>NC_060880.1:13590165-16090165 GCF_021901495.1 Neodiprion virginianus
TAAGAATGTCTGTAAGTGTGTTTACATTTTGGAAACTTACGCTTCTTGGTGCGAAGCTCGTAAGACAGTCAATGACCGTCTAATATTAAAATGCGGATCGTCTAATATTGAAATGCGGATATGCATCATCAATATTAATATTAATCACGAGGTAATTTTCATTTTGTGAAACGTATATAATTTTTGATTTTTTGATTTTTTGAATTTTTGATTTAGGGCGGCTAGATGGTCTAGTGGAGTAAGGCTCCGGTAAAGCATCGCTAGATACCAGGTTCGATTCCTGGCTCCGTCGTTAATTTTTCGAATTTACCAGTTTTTCAAAAATTATATACTACTCCTACTATCATTACTATTAGGTTCAGCTATATTGATTAGCATCTTGTTATTCATTGGGCCACTGTCGACCGAACCGTCATTTTACGATAGCTATAACATAATTTATACCATCTGTTTAAGGTCATGAAACATTTTCTTAACGGATGAGAATTGGACCGCGATCTGGTATGATTTTCTGGTTTTTCCTTAAAGAAATAAAATTGCGTGCCGACGATATGCGATATTCTAATTGACATATCCTTGAAAACTACTTGCTCCTGAGATAGTTAGAAAAAGACTTTCTTCTATAGTTACTGTAGAAGGATGTATGCCTTCTGGGTGTAATATATATTTGAAAAGTATGCATGGAAGTTCTTGGAGTTGAATCTCGGTGTACAACGATCTTGAACTGGACAAGAGTTTGGATGCTGAATGATAAATCTTAGTTCTAGCTGTATTATCCTAGGTGGGAATTTCCGGTTCGATCAACAAATGGCCTTCCGTAGTCAATAAATCAAAAATTATAGTATTTTAATTTACGTAACGAACTCAGTCTATGATTGGGGTCTGATTTCCACAAATTCAATTCAATATTTAGATGTAGTTCATCATCATCATCGTCGCCGTCGTCATCACCATCGTCACCGTCGCCATCGTCGTCATCGTTGTCATTATCGTCATCGTCGTCATCACCATCGTCATCGTCGTCGTCGTCATCGTTGTTATCGTCATCGTCATCGTCATCATCATCATCATCGTCATTATTATCGGCATTATTATTGTTATTACTGTTGTTATTGTTACATAATCAATCGGAAACTAGGATTACCCGGTCACACACGCATAGCGGTGATGCATTTCGATCGGTGACGAATTTGATGACAAATAGCATGCAAATCATCAACTTTATTCTATTGAAATAAAAATCATTTGATATTTCAAGGAAAGAGTATACCCAACTTTTCAGGTACATGATGCCTTAGTATCAGAGTGACGGTAAATTTATTTCTTGAGCAGTTTGTTACGAGGAATTTGATCGAGTAAAATGAAACTTGTAAGAAAATTGAATTTTTTTCTCATCAAATGAGTTAGAGTATTTGTAAATCCATCCGTAAAAGTTTGAGGAACATAATTTTATATTTGGTAAGAAATAGATGAATCAAAAATCAATTTTTATTATTTTAGAAGAACAATATTCGAAAAAAGAAAATTATTTTATTGCGTGAGAAGTATACTTAGCACCTATTTTCGCATGTAATTAGTAGCAGAATCATACGTATAATTCTTATTATACGAAATACAGGAATGTTTGTTAAATGACAAGGTTGTCATTTTTTTTAAAACTTTTATTGCTTACTCCTAGATCCACCTGCCGTGTACCAGCCTATACTTTCTAGGAGTAAGTAATATGAGATTAAAAAAATAACGATCTTTTCATTTAATAAACATTCCAACATTGCATACAAATATATATATACGATTCTGTGTAAAAATGTGTTGTTAACGTACTTTTCAGAATTCAAAAGCCGTCAAATGTTTTTTTTTTCAAATAATGAGCATTTTATCACCATCAAATTCTTCGCAATGAACTGCGCAAGTTATAGATTTACTATTCTCATAAAATGAGGTATCATATACTTGAAATGAAAAGTTGGGTGTAGCTTCTTCTTAATTTTGTTTCAGCATGCGTTGAAATTACCTACATATCTCCATGGAAGCGAATGAACAATGGCAATCATGATTCCGTAATAGTCTTAGCTGTTTGCCGACGTATTCGTCAGCTTTGCTGTCATTCAGAATAATTAGCTCCGGAAAATCCTTATTGAATACTATCGATGAAATTCCACCATAAGCTTTTGCGAGATCAAGTGTGATTCAGTGAATTTAGCTACGCGTCCTAATACACATACTCTGTATTTGAAAAATAGATGAAACTCACTGTAAAAAAATATTCTCTGCTAATCGTAAAAATAAATCAGATCAAAATAATCAATTGACCGGCTAATTATAATTTATACCCAAGGAACGCGGTAGATAAAAACACTGCCACACCACGATAAACTCAACTAGTGATTTGAGGAATTGATGGGACTATCGTCACGTGGGCGATTTAAATGGATGTGACTCACAATCAGTACACCTCGAGCCACCGACTTACATACATACGTGTATTTATAAATGTAAGAATGATTGATACAATAAATACAAAGTCGAATATTTTATGGCACTAGAAAACAATGTAGTGCGATCAAAGCGAAATATGCGGAGGTATAAAAAAAAACGTCTAAACTTATGAAAATTAAATGGAACGTTGACTTTTCAATCCAATGTCAAGAAATTCTTGACAGTAACTGACATTTATTCCGGTAGTGTCGTTACTTTAACGTGGTTATCAAAGTGAATCGTGCCAAAGAGTTTTCTTAATTAAACAAAGTCACAAACAAATAATTATGTGCGAGTCTCGTCGTACATGTATAATAATTTTAGCTCTGGCTGTCAATAAAAGGCATGACAGCTGGCAGTGATTTTGGCAGTGAAATTATTTGATATAGGTGGCAGTCGATTTTTCCATTTATGGTTGTAGTATTCTTAATAATTAAGGTATGCTATCCTAGGCCCAAGCATTACGCCAAAGGACACAAATAATTCTTCTAACTATGTACATATCAGTTCAATCTGCAGTGGCACGCATTACTTTACTTTTTGAAAAAAAATGTTTTATCCCAGTGCCGATTTGATGCCGGACAAGAATAGTTATGAAGCGAAAAAGAAACCCCACAAAAATAGGTTTTAGAAAGATTTGCAGCTACATCCGCAGTTGAATAGCAAATCTGATTTCAAACTTGGACACAAGGAACTTGTTTTTTTTTTCTGCGAACAGCAAGAAATCTGGCTTAAACACACACGTAGAGAGAGAAAGAGAGATGTGTGTGAGTATGAGCAGGTAATTTTCAATTATTATTATTAAGACGTAACATACACAGACTTATGTCACACAAAGCGATAAAATTAATTTCAAGTATCATTGAAAATGCGTGCCTGCCTGCCTGCAGATATCACTGGATATCTAGAGATCTAGAGAATACATATATAATTATAAATGTAATTATCAATAAATCTATGATCGTTAATTACACATATTGGCAGTGATTCGTAGCTGTTGTGTATTTTCTTCCGCTTATCTACATAATCATTTCCATCTTTGTCGGTCCTAATATACAATACTATTTACCAACTATACTTCCACCCACTCCCCCCTCCCCTCCTTCTCCTCCTCCTCCTCCACCTCCTCCAGCCCCCTCCCCCTCCCCCTCCCCCTCCCCCCCCTCCTCCTCCTCCTCCTCCTCCTCCTCCTCCTCCTCCTCCTCCTCCTCCTCCTCCTCCTCCTCCTCCTCCTCCTCCTCCTCCTCCTCCTCCTCCTCCTCCTCCTCCTCCTCCTCCTCCTCCTCCTCCTCCTCCTCCTCCTCCTCCTCCTCCTCCTCCTCCTCCTCCTCCTCCTCCTCCTCCTCCTCCTCCTCCTCCTCCTCCTCCTCCTCCTCCTCCTCCTCCTCCTCCTCCTCCTCCTCCTCCTCCTCCTCCTCCTTCTCCTTCTCCTTCTCCTTCTCCTTCTCCTTCTCCTTCTCCTTCTCCTTCTCCTTCTCCTCCTTCTCCTCCTTGTCTCCAAAGACATAGATTTTAGTCAACTTTACTAAACTTGTAGAATAAGTTTTCGAATGCAAGTCCTCGTGCGATATCAAGGAGACTTTATGTCGCACCACGCAATAAGCTTGAAGATATTATTCGTGCGACTACCCTTCCGATCAACGGTATCGGAATTTAATTCTCAACAGTTGGTGCACTTTTCGAGCATAGCAAGCCTGACATTAAAGAAGTTAAATTCAATCTCTTACGAGCAGGAGGTTGCGTTTATTTCTATTCGTGTTCAAGAGGTCACATCTCCTAACCAAGTCATAACCATTCTTCTCGCCACCGAGAATAACGTTCTGAGCTCAAGTCCAGAAATGCCAAGACCGATTTAGATATTAATTGATTTTTAAGGCCACCAGAGTGATTATCTCCTGAAAATGTTAACTAACAGTCAATACTTAAGTAGATGAAAATCGTTAATCAGTAGATTTTATAACTTAGGGAAACATCCATGGCTAGGCACTTTTGGTCGACTCGGCTTTTCTGGAATCGATCGCGTCGAGAACAACAAGAAATCATAAATCAGACGTAAAATAATTATTATTCTAGTTTATCGTAAATTACACTAAATAAATTAAAAATACCTCTTATACCTCATTGTTCAACTCGGAGCGCGTATTTTGTCCGTTTGTACCGCGCGACTATGATCACCAGCACCTTCCACGACGTCCTGTCGGGACTGCTGCTTCAATGTTTCTCGCGATCTTGGAGATAACTCTTCTTCATTTATTTACCGTCAAATAAATTTATTGGTATCACGAGTTTTTAACTGGTTTCCGGCGTTGTTTCGTTCGAGACTGAGGGAGCGTTCCGCTATTCATTGCCGGATACAACGCTAGGTTTACTTCATCCGGCGATGTCGCTGCAGCGTTGGATATTCTAATGCATTTCATGTCTTGCACTTCAGATTCAAGGACCCACTCGTCTGGAACTCTGTGCAAATAAAGTATACGCAAAATTAACATAGCAGAAAGACTGTGCACCTTTGATTTTCAACGAAGCGTTTTTAAAGCTAAAGGAGAAGGCAGATGTCGAAAGCTGTTTTGACAAATGCAACTCACATGTCGTGTGGATACCATCGCATTAACACCTTGGTCTTGCCATCCTGCTCTACTCTTCGAGCTAGAACCTGGAATAAAATAGAAACAATGTAATTTTTAAAAATAGAACTTTCCAAGTAAAATTTTAATCCAAGGAAGCTGTTTATGATCAAGCGGTGCTTCATTTCGTCACAGTATTATTTTTTCCTTCGAAACATTTTTTTCAAACCTTTCAGCATCCAAGGTCAAGTCATTGTCGGAAGCAATCAAATAGTACCATGGCAGGAAAGCTTTCGATACTTACCTGACTTGTTAAGACCATCGAGTTTCCGGGAGTTTCTGCTAAATGGCCTTGTGTGCGAGTTCGTGCAAGTTCCAGAAGCCGATGATGCAAACCTTCCATAACACCAGTGTCGATGAAGTCGAACAACCTTGCTGTGGTAAAAAAATTGAGAATAATTGAATGTCAAATCACACGTTGGAGGTGATCTCAATACTTAAAGTACGGATACGAATCGAAATTCAGAATATATGCATCCATATTGGAACCGAACGAATCAACTCTACAGCTTTCGATTATTATTGCGTTACTCATATTGTACCAAGCTTTGCCAAATCCTATATTGGCAAACGAGGTTGAATTCAAGTTAAATATGGAACATGCCATTCATATCTACTTTCTTTGCATGCAGATCATGTTTGAATTCTCAACTTTGAGTTTCGAATGAAAGTTTGCAAGAAAAATCATACACTTCTCGCAAAAATTAAGGGAACAACAAAATTTTCGAAATTTTTTGGTGATTTTCAACAGGCTGTATTTCAGTGAAAAATGGTCGTACAAGAAATAAAAAAACAAAGCTTTTGAAGCTTGAAGACTCTAGTTTTTGAATTTTTTGGTTAAAAATTTTTCGAAGCACTATTAGCCATGCAATCCTTGGATAAAGCACGAAGAAAAAATTTTCAAAATTTTTTACATTTTTTTTTCGCTCTACGGGCATGGAAAAATTTTTCCGAGCTAAACCAATGCATAGGTCGCATAGCCTGTTTATTTAGCTTCAAGATACTTTTTTTTAAACCTCGATACGACCATTTGTCTTCGAGATATCGAATTTTGAATGCCAAAGGATCCTTTTTCACTCAACTGCCGATATCTCTGGAACTACTGGTCGCACAGCGAGCCGAAGGGCAGTTTCTTTTTCTGCAGAAAATTTCCTACAAAAATCTGTCAAGGTTGATGTCAAAAAAAAATTTTTTCCACCTGTAGCGTTAACGTGAAAAAAGAGCAAAAAATCCCATTTTGCCTTTTTTTGGATAATCGACTGTATCTTCGTCAATATTGGGGGGAAAGCTTAGGTTAGAAGAAAATTTTACAGCCTAATGTACCCCAAAGGTTCCCCTAAATCGGTAGATCGATCGGTTCAGCGGTTTTCCTGGACCGATTGATTGAAATTTTGAAAAAATTAAGGGAACAAGGTTTTTGTTTCTTAAGGGAACAAGGTTTTTGTTTCTTAAGGGACCTTGTTCTCTTAATTTTTTCAAAATTTCAATCAATCGGTCCAGGAAAACCACTGAACAGATCGATCTGCCGATTTAGAGGGACCTTTGGGGTACATTAGGCTGTAAAATTTTCTTCTAACCTAAGCTTTCCCCCCAATATTGACGAAGATACAGTCGATTATCCAAAAAAAGGCAAAATGGCATTTTTTTGCTCTTTTTTCACGTTAACGCTACAGGTGGAAAAAAATTTTTTTTGACATCAATCTTGACAGATTTTTGTAGGAAATTTTCTGCAGAAAAAGAAACTGCCCTTCGGCTCGCTGTGCGACCAGTAGTTCCAGAGATATCGGCAGTTGAGTGAAAAAGGATCCTTTGGCATTCAAAATTCGATATCTCGAAGACAAATGGTCGTATCGAGGTTTAAAAAAAAGTATCTTGAAGCTAAATAAACAGGCTATGCGACCTATGCATTGGTTTAGCTCGGAAAAATTTTTCCATGCCCGTAGAGCGAAAAAAAAATGTAAAAAATTTTGAAAATTTTTTCTTCGTGCTTTATCCAAGGATTGCATGGCTAATAGTTCTTCGAAAAATTTTTAACCAAAAAATTCAAAAACTAGAGTCTTCAAGCTTCAAAAGCTTTGTTTTTTTATTTCTTGTACGACCATTTTTCACTGAAATACAGCCTGTTGAAAATCACCAAAAAATTTCGAAAATTTTGTTGTTCCCTTAATTTTTGCGAGAAGTGTATAATCTTTGTCCCAGATAAATACTGCCATCAGATCTTTTCTAAAATCATCGAAATAGTCACAATCACACGAAACATGCATTTACTTTCATTTTTATAACTTTTGCTTTACCTACCAGACCAAGGTTGTCGTCTATATCTCAAACGTTTACCGTTTCTTCTGACCAATTTTCCACCATTCTCGCAACTTTTTCTACTGCTACTGCTGCTAGTTTCTGGTTGATTGAAGTGACCATTGACGTGTCTTTCTAATGTAATCTGTGAAAAGACAATCAGAAACCGATTAGCGAATGAGCAATGGGCATTTTTCAGAGAGAGTGCCATCAAAAGAGTGAAGGTAATAAAACGGCACGCTTTTTTATTATACCTACGAGATCAGTTTTACAATTCGACTAATCACACCGTTTCTTTTTCCATCAG
The DNA here is from genome assembly GCF_021901495.1 of Neodiprion virginianus. Lineage (NCBI taxonomy): Eukaryota > Metazoa > Arthropoda > Insecta > Hymenoptera > Diprionidae > Neodiprion > Neodiprion virginianus. Next base: position 13,597,870 of record NC_060880.1, read on the forward strand.
TTACTACAAGGTACATTCGTTCACAACAGGTTTCACGTTTACCAATGATAATATACCCTGGCAGTAACTATCTATGCTCATTGGTTAGCAGTCAGGGTTCACATAGCCTGCGATTTCATTCTGTGCATAGGTATGTACAAAGTTGATCTGTTAGATAATTGTTATTTGGTACGATGATTCAGCTATCGCTGGAATATGGTCAGGATGTTTCTTTATTACCTAAATGAAATGTATTATGGACCAATTTCGATGAATCGCTTCGAATGAGTTTGATGAGAAATAATGCTTACAGAGCTGGTTCTATGTACGACCAAACGTCATACAAATGAAAACCAGTTATCGACGCATGATATACTAGAGTTTAGGCTGATTAACTATTTTTGCGTTCAGGAAAGCCCATGTATTACAATTCGAATGAGTGTTGACCCTTTGAAAGTTACGACTGTAACATACATCTAGATGATTTACAATTTCAAAATACTTTACCCAATGCTGTGCCAAGACTTTGAAAACGATACGATTTAAACATTTTCCATGGAACGAGTCGATTGACTTTGCGGGACATAAATTGATTAATGGACAGTGAAAATTACGTCAATTATTCCGAGTTTGGTGCCATTTACCATAGCAGAAAGTAAACTGTTGTAGGCGGTTCCATGAAAAATTCACGTACAAGCAGTTTTGAATGCAATTACATGAATCTACAAGCTTCAAACTTGACCGCCTATTGGATTATCAATCACTTTCAAGTCTTGTTTGCAAAAGAGGTTTGATCGGGTAGAGAGAAATATTTTTAAAAATCAGAAAACGAACGGTCAAAATATCAAATTTTTTAAATTATCTTTACTCGCTAAGTATACAGGTTGCAACAGCATTAACACTACATCACACCGATGTCAAACGATTAGGCTTCGTCTCATACCTACAATCTTTGAGACATGTTATTCATATCTTGATCGCTCAAGTCTGATTGTGAGATTTGTATGGGTATAGGGGTAGTAGAGATATTACCATAGTCAATTCTCTCTATAAAAAAAGACTTCAGACAACGGAATACTTGACTTTGTTTTCATCTAGGGAGGATGAGGAGGGATCTTTCAAACGAATCGTGCCAAGTACATTTCCTCAGCTCGATAGTACAGGCGACACTAGTTATTTGAAAGCGCAAAATACCTGTGAACTGAATCTGCTACCACATCCGTCAACGATGCACCTGAACGGTTTATTTCCACCGTGTGAAAGAACATGTCTCTCCAACCACCGACGAGAGCAGGAAGTTCTCCCTTGTACTTTACAGCCCTGCCAGTGACAAATGAAATTGTCACCACCGGTTTGAGTATTGATGTGAGAAACCTGGAAGGATAGGTTTGTTATAGATTATATATAGAACCGCCAGGACAAACGAACGAGTATCGTCGAAAATTGTTAACGTTACATGGTTATATCGACCTGCAAATGCTCAAGTAGACCACTGCTCGACTCAAATCTGGCGTCGCATTGGTCCCAATTGCAGATACCGCTGTCTGTTGTCTGGGGTCTGTTCTTTCCCGGTGCTTGAGCTGGAAATCGGATGGTGGTCGGTGCAGAAAGTATAGGCGACAGAGGTTCCTTCGGTTTGTTGTCAACGTGGGCTACCTCGTCGTCCTGCGGGGTACGGGGACCGGTGGGGGGCGGCCGCGAGAGATGCTCGTTCTGTGATCTGGTTGCAATAATCGTCGACGTCAAATTGTTGTTCTCGTTTACGGTTGGCTTGGCGAACGCGTCGTCTCGAAAACCGACGTCATCTATAGCCTCCGTCGTCGGCGAGGAGGTCGGGTTCGGGTTCGGGTTCGAATTTAGAGTTGGGGTGGGAGTGGGGGTGGGGGTGGGGGTCGGGGTCGGAGGCGGTGAGGACATAATTTTTGGATCGGGACTGATGTTGGACGGCAGACGCATGGATGAGAGCTTTACAGTCGGAAGGGAGTTTAGAATGTTGGTGGAAATAGGTAGACTAGGAACGGGGTTTGGTAGTTTTTCAATTTTATTATGAGCACGTGGCGCGATAACGGGCAACTTTTTCAACGGTGGCGGCGACATCGTCAGCGTGCGAACCTCCCAGTCGTTCGGCCTTCCGTTCGGAGGCGTTGTCCCCAAATACTTGGCCAGTCCACCTTTGTTTCTCTGAACTGTCGGAGGTCGGCGAAATTCTGGCGAACTCTTGGCGACCAGCGTCGACATTTCTAATGACTTCTTCACCTATTTCAATGATACAGAATATTAGGTATACGTATACAGTACGCACCTATATTATACAATAACACATGTTGCGAATCGACAATGTCATCCAAATAAATATTTACGAAACTTAATTGGCATGAGTATACGTATTAATAATATGATACGCACGGCAGATCGATCGCTACTTTTTTTTCTCTCTGTTCTCTCTCTCTCTCTTTTTTTTTTTTTTTTTGCAAATACCTTGATTTGCTGCGGCTTGATCTGCGTCTTGAAATACTCGGTGATCTTTCCCTGTGTGCAATTTATTCGGCCATTCGGCCCTTCGTGATGGCGGTGCTGACCCTTTCCTCGGTTAGTCGGGTCGGCAGCCCCGGCCTTGGGCAGGGTCCCAGCTTCCGGTTCGCCCTTGATCTTCTTCAAGGTGGAACAAGCGGTGGCGGCGAGGGGTGGCGTCCAGGGCCATTGAGGGCCCCGCGAGGGGGTTGACGTAGGGGGCGCCAGCTTGTGCAGGGGGCTTGGGCCACTCGATCGAATACCGGCGAGACCTTCGTCGCTGCTCGTACTACAGGGTGATCCGGGCTCGGTTATGTCGCTGGTCCCGCTGCTGCTGCATTCGCCGCAGGAGACGACCACTCCGCTGTGAAATGGAAGCAAAAATTAATGCTTTGTATACGTCGGGAGCCAGCTCGTCCAAATTTTGTGACACAAGGCTTTACACATCACAGACAACTATCGCGTGGACGTATTTTGCAGGTATATGTTGCACACGTATAATTCGTAAATGGTCGGCTGTCTGCTCTCGGTCACGCCGTACGAGGACACACTGGGAAATTGCACCGCGATTGCCAAATAATCATATTACCAGAAGCGAGACTAAATTACAGTTCAAACCTTACCAATTTTGCCGCAACGGCGCCGCGGCGCTTCGTCATTTGACCAAATTTGCAAAATTGGGACGAGCTGTACGGCACAGTTTGCTCGAGGCTACTTTAAAATAAATATAAATGTAGACGATTTTGGGAAAATAGGCGAGAGGGTAGCTACGCCTGACCAGATTGATGGATGACTTGAAATAATTTAATAAAAAGAAAAAATTATGTTTGATAGTTTCCAATATGAATTTCTGAATCCGAAACTGGGTATGAAATGACGTGGAATACTGATTGAGCTAAATAATAATTGCTGCGAGAAGTCATTAGAGAGTGCGAGGTACGGGTGTTGAATCAATTGCAAGAAACAATATATTATGCATGATCCATATTGACGGCCGCGCACGGGCACTGACACCGCTGATAAAGCCTGGATAAAATTTCGAGGGACAATAGCCAGCATTGAACGGCCACTGTTGCAATCCAGTCAAGACCGAGATATCGATAGCTAGGGGTCAACGTTCTCACATCTCTGCTGATCAACTCTAACCAGTATAGTCATGCGCTTAGGGAGAGAACGGACGGACGACCATGATAGCCACTCACGACATGTCAGCCTCTTCAGCTAAGCGCTGATCGTAGGGTTGTAGATATGGGTATTATGTGTGCATACATACGTAATAGGCGCATATGCGCACGTGCCTAACTTGATAGCGGAATTAATTGATAATGAGTTAATGTCGATACATTAGGAAAGAGATTATTTATGCTTTTGAAGCATTTGATGCTACAGGCGTGAAACGAGATGATAGAAGGCGAGGGAAGAAGTGTGGAGTGGAGCAAACGTGAACTAAGTACGATGGGTTAATACCACGTGGTATAAATAAGCAAGTTATATAAACGCCGCGTTACTAATGATCGTAATTTACCAACGAATTTCGAAAACGTCAGCCGCGCATGTTCCACGGGCAACCATAGAGAGGACTGATTGTAAGTATAAGGCGCAAACTGCAGTTACAAGATGACATGCAGACTTAGGCATACTCGCTGACGACGAACTGGAGTTACGTGAGTAATTGTAAAAACCGGTTCACGGGATGAAGAGGAGTTCTTACTCAACATAAACACTGTCCTCGGGACAATGTTCTTCGGGGACACTACGTCCGCGCACATTCCCCCCGAGATGGGAATGGGCAATGTCGGGTCACCGAATTGCAAGGCTATACGTGACGTGGCACTCCCCTACCTCTTGTAAGTGCAACGCCACTTGCGACGAACCGAACACCGAAGTACACGTGGTGTTAATTAATCCTGTTATACCTATACGGGCGCAGATCATACACATTGCGTACATACTGCGTTTATATAATCTCTCTCTATATATTTCTGGGATTTTCTTCCTTCGTCGGTAAGAGAACTCCGTTACTATTCCACATTTTAGGCAACACTTCGGAAGCACCTTTTCGCTTCCGAATTTTTGCGAGACTGACCTAATTTTCATTGATCTCCGTGATAGGACAATCATAACACTGGTAACCAGTTTCTCACTTCATTTTTTCATTTCTCACTTTTCATATTCACTTAATTTGACTTTACCTGTTATCTCTAACTCCAATTTTACTTTATCTCATCCCTTGTCTTAACTTACTATTGTAGTCTCCACTGTAATCTACTTTAATTTCTTTTCTTTATTTTCGTTTTCTGATTTTACCTATTTTAAGTTGTTATTTTCTGTCTGCTTACTTGCACTTTCTGTTTGTTTTTTTCTTGCTATATCCTGTAATTAATTTTCAATCTTATGTACTTGTCCAATATCGCTATGGACATAATAAATTATACCTATTTATCTGTCTCTCTAGCCGTATACATACTCATACATACGCGGGCACATACCAAGCCGAATAATGTATAGTCAATTTCTAATACGAATGATTTCAAGTTGGCGATTGGACGACCTTTGCAATATTAAGTACACATCATCGGGTGGCATACCACACATATGGGAATCTCTGCACGTATGGTCAATTATGATTGTATTTCTATTGCTGCCAGGTATGCAATATCATTGTTACGTCGCATCTCGAGGCGTTGAAGTACAATACTCGCCTGGATCGTGAAACGGTGACAAAGATCTGGGAAAGAAATAGTAAGAACTTGGTGAGCTAGAACTCTGCATCGAGACAAAAATTCATAACAACTCAGAGAGAGGGGGTTATATTTCGACCCCGCCATCCGCTGTTGCAGTTTGCTAATCCACTGCTTGACTGACCTTCGACTTTCCAGATAACGGGATTATATGCGAGCAGGGAGCGACCGGTTAAACCACAGGTACTCCCTCGAGTCATACTGCGCCTCACATTCGTTTATAATTGTCTATAGAAACTGCAGCATGGTCTACCTAACGAGGCAGGCTCCGGCATGTCGAGAGCTGTGAAAAATCTCCCTGTACTTGACTCGCCAAGGACGACATTGAAAATCAGGTGCTGCATGATTGCATGTAATGATGAATAGTCGTTACTCAAAGGATCCGAATTTCTCAACCTACGGTCTTTCCTTGCAGCACTGGAGATATTAGCTGCCATCCGCCATTGACCTTCTGTTCCTTGACTGAGAATCTCAAATTTTAGAGTTTCTGATAACCCTACCGATGTTCCAAATTCTTAGGTTGTAACTTTTCTTACATACAGTCTCGTCAAATAAGTCGTTCCTCATCAATGAAGTGCCACGAAGAAATTTACCCTACAACGATACGAAATCCAATGATGTTCCGAATTTTCATACAGCAATTAAGTGTACGTAGGTATGTACGTGGTGCACACAATATATCTACACGTACAGAAGCAAGTAACCGCTGGATATCTAAATAGAACGGTTGTTAACCCTCGCGAAACTGCGAGGTTTTCGCTACTACCGTGGTGCAGCATAAACACGGTGAACCTTAAGACACACCCGGGTTCATTTGCCCGTGATGTTGTAACGCTTCTCTCCTCAACCGGATAAGACTGCGAAGGACCGAGTGAGAAGAGGAGAGCGAGATGGAGAGGAGAGAAGAGCCGAGGCAGAGAGAAGAAGAGGGAAGAGGGCGGCAACAGCCTCTGCATAGTTGGTATTCACTTCCAAGTTCTAGGCGGTAGACTTACAACACACTCGACTCTACAAGCCTGCCTTCCTATACTTAGAACTCACAATCAGAAGAACTTCCTCTCCGTTCTTGTCTTCTTAATTCTGCCTTGAGTAAAGTCAGGTTGGGTCGATTCGAGTTTAGGCAAGTCAAAATTCATCATTACCTAAAGTTTATTGTTACATTCGTTGTATGACTCTGCTGGTCTCATTTATCGCCATCTGCATCGTTTCTCGCATAATATAATCATACCTACTTTTGCTAGCAACAGACCCGAGCAAGTGCGACCAGTGTCACACTAGAGTTGCCAGTAATGACTGTCTTGGGAAATACACGTAAGAATTGGTAGTTATGCGTACAGAACGGCGCACATCTGTATAGCAGATAAGGTAGGTAGTAGGTTGGCTCTTATACTTGATTCTCCTCATTCCTGCCAAATTACCACTTGGAAGAAAGCAGTGATAGCTGCAGTAAGGCCAGACTTAAAATTGTTTGTCCCAGGTGAATCTCAATTCCCATTCATTTGTGCCACCGCATATCTCTAGCGCTGTAAACTGGTATACAATATACATCTACGAGTAAGTTTGATGTTTTTAGGTATGTGCAAAACAGCTCGGGGCTTCTATATAACACAAACACCCCTGTCCCAAAACAATACTTTCGCTTCGACTTTTTTTGATTTTACGGTTATTCCATTTCAGCGAAACGTAACACTCTGGGTTTGAAGATTTGAAGACTAGAAAAAATCAAGCGATTTAGAAGAGAGGAAACGAAATGGTATGAGCGAAGGTCTAGCGGTGTTTACGTACACTGTTCTGCGCGTAACAACATACATGTGTAGCTGTGTCCGTTGTCAGAATAAACATTGGCAAAGAGACAAACTAAGATATCGATTGATTGAATCTTATTATGCCCTAGCTATGTTATGGGACAAAGGTTGAATACAGTAGAGAAAAATACAGTTTCAAAATACAAATTCGAATAAGCGACAAGATACAAAAAATATTGTATACATATACCGGGGTGAAGCATCGGAAAGGCGGAGAGGATGAAGGACTTGCAGTCGAGGATTGCTCATTGTAAAAACGCGATGATCTCAACACGTTCGGTCAATTCGCTCGCTTGACCGTGACTGTAGATTTCATCCAAGCGTTGTTATAAACAAACCATTTGTTTGTTCTATATTCAAAGCATGCTGAATAACGCTTGACACTCGATACGGCGGATTCATTCAAAATTCAAGTTTCGAATTCACTTGATGACATATCCCCTTTATTCTTCGCTGACATATATATATGTTAACGAGAGTTGACATTGATGGTAGCAATGAGCGATGAATAAAAGTAAAAATGAAATAAGTCCATATCTGGTTGGAATGAAGTATACGTGTACTCTGTACATATGTCTATTGGATTTGTGATTTATTCCAAATTGTTTGAGTAGATATAGATGAGTTATCGCGAAAAAACTGAAAAATCACGGTTTATGCGATAACTTCGAGCAAAATGGAGTTAGAAAGCTAAAATTTGGCATGAATCAGTCATTTACCATCACAAAACAGTTGGTCACCCGCAAAATCCATTTCGAGTTAGGGCACTATTGGCATGCTTATCCGGCTATGCCCTCTATAAAATCTTGTTAAATAATTTATAATCTACCGTTATCTTCCGTACTTAAAATTTTTTTGAATGTTCTAAATCATTTGGAAACTTGTAAAATCGTTTGAAATCTTGGTACAGTTTGAAACCATTTGAAACCTATGAAATCTACTACTTGTGCAATCGATTCACATGAAATCTCTTGAAGTCGTTCAAATCATGTAAAATTTCCTGATATTGTTTACAAACTAGTGAAATTTTCTGAAATAGATATGTTGAAATGTTGAAAGATCAATTTGACAACGCTGAAATAATACGATGCTACAATAGTATATCATATGAAGTGGGACGAAAGTTGGCGATTTCGATCAGTGTGAAGTTTGCGCCTGAGCGAAGAGAGGGACGGCAATCACACGAGTGCGATCGCCAACTTTTGACCTGAGTTACACTCGATAGTTTTTGTAACAAGTGGATGAAAAGTTACGGGGCTTTGCGTGGTAGTTTTGCGAGCCGCAACTGATCAGGGGCGAAAGTGAAGCAATTGTGAACTGCGCATGCTTGAGCCTATCTTTACAACACTGAGATGAAATTGGCTGCTTTCGTCCCGCTGGACTGCTACGCAAAGCCCCACTTTTCATACACGTGTGATAAAAAAATCTTTTAAGATCTATGAGATCAGTTAAAACACCTAATATCTTGTAAAATCTGGTCATATCAGTTGTTACCTTGCAAAATATGCTATCAGATTATTGAAAAAATGTAGGTATGCTTCAATTATTAGTCATTTACCAATCACTTTGAACCGTGCACACTAGCCTGTATCTTTATGAAACAACCTTTAGTGCAGATCCAACCACTAAGTGTATCTACCGATTCAACATTACATGTAATTCCTTGTCATTGTCATATGTTGACCAATTGTGATTATTTAAGTCAATCTATTGTTTATCCTAATACTAACCGTTTCAATGCAATAACGAATATATTACAACTATACGACACGTGTCAGATTAATTACTGGTAAACTATTACATGTATTTGTGAATCACAAACAATGCTGTATATAAATCCCATGTTAGTTTAATCGCAGTTTTGGATTATACTCTACTTATTTGATACCACAGACCATTAATATGCAGGGTACAACTTGAAAATAGCTGATAACACTGAAAACTCTATGGTGGAATACGGTGATATAGGTTTCAAAAACCAATGTATTCAGCAAGGTTAATATTTGACAATTAACTATAGATTAACTGATAACACGTAAACATAACATTGGACAACTAATTGAAAAATTAACTGTTGGTATAAATTAAATATTATAATGTCCGGGGACGGAGTGGTTTTGGGGAAACGGGACCGACGTCTATTCGCAACGACTAATTAGCGAATAATTCCCGTGTCGTTAAAATTCCGAATTTTAGTTCTTCGTGTAAACAGATCAGTTTTTCCACGTCAGGGGTGGAATGTGCGGGGAGAGGGTGGTTCTGGGAAAGTGGAACGGACGTCTATTGATAGCGACTAATTATCGAATAATTCACGCGCTGATATATCAACAAATTTACGTACGTACAAAAAGTTTTGCGTAATGATTGGCTGGAGGGGTGGACTATCAAGGATTGACGTGGTTTAAGGAGAATAAAACCGACGTCAATCGACAGCGAATAATTTTTGCGTTGGAATTCTTCGATGTCAGCTTTATTTACATTATTTTTAGTGTGTGGCGATGCTAGCTTAATTGTAACCTGGGTATGCTGTTTTTTTTTCTTATTTTTATTTTTTTTTAATTTTAAACGGCTGTGGTAGAAAAAATTTCCCCGCAATTAAAAACCGTATAATTAGCAACTAATTCTCTAATTGATAGTTACTTAGTATGTTATATTGGCATAGCGAGCTTCACGGAGGTGAATTACCGTAGTAAATGTATTTCTGATAATTGTTATTGCACTTCTCAAAAAGCATTTCAATTACAGAAAAAAAAGAGCAGTAAAAAAGAACTCAGCGCAGTTAACACAAACGCTGACGTTGCATTACGTTAATTACTTTCTCACATCTGTAATTATATATTGTTTAAATTTTGTAACAATTGGTCCAAATTTATGTTCCGCTAGTAACATGATCAGAAAATCGATGAGGTTCGTAAACATCTCATAAATAATCTAACGTCAGTGACAGCTGTTTACCGCTTTTTTTTTATTCATTTATTAGAACGCGTCGTACACCCAAAATCAAATTGTAATATTTCGAACACATCTTATTTCAGAAAAATCAACATGAAACTGAATGTACTATACCTTTTACTTTTCGAGTTTGCGGAAATTCCCCAAAATAATATACTTTGAGATCTTGCAACGTAGGTCTGAGCATGCGACATGTATTACTAATTAATAATTTAGCGTTGAGAGTTTATGAGTGTGTAAAATAGTTATATATTTAGACTGACAAATTTTAGCCGTACCTACTTGTTGTACTTGGCGGTTGAATAAAATGTGATTAAAAAGAAGGTGGAGAAAGTTTCCTCTATCGTTTTCACCTCTCAATGTATTGAATATTTTTCTTAAATTTGAGATAGCCATACGTACGTATAGGTGCACCAATTGAAACTGCATTATTCCTATTTCGCGTTCTCACCGTAGTGGTCATAAGTTACAGCAACGATATTAACCATGAATGCTACGGATCTAAACAGGTACAACAGTTGTGATTTATTAATAACGTGGAATAATGATCTCGAAATATAAATTGTACATGTTCTTACATTGTGGGCTAGTATGTATTCAATCATACGAAACAAAAAATCGATGCTGTATGAAAACAGTATGCTTGAATATTTTACGTGGAGCAAAGCAACATTCAAGCTTTAATTTGTACAATTCATCTGTCCAATGTCTTATCCTTACTGCTTGGTTACCAAACATTTTGATTCGTAATTACTATATCTGAATTCACTTACAAGAAGTAGTATGCATGGGGTGCCTGCGCTTCAGCCCTCCCGTAGATTGGCACGCAATGATAATGTCCGAGAACTTAGCATGGCCATTTGAGATTAGAGAAAAAATAAGTCTTGTGCTAAATTGTGCTTGGTTTTTGCTGCAGTGTGCCGCGAATCGCAGGTCCCGATTATCAAAAACCGGGCTCTAATCGTCAAAAAATCATTTTTTCAACCAGCATGGCCATTTTGTTTTTTCGAAAAAGCAACGGTTGTGCCAGAATGTGCTAGGCTTGTGCTGCGATGTGCCGCAAACAGTAGTCGATTATCTCCAAAAACGTAGCTGATATTGCCAAAAAACTATATTATTAAAATTTTTTTCCTCTAACTTCGGTAATTTTTTTTCTAAACGCGATATCCCGATTCCTCGAGCTGTGTAGGCATCGCTAGGTTTGTGTGATACGTTGTTTCAGGAATCGCCTTTTATGTAATTATTTTCAGATATAGGTGTATGATTGTGCGATTTTCGACAACAGAAATGTCCGATCACTTCCAGTTCAATTGATATAACTATTGTTTTCCTATAGGTAGATTGCGCTGGGATACAATATTCTACGGTGCTTTGACATTTTTCAAACGAGGATTATATCTTGCGTGTCACAATATGCAATCACGATGAGGACCATTCACTTAAAAATACATAAACCAGAGCCGCGTTGGCCGTAAGCAGAACGTAACTAATGTTGCCCGGATCTCACCACGTGGAGGTGCGGTTGGCATTTGTGGGTTCAACTAAAATCCATCCCACTTTGAGATCCACATTCACACACCATTTACGCTTTATGTACAAGCACCCAGACTTTTTATTTACATCCGCATTTACTCATCGATTCATACCATATTAACAAGCACTGACGCATTTAATTTTCTTTTCTGAGGCATCGCTATCAAATCGTGTATACACATAGGTGAATCCCTACCGATACGGTACCGGTGACTATTTGCGCTGTTTTGTTGCGCGCATTATCATTATATCGGATCCAATGACTGCCAGTCCAGCAATATCCAATATAATGTCCAACAGAATTTACACACTTAGGCCCCTGGTACTCAACAACGCCAGTTAATTTATATCGAGTGCCATCTGTTACTATCAAGTCTCGAGGAACATTTGACAGTTTCTCTCTCTTATTTCTACCTGTATCGACATCAAGGAATAAATGTGAACCGTATTCGACAATTTGTGTACTTGTACCACAACATTTGCGCGGAACATACCGTCCTAACGATACCGCTTGATGAAGAGCTGTTATTCCTTCTGATGTCAAGGGGTTGTAGTTAACATCTAAAAAAACTCGACGATGTTCTGTTTCGATACCGCATTGTGAACACTTACATCGCAGTGTGTAACTGGGTATACCAACGAATAAATCTTCGACAAGAACAGTAAGATTAGAGTCTGCTCTGATTTTAATGATTTCGCCTTTCCGTTCTTTTTTTATTCTTGGTAAAGCTAGTAGCGCATTGGCACGTTCTTTGAAAACCTGTGACACTAGACCTTTTTGTATGAATGGTTCGATACAGTTGTATATACCTGCATCGCTATTAACAATGGTTGCTTTTTAACGTGGATTATTACAAATAGCCATCGCTAGTATTTGACAAACGCTATCAAATCCACATGTGTTTTCCACGACTAATATAGTTGATCTATCCTTCACATTCTTACAACAATTACCATTAGGTAGCAGTGGCAGTGAAGTATATGCCGCGATATTATTAGAGTCAAAATTCGGACACGCTTTGGTGTATTCAGGTTTTTTTTCGTTTTATTCTTATTCCTCCAGTTGTGCTGCTCTTTGAGCTCTATCACCGCTGCGTTCGCTGAGTCCAAGACTTCATCGCTTCTTACGAATAATCGGCCCCGCTTTTGATCAGAGCCATGCTCAATATTCCTATTAGTGGATTATCTAATGGTAACTCTCGGCAATGAGTATCGAAATGAATTTTCGCAACTGTATCCGTTTCGGATGGAGTTGGACGGCTTTTTCGGGTTTCTTGCTTAATGACTACTTGATCACTAGGATCATGACAATCGTCGAAAAGATGCTGTGCGGAATCGTCACTGATTACTTGCGAGCAATTCTTGACATCTATCGACGGTTGCGTACAAATCTCGGTGGAATATCTGGGACTACTTGTGTTTTCGCCCATCGTAATTGAATTTTCAGAACTGTCATTTTTTTTGTTCAACTTTCTATCATTCTTTTCATATACTTCTTCATTTTCTTCATGCCTGAACTTATTCAAAAAACGTCTTCGTTTCTCATTATTTAAATCGATATTATTGGTTTCTTTCCATCGTTCCAGTTCGAGAAGTGCATCATTTTCCGATTGTCCTGCTAAAGTCAACTTGATTTTTCCTGGAAATGATAAAATATGGGTTGCAACGAATCTGTCCGCACGTAAGGTATGTCGTTCGTTGATCAGCGTACGATTTTTCAAGTCGCTGAACTCTGATTCGATAGCAGCCAACGTAGCATTTCTAGATCCGCTTTGACAGGCTTTTCGCATACATTCAGAGAACAGAGGAAAGTATGGCAGTAAATTTTTGAGATGTTTCGCGAACTTCGGATTATAGAAAGCGTTGATATTTTCACTTTCACCTTTCAATTCGGTTCTTATTTGTACAACACATTCTTCATAGATGTTTTTTTGTCCATTCCCATGTACTCGTTGGTACATCCTCTGCGGAATTTAATAATTCATCGTACTTAGAATCGGAACTGTGTTCTTTTTTGGAATCTTCGAACTCATCGTCAATTTCGTCTTCTTCTTCGGGTTTAATCGAGTCGATATGAGGGATACCTTTTATCAGTGCCGTGATATGAATACGTGCCCTATCAGATAAGCTTCCACTGTCCGCGCTTCGGCTGAGGACGAGTAAGAAAATTTGTTTAGCGACTGCTTCGAGTGCTGGTATGGTTTTCTGCTGTCGAAGCACAGCTATTGCCCAGATACACATCGATTTTGCACCGTACGGTGTTCCGTCATAGCACTTCCATTTCGAAATCATATCAATAAAATGGCAAATATCAAGGCGCAGAATGCATACGGGCGGTGTCAGAATTGCCTTCGTCAAATATTCGAAACAGAATGATGGGTATTTTTTCAAACTCGATTGTTGTGCAAAAGCTCTGGCAATTCCACCTAAAAGGGCTTTGTCAAAATCTGTAACTACTTCTTGTGGTAGAGGAAACGACGAAGTTTCTTTTGCACCTGTGCACAAGAATTCCAAAAGCCACTTTGCATATGCATCAGTATGATGTTCAGCAGATAACATCTGAAAAACCGGTATAGTTTTGTTGTTTGCCTGAGTAACTACTTGATATAGATATATATGAGGGCTGTAGCCGGAAGGCCGTCGTATTTTGCGGACCACAGACCCAGTTCCATCAATATAGAGGGTTTTGTGAAATTTTTGGTACACCGCAAGTTGTTCCTTGGACCAATAATGCACAAAAAATTCGAAAAAACCAATTGAATGAATCGATGTTTCGTATATAGACCCACATTTCATATCCTTAAAACTTTCGAAAACATCGTGGGTTCTAATCAAACCAAGGATCTTGTCTCGCATCTCTGTTGCGGCTTTACCAAGAACCTGGCCACTAGGGATGTGTGCCGGTTCATCATCCCCTATACTATCTATTAACCGGTCACCTTCTTTTCGCCTCCAATTGCACGGAAGCATATTTCCCTCTACCATTTCTTTTGCAACTTTTATTCTTCGAGCTCCTTCCAACTGCCTTTTTGTAGTGTGATTTACGGACCGGTTGTATTCGTAAATGAAGCATTCCATAATAGTTGGTTCATTTTCACTTGGAACGTTAATAATCCGTCCAAGAAATCGAGCTTTACAATCAGGACAATCTCCAGTAATTGAGACATAGAAACCACTTTCTGAAACTTCATTTGTTTTGAACTTCAATGCGCATGGTATTTTCGTTTCCTCAAATATTGCATCATACAAGGTGTGCGTCCAGGCATTCCGTTTGAGTTACTGTAATTCACGTTTACCGCGAGACTGAAAGTCATATTTTATTGTTTCAAGTGCCATCTCTGACCAAACGTTTGTTAGATCAAGTTTGAATTCTACAACACCATCCAGTGTGGAGTTCAGGGAATCATTTATCATAGTCGGATGGTTATGTGTGATATTCCGGGACTGTCGAATCTGTGTCAGTATATTATACCTGTTCTCCAAAATAATCGTGTAAATATTTTTCGGTTTTTTCGCAACGATGCGGTCATTGCGTCGGAAAGTCTTTGAAAAACGTCATTTTTTGGAGGAAGAACTTTACCGCTGTCTGATACAACCTCAAATTCTGACGATTGTAAAAGTTCTCTCAGTTGTACGATAGCCGGAGGATCTGTACTAACAACAATTTTACCTGCACCATAATCCATTATAGTACAGTGCCTGCATATAATCGTTGAGGAAAGAATAACTAATAGGTACAATCGAATTTCAATTACGCAGTCGACGCGCGTAAGATAAAAACCTAAACCTTCGTTTAAGTAGCGAGAGTAAAGAGTAGTAAAAAACAAGAGCGAAAGTCACATACAAAATTAGGTGGTTTTATAAATTTTTGGCGCTATTGCGCCAAAAAAGCGTTTTATTAGTAACTAGTTACAAATTTTGTACTTCGTCAATAAGGCGCTTTTAGTTTAATTCAAGACAAAACTATGCGCGACAATGTCACGTTGTCGCCGGACCTATATGCACACGTGCAAACGTACGGATGCGCATAACAAACTTCGTGAGCTGTCGTATTCGGGAGTTCTGCATCTGCGTCGATACGCTACAAGACATGAGGAGTACCAGGGCCTGCACCGGACCGTATAGAAGGGGTCACCGCCGGACGTTGCCGGAATCCACCGAACCGAGCCGATGCAAAGAGTTTGGATGGAGGGGATCACGCACTCATTCAAACGGCTCACCGTGTGATCGACCCTTCCCACCCCACTAGCTGGTGCGCTACCATCGCTCACTCATACACAGGAATTGCGTACACGGAAAATAAATTGCAGTCGCAACAACAGCAAGTGGAATTAAGTTTTCCGCAGATTGGAGTAAAGCATGTGACAACACCAAGTTGGGGTTAAATTAACAACCGTTAAATTTTTAAGTGAATGGTCCTCATCGTGATTGCATATTGTGACACGCAAGATATAATCCTCGTTTGAAAAATGTCAAAGCACCGTAGAATATTGTATCCCAGCGCAATCTACCTATAGAAAAACAATAGTTATATCAATTGAACTGGAAGTGATCGGACATTTCTGTTGTCGAAAATCGCACAATCATACACCTATATCTGAAAATAATTACATAAAAGGCGATTCCTGAAACAACGTATCACACAAACCTAGCGATGCCTACACAGCTCGAGGAATCGGGATATCGTGTTTAGAAAAAAAATGACCGAAGTTCGAGGAAAAAAATTTTAATAATATAGTTTTTTGGCAATATCAGCTACGTTTTTGGAGATAATCGACTACTGTTTGCGGCACATCGCAGCACAAGCCTAGCACATTCTGGCACAACCGTTGCTTTTTCGAAAAAACAAAATGGCCATGCTGGTTGAAAAAATGATTTTTTGACGATTAGAGCCCGGTTTTTGATAATCGGGACCTGCGATTCGCGGCACATTGCAGCAAAAACCAAGCACATTTTAGCACAAGACTTATTTTTTCTCTAATCTCAAATGGCCATGCTAAGTTCTCGGACATGCAATGATATTCATACATTCATACATCAACGGCAATTTATGAAAAAAAAAGAAAGAAAAAAAAATTCATAATGGCATCTATCCAAATCCAAGATTGGCAAGACGATAATCTATTCGAAGCTAACTGATCAATTGACTTCCAATTAAGTCCGTAATTCTATAAAATATGAATCTAAGCTGCAAGCGGAAAAAACAAAACTTTCGAAATTTCATGCGTTAGTAATATTAAACAAGCTGTTATCAAACAGTAATTCCGATGTTAAATTGATCGTGTACGAAAAAATAAGAAGTTAATTTGTATAATGATAACTGCCGATGTTTGAGACGACGTTGTTACACGGGATCACATACGACACAAAGAGGTATTGAAAATCATTTCACTAAAAAATAAAAGTCGAATGTGCCCGCCAAGTACGTAGGTCTTGGAATGATGTTTCGGTATCACTACATGAAACAGCGAGATCCGACACGACGTATACCTCTACTTGCCGAGAGGTCGTCGGGCTTGGAGATTTTTCCTGATTTCACGACAGAGACTGGCAATACCTAAGTTGTACTTGTATGTTTATTATGATGTGGTTTTGGTAAGTTGGCGGATTTTACATTTCAGATATTTTTATCTAAATTATCGATTACAGCCAGGGGGAGAGGGGGGGAGGAGAGGGAGGGGGAGAGAGAGAGAGAGAGAGAGAGCCGTGGCGGAAGGAGAGGGGGGATTGCTACTTCCTGGCCGACTCACTGCCGGCATATTAACCTTGTCCCAAAGTTGGCCGTCTCTCCGCGTGTCACGGACGCAACTCGAAGGCCGGCAGTGCTTCCTTCTGCTGTATAACAAGTTCATTGTCACTTGCGCAACAGAAGCAGTGCTATCATGTCTGACACCGCCGTACTTTTTTTTTACCGGCGCACACAGCAAGAAACAAGATTGTTAAAGTCACGCCGTCGATAGGTACAAAGGTTCATCGTTACGGGCATATGTCAATAAATACCTGCCATTGGTACCTACTTGGCACCTCTATCATACGGCGCGACTTTTCACAAGCCCTGCGGAAATTCTTCATTTTCCAGGGTACAAGTACCAACCTCGTCCCGGACTTCCATGTGTCGCTACTACTGCTGGTTTATTAACTGTCTCGGAGTTCGCTCTAAATTGTGTCATAACTCAAACTCTCACGACGAGAACCATGACGGAGCTGAGAAACAACCAATGTGGCTATCGCATCGGGCGCTTCAACCCTTTCAGGTATCCTATACCATCTGATTATGAGCTAACTCTCGTCGGGGGCTGCGAGAGTTACCTTGTGAGAAAGTTGACAATGAGTGAGACGACGCATAGTGCTGACCGCACGAAGGGCTTGCTGCAACAAGTATAAACGAGGCCTCGATGCTCTGACCAGGGAAATGAAGGGTTGCATGGAGGGCCGCACAGGTACCCAATACCGACCCCCCACCCGATTATTTCATATTATTTCCGATTATATAAGATCGTCCTATCGCCGCCCGCGTCCTCCCGACAATTAGCGAAACCACCCACGAAACTTATCACATATCGAATGTGGAAGAATACATACACATAAGTGAGTCAGTTATCGCGCTTCGTACGAAATCACGGCTGCGTGGTATTTCAGTGCATTTTCAGCAGGAGCTGTATACTTTGGATACCTCAGAAAAGGTGAAGAGGGACGAGGGTTTTCCTTTCCTTTCAACTATGGGGTGAAGCTTGGGGGGGGGGGGGGGGGGGTTAGGTATATATACAAGGACAGCGGGTAGCTTCGAAACAGCTGCTTCGCCTTAAAATGGCTGAAACGGAACGTTTATTGGTTTAGGGCTAAGGTTTCTTCGCTCTGTTTTCGGATATGTTTATTGCGCCGGGCAGGCGGCACACGGCTGTTTCTTGAGGTAATCAACATTTCAGGGGAATGCTCTACGGTTGTAAATTTATTCCTAGAATAATTTATCAGGCATCTCCTTACATCCGCGTGGGTATACTCGTAATACTTATACGCTTTGTTATGAACGCCCACAAAACTCTCACATGATCCGCGTAGGTTTTCCCAACGATTGTCGGCATTGCCTCATTTACCTGTAGTAGCGAGAGTGAAATCATTTCCATCGATAATGAAGATATCTGCGGTCCAAGCAAGTACGTTCGCAAACTCGATCGTTTCTCTTCTCTGCGCACAGCTCTTCTTCAAAAAAGATTAACGGTGACGACAGCATTAAGAATTGTCTGATATATACGTTATTCCGCGTGGTGCACTTCGAGTTTCAATAATGCATATCTGAGTACGAGTCATGTGTCGGTCCAGTTACTTACGTTGAAATAGAACCGGCGTCGAATGAGTATGAACAATATTCGAACGGGGATCCGAAAGATAAAAATATTTTCAGCCTTAAACGGCCGATGGCCAAGATTTAAAGAAATATTGTAAATATATTTGCTGTGGAACAAACAATAGCTTTACTGCCGTTTTCACTTTCATCCTTTCTCTTTCTTTTCAAAATTTAATATTACTTACGCGCGTCGCCAAAAGCATGATTCACTTCACATCAGGCCTGATTCAACACTTGCACCACTATATCAATTATCGCAGTAACGATCACTGTAAAGCATATTTATTGAACTAATCATAGGTACTCATTCAACTTGCAACTGATACAAGTCACCCTGCACGAAGTGTGAATCAAAATAACTATCGAATACCCTCTGTGCGTACGTCATTGATCAACCCGAGCTCGATTATCCTTCGTTGGAATGTCGGTGAAAATGTGAATAGTTAACCACCGAATAGTAGACTTGCATAAATGTGCTGGATCTCGATAAGCTTGGATAAACGAACTGAATGACAGAGGAGGAGATGAAACAGGGAATGAGAAAGGTGGTGCGGTTTAGGATACGCGACTCTGGTTCCCGCGAGGCTACATGAGCTGCAGTTCCGTTCCACCCTAGGGCGACGCGGAGTGAAGACTGGTAAGGAAAAATCAGTCCCAGCTATTCTCGAGGGTGCCGCTCGACGGCCTTGGAGGGCTGCAGCAGCGGCTCTGCATGTCCCTCGACTCAGTTCATGCCGGAGTCTCTGAGCGAGTTGCTGTCATGAAAGAGGAAAACTTTATGGAATGCTGCAGGTAGAGAGGTCTGCAGACGCATAAGCCGACATGCGTACCCAATCCATGTGCACGCAGTGCTGCTTCTGTCTAAGACCGCATACTGCGTGGTTGCCGAACTCCTAAATTTTCAAATTGACAAATTCCGTGTTATAAGGATGGTGAATTTTCGTTACGCCGTAATATAATGAAAATCATTTTCATCGAACGGATCGATGACAAACTGATGGCAAAGCTTTCACGAGATATACAAGTCGCATAATTCTCACGGGGCACCGCAAATGAAATATAAAGTTTACGAATTACCCCGTGTATTGAGACGCTGGGTGTTTCGATTGCGAGCGTGCGTGACGTGGGGCTGAAGTTACCAAAACAAATTTTCTTCCGTTATAGTCAAATGAGTTTCATATATTTACAAAGTATCAGAGCGATACAAGATACCCACAGCAGGACGGACCTTCCAAAAATTTTGACATTTCTATTTTTTTACGATTTTTCTATTTAATCGAATATACATTTTTTACCATACATATTGGCAATTATGGCAATATAATGAGGAATTTGTTCAAGATAGATCAAAACAACTTGTATCCGGTGCTCAAAAGCCAGAAAAAATAATTAGCGGCTTAAGCGGTCCGTCGTGCCCCATGTTACCCTTTATACGCAATGAAACGTTTGGAATCGTGCGTTACGGTGAAAGACTGGTTTGACAAATTTAAAACAAATTTGTTTTCATACTCCCAGCCCTTCCCTAATATGGCACCAACATTCTCCGAGATGTATTCATAAATTTTTATGAATATTCCAGGAGTACATGGGGTACATATCTAATATACACGACTACACGGAGAGTGGAATTCGAATCGTTTGGCAAATTACACGAGTTCATTTATGCCCTCTCGTCGCTGCTGTTACACCCGCAGATACTTCGAAAGTACACATGAAACCGCGTCAACGTAATTAACGAAGGAGAGATCCAGTGAGAGTACGTACTTACCTCGAGTATTATCCTCCGATTGGTACCCGTTCGAAGGTAAGTAGTTAGATAAAACCGAGAATGACGCACTGCCATGAATATTGTAGAACTGCATGAACCCCGCATAGCTGCAGCACATACACGTGCATGTCCGAAAGGGTTGAAATTTAGCCATTTAACTCATGTGTGCGAGCCTTGCATCTCGTTTTCCAATTTCTTCCTCTAATATATTATATGTATTACAAAGTTTAATCTAGAGCTAACAAGCGTCAGACTTTCGGGGTAACTATCGTTACTTGGCATTTATATGTACACAGAATAATTTATAGCATAATTATAATTATATAAAATTTCAAACTACGGGTAGTTGCTCGAGGTTCTACTCTGAGGTTGAGACATAAGCTACTCCATGAAAATTTAACGATTCTTTCCGATTTTGAACCACTATAATGGATCCAATATTACAATTTTGGAAGTCTAACCTTGAATTCGTTATCGGTGGACCCATAGAATCATCCGCCTACTAATTTCTACCAAAATTCAAATGTTTACCGTTTTTTTCTCACCATATTGGATTCGCCATTTTGGATTTCGCAAATCTAACATAAGATTCGTGATCAGCCACCCAACAAACCTTCGAGTACTAATTTTCATCAATATCCAACTGTTGTTAGTTTTCTTCAACTTATTGAATACACAAAAATTAAATTTTTTAAGTCTGACTTTAGATCTGTGATCAGCGACCCAAAAAACTTTAAGGCACCAATTTTCATTCGAATTCATTGATCCATTCTCCAGATATCATCATTTTTATTTTACTTATCGGAATTTTGTCATTTAAATAATTCAAAAAGTACTAGACCCATCAAAGCCAAAATCTTATCAATTCCAAGTTTGGAAACTCGTTCTCGAGATGTCGTCGGAGAAAAAGATTGATCACACACATACATACATATTAGTGTGTATCTTATTTGGGACATGTCGCGCTCATCCCTAAAAAGTAATCATGTTGTACAGTAGAAAATCAGGTTAAATCCAGAACATTTCCGATAACTCTAACACGCCCCACCAAGCAGTCGAATTTCATGTGGAAGAATGCATGCATTTGAAATTTTATTGAAAAAACTGTTTATTACTTTAAAACTGTATATTATCAAAAAAAAAATCTTCTGGCTATTCTGTAGGAAATTTAATGCTCTACGTAAAAGTCTTGTGTAAAATTTTTATAAATCTGATATTTATCATATGATCAGCGAAATTTCTGGATTTAACCCGATTTTTTTTTTTTTTTTTTTACATAACATGAGTTGTTTTTGGGGGTGAGCGCGAAGAAGTTTCAAAATAACCCAAATAAGAACCACCCTAATACATATATACAGACATCCATACATGCAAACTTCCAGCCGAAAATGGTCGGAGGTGATTCTCTAGATATTGAAACGTCGAGATCGAGTGAAAACTCAACTTTTCAATTTCGGAGTTTTTACAATAAATTCTTTTTTTCTGTGGAAACAGAGAAGCGGAAAGTTAACGAGTCTGTCACGGTGGTAACATATACCGTGAGTTTTCCTAGACGCGGAACGATCCATGCGCCTGATTCCGGCAATCGGAGTTGAGCATCCATAAAAACTCTGAAAGTCCAAAATCTCGAAATTAAAAGCTTTTCGAATCTTATACAGAATTGCGAAATAGTAAGTTCTGAAATAACAAAGCACTGAAGACCAAAGTTCCGAACACGCATTGCTCAGAATAGCAAACCCCCGGCAATCTAAAGTTCCGAAAACCGGTTTCCTTGTATACACACACTAGCATTCACGTACACTGGTGCTTACTATTAGGAACTTTGAACCGTCGGAACTGTGCAGTTTCGAGAGTTTTTTGTTCAGGATACCGCGTCTAGGGATAATGATCTTCGTATCTTTTAACTACTTGTTACAGGATTCTTGAGTTTTTTCAAACATTCGTCTGATAGGAAGTAACAAAGAATCTGCAATTTCAAGACCGTGAATGAGAATTTTATGTACTGTTGTTGGTATGAAATACCGCGGATACAGTTTGACAAACTTTCGTGCTGTATTTTCAGTGAGTTTTGTAATTGCCGTACATCCATTTCGAAACCACAAGAAATTACCTGCAATATAAGATGAAATTGCTTTATCAATTATTCATCAACTCCCGTTATTGAAGCAAAAATTTTATTCAGATCAACAATAAGCCCTAAACTGTTAAGAAAACCTTATTGTACCTATACGTTTTCTTCGTCTCTCAGCATATTTTTTATCCTTCTTGCGCAGTTGATAGTTTTCCATTTCCAATTTGTAACCTATATGCAAGCAACATTCAAACAACCGTATCCAAGCATGCAAAGATGATATTCTGAATTCGAAGTGATCTTTATTGATCGATTTTTGTAAAACCTTGCCGATATTATTTATAACGTCCAATTGTAAGATCATTTATTCTTCTTTCAACTGTTTGATTTAGCAATGCTTGCAGTGTAAATGTGGCTCCACTTTCAGTTACACCAATTTCTGATTTGACGGGGTAACACTTTTCTTTAGACTCCAATACATATTCAAAAGGCGGGTACAATTTTTTTATACGCTTACATAATCGGCGATACTGACTGTTGGATAGCTTATTTTCTATTATGATGATAACATATTTT
Organism: Neodiprion virginianus; assembly: GCF_021901495.1. Classification (NCBI taxonomy): domain Eukaryota; kingdom Metazoa; phylum Arthropoda; class Insecta; order Hymenoptera; family Diprionidae; genus Neodiprion; species Neodiprion virginianus. The sequence continues at coordinate 13,621,151 of NC_060880.1, forward strand.
CTGTAACACGTTCCATAAGTTTCAGTAAGGTACTTTGATGATTTTGATGGACTGCCTGCTGTGACATCCTTAATTACTTTGGCAGCATGTAATTTTCCTGAAGCCCGAGGGCCCATTTGTGTAGCGTAGGCTAGTGCTTCGACGCTTTGTTCTGCTCGAACCTTTTCTGACCTGCTTCGTTTTGACCTGTCACTCAAATCGTTCCAACTTGACGAAGGACGCCCCATTATATTGTACATGGAAGACCCTGTACAGTTATTTTGAATTGTGAAAGATACAGGAACGTTCAGCCACACATCGAAATTTTTCGAAGAATATTATTTCCGTTCTGTCAACTTTTTCCACCTTTTCTGAACTCCAATATCAATTTCGCAATGACATCCTTTAAATTTTGGGGTAAAATGTAAAATGACATCTGTTTCCACAATGTCGTTCACCACAATGACATTTCCGTCAAATATTTTTTTCTCGAAGAGGAAAATTTTCATTTCCGTGAAAGAAAGAGTCTCCCCAAAACAAGAGCACTTTATGCCCATTTTGGGGCCTACGCAAATTTTTCCGAAACAAGGGCCAAATGGTACCTCGTGATACCCTAATACGCAAGGGCAAATTTGAGCCCGAGTATACGAATGCTTACGGAGATATGAGGGAGCAAAGTTGTTAAATTTCTATATATTCGGTAACATAGTCCCACAAAGCAGAAAAAAAATTCAGATTTGGAAGAGCGACCATGCATGACATTCCCGTGTATATTTCGACGCTGAATCAGAATCTGATATCAAAAATACCCGTACACCCCTGAAACAATTCAGTTAAAATCCCCAAAAAATCCCTTAAAATGAAATCGAATTATGACGATGAACATCATCGTATGTCCAAACTGATCTCAGAGGACATACGATGTTGTCGAACGAAATTTTGAGATAATAATAATAATCCTTTATTAATCGCAGTTATGTTTGCAATAAATAGGAGTAAGAGTAGAGTACAGCAGGGGGTTGGCAGTGGTTGTAGAAACACCCGTATTTGCACCAGGGACAAGGGAACTGTCGAAAACATTATCCAGGTGTAGCCCGACCCGAGTTTAAAGCACCGACCAGCAACGCTGCGCCTGAACGGCCTGACCCGTCTTACATTTTTATAAGTGCCGTTCAGGACCTAATTACCAGGCCGGGGATTTGAACCCAAGTCCTCTCGCTCCGTAGCCGCGAGTGCTGAGTCACTGCGATTGGTAGTTAGATAGAGTTTTGCTGAATCAAAATCGGAAATGAGGTTTCGTTGAACTAAATTCTAAGAGAGGATGTTGTTCCTCTCAGCCGACGATTTCACCCTTGTTTTGGCATAATCGGCGCGGGCCTTAACGTGGGCTATTTTTGGGGAGGCTCTTTTTTCGATATCATTTGCAGGTTCTGTAAGAGTTAAAAAAATTAGATGATTGGAAGGGTTAGTTTCTCAAATTTCTTATAAAAGATATTTCATACGAGAGAATGATGCACAACTGGAAGTGAAATATGCGCGTCCACACGTCATTGCATAAAAATTATAACAGAAGCCAAATAGGTAGCTACCGGCAGCTAGTGTTTTCAGAAGCTGTCAATAAATGTCTAGTCAACAACTTCCATTTGGTTTCAGAGCAAGATCTGACAATATTTTTGACTTATCGAGTTTCTTACCATGACTTTTCACAACAGGGCAAAAAAAAATACGACCATCTTTATTATTAATTTACTATTTGATGTATCTCTATCATATGTCAAAAGGTAGTATTAGTAGCAGTAGTAGTAGATGGACATTTTTTGACACCTGCGGCCCACTTCGTGGGAGATTCTCTTGTTGGCATTTTGTTATAACAGTTTGTTGACTTTTTCTACAGTATGGGCTCGAGCATACCGGTATCGAGCGTCCCTAGATTGCATCGGTTTCTTGGCGTTGAAGGAGTATTTAGAGATCATATAATTGCTTGCAAAATAATACAGAACTTGATATAGTAACGATGAAATTAATTGATATAGTAATCCGTAGTAATAACATATCTGCGAAATCATATGAAATATTGGGAGAAGAGATGCGGAATCAACAACACATTACTTCAGCTATTGAAAGTATACACGAATTACATTTATGCATCACGTCGGAAACCAGGGCAAGATTTCCGTCGTTTAAACTCTCCAAGATGTAATAAAGTAGCAGCTATGTTCTTTATTTTGGCGAATGGAAAAATTCCAGAACTATATGTCATTGTTGAGAACAAGAGTAGTAGAATGTTAAAAAATAAAAGATCGGTAAATCCAAACGTAGAGCCGTAGATGCATACATTATTTTATCCATGCGATACGAGAGGTTGCCATTCTAATTTACTTCGCGTTGATGAAAAGATAACTGCTACGTTACTGCTAAACGCATAAGCAGATCTGCATACATAAAATACAGATTAGCTGTTCAAGTGAATTTAACATATTTTTATTAGGACGTTAATTATTTCAACAGTGAATTGCGAGTAATTATGTAAAAGTAGAACAAGATCGACTGAGATTGCGTTTTGATAATCGAAAAACATTGTGTTCAGAAGCAGGTTAAGAGACTATTTAGAAAATGTTGCGCACGATAAGTAATTAGAAAAATCAGTATTTACAGAGACGAAGACAATTCTCATAATAAAAAATAATAAATAATTACAAGAGCGCGCGAATGCTCTAGTATTTACAAAAAAAAAAATCTGGAAAAACCCGTGAAGTTACCTATTTAAGATACTTGAAGGTAGCTTTTGACGAAGAAAGTAGGTAGGAAGATCTATACAATATTCGCATGCCGCCCCAAGGTGCCACCAGGTGTCATAAACGAAATACGTACAGTACACTCTCTGAACAGAGCAACTCTCGATAGGGCCGCTTCCCCAGCGCAGCATGTGTAATGTTTTGCAACGCTCAAGGGTGTCTGGAGGGGAATCCCCGATTCGTGGAAAATCGCTTCCCCTCTTGTCCCGTAGAAGCCCTATTGGAAGAGAGTGCACTGTAGGCTCGACTATATGCGATACAAGTTCCGAGATTCACAAGAGTAAAGAAGAAAAGACGTATGCGGTCCGATCTGTATTATTATGTTAGTAGTCAAGAGTTACCGATTCGGAAGAGTAAAATCGATTTTTTTTGTCGCTATCATGGATTAGAAAGTTGACACTATACACGGAACAAAAAATTCAGCTCGTGGAACTAAATATTAGATAGTTACTTGTAAACAGTTCGTCGAACTAAACGTTCTGTTATTGGAAGAGCACTGCATGGTTCGTATAACTGACTGTTAGTCAGCTGTCATAGCTGTACGTTGTTCAGCTCTCTCAGCTAAACAGCTTCGTTCGAAGAGCTAGACCAGAATTTTTCGGCTCCGCTCACAGCGCTTATTATTAAATAGTACAATTATATTGCTATTAGTATTATTTTTCATCATTATTATCATTATTTATTCAGTGTCATTTACATATTTGAATGGACTATTTAAACAATTATCTATCAACTGTATTTAAATCATACTCATGAAATTTGAAGGTTATGAAATATGTCAACGCACCAGAGCACAGCGCAACTTACAGCTCTTAGAGCAAAACCATTCAGCTGTGAGAGCTGAACAACTTGCAGCTATCAGAGCTGACTAATACATAGTTGCTGTAACTACAAGATAGACCGTAGAGTGCGTATAGTTACTGGAGCTGTAGAATACAGCTCGCCGAACAGAATTTTTTTTTCCGTGTATAGAGAAAATCTGGTTGCAATCTTTATTCGGTAAAACCTCCGCTGAGTATTCTCATATTAGTCAACGTGCGTAACAATGAAGAAGCGAAAACGAAAATTGCCGGGATGAGACGCAGAGAGATAGGCTTATTCAATTTTTTGGATAAGCATCGTATCATAATTTGAGTGGACGCGCGATACTACCTGCATGTAATTTCGGTTACACCACGATCTCCGCTATCTCTGTTCTCTCTCTCTACTCCACTTTTAAGGTAGCACGTCGGAAGCACCTTCTCTAGTCGTAATCTTCGCGGGGCTGATTAATTTTCATTGGTTTGCGCGACAGCTCGTTTTGTTTCTAGCCAATTTTGGTAACCAGTTCTCTCTTTCATTTTTCGTAATTCCTATCTATTTGTCACTATGTATAATCACTATCTCTCTGCATTTCAAGAAAATCTTACCAACTCGGAACCCCCCTCCCGCCGGAATGCAATCACAGCGCGATGAGATAAATAATATAATTAGGTACACGATTTACCTTATTCGTATAAGGTCGAAGATTGGTGAACGACCATCAGGGGTTTGACTGCAGAACATCCAAACTTCGGACTCCCGACTTTGTTTTCCACAGGTTGCACCGTAGCCACGAGTGTCTAACGTGGCACACGTGTACCTTTCACTTATTCATCGAGACTCGACCGCCAGTTTTCTTGGCGACGACAGCTGATCGATGACACAATCATCATACCCTGCACGTAAGCGCTACAACCTAGTGTTCACGCTTAAATGTAGCATGATCATACCCGGAATTACACATCGCAGATAATATAATAGCAATTCATATATTTGAGCGAGACGGCAGCGAAGTAAGCCAGCGGCCACGAGGCCTATGAGATAATTTCTTGACCCTCAGATGTATTGCACAATAATTTCAGTGTTCCTGTACATGTTTATTATACACGGTATATAAGTATATGCATCCAGAGGTTGAAAACTAAGAGGATCACTCGTGAGTAGGCGGTGCACTGGGTGCAATAGACGAGTTTGATGATCGAATACCGCCGTGTTATAATACAAGACTTAGGATGGTGTTTCACCCAGCGTTGCGTAAGCGCGAGGGTCAAGTCCCCCTTTGTTTCAAAATCACTCCTTAATTAATCCCTATTTAAGCAAACGGTCTGTTTGAGGGGGGATTTGCTTTTTTTCCACAAAATTTACCGCTTTTTTCGAATTTCCTAGTGAAGAAACTATGCAATGAATCAATTTAAAATTTGGCATGTAGTTTAATTCTTATTTCATGTATGCACAAATAAATGTTCAATTGTATCCTCTCGAGAATGCGCCTCCCCCCCCCCCCCCCCCTCGTTCGCGACGTCACGCGAAACGCCGCAGTCACTTGTGTGCATGATTACTCTCTTCTCAATGATCTGAAACAAAAAAATCAAATACCATGTTACTCCGTACACATGTAGCTATCGTTTGATAAATCGAAAAAGCAATAGGTTGAAGTTTTTTTTTTTTTTATAACAAAAAATCGGTAATTTTTTTTGGCAAAATCGATATTTTGAGTTCAAATCATCGCCGTATCCTCAATTTTTTTTTTTTTTTTTTCGATTCATCAAACGATAGCTACATGTGTATGGAGTAAAATGGTATTTGATTTTTTTGTTTCAGATCATCAACGGGAGGGGGGGGGGGGGCAGGAGGCGCATTCTCGAGAGGATACAATTGAATATTTTTTTGTGCATACGTGATATGACAATAAAACTACATGCCAAATTTTAAATTGATTCATTGCATAGTTTCTTCACTAGAAAATTCGAAAACAGCGGTAAATTTTGCGAAAAAAAAGCAAATCCCCCCTTAAACATGACTTCGGTGCGATACTTGGACCTATTAAGGTACCTGCCAGAAGTGACGAAATTGTTCAGGCTGCAGCGCACACAAACTCTTCTTCATAAGTACGTACCTGACGTTGATATTATATAGGGCACGTACGTCTTGGTTCGTGGATGTATACTCAGTTTACTGGCCCGGAGATGTAGCATGAACCGCAAGCTTGCGTTGCATATACCTATACATATGTTGAAAATCTCTCATACTGCGGTATTTCTTATTCAATATACATCCATATGGTCATGGCAGAGTCTACCGTTAACCAAAACTAATGATCATTCCGTCTCGGAACTTCGATTTATGTATTTTGGTGATCGATCATTAAATTTATCTCGACCTCCAACTCAAATATTTTCGTCAGATGTGCGCTTGTAGAGGCAGTTTTTTCTTTCCGCTTGTACGTTGCACCCTGTGAAGTGTGGTCGAAGCCTCAGGTTGGTGTTTGAATTTCCGTTCATTGCAGACTAGGTCTCAACCGACGTATAACCTATCATTCGCGACAGACATAGACTTGAACAAGATATTGAGATAAAAATGTTGGAAAATGAGTCGTTTGAGGCTTAAGCCGCAACAGCCAGCCGCGAGATGCAATATGGAATGTGCGTCTGTGTACACGTGACAGTGTGAAACGATATCCTTTTCTAAAGCCAAGTATTTGAAAAGCTAAGAATCACAGAATCTAAAATTTGTGGATTACGCCGTTCTTCCTTAGCAGGGCAGTGTATTCTGATAAGGTATTCTCGTGAATCAATCAATGTTGAAGAGAAAAAAAGCGTCATAAATATCTGCTGGTAACACAGTTATATGATCCGTTTTTTGCTCATATGTAAGAATGCATTGTATCCTTGATTGCACGTGAATAAAGAACAACATATGGCCACAGCCGAGGTTTCGTCAGATGCACCAACATCGAAATTCAACAATTTCGCCGTCCTTCGCGAATATAGTATATTATTTAACAAGGGACGAAAGTTGACGACTGCGACGAGTGTGAAGTTTGCGCTTGAGCGAAGAGAGGGCGGCAACCACGCGAGTTGTGGCGTCAACTTTTGGCCCGAGTCACACGCGACAATTTTTATAATAACTGAATGAAAAGTGATGAGGCTTTGCGTGGTAATTTTCCGGGACACGAGTGATTCATTTCATCTCCCTAGGTGCAAAAGTGATCTCCCAAGGGAGGAAAATGAAGCAATCGTGAACTGCGCATGTGCGAACCTATCTTTACAATACTGAGAAGAAATTGACTACTTTCATCCCGCTAAACCGCTACGCGAAGCCCCACTTTTCATGCAGTTGACGAGCTGTAATTTTTGAGCGAGTGAGTCCTTTCGAGAAGTACTCTCGGTATAGATTCCGGTCGCTCAAATTACTTCTCTGCATGCCGTTCCATCCGCGTGACTTAGCGGGACCTCCAACAGGTGCTCGAAACGTGTAAAATAAAATGAAGATACATAGGCAGACGAAAGAATTGTTTTTTTCCGTTTTTATCAAGAGTTTATAACTCCTATGACAAAGAATAGACGACCTCGCGTGGTGCGAGAGACAGTAAAAGATATCAATTTAGGCCTGTTAAAATGACCTTTAATGTGCCTTTCATTGGCATTCATCCACTCCAAGGGAAAAGTAAGCATAGCCGGTTGACTTGCTTGTCCACTCTTTCAGGTTTTTGTTTCATGCAACGGAAGACGAGAGTGTAATGGCGGCGGCAGTTTCGAGCCGAACAGTGTGGGTGGTCCATTTCGCTTCGCCTTCGTCTCGCTGTTTGTTACTACCTTAGGGGTACGCGTTTCCATTCTGTGCTCACGGCCATATAGGGTTGTTCCTGTACCTCTACATTTAATCGGTCTCAGAGTTCAAAGGGCACTGTTCGACAGTTAGAAAGAATACAACGAGTGCCAGACATTCAATATTATCACACACCGTCATATATCCAAAATTATTTCCATCTTTCGTGTTGTACACAAACTCAGACGTGGTTAATTGAAAATGTGGAGCCGATGATTATTTACAGTTAAAGTGGTAAAAATTTGACATTGAGATGTATATGGAATGTGCGTACACCTATGCTGCATCAACCCGAAGTTTCTTCTTTCTATCGCAAGACCGTAGCTTAGAAAAGTAGTTACCTACATACTGTTGTTCGCATTATTAATTGCAGGGTACTCATTACAAGAAACAACGACAGGCTGAGATAGATTATCCTACTAGAATGGGATCAGAGTTCGTGTTCATTTACAGAAAGATGGTTGACAACGAAGGTGAGAACGAAGATGACTACGACGAAGCCGGGTCGCCTCGTGCTCTCTTGCTGCTCCAGGTGCAGATGCGGGACATCTCATTTCATCCCCGGCCTTCCCGCTCTTTCGTCCAAGTAACATTTCTCTCAATTATTCGAAATCTCAATGGTTCGCTTTATTGTTGTATGTACTCGCTTCTTCTACCTTGCGCGTGTAACGTACACAAGAGTTCTATATTCATATTTTGCACTTGTCAACACAGGCTACACCGCGAACACGGACCGTGAGTTTTCTGTGAATATGGCCACTCCACATCCTGTAGTAGGCCCACGCATCCGTACATGATGTACGCAAGGCTCGGTTTGGAGGGAACGGACTGTGGGCGCGCTATAGACAGCTCAGGTATGCATTGTGCGTCTGTGTTGGACTGCCTTGCTGCAGGACGTATAGGAAGTGGCCAAATTCACAGAAAACTCGCGGTATAGTGTGATCCGCGTTATAAAGGTACACTGGAGAAAATAGATCCCGAGACGGGTAACTTTTTCGACCGCGAAGCAGGCTCAATCATCGGAAACGTAACAGAACCCAACAACACAAAATTCAAATGGGTTATGTTACGTTTACGAAGATCGAGCCCATTTCGCCGCCGGCGCGGCGATGGCGCTGAGTCGGGTAGAGAGGAAAGGATGATCAAGGGATAAAGAAATAAAAATCAAATAGAACTCCGACATACCGTCGTCGTTGCTAATTTGCAAAGCTTGGTAGAGTATTGGGTTAATTTATTTTCTCAATGCAGCGCCTCGTTGGATACTCGATCGAGTTTCTGATTGCAAAGCTATTGGCGGCAGGAAGGTAATACATGTGTCAGTTCGTACGCATGGCGTGCGTGAGATTACACGATTCAGAGCGGGGAGAACCTCGGAGAGTTCAACAGTGGCGTAGACATGCGTAATACAGGTGTTCAGTGAATACGAGCGCACCGAGGCGCGGGTGCGAATGCCTTTTCATTTCCGGTAGCTATCGCCGGAATTACGTCATCTCCGTCCGTCGCATGGACGGACTGCCGACGAAACGAGTTAGTACACGTATATGTACCGAGTTACGGGGATAGAGAAGTCAGAACGGGTGGGGGCGGAGGTGGAGGGGAAGGGCAAGGGGAAGGAGCGACAAACGGCGGGGAAAGGAAAGCGGCACTGGGATGGGGGTATGTACGTGCCTGACCTGGGTTAACGCCCTAGTCAACACAATGCATCCTTGTATTTTACCTATCCCCAGCGCATTGCATATTTTGCGAGCTTTGTTTATGCTTCGGAAAACAGGTCCGGCTGTACCCACGAGCCCCCCTTCCGTGCTTCGGTCGGCTTTCCTCTCACTTTAGTGTAAACTGGTTTTTAGTTCCATGACTTTTTATCTTTTTCGTCACGCAGGCATCCATGTGAACGGGGCTGCAGTTGCCTGTCCGCTAAACAAGTAAGTCCACAACGTGTACTATAGTAATAATGACACGTATGTTTTGGCAGCTCGCAGTTTTTTCAAACTCTCCGCTAGATTCTACTGTATCAATAATGCCCGTTGTTCTTTGCAGTATAACGCGCATAAGGTACGAATATTGATTTTCGAAGAATATTTACATCGTCGATCAAAAACCTGACGACTGACGGCCAACTGTGGAGGGAGGCCAAGTTTCCAACTGTAGCGAATATAATTTACAGTGAATAGCGAGGGGATTACAAAAGCGTTGCACAATCAATACCCACCGTATGTAACGGATACGATAGAATAGGACTATATAAAGCAGATATGCAACAAGCTTCGCGCGTGCGGCAATGTAGACGAGAATGACATCACGGGGCAACAACAACAACGGCGATAATTTTGCGACGTTTCGTCTATGAATCACCGCATGGGTAACCCTGGCCCAGATTTTATAACCATCCGACACTCGTCATCCGCCTCGTGTGTATAGACACTTATGCGACACTAAACTGCATCGCGGCACACGGAACTGCGGTAGAGACCAGTACAGGGGAGTTGTTCCTGTAACGAACTCACACTTATGCGGTATCGAATTTCTTACGGAAAAGGCCAGCAAAGTAACTGAAAGAACAAGAAGGAAAAGGATTAGCTGAGCGGATTGCATTTTAAGATAAAAACCTGTGCACACACCTCTAGCGGTTAGTTACAGAAAAACTTTTGACTCGCAATGAAATAAAATGTTTAATTTTCGTAGAATACGATCGCCGTACGATCACCGGAATCTTGCATTGTATCCAACTCGTCTTCCGATTTCCAGACAAAAGTTTAACCCTCAAAATACAAGTAGAGTTTCGATAGTGGCCCTCTGCAAGGTTCAATGAACCTGTTCCAAGGACAAATTCTAGTCTCTCAGCTCCGGCCGATGCTGCCGGAGCTGTGCTAGCGAAGCTGCATCCTATAACAAGCACCAGCCTCGAACTTGCTTCGATATCACGCCATCCTGGAGAATCCGATGCTTCGTACCGGTGGTAGACATATCGTCACACTCGTACGTCCTACGTAATACGTGCACCGCCCCGGATTGCTACGAATTTTTGCGAATTATGTTATGCCTACAACTGCGGTACACTGCACGGTTGAACCATCTTGCATCGATTAACTTTACATTCACATCGCGATTTGATATAGTGAAACATACTCCAGCTTTGATTGTTTATAATACTTCAAAAAGCTAAGCGAATTGAACGAGCATATTTGTTTCAATTTGATCATCACGAGTCAAAAAACTTCCAAGACATCGCTGAATCACTTATGAAGATATACAGATTCTTGGCGCTTGTGTACAGCGAGCAGTTCCCATTGACACCAAAAACTGCAAACTTGCTTCTATAACGGATTACGGCTAATGCGAGGAGAGCTCGCCACGTTGAAACGAATAAGATTGATAAACTTTAGTCAGCTGGCGCATAATTGAGAATAGTTGACGCGTGAAAGATTTAGATAACCTCAGGCATAATAGAGGGCATCGGTTCGCGAGGCTGATGCTGGCAGCTAGAATTAACAGCTAAATGTTCTGATGTTCATTTGCATAAGGTAGCGAAGTCCAAAAATCAAAATTTTGTGTAACACCTTGAACTCCTAATACCTTTATAGAATTATGAGGATAAAACTGAACTGCATTCTACCAATTCCAAAGAGTTTGAAAGGTTTAGTTGGTCACTTTGGCTGCTAGCTTCAGCTTCATCATCGGCTCTACATGAATCAGTTCTACAAGTGAAAAGTTGTACAAGTTAGTTTCTATAGATTCGTTATCGAAAATTCATTTCTACATACGGCGATTACACAAGAGTACGTTAAATTCTTTTCTACGGGTTCACTTCCATAAAACTAGGCTAGGAACAATTCTACATACACAAATTACATAAATTATGTGCCCCACACAGCACGCAATAATTACAGAACATTTGTAATATCGATTTTAATGTTGAAAATTTTTTTATAAATATTGATACGACGACGATATAAAATACACGTATCGAATGTTCCGATATTGTAGAAATATTTGAAAAAACGTGGCAAATATCATGTCCTGTGTGTATATTATATAATTTCTATATGTAGACACGTCCCTAGCCTTATTCTGCGGAAATGAACCCGTAGAAACAAACCTAACCTGCTCTTGTGGAACTGCTACATGAAAAAACCAACTTGTAGGTCCACCGCGTGTAGAAACGACCCTTTGGAAACGAATTTGCAGAACCGACGCATGTAGAAAAACAAACCTGTACAAAAGAACTTATGAAACCGCGGTATGGATAATAAATTTAATACTAGAACTTTTCACTTGTCGTACTGATTCATTTAGAACAAATCCTCCCCTAGACATAATGTAAACGCAACACTTTTGTATGTCTAGTGCAACAATGTTTTTCTAATAAGCAACTACCAAAATCTCGTAATGAGAGTCAATCCATTTAAAGATATGTTGCGTAATACAAATTATTCGCTCAATTACATTGACGTGTATATTTCATGTATAACGATAATTCCGATTCATAACAGCGGTCCGCATTGTAGCAAATGATGAGAAGACCCCGAGTATAAGAGAATGGCGCGTCGGTCAGAGCGATCTGCAGTATTGCTGAACGTTACAGGTTCATCGCTTCATCGGCCGAGTATAGCTGCCTAGGTATGTATTTATATATATACATATATATATATCCGTATATAAGCTTGCCCCGCGGGAATGCTAATATAGTTATGCATGTGCATGCGTATACCGAAAGCTCGCTTACATCTTACGTGTAAATACTTGCGAGTGCATAGATAAATACAACCATATATGCATATGCATGGATATATATGTGTATACCGAAGCAATGCAGGGCGTCGGATGTCATTGCCCCCCTCCCGAAGGAATAAATTTCACCGGGAGCCGCATGGCGCGTATAGTATGTATTCTCTTATTATACCACCTTCTTCTATCCACCGTACCCGACCGTGCAGGCAATTGGGGGTCACTGATTCCTATCATCACAAGGTGATAAGGTTGCAGAGTACGCCGGCATACACGGTACCTCGTAAATTTCCTCAACGAAGACGATTCGATTTAGTAATTGAGTACCTCGGCTAGCTCGTAGTTACAGTTGAACACATCTGCGCATTCGGTTTCTCACTCGAAGCTTGACAAATAACGAGCATCCTCCTGATTTTTCACGCAGTCGGGGAAATCTGCCAAGTGACAAATAACCCGGAGAGTTTCGGTTGGCACGTGAAATTGATGAGATTAGTAAGAATTGCGTACAAGTAAAAGCGGAAAGCGTTCGGTTTAGAACTCTGTATTCCGTCTATCGGGTCGTTCTTCCGCAGGTTGTAGCGATGGAAAGGGTCCGTGTCGACGCCAAGCAATAATGACCGTAAGTAAGCTCGCGGCTCGCGCGAAGAGCTCTATAACGGTAAAGCGATGCTTTAATGGCTCACATTTTTCCAAATGGTTGATTTAAAAACGGATCGCCAGTCAGGCATGTAAGTTGAGAAATATTCGATGAAGTAAACCCCTTTAAGCCCGATGGGTGTTCGAACAAATTTTCAATACGTTTTCGTCACAGCTCTGTACCAGAGTGTTACACGGGACTTGCTACGGCCTCTTAAGCAGTGATTAATCAAGATCAAGGTAAATGTCAACTTCCAAACAAGGCCCGACGCCTTTTTCATTGGTATACTGAAAATACCACTTTTATTACCTGCTGTTTCTCAGCTATTACAACGAATAATGTTGAGAATCGGAGCTGATATTCCGAAAGAGTAGTCGGATAACGACGACGACGACAACGACGATGTAGTTAGGATCGTCGACCCCGGCTGCTGCGACGGGGACGACGAGAGAGCAGAATTGGTCGGGCCTTGGCAGAGATTCCGTCCGTCGTCGCCGTCCAACTTTTTACCTCGGTGGTCACGGTGTGTAGCTATCCCAGCCCGACCGAACGACTAGAGGGCTAGTAGAGGGCTCGGTAGTATCCTTCCCCCGGAGACCTGCATCGCGGAGAGGAGAAAAGAGGACCGGGTCGAGGGCCGGGAGGACTCGCGAGGAGGCACAGCCGGGGTAATTGCACCCTGCCAAGGACGCCAGCTGATGCACGCGCGCCTGGCTGGCTGGCTGCCTGCCTGCTCGCCTGCCTTCTCCTGAGCCCCTCGACGTAAGAGCTCTTCTTGGTTCGTGCACTGGGTAGGTAGGTAGGTAGGTAGGTAGGTAGGTAGATAGTTAGGTAGACGGGTGTGCGTAGATATGTTACACACGGCTGACTATACGTACGTAGCTGCCCATACCAAGCTTCGTCTACCTGCTGCCAGGTGCAGGTATGAACTACGGGTGCAGCGCATATACCTGTACCTTGACCACCGAAGTACCTCCGGTATCACCGGGGTACCGGGGATATTTACTCACGACGTATCCTCCGACCTGCAATCCTGTCGCTGTAAACACCGCGGCCATATTTAAACAACCTGGCTGCCACGATCACCTACTTACCGCTAAGAGGGTACATGAATAAATCGTCCAACGTAAGGACTCGGGAAGGATTGTGCCCATAGATAAAAATAAGGGTCGTCGCAATTACACCGAAAAAGACGTTGTAGACTTCAGGGATTTTGTGAATAGACGGAGCAGGTATCGTTTCTACAAGGATTAGACCTACAAGTTCGTTTCTTGTACATTTAATTCTCAATTTCGTACATTACCATTTATTAATTTAATCTAACTTGACTTAATTTGAATTATTTGACCGCCACTTGTAGAAACAAACTTGTAGGATCGCCACTTGTAGAAACGAACTTCTAGGAGCGCCACTTGTAGAAACAAACTTCTAGAATCAGCACTTGTAGAAACTAACTTGTAGAACTTTTCACTTGTAGAAGTGATCCTCGAAGAATCTGTCCTCTCCCCTCTCAGGTATGAAAGATTTTTGGTTTCCAGCGACATTTCGAAGTCTGCCGTAGTAAAATTTTTAGGCGATACAAAATCAAAATACGGTAATACGGATCGAATATTAATTCAAGTGACTTAATTCAATTCACTGTGGGAATCATAATTGAACTACGGTTATTCCACTTGGTTTGAAATTTATACCACATGCTCGTAACATATAATTATCTACGGCACTACATAGAATTTTTTTAGTCAATAAAGATGAAATTTTATGATAGAAAAACAAGCGTTTATTTCAACCTATTATCAAAATTTCATTATTTAGAATTTTCAATAATCCAACCTTATGATATCGATAATCATGTTAGGAATATACGGAAAAAATTGAAAATAATCGGAATAACCATAATTAAGTTATGTTTCTTGAAACTTTCGTGTGTACAATTCGAATTCGCGATCAAGATTGTTTCAACTTAAAAAATACAGTGATAGTATGGAAGATGTTGAAAAATCCACCTTTGCCACGACTATGCAAGGAGTTATTCTGTACGTAAACAAAAGCTCTGTGAACTCTCAGTGGAAAACAAAAATTTCCAGGTTATCTGCGAAATTATCTGACCTTCCCGTGACTTATCCAGTATGACGAAATCTGCTGACAATTCCAGGTTTCTAGGTTATCCAGGTCGTGTAACAACCCTGTGGCTACTTTCGGTTTTGGAGGATTAAACTGGATCCGACAAAGATTGTTGTCATTCGGCACGGCGGACACTGGCGCACCTCTCTCTCCTTTTTCCCTTACCTCAAATGAGCATGGTTGTGAGAAAAAGCTATCCCGTAACCACTTGTACCGACTTACCGTACAATAGAATTGGATATTGTCTTTATCTCGAGTTGAGGAATCAAGGGTATGAAAAAAAAACGGACAAATACGAGTAGGACTCGCGCCCTGAGGGTTCCGTACATCCTTAATTATTATTTCTTTTTTTTTTGTGATAATATAACTACAAAAGAAATATTTTCAGACTATTTGCTTTACTTGTGCTGTGAGACCTTGCTTCTCTGTAAATTTCATGATTCTAGGTCAACGGGTAGTACCCTAAAAGTTTTGATGAGTGAGTTTGCGAGTATTAAAATATGTGACTCAAATGGCAGTATCATTTGATTGCGTTGACTTAGAAGCGTGAATTTTTTACACCTCCAAGGGACAATACACCTTAGCATGTAATATTAGTTTCAACTTGATACCTCTACCCGTTCCTTAGAAAAAGGGTCTTGACAGACGGAGAAACAGAGAGACGGATAGACAGACGGACAACGAAGTAATCCTATAAGGGTTTCATTTTTTTCGTTTTGAGGTACAGAACATTGAAAACTTTCAAAAACCTCTACTTGGAAAGTCTGTGCCGGCGGAAAAACCACTACGGCGCATGACCTGATACAATCATAAAACAATCATCAATTCCTTCATACGAGCCTTATGAAACCATTACACACTGTTTTAATTACCGGCAACAACCTGTTTCTATTTCATAGGAAACATCACGTAGGTACTAACGCAATAGAATGTTTTTCCTGCAAACGGACGTATTCGAACCAACCCGCTCAGTTTACCAACCTACGTCCGAAACTTACCATCGGCGGTTTGTTCAAATTTCAAGTATGGTGTAGCGTGTACAAAAAAACATCATGTTTTACCAAGTTTTAGACTTTTTGGACCATGCGTGTGATTCTTACTGCTCCCACAAACACGAAACCTAATTTTCGAATGAATAGCCCTAATCGATTGGCTTCAAATTTTTCTCATGAATTATTTGTCGGAAAACGAAAATTTTGAGGCCCGGATGAAAGTGGGCAAGCATTTCGTTTAGAAACTACAGGCGAAACAAGTAATTAAAAAGTCAGAATATCCGAACATGAAGCATATTAAATTTATCAACCCAAGGTACACATACACTGAGGGAGAAAAGTATTCGTACAGTGCATAAATTTAAATAAAATAAGGAATAATTTTGAAAAAAAATTTATTTATTCAATCGTGGGTTGTTTTATTTCATGCCTGGATACTAACGTAAACAAACATATAGAATCGGACTTGTTATCTTACGTTGCGTAGGCAAGTCGCCGTTATGGCAAGGACAAAAGTATTCGTGCACTATATGAACACTATATGTACGAATACTTTTGTCCCTCACTGAAGGGATCGCACTATCACAGAGCGAAAACAGATGCAAACAAAAAAAAATACAGAAGTTTGTTACGACCATTCACAACAACTTCCGTCAACAAATAAATGACATAAGTAACCCGATAGTTGCAGTTGATTGCACAATAGAGTTGTGTTACAATTATGATTGTACGATTAGAATTAGGAATTCAGAATGTTATATTATATAAGTAAGGGAATAATGTTAATGATTTATTACTATCCTGGGGTAAGGGGTGGGAGAGAAAGATGAACAGCATATTGTGTAACAAGGAGGCAAACAGTGAGTCCAAGACGTATATTGCAAATACGCGAGGTGAAACGATCGCACACAATTTTGTACATAACAATGGTATGTTACGCATTTGTTACAAAGTACGAGATTGAGGTTGGCGGGTAGAGGGGGGAGGGGGGGGGGTGTAATGTCAGATTTTTTAGCGACAGCACATGCGCGTAGTATGGAAAAGACCACTTTCAACTCCTAGGAGTTAACTCATCAATATTCCTTACTCCGCGCATGCGCATTCACAGACTCGCTCTACCGTCATAGAAACGGGTATTTCGTGCACGGAAAACACGCATGAAAATACGCTTAAATAAAAACGCTCGAAACATGCTCACGTTATATAAAGGATATTTATAGGTACGGATGTACCCGTGTTAGTGAATGAACACGCGTGAAGAATTGGAGAATAGCTTAAGATTTTCTCAAAGAAAAGGAAATTAGTATGCATTGTAAGTCAAGAGAAAGGCGAGCACGGCTAAGGAAGAATTGGTTTTTGCGATATTAGCTTCGTGCTGGCGAAACGGGTCGCTGGGAAAAGTAACTACTAGTTTGTCAGATGAGTTACAACAAGCGGACGACCGTGATGCAGTTACAAAAGTGAGCCTCTCGCAACGATGGTCATTGTCGGTGCTAATTACGCGCATCACATCAGATAATTGAGGCCATTACATTTTATATGCAATGTGGTACGCTACGGGGTGACAAGGATAAAAAGACATCATGTAGCATATGATGCTCTGTAATATCTTGAATGACTAATTAGGTATACCCGTAATACGCACGCAACACAACGCGGTGGATGTAATATCCTTTCCTTCTTACATTCAGCGTGCGAAATGATGAAAGGTGCAACAGCGAGCGGTGGGGAACAGTTTGTTACATTACGTCCCAAGAATTGCAGGGGAGAGAAAGAGACTATCACATGCCTGTGATGCGACAGCAGCTGCCGGCACCCTAAACTTAAGTAATCTCGAGGTGTCACGTGTCTTTTCTGGTAACGAAGAAGGAATTCGTATTACACACGGCTGCAGAAAATTACTCGCGCGTTGCATGATTTGGATGAAGTGTCCTTGGCTCTCGATAACCGGGGCATACGTGTTCAGTAGTGAATCATTCCGTCGAATGTCACGATAGCACTGGTCGGGTCTCCTTTGCAGATTGAAACGCTTCCTAGATGCTACTAATGTATGCGCTATCGAACGCATTTAACTCTCGACTTTTTATATCCGAAGGATTCATCACACCGTATCTCTCGACTACGACGAAGCCTTGACTAGTCCTTGACACGATTCAGAATAAAGAAAAGAAAACTCTCCTGGTATAGCCGATGACCCCCATTCCCCACTCTTCACTCCATATCCTCAACCAAATCACTGTGTTTGATTCCATACGATAATTGACTTCCTTCACTACCTTGTTCGAGCAGCGTTACTGCTGCCAGAAGCAACGAACAGAAAGAACGCTGCAGCTATTTATTGACCGTATCGAGATACATACAGCGCGGGAGAATGTGGTTGCGATAGGATCAGGTTGGTTTCACGATCAGTGATACCATGGATTAGCGAATTTTGCAATGATAAAATGAGAAGAATGATGTGAAGGTAATAAAAGAGATTATGTCACAATATTATGTGGTGACCACTAAAAACTAATATCTAATAAATAAGCTCCGAACCAATCGATTCTCAAAAACACGATTCAATGGTCATGGAACCAAGCGCTGGGAAAGAAAATTATTCTTGAAATTCCTTTTCATGGGAAAAGCTCTATTCTTTCTCTGTTTATTGCACCACTACAAAATTCCCTGACTATTCCCCAAATTCCCGGTTTTTCCTGATCTGTGGCCACCGCGGATAATGGTACCGCATTGAAGGTGTTTCAAATAACTAGCTTATGTAAAAAGGGTTGAAATCCTAAGAGAGCTAAGGTGGTGGTATGTCATACGAAATAAGCGAGGGAAAATATAATTGGCGCAATGATCCTGGCACGATAGCAACCCCGTTTGACAGCAGATTTTTTTCACCGGGTCCGACGTTTCAAACGGGGATATTTCGAAATGGACAGAAAAAAGTTGGCCACTGCTTCATTACACGTAAAATTCGATCTCGTAAACGGATCAGGTATAGTAAAGAGAGGACGTGATAATTGACAGGAAGTCGATTGAAGAGACGCACCAACTGACCTGAATTATTGTGGTAGGTGATATTTTCATTGAACAACGTATCAGAATGTTGCGGTCAACCCGTGTGAGGGAAGAGCACAGTCTGTTTTTCAAGTAACGAGGGAAGCGACCGGGTCGACTGACTCGAAACTGTGTACGCGTACATGAGCGGAGTGAAGAAAGGACTGAGCGATGAGAAATGGAGTTAGGCAACGAGTTGGAGAAGTTGAAAGATCTCGTGCAATTTTCAGCAACCAACGGCTCCAAAACACAAAACAGAAATTAATGAAATTGATTAGTATAAGTCCGAGAAGGGCCTCAAACGAGGCCACACTACAAAATAAATGTTCGACTATATCTCAAGAAAGAATTTATCGAATAGAATTCAATTACAGGGTTTTTTCAAAGTTAACAAAAATAATAATTTCGGTCTAAAAGTTCCGATACAGCATTTGAGAAGTATAAACTCGTACAAAAGTGTACGCATATCGTTCAAAACTCTCGTCGTACAAAGAGCTATCGAATACGTCAAACGAGATTACTCTATCCGGTGAGTAAATATTAAACCGTTTCTCACAGTCCAGACGATTAGATACAAGTATATAACCTAGGTATGTAAAAATCTCTTGTCGCCTCAGCATGACTGGCGACGTGGCATCGAAATTGTAACAGAACATTGACCGACTAGCAGAATTTTCCTCTAAATAAAGGAAAAAATACACAACCTTCAACAAACAGTTTACCTGCTTCGATAAAGTCAGATCTCAGATCAGCCTATCTCTCTGACAGAATTGCAAAGCTGAAAATATATCTTCGATATCCTATTCCGACCGACTGCATTACACACGTACTTGTATAAGATATGATACGTTGTCCGCTTGTAATCAGACTGTGTGGTATGGTTGTGTGTTCTATCGCTCACAGCGCACTAACCCGAATTGAACCATGAATGCTTGTTGGTACGGAGATACGCAGCAGTGCACCTGTGTGTGTGTGTGCGTGTCATGGTATGTCTTCGCCGTACCAAAGCCCTGTCACCTCTCATGCGGTCCGATCATCACTTGAGAGTGTGTACAACTTACACACATACACCCATAACAAGAGTTAAAAACAATTCAACGGGACTCACGCTTTCCGCTTCATAAAAATTCCAAAGCTTCCCCTGGCGGAATGTCGCAATGTCCAGTTTTATTATGGATTCTTTTACTTTATTTTACGTTCCTCCAAAGTTTTTTGCATTTATAAATTTTTTTCTTCGGTCATATCGTCAAATTTGTAACGCACGATTGTACTGAGGGCGGAAATGCACAAACTGAACGCCTTTCGGTTTCCATTGAACTTTACATGACGACGAACGATTCTCGACTCTCGCCGCCACTCGGCTCGCGTGAGCTTAAAAACCACGTGGGGGCGCAACTTGAAGTCTCGAGTATTTCCGTCTATAGCTCAATATAAATAAGATACCCCATGGGTAGACGTGGCTGGCCAACAAAGATTCCATCGCCAACACTTGCGTATACATACGAGGAAGACTTATAACTAGTTTACCCGCTAACAATGAGTTGACTTTTTAATGTTTTTCTTTCAAAAGCGAAAGTATACGAAAACAACGTGGTTGTTTGAATAATGAGTCGCGATGTCAATTAATTTGGAATCCGTAGCGCGTAGGAGATAAGGAATCGTCGTTATTGCGGATCATTGAATTTTGAACAGCGTGGCTAGGTGTAACAAATCGAAGATAAATCAATTCGCAAAATCATCGGGCAATGCAGGCGCACGAGCGAACGACAACTTGTTTCATGATTACAACTGATTTGAGTGGCAACCGTTTAATGCGGGAAAGACATGCGGACGTATCCAGTAGTAATAGGCGTGGGACTAAGTTAATTGTTTACTTATCCCGTACTCTGGTCACGGAATCATGGACATGATAATGCAGCCCGCATGATCAGAGCGATTGTAATAAATTTTTTTGTTGAACAAAATTTGTCACCCCGCATATGGCGACGATAAAGTCTGCCACTGCAACAGTATACATCGAGTTATCTTCTGCTAGTGCTGCTTGACTGCAAAGGGCAGAACTGTTCGTATGAGACCTTCTCGATCTACACGCGTTCAATTCTGAGACGTGAGTATAACACATACTACGTGGGGGTACAAGCGTCTGTTACAGCATTCTGTATCCATTAATCAAACATTCCATCGCGCACCTTTGCACGATTAAGGTGTACCAGGTGGTTAGCGGCGGACTTTGTCTGCGTTTCCTTTCGATTATAAACAAATGACGAATGTTAACGCTGATCGCATGGTACGTGCATTTTCGGACACTTTCAATTCGCGCGTATGTACCCGCACGCATTACTCATACAATACCAGCTATGCAGGTCTGTGCATTAACGGGTTTTATTTGAAGATAGCTGCACTTGAATTTCCAGAAGCCGTCAAGCACCGCAGAAATAAGAAAAATGGTACACGCCGGTGCATCAAAGTGCAGGCATGTACGGCATAGTTATTTAGAGTCATTGCAACACGTTGCATCGCGAAGGCACGAGGAATAGAAATATTACAGCTGGTGTGGTAACCGGGTAGCGGCGAAGGACTCCGAGACAACTGCATCCTTTCACAAGGCACGTGTCATATAATAAGTCTAAAACGACAACAGCGGTGCACCGGCAGCCTTGTATAGCCGCAAATGGACTTGGGTCTTTGTACTAAACCCAGATCAACCGACATTTACGAATACTGCAACGATCGAACATCGTATTACTCCATCACACGTGCGGCAATTATTTGATTGTTTGAAAATATCTTCTTATATTATTTATACCGAGAGCAACGCATTGTTAGAGACGAATTTAAGTTAAGACGGAAGGAGTTGAACCGGCATCGAACCCGTCCCCCTACAGGTCAGAACAATACAATTTAATTACAGTTTGTCCCCGAGCCCGGGTCGTCGTTAATCACGAGGTGAAGTGGTGAGACTTGGATTTTGGAGAAGCCTGTGAATACGTAAGTGTAATACACAAGGAAGTAAATGCCGTTCAAAGAGCTTGATAATATGAAAACTCGTAAATCCCGCAGTTTTAGGAGGGAAAATACTGGCATTGCACAGTTTGCCACGTGGTTATAACATATTTCACGACAAGAAAGCTTCCACTGACCGCGTAGGGAAATAGACATCTGAAGGAAAAGACGTTGATACTTCGCTGCATCGTGTGACGAAGTGTGTGAGCGTAGTCAACAAACCACAGCCGCAAACGAGAGGTTGATGAGAAACATGAAATTCATAAAACTCGGTGAATTTTCATTGCAATCGTTGCGCTTCGGCTGTCCAGTAGAATAGGGTTGTGTAGTTCTCGCGGGCGCAGCGGATTCTAATAACCTTGATGCTATAATGCACTTTCCACAGCACAGCGTTGATAGAGAAAAGGTTACAGCGTTCTCATGATCCTTACGTCACGGATATAGGTATACGCTTAAGAGTTGCACATAGTCGACGACTGCAGATCATAAGATGAATCTGTCTGCGGAGAGACCTGCGACTACTATGAATATACTGCTCATCTCAATGTCACAACAATATTTTCATGTCTTGGTGCAGCCGATGCAGTAACCCATTTCAGCCTTGTGCCTAATTACTACTGCCGAGGAGGCTCGTTATACAACCGTGAATCAACAAATGCCTATTATACATCCCGATATGTATGCATATACAGTCACAATGCAGCTCTTCGTGCTGCCCGTACCCGTTTACTTACGTATTTTCTGCACCGCAACTAAATGGCGAGAACATGCATACGTATACATTTGTAAGTCTAGCGGATACCTACTGTATTACAGACGCTCCTGACATGCCTCATATACGCAACGCAAGTGAGATATTTACGGCAAAATGTGCGGGCACGCGAATATACAAAGCTTTTTACAACATACAAGTACATATAATATACGACGCGTGTGTATGCGTGATCATTAGGCGCATGTAACCTACGGCGGCAAAGCTGTAATTTATTTAAAGGTGTAATCGGTAAACTCGAGGTAAAAACAAACATAAGCTAATCTCAATTGTCAAGGCTAACTGACACGTTACTAAACACGTGACACGTACAGTCTGTTTTCAAAAGTACATGTGCGCTCCATAAAAGATGCAAGTGAATCAATCAATCGCAGCATGTAAAAAAATTGAAACGAATTGTGGAAAGACATCCGAAAAATGATTTCCAATACAAAATACAGCAGGTGCACAGTTGGACTTGTCAAACCTTAGGGAAATGGGAAAGAAACGAGAGCAAAGGAAGAAAAATAAAGAGTGAAGAAGACACGAAGCACAACGCCCTGCAAAAACTGACCGTCGATAAATGGACTTCTAGTGATCAGAAAATGATTATTGGGATAATACATTACGCACGTAGTACCATACTGACAGATCGTCAACCACGATTCGAATTGTTCAAGCAGTTTTTATTTGTTTAGAATTTCGAGTACGGGAAGGAGGAGGAGATAGCCGGTTTGTCTGCGTGTCAATGAGCCTGAAAGACCAACGTTTTGTTACGTGGTAAAAACATGCTAATTTCCACCCAAGGTGCTCACTACAGACTACCGGAAGTTCCAAAGATCCACCTTGACCTTCCCGTTTCCGTGCACAGGAGAGAAGAAGGTTAAGGAGGTAAAAAGGTTTCAATTTAGTTCCTCCGATATTCTCTTGAATTGTCTACAATATTTCTTCTTTTTTGCCGACGAACTGTGAATATAATTCAACGGTCCTTCACGCACATCCGTAAGAGATAAATTTTTCCTGATCGTGATAGAGAGAGAGGGGGGGGGAGCAAGGAAACCCGTTTGATTCCCTCCCGACGTACACGAGTAGTACCAATGACCCGAAAGAAAAGAAGCAACAACTTTTAACCAATGAACGCCTCGGAGAGAACAAGAAAGGCGCGTTATACCCATCTCCACAATACACCTGCGACAACAATTCTTCAGGGTGCGTAATCGTGGACAATTAAACGAATACCGAATGCTCAGGCGCGCACATCCGCTCACCGGTTAATTATTCACCAAACTTCGCGGTATATTTCATCAACCATTCACTATAGCTTGTATGTGTAACTGACTGGCTGACTCGTTCGTGCAATGTTAACCGATGGGATATAGTAGATTGACTAAAGTTGCTAGTTGCGTGCTTGCAACTATCCGATGACAGCTGCGTGAGTCGTTGTACCATCTCAATTTGATTTAAAAAAAAAAAAAGAAATTCCCTTTTTTGCACGCATGAAGTAAAATTGATTGCGCAGTAATTAAAAAAAAAATCCACCTGAGAAACATTAATCGGATAATTCTTGATTGATTGCACATAATACCGAGCTAATCGAACGCACAACTTTATTTTTCACCAATTTATACGTAACTCGAGTCATTGTGGAAAAAAAAAACGACTTCATTACATTTTTTGCTTTTCTGCACTGCACATGCATAGAGACGATGAAGAAATCTCTCAGAGTATCTCTTGCCGGAAAAGAACAGAGAGTAATCCGTCCCGCCCACGGGACCCTGCTTCTAGCCCGTGATTCAGCCGGCGCGGTCTCGCACACTTTGTCGTCGTGGCCTACACGCACAATACCCACATCGGTGGTGATGGAACCACGGCTGTACCGTAATTCTGACCGGAAGTACACGCCCTGGTAGCGCCGTGCGGGCGCGGCCCTACAGTTTGCCTAGCCGTTTGTACATTTCACCTTATCCGTACGAGATGACGACGCGACGTAGTCAAAGGACGTAGAAGCAGCTTAGGTCGTACTAGAAATACGCCGACACAAATATTGTCTTCTTTCTTGTGGTTCCCCATGAGACGGATTGCGATTGTACAAATATACCCGTACCCATATAAGGTATAATGTATTTACCGATAAACACGGCGAAATGATACATCTACCGATTACCCCGTCATCAACCGCGGTGGAAAAAGTTATAAAGGTATACTGCAGACTCGACTTGGAATTATAGTACACGTTAATTCGTGGTAAAATGCAGATATCTTTTCAGATACCTTGTAAAAGTTATAATTATAATTGCATACCACGATTATGTTTCTGAAATTTTGCAAGCACACGATAATTATCGTCGGTACGAAGGATGCATGCATACGTATAATAATTTGCACACGCGTGTTCCTTCATCGGCGGACAGGCGAAGACTCAATTGGTTTTGAAAGGGTTTGCCGCGGGGGGCGAGTGCAGAGGAGCTGGGAACGACTAGGGTGCAGCTTCGCTTGGATATCAACTGATGACTTATAATTAGCGCTCTTCCTTTTACGCTGCTTCTCCTTCTCCTCCCCTCCTGTCATTAGCATAACAAATCGGGTTACGGAACTCTGGGGACGTAACGAAACAGGGTCGCGGAAATGTTCGAATAGCCCTCCGATAATGGGAGAAAAATTGAAACAGTTGTTAATTATTGCACTTTTTATGTGGAATCAAATAATTCTTCGAGCTCGATGGTATTCCAACACCTCAGGAACTATCATTTAACTTGTCGATGTTTCATTCAAATTTCTTCTTCCCATTTTCTGAGATTATGCTCATAATATCTCATCGGCGGAAACCACCCCTGTCTGGATGGTCTGCCACAGACATAACTATGGTACGCAATTCTGCCAGTCCTGAAACATAGTTTGTTTTTTCGGTTTTTGACTCGTTCTCAACCCTGAAACGGCAAGTCGAATAAAACATTTTTCTACCTACGGTTGTAGATCTGAATATGCTCTCAGATCACGGTACGAACTTCATATTGAAGCTGATTGTTTGATTATTACAACCAGAGAAAGGGAGTCAGATGTTTTGGCCGTATATTATTAAAAAGACCTGCCGTTGCTATAATCTTTGGCACACTGACAGAAACCAGAGAGGGAAATGACCGCAACTTTTCAATTTTCTGTATATACGATGTTTTCACGTTATACTACGTATTGCCGGACCTACACTACAGCTTCTCAGTTCTAGGATTCTCCAGCGACAAGTGGTAATGATAGCGAGAAATGGAAAGACCAGTCGAGTTCTGTATGGAAGATGACGGGGCATAAATGCGTATCTCATACCTCCGCAGGGCGGATAAGCGTTGCAATCAAAAGCGAATCCGGATGATACGAGGAGAGCGTCCGATCGTATACCGTAGCATCTGTCGCCAGATGGTCAGCTGCTACGACTTGCCTCGCACGGAGGACGGCGGAGACGCGGAGCCACGCATACTTGTCAAACTTAATAATTGACAGATCACGTGCGCCTGATTCAGGGTTTACGATGCGTGCGGCGTAGCTTTACGCGGTACGTAAATTTCCCTACCTTCAAGTACGATGCACGGGATGCATATCGGCGGAAGGGTCGAGAATGATTTTCACGCATTTATACTTATTCCATTTGATCATATCTTTTAGCAAATCGATCATCGGACCGTCCGCACTCTGTCGAGCCGGCAAAACAACTCTCAAGGGGTGGAGTATATCAAGCATTATGGATAACGTACGTAAGATGGCTGGTGAACGTACAACCTATCTCCTCTGTTCTGTACAGCAGAGGGTATAAATTAGCCGGAGGAGGCTGCCGTAAGATTATATATTGCGGCATTAGCCCTTATTTTTGCGGTAATTCGGTGTTCGGAACGACGACAGGCACGCACCTAAGAGTGGAGCGGCGAAGGTACAGAGAAGGAGACACAAACGGCTGCTGGAACGCTGCGGCATATAATAACATGCCAATTGCGGAGTGCACAGCCATCCAGCCGCAACGCGAAACGTCGAGGCAGCGATTATTATATACCCGCAGCGCTCCCCGGTACACGTATGTACAAGGTAACAGCGTACTTCGTCGCAGGAAATGATTGTCAGCTGCAGCGATGTATCGCTGAACGAAACATACACGTCGTGTTGTCCTCGTTTTCCTCCGTGTACCGATTTTCATGCGCCTATTTATCGTATACGTACCTTCTCACCGTCTATAAGGGTGTAGGCGCAGTGAATTTACCATCCTTAGAATCATGATCCGCATTGCATATGATGCATGTCGCGCCTTACTTATAAACACCCTAGACAGACGTACAGATCAATCGTCGAATGCGACGTGGTCTCCCCATCATCGTGATAGTCGTCGGCGATTCGTTGAAAGCTGCCTTCAACCCAACAGCGCTCGCACCAACTCAACTCTTCCAGCGAAGGCGTTGCCGATGCTGATGGCGATGGCGATGGCGATGGCGAGGGCGAAGGTCGGGTCCAGGGCACGCTGGGAACCTCGCCACGTGGCGGTTTTGAGTCGCGATTCTCGCTGGAACTTGCCAAGAAAATTGTCAAGCTCTATACATTGTGAACCGCGGCGGCGTCGTCGACGAAAAGGTTGACGACGCCAACCGATGACACGGTGATGGGAGGGCGACAGGGGCTGCTGCCTGTTGTATCATTGCATCAAACCCAATCACGTCAGTTAGCTGCGCCATCCTCTTCAGCTGCAGCCAGAGCTGACTGGATTTTCCGAGGCGATTGCAGGTATAAGGTAACTCTGTCTTCGCTGCACGTTTCAAGCCTCCGTTTTACACCGACGCGATTACGTCGCGGCAGGCCTTATGCAACTTTGAACGAAAGAAGTACAGAGATATGAATAGAGAGAGAGAGAGAGAGAGAGAGAGAGAGAGAGAGAGAGAGAGAGAGAGAGAGAGAGAAAGAAAGAGAGATTTTTCGCACCCTTATTGACCGAAACTATTTTGAAAAATTATCAGGAACTCTAGAAATCTTTGAAAACTTTCCGGAATTCTAAAAAAAACATATTTTTTCAAAGTTGAGTACCAACTTCACATAGGTTTTTCTATATCCGGTGAAACTTAGGTGACGGGCAACGAAGGCCCTTTACACAAGCCCTTCGCCACGCCTTCGCATATATCGCCCCATCCTCCCCGTGCCCTAAATCCCATACCGCGTGGCAAAGTAGCACACGTAGCGCACCCTGAGGGTGAGATCTCCGGATCCTGCACCCCCGTCGCCTACCGGACCAAGCCAAATCGCCCTGCACACAACCGAGCGATCGATCGGTCGGTCAGGCGATATGTCTAGCGGTCCGTCTCTCGCGTCCTGCCCCTCGTGTGCGCCGCACTCTTTCCGGGCGGGATGTGGGGCACGTGGGGACGAGGAAGAAGAACATGTGCCTCATGGGCACCAAGGTCTCCCTATCATGGTTTCCCCAAAGTAAAACCGGTCAGCCCTTTGTACCGCAATCTTTCGGAAAATGTCCATTTTCCTCTTCTTCCGCTTTCATATGATCTCTCTCTCTATCTTTCTTTCGCAGTCTATCTCGATCTCCTTATACCAGTATCTCTCTTTTTTTCCGCCACCGTGCCGAAAGTCGAGACAGCAACGCGCGACTACGTTCGAGACAATAATCACGTGCGGTTGCCGGAAATATTTGCGAAAGTATTAAAGATGCTTTACTGTGTTACCTATCGGTATCGTTATCTAGAAGCAAGGTAGCAATGGATTACCTATAGGCAAACGAGGTTTATATACGTCGTACTATAACTTGCGATTAATTGAAAGAACAAATGACCAATTAACACAAAGTGATTAAGCATGTACGTGGCATACAGGCGTAATGGTTTAAAAATATGAGCAAACGGGTGAGCTTCGGAGGCTGAAAGGTGTAAGTTGACTTTGTCCCGTACATCAATCTCTACGATGGGTCATTCGAGCGTCGAACAAAAACGGAAAGAGAGAAGAAGGACCACACAAACGCAACATTTTCAATGCATTCCGTATTGGGGATATATTGGCTGCAGCGTTTAATAACGAAAAACGGAAAAAGCAAACAAGTCTGCAGTAGCAACGAGCTGAGTTACCAAAAAATATATGAACGAATGCAAATGCATGGGCTCCACAAGAGCAAACGATCCTCATTTTTTAAACTGAGTGCGTTTTCTGTGAATATTTTGTGTTCTTTCAGCGGCTTAGCGTGCCCCGTACAATGCATGCGAGTTACAGCACGAAGGCAAATGACGTGCGCAGGCAAGCCGATATTCAATTTCTATATACTTGTAAGTTGCGCGAAATCTCATGCCTCGCGACATGGGCGGAGGCTCTCGGGGTAATGCAATATATTATGTGCCGCTTGAACAGAAGAAATGGGAACAGCGCAACTGAGAAGAAAAAATACTTCGCAGATAAGTTTAAAGGTGTTTTTCGATAGGTGCCTGCCGCGACATAATCGTCGTTGGAATCTGCTACAGCAGCAATCACAAAAATTTTGCGATCGCGTGAAAGGCGGCAGCCTTGTTCGACCTTGACTCGATTTTCGGTTATCACTCAATTACACCGAGTTTTACTGCTTCTTTCTTCAATCTTCACATATCATCTGACCGATTACGTACTTACAATATGTACGCCCAGTGTTTGCTCTCTCGGCGATGAGACAAGGCGAATAAGGATTTCTCCCATCATCGACATCAAACGTGACATTCTCTTTACTCATCGGAATTAGTATCGTACCGATACTGCACGAGACTGAAACTGGCAGCTTCCTACCCGAGGCTAGAAGATTGAACGAATTCCGTGTAGCAAAAGGGTTTTGGCTGCTAATTTCAGTCTCATACTAATATTCGATTAGATGATAAATTAAAATATCCCAATGAATGTCCCCACTTTTTCATGAGGTGAATGAAAGTGGCAGAGAAATTGTTCAACGCATCTTACACGCTTGGAGTATGTACGTATACTGACGTCAAACCAACTCGTTTTACATTGCAAACTATGCATGAACGTGACCGGAGGTTTTTTCTATTACGACAGAGCTAAAAGAAATCTTAATGTAGCTAATAAAACACATCATTCAGAGTCAATTCTATTTCTCTGGATTTTGGCCGTCGCATCACTTGACGGTTCGGCAATTTCGACCAAGTGTACAGCATTTCAATGAGAAATTACAACATTACCTCCCGGCACGTTGACCTTACGATACTCGAAAAAGGCACAGAATTTATAGAAAGTATCAAGTCGGAATTTCTGTAACTTACGAGTATTTCTCGACTCACGGATAACCGTCCTCGAGCTATAACACCGCGGCGGGGAATGATCATCTTACCTGAAATCAGAAAAGGAAAAAAACATGAGTCAGTAAAAAGAAATATCAAAGGACATTGTTGTATTAAATTTACTTGGTAATGCATTGGGACGTTAGAGCAGCGAAGGCGACCGCTGTAAGAGATGCCGGAAGGGGTAAAGTTCGCATGTAGAGAGATATTTCAGTATTACCTAATGACCGTTTAAGACGAGTCGGCGTATATCGGTGCCAATCTCCCAGACCTACCTCAACCATGGAGGCCGTGCTGGACGGTCGGCTCGACTCGGCGGTCTCGGAGTCATGGGCGGAGAGATAGACTCGAGAGTCGAGACTCTCGCGAGCCTGAGCACATCATAGTTGTGGGCTATTCAAATATTTGACCTTGACGAATTAGCGCGCGACCACCCAGCCAGGCCCCGTCTCGGTTGAAACAAGTTTCGCACAATCAATTGACAGTTTGTTTTTATTTACTTCCTTGTTGATTTATTCCTTTTCTATTTCATTCACCCCTTCATCCTCGTATTGATGATGATGCAATTTCCGCCTAACGGAAGACTTATATTGTACTATTTATTATACTATTTATACAACTATGTAACGGGCACTCGAGATTCAAGGATATCGTCTCGTTATTCATCGGCACAGTCGCGTCGGTGGAAATTAACTCGCAGCTCGATAACTTTGCAGTGGCGTAACGCTCGATGTAACATGGAACCTTCTGCGGCCGGTGCACCGGCGGTTCCTGGCACCTCAATTCCTCCAGCTCTTGTTATCAATTACGAGCGCGAGAATATATTGCAGAATATTATTACTTCGAATTCTTTTTATCGTAAGGATCATCGCAAGCAAACGACGATCATCGGTGGGATGGCAACGGGGGCTTAGTTGCGGAAAACACCTGCTCGTCTACCTCGATACGTCCAAGATTTTACTTGGAGATTATGTTGAATCGAGGCGTCGAGTCATGTCGCCCCTTCCTGACGCGACTTGCCCACCTTTCTCAAGCTGCACAATTCTTTCACTGTTGCTGCGCCGCAACCATCTTCATTTTCTCTACGCGCTTTCGTATACCTGCGACGACTCCGTGCTTTATTTTTCTTACCAATCGTTCAAAGCTTGGCGTTGTATTTTTTTTCAACTCCTTCGGACTGTTGGTATAATACTTAATGAAAGTGGCTCAAGTATCCTGATCGTGGTCTGCTACAAAGCGGAAATTACGATCGATACACGGTCCTCAAATCAATAAGGCAACAGCAGCTCGTAAAATAAGATGAAATATAAATTAACGATGAATTGGGTAAAAAGGCCAGCGTACAACCGAATAGCACTAGTCGGGTTACGAATTAGTCATTACACACGTAACTGAAACCTTTCATAGCATACCGCGGTACGTACCGATTATAAGGGGTTGGTATTATATATATGACGCCGTAAACCAGGACAGCCCTGAGGATAACAAGCGGGTGACACCCTGTCGTAGGAAATTGTTGGTTTAGATAAAAATCTAAGAAACCTCCTGGCGGTCCCCTCCTTTTTTGCTGCGCACATTTACTGCAGCATTAAAACCTATCCTGGCGTGCGTGTCCTTCTACCCCGGTGCAATTACCAACAACACGTAGGTATAACAGGCCTCAGATATCCCTCGAGATTGACGGGGTTCCCTCGAACAACCCCCATGTGATTTCGGTGAACACAACCCGGTCTACGAAAACCTTAACCTATATATACTGTGCATGCAGCGCCTCGAACCCTTCTTCTTTGTTATCCACGCGAACGGCCGACACACGTTTTGAAACCCGGACGGAATCACTAATTGGAATGACAAGGCGAGCGATAAGGCGATAATGATCTTATCACATGTGAACAATCGACGCACATGTGAATTCACTTGGTGCGTATACACGTCACGTCTCTTCAGATTAGAATCTCTCCAATAACTTTGATGCAGATCGTCTTCCAATATCATGTTTCTAATAATTTAAACAGACAATAAGTAAAGTTGACAGGTGGCGATGAAACTCTTTGCACTTGGACAACTGACCGCGGAGGCTTTATACGTGTACCTATCGTTTATATCACGGCTTGTTGTGATCCTTTCGTAACGGGCCTGTAGTATATGCACATGTCGTTTGTAAATTTTTATTGACCGGTAACGCCAAGCCCAGCGAAATTAGAAAGAGAGAGGAACAGCTGGAGCCAGCCTTGCTGTTGTACGACCGAAAGAGTGGGAGCAGGCAGCAGACGGGGAAAGCAATAAGGCAAGCGGATAGGTATACTTGTATGAGGGTACGAGTTTCCTCCGCCAAGTCACCGATTAGAGCGAGAGGTCCTGCTCTAGTTGTTGCTCTCTTTCTAATTACGACTTCAGCTCGTTGCACAGACCGCGCAGTCTATCTCTACAAGTCTGTGCAACGAACAAAGCCGAAGACTTGATGCAGTTTTGGTATGGCCTGGAGCGTCACCTTCTGCGACAGGTGCGCTGCAACTGCGATCTCTCGTTGTTCTATGGCACTTGGTGCTTACACCTTTGAAACGAGGTGCAAAAAAGGTGGTTCCAAGCGACCTTGAAGACTACGGCCTATCTGGACGGGGACGAGTAAGTATCTCTTGTTTTGTCTTGTCAACGAAACGAGGACAGGAGGTAACGCGTACCTGCTAAGCACTTGAAGAAAAAAAAGAAGGACAAAGGTAAGAGCGTTCTTTTTTCCCGCCTTCGCGCAATTTGTCCAGTCCATAGATTCCATTCGGATCAATTCATGTTGTCCACGAATTCTTGTGTTCTATTTATAATATTTTATTGCCCCCTCTGCTTACGATGATGATCAAGCGTTCGATATTAATACCGCTTGTTGTTCTGGACGCTCGTCAAGATTACACCAACTCCCTACCCCGGTACGTATCCCTCGATCCGGCATGACGAGGCGTGCTTTACAAAGGGGTTTAGCGAACACGCGTGAGTCACGAGCTGCCCGGTCCCAGGAGAATGCTGCTCCCCCGAAACGCTGGACCCCCGAGGAGCACCGAAACCAATAATCCCGAGGTTAGATACGTCCAGGCTAGCGCTTATTGTTGTTCATAAGTACCTTGGCAGCATCACGCCTGCATGATAACAACGAATCTCTGCATTTCTATTATTGCTCAGCATCTAGCAGCTGGATCGTCTCACGATTCAAAAAACCATTTCCACACTTGAGTAAGTAAAAACTTAGCGAGTAAAGACTGATGAGAATGCGGACTCGCGGTAAAGCATTCGCGACACAGGGTCGGAAAACGAATTGACAATGTCTCGGTACCAACGTATGTTAGAATTCATATATCTCTGAGGTTTAAGTGGTTTTCAACAGTTGTTATCGGAACTCACCTCGAAGAGGTCAACTGCTCCTGCTGCTGGTCACTGCGGTGTAAGTTGGTTCGCTGAATTCAGACTACGCGCTGTTGGATCAGATCGCACGAGCGACAATATTTCATGCAATAAGTGTTTCCATTTTTCCCTCGTCTTATCTTTTTTTTTGTGCACCGACAGTGGCCAGACCATTTGGTCACGTCCATTCATATCCGTGCGAGTATGATTCCGTCTCTTCTGCAAGGGCCCCTCGGTCAGATTATGTACTATAATGCCACGTCCCTTCGCTACGCTCCGCTGCCAATCACTAGTTATTTGATTACGCTTCCCTCGCCTAGCTGCAGGGGTACGCCGTACATATCAGACTGAACCTCTGCTAATGTATGAAACGCTTTTATCGCCAAGAACTGACAGACTACCCTCGGGAACGAGCGAGGAAGAGGCGCACAGCTGATACGCGTTTTTGCGCACGTCTCTCCCCTACGCCGCATTTCTACTACAGGGATGAACGGGGTACGGCCAGCGATGACGGGGTAGGAAGTTGAAAAGTTCATAGTCCGGTCGTGATGCACGTGTGTTTTGCATGGAACTATATAAATCAATACCATTCTACCATCACTCGCAGTACTATACTTGCATACTCCGTGCGTATTTCAAATGCGTTCGATATGGTAACACTACACGGAGAGAAAAATCTGAGAAAAATTACCCTGCTGTCTATAATCGTGATGTAAAAGACACCTAATGCATTTTTTATTGATGCATGTTACAAAAATTATAGGTTTTTATGAAAAAAATTACTACCTTGCTTAGAAACTATGCATTTCGGCAGCACAAAATTTAAAATGTGACGACGCATTTTTCTGATTCAGCACCGTAAAAACTGCATCAAGTGTCTTTTACATCACGATCATAGTAACAGCAGGGTAATTTTTCTCAGATTTTTCTCTCCGTGTATACAAGTTTCGGAAATAATTTACACAAGTAAATAAAATTTTTGATGAACATTAAAAAATCCGGTTACATCTGAAGCCTCATACCCGTTCCACCCATAGAAGTTTTAGATATGCTGCTGGCGCGCAACACGAACTAAACAGAATTCTAAAACATACTACAGGACGCGGTCAAGAATTAAGCGAGATAGACTTAAACGAGCGAGCTAGGTAAGCTCATGGTTCAAAAGTTGGCCTGCACATGACGGGGTCCCTGGGATCGCTGGGGAATAGGAGGAGGAAATAAAAAGGACAGGAAGGAGAAAAAAAATGAAATAAAAAGTGCAGCTCTCGGGTGAATCAGCTGCCTATATCACATCGCCTCGGCTCGACACGACTCGCGCGGCACATGCAGGCGTGCCGTGGTGCGTACCTACTTCACTTTCGCTCTCCCCAACGGACTTTATGCCCAGGACACGGTATCATCCTGGCGTACGCACACGCCGTTCTACAATTACCTAATACGTATGTGCAAATTCAGATATAACACACGCAGCATCGTAGAACCGAAATGTACTCAGTGAAATGATAAGCGCATACAGAGTGTTTATGTTGACTCTCAACAGACTTCTAGGGTGTGTAGGGGCTGCCTGGATAAGCATTTTGAAGGTATGACACCCATGGCCGAAAGTTCATCCTAACGACTGTGAAGGGCTTTGAAGGATTTGGTACCGCGCGCTCGTTCGTAGTATAATAAATCAGATGCACCGTAGATAACAGTTTTTTTTTTTTATTGCAAAGTTTATTATTTTGTTGACTTTACACTAGAATTTTATACTGTAATCTACTGCTGAATAAAACATTGTGTCGAAAGTGATAACAGCTGATTCATTGCACTAGGAACAAGCGCGCGGTATCAAATTCTTCAAAGCCCTCCACATTCGTTAGGATGAGTTTCCGACCATGCGTGTCTTACCTCAAAATGCTTGTCAAGACAGCCCGTACACACTCTAGAAGTCTGACCAGAGTTAACATGATCACCCTATATACGATTGTTGTCGTCAATCGTATAGTCGATAGCCCTGAAGGGTCTTTCGGAGCTGTAGTTATTACTGCCGTTGAATGGTCTTCCCGCCTGAGGACATTCTGATTATTAGGACATGCGATCGAATCCACGAAAATGCAGATCACAAACCAACGTTTGGTTACTATACTACGCCCTCGAGGGATCATAAGCAAAATTTATTCAAAAAACGATGTAAAAAGATTCCGAGTTTTCCCGGTTGCCATATTTTTTGCGAATATAGCGAATCTGTGGAGATGTGTTACCTATCCAAATCCCAAAGTGGGTCAACCTCTTTAATTAATTAGAGCCTAATACTTACATGTTGCTCTATGTATGTACGTATCAAGATTCACGTTCCCACGCTAAATTTCAGTCTTTTCCATTTGATAGACGAAGCACGCGGATACAGCGTAGCTACGAATGCACTTCTTACAATGTAATACAGTTGCACACGTACGTGTACGCGAAAAGTATATAAAACGTATGTAGCAATCCGCGCATAGCTACATAATTGGAGGAAGAAGACGGAAAGGTGAAACAGCCCCTGTAAAGAACCCTACTCCCGCCATATGGAGCGACGCACAAGCAGACACACGATGTTCATATAACAATTTAATCTAATGTCGGACTACTGAGAGGTGAATTTATACGTAACTATAACGTACCCCTTCTTCCTCGATAATCGAGGGATGCTACGTGCACGAGCCACGAGGCATATATACATATATACATATATATCAGGTCGCGCGAGTACGTCACGTGACCTGCAGGGGTTTTATCTACCCTCGGCATGTGTCGTCGTCCTCCTCGACGTCGACATCGTGAGGTGGGTCCGCCTGCATAACGGAATTGGGTGAGAAGAGGGGGGAGAAACGCGCACGAGAAATGGGGACAGTGGAGCAGCAAGTATTGTGTAGAGCTCCAGAGGCCACGTGTCCTGGAACAGCCCTCGGAGCGGAGCTGAAATTAAGGGGTCCCGATGTCACCCTCGCAGATCAAAACGAGCGTGTGGACCACGGTCAGTTGTTTAGCTTCGCCCTAGTCGTCACGTGTCATATTTTATCATTTTCTCAGTATGTAAGTATAGGCAAGTCTACATACAACTGGCATGCCTTGGTGTTATACGATAGAATTGTCTATACTTCGCCTGGTTCTCCCTCTCCCTCTTCCTCACTCTCCCTTCCTGAGAAGAAGAAATGCCATCCTCTCTGCAAGCCCGACTTCAGCAATTGTAAATTTATTATCGAATCTGATCGCCGGAGGTTCAGATCTTCCTATTACTAGAATTATTCACATGCTGTGCCGATCTGCAGGGACGTTCAGAAGAAGTAAAATATCCCCAACTGGATGAGTTGTATGCCTACAAGGGTTGGTTGCGAGCGGGCAGAGAGAAGAAGGAAAGAGAAGCATCATCCCTTAGTTTATACGGCACATGCCAAATTTAATCCCCCAACGCTCTATTCGGCTTTGGTTTTAGTCTCGGTTTTAAGACAATTGGGTCGCCTCGGCATGTATAGATGCCCGCAGTGGTTCTGAGACAGTCAATTTTTTGGACAAGTCGGTTACGTTGGCCATTCAGAATCATCCCGCGGCGCCACCGCTGGCCGACCGTTACGAGCTGAGTGTGCATTGCCAACGTAACCGACTTTTCCAAAAAATTAGCCATCTCAGAATCACTGTGATCATGTGTACTGCAGGATGGAGACACCTCGGTAAGCGATATCGGATCGGACTCGGCAGTCAGTCGATCGATGCTATCCCTCTTTCCCCGTTTCCATTGGTCTTCAGGCCCCAAATTTCACGTGTCAGGTGTAGGCATGCACGCACGTATGTGTCATAAACAACGCAAGTCTGCGAATCAACTTCCGATATCCAGGGATGGAAAAGAAGCACTTTTGCGGGAAATTGTGCATACCGACATCCGAGGACCGAGTGAGCGGCAGCAGCAGCACCGGGTGTGCAGGGTAGTGTCTGGGTGGTTCGGTCATATCGATCCTATCCCTGTGCCTTCTATACGAAACCCAACGGGTCGGCCCTTTACGGGTAGCTCGTGCAGCCAGCCATGCTTGTGGTCCGCGCCAAGACTCACATAATTGAAACAGCTTTTCACGACAGTATTGTTCAAAGAGAGACGACAAACATAAGTGTAGGTTAAAAAGCTTATACGATATCCGTGGAGATTTACACACCTCGCCGGTCCGCGAAGTCGTCACGAGGTTCCGACTACGAGGCGTGTTCCGGAAATTCCCAGGCACCATATTTTATATACCTCTACCATACACCTATCATCATATACCTTCTCCGTTTGACTTTTTTTTCCAAGATCGCGTAATTTCACTATGAATTGAATGCTAGACTCCAAGGGTCATATGAACCAGGAATATGATGATTCGGTCTTGATCACACCTATCTGGATCGTATCTGAGTGAGTATAAATTCATCTGTAAACCTACATGAGATAGAACTGTAACAGGATGGCCACAAATTTTTGGGAAAAAAATTCCACGACATTACCAGGTTTTTCAGGACGTAAACCTAGTTTTCCCTGACATTTTGCCAAATCTAGTAAGTTATTAAAACCTAAATCGTTCAGCTTATTAACTCTATATTTGGTTCAAATTCAATTTGAATTGAAGAAAAATATAATGTACAAAAAAGTCAGTTTAATCCAATTTGTTTTCTCGACGAAAAAAACTTAACTTGTCACCTCAAAAAATCAGTTCCAATTCTCATGATAGAAAACTGACGTTTTCAGTTTTTTCCATTACCAAATTAAAAATCCCCTGACAATTCCAGGTTTTCCATGACCCCTTTTAAATACCCTGACATTTCCAGGTTTTCCAGGTGTGTGGTCACCGTGTATAAAATACAAACGTACATGATATATTCATGATTATGATGCATAATGAATCGCCTTGAATGCGTCATAACCCGGTAGGAAGTAGTCTTCTACTCACGAGGAAATCCTAATAGTTAACGCCACAATTTAGAAAGACTAACACACAGCTCAATCAGAGAAATTTCTAACAGTGTCTCAAATTATGTTCATGAATTTTCGGTTTCTTTCTCACGAAGCATAATTATATTCATGCATATGCACATGGTCATTAATTTGAGTTCGGAAAAATTATCGTCGTGACGGTCCCCCAAACCTGTTCCAAGACATTAAAGAATATAAGGATGAAGTTAGTTGTCTACTGCAATTCAGAATTTAGATTCTGGTACTATTCCAGAAGTTTCCGGGACAATTAATTGAAAAACTCCATAACCTTAAACTCAATTTCTTATGAATTTATAGGGATAAAACAAGTCGGTTAAG
This sequence comes from Neodiprion virginianus, assembly GCF_021901495.1. Classification (NCBI taxonomy): domain Eukaryota; kingdom Metazoa; phylum Arthropoda; class Insecta; order Hymenoptera; family Diprionidae; genus Neodiprion; species Neodiprion virginianus. The sequence continues at coordinate 13,659,803 of NC_060880.1, forward strand.
TGTTGAATCAAAAATTTATATGGCAGTTTCAATACAGAATGAATTGCCTACGACTGCACGGTCTGTCTGCTAAAATAGGATAAATCAAAATAATACACTATTTGTCCACGGCTTGAGGAGGAATTTTTGTTTTTCAGAATAGTTCCAGAATTTAAGGATACTTAAGGAGCAGTAGACATCACGTACTTTGCACCTTCAAAATGGTCTGCAATCAAGTAAAATCCATAATAAACCAAAGATATTCATATTTTGAAAAATAAACTCCCTGAAAGTCATTCTATAATTGCTCAACAATGATTTTTTCCCGAATATTTCGTTACGTTAAACGTACACTAATTTCAACCACGTTGAAAAATAATGTGTATACAATTTGAACACCCTGTACATCAATGCAGGGAATCCGTGCAACACCGCGCTTGCATTGATTTCCCAATTCAGTTTTAATTTCCAGATCAAGAAAGAGGAATCAATCCTTTCTTGGCAGAATTACAAAGGTTTACGTAAACGTGAGTATCAAAGGAGGAACATGAAGAGGAAGAAAAAAAAAAGAACAAGGAAAAGCGATGACTGATGCACGATGCGGTGGAGGGTCTAAATTTACCCGTAGCATAACTTCAAGAATCGAAGTTGCTCGCAGTTATGCTCCTCCTCTTCCAATGACTGGAGAATAAGAGGATGCTCATCCTGTTTGCGTGACCTCACAAACTGCATATATATATATATATATATACACACACACACACGAGTAGGCGTTACTATCGCGTAAAATATATTATTAACTACATGAGTTGGCGTCTGGTTTTCTCGCTACGTACAAAGATAAAAACCAATCTCTTGTGACAACAATTTCAATTCAATACATAGATCCGAACATACGAAGACCCTGCCGGCTTAACCGAAGGGTGATTGACTAATTGGCTGAGTCTGGGAGCTCTGAAGAGCTGTCACGTTAATATTTGATCCCGAAAGTGGAGCGTTATAGTGGCAACCGATGATCATTCGCATCACTTGCCTGTTCAATATGCACATTTCCATTCTCGTACCTACAAATCTTTTTCTCTACCACAGCCGAAGAAATGCACATGTCAATATGCTTCAGAGCACCGGATGGGGTCCAAAACTCTTACCTACCAAAATACTCGAATGAAAGAAAAGTAAATTTGGTTATTCGAAATTATGGTTATTCGAAATTTTTAACCCCACTCGAGAACACCGCCGTTACGGAAATTCACCAGGCAACATATTCTGGTTATATGACTGTGATATATGATTCGTTCAGTGGTCGCTTCAGATACAGAGCTCAGATAAGAAAAATCGGAGAATAGATTCCGGGGCAAGCAGTCGGCCAGCCTATATAATGCAAGCGCGACGAAACAGGAAGTCCAATGATGCTTCAACGACGATGCACAAAGCCCTGCAACCTGCCAGCCAACCAACCAGCCAGGCAGCCAGCAAGCCAGTCATCCAGTCAATTAGTCAGCGATGAGATGAGAGCTATTCCTCTATTTGCTAACATGAAATGTTTACTCCCGATCAATTCGCACTCAACTATTTTGCAGTCAACACTTAAGCAGGTGTACTTTGAAAAAAAGAGTTCCAGTTCCGACGACGCAGAGGCGACATCAAAAAATGTAAAAGCCGAATCGCTCGGGGACTTGGTATACCTAAGTTATATGTATAGTGTGATGCCGGGTACATAGCAAAGTTTATCTTGCAGGTCAGATGCGCCGAGACGAGACGCGACGCGACGCGAGTTGGAGGTATTTAAAAGGAACCTCGATAGAAAACCAGTTTTAAGGCATGCAGCGGGTTGCAGAGAAGCGTAACTGAGGTAGTAGCCTTACACGCCAGGCATCGACCACCACGCCGTCCTTATACCTTATACCCGGTGTGGTAGCTTGGCGCATTATGCCTTATACCCATGGCAGGTATGTTTATCCCATCGACGCCGACGGGGGGGGGGGGGGGTAACTTTTCGTGAGAGCAGCTCCACCAAGATGAAACTTATCGTTTCCGCCCTTAATTCGCCACGCACTTTTAACCTGGATAAAAACAAAATTCCTGACCGCGTTCAACTGCTAAATCAGGATAGCGACAATTTGTCTTAAGTAAAATTCCCTGAATTTTCCAGTAAAAAAATTCAGAATTCTCTAATCTCAAAAACACATAGTATTACTTCGTTTTACACAAATAAATATAAATTGAACAACGCCATTTCCGAAAGCTTGAAGGCGGTAAGAGGAATGATTCTTGAAAATTACCACTGCCCTCCCCCCCCCCCCCTCCGCGCCATCCAATAACTCGATCGCGACTGAATTCGGCCACCGATTTAACTGCCTAAACACTGGTAAACAAAAATATGTAGCGGGGGGAGCGCTCGAGCAAGGATTAGGATAAACGGCCCTATTGTTTATTTTTTGTGGTCCCAGAGACAAATACATAATGCTTCTAAAAATGGGACAAGACATGCTTCCAACACTATTGGAATATAAGTCTATGTTACCTAACGATTGGGAAAACATTTTAAGACTAAAAAATTGTTTATTACTTAATTTTACATAAATATATATATCTGTTTGTAGATAAGTAATTGATGATAATTTCTTTTTCTAGATTTGGTTAATTGGTAATTTAAATTGAGTAAATTTTTCGGTGATTAACGGAAGTTTGCCAGAATTAGTGACACAAAATACGAAAAGATTTTGCACTCGATTCAGTATTAATACCTTGGCGACGTACTAATATTGCGCAACACTCGGGGGGGAGGGCTGAAATAGCGTTACGTAATATTTGAACAGCGCCTTTTTGCAAATGAAGGCTTTTCACTTGTTCTCATCACTTCATGTTGTTGATGGCACTGCTGAAAGAGGGGTTGCTCTCGTAGAAAAGTTGAATTCGTCAATTTGTAAAAAATGAAGATCTAAAATAATATTTGATAAAAGTAGTTGAAAAACATCAAAAAATATTCACAAATACAAAAAAATCAACATTATAAAGAAAAGTGTACTATATAAAAGTATAAATTAAAACATTCGAGATTCATTTTAAAAATCTGAATAAAGATCCAGATTCTTTTTGTAGGCTAATAGAATTCCATAAAAAATTGAGCACTGAATATGAACAGATGAGATTGAGCGTAGTTCGGGTTCAACTGAAATGCCGCATATGAATTGCATGGCGCCAAGTGTGCATAATATACCCGACTCGGCCCCAAAACTTGTCCCTATGTATTAATTGCTCGTTAAAAATACGTCACTGACAAAGTAATGAACACAGGTTGCGGATGAATCTATAGGAAATGCAACACGATGACGCGAAGCGGTCACACGTACATACCACATAGGTAATTTTTCCGAGTCAAACGAACCGACGCAAGGTGCAGCCGGTGATCAAACAGTATGAAACCTTGATACCGGAAGTTGACGAGCCACGCTTCATGAGTAAGAACACCGCCGTGCCGCGAACATTTCCTTGTTCCGAAACAAGAATATATATTTATATGAATTGACAAATTTTTTCCAACATGCTTGGAAAGTTTGATTTTCGAAACCTGCGGAGCGTGCGTGAAGTGCCTCATTTCGGAACAATGCGGTAAAACGACGTTGGCGCATGGGCTCAGCTGAAATTTTCAATTTTACACACGGCACAATGCGCACTTTCCGATAACTTAACTTTACGTACAGACTTTACGCGCAACCAGTGACGTCACTGGGCTGAGTTCAACCTGAATAGGTTACGTGAATTCAGGCTTATCGCCTTTGAACCACTCGATTACCCCCTTTATCTATTTCTTTCCCATTACTGTACTACATTCGTTTGCTACTCAAATCAAACTTGCGTCGGTAGATATTGGGGAAAAAAAATGTGTGCCACACGTGCAGATGAGCGATATCTGAGTCGTGTGTTTTCAGCACTCGCTGCGGCTCATGCTGCAAACTTCATACTCGTTGGAAACCGCCCACTTTCCGCACTTGTAACTCAATATACTATTATTTGCAACGAGAGAAATAACGAATAAGAAGCTACATTACCGGAGCAAGGAAACCCGCTCGGTGAGCATAGTTAATAACCTCGACTAGGAAAGAATTGCGTAACACCTCGGCGGTCTCACGTGAGTCTGCAGGGCAATGATTATGTGCATGAATACTTGTTTTTCATTCTGCATGTAGGGCCGTATTAAATTTACGATGATACGCGTAACAGGATATCGTCGTTATTGATACAGGTAAAAAAGGTTTTCCGATGCACATCTTTACACGATTAGAAAAACAACGAAAATCCTGCGATATTGAACAAGCTGCAGGCATAGAGTGTCTAGAATTTTCGAAGCCATCGTAGTTTCCCGCGGGCATATATAGATACTGTAAACATCAACCCGAAAATAATACACGTTGTAATAATATACTGCCTACAAAGACGTGCCGTAATTTTCCCCGGGAAATTTTATTCTACATGTATTAAATTTCTTCTATGTACGAAACGAACGAAACAAATATTGACATTGTTCTCGTTAGCGTAACGAAATTCGAATACGATATTAATTGCGTTGAATACAGAAAACTCCAAGAAGAGACTTCGCAGGTCCTGTCAGCAGCATCATATTGTTAGGTTATTCTTTGACAGAAGGAACTCTGCAAATCGATATTGGCAGCATGTTTGTAATGTAAACTATTGTATATTATATTTATATACATATAATTGTGCGTGCGGCGCGTGTGTATACACACACACACACACCCATGAAACTCCCCTCGGTTTATTGTATCGTACCGATTTACTTGTTGTCCCGTGATCACTAGGTTTATATAACGTGTAAAAATGATGAATTGTTGTAAAATTCCGTAATATTAGTTTACAGCCATAAACGTTACTTGCGCAACGGGCGTCGTTCCCGAAAGCGATACAGTTAGAATTGTTATAGCATTCATTTTGGAGTTGCTGCGTTCGAATTGCATTACGTAAAACTACTCAAGGTATCCCGAATGATTTCGATCGGCGAGATAATGCAATTCCGAGGAAAGCGCGGTATTGTTCCAACAAATTAAATCGGTCGAATTCACTGCCCTTACGTTCAATACTATATAAGGTACACGTATACCTGTTGACGGTACTGTAGGAATTGCGAATGAACTTGAAGAAAAAACGAGACCGATTATCAACCGGTAACAAAAGCCTGACCCCGTTTATATACAAGTGTGTGCGTATAAAGTGATACAGGATTCTGAATAAGGTATAAGCAAAACTATTCCACGACGTCCAACAGAGGACGAATGTCTCTGCCATGTACTCGATCAAGTCTTCTGTAATACTTGTAGCGCCAGATGGGCGCCTTTAACCCCGCGCCTAATTCGCAGGGCAGATACAATCCGCATGGCAGTCTCGCCGTGGGTTGCGCGCGCTCGTCTGCGCCGAGGGTTGCTTCAGGAAGGACCAACCAAGTTATTGATCCAACGCTAGTAGGGATGGATGCATGCGTGCCACTCTTTATCTCCCTTCCTTCCTTCCTTTCTTCCTTCCTTCCTCCATTCCCCTCGCTCTGCGCGCGAGGGAGCACGCGTTTTCGCCTACGGTGCAGCCAACGGCACACGACTACGAAACAGGCGACGGTTCTCTCGCGATGTAATCTCCCGCAGGGGCTGCAGATCCCTGTCGGGATGAGAGGAGGGTGGAGACGGGGTGCAAGAGGGTAGAAGCTGCATCGCGGCTTCCCGCGGAGTCGGAACTTGACGTATTCAGTTGTGCATTATTTTTTTTATTTTTACTATTTTTATCCACGAAAGACTAGTCCTCGCGCCTACTTTATGTATCTAACAGCTGTTCGCAATACGACATTGAATAATGTTCGTCTGCAGTATGGGGGAATATAATTGTTGCATAAGTAATTTGCGAAAAGCTACAATGCAAAGTCGTAAACATCTCCACGACGAGGGGAAAAAGCAACGACGATGATTTATTCGAGTTAGGCTGCAAGGTCGGACTGATGGTGAGCCGAATCGGTTCTTCGCGTTCAACCACCACCGTAACCATAGATCCTTGGCCTACCTCAATCGAACTAGGGTTCTTCGTCCCTGATCGAGATTGACAAGAGTGGACATAAACCGGCCCCGTTGCATCGCATCGTAACACTAATCTTGATATTATAATCCTCCTCGTCGGAGTTGCGCGTCAAGTTTCCGCCTACCACTGCGAATCGCGTGAAATTTTCAAATACACGTTATGCACAAAATTGAATCAAATTACGGGGCGGTCACGTGATCGTGCGTACAGATATGATTTATCGGGTTGGAAACTTGTACGTGGAACAATGTCAGGAAATCGCAGACTAAGGCTGAAAGTTGTTTCTACCGCCGAGGGAGAAAAGAAGAGCTGCTAGAAAGACGGAGAAAGACACCGCGGTTTACATATGGTAGCTGTACACAGGCGTAGGCATTACAGTGGCGATAAAAGTGTTCAGTCCGTAGGGAAAAGTCTTGAAAAAGGTAAGCAGGAGCTGCTGCAATCACACGCGAACACTGCAGCATAGCAGAGACGTGAGAGATGAAAGGAATGGCATACGACCCGGTGTTATTGCTGCAACGCGCTATAGACAGTTTATGAACTCGTGTGGAGAAGTAAAATTACCGCTGAGGGGGCCGCCGGTTACGTCGAGTCGGTGGAAAAAAGATGGACGGCCGTAACGTATGCTTCTGCCTTCGTTTTGTCTCGCCCTCCACTGATATCGCCATTACAATTTATTCCGAACATTGAAGATGCGAGATCTTCATGTCTAATGGCTTGAGGCCGTAAACGCCACCTTACGACCTTTTGCCCTTTAAAAACGGCAAAAGAAGGTGTATTTTTTTTATCGTATCTGGGTTTAAAACATGAAAATGTGGTCAGAAACATTTAAATTGAACAACGGTTTAATGACGAGCAAATGGTCGGGTGCACTGGTAGATACGATCTTCTGCTACTGATTTCACCATAAAATCCTACGTCGATTAATTCCGTAAAGTCGTATCTGCCAAAAAATGTTTATTTTTATTTTTTTGGGCTCGAGTATAAGTTCATCAACTAGAAGCAAAAGATCGGATGTGCAGGAAGATACGACCTTTTGATTCTGATGAAAATTGAAAAAATTATCTACCACGGTAATTGCATAAGGACGTAACCGCCAAAAATTATTAACGTTATTCGTATCATTCCGATAATTTACGATTTGGATAATCGACGTCCAGAAAATCGATATAATCACCGTATAAATTAGTTAGTTTCAATTGTTTAATTTCAACTTGACCATGCGTTTCAATGGTTTCCAAACCAATGGCAAATAAAAAAAAAAAAATAAAAAAAAAGGCTGTTAAGGCCTTCTGTTGTGATCTTTTTTTACACGTGTATACTTATCTATGGAAAGAGGTCGTATCTGCCTACATACGACGATCTACCTTTATATATTCAAACGCTTGATTTCGAGCGAATTATAAGTTTTGATCATTTTCAGAGCGAACGGTGAAGAAAAAAAAGGATTCACCGTGTCTAGAACGGGACGACAGGTCTAAATAATCTGCGTACATGCTATTCGTTTGCCGCCGGTCATTCGTTTCAATTCTCGGGCGATAATTTATAAGGCGGGTTAAGCTGGTAATTAGTCATGCATGCACGAGGATCCATAAAACTCGAGTGGAAATATTGATCGAAATATTGTCTGTTTGATATTTTTAAACCGATCCGGACTATCATCGCACCACGTGAATGAGAATTGGAAACCGTGCACACAAGGTGAGCAGTCTATGTCGACCGTGTAACACGCGCGTACATCGATCACTTTTTATCGTTCTTTTCAATCGCATTATCAACGATAGATGTATCGTACAACGACGCTCTAAGGTGAAAAAAACTTTGAGGGATGATTGTTTCTGCTTAGCTGTATTGAATAGAGGTGATACATGTACAATCTAACATGCAGATTGTCAACTAGGATCAGATTACGGCAATGACGAGCGGTGGATTAGTAATATTCAATTCGTATCCGTCGAGTCGTATAACAAAATACATACAACGCTCATGCCGTTGTACAATGAAAAATGTGAACACAATTGCGTTCCAAATACTCAATATTTCAAATATTTTTCCCTGTTCTTTCGTCTTATCCTAGGTTGCAGCGACGTCTTTACCACGACGAGTTCGATGAGAGTCACGCATGCAGCTGCAGTTTGGCTATTGAATCGGCCTGACCCTCGTACGATCCACATGATATAATCCGGCGGAAAAGAACCGGTAATCGACGTCCGCACGATACGATACGTCTCACTTCGCGGACAGTTACTTCGAAATCAATTATCTCCGTCGTCGATTGAAATTCGAACAAACTACAATCCCGAGCTGCAGGTTATTCGTAAGCCAGTTGAAATGCCTCCCTGACTGGACTAACGAAACCGCTGCGGTATACCTACGACAGCCCCTCCTTCAAGCAATAAATTTACCTAGCTGCATTGTATAAATCGAGGCTGAATATGGGTATCAAAATTAACGGTGAGCCTTTTATTTGGCAAATTAATTTGGCAAAAATCTCCTTATATTCAGCTTCTCTTTCCTACTCGTAGTTCACGCGAGAAGAATGAGAAACAAAGCGAATAAGCGCGTATACCGGCAGCCGCTACCTACGTGATTGAAAAACGAAACGATGATGCTTTCGCGGGATTGTTAGCGGGTCGAAGGTAGGGAGGGGGGCATTCGACCTTGCCCGAGCGTAACGGTACTATGACAATTTATTTGGTAGGTACCCGTACCCGTGGCTATTCGCCCTGCACCCGCCCACCTTGCCTTGTACCCACCGCACCGTGCCTGCCCGATAGAACGGCGCGACGAGGAAATCCGGGGGCAACCTTTACCTCGATTCGCGGACGAGGGGACCAGGTTGTTACCCACGTTTCATTCACGAATTTCACTTTCACGGCCACGGCCGGCGGTCGCTTCGGCTGCCGCATGCCGCTCCGACCGAACGGAGCCGGTGTAATACACACAATTCGAGTTGCACGTAGTTTGCTCCGAACAAACCGCGGTGATCCAAGCCCGCAGGCGCTCGTTCTCGTCCGTCTCTCCAGCCTCGCTTCGCCAAAATCCCCGAGACTCTCGCCCGGCGACCGACACCGGCAAACCGGTAACTGTCCGCACGTTCAAAGTTCCGACGATTTTCAACGATCGGTTAATCATTCACCGATCACGTACATAAGCAATATGGTGACACGTATCGGTATTAATAAATATCGGAGCGTCGGAGCGCGGATTCGATGCCGCTACTCCGGGCAAGGCTAGCGTAGCACCTTTCTAATTGTACCTGAACTCTACGATGCATTCGCAACACTTGCATTCGAAGGACGCCGACAAAGTTTCACCGTCGACGATAACTCTTGTCGAATGTACGATATAGACAGGCGCAGATACCTTGTGGGATTGTGTGTACTCTCGACAGTTGACTGTACGGAAAAAGAATTCGACCAGCTGACCGTATCGCATGTCATTAAATATTAACACATTTCTATGCGCGCGCGCCCTCGTCAAGCTTTTAACTATGAACTGTGAGGCCAAATTTTTACTGCCTTTGACCACCCGTTGAATGACCGAGAACTTACCGTGAGCACAACGAATTGGCACCAACCCACGATGAAAGCTGAAACACAATTCCGGAAAAGATATTGCGAGATTTTGTTGTGCGTCTGGCGTGATTAACACGCCTCGATACGAGTATCTTGACCTTTTCTAACTTCCGGCTGATGTGCTTGGTAGGTTATGGTTAATACTGCGGAGAGGATAGGGGTATTTTTCAGAGAGAGAGAAAGAGAATCCGAAATTAATTCTCGTCGTGCCAACCACGTATTCCGAACGGACGGCATTCTCTAATATTACCCGATTCGGAGTATCGACACGAACCGCGAAAAATCTAGAAACTAAATGAGGCTGGAGCTAGTAATGTCGACATAACGAAACATCGGTTAAAAAATCATTATTGTACAATTTTAGGATGACTTTCGGGGAGTCGGGTTTTCAAAATCAGAGCATGTTTTGTTTATCATGCTTTACTAAACTTCAGATATTCCTGAAGGTGCACAGGAACAATTTTTTCTCACAATCAGTATGCGTCGTTAGTCACGTTACTGACTCCATCCTCATAAAACTAACCTACAGACAATTTGACTAAAACCCAACCTTATTGTAGACTGTAACTCAACTGAACTACATTTTTCTCAACTCAAAACATCATTCGAAACGTAATCTCAAATTAACTAAACTTTCAATTAAATGTAACCTTCATCTTAACTTAAACTCAACTAAAACGAAATCTGAACCAACACTCAACTCGACACGGCGCAAACTTAATCGCAAATCAAATCGTAACCAAAATTCGCAATCACAAAATCTGTATCGCAGCCGCTAACTACATCGGTACAACTTGACTCAAATCTCAATCCACAACGCATCAAATTTTCTCAAAATTCTCAGATAATTAATTACCTATTCCGAAGTATTCGAGACGTACACGACAGGCGACGCTGCAAAACACGCCACCGCAACTCGACCCTACAAAGCAGATTTCGAGCACTTTCCGACATCGTAAATCCAAAATGGCTGTATCGCACGCAATCGCCAGAACTAGTGATTCGAAAATCTCTCGATCTGCCGCAACGCGGATCTTTGCGCCACCTGCTACGTCACGTTACGCGACGCAAGAATCCGCAACAATTGATATTAGATCAATTTTTGAAATAGCGCAATTCGACGCCGGCCTATTTGATCATCGCAGAACTTAGCGCTAGATCGCGATTTCGTCCGCCGCGCAGCTTCATGAAGATCCCTCTTCGCTCGTCGATCTTACATGAGGTCGAAGTTGGTAACATTACCATAACGATGAACGTTTAGGAAAAATCGTTACTTCGCAATATTCAGATTGTCTAAAATTTACTAAACATTAAAAAACGAAAAATACTTATATTTTGTAAAGACAACTCCTCGTAAGTCATTCTAAAATTTTTAAATAATGAGTTTTTAACTGATGTTTCGTCAACTTAACGTTACCAACTTTAGCCTCTTTATTCTTCGCAAATTTGGCGGTCAGCTGTCGGCGGGGTGAAATCGGGGAGAGGAATCGCTTCCGCCGTGGGTACCCGGTATGCAGGGATTTTCGTTGGCTCTCTCTCCGCAGCCTCGACGTCCTTACTTCAAAATTATTGCCGTTCGCTATTCCATAAAATAGTTGAAATGGTCGCCGACCCTTTGCTTGGTGACGACGAAACTCGAAAAATAAAAAGAAACAAAAAGCCTTAAACGAGTCTTACTCGCTGCCCTCTACCGTGCCCATCTCGGAATATCGGATACGCGACTCCGGTTCTGGCGCTCTTTCGGAAATAGTTCGACAATCGATACCGTAAGACCTCTAATTTTGTTTCCGCCTATGTTTCAGAAAGCCGTTTGTGGCGGACATTAAAAATGCCACGTTACAGAACTACGTCGATTAGCATTACACGTATTTCTTTCAGAGGCTGTTATTTTGTTGTAAGATTAGGTCGAAATGATTTTTCAATTATTATTATTTGTTCCTGCGATAAGGCGAATTCTACTGTACCGGCGAGAGTATAAAGTATAATCGAACACATGTTCAACGGGGGCACGCGTGGTGCTTGAGATCTAAATATACGATGTGAGAGATGCGATTGAATTTGGAAACATCGACGTGACCAATTTTTACACCAAATTTGTGCCGACATCGATCAAAGCAGTGTCAACCGGAAACTAGCACTGCGACAATGATATACGTGATAAATACACACACGAACACACATCTATACTGTGTGGATCTTTATCACGGAAGAGAAATGCTACAACGTTCGGGTTGTAATTGCTCCGGAAAAGGCGGCGCATGTGTGCAGTATAATAGTAGCGAGAACGACACGTCGCGTGCAAACGATAAGTAGGCAGATAAGTGCAAGGACAAACAGGGTGTCCAGTAACATCAAAGCATAAAATTCCTGAACTTTTTCAGAACCACAAGCTGGGTTACCCGGAATATATACTATATATTGAATAATTTTTTCTTATGGATGGAAGTCAAAAAAATTTCTGTCCGTTTCGAAGAAGACTTTTGCTAACTGGATAATAAGTATAAATTATCTTTTATTATAAGTGTTTAGTATCAAGTGCAAACGCTTCGATGTGTGAGGTACTATTTCCAAGAGGATATATTTGTTTTATTTATTTTGTGGTATTTGTTGTTTAAAGCGGACAACATTTCTCTACAGCTAATTTGAGATTTTAGGAAAATATAATTACGTGGTATTGTAGAAAAATGTTAAACCAGAGCGACTATTGTTAACTTTGGAACAAGTTCAGTTTCGGATATTTTGAGATTAACATAATATGAGAAAATGGAGGAGAGGAAATAAATTCCAAAACAATAAATCATAGAAAAGGTTGCAATCGCAGGAATTTAACATTTATGCGTCTATGGCTATAAGCATGGCTTGATGTCGGTGGGAATGCTGTAAAAAAAAAGCATGTCTAAATTTCAAGAGAGGATGCATTGGATATATGTATGTGGCGGGTGGATGTACAGGCGATGTAAAAATAGTGACGAGAGTGAGAAAGGGAAAGAGGAGGCGACGACGGGCTCGGCGGGAGCCATCTTAGTCGGTGTGTGAAAATGTGAAGGCAACAACGGGGCAATGGGCAACGGGCAACGTGGAACAAGGGCCGTAGGGTGTACAGTCGGAGGTAAAATATTTGGCTGCTAGGTCGGTCGGCGGGCGTACGGTACAGTAGAGCGAGAAAATTTGACCCCTCTGCGATTACGTTAACGAAGCGACACGACGCTACGGTGCGGTGGTGCGTGAGCTGCGATACGCATTTAAGCGAGGAAAGGAGAACGATGCAACGGAGTATGCAAAAACGGAATGAGGAGAAATGAGGCAATACAGAGAAGACAAAGAAAATAATAAAAAGGAAATTAAAAAAAAGTAGACTTCTGAAGAGGGCAGAGGAGGCATCATACCCGAAGAGATTGCGGAGTTTCAGGCGTGGCGAATTCTCGACGTTGCAGGCTTGTGATAAGATATTACAGATATTTGACACGGGGTAGAAAAAAAAAAACTCAGCAATATTTGAACATTTTCGGGAGGCCTGATGTCTGGCTGTGCGTGCCTACGCGTTGACCGTTCACGATGAGCTTATAAATACATGCACGTAGCACATGCATGAGTAGATTCTCAATGCACCCGCCACGAATTAATCAACCAACGACCCGAAGTCCCGATGCACGAGCAAATATACGTCAAATGTTTTTTTGCAGCTGTACAAATTACATGTTACGTTACGTTACGACCATGCATAAATATATCAAGCGAATCGTCAGTATTAGATTTAAACATTTCTGTGATTAACGTTTTTTTTTTTTTGTCAATAGAACTTCAGCTCGTCAAGCTGCAATGTGCGTTTCACGTACACGTTATACGCACGCTTCAAAAACAGTTAAGGAATAACATTGTGGGTATTAGGTGGATTCGGTGTACATATTTCCAATTTTGGTCTGGACGACGACGAATGTGTAAATTTGCGAGCAATGATCCCGGCTGTAACACGATTCTGCCATTACGATTCCTGTGTAATTTTTTTGTTCACTGCTACAAACTTTTGCAAAGTTCACGCTGGTTTTAATCGCCTTATACCGTTATTATCAATAAGGAGGCGTAACGCGCAGACACAAAGCCAACAAAAAAGTGCTATTATACCCGTTAGGCGCGAAACGCTGTTTTTCCTGAACCTCCCTTCATTTTCCAGTAATAAAACTTTCCGTATTGTCTTCAGGTGCGTTTAAACTCATGAATTTTGTAGTTTCATTGACTTTACTGTCCTCTTCTGTTCCGTAGTATTTGACGGCTATAGTGCAATATTTGGTCTCCAGCCGGAGGTATTGACTTGAGTTAAAATGAGCATACCCTGAAGATATTTCTTTTTCACTCTGTATCTACACGCTTCGCAATCGGTATCGGTCAATGTTCCGTCTAAATATAAGAAGATGGTAAATGTGAACGCAAGATTAGTCACCGAACATCCCCTGTCCATTGCGATATCATTGACGTGTACTCGTGTGTTTCGTACATACGCGACAACGACACGAGCTTGCACTCTCTCTCTCCCTTTCCCTCTCCGTTTTCCTTTTCCTCTTCCTCTTCCTTTTCCACTCGCTCGCCCTCGCTCTCTCTTTCTCTATGTCTATGTCTCTTTCTCCCTCTCTCTCTCTCTCTCTCTCTGTGTCGGTGATTAAAACAACTTGCTGCAATTGTATGTAACAATAAAACCAACGACACGTCGTCAGTATTATATCATCGAGATGCTCGTCAATTTCAAACAAACAGAAATGCAGATCTAAGAATGTGTATATTATTAAGATAACCAAGTCGGTAAACAAAATTGGGTACATGTGTATCGGGAAGGTACTATACAGCAGCAGCGCATCCCACGTTGTTGACACTTGTTATTGTAAACAGTTGTTTAACGTCGGGGAAAAGAAATGTTTGTCCTCCTGTCAACTTCGTTTTCGACGTTTTTATGAGAGAGACACAATTGAGAATGAAATAGAGAGTTGAACAAAGACAGCGGCATGACACACCCAGCCCAGAAAAGAACGACGGACTTCACAATGCATACAATATAATAATTGCAACGACTTGCAAGCACCGGAGCAGTTTCGGTGTAAATATGAAGAATTGAGAATAAGAAATGTTTTGACTCAGCAGCGCTATACGAGTAATAATTATTGTTATTACAGATGACGGTGTTGCGGTCGTTTGTACGCGCCGTAAAATATGAAGAGAAACCGGTTGGTTGTTGGTTGCATAGCAGTACACTACACGAGATATCATAGAGGGCCGCCGCTGGACATTACGATATAACAGCAAGGCAGAAGTTTTTCATCTCGCTCGCCGGTTGCGATTTACTTCTTCGGAGATATTATTTCCTTGCTCACAGGAATACATGTATCTGTTGTTTATTTACCGTTGTCAACCTAATCTTCCCTTTACGGGGTTCGCCTAACCAAGATTTCCACTCTCGCGTATGATTGTATTTCTTATTTATCCATAGATCTACCGATCAATCAAACGCTTAGTTCCCGCATCGACACATTCGAAGTAACACATTCCAAAATTTACGGAGCCGAAACTGCGTTCAGTCACACCGCAGCTATATCAGCGTCGCTCGCCCGCAAGGAACGAACGATTATAATGTATGTGGCATTTATATATACTATTCGCGCCTGTTTCTAAGCGTTGAAAACAAACCGATGGAAAACGTTGAGCCATCGTTGTTTCTTTATCCCGTGTACTAAAATACCACAGCACACCTCGAAGAGTCGAGTAGAGTGGTGTATATCAGCAATTTGTAAATTTATTTGTTTAATTTGTTCGGTTCTAAACGTTTCTTCTCTCCTCCGACCATCGTACGGTGTTGTAACACGCCGACCAGAGAAGATGAGAAGAGTGAAATAAGGAGATAGATCTGAAAATATTTACACGTCCAAGGAGGAGCGAGATACTTATACCCACGCAAGAAACGGGATTTGAGAAACTTCTGGCTATGTCCGGAAGTGCGTTTTCCAGTTGCGCGGCCTGGAGGTGAAGAGGAAATCGAGCAAACGCAAGCGTGAATACAACTCAAGGACCCGTTTGAAACTTGAGAGACGATGGGACGACGCGACGCCATCGCCGTGTTTAGAAAACGCCGTGGGAAGAAGTGAAGACTTTGGAACTGTTGCTGCGCCCTTTCCCTTTCCTGTCTTGCCCAAATCGCGGGGAAGGTACCCCGGTCGTTCGATTATTCCGACACCGTTCCATCATACGGAAAGTCAAGTAGGCGAAAAATGTATACAGAAACGCAGAATTATTCAAACCGTTGTCAGAGAACCACGAGGCGAACGAAACTAATTTATAAGGGCAAGAAGAAACTGTCATTAGATGCTCGCATTTTCAGACCGATCGGTGTACTTTTGGAGTCGTCTTTAAACGATCATGATAGCGAATAATCGGGTTCTCCGTTGTCAACTGAACTCACCTGTCGGAGCTTTCCGAGCTATCGTATCGATCGACGCATCGTTTCTTCCCGCAGGGTCCAACAAGGGTATCGTCCGCTGTTCTAATTTGTCCTTTGAAGGTGGTGTTGCCAACCCCCGTTGGCACTTTGTCGATACTTTTAACCGCCGCTCCCCTCTTCGGTTCGGGGATGATAACACCGCGAATCGCGTCGCCGTTAATCTCCCCAAGCAACGCCGTTCTATCATCGACCGAGCCAACAGTTTTTTTCCCAACAACACTCATAGGGTGCAAGAGAACTACGAGAGTCTCTTTCGTTAGCGGTTTCTTGTGAACAACCATGGTCGTTGCCGAAGAACGAAGGGGCACATCATCATGGACACAACCACTGCTTATACTGCCACCTCTGCTAACTTCATCGTCATCGTCGACGTCGTCGTCTTCCTCGTCATCACCAGCATCACGATCGTCGTAGTCGTCGTCGTCGTCGTATTCGTCATCATCGTAGTCGTCGTCATCGTCATCGTCATCATCATCATCACCAACATAAACATCACGTTTCTTTTTCTCGTCGACACTCGCCCACGAGGTAATATTATCACTTTCTGTAACCCGAACACCTTCCTTATCAATGTTTATCACTACATCGTTATTATTACACTTGTGTCTTTCTTTGGGCACGCGATTTACAGTGCCGAACTCGCTCGGCGCCTCTTCACCGGACGGCCCGTCTGCCATCTTGTAAACGAACAACTGCTGATGCTTTACCGCTGAGCCGCCGGTACGCGATGCTGGTGGTGGTGGTGGTGGTGATGCCTTCTTTCCCTTTCTTTCAATCTCCTCGCGTACAGCTACGGAGCAGAGCGACCGTCGCGATCAGTCGCCCATGTTGACTGGAATCATGACGTCACCGTGCAAGACGCCAAAGCCAGCAAACCACCCCGCCCGGCGACGCTCAGCGAGACTACCGACGCGCTACCATACGGTCAAATTCCGGCTCGCGGCAGCGGTGTACAAGCGACATCTCCCAGCGGACTACGAACTAACGTAGAATTTTTAGCTCAATTACCACCGGTAAATGTTTAGCAAACAAGGAACTTGCAAAGGCTTGTAAGTCGAAAGAGCCGATGCTCGCAGTTTTCGTGTTGTATTTCCCGAGATAGTAGGGCCCTCTGAAACAAAATAAGATTTTGGAACTGATGGCGACCGCATGCCGGTAATCAATCACGATACTTACAATCTCGAAAGCAATTCTCCGCGGTAATTGTACTTTGCACCGTCTATTATCGGTTAGGTAAATGTAGATCGGTTACCCATAAGCATTTACCGTCGGGATTTGCCCGGCTGAGTTTTCATAAGTTTTTATCGGTAACAGTCTCACATACAGATCTTCAAACTTGTTGGATTGGGCGGTGACTCGTTAGTGAGACATCGATGTTGGTTCCCCCTTCAACCACCTGCAGCAGTGCGACCTGAAGATAAGCCAATCAAATCAGCCGGATCCTATATCTATACAATACCCCAATGTGACAGCGTAGATAGAGATAGATAAGGAACTACAGTTAGGGCCACACCAACGATGACACATCCCACCAACTGAACATACAGTTACTCAATGTAAGATCCACAGATTTCTATACACAGTGATAGCTAACAGCATGGAGTAAGAGTGAAGTAGGCCAATCTCCATGTTACAAATCCTGCGTTCATTTTTAGATCTTTATAGTAGTACGGTATTCTACCACTCACAGTACTGATGCACAATATGTGGTCGACTAACAGTGGCGGCGTATGGGGTTTGTTTACAATGCGTTCGAATGTCTACCGCAACAGGTTGTGCGCATTTGCACGTTGCGAGTGACTTTGTCAATGTTGGTTTTTTCAATTACCTGCATGCGCCACGTATTACAAACAGCAGGCATTAAAATATATTTTTCTTGTCATACGTATCTTATCAAACAATAACTTATTTCCTTTATTCATTATACAAATTAATTGTTAACGGGTACTTGTTTGCATTCAAGAACTTAACCTCACGTTGTGCACTTCCATATAATTATGAAACAATCGTCGAGGTTTATCATCTCCACGCAGTTATAAACTCTTACATAAATATTATAAACTCTAGTGAAATAGCTCAATTTGTGGCAAGAACAGTTATTTTTTATCGTCAAAAGAAGTTGAACTCATTAATTATCAGACAAACTGTGAATCCTTACCTGGGACACACATTTCAGACAATAATACATAAATTTATATAGTATCGACTAGTAGTGCAGTGTAAGAGTGCTTGTCTCTTGGTCGACTCAGCTAAAATTCTATTACCGTTCTTTTTAAATAGTACTGTTAATTATTCTGCTGTCATGTTTCGTTTGTATATTTGTATTTTTTTTAAATTGTTTTATTATGTGAATGTACATACACCACGAGCATGAGGCTCTATGAGGTTATCTGCAACTGTATATCTATCTATATCCACAATACCCTAGTACGACAGCGCAACTATTGCGCAGACGAAGAACACAGTTTGGTCACACTACCGTGACCAACCCCATTAACAATTGACAAGTATTAAAATTAATTTAAAATAAGTAAAAAAAAGAGTATACAGTGGAAAAAATCGGTACTTAGAATAATTTATAACGAAATTTTTTTTTTTTTAATTTTACAAAAGTCGAAAAAAATAGTGAGTATGGAGGGCCCACGACCGGACCGGTCTTAAAAGTTGTTAAAAGAACAGTGGTTTGAAATAAAAAAAATTTCAATCGAAAATTTCAAATCAAAAGGGACACTCACTTTCAAAAACACGATTTAAAATTTCAAACTCAAAAATCTTAATCACAAACACTTTAAATATTATTTTGTTCTGTAAAGGTCATTTAAAAACGAAGATTTAAAAAAATGAAACTTTAATTTGGACCATTATTATTAAGAAAGTTATCAACAGAAAACCAAAAAAGAGCGATTTTTCGGAAAATTTGGTATTTTTTTAACAAGTAATCAAGAAAATCTCAAAATTTACCAGAAAAGCTCTTATTAGGCGTACTAAAATATATCAAAAAATTGAGGAAATCAAATATCAAAATTTTTCAAACCGTCTGATTTGGTGTAGAATGCCCCATATATATGTCATATGTATTCTCGTGATCCGTAATTATATTATTTAGTTATAATAATGTGAAATAATTATTTATAACCGAATATATCAATAAAAATTAACATTTTCTAATAGAGCTAAAGTTAGCAGCCAAACAAGCTAAGTTTTTTTTTGAGGGTTGACTTTGGTGAACTTCTGATTATCGGTTGAAAATTATCGTACAAGAAATTCCTTTCACTAATTTTTATTATCATGGATATATATAGATTATGGTAGTATAGGTTTTGAAATAAAATATCAGCCTCCTGCATTGAAAGAGTATGCGCAAGGAATTTTTGTCAGTGGTAGGCAAAATCTTTGAAAGGTTTTTTGCACATACATTTTCATCGCAGGTTAAAATTTTTTTTCAAAGCCTATATCATAATCTAAAAATTGGTGAAAGGATTTTCTTATACCACCCTAGTCATTTACATGCAATCCTGTTGACCTCAACACTGAATTTAACATATACGTTTAAAGCCAGTGCGCTTGAATCAGGACTGGTTGTGCCAGTAAAATAAACAATGATTAAAAAAATATTGGGGTCTCAGAGATCTCATTGCGTTAGTTCTCTTTTTTATACATGAAAAATCTTTCCCACATCTTCCATAGTTTTTTTGCGAAAACTAACATCGGAATCTATTTTTTGAATTGTTAAATTTTGTCTCAGAATTTTGTTCGAGTCGTAATTGCGCATATATGGTGTGTAGAGTAATAACGTTCCAAAGTTGGCTGGGATCTGAGTGACCCCGTGTAAGTAATGTAGAAATTTCCATAGATGTAGGTGACTAGGGTTAAGAATTGAAAAACCGTTTTTGACCAAAATTTCACCAAAGTCTCCCCTTGAAGAGGTAAATCAGTTACTCGTTTTATAAAATAATAAATGAAAAACTGTACAGCACTGTCCAATTTTCAGGAATAGTTTAACACACTTGACTGCTGATTATCGCCACTGGATTTAGTTTCACTAATTTTTACATATCGTACATCATTTTCAGAAAACACAGTTAAAAAAAGAATTCCCAAAACGTTTCGATTATAACTGGAAAATAATACCGAACGTTCGTCAAAAACTTCATGTCTATATTTACAGCTAGGTAATACCACTGATTAATGCAGTCCATAATCAGAAAAACAACTTTAACCTTCATTCACATTTTGGGGTGATCTGCACCCCATAAAATATTTAAAACCCAAGAATCTTTTCAGGCCAAAATGTCTTGTTTTGTATGGGTGGATTGCGATACACCCCATACAGATACTACGTGATTATTAGGAAGCAGTGTGAATGGAGGTTAAGTTTTGAGTAACGCTTTAAATGATAGCTGTGAGAATTTTTCAAGACAACCAAAGATATCGTAAAACAACTTATAAAATGTCTTTAATACTTTTACGGTTGCTGCTTGAAATTGCACTTATGTACAGCTAAATATTAACGATCAACCTATCATTGTTATACATAGATATATTTTTCTACATTTTCATCATTTGAAAGTAAAAGAAACCCACCCCCTCTTATACCCATAATGACGTTGGCATAATCCCTTCAACCGTGCCAACATTAGGGGTGAGTACTTCGTTGCACAAGAAGTTCAGGGGTAGATCCACAAGGTGCCCCTTCAAATATAAAAAAATACATATATATTGAAACGATCTTGATGGTTGGAACACATTACACTGCATCAATAATATTCAATTGTACCCGTACCTTAATGTTGGCCACCAATTGCTCGGATTGAATAGGGTCAGACAAGCAAAGCGGAGTATCATCTTGATATAATTTCAGCATGGAAAAGTTGACAACAGTATCGGATGGGATGCAATTAAAAACCTGCAATAGGCAAAAAAAAAAATCATTACTTGAAATTAGTCATGCAAGTAAATTTTTATATTGCCTTACTCTTTCAAACATCTGGGTATTTAGATGACTTCTGGCGCACCAAATATCATGATAAAAAGATTTCTTCACTGGGTCCTCTAAACTGATTTCCTCTTCCGAATCTTGTATACCTAGATGTTCTTTGAAGAGCTGTTTGCGCAAGGAACCTCCATATTTACCACATGCAAATGACATGCCATTCATTCGACCATCATCAAATTCTTCATCCTGTACAATAATTGATGGTCTCCAGAATCCGATTTCGCTAATTTATATACATTATTGTAAAAGCATAGACGAATCAGATATGTAGTGAAAACAACTCACATGAATTATAACTGCAATTTCGCTATCCCTGGTAGCTATCATGCTTCTGTCATTAATGTTTGCAGAGCCGCAAATCACTGTACAATCATCAACAATCATTAATTTGCTATGAACATAGATAAGTTCTGTCACCAACGAGCCATTTAGTTTCGAATGATTTCTCAAGCCATGAAATGTTATGTACTCGCTGGGATTTGGTATACCAGCTTCCATCAACCGAACCAGAATGGCATCTTTTCCTCTGTAATTCGCATGTTCTTGGATTAAAAGCTGGGCTCGTCTTGTTAGAACGATTTTCAACAAAGTTCACATACCTTGATATGGAAGCATAATTCCAATGCGTTATAGCACGTAAAGCTGTTCCCGTCGTACCTCCTACTTCCCCCTCAAAACCAGGCAACAAAGGCATTACGACAAATACTCTGAACACAGAGCCTTCTCTGTAGGCTCGTATTATTCGCTTCAGCAGCGTTTCGCCAATACGATTTTTCACAATGTCACCTCCCACTGAAGCAAGTGATATAAAGAACTGATTCTCTATATAAATGTACCTAAAAAATGTAGGGGCTAATTTATAAATTGCTGTGTACAAGGAAGTGTTTTTATCCACAACAAACTACAACTCAATTTAGTTAGAATTCTTTAGCAATGAAATGATCATAGAAGGTTTCCATGCAAAAATGTAATTGGTGATTGTTTTGAAATTCAAATGAAAAGTATTAACATGCAAACGCCTAGTATGAAACGAGCAGTTGTTAATTAAGCGGTTACCAAGAAGAATTGCTTGAAGTGAAGTCGTTCTATCTGTAATTCCTCTGCATGATGAAATGTTCCAACGAAGATACAGTAATATATTCGTCAGGAAATTCGAAAGCTATAATTTATTCATGCTAATATGAATAATCCATGAGAGGAAAAATTTATTATAGAACTAATAACACTGTGCTAACCATATAGTTTTTGAGCTTAGTTCAATCCACAGATGGTTGCCACAATTATGAGATTATCTGACGTTTCTTCAATTTTAATTCTAAAATAATCAAGATAAATCAAATAATAATTTATAGTTTCTCACCTTTTGGAATTACTTATTGCTTGGATGTAAGCCTCGTGTATACTTTGCTCCACTGTGTCTGGTTCGAGAAAACCCGCGGACCATGAGCTGACAGATCTCAATACTTGGCATCTGACTTTAAACGTAGCACTGGACTGTGTGAATGGAATATAGCTTCTGCAATCGTTGTAGGATTTTGGTAAGAGGAACGGATAACTCGCGTTCAATTTTGCTTTCTCTAGCTGAAAATAAATCAGAATTTTAAGGTTCATTTTGGGAGCAATGAAATTTTTCAGTATGCTGCTCACCTTAACAGCATTCCATCTCTGTATAAAATGTCTAGCGACATCCCTAGCACTTGCACCCTGAACCATTACGCCAATGTCGTGCCAAGGCATTCGCGGGGTTGTGCATCTATCCACTAGATCTTGATAAGGCATGTCAAGATTATTAAAATCTTTTACTATAAAATTTGTATAATCTTTGCCAAGCCAAAGTTTAGCCCCTCCTGACATGCCAAAGGCAACGTCAGCAGTATCACATGTCATGCCCTCTCCATCTCCATATGGCGTTTCCAAAGTTGCGCTGAAAGCAGGAACAGTGATAAACAATTCTTTAGTAATAGATCCTAAAAATCTATGAAAGAAAATTAACTTACTCATCGACTTGGTCTTCTTCATCACTACTCCCTTCATTTGGATTATACACCATGTTTATCCACTCCTTCCTCTTCATCCTAACATTATACCTCACTTTGTCAACAGTCATTTTTGCCATATCGAAAATATTTCTTCTCTGTGACTCTGGAGTGTTGCATTTCACATAATCTACCACATCAGGAGGGGATAATAGTAACGGATCTCCGGGTTTTAATTGCGGCAACTGAGATTCGCTACTCATTGTTGGCCTGTAATTGTCACAGATAAGAATATAACTCGTTTCAATGCAGAATTTAATTCTAGATTCTATAGTATTGTCACGTGTCTGACTTACAAAACTGGCATCGATTTTGTTGTAGCCATAGCTACGGTGTTTGCTGCTACTGCCAAGGGTAACAAAATGTGTTTGTGACCCTGCAAGTTTTTTGTCGGTCTACTACTGGTACTCGTCAATTTTCCTTTTGTCGGAATATAGATGCTAGACTGATGAACAGAACCTGCAAAAATAATTTCTGTTTACCTTGTAAATGTGATCTTCTCATTTTCATCAACTGTCATATCTCTATTTAGTTTGTTTTTATAGGCAGGATTTAATACGTGCCTAAATCTGTAAGCCTGTGTTCGGAATTGTCCCATCGTCCGTAACATAAGTCAATTCCACCTAAGAATGCAAGCGCTTGATCTACAACCACAATTTTCTCATGATGCGCCCATAGAAAGACTCCAACTCTCGCATGATCAGGATGTCTCAAGACTTTTATGTTCTCCGGACATTTTTCAACAAGCTTCTGTTTACTGTAGAAACTATTTATACCCAGTGCCAACTCAACCTCCTTGTAAATCAGGACGAACACCTTTACACCTTCCATCTACGAATATTTTCAAGTGATTTGCTAAATACATTCTTGAGATGTGATAAAACTGATGTTTGGATACTAACTCACCACGTCTGTATTCCTATTTTTGTAGATACAAGCATAAAAATGTATCGCAAGTTTATATTTGATAAGTGAATAAGATAATTAAAATATCAATCAAGCTGCTATATACTTACAGCCTTTCGTTGCAAAATTTTATCCAGTCTCCAGTGATCTCCATCGATTGCTGGTCTTTTCATAAATATTTCTGGGGACAACCACCAATCCGCGATAAATATTTCTTCTTTAGCTCCCTCCAATGCATCGGCTACAGCAGACATATATCCGGCTCCATCGACATACCAAGATGCCAGCGTCGCTGGTCGATACGGAGCAAACGATTTGTGGGGATTATTCTGTACAAAGGGTTTCCCTAAATTCAAAATTATCAATCTCGTTGAAATTTGTAAACCATCTAGTACATTTGCTATTTTCTATGAGCTTGCGTATCAACTAAGATTTTATTCACCTTCGTTGTTGGCTAACTCTTGGATGAATTCCATCCATTCCTTAGCCTTCCTTCTCGTCCAACATTTGATAACTATCTGTCTGCTCAAATTCATTATCTGCAAGCCATTTCTCAAGCCTGTGGAATACATTCCCGAACTAACTTCGAATCCTTGATCCATCAAAATAACGGACTTTATTCTTCCATCAGCAGGCCTGATATACGCGATGAACGTGTCTTTTGCAATAAGATGTCTCGAATGCCACGTCCCGCATATAGATGTGCAAAAGTAGCTACACCGAACGCAGCACATTCCTTCTAACAAACCGCACATATTACAGCCAGTTTTAGAACCTGATCCAGTTCGTTTCATGACCAATCCTTCTTTTCCGTTTAGGCCCAAGTCTGCAATGAAGGTAAGGTGCGATACTTCCAGAAAGGCAATCTGTAATTCGAACATCTTGATAATTCAGCTTTTCATTTTATGCACCTCTTTGTATTTTATTTTTATTTTTTAATGAGTACTCTCTACAGTGCAAATTATTTTGTTCATTGTGAAAGCAATTACAGTATCTGGGTGACGTTTGTAGATTTCAATTTGAAGTAGGTTGTCAAAGTATTCCTGAAGTACTTGCATTCTGTGACTCAGTTGTTCATAGGGTACGAGGCCATCCGGTTTATTAGGAAATCTGTAAATAAACATTATTGGTAAATTGCAGCGGTAATCTTACATTAAAAATCAGAATTGCTAAACATATAGACCCTTTCCACCCTCTTCTCAATATACTATTCATTATTAGATATTTATTTCTAATCTTTTAGCTGAAAATAATCGCTGTAACTGAAAGTGACGGCAAATATTTTAAACCTCTCTCACCTGGGCAAAGCCCCTTTCATTCGGCCTTTTTGTCCAACTAATTCATAATTTTT
Organism: Neodiprion virginianus; assembly: GCF_021901495.1. Classification (NCBI taxonomy): domain Eukaryota; kingdom Metazoa; phylum Arthropoda; class Insecta; order Hymenoptera; family Diprionidae; genus Neodiprion; species Neodiprion virginianus. Next base: position 13,685,208 of record NC_060880.1, read on the forward strand.
AAAACTGTTCCTCCTTTCCCTATGACTTTTAGTTGGAAAAGGGATATTCAAACTAGCTCTGTAGATTTTCAGCTGATTGTGCAGGGTCTGTATATGTTTGTATCGTTTCTTTATCGTCCATGTAAATATCCCATGCGTAAACTGAATTGTGTATAAATTTGGGTTCAATGGATGTGTTGTGACACTGCGTTCATTGTCAATGATTTTCACGTCTATTTTAACCCCAGGGATGAATATATTGCGATCCTGACTATTGAATTTCACCGCTGTGGTGTAAATTGTCGAGAACTTCTTGAAGCCTACGGGACCTGAAAAAATGAAAGATTTGTATGTAAGAATTATCGATTTCCCAGAAACCTAATCAGCTTACAAATGATCAATGCACCAAGATTCACCTCTGTTGTCAGGCTCCGCTTCTCCTTCCTGCATTTGCAGCACAGCAGCATTCTGATGCTCGTCCAATGATACTTTGAATGAATCAGGGATTCCCAGGTAATCATCGTACTCAGAATCAGGAGATATGGGACCAATGTGACCAACGGTTCCGATGTCCTTAACATCGGTTACCTCTTTGTCATCTGACATTCTAAAGCTATATTGAATAATTGAATCAGAAATTTGCCATTAACTATTCTTCAATTTTGCATATATTGTGGTAATAAATGAGATCGAACTTATAGATCATTGAGTATGATTATTTCAATACTCCAAATACCATTAACTATTACTCCCTGGTCTTGTAGATCAAAATTTGTCCCTGTTCTGCGTCAAGTGAAAATAAGTTTAGCCACAAATTATGGCGCAGGTCTCAACGTTATCTGGCAAGAAATCATTCGTGTAAGCGGAAATCGGAAAATAAATAGACGTCTTCGGAGGGCGTGGGCGTATTAATAATAGGGTATATGTCACTTTTGGGTTTACGAGGTTAGGAATGGTCGTAACTTATTCTACATTCAATCTCCACTAGACTGCTCATACATATATACCACCGGGAGTGAAGGCAGTTATCTTGGAAGAATGAGGATCGTAAAATTTATCATAACTAATGTATCCCATTCCCGATCATTGCCTATAAGCAGAGAGGAGCCAGATAACGAAAAGAGAAAAGGAAATAAGTCATCGTTTTGCATCCTTACCCAGTATTTAACATCATCCATATAATTTTCCATAGTTTAAAACTGACGGTTGATTGTACACTTTGCCAAACGTGGTAGATCCAAACTGTCGTTCAAACAATTTTGTAGGACGTGCCGCACCAATGAATTATGAAACTTTCCGTCACGCTTCTCAATAATTGTGTCAGTGTTTAATTGCGCTCTCTCCCACTTTGCCATGTTTTTTTATGGGTGCTAGGCTACAACAAGACTTAAGGCTAGATTTTCACGGGCGGTACAAGTCGCTCATGAAAACCGCGTACCGACGCAGCGGCTAAATGCAGCGCGTAAAAATCCACACGTGGTTGGGTCAGTGGATCTCAGTTATGTTGGCATTCAAAGAATTTAAAAACCTAGGTTTGTTATTTGAAAGTATGAATAGACGAAGAAAAAGAAGAAGTGAGAAGGAAATTGAATAAAGTGATAGCAATTGTATGAAGTAAGAAAATAATCTGATTCATTCTCATTATTTTAGAATTGTGCGTTCATGCATGAGATGCTTTTTCATACGTTTATTGTTACGTTCCGAGTCGATTCTGATTCGCTGCGTGATTTAAATTATTCTCCTGTCTTACGTAGTTGGTATATGGTAAATCTCGGGAATCCGCTGATCAGCTCCTCAGATCTTCTCGTTCAACTCGCCTACAATTCTAAGAGTTCGTTAGGTAAGGCTCGTGCCAACCATCACTACGCGTGATTGAAATAATTATTTATAACAACACTTGGGTTAACTACTCATTTATTAACAATCTACTTCTAGTTCTCAATGGTAGGTTTACAATTGTGATACAAACTGATATTAATCACTATCGCAGTCACAAACTGTTAATAAGTCTCGGAGGTTCTGAATTAATTATAATGCGATTTGATTTTAGGATTTCGGTAAAGTTCTGATCTGCTCTCTATGATGTCTGAATCTTCTCCTGTGTTCTCTATGATGTCTGAAGTTCTTCTCTGCTATTCTGATCTCTGGAAGGGTTGAATTGGAGGGAAAGTAGGAGGAGTTCAAAAGGAGTGGCGGTTTCTCGCGGGTCTCGGATGATTGGTTAAGGATGATGAAATAATTGGGGGTAAGGTTTCTGGTTAGTGCATGAGATCTCGGTGGTGGATTAGCGCAGGTGGTTGGTTTAGGGAAGCAAGCGGCGAAGCGCTAATTGGTCTTATCGTCATTAAAATGAAGGCGCTATCCTAAATTCTGAGAATAAGGGTTTCTTTCTCTGTGAGCTATCCATGATTTCTCTTCCCACGTTTCCGGTGTCTAGTCTACTCGATTATCTATTGCAGGTGTTTATTACTTTGAGTTATTACGGTTGAGATCATAAATCAAAGGTTTTATGTGAAAGCTAATGTTGAAAGGTATAACGGTTAAATGGGAAAAAATATATATACCATATATGTTATGAATTTGACTGATGAAATAACGGTTAATCTAGCGTATGAGAACTATCGATATATGAATTTGGACGTTACGATGGTAACTATGTGTGTTGGTATCAATCTACGACTATTGGTAGGAGCACGTAAAGCTCTCTTATGGTAACTGCACGCTGGTAAGGTAGGGCGCAGAGAGGGTGCCGCCGTAGATACCGCCTGGCACGTAACATTATTACCGCATAGTCTGCACTGAAAATATTGCAGCAATGAACAATAATAAAAAAGACACGAATAGTTGATTCATTTCAATGCATTACACGTATTAAGATTCCAGAATAATTAGAATGAATTAGATTATTTTCATACCTCAAACAACTGGTATCATTTCATTCAATTTATTTCTCGCGTCTTCTTCTCCGTCCGATTACACTTCCAATTCACAATCCTAGATTTTTAAATTCTTTGAATGAAAACATAACTGAGATCCATTGACCTAGCCACCTGGTTTTGACGCGTCGCGTTACGCCGTTGCGTCCGCCAACGGTGCGGCGCTGTCACGGCAATTTGCCACAAGTCTATGTTTGCCACCCGTGAAAGTCCAGTTTTATAGAGATAGGAGTGCACGATCGGCCTGCTTAAGGGTATGTAATACTTCTACCTTTACCGACCGAGCAAATTCACCCTTATTCTTAATATATTTGAAAAACAAATGAACCGGACTGCGTCAAATTTCGACTGTGCATCGCTCTTTCATAACGAAATTCAGCAAAGTTAATATCTCGAAAACCATCACAAAAATGTGTGGTTTCTTGACACGTGGTACTATTTTCACATTTCCCGTATTTCTGGGGTTATGAAGTCCATGGATAAGATACTTACTACCATTCCACAAAGAAGAAGAAGTAAAATGAGCCATCTTCAGGTGATTTCATGCTATATCGAAGTGAGCAAACGAGAACTACAAATCATAATAATATCGTAAATAAATTACGCTTAGCTGAGCATTTCTTGGTTGACGTAGTTGCCGCCGCACAAAATGGCGCTTCGGTGATGCCTCTCGAATTCTCTGCGCGACTGGCGGTAGTTTTATCTATAAAGCAATGAGATTCGAGAGAAAGAAATTAATTTCTCGCAAAATTTCGTTTTTCATTGAATCCAAGTTGTAACTAACCCGCCTCTATCCCCACGATGGAAACGTGCCCCTTGATATTTCTTATTTTTAGAAGTGATATTTGACAGTACTGAAACTCCACAAATATGGGAATACGTAATACATTTTATTTTTCGGCTTCTGGCATGAAAATTTTTACTAGAAATATATAATGAAAATTATCGAGTGAGGCGGCACAGACAAATTTATATCGTACAATCTGAATTGTAGGAATAAAGATATTAGAAACTTTCATTTATATGATAATTTTTATTTTTTATGTGCTATGACAGGATAGAAGATGTTTATGAGCTCTCTATATGGGCCATTTCACAAAGAAACGACCAAGCCAAACCGATGGGGTCGGGAATTTAAGTCATATATTTTTTTTTTAAAAGGATATGAGTTTGGAAATATACTCCTAAAGGGCGTTTTTAATTGCCACCTTCGTTTGGACCGTTCGGAAAGAATCACTCTCGGTCAATTTGAAAAGTTTCATATTCGAGGCCAAGTTTCTAACAGAAAAAATGGATATTTCAAAAAAACATCAGGAACAAAAAGGTTTTGTTTTTGAACGTCGTTTCAAGAAAAAAATATGTGGTATCATAAAAACTAGAAGAAACGAAAATAATCAATATTTTTTCGCCTCCTGAAAATACGGCATTTTGTATTTGGAAGAAACAAATCTTAAATTAATCTTTGTCAAGTTACGAACGTTTCAAGCCCTCATACACCGCGGATTAACGATTTTTCAATTTTTTACATGTTTAAAAAAAAAAAAATCTGAAATAATATTACTACGAAATTTAAAAAAATTTTTTTTCATATATTATTATTATAATTGAATATTTATTTATTATATATTCATTATTATACATTCTTAAGCATTACTCGTGAAAAACATGTTTTTTGTGAGTAATGTTTGCTGAAACTCAATTACTAAAAAACTTAACTGTTGGGCAACTTATTTACCAAAAATGATATTTACGAAAGCGGAATAAATGAGAAAATTGTAATTAATTGACTCACCGAGTATATATAATGAATTGTGATTTGATTGACATTATCATTTTTATTTTTTTTTTTTTTTCGAATAAAATTGGACATAACTAGTAACATTTTACTGTTTTTTCAATATACCAAGAAATTGATAATCGAGTGAAACCGAATATCTTTTATATCTACTCTTGATATATTGAAAAAATCGTAAAAAATTTTACTAGTTATGTTCAATTTAATATAAAAAAAAATTGACAAATGTCAATCAAATCACATTCTGCCCAAACGAAGAAGGCAATTAAAAAATCTCTTTAAGAGTATATTTCCAAACTCAAAACCTTTTAGAAAAAAATATGTGACTTAAATTCCCGACCCCATCGGTTTGGCTTGGTCATTTCTTTGTGAAATGCCCCATATACTCTACACCTCAATGCAATTATGCAACCAAAAACTTTGAGTGCTAGAGTAAATGTCAGAAAGACGTCCCCCGTGTAGGACGAGATCAATAACACAGTGCGTCATAAATAAAAATAATCAAAAGCAAAAACATAGAAAAACTCAAAATAAATCAGATCAATAATAAAAGACTCCGGCTGAAAGTAATTAACAAAAAAAAAAAAAATCCAAAACATCCAGAACAACTCAAAAGCAGTAATAGAAGCAATAATAAGCTCTGTCTCGCAGTATTCGGTGTTATTCGCTACCCTTTGTATGGATTTTATTTCTCTCCAAGCGAACGAAATATCACAGCTGTAGCTCCAAAAAGTCAACAAACGCTCGATCAAGGTGGATCGTGACCTTTGTCTCCTATTTTCCGACCACTGTTGTCTCCAGTTCGAAATTTCCAGAGCGCAATACAAAAAAAGAGCCTTAAAAATTGAAAATTTTTAAATCCCTCACCATTTTTAAAATAATCACAAAGAAAAAAAACGGCCAGGTACAATAATAGCTACATTTGTATACATATTGATAAGATTTTATTTTTTATTTTCAGATAACCCTTCACCGAGATATCAATACCACGGTAGAGGGAAGATTTTTATATTAGTCGTTAAGTCAAGGCCCATATCTTTGTTAATTTTAAGAAATTTTTTAACAAAAATTTATATGAAACAAGTTTAATATACACTTAATAAAATACCGACAATCCGACCCCCTTATTAGTTAATCGTCCCTGTGGAAAAAATTTTAAAAAATCAGTAATTTTTTCGGCTATCACAGTGACGTTCCCCCTTAAATTGCTAAATATTTTCTCAATCCAACTGTCGGAATATCGAAAACAAACCTCAAAGTAAGTACTTAAATGGTTAGGGAGGTATTTCTGTGATTTTAAGTGGGTAAAAAACAACTATGAACGAATTTGTATACGTTAGCCACATGGCCACCAAGGAGTTAAATCTAAATGCGCTAGCTGCACTCACAAAAGAAAAAAAATGAATGTAAAAAAACATCATTCGATCGAAAATAATATTGCTGAAGCGAAAATAATATTGAAAATATTTGCCCCCTAATTTTTTGCAAATTTTTGATTGTTACATATATATCTATTTATATTTCCCGTAGCAAAGCAAGTAACCTACTTTAAGCTTTAAAATAATAATTTGCTACGTTTTACTTTTTGATTCTTATCTATGTACACAAGTGACATGTTGTTAATTATATTCTGATTCGTTTCAGGGCACTAAGTTTCATTGGCTTCAGTGTAAAATCACAATTTCTCTATTTAACTTGAGATCAGTCTTCTTATTTTTACCTGAAATCATGAAGGTCTGAAATGCAAAGAAATACTGTCTCTAATAGTATTTTGCAAAAGATTGATGGTTACAAGTATAACTGTATAAGTATATCGTGTAGGTCTAGATATAAGTCGACTCTAATTAATTACACTTCAGATTACTTTCGGACGTTTTTATTGTGTTTTGCTCTTTTTTACTTGAAAACGGAGTTTCATCTCAATTTGCAGACGATCCATTATATCGATAGTCTTTTATGCGTCGTTCTCTTTGAATGCACTTTGAATTCGATCGGAGGTGTCTGCAGATACTTTGTTTTGTGGTGATTGTTATTCTTCTTTTTTTTCCAATTTCTGTATTATTGTCTTTCAAGTATGTAAATGTTAATGATTTATAATAGATGGTCATCTACACACTACCCATTCTAAGTGTTCTAATACCCTGTCAGTTGAAATCCCGCGCATGCATTCAAACTCAATCAGCTAATAACTTTCCCATAACAGTCACAAAAATAAACCAGTAAATAATAAAAACTAAGAAACGACGAATAAACTGCGTAAACAAGATGAAAATATACGTATATATCTATATTTTTAATGATGATCTGTCTATTTCCTTGTACACTTTTATATATAAATTTGTTTGACCAATGTACAAGTTTTCTAAATCTTTTTTTGTGTACATGACCGTGTCTATGACTACAAATGATGTGTCAAATACTTGACAGAATCTCATGCAATGCCAATTCAATATATTTTTGTCATCGTTGAACAAACAATCAGCGAGTAATCCATAGCCATAAAAATATATTGAACTTTCTTCAGACAAAGGGCTCACAATAAGTGAATGAGAGTTGAAATAAAAAATTCAAACTAAAATGAAGCAGGATGAGTAATTTGATTGGATGTTCAACAGAATTTCAAAAACTACTCATTTCCATTGCTTACTACATACTCACAGGTCGCAGTTCTTCAAATTCTGATTTTATTCGTACGTGAATTCAACTAAAACTGATGCATTAATACTGTAAAGTGCTTATAGAATTGTGATAAACTCAGATTCTTTTAGTTTAGTCAGAGTGAATCTCGATTAATACGTGATTTGTTCAGTTTGAACTACTATAGTGGCACTTCGCAATGGTAATTATGCTCTGTAGGTATCATCCACAGCTTTTGTGACGCTAAGTACGGTAGAGTTCGGGTCGGTAACCGACTTGCAATTACCATTTAGAGTATCTTGAAAATTAGTTCCAAAATCCTACGGCATGTCAAAGGGCGCTACCAAATGAGAAACACGTAAAACAAGAGTGTGGATTTTCTCAGGCGCCTTTCTTCAGCTAACAGCTCTGAATATGAAGGGCGCAACTTGCCGCAACTTGGCGCAACTGTCAGTGACGCTTAATCGTAGATGTTGTTAGTTCGAATCCCGTTACGCTGCGTATGTTATATGTGAATGTCGTGCGGCAGACATCAGCGGCCAGCGTACGGAAATAATGAATGAACGTGTTCATACCTGCCTATTAATGCAGCGCAGCGTCGTTAATGTGATGACACAGGATACCCCCAATTATTAAAATATCCGATCGACACTTCGACACTGCCAATTCTTTATGCGCACTGGGGAGATCTTTCAGACCAATGCACGTATACGATGCACGCAATGAAAGGAGCGCACTTTCCGACGATCGAGGTATCATTATCTTATCTCTTGCATCTATGTGTGTGTAAGTAGCGCTGACGATATGTGGATGAAAAGAAACATGCGATACTTATCGCCCTGATTTCTTTCGCGGCTGGTCGATAGATAGCCACTTTATTTAAAAATTTTACTCTCCCGACTTTCTTTCATTGTATCCGAATATGATAGGTACTGTTTTACGAGTGCATGAGGGTGATTACAGGTATACTGAATCAAATACCTATAACAATGTGCGTGTATTCTTTTCCACTGAATGCACCCGAGCACATAATTACCTATCAGTTAGTTTTAATCAATCATATATGTATTCAGATGCACACATACAAGCAATTCACTGACAATAAGAAGTGAAACCTCGGAATTCTGCAACTTATAATATAGTAGGTGCACTGTTGTGATATTCAAAATATAGTTATTCTGACCTATTTTTCGCATCGGTACTATATCCATGATTGGAGGGTGATAACGATTGTTATTAATCAAGAAAAAGAAGTAGACATCTTTAGAAATTTCCAACTCTTACCCCACCATAATGAACGAGTTACTGCGGACGTTGTAAACCGCGAACTGTAAGATGTCACTTACAATTAGTTCCCATCGAATAAAGTATATCCGATAATGATGAATGCGTAATAAAATTAGGCTGCAGTACAGTATTTAACTGAGTAGAAGACAATATTGCAAATCCTTCGTAACAACTGTCCCAGGCAATACGCATTAACCCATTACAGCCCAGAAAAAAAATGGGTCAGATAACATCAAACTAACTATTCCACTCATAGTAAAATGGAAAAATAAAATAAACATACTTTTTCTTATGTCATTTACAATTGTTTATAAAAAATTATTTAAACAAATTATGCTGAAAGTCGTTATTTTGAAACTGACTACACTAATCGATTCTACGGGAAAAATTATGAAGGAAAACTATGTGACATTTTTTTGTCAGAGTTCAATTTGTTAGTGTAATAGTTTTTATAATGGAAAGTATGGAGAATTTTGAATATATTCATCACGATTTTTCTCTAACCAATTGAACTCTGACGAAAACATGTCACATAGATTTTCTTCATTTCCCCCGTAAAATCGATAGACGCAGTCAGTTTTTCAAAAGAATGACTTTCAGTACAATTTGTTCAAATAATTTATTATAAACAATTGCAAATGACATAACAAAAAATTCGTATATTTTATTTTTTCCATTTTGCTACGAATGCAATAGTTAGCTTAATGCTAGCTGACCCAGTTTCTTCCTGGGTTTTAATGGGTTAAACACACATCATAGCATCAGTATTAACTCCTTTTACAAAACGTACGACCTAAGCTATCGTCGAAATGCCTTCTTGTCTGCTGCGATCATCTAATCATTAGAAAAGCAGCTATCTTTACGGTGGTAGTAATTTTAATTTCACCTGCAGCGGCAGTACGTGTACTTATACTGTACACGATCTATTGCAGTGGGCTAAACGCGTGTGTTCCGGTCGGTGAGAGGGGGGCAGTTTGGTACAGTACGGAGTTACAAGGTGGGAGAGACGGCCGCAGCGGTAAAAGACAGCGAAAGGGAAATGCCGGGTACGACCTGTTGCTTTTTTTGTTTGTTTCTTTTTTCTTCATCTTACTTCTTGCCCCTGCCCTGTTTTTCGACCAGTCGATACGGATCGAGTTTCATTTGTCGCTGGCGCTTTACCACTTCGCTACCAACTCAGAACCATACCACAGACAACCGCTAGCCGATCGCCACTGACTGCAGGTATAAAGCCAAAATGCATTTCGCGACACACCGGACCTGAATTACACACTACACCGCGAACTCAGTAAAAAACCGCAACATTCTCTCCGGCAAAATTGATCGAGGCTCCATTTTTTCATTGGGCCTTCATGAGAAGTGCCAGTAGACGTTTGCTTTCCTATTTTCCTTCCCTTTCAACTTTGTTCTTTCACAAATTCCTACCACTTTATACTCCTGCAAAAACTGCAGCAAGAGTTCGCCGCTTCGTGTGCCATACTGCTTCCACAACTGACTGTCGATAAGTGTTCGTTGATGTTTATTGATTGTGATCGTTGTCAGACAGTTTTATGCTGTGGTGTAGTGCTCTAGTGTGATGCATTTCCGACTGGAATAAGAACACCGAAGGATCCTGAGGTAATGCATAACATACTGATACATTTCATTAATCTTTTTCTGGTTTTTTTTCTATTTTTTACTGCATTTATTGCGTCGATTCGTTCATATATCGAGATCTCGCCAAATAGAGATTCGTGATCTGATCAATGCTTTTCATAATTTACGCTACTTACCGTTCATCAAATTGCGGGAACAGAATTGGCAACGATCGCCAATGCAAGTCCAACCTGGAACAATATGGAGAGTTGAGATTTTTTCCAGTACGGTTAATGGATGTGGATTAACGACCTTTACGATATATAACCGTCGGCATGAGCGCTTTCTATAAAACGATATTCAGTCTCTTACGTAAATTTATAACGATATACATTCATACATACAGCCGCGTGGTGTAAAATATGAGAGTGAGAATAATCGCTGCTTTTGTAAAGTTGAGCGATATAAAGAATGTTAGACACCAAATATAAATTTACATCACTATCTCTGATGCCTCTCACGTTTCATTCAACGCATTTTTTTACCATTGATACAGCAGGCTTACAGCGGCTACATAAATCGCCGATTGTTTAGTCCCACGAGGTGTACAAATTTGTAGAACAAGAATAATCAATCTACTATAATCGAAGAAATGCGAGTAATGAAATAAAAAAAAAATTAGTAAAAAATCTACAACAATAACTTTAGTTCCCTTTCAACATTACTCGCGGTGTAAAATTTTTAATTTTCTTTTGTTGTCCCGTCAAGGGTGTAGTAGCTGTACAAACTTTCCATGAACGTATAAGTTCCCGTCAATCGCTTTCAAGGTAATTGTAAAATCTAAAAGAAAGTTTGCAGTAGTGGCGAGGACAGGATAATGTGCGGGTAGTTCCGAAATGATATGTGACTGGTAAGATTATACGAATTTAAATAATTGAAGAAGTATAATTAGATAAAATATTGCTGTATTCCAGACAAGTATAAATATACATTATACCTGATCCACGATACTTTTTATAATAACACTACGATCTTCTATCCGTCTAAAACAGCACCACCCGGATAACACCGACCTTGTCGCACGATCCGCTATCCGTGTCAGACAACTCGCTATTTTATCTCGGTGACTATTGTCGGTAGCATCTTTGTTTTACGAATCAAAAAGATCTCTCTCAACTAATTGTAAATGAAATCGATTAGATTGCAATACAAAAATCTTCTGGATACTAATTCCCGGTTATATTCTTTTCCTAATCAACTCAATTGAGGTTGCAAGTCTTGGGACAGATAGTTTGAACGATGCATCGTCAGAGTAGAAGTTGCAGTACTAATTAGTACCTACCTTTTTCTTTTTAAAAGATGTACGATTGCAATGCGGTGCTCGAGTGCCGCTATTACAGTACCTACAGAGCAATCTTACGGGTAAAAGTGAAATATTGATGTATATTTATATTATTACGGGAGTCCGTTAACCTATATTCTACATCCTTAGAGAAAAATACATTTGCACATTCTCTTTTGTTCGGTTGATTTTTAAAAATTTTCTTTCATTTTATTGATGAAACTGAAAGTGAAGCTGCATAAATTAAAATTGATACCTGCATACAATTATCTCGTACTTGCTTATATATAACGTTTCCTTACGCCAGTTAATGTTGATTCTCGGTGAAAGTGCATATTATGTTCAATTTGAAATAGTTAAAATAGTTTAATGCTCGTTGCGTTAGATAAGAAATTACATCAATTTGAAACCGAAAAGCGTATCCCTCTTCCAGAACATGTTCTCAACATTTGATCTACATTCATTATTTTTTTCCTTTTTCCATTCTTGCAGAATGAAGTGGAGGCCTTCCCGTTCCACTGCGGTGGTATCGCTACTGGTGATCGGGCTCTTTATTGGTCTGACTGATGCTCTGCGTGGATCGCCGTCTTCGGTCAGTTGATTCTTATTAAAACGAATACATAACACATGATACAAATATAAGTCAGCATGTGTGAAAGTTTGCCATCAATTTCCGATACAAGTGAACCTTAAATAGGGATGAGAGCGTGAGATTGACATGTTGGAATGATAGCTACAGGTAAGCATCGGGAAGTTATTATAGTTATATGAGAATGAAGCATGAAAAATCAGCGCCTCAAAAATTTGGATATATTTAGGTCTTGAAACTTGTCAGCTCGGGTGCGGTTCGGTAAATATTCTATCGCAAAAAGTTCCTCAACTCTGTTCGACTACATACACGTGCTAAAGACGGATGTGAGTATCGGGTTACGAATACGTATCTAAGACGCATGTATAATCGAACAAGTGATACGTAAATAGTGCGTAATTCGGCCGGCTCGAGATCACTTTACGTTCGCCGTATCGAGTTGCCAATTAGTTATAAAATATATATCGCATAGCTTTGGCTTTGGTTACATTCGCAATTTGCTGGTACTGTTCTCACCTCACCTATTATTAATATCGATGAACTGTACTTTCCTGAATTTGCCAGGGATGAACGATTATCGATTTTGCCATCCCGACAAATATCCCCACTGCGCAAGTTGATTATTTTCTGAACGTCGTCCAATAATTCTGTTGGCCAGATTTTGAAATGAATGCAAATCGCTGACAACGGCTCGACATGCCAGAGTCTGATACTTATAATTGGAATGGCTCGTCGACGGGTTGAAAGAAATGTCAATGGAAAATACACGCAGACATTGTAAATTGGTAACAGGCCGCCTTGACATTAGACTATGTTTTACACATGCATAATACCTAAATGTAACGAAACAGCACTGTTGCCATCGGATGAGTCCTTCGAAACTCTGCTACAGCAATTTTTTGGAAGCAGCCCTCTGAATACAGAGGACCTCTTGGGATATTTTATCCTTGCACCTAGCGCACACCTCTAATCGTTTCGATCGTCAATATAATTATTACTCGGTGACGGGGGGTTCATGCAGAGGATACATGTAGTCCAAGGTTTCTGTTGCAATTACAAATAGACATCCATCCTTTCAGCGATCACACTCAGACATTAAAAAGGGGTACGTGCAGATATATTTGCCGGGTATGTGTGCGATTTGCGCCTGTGCCAAGCAAGTGATGATGGGTAGGTGCCTGCGAAGAGGATAGCAGTTTTTTAATATCTGACCGTTTTACCTTTCATTACCAGTAAAGGCCAGGTGTTCACGTCAGGTACAAGACAGTCTCCCTCGAATCCTTTGGCCTCGAACTTTTGGAAATATCCTTTCATTTCTCAGTCGAATTTTGAAGCGTGCATAGTAGTGATGCGATTTATCCGAAAATTGATCCATGTATCTGGCGGCAGTTCATGAGGTGTCTGCACCATCATCTTTCAGATTTCTGTATATTAGTAAACTTCGATAAAACGGTGAAACTTAACAGGCTCAGCGACGGACTGCGCAGGCGCGAGCTTTGTCGTCTACTGTGATTGGCGGTCGAAAATATCGCCATTGTACAACCAATTTGAGTTAAACTATTTAGCGCCTGCGCAGTCGTTCGCCAAGCCCGTAAAGTTTCAACGTTTTCTCGCTGTATACTAATAAACAGAAATATGAGAGATGATGGTGCAGTTACATCATGAACTGCCGCTAGATACATCTGATGGTCTAGAATTTGAAGAAATGAAAATATTCCGCTGAATTCCGAAAAGAGAGTACATACCTGTATTATCAATAGAATCAATTGAACGTAGCTCACGTGGGATCCTATAGCCATCCCATTCTGAAAATTTGAGTACCCTAATGAATAAATCTCAGCTTTCACATAAAAAACTCAAAAGTAAGATAAATTTTGGTGGCACGTGAAACTATACCATTTTTTTTTTTTTTTTTTACCGAAAAACGTGTTTTTGAGATTGATTTCGAAAAGTTATCCAGAAATGAATAACATATTCGGAAAGATGAGAATTTTTTTCATAAGATGCCTATTTTTGCAAAGTTTTTTTATGCCGATAACGACACGAAAACAATTCGAGTTTAAATCTCAATTAGGTCGCAAAGATAAAGTTTGATGTGGCATTTCCCGCGAACGCTAAGTCCTAGAAGGTTCAAATTTGGTAAGCTTGCCATTCTTGGTACATACTACAAGAGGTAAAAATTTCAGACAAATTGATTTTTAACGTCCCGTTCATGTGTTGGTTATTGGTGGACTTACCCATATAAATTGAAAAACCAAATCGATTGATCTGAAGTGATTTTCGTATCATGCAATTAGTTTGTTTGCGAAATTCGGAATAACGTGTATATGAATATGAATTTATTTTAACACGTTCTAATCTCTTACCATTTACTGGACAGGCGTATGTGGTTTGGATCCCAATGATACGCGTTACAGTTTGTGCAGAGCTGCTTTCAAGTCCTGACGCCACAGTGCGATATAGGCGGGCACCTATACCGACACCAAAGTGAAAAGCTGAAAGAACCGGTCGAGAAATTCTCTGAGAATGATTGCACGCGCAATTGCAGCGGCTCTCGCACATATTATACCGTATATGTTACATGATGCGGCCTGATTAAACAACTCTTACAATTAGGAAAATAAATTTTTCGACGTAGACGAACTGTAAGGGATGATTCATTTCTCATACTGCAATTTATCAACACCCAAATCTGTGTACCATATAAGCAGACATCAATATCGCACCTGTCTAATATTTTTAAGAGCAAGCAGCTAAAATTGAAAACTTACTGAAACGTGAAAGTTCTGCGCGTTCGTCCGTGGCCCTGGGTCAGCGGCCGTCTTCTTGATGCCCTGTCGATCGAGGGTTTCGTAACTTCATAAATATGCGGTATATTTCGTAGATCTACGAGCTAGGTCAAATGATTTTTAATTATTCCCACGAACTGCCCTGTAGTCTTTCCATGCGTATAAAACAACCACCGTGCTCTATTTGACGGACGAGATGATGTAGAGATGATGTTGATTATTCGCATTAGGTACTTCCGAAGGGCCATTAAGTCGCCTATACCTTAAGCGCTGCGGTGAACGTTGGAAAAATGTCATATTATCTATGGCGGAGCGGGCAATAAAATTGATCGAAGTCGATCACCTGATAGCTGGCCCATAGCGTGTCCAGATTATATACGAGCGTAGGCCACTCTTGGAACAGGGTACAGCGTCCAAGGTTGCAGTATACCTTATGCCTTTTACCCGACCGTCTAACATTTTTCCATACTGTTAAACATCCATCATACTGTTGTATACGATTTTATAATATTCACGGAATTAACAGGGTATGCTGCAGTTTAACTTGACCAACGAAAACCAAGACACGGTATTATCTTCCAAACTTTTGCAAGTGCCGTACGATTACCGGGATGGATTGTAGACGCTAATTACAGTGAGATTCGAGTGAGTTCAGATCGAAATCATAGCTTTGGATCGCGATGTCACCCGGGATATATACCAAGAAGTATCACTGTTAATGGAATTCTCGACATTTATAAGAAGCGCTATAAATTACCTTCCTATATAGGATTAGCGCCATGTATCCGTGCTTTTCTTTTCGATAAAATGATCAGCCTTGGGCTTGTTGGTATTCTATGGTCGCATCACATACGAGTATATGCCTTACCTATCACACTGACTCGAATGGGCTTTCTCCGTGCTGCATAATTTATCCTGCCAATTTCTTGATCCATCGACAAGATCACGCTAACACCAGTCTAATCGAAGCGATATCTGGTTGGTGGCACGTCTGCTTGATCGATCAATCTCTAGTCATTCCCCGACCGTAACTCATTCAGCTGCATATAAAATGATCACTTTTACCCCGTTTCTCAGATACCGTGTCAATAATGTCGCCAGTCAGACTGTCGTTTCTTTGCGGCCTTGAATCCCAGGCCGTTACAACAGACTAAACGATGATTGTTAGTCGTATTTTGTTTAGTCAGGATCAGCTCGTGAGACAAATTGACGTGTACGTACGTACAAAATGATATGAGTATTGAACAATGGATTCGATATGTTCCGAAATCAAATTACAACAAATTGTACATTTGTGTACCTACACACAACGAATATTATGATAGACATGTAAAACAGGTACGGAGACACAAGTTGATAGAGTGACATGATTCATAATTCGGCGACTTTTTTGGTACGTGTTTTTGTTGAGATGAAAATAAAACCACATAGAGGCAAAAAATTAGAAAAAGGCACTTACATACAAACAATAATAAAAATTGAAGCTTATTAACTTTATAGATGAGGGAAAAAAATATGCTTGCGGGTAAAAAATTAGAGCGGTTTGTTACGGTTGTGCTTTATACGTTTATAATAGCCGACTATATCGAACTGATGTCTAATAAACTGCAGAGATTACGATCGGCCTTCCTTCAGAACTTAAACACAGGTGCGCTCATATTAAAAAAATGCATTATATTAGTACATAATTGGAACATTGTCCATCATAACGCGTTTACACACAGCCGGCTTGTCCGGTTTCGATATCTCGGGCCGCGCAGAAAGTTTCTGCCACGAAATGTTTTCAGAAATGTAACTTCTTTCATCCGGTGTGTGATTTGACGTTGGACATTATTAATTCGCCAAGGCTCGCCGCTCCCCAATTCTGTAACGATTCCTGTAGAACATTCCTCGGGTATGCCATGAAACATTTGCATCAAAGGCTAGTTTAGCTTTCTCTCGACTGTCTTCTTTTTGTGTCTCTCTCTCTCTCTCTCTCTCTTTTATTTTATCACTTTTACGAATTTCTCGATTGTTTAATTTGACTTTCAACGATGACATTACTTTATAATTCATCACCGCATATCTGTCGAATACTGTGCAGCTGCATTGTAAAATGTACAGTTTGTATAGTTATGATATACACGGAGAGAAACTCTGACCCGGAAAGTAACATGTGTCACTCAATTAGTCGTATCCGAGTTGGTAGATTACCTGTTCTCTATAACTGACGTCAAATCAACTCATTATATAGTCTGATACACAAAAAAAGTAAACGAATAAATAATAAAAAAATTCTAAATAAGTGGTATTGCATGAAAGAACTGGCATAACAAGCTCATCGTCAGATTTTTCTTCAACGTAATTGCAAGTCCCATATTATGATTGCATCAAACAATTGGATGTCAAAAGACGTGAAATCCAGTTCTTCAGGTTGAGTATAACCTCTTAATCTCCGAGTAGTAAACTCGAGAAGTAAGAATAACATGAGGAGTAACCTGTTCACGCTCTCTTGCACAAAGTTACGTAAGTTATGGGCCACCATGCGGCTGCAGAGGTGAAGTGGAATTAGGGTTTCTGATCTCGTCTGGATCACGATGTGGATTCGGTAAAGGCTGGAGGCGACGCGGATGGGATGCGTGAAACACGAAGAGGAAGGCGAAGGTGAGAGGAGAAGGACAGTGGCGAGAACACGCGACTACCTAGGTGGATGCTCAACGAGCCTCCGGTGTTAACACGTCTGGTAGAAAGTTGAATTCTTAATTTTGCTCTTCTCAGGCCTTCGAGCTAAATTACAGGAAGACGCGCTCGCACGTTGAGTCGGGGCAGAGAAAAAATCCGAATTTCGAAATTCAATAACCGTGGAACAATGTGTGGAGTTTACCGTTCCAAAATCATATTATTTCGAAGAGAAATCGATTTCAATAGGTAACCGCCTTTCAAACTATTAATTTTTATTTATTCACGCGCATGGTACTCGAACGTGAAAAATATAATGTCGAATCTCGTAGAACTCATCTGCCAATTTGTCTCGCGCAATTTTCGAAAAATCAATTAGGGACGGAGTATTACTCACCGCCAGTCTGCAGAAACTACCAGAATTGAATTTTTCTGTACACGTTAACCGTAATATACTGACGTAATAAAACCTGTACATGCAATTCTTGGCGAAAGCATAACGTTGGTAAAGGCACATCGTTTAGAAACAGTAAACCAGTTATTAAAATTGATCGTTGAATCCTCCAACCGATCCCCCTGAGCTATTTTGCAATCTCTCCTCGTCTTCATAAATCCATCACCGAATTACATAGCGCTTGGGTTTTGGATTCTGACGATTATAGCCTACAGAGAGAGCGACCGTGTCAGTTATCCCACGTAATAACCCCAATTAAAAGTTACAGTGGGGTTCATCCGCGCAAAATTGACAGTCCCGGCTGCTTCTAGTTTTACTGGATTGTATTTTACATTGGTTTTCCTTTATCTTAATACGCGTCCGAAAGCACATACGGCCAACAATTTTTGATAAGTTTCGAACACACAGTGAGTACGGTAACAAATAATGACTAAATCAGATTGGGCTCATGGTCGTCCTTCAGGTTGGCGGTAGTTGATACGATTTGATTACTGGAGACCATTCGTTTGCGAACATGAGGCTTTTCTGTAGGTTCGTATGCCTCGCCGCATTTTATCAACAGCTCCGGGAGGTGAGTGGTGTGTCCTTCACTTGTAGGGTAAACTACACAGTTTGTCCTGACACCGAATTTTCGCAAATCATATATGTATTTAATGTCATCCGACGGTCCTTCAGACGCTGGCCGACGTGTTGCTTCTCGTGAAAAGCAAAAAAGCAATTATTAACCAGCTTCGACCGGTTTATCAATCGGCTTCAAAGATCTTGGTTAGATGAAGTAAGATAGGATGGGAGAGAACAGTGGATTCGGTGGTCTCTCTTTTGAACTCAACGAAGACTTCGATTAGTGCGAAGTCGCGTTAGTCCGAATTTTCGTAACTGTAAGCCGTGCTTTCGAATTGCGTTATAAGGCATAGTCGAGTCGGCTGGAAGAACATATTTACGTGGACTAGGAAATAAACGAGAGGGGAATATTTGACAGAGTATAGTTACAATATCACCAGAAACATAACGACACAGTTGTCCGGGTCGGTGCGAAGTGGTCTACCTTCGAGGGAATTGATAGTTCAACCTCTCACTTACATGCGCGGCAAATATTTATATACGTATGTGTAAGATTCATTATTTTCTGCCATGCAACCGCTGCTGCAGTGCCAAATGAACTGTCGATGCACTTATATGCGGTGAACTCCTGCACTCAGCCTTCTGTCTTGAAACTATTCAGCAACGATGAAAAGCGGTATCGTTTTTTTCCATCGAAGCCAAGACGCAGTTGTCCTACATTGAGACAGGTCAATTATACGTTTATGAACAAATAACTGTTTCAAAAAAAACAACGACGAAAGCTAAAGGTCATGGAAAGTGCGATTTCCAATGCGTTTGAGGTGCGTCCACAGTCTCGTTCGAAGTCCATACTTATATTACAATTACTTACAGGGTGTCTCAGTGATTTCAGGGAAATAATGAACAGCCGCAGGTATAAAAGTTGGTTCGTACTTGTGATTTAGCGGATTTCCAATAGGTCATAATTTTGTATACGCCTTGAGCGCAGATATTGTTCACTTCAGTTGGTGAGATTTCATAAATTTTAATAAAAGATAGCTACTTGTACTTTTCTGTCATCTATTATGTGTAAAAGTGCCAAAAAGCACTGGGCAATTCTGGGAAACGCTTCTCATTGTAGCTGGTCAGCCGTGACTCGAGACCTCGAAGGCATTCCGGTAAGCTTGGGCGTGTACGACGTGCAGCAACGCGAGTCATGCAGCCGCCAACTTTTACTTTCGTAAATCGAGCAAGTGGGTACGATATAGATTCACTATTACTGAGTAAGCGGAACACATACTACCAAGAGGTAAAGAGTTTACGACAACATGCTGCGTGGGGGTTAAAACTGGAGCATTCGCCTTTTATCATGCAGGAACCTGGATCACTGCTGTAGCCAAAGTAACGTCAAATGTCGAGGTTTGCGTCGGCTTGTCACAAGTTAGAATCAAAGACTTACCAGCACATTTCTCACGTTTGAGTGATTTTCCAAGGTCATTTCCTTGGCATCCTTCATCCCATCCGCTTGTTCAATTATGGCACATGTTTTGTAGCACACATTTTTCACAAATCTTCCAAAAAGTTCGGCGAATGAGGAAACAAACATGTATGTACCCATGAGTAAATCACTGTATCATCGCCGGGTCGAATATAAATTAAGCAGACAATGCCAAAAAGTTTAGATTCTTAACTTGATCACTTTTTCATTATAGTCAGTTATGTTCAACTAAAGTGGTCATTGAAACCGCAGGCGTAATCGGTGCCCAGGTTTAAACGACTTTGCACGACCGTTTGAAAGTTCCTATTCCCCGAGGCGAAGAATTGCCTACGCCCGCAAGTTGCGGTATCCGTGTACGCCGAACCAGATCTGCTCATAAGCATTTCGGCAAGATCTTTCCAATTCTGAAGTAACATACTTTACATTTTATTAGTTCTAATCGTTGTTGCGAAAAGAAATAGGAATTTTTTGTAAGTCATATTTTAGCCGAACAATTATCATGCGTTGTTCGACGAGACACCAGTCTCTAAACATTCTTTCGAGTTGACAAACGTAAAAATATGGTCGATGAATCTTGTAGCGAAAAGTAAATTGGCGAGTGTTGAGGGAATATTGATTGATTGCACGGGAGATAAGTCGTTGGACTACCAAGAGCTGTACAGGTTTAACTTCCAGACATTATTCATGTCCACGTTGCGATAGAAGAAATTCACGCTTTCACGAACAGTAATTCCTTTTATGGATGATTGCAACGCATTAACGTCAAGGAATATGACGCTCTATGACGCGAACGCTTCGCCAGACTTGTTGCACCTGGTATAATAGGTCGAATTCTCTCAGACCCAGTGACACCAGCTAGTTTCGACAAAGGTTATACAGCTGAACGGCGCTTATCGAATTGACTTATTGTTAATCATATTACTTAGCACGGACAAGGTCCTAATAGATTTGCAGTATCATTCTCCCAGCTGAAGATCGCCTACCGATAAATGGGCCCCGATTTCTAACAATCTATGGGTCGCCACGGCAGCTACGAGATCATTGAATAATCGAAGTCAGACTACCGTCTACAACTCCACTGTGATTCGTCTACGTGTAGATGGATTTAAGAATTTCTTCGTCTAGTCAAATTGGAATTTTCTGTGAATATCAGCCGCGGATGATGATAGAATGAAGTAATGGATTTAACCTGGATGAAAGCGGAAAAAATGTTTCACCCAGGTGTCTGACAATGACGGGAACCGATAACAGAATAATACAAGAGTGATTCAGTTCGCCACTATCATTGCGTTATCGTCATTATTAAAGTAAGTTGCGTTAGGTTGAAAAGATTGGAAAGTATTCCAACTGTGCCATGTTCTGCACGGAGTATATAGCTGTGGTAAATTGCCGATTGTATCACGGTGACACATATTTGGTCGAATAGGAATGAACTAATTCACTCCTATTACTCAAAACTAAACGCACATGTATTCACTTATTGCATTCCGTAGAGAAGAATAATGTATAACAATTTGTTCATCGCAACTGGTCTTATTATACGAGCAAATAGTGCTACTGCGCTGATCAGTCATCGTCAGCCGCCACCGCTTGAATTCGGTATGTGGTCATTAGTTTTACGCAAACTTCCAATAATTTCATAATCAATTTCGGTGCTGCCTGATTGACCCGGTTCACAATAAATTATGAAACGCAAAATCGCACAAATTTATTGCACACAAAAATACGCGTGGGGTGACCAACGGTTAATTATATCAAGTTCTTTTCTTGAATATGTATCATTTTCGAGGATACGCGATCAACGATTATTAATTTGGTGGAAATTAATCCACTAACTATTGCAATGCTAATTACCATTTATTAGATTCAAAATATTCATAAAGATCAGAGTCGAGATTGTACGGGAACTTGATGTTTATTACAGATAGGCGTGGCCTACGCCTCAGCTAGCCCACCTTGTCGTATTGGGTTTTCATTTCGTAGTTTTTTTTTTTTTATACGATCTACTTTGGACCGATCCGATTCGAGATTGCTTTAAAGTGGACCACTTTTGCTTCTGCCGCTGCACCTACGAACGAGAGACCATTACGCACGCCGATACGTAACAAGGCTTTCATTTATAAAGGTAGTGCAAGTAGCGTTGTGAGGAAAAACTCTCTCGTCGACGGCAAAAGAAAACTCGAAAAAATAGAGGCTGCTCGACATCGACAAAGATTTCATCGTAATTTTTTTTTCGCTACTGACAGTCCTTTTAAGGGACCTTCGAGAGTCGTCGTTGCGCAGATTAATTCAGTCCGCTCTGGTGGCTAATGATCATTGTAAGTGTGTGTATAAATAGAATTTCTTCGTTTACAGTGAAGCGGGATCGTTCTGAATCTTATGCAGAATTAAACCTGGTTTCGCAGCTCGTTATCCAGCTCGAAGCTCGGGCTATTATACTCACGGTTATGTATGTTATGCGTATACATCACAACCAGGCTCCGTTGAATTATTTTAATCTCCGCTGTTTGGAGAACGAAATTTTTCCTCGGCAATACGTCAGTTTCAATTGCTCATTTTTTCGGTAGGTACAGAATTTTTGGAAAGTGCGTGTAGTACCGATTCGTTATCGGTAGTCAAAAATTTATATCGGTACTCGACTGATTCGTGCCAAGATCAGACATCGCTTAATGCTTCAAAATAATATTGGCTTTGGCGTCAACGGGATGATTTATTATCGTCATTTGTTACTTGAATATATATGAGCATCTCTGCTTCAATGCCCAATTCACTGTTGTATAAAAAAATCTCTAGGTATAAGAGAATTGCGTGCGCACGGAGCTGAACTGGCACCGGCGAATCCGGATTACCTTGTCGAAAGTGCCTACCTTATGTTCACATGAGAGATGCTGGATTGCGGTGAACTGGATCACCTCAGGTAAAATGTGGTGTGGCCATCCGCGTCGGTTATATAAAATATAATAATTTTGCTGCATCCTGCCCCGCACTGGCTGATGAGTTATATAACCGCCGGACGTGGGGAGCTACCCATCCATCTTTCGTAAGTTGACACGTCGAATCGAATCCTTCCTATCAGTAATACAATTAGTCACGGTCACATTCAAATTCGCTCCCTGCGCTAATAAACATATGCTAACGGTGATTGAGTATGAATTCGATTGGGGATGGAGTCAGCAAGCGATTCGATTTCGAACTCTACGATTAACATGGGTTGCCCCACTTGAACAAGCATGGTGAGTGTGGATAAATTACAATCTCTGTTGCGAGAGCAATTCGTCACTGAAAATATGTTGTCTTCGTTTAATGTCTCTATCTCATTGCGTCTACTCATGCACGTATTTATGCATGGAAAAAGATGTATAGCTGACATAAAGCGGGCATGAGGCCCGCAATCCAGTGTGGAGATCGCGATCACCGCGCGCAGATAACAGTTTTAGAAAAGAAATACCTACCGAAAAAAATTGCGTAACCCACCACAGTGCGGCGTAACGGATATACGTATGCTATCTACAATAGCTGTAACATATGCATTATATGTGTGCATGTGAAGAGCGTATCTTATAGATTAAGCGAAAGCTTTCTCGCTCGTAAGGGTACAGTACGACATTAACATAGATTCAGGGTCATATTATTCAGAAATTTTTAATTGCCTGTCAACCAGTCCAAAACCTGTTGAGTTACTTTTTGTCATCTGACGCTTGTATTGCAGGTTGATCAACAAAGACCAACGACGACCAGTGGGAGAGGTAGCGCCAGGTTCAGCAAGGTAGCCGTCCCGGACGGCACGAGCAACTCGAAGGCCGTCAGTCTTGATGCTTCGTCAACTCCCTCCTCAAGACGGCCCTCAAGGCTGAAATCTGGCCCTGGATCGAGGAAGAACCTAACGCCGGAAGCCAGATTAGAGACGTCGGCTGCCAAGGGTACCACCATCGCGAGGCGACGCACAGGAACGATTCAACAGAGTGGATATAGCACTGAGAGCATTAGACCGGCAGAAAGCGCCATTCAGAATGTTGAAGTAAAGAATACAGCAAGACGAAACACTGCCAGCTCAAATGAAGAAGGAGAAACGACCACGAGAAAGAACACCGGGGATAGAAGATACCTACCGGACAAACGGTCCAGGGTGAAAACGAACAAATCATTTGACGACATTGAACTGGAAGTACCGAGGGAATCGGCTGGGCGAAGCCAAAGACCTGAGAGAAAGACTTCACGTTCTAGGATTGGGCTTCTGAGTGGCGATGGGATCCTGGCTAAAACTGGCCCTTCAGTTTTCTCCGGAACCGCCGAGTATTCCAGGTCGAGGACAGGTAGGAAGACACAGAATCAAGCTCTGTCGGAGGAAAAGACGTTGGATGATTTTGGAAGGTCGAAATCCAGTAGTGCAAATACCAAATTGAAGGATCCGCAGATCCGAACTAGGGGGAGATCTGTTATCAGGATGAGCCCAAGAAATTACGACACCACTGTGGCATCTGAAACCCTCGCCAACACAGAAAGCGTTCGAGTTGCCATCCCCCTGAACGTCGACAAAACGACGGTTCCGTCACTGAGCTCTGTGGACACCACAGTTTCTACCAGTACTACCGAGCCTTCAACAACATCGTCACCGCATTCGAGAAGGGGTAGTGGCCGATCTCAACAAAGTTCCACTAGTGGAGGTATTTTTGAAACGACAACGCGCGCGTCGCGACTCATCACCAGAGGGGGACGCACCAAGTCGCCCGATTCGAACGGGGCATCAAATGACGGTTCGATCCGGGGTGTTGCTTTTCGGTCCAGGAGTCGATTGGAATCAAATTCTCAAGCTCATCAGCACTTGATGGAGACAGGAGATGAACGACTCAAGTCGAGAGGAGGACGGGGCAGAGGCAGAAAGTTCGAACAAGCCGAAAAAACTGAAGATTTTTTTGTATCTCGAAAATTTAACACAGAACCTCTTACCTTCAGAATCGCAGATCCTGGAAAACAAACAAGAATTTTCGATGCCGTGTCTGAGAGTTCAAGCAACCAAATGAACAAAGATATCGAAGGGTCGAGTGCGCGTTTTGGCGAAGGAGCTTTATTCAGAAATGATCAGGTGCAAGACGATAAACCTAAGATCGAGATATTTACTCCAGTGGCGGAAATAGCGACACTCCAGCCGCTGGCTGTAGGAAAACCTGTTGAGCTTGAAACCACGGAACCGGTGGAAACAGAGACAGAATCTGCAGCTACAACTGCAGTGGCAGCGGTTTTCGAGAAACTTGAATCGACGACGAAACCATCTGAAGTAAGATCAGAGGCTAAAAATCCCCGAAGTAGAATCCGAAAGAGGCCCGAGATGAGGCTACTTCAGAGGGAAGAAGAACCTCGCGACAACCGCTCGTCGAGAAACAGAAAGCCGTTAACCACAGTGGAAACTGATATCGAAAACAATCCCGATACCGTTCCAAGAGGAAGAAGTAGAGCAGCTTCAGTAAAGAAAAACAACGCTCCCGGTCAGAGACGAAGAGTTACCAATGACGTCAAAAGGGAAAAATCGACGGTTGCACCGATCAGTAGCAGCGAGATCCCTCCAGTGAATATTCAGGCGTATAATGAAGTGGTGGAAACAGTCGGAAAGACAGTTGACGGCATTGAAAACAGCTTGATAATATCAAGGATATTGTCGCCGACAATTATTCCAAAACGACGAGGCATGAAGAAACTGAACATTAAGCCGAAAGACGAAAAGGAGGAGCTGAGTACAGCTTCGAGTATAAAAACACATGAAACGTTGAACGAACCAGGAAGAAGACGGGGAGCGGGAAAGCCCAATCGAAAGTTGGAGGTCAGCGCTAGTGAAAAACCAGTCGTAGAATCGATAGAGGAGGACAATTATCCACCAGAATTCAAAGCTCGGTTAGCCGAATTGGTGAGATGGCAATCTTATAGTATTCCGTAATAGCGTACGTAAAAATATATTTGAAGTTTCTTTCTTGCAAATACCCCCTTCACCCCCTTTTTATCTGTCGTAAAATTTTAGCTGCAAGGCAGTGTCATTACTTGGAAACCGGCAGTAGCCAAGTGATAGTGGCTAATAAGCAGAGTAATGATGTAAAGTTAAAAGGAGACATGGTTGCAAGAGCCTAATAATAGACATACCAATACCGTGACCAACACGTAGTCAATTACCATTCAATTCAAAGTAGCTTCAGAAGTACAATCTACCGCGTTCTACATTTCTGCAGCATAATAGCCGGGAGGTCTTATTGTTAACCAGCAATTTGCCGAAGCTATTATTTATGTTGCAAATGTCATGAAATCGCAGCGATTTTTTATGAGGAATTAAAGCGCGGATTTAGGTATAAGAATTTGATTATAATTCATCGCTTCGGTCTTATTCGCAACATCTGGACAACTTCAAATTGCAATGTTACATTATTTTTTCCAGAAAAATTCAGAATCCAAGACACCCGCACCCCCGAAGTTCACACCCAGACTCAGAAATAAAGTGAGTTTTTTTATCGAAAATTATACTTTCGCCTGATCTTGACCTACGTCCAATAAATTGAAGATGATTATTACCCATAAATCGATGGATTGCGTAATTAAGTATATATTAAAATATTTTGACCTCCGACGTTATAGAGTTTAAAGTAAATATTTTTCCTTGGATATGAAGGTCGGTGACAACAGTAAAACATTTATTTATGTTTCGGCCCGGATGGGGACCCTCCTCAGAACGATATATTTACAGAATATCTGTCACGAAAAGAATAATATGTAACACAAGTGAGTTAATTATAATTAATATGTACAGGGCTTATGAGATTAGCAAGGCAAATTGTGCTGATATAATTAAAAGGAATTACCTGGTAATAACATGGAATGTTTCAAATTTGAAGAAAACACGAAGAAGTCAATATTTAAAAACAGGTAGAATGAAAACCAATGTGAAATTAATAATGTTATTTTTAATAACTGCGATACGAAACTCCCAAGCATTCATCTTGGTTAATAAAATTGAATAAAAACACAACAAACGAAATTTTTGAACAGAGCTCAATTTTGAACGTGTAGGTCGTCCAGTCTATAGGGGAAAGTGAACGAAATCAATCAGTTATTCGTTATAGAGTTTATTGGAACTTGCAAACTGATCACTCGGGAAAAGTGTTTTTATCAGATTGTCAGATAAATTTATATGAAATTATAACTCGAATTTAACCCGATAAGATTATATAACATTATACGCATATAATTTTATATCATTTTGTATAATTTTATATATTCTTATATAATGTCATATTATTTTGTTCAAATTTATGGAATCATATAAAATTATATCAAAATTACATTATTTCGAAGTATTGTATTATTCTATAAAATTTTATGACGTTGGATAAAATTGTTGACATTTATTTAAATTTACATAAAATCATACAAAATCATGTAAAATTATATTCATATAATTTTATACAATTTCGTCAGGTCATTTTCGAGACATAATTTCATATGAATTTTTCTGATCGTATGAAATCATTTTTTTGCGGGTAAATCGTGCGAATCTAACAGTTCCGGGTCCAGAACATCTTCCGCATTTTTTGCTCAATTTTCTGGTTGTTAAACAAACAAATTCTTACTGCAGCTACATACAGTGGTAGGTAACGATTTATAAATGGATCAATCTGTTAGTTGTCTCCACAACAAAGTGTATTCAATTTAAAATGATTAGATTTCAGCATCTCGAAGGTACAAATGTATAAAATTGGCATCTATCGTATGCAATCCACTGGCAAAAATTCATGAAATTGCTGTCGCACCTACCCGTTTACCCGATATTATCAATTTAATAACAATCCCACATTCTCTGGCCAAACTCTCGTGCAATCCAATTTTCGAAAGTTCCTCGCCATGATTAAGAGATCTACTTTCATCACACTACCGAGTCGTCTGGCCTTTTATGCCACATAGGTATAATTGTGCGTCTGCGTATATCACCCTTGTCATCTGACGGCAGGATGGCCCGTGTTCCCGGGGAATCGGCATACTAGCATTACAATTAGTAGCCGGCATCTGCAATGCCGGCTCTTTGGCTGTTT
This sequence comes from Neodiprion virginianus, assembly GCF_021901495.1. Classification (NCBI taxonomy): domain Eukaryota; kingdom Metazoa; phylum Arthropoda; class Insecta; order Hymenoptera; family Diprionidae; genus Neodiprion; species Neodiprion virginianus. Next base: position 13,713,353 of record NC_060880.1, read on the forward strand.
TGTCTTAGAGCCTAGGTGAAACTAGGTGAAATTAGCACCGTGGAACTTAACGATATATCCCTGAAACGTCGGTATCGCACGAAATTCTTGCCCAGCAAAATAGAAAATCCGATAGTCTATCCGATTCTTATAAGGATACGAACTTTTTTTTACTACGTCATATATTTTTAGTCTCAATGCCTAGTTACATGTCGTGATTATTTATAATTGCATGCACAATCACTTTACGGTTACTGAAGTAATGACTTAATTAAAATTAGTGCCAAAATGATTTGCAGTTTCTGAGGTGTTAGGCAATTATTGTATACGTCCAGCGTTAAGTTAACCAATCCTACATTTCTATGTGATTCATTTTCAGTTTACGAGCTGTGAGGTGCGCACGTGTGATTACTGTAATATGGTTTGATTTACTAGTTCAATGTTTTACTTCCTTAATTTCGCGTTTAAGCATGACTCTGATCATGGATGAATCACGATAAACAGAAAAGAGAAATTTTGCGATCACTGCTGGGAGAATATTTAATTATACATAGAGAATCTGTAATCAAGGGAATTGTCGGTCGTTCACTTTTCCGTAAAGTAAACGTGATCGTCGACGATCGCATGATAGTTCAGAGTGTTACGTGGTTGTCGACGAGTTGAGCGAATCTAAACAGGTATTTAACTCTGTGAAAAACCTAAATTCTCATTTGCCTGCAAACTAGTCAAGGCTTGCAAACCTGATTGCGTAAAGTCACCTCACCACCGCAATTATTTCAATTCCTGTTATGTACATGTACTTCAGACACATGTGTGGATCAATTCCGGCTTCGCGTTTGACTCGTTGTTATCTATTTGCGACGCAGATGAAGCAATAAAAGATTGAAATTCCAAAGTTTTCACTTAAGTACTCCTAGAGATTTCTACGAATGCTGTACGTTTTTCCCACCGTGAAGACAAAAGTCAGGAGAATGCTACGAGTGTTTTTAAACAACAATACAGAATAAGTAAAACAAAAATAAATAAAGAAACAGAATAAAAACGTTGTATCGTACGTCGCACGGGCGTGTATTACTTTGCTTTTATTTTTCAACTCATCGGAGAAAGTGTGCGGCAGCAGGAAGACGCGAGCTGAATCCACGTGGAGCAATAAATAACGTGGCACTTTTCAGGGGAATTTTTAATGTCTATGCCCATACACGTCACCGTAATCTGATTTACAGAGTGAGAGTGAATCGATTTGCTAATATATATACATATACATGTATATCATGTATTATTATAAGATGAATTTGCTTCGGTCAGGACGGGGTGCAGGATTTAGAAGGAAGCGTCGCTTTGATCCGATGATAAATAAAAATTGGAAATCCAATAGATGCAGAAACAGAGTGAATGCATAAGAACAGCCCTTTATCCAATAACCTTTCGTTTTGTTATGCATTTTCAAATGCCGATCATAATATCAAGTTTGTCAATTGAAATTGATATTGCGTTTACAGAGCTATAACTCGAGGAAACCATCGCCGATGTTGTTCTCATCGGCTGCACAACTCAAACTAGAAATGGCCAAGAAGCTGGTAAATCCAACCGCAAATTCTGGTCAAAATGTACTCGAAGTTGAACAGACCACCGTATCTTCTTTCACGACGTATCGGCCAACGCGAAAATCTGGGCTTGGAAAACGCCGAAAATCGGAAACAAGCATTGAATCAAAGACTGAGGAATCTGAAGAAAGCAGAACCAAGAAATTGTCTAATGGGAGCGTGAGTCTTGAAAGGATCAAAAAAGCTGATCACTCGATGCCTATCAAAGATAATTTAAAGACTTCTACCACCGGTGATGGTTTTGAAAAAAAAAACGTAATTTTGGATGGTATCAGACGGATGACACAACGCCCAAGCTTTGCCAAACGCAGAAGTGTCCTAACTGATGAGAATGCTAGCAAAGTCACTGATTTCACCGCAGCTCCATCGTCAATCGGTTCTGAAAGAAAAATCATATCAAAATACAATAGAGCAGGAAGAATTTCGCGCAACGAAAACAAGAATGGAGTTACCGTACTTCCTCCGGTTGAAAAGAATTTATCTACGTCAGAAATGCATCCAGCGGGCAAGAGACTGAATCAAATTTCAACCGTGCTTCCAAACGGCTCAGAGTCAGATCCGAACACAACCTTGAAGCCCTTTGCTCGATACACAAGGCGCAAGTCGGAATCCAAGACCTTCCAAAAGATCGAGTTGCTCCCAACAGCATCTAAAGCATCGGAACCCTCGCTTACTGTAAGGCGCGAGTTCCGCCCAAGGACTGCCACTTACCGCAGGCATTCGGAACCACCTTCACCCCCTGCGGAATCTGCCAGCATCGCAATAACACCCAAAACCCCCAAGTTCCATGCCACGTTCAAATCTGACTCCACCTTGCCAAAAACAAATGCGAATAAAACCTTCAACGTGCAGATTGCTTCAAATTCCAGCCGTAACAACGAATCTACATCCTTCTCGAACGCTGGGATTGTTGGTAGTAGTAACGGGGAGACCGGAGCCGACAACGGTTCCAGCAACGTCTTCAGCCCAACGCGAGCTTTGTTATTGATGAACAGAAATAAAACACTCCTCGAACAACTAAGGAGTACCGTGGCACCTCTTCTGTCAAGCCTGGGTATTAAGTCTCCTATTTTTGCTGGAGCTTACAGGAATACGACTAGCAGTGGGGTAAGCATGATTTCCCAACCTTTATACTCATTTCTATTTTCCGACCCAGGCAATAATTAATAACTTTATGACAACGGTCATAGAATTCGGCCATCCGGGTCACTCCCAGTGGGCAGCCTCCCAGGTTCAGCGCAAGATACAAGGGAGCTGAATTGTTCGTGAGACGCCCGAACATCTATCAGCCGACAGTACCTTCAATTTTTAGTTCAACAACCCCTTTAACGCCACTCCAGGTAAGAGTTACAACGGAGAATTATTGAGGAAACCGATAATTGAACGTCTTTCGTGAGAGGTAGCCATATCAAATCGTGGTGCTTTTTCTCTGAGAATGGAACACATTTTGCACAAGGTCTAAAAACTTCTCGTACGACCGATAAACTTGCGAATCGGTTTCGCATTTATCAGCGGCACAGTCGATATAATTTGCATCGTAAACGGGTGAATGAACAACTTGTCATTCACTAGCTGCCTTCTATCTCGACTGACCGACTTTGGACTGTGTTTACCGATGGCGTGTACTGCATGCTTCCTGCAACCAGTAAATGCGTAAATACTCTTACCGGTCGAGTTACAATACTGGTCTCATGGTGAAAGTAAAGTCGTATGTTAAGTAGCACAGAAATAATATTTATTGATTACTATTTGTAAACATCTAGTATTTCAGAAATAATTTTACTAGTTCTTTTGTAAATTGTTTTGTAATTTTCGCATGTATACATATTTTGTCACCGACATGCACGATTGTGGAGACAAGCAATACGTATAGCGTTCATAACATCAGCACTGTATCTCTTCGATGTGTGTAAATATTCTCTCTTAGAATCAAATGGTAATCACTGATAAAATTCACTTAGCACTATCACCGCGCACATTTTGCAACTGTATAGCACCCCGGGTCGCACCTTTTGATTTCAGGTATCTGCAATCCCATCGCCATTGGAAGTGTCGAATCCTGGAGAACCGAAAATCCTGACGTATTATCAAGCATTGGAAACAGCCAATATTAACAACGAACAACAACAAACTGACACAGAGCAACCCGCGAGGGTTAGCCAGGTAGACAACGATAGAAATAACGCAAACGATAACGTTACAGACCTTAACGACACGAACAATGCTAATATCGACATTAATAGAACACCAAATACTGATAGCCGATTAACTGAAACAGTAACAAGCCTTGGCATATCTGAAAATACTTTAGCAACAGAACCAGAAACTACCCTAGATCCGATAACGACCACCCAACCATTAAATACAACTACAATTACTAGTTTCGATACCTCTGAAACTACAACGAACACTGTACAGCCTGACCTCGTGGTTGACTCGAATCTCAAATCCACTCCGAATTCTCTTACAATAGCCGAGTCTGTCACAGAGTCTATTCGAGTAAGAACTAGTCCTACGGCGAGTGGGGCTACCTTGCAACCCTTTGATGTTCCTTCGACGACACCCTCCGACGACACAAACTCAAATTCAAACTCAACACCGGCGCCTGACACTACCGTCACTTCCGAGCTTGAGACAACTTTTTCACCTCAAAACTCTGGAGCCTTCGCAAACCTATTAGACACCACTCCACTCTCATCGGTGTTCACTTCAACTACTGGGGGAAACTTAGAAACTACCACTGTTTCGCTGACAACCGAGGCCCAATCGATCTCGTTCGACTCCCTGCAAGAAATGATGCAAATCAGTATCGACTTTTCTCAAATGTCGACCATATCTTCTGAAGTTCAGTCGACTCAAATTTCCGAAACAACTCCCATTTCTTTATTGCGATTACAAATGCAAGTGGACGATGTTGATCAGGGCCCTACAACTGTGTCCCCTATGTCAACACCAGTCTCTTTAAGTTCTAAATCTACACCGTCTTCCGAATCGTTTGAAATCAATACGACTAGCAAAACACCCCAAACAACGCCTTCCATATTGGCCCGACTTTCAGATTTCGAAATCCCAGACGTAACGACCGTAGCGTCATCGACCCAAGATTTGACCACCCCACCCAGCCAGGAAATAATGGCTCTGTTTGGAACCACTACAGTCGTGAGCCAGGTAATAAATGAAACAAATGATGACGCTGTCACACAAACCAACCAAACAATCAGTCAGGAGTTAGAGTTGGCAATGCTTACAACTACACAGTCAGTTAGTCAATCTGGCACTACAACCACAATAGACACAACAACTACACAAAGTTTTGAAAGATTAGTAGAACAAGGAACAAAGGCCGCCGATGAAAACGCTTCAACCACTCCGTTGGGTGGATCAATTAGTAGTATCACGGTAAACGATCAAACTGGAACAGATTTAGACATCACGACCGTTACATCCACACAGTTAACCAGCCAATATGATTCTACAACAGCAACACCAGCATCAATAACAACAACAGAAAATAGTCAGAATATAGTTAGGCAGGAAACTGACAGTGCTGGCGAATTAAATTCGTCTAATGGTACAGCTGAGGCAGACGATATGCTTTCACGATTTTTGTCAGCGTCAACGACAATAATACCAAATGATTTTGCCACCACTCCAGAGTCGCTTGATGTTTCACTATCTACGACACTATCGACAGCTTCTGAACAAGCAGCAACCACAATGCAATTTTCTCTCTCTACGACACTAAATTCCGTTGAGAATAGTTTCGAATTGATCTCAAATGCGGTGGCGCCTGTGACCGTGGGGCCATCTTTGGTTAGGCTCTCTGCAAATTCTAATGCCGTGATGCCGGCAGTAACCACGGGAGTTACGTTCAATGAAGAGGTAACCACGAAAGGATCACAGGAGACAACGACGGAATTCAATTCTGCTAGTACAATTCAATTTTCAACAAGTTTCTTAGATAATAACTTAGGCTCAGAAATAGCTGCGCAGAAAAGCGAAACACAAACTATGCTGAATGATGTGTCATTAGAACGAACGACTCCATTCGAATCGCTACCTGTTACGACAATAACGATACAAAACGATACACTCGTTGAAACAACAATACAAGACCTTGCATTAACGACAGGTATACTTGTAAATACCGAAACAACCGTAGGCTTCGAAGTTGCCTCAGAAACTCCGGGAACCCAAGATAATGGCACAACACAGCTAACCACTAACCAATCTACGGCAAACGAAATCACCACCAACTCATTTTCAGACACAAGTACAACACCTGAATCCACCCCTAGCCTCGTAACCGATACGCCAACTCTGCTTGCCCGTTTACAGGATGTAACCGCAACTACAACTGCAACCGTAACCGCCCAAGGGACGGCTGGTGTCGACATGCAAGTAACCACTCGACCGAACGAATCAACCAATGATCTCGAAACCACCCCTTCTCCCTCCATCACCCAATCACCTACCACAACCACATCCCAGGCATCAGACAACGCTTCGACGCCCGACCCAAACGTCTCCATCATAACTAGGACCACGAATTTACCCGATGCTAGCATACCGACGACCGTGTCTATCCAAACGAGTGTCGATTTCACTGTAACGACAGAAGAAATTTCTGCAACGACCACCACTCAATCTCCGATAATCGGCACAACTGCCATTGTTGACACCACCTTCCCATCGATAACAACGACTACGACTACTACTACGACTACATCTACGTCTATGGCGACAACGACAGATGCAGTGCCTCAAACGACCTTTGGCATTGACGAAAACTTGATTTCGTCAGATTCAGAAACCACAGCTTCAGCTGTAAACGAAGCTACTACAGAAACTGTTGCTGCAGACGCGATACAAAAACTCAACGAGGTCGATGATTCAACGACAATATTCAGTGAGCAGATGATCACGACCACGTCGAGGGTGGAGACTGCAACTAATTTTCCAGCTCCTACGACTTCTTCTCAACCCGTACTACCGACCGTTGCTGATACGATTGAGTCTTCGACAATTCCACAAGTCTCATCGACAAATAAAGCGATCGGTGTTAAATCCCCAATAGTTCAGAACACTCCTGACCCCAGAGGGAGTTTGGTCGTAACATCCCCCGCTTCGTTAATCATGGGGCGTTTCGGCGGAAATAGATTGACACCGGCCCCTCGGTTCAGTCCCAGTTCTTCTACTCGGGCCCCGCTGCGAGATTATTACGTCTACGGAATCTATCCGAACAAAACGATCGTTCGGAAGCGACCCGAGGACAACGTGATCGACGGAAGGAACGTCAACAGTCCATACGTAATATTTGGGATTTATCCGAATGGAAAATTGGTACGAAAATTTCCGAATGGTACCGTTATACCGGACCCTCCAAGGAACCCTGTCGAGGTCGTCTTCTCACTAAGCACTACTACCACAACTAACCGGCCCAGCCCTGTTTTCTATAACCAGGCTAACCAAGGCTATCATAACCAGATATCTGCAATCTATAATAACCGACCTGTAGCGAGTATCTTCAACCAGAATGCGAATCACTTTCCTGGCGTCAATCTTGGACTTACTGGTAACACGATTGCCGGAAACACTGGAGGAGTTTCCGGTTTATCGAGTGCTGCTAGCGCCACAAAGAAAATGGTACTCGCTTCTTTTTGTAATATGATTTGATGAATTGCTGATAGGCAAAAACTTGCGGTTTCATCGACACTCGTTTCACTGTTCGAACAATGATTTCGGAAAATCAAATTCAGCAATTCTACTATTTCTATTGGTCCTTCTGACTTAGTTATTTGTCAATTTCATATTACCTGTAGTATTTCATTTCAACGCGTGAGCCTTGTAGATAAACAAACTAATGACATTGTGTTAACTCTATTAATTTTGAAATAATATTATATTATCTTGTGTTCGTGTTCTTTTTCTGTAAACGTATTTAATTTATCAATATTTAATCCTCGGTGTACTAAATCATTGTATTATCAGAAATACGAAGAACCGTCAATGAAAATATTTTCAGGTAAAAAACAGTAAACACAAATATGCACATATCTACCTATACCTAGTTGTGAAAGTATTGGAGTAGCAATATTCACATTATCTACTTCTCTCTCTCACTCTGCACTTTTCAAGCATCAGCGCACATAATGCAACCAATAGGCTTACAATTGGGTTTTTTCGTTGTGTTGTACTGAGCATATCTATTTTTAATATCGTTACGTAAGAGTGTAGAGTAAAATTCTACCGACATTGATTTCACCGTGATTTAATGGATAATTATAAATTTTCAGAGTGACATTTTGTTAGAAACTCAAATGGGAACCAACTCAAACACCGCATCGGAAATTTCGGATTTACTAACTCTATCCCCGAACGCCAATACCATTGGATCATCCTCGGCAATCCCTGGGGCCGCAACAATCGTCACACCTCGAAACATGGATACAAATTTGAATTCGAATGTGCAAAACGGTCGACGAACTTGGCAAAATACCGACTTTGATGAGGCTAGTCGAACCAGGGTAGTCAATGATCAAAGAAGCTCCGTGTACATCGGACAGGTAAAATGAACATGAGGAGAAAATATTCTCTTCCTTACATCAGCATCAACGCAATTTATTTAAATTCCTACAGGACAAGTTTGTAAATTACTGGAGCGACAGCACGTTAAACACTAGCCCACGAGTTCAGAACATCAGGATAAATTCAGTCGCCGTAAGTAATGAGGGATTGATTAATTAACATTGATATTATTTTGATACTACAATATTAATATTCTCAGAGCTCTCTGTTTGAAGAATTAATTTTTCTCAGGGCTCCTCGAATCTTGGTCCCGCGTCCACAGTTGGCTCGTCACTACCGTCGTTCGATATATTACCGAGTAGTCAATCCGAAAACCCAGTGACGGCTGGTCCGGGTTTTCCTTGGCTAGATCCACTGGATCAAATACTCGGCGTAACAACCAATTCCCCCGTTATCACCGCTTCTGTAGCATCGAATACGCTTCTGGTAGGTAATTCATTGTCAGGTTAAGAATAACAACTGTTTTGGCGTTACATTGTTTGCTGTTACTTCTGGAAGATAAAATTGTACTCCAATTTTTTTTCTAGGATAATGCGAACAGCGCAACTATACTGCCGAGGCCTATCAACCCCTTCGTTGAAGTTTTCACCCCTGGATCGAGCTCCATTGATACCACCGTAACTCGTTCTTCTGCATCATTGACGGATGCTGCTGTGGTAGCTACAATAACTACTGCAACTACCTCGGAACCAACGAGAACAACGACGACGGCGACGACGACGACTACTCTGCCATCAACTACCTCAAGTATACCCATATCTACTTTGGTACCGAGGACGACGACGACGACGACGACTACAACGACAACGACAACGACAACACCGGTACCAACAACTACAAGTACGACTTCAACTACTCTGGCACTAACGATTCCAACAACTACTGCCAACCCAACTGCCCCATCAACGCCAGAAATAGCGACATCTTTGAATTCAGAAGGGCCTTCGCAACAAAAACTGAACATCCCGAAGCAAACCGCATTTGGTAATACTTTCGACGACTTGGCTTTCCTTAACACTCTGGTGAGTTTTTCCCGCTACTGCCCAAGTATACATTCATCCAAATTCCTGCCGACGCATTAGATTCATTCATTTATGACGCAACGCATTGTTTAGTTGTTTTCATTTATGTCTAATATTTTAGATACAGCCAACAAATGGCGATGACACGTCTACATCAAAGACTTTGACGCAGGCTGAGCAGTTTCTAGCAAACAAGGTGAGCTTATCTCTCTATCTAATAAAAAAGTTCTGAACAAATGAACAGGTAAAAAAGATTATAATAACAATAGTGTACGCATGAAGTTGGCGGTGGGGTGAGATGCCGAAAACAAAACAAAAAGCATCTAGCAAACAAAACTTCCTTTGACAGCTGTCATCGGCTGTTTATGACAGTCTTTGACATATATTTTTATAGGTATCTGTTTCTGACACGCAAAAAATAAACATGTAAACGAGAATTATCAAGATGATTCCCGACGGGAATTGTCTTTTTCGCGCGCTGGCGTATTGTGTATACGACACTCAAGATCGACACGCAGAGGTGAGACTGAGTATCGTTTCAAATGTATCATACTGGCAAACATGTCAGCAGAAGTAATGAAACAGAACTCGAGGAGAGTTATATCAGAGAAGAAATAGGTTTTTTCGGATCCTGTAAATCCTTGATCCGGTTAACCGCTAAGTAAGGGCCTTCCCAATTTATTTATAGTTTCGGACATCGTCCTTTCTGTCTTCGAGGTTGAAATAGTCAGACAGAAGCTCCAGGATTAAATTTTATATCCCTGGCTCAAATATCATAACGAGTTTTTAATTTGTCTGAAGCCATAGAAATTCTACTTATAGCAAAGCTATGAATTTCTTCTACTATAGGGAAAATAATAACTATAGCAAAATAAGTCGCCAAATGCAATTGGGGATGCATGGCATCGGGGGTTTTGTACATGTGAGCGGATTCGTTTACGAAAACAATCTGAGCAGACCTGCATAGGGAGCCAATAGCAATGTCGGGTTGATCGGAAACAACCGATCAACAGTTGCGGACCTGTCATCAAATCAGTACAAATAAATTCACCTGTCTAACAGACACTGTATAAGGAAATAGTGAGGCGCGTAGCGCCGAGGTGGGGTTGGCGCGCGAAGCGCGCAGGGGCGAAGCCCCTGGTATAAATAATTAATAATCGACCAGACCTTAAAGACATTTGCAAACATAAGTATAACTCGTGGATGGATTGTGCCTTAGCATGACTGTTGGTAATTATTACGTAGTGGCGACTGATTAATTATTTGAGATAAGATCATACAGTTACGCAACGATTCCATACCACGTGTAGGACATTCCTGATACTAGTTGGTAACAATTGCGACTTATCGAAAATCTTGACTACCCTGAAAGAATTTAAATTGCAGATGAACATGCAAGAAAGTTCATATGGCACTTATTCTCAGAAATCCTAATAAACTTGAATTAGTAGTACTTTTATTCCGTTCAGAACAACCCGTCGCGATTGTTCCCATCACAAATCCGGGACAGAAAATTGGCTTTCATCAATAAACGCGACAGAGAACTGAACCGCTTATTATTTCTCGATTAGGATTATTTAAATAATACTAAATGCCATCTATTTACTGGTTCACAATTCTTGTTCACTTTGAAAGTTCTAATTTCATTTTCCACTTCAGATACTTTCCCTGGCTTTGGGCAACATGGGTCCAACACGTTCCCCGAAAGCGATTCAAGCCTCAAACGCATCACCGAATTCATTCGACCTGTCCACCAGGTCGAATTCTCGATCGAGGCCCATAATAATTGACCTGCTCCCCTCGTCGACGACCCAGAAGCCAACGACGATAAAACCCACTACTCAGTTCACGTGGAAACCGATTCCCATTGTCAGAACTACCTCGACTCCCATCGTCCAAACCACCAGAAAGGAAGTACCAGTCTCTGTTATCACCCCGAAACCTGATAAAATTAAACAGAACGCCGCCTCATTTTCGAAAGCAGCGTCACCCGTCCCCACCGCACCCAAATCCAGTCCTAGAACCACTACCACACCGGCCAATCAAGGTTTCGGCTCGGGTCTGTTGACCGCCCTTTTCGGAAGCAATCCTTTCTCCCCTCCTCCTATAGCCGTACCAACGGTAGCGAAAAGACCATTCTCAACTACTTCGAAATACGTGCAAGCTTCGGAACCATCACCAACGACGCGGATACTGAATCAAACCACGAGTTCGCTAAAGGGGTCAAAATCGTCGGTAGGAACCGGAGACCCAATGCATTCTGAAAGCTCAAATGTTCCTGTTTCAATGCAGCAGCCAGTGAAAAACGAGATTACAGTTTTACTGAACAACCCGAACCCACGAGTTCCAACGTTGTCGACATCAACCTTCTCCCCGGAAGACGATGCCAAGTTTTTGGCAGCATTATTGAACTCGGCGCAAAAGGGCGGCTCTCCATCCAGTAAACCCGTTCCGGGTATCTCGCGCGACGACGAAGCCTTTTTAAGGGCGATTTTGAGCGGCCAGGCGAGCGTACAGCCAGCGTCTTCAATTGCTACTAGTACCAGCGGCGGAAACGACGCAGCTCTTCTTGCTGCACTCCTTAAATCTCAAAACATCGATCCTAGGGTGCAGCTAGGAGGCACTGTGAGTAAATTGTTATTGTCCTTCAGGTTTTTGATTCGCGATTCGTGTAGACGAGCATTGGGAATAAGTCGTACAATTTTTGTTAGACATCACGAAAACCTCCGACCACGACGACGACTTGGTCACCCAGCTCGACCTACCCGCCATCGATATTTGAGTCCTTTGGTAGTTTCGGGAGCCAGCAGAGGCCGAAAGATTCCACAGAAGTGACGCTGACCGGCGGTTCAGGTGACGGCAGTGTCAGAAGCCAGGTCGTTAATGCAGCGATCGGAGCCACCAGGGCGTTCAGTCGATTTCTCGGAGCGGCAATAACGGTCAGCCTGGAATTCTTTTTCTGCCAACTATACATAGTCATTATTGTTGTTAATTAGATCAAGCTTTTCATACAGTTCTATTGATGTCACCGAACGGCGTAGCACTACGTTACGATGTTTACTGTAAAATGTTCTTTTCAGGGCGCAGCGCAGCAGCTTCAATCCTTTGTAAGAAACGGTACTAGATACGTGTCTGAGGCAGTTGGATAATGTCGTGGGGACCAAAAGAGGTACTTCAGTTAGAGTATTTATTATGAATCCGGTTTGGATTATGATCGGCGAACATGTGTAACTCTACAGGCATCTTGTGTTATTCTTTCGCAACCAGCACCCATCGCCAAAACCGTCGGTCTCAGAAATTACACAGTACTAAGATGAAAATGGTTTTGGAAAAAGTGAAGATGAACAAAACTAATACAAAATTATGGTTAATAATGGTTAGTAAAATCTCTGGTTACAAGCAGGTGCGCATGGTTTCAAAAGCACGATGTATATAGGTAGAAAAATGATAATCAGAAGCACCATGATGTCATTATGATTTTCCATAACTGTAAATTTGTCAAGACTTAATGTAAGCGGAACTACAGGTTGTTGATAAGGACAGCATCGAGTGAACAAAAACTGAGCCTATGAGTTATATACTCCACGATTTAGCCATCAAATCGGATGTCTTAATCTCCGATTGAGGCCGATCGATGGGCAAAAAATGATTGTATAATTATGATAGAAACTGACAAATGAAACGATATACCCAGTGCTCTCGAGTCTCAAACTCAACAGTTAAAATACTCAAATACACATATGTATATAATGAATTTATTGTAGGGACAGGTAACGCTTTAGTTTCTTTCACTCTCCCCTCTATACTTTTTTATTTTTAAATTTATACGCAATTTGTGACATGTTGCAAAATTAAGCACGTGGAAATATCTTCTCAAGCCTTGCAAACGTTTCTAGGGTATATATTTTATTAACGCTAACGATATATTCCTGAGACATTTGCAATGTTATTTATAAGCATGATATGTAATTATGTTAATACCCACACTGTAAAGGTATGTGTATCTATTTCTGTATCAACAGGAGTATCTTTCTACAGGATGCTCAAAGTTTAACATACTGATTATTTCAATATACGGTAGATGTTTTTAGCACGCTTGTACAGGTAAAGGAGCTGGCTGCATATGGATATCAAATGATATAACAATCTTATCGATAATAATGGGAAGTACCCAATAATAAAAATATATTACATTTACGTGAAGTGGAAGGTTTATTACAGAAAAAATTCTTACATCGTAGTATATGCATTGTATAAAATATGTATATGTGCATAGTTATACCAATCTGTCTAGGTATATTCTATACCTATAGGTATTATATATTGTATATATATTCTATTGTACACAAATCTGCAGGTATATGACTTCATCCTATCCTAAATAGGCACGCGCCCTGTGTTTTGTAAAATAAAGTTGAGACGGGTATTGATTATTATTTTACTACAGCCAATAATTCGGTTTATTTTTGGTTGGCTGGCGTGACGGAAAAACATCTCAATAATGCGGAGCACAAATACAGAATATCATATATACTAGTCCGGAGACACTCCGCCTTTCCCGCGATTCCAACTGTGGGACGATTCGACTTTTCTTTGACGTATAACGCGCAGTCTCGTTGCCTGGGAATGACAGAGACATATCCAGATCCGAGATGAGGGTGAACGTCCTGAATCTTCATGGCTCCATTACTTTTTTTGCCCTCAGGGAACCGCGTTTCTTTACCAAGACCATGCGGAGTTCTTCTTGTCTCGGCAACGATTTCATACGCTTGATGATACGATTCACATGCATTTCAACGGTATATACATATCTTAATATATATAAATCTCGTGTCACGATGTTTGTCCTCAATGGACTCCTAAACCACTTAACCGATTATAATAAAATACGCACACCATGTGCAGTTCGATCCAACTTGAGAGATAGGATAGTTTAAATCTCAAATTATAGTCGCAATTATAATATATTGCTAATTATTTGTGTTATTATTTGACAGTCACAATTATCTGTTAACTCCGAATGATTCTAACAGATGTCGATACCTTTCGACTGGGTTGAGTAAGTAATCAATGGATGGCGCTGCTATGGTAAATCTACGAACGTGTCATATAAGCTACATTTTAACAGCATAACTAGCAACCCATCCCGGCTTCGCACGGGCATATAATAATATAATAAAAGAAAATACACAATGTTTACAGTGAGTTTCTAGAAAAATAGCATTTATATTATTACTTAATATTATTATATGCCCGTGCGAAGCCGGGATGGGCTGCTAGTATATTAATAGATTTTGTCAACATACGGTAAGACATGCATATGCGGTATTAGTTTACAGGTGAAACAAAAGTACGGAGCAAAACGCATACCGATATTTTATTGCGGAACGCAGCCGGACAATGATGGGGAATACCGAGACCGCTTCCAGCTCGAGCAATTTGCGAATAAATTAACGCAAACGGGGGATCGCGGGGTTGGGGGAGGGAATCGACGACGGGACACCCACGCCTGCACGGTCCTGCGCCCGTGTACCTCCCCGATTTTTACCTCCGATAATTACAGCTAATGGCACTGTGGTAGTCGCATTGCGAATGCGCGATCCTTGCTACGGCTCCGGTACACGGCACATGTTGCGGGTTACGGGACACAAGTCGCAGAGGGTAGACATTCGAGCCCTGCATCGAACCGTGATGCATCGCTGCTCTTCGGTCCAGCCATTTACCGGGTATGGTGCTCCTTGAATTATACGGATACGTCGATGATGTATCATTCGTTCGCGAATCGCCGGGCTGATCAGCGCGTCGTAATTTTACTGATCGCCTTGCACTTAATGCACTGTATACAATTGACGGTGTTAAAATTGACCCCAAAGTGACCGATATGGACTACTATAGGACAATTCTTGCGGTCGATTCAGAATTTGAACATCAGATAGTGTCAAATTGACGACAGGTAGTATTGGATTGACAATGAAAAATATTCTTTAGCAGTCTGCATCGCATTTTTTTTTTTTTTTTTATAGATTGCATATTCACACGCGCGAAGTAAAATACGATCGAACATGTCTAATACGAAATTTCAGGATCAGGTTGAGATGTTTCACCGGATGATTAGGGAAAATTCGTTGTATGATCGTGGAGATATCCCCGCACGCATCTACATAAACGCTACCGTGCATGTATCGCTACCACCCCGCGTACTACAATATTACTTACAATTAGGTGTTAGTTGAATCGTTTCCCACGGTTGGACGTACTTTACCGTGTAACATCAGGATTGCAACAGCGGAGAGTAAATAACTGGCATAGATCTCGCGCTGTATCGTAATTATACCTTTTAAGTCCCAACCTCGGAAGCTGTGAATACCTAATATCAAGAAAACGATGAGAAAGAAAGAGAGAGAATGCGGCCCCGGAGCAAACGTCGGCTTCTACGATAAATGCAAGAGATGTGAAACAAGACGAATAACCAGCACATGCCAAGTTTCCTTTTTTGAGACGTATATTCGCAATTACCATTACTAAAATTTTCAATGTTTTGTCCATCAGTCCACATTAAGCGAGGACTCCGGTGAAATTTTAATAATACCGAGTTTTTAGTTTTTGATATGACTAAAAACGATGTAATAAAAATTTCTTATAACAAGGTTTAGATTATGGTACCATTCCTAATAACATTTATAATACCATCGTGCCATAATCGAATTCTTGTTGGGAGGAATTTTTGATTACATATTTTTTAGTCATTTCAAAAACGAACAAGTCGGTACTATCAAAATTTCACTGGATTCCCGTGTTAAAATGAAAAAGAGTGACAAAAAAATTAACATTATTGATCTTCAAAATTTCATTCCCACGTAAAGGAAGAAAATTTTCTTCCATCTGCATACATTTTTTATTTTCCGAGCTTTTTTTCTAATTTACCCAGATTCTCAAAACTCTATAGATCGTAATCGGCAGATTTAAGTATATTTGAACCGTTGACATCCGTTTTATGCGATACGCTTATCATTTATAGGTTTAGTCGAGTTCAAGGGTCATTATAGAGTCGCGTGTTCCGCGCACCGATAACGTCTGTGTACAACATCTCCGCGTATGATAAGTCGGCGGGACGAGAGGAGGGAAGCTTCGAGCGGCGGGAGATCTGAGGCTAAATAATAACGCAGGAGCAAAAGGTAGAAAACACCGGTAGGAAGTTTTGTAGCTGTTTTTATCTGCTTCTGGGGATCAGCGTTCCGCGGTGGGCCTGCGATCTCGTGGTCCTGAATGCGCGCCGGGACGCATCTTGGGGGTTCGTGTGGGAACGAACGTCTCTTTAGTCCCCCGATGCTGGATCGCGCGGGGCTTCGCCTCGCGTTTCTCCTTTTGCTTCATTTATCCCCGCGCGGTTCGACTGCTCGCCTGGCTGCGATACTTGTTGCTTTCCTTCGCGGGGCGAGGTCACCCGGGTCACCGACGCTCCGCTGCTCTCGGCGATACACGGTGCCCTATATTTACGCACGGCATCGCGCCCGACCCCCCGGGACGTCCTGGGGAACTCGAGGGGCACGGATCGCCCGCGCTCCCCGGGTTCCATTATTTGGTTGGGCATACCCCGAGTCGAAATTTAGCGCCTACATTTGACCCTACCAAGGTTCATATAAGCCTACTTTGAAGGAATCTGAACCCAGAAATCCTACATTGATCCTCTAACTCCTAAAAATTTAAGAACAAACGCTATATTGAACCTCCAACTCCTAAAAATTAAAGTACCAAACCCTATTTTAACGCTCTCAGTAGACGATTGAACCTATTTTGATGCTATTCAGTCTACAGCTCCTCCATTGGACCTGTAACTCCTTCTCTATACAGGGTGTCCTATTTAAGCTTACACAGCTGGATAACTCAAGAAATTTGAATAGCCAATCATAAAATGTTTAAAATAAAAGTTGTTGGCTATCGGGGGGCTGACCCAACTATGTCCTTTGCTTTAGCATTGACCCTCATTTTTAAGGTTATTTGAAGGTCAACTTGAGTTCTTCAAACAAAAACCCCTATCTTTGACCTCGTATTCCGAACAAGCACGAAATTCCACGTTCAGATAAGTATCCATGCTAGGGGTCAAAATGACTACTAGGAGTCATTTGAACGTTAAATTTTCGCTTGATGTAGGAAAGTTGGTAAATCGTTATATTGCTGTTTGAGTTAAAAAATGCCATACATCGGTGACTTTGACCAATGATGCGTATTTTTGTTATGGGTCGAAATGGCCCTAAAAGCTAAATTAATGTATTAAATGACACATTTCGTTACTCGGCCACTTGAGGCACTAGTTCGTACAGCGACAAAGATTTATTAATAAGGAGACCCCTTCTCCGCGATGCTTACTCACGCATATTTTCATGCCACGTGTAAGCATCCTCGGAGCCGACGTGGAGAACGTAAGGTGCTTTCCGGCTCCATTTCTCCAAATTTGACCTTTAAATGACTCGTAGAGGTCACTTTGACCCGTAACACGGATACCTATCTGAACGAAAAATTTCGTGCTCTTTCGGAATCGTAACTCAAAAATAGGGGATTTTATTTGAAAAACACAAGTTGACCTTTAAATTACCTTAAAAATGAATGTCAATGCCAAAGCGAAGCTCATCCTTTCGAACGATACCCAACAACTTTTATTCAAAACGTTTTTTAATTGGCATGCAATTTTTTAGTTATTCAGCTGTGTAAGTTTAAATGGGACACCCTGTAGATATATTATTACAGCAACATTCAAGTCTTCACAATAAATAATCTAAGGGCTATCACACAAAATTTTGATAAGTTTCAATGACATTTGAAAATTAAGTATTGCATTTCAACTGTATTTAATCAACGTTCTTACGAATACAAAAACCCTTACTGATTGAATATACAGAAAATACGATTAAACACATGTGTAAATCAAATTGCATTTATTGGGATTTTAATTTTAACTCATAAGTTGTATTCGTATTTCTTGTATTCCAATCATAATCAATCGGAATCGATGGACTTTTAATCAGCAGAGTAGGATTTTGCGCGTTAAAGGAAGGTTACAAACAAGCAGGTTCTGGAGCGTTAAAGGAGGTTCTACCTGATCCTACTTTGAGCCTAAACTTGGTTAATCGAGAAATTTCGGACATTTTGAGCGTTAAAGTAGGATCTGATATTGCATTGAAATAAAACCTACTTTAGGTACTATCTTTAAACCCTAGGTAGGAGCTCCTACGTAGGGTTTAAAGTAGGCGCTAAATTACAACTCGGAACCATTCCACCGCGATATTCACTACTTGTTTCATTTTTTCAATTTCCGCAAGCATTATGCATGAGAAGGCTAACGAACACTATTTTTCCACTGACGATATTGTTTCGATTCGATTTTCCTTCATCGTCGATTGACCGACTCCGGAAGCAAAATGTTCGCGTGATCATCGTAACTGCAGGATACACAGAGAATCTCAGCTCCTTACGGCGCAGCAGGTAGATAAACGACGGGAACGATCTTTGGATTCTACAGCGGCAAACAGATTCTTCGGACAATGGGGAAGACCTCAGTGGTTGCGGGATAAGCTTGATACGTCCGAATAAATAATTATACTCAAGTAAGCAAACGCCAGTTATCTACACTGTTAAAAATTATTGTGAATTTACTACACATTTACTGTACAAAAGAGTTGTCAATTTACGAAAGCAGGCTGCAAATTTACAAATTCGGTGCAGCGACGCAAATTACTATGTATTTGTCGTAAATTTGCAATGAAAATTTTTGACTTTACTAAAATTTATAGGAAAAACACAAGAAAGTAATTTGAATTTACTAAATTGTGTAGTAAATTTATTGTACTTGCAAATTGAATCGACAGTAAATGTAGGTTAATTTACTGTTCCGTATCCGAATAAAACTTCAAATACAGGGTGGGAAGTGCGAAACAAAAATTTGTAACAGTGTACCTCGGATCACCATCCATCCGCGGTCCGATCACTGTAGCAAGATATACTTATTATTTTTTGAAAGGAGCTTATTTCATCGCGCAAGGCTTTTTCTTGCATTATACTTAAAGCCCTTTTGAAAATTCTTGGTATATATATGCGCTTTCACTGCCGGGAAATTGGAGTAACAATAATCAGTCGTGAAAACCGTGACGTGCGTCATACGACTGTACGCGTTATGCGTACTACGAGGCAAAGCTTGACTGGAAAAAAAAAGAGGAAGAGTGGGGAGTCAAATGTGAAACTGGGCCTCCAGTCACACGCGTTTAAGCGTGTATTAACTTTTTTACTATCACACTTTACTCTTCTTCGTAGCTCAGTTTTTTTACGGACGAGTTTCACCCCAAATCCTGCAGCACAACCCCCTTCGACAGACAAACGAGATAAAACATTAGTGCGTCACCACGCAGCGTCTTGTATTTCATTTTAATGTCTCACGACTTCGAAGCCTCGCCCGTTACGTAAGTAACAGATTAGAAGAAACGTGTTCATTCATAACTACGCGTCGGTTCTTCAATGATTAAGCTCCTGCTGCTTACGCGCATTCGCATGGTATAAGTATGTATGCCTAGTATATCATACGTAGTATACCACTTTCCATTTTCCCCGTGTTACTTACTGCAGCCGCCGACACTCATGCATCCCGATTACTGATCTTTTTACACACTGATCACCCATAAGCGGGAAATATAAATTTTCTCTGGTGCCAGTCTAGGACGAACTGTTACATTTCCAGAATGCAGTCGTGAATCTCGAAAATTATTCTGCATATAAAGATCATGCGAGGCAGAGAGCGGAGGGCGAGCGGAAGGAAAACATGTATTTGGATTTACATGCGACTTCTGATACTGAAATATAGATCGACAGTCACCATTATCCAGATGTGCCAGAGCTCTACAGGCATATTACGTACGATTCTTTACGAATTCAAAGAATTGTTGAGGATAATTTATTCGCTTCTTCTTAAAGCCACAGAACCAACGCGCGCAAGCTACGAGCGATAAGTGCACCACGTGGTTACGGCCAGAATGATAGATATGGTGGCAATGACGACGGAAAGGTGGTCGGAAGTAGCGCGATTACAGGGTAACGCCCACTGTGCAAGCTATTTTATCCGTATAAAGAAAACCGGCCCTTTCTTCCACGACGCGCCTTTTGTGAATGACGCGCAACTGTAAAAATTTGAAATTGTGGAATCTCTAGCTGTAGGGTAAGCTCTCGCTGCTGACTTTTGTCATGGTGACAAAAATCTCTTCGCGCGCTTTCTATAGAGAAACCTGTGAAGCTGTACTAGTTACGGTGATATGACAGCTTATAAAGCACCGTGACAAAAGACACCAGTGAGCGCCTACCCTTACACCTTGCACGGAGATAAAGTTTAGAAAATTTGACACTGCTTATAGGCTGGAGCTCCGAGTGAAAGCGTGTAGAATAATCTCATCGTCAATAGTATAGGTACACGAACAAAGCAAGCCTATAGGTTGCAAATCTCGCACGGTCAAAAACACCGCGTACCGTAACTTTAATAATCTTCCAATTCCTGTACCATGTCGTGTAGTCTTTAGAATGTGTGCCGTCTCCCAAAAAACGGATATGGTATTTCGCTGTGGCGTAATCCGTATAACCATGCACGTAATATCGCGCCGATCGAATGAAAGTTACGGAACTATAATACGATTCGCCGACTGGCTGGAACACTAATATAAATGTACAATTGTCCGTAAAATGGTAAAGGAAAAAGAAATAAATGAAACACAAAAAGCAGGAAAAACTGTCGGAGAATATTTACGTGTACGTATATACTATGTCAGATCCGGATATGTATCTCGGGCTCATTTATAATTAGGTTCACCGATCTAATCCCCCCCCCCCAGCCTTCTTAACTACCGCAATCCAACAGTTTTTCTCGTTGGCATCGACCATTTTATACCAGGCAGGATTTGCGCCCCGCGCGCAAAAACTTTTCCTACCATTTCCTTACTTTTTTATTTACTTTCATTACGGCCTTTTCTTTACTACTGAAAGTTATTTGTATTATACAGTGACTAATCCCGCGTAGATCAGTCTTTTCATTATTTATGGTTATCGTCGTTATTCTTGTAATTACTAACATTTTATTTGACAACCTGAGGTAAGAATATCTGCATAATTAAGAATCAATGGAATTGTGAAATAAATTTACGAAATAATCGAGCGTAACATTTTTTCACAACAACCGCGAACAAGGATGTAGATCAATTTTGCACAACCACAATCAGAGCAGGATAATATCCCGTGACGCGACCAATAATTCCAATGCTAATAAATTTTACAATACATCGGCGAAACCCTGCGGTATGTCGGTATATCACACATCTAATAATTTATCGTCAGTACAAGACTGCATATACTCGGTAGCACGCGTCGCCTTATGATAATTCTGACGAAGGTGTGTCTAACAGCTGCATGTGTATGTAATAAAGCGCGTGTACCTTTACTATGTGTAAGTAGATATTATGCTAATTCGGTCAACATTCTACGAAGTGTTTGTTCGGATTTATTATATATCCAGCAATGTACCGTGTATCTTAACTTATGATCTAGCAAATTGGAAAATCCAACCTAGACAAACTTAGATGTACGATATATAAAATATCGTGTGGGTGTGGGTATAACGCTTCGAGTGATCGTCACTTAACAAAAGCGTGATAATTAATTACGGAATTTTCAGTGGCGTAAATCTATTTTTAATGCCCCGCCAAGCGCCATGTTACTAATTTCTTTCTTATTGCACATGCGCACAAAATGCTTGACGTCGGCCATAGCCACTTAGCGTGTGACGGAGATTTCGGGTTTTCCTCTCATTGCCGCGTCACTTCCCTTCCCTTTGCGACACGTATTATTTCTACGCGTATAGAATACCCCCGTTACACACACACACCGCGATTCAACGAAATCCACTTGCGCGTATGCGGCGTACGTAAATAAGTTTCTTACATTGCGGGACGATAATGGGACATTCCTCACCAATTTACTTATCCTTGGAATTAGTTCGAGGCGTTAGCTGGGGGTGTTATTACCATTATCATTATAGCTCCGCATAATAACGCTAATATGAATGTTGAATTAGAAAGAAAGAACGCACTTTTCATTCGAAATTCCGCAAATAACTATTGGCAATTGCACACTCGTAATTACGGAAGATGGTACCTACAGGTCAAACGGTAATGCCTCTCAAGCCAACATTCGGGCTATAACGCCACAATCAGCCCACCGTGAACCAATGCAACAGTTTCATAATTTACCTACCTTCCAACGCGGATCTAATAAGTACTAACCGCCCACAGGAATAACTCGTTCCTCATTATACATTTATTACACGTATTGTGTTTGCCGGTTGCGAGTGATACATTAATAATCTATAATGCTGCATCATTCACGATAACATGCAACCGACAATCTCCCATACGTCTTGTTTATGTCCATGCAATATTGTCAGTTAATTACATATCTCGCGGGTCATTGGTTTCAAATTCCACGTATACACACCTTTATATTATACAACATGTATACTATACCCCGAGGAACGGAGAACTCGAGTTATGTCGCGACTTTTGAATGACGTACATTTTTCAACAAGTGCATCCTCAATTCTTTTTGCCTAGGCATACACGAGGTATGTACGAAGCATTAGAACAATTGATTAGAGGGTTCGATTCACGTGTAAAATTTCTTCGCGTACGCATACATATAAATTAAGTCATAATTCGGTACGGTACCTCCAACTTTGATAACACTATAATTATCGTTGCGAAAAGGTTAGGCAGCTTGGCGAATCGCTGCTGATCATCTACATACATCCACCGCGTTGAAATATATCTTGCAGAGCGAGATACGCGCGTCTCTATACCTGTGGATCGGAACACGCAGACTCGTCACACCTTTGATGTTTTGATTACGGATTGTAATTGTTAACCATTTCGAACGAAATTAACGAACCAGCAATCGTCTCTAGTGAAAATTTCAACGAGATACACATACATATCTGCGGTGATATAATTCGAAGTTGCCGAGGAAAATTAGCTTTACAACACGGTAATCGGTCGGTGGATTTAAAAATCGAAACTGTAACCACGCTGGAAAGTTACGTAACGCGCGATGGTGTGCAGAAAATTTTCGCCTGTTTACACGGTCAATTGGACAAACCCCTCCCCCGCGACCGACCCGCAACATTTACGTAAGAGTAAAACTCCGAGTAAACAATTATATCTTGATCTGGGGTGCCCGCTTTGCCGAGATTGCCGCACGGCGCATGCGCGGACACTAGTTTGTAGGTCGAGCGATCGTCGTCGCTGGCGCGATGCTTTGCGAGTTTGGCGCGCGCTGTTCGCCGCGCTGCGAGTCGACGGCTGTACCGCGAGCGGGCTGATTCAGTTACGCCGAGACCTCTCGAGACGCAACAGATGTATAGGGATAGGCCATTCATGTTTTGACCAACGAGTGCGCGATTCTATTTTTATTGTTTATTTATTATTTCTTACGTGCGTGCAAGCCGCCCACGTTTCGACCTCTCCGATCCCCCCTCTCTGCGGGACCCGCATTTATTTATTTATTTATTTATTTATGTATTTATTCATTCATTCGTTCGTCCGTGTTCAGACATTCGCGAGTGATACATAAATCTTGAATCACCCAACTGTTTGTACGCGCCCTACACGATCATCAGTGACAGATCTCGTCATGGTGTACGGCAGTAGCTTCGACATGGATTCGGTAAGTCTTTGGTCTGGTTCTTTTTTTCTTTTTCTCTTCTTTTTGACCAATTTACGCATGTCGGTCTCCGAGCGTAGAAATCCCGCGCCGACGCAATCACTGGGGATAAGGAGTCAATGATCTACAGGTATCTTTCATCGATCGCAACATGCAATGCAGACTATTGTCGTTGCATATCGGCCATTTGTTTTCTCCAAACTATTCTTGGATTGTACGTATTTCATATACTACAGTATCGCGCGTACTTGCGAACGTAAAGATCTGCTTTAATCGTTATCATTTCTGAGGGACAGAAAGAAAACATTTGTGCCAAATGTCCGAATATATCGATCCAACATGCCTCACGGTTCAAGATAACTTTTTACTCTTCCGCAAATATTTTCACGGCAGCAAGAGAAAACCTCGAGGGACGAACAATTTATTATGCTTACCTTATACGTAGCCTAGTTCCTGGAAATTGACTTGGATGAAGTGAGGCAACGCGAGTTGCGGTCACGAGAAATCTACTTACCGTTCCTTTGGCGCTATCGTTTGATTGCGAGTCGAGCATCGCTCGGAGTAGCTGCCCAATTCCATTTTATTCTTTTACATAATTTGAACTAAAAGAGAAATCAAAAACTCGACTATTCGTTCTCGAACACGTGAGACAAGCCATAGTAAGTTGAACGTGATTGTTTCGCATCTTTCGCAGAAACAACGACGTTCTTCCTCATCTCCTGCGGAAGTTAGCGAAGTTAACGATTCTCTCGTAATCGTCTTCCGAATTATAGGATGTTGCGCCTTGTTCAAGGATTACGGAAGAGGGACGCTGGCTGAACTACAAAACCAACGAAAGCGAAGGGAAGATCAGTCGGCGAAGAGTCAGCGACGTTTGTTCGGCTCTATCTCCGAAAGCAGCATCTTTTTTCTGTAATTAAGCGCGCCGCTTACGTGTTTGGATGATATAGGTATATGGTATAACATACGTGTAATAGCTGGCACAGGGTTCAGCACGAGTAAATACGCCCCTGTCATAGAAAGACCGGCCTAGCTGCCAGCGCGTCAGCACACTTTCGAATCGACTACTTCTTCGCGTCGCCGAGCGTGTGTCTAGAAATTCAATCGAGACTAAGAACGTGTACTGGTACAAGTATCAGCGTATGCGTGGATGGAAAATTTTGCGAGGTAAAACTTCACTTCTTTCTTGCTACGGACCATTTTCTTTTTTGCACGAGGTTTTGTATTCTTGTCCCGACATTTCGTACCCACAGAATCCGAACTCCTCACTCATTTCCTTCATTGATACGAACAATCCGCCAACAAACCGTTAGTGTCCCGTTTATCACATTACATTTCACATAAAAGCTACGGTATTTGCGAGCCTTTTATTAGGCGCTTTTTTGCCTGCCAATCGGCTTGCTATTACGTGAACAGGTATGTACATACATGCGAGTTAGTTCGGAGAAATAATTAATCGTCAATTGTAACGGAAAATTGTTCTGTTCATCCGAGTCCGAAAATGTAAAGTGTCGGTACGAGTACGAAGGCGAATTTTTATGGAAACTATGCAGAGTCCACGCCGTTGCGTCATGAAAATCGGTTGCGAAAATCTAAATAGTAGACAAATCCCCCGCTCCCGTCCCTCGCCCCATGTGACAGGCCTCTGCTCTTAATCGCTGTACGCGTGAACAAATGATGAAGTGCGGGTGATTGTCGGTCGGACTTGTTCCTCGGACATGCTTTCGCGAATGGTACAGCAAGCGATCAGTAGAAAAAGACATGCTTTGTGCCGACACGCTGGTTATCCCTGCTGCACGTAGGTGTATGGGCATCTATGTAGTTGACGTCCTTGCCGGCGTTCGTATAATGACCCAGTGTGCATATTACATTGTAAACGTACCCTGCACAAATTCGAATTCCCGGCTCAAGGGCGTGATCAATTTTCTACCAGCCTCTCCTCCGTCATTCTGCAAAACACTTTCAAGTCAATAATTTATCTATCCTACCGCAGGCGTATAAAAATGTATACGCTGTTTGTCTTTAATGCGCATTGCGATGCGATTTCAAGGGTGGAGTGAGAGGACTCGGCTGGAGAACCGCTTAATCGGCTAGCTATTGGAATGGTTGCTTTCTTACGACTTTGACTTTCGATGCAGCTGTAGCTCTAACTTGAGACGGCGTTGATCGAGAAATCAGAGAATCAGAGAAGCGTGGAACGAGAGCAGCTACCTGTATATGAAGCCTTCCGTGTACAGTGGACACTGCCTCAAAGAAGAACGAATCTTATACCGATTGTAAGATGGCGGCCCGGATACCTGGTAGGAAGACGAGAAATTTTGGTGAAAGTGGTTACATGATCGCGTGGTGCGTTCGTTGAGGTTTTTGTTCCACGAAATACCGCCGCGACGGCGTTGACCGCTCTACCCGTCACTCGTTGTCTTTTTACGTGCACCGGCTTGGATGTACCTAAGTTCCTATTACATCGACCTCTATAAAACGGCGAGAATTTTATTGTTCCCGACGAGAGCGCAGAGCGATACTTTTCGGAATCCCTATCTCGGTTGGAAAAATTACACCGTCGAAGGGTCGATTTGCGCCGCTCAAGTACTCCGCCAATTTCTCTGCCGCAATTCGCCGTATTTATTTCACTTGTATGACCAGCGCTTTATCGACTGGTTCGCGGAGAGTAATCGCGGGCGCGGGTAGGATATCCCACGAAGCTGGACAATGGAGAAGAAGAGCTTTTAAGCAGACTTTTATGCCCCGTGCGGTACCGAGCTCGACTGTCCGAAAGCAGTCCGCGTATTACCTGGTTGCCTGCCTCTTGGTTCGACCTTCTGCCTTTTCTCGGAATGAGAATGAACTGCTCGACGATGCTGGATGAGGACGACGGCCTGTGCTCTGATCCGCATCCTTCTGCCGTGCAGGAGGAACATCGGCGACACACCGCCAGCCATCCCCGAGGCATGTTCCTGGGGGAACATCCGAATCCTGTACACGCGAATCGCGTTATGTACCATTTGATACATGCGTGTACTCGATACTCATACTGGTACTTCCGTATAAGATTAAGGCGGTCCTCATGCATCGCGACGTCGCTGCCGCTACGGATCAGCGCTACGTATAATCATTTCCTAATTCGAAAGTCCTTCACGCGCGCTCGCCCGAGTTGATATACCGGTATATAAATATAGTTCACCTTGATATATCAGAGTAACATGTATAATATGTGCATATTATATACATGTATATTGTAATATACCTATACCAGCAGTGTATATGCTTGATACTCGCGCATGTATCCCGCGTTGAATGAATTATTGACTCTCGCATTATTGCGTCATTCCCGTGTTGGGTGGCTCGATCTTTTGCTCCTATGTACACCTATCTACATACTTATACCTACGTATTACAAAATGCCAGGTTTATATTTTGGCGCGATATTAATCACGGTGATCTGTCCCCTCTCATCCCCGGACCCTGACGCCGGGAGAGAAAGAGAGGTAGAAAAATCTTATTAAATGAACACACTTTTATTATCCATACAGTCGTCATACTTGTCCGTAACAATACCCGAGCCCGACGGACGAGACATGTATACATCACCTACACGCGTAATATGCATACAGAAAGATCGCAGTATAAATAGCCGCGTACGTATAATCTTAATATTCCTGTCATCTTCCTCGTTGGTATTAAGCAATAAACGCAGTGCAGACCTGGCGGCCTGTGGACTATTCCTCCACGTACTGCAGGCCACTCGATATGACTTTCACTGGAAGACTACTCACGTTCCCCCGGGATAGGTTGTATTATAGATACATACGTTGCATACTTCATATACATACTTTACTTTATCGGTAGTTAGTGAGTACATTTAACGAAGTTCAGTTGTTATGCAGCGAACAAGCACAGCAAAAAATAACATTGGCAAATAAAAATTGTGAGACAGGAAAGAAAGGTTTTTGATGCTGTTGTCTATTAATCTTATTGGCATTTGCAAATGTCCCGCACATTTTTAACCATGTTCAAATGTTCTCGCAGTTTCTGCGTATATTCTACACGATCCGCTATATCGTTGTTTGCGAGAAAAAATCATTTATATGAAGCGAGCACATTTTACGCGTTTTTCCATGTATATTAATTGCACACAAAGTACCCGTTTCTATGACGGTCGCGTGAGTCTGCAAATGCGCATGAGCGAAGTACCGAAAACATCACTTTTAAGTCCTAGGAGGTAAAAGTGGTCTTTTCTACACTGCGCGCATGCGCTGTCGCGAACAAATCTGACATTACGTGACTCTTCTCCTCAATTTCGTGCTTAGTGGAAAAACGCGTAACATATTCTTGATGTATGAAGAATCGTGTGAGACAAGGAAGCAACGGTCTTTTCACCTAGCTTATTTGCAATATTCGTCTTCGGCTCACCTACGACTCGTATCGTAATCTTACGCTCGGCCCGAAAAGACCGAATTTTCCTCCTTGTTACATAGTATAATATTTTATTTTCCCGTAAATGAAACCTTTTTTTCTCACTTATGATCGAGCAAGAGGCAATCAGACCAGTGTAGGACAACACGCTGCGACGTAGAAACAGGCTTATATGTATTCGCTTATGTTAGAGCAAGGAGGATTGGGTAAAACGGGCAAATCGTTTTGTGGCAAAGAATTCGGTGTACCCGCAGTATCAGTGAATTGCGACGAACAACGCTGTGCAGTTCCCTGAAGCAACGAGCAAGCGCCGTAGCCCGCGTTTTATACACATACACACAAACGCACGCGCACATGCGCGCCTAAGCATATACGTATAATAGAAAGTAGAGACGTATACGTGTGCACAAGGCATAGGTAAGTTACTGGAGCTCTTGGCAAAAGCGCGCTTGAGAGACAAGACAAAGAATGAGCGTATAATGGCCGTTGTAAATTTAACTTGAAGTCGTATTTCTACCCCGGAGGCATTCAATTTCGAAACTGCAATGTCTTGACCACGTCGCCCTGCAGCGAAATTCATTAAACAAAACGATGGAGGGAAAATGAAAACAGAAGATAGTGGGTAATTATATCGAAGGAGAACAAGCTGTATAAATGATCGACATTTTCATCCCCATTTCGTTTATCCACGCAAGGGTCGCGGCAAATATTTCATATTTTTTCTTTTCAATCCTCTGTTACCTGAAATCTTGCGTTTATGAACATTTGTACACGCACACGAAGATGAAGCTACACACGATGCAATCGACATGTGCATAACGCATCTCTGTACCCGCGACGATGCGTCGAATATTTGAAAATGTATCATTAAAATTTGTCACTTGTTTCATTTTCGTTCGGACAGCTGCGAGGCTTCTGAATTTCTTGTCCATTTTTTTCGGCTCAACTTCGTTCCTTTTATTGTCGTGTACATTCATCACACTTCCATGATATTCCACCCGGGTCATATATGTACCCACACCTTCAACATTCCCGATAATGAAGATCTGAAATATATGTATTCATACTAGAGAATGAGCAGAACTTGTGTGTCCTTTAATTCCCTATCTTTGTCTTAAATAAGTCAGTATTATCAAATTAAAGTTGTAAAATTCATTGGTAAATCATGGTGGCATTTAAAAAAAATTGTAGGTATGAGAGGGACGGGCTCTAAGGTGTGTCACGTATACGTGCACGCGTGTCTTCATGTGTAACGTCATACAAGAACAGCAACACGGTACGTTTAACCGTTATTGACTACGCGTGGAATGATCCTTCTCTGCAACTTTACACGTGCGTGCAGACTACACGTACAAAGTCAGTCGCCAAGCTAATGGGCGAGTTGAGAGAGATAAAAATTTTCTAAAATTAACTAGGGGCATTAGATACATGTATATGTATAATATATGGAATGCGCATCATCCCTTATTCTGTTATTCCTTTATCCGATTCTTAAATCATGATCCGATTCGCATCTCATGCTCTTTGCCCCTTTCCTCGTTTTCTTGTGTTGTGGGGAAAAACATGGCGGTTCACGATACGAGTCAAATACCTTAGGAAATCAGCATGTGCAGTTTGTCAAATGTTTTTTTTCTTTTTTTCTTTTATATCATTCATGTTTTTACCTTCTAATATAACATATACAACTATTGAAACTTGAAACATCGGTAAAGTGAATAATGACGATATCACGAGGCATTTCAGCTTGTGAAACATGTCTTGTTGACGATAAAAATCACCTCCCTGTTCCGAATCTATAGTGCGGTGCATCTTTTTTCCACTCTTTCGTACTCCTAGCAGGCACATCTATAAATACATATTGTTGTACAAATCTATATTATACTCATGTTCGCGGTTTTATAGTATTCCGTTAGGAATCAAGTTTCGCGTACCCGTATACTCTGTACTTCTGTGTACACAATATTTATTGTTAACGCCTGTATCTGTAACTCCAGCGATACGATAGCAGATTCCTTTTTCCTCTTATATTATTGGCTATCTTATGTTCAATTCAGTGGCATGTCTACATGCATGCTACTGTGCGGTATGCAGCGGGTGGCGATACATAGGTATAGCTGTCGTTGGATGCACTCGAACAAAAGTGTTAAAAGATTGCAGGGCGATGAATGAAATTCTTTCTTATCATCTTGTGCATTATAAGAATCATACTTTCGAGGAAACTTTAACGGTTTCACCTTCACCGCACAGACGCTACTGTTCGGATATATCATTTTTTGTAAAATACGAATGGTAAATTTCGTTAAAAAGAAAATTATTCTACGTTTATGATCATATCTCATTCACACGCCGATTACTTCGGAATTATAGTGATACCTTATACCAAGGCCAGTGACATGGCTATCAAAATTGGTCCAGACCATAAATATTGCGCGTTGGCGTACGTATAACAATGGTGTTTGTTGTACCTTTTACATTATACATCATATTATTATTTGATGGTGAGGTAATAATTATGGTACAAGGACAGAGAGAATTTCTACAGTTAGGCCCGTTGACTTGAAGGGAAAACCGGTAATACACCCAACTTCGGGTCTGACGCATCTCTTCGAAATTCGGATACTCGAATAGGTAGAAAGAAAGGAAAAATTTCACACCTTACGAAATCTCGAATTGTGAACGTTCCTCCCGCGGCTCCAATAGTACCCACACATGTTATGTACAGCCATGCCTGTCGGTACTGCAGATGAAAGTAGTTCCCGCCGTATATATGCATGTCATACATGCACGAGTATAACACCTAGGCGCATAGCTGGGACCGAGTCGTACTAGTCGTATGGTTCGGCAGTTCGGTATTATAATAGATTCGAGCCGAAGGGTTCGCGTATTGAGATATCAGTCGGTCGTGGAGTAAGTAGGTATAAGGTAAGCACATCGCGGCACATACTGCAATGGCCTCCTCTTCTCTTCCGAGAATCACCCGGTCACACATTCACAAACGTCGTATCGTATTTGCATTATACATACGTATGTAAATCTCATACCCTGCGAAGCTCCGAGATGCGGAGGAGGGAGTTATACGTGCCACACACGGTATTATCCGCATAGCTCAAAGCGTGGATACACGGAATGTGCGGTATCTTACAAGTATTAGGTGAGGAACGCTTCACACCCGCAACTGCACGCATGCACGTATCGCGGGGTGGGAGGCTCACATGTATATGTATATGTAGGGTGTCCCATATTTAGCGTGCTGACGAATTTTTTCAAGCGTACCACCCAAATAAATTTCAAATAATTCAAAAACAATTACCCAATATTTTTCACATTTTCATCTCAACTCTAACCTGTGCCGACAACAGGGTGGATTACACCGTTCAAGATACATTCAAGATACTCGTGTTGCGTACACGTTCTCAGCATATATTTTATTACAAAAGTAATAATGTTAAAAAAAATCTGTACCTGCGAGATCTTAATGGTCATTAGTGCTTCTATATGAGAAAAAATTCATATCATCATACCATGCAATCTCGACGAATTGCACTTCCTTTAAACGCAATGCGGCAGATTTCGAAGGTGTGCAATTCGTCGCGATTTCATGGTATGATGATGTGAATTTTTTCTCAGATTGTAGGACTAATGACCACTAAAACCTCGCAGTTACACGTTTTTTTGAACATTATTACTTTTATAATAAAGTATATTCTGAGAACGTGTCCAAAACACGTGTATTTTCAACGGGGAAATTCACCATGCTGTGTATATATATATATATATATATATATATATATATAAATGTAAATGTACACATACAATATAAATACATATATATACTATATATACAAAAGTGTGTACGTACGGCATGCATTAGTGCACCTACCTCCAATTATAAGATCTATGAGCAGCAGAAACCCCGTTGCATTCGTTATACTTGATACAGATACTGCAGGCGCGAAGTTGAGCGTACCTACATACTAGTATCGTAATGTGCTCTCTTTAGCGGTCAGATTTATAATTGCGCGTTATTGCACAAATGGTAGGATGTAATGAAAGTCTGAAAATCTTTCAAGTGCTGTGTTATACCTGCTTACATCCTATGAGGAAGTTACAGGCGGTAAGTATCGAATCCATTTTGCGCCGCATTTTGGATGTATCGTAATAATTATGATATTAGGTACGATATTTGCGTCGGCTCGGTACAGGTCTGCTTGCAGCAGACGATACGGATAGCGAACTTGAACGTGTATGGTGCAGGGGAATAGTCAGGGCATGTGTAACGTTGTGCTATAGGTGCAGCCACCGACCAGGGTACGACGGGGAATTCCCGAGAATATTTGATTGCTTCCATACCGTTTGGAGAATCCGAGTTAGCCTAGGCTAGTCCAGTCGAAGCGCCGCGGTACATACGTGCGTTATTATATACGCGTTTAATTATATTCCCAGTAGTAATTTTGTAGTGAATTGGAGGCCGCTTTGCCCCCCAGGACAGACTCAGCAGCAACGCGGTATTCGTACCAAAACATCGGAAAACTACCGCCAGGCTTGTCGTCGTATAGGTATATATATATACCTACAGGTGATATGTTATTGTATAGTCGCGTGAAAATTAACCGATTGCGCACTTGTCAGGTTTAATGGAACCGCGATAGCCGTTATGAATTTTATTTTTAGTTCAAGCCTTTCTTTCGCGATTTAACCATTTATGTAATTCTTTGTTACAAGCGTTAGTAACCGTGTAGCGGGTAGTATCCAATATTGAAAGAACTGCTTTGCTCACAAAGTTAATATCATGTGACGCAATTTGAGGTTTTTTCTTTTTTTTCTCTTCTTTCATTAAGGCGGATTTTTTCAGCAAGCATGTAAGTGATTTCATTCCTACATGTGAGTGGGTATTATATGCTATAACAATAAACACAACGCTGGGAACAATATACAAGCGATACGTAATTTTCGTGATTTATAGTAACGGGTGTCCGTGTATGATGTATGTATACGTATGTAACGCATAAGCGTGTATATTATACACACGTACGCGAGCCTCGTAAATAAATTAGATCATCGACGGTTAAAAATTCAGGCGAATTGTACTGGCGTTCGTTTTTTTTTTTTTTCTTTTTACCAGCCCGATCGCCTTGCTGTCAATTATTTCATTATTATTAACGCGCACAAGATAGTGATAATTTTATTATTTTGGTTTTCGTCTTTTTTTTTCTGATCGCGCTACGCGTTTTTTAGTGAGCTGAAGATCGGAATGCGGTAGGATTGCTTTATCCACACAAACGCAACTCGATTATGAGTGTGTAGATACACATACTACGCACAGGTGTACAATAATGAAACTAAATTTATCTTGTCCAAGGTACCATCTGTGTACTTATAAATGCGCACAGCTCAAAAGCGTTTCGCGGATACCTTGATACAGCAAAGCGACTGGAAATGTCCAATTCGCAAGTAGAATGATATGGTTATGCAGGACGGCGAACGTCCGTTACCTTTCCGTGATGTTTCTGCGGCGCCATTCGGCTCGTTTCACCCACAAGTCTAATGCTTAAGCAATATATAATCAAAAGAAGAGCAAATTCTAAATCCATGCTAATCGCGGCTCGCCTTTTTTTGATCGACGTCCCCGCGAAATCGGTATACCTTATACGTAATACATACTGGAAGTGCTTTATACAAATGTGTATAATAGGCGGTGAGTGTGAGTACTAGTAGTAGTAGTAGTAGTAGTAGTATTAGTATTAGTAGTAGTAGTAGTAGTGGAAGTAGTAGTACTAGTACTAGTTCCCCGTCGCTGATCAGAAGCTCGCGCCGCGTCTGTCTCTGCACGTTACTTTTTTTCTCTCCTCCTTCTTCATGTTTATTTTGTACGACGAAGACGGAGATAGGAAGTAGTTGGCCGTAGGGACCCGCGAGCACGGTTTGGAAAACCCAACGGCGTGGACGGCCTTGAATTCAATGTGCCGTGGGCCCCTTCTCTCTCCCCATGATGACGGCGACGACGACGACCACCAACAAGAAGACGATGATCGCGACCAGAGGAGATGGAAGCGGACAATCTCATTTCAATTTAAAACATTATGCTCCGAGCTGCCAGCTGCACGTGCAGGCCGTGATCGTTCATCCTCCGAACCCATACGATGACTGACTCACTGACTGACTGACTGACTGACTGACTGACTGATTGACAGAATCCCGGCAGTGTACACGATGTACAAACTCGATTCCTGTACATACGATTGAATTCCGTGACGGAGAGACGCGATTGGGCCTAGCTTTTCATGACGTTCGTAGCACTTCACGGTGAAGCTTCCTGTGCAGCTACTGCTGTTGCTGTTGCTGATACAGACTGCAGAAAGAGGAGGTTTGATGTAGATCGCGGCGGTTTAAAGGTGAAGCGAGACTCTACGTGCAGGCTAGTCACTCTTACTTGTTAGCTTGGGGGGCTAACACACGTCTGCATTTCATGAACGGTGAATGTCTCTGAACGCGAGGCAGTCGAGGGCCATGCCTCCGAGTCGGCCACTCTCGGAGATATTCACCTTATACCTGTGTAGGTGTCGACGGGCGGAGTGAGGTAATGCGGCGTAACGCCTAACTTCACACACCGTAGCGCACCTACTGACGCATTTCTATTACCATTATACCTTTATGCACCTTGTAAGAGTTGATTCCCATTATTATACCACGGCCCGGCTTACACGGATAATTATTAATTGTTCACGCAACTCGGATACCGCAATTGGGAAATTGTACAAATATGAAAATTTGCACAGCGAGAAACGTTCGTACTTACGCACATATTCTCAACCGTGAGTACATCGGTGCCGCGGTACTTTTTTATCTCTGCGAACGTAAGGTCAAAGTCAAAACGATTATGCTAGATGCAGAGAAAAGGAGGGTGCGGCCGCTGCACCGAAGGGAATTCGAGGAAGACGAATAAACGACACGGATGTTGTACAATATGCCGCAGAGAGAATTGCCCGATATGGCGTAAAAGTAGTAATACAATTTAATCCTCCCATAATGGGAGCATATTGAGGCTTCGGGTAGGTAGCTACCCTACATCTCGCTCCTCTACGAGCTGGAAGAGGAGAATTAGGATCACTGCTCGAACCTCTCGGCGAGCTTTTGCCGTTATTAAATATTTTACAGTCTTACGAAACGCTTTGGTACATCTCTCGGGTAATTTTTGAACGCGTTTCGATGGATGACTCCCTCCACCTCCGTTGGCGTCCTTACTTTAACTGTTTGTTCAAACTTTGTCTTTCAACACTCATACACCTGTAACATGTTTCTACGCTGCATATACGCGTCTCGGTATCTCGGTTCTCTCGCATATAATTAAGAAGACGCAAACACCTTACGCAAGCGTATGACTCGCAAATCGCCGCCACGCGTTCCTTCCGAAATAAAATGATGAGTTGGAAAAACCGACGCATCGTACATATTTATCGCTCGATCGGTTCCCTGAGCCTGAACCTTGGAACGCGAACCTATTATAATACGATTGAATTCAACGATTATTATTGTTATTATTAATATTATTTTCTTGAAACCATATCAAGTTCTTTTTGTTTTCATTCGACAATTATAACTGAGGAAACCTGTGCCTGGTTCTAAGTCTGAAACGAACGATTGAAAAAATGTTTTCAATTTCGATAACAGTATAATTATGAATAATCGTCGTCGGTTCGGACTTAAACTGAAATACGAGCAAGCACGGCGGGGATACCCTGCCGGACAACGTCGTTCATATACGTGGGCAGTAGATACACTGTTTCATACGTATAATAGTACATACCCCTATGCTTTTGCACTATCGAAATTCAAGGATTTTGTACGCACCCATACCTCTCTCGACCGTCTCGTGTACCTGTGACATTTTTGAACAATCCTCCGTGAGTATATCTTGTTACACACCTATATTACAAAATATGAATCGGCGAGGGGCCCGCTTCGTCACGTGATACCGGAAACTGGCGCAAACACGAAATGCGAATGAAATTATGAACGTGAAAAAAAAAAATTGCATGGGTCAAGGCCCAGTGATCAATCGCCGTTTAATCAACGCCATCATCTACCGGTGGGACGTACGACTTGTTCAAATCGAAAAGGAAAAGGGAATCACAAATACAACCATAGCTGTCGAACGAATCAAAATGTATGGATATAATCGCAACGGCGAAATCTGTATGGACGGATAGAAGTGGTGGTGTAAAATTGCCGTACTTACGCCTCCACATCGGCGCACCTCTCGATCTGAAAATGAGAGACAAAGACGAAAACGAGATACGCTGACCGCGGCGCGAAGTCGAGCGGGGAATTGGTCAGGGACAGTTTCTTTCACGTACCGGTCCGCTGGACCACGTTGTCGGTAGAATTTGCTCGAGGGACGGTGACGACGCAAAGAGACGAAGGGGGGATCGGGGGGAGAATTTTGGCTATGAGAGGAGGACGAGTCGCTGGTTTACCTGAGAGAAGGAAAGAGAAAGAGAGCGATAGATAGATATAGAGATTGGTGCGATCCTTCAATTTTAAATCGGAGGGAGAGAAGAAGCTGAAACTAACCCACACCACTCTCCTCGAGCCATAAGACACGCAACTGTCATGGCGGCCACACGTGACGCCGGAGAGTTGAACGTCGACGTCGTTTTATAAGTTGCTTATTTATTTATTATTTATTTATTTATTTATTTATTTATTATTTATTTATTTATTTATTCACTCATTCACTCATTCCAAGGGAAGTAAGAACGAGAAAAAAATAGCTTTCCTTTAGTGTAGTTTGTAACGTGTGATATACCGCGGTTTTTATTAAAGAAAAATGTTTCTAATTCTGTAATATGTGTTATGCGTGTAATATTTATCGCGTAACTTTATCGGACTAGATAAATAATTTAATTATTAAACTGAAATAAATTGAACGTTAAAACCTGCAGCTTTTAAATGGATCTTTACGAAATTCAACTTGGTGTAAAATAAACTTGAACAAAATCAATCAGCTGAAAAAATCCTTCTTCGCACATTTGTTGGAGCGCGTATCAACCTCATGAGACCAAAACCTACTCTGTGATAACAGTAAGAAAAGAAATTCTATGACAAATAAGACGACCAGGGGCTAAACAAAACTAAATGAATACAAAAATCAAAGTCCTAAAATACACATATATTTGTGACTATTTGTTTAAATTATTTATTTTTCTTTGTACAATTATTCGTCTGCTTTAAATTTTAATGCTCGAAGATAACGTTTGTTCAATCAGTCACGTGTCCACGTGTGTATACATATATAGTTGTATATGTGATAGATGCAATAACCATATCTGGTTACATCATCGACAGTGATTCGCAGTATGAAATTTGATCGGTTTGTGCA
This sequence comes from Neodiprion virginianus, assembly GCF_021901495.1. Taxonomy (NCBI): domain Eukaryota; kingdom Metazoa; phylum Arthropoda; class Insecta; order Hymenoptera; family Diprionidae; genus Neodiprion; species Neodiprion virginianus. The sequence continues at coordinate 13,751,077 of NC_060880.1, forward strand.
ATCAACGACAATAGCTGTTACGGTAATCCTACATGATGTCGTGCGTGAAGAAGAAGCAAATATTGTACGTGTGTTAAAGGTACCTGAGCTTGTGAAATTCGGTTAAGAAATTCTTTATCTTTTATTATACGTAATAATACGGGTGTATCCCCGTCTTTTCGAATTCGCACGGAGTTGGCTCGCTGAAATAAAAGTGGCAAACTCAAAGTCGGGGTTAGAGATTGCAGATCTAATTTGGTACGTATTATACCCGTTTACTTACTTCAGCTGCAATATAATTTGTTTCGCGTTCAAAATGTAAATGCATAAAAAATTTTCATCTGCAAGTTTTTACCTGTATCACGTGTCAATTGGTATAAAAGCTAGAGTCAAAATCATTAGCGGTCCACGACATAATATCAATTTCACTTTGAACATCTTTTATTTGCTGCGATGCTCGAGTGAATACCAGCTGCCAGAGATCAGAGGCGTGAAGAAAATACTTCTATTTAATTAATGCCTGCACGAAGGTTCATATTTAAGATCATTATTTCTATTACGTTACATTAATTTATCTGTTTGTTATTTCTTCTTCCCTCATAAGTTGAACATATTATCGTCAAAATTTTATGATGTCACTACGTAGGTTATCGTGACAATTAAATTCAAGTAATGGTAGGTTTTATAGGTTTGTTTTGTCGAATGGAGTTTTCGGTATTTTCTCTTGTCCCACAAGTCTCTCGGGGATTGCGGTTTAATCTGGTTTCAAACATCTTTCATACATATGTACACACGTGCAAACAAAAACTTGATCTTGCGTCTCGATTCTCATTTTTTCCCTATGTTCGAAAAACTTGCTCGCGCATGGATCTCGATGTGTATAAGGACGTACACCTTTATACCTGTAACATAGATTGACGGGCATTGGCGGTGTACACATATCATAATATCATACGGACGTCAAATACCGTCATTACCGTCCAAAGCTGTTGACGTCATTCAAATTTACCCACCTGAATTATTGGCGAATCTTCGTATTGATGTCACGCGGATATTCCGCAGATAGTTGAAATGAACTCTCCTAGAGGATGTTCCACTCGTTTACGCATTCGTTTATATATTATAGTATAATCTGGTGACACATCGGCCGCGGTATTGTGTAATATAATCCAATTGTAAGGTGGACGCGGATTTGAAGGAGGTCCACGTGCCGCTGCCTAAACAAAGCGCTCGTGACGCAATTAAGTTTAGAAAGGAATCTGTCCATTGCTACGTCACATCCAGTAGAAGCCGGTACAAGTCATCGTCCTTGAACTTTTTTTTTTCTTCCCTCTCCCCACTCGATTTCTTTTTCGGCTTGCTCGTTTTTTTTTTCTTACCTTTTTCTGTTTCAATTTTTATTAAACCGCGGGTCGACGAACGCCGTAAAGCCATGAGGCAGCCAGCAGCCCACGAACAACCGCGTCGCAGTCCTTAGTGTTTGTTACACGCTATAATAAACGCCACTGCCTCCCTCCGCACGCCATCTTGTTTTGGTCTACTTTTACAGGCGTGGCTGGTTTTTGCTTCCTATTCAGTTTATTACCAAGTTTTTTTCGTTTGTTACATTTTTTGTCCCTGCCTTGTCTCGAATCCGCCGTACATAACAGCTCACCGATTCCGATACGAATACTAATACCAATACCGATCTCAATCTCTGCCTCCTCCCCCGCCGTTTTCTCTTCATCGTTGATCTCCTTCTCTGTACCAGCTTCATCTGTAGTCCGGTAGAGTGCGTATACAATAGCGTTATACGGCAATTTCTTATTTAATGCAACGAATTGAATCAAACGTCTTTATGCAGCCTTATTGGGATAACCCTCGTTGCGATTCGCTTATTTCACTCATTTGGTGATATACTTATCACACAGAGTATGCTCACTTTTCGTTGGTGTGGCGGTACGGAATGAACATTTCTTTGCGTGTAGCAGGTATACGTTACGTATGATACACGTATTATATTTGGAAGCTGCCAGATGTTTCACGTCTAGATTCATTCATCTCTATACTACCGCACCCCTACACAGTATACTGATGAATATGTGTACGTACCCATAGGTATACATGAATGCGAATTCTTAGTGGCTGAACGTTGGTGTGACAAAATTGATGGTCGGGTGCGCGAAACTTGGCACGCAGTTTAAATACAACCGTGAGAAGCCGCGCGTTACTCTATTTATAAAGCTTGGAAGAAAACAAATATCGCCTGAAATAGATTATCATTCACAACGTTCGACTTATACACCTACGCGAGCTTGCGGTGATATCACCAAGTATAATTTGTTCGATGCCACGAAACTTTACAAATTCGAAAGGTACATAGATTGGTATAAAAATAAAAAGATAAAAATTATATCGAAAGGTAATGAAAATATTTTTCACACACTGCGTGCAGTTGCCGCTTGGTGTGTATGTAGGTATATATACCCATATACAATACATGTAATAGGTTGTCATGCTGCTACGTAGAATAATTAATACCCTGCGTTTATTAAGCCTCTCTTGAGAGGCGAAATGAATTGCACGTGGAGCGTAAGAATGATTGTAGGCGGAGAAAGGCGGAACAGAAACAAATGTGATCATAGCGTATGCAGTTGACGTTGTGTCAAGAGATTTTCAGGATACAAGTGAATCTCGTGACGTCAGAGGCGTGTGAAGCACGTGTGAAGGAGATGGTCGACCGGCAACGAGATGTTGCTGTGAGAGCGGGGGAGATGCTGAAGCATCTAAAAGAACTATGAAAAACTGGTCAATGGGATTCACGCGTCGCGTCGATACAGATACAGCGATTTGCCGTGATATCTCTGAAATTAATTACGCTTCGTACATATTCTATTACACGGGATACATGCCGTCGATAAGTAATCCCGGAAATGGATTTCATATTTCGTACGTTAAGCAGCAGCTCGTTTTCAAAAAACCATCTCTCGTAACTCTTGTTGTTTCTCTAACGTACTAGACGACGAGAATGAGCTCCGCGAAGAATGAAGATTATACCTATGTTCATAATTATATCACAGAATAATGCATATCAGTGAATATAGTGCACTCGTAATTTTATCTTTCTCGTTTCACTACGGTTGAAATTTCTATTTGTAATGGTATTTAAAAATCTGCACTCACATGAATTTCCCTTTTTCAATTCAATTTCATTATCATGATTGTTGTTATTAATGATGGTATTGTCAATGAGTAAAAAATTATCTCGATACCACAAGCGTGCGTTTAGTGTGCGTGGTATACACATAGTTGTAATTCACCCAGGTGCAAGGTATACTATCGTTTATTTCGCCTCGATCTTTGCTGTGCACTACGTCAAGATGTCAGAGCCGACCCGATCCGACCCGAGCCGATCCTATTATCCGGGGTAGAGTTGGTAGTTGGACGTGTACTCTCGCTGCAGGGGAACGTATAGCCGTAATGGGGCTCACAAAGCAAAACAAAGTGAAGTCAGGTCAAATACAAGACAGGCAATAAACACGGAGCGAGATAAACGGAGTGTTGTACCCGATCCTCGAGTAGAACGCGCAATGTGGAGAAGTATGGAAGGAGAGGGCAGACTTGAGATTTATCCTTAAATACCTATAAGGTGCGTCGTCAACCCTTACTTCCTTCCTTCCTTTCTCGTCGTCTGATCTCTGTCAATAATATTTATTACAGCATACACGTACATGCATCATCAAGTTACGGGAATATCGAGAAACATGCAGCGTACCGTAAAATTACTTGTCGAGAATCGAGGATAATTAACCAAATGTTGTACTCATTTTCACTGTTCTCAGATGCCACAGACAGTACCGTCCGCGGCTGGGTTCTCGTCGTCTTTCGACTATAGCCCGTTCGCCTTCGACCTCTCACTACTTCCCGAGGACCAAGACTCCCTGAACTCCCAGAGCAGCCTGCTGAAACCACCCCAGATAAAGCGGGAGGCTTGCTCGCCCCGACCGGGATCACCGAATACCTACCCGAGCCCACCCTATCCCGGGCTCTGCGGAGAACTCTCCCCAAACTATTCGGTCGGCGACGGATCACCAGGATATCCCACCAGCCCGTACTACGTGCCCCAGAGTCCTCTCAGCGCCCAGTTTTACCCGACGAGTCCCGAACCTGCCTCCAAGCAGCCTGCCAAGAGAGAAAAGAGCTTGGACCTCCTGGCCATCCTTCAAGAGTCTAGGTAAGTTTTCTACGCTACGAGGCAACTGGTCTACCAATTCGATCAAAATTGACTTTTTATACCTGACCGGAATGGTTTAAGAAGTAGGCGGATGTAATAAGACACCTAGCAATTCCCGCGTCTTTTCTAGGCTTCTTGCCGAAAGTCTTGGGTACAAGGATCAGGACTCAACGGACTGCACGGTGCCCTGTACCCCACCTCGTACCGAGGAGGACATATACAACACGCTGGACACGGACTTTTTCGCCAAGAAGGAGGAAGAGTCGAACCCGCTCTTGAAGGAAATACTCTTCAAGGAGGAACCGCTTTCGGCGGATTCATCCTCGCCGTTATCCCATAACACTACTGCGCTAGAATTCGAGAATTCTCCGCTTCGTGAACTACTCTTCAGAAGTACGACTGGTAGTCATCATCACCATCAGCAGCAGCAGCACCACCACCACCATCACCACCAAAATAAACCAGGTGATATAAACGGAAATTTGACTGGCGGAAGGCTCGAGGAGGAGCAACATCACCACCTCGCCTCGCCTGCGGGTAGCGATCTCCAGTTAAGGGAGGAGGCGATATTTAAAGAACACTCGAAGAACGATCACCAGCTTCTCAGGGAGGTTCTCAGGGACACAAGCTTTCAGAGAAAGTACAACCTGAGACCCGTAGATCTTGGAGGTGTTGGGACGGGTTTCGTCGAGAACATGGAGGGCAGCGAGTGCGTCGGTGACTTGGCCAGAGAGCAAATCGAACCGGTACTAAGCCTCGCTATGCAGCAGCTTCAGAAGGACTTTGACAACACTTGCGTCGCTCTAGGCATCCATCCTGGTGAGTTGCGAAAGGAGAAAACTTTTTTTTTTTTACTGGTACGAAAAATTGGACGTCCCGCCAATCGTTGAGCTTCCGTTTATTACGGAACGCATGCAGCCGACATACATCTGCTTGCAGACACGCGGTACGACGATGTAATTTTTTCACATTCATCTCTCTACTCGTACGTTCATACCTATGACTACCTTGCCCCGAGCCAAGTAGCTATGCCTCTATGCCTACCTATGTAGGTATAGGTACATACGTGCTGCTGCTTCTAGTGGCGATGAGACCGGTTCTCATCTATTGGTTTAAGCGGTGACGTCACACCTTGGGATATAACCTACGCACCAATACCCGTGTCTAGTGTAATTGGCTTCTTCAATTTATACGTATAAGTATGCATAGATGATCCCCATTTTCTTTCAATCCTACCTGGAAGATTTTATAAGAGCAAAAAAATCGGTTTTTCAAACGACGCATCGCCATGCTCTTGCTGTCATTTGTATTTTTGCATTCGTCCTCCTTTAGAGCCGAGGCGGTGGAGCGCTGCTGATGTTGCTGCATGGGTCCAGTGGGCTCGTAGACAGCTCCAGTTACCTTCGGTACCGCTCGAGAGTTTCAACATCGATGGTGCCACCCTCACGTCCCTCACCGAGGAAGAATTTTGTCAAAGGGCTCCGCAGGTGAGAATAGCGAATTGACTTTCAGATGCGAACAATTCCACAGTTTCTTCGATTGACGAATCGAATACACGGATATAGGTGTATAGATGTCATCGCTACAGGCTACTTACACCAGCAGTGATTCCATATTCGTCCGACAAGGAAAGAAACAGCGATCGTGTCACAGAACTTCGGAGAGTGAGATATTTACTCGACTCGTGTCTCAAAGTCGGAGTCAGAGTCTGTATAAGTATACATAGATGCGCAGCATCATCCGTAGACGCGCGATGTTCAGTAAAGTATGCTAATATTTGTCAGAAGCGACGCTTAGATAAACGCGTTCTTACGTAACCAACGACTTGCGCGATTAAAAGTTTTGTAGTAATTTTAGTATTATAATGGGGCGCAAGAGATACACGGATATACCTATATACCACGGATATGTGGTCTGTACAACACATTTTAAGAATCTGCTCTTCTCCCTGCTTTCTGTGTAGTTTTCCTGTATACATTCAAGGAAGAAGACAAAGAATCTGAGATTATGAATATTGTTCGTTTGAAAAATTCTCTTCTTCTCGAGCCGTAGACATTCATGCGAAATAAAATTGACTCGTTATCAAACCATAATCGAGTGTGAATCTTGGTTTGAATTACCCACCACATAATATACCGATTTTAATGTTTTCCGAAAATTCGATACTTCATTTTCGACTTGATAGAACAATGATTTATTTCTACCGCAAACTACGTTAATTTTCTACGATTTTGTACGTCATTTAGAACACTTCGTAGTTTTGTCGTGGAATTTTTCGTAGATTATTGTACTTATTGATAGAGCTTGTTACTTTTTCGTTAAAAATAGTACATTTACATCAAATACGTAGCCCTTTCCTATTCACTTACACGTAAAACACCATACTTTGTCGTAGATTCTTGAACTTTTGGGTAAGGTAAAAAATCGTATGTACGATTCCCGTACTTTTATAGGAATTATAATTCAACATAATTTTTAGTTGATTCTCGCTGTGTTCTACGGAATTCTACGAACAAAGAAATTAAATCTACTACAAGTCATAAATTTTAAGGGGACCTTGCGGTCTAGCGGGTGAGAATTTGACTGCTATTCAACATTTTTTTTTTAATGAAAGAAATGAACAACGTTATTTAAATTTTGTAGGTATGTTGCATTACTTGTAAATTTAACGAAATTGGAAATTAAAAAAAAAACAAAATTTTTTTATTATTTTACAACCGGTGCTGAAGTCGTCCCTTCGAAAAATGTTGACGTTGCTGCTGTTAATGGATTTGGTTCTCCACTTATCCGAAATCAAAAAATTAAAAATGATCCGTAATTATTATGAGTATATCTATCGCAGGAACTATAATGAGGAAAAAAAAATGACAACATGGCGTATTGTCAAACTCAGAAGTCGGAACACAGCCTGATTTTAACAACGTTTTGCTTACAAAAAAATTATAAATACTTGATGGAAAATTTTTAGTCCCTGCGATAGCTGCCAGTGTACTTAATAACATATTTTAATTTGAGATGAATCGGTCGAGTAGTTTTTTTTCATTCATTAACACAAGACAGAAAAAAGTAGTTTCGAGATAAACGCGTTTAAAATTTAAAATAAGTATTTCCTCAAAAAAATTAGATTTAAACGTGTACTTACATTAATCTGAATTGAATAATAGAATAACTCATACTAGATTCGACATTTAATTCTAATTCGACACTACTTTTTAGTTTATTTGCAGAGGTACCAGTGTATTCTGGTGCATTTTCATATGTATATCTATTAACTTTGAACGATTTTTTTTGCTTTGAAGCTTGGTCTTCTACTAGTACCGCTACCTTGTTTACGATCCATTTTTTTTTTTTTAATATATTTTTTTAACAATAATAATTTTACTCGATGTTATTCTGTCTGTAGACCGAGTTATAGTAACCGATTTAACTCTCAAAACTAAAATATTTTCACTGCAACTCTGGTAAACAACTCAGGTGCGTTTTTACGAACAATAGAACTATTCAATGAGCGGACCGCCCGGGCGCCCCTTCTACTTACTTTCGCGCCGACCTTCAATGCGCTGTAAAACTTAAAATACTGTGAATATCATTACCGAATTTTTACAGTATATTCTTAAGATACTATACTTTCGAAATATTGAAAAAAAAAATCGATTTTTTGAAAATTCTAGACCGCAAGGTCCCCTTAAAATGATTTTTTGTAGAAAGTCGTAAATTTTCAAAACTCGCCGCAGAAACTCGTAGATTTTTACAAAATTAAACGCGGTTCTACGAAGAATAAATTTCATAATGTTTGGGACCGAAATTGAAATTATCTATCATAAAAAGTCGTAGATATTCATAATTAATCGTATAAAAAAAAAAAAATTAAATCTACTTCCAACATGTCATTTTTATAATTTTTCGGAGAAAGACTTGGATTTTTATAATTTTTCGTAGAAATTTGTACTTTTCTGTGAAAAATACTACACTTTTTCGCGATTATTTTCAATCTTTGACGCATTTATACGATGTTTTGCTATTTTTTACGATTTCATACGACCCGCAATTTTTCGTAATTTGATGTAAAAATTGTTTTCCCCAGAGTTATCACGCGAGCAATAACGTGATGCGGCAATAACTTTGACGTCAAGCGGTTAACAAACTTGTAAACACGCAGGGAATATAATAAGATATTTGCTGGAGAATTCCCTTTACAGTTTGTAATAAGAAATCTGATAATTACGGGAAAGGATATCTCGGAACTGATGTATAAACCCTGAGCAAAAGTGATATGCTATTAGAAGTGAAAGTGAGTTTCTGGGAAATTGTACTCGTTCTCTGCTGCACGTAACCTGATACTTACAACGTAAATTTAAAAGAACGAAAATCTGTTTTCTCTTACCTCAATTATATTCAGGCGGTGGAACGATTTCCTGGTAGAACTACCCCCCACCGCAGCTTCCCGTCATATGATTTTTCCATATAGTTATACAATGTTTCTACCCGTGACACGTTCAAAGATATTGTACACGATGAAATGGGATGAGTAAAAAGTAAAATGTATTTCCACCATAATATGCGCGTAATAATAATTTTTGTATTGCATTCCGCATAAACTTGCTTCAATGTAATTATTATGTGTAACTGTACACCTGCACGATCGGAGAAAGTCGGTGCTGTAATACTTCCTTGAACTGACAAGCCGACACGCGACTGAAATTCAAAAATATGTATTTTTTTTACAATAATTTGCGGAACAGGTCTTGAAATCGCAGACTTGACGCCTTTTTATAATTTGTCCCGCGCATACATTTGATACAGTGCGTAATCATCGAACTTTCTGTGCCATTGCCAAAACATTTACACAACGTTAATTCGCTGTACAGTTTCTGAATATTCTGCAAAAAAAAAAAAAGGAGAGGAAAACGAGGCATTAATAAAGAACAAATCATTTGCAACTATTGTTGTTGCAAAAATAATTTACGATTAAATTCTATACAAATTCTCATTTCATCCATCCAGCGGTGCGGAATGATTTTCTTTGGAACTAGACATGAAAAAAGGCTGCCCCGTGAAACAAATATATTATGACTAGGTATGAGAATATACAAAGGAAGAAAAAAAAAGTTAAAAAAGTAACGTAGCTACGACTTGCACGCACAGTCGCTCGTTGTTGGAGTGGTAACGTTTTTTCGCGGAACGATTAGAAGATCGAATCGAAACACTGCTCAGGGCCCCGCAATGGAGAATAGATCACGCCTTGTGATTCATTCGAATAGTTGTACCTGGCTGTAGGTCTATATGTATTTAAAATGAAAGAACAATACCTATGAATACTTCAGAAATGACAAAAAAAAGTATAAGGAGAATTTTTCCACGGGGGTAAATGGCAATTTGTTGCCAAGGACATGTCTGTCGTGACACACGCGGATATCACAATGTTACGCAATCGGATTCATTTGATTTCATCAACAGTTATAATTAAGAAAAAGCAAGAGAGAGAGAGAGAGAGAGAGAACAGGAAGAACAATTCTGTACACGTATATACTTATTTATATACATAAACATTGTTCGTCCAACTCTCACGTGATTGCTCATTCAGTGAATAATAAACTGAGAAAATTATTCAAATTGTTCCGGCTACTCGAGATTGGTCAATTGATGAACTTTCCGACTCCCCGATTGGCCAGACCGACGCCATAACGCACAGCACGCCGAAGTGGGTCGCACACACGCGTTGCGCATTATTGCCGACAGCTTTCTCTTTGGCATCGCGAGTCACTCGACGTCTATTTACCACCAGCCTGTATAATATACAAAGAAGAACACCTCAAATTGCAATTTTTATATACTAGTATTTTCTTTTAATAATCGAGGGGGGGGGGGGGGGGGGGGGAGTCATTGGTAGTCTGAAACGAGAATTTCGTCCGTATTCTGCAGTAGCTTTGGCCGCCATCTTCAATTTACGGTTCAAGTCGGTAAACATCGGTCGTAGACAAAAACTTGTTATGACCAGAGATGTAGAGAATTAAATTGCCTACAAGTTTAATCGTTACCATTTATAGTCAAAAGTTAAAGATGGGTGAATTATTTAGACAAAAACAAATTCCCTCATAAATTTAAGATATTGGCTGAAACTACTGCAGAATCTGGTTGAAATTCTGAATATATATACCTATGACCCTCCGCTACGATTAAAAAAAGGAAAGAGTGGTATCGAAAAATTGCAATTTTAATTTTATTTATATTCCGAATGGACGAGTATTATTATACCAGCTCTCCGCTATATGCAAAAGTATATCTACAATGTTCCTCCGAACCGAGGAAGCAAGAAAGCAACAAAGCAAAAATAACAAAAATAAATATAATGCACGAACTGTATGCATATGACAGTTGTTGATCGATCGTGTTATCTGTTTCACAGTGCGGCAGCATGCTTCACGCGCAACTGGAGATCTGGAAGGCGGCGGTCGAGGAATCCCCGAGAAACACCCTCGCGGCCTCTTGGAGCCCTCCTGGAACCGTTCCAGCGACACCTGCGAGCAGCGCCAGCGACGCTTCCTCGATGCCCGCTTCGGTCAACACCGCTGGACCAGCGTCCGCGGGCAGCGGTTCGGGATGCGCGATGCAGGAATATTCGGAAGGTAAGCAGGGATACTGAAATTACGTAATTATCCTCTTGATCCCAACTTACGACCCTCTAACATGCCTTCGGAAACTGCATTCTCTCAACAGACGAGGAGGAAGATCCGATCCCCGCGCAGAACGCCGGTGGAAAGATCCGCAACGGTGGATCTCACATTCATCTCTGGCAGTTCTTGAAGGAACTCCTGCAGAACCCGGGAGTACACGGATCCTGCATCCGGTGGCTGGACCGAAGCAAAGGGGTCTTCAAGATCGAGGATTCCGTGCGGGTCGCGAGACTCTGGGGTAAGCGGAAGAATCGCCCTGCTATGAACTACGACAAGCTCAGCCGTAGCATAAGGCAGTACTACAAGAAGGGAATCATGAAGAAAACGGAACGCAGTCAGAGACTCGTTTATCAATTTTGCCATCCCTACTGCCTCTAGGCGAACAAGATGCGTGAAAGAGGGAAAATCTTACGGATACTTTGGCCTAGTTGTGTTGAGTATGCGTAAGTCAAACCATTGCACTTCCGTCCTCACATTAATTCGTATACTGTATAATACATTTCTTAGACTTATTGCGTAGAATACAGGTACCGTATCAAGGTATACCGTGCCGAATCACCGATGAAATTTGTGCTCGACTTACGATCGGACGAATCTTCGTTGCGCGGTTATTTTAATTTTTATGCATATTCTCAACTTTATTATTATTATTAGTATTATTATTATTTTTGTTATTATCGTCATCATCGTCATTGGCAAAGAAGCTGATACGTGCAGAAACGTAGATGTATGTTCGATATTCGACCGGAGTCGAGCAAAATTATAATCGGGTTGACTTCCAACTCTTTCCGATCACGTATGGATGAAGGTGGTAACGAGGGGTAAAGAGTTTAAAACCGGAAGTCCTTACATAATGATCCATCAAACGTTACGGTTATTGTTTGTCGGACAATAATTTGAAACGTGTCGAGGTGGGTGTGTTTATTGAATCAGTGTACGCCAATTACGGCGATTAATTAAGATATTACTGTTCTTTTTATCGCATATACTGTAGCTTCGTCTTCTATTTGTATTTCCTTGCACGTCAATATGACGGTATTTTTTCCTCATTCTCTTGCCTTCTTATTTGCATATGAATTGGGCGATTTCTGAGTAATCTCTTATATAAGTACAATAAGCATCGCCCGGGAGGTAACGTCCCGCGAATGTGATGTCTTACATATGTAGCAATATTCACTTTCTCTCTTCATTCTACGTCTTACTTTTTATTCTCTTCTTACTACGGTAGCTTCAAGTTCTTTTCTTAGAAAAAAGGGAGAGAAAAAAAAGAAAAAAATTAAACGTAAAAACGTACGTACGTATACTTAAGCCTCCTCTTGTATTTGCTTGCTGGTCTCAATCGTTGGTTGTTATGTCACTATAGGCTAGTCTTAGCGCGTGGAACTGTTCGCTGCTGCTTGACTGGTCTCGCTGTCCTCCTCAAAAAAGTTTTAAAAAAAGTTGAAAAAGCTCATGCAATAAAAAGTAAAAAATACAAGCAGACAATTCTAGACGCGGCACGTTGTTGCAGGTACGTGTTCTCCTTGGAACACTAGTCGAGCCTCAAAACTGACTTACGTGTGGCCCGTTTAAATCGGTGAACCGTGACAAATTGTTCACGCGTTTCCCGGTAAAAGGAAAAATTTCGTTGCATAATCGATTATACTTGGTTATAAAGTAGTCATGAAATACGGTACTAAAGAAATAAAATAAATATCGAAATCAATGTTACATCCGTGATTAACGGTGTCCACAGTCCGATGTTTGCATTTTTTGACATCTTTCACTTCAAAATTGTTGGAAACGTTGAAATGATGTAGAAGGGGTTGAACAGCAGGTGACATAATACAGCTATGAATACGATTCAGACTGGTGATTTTGGTCCCATATATCTATGATATATTCAACATTGTATGTTCCATGAACGATTAGGATTTAAGGATTTATAAATTAAGGATATAGGCTCACGTGGGCTGACATTGAAAGTTAGATTATATTAATGTAAAAATAAGATGCGCGCGCATCTGAGTTTAAATTTATACATGCAAGTATATATATATTTATACACACACACACACACACACACACATATATATATATACACATATATATATATATATATAATATAACAATTTTCGATCGGAGAATATCTATTCTGCCAGTAATTATAAATATATCTTTATTAATAGTTATGGACGTATTGATCGTACCTTTGAAAAAACACAGTTGTTTTTTTTTTCAATATACTTAATGTTACGGATCCCTAATTTGGTTTTACCGTGGCGTAACGCGGTAATAACAAAGTTCTAGAGATATAGAGGTATATCATTTCGATATACCTCTCCAGTTTCGTTCAATCATTTTATATAGCTGTAAATGTAAGTGTTATACATGATGTATACACTGGCAAAATTATATTTATTATCCTGCTTTTTACATGTACATAGCTCCTTGTTACGCTTTATCAATCTTTACTATCGCAATTATATGATCTTTACTCAATTTATATCTATACAATAATTATGATTGCGTATTTAGTTACACATTTGTGACCAACTTGTGTACTTTAAGAGATATTATAAATTTTATCGATAACTTTTTTATCGACAAGTTATTTAATCAAGTATAGGTTTATAATGTGTTGTCTATGGGTATGCCATGAAACATGCCGAATAGATGTTACTATGTTAAAGTGAAAATAAATTTTCACGTTATTGATGCAATATCCGATTGTTAACATCCTATCAGAACAACCCAAATATCGATTAAAGAAACAAGCTTTTCTTTACGCGATATTTAACGACTGACAATGAGTTTCTTGGCATAATGTTGCGAATGTATATGTATATATACATGTCTTTTTATAATTACTACAGTTGTACCCACTGCAAGCAGTTAAATCTTTGCGACGGTTAAATACTATCTATATACGTACTCACAAATAATTAAATTCTTAATTATTCATACATATATGAAAATATATATATTTATAGACACCTATGTATTTTATAAAATGTATTCGATTGAGATTATTATTTTTACTAATACACACATTAATCTTGAATATTGTTAAATATTTATAATGAATACTAACTCAAGGAAAATAAACCAGCGAAATATGGTTCTGTAGTTTTTTTTTTTTGTTGGAGTCCACTAATATCCTATAGTAAAAAACTTGGGTCTCATACCAGACCCGTAAATTATTTGTTTATAGTCCATGTGTGCAAATACAAAATTGATTCGAAAATATTACAAAAGTATGACGTTTAATAGATATTGAAATAGGGAGTGAAAGTCTGAATAGCTGGAACTGTTTCAAGTGAAAGTAAGGATGAATCATAATCGTTCTATAGGATATAACGACGTAGATACGCACGCACACGATGGAGCGTGTCCTCGAATGCGTGAATCACCGCCGTCGTCTCACGTATACGCGTCTTTTTAGCCTTGACGTAAAACATTCTTCTTCCTCTTGCTCTCGTTGCAAAATCAAACCTTGCCTCATCAAATTCTTGCTAATTGTCACACCAGTTGCCATTAAAAATTTTTAATCAATTATTATGGGTAGGCATATACGCTGTAATTAAATGAGAAACAAACTGCGTCGGTGAAAAAAGCTCCAAGGCGCTGTTCGTATTCTGAGGAATTCAACAGAATATAGTTACACAGACTGCGAGGAGAATGAGATATTAATCGCGATGAAAAAGAAAAAGGTTGAAAAAATGAAACGAATAAAAGAATCGAGTTTATAGCCATAACTCTGCAGTGCGATTTGTGGGCGGTTTCGGTACGTAGATACCATCCCGGGATTTACGAGAATTTAATCGGACAATTAATCTAATAGCTTGTTGCAACAACACCTCTCGACCGCGCAACGATGATCGAAGCGAAATAATCCCAGGAACAAGACTTGAACCGGTATTACAAATACATACAATATATCCTGGGCTTGCACGCGAAGACCCGCCATCAACAGCGAGCACAACACAGAATAAAGATGCAAAGGAGATGCCGTCGACGGAGAGATAAGTCGTGAAATGCGCAAAAGGAGACACTTATGATTGTCTTCGTTTCTCAAAGAATATTCATAATTATACCGTGTAGGTACGTTCGTTTGCTTAATTCGAATGCGCGAAACTAGTTCGACGTGTATGAGATTTGATCAACGAGTAAAATTCCCGTCCATTCGACTTTGCTAATGGATTCCCAGTCCCAGTTTCCAGGTGACGTTTGCACCATAGAGACATATGATATACAGTAAACGTCCCGTGAGCGTGATAATAATTCTCCCGTCGTCCTCTCTGTCGCTTTTTCCATGGAGTACGGGCGACGAGCTCTATGAAGTAACTAGGCAGGCGGACGCAGCTACCCCTCTCGTGGCCCCCACTCCATGGGAAGAGCGACAGAGAGGACGGGTGAGTTATTAATTATCATCTGTCCTTCAGAGAACTGCTTCAAAGCCGTTCACGGGACGCTTACTCTATTTTATATATCTCTATGGTTTGCACCCGGGTCATACCTACCGGCAGGCGGATGGCGAGTGCCGAAGGCACCTACGTGTGGAGTTACACCCCCGCGATACCGACATCCATTCCACCAAGGACGACAACATTCTCCACGAAACTAATTGCCAGCTATAGTTATATCAGTATACCTACGCACAAGGCGTGCATACGTACACGTATCTTTCTATAATCGGCGCTGTATGCAGGATCGACATTACAGCCCTCCTGCACTCACTGCAAAGCCGACACAGGCACAATACCTCCGCCATTTATCTACATTCTGCGGTGTATGCCTCCTAGTGTGCGTCGATCTACACGTGGAGTATAGGCATGCATACCATACGTGTGTGCAACGTGCAACCGTATAGTCACCGTTCTGCAGCCATTACCTCACCACTACACATCTGCATCGTTATCTCTATCTACGACACGCTAAATTTATTACCGCGCGGCTTTTGCAATTTATACTTTCATTGCTCGCGAGACGCAGAGATTCGAGGTCTCAACTTGGCTTTATCGACACTCGGTTTTATGCTGCCATACCTATACCTCCACAATCCACCCTTTGTACGTTGTACATATATACTTATATATACATTATACATATGGCTATCGGTTTGAAACCTGCCATTCGGGGCTTCTGACTGTTTAATTATGACTGTTATCCAACCTGGGAGCTAAAATAAGAAAGACAAATGTTCGTTAGATAAAATAAATAAGTGAACTCACAGTAATTGCATTGCAGGTGGCTCGGAAGAATTTTAAAGTAACACCTTATTCACATGCCCAAAACAGTCGTGAGGGTCTCAAAAGATTATGGCAAAGTGGAATTGAAAAAAAAAAAAAATAATGGATCGCCATGAGGGAGTAAAGATACAGATACATTTATTTCAAAAAGTTGTCTCGTTTGGGAAAAAGGAAACAAGCAAACTGCTGCTAGGAAATCTACATCCCAATAAACATTGACATCGGCGGTTCCAGCCACTCTGTATAAGTACCACAATTGCAAGGCAAGAAATCCTAACTGAACCGATAGGCAGCAGAATATAAATCCAAATCAGCACCTAAACACCACGTTCGCCGCAAAGTCCTTTTGTAATATCTGGATGCAACGAGGAAACTCCCAGTGCTACAAGCAGCGGAATAGTAACGCAAAATCGTATCACAATTTGGTCAGAAATGACAATTCAATCATTTCGACTCGAAGGTTATCGACTGACACTGCGCCAAAACTTATGTGCCTGCAGGTTTCAATCTCCGGCACAGTTCTAAACCGTTTGTAAGACTTGAACCCAGCTTATCGAGCGTTGTTAAGCATGGTGAAATCCACAACATAGCCAGCGCCTCGTTGCTAACGACACCGTCAAATGTCGATCGGGATGTGAGGCAGCTACATAGTGAAGGTGCCCGTATTTTACATTACAAATTTTGTGAATTTTCTAACCATTGAACCTCACTATTCTTATCTTTCATCTGAGAATAAACACTGGACCAAATAGTGATTACTCTGTGTTCAGGTAACGTATGCAATAGCTTTTTCTTTCGCTGGTATCCAGTACCCACGATTCCTTACTGACGCAAGACAACGTCGCGTATACAGAGCAAATTGCTAACGACTGCATGGTCCGTCGTCTAATACGCACGCGCTACAATACGAGAGCGGCTATTTTCAGTACGACTAGCCGTCATAAATTTATTTTATACAACAACTGTTGTCGTTAAGTACAACTGCCAGCGACAACTGTCAACATTTTCAGGTTAGGTTCATGATGGTTGGTCACTCTGGGAAACTAACTCGGATTTTTAGCAGACGACGGATCATGCAGTTGTTAGCGTTTCACGCTGTATATGAGTAATCTAGTTAGGCAGTGAATGAAACATGTTGCGCTGGGAAATCGATAGAGATCTTAACTCGTGACTCTCCGTGGCTGCTGCAACACTTTTAACGTTTAGGAGGTGATCGCTTCGTGTTAATTCCTTAGGCATGTCGCTGATTGAGTATTTCTATTCCAGATCCCTCATGGGTATCAAGGACTGGCGACTTTCACGAGATAGAAATTATGAAGCGAGAAAATGTCTGTAAGAGAGCAAAGATACAGTTCCGAAATCAGGTATGAAACCGGTGACGACAGATCAACAAACTTCGATGAGTCGGATTCCGACATCAAGTATACCAGCACCCCACTGAAAAAAATTGATCTAGTACATCTTCGACAAAATATATCGGCCCCTCTGAATTGTGACTCGGAAGAATCGACGGATGTCAAGACCTCCGTAACGAGACCTTTACCCAAACGGAGAAGCGCCCAAGTTTTGAAGAAGCAAGGGGTTCCCAGAACTCGTAGAACTGGGATCGAGAAACAGACGGGGAAAAGACAAATACGGTCGAAGAGGCGAAGACCAGAAGAAAGCAGAAACGATGATCGCGAGAAAGTCGACGAAAGAACGACGACAAGGAGATCTCGTTCCACAGACGGAAATGCGGATTCAGAAAGCCGTAGGAGGGCGGAAAATCTACAGAGACAAAGTGAGTACTCTGATGACACATTTTTTCAGTAAACCCAACAACGGCGATTCAACTTCTCGGGTACAGATTCGTTCTCTTTACGTTGAAACATTCCAGAAAAAGCAGCTGATGAACTACCGATTGCGGAACTATTGCGAAATGCGCAGGAAAATCAAAAAAACAAAACAAGGTATGAGGAGCCATCGCCCATGCTGGAGTTGACAACTGACACCATTTACGTTCAGGGGAGAAACGGGTTCAGTGCAGTGAAAATTAGGAAAAGCAACAAGGTAGAAAACGCCACTGAAAGGTTTTCGAAGCCTATACACGTCGCAATCAAAATGCACAATCTATCCAAATGTGTGATGATCTGGTGCCAGGGTCTTCTCGGCGGTATCGCCTTGACTCAGATCCTCTTGGTGAGTACGGAAGTTGATCAAAGTTTATTTACCGTTAGGGGGCCGTTCGTACTACACGTGATGCTGTTGGGGGGGCGGATGATCTGTGCTATCGTCACGATTGCTGACGAGGGTAAGGAATATCCCGTAAGTGAGCGTCACGGGGGGGGGGGGAGGGGTTAAAATTCCGAAAATGAGCGTCACGTGTTTTATGAATGGCCCCGAGGTATGAACTTTTTCAGATATGAATAAAAGGAATTAACTTTAAGGCTGATCTGATAATTCTAGGTAGCAAAAATGGAAGCTGATCCCAGTCTACTCGCGCTAATAAATGCCACTAACTACCCCCAGATAATATCAGGGATATTTTTATTTCTCGTCACAATAAGTCTTCTCTCTGCGATGGACAGGTACGAAAGTGTATAACAATATTCATTACGTATATTCGCTGTATAAATTGACTTATGCTCCACGTCGATCTTCATTTCTGCAGCGTGCATGATGTTGTAATACTTGTGAATTTTAGAATTGATTTTGGACATTTCGACCTGGACCAATTTTGCATGATTTCTTACCGCCGTTGCTTGGCAATAGTTATACTTCTGCTGTACCTTGTAGCGATCTGTATTCACTTGACGGCGACAGACCAATATAAAAATTCAACAACTCTTGATCAAGGAACACGGCAAATTGACACGGTGAGCCTTAGCGTAGTTTACAAAGTTCACATCGAGTTATAAATATTTCGTGTTACCACGAGCATAACTGAAATTCCTTAAAAGATTTAGCGATCTTTTTGCATGTCACTTGACGAAAATTTTCCGGTCTATTTTCACCTCAGATCCGAACCGTCGATGATGAATACACCGTCCAAAGTAATATGTACACTTGGAAATACGCACTTTGCATCGTGGCCTGGGTCTGCATTGCATTTGGGCCGACTGACGACATGACCACAACGCATTTGGAAGCTCTACTGGAATATGCCAAGTAACATGCAGATCGAAGCTTCCCAAGGTTGAACAAGCAATTGAGCTGAAACGTTCAACTATCATCTATAGCACAGTAGTTTCTAGTTTATACATGAATATAAATAAATGTTGTGATGCTATGGTCAACACTAGATTCTGCATTGACGTCAGATGAGGCGGTAACCCAATGCAGAGTAGAGCAACAATACAAAAGAGCTAATACCAATTATTAGAGTTTCTCATGGCGAACAGTAAGTTGAGGCAGTCCATGACTGTGCTCAGCTCAAGACAGTTATACCGATTTCATGATGAGTTACTTGTGCACACCCAAAAAATTGAACGTAACGTGATAACGGTTTACTAAAAAATGAACGCAGCAGCCGTATACACTGTATAACATTTTTCGATGCGTACTTATATAGACTACAATTTGGTGTCAATTTAAGACTATCTCCGGTAAATTTTCAAATTGACCCCAAAAATCGGTCGATAAACGTTCACACCAGCCAATTTGAACAATAAAATTTGTACATTGCTCGTTATATATTACTGTATCCTACTGAATAAAATGACCAGTCGAAAGTTCTCACAATTTCACAGTCAACATTTGTAATGTAAAAGCAGGTGAGTTACTAAGCGAGTGCAATCTCTAGCCGTGTGAAATCAAATGCAGTAAAAGTGTACAACCCATCACCATATCTCTAATTGAAGGACATCAACTATTGATGAAACACGAAAATTAGTTTTTGCACAAGCTTTGGTATAAGCTAATAGAGGAATTACAATGTTATGTATATATATATATATATACATATATAACGTAAGCGTTCTAGCGTAACACTAGAAACACGTGAACCAGATTTGAGAATAGGAATTTGGAAATATAGAGATAAATAAATAAGTAAACCCTGTGTATTTTTATCGCGGGACTTTAAGCCAATTCTCCAGCTAGATTCAGTTGATTCGTTGGAGGAAAGTCAAACTAAAATAGACGTTGGGGGTGCCGGCTATAATAGTAATAAATATATTCAGAAACTATCGGTATTCGAATTATGACTACAAACGTTATTCAAAGTAAACAAGTAAAGTAAATACACTAGCACTAATATGACTAAAATTTATAAAATTAATCGCACTTACTAATAAATATTATCATTTATGGGTCATAGGGGTCATCTGAATTATATAAAAATGGTGACTTAAGTTTCATACACCAGCGGGAACATACATACACATTACTGTTCCTTACATACACACAGTCATACGTAGTTCAACATCGCAATATATAAAGTGATCTTTAACACAATTCAAGCGTATTTCTAGCGAAAAGCAATTGCATGTAGTCTGAAGACGCTGAAAGCAACGAATCAAATATTACAGACGCAAAACAGTAGAAATGTCGTATAGTTTCAGAGCTGTGAATTCCACGAGGTTCTATGTATATCGTATATAATATGATGTTTATTTGCTCCCTTATCAGGGGTACATCTGCGGACCCCCGTTCCGCTTACACATCCTCTCTTAACCTCTACTTCACTTATATTCTATACTTATAAACTATGTAACAATTTTGTTTTACACATTTGTTTTTTTTCCTTCTTTTGCCTCCCCTTTCTCTTCTCTTCTCCCACTTCACTCTCTCACACTCAGGCTCTCACACACTACCCGCTATCTCCTCACTCACTCTTGCATCCTTCATCTTTCATCCCAGGACCTCCGTTTCCTCTACACTTTTCTATTTTCCCTATTACTCTGCTTTTTCTTCCACCCCTCCTCTTATCTTCTCTATTATTTTCAACCATCTTTCTCCTTGTCCCTCCTCCCCCAAAACTTCCCCCCCTCATCTCTTGCCAGCCTCTCTCTATCCCTAGCCCCGAGCATCCTTCCCACACATGTTCCCATTTCTCCTGCTCCATCCCACATATACCGCACACCTTATTTTCTCTCTTCTCCCAATACCTATATCCCTTCAGCTCATCTCCTAGTCTATATTTTGCTATCCTTCCCCACCTTTCCTCACTCCACCCTTTTTTAAGGTATCCTGGCACTCCCTTTCCCTTAACAAACTTATATTCCTTGTTACTTCTCGACCCTACAATTCTTTCCCATCTCTCTTCCTCCTGCCTCCTTCTTTCTGCTTTTACTAAATCCTCGCCTCTCATTGCACCCATCTCCGATCTTCTCTCCACCTCCACCATTTCCCATCCTCTATCTTCGAAGAAGTCTCTTCTCTCCGCTTCCCACCCCATTGATCCTCTCCCCGCTCTCACCCTTTTCCTCATTTCCATTCTACATCTCCATGCTAACTCCCCACCTTTTCCTTCCTCTAACCTCTTTTCATAATGCCATGCTCTCATTCCTGCTCTTCCTTCCAACATATCGCTTTGTAATTCCTCCCTTACCATGTACCCTGCCACCCTCCTGGACACTCCAAGAACCCATCTTAAATATCTTTCCTGCATACCTCTACTTCTTTTCTTCTTTTTCACCCCCAAATTTCAACTCCATAACTAATCACAGACCATACCAACTTATCAAACAACCATATTCTTCTACCCCAGTCCTTTCCAAATTTTCTTTTTCCTATTCCCCATACCTGCCCCATTACTTTTGCTCCTTTCCTAACCCTTTCCTTAACATGCTCACCTTGTTCCCCATTTGCTTTCATCACATACCCTAGGTAGTTATACTTACCCACCTCTTCTATTTCCCTACGCTGCCGATTCCAAAACACTTTCCTTTTCCTCCCTCCCCCCTTCCTGCACCTCATTATTTTCGTTTTCCCCGTATTAACCTCCAACCCTTTCCTACTAACATACCTTTCCAATGTCCTAATCATACTTTTCATATCATCCTCATCCTTTGCCAGCAACGCCACGTCATCCGCGTACGCCAATGCATATACCTTCTTCCCCCCCGATAAATCTATTCTACCCCACCTTCCTTTCTCTAGTTCGTCCTCCATATCCGCTAAAAACAGCACGAATAACAATTGACTCAGTGAGTAGCCCTGCCTTACTCCCTTTTCCGTCCAAAATTTTTCCCCTACCTGTTTCCCCACTCTTACCCTTCCCCACGTTTCTTTTAGCACCTCCTCACATCTTCTTACCAATCCTTCCCTCACCCCTCTCTTCCTCATGTCTTCCACTAACTTCCCGCGGTCGACCGAGTCAAAAGCCGCCTTGAAATCCACGTACATTATTATTAATTTCCCTTTACTTTTAGCTATTTCCCTACTTATCAAATAATTTATCACGTATATGTTATTTATCGTTCCCCTTCCTGCTCTGAATCCCGCCTGACTTTCCGGCAACAACTTTTTGCTCTCCACCTCTTCCTTTAACCTTTTTTCCAATATTCCCACATATATTTTATACGCCGTCGGTATTAATATAACTCCTCTATATTCTTCTACACTTTTCCCTTCCCCCTTTTTTACTATTGGTACAACCACCACTTCTTTCCAGTCCTCTGGCCACCCTTCTCCTCTCCATACCCTCTGGCACACTCCCCACAACTCCCTTGTAATTTCTGCACCCCCATACTTCCAAGCTTCATTAGGAATCCCATCTCGAGGTTCTATGTATCTTCTCCGTATTCCTGAGCGTCGAATTGATAATGAACAGATCCTGCTAATCTATTCTAACAATAAGACGAAAAGTTAAAGGACTCTATGTATTGCGAAAAAGAAGATTATCTCCTTGGTATTTTTTGATGGTATTTCTCACGGATTATGAAAAACGCTGGTATGAATTTATCGAGACGCTATTCCGACGTAATTTCACACGAGGGAACGATCGCGCTTAATCGCGTCTAAATTTTCTGGGATCAAGTCAGAAGCCGCAAAAGAAAAAGTGACAATTTATCATTACTAGCAGGATTACGGTATCAAGCTAAAGCTTGTCTGACTAATTCAGTCTTCTTGAGGACGCGTATAGAAAGAAGCATCCAGCCTGTTGTTAAATTGATTGATTGTGCATGCATCAATGACTGCATTTGGAAGTGAATCTCACACTGCCACCACTCTGTTACTAATAAAGTTTTCCAGTGAGTTTCTATTGAATGGACTGCGCTCGAGCTTTAGATGGCCCCGTTACTGCGTATTCCTTGATAGCCTGAAGAACTCCTCCCCATTCATATCACACGGTCCGGTTAGTTAATTTCTCTCTTCAGTCTTAATGTTACTGATAGTAGATTCAATTTTTACAACCTTTCATTATAATCCAGGTGTCTCAGATCTATTGGTAGTTCCGTTGCTGTTCTCTGGGCTTTTTCTAGAAGTTCGATATCCGCGCAAAGTAGAGTGTCGATATTATGTTTGCGGAACCCAGTGATGGCCGGACGTAGGTCTTGTAAATTTTCATGAACAAATCCGATATCATGCATGTGAAGGCTTTCTTTATCCTGGAACTTACAATTAGTTGAACTTATTGGCCACGCTATTTATGTATTCTCACCATTTGAGATCACAGGTGATCGTTTTACCAAGGTCCTTTTGAGAGGTCCTTATTGCCATATGGTTGCATCCAAGAAAGTTTACAATATGTGGGTTATCTTAACCCAGATGCATCATAATTCACAACACACTTGTCTTCATTCGGCATAAGAGCAGCCACTTAGATGGCTGCTGATGCAGTTTGTATAGAATTTCCTGTAGATCTTGGGCTTCGTCGGCATAGTCTTGGGGACTCTTGGGTGAGTGGGTTTCCGTAGAACTGTTACGTCCCAGCCGGTAATCACGGCGGCGTCCTCTCCGCATTATAAATTACCGACGTGCAGTTTACCGTAATAGCATCTTACACACTGTTAAGTTCTTAGATCTGTATCGATCCACACAGTTACCATCATAGTGTACAAGGAACACCCTTGTAATGATCATTTTCACGCATATACCATCAGTTATTTAGTAAAACCAAGCTCGTAGCTATGCAATGCTGAGCAGCATATACCATGAGTATCTCCAGATGCAGAACGATGTGTGCGCCTTATTCAAACAACCTTAGTTCTCTTATTTCTGGTTGAGCACCAAGGTTTCTCTCTGAGCACCATATCCCACCACGGCCATCCCAAACATCAAGGATTATCTATCGAATTTTGGTACCCTTAAAAACTAATGTTTGACGTTTGGGATGGCCATAGCAGGAAACGAGGCTGAACATGAGCGGTAACTCCATAGTTGCTTCAATAAGGCGCAAGTATCGTTCTGCGTCTAGGGGTATGTATTTTCACATTTGAACGTCATATGTTTCAACATTAGCATGCACACAGAATGCGTAATCCAAGATTCGGAATAATAAACGCAATAAGACAAATATGCCTGCTAACTGAAACATGAAAAACGTGAAAAAGAAAAACCATGACCAGTTCACAAACCCTCTATTCCTAGAAGCGGGAATCTACAAGGCTCCCTTTCAGCACCAGCTGATCGGCCCTCCTAGGCAAATCGTCTTGTGCTGATTTACCTAAGAACCTAAATCACCAATAAAAAGTCCCTTCTCAAAATTCAGCTCCTACTTCTACCTTTCCAGAAATCTCGAAAAACAGAAAGCTGAACAAAATTAAATATCTATTTGTAGAAAACTAAATAAAACTTCGAATACAATTATACTTCAACCACAACAAAACCAATTTCAAAATTTACGTACAGTACAAATCAACTAAAATCAAACAACTCTTAGTTTCAGAAACTCCATACTCAAGTATTGTTACTACAACTGCAATTAAGGAATTTTCCGAGTTTTCAGATTTCGTTAAAACCTAACCTCCAAGAATTGTTCGAAATGACTTGTTCCTTATCAAAAAATGTGTATTTTAACCAAGTATATGTGGAAACTTTTAGTACTTTTCGTATCTGGAGTGTAAAACACGTTTCTACACCCCGAGTGTACAAAGGTTTTTAGCTAAACAAAAAAAAATAAACTGATATCGGCCTCTCCTGAAGAACAATATTAGTTGATTGTTAGAAAGTATAAAAGAACAATAACTCTCCTAACGATCAACTGAACCGATTATTCTAAGAATCAACCTAACCTCAACTATGAATGCGAGTGATAACGATTCCGGGAATTTAGGTCCTTTTTCATTTTACACATACCGGTGTGAAAAACGGGATTTTACACCCGCAAAACGGACCGTAAAATCCCATCAAGATTTGCGGCAGCAATCTAATTGTTTAATATTATTTATTAATCCACTTATTTCGTTAAATGGTGATTTTTTACTTTAAGACACAACTTTGATGCGCTGGTACTTTGTTAATTTCATCGTTGTAAATCGCCCAATTTTTTGTAAAATATCTATGAATACAGGAAACACATATGCCAAGTTTCAAATTTCTCAAACTACGATTTAGGCGTGGCCGAAAAAAATAGTGCAGTAAGTCCGAATTCCCATTGAAATTACATGGGAAAATTCATAGCCTTGGCGGGAGTACTTAGGGTTGGCTTACAGGCTCCCGGTTTCGCGTACTTTTTTATTGATTTATTTGCGAACTTTTTCCGCCTTGTCCGCAGGAAAATTCAAAAACATCCCAAATAAGGACCAGCCTAATACACATATGCAAAATCATTTATGGTGCCTTTGGGGTCCCAAATTTCTGAAATTTTCTTTGACGAGAACATGTGCAGAACATTAATTCTTGGGTATCAAAGACTGATTCAGTTGTAACGATGTATAGTTTTTTTGCTTTTATTTCTGTACTGTTTTCCGGAACAGAAAACTACTTCATTTCTAATCAACGTATGTAACAGCTTGTTCAATTCAAAGAACAAGTCAATAACAAACTTTATGATTCATAGTAATAATTGCTTACACTAAGATATGTCATTATTTGACATAATAACGTATCCTTACATTGATCTTTAAAAAGAATAGGATTACCAAATAAATCGATTAATATTTTGAAATAGAACAGAAGTACGCATTTATGTTAGTATCGAAATATACAGGATAATTACTTGTAATTTTTTTATTCCACTTACCGTTAGTTACAAAATTTGCAAAAAATGTTTTCAAAAATAGTTCGACACAAATATCACATATCATTAGAGTGGTCTTTAGAAAGCTTATCTGGAAAAGATCTGAAGATTGGCTACAAAAAAAAATTAGAAAATTCTCCGAATCTTGCAGATGAACAAAAACACTCGATGACGATGATCGATTGCGAACTTCAAGTAATGAATAATGAGTGCGAATTAGGAATAATTACTGGTCGATTTGTGATTAAATTATAAATGATTCATCTTTTTTGTACCTTCAATATTTCAAGAATTTTTCTGCCATGGTTTGAATTGTTTCAGGAGTGTCAACGTACAAAGCCATGATTTTGTCCTCATTTCCCCGCTACAATGGAAATACTTTTCAAATAGCTGATGTAGTTCATTTTTCACATACATTTTTCATCATCAGTGATTATTAGTGGTTCCAGCCCAAATTAAAAACTCAAAATGAATTTATGCTCACAGGCACCCGTTTTAGTTGAACTAAGTAGAATGCTGAAATTTTGGACCAATTTTTTCTAATTTTTTTTCAACCGATCTAGGGGGTGCTGAGTCGGTTCAAATACAAAAATGACGTTTTTAAGGATCAGTCAAATAATTATACTAAACAATGCTACATGCGTTGCTTCTTGTATTGTCAAACTGATGGCCCTCTCAAAATCAAGCGTGTAACCGACGCATCAATCAACCTTCAGCATCAGAGGTTCTGTGAAATAAAAAACGATTATTTCGAAAATTGCTTTCCAATATCTCATATGAGTTGTAATTTGAGAAAATGAGATACAGAAAATCATGTGCAAGTTATGCGTAGTCATAGTTTGCACGATCCAAAACAGAACAATTCACAGATGGTGACGAGCTGAACGAAAATCCCGAACGAAACGACATCAGAGTTTGCACACACGGACATCATACGGTTTGTGAGTCGAATTGAAATCTGAAAATGAATCACGCAGCGAATTGAAGATCTCTCCCAGCGCTCTTCCTAGAACGTAACAGAACTTCGTTAAGATTATTCTTTGAAGAAATTATTCTTCTTTTTCTCCTTTTGATTGGTGCACGTTAAACCTTAATTATACGTGGGATGAAGTGAAAGTTGTTATTGGCCATTCTACCAAATCCTGTACGCAAATCCGGCCTCCAAGTTTTTGATTTTTTTTTTATGTGTTCTTCGCATTATTTAAATGTCAACAAAGAGATTTCTCGAGTGTGAAAGATCTCTGAGTTCAGTTTTCGTAATTATCGGATTCTTCGAAATTTATCAATGTATTAAACGGTTCAAAAAATGCCTTAAAGAAAAAATTGAAAATGCGATTTTCGATCAGAAATTTTCAGAATTTTTCGAAGATGATTATAATTTTTTCTCACTCGTCATTTTTTACCCAAAATTCAAAAAATAAACCTTAAAATGTCAATTGAAAATTAAATTTTTTCTCTCAAAATTCAAGAAATTTCTGATGAAAATCACTTCTAAAAATTTTCGGATCGTTTAACTCCAAGGCACAGTTTATAATATCAGTGAAAAATGGTGAAAATAAGCACAAAAATTTTATTTAAACCGAAACCGGAACATCAGAAATTTCCCGAACCTTCAGAAAAAGGAATCCGATTTTCAAAAAACGATGGAGAACATGGCAGAATTGACTTTTTATGTTTTATTTTTTTTAATTTCACCCTTTAAATGAAAAGTGAAAGAAATGATCATCATTTTCTGAACCGTTTAATAACTGTAAAATCAATAACCTTATGTATTGTCCTTTTCTCCCATTCGATATACTCCCTCAACGAGGTATTTGTGCTTTAGTACTTCCACGTCCAACCATATCGCTTCCAGTTCCTAATCAAGTAGTTCCACACTAGGCGTCGTTGGGATATGATTATCTCTTATCATCTCCTTAGCTAATACAGTTGGGTCTGCCATTAGTGCTGCCCACAATAGCGCCACTTCCCCAGTTATATGCGTAAACCCTTTCCCCCCACTTCTCAGAAAATTATCGCTAGCTATGATTTCTCATATGATTCTCTTAATGGTGCCGTCAAGTAAAACTTCTTTTCGTCCATATATATGTAGTTCGGACAAAAAAATTATATTCAACACGAAGCGAACAACAAAACCGCCGGGGAGCGCGGAGGTCGAAGGTGGGGGAACGCCGATTCGCCGAAAAACTCTTCCCCTTTCATCCCTGCTCGGCACTAATGTGAAACCTAACTGTGATGCAACTCCACCTCCTCGCTTCCCTTCTCTATCCTTCCGAAACAGCTGGTAATCTGGTATACTAACTAACCCGTTTGGTAGATGCTGTTTCAACCATGTCTCCATTACCACTGTAACTGTAGGGTCTACATTATTTACAACCCGTCGGAAATTATCCATTTTTACGATCATCGACGCCGGATTGGCATTTAGGACATCGATGTGGAGAAGTGGTCCTATTAGTTTTTTGTTTGGTTGGATAGACTTTGACCACCGACACTATTCGTTAGTGGTGGGGGTAGCCTGACCTTGATGTTTTCAATTTAAAAAATCTGAGGTCTGTTATTTATGAACTTGATATTCATGTCCGTTTCTCCGGCAGCCGCTCTCCGGGCCAGCTCCACTCTTAGATTATCCAGTTGGGCTCTCTGTTTGACTGTTATATCATTTCTGAATCTTATCGCATTGAGCAGTTCCTGAGATGAGATAAGAGCTTGCTTTGCTATCTCCATCGCAGGTAAAATTACCAACATGATCCTGTTCTTTTTAGATATTTCCCGTCCTTGCCGCAGTACCTTAATTAATCTTTCTTATAGGCACCTGCAAGTTACCGAGAATAGTGACAACCTGCACAGTATCTGAAGTTCGCTTCTCATCCGTACTTGTGCGGTCTTCAGTAATCCCTAGAATTATGATGTTCCTAGCACATCTTTGCTTTTCGGCTACTTTTTCAATAAATTCCTTCTCATTAATACTACCTCCTGGGTCTGCTATCACCGATTTAAGTTCTTCATAATCCACTGCCTTGGGTAGTATATCCATACCGTAGTCTAATCTCATCCAATTCTCTCTTTATATCAGTGATTTCGTCGAGCTCCTGCTAGTTCCTCTCCGAATCCTATTTAATAGCTTCCAGAGCTTGTGAGTACTTTCCAAAGCTACGGAATCACCTGCGAGTCTTCCTACCGTCTTAATTGGGTATTTGCATGATTTTTATATTTCTTAACTTTTGATGTTTTTCGATTCTATACATTTTTTTAGAATTTTTGAAAAAAAAATATTTTGTTTTTGTTTATAAGTATTTAAATAATTTAATAAATAAAAAAAAGGCAATATTTAAATGAATAAGTAGCTCCATCTCGCGTATGTGACGTCACAATGCTGAATTTTTTTGAAATTTTTAGCGCCAAGTTCTCCTGTAAGCACGCCGTACGTGTAATCAGCTGTTGCTCTGTGTTGTGATTGATGAAAAGAACGTCTGATAGTGCTGTTTATTATAAACTAAAGTTATTAAATTATTTAATATGTCATTAAAAAACGATTTTTGTTGGTGTATAGTACCAACTTGTAAAAATACTCAAACTAATGCTTGCTTAACATTCTTAGTATAATACATTGACGTGATCATAACCTCCACACAATTATCCGTGTGAGTTCAAAAAAAAAAACACCACACAAAAATTGATTTCTATTTTAATTATTTTCACCGAAGTCTGACATTAATTATACAATGTATCAAACTTAAAATTTAAAAAATGTACTTAAAATTTTTTTAGCGCTAGAAAATATTGTACATTACTCTTTGTGGATTCAAATAAACGCGCCAGTAGCAGCACAATGACGTCAAACCAATCACATTCCGTTTTATGTCACGTGACTTTTATGTGATTTAGGACCACTTTTATTTATTAAATTATTTAAATATTTATAAACAAAAACAAAATATTTTTTTTTCAAAAATTCTAAAAAAATTTATAGAATCGAAAAACATCAAAAGTCAAGAAATATAAAAATCATGCAAATACCCAATTTGTCGAACTTTCCTTGCAGACTATTCAGAAACTTATATCAGCATCTCCGGAAGAATTCCTACATTCCCGGCAGTTCATCATCAGCGTTCTCTTCTTTATCTGCATGAAGCAAGTCTCAGTGGCGGATATTGAGGTACATTCACCGCAGTATTGGGACCGGCATATCTCACAACAGCTAGTGTACGTCTACTGAATGTACGCCATCTACATAACCTCATAAGTCAGGCGGATTTTCGACGTAGACATAGTAGTACGCAGTTAGCCCTGCTCTAACTAAATGATGATGTCAAACAAGCAATTGCTTCTCGTATGGTCACACTCTAACAGTATTTTTTTTCTATTGCCGTAAGGTTTGACACCATCTGTCATGCAAAGCTACAGGGCAAATTGAAAAATCTTGGCTATACTGCCTACGTCCTCGAGTGGTTTTGTCGATATTTGTGTAGTCGTCAACAGGCCGTTCGAGTTGCCGGTGGTTCTGTTTCTTCCTTGGATGAAATTAACTCGGCGGTTCCGCAGCAGTCTGTGCTTGGCATATTATTGCTTTCTATTTTTGTAAATGATCTTTCAGTAGTGATTCGTAATTGTAAGTACATTCTTTATGCGGACGACCTTCAAATTTATTTCTCGTTTCTCCGACGGATATCAATACAGGTATCAGATGAGTTTCTGAGGTTGTACAGGCCATTTCTGATTGGGCTACAAATAACTGTCGAAAAATCAACTTCCACAAGACTAAGGCGCTACTATGTCGTACTGCTAGGTTTATAAATCAGCTTAATGCCACCCCCCCCCCCCCCCCCCCTAGCTCATATTATAGACGGAAATCATTGTATAAATTATGTTAATAAAGTTCGGGATCTTGATCTCGTGATGATACCTACCCTCTTCTAAAATGAAGATGTTACAAAAGTCTGCAATAAGGTTAACGGCGTATTATATCAAATACAAATTCAATAGGGTGACGTTTTCAGTTACACTTTGCAAACATCTAATGACTGCATTTATATTCCCGTACGCCTCGACTACTGTGCAGCTGTATAGGTACAACAATTTGTCATGCATGGTTCATAATAGGCTTCCGCGTTTCAAGAAGTTCTAACACTTTTTTTACATGGGTTGTGACAACCTAAAAAATCCATTGTCACATCTTCACTAGCTTAATCATTTTAATCACACGTTATTGTGCCAAGTTAACTTTTATACCAAGATAGCATCCTATAATTTTTGGGGTAGCTGATTAAGGATCTGAAATTAAATTTAAAAAATTCAAAATGGTGGATCCAATACGACGGACAAAAATTTCAAATATGATCGAATCCGCTCAAAAAACTCTATGCAAGGGTTTTCGGTGTAGTTGATTGCAAATCTGAAATGAAGTTTTGAAAATTCAAGATGGCGGATCCAGTATAGTG
This sequence comes from Neodiprion virginianus, assembly GCF_021901495.1. Classification (NCBI taxonomy): domain Eukaryota; kingdom Metazoa; phylum Arthropoda; class Insecta; order Hymenoptera; family Diprionidae; genus Neodiprion; species Neodiprion virginianus. The sequence continues at coordinate 13,782,720 of NC_060880.1, forward strand.
GACGGAAATTTCGAATTAGATCAAATACGATTAAAAAACTCTGTGCAGGACTTTTCGGAGTCGCTGATTGGATTCGCAATACTGAATATTCGAAATCTGTTTTCAGATTCGTAATCAGCAACCCCAAAAACCCATGGACAGAGTTTCCTCTCCGATTTCGATCAGATTTCAAATTTTCTAAAATCCAATTTCAGATTCGTAATCATCAGCCCCAAAAACTTATAATTCATGGAAAGCATGTTTATGTGTAGAGAGGTAACTTTCGCGGAAATGAATTATTTCTTCGATTATCGCGATTTTTTTCAATCAATTTGTTTCTAACAATAATAATTTACTTTATATCTAAATAAACACTCTAGAATATTCAAAACCCATTAATATCATACTATCAGAATAGCAAAAAACCGTAAAGAAATATTTTTAAAAAGTTCTCTAAATATACAAAAAATGGGTATAAAATGGATGGTAAGAATACTTACCACAATGACTCAAAGGGTTAAAGTCGCTCCAAATTATGAGCATTTAAAGTTGTACTTTTTTAAAAAAAATATCAGTATTTTACCCTTTTGCAAATGCTGGTATTGTGGAGATTTCTATGCTGGTGCATAAATTTCGGCTAGTGCGAGCGATAGGAAATTTCGCCTTCCAAAAATGGGGTACACTCCACTACCCCTCGGTATACAAAAATGGATTTTTCTAATCTAACGTCACGAGGTTAAACATTTCATCCAAATTACAGCAAGAGGAAGCTGTCGAATTTTCCACACTCAAGCTTACGAATTAGAAAAATTTTATTACAATCCCTAAATATATTGACAATTAGGCATCGAGATTAAGTATTGATGTGATAAAATTACTTTTCAAATTACACGGAAAACAAGCATATTGCAACAGAAGGCTTTTTATTTGGAACCCAGCATTGCATATTAAATCGGGACTGATGAATGAAAATATACCTCACGAAGCATGCTTTTCTGCGTTGTACATATTTTCTTGTGTCAAGCTAAAAATAATCGCCAGACGCGTAAACTTTTTAGTAGAATAATTGTTTGAAGCCCATCTAATAGGTCAATCTTCTTTCGTGTAAAATATACCTCAGAAATTTTTCACACTTACGTTTCTAGGGCACGTTAAAATGCTTTCTTATAAATTATAACGATTATTTCGACAATTTAACTCTCATAACATTAAAATTGGCGGCATCATTGTTCGCCAAAGCGAAGCTATTGTTGGCGTAGTATGTGCCGCAATATTTGTGCATTGTAGATCAAAATCGATGTAAGTGATGTTCAACGATATGTCATTATCCATTGCATTCACACACTTTTAAACAATGATACTGATTTTGCTTCCCTACCGTTCATTCGCATCGTATGCCATGCAGCTGATGGATTGTTTACAAAATTGAATCATGTATCGTACTACAGCGTGATTATAGCTAGACGGGTATATCTCCTCATTTACATCTCTACGTAAGTTTCGTATGGATCGATCAACTTTCCATCTCACTTTTATACTCATACAAATCTCTTATACCATCGACCAAATATAGCGAAATCGATCCTCGCTCTTATTTCTGTCTCCGTCATCTTCTCACTGATCTATACAATACATCAGCGTAACTTCTGCATAAAACGTTGCCCCCGTATGTTATATTTATATTCATACAACTTTCAATCGAATGTTATATATCTGTAGTCTGAAAGTCTGATAACGATCTGGAGATGGAGCCGAAAATTGTGGAACGAACAGACGATTTCGTCAAGGTTATAAATACAACAAATTATGTATCTCAGCTCTCCGTTCACTGACTGCATAGAAACAGAGCTTAAATGAAAAATTTTCAAATCTACATCAGAAATAAAATTCTTGAATGTCGCATTCAATCGTGAATGGAAAAAAATATGTGATAATATTTTCACCGTATAGGCGAACGGCTTCTCTTTATGGTAGACTGCGTCGATTCATACGTGAAATTTTTTATCGGTACACCTGGCACGAAACTACTGGGTCTCTTTACGTTATGATAATTTTCAACTTGACCTATACCGCGCAATACGCCTGACAAGCTGTCGTAAGGCAACGCAACACACGAAATAGTATGGACGGATAGTTTCACAGCCAGAGCACAGGCGCACACTTTACGTCTTGTCACGGAGTAGAATACTGCTCCAATTTGTTCCACCTAATAGAATTATCACTCGCTTCGCACATATTGGTTACATATCGGGTCCAGCTATCGGTACACCTGTCGAGTAGTACAAATTCCACGAATCTACGTAGCGGCAAAGACACAAACTAATTCGTTCATTGTCAATAAATGGATACGAAAATGATCAGCAGCAGATAGAAAACTGACAGAAAATAGCAAATACATTGAAATTTAATTTTACGGCTGATCGTCGAGAGGTTATTAATTGTTAGATTGGAGTTCTAGTAACATGAGGAAACGGTTATGATATGTTAAATGTTATCTGACCTTAACTTAGAGTAGATGATAAACGTAATATAAAACTCGAAATAAATCATAGCTTCTGATTTATTCAACTTTCTTGTTCAGCTTATCTTTAACCTTACGATAATACGTAATAACATGATAATCAGTGGCGTAGCTAGACTTTTAGCGCCTCGGAGCGGTGTGCATCAAATATGAGTCCCTTACCCTTTGACAGTGACAAGTCAAACGGTCTAAAACTGCAACTCATCGAAAAACGGCCTAATACGTCGTACTCACTTTCCGGGAAAAGTGGGCTCAATTTTCCATGTTTTTGACAACTCAATCGCATCGGTCTTTACGAAGTCCCAATCATTTCTCTTGTTTGTGAAATAATGACGGTTGGAAATTTTTTGAAATATTGAATTAAACTCCTAGCTTCTCGTTATTCCTCGGAATTCTTACCGTTTAATGACAGATATGTCAACAATTTGATAATGTCGAAGTAACGATAGCGTAATGCATCGAGCGCTTGAATTTGCGAAGACCATCGCGCTGGACAAACCTTTTTTAATGTCTTAACCAAATTGGTTTCATTCGAATCCATTCACATAGCCTATCATGTGACAGAACTGGAAAAAATATATTCAGCGGATCAATTCCTTTTTTTATACGAGCTTGAAGTCCGAAACAAGTAGCACTCATATTTTCAGCACCGTCAAAGGCTCGACTACATAATTTTTAGGTAATTGTAAAATCATGAATAATTTTCAAAACGGTTGCTTCTACTGCTCAAGCCGTTTGATCACTGATTTTTATGAAGCCACAGAAAGTTTCTTTTACCTCTAGCTTACGTGTCCTATCATTTTCATCATTTTGTATCGATACGTAACGGATGACAGTATTGAGTTGATCAATCTTTACGATATCTTGAGTTGTATCTGATATGATAGTCTCGCATGCAGCCTCTTCTAATTCTCTTTTGATCCCAAGATTGATCTGATTTGCAATCAAATTGATTACCACGTTTTATATGTCAGGACTTGGGTAATTGACCATGCCTTTAGAACGCGCTAATAAATCTGCCAATACTTCATCATACCGAGAAAATAAATGTATTACTTCTAGGAAATTCCCTTGTAAATTTAAATTATCCTGCGGGCTCGTAACTTTATGACCTCCAAAGGGTAAATTATTTGCAGCCAACGTACTAATGAATCAGTCTGCTAACGATGGTAAATTTCACAAGAAATTCCGTGCTGCTTTGATTCCTCATGAGATTCAATATTGTGACCTAAATGAGCCAGTCTGCTGTTTCTTTTACAAATTTCGGATCTGAAATGAATTATCAAAAAGCCAAATATTTCTTGTCGTCAAATAATATAACCATTGTCTTTTGATCTTCATTGGCTCTCTACTTGTATAAAAATTCGCGCTGAACCCTCTGTTCTTGTTACGACCAATTGTGTCCTTAGCAAAACTGCCCATTGGTTGACACAGGCCGAGTTTAATAAACAGTCGTTTTTCTTCAGATGTCAGAACATCGGGATAATTAGCTCTATCTAATGAAAATATGATATCGGCAATGTTGCCATTAAAACTCGCATCAAGTTGTTCATCAGCCGAATTTGATATTGAATCTACGTTTGGTAACGGTGAATTATGTTGATCTGATATTTTATTATGTGTGGAGACGAGCCCTGACGCAGCATTTTATGATGATAATGGAACAGAAAAATTTTTACCGGCAGTTTCATTAGCGCAGAAGATGTAGACAGCCCCCCCTCCCCCCAATCAAAATTTCGTCACTTTGCCAAGACTTTTTCGATACCTTATTTTGGGTCGCTTCATTTTCTAACCCTTCCTTTATACTGCAGCGCTGCCTTGTTTATTGTCGATTCCACCGTGACCATGTACCTTTTTCCTAAATGTTGGATATCTGTCATTATAAAACTCTTTCCCAATGAGTCAAGTGCTGTTCCATCTACGATACAATGTTTCGTGGTGTCAATATTTTGACATAGACAATCAATCATCGTACTACCATCGTTATACGGCGATGCGCAGCAGTCAAAGTCAAGTACTCGCCCAGCCACATTTCATCTGCGAGTGAAGTTACGAAATGCCGCTACCTGGCGGTGAACTTGAGCATTCGGTCGCCAGGCACAGACCACTCCACCGCAATGGCCTACCCTCGCGGCCGAGCGCCTGAATCATCCTGCTCCAACTGCTCGATGGTAACTACGACAATGATAACAATAATGATATAATAAATTAATCGTAATAAATCCAAAATGTGCCATCTCAATGACAGGTAGAAAAAAATTGACGAGTAACTACAGTACCTTTCTCTCTTCACTTGCTTCATTTTTTATTTATTTTTTTACCTTTAGATTGATTGATTCAAAACCATCACATTACAGAGACCACGAGCCCAGTCACGAGTTATTCACCCATGCGCCCCATTGAATTATGTATCTATGAACTGAGTGCCAAAACATTATATGTTGTTGCTACTGTATCTTTTGAAAATTTGGGTACCCTCTTGAGTACAGGAGCAGACTGGCGAATTTGAACCAGCCTGGTAATTTTAGTAGCGGAACGGTTCATAACCCAAAAACAGCGAAAGGCGGAAGGTAGGGGCGGGGAGATTGTTACTTTTTTAGAATAATGAACTGATCAGCTCTAATCTTATCAAATTCAGGTATCTATCCTGAGTACATAAACGATCGGATATAAAAATGAATCATTCAGGTCTAGTGCAACGAGCAAACGGCCTTCATCAATTGTTTGTTTCACGGAAGACTGTTTTCGATTTCGTATTGTTTAGTCTATTTGTACGAAGTCAACAGTCTTTGTTAATTTATCGTCAATACTTTCTATGAAACCCGCCAAATGATTGTGATTCTTCGTCACACGATTATTTTACTTCGCTAATACAAATACTATATTATTATATCTGTTCTAATCTTCATTCGAGTTCAGATTATCCTGTCAAAATATTATATGACACAATATTTTTATTAAAGATTTGAAACCTTTCTCAAAAATATATAGTAACTCGACCGGTTCAAATTCGCATCGGCCCATTGGCGATTACACCGAATGACTAATATGGCCAGTCCACGTCTGCTTAGCAATTTTTAATAAATAAATAGATTTTAAATTAATAATTTAAATTAATAAATATTCGTTCTGAGCAGGGCTTCCACTCCGGTCAAAACATTAACAGACAATGTGAAGACCTTTATGAACAAAAACTAGGAATTCAACATTCAAATGAGGCCAAGATAAGAAGCTATTTAATAATATATTGCTGTCGTTTATTTTTCTATACCTATATCTCGAAAATCCGAAAAATGTTACATATAACTCACAGGCCTTATCGAGTTATCATGATAAAAAATCCAATTAAACACAACCCCAGTTATTTAATACTTGATCCTAATATTTTTTATCTCATTTTTCAGTTCCTTGGATCCCTATAATCAGGATAAAGCAACTAGGAATGGTTTTTAGTGCTCTTTTCTCATCGTAGTAGAAAAACGTTGTAAGCTGTATTTACCTGGGTTAATTAATAGCATTGTTAACTGCCATTTTGAGATTCACGTCGTCTTCATGGTGAAAGTGTATTTAATATGAACAATATGTCCAGTTGCTCCTTAAAGCACATGCATATGTATGTATCTATTTTATTCCTGTTATATAATTAATCTATTCTTATAAAATACGCATGTGTTTGTTGGTCCGATTCGAAATTAATCAACCACATTAATAAGTATTGAGATAAGAGTTTAATAAATTATATTTATGCACTTATGCTAGGTATCACTTGTGACAAATATATCTACGTTTCAGATTCAAAGTAAATATACTAATTTAAATCAACTCTTATATGTTGCGCATATTCACGCCCAATTGCCGTGATGCATCATATACCATATATAAATAAGTTATAACAATTTAACGATAACAAATAAATATTCCGAATACCAATTGGATTCCTTATGGACGACAAACTGTTCCCAAGTGTAGGTATACATACCTAGTAAGGGTACTCTGTACACATCAATATGTATACGAAACACTTAATTGTATATTTATTCATTTCATTCTTACCTAATACTGATCAGCTAAAAAATTAACAGGATTCCACGAACGGGTCGTTTCAATGATCGGCGGTCAACATTACTGCATATTAAAATTACTTGACGGTCTTTGTATTTTTGTAGTAAAATTCGAGAGTGGCGGTTGTCAATATTTCCGTGAAAATAATCGTATCGTTCCGTTAAAAGTCAAACGCTAGGTTTCTTTCTGTAATCAAAAATTATTACCACGCCAAACGTTGCGGATCACGTGACGAATAAAATCTCTTATCGTACAGAACTTTTTGTTCCACAAGGACAGTATAGATCTATATGCTCAAGGAGAATGTCCGACGATGCTTGAGCGGGCAACCCTGTTGCATCTAGAAAAATTCTTACAAGTATTTCCGCAGCCCGTGGTGAAAAACCTAAAAGATATAGGCTACAAACTGCGTACGATATTATGCAAGTGGATAAACACCACGATTAATGTGCGCGGTGGTAAAATGTTGACAATGAGACGAGATCACATGGTAAATTTTTTCTGTCATACGTAGACATGCTCGTAGCTGGAAGCTGCGTTGACCTGCCCACCTTCTACCGATATCTTTCGGTTACTGGGCTCACCACTGTCCAAGATAGATTGAACTTTCCCATGTTCCTCCTTGATTTTCTTAGGATTATCAAGGGTGACGTCGAGCCCGAGATTGTCATACGCAAAGACGTTCCTCCAGTGGGCGCTACTTTGAATACCGACGGGATCACCGTGTGATCTGTCCTCGGAAACGGACCTGAACCTCGGAAGGCTGTTGTTTCTTATCCGAGATTGCACATCGACGGTGGTTACCTCGGATTGGGTGTTCTTGGCGAATTCGTTCTCGATTTGATTAAGACTTCGACCCTTCGTTTCGGGCAATATCGTCATCGCAAATATCGCACCGATTAGTCCCGAAGTGCTGAATATCCACATGGTCATCTCAAGGCCAATCGCTGTCCGCAAGTCGGGGTACGTCTTGACAGCAGCGAAGGTCATCATCTGGGCGAGTCCCGTCGTCAGGCCACTCAGAGGACCCCGGAAACGGAGCAGGTAAAGCTCCGAGGTCATCACCCAAGGCAGTGTGAGGTAGCCGATCATTGAAAAACCAACGTGGCCCCCGATGCACATCAGGGGGACCCAGGAGGGCATGGCGTACCTCATCGAAAGGGCGACGCCTGCGGCGAACACCGCCATTCCCAGGCCGCTGACGCAGGCGAGCTTCTTTCGCCCCACGGACCTGGCGAGGCCCGCGCCAAGTATCGCCGAGAAGAGCCGGACTCCCCCGATCGCGACGCTCGCCGCATACTCGTCAATGCTCACGCCGATGTCTTGGAGGACCGTGACCGCGTAGAAGAGGATCACGTATATTCCTGACAACTGTTGGAGGGCGAAGAAGAAGAATAAGGTCAGAAACGGTTTCCACACGTTCGGCTTGTAGAGCGCCTTCAGGAGGCCGCCTCCTGCCCTTCGCTGATTCTCCACGTTAGACTTGCAGAGCTCGCTGTGTTCCGCTTCCGTCAAAACCCCCGGACCCCTCAGCCACAGCAACGACTTTCTCGCGTCGGCCGTTCGACCCTTCGCTGCTAACCAGGCCGGCGTTTCCGGAAGGAGTCTGGAGGAGATTTTCAATTTCATTCTTATCTATCTCATTATCCCCTCTTCTCAACTATCCCGTCACCGCACAGTGCTTCGATTGAAATTGACCTACCTCACCAGAGCAAGCGACACAATCGCTGGGGCGATACTGATCGCAGCAGCCCTTTGCCACGTGGTCAAGGCACCCAGACTGTAGGCCATCAGGACTCCAAGGGAGACGACCGCCGGCCCGGAACTCGCCAGCCAACCGCGTTGTTCAGGCGCTGCGACCTACCGACAAAATTATATAAGATTAGACACATATTAACCCTTCAATACACGCTGAAACGCTCAGCACCCCACTTTTTTTTTTCTTTTGCAGATTTTTATGTATTAATCTACTGTTTCGGTAACAACTGCCAAGTCTTCTGATTCTACATGGCTCCTGAAATATTTCTAAGTGTAAAAAAAATAAAAATTTTATTTATTTGTTTATTGCGAAAATAGCACGTGTAAACAAATGGACGAAATTCGTACTTTTCTCCGATAAAAGCACATTCTGCTAATCTATCATGAAATTTCCCGATGCCAATTTTTACATAAACTTAATATACACCAATAAGTTTTACCGAATTTTCTCAAAATTTTTCTTCTTGTTCTTTTTGTTTGTCCGCCATATTAGATCATCCATTATGAATTTTCGATTTTCGAGTTCCAATTCGTAATCAGCGACCTCAAAAGCCAATATATGAAAAATTTCGAGTGCTTCGCATGTAAAGAAAAATGTATGCATAAAAGGATTAAATGACGTAACATTTTCTACAACGTATTTAATCGAACGTTTGGTACGTACACTCGGGGACAATGAATCTGAGGATGGCTAATCTTTTACACTAGACAGTTGGCAACATAGAGAAATTTACAGCGCCATAGCCGGCCAAGCGCGGAACAAACTCAATCTCAATAAACATAACGTAACCCGTGACCGTCGAATCTAACCTTAGAATAACGCGGCGATGATGACATGTTGGATTGACACGTATTCTAAGGTTAGATTCGACGGTCATGGGTTACGTTACGTTTATCGAGATTGAGTTTGTTTCGCGCTCGGCCAACTGTGGCGCTGTAGGTTTTTCTGTGTTGCCAACATGACTGTCTAGTGTAAAAAATTAGCCGTCTCAGATTCATTGTCCCCAAGTGTACATTATAAGTCGAAATGCGAGGCCGAGTTCGCAACAGTTTTTACCAAGTAAATGTATAACTGTCGCTTGGATCGTTATAAATTAAATTATACGTATACCGACAGGAATAAAAAATATATGTCGAAGTGGTTTATACCTCGCTGACGTAGAGGTACAGCCCGTTGGCCATCCCGGCGCCCAGGCCGCTGACGAAACGGCCGGTGTAGAGGAGCGGGACGTTGGTCGCCAGGGCGATGAAGAGCCATCCAGCGGCATGGGGGAGCGTCGCCAAGGCGACGACGGCGCGACGGCCGAAGAGCTCCGCCGCGATGCCAGCGGCCAGGGCGCCGATTGGATTTGAAACGATGCCGAGGGAGGCGACCCAGGAGGCTTCGGACTCGGTTGCGAAACCGGACTCGAGGAGCTTCGGAATCAGGACGGCGCTGAACCCCTGGGAAAGCCCAACCGATATTTGCCCGGAGTGAGCGGCCAGCGCGGCGAGGATCTGCAAAAATTAGCAAAACGATTCTAATTTATACGCCTGTTGCATATATATTTACACATATCTGCATTACTCATGGAGATTTATGGCGACGACGGGAATCACGCTTGTTCGTTACACGGACGACATTGACATTGAATTTGGCAGTCGTGACGGCCAGAGACATTTGCCGTACAAGAATCCTCTGTTCGGCTTTGAATATACATCGCTAAATACTGCTAATATTTGCGGCTTATATAACTCACTCGCTGTAAACAGTGGTTAAACATGAGCGGTTGAAATTTCCGCACGATCATTATTACGTCATAAAAAAACGTTCCCAAATTTGTTCTAGCTATAAAAATGGAGGTGGAAAAACATTTTTTTAGACAAGTGACTTCTGCCCCAGAAGGAGATTATTTGTATGAAACGACATTGATGCGGATACGTACCCGGGATGACTTTGTGGTGTTGCATGAAATGCCGATGGGAATGACAGAAAATACAATTCAGACTGATGATTCGTTTGGAAAATTATATTCATGTAGAACTCAGTTTTCGACTTACTGCCGGAAAATGGTGACGCCAATTCTTTGAGATTTTACAAATTCCGAGATTCGATTAGTGAAATGATAATTGGCATCTTGACACGTATGCTACCTACGACACGTATTGCGCATCAGGCCAGATGCCAAGTGCTAGAAATAATTCGATTGTATATGCATGTATCTCTGACGTATGTGTGAACATGTGTGCTTCTCTGTTTACCTTATACTTTCGAGGATGAGCAAATGGCTAATTACTTCGAAGAAAACTACATATATTGACTCTGCAGTGTACGTACATACACTGAGAATATGAAACACCTGACGACGTAAATTATCCAAAAATATTTATTTTACTTTAATTTACCGTAATCCGTATAAAAAGAGAGACAAAGACAATTCTGTGCCCAAAATCTACGTTCCCAGTATACCTATGCACACGTACACATCAGAATATATTTCATATAAGTGTATAGGCAAGTAAGTATCGTATATTATAAGAATCATTTTAATGTATTGTAATATAATTTAACATAAGAATTATTTATATATTATTAATCGTTAATATAAGATTTTATCTCAAGTCTGAGAGATGCCTTATAGAATAGGACTTTTTCCATTCGAATGACACGTAAAAACATGCCTACTTGTACCAGTTTCTCCGCCGAATTTTCCAAATCAATCTTGAGTATGATCTTATATATTAAATGAATGTATATGGCCTTATATTACGTGGATATAATAATCGTATGCATAATCAAATCGTTTGCAAAAATCATAATAGTTCTTTTGTACATTGGAGCAACCGGAAACAAGATATAACCAAAGTCGGGACATTTCACGTATTTCGGGAGAATTTTTAGTTCGTCAAAAACTTACGTTTACACCTTGTTCCAGTAGAGAAAAAAAAATCATTGTCCCAATCTGAAACAATCTATAGGGTAGGTATATACTAGCCTTACAAAGTCACTTACGGTTGCTAACAGACGTGGACTGTGCATGGTGTCAAACAATCATGAAATTAGTGAAAACCTCCCTCGCTTATATATTTATACAAATTCGATCTGGATTTACAATAAATATAGATTAGCTTGATGTTTGAGTTAATCAATTATTGAAGCTACAAAGAATTACACACTGAAAACCCTATATTTTCAAAGATTTGATACGACGGGCGAAATGCCTCGTGCCTTACTCTCAGGTAGTCGTCACCAGATCGACGTTTCCAACTGAACTAATCGATTGTGATATCTGCTCAACGCCACCGCGAGCTGAACTCTCCACTTACCAGACAATTGCGAAAAATCACTTTGATAAGATGTTGATGGAATCAACCAAATTGCGTCGTTGTAAAACAATCAACGCTGCACGAGATATCGACAGAAGAGCGTATCTCGTATTGTTAGCGCTATTATCGTGAGGTCTACTCAGAACAAATTGAATTTCATACATTTTTTCTCTAATGAAGGTCTATGCCTGTCAGAATTTATCAATCTCACCATTCTGATCGTAACAGCTCTGTCCCTAAGTTCGTTTGACATCAGTCTCCTCAGATATATTCGACTTCAAACTATTTACCGCGCTCGATGAACGTTTATGATACGACGCTGAAGCTAGCAGTCAAAATTACAAGCTAAACCTTTTAAACTTTTTCGAATTAAAAGTATGCTGCTCGATTTTATCCTCATAATTCTATAAAGGTATTGGGGGTTCAAGGTATTACACAAAATTTTGATTTTCGCACTTTACTACTTTACGCGAATGAACGTAAGAACGTCTGACTGCTAATTCTGGCTACTAGCTTCATCCTCGCATGGAAAGAAATATATCGTAGATTTTGCATCTGCTATGGTGAATATATGGACAGCACTTTTTTGAAGTTAAATATACAGCAATTGTGCCAAGATTTACAAATCTGATAAAAAGAGTTGTCATATGCTTAGCTAGATCAACCATAATTAATGTAGATTTGACTCCAAGAAAGTGCTGTCCATATTTTCACCACACCAGATGTAAAATCTACATTATATTTTATTCCATGCGTGTTTATGACCTCATTAACTGTACACGTACGTTGCCGATATTGTCTGTAGATGATCGTATGGGTTGTTTTAAAGCAGTATACTTATACGCGAATGATTGTCTTTTTTCCCTTCATTTTAGAAAACCTGTAGGATATAATTATACGGAGACAGTGAATATTTTGACGAGGCCAGTAGTTTCTGCGTCAACGCGCCCGTTATAACTTTACCATTATAACTATTATACGAATTGATTAGATCTATGATTATACATACATACATCATATTATACATATGTATAATATAATATGCCATACCCTTTCTTCACTTCATCTGATAGCTCGAAGGTCAAGCGAACCTCGGTACAATATCACTCAAGCGATCTACTGGTTCACATATTATAAACTGAACAACAAAGTACATTAAAATATATCAACGCGGATTTTGGAAAGTTGAGCTTCAATCGATTTCGTATTGAGTTTGCGCGTGATATCACCGCATGGATCTCTTTAGTAGTTGTTTTCGACCACGGTTTTCTCTTATCATTACAGATCAGGTATCATGTTTCTGTTTTCTCGCAAACAAAACAATGGAAACGCGTTTCTAGTGTTTGTCGAATTTTTTCATACACACGATTATCATCGCAGGAATGTTTCTCAAGCAGGTATAGAATGAAAGTGGCGCAAAAGGAGGGGAGGTGGTATCGACTTGATTATCTGGAGCAATAACATCGGCAAATTGTCCAATTGATCACGATCGGAACGAGGAACTTGAATTCAGGGAATCAGTATTATTATATTTTTACAACTAACGAAAGAAAAAAAACTTTATCAAGGTGAGAAACATTGCAAAGACAGCTGCTCGTATGTTATGTGATATTAATTTACTTTTTGACTCAGTGTTTATTCATCTGTGGCGCATTACACCTTACCGGAGTCATCGCTGCATCGAACGTGCGCTGATTGTGAGTGAGCGAAAATGAAAAGTTGAAAATATATAATCGCAGTACGTGACCGCAGGTCTTTGTCTTTGCGAAACATCTTGCCTCGACACCTGAAAAGTACGTTGCTGCAATTTCATGGTGATGCGAAAAACGAGCGTTACCAATGCTTTCTTATACATGCGCGTAAATATTGACAATATCATTCATGACTACGACAGACATTTGCCAATTACAGACTATATACCGAACACTGGATTGACTCGCTTCGGAGCGCATGGATATCGAGGATCTGTATCGATCGACGACAGGAGTTGAACAAACATGCGCCGAAAGGAACCCAATTCATTCCTAGCTATTGCTGCACGATAAGTATCAAAACGGAATTTTTTCGTTACATTTCGACGCTCTCTTTGGCCTCGTGCTACGTTTTATTATGCAATCACGGATAAACAACGAAGTATTATACGATAAACACGTGAGTATACAATTGAAATTAAATGAATGAACAATCGGATGTACGAATAAATTATTAAATAAGTATATAAATGAGTTCACGGAATACTTACAGATTTATATTCATTGACGTGAAATATCTTCCACCAATATTTCGCTTCGGCTATCATATCAACGGAGACTCACGTCTGTAAGAGTGAATCTGTAAAGACCAATTCGGTTATTCAAATGTAAGAACACGTCTAACATCAGATGCATACACTTATTATAAGCATTCATGACAGATGAAACTGCCATTGAATACACGCAAAATGAATAATAAACGTTTTTTAGAGACATAATAAACAAATCATTGAATGCGGCGGAAAATTTTTTTCGCGTCGCAGTTATTGCCTTATTTAGACTAAGTACAGTATCTTTCGCGACAGGTGACAGGACAATATTTAACTACTACAATATACGTATCATCAAGTCCAACTTTCACGAAAGCCTGCGAAATTAAGGAATACACAATCCTGTATGGCTAGTTTGCCACAGCAATTAAAGTGACAGTAGAATATTCGTGAGCCAGTCACGAGAAACGTAATTCATAAAGCGATGAGCCTAATTTCCAAATTGAATAATGGTCCGGCTTAAGCCGCTGCGCTCGTTCGCCACTTTGAGGTGCGTTTAGGAAGTAATCAGTGGAAAAAAGAGCCTCATAACAAGTCACGAGTCACTCACCGTCCGTCACGTGCAGCTCGGGGATATAATGACCAACGTACCGGGTGACCTGCAGAGCAGACGACGGAAGTACGGACGTGCATTTCTGTACCACCGCACTTCCACGCTCAATTTTCATTTTATCGTTTTTCCACCTGCCGCGTGTGTCAGTCGAACCCGATTCTAATTCGTACCATGGAAATGGTTTCAAACGTAGCACCGTGGGTTAGAAGCGTAAATTGACGAATCTTTTTCCTACAAATCACCACGATCCACCGCGCAACGGCATAGGTAGAATCGAACTTTCAAATCTGACGGTTTCCGGTTGCCACGTTAGTTTCGCGCGCACCGCGCACGCAACCGGAAACGTAGGGAAGCGTCGCGGGTTGTGTGCGAGCAGGCGAACCGCCGGAATCATCGCGGAGGTAATAAAGCTGTAACTTCGTTATATCGGGCAAGTCGGGTGAAATTGCGAGTGAATTCGAGAAACAAAGTGATACCAGGCGTCGAACGGCTCATGTTCTATTGAGTGTACTTCGACGAGTGATTGTATAATGACTCGTAATGACAATGGGCGAAAAAAGGAGTTCTCAAATCAAAGGATTTACAGTAGTGAGGTCAAAAGAGACGCACAATGTTCACCGTGAAATAATTAATATTCCATTTATCAGAGATGCGGCTCACGTATAAGCTTCGATTGTAATGGCAGTAAAACAATGCGGGGATAAATCATGAGAGCAAATTCCAAGACGTGCAAAGTACTTGTATGTACGTTTATACCACGAAACGCGAGCTGCGAAGCTATCAAGAGTTCTGCGAGCATCGACGAGTGAATCATTCGGAACGTTCAAATTAAATACTGAACTTAATAACACCAGGTTTCGCCGTTGCTGAATTTCATACCATGCATAGGTAGTTTGTACCAAATAAAAAAGATAATTGCTTGGTGAGCAGATTTTCTTCATTTCTATACTTTTTTTATACGTTATCTTTACAAGGTGCGAACTTTCATTTGCGTAGAAAAATGATCAGACGACCTGGCACCGGGCGGTGTATTATTGACAGGTATAGAGGCATATCTGTCTCGTAGTTTTGCAACACTTTCTACTCACGGGCGGTCAAAGCCGCTGTGACGTCACGGGCAAACGTTTCGTTCACGTTCGGATAAAAAAAGAAAAATGTAGAAAAAAACAGATGACGAAGGATAATCGCGGAACGCTGAGATTACATACTTTTAAATGGAAGGTACATGAGAAGAGAGAGAGAGAATTCATGCATATTAAGAAATTGTAATTTAACATACGTGAACAATTTCCCTCGATGGCAATTTGCTGCGTCTATAATAGCTTCAAGTATTCGCAATATTAGTACACATAGTTTTAGATTTATTTATTGGCACATAGTAGCGCGGATATGATTGCGAAAGTATTCGGTAGATTTCACGTTGTTCTATCTATAACAGTGTTTGTAGCAGTTATTATTACGCGTTGGGCTGGTACTATAAATTTTCCTCTTTGTTCTTTATCAGCGTTTTTATTTCTTGGGTATATCAAATTCTTTTTTCAAAACTTGCTGCTGGATAATCGCGGCATCGACGATAAACGATTGAACAGCAGAGTCGTTAAAATTTTTTATTATTTCTACGCTGCAGTATAAATCTCCAAGAGTTTTCCTTTGCCACAACCAAACTGTATAAGGGTATGAATCAACCGTCAAAGACAACGTAGCCACACTTGCTTCTCTTTCTCGATATTTCACTACTTCTTTTTTTTTCGTTTTAATAACTTTCGGTAAATGTCGATTATCGCGGATAACGTCACTCTTTCGGAGTTCTTCCTCCTCAATTTTTGCGCTATTTGAATGTCACGTGGCTGTAGTCCTTAACGGTCGAATCGCGTGCGATTCGCTCGCACAACTCTTTGATCGCTACTGAGTCAATCGTACTCTTGAGTCGCCGATTTATACGCGGTAACGCTGCCGCCGTCTCAAAACGTTCTCGACGTGTAGGCGGACGTATTTGTGTATTTTATGCGTGTGTATAGGAGGAAAGACTGAAGCTCTTAAACAAGAATTGCCGCAGTTTTGTCATAACGCGTCTTGGAGTTTTCAAAACTTCTGACCGTTTCATTTCCCGTGTCTCGTCGATATGCAATTGTAACAAGGTGAAATGGTGTGTAAATTCAGCTACCACGAAAAATATCGCCACCCATTCAACATCAGGAGAAACCAATAAATTGATTGTGCCATTCTAAATCGTGCTCGGATGTTTACCATTTTTCTCGCTTGTATCATAGAATTCATTTATTCTAGTCAGCGAACTTGTCCAGTAGAATAATACTTCCGTCCAGATTTCATATTTCTATTACACAAAACACGACGTCCATACTCATCTTCATTTTGTTTCATTTTATAATTATTGTTTTTCACACGATTTTCATTCGCATCACGTTGACTCTGCTGCTTTAACGACGCTTGCATTGACTTGTGGTAAAGCGTTGTTACGTATGTTATACGTAAGATGTACATCGACGAGAAGTGACTAAGATCTTCACTATTTTTTCCCCTCTCACCCGCGTTCTTTCCCTCCTCTTGTTTTCTACGTCGCGTGTAAAAAAATAAAGGTACGAACCTGGAAGCGAAGGGCTGAAACTTTCGGAGTACCCGTTCCCTCTCTTGATAGAAATGTCTTGGGAAGAGACGCGATGCACCAATAACAAACACGCGTCATCCCGCACCTGATGATAAAAATAAGGCTAGCCACAGCAAACCTGGTACATGTTGCTCTGTAGCTACTAGGTGAAGTTTACCGCCGCCTAAATGCTACATAACATTGTTATTAATCGTCTCGCACCTGTAATGTATGCATGTATATCAATCGTATCTTCTTAATTCGTTTACAAGTCCTCGAAGAGCACAAACACGATATCTATCTTTTGAATTTCAATTAGAGGGAAAAAAAACTTCTGCTAATGGCGAGAGAACCTGATGGAATCCTCCCGATAACGACTTATGTAATCAATTTATTCGGTTATCGAGCGAGCGAGGCTCCAGAATCTTCTCACAAATGATTATGCTGTATACAGGCTTATTCGTCTTTCGAGATATTTGCCTGGGTTTAGCACATTGGTATAGACCTTACATCTTGCAGCCGGCCAACTTGCCAGAATTTAAACAAAAATCTGAGTTCCAGAACATTCACCGATCATGATTATGTATAAAGCTAACAATAAGCGCTACGCCGGATTGACATCGTCAATGTACGTGTGGCATTTGGTTAGAAATAGTGGTTCAGCTTATTCGCAAAAGTAGTATCTGATCGGTCTTCAAACTAGGGACATCTGTCATCTCGTTGTCAAAAAAATGGCGGTGATATTCCAAGCGCGGTGCACCTCTACCTGTATTTTCACACGCTCATGTCCATCAACAAAAGAGATGACAGGAAAAAGAATGCTGTCCAATCCACTAAATGTAAATTAATTCGACGCACAGTTTCTTTTTTCATTTATTACGGCGTTGTTTCTTGATTCTTTTTATGCGCAGTGCCGCGAGTATAGGCGCATATACATTTGCGCCGGTTAATTATTGCGAAAACAAATAACTTCGAACAACTGCCCATACACGTATTACACATGTAAGGGATACTATAAGTAGTTTAAAGCGAGAAACGAGTTTACTAAATTGAGTCAAAAAAACAAATAAACAAACGATTCTTGCACCGAGAACAAATTCTGGTTAAACCAATCGGAACGGCGGTTACGGGCGGGGAAACGTAGATTTTGTTACATTAACTCGCTATCAGTGAACAAAATTAAATGTTTCCTTGCCCCTTGCATCTGCGGCAAAATATTTAACTGTGTCAATTGATATTTAGATAATGTAACAAAATTTGCGTTTCCCGGCCCGTAACCGCCGTTCCGATTGGTTCAACCGGAATTGTTTCTCAGGGTGTGGCTTCGTTCTCTCAACGTTTAGAAACTTGCGAACCACTCTGTGCAGTTGACTGTTTACTAGTTCGTATTTCAACGTGCAGAACCTAGCTCATCGTCAGCCCAAATCGCCCAATGTCACGGAACAATAATGAGGTGTCTCAAAATCTGACGTGAGAGTTCAACGTTCGTCGAAAAGGTCGCCCGCATAGCGTATGCAATTTGCTGAGAAACAAGTTCCAAACTAGTGTTTTTACGCTGGTCCACATATGATGTTTTCTTCGTTATTTACAGTTTCTGTGCCGCGGGCCGAAAGAACAACAGTAATTAACGTCGCCGATGTACACGGCGTGCAAGGTGGGCGAGTTATATTACACCGTAGAAAAGTCTCCATTCATATCCGCGTGCACTCATGCCTGTTACGGACATCAAGCTCTAATTTAATGCTCCGTGTACGACATTACACAATCGCGTGTTGTCCGCGAGACAAAACGTATGTTGCTGTCGACTGGAGGCGATGAAAAAAATCTGCGCATGATTTTCGGAACGGAAGTCGAAGCGCAAAACTGTTCTTAACGATGTCAACGGTTGTTATTATAATAATTCCAATAATCATAGTTGAAAAAGTTTCGCCAGTTTTGACCCTTACGTAAGTTATTTCCGTCGTGACAAATGCGTCGAAAACCGTTATGCTCATTTTTAATGTCGACTGCGTATAGTACAAAGTGTTCAAAGATAAATGGAGTGGGAAACGAAGCGAATGGCATCGAAGCGCTTCAATTTAAAATATCCTTCTTTCGATTGAATTAGCTGCATAGCGTAGCGGCATGTCGTTTAATCTAGGTACGAACCGTCAGCGAAAAGTATAATAGGAGTGATGAGTGAGGACAAAAATATGGAAATATCAGAAAATTGAAGGGTCGCAACATCGAATTTTTAAAGAAGCGAAGGCTTGATTTATAGAATTTAAAAATGTTGAATGTAGAATTATGGAGAAGTAAAAGAATAGAAAGTTCAGAACGTATAATGACGAACTACAAAATTCTCAGAATTCCTCTCGATGATACAGAATCGTATATAAATTCTTGACTTTGCCGTTTTATGGTTTGACCTTTGTATATTTTGTCATTCTGTACTTCGACTTTCTGATTTACAATTTTCTATACTTGAGCGTTTCACATTTACAAATTTTATGAATAAGATTTTCGCGTCTATGAAAATTCGATACTCTGGTCCTTCTGTCAATCGACAATTCTAGTTTTTTACCCCCTCCCGGAGTGATTGGAACAATTGTAAATCGGGCCCGCTGCACTTGAAATGAAAGCGGTATTATAAATAAGGTGCACCTGAAGCATAATCATAACGATAGACAGCGAGGTGTCCCTGACCTGGGCAACGCTGAAACAAGGTGATGCCGGTTTCAGCCCTCCCATAGAGCAGCAGCAACCTGCAGTTCGTCTATCGCTCGACTCAATCACCGTGGGATCATTTCCACCCGTATCGCGAACCGCCGACTGTAAACAGAGCTGATTTTATCCCCGTTTACGGACCGCACCTCTATCAGCACTCCTGGCACCGATCGAATAATTGCTCATCGGATTTCCCCGATGTCGCAGGCATGAAAAAATAAAACGGAACCACCACCTCGTCTGCATTAAGAGTGCAGACGTGCACGAGGTTTCCGTGAGGTTTGCAGGACCTGGACATGCGTTCGTCGTTATATCGACAGCTGAACAGAACAACATCGTCGTGTAACATCCTCGGAATTTGATTAACAATAAACCACATGGTATCTCAAAATTTCAGTCGAAAACAACGTGTCTTAGAATTTGCTTCAACAACGTCGTACAATCTCAAGTCAATATTTCGTGTGCCGTTGGCGTTGTTCGGCTCTTCGTCAGCCACGGATGTGTATGATAGAACTTCTACAAGATGACGGATTACCAGACTGCAAGACATCTAATTTACGCGTGTGCATAAATATTGGTATGTGGACGTTTAACTAATCGCGGGTTTATTATAGTGATAAGTCCAAGACCGAAAAGCAATTTTACACGCAAGATATCACGGCTGCCCGAGGAAGTGAGATTCGAAAGACAAAAGAGGCTGAAAGAGTAAACCATAGGTATCAACCGCTCGGCAAATTATATCGAGTTACCGTCGATCGAAGGATACGTAAAAAAATTATGAACCGCAATGCGATATTGTAAAACTTCGATTGTTTAATTTCTCTTGTACATTTTGGACCATAATATAACCGTTGCAGCAGCTTAAAACCTATTTTCATTTCTGTCCGTATGCGTGAAAAATACCATCCTTAACAATACCCGTGATTCACTGATGCCAGCCAGCGGTGAATCAACTTATATCGTGTCCTGCGCGGTGTAGGATAATGTACTAGGTAAAAAGGACCCGCGGATAGGCGTTGCAATTGTAATTCTATTAAATTGTAATTGTAACACCGACGGACTTGGCCTAGAATCCCGGGCAATCGTATAAGGCGTCAACGTCTTTCCATTCCATTTTTATCGATAACTTTACCATTTCCAGGAGTTGAGCCAAGGACCGCACGGCGTGGCTGCAGCCGATCCTGGGCGCGCGGTGTGGATGTTGCAGGGTATCGAGGAATATACGACAGATCTAGTTTCGCGGTCCGACACTCACTGGGAGAAGAACGGGCGATTTTTTTAAACCCCGCCAGGCTGCCATTGAGAAACGTGCCCAGCGTATGTAATACCTACACAACTGTATGAAATAAACAAGAAAGATGCAACCGAAAAACATAACGACTCGAATTACTACGTTACTACGATAGAATTCGATTATCAATAAATTTACACACTTTCCTACCGATTCTTGCTTCACGGGTATACATACAGTACCTATGATAGATACGCTTCCGCATTAGTCGAGTACCGTATTCCCGCGTTCTACTAAATTCATAACGATCGGTATGAGAAATCGGCATACCGTGTTGCACAAAAAATTTCAAATGCTGGACCCGCCCCGCGGTACTATACAATGATCCCGATTACATGCCGAGGATAGAAAGTGTTCGACCAATTCTGAGTGGTGGTACACGGCCACGTTCAAGTTCGTGCGAAATTCTACGAAAGCCATTCGGACTTCATTTCGTTCGAAGGACATTCGTACTCGAACAGTTCTCAATTGACCAAATTTTCACACCACGGGTACTTCACAGGTATATAGGTATATAGGTATAGACCTTTTCCTGCCCTCGGACAGATTCGAACGGTTGTTGGCCGCTACGTTCTTGTCGTTTTTACTTCTCATTTCTAATTCATTTCGAACGCTGTTCATTCTGGATATAATATCCACGAACGTGAACGCACATATATTAGCATCGCGATAAACGCGAACGACGGCGAATTGCCGCTTTGAGCGGGGGGAATAACATATGTATACATATACACCTGTGTACATATACATACATACAGGTGTGTTCAGGGCAACTTCCGGCCGGAGGATTAACCTACTTCCGGACACAGGTAAAAACCTTGGACCTTATTTCCTACGACGAGACATATCGATATTATACGAAGCAGGCGTGACCTCCTGTCGAGATCACGGCCTGGAGATAAACGACCGCGACTGCAAGAAAGGTGCCGTCGGTTAATTATGCTCTTACACTCTTGGATGAATTGCTCTGTATGAAATTCTGAAATCGACTTTATTCAGCCTGTAACACCAATGGACCCATCGTCGGTTTCCATGTACTATTTCATCGGACGATCAATCGATCCACTCGCGCATATTTTATTTACCCCTCATCCCATTATATTCCCAAAATTTTCACCGTCGCGGCGTCGGTATCAAAATACTTGCGAAATTCGCGCACTTCAAACCCTCTTATCGTGCGGCTGTTCATACAGCTTATTATATTGCAGTTTTTAATACGTTAAACTTGACCGTACTTTGAGTCGAATGAGCACGTGTCGAGAGTTAAAACAATAACACGTGTGTTAAAGCAACGCCACATTTTGTGTACATGAAAATAACACGGAATTGTGAGTGGACCTTCAATAACCAGGTCAATTCCCCCTCTCTCTGTCTCTGTCTCTCTTTCTCTCTCTGTCTCACTCTATGTTTTCGTTTTGTTTGCTTCATTTTTTTATTTTTTATTTTTCTTCATTTGTACCAAGCAACTGGGTAAACTTACTTCTTTTTCCGCGATTGTTGTTTTTTATACATTTTCCCGTAGTTATCTTATCGCTGAAAATAGATAGCATAGATACCTTCGCAGTGCCTGAACGTACTGTCGTCTTGACACAATTTTTTGTGCCAAATTGTATCCGTTCGCGGAATTATCTAAATGGGTTGTAATATGCAATTGCAATTAGTTTTATCGGGAAATCGATGCATGTATACTTAATTTCACCGATTAACAATATATCTACGAATTCACTGCAATGATTAAAAATTATTTTCAATCATTAAAATGTTTACGCAAGAACAGGCGGAATAATTGACGTTACGTCGGCGCTCTCTAACAATAAATCGAATCGGAAATCGGCCTACGTTCTGTCCCGTTGCGTCACACGACGAATGTTCAGAACCGAACGGTGGCGGATTTTCTAAGCCTGCTTTTGAACGGACTGCAAATGGAATAAAGGACTAAGTATCTTTGTAATTACACCTTTTTATACGTGTTGCATACGCATACGATTTCCGCACTCCAGATGTTTCGCACTCGCATAGGTACTCATATACTTCGTAGCAATTAAACGGTTCAATCGGATTCGCATCGCGTCACTCGCTACACTGGGTCGTAACTATGATTTTCTCCGTAACGTCGACCCGAAACTATAATTACAACACTATACGTATGTATTATATGTAAATAATGATCAACTACGGCTGCAGAAAAATCTCAACGGCCGATTGCGACATATGGCATGCAGCTACTACGAATGTTAAGACACAACAAGACGGATGAGAAAATTGGACACAAATTACGTAAGAGGAAGAAAAAATTGTTTCTAATGAAAATAAATCTCGTGAACTAAGAGCTCATAAATGATTATTTAACGTAATAAGCACACGTTGAATCGTAACAGCGAGTTGTAGAATGATGATTATTATCTGCAACTGATTATCACGTAACGCGCCTGCACAAGAGAACTGTGCAGCGTTGATGGCGATCAAACATGATATTATACCAATATATGTATATGCACTTCATACGTGTAAGAAAGAATTGATTTTGTGACGTTTTTTACACTCGGGAGGTATACTTATGGGGAATAACGAATATATGTGCATTGTGACGCGCACGTCACAGTCTATACCTATGTATATGTTGTACCCGACGGTAATTATACTGCCGTTGTACATTTTTTTCATCATTCCATTTCGTTGATTGTTCTGTCTTGCTTGTATTTTTTCTTCGCGGTCGGACTTGCGGCAATTATATGGATGTGTTGGCCGGTTTGCGAAAATCCGCAATTTTCTCGCTCAGTAACTATAACTCGTTACGAAGTATTGCGGGTATAGAAATTCGATAATGCTGTATCATCGCATGGAAATGAAAGAATTGCTGAAAATTGTATCAATTAATAATAATTTAATTACATGAAGAAAAATAATTTTTATTTTGATTATTAAAGAAAAGATACTTGAAAATTGGACGACCAATCAGTATCCACTTTATCACCGGTTTAGTTTTACATTTTCAAGCTAAATTCACAGAGATTCGTACTGTACAATGTGCAATAAACAATTGCGTTAGTGAAAAGAATCAATTTCGCGTCATCAGGGTCGTCAAGCGTTACACCGGGATTGCAGCGTTCTGTTGGGCTGGTATTCGCCACCGGTGATCTTATCCTTGACTTATTTGAAATTAGAATACAGAATTTTATGATAATCCAGGCAAACGGAGGTAAGAAAGAGGAGGAGATTGCTCAGAATAAATGTCAACAAAATTGGGTACGATAAGGCAGAAAGACCAAAAAAATCTGAAGAAAAAAACAGGAATAACGTAGAGAAAATATGCATATAGGTATACAACTTGTATGACTGGAAGCGATTGATTTTTAATGAATACTTCACGGCGAGCACCACCCACGCTCGGCAGTAGCTGCGACGTTTGGCAATCGTTCAACCACGTATCCCGTATAATAGCGCAAAAGAATAACCCCGCTCTTTTAACATAATGTCGAGGGATTGGTGCGCGGAGATAAATGACATGATAAATTCATAAATAACGCAGCATAAATAATTCATCGGGGAGGTCGGCATCGAATGCATACGATGCAACTCGAGCGAAAGTGCAAAACGATAAGAGGCAATCAAATAAAAGATCTCTGGGAAGGGGTCTTCGTTATTTTTACAGACCGGCAAAGGTTGTGCGTCCCATTATGTCGGCGGGTGTTGAAAATTTGTGTGGGAGAAAATTTATTAACACAATATATGTATAACGTAGTTATCTGATCGCCGAGGCTTCGGGATGATCGTTTAATTCGTAGAGATAATGCGCGATGATACTCTTTCGACATTCGATATAACGTGCCGAATATGTCTAACAGACAATCGAGTTTAAGGAGAACCAGATTTGACATGGTTAAACGGCGCGAAAAGTGTAAACTATTTGAACAAATTTTGCATTCACTTTTTGGCTAAGTTGTAATTTCGAAATCCCTCAATCGAGTTTTCAGGTCAAAGTCAACCTCTCCACAGCCAATTGTATGCATAGTACCCTTATACATAGGTTTTGTGTACATACGACGTGGTAGCTGACTACCTACCTATCTGCCGTCGCGATTTCTATATACCTTCATTTGCATACAACCGTGTTATGGGCGCATGTATGCAACATGTGCCGAGGAAAAAACGAATATATATAACGCGTCTTACGCGTTGTTTCACGCGTGTTTTCTTCCATATCCAAAGTACCCGTCTCTATGACGACAGAGTGAGTCTGCGAATGCGCATGCGCGGAGTTCCGGAAAGACCACTTTTATGTCCTAGGAGTTATAAACGGTCTTTTCTGTACCGTGCGCATGCACTGTCGCGAACAAATCTGACGTTACGCAACCCTAACCTCAATTTCGTGCTTCGTAAAAAGTCCAACATACTCTTATTATACAAGGAATCGTGTGCAACAAGGAGGCAGCGGTCTTTTCGCCTAGCGTATCTGCAATATTCGTCGTTCGCTCATCTACGACTTACATTGCAAACTTACTCTCGGCCAGAAAAGACCGAGTTGGCCTCTTTGTTACACCATACATGGTACTATTGTTAGTTCGATCAATTTCAGTAGAACAACTGCGACAGAGACGATAAAGGGAAGCGGTGGTCTCGACCATTTTCCAAAACAATGCGAAAGAAGTTGAACAGCTACGCCGCGCTGCGCAAATACCTTCGTGGTCGTAGTCCAATAAATTTCACAACTGTATTCGCATGAATGTTATACCTACCAGACGCAAAACTTTCGCGTGGGAGAGACACGGAGACTGACTCATTCTGAATCGCGGTTGAATTTTCATCTCTATTGTAAATTGGGTACGGTAAAGTGACAGACGATTGACTGATAATATTGGCGAGAAGAAAATGAAATACGGAGTATTTTTACGAGAATTCCGCAAGAATCGTAGAAAAGACGCGAGTCGAGGGAAAATGATTAGCTGGATGGACTGCTGTGGACGGATAGATGCGAGGGGGGTATGTGTGTGTTTCATAACGTATGGATGCACATTCGACATGTGACGTTGTTAATGTGTAGATACGTTACACGTAACGCTATTACACAAGCGGTCAGAAGAGGAGAGAAGGCCTTGGCAATGACCAGGCACACAATGCGGAGAGACGCTTTTGCGATGTGGTAACGATGTTATTCCGTGTATCGTGTGTCATTAACTCTCTGCCGAGCTGCATACAAGCCTACACCAAATAGACATTCGATATAGGATCAAATGCGAATTGTTTGTGCAGACGACGATACGCGGATTACTTCCCATTCCTTGTCTCTGTTCAAAGCGAATCTTTTTCATCGCATGTGAGTGTGTGTCGTGTATCGCCATGTATGTATTAATACCTGTTCTATACATTTACATATGCCAAAGCTAGCAATGAGATATGATTTCAATGAAGGAGTCGTGCACCTGATGGAATATTGTACACGGCCAGATAAACGTCGACATTCTGTAAAATTACATCCTGCTCCTGTTATTGTCGGACATGAAAAAATAGTTTTATAATTAGATAAAAACTAGAAGCCTTAGAGAAGCTGTGCAAGAGATTAGAATACCTGAATTCGAAAACAGAGGTATTCCACTAAGCGTATGTACAGGGATAAATATTGATTACAAATGAACCCATGATTACATGAGTTGTTGTTTTTACAATTGAGGATTAGACGCGTGTAATTCGCACTGTGGTGAATTATTATTGAATGAAAATCAGTGGGAAATTTGATTTTCACATTCAATATATTACATGTTGTTGCTATTGTGTTGGTAAAAGGATAAAAAAAATCATTCACGAATGGAAGAGATGTGAAAAGAAGTGCTAAAACATCTCCAATGATAATAAATTTTTCAGAGATAAACTTCGCCAACTTAACAAAGTTGGTTTCAAGAAATAAATGTGGAATCACTGCGTAAATCAGAAAGTTGTGCCTATAGAACTTGAATCAAACTCACGTAATAAATGGTAAGATATTAGTCGTCTCCGTATCAACTTTGCTCAGGAATTGCATAATCTGGAAAAGCAGCGGTGAAGACTGCTCGATTATTTTGAGGAAAAAAAAAACAAAGATAGAAATTTTGTTTAAAAAAAAGTTGATAATGTAATACTAAATGAACGACGTTGTTCGCTTTGTTGGTTGGTGCAACTTTAATGCGTTATTTATACACTCAATCTGTACAGTGATACCTTATCGCCCAGGTAAACGCGACGAATGCGAATTCGACACTACATTTCCTCGCTTGCTTTAAAACTTTCAAATTGAGACCATTAACAATAATTGAAAGTTGTTAACATGCACGCTGGATCATGACAGGGTTAATTAAGAAAGAAACTAAAATTTTCGTAATCTATATCTTATCATGGGAGGATAAGAGCTCTATTGGAAGTTTATTCTCCATCCATGGAGTTGATTTCTTCGAGTGCCTTACGACTGTATCTGTGATACTTGGCAATGCCCGGTCTGTAGTACCATGCCTGATAATCAGTCCTGTCCTTCATCAAGTTTAGGACACGTTCTTCCAAGTGACGGAGCTTTGTTTTTTCATTTTCTTCCCATAAAAAGTGCAATGCTTTTTCGTAGTCCTGCTGATGCGAGGTGAAGATGTAACGAGACAGAAACCGGGATATTGGATTCTGCAACGGGATTTAACTCCAAGTTAAATATTGGTTTCATTGTACGTTACACAATAAAAATAACAGCCAATTTAGACTATCGGTATCCTCGACTATTCACAGCTATTTTTCTCTACCAATGGAAGAGCAGTCCTATAAGCTAGAAAACTAGCTGAGGATAAATTCTAAGGATCCACAGAAAAACTATAGCGTAAAGTATGTTAAAGTACTGTAATAAAGTATGTTACGCACTCTGTAGTATTCCCAATGTTTCGGAACGTAGCCTTCAGGGATTTCTTGCAGAGTGGCAGGTCCGATAAAAATGTAAGATCCTGTAACAATGATGGCGACAGGAATGAGTCCCAGCATCATGTAAAAGTGAAAAAGGTCCTTGGTCTTGTTCCACTGCCATCTGCTCGGCTGAAGGGGGAATATGCGTGGACCATGATCTGACATATTTCTAATGGCTCCTGAAATCGATAGAATAAAATCTCTTGTCGATCATTCTCAGTATTTAAAACACAAAACATAGAATGGAAAACAATCCTAGGAAAATTCCATAAACAATGTAGAATAAGATTGTTTTTCCAAATTCGACAAGGTTCCATTGTTATTTTCATTGTTGTCTAAATGGTCGAAATTTGAACACGTTCTCAGGTCTCCTCAACGAACAATACACGTGAAGTACCAAGCACTTGGTTAGGTTGGAAAATTGCTCCGATACTTGGCGAGAATGAATGAAATGAAAATTGAAGGAGAAGCGAGAGTTGCGTAATTAAAAATTGCTGAATGTGGAACGGAGCATCATCATCTCGTAAAGCTGGTGAACTTCGTAAGTAAGTCCACTCATCGGTGGCTGAGTTATTGACATTGCCTCCGGTCAGGCGAGTTGCGTAACCTTGTTTCATCCGTTTTCACCGAGTCCGGAAGCCCGAGGCCACGACACGTGAACAAATTACGTTAGCTTGTCATTAATGCCAACAACTCACCATTGTTTGGAAATTTTACCGGCACGGTTCCGCGATGTTTGACAATATTTTGACCCAAGGTACGGAGCATGCTACTCCACACCGCCATCTTGGATTGTCTGCAACCCGAAGACTGAAGCCAGAGGTGTGATGAAATTAGGTTGGCAGAGGTTTCTCTCTGTTGGCAGCCACTGACAGACGGAATCTGTCGATCAATTACCGACCGAGCAGGTATGGCGTGGTGATCGCCGGTATTGAATAAAGATTACTGCCGGCTAGTGCCACCGCTCAATTCCCGGGAGAATTTGACTTGAAAATAAGTGAAGAGGCGTAACAATCCGATCGCAATGAAGCCGATTGTTATTTGAACTCGGTTAGAAAATTATCTCGAATTCCGAAGTGTGAGAAGAATGTCTGTCGCGAACTTGGTAAGTATTTCGAGATTAAATATGAGTTACGAACAGGATATGCACAAATACCTTCGCATATTCTAATTGCCATGATCTGTTTGTCGGGACTCTCATGCGATATATTTAGATATCATATATATCCACCGAAATCGCATGGATTTGCGGAGAAATAAAAAATGGTTATTTATTCTCTGAATGTGTATGCGTGAATTTTTGTCACATGACAATCATCTGGACCACACGACATACATGCAGAAAAACAACGCTGCTGTCGGCACACATACCTATAAGAATATATGATGCCTGATGAAATTTCTATGCAACTAAAATATTCCACGAAGCTTGTAATATGTAAATACCTATAAACGCACACATAACACGCTGTGCACACACGTTGTATGCTGCATACAGTACATTAGCACGAATGTAGGTATAATACATATTCGTTTTAACATACCTATTATTAAATGGTGTGCCGAAGAGTCACGAGAATCGTGAGCAATTACGTGAGAACAAGCAAATACTAATTATAATTACATGTTTATCGTCAGTATAATTGTAGCGGATAATCTTTTTACGCTTAGCTCTTCCCCAGTCTCTCTCTCTCTCTCTCTCTGTCTTTCTACTCCTCATCTAGTACGGAAATCTCGCTCATTGTCAGTCTTGCAATGAAAGAATATTTACACAAAATGCCGCGTTACGTATGTGCTTTGGGTATACGTACAATATACATGCGTCAAAGATTCGACTATGCACGAATTCACTTCGGGCCAGCTACGGACTTCGATATCAACCAGTTCGTAATCTGGGACTCACAATCAGATCAGTATTACCGTATTATCAAGCTAACCCGATGAACGCAGAAAACAAACAAAAACTATCTTCTGCATGATGGTAGACCGATTCGTAAGAGAAACATACGAAAAGTCGAAGAAACGTAATCCGGTCAAGTACATATATCGACAACAGTACAGCCATGAATATAAATTGGCATAATAACTGCAGTGTCGGCATTTATTTAAAAAAAAATATTTCCTTTTTCTACCGAAAGTGAGACATTTATACCATGTTGTAAACAGGTTGGAAAATTATCTTTCGTTCGAGCAATACCGCATTCATGTGATTATACGTGTTTGAAGAACCCCAAGGATGAAAGATGGGAGACCGAGCGAAAAAAAAAGAGAGCAAATGCGTGCGAAATGAAGTAACTTATTGTCAACTGATCATCCCCAACTGTTCAAAGACTATAATTTACGTTAGGTATATATGCGATACACACCTATATACATAATGGTGGGGCGATTAAGTGTATCAGGGAAAAATTTCACGTTCTCGTGTCAGTTCATAACCGCGAGAGTGTGCTCTAGCAGTCGAATGTCATGACCCTACCGCAACATCATCCCTAATTGTGACGGTCCTGATATTAAACTACGCGGGGCGATGAGGACCGAAAGGTAATTTTTCACCATTTCTTTTCTTCTCGCGCTTTACTCCTTCGCTTCAATTCCCAATTATTACGCATAATTCGTACCTGATATCTAGTTAACGTCTATTTTATAGCGCAGATTAACATTATGTAGATCTTTTACGGCCCACTTCACCTTCGCATATCGTTCTTACATGGAAAATATTGTGTACCGCGTGAAAAATAAAAAAAAAAAATGAAATAAAAAATGCGTTTGAGGAACAAGAAAAAAAGAAAAGAATTACCGGAAATTGTGCAATTGTTGTGTATAGTCGCGTGATATCCGTACTTCCAAAATATCTATATCGGAACTTTACCCGCTGTTATCAAAGAAACAATCGCAAAAGACATCACGAATTCAACGAGAGCGATTGAAAATTGAAATTACGTCAATAATTATAATTAGAGCTGGTTACACGATCCTGCGGTTGACGTGAAATTGTCCTTTTTGTCCAATTGTCACTATAGCTGATTATTCAATTCTGACAGGGCTATAACGCAAACTGGTAGAGATATCGCGTATAAAAAGCTGAAATACGTTCGCACCCTGGGCTTAATTAATTATACGGTGTCACGCGCGGGGTCAAATGGATTCGGCAAATTCTAGGCCAGACATACAAGAGATGCCGATAGTATACTCTACTTCATTGTCGCATATTCATCTTTTCACGCCAAACGAAGAAAAACGGCATTATAATATTATAATTATATACAATAGCTAGTTACGCTGTATTTACGAAGGTACGGAGTACAGGCATACCCATATATCTCGATATACATTAATACACCTGCCTCTGAAAAGAATCACAACGACGCGCAAAACTGATAATTATAAGCTTGCAGGTAGAAATCATGAATATTATTACGGTATATTATATCTACGTGAATTGCGCAATAGCAAAATTTCGGAATGACAAGCGAGGATGCGGGGTAGAGAGGAAGTAAGAAAACGGCTTGATTAAAAAATCGCGAGATAAGAGCGAGGAACGGAAGTGGTGTAACTCTTCGAGTAGAGGTTTCTCTTCGCGCGAGAATTCGCGTACAAGATATTATGTTTTAATATAAGTCAGTCACGAATCTTCGTACACGCGTGTGTATTATTTGATTTTTTAAATATTACAACGTAGAATTTGGTTTCCTCAATTATAAAAAGATCGCAAACAATTTGTATACACAACTTTACGATACAATGATACAAGCATATATTAGCGTATGTATACCCGTAACCTTATATTACAAAAAAAGGCAGGCATGTCATGCCCCTGGCTTCCGTATGTCTTTGGGTATATAATTTATACGGACTTGATGTACTACGCTACATATAGATATAACTACCGCGTAGAAGTGGCGATAAATTTTTTCTAAAAATAAGTAAAACCTAATCCACACATGAGTAATTATACGTACATTTTACACCTTGTGCCCGTACATGTATCTTTAAACTATTTAAACTAAAGCAAACAGAATATTTTTGCAATATAAATATAAAACAGTGTCAACACGCGACAGGCAGATCCATTGTTTACGTACCTACGTATTATAATTATGTACATAATATTATACGATATATGCATAGATCGTATATATATATATGTGCGTGTTATTAAGTATGAGCAAAAATTTCATCAGTACCCATTATTTAAAATCGGAGTGTCGTCGACTTCGGGTCGCAAAGATAGCCGCGTTATCGCCTGTAAAAATTTCGCGGAATTCGCAGACTCACGTTCTGTATTGCTCGCATTATACTAACTGTCAGTCATACGATACAAGTATAATTATTTATTCGAATGCGATCTACAACGATTTCTATCGTCAACGGTGTGGCTGAAAAATCGTACATGGTGCAGAAGCGTACAATAAGAGATTTGACAGAAGGTGTCGCCGCACGGAGGAAATGAAATTTTTAAACGGCTGCCCTGCGGAGTAAGTTGACAAAAAGAGAAACTCTTTCGAATTTCCATTATTGACTAACATTTATTCTTCGTTTCCCGTAAACTACAGTGGTGGATACGGTAAATTGGGTAAATTTTATAATTTAATTTAAGAAATGGGAATATATTATCGATAAAATGTGTAACGAACGATATTTGGTCACTCTATACACGCGGCTGACTGATTCATGTAAAATATACTGATACAGATGTGTATATACATGTGCACATACATATACACATACACTCGACTCTCAATTCATTGCTCACATGCTGTCTTATCGTTCGGTACATAATCACGAGTTGGAAACGTATTATGACATGTACGAAAGGCGTATAATACTAATCGAGATTTCAACAACATTATAGAATCAATTCTGTAAGTTTTCGAAATATTCGTTGATATCTTTGTTGTAAGAAGAAATGCATTCACCGAGGGTTTCGAAAATTTTTAACTATTCGTCAATAATTAATTAAACAAAAAACATAGATACCTATATATAAATAATAAATACGTTTCGCCACTGCGCATGAGTGAATTTTACGTTTAATCACTTATTTATTCGTTGATAACGCTCAGCAGCTGGTCGCTAGTTACATGAATATACCGTTCGCCAAATTTCATATCCCGTGCATTGTTTGACAAATAAATAAGCTACGACTGAGTTCCGATGTCTACAGGGTACACGGATGTGTGAAAACAATCGCCGTATAGATGTACGCAGTTTTCATTTTTTTTTTTCGTACATTTCATATTTTAACCTTCATATCACGATAACGATCCGATGCCTTATAAAGCCGCATCGCATTATTTCACGTAAGATTTACGATGATATTGAATTGTACGGAGAGCCCGCGTGCCGTTTCATCATCCAGTGGTATCGCAATGGCGCGGGTCAAGTGCCTCGTTGAACCTTATAAACGTTCGCAAATTGTGACGGCATGGCGTACCGAACATCTTTACGGCCCTGTCTCGCGATCCCCTCACAGACAACCGATCGTCATACGTACGTAATAAACGTGCATAACATACAACAATCAAGGGTATAACCTGGTCGCTGAAAAAACGGCGTCGTTTTAAATCACCCACGCGATAAAAACCGCACAAATCGGCATATTTGATCTTGTAATACAGCCGACGAAGGCGACAAGCGTATATCGTCGAAACAACGTGGAAAAAAACGTAGATAATTGGATAATTTCAACGTGTCAACCTGATCTTACGCGAACAACTTGGCAATGAGATATTTCCAACTGATACGACTGATCGCATTGTGCTATACGAACTATAATATTGCCGGATTCGCGATCTCCAGATAATTATTAAACACATACTCATATGTGATTCCGCGTATCGTGTTATAATATTATTTTATTAATCAATGTAGACCTGCGTCAACGCCGTTTGTACAGCACACCCATCCCAAGCAGCCCACAGCTAATGAATCATTGTCTAATTAACTATCGCCCAACGTGGCCGTATATACGACAGGTAAACATCGTATATATTGTATCTATGTATGCGTATGTGTGCCGATCGCCTTATTATATCAATTTATATTTTTATCACAACAGTCGAATAAGCAGCTGTTTCGCGCCATATGTATATAATACACGTAACATAACGTAACGCGAAAGCCATTCGAGCGGTATGAATTATACTTGGCCAAACATGCCTAATTGAAATAAAATCAAGAAAGACGGAGCCATCGGAATAATGTGGACACGAATTACTTGGGAGAGACCCCGTGCTGTGATATAATTAATTATACGGATATAGGCTGTCGAAAATAAAAGAGTAAAGAACGTTACAAATACTTGTGTTGTTTACTTTTGATAAAATTGTACCTACACTAGGCTGATTCAAAAAAAATGGCTAATTTTTTTTTTTCGAAATCCCCACATAAAAACTTCCGAGAAGGTGTGAAAAGACGCCTGTAAAAAGCAGAGCTCTTAATATTATTATTTAGAGGTCGCGCATCGGGAATTTCTATTTCCCATTTAAATAACACAGGAAGAAATTTTTTTAAATTTTGCAATTTCGTATTTTTGCAACGGCTCATTGAATCAGCGGACCAAAGCATATTCTTGTAGGAAATTTGACGCTCTACAAAAAAGGTCCTTACAAAGTTTTCGATAGACACACTCCTTCAAAAGTTATTCGAGGTCAAAGTTGAACTTACAAAAAAATTCAATGTTTTTTTTTTTTTCGATGATACTATGAATCTTTTCTCATTATTTTGTTATAAAGAAGATAGATTTCGGAACAATTACATTTTTAAATAGTCAAGTGCATCAGTTATGGATTCTCCATGATAACATGTTTATTATTTAACATCGCATTTTTGTAAGGTAACTTTATATTGACTCGATGGGAAAATTAATGATTGAAAAAGCCCAATTAGAGTAAGATGTATTTATTAAATATATATTTATAATAAAATAATGAGAAAAGATTCATAGTATCATCGAAAAAAAAAAAAAACATTGAATTTTTTTGTAAGTTCAACTTTGACCTCGAATAACTTTTGAAGGAGTGTGTCTATCGAAAACTTTGTAAGTACCTTTTTTGTAGAGCGTCAAATTTCCTACAAGAATATGCTTTGGTCCGCTGATTCAATGAGCCGTTGCAAAAATACGAAATTGCAAAATTTAAAAAAATTTCTTCCTGTGTTATTTAAATGGGAAATAGAAATTCCCGATGCGCGACCTCTAAATAATAATATTAAGAGCTCTGCTTTTTACAGGCGTCTTTTCACACCTTCTCGGAAGTTTTTATGTGGGGATTTCGAAAAAAAAAAATTAGCCATTTTTTTTGAATCAGCCTAACCTACACTTATCGAAACTGGAGTTTACGTTTCATAGATTTTTCACAATCGCTGCATTCAAATCTTTTTACTGTTCATGTATAATTTTTTCTTGGCCTTGCACGCGCATCCAGGACAAGTTTTGGGGAAGGGGAGAGGGGTGGAGGGGGCAAAGATAAAATTGCATGATAAATTTTATAAATACGAAAAAAAAACGTATATTTATTACTGTAAAAAATACTGCAAATCATGACTGTATATTAAACTTTCATACTTTCAGACTTTAAACTTTTAATCAAGGTTTGCCTTGATAAAACTTATTGCTGCCTATTTTGTCAACAACTAATACGTGAAACAAATTAGTACTAATAGCTTTGACCCGAAAAAATTTTTTCAAATCGCTCCGACCCGATATTCTTTTAGCAAAAACTACTGTGAAAAGTAGAAGTTACCTTGGCCGTTGATATGCAAATGACATTTATGTAACACAAAGATATTTTTTTTGTTCAAATTTGAAAAGTACTGTGGATCAGTTTGTTTTAATGGTTGGGAGTTGAAAGAAAAATTCGGAAGTAGCAAACAAAAATCTTCATGAAGGTTTGTATGCTCAAGAAGCAAAAGGTAAAGTGGAACAATCGGCTTTTAAAACCATATAAATTGGTGAAAGTTCAAAGTTTCTCGAATGCTTGTTTTTTCTAAAAACCGCTGTGTAATCACACGCCCCAGTTGTCGGTACTCTTTAATTAACCTTTGTGAGATTACTAAAAATCGCTAATTTACAACAAATTATTGCGATTTCGAAATCCCTTCACAACGTTTGAAACTTGATTTTTATTGATTTCACGAATGTATTTCAAAGTAATGTAAATTGAACTGTGGACAATTTCATAGAATAAATTTTAAAGGCTCGTTTTCATGGAGCAGTATATTGCAAGCAATGTTGTTTTATACTCACAATCGATTAATTAATTACTTGAAGGAAAAATCGATTAAAATTATAATTATAATATTGATGTCACCATATGTTACATCGTTGAGATAGTTATAAAAAGGCCTTAGGGGGAAAAGTAGAGTGAAAATTCTTCTTGCAAATATCAGAATGATATTTTATGGATAAGTAAGTACTATTAAAATACTAAGATCCTGAAAGTATCGGAGCTCAATATCAATTGGGTATGGAGAAAAAAATAAAATAATAAAAATTATTAAGTGACTAGACCGATTTATTTGAAAAATAATTATATTATTTTAGACAGACATTTATATATATGGGTCATTCCATGTCAATTCAACGACGTTGCGACGGTAACCCTCTTAGATTTTTATGATTTTTTAATATGTTATTATACATATAGAAAGAAGTCCTCAGCTAAATTTTTAGCTCTTTATCTCTTCCCATTCCGGAGTTGTCGATTTTTGAAGAAATTAACGAAAAAAATTCATGTTTCTGACAACAATTGAAATGACCTAATTAAATACACAAATTTTTAAGTATTTTTTTATGCTTTTTATAATGGGACACTTTTGATTTTATTAAAAAAAATTTACCAAATTCTACGTTAAAAATCAAAATTTTCGAGCCAAATATAAGATGGGCTTTCAATAACTTCTAGTTAAAATAATTTAAAAACAAATTTTTTTTCGGTAATTTTGATTTATTTTCCGAAAAAAAATTTGGTTAACCTAATTAAATACAAGAATTTTTAAGTATTGTTTGATGTTCACTCAGAAAAAAAATACAAAAATTGAAAAAAAAAATTTCTTCATGCTTTTTTGGCCATTTTTAATCGAAAAATTGGATTTTTAATTGTTTTTCTGAAAATAAATCAAAATTACTGAAAAAAAATTTGTTTTTAAATTATTTTCACTAGAAGTTATTGAAAGCCCCTCTTATATTATGGCTCAAAAATTTTGTTTTTTAACGTAGAATTTGGTAAATTTTTTTGGATAAAATCAGAAGTGTCCTATTGAACGAAAATCCAATTTTTCGATTAAAAATGGCCAAAAAAGCATGAATAAAATTTTTTTTTCAATTTTTGTATTTCTTTTCAGAAAGAGCATCAAAATATACTTAAAAATTTGTGTATTTAATTAGGTTATTTCAATTGTTGTCAGAAACACGAGTTTTTTTCGTTAATTTCTTCAAAAATCGACAACTCCGGAATGGGAAGAGATAAAGAGCTAAAAATTTAGCTGAGGACTTCTTTCTATATGTATAAAAACATATTAAAAAATCATAAAAATCTAAGAGGGTCACCGTCGCAACGTCGTTGAATTGACATGGAATGACCCATATATATATTTAAACAGGGTGATATTGACAACGTCAAGAATCTTGGTAGACACAATGGACAGATTTTGAGCTTCTTAAATTCATGATAAGAACAATTATTTTCTCTCAAATTTTTGTTCCTTACTGTGATACTTTTCGGGCATAAAGACGAATAAACTAAAAATCTGTCCATTGTATCTGTAAAAGCTCTTGACTCTCTCAATATCACATTAAATTTTCAATTAAATCGGTCAGGTCAATCCTGAAAACAAAATTATTTTGTACTTTATGTATTTTTTTTTTTTTTTCTCACATCCAATAAGTTTACGTCTGATACTTTTAGGTCTCATAGTACTTTAATTACGCCTTGCGGATTCCCGAAATCTCGGAGGGAAAAAGATCGGATTCGAAACGGGTTTGTATCGAATCGGGTTTTTTTACCGATACCGGAATGGTCGGGAAAGTTGAAATCTTCGGGAAACTCGGGACTGTCTGACAACCCGGAATCTTCGTAAAACCCAATATCTTCGGGAAACCAGAAATTGTCGAGAAACCCGAAACGCGGATAACCTAACTCATCTAATATTGGACATGTAATATTGGACAAATGCTAAATACTAATAGTGAATAGTATATATCTAAGTGACATCAATATTTTCAGTTAAAAGTCATCTTTCATCGGGAGATACTGGCATCCCGGAAATTTCGATAAAACTGATGTTTTCGTGAATCCCGACATTTTCACGAATCCAGAAGTTTTCGAGACCCCGACCCGATACTTGTAGATTTTTCCAGCCTCGACCCGATCCGAAGAATCCTGATACCCTCAGAGCCCTGATTGTAATAGTAAACACATGGAAATTCATTCCGCGACAGCAAACTTTTCTCCCTAGTTAATTACGTTGGCAATGAACTACGATCGGAGAATTGCATTTTTATCTTGTTTGTCCCTCTATGGCCGTTAATTTATTGGTGTGCAATATTCTTAGGTAATGTTAGATCAGTGAAAAAATATTTGTCGCGGTATTGGTTCATCAAAATAAGTCTCAAGATTTGAAGACCTGATTTGTCTCAAAGCCGAAGAAAAGTAATTACACATATACGAGCTCTGCTCCCCCCCGGCCATGGATTCGCGCCTGGTCCTGGGTATTACCTTTCTTATTTATCGGATCACCTACATTTGTTCACTGCCTATATATAGCAGCAATCACTTAACGAACGTCAATTTTTTTCGTTGCGTATGCCAAACATTCTCCACGAAGCAAAATACTCGCATGAGGAATACAAAAAGACAGTAATTCAGCAAAGTAAAACGTACAAATAGACTCCAAGATAGACCGTCTACAATATGTACATTATCCGTAATTAACGGATTTTACGGATAGGTACTATACGTATTTTAGACGGTCACTCAGACATTATCTGTACGCGTGTTCTATCTGGGTTCTTACGACATTTCTTTAACCGCATGAAACTCGACGGTCAATTATAACTGGGGGAATCAAATTATTTGCACGTATACCAATGCACGGATCAGTTCGGAAATATCGTATCGTATCGATGTGTCCGGAGCTGCGAATGTTCCAGAAACACTATCCGGCTATCGCAGGATGATATGCTTTGTGCTTGTACAAGTATAGGTGCGCAAGTGAGGATTTCTGAAATAACGAAAGAGTACAACAACTTTAGAGACACGGTTTTCTACACCTTCCGTATTTCGAATATGTACACGTATATCTCGCAAAGACGCTGCGGCAGGAAGACAAGAAAACAGACCTATAATATCATCGCGACGTAAGGAAATGTAATTTACAATTACAAGTCAGTCCGATCGTAAGTAAGCACAGCCCATTGCCAAAAAACACGTACGATTGTCGGAGGCAAGAGATAAAGACATTTAAACACGATATAATAATCATTTCCAGTTGGTATTGTTCCCGATGTTGTTCCGGGTAATTACCAATTAAGAAAATCGTGTATCTGATAAGTGATCCGATCTAGTATCGAGCGATCGGTACGTCGTGTATCTAATACGCGAGATCGGCGTGCAATTAGCGTGAAAATTAAACGGATTGGCGAGCGATAATGTCGACCGGCGTCATCGGCGGAATTATGGGGCGGCTGGTAGCCAATGTCTGATGTATGATGACTGTGAGGAGTACTGCAGCCGGCGCATGCCGTTCCGGGGTTGGCTCATTGTCAGATCTCCTGAATTAAGAGCCGGTCCGTCGATGGTCCGTAGCTGCGAAACTCCAGAGGTCTGATCAGTCGCGGTTGTTTGGCCGTGCGGTCCGGCAGTCAGTCGGTAAGTCAGTCAGCCACCACTGGAGAGGGTCACACGCATACATCCACTCGCGGTCTAACGCTCTACCTACGCATCCTCATCCCGACCGAATAACACGTTCGTGTCCATTGTCCTTTGCACTCCCGTACGTCCTAAGCTTCCTCTTCCTTCTTCGTATACTTCTCCTAGTGCTTCGTGACTTTCGAACTCGTCGTCGTCTGCACGAGTATTCGACAATTTAACGCGACCCACTGACTTTTGGTGGAACAAGCGAGGAACGATCGAAGGAAGGATTAGAAGGGAAAAAACCCCGGCGACGCCTGAGCGGAGGGGTGAAAGTAAGTACGGTATTATTGTATGATGTACATAAGCGTGTGTGTATATAAATTGAGGATTGTACGAGCGACGGCGAATGAAATTACAATTACTTGCTACACGTGATAAATCGTATACTGTATATCGTAGCCTGGCTTCTTCTCTCACTCTATGTTTTATACGGCAGGTTGCTTTACGGCACGATAACGACGCGCGAAAATTTTACGAGTATTCAATAACGCGTATTCGAATCGAGACGTTTTTAAATAGTTTTATCTGTTCGACAATCGAGAGAGAGAAATACAGCACCGAGAACCTGGAACGCGTTGTATCATGCGTTGATAACAAGAGAAACGTACACATCGCGCGTAATCTGAGAAAAACATAAATTTTGCTAAGTCTCCGTGTAACGTGTCAATAACGCCATCGTCAATCTCTGGTTGCCCGAGATAAGAAAATAAATCATATGTGTCATATCGTGCTCTCCTATCTCTCGATAGTGTATAACGCAAATTTCACTTCACGGACATAGACACGGCACGCCTGTCGTATATACGCCAGCAAGGATATGTACTCATGCATTACATTATGCGGAACCTGCACACCCGACCGCGGCCTTAGCAACTTACAACAAAGGCAAAATACAAAGTAGCTCGGCTCTGCAAATGATTGCTGCTGTACACCCGGTATATCGTATTACGTACAACAGCATTGGCTTACGCGAGACTTGAACTCGCTTATCGTCAGACGTTTTGTATCTCGAGCCTTGGACGGTGTCTAGTGTTTTAGAAATATGCACGTGACTTGTGTCGCGCGAAATTAAAGTCATCCTGCACGTAAGAAGTAATAAATATAAAAAATATATACTGGAACAACATTTTTTTTCCCTCGTTACACTATACGATTTATCATTGTTATTACAGTATTGTTGCGTTTGAAAAAAAACGTTCGATGTTTCTTCACCCACAGATTTGATCTCTTCTTACGTTTCAGGAGGTAATATGAAAACGAGGTTTTCACCGCACCGGAACGGAAGGAGTTGACGAGAAACAAATTTTTAGAACACAGTCACACACACACATACACACACACGCATTCGACTTTTTTACTATACGTACAGATGAGTGAATTTTAATTCGAAGACATATATCCACACACCGCAGCAACCGGAGACCAATCAAGGTTAACCATAAAAAGAAGAGACGCGACAAGAAGAGCGAGAAAAAAAAAGGAAAAAGATACGAAAAGCCGAAACTAAATTTAACAGAGCGTGAAGTGTGACATACGCATGCATATGCATGTGTCTACATAATTCGTAAATAAACAGAAGAGGCAACAAGGCGAAAACTCCCAACTAGTACTACACTACCACCACCACCACTACTACTATTACTACTACTACCACTACTACTACTACTACTACTCTACTACTATTACTACTACTACCACTACTACACTACTACACTCCAGCTAAGAACATGGATCCGTACTCGCTGAGGTGAGTTGCACGTGTAATTTACCCACACATACAATAGGAATCGGCCGTCCTCGAACGCCAGCGGCAACATTGTTCAGTAATTCTAATCCATCCGAGGATTGTATGACGATGATACGAAAATCATGGGAATGCAAACCACGCGCGGCACGTGTTCTCCTTTACGTCGAGAAAGAGAAAGAGCCGGTATCAACTGTTGCACAGCGTGGGGCGGCATTGCTGTCATCGTTTCAATCCGCGATCAGAATTCCCCGCAAAGTCAACGGAAACTTTTACAATCGTTGACGACTGGCACGAGATGACGGCTTTGCGGGCGCGTTCTTTTTCTTCCACGTAATATACGTTCACTCAACGTTTACCGCTAGTGAAGAGAAATAAAAAATAAAATCATTCAAAACGTGTGGTAAAAATCAGAAGGAAAAGAGAAAAAAAAAAGAGTAAAAGAAAATAAATAGAAGAACGATACTCATTGTCAGCTGGTAAAATTGCTCAAAGCAATTTGAAAACGTGTGCGTTTGTAATGCGTAAGAATCTGTGGAAGCGTGAATGTATTTCGATTGATACGTTTGACCGACAGATATGGGGGGCAAAAAAAAAGAGAGAGACGGAGGGAACCCGACCCGATAAAAAGTGTAGCCTCTTTTTCTTCCCACCAACTCATTGTAGGTATATATCTATAAGTAACGGAAGGTATATAGTATACACGTAGCGAAATGTAGGTATTCGTGCGAGTCGTAGGAATGATTTGCAAATCTGACTTTCTACAGTCGGGTTTGTTACATATGTTATACATTACAATCCGCTGCTGCTGATATTTTCACCCCGAGTAAAAAAGGGATTAATGAGTCGACAAAAAGAGAAAGAGAGAGCGTGAAGGCGGAATGATTAAGTAATACATATAGTAAAATATGTTATCTAACCAGACATTATTTGCAAATAAAATCCTTGATATACGCCGCGGCGATTGATATATGTGTCACGTACATATTGGTTATCTGTAAATATACTTGTTGCGGTGTATTAAGGCCAGGGCAAATGGAAAACAGAAAAGGTTAGAGAAGGAACACTACTGAAAATGTTTATGTGTCAAATCATATCATGTTTTCAAAGAATTCAGCGTGTAATTTATTAAATGATTTATTTTGTAAATCCGATAAGATATATAAGAAATAACGTAATAAATCACGAAAGCACGAATCATCAGATATACTAGATAAATTTTGATCCAGTATATTTGATGATTCGGGCTTTCATAATTAGTTATGCGATTTCTTATACATTTTATAGAATGTTCCAAACAAACCGTGTAATAAATTACACGCTGAATTCTTTCAAAACATTATACGACTTGACACATGAACATTTTCAGTAGGGAAGACACCGCACTGTCGATCGCAGAGAACCGTCGTTCCAAAAATAATTGAAAAAAAAAAAAAAACAATCAACGGCATGTAATCTCGTCGTAAAGTTGAGATATAAGGGAAAGGAAGAATCGATTCCACGTGATAATACATGTTCGTCACGGCGGAAGGACGAAAGGTTGGGTATTCTTTGGAAGGGGATATGCAATGATCGATCGCGCGCGGAGAATACAGCTGATCGTGAGCTGCTACACGTGCGCGTGGCTTTTGCCGCTAACGCCGTAAAGTCTGACAGAGGCGAGTGCAACGCTCCTCGACCTCCCCCCCACTCCCCGACTTGGACACACATGCATGTCCCAATGCATTATGCATGTCGCATGCTACTGCAGGTGAGTGCATAGGTGTAACGGAGAGGGAGGAGGAGGAGGAGGAAAGAGGAGCTTAGGTACATACACTTTAACCGTATATTATAACTACTTCTGACGCTCCCCGTTTCAGTGAGTCTTATATACCGTGTAAGATGTAAAGTATGATAAACGCGTTGCGAGTATAAATCAGACCGTTTTTTACATAGCTATTATTGCTTCCTATTTGTTATTTATTTATTTTTATTTATTTTTTTTTTTTTTTTTCATTTGCATTTGTCAAATGATTGATTATGTAAATTTTTTTTCCGATATGGATCGGAAACCGCGGGGGGGGGGGGGAGGGAGGGGGGGAATCGCGTAAAACAACGGAAAATTATTTCAAATCATTTTCCTCGTTACCATTTGTAGCTAATATACCTAAACGTTACGCGGCGATGTCTATATGAGCATGAAGTGACGCGGGGTCTAGAGTTACACAAGCATAGCGGGAGATGAGACAGGAAAACGGAGAGAAAATACAAGGTCACCACAATACACAAGAGCCGTACGACTGTATTTACACGTCGATAGGAATGCGCTATCGATCCTTCGACAGCAATCATCGGACGCTATCGATTCTTAAGCCACGGTGTTGCTCGTATCTTGTTACCTACCTCCAATGCTGCCGTTCCGTTTAAAAACAAACGATATATAACGATGTAGATTGGGGCGGGGGGGGGGGGGGGTATCGAGCTATTATTATACTCGCAACAACTTTTCTGGGATAGGATACGATAATTAATATTCCGTACGTAAGAGAGTCGAGCGAACTTTTGGTCAGTTGGTTTTTTCTTCACATACATTAAGCATTTCACACCAAACCGACCTACGTCTTACCCTACCATCGGCGATTTTTTTATATATTTAAATATCGTGTGTAGTGTGCAAAAAACAAAAAAAAAACCATATGTATATATATATATATATACGCACGCACGCACGCACGCACGCGCATATATAATGACTCGAAGAGACAGATTAAAATATTTTTACCGAGACTTGTTCATGCTGCAAAAAAAAAACTTGCACGCATTGCATATATGTACCATATTACGTGAATGCGCGATTTCAATATAGGTATTCAATGGGAATAAATTCAGCTGCAACGCTTAATTAACGAATTACCGACTTCTCTTGCGTCGCGT
Source organism: Neodiprion virginianus (assembly GCF_021901495.1). NCBI lineage: Eukaryota > Metazoa > Arthropoda > Insecta > Hymenoptera > Diprionidae > Neodiprion > Neodiprion virginianus. The sequence goes on from NC_060880.1 coordinate 13,827,281, forward strand.
ACAAATCGAATCAGGTCTTGTTGTTGTCGTTAACCAACTGGTCATTTACAGCTTATACGTACAACACGCATCTGTTTGCCATATAGGTATAAGGATTATTCTGCAAGATTCGCACCTCTCTGAAATTTGTTTTACGTACATTATAAATACGTAGTATGTCGAATATTATTATCTGGATACGTACCTGGTAGCAGTAGGCCTAGGCAAAATTAATTATCGACGGTGTAAGATCCGCGCGGGAATAATTATACACAAAGCTCCTGTTGTTCGACACGTCGGCGTTTGGCCAAACTACGTAATCGCGAATGAGAATTGAAAAAAAAAAAACGATAAAAACGATAAAATGTCATCAAACGAAAGAGAAGATAAACACAACGATGGAAGAATTCACTCGTCAAGTGCGAAAGGATGAAAAAATATTCAAAGCTAAACTATCGGGATTTTTCGTACACATATTTTGTAACTCTTTCCTTAGCCATCGATGCCGCGAATAAACGAAAAAAAAAGAAGTAAAACAAACACAAGTATAACGACACAGCGCAGTGAAACTTTGGACTTACTTCCTTGATTCACGTGCCAAGTTTGTAGTCTCGCAATGCTGGATGGTTCAAGGGCTCAGAGTTCTATTGATGTATTACATACACCTACGATGTAGATACCCGAGAAGCGAAATGTTGTCGACAATGGCAAAGTATTTTTTCCAACAACATACTCGAGGAGCCTCCTTTGGCCTTCTTTTCGTTCGCGATATATATCTCACTGCAGGATATGACTTGCACCTATCCTATCGTATTATACCTACTTCTCAGAAGTTAGATTTCCAGTTACTGAATACGAAATTGCGAATTCGTAGGCACATAAATTAAGTCGTCCCGAACAGCTGACGATAATAGTGACTATTTTTTTTATATCCCTAAGCTGAACGAATATATCGTTTACATATACGCTCCCAACAATCAGTCGTTATTGAAAATATCCAGTTGCGAACAGCCTGAACTTATCGCTGTGACATTTATTTATTGCACATTTTATATTCAGATGCAGGTATTATTCCACTCAACGATGTATGCTGAAAATTTTTGCTGCCGCGTATTTACGCGTACGTGCTTTGAGAATTATGCTGACCGGAAAAAATGGCGAACCGATTAAAATATCTTAATTTCTTCGTCTAGTTTTCTTTTCGCTTCAAATTGTTTCGCATAGAATTGTGAACAGTGTTCGTAGCAGTTGAAAAAAAAATTAATACAATCGTGATAAAAAGAGCCGACATCTTCGCGTGTTAATTCTATATTTGACACTAAAGGCTTAGATTGCTTGTCGGAAAAGGTAACACGGTTTAATTGACACCAATTGGATCTAGTTGTTATATGTTGTCTGATTAACAAGGGTCTTCGAGTCAAATACATAAGGCATATGTAAGATATTGAATCAATGATTGATTGTGTATAAAAAGAAATGCAATACGTCTTCATAGGCATCGTCTTTAGACAAGCTAGAGATCACATCATATCTGCTATATAAACTACAGTTTGGATCGTTACAGTAATATATTTCCAACACGTGCGAGCATAATCGCACATGTAATATAACCTATTTAATTATTTTTTATCCGCACAGTCCGATTCGCGTCTTCGTCGTCACATAAATTTCACTCGTCAACATACACATAAGTATATAATGCCTACTCTATTCCTTCGTTGTTATTATTATTTCAAGGTTTCTGGCCATATTTTCTTAATTCCGACGCCGTAATGGGTGACAATCGTAATGGGAAGAACTTTAATAATAATCATGGTAATAATAATAATAACCGTATTAAACTGACGTCGCTTGAAATCAGTTTTAATTGCTATTAATTCTGGAAGTTGCGGTGTGTAACCGCGGACCAAGAGCTCGTAGTATTTAGCGAAAATAACACGCGTTACCATATAGGCAGATCTTGCAACGTATACGCCTATTTATTACCATTATTACATATTCTCTACTTAGCTATTCTGCAGCAGTTGAAAAATAGGGATTATTATTCTCGCTACAATGGGGAAAATATACTCGAGAGAGTTCGTGGAATGTGATTGCTCACAATTCGGTTTACACTTAGTGCGGTAAGACTTGATCTAATGGCAGGCGAAAAGCGGTGAGAAAATAAAGGGGAATGAAAAAATGTACAATCTTGAACCGTTGTATAGAAATGAGCAAATACAATAGGAAACACGATCGACGCTGTACATCATAATCTGATACTCGAGCACGCCCTGCTGCTGAAACAGGCGTCGTCGTCGTAAAAAGGAGACGTGTATCCATCCTATAAGCTTCAGATTTGGCAACTAATAATTATTCCTGTACGGCTGAATATGTATAAACATAATGTCTAATTGTATATACGCAGTAAACATTGTCTGGGCTTGATACACGTACATACAGGCAGAATTCTGTTATCAACGCAATACAACCGTATTTGATGTGCTCTCTTTCAAATCTGGATATTTAAACCATCCCCAAATGCTGGTTCTCTTATCTTTGCGTTGATCAGCTGCCAAGATTTTATTAGTTTATTATAGGGCAATGCTGTACTGCACGGTGCAATAATCCTCTACAACTCCTCTACTAATTCCGATCTACCTTCCTTAAATCCCTTATTGTTAGTCTCGACACTTCGCGATTATCATGTCTGACAATATCTGTGTCATTTGTTCTCGGTGAAAAATAACACATACAATCGTCCACCTCGAATGGCGCCGTAATTTACACAAATTTCTGCGCACATTCGTTCCTCCGCTTCCTTACCCCTTAGATATGAAAAGAAACTCTCCACTTGTCTACCAAATCGTTTAACTGGCCCATAAAGATATGATATCTTACTAATTGACTTGCGACGACAACGAATTGCTTCAATTTTGACGCAATTTTTCAATGCCACATGCAGCACATAGGTGAATATTGTGTTTCACGTCACGGTTAATCACAGCTGACCGCTGTCGTTTTTTATCGCAGCACAAGGCAGCGCGTGTTGGCTGTAATTGAAACTCTGCAGCGCTTTTTCCGCAGGCCTCGGCGTTGAAGAATTGTTCTTCATTTCCTCTTCGCGTAAAATGAAAGGAATTCCACAATATAGTGTTTCAAACGATACGCGAGTCTTGGTTGCATGAATCGGAATTTCCGAATAAATTTCTAATCGAAGGATCATTTTATCGATATGAGCCTCGTGCAGACTTTTAGTATTAGTATTACTAAATTGCTATAATTTCGAAATACCATGCGCTCGACATTAATATTCAATCGACGATTGTGCAATACTCGTGGTTTACGTTATATTTGTAGACAAGTGCCATTGAAATTGCAGTGGCGTAACGCGTCGCGGTCGCAAACGTCGCGCAATCGACGACCACAACCTCGTGATCGCGTCCTCCGCAATTCGGATGGGGAAAAAAGTAGAAAAATATGCAACGTCTGTTACCATGCGAAACAACGAGGAAACGATCTTGTTTTCGGCAATCCGGATTATCAGCGAGCTCTATGTTTTCCGGGTGAAGAGTAAGAAAACGTCGCGGTACTACTGCCAGAAGAGCGTATGATTCTTGTTTTTTTTTCATTGACAAAAAAAAAAAGAAAAACAAATTTTATAGCCAAAAGGGCGTATATACTTTTTTTCAATATTTAGCTTGAAAGTAAGTCTACGGAACCACTGGCGATAAAAAAAAAATTATACACCCTTTTGGCATTAGCACCGCGACATACCACCGTTAGGAGTGTGTCCAATTCTTATTTCTCGCTTGTTCGTCAATGTTTTAACAAACGCCATCGACGCCTGCACCAAATCGGCCAGTGACCTCATAGTGTCTGTTAATGCTTTATACACAAGTCTTCACGGTGATACAGAGATGATCCCGAATTGTACTCGCGAATGTTCATGTATATATGTACGTAGAAAAACGAAAGAGAAACCGGCGACAAAAGCTTGGAACTATTCTACGAAACGTATAACATATTTCTGCAATTAGTAAGTTCTTTGTTTTCGCGAACAAGATGAACCCAATTACTACGAATAGAATCTTATTGTTTGATCCGTTCTATTTTCACGCTGTTCGCGTGCCGGTTCCAACTAACAATAATACGCGACAGCGGCGCTGCTCTGTATCACATTGATTTTCATTATCTGAGTAGCCTGGGTTACATAAATTCGTCCTTCGCCGTTTGCAAAGACTCACTTCAATTGATACGACTCCTGCGATCAGACAACCACTCTGGTCGCTTTACCTACGTACATACCATGTACTTACGTATGCATACACACGCTGAATGCATCAATCGAGTTAGAATACCAACATGTATACCTAGGGTATTTATGTGTATGTATTTACGTATTGTGAAACCATTAAAACGATTCGCATATTTTCGAGAGCTGCGCGTGAAAAACTCGATTACCCTGTAATTACAGAATTATGAAAGTTGCTGTACTAGCACGTGGGAAAATTATACCTTCATTCCTACTGTTGTGATACGCGTTTATTTCGAACCGACACAAGGGCTGATGTTCAAGGTTTCATTGGCTCTTTGGAGCAGGCGCGAATAAATTGGAAATACGATTGAATCGACATGCTCACGTGCTGAGCTGAACCGTCCGAGAATCGGGCAATAACCTAAAGTGCGACAACAAAAACAGTTGAGGGCTGATTGACAAGGTTGAAGTAAGTAACGTTAACGTCACGAAACATCAGGAAGAATCTCATTATTTGGCCATTTTGGAGTGACTTTCAAGAAGTTGGCTTTTGAAAAATATGGGTATGTTTGATTCAGTATGGTTTGCTAAATCTCAGACAATTCTAATGGTGCGAAGTAACGATTTTTTTTTGAACTTGCAACGTTACAGTAACGTTACTAACTTCAACCACATGCTGATTACGGGTATTGATTTGAAGACGTTCGAAACTTCGAGTTGTAAACTGCTAATTTTTAAACTTTGCACAATTATTTAAATAGATCATCACCAACGATAAGCGAACGATTTAATTATTTGACGGAATTCAATGCAATGTATTTAGGGGTCGAACAATAAATAAAGAATGCAACTATATATTTATTAATGTGAATTAGTTTCTATCCCACCTACATTTATGTTCCCTACTCTGTACTTGCATGCATTGTACGTAACAGAAATAGAGATAAACAATTTTAACGAATTGATGCATAACATTTAGAAAATTATAACCAATTGGTCCGCTTTCGTGTGAATGTAAAGATGTCATTTGTTTTTGCAGTGTTGAGAAGGAGGCGTCGAAAAATATCGAGGAAAATGAACGAGAATGTTTTAAAGATGCAATTGTCTCCTCGCGAAGTCTCAATAAGGGGTTCAGAGAACCACCTTCCATCAAGGCTGCATTGCCACAGGTATGATACGTATATGAATAAAAGTTTTTGGAACAAAAAAATAAATTGTCATGCGTTACTTGTTTTTTTCATTTTATAATCATTAAAAATCCCACTACTTAGTTTGCAGCCTGCGTGATGGCAACGTCGTTTCACGTCGCTGTCGGGATAGCCATGGCATATTCTGCAGTTTTAGTTCCACAGCTCGAGAAGAATCAAGAAGACCTTCCCACTACAAAAACCGAAACCTCATGGATGGGTATGGTTTTATATTTAAACAATGCGAAGGCGATGCCAATATGCCTTGTATACAATGTATGTTACAAATAGGAATTGAATTATTACCAGGGGATTGAAATATTAATTACCTCTTATCATCTATATAATTGCTCAGGAACGAAAATACTTATCAATTAATTACGCATAAAAGATTAGATTTCTATCTCATCGCTCCCCAACGGAAACTGCCAATTTAATGTTTGACACAGTTACCGATGTTATCTCACTGTATCACACCACTTTTACCTTGAGAAATGATTCGAGGTGTTTTGTATGTAATATTGAAAGTACTCAACTAATTATTTGTTACAGCCAGCATTGTCGTGCTGAGTGTGCCAATTGGTGCACTGATTGGCGGATTCTTCACTGAAGCTATCGGCAGTCTGAAAACAATTCAGCTTGCTGCAATCCCCAGCACCATTGGTTGGATAATGATTGCGCTAGCTACCAATGTTCCAATGATATTGGTAGGTCGAGTCCTAACCGGATCGGCTTCTGCTATGGGAACGGCTCCAGCTATGGTTTACATCACTGAAGTTGCTGGACCGGAATTCAGGGGATCTCTGCTTGCAGCTGGACCAGGTCTGGCTTCCTTCGGAATGGTCCTATCTTATATTAAGGGTGCATACTTGGACTGGCGCGTTATTGCTTGGATCAGCATTATTTATGCTGCCATACCATTGGTATTATTAATATTTTTACCAGAATCTCCTATGTGGCTTATCGCGAAGGGAAGGCCCGATGCAGCCAAGAAATCCCTCGAATGGTAAGAAAATTCGAACAAGAGTATTGAAATTTGTTCCTTTTCGCTTAGCTATCCAAGTTTTATAATTCTTAAAAAGTCTGGCTTTTCTTGCCACTCCAAAATAGTGATCCAATTATAGTTCAGAATCCTCATGCAACAAATACTGAAAGATAGCATGCAGCAAAAATATGGATTTTGAATTTTTCCTTCCGTTCCAGGATATACAGATTTGCACCAAAAGTAGGCAAAGTCACGGCAGCTGAGGATATGTACAATACAATTTTGAAAGAACATGAAATTAGACTAAGCGAACAACGAAGGAGCAAGCATGAGGGTACAAGTGCTAAGTTACGCTCCTTCCTCAAACCAACCGGTTGGAAACCAATGTTCATTTTGATACTGCTCTTCCTATTCCAACAGTATTCCGGGATCTATATCACTTTGTTCTATGCGGTTACATGGTTTGAGGTTAATATTTACGTTTCATCTGAAACAAGTCTTATCATGAAGCAACATATTTTTAAAAGTATTGCTTTAACGTTTTCAGGAAGCTGAGGTAAATGTAGATCCATACAAAGCGTCGATCTGGGTTGGCTTGACCCGACTCGTTTGTTCAATAGGTAACACTTATTTATTGAGACGATTTAAGAGAAGGATGCTATGTATAACATCGTCTGTCGGCATGGCAATTTTTATGCTGATATCCGGCTATTATACGTATTCTATGAAGATTCAGAAGGTTAACTTAGGAGACTGGGTGAGTTATCATTGGTACACGGTTTTTAGCCTTGAGCACCTCACAGCCGGTCAACTAGAATCGGCTCTTTGTGTAAGCGATAACATTGTCGACTACATGTATTCTTTCAGATACCAGTTGCGTGTTTACTGTTTTACGTTGCCACATCCATGATCGGGATGTTGACGATACCATGGACCATGACGGCGGAGCTGTTTCCAACGGACATCCGAGGTTTAGCTAATTCTATTATTTATTCGATAGGAAATGTTCTAATGTTTGCGGCAGTCCAATCTTACAGAGGTCTCACCGATTTGTTTGGAGGTAGGCATAGGGTCCACATACTTGTAAAATGAGATTTCAAGAGGTAGACTGAAACTGTAAATGTGATATTATTTTCCCAGCAATTAACAACTCTCCTTCTTTCAGGATCACATGGTGTCCAATGGTTCTTTTCTGCAGTCTCACTGGGCACAGCAGTCTTTGTTTATATTATGCTCCCAGAGACTCATGGCAAAAAATTATCAGACATTGAAGAATACTTTGAAAATAACTTTGTGGCAATCGGTTCACAATCGAAAGTAAAGAAGCGAAATGTTCACAAGATCACCAAGCAAGATGCAAATGCAGCCGTGTCTGAACCTCTCAATCCAAAGTCAAAAGAGATGGTATAATGTGTATTATAAATTCGACTGTAGGATATGGTCGAGTAGAGTATGTTTAGAAAATTTATACAAGCGACTCGTATAACAATAATATCAGCGATGACACCATGAACTTCATTGGACAACTATTCAGCTGAGAATGTTTGAAATCACGTTTACAAATCTTACGTATTAATTTAAATTGTTACTTTGTAGATTTTGGTTTTATACTCGAACTAAGATACTTCGTGTAATCTGGCTGATTAACTGTATTGTACGATAGGTCTTACCTCAGATACATATAATTGTATGATAAAATGTTTGTACTTAGCGGCGAGAGAATGACAAAGAATTTGTTGACCGTATATCCATTTTGATATTAGTGAAAAACAATTTAGATCAAGATTTCTTCGAATCAACATTTCTACATATTCGCATACCGTTGCAATAACAAAGCTAGGAGTTAGACAAGATTTTGTAAACACATTCCAGACAAATTCAAACAAATGCAATTAGCGTTGTAAGATGCTAACCATACAAATATATGTATAAATATTTATAGCGTATAGATAGAAGTAATTGACAAACTATTCATTGACTAGAAATTCAAATTCGTCTTTTCAGTGAACACTACACTTGTTATTCATCATTTACTTTTAACTTATAATTTATAACATCTTCAAACATATTTTTGAACATGAACCCGTTGTGACCTCTTTGCTGTAGAAGTGTTACTCGATTTTCTAGTAGCGGCAGGTCAAAGATGTACTGAGTAAATATGGAGAATGGTGCCTTCACTACACGTATCTCAAATCTATTTATTATGTTGAAATGCGAAAGCAACACTAGTTGTTACATAGTTGAAAATTACGCGAATCCGTTGTGTTAAAAAAATTAATTATTGTAAATTGAATTAAAATAAATGTGATATACATGTATTAACGTCTGTGTAGTTTCACGTCAAAGACTATTTATGCTACTGCTTGGAATATTAAATTTGCCTTCGAGGTAGATGCATGAAATCCAATCCGATGGAAATGACTGCAAATCATTTCCGAGTAAGATTCTGATCGATTTATTACGTGATTGATCATCAAACTGATACTATACAAATGAGGTAAGTATGACAATATACATGCACCACGGCACCGTTAATGTAACATTAATAAGTTTAATTTACCGTTCGTTTACAGACACAGCGATACTTTCTAACTTCATTCATTTATTACGTCGTACTAATTCATCGATGTATACGATACGAAATTTGAAATATAATTTATATGAATAGTTTAACAAAGAGAGACAGATCCTAAAGGCACATCAAGACTGCAGTTTACTTTCTAAAGCGTTGTGTAATATCAGATCAGTTATATTGCAATATCTAATTTATGTGATCATTGATTAAGACAAAAAATTTGGGATATGTAATTATTAAGTATAATTGGCAAAGTGAATGCTATAGTTCGTAGCAAAGTGGGAACCACAGTTTAAACCGAGAACTTGGACTTTGCCTGTTACAATTAGTGTGACAATTTGTTAAGTATACTTATTATTCTGTAAATCTTTGCCTAAGATACTGTTGAAGAATAACAAAACGCCTTAGAAATTTTTAAACTGTTTTAAAATTTAATCTCTACTTATAATATGTAAAAACACTCAACAGTCCATTATATTTAATATAATATGCATATATATAACTATAATCTTATCATTTAAAATTTCGTTAACATCAGTTATTAATTGATTACTAGTAGCTATCTGATAGTTGGTTCCAAACAGTATCTGAATTTAGCTAAGAAGCCGAATTTAGTCCATTACAGGAAGATTTTCCTTGTGAACTTTACAATTTTCACCCATTTAAATTATCATCTTTGTTGGAATAGATATAAAATATAACGACAGTGAGCGACAATGACAGAATTTCCAAAACCGATAATTGAAAATAAAGCATAATGTGTATTACGTTTAAATAGTGCAGATTCAACTGTAATGAATCGAATCATCAATCACAGCTTTGTAACAAATTGAGATATTCTATCGTACATTGTTATAAGTATTCTTATTCATTGTTATAAGTACTTTGGCATAAACCGTGTATCTAATATGATTAACCATCAAACAAGTAATATCTTCATTACATTTTTCTGGATCGCCTGGCATCTCATGTGTTATATATTATATAATCTCTATGACTACGAATGACTAGTGTGCAAAAAAAAAACAAAGTCATTGACTTTAGAAATTCGAGCAATTAGCTGATAAAACAAAAGCAATATCAGATTCTCAACGATAAATTACAGAGCTAATTTATGTAGTTCTCAATCAGTGTTCTCTCACTTTGTTTTCCTGACATAAACAACTTATTTCTTATACTTATAAATTATACAAGGTATGTCAGTTATGACGAACTTCCGTTTGTACGTATAGAAGTAGGATAGCTCGGAAGAAAAACAAAATTCAATATACTAAATTTGTGTCCCAATATCAACCCAATGCACATACTCTGCACTGTATGGATGAATTTCCAACGAGGACAAAATTCTTTTTTTTAAATTCAGGACAATGTACAAGTAGAGTAAGATTTTCGCAATTTACTACTTACAGTTTTATAGATTTAATGTAGCTAATAATTGATGACCTGTTGCGACAATCAACGATTTTACATGGTCCGCATGACCTGCTCGACGACAAGCATCTGTGTAGCGCTTGTATGCTGCTTCATCCTCCTTTGGTAGAACTCGGCAGAGTTCATCCAAAGGTAAAGTTTGTGCCAAATACGTCAGTGTGTCTGCAGAAATAACAAATGGATGATTGACATGAAGTGAGTATAGGATAGGTATCGAATACTAACTGAATTTTCTTGATTTACGTTTGCTACCAGATACTTTACCTTTCATTATTTGATCAAAAAAGCACTGTTGAGATTCCTGACCCTCGTCCAGCATTGAGATTTCATTTTGCAGCAATTGAATCAAACATTTCCACTCAGTTTCCTTGGTATATTTATCCTGTGGATTGAATGTGATAAGATTGAGTTTGAGGAAAAAAGTTAATCACATCTGAGTATTAGAGTGTTATTTTCATTTTCTTTCGCATCAAGAACAGATAAATTTAAATAGAGTTTGAGAAGTGATATCTTTTTTCCATGGTTTTCATAATTTAAGCAAACCTTTGCATACTGTAGTACTGCCTGTGGGTATTCTATCATAAGCATCCGTGTAACTATCTCATTGTCGGTTATGCATAGCGATTTTAATGCAAGATGGCCCTCGATTTCTTGGGTCTCCAAAAATTGCTTTACTTCTCGTATGCATTCGGCAGGTAGGTATCCGCTGGCCAGTAAGGCTTGCAGTTTTGGTACTTCGCTACGAATTGATTTGATTACATCACACGTATTGTTTATTTCTTCATGACGCTGTACTCTTTTACACTCTGTTGAGTAGGGGGGTAATTTATTAAGATACAAAGGCCGTTTATTGGCAAACAGGTACGCTTTTTCTTCATTTTGATTACAATCTGTAATGTTTTCTACTGTTTTGTATACTTTCGACTGTGTCAAGTTGCCCAGATATGATCTCACCAGGATTCGGAAGGCTTCCGCAATTGCAAAATCGTTTGCTGTCTTGGTTATCGAACAGCAAGACCGCTCCAACGATTTATCACCGTAGAAACATTGAAAGTATGTTTCTATAAAGAGCTGCAATGCTGCTGCCGCATCATGACCATCCCTCCCAACTCTGGATGGTAAATACTCTAAAAACACTTGCACAACTTGATGCAACGTTAGAATACCATCATCGATAAGCTGGGTCAGAACCTCGGCGAATATTCGTGTTTTCAGTTGCATCAAAATACCGGAGAACTCCGAGAAGGTTGGCACAGCTCGGCTCCGTTTTTTCAAAGCAGTTGAATCGAACAGAAGGTGCCAATGCTCGAGGACCATCTTCTCAACGAAAACTTCTGATATTGGTGCCAATACTTCCTTGGCCACTTCTTGTTTCTCTGACTGCAGGTACAGCAGCACGGTTGCCAATCTTGCGCAGTCGCTAGATACCTGTTTCGATAAAACATTAATCAATTTGTCAGTCGCGTATTCTCTCAATATCGAACTTCTCAGTATCAAAATTGACAATTCTTCGACACTTTCTGAACTTAATAAGTCTACTACATTGTGAGTTTGGAAAAGGGCATCCGCTTCGGGTCCGCTTCTCATGTTTGCTAAGCTTTCACTCAGATATCTGACCAAACCAGGAGCATTGGCTGTTGATTTCCTTGAAATAATCTCTGCAGTTCTTATCTGGGACATTCTGTAATAAGGAATACTCAATTCCCATTCTGTTTGTAAATCAGAATTGACATAGAAATCCCCCAACAAGGCGCACGACTGGCTGTATAAGCTCTCTATCCTAGAATCTGGGACATCTTGACTAATATTTGACGTATCCGTAATGGATGTACCAGTGAATCGCTTAACTTCTTTAGACAATCTCAGTATTGTGTGTGCTTCGCCGAGCAGGTGCCTGTACGTAATTGGGCTGGAGTTTTTGTGATGTTTAGCAGTGTTCAAAAAATCCAAGTACAAATTTTCAGAGCTTGGTAAATTCAAAGAGTACAAAGTCCAGGAGTTTTCTGCTCTGGCTAGAAGAACGAGACAACTACTGGTATACAATAAGTTTTGCATTCCCAAAAATGGGTGCAGGCCAATCAGGCAGACAGGCTCCGATACACTGGGGCATGAGATTTTGTAGTTATCGATGTAGTTTAAACTTCTAGCTATGTGGTGGGACAACCGTAAAGTATAGGACTCGAGTCCAGCTTCGGTGAGCGCGTGAAGGACAGTGTTTTCCAAAGCAATATGACGAACGGGTGCAGTGAATGGATAGGTTGTCAAGCAAGTCGGATTGGAATCCTCACAGTTTGTTGCCGCAAAGTGGTAGACATATCCCTCTTGAGTGGTACAGATAATACATGTAATACCATGAAGATATTTAAACTTATCGGACCTGAGTATAGACTTCTTTAAGCAGAGACTGTTGCACTCCCTTTTTAGGTACAGAGGTTTTAATTCAAGACAAGTAAATATCTCTGACTCCCCATCATAGTTTGAGTTCTTGGGTTGGTTCGATATTTTTATACGGAGTAAATTTTTCACTGCATAATTTTCTGACCAACCGTCGTCCGGTGATGTTGTTTTTATCACAACGTCCATGTTGCTTGGATTCAATATAAACGGATTCAAGGTGTGTCCAGGACTTGCTCTCTCCAAGCTTATAGACGGTAGATTAACGGTAAATGGAAGTGAATTCGTTTCCACGATGCCCCGTGATGCTAGCCTTTGTAATTCATTGTGTTCGTTGCATACCAATCTTTCCCAATCTATGTACGGGTTGGAAATAATTTTGGATCGTACCTTGTTAGGACCCAGCCTAGAGCGGAGTAATTTATTGTTATTCAAGTTCTGGTCTACATTCACTTTTGTGCTATCCCGAGGGGATAATTTTAATCTAGAATCGCTAGTTACCAGAGAATTCAAATCAAGGCTAACAGCACCGGATTGTTCATGCCCTCTATAAGTAGTTTTGAAATTTAAATTCTCAATTGAACGAGGAGATGAATCCTGTTGTCCGGAACTTGATGTCTTCTCAGTTTTATCCAGTGAAGAAAAATTTGTAGATATCGAAGTTTTGTCAACTGAAGACGAATTCGTTGAGGCAATAGAACTGAGCTGATCAATGTCATCGTACATTGGATTCGTTAGGCGAAAGGCGAGGAAGTGCGTTGAATTCAATATGCAAATGAAATCTTCTGTGATTTCCATTCGAGTAGGAGAAAAACTGAAGCCCAAAGACCAGGGCCTTGCCTCAAAGTCTATAAATTTTAATTTCGAAGTTTGCTGAGTCTCTACCTTAAACTCGTGAAGAATAGCGCTACAGCCAATTGCAACAAGTAGGTTTCCTGTCATCTGACAGCATGCTATAACCGTTGGCTGACCGTTGAGAGGCAATTCTATCATCTCCAGACTATTCATAGGACGGTTTAAGCTCGGTGTTACTCTGCCTGCTATTCTTGCTCGCATGGCATGTCCTTGACTTTCTACTAGTGCCCAATTAACATAAACTCTTACAAAGTAGCTAGTCGTAAGACCATCTCTTGATGTTTTTGATTCCAGAGTTGCGACATAATCGCCTGTTGTGCAGTGGAGGATTTGACATACCAAATCGACAGTTGGAAATACTGTGAGAAGTTTCAGGTCAGACGTTTTGAGATCATGAACCTCGACACAATGGGTTGGTAATGCCAACAACAATAATTCTCCGTGAAGATTACATGCTACACACGATGCAGTGGGCTCTTCTATTGTGGCCACGTTCTGGCTCAAAAAATTATGCACTGGAATCACACGTACCATTTTTAATTCTGATGTGTTAATTATTCTTGGGAAATGGCTTCAGTTGATTTTGAATTACATTAAGCGTAACTTTTTGTCACAGATAAGACTGAGTAGATGGATTAAAAATTCGCTTTTGGGTGTGACTGAACTCCTTTTTTCGTTGTGGTGCGTCAGGTGTGTTATTAATTACTCGTGAGCACGGCTTGCATGACGTACAGAACTGGGAAGGGCTTAAACATCAGTTAAATTGCGATCCGCGTAGTCTGTGTTCGTATTATTTTTTTGTAACTTCACAAGATTATATTACCAGTTATTCTCTACAAAGGGGAGATTGCAGATCATCACGTTGAACTGAACACATGCCGTGAGAAATGCAGTTTTAAACATACAAATACGGAGATCCGAATTGAAATAATTTTCCATGCTGTTTTCATCGAGCTGTCAAGTGACGGATGGTTCCAAATCGTGACTGAGAACTGAGGCAAATGGGAAGCCGCAGAATTGAGAATCATCTGATGATAAAGAAAAACTACAGCATACGACATTATCGTCAGAGCCGCAATGAGCCGCATTCTATTGGCGCAAATAAATTTGAGCATCCCGCACGTGCTCGTAGATATACGGTACGAATTAATATAAATAAATAGCAAAATATAAATCGTAACAACTTTTAAGCATGTAAATAATAACTTTCGTTACGTGCATTTTCGGCTTTTGAAGTAAACCAGCGGAACTAAACGTGAGACACAACGCGTTTATAGAAAGAATTGAACGAATGCGAGGACAATACGGCGGTATTTCTGGCGGTAATTGAAATATACATCACTTGAAGTTTCTGGTGAAGCGCAGCCGTTGTGACTTATATTGACTCTTCTGATGATGCCTCAAATAAAGGATTCCGATAGAACAATTGGCGGTCATAGCTTGTGGTTATAATAGAGACAATATTCTTATCACTTATTTCATGTCCATTTTTTTTAATATTGAACTTTCCAATATACTTTAGTTCTTTTTTTTTTTTTGCTACTTCTGACAGTATACTAATATGTATCATCAAAACTCACAAGTGATTAATACGTTGCAGGAAAATCACTCCTGCAAGCTTATAAATTATAGATAAATTGTACGCTTTTGGGGTTGCTCTCCACACTTTCAATGATTATAGTTTCGATAGCTCGCGAAATGGCATATCGAGTAATTAATGGTAAGATTGACTTTGCAAATATAATTTACAGGTATGTGCCATGTAGAAGATTATTCGAGTACGGATAACAGGTTTCGATTTGTATACGAACCTTTTTTTAAACTGCACATACAATTTGAATATCCTAACATGTTTCCTTCAATGATCCACAAATTGTAAAGTTTAGGAGCGGACAGATAGGCAAAGACGCGTGGCCTGCGATCTTTTAGGTTCCAGGGATAGCGTGGGTCATTCAGCTTTTATCACTAACTGTCTCGGCATGGAGAAGGCCGAAAGTAGATGCAACGATAGTATTTGGTAGTTCAGAAATGCGACGTATGCTAAATTGTGGAACACAAGTTTTAGCGATTGAGCGTTAATTTCATAGAGTGAAACTGAGCAAAACGGAGCGGAATATCCCACTAGATACGTAATTTATATTCAATCATTGACGTAATATCTTTGATAATCTTTACTCGAATAAAATTTTACACCAAGAACTGCTTGAATATTTAGATAATGGAACATTATCTTTTTTATTCTTATCGATACTTTTGCAAAAAATGCAGAATTGACCATTGACTTATCATTGTACATTTTGAATGAATCACAAAGCATGATTATGAAATTTATTTGATGATTCATTTGCTGGTTAGTGATTCATAAGTGATAGGAATCTGTGTCTCCAATAGTTTGAAAGATGACGTTAATAATTATTAAATAGGCAGTTGCCATCTTAGATGCTGATATTTATACGAACCTTTTTTACCATGGTCACATTTCGCAGGATAAAAGCTGTGTGAACCACAATGTGTAAATTTATTACTGACTGCCACAGGATGATTGGATATGAATGATTCAGGAAGATATCAGGATTAATGTAGGGATCTCCGAGTACCAGTGTGGAGCAATCCTGTGAAATTTGTGTACCATATTAGATGCTAGAAAGTAAAAAATGCACGTTATAATTACGTGTGTCTAATTGGCTACGACGGAGTTGAGATATCACACGCGATGGCTTTTCTATAAATTAATAGCTGTTTACTCCAATGTGTCATTAAATTGTTATTCTGACGTGACAACTGATATTTATTTACTCTCAGGTTTTACTTACGATAATTAATTACAGGATTTACAGTTAAAAAAATATCCACTAATCAAAAAAATATACAAAACTTCTAAACTCGAATTAGACCTTCGCGTTACCATCGAATATTTTGATTCAATTGTGCGATACTAATGGATATTAAAGCAATCGACGATAGAAAAAACCAATTCCAGTAGACAGTATCTCTAGGAATAGAGAAAAATCACATCCGTTCCTTCACCATCTATTCACTTATCACATAATGATGTGTTTCGTATTCAAGTATCACTGTACTTCAACAAAGAATTTAATTTTGCATCGGATATTTGGAACAAATTTCGCATGATTCTAATTTCCATTTTAACGTCTCAGAATATGAACACATGAATACAAATTATGATGATACGTCAAATGCCATAATGCGAGTCAATGGTCAGATGTACTTCGTGAATTTGCATTTTGTTCAAAGTATAAGTCCGAACTGTAAGGAATGCCTTTATCCGAGATAAATTAAAGTGTAATGGGAAATGGTAAATCGATAAATGAAGGCTTTGAAAAACTGAAAGAGATTAATATGAAAAACGTAACGAAAAAGTGCTGGATTGCGAGATTTTACAGTGGTTTTAGAATTATTTCTAGACACATTTCAATGAAATTATTCCTTCGAATATACTTGTCAATATCGATAGATATATTTCAATACAAGCACTTGATCGTCTTCAATGTTCAAATATAAAACCTTCAAGCGGATAAGTTTTCAAGTATACATATTACTAGCTACTGACCCTATAAAGTATATTCCTTCGTAGTATTCCGACGTATTTGGTATCCAATACACTTTTCCATATTGTACTATTAGCGCTCATGATCTCTCATAACAGTAGTAGCACATAAAAAAAAACCGTGTGTAAGGATCAGCAAACGACGATTGTCGTCTGTTCGCTGCTGTTGGATGAAAATAATTTAATACTTTCGGCAGTCCAATGCAGTAACGCTCCTTGGCAAACAACACTCCACACGTACGGAATGAAAAATTCTTCTGGTTGTTCCTCTTCCACGTACTTAAACTTCAATTCCGGAAATTTCTAAAAAGAAGCATGGCCGAAGAATAATCCTACCATATTATACATTGGAGTAATGATGTAAATATTAGATGGTCTCTCAAATTTACCCTCATTCGGTCTTTCGGCCATTGAGTAGTCCCTTGTTCTATGGTTGCTAACACCTGACTAACGCCAATATGCGACTGATCTCTTTGTTCTAATTTGTAAGAGAAAAAGTTGATCACCTATAAGAGAACGGAAAGACGAAATCGATTGTTTAGTCAACAATTTGAAAATGAGAAGAGATTTATAAACTTTATATAACAATCATATTCATAAAAACTTACAGAGTCTATATTTTGAACGATATCTTGAAAGGCTGAATGCATTCGGAAAGGTTGAAATACATCCTTTTTGTAAAGAAGAGTATAGACGACATTAGGATTGTGAGAAAGCTGGTACGTTAAACAACTGTTTATAATTTCTAACACCATTCTCAGTACTTCTTCAAGAACTGTCAAGTCTTGAATCTGAAAAATCATTACAGTACAACTGGTTGTATTTTCCAGATTTAATATATGGCATAGAAGTGAGTTATCATATTTCTCATTGATGTGTTACTTGCCATGTCCGAACTGACTACATTTCCATTCACGTTCACAACAGCGCTGTCAGCATTTCCCGATTGCATATGTATATTTGATTCCAGTCTTGCATATTTTTTTGCCAGTGTTTCGAATAAGCTTAATAACCTCTGACTAACATACGGATGCAAGGACCTGAACTGAGCTGACATGTTGGCCAAAGCCGCCAAACAATTAGTATGAAGATATTTGTCCTAATAAGTGTTTAAATTCCTTGAGTTTATTACAAGTATTCGCAATTACTTATTACAAGAAATGATCTAGGTAAGAATGATTATATTATCTATTTGAAATTAATAACTCACTCTCATTTTCAGCATATTGTATTGTATGGTTCGAATGACTACTAGAACCAACAATCCTCCTAGTGAAATTTCACTTATAGATCGCTCCGTATACCACGTCACACCTCTCAACATCTAAGTACATAACCCAAGTATTAATATCGAGAACAGAATCGCAATGAAAAATACATTCATTATTTAAATATACTCACAATTTCATGTACGTTTTTGTTAAATGTATCATCTTCGCTGAGTATTAGCAAAATTATTAAGGACATGTATATGTGATGAGATGTGTTATCAGGGGCATGATACAATATTTGTAGTATCGGTATCACCTAGAAAAAGGTTTATTAAACATTACTTTTCGTTAATAATGTTATGGTACTAACAATGAAGTTGAAATCATTTCCAATAAATGTTTTACATTATTTATGCTCACCAGTAACTGTATGTCTGCCCTTTTCATAATATATGCTTTAACTGTTGGATTTCGATGCAACAACATGTAAAGTAGCAACGTTGTTTCATCCGTATTCGGAACTTTGCAAATAGTAGTATACAACTCATCTAGATTAAATTTAAAGGACATTGCTGCTTTCGCCGGTGTCACAGTACAGTCATCTACTAAGAAAAAATGTTAATTTGATGAATTGGTAGTGGAATTTCTTTGATAATTTATTCAAATGAAATACCTTGAGAGTCTGTGAAAGTATATAATGCATCTCTGTATGGATTATGAGTTGCCGTACAGTGGTTTGTGAGAACCAACAGTAACAGAAGCGATTGACTAGCAAGTGGAGTTTCTGTATCACGTTGTCGTTCCTCATCCTCCGTCGTACCAACATTCGAAACTTGTACGTTTTTTGAATTTTTTGCCATGCCCATTGTGATAACATTCCATAAGCCAGCTAAAATGTGTTTTCTTACTACACCTGATGGTCAATACTTGTTTCAGATTAGTGTTGTATAACATAGTTGCATAGATACTAGTGTTAGCCTTTCCCCAAATTTATAATAAAGTGATGAAATTCCTCCTCTAAAATCGAACTTATTATTTTGTAATTTACCTGCAATACTTAGGACTAATCCTCCTCCATTTTGCTGTGTAAGCAAACCAGGAGGTGCATGATCTTGTCGAACAAAATTATGCAAAAGAGTATAGACCATTATTGAAGCATGCGCGCTTTGATCCTCATGCATAGCTATTTTGTATACACTACTGTATTCTGCTGGAGTTTGGGAAAATAACTGTACAGATAGTAATACTAGCAAGCAGTTTACTGCTTCTAGGTGTACGACATACGTAAATTCCCTGAGAAAGAAAATATACATGAAATCAACTTCAAGTATACAGAATATTCCTATTTGTGTATGGTAATTGTACAGTCAAGAAAGTTACACCACAAAATCCACTGAAAACTACTCACGATAAGGGTACATCGATAATAGTTTCTACCAAGGCCTCGAAGAACGATTCAAGCCTAGAAACTGAACTTTCAGGTGCATTAGTCCGCTGCGGCATAGATTCGACATGCCGAATCATTTCCTCCTCGCCAACCGTTTCCAATAAATATTTTAGTACACATCGTATTGCAAAGAGTGCATTGTACGTTTGCCAAGCAAACATTATGCTGCGTTAAAAAAGAATGATCGCAGGTATGAGGTAAGGTATAATTGCGAAAACGTAAAGAACAATCTTTGAGTAAACTTTGATGGAAACTCTTTGAAAATGTAGTGACTTTTTGTTTTCTATTCTCACTTTTGGTCCTGAGAAGCTGCAAGCAATTCCGTAGTTCGTTGTAAAAATACTTGTATGAGACTGCCAAAGTTTCCTGTGTTAAGGTTATTGGCAAGTAACTGCTGACACGTTGTGTCCAGCCTTGAATCGAGTTCAATTTGATCATTTCTAGTCACCGGGGGACGGATGTTGTATGATAAAAATCTATTCCAGAATTGATCACTCGGGGAAATAGCTTCTTTTCCAGAAAATTTAATGAGGAATTTGTTTTTGGAGAGGTCCTCGTATCGACTTGGTGTCGTACCCATTGCTTCACTCGTAGCTCACCTAAAATAGTATGAGAATGTAATGATATTCAACAGGTAGATATGCCAGCAAGTAAGAAAACTGCGATGCGTCATCATCACTTAACTTACAGTAACTTACCTTTCGAAGGCAATTATCTCTGCAAATCGTAAGTCTCGTGTGCATGGCAATGCTGCTCGAGCTTATGCCACTATTTAGAAGCTCAATATGTTTTGAGACGTTTTCTCAAAACATTTCAATGGCCAACGGTTTTTTGAAACGATGTCTACGCTGCAAGAAGCTGTGTGATCAGTAAGAATGCTGTTGTGTGTAAGTAATTTTCACATTCACAGCATGCAAGTGATGGGTAAATTAGAATTAAAGCAACGCTCAAAGCTGTATGAATGGTGGTGAAATTTTCTAACAAACAGCGTAGCAATATGTGCTCGCAAATAGATCAAAGTGATCGATCATTTGTTAGTGAACAAATGGTTCATAAATTTCCATTGAGTGTAGGAGATAACAAATTGCAAGCCAGTGTGAGAAAGACTGAGGAAAATGTGTAGGTTAAAAATAAGTAACCTATACGGACTTGACGAATAAACATTACTATCTTGAAATACCGAATGTTAATTCCAATTCAGCGACGATAAATCCAATATGTATCGATCATATGCCGTCTCGTTTTTAGGCAATAATGGTGACCCTATTTATAAACCACTTACAAAATAACATCAATCAGGAGGAACATTTAATACGCAGGGCATGACAGACAGTAGACAGCAGGAGTAGTATGGTTAAAAAAAAACTTGACAACTCACAACAGTGCCGTCAGATCCGATCACGATCCGATCGATATTCGAGATATACTGCAGTAAAAAGCAATTCGAGTGAAATCGACAAAATTCGCGGTCACACGGTGGTCGCTAGTCGTCGAACCACTTTACAACTCATATAGGCCATGAATCGTGCTACACAACGCGGTGCCATATGAAACAGCGGAATCGTCAAGCAGTTTGTTGGCATGTGTACTTCTTTAATTATTAATAAAATCATATCTAGCAAATGAAACAAATTAATTAAGTTGAACTTGGCCTATCGTTAGTGATTAAACATATAATTGCTTTTCTAAAAATTTAGATTAACAATTAAAATACTAGTTTTCGTATCATTCGTACAAACTCTTTAGTAATTGATAATCTAGAAGTCTTATTATCATGGACCTTCAGCGTTGTTGCGTCTAATAGTGTAAATTAGGAGTGTAGAGTACTACATTTATATATATACTCTTGAATTATTTGTAGTGGTATTGATTAGTATTCACAAAACTGATCAACTGCCCGTATTAGAGTAAGCAAAACACACAAATTACAAAGGATCATCCTAATAACGTAAGAAGGGATACTACGGTTATTTACAACTAAATATTACCAAACACCCTGTATATAGTAAAATAATTACATTTTTCGCCGAGGTAGTCTTCCACAGACAATTTCATAATTTATGTAAATCTTTTTCATTCGATTTAATGCGTGAAAAGATGTATAAAGACTGCCAGTCTAATGCTAGTGTTTTGCATTACAACAAAACACGGAATACGGATTGTGATTGGATTGTGTTCCGAAACCGATACACAGCATCTGGTGATAGAAGCTGTTGTGATTTCGACCTTAAAATCCCTAACTTACCGACAATTGAGCTACTTTTCCATTTCAGGTTGGCAAATCTTTCCGTTCGAATCTCCCGGGAAGTCATCGTCGCGTGTGTCTAACTTCATACGTTAACTGAAGATGTGTGTATCGGCTTCGGAACACTGTGACGTCGAACGGTACCTGGTGGAAATTTCCAGATGCTAGACACCGGAATCGTTCACACAACTACAGTTAGACTCACATCAGTAGTTTGGGTCACCAATTACCGATAAAGTATTGAAATACACCGGACAACGGGCATTCTGTCGCTCTAATCGAACGAACCGAGGAAGGAGTAATTATTGGATAAAAGATTTAATTAATTGGCTTACCTTTTGAGAATAATCTGGATATGATGACTTGCAGCGTAGATTGGTGAGAGGATTTAACGGAATGACTGATTTTAATATATTTGGATACTTTGATTAACTTGGATTTATTTTATAAGTTCAATATTTCAAGTCACAAAAACGGAGTTACTTACAAGGAAACGTTTTCAGGTGTCCCCCTCCGATTTCGATGAAACTCTGGTATGTTATAGAGGGTCAAAATCGATGACATACGTATTTTTTTTTATCGGCCCAAACTCATTTTAAAGGGGTGAAAAACCCCTCCAAAGTTGACCACCTCCCAAGATGATTTTTCTGTTTTGCATACAAGGAGGGGATTTTGATAACTAATAATAATAGTAATAAATACCTTGTCAAAAGTGATGAAAAACACACTTCGAATATTCTCAAGAACTCTTTATTTTAGGGGTTAACTTGTATATACAAAGTTCATTTTTTACATTAGAAACAAGATGTTCATCAGAACTCAATGAATCCAACAGCACTGTGAAGAGCATGCAAGAATACAGAATACGTGCTTTCGATTTTTTCCCAAAAACTGAATTCTTATCGACTTTTTTCCTAATATTGCGGATTATGTCTAGTATTTAGCCATGAATCATTGAATAACATTGTTCGAGGCTGTACCGGAACAAGATGACGAATCTGGTGGTAGAAACCAAGAGGACGACCCGATGATCGGTCGCCGTTTTTATAGGTGTCGATCGTTGCGCAGAACGATCCCCTTCTTTAGATTTTGTCAAATTTTGTGCACTTTCCCCTTTTTCTAGGAATTACAATTAGGGCACGACATTTTCGCCGTATGCACGCCTGTAATCTTAGTTCTTTAGCCATTACTATATTGCAAGCTTTTACATATGGTATAACGCTGCACTGATGCGGTGGTGTAGGTGCAGGGTCGTTGCTCTGTAATTTTCCATTCTGCGTGGGCTTTGGTGTTGGGGCAGCAAGCCCCCGTTGGCCCCTCGGCTACCGTGCTTCTTTCCCCCTATGGGCGTTAGGACTCGAGCCGATTTTAGCAGCTATTTCCTAATATGGTAATCGCAGTGCGTATGCGCTAATGGTGACCCATGTTTCGTGGTGTATTTTAGTGCCATGTGCATTTTCGGGTTCACGATGCGCTGAATTCTAGTTCCTGTTTACTTCTTAAATATTCTTACTATCCTGTTCGTTACAAAGTCTGTATATTAAGATTGTCATATTGCTTACTCGTCGTTTGTTAGTTTTATAGCGTGTAACTATATAAAATTACATATGTATTATAATTGATTACTGTCGTTATTCACCTGGAGTACTATAGCGATTGTTTATGAGACATAGTTGCTATTTGCTTAACATTATTAGAATCGCGCTGCTGCGAATATTCTTAGGTGTTTGTGTTATAACTATCTTAACAGATTTAGGGTATTTAACAATTTGATAATTCGTAGTTTTAGAGCAGGTTTACATGTGTGCTTTCGTATATAATTATCTTCTGTAATTATTAATTCTTATATTGATATATATCGGCTTGGAAGCTTCTAGAACGTTTTTCTTATGTTTGTTGGTTGCCTGTTACTGGGCGTTGCCACGTATGCATCTTTGAGTTTATTGCGAGTTGATTTACCTTCAATCGTTTCGTCGGTAAGTTTCCTAATGTGTTTTCTAGATGAAGCTCTGTATGGCTCCAAATTGGAGATCTGCATTGCCTTCAAAACGTTGCGCGTGTTGCCTACAATACGGCATTACGGAGGAGAGTATAATTCATGCTCGATAATTAGTATTCACGGTTTTGAAGGTTTTGCGGTCTCTGGTTTTATGGATTATTGCAGCAGTGCCATCTTTACATTATATTGGTTATACATTTATCTATGGTTTTACAGTCTTCTATACTCCAGGCTATATGGTATAGCGTAAGTTGCTTACAGTATAGCTCTCAGCTCCGAATGCACAAATGGCATTGTCGAGTGTTATATAATAATTGGATATAGTCGTGTTAGTTAATTATGGTGTTAATATGATAGTGATATATAATAACGTATAATAATATTATAACTCTTTGTAGTGCGAAGATCTCGTAACATGGTTTTTAAGCTTTAATCAGTGAATGTCATAGTTATTTCCATCTAGGGATATTCCTAATAGTTAGACAGTTGCTTTAATTCCTTATGGTTACAAGATTCTCGTACTTCGAATTTGGTTAGTTGATAAAAGTAACATGCAGTAATAATAGTCGATAAAACATACGGACGTTCCGGTCGGATGTTACAACACTATCTTGAAAATTTACGATCTCGATTGCGATTGGTTGACAAATCAAGATGGCCTTCACTTGGAGCAGAACGCGATTGGTTGTTACAAATGGCTGCGCAAGAACACACCTCATCTTCCTTCATGCGGCGAGCTGAGAAGTGAGGATCAAGCTGCCAGTCATTGTTAGCAGAGAACATTTCCAATATAGTTGTTGATTAACCAATAGAGCAGAGTGTAAAAATGGGAGCTGTGCGTGTTATCAACGACGACAATCATTTCCTTGGGGAAATGAGTCGCGCGGGGACGAAATTAGTCGTCGTCGACTTCACCGCGACCTGGTAAGTTTCTCTTTTTAGGTTATCCCACCTTCTCACCTCCCACCGATAAGGACTTCCAACGAGGATCTCGACTCAATCCTCTCAACCATGATGCGACAATTTAATTTTCAATCTAATTATAGTGTACCCATGCATTGCCCTAACTTCAAAGTCTTTCGATTTGCTTTCATTTTCAGGTGTGGCCCATGCCAGAGAATAGCACCGATCTTTGAGCAGCTCTCAACAAAGTATCCAAACGCTATATTCCTAAAAGTTGACGTGGACAAGTGTGCTGAAACTGCTGCTGGTCAGGGAGTCAGTGCCATGCCAACTTTCATCTTTTACCGTAATCGCACCAAACTGGGCTCATGCCAAGGGGCAGATCCAACAGGCTTGGAGACCAAGATTCAGCAGTATTATGGATCAGGAGATGCAGAAGAAACAGAGGGGCCAATTGCTGGACATGTACGGGATAATAAAGATAACATCTATTTCCATATATTCGGAATGATTTTCCTTGCGGTAACATTATACTACTGGAATAAGTCACAGTAGAAGAAGACCCTGCAAACAAGTTCTCAAGTGAAAAATGAAAAGACACCATCTTGCACAATTTCACTCACTGCTCAATCCGGGATAAATATTTGTTATTTGTTCATATTTAACGCCGGTGGTGCCCTATTCAACCACAATGCTGAAAGTAATATGTACAAGTTCCGCTGGAAAATTAGTTACATACAATTATGCAAAGTATTCGACTAATTTTCATAGATTCGTTTTAAAGGTAACTTTTGCAGTTACATTCTGAGCAATACCATCTGCTGCTATTCCGCATTCCATATATTTCCGTTTAATTAATACACTGGCATTTCATCATTTTGCTGCAAATCCTAGCTTTGTTTAATGTCAATTCATTTCACTAACGTATAATCCAATGCAGTCACAGTGCCTAGATATTAATGTGAGTCTGGATCTTAGCACTAACCGAGTGACATTTATACTATAATTTGAAAATATCGAACATTGTTATACATGGATATTATATAAGTAGTAAGGAGACGAAATTAAAACAAATAGTAACAAAGTATTTAGTATTATAACTCATCTCATTAATCATAGAAACACGTTCATATTTGTACAATCAAAAACAGAAAAAAAAAGAATAAGAAAAATGAGTAAAACCTTTGTATTTCTTTATCTTTGTGATGTGTGCACGAAGAAACTTTTGACCTTGATTGTTTGACCAATTTAAAAAAGGCAATATCCACAGAACAGCAACCTCTGCTTTCAGATGGATCTGAGCACATTCATTATGAAGGGGCAGTGCGAATGCCTGAATGAATCCGATGAGCATCCGTTTTTGCAATGCTTATCTTCAGAAGGTGGTTACCTGGAAAGTGACTGTGATGAACAATTGATAATATCAATTACTTTCACACAAGCTGTCAAGGTCCATTCTCTAAAAATTAAGGCACCTGTAGGCCAAGGGCCTAAGAACTTGAAACTTTTCATAAACCAGCCGAGAACCGTTGACTTTGATATGGCAGACTCTTATACCAGTGTACAAGATGTTTCGTAAGTAAATTGTTACGCATGTAATCTAATGAGATAAGGAACTTCGTTCGTTCACAAAAGGTAATTTTACATATACCTCTTCTGTCATAGGTTGAAGGCATCGGACCTCGAGGAAGGAAATCCAGTACCTCTACGCTATGTCAAGTTCCAAAATGTACAAAATCTTCAAATCTTCGTCAAAGACAATCAGGGTGGCAGCGAAACAACGCGAATTGATCATCTGGTGATCATTGGTTCGCCAATCTCAACGACCAACATGGGCGAATTCAAAAGAGTTGCTGGTAAAAAAGGGGAAAGTCACTAATGTATAATTCCTGGTTATTTATAGACCAAAACTGAACCACGCGATGTCTTCTGGTAATCATAATCAACAAATAGATGATCAAGAATCAATTCATGCAAAACTTGGTGATTCGAGAATTGCCTACTGATATGACATTGCACCTTGTTACAAAGTCTATTCAAATATATTAACCAGCATACTTAATGATGATATTTTACTACCGAAAAAACTTTTTTTTTTATTAAATGGATATAAATCCATATTTAAAACAATCTTTATAGGTCCAAGTTGTAAAAATTGAGAGGCAATTAACCATTGTACTAGTGTGATAAATCTTTAACATTGTTGGTTCTTGCTCTGTGTACAGCTACATGAGTAATTTTCATGTGTTTTTCTTTATACTTTGCAAAATGGGAATGCATTTGTTTGTACAAAAACAAGGGTGAATAAATTTTGAATACTTGGGTGAACTACAAGAAAAAATATCCGTATATATAACGACCACTGCCTCCAGACATGATTGAAGTCCCAAAATTATTGAGCTTTTGCTTCATTGGCTGATGATTAAAACTGATTTATCATGATGTAGTGTAGTGGTGATTTGAACTTTTCTTTTGCTGAAGCCGAACTGCTTCGCCACTGGACATTTTGCACAGTCACTGATTACCGATAACTATGAAACTGCAGTATTCATAATGCGTTTGTGAAAGAAAATTTGATTACAACCACTACATAGTTTATTTGTACAAAGGCTGATGAAATCAAATAAATTACAAACCTCTCATATACTAAATTTTTTCATTAGCTTTTCCACCATGTTCTCGTAAAATTAGTTTATTCATTTTCTTACAATTGAATTTTTTGTTTTATCTCCTAAATTCTTGCTTCTGATTGCTCTTCTTCTTTTTACTACTTGTTCTTTGTTTGTCTACACTGTGATTCACTGTGTTACTATTGGCATTTGCACTTTGAGTATATTTGCTGTGTTTTTCCACGCCATCCACTGTTTTTGATTTACTGAACAACGCACTAAGTTCCACCATTCTGTTCGTATGATTGAGGCGAATAGGTTTAACATTCAATTCAATTTTTTGATTGAACAACGATAAAAGTCCCCAGTCATTCGCGTTATTGTCAGCAGCAGAGCAAAACAGCCACGCTGCATTTCGCGCTTCAATTTTTAGCCGTTCCATCTCCTGGGTATTAATATTTTTAGCCACATTTAGACCTGGCTCAAACGGATTGTGAATATAAACAGTCGATTCCGCGGGTTTGGGAAGCGGCATACCCGCGTTTAGGGAAATGCTCTTTGTTGTGAAGTCGAAATTCGAATAGTAAATAAAAAAGTCTGTCAAAAGTGTTTCCAAATCATCCTCGTTCCTAGAAGATGCTTGAGGTAGTTTTGATATATCACGTAAAAACGTGCAATTCACGTCACCATCTGCTATCCGAACATCGTTTTTATCTGGTATAAATATAAAATATCCCATTAACAAATAAAGTTTACCAATGAGATAACATATAACAGTAGTTTTCGTACTAAGGTAGTAAAGCTCAACTCTACGGCTGAGTGTGGATCTTCACATCCATGGATTCCGAGATCCACGCAAGGCCGGAAAGTAGTACGACTGTGATGCGAACATTATTTTTCAGTATAGTTGCTGTAAACTACGCCACATGGTCGCACTTGGAGCCATAAAATTGAACTTGCACACGTGCTCGTAAAGTTCAACTTTACAGCCATAAAATGCAACTGCTATGGCGTACTTTACGGCTACTAAATCAAAAAGATAACTACTGAAGGCTGTAAAGCCCTAATTTCAGACTTCTACGATTCAGAAACACATCTGAGTCAATGTTAAAATATGTATATTAAGGTGGGCCAAAAAAATCGACTATTTTTTTTTTCATTTTGTACTCCGAAAACTTGGTTGGTAGAGACCTCAAAAACATTCTCTCCAAGTATGAGCTCTTAAGGGGTTAGGTGGGTTTCAAAATTTCAAAAAATCGAATTTTTTTTTTTTTTTGCTTATCTTATAATTGAATATGTTGAGAATATTCCTTTAAAATTTTAAAACGATCCAAGTCATATTCTAAGAGATATAGCCTTTGGATGTTTCACCCATCAGGCTATAACCGAGCGTGACGCGGATATATGGAGGCAGATATATCGAGGCAGCTGCTTAGCTATTGTTCGTTTATTTTTGTGATGCGAATACTAGGCTTAGGACTTGCCGGATGTAAAAAATTCTGTGGTTTGATGGATATAAGTTCCTCATTCTTGAATGCATCAACGTACAATTTTTATGTTGATAAAATACATGAGTGCGTCATAATTGTTGCCGAATCAATTTTGTTGTCTGCTGCAAATCAAGAAAAAACATTAACGTGTGATGAAAATAATGTTGAAGATACGACAGATGTTACCGTGTCAGGTGATGGCACGTGGAAAAAACATGGGTTTGCATCATTATACGGTGTAAGTACGATTATTTACATGTTATTTGAATGTAAATCTTCAATCGCGTTTTTCTAGAAACTACATTTTTGAAATCGATAGTCACGATTTTTCGAAAACTTATGAACTGATCTCTTTCAAATTTTGCACACCTCTTCAAAATAACATTATCTCGTACTTGATCGAAGGAATTTTTTTTTTTTCTATTCCAAGTAATTTTTCAAGGCCATGAAGGGTGCAAATTTTACTCAAAATAAGGGTTTTTTGTTTTCAACGCCGCCAAAAATGTAATTTTTGTTTTTTTTTTTTTTTCCTTCGTCCAAGTACGAGTTTTAAACATCTACTAACAGAAAATTTTTGGTTTTTGCATTTCAGATGAATCTGTCATGAGTTATCCTGACTACGCCGAGAGAATTTTTTTTTGAGGGGTCATAGCAGACGACGTGTCCATGCCTTAATTTTCAATATTTTTCAATGAAAATTTCACAAACTACTTATAAAATATGTATCTTTTATGTGTTAAATTGATGGAATGAAATGTTCTGTTGATTAAGTAAAAAAAAATTCATAAAAATGTACCTATTTTGAGCTTTTGAAACCCACCTAACCCCTTAATTTTAATAGCAAGGTCCTCCGCCTCGCAGTTTTCTATTTTTTTCTTATGGTGAGGAAGAAAAATACATATATCGGTATCTACTATTTATAATATAATAGTGTGCATTGAAGTTTGACGGTGAATATCTTCTGAACAGTGAGGTATATAAAAAAAATTGTAAAAGACTTTTTTTTGTAGAGAATTCAATTTCCTACGAAAATATGATACATATTTTTTTTTATAAATAGTAGATACCAAGATATGTATTTTTCTTCCTCACCACAAGAAAAAAATAGAAAACTGCGAGGCGGAGGTCCTTCCTATTAAAATTAAGAGCTCATACTTGGAGAGAATGTTTTTGAGGTCTCTACCAACCAAGTTTTCGGAGTACAAAGTGAAAAAAAAATAGTCGATGTTTTTGGCCCACCCTAATGTATATATACACAAACGCGTACACACGCACACATACGTACCTGCAAGTTCAATTAATTTTTGTAAACTAGGTAATATTTGTTTCTGCTGTAAGTAGAACAAAACGAGAAGTGTCAGGGAAAAATTAGTTATCCAATGGCCAGGATAATTGTTTGTTAACTTCATGTATCTTGCCCAAGACCTTACTGTGAAAATCAGGGGTCTGACTCTCCAATCTAATTCACCATAAAGGTACAACAGTTCAGACATATATATACTCGTCCTGGAATGAATAATATTCCAAAGTCAATAATATTGTACACGTGAACTATGTTAAAGATTAACTGAGCTAGCAAATGAGTAAATGAGTGAATATTTCAGTTGCCCATGAACTCCATGCCATATTCATTTCGATTATAAGTAGTACTCACGTGTTGCTCATACTGAGATCACATTCCAAGTTGGTCAACGTTTGATTGAATTTAATTATCGGTACCCGCGCATGTAGTATTTTTTTTACACTCGATATCCCAGGAAGAAAGTGATCAATGATATTTGCTATTATTTCCATCACTTTCTGTGTTTGAGCTCTGTCAGGATTCGATGATGCCTTTGTGTAATAAACCAACCTACTTTGTACATTTTCCTGGAACAATCGTGAAGATTAGGAGATGAAGGTCTCGAAGTAATCTCCTATTTTTTGCAATTCAGTCTTTGATATTGTGAAACTCAAGAAGAACTTACCTTCAGATGGGGATGCATCTGTAGTACCAAGTCGAGATCACTCCCCAGTTTACCACAGCCATTAACGCTGGATCCGAAGGGGAGCACTGTGACCTCAGAAAACATTCCTGACAGGCACAATTCGATTTGACGTGCACTTAGAAAGCGTAACCTTGTACCAGTCTCATTTAACTTTGTTGCATTGTGTAACAATGTCATTTGGTCAGAAACCTATAGAAAATAAAAACGAACCAAAATAGTAAAAAAAAAAGATTTTTTATGATCAATGATCGAGTTAGTTGCATTTCCAATATTGTTCAACTTACCGACTCTGCCTTAAACAGCAACATATTCATGTCATCAGGCGCGGAAGCGACATTGGCATTTATTACCTTCAATGGTATGTCCTTGTCAACAAAATCCTTTCGCACCCGATTCGGTACAACTCGGAACCACAAAAAAGGCGATGTGACAGGAAGATTTTGATCCACTTGTATATGTGTTGAGGCGGAATTTATGGCCTCCACGTCAGATAGCAAATTGAACTCAATTAAGATAAAACTCTGTGCAAAAATAAGAGTATGTACGTACATGTCATACATGTCATCTGACTGTCAATGAGAATGATTACCAAACATGTTAGATAACCTCAAGTATAGCTCACCAAGTTATCGCCTATTTTATAATGATGCATTTCTTGCACCTTTCCAAACTGGGAACAGTAATCGTAGAGTTCGTAGCTTGAATTTTCTGATTGTACTTGAATCAGAACACTTCGTCTAGCCTGATCTCGCCTCCTCGACATAATTTCTTCATAGAATACATATTTGTCTTGTTTTTCAGTGGATGGGGATTTTCCTGAAATATGATACGGAATTTTTACAAACTCTGTTTGTACGTGAGGCTTGATTCCGTTGTACGAGTTTATTCTAAATAATGCGATAACCGGGTATGTGTAACAAAGTTGTTTATAAGGAAAATCTGAACTTAACCTCACTCTTTGGTGAGGTTAGTTTTCAGTCCGGTACCTGAACTAGCATACCGTGCGCTTACACTACTCTGTATGCCCGAGGTAAAGCTGGTTGGTGCTTTTCTGTACAATTTCGAGCATACACAGTTTGCGTAAAATTTATAAAAACGATTATTTGAAATTTGCCGAGTACTGCCGCTCACACGAGCGAGCAAAGCCATGTCTGAACACTACAGCACGAGCCGACATCAAATATTGCCGTGATGTCGTATTGTGGCCGCCTTACTCTCTCTGCCATAAACCTCGAGTACTAGCGGCCTCTGAGGCAAAACTGTTTTTGGCACTATGGTAAATACAACGGTAGATACGCTCTGCATTACTTACTATTGATAAAGTAGACACAGATCAGTTACCGATTTGTACCCTTCGAAAATTACTTTTGAAAACCTTAGTATTTCATAACAGAGAGCGTTAATATGGGCTTCTCCAGCCTGCTCTCTTGATCAGGTATTTGATCGTGAATTGAATATAGAATGTGGAATAGCCATAGATTTTGCTAGGAAATTTAGTCTAAGTAAGCATTGATTGGTATAATTGATATGTATTAAAAGATACTATATGGCAACCATTCGTCAATCTTAAGATTTCAAAGTATTGTGCCGTATTCGTATTGCGAAACTGATAGTTCACCGTTCTGAGATGATTCCATTTTCTTGGCTTGCAAGTCTCGTGTCATATGTATATATCTCATCATTCGAGGGTTGATGGTATGCTTTCCCAGGTAGCACACTGTTGGCTGTTAATTGACATAATAACGACAGAAATTCTCAGTGAACTATTTCAAGTCAACTGGGAATAAGCATGAGCCTATTGTTGACTGTATACTGACTAATAGTGCGCGAATGTCCTCTGAAATGTCATGGTAAAGGCAACACCCGACGTCAACTATTATTCAGTATTCAGTTGACTGTGAGCAGTCAAGACGAAAAGGCAATAATTTGCAAGTAAGCTAATTACTCAAACTAATAGTCAGCTGGCGTCAAGTATATGAGATAGCGTTTAGTCAGTCAAACTACCACCAGACATTGACGTTCATTCGGCACATGAATGCGCTAAGATAAACAATTATTTGTCTGAAAACCATCAAAAACTTTTGACTTAACCTTCCCGTAATAACAATAAGGTAACAACGAGTTGTCTGCTCTATTTGCCTTATACTTGGCATTTCAGAGAACATTGGTAAACATGAAGTATACGGCATGTCAACGTCAAGTTCACTTTCTTGTCGATCTATGGCCAATCAAAAATATCCGAACGTTTGTCCATGTTTTGCCAACAATGCGTCGACATTTTTTTTAATTGGACAGTACGACAACTTTTTGTAGTCGAATGACAGTGAGCCTCTGGATAAGTGTACTACCTAGGTTCGGAATGATCGACTTATCATAAATTTACTATGTCTCTCATCGAATTCTTGGTTTTTATGTTGAATATAGCAGAGGGATCAGGTTGCGCAAACCATGTATGTATGCATGTATGTGCACACATACAAGCCGGTTGCGAGCGATGGTTAATGTGTCCAATTTGGGCGATGACTCGATGGAGCATCGTCAAATCGGGCTGAGGAGGGGGGGGGGGGGATTCTGAAGGTAAATGGATGACGGAGGAGGATACCTTTCGCCAACACGCCAAGATCAAGAAACGTGCGATGGGCTGTGGCGTTGAAGGAGAGAGAGAGAGAGCGAGCGTCCATGCCTCTACCGATGAGAGAGTAAAATAATACTCGAGACTTCGAGAGCCCGCGTATACTCCGTTGAGAAACCCAGGGGATTGGGTACCTTGGGTAGCCAGTCTCGATTCTCCCGCCGAACGGTAAGGACGCCGAGTGTTGTGCCAGCTCGGAGTCGCAGAGGGCAGAGGGATAATCAATCCCGAAAGCAAGTGTAGTGTCGTGCCCGCAAAATGAATTTACAACAACAACAACAATAATAATAATACTAATGACAACAACTGTATGAACGACGACGAACGATAAGCGAAAGGATTCAATAATAGACGAAAGAGTCGATCGACTGCAAAGCGTGTATATCATTATAACGCCTGTACGTAAATCGAAGGTGAACGGATAACTGCTCGCGTTGGAAACTGAGTAAAAATTGTCTTGTAATCTCGAGTAATATGAGGATCAAAGTTTGGACGTGATATCAAAAACATCTGGAAAAAGAAAACGCGGTAAAACCTGTACGCTATATTAGATTGCAATACATCGATGTATGATTCGACAGCTCTTTAGCATTGCCATAGAAGAAATCGATGAACAATGAGTTATGGTTTGCTGGTGAATATTACAGCGGCAAGATTAAATGAAGGAAACCACAGTTGTTTATCGAATTATACCGATGCACCATATACATTGTCAGTGGAAACCTGAAGGATGATGGATTTGATATCAAGACACGTGTTGAAGGTTTATAAATCAAACACAATCGATCGATTGGAAGCAGAAAGGAAAGAAGTAAAAATCATTCATTAGTCCTAATAACAATCGTTGTCGTTACGACCGAAAGCCATAGTCTGATGATTTCTTGCTTCTATATTGAACAACTGTGCACAGTTTTATCAGACATCCACACCACGTGATACTATAACCTTTTACGCACGTAAATGAATCCAACTTTCGCGTAAAATTCGATATTCCCGATAACGTTAATTATCATTTGATCGTCAGAGCAGTGTGGCCGCGAGGTGACGGATTATTAACTTTTGTGATGAAAGTTAATTTTTTCCCTCATTTGGATACATTTACCTGCAAAAAGTCATACCAGCATAAAACAGGTAAGATTTTAAATGTTGTTAATTTTATAAATGAATGAATAAATAATAATTTTCCGGTGGTGGCGCCCCGAGGGTTGCTCAATACTTCGACGTAGGCGTTGAAATCACAAGTCGTGTAAAAGCAATTAATTACACTGTGCTATAAAAAGGAGCCCAAGGTTTCTTCGCTTCCTCCGCACATTAATTATATACGATCCGAATATAATCGGCTGCAGGCTGCAGCTCGGCATGTCCGCACCATGTTATATTTCCGCTGCTGCATGCTGATGTTACTGTATGCTCTTTGCCATTGTAATCGTCACATGACTACATCGTCTAACGATGAGGATGAAGTTAGTAACGTTACTGTAACGACGCATGTTTAAGATAAATGGCTAATTCGCATCTTTAGGAATGTCCGAGATTTCGTATAAACAAAGCAAAAACCAGTATAAACAAAATATAATTTAATTTCGAAAAGCCAACTCCTTGAAAGTCATTCTTAAATTACCCAATAATGTTCATTTTTTAACCTGAGGTTTCGTTACGTCAACGTTTATACTAACTTTAGCCTGATGTGTAGTATGCGTAACAGTCACTTTTGCCAGATCGTATACGTTGTTCCCGCTTGTTCCGAGACCGTATTGAACACGTACAGAATAAGGAAGCCGAAAGTGCCAAAACAGCCTGAAATTAAACTCCGCGTTAGTAGATAGTTGCACTCGTAACTAAACCAATCGCGCGTATGCGTATCTTCTATAACAGAGCTCCGCGTATATTCAATACCACTCATATTACCGCACAGCTTGTGTAAATACGCTGTTGTAACGCGCTACGATACACATTTTTTTTATACCGCATGTTCCGCAGACTGTTACGAAATTTTTACCTATACGTTTATCGCCTACATGCCGTGGACAATTATCGAGAATTCTAGTTCGTCTTCTATAATATGACCGGCAAACGTTCGTTGAAATTAGTCTGCTCTCCCGTCGGCCGCTAGATTTTTCAAATTGCGAGGTCGATCGGAAAGATCTTGGCCGCAAGATTACCCAGTTCTCCGTATTTAATATCCAGCCAGGTAGTCCTACGGTCGATAGACGATACTTATCGACGCATCGAGCAATGCCCACGTTGCCTCGACAGTCGTCCTTCAAACGGGGGACCGGAGACTCGACTGTTCACCAGACTGCACGGATAGAGCGCAAACGATATCTCCAAACGCGCATACCTTAATTATTTATCCTTGACTCGCACGGACGAACAAATCATCACGTGTCAAGTATTTTCGTCCATAGATACTTGATATTTTCATTCTCGGCGAGTCTCCTCACCGACGAAATATTGCGATATTCGAATTGTGCTCCTGCTATTTCGAAAGGCATACACGTACAACAATTTAGATCCAGGTAAACTCTCCGATCTTCTCTGCGAAGCACTTATAGTTGGATGCCCTTCAGTCAACCGTGACCTTCAATTCCCTTTTTCTTCTTATTTTCTTTCTTCTCTCGGGTTTTAATGTCATCAGGGAAGAATGTTTAATCACGGATGCCCGCGACGAGGCACCTCGAGGATCCTGTCTGCAGGTCGATAACCGAGCGTAGGGAATCTTTTACGAAAGTGCCTGCTCTCGTCTGGTTCGGTTTGATGGTTGTGGTTGTGGTTCTCCTGTAGGAATGAGAATCAGACACGTGTACATTGCACCAACATTCACGGTGTTTATTTTTTTTTTTTACCGTCCACCTGCTTCCGGAGTAGAAATCGAAAGGTGCACGGTGGGAATCGCCTCATCGCTTCCCCCCAACCCGACTACGAAATCAATCTCAATGCATGCTTTTTTTAGGATTTTCTTCATTTTTATCGGAAACGCTGTTCCCATGACCAGATTTTTCTTCTAAATAATTATTATTTGAGCGTTCAGCGTTCCTACAATATACAGGAGTTACCGCAGCCGCGGATCGAGGATTTAACGATTTCTTGCGCAACTTATACGGTATTCATACGCTACGTGTAGTTATCAGTTATGCAATTCGAGTTCCCGGCAACAATGAGTCGACGTCACCTTATCCCGATCCGTACGTGTTCGAAATCTTTCGGCTATGGGTACACGTACAGATGTACTAAGAACTTGGCTGGCTGGAGAAATTGCCGTTGGGAATATGAGAAGAGGGGTGTTCGAGGAATAGTCAGGAAACGGTTCTCCTCTCTGCTTCGTCAAACTTCATAACCGACTATCCAACGTGCTCGGGGTACGGAGGCGTCCACCGTAAAATTTGACAAAGAACATTACGGTTCGCTCCAGGAGCTGTTGTACGTACTTTACCCCGTGCGCTCAGCTTTTTATGATCTCCGCGATCTTTACCAAGTAAACATCAGCGAACCGATCGACCGTGTTTTATTCCCCGATGCACCCCGGGCTCTGATATTTCCTCGTGCTCAACACGAGCATCCGAAACGTCTGATTGGTATGTTTTGCGACGTTCGGACCTATTTCCGGTAATACGTACACAAACCGAACAGGAGCTACGACAATTCTTGCTCTGCACTGTCGTGATCCTGTCATTCTCACAGTCACTGGACGAAGAAAAAGAGGGAAAAAACTAGCGTCCGACCAAAATACGATTTTCAGTCGAAACCGAAACCGAAACTTATGTAGTTAAGTTAAAATTTACATAGTTAAATTTTCAACATACCCGGAAATCTAGTGTTTTTCCTAGCTTTGTAACAGATTATTCGATTAGAAATAAAAGACCTTAATTTATTAGGAAATCACTTTATTTTGGAATTCAATGTAGGTGAAAAATTAATTTCGAACATACCCGACAGTGCCCGATACGACACGAACGCCAGTTCCCGCCGAGCCAAAGTTTCGGCCAATCCGGCCGAAACTGAAACCAAAACCGAAACTTGAGTCTGTCTTTAGAAAAAACACAGCCCATGTATCTGCGTACAAATTTCACGGTGGCGTAGATTCTTCGTGGGGCATTGTTTCATCGCGATCGTTACACGTTTAGGATTAGGGTACGGATGCGAACAGAGTTTCCGAGGTCAACAGTCAGCCGTCAGCTGTGCCGGTCCGCAGGCATGGTAGTCTAAAAAGTGAACGCAATTTATCCGCATTTAATGTGTTACTTTCTCAAGAGACCGGGGCCACTACTAGCTGAGGCGAAAACGTTGATCGAGGTTCACGAATACACACGCGAGATCTCCTCGCCGCCTGCGGAGAACAGCTTGTAGGCGGAACCGTCGGCTCGCTGACTCCAGGAGTGAAATCTCCGCGTCTCGTCGTTCGTGTCGGTACCCACTTCGCGATATACTTACCACCCCGCGCACCATCGTGCAAACTGTAACCAATATGCAGATATTAGAAAATCTATAGAAAACTCGGAGAAGACGAAAGTGTCTGCGGTGTGGCTATAATAGGGAAATTACATACATGCAATGTATATACGTGTGTAGTGTACGTGCGAGCAAAAGGCTTACACTGTAGGCGCAATGCCGCCGCCTGTTCGACCCAGATATTAATAAGACTTTCTCTTTTATTTTAGCCATGGTGAGGCGAGAGGCCACGCTGCTAATTCTATTGGTGAGTAAAACAATTATTACTGATCATCGTTTTTTTTTCATTTTACCCATAATGCTGATTATCATGATCATATAATCCATGCTCTGCGTCAACAAACAACAACAGTGCGATCGCTCGAATTTTTTTTTTTAATATATATATTGCTGCTTGTACCGTGTTGCATGAATAAATTACCAACAAAAGTTGAGCGATTGCATTTTCTTTAATGTTCCTCCGGAATTTACTTTATTATCTCAAGTTTGCAGATTGCCTTCTGCAGATGATTTACCGAGGTGCATAAACACCAATTAGTGACGACGACCTTGCCGTTGCATTGTAAAAAAATTTCTTTTTTCGTTCAGCCTTTTCCAACCTGGGCGCTGCTGCTACAGTCAGGCAAGCGAGGATAAAAATATGAGTTCGCAACAACTAAAACTCAAGTATCATTAGATAATGATTATTGCAGTCATACACCGGTAGGGATAATGAAGCCATGTTTTCAGACCGCGTGTGCCGAGTTCAGTGATTCCTTTTCTTCTCGTACAATATAACATATCCCATACATCTATGTGTTACATCTGTATGCGTAAACCGCGCACGCTGTCCAGTTGTGATCTTTGCTGGTTCTATTGACCCGTTTAAGAGCGATATACTTATATCCGTACGCGTTAATAAGCCCTAATTTTTTCACGAATGACATCCAGCGAATGGCGCGATTTATGCATTTATTTCGCGTTGTTTATCAATTATAGCACAAGGCGAATAGTATTATTTTAGCAGTCGAATTGAACTACAGGGTGTATACAAGGTATAGAGTATTAATGACTTTATTCGTATATTTCAATGCCAAATGCTAAATACGCTTGGCTTATTGTTTCGGGCAAGTGAGTTCGAAGCACACTCTCTACACGTGATATATTCTTTCATTTTGACGGAGATGAAAGTGAAATTAACTGTTAAAAAAAAAAGAAATTTATTATCAATCCTTGCGCTATCAAGTGTCAACGTAAAGGGGGATTTAAGTATCATGTACATGAAGTTTTCTCATGCTGCGGATAAAGATTAAAGAGTGGCCCGTGAGCAAATATGGCCAAACGTCGCGAGACACAATCTATTCGAATGTCGTCAGAGCCCCGCCTACTTTTACTTCTCTCTCCCGCAAACGGCGAGTTTTGCTATCCATTCATACATAATAAGATGATAGGAAGCTACGGCGTGTACGGCAAGTTAGTTGTATGCAGTGATGGTAAATTGCATGAAGTGGAAGCAAAAAAATATGCCAAATTTGAGGATGGATGAAAGATAAATGTGTCGAGGATTGGAAATGCCGTCGAGGCGCGACTACGCATCGTTTGTATACTGCATACCTACACCTATGCATATACGCGTACTTGTATTATTATATATACTCGCATGCATTGCGTAATTGACCGAGTTAAATCGTCTTGAACAGCGATTTGCCTACTTCGGAGGCTGTCTTCGTCTTTTGTGGGCATGCGGCACGTTCTACGATACCACGGCAGCTACTCACGCGCATTGTAGAGTGCAGAGTGGTATCGCAACCTTGCGTTAGACCTCCTCGAAGAGGCCCAGTCTTTGCACGTAATCGGGTTTATTATATAGGTATACGCATAGATGTTTTTTCTATTACAGGATGAGTGCTTCTGGTCACAGTGATCGCCCGGTAAGCCAAATGAATGTAATATACGGAGAGAACTGACGAATACTCACGAACAATGAGTATTAGATTCGAAATTGAGTACGTGTCGATGCGTCCAAAACGTCGTCTTGAGAAATTGTTAAAATTACTTTCTAGCTCTCGTGTATATGTGTAATACGTACAGACAAACAGCATGTATTAATTGTTGTTGCCCGTACTGTTATTGTCACGATTGCCGCGGTACAGTCACGGATCTCTGCAAGTACAACTTACACCTATTCGTGCCGATTTCTGCGTAGGACGTCATCCTTGGTGGCCCGCCTCTGCGATACTCTATAGCCATAATATGCAATGTATGTACGGGGATACATGTAAATTTTTTTGCGTATAGATATTGCGAGTATATAGCCGTGTGCGTGGACACGTATACCGATTTTTATACGGGTATCGATATAGCTCTGCGAACACGTTTGGCGACATCGCTGCTGCTTCGTCTGTATTCCAAACGCATGGTCCACGAGACCACGACGCCGACGTAGCAGCAGCAGCAACAGCGTTTCAAGTGACGTCAGATTATCCACGTACACGTATATATAGGTATAATAGTGGACATATAAGGACGCCCACCACTGCGACTTGCCTTGTGAACTGGTTAGTCATCCGACGAACTGCCCGGACTTGGCGTATCTTGTCCCTCACATGCTGCAAAGTCTCATACGTAACGCTCTTATACAAATCGCGTACAGTTGTTTATTCGCGTTTATTCAAAATTTCACCCGATGTATGTCAAAAACGATGCGATTTGGGTTTTTTGCAAGAAAGCTGATCATGACTGTTTCTATAAAACATGAAGAGAAAGTTATTCGGGTATGTAAAGATGACTGATTAAAAATTCGCAACGCTGCAGATACTGATTTTGATGCTTTGCTGAGACCGATTTTACAATATTGCACTTACTATATAATATTAACCTCCACATTACTGGATCCACACTTTCGTGCAGATTTTTCTTTGGCGTATACTCAAGCCAGCGCTTTACATCGCTTGGGCCATACGTCTTTTACTCCTCCCTTTCGAATTCTCCCGCTCCGCTGCAGCCGTGCCGGGTAAAACTCGCCAAGGTTCTCGTATCTCCGCGGTTCTCGGCCGTTTACCTTATATAGCAAGCAAGGCATATAAACTTTGAAATATACGTCCGATTTATTCGTATCACATTATATCATTCATTTATTCTCATAATAATAATAATGATGATAATAATAATAATAATAATAATAATTCTTCATTAATCACAATTACGTTTTCAAATACATGGGAGTAAGAGTAGAGTAAAGCAATGGGTTGGCGGTGGTAGTCGAAACACCCGTCTTTACACGAGGGACAAGGGAAACTGCCGAAAACCTTGTCCATACGGTCGGTAATGAGAGATTTGAAAATAATGTATCGACTGCATTTGATTTTACAATTCAGGTAGCTTTATAAATTTTCAATTCTAAATATATCATACGCAGCATTATTGACATGGAAGGAAGGGTGCCTGCAGCTTGCAGGGCACTTTTATTTTCATTTATCAATCCAGTCCGTACACGGCAACTTGGTATAATATAGCACGCGTCGTTGTCCCCAAGAGATGAAAGTGGCTCAGCGAGTGGTTTGTTCGATCCCGAGCCGGTTCTAAAGTCTCCGAACAATTTATTGCCGAGAATAGATACTCTTCATCCAAGTTATCTGAGTATTTCATCAATTATCGCGGTATGGCCGCAGGACAACTGCTCTATTCATCGAATCATTATATCGAGCGAGTCACAATGCGTTGGGAGCCTTTGTTTTTCAATCACTCAATTTTCAACGATCGATTCTTGACGTCATGAAGTCAAATTTTTCTGATCTTTGTTCCAGGTCACAATACTGAGGCACAGTACTACACATGCCGCCCAAATACCTGCCCTACCGACCAGTGAGTATGCCATATTCAACAATAATCAGATAATGTGGAACAAAATATGTTGGAATTGAACTTTTCAAACAAAAATAAGGAACCGTACCTACATAACACAACACCGTAACACCATTCACTGATGTATCTAACAAAGTCCCTAAATGCGAATAATTTTTTTTAATTATCGTGATCTTTGTTATCGTTTTAATGCGTTGCAACGTTATTTATTTTTTTTTTTTTTTTGAATTACGGAGCGCCTTTCCGCTTACACTGCATGCATTGAATCGGTGAAAAT
The DNA here is from genome assembly GCF_021901495.1 of Neodiprion virginianus. NCBI lineage: Eukaryota > Metazoa > Arthropoda > Insecta > Hymenoptera > Diprionidae > Neodiprion > Neodiprion virginianus. The sequence goes on from NC_060880.1 coordinate 13,869,585, forward strand.
AAAAACTTCTCTTTCAATGTTCATCGTCATCTTTCTCTTTCTTCTTCTCTCTTTCCCCTCATTACTGTGTACTGTTTGATAATGGAGAGTATGTAGTGCCAAGACGGATGCCGTACCTGCAGACTCATTCTAGACTTGTATGTACTCTCGCGTGGATGATCTGAAATCTAGGTCGCACGATTCTGCGCTCACCTTCCTCCTTCCCTCGAAACGGAAGGTCATCGTTTCTCGGTCTGGTATAAAGAATGTGTAGGTAAGAATGTCGGCTCACCCTCACAGCGAGATCCACTTCCGCACCGGATCAGATATGTTGGTACGAATGTCGCGCCATTAACTTGATCAATTTCACAACCTGTGACAAGTGGAAAAATTACATGAATGAAACACCACGAATAATCTATGAAATTAATGAAAAAAGTTCTCGGATTCATTGACAATTATCTTGCAAAAGGAAAAAATGGCAAATTGCATAGTAACAAAATGTTTCAATTAATCCTACATGTCGGAAATTCGAACGCGCTTTCGTGCAAAAAAAAACTTGTCAAAGGTGGCTATTTTTACAAGGCACCTGCCTAACGATGTGGTAGAACTTTGAGGAACGATAGAGTTTCTCGTATGCTGTAATTTCGATGTCTGGTAATATAGATTCAGTATTTTTCCTCCTTCTTGTTCTAATATTGTTTTACAAAAATTTCAACCAATAATTATAGCAACAATAAAATATTTCCCCAAAAGTGGAGATATACGTGGCATTCTACCAACTCAACCCACCGCGAATCTTGACATTTTTAATTTAGCTGAAACTTGGCTATCTTTTTGCATTCTGTGAAAAAAGGTACCTGGATTCTTTTCAAATTTTTTTGACAAACCGTTCATGAGATACGAATTTTGGAAAATTTTAATAATTTTTCTTTCAAACACTTATAATTTAGAAAAAAATCCTTGATTTCGAACGTGTGTGTGTGTGTGTTTTTTTTTTTTTTTTTTTTTTTTTTTTTTAATTACCTATTGTGTGATTCAAGTGTACTTTTTAAAAATGCAATGTAAAAAAATATTGAAAACTTTTGCTTGAAATCACTCTCAATGTTAAAGATCAATCTTTGTTCAAAATCGCGCAATAGAGTTTTCGAGTTTCTGCTATTGTTTTAGTCCTTGTACCTACATCGGATATTAAGATTATTGGCAGCTTTGTCATAATTTGCAATTGTTTAAAACTTTACTTTGATGTTTGGTAAGCTAGTTGGTTTTTTAGACCAATTCGCATAGCGCTTGACATTTTCAAAATTTGTTGATTAAATGGCAACTGAAGAATAAATGAAACTAAAAAAAAGAAAGCTCGTGCTGCTGCTCTTTTTATCCCACCGTCAACGCCGTCGCAAGGTCCTTTACTATGATGGTTCGCGAGAAATGCCATTCGGCATTTATTTCAAACTATTCTTCTCGATGGCAAATATTTATAAAATTTTTGTAGTTTTTGAACTGTTGTCGAACTTCATCAGAAAAAATAATAAATTTGTTTAACATTTTTAGGCAAGTGTTTAATAAAGTTAGTGATAATTCATAAAAACGTGAACTGCATTTGCATCATGGGTGATACGTTGAAAGTGATTTCAGGCTTAAATGAAAATCATTGATGTAAAATATTCAAACGATAAAGATATTAAAAATAAAATTTGATAACAAAAATCGCGTTCTAAATACTGATTCGTTATTTCAACAATTTTTTACTACTCGTATGTTTAATAAGACATTTTATAGAGACATTGCAAGTAATGTTTGAAGTTTTAAATAAACAAAATGGATTCCATCAATTTCAAGAATTCAAAATCGAAAGTATGAAAAATCAAGTTGAAAAAATTCATATTCATGAATTTTTCAAAAAGTCATAAGCAGTTGAAAAAAAACTTGAAATTTTTGAAAATTCATATCTCATGAACATTTTCAAAAAAAAAAGTTTTTCACAGAATACAGAAAGATAACCAAGTTTCGGCCAGATCAAAAATATTTGCAGCAGGTTGAATTGGTATGGAATGCCCTACATACCATACGTATGTATAATATACATTCCACTCTGATGAAAATTAGCTTGAATGAATAGAAGTTTAACTAGTTTCTCCATTGTTAAGTACCTATGTACTACTATACTTAATTACAAGGGTTTCTCCGAAAACGGTCGAGCACGTTTTCGCCGGCTTGAACTACTTTTTTTCTTTTTAGAAATTACGGCTACAAGAATAACGATTTCCATAATAACTTACGTCCATGCCAGATATACAAATCTGAACATGCGATATTGCGAGTTCTTGATTCCGTACAAAGGTATGAAAAAATCTGTTATTACTCGGACCAATTACGTCTGCACGTCTTCACCGATCAGTCTTGAAAATAACATAACTGCGAGTCATGGTGATAAATAAGGCGATGCGAACAACAGCTAGGAGCGATCGCGGATATAATCTACCTGTACGGGATGGATTATAGATCCTGTGTGTAACGTGACTCGGGTCGATCGTCGTGAGGTAGGATGTACGAGATAAGAGACGTGTGATTGACACACGCATCGGTGGCAGTTATAGATGCGTGTATGCGATAACCGTGTATGTCCATACATGCAATGCAATCTCGCATCACGTACCACTACTTCTGTGGGGGTAAGTTTTTGCTCCTCAGCAAGGAACAAATTGGCCCTCGCGTAATGTTTGCATAGAGGGGGTATACCTGCGTACACCATTTAACTCAGGTACCTACAACAAGTGTATAACGAAGGCACCTGCCTATGAATGTTACAGTTGTTGAGACTTGGAGATATTATGCTCGACAAGTTTTTTGCCAGCTTTGGAGATGATACAGCAACTGGCCTTTTATTTTCTCTAGGCTCGCTTCGCCCCGGGATGTCGTGTTGATTGCAAATCTCCCATTGTGATCTGGCGTAATATAGCATAGCTTGGAACAATACCTACGCGGCTACCTGTTTATACCGCTTATACACTTTCGAAGCGTTAATTAACAACGGACGAGATAAACATCCTTTGCAGCGGGCGTAATTCACTGTGACGAGGGACTTTAGGCTTATCGTATAATGCCTCTCCCTACCCAGCTATATTATGCGTAATTGGACTCTATGCACGCGGACTATACCTGTAGAATACCACCGTCTACACGATGGCCAACTTCCCTGAGTGTCAGAAAGTTGAAAATATATTAACATCGGAGAATCGGTAAGTTGGTAAAAGGCACAGAGAAGAACAAGGGCTTTGTTTGGTTCTTTATTCCTATTTCCTGTTTTCGCGGGCAATCTCCGGCAATGTGCATGTGTGTACGTATATTCAGGTGCAAAGAAGTGAGCGGCAATCGGCTTTGCGCAGAAAACGGCAAGGTCGATGGTGTTGAGAAAGAAGAATTCCGAATTATTTGTTGGATGTTGGAAAATCGCACCAAATCGTAATGTATATAATATATGTTTATACAACGCGAGAATGGTTTACGCGTTTTTTCATGCGTATTTACCGTACACAAAGAACCCGTTTCTATGATGGTCGAATGAGTCTGCGAATGCGCATGCGCGGAGTACCGAAAAAACCACTTTCAAGTCCTAGGAGTTAAAACGGGTCTTTTCCGTGCTGTGCGCATGCGCTGTGGCGGACAAATCCGACATTACGTGACTCTAACCTCAGTTTTGTGATTCGTGAAAAAACGCGTAACGTACTCTCGTTGCGTAAAGAATCGTGTGCAACAAGGAGGCAACGATCTTTTCGCCTAGCGTATTTGCAATATTCGTCTTCTGCTCACCTACGACTCATATTGCAAACTTACGCTTCGCCTGAAAAAACCGAGTTTGCGTCCTTGTTACACGATATACTATTCTCGCGTATTATTCGTTCCTGGAGATATACGCTTATACGCACGGGGTCAATTAATCCAATTACCCGCTGCATATCCGTGTACATTTCCAGTATTATAGGGTATAAGGTACAGTTATATACGGAGTCAATGAACCTTGATTTGAGTCTGGCAAATCTATTAACGTAATACGTAGATGCTACACGCATAAGTGTGCATGCCTGCGAACAGGTAATTGCTTGGGGCTGTTTCTAGCTGTTAATAAGCGGTAATATTTCTCCACGAGGCTTCGGTCGCTATAACGTTTTCGTCCACTAATGGGAATTTATTTTCATCTGTAGTTAGGTACATATAGGTATGCAAAAATTTATGGTCGCCGAACGTGTTTAGCTTATAGAAACACCGAGGACAACTGTTATTATTTCCGTTAAATCATCGCTAAGATTATACATTCTTCCCGCATTGTCGATATAAAAACTACCGTGGTTGCCTGAGCAGAACCGAAAAAAAAGAAGAGAAAAAGTTATAACGAAGCAAGAAGAAGAAGAAGATACCTATTGACGTAAAATTATTTACCTACTTGGAACTGAGTTCCGAGTACGTATTATACACAATACTCTACACCGGTATATGCGTATGTGATAAGTAATGTAAGGTCCTTGATACTTTTTACCTTGAACATCACTTCGTCCATCTTATGAGGTGGGGAAGAAACCGGTGACCGGTGATGTCTGGGACTTTGGAGTCGTAAACAGGAAATGAGCGACGAATTTTACGTTTTCTTGAAGTCGTTGCAGATGAGCGCAATGATTCGTCATCATCCGTCTCAATCCACCGGTAGACATATGACGTCATCCGTATGTAACCTGTAACTTTGAACATTGTTCGTATATGGTTTAAGACGAGTTTCATCCGCCATTTAATATACGCTGTCACACTTGCTTTCTGTTCACAAGTTCTTTTTTTTACTGCTGTTACTATATTGGTCTTGTATGTGTGCTATTTTTTATTGCTCCAGACAAAAGGTCCGTTAGAAGTTATAGTTCCGATGTATTATATTATAAAATGAGAGCAATGAACGAAGCGGACGACGAGGCGTGATAAAGTGTAATTGGCCGGTGCGAAGTGTCGTATCGATCATCAAAGAGCCGGGATCCTGATCGTGAGAATCGCTAATTACCCGGCTCCTTGCCAATCTTGCTGACTGGACACTTTAATCGTGTGACTTTTAACATTATCTACTGTATATAAACGTCCAAAGTTCGCCGTGCATGGTTAGACCGGAGTATATAACCACATACACGAGTATAATTACAGTTGATGAAATCACATCGTTATATCCGCCTGGTCATCTTCGCAAAAATAAAGAATAAGAACAGACTATGCTCAAACGCCAGCAAAAAAACACGTTCTCATCCTTTTCGTTACGGGTTTCTCGTCTACTTCGCTTATATTTTATATGCAAAAAGCTTTGGATCTTTCGAACCAATTAATCCATTCTAATTATTCATCATTACCGCAAGTACAACTATTCGTTAAAAGCATGACAGCGGATGTGAGACCTCCAGAATGCGGCACAACGGAGCGGACATACGATTAGCGACTGAAAAAGAATACCGGTAATTTCGCCAATTATCGACCACTTGCAAGGGCGTAACATATATCTATTCAATTTGAGGACACCGATATTACGTGCTTGGCTGGTTTATTTTTTACATTACTTCCGCCAAACACTGCGGTGCTCCGAGCTCTCTGCTTCGGAAGGCAAACTCTACGGATAGGAGAATCCCGTTAGGATTTTTCTCGTCTCTCCGAATCAACAGAGTATAGTAGATAGGTAGGTAGGTAGGTATAAGGTACTATAAAGAAACGGCAACCGGCTCTGGTATCAGGAGGCAGCGGTAAAATCTTCGGCCGCCCGCGGTTTATGCAATAATTATCCCCACTGAGAGGCTGTGGCTGAACGTTTCACGTTTCTTTTGCTTTCTGTGATTAATTTTTTTGTCGGATTGTTTTTTATCTTCATTTTCCGATATTCTTTGCAGTCGCGGAAAGACTTTATTCAGTAGGAATGTGGGGCTTCGCTTTTAGTAAATACCTGTAGTGTACAGTATAATAATAGACGAACCGGACTGCCGCTGACCGCGCATAAAGTGAATCTGTGTATAATATACCTTATAGTCCGTAATATCACTGTGAATACTTATACCTATACGGGAATCGACGTATTTATAACGGATCTGGAAGACACGGTACGACACGTGTTAACCTACATTTCGTGATTAAACCGCCCGCAAGAATCGATTCTGTATTACAATTAAGTCTATAGGTGTAAAACTGTAGTTCGCACGCGTAACGTGTGTATTCGCCGTATAAAACATTGGGCGTAATTTTGAAGGACTCTAATGGCTGATGACTTTTCAATCCATCTCCGCAATTTGTTTATTGTCGCGAGGGCTGTTCCAACTATAACCAATATAAAACTAAAACAATATATAATTAAATGAAGAATTGGATAAATATATCTACGACATAATTGCGTACAACATGTACGTCGAATTACTGGATTTTTTTCTCCTAACACGTAAAATCATGATACTATCTGCCAGAAACGTGCAAATAAGTGCAGAAAGACAACGGGAATTGAATTTTACGATCGCGTTGAAGACGCGCATCGCTTCCGCAGGTGTATATGCCTACCTAAGAACCGAGGTACTAAAATATTCAATCCGTCCTCTTACTGCATACACGCGGTGGATACAATCGGCAGGGTATACGTACGATCGCTGCCTACAACCGGATGTCTGTCGAGTACCCGACTTCCGGATGTCGCATCCCGTGAAGACTACAGCCATCCAACCGATATAATTCGACGATTGCACCACGTTTATATCACGTATGTTTTTTTTTTTTTTTTTTTTAATGCATACCACGTTCTTGACTTCAAACTCAGGTACAATGTGCGCGATTACCGCTGACTTTTCAAAATTCCCCTTTTTCTTTTGAAATCCACCTTTTCTTCGTCCTCTCGGAGTAAAAATTCCAAGACAGGTTTACAGGCATCGAACGCGGTTCGATGTTCCTTTGTTCTCGCGCGGGGCGTCGTCTTCTTCTCGGTGGTGAGTCATCGCCCGAAGGGACCAGTAGACGGGACCAGACAGGCAAGTTGAAGACGAAGAAACAAGAAGAGAAGAACGAAAAAAACAGAACTCTACAAGCCTCCGAATTGCAATACGCAGTTATTCCTTGACTAAGTGATTGCTTGTATATTCACAAGCCGCTCCGTACTTTGCGCGGGAGTAAACAAAAAATCCATTTCCGCTTGTGCAAGTCGATCTTGAGCTAAGGAAACAATAGATCGGAATTCTCAGAATGCGTCGGTACCAACTTCCTTTTAAAATCTTTCCCCTATATAGCTTCTGCACTTTGTCACAATATTTTTGCAAAATATTGCAGGTAGACGATTAAGGGGGGAGCCTGCTTTAGAGGCTTCACAAAATCGATTTTTTCAAGGATTTTTTCGGGAAGGAAAGAAATATCCGATTGAAACGAAACTTTCAGGTTTTATTGTTATATATTTCAGCAGTCTTCTTAAATTTTTTCATTAAGATATATGTCATATTATGCCTGGTACAAGCATTTCACCGAGGCGTCTGTGCATTTGTCGTGCGGCGGGAAAGGTGCAGGTCGCAATTTCCATCTGAAACAAAGAACCCATAAAAATTTTTACTTCTCAATAGTATACCTTCTAGTTAAACCAAGAAAATTCAACAAAAGTGAAAAATTCAACAATTTTTCGCAAATTAAAAAAAAAATTCACTTTAGATTGTTTAAAAAGTGGGTTAATCTTAACTTTCTTAAGGTTTTTTAGGTTCAACTAGAAGAGAATTTAATCCCGAGTACAATGCAATTTGTCTCGTTTCGATAGGACGTTTAGTTTTTTCCCTATCTTTCCCGCCAATTAGGAAAAATCGTAAAAATGAAAAACCGAGAAATCGTGCGTCAAAGTTTTCGTATATAAAAAATTGTAATTTTCTTGAACTTACCGCATTAATATGCTAATCAGCGATTCCTGGTCCATAGAGTTGCCCTTCAGACTCTTCAAAAAACTGGTTCAAAACTTCAAAAAACTGGTTCAGACTCTTCAAAAAACTGGTTGAAAACTTCAAAAAACCGCTCGTATACCTGCTCGACGCTTGCTCACTATTTCTTCTGTAACTCCGAAAATATTTCGAATTTGCGTCTGAAATTTTAGGGACACATTCTTGGATAGTTTGGGAAGACATTTATGCAAAAAAAAAAAATAGATTTTTTGAAGCCTCTAAAGCAGGCTCCCCCCTTAAGGGGGTATTCTAGTCTAGAGGCCCGAATTTCGAGCATTTTTTGACGGTGAATAAAATAAAAGCTATTGATATTTTTACTATCCATTTTTTTATCATTTATTTATATATATATTAAGAGCACACAAAATGAATTTAAAAACAAAAAAATAAATTTTCATGGAATTATGCGTCCTTGAAGTGGAAGGGGAAAACAAAAGGCAGTATCCTCGTCGCCACGATTTCTACCCTTGTGGTCATCAGAAAAAAAAAAAAAAAAAGATTATTAATCTACATAAATGCAGCTATCGTACTAACCAAAAAAAAGTCGAAAAAAAATTTTTTTTTGCCAAATTACGGCTGTCCGAAAAAAATAATACGTTTTTTTTGACTTTTTTGGACGTTTCTGAATTTTTTAAAAATAGTAAAAATTATTATTTCGTTATAATAATGGTTCGTGCGATAGAGACATGTATTGAGAAGATTCTCACCAAATTTCAAGTAAATCGGTTCAATAGAACTTGAGAAATCATGTCAACCGTTTTGAAAAATGTAGTTTTGAGAAAAACGCGTTTAAAGTATTCGTTCCAGCCGAGCCAGTATTGAAGACGTGTCACTAAAATAGCTATATCTCTGAAAATAATTGAAATTTTGACTTGTCCTTTCAAGGACACATTCTTAAAAGGTTAAGCTTTGAAAATATAAAAAAAAAAAAAATCGATTTTTTCAAATTTCTACACTAGAATACCCCCTTAAGCCGATCGTCCGATAAAACCAAGTTTGAGTAACGATCGATCAAGCCTTGTACATTATATCTCAAGTTCTGTGGCCGTTAGGATGAGCATGCTGAGTGCGATCATGTGAATACTTGCCGTGAGACGACCGGAGGAATAAATTAAGTAAACGATTCGAAACGATGAGAGGAAACGAAAAAAAGAGCCACCATTTAATATATGCAAAAGCACATAATATATAACTGCAAGCGATATACAGAAGCGTTAAGAAATTGTGTGTATTAAGTTAAATTCGTTGCGACTTTATATTCGATACTAATTCATTTCTTGTATAGCAACAGTCCGCAATAGCTGGACGTACTGCAGCTTCGCTCATTACTTACAATATTTTCTAACTGCCGACGTCACTCTTACAGTCGGGGGAACGGAAACCGCAATCGTATACAAAATTGCATGCAGAAGAAATTCAATCAACGTATTTTGCGTACTACGTGCTTCCTAAAGTTCATATCCTCTATATACATCGTATCTTTAACCGTTACAATAACTCATTAGGAGGAACGGAAGTCGATTTTTAAATTATCAGACGAGTATGATTATATGGAACTACCGTTTTATTACCACGTGATCATGTACGTATCAGGTATACGTAACTTAACGACAGCATAGTACGTATTATAATACATGTAATATTTCTATGGCGGCAAAGTTCGCGGGATAAAGATGAAAAGAGGAAGAAGAAGGAAGCAAATTTCTTATCCCTTGCTTGCACAGTCATCGGTCATCGATCTTAAACTGCACCGACAATCCGCGCCTTAACGTCCCTCCGTTTCAACTCGGATTTCCTCGGGTGATGGGCGCAGTTTAGTCCGTGCGGTCAACGCTGCGGGGTTACTGACCTCTCCGCCTGCACACCTCGTCCCTTTCCATCTCTTCCTCTCTTCATCGCGAATCCTGCGGCTCTTCTCAGGTCCAGCTCTCCGCGTCTTCATTTTTTCCTTCAATTTCTCCGTTCGGTGTTTATTAGAGCTTGGCTGGTCAGCATCTACGTGTTCGACGCTGTGTGATATCCGCAACTTTTTACCCTGCAATTCATGAAAATTTTACGTATTTATCATCGAACACAAGCGACCGCGACAGGATTACACATATATAGCTTTAAGCCTATGGCATCCCGCAGGGATGGATATAGGTACGTTCATATTCCCCGGTAGTGCAGGAAGCCTGTGCAACGAGGGGAATTAAGGGCCGTCTTCGGAGTCCATCCCGGTCGTCGTCGTCGTTGTTCTCGTCATCGTCGACGGTCTCGAAGTACAAACCGCAGGAGCAGGGTTATTATTCTAGCGGCATATTACACCGCGGGCATGTAGCGCCACGTGCAGCATCGTAGAACCATGACATCATGTATACGAGGTATGCTGCGCCAAGTCTGGCGAGGACAACGACGATTGGTCGCCGTGTCAACCGTTGTATTATATCTCGGTATAATGAGCTGCAAAAGTTCGACTGCGGAACGTCCGAAGCACGGGAGACGGAGGAGGAGGAGGAGCAAGGTGGAAGAGGTCTTGGACTCCGTTGCACGTTGCAGGTATGAGCATACGTATCCTCACCTTGCCCACTACCTTGCATAACTGCTCGTCCTCCGCCCGCTCCACGGCTGTCGCTTGTTAGTTCGTCATGCGGTTCGATTATACGATTACGCGATTACGCGAGAGCTCAGGCCTAGCGGTCCGCCTTACAACTGCACCTCCTGGGTTTCGTCGCGCCCGAAGTAACTCGGTGATTAGCGTTGACGCTGTTACGGGATCCCTGGTAGCACTTTATACGGTTCCGTAGATGAAAAATTTCACAGTTCAGCCTGATACGCGTTTGTGATCGCAGAAATCCGTTTCTCCGAATCTTCTGCCAAAATTTATGAATTATTAAATTTCGAGTACAATGTGAATAATATACCAACGATTTCCCGAGACTTAATTCTGTTCACCTAGTACGCTTCCTCCTTATCCTTCTCTCTCTCTCTCTCTCTCTCTCTCTCTCTCTTTTTCTCATATATATACCTATATCTATTTTCGAGTTCGAGAATACATGCATCTGTAACGGGGAAATTACCAATTATGACGCTACAGGCCTTTCATCCGCCAGGGAAAGTTGTACGTGAGATGTTATACTACATCTTTGAATGGGTTTGAGAGTGTAAGAAAATACCTTTGCAGGTAATTGTAAGTGAAGGTATGTATGTACGTATGTAGGTACGCATATGTATGCGTACGTGGAATGAAATTTCTCTGATTGCAAGCGAGCGAGTGAGACGGTCAGTCAAGTTCAACACTATCTCATCATTGTCTTGGCGTCATGACACTTACCGCGAATCTCCGATGTAATTCAACCAACTTCACGCTTATACATTTACTTCTCGTATGACACTCCTTTTCAGTGATTGTGTGAAAATCCCTCAGAAATCGTAGCGGCGAGAAACAATGAACTTTTATTTTAGGACCTTTGAGGATTTTGCACTCTACGGAACCCCGCAGGAACATGAAGCGAATGATAGCCAGCGATCTCGAATCGGGCAGAGCGATATTAACCAACGTGGTTCGTAATATTGTAGCAGCACGAGAAGCTGAGAAAAAGCTGCTGGGTCGTTTCTGAGGCGTGTAAATCATTTTTAACCGTATACACAGCAGGCACATTCGATCATTGGCCTGCAACAGTGAATATCGAGCACCGTTACACATTCTGCTCTGGGTAAAACTACGTAGTCGTTGGTCGGATTGGTCCAGTTTCCTCCAGACGTATCCCGAAAATAAATTCACAATCACGCGCGGTGAAACAAAAGTTGTCAGAAGATTTTGAAAAAATAGTAAAGATTGTGGAGTGCAAGTTGTTGGAAACAAACTAAAATATCTTCCTCTAACGGTTGGATGTATACCCGTACGCTGATTACTTGGATACATTCCTTAGAATTTTTCGGCGGTCATTACGACCGTAACAATCGCGATAGTTGAAGTTTGTTCCTGGCAAAGTTAAGCCGGTTTACGCGGTAATCCCAAAAAACTTAATCTTCGGGACACTGCGGATTGCAAATTTTTCCTTGGCACACATATACTTATACAGTCAGTCGACCTTTCACGCGTTCAAGGTGATTAACCCTTCTCCTCGGTCTCGATTTAATTATCAATTGGTTGCTCATGCCTTATATTATATTGAATATACTTTAATTTCATTATCTTCTTCTTCTTCCAGCAACCGTGGCGGTCGCAAGCACGGTGCAGATCGAATGCGCGAGCGAATCAATCATCGTGCATATTTCGACGGAGGGTAACTCCGCGTTTCACGGTCTCGTATATCCACGAGGCCTTTCGAAGAACAGCTCGTGCCTACAGGAATACAGGAGTCAGCCGGCCCCCATCACCTACACCCTGCCCCTTAGGTCGTGCAACACTATGCCGACCGAGCTGGTAAGCCTAATTATAACAAATTAATGGAAACTGGAAAATGACATTCGAAAATCGATCGAAACTACCTGCGAACAATATTTCTATGTGTCTGCAGCGAAGATACAGGGATGGACTTTCTCACTAATCAGTTCATTCTTCGATGGTTGTATCTTTGATTCTTTGAATTACCTATTAATTCAATTAAAATTCATGCTAATTTTTTCTTCGATATTCCCATTTGTCGGTAAAGTTCGGATCACCGAGGAATTACGTGCGTCGGATAAAAAATGCAAACGTGCAAAAAAATCTCACTCGCAGAAAGAGAGAGAATATAATCCGGTGTATACACATACACGAGCAAGGTATGCATAGGTACGGAGAACGGCGTGTAAGTGTACCCATACCAGAAGAGGGCCCGGTCACATAACGGTCCAGTTATGGAAGCGAGGAAGCCATCGCCATCGCCATCAGGTTCGCCGTTTGCACCACCGACGACGACATGGCAGCTGCCATGCCCGTGCATTCGCGTTGTAACAGACCGTTCTCTCCTCGTCGGTTTCGTGCCAATATATGAGGCAGATGTCGACTTTACTATTTCATAACCACGTTACACGGCTACTGGACGTATTGAACACTAAACTCTCCACGCCGGATGTCTGAGTCGCCGATGATGCATTACTCAGAAATCTACAAACCTCGGCATCGAAATTCGAATATTCCCTCAGCTTGGAATTGAGTAACACTCGTCTAGGAGTTACGACACGATGAACCTGCCTTGTTTATTACGCCTATACCTGTTTATTGCGTGAATCAATGGGAATTGGCAATAGTAAATTAACTTTGATAATTTGAAACCCACGCTGACGAGGATAGCCGCGTCCTCATCTTCTTACCGCATCTCCATATGCGTAGGCGCAATGCGTATACTATACAGTACATTGCATGGGGTTTAAATTTAATCCCGTGTCGTTGCCACTATGCAATACTAATCTTACTCGTTGTAACAGGTACCAGAGTATGATAAAAATAAAATCCCGGATCGTAAGTGATGATCTCATTAGCGATATGGATCAAGCAGCATTCGTCAAGGCACAATCACAGATGAACAGCAGAAAATTAAAAAACCACACTGATGAATTTCGTGAAACTTGCGCATGATGAACGCGATATTCCACGATTTATGTTGAATTGGGTTAGTCCGCGCATCGCGACTTCCTCGCTTCCGCCTCCACCTTGGCGCTCTGCTTAGACGTGGTCGCGGTCCGCTAAAGAAACCGTTTCATTATTCCACTCTTCCATTCCATTACATTCTCTTGACGACGCCGGCGGGGTTAGTCTTTCCATTCCGTAGTTGTCTCACGCGAAGTTGAGTAACGGCGTTTATGTCATTTGTATGCAACTATTTAAACCGCAACGAGTACCATCTAGGGTATAAAGTACCGACTGCGTACCTAGATACTTTATGGTAGATCTGCGGCCCTCCATCGATTCGTCCCTCGGTCAGAATTTAATCACAATTACTTAGTAAAACTTATCCACGCTTAGATGTATGATCTACGAGTAGATCGAGAATCTGTAACTTGTATAACAGCACCCACATCAGCGTAGGTGGCTCTAAGGTCGACGGGTGAATTATTATATCGCGCGTACATGAAAATACCCACCACCTACGGTTCCATACTCGCTCTCGCCCGATGCGCCCACAGCTCAAGTTGAAAAACAAAATGAACAACAGAAGACACAGAAAACAGTCCTGAACACCGCATATATTACCATGAAAGTCCTTCTCCCAGAGGTCAAAGACTTTCCGCGAGGTCGTTTTTGTGACTATAATGATGTATCGATCGATCAATCTTCTTCCGCGTCACATTTTCGATTTTTGCACGCGGAGATATTAAAATTATACGGGATTTGATCTAACGAAGGATTACAGCGTAGTGAAAGAAATTATCTTGACTGACAACTTTGTAAAATACCACTACGCCCACGCGTTATTACTCAACCTTAAAATTCCACAGAAAAAAACCAGACACTTCATGAACCATTGTTCACTCTTTTTTTACACACGTTTGCTCTGGCAACAGGCCAATTGGCTTGATTATTGGTTATTGACAAGAACGATGTTTCGTGAACGAAGTAAATATTTAATCCAAAGAACAAAAAGAGGAGATCAAATATCGCAACTCTAAAGACAAGAGAACCTTTGATACTTCAAGGTACTCCTAATAGAATTCAAATGATCTTTCCTAATATTCTGGTATCTTATACTGGTATATACGAGCTGATTAACAATAAGTTTGATGAACGCGTGTGTGTAATTATACATAAACAGTGTCGGTATGTATGTACGTTAATACTCGCCAAGTGCCATTTTACGCAATTGCGTAAGCTTACAAGCACACACGTGTTCACGCGGACGTGTATAATAGTATTATCGTCTATTGTTTTCCTTCGTCGAAGTTGCGTTATTCCCAGTTGAATCATCAACAGCCCCTCCTGATCTATCTAGCGATGAAACTGCGACGAAGTGAGTATTATTTGTTACTAAGAAAAAAAATTGGTGAAATATTGTCGCAAAGAGGCTCTCATCATCGTCATTGTCATCATGCCCAAATGCCGTGTGAGGGAACCGGAGCTATCTGTTAAAATTTGGACGAATGAACGCTTGAAACTTTACAATTCGCAGCCTAGGATTAGTCATCGACGACGGGGAAAAGGATACTCGGCCCTGAGCCTTCGTCGTGGGCTGCGCAGCCGTAGCTGACAATGAGTTGGCAATCACCTGATCGGAGTCTTGACTCGGCCGAATTACAAAAGTAAAAGTTGCCGCCAGAGCCGATAAAAATATCATTTGGTGAACGCGTGAGAGTTACAAAGCTTTGTGATACCTAACGAGACAGAATAAATTCGCAATGTCGTATAAGCGAGAGGCGCTAAATTTTTGACAACTAAAAAATTCTCCCGGTCGTCTCTCTCCGTAAATGGCGCGTGGTGTTGGAGTCGTGTGGTGAAAACTACCCACGCTGAAACTCGTTTGACTTCTCTCCTTAAAGCGTACCTCGGATGTGTGCATGTACAATCCTGCCGATAGTGGCTCTACGGTTGCGTCGGCGAGCGAAACCCGCACCGCAACGCGCTAAACCTACGACTCTCCTGCGATTCGCCAAGGTCGCTCGAAGGACCGCGACCAGACCGCGGACCGGATACCTGGAGAACGCTGAGAATCGATTCATCGGCTATTTCGAGCTATGCTCTCGCGCGATGCTTGCGATCATACTTGTGCGCTCATACTGAGAAATTCATTTTTCTCGCTCATCCCAGCTCAAGAATTTACTTTTAATGATTATTATTTACACGTTAAACCTATAGGCATATTAATGCCATAGAGGTCGAGGATTCGTACATCGAAATTGTTTTCGAAGTCCGGCAAATACGGCGACGAAAAACATTACCAAGAATTCATTAATTCTTGCTAACCTTCGACGTTCCGACTACTTTTGTCTTCTTTTTCGTTTTATCGACTCGGTCCCCCACGTAAACCGTATTTGTTTTCTCAGCTCTCGTGGGATGGCTTCGAAGCCGAGCCTGCAAGTGACTTGACCAAAGTGAAAGTGAAATTTCGGAACGACGTCTCTTCGTAGGCGCAGGACGAGGTGGCATAGCGAGGGGCATCTTTGTCCGGCGGTTCTTGACTCTCTGTCCGACTAACTCTCCTTTGTAGGCTCATCGTCAGCAAGTCCGTCCGTAGCTCGCTCGCTCACTCGCTCGAGAGAGTTTCTTCCCAAATATATCTACGGCACACAGAAAACGATAATTAATATGCGTACATGGATACCTATACTCGGTTAAACTTACAGGTATATAGCTAGAAAGTTACGAAATTGTGTGGACAGATTATGGGAATTTACATCAAAATATTTTGTATTGATGATTCAATATAAAAACAAAACAAGTATTCCATGAGCGTGAAATACGGAATAGGATGAAATTGCGAACCGGAAAAATCCCTGAGTAGATGATGTTTGTCCGTGCGGTCAAGTTACAGACTGAAATCTTGTTAAAAAACATCAGATCCCCGTTACTTGCGGTATGCTTTCACACGCGCTTTCTCAATTGCATACAAAAATCATCGACTGATTCCTTTCATTTTTCAACGGCATGCAATATATCCGACGCTTGTAAACTCGTAATACAGTATATAAAATTTTAGGATTTTCGTTAAAAAATTATATCTCGTATTAGGTATAACCGCGAGAAGAGAATACGAGGAAGTACTTGTATCCTATCCTCTTCGCGATACGTTTAGACATAAGAGGTACATCATTCGGCGGTATGGGTGTAATATATCCGTACTCACTGACTATCACCTATCAGCTTCTTCCCGAAATTTTTAAGCAATTCTGCAGTTGCTATGGTCATGTGACCTTTGCATGGGTTTAACAACCCGATAAAAAGATTCATTTCGTTCTGCGGGTAGGTGTTTTCCTACAGTGAAGTGGAACGAAAGACCGTACGTACGTTATTATACATACAGGCATAAGTGCGCACATGAATAGGCGTATAATATATGTTAAGATGCGTATGCGCAGTGTTCCGTAAGTTACCATAGGCAAAATAGGACGCTTTTCGCCCCGCAGCGCGGAATATGTTAGTATGTACAGCACAAACGTTCTGCAGCTCAATACTCCCGTATTTCGCGAATCGTCGGCCAACTCTGCATGCGGGCGAATGCAAAGTCAGATCGCGAAGGTCAGGCCTGAGGTTCATCCGCGATAACATGAATTTTATTTCGTTTCTTCGTTCACGGATTCTACTGTTCAAATTACGGCAGCCCATGTGTTTTCTGTAAAACAAAAAGGCGATTTACTGCCGTTAATACATACCACCACCACAGATCGAAATGATCTGTGGGAAACATCCCGATTCTTTGGTAAAACGCCCTATCAGCCCCTGGACGCTCAGCACAGCCGTTTTCCAATGCGTGCGATCTTTAAGGCTCATAATTTACCGTGCGAGGAGCAAATCGAGCTACGTAAACGAGTAAATTGACGGTCAGTACCGTGACTCTACCACAGTTAAGTAGTAGATTCGCAAGTTTAGTCGATATAATAACAGCCGTGGAAACTGGATGCGACCTTTTTTCGTTTTAAAGATGCAGTTTAAACCGCGACTAACGATCATTATGTTTGACCTGCTATACCTAATAAATCAAAAACACTTCCAATGCATTCACAACCTGCGATCAGAATTTAAGAAAAAGACAAGAGTCCGTTAGACGTTACAGCCAAGTTCAATGTCGCAGTGAGTTACACTCAAATCAGATCTGCATAAAGTTTTGAATACCGACGAGATGACAGCGAATAAGAACTAAGTTATTACAATCTTCACGGCGCGGCAGTTATGATCGTCGTTTCACGGTTAATGTACAGCACAAAAGTGATGCGTGTACATGTGTATAACGTTGAAGATACTTCCAACCAGTTCTGCCTTAGTGTTCGCAATATTTGCACCTACGTCCGTGGCACAGGCAGCGGGAGTACAGGAGGGATGTTCTTCGACGCGAACCTGCAGTAGGACCGGTCCCTCGAGAATCTCGCCACCTTTGTCTCCCCCTACGTGGCTCCTTATTATTTTCTTCCCTCTTTCTCGTCGACTCCACAATAAGGCCAATAAAGGGACCGACGGCGACGTGACGCGTTCCTCGATGACGTCAGCGTGTGTGGCGAATCGTTCGTCGTAGAAGGTACAGCTGCTCTTTCTGTGGGACATAATCACCGTTAAATAACCATAAGATAAACTCGGATAATGGTGAATTAGTTGAAAGAGGGCGGGGAAAATTACAACTATACAGAAAACGGACCTCGTCCTCAAGGATACAACCGAGTCAGGATTCTGGAGGATATACAGGGTCGAACAAAGGTTACAGCCGTGTATAACGCGCATAGTAAGGAATTGAGGAGTAGATACATCGGCAGTCTAATCGTCCCCACATAAACATCCTTTAAACTTGCGACGTCAAGGTCGCATTCCTCCTCAATCCTAGAGTGCCTGGGACCTGCGAGACACTGTCACAAGCCCGGTCTTCCGAACCGGCTCAACGACTGTTTGTCGCCTGCTCCGCGTAATCTTCGCAAACGAGTCTCGCACCGGCCAGGGAGAAAATCCTTCTCCGTTTGCGGTATAACATAAGAAGTCGTAGGCGTATATTTAACGGCTGGGATGCCAGATTATCTTCTGGATCTACGCGATTCCATATATTGCTGATGGTTTACGTTACATTATCATATACGTACATGAAGATCGCATATCAAGCGCGTCATACCTAATCGCTTATACGTGTTACATAAGCTGAGATTGTCCTTCAGGAAGTACCTGACACGTAACATTTGCACGAGTACGATAGATATTAACTATGCGGTTTCCGAGTCAAGTACGTCGGGATTTGTCGTGTATAAAGAACTCCGAAGATAGACGCGCGTCATCGCTATACCTCTATACATACGTACGTTATAGGTAAAAATTTATTTTTGTCATCTTCTTTTTCGACTCTAGATAAGATCATGCAACAGCAGCAGCACGGCAGCGGTTACAGCAACGTTTTACCGAGGCCTCAAGGTCTTTCCTCGAATGTCGAGTTTCACTAATCATTGGTTGGAGAATGAATGTTGGATGTTGTTGTTAAAAACAGGCATAGTTAAACGGTACGCGCAGTTACGTACATCTTCGATTCTATAAAACGTATTCGCCTGTATGTGTGCACATAATACATGATGTCTCGCTTCCATAGGCACGGGACTGTCAAGCCGCGGCATTAGCACTTTTCTTAATTCTTTTATTTATTTTTTATTCCTCGTCCACCTATGACGAACGATAATTAACGTTACGTCGATGCGGATGTATAATATCATCTTCGTGATGTCTCTAACGGGAACGAGGCTGTGCAATTTGTCCGTGTCCGGCTGCTGCTGCTCCAGCTGTTTGGACATAGTCATCTCCGTATAGCTATGATATATATTTATTACAGTATGCATAATCCCGATGAAATCCGAGAGAGGTATAAGTAGAAACCAACATGTTTTCGATAAAATACCTCTGTAGAATAAATCAATCAACAGGACTGTCGGGTTTTTCCATATTCAAAAATGATGTTATTTTTACTCTTCTTTCATTTGACAATTGAAAAAACTTCTCGACGGGATCTCGAGTGACTGAAGGAGAGAAAGAAGAGGCGGAGGAAAAAGCGTGGGTTTAGAAATACGTGGGAGATGTAGAGGAAATTGGCTTCTCGCTGGCCCATAAGATCGGGAATCACGTAATGCTTGCTGAATATCTTGATCGTATAATTCGTTTTAAATACACACACACACACACACACACACACACGTGCACACACTTACGTGTGCATATCTTTGACAGTGTGCGCTGTACCCGAAGAGTTTTGTGCGGGGTATAAAATCACTTATCGTTAGTGCCGAAGAAGCGGAAACGCGATCTGCGGCCGCATACGATGCAAAGTAAATCTATCCGTACGTACTTGCCCGTAGGTGTGTATTATACCGGTCCGTACTGTACGATATACTTACCACCCTGTAACGTGGGTGTTGATACGATATACAGTATGTATGTATGTGTGCAGGACTGGATATAGGTACAGCTCCAAGTATGCAGCCGCACGGACGAGAATCCTATCCTTAGCCGTCGAGTACCTCGGGCGATGCACTCGCGATTGCAAATATCCTTGCTGAGGACGGTCTGGTGGAGGCTCCTGCTGCATGGGCGAAGGTCGTTGCCAGGAACACCTATATATATAACTTACAGCTTATTATTTCCCCGTATACTGGTCGAGGCGGATGGTTTTTTTAGCTAACGCGGGATGCGGACGCCTACTCACCATGATCGCCTTCTAAGAATCTTTACGGGGGAAAAAGCGTTGCTTGTTCTTGGTAGAAAGGTACCCGCAGATTATTGCGCGATTTCACCTTAATCGCGAGGGGGCGGAAAAACGCCGTTGAAATGTCGCGATTTCTGATTCTCATATGATGATCGAAGTGCACTGAACGAAATTTATCGTCCGGAATGACAGTGCAAAACTTTCTCGGAGAAATGATTGAAAATAATACTTATTTTTTATGATATGAAAGTAAATTTCGTACAAGAAACTATGTTAATGAGTTACAGTAATAATATTAATAATAATGGATGTGAAAACAACAGCAGCAACAAATATGCAATAGAAAGAGAAATTGCTAATTAATATACAACTTCATCAAACCGACCACATAACAATAGAATCAAAAAAAAAAAAAAGGAAACAGAGTCCTTGTATGAAATTTCTCTGGATATACAACCTTCCGTTTTTAGAAGGGACTATTCGTGTGGTCGTTATCGCAAGCATTTGACACTATAGATGTACCTCAGATATTCGCATAAGATAATATTTGTATATGCTAATTTTTGGAGCCATAAATATCGAATATCCACACACTTTCAAGTCCTAATTTACAAGAGAACGATTAACGGGCCTGGGTCCTTGACGGATTGTGCCTTTTAACTCGAATCATACGTAGGAGGTACAAGATATATTTTTTAACAATATTATGCGAAGAAAAAAAAAAGAAACCGAAAGTTTTCGCGAAAGTTGCACGGGTGACTGCGAAATTACATTGAAATCGGAAGGCCTTGCTATGTGCAAACAGATAAAAAAAGGCAACGAAATCGTATGTTTACCGAAATTTGAGGCCGGGACTGTAGAATCGGAGAGCTGTTATTTGTTGAAGGTGGTCCGGAGAGGCCGGATCCCAACCTCTGAGCTGCCTCGACTGACCGGACATCGAACCCTGCAAGAAATGCAACAACAGATATAACCGAGATATACATATACCAGTGCATACCTGCGTAATGCATATGGACATAGATGTAATGTGCCGGCAGGACCGTGAGCCGGTAATTGATCCTTGTTTCACATCCCGTTTATCGTCTACCGAAGACCCTGCAAGCGCCCGTTTTTTCGCGAAGTAAGGGGGCTAAAGTTTGGAAGCATATTGAAGTTAGTAACGTTATCGTAACCATTCATGGTGAGGAAAAACCGTTACTTCGCGATTTTTGAATTGCCTGAAATTCAGTAAACCGTAATAAAACAAAACACACTCATATTTCGAAATCTTAGTTCTTTATAAATCATTGTCAAATTAAGAAAATAGTGATGTTTTGTTACGATAATGTTACTAACTTTCCAAGTATGTAGTTTGGAAGCTTGTGCGGGCATTTACAAATTGAAATTTAGTTTGCAACGTTGGCGAATACGTCGGATTTACCTCGTTTGGCAAAGCTAACTCGGAATGATTTTTTCCGAAATAAGGCCTGCCAGAGCAGGACAGAGTCCGTACGAAAATCAGGCGCGTGCTAACGTACATACGTGTTTGAATGTGTCATTTGTGTTACACACACATATTGAATTCTTAGCGAGCGCGTTTATACGACTCCTCACGGGAACGTGACAGCGTTTCGAATGAAGCCTTAATCGATGCAGAGAAGACAGTCGCGAGGAGATAGCCGTACAATTCCGCTCAACAGTCATGCAAAAATGTGTTGGATTCTCTTGAAAAAAACAACGCAAAAAAGAGAATATGTGTCAATTAGATTCGCAGGTGGCATTCCTCGGTGCCCCGGGACCAGACGAAGAACCGCCGACACAATACGAGAAGAGGGAATAGAGTCGAGAAAATAAATACCGTACAGAGTTTACCGACATGCAGAGTTATCGTCGTATCCATACACACGAGTACACATACATGCACACTTAACAGCTGTTTATACTGTTACGATATGAATGAATAGCCGCGATGGCTTACAATTAGGGCATTCCTTACTCAATGCTGTACGAAAAAGCCTTGTAACGCGTTACGCAACCCGCGGAGAACAAGTATACTATATACTCTTCAATTCACCAATTGTCTCTCTTTTTTCTCTACATATGTACTCTAAACACTGTGCTGCGGATATTAGGTAGTCAGAGTGGCAATTATCTGTAATGCCTAATTAGCACTGTGACCGTATTCCGTCCAGTTATATCGGAATTTTTCATTATCCTATGATACAAGTAGTTGAAGGTGCAACGACATAAGAAACTAGCCCACTTTTAATTAAACCTTGCTCAGTCTAATACTGACCTGGGCGATGTTTCGGCGAGTCTAATTTCCGATTTCTAATGATACTGCGATGTCTACGTCATCACGATTTTGGATATTGCAAGAAAAAAACAATTATTGACTACAATTACGTCATTCGGTCGTTCCGAACGCGACCAAATTTCAATTGTGTTCATATTTGTTTTCGACATTTTCGAATCACCTCACCTAATGATATTCAAATATATTTGGCTTTTTCAGGATGACGGTGGAATCGAATACTTCAACACAATAGTCGTCCAGCCTCACCTCAAATTAGTCACAAATCAGGGGAGAGGTTTTCACGTGAGATGCCGCTATCAAACTAGGGATAAAATTGTTACAAATGACAACACGCACGTCGCGATGTTACAGTCGCTTCCGCTTCAGGTAATTCAACGCCAACCAACGGTACACTATCTTGGGAGGTGTACATACATAGCAATTTTAATTTAAGAGACGCTACACTTTTAGACCATAATACAGTCTTCCTGTAATTTTTTTGGCTTACACCGTAAAGAGTTTTGGGAAGAACGTAAATATATTCTCGATGGAATATATTTAACAATTAAAATCCGTTAAGTATTAAAGAATAAATAACAATCATGGCCTACAATACCAGCATATTAAAAATACTTGTTATTCAACACCATCTTTAGGCAACTGCACCGATGCCTGGCTGCACAATGAAAATTTTCAGCGGAGATCCGACGCAGCACCAAGTCGCAGAGAATGTGAAGATCGGAGACCCGTTGACTCTGGTTATCAGCATTGACACCCAGGAGATGTATGGCTTGAGGATATCAGATTGCCTCGTCCGGGATGGCTTTGGCTGGGGTGAACAGCGGCTGATAAATGACGAAGGGTACGGGGCAGTAAATTGTGTGGCATACTGTACTATATGAACAGATAGTTAAACTGTGTTCTAAAATTTCTCTTATTCACCTTCCAGCTGTCCAGTGGATAAGGAAATAATGGATCAATTCACCTACAGCGAGGACAAAACTAAGGCACAGGTAAACTTCCAGGCTCACAAATTTCCATACATAGCCAGTGTCTATTACCAGTGCAACGTTCAGCTCTGCGTTAAATTAGGAAGCGGATGTGAGAATACGGTAAATATGATAATTGTTTTCTCAACTGAAATAATATTGAAATTACGTGCATTATTGAGGTTTATTAATTATGTAACGTAGATAGTTTTCAAACATTGGAATATGAAGTTCTCACATCTTTTTCAATAGCCACCGTCGTGCAACAGCAAAGGAAGACGGCGCAGGGATTTGCCAAGCAATAAGTCGAAGGGTGATACTAATACGGCGGAAGGCTTACCTGAAGGTGAAACACCGGCTACGATCGAAGTCTTTAGTGGACTTTATGTGAACGAAGCTTCAGACACCACTTCAAAGTCGGATTACTTCAATGAAGTCTCTAAAGAAAGGGTATAAGACATTTACATGAGTATTCGATAATGTACTCAATTATTACAGAGTACATTATCAAAGCAAAAGAGTAGATTGCTATATTTCTTTACCTGAAAAGTTTTTATTCTCTGCTGTAATCTACACGTCGAATAATTATTTCCTCCTTACAGACTATAGATGATCCGAACAGCATATGCATATCGCAGAGGAGCTTCGCAATTGGGATAGCAATAGCTGGATTGATCCTGATGTTGGCGGTGGTTGCTGCGATTCTGGTTCTCTTAGCAAGGCGGCGGCACAAGAGTATTTCAACAACAGGATCATCGATCTATAGCGGCCCTTACACAAACACTGCCTACAGTCATAGCAGTTAAGCTGTTGTAGTTTTACGGGATGTTACTCATATCGAATAGGCAGTATTTTTGGTTTGTTTTGAATACTATGTCTTTGGGGGCGAAATCAAAGTTCAAAAAGTTACTATATGTACATATAGCAATGGATTTAAGAAAGACAATCTCAACGTTTGCTGAACTTCTTATTTTCCGGCAGTACTTTGAAATATGAGGCTACCAAATCTTGGTGCCTCGATGCTCCATCTTGTCAAAGTATATTATATAAAAATAATAGATGGAACAGTTGAATAATTTGGACTGGTACTTCGGCTACAGTGCTTGTTCAATATTATTATTAATACAAGAACGTATAAGTGGGAAATGAAATTAATTTTAATATGTGGGCTAAGAATAAGTATCCATTGTTCGTCTCTAGATATCCATGCGTCGTATACTAGTCGGATATACACGCTCCTAATCCAACAATTAACTTTTCAAGGTACTAAAACTGCACTCACACGGATGAACACAAACAAAACATAAACATTCCTCCCGTATTAGCCGTCCATTAAAAAGTAATATTTATAATTTATAGCAATTAGTACGATAATTATATACGAGTAATTCACCTGCTGGCTTATCTGGCAAGAGTCAACTATTTCCTAGATTGTTTACAAAGCTCGTGACTAAATCAAACTTTTCAATGATAAGGCCATCAATATTCCTTGTTGGTTGCATTTTTGCACTTTTTGTTTCCTTAATATTACGATACGTTTGTTTATCGTACAGCTATATTATGTGATTGATAAAAACACACAGTTTCTAGAGGTAGCTACGAGAGACGGTCATTATTTGTTGCAAGAAATACAGTGTAAAGATTTTTTAACAATTCAAGTTGTTAGCTGAAAGCAAGGATATCTCATTTTTATCCTCGTGTTATTAAATTTGTATCAACCACCGGTGTCTCGCAATCACCTCTTACCGTCAACTATATATACTATATAAAATCTGTTATGAACAGAAAACGACAATCAGCTGCTACTTAGTCTTAACTCAGAGTATATTTACTTAGAGTATAATCCAATAACGCTTATTCATTTAATATTAACTAGGTAAATAAAATCAAGGTGCTGCCCTTGTGTTACTGCTCTTGTAATGGATCTAAGGATTTTCAATGGCCAATTACTCGACTAGTTGTAAGTCGATAATGATCCTACATATTGAAAGCTGCATAACGCAAGAGTCTTAACATTAATCCAGCTAAAACAAAGCTAGGCTTATAAAATATCTATAACTAAATTAAAATTAGGGAAAAACATCGCTGTGCATGAAAGCAGTCGAATAACTGGGTCTAATTCGGTGGTGGGTATATGATTAAAACATCGAAGCAAAAATTGAAAACGATAAAAAAAAAAATTAAAAAACCATGAGCGTAATAGATCATGAAAATCGCTGGAATGCTTATACGATGTTCCGATTCAAAAAACGAATGTTAGATAAGAATTGCACAAACGTTTATGCTACGAAGAAAAGTTTCCGGCCAATATATTTCTCAGATATCATAAGAAAAAGGAGATAATTAGAACTTTAAAAAGGGGAAGAGAACCTGACCACATGAGGTATATCGAAGAAAACGACTTAGAAACTTTCTCGTAGTATTGACGGGGGTTGGAATTGTTTGAGAAATACTTTTGCAGGTACTGAAAAAGTATTTTTTTACGCAAAGTGGCGCTGGTTCAAAGTAACATTTTGGTATATAGATATAACTGTATAGAAACTGAAAAGAAAAAAAAATAAGAAGCCTTAAATGATACTCTGGACCCTTGCCAAAGACGACAAAGTAAATTGTAAATACGAAAAATGTTATAACTATGTAATAACGAATTCATAAGCATATTTTCATAATTAAAACGTATTTAACTGTATTATTAACTAATTTTTTGCCAATTTACTTTTCCTCCTGGAAATGAGCCAAACTGCATTCGTGTGCTAGTGATTTCGTCATAGATAAATTATCGACACATATAATACTATAGCTCACTTGTCTCAATTTTACGAAAATTTTCTGCTCACAATACCGTAAACGTAAATACCTCGAGGGTATTTCAAAGTTAACTTCACTGGATATTCAAAATGATTTCACTCAAGGATCCATTTCAAGAGATCCTCTCTATGTACTTTACTCGACTTTGTGAAACAATGATATAATGAATCTATGCATTGGACAAGTTTCACTGTGTAAAATGTGTGCAAACATCGCGCCATTCATTATTTAGCAAACTAATCGCTCTTTCGATTATTAGTTACAATAAAACACTTTGGAACAAAAAAAATGGCATCGAAATTTTCTTTATCTTCTGCATAAACAGAATATGCAGATTTAACCACTAAATGGAAAGAAAAAAAAATTATTACAAAGCAAAAAAAGTACGAATTTAAAATAAAATTTAACTCAACATTAGACAAAATATTATTTCACCAAGCTCAGTTTAATTAAACATGAATAGCGCATCAATGTCACAACACAGGTGCATATTTTGCCAGTTCGCTAGACCTCATTTTATAGTTCGCACTTATTCTTGTCCAACCCGCATCTTTAAGAAGCTGATCATTTTGCCAAAATCCCCAATCCTGGCCAGTAGTCGCTGGTACTCTATACATATCAGTTGGCCCTACAAGTTTCGTTAACCCCTTTCGAATTTGAAGTCTTAAGCGCTGGTGGCTGCCATATGAAAAGCCATTCCCAATACCCAAAATTGGGTCCAGCTTATTGTAAATCTCACTGAAACTCAGTCGAGAATTGAACCTCAGCCGTTCTTCCAAAATATCCTTAGCATTAGGAACTTTTGTCGGTTCTACGTAATCTGAAACGTAATCACGTTTATTTTTCTCATACAAGCTGAACAGGGGAGTCTGAATCTAAATTGCGATGAATCGGCGTAAAAGTAGTACCTTTTCTCATGACATCCGTAATATAATTACCATAGCCAGAGAATGTTATTCCAAAAAACTCCATTTTAGTTTGGTACAATTACAAAAATTCGCATCCAAATATACATATTTCCTAAGTGACACAAGTAATGTTATTCAGCTGTTTGATTTGACCCAATATTTGTAGAGTAGGTGTTGTTTTTCCAGCCACCTCCGACTGTGTTCGTGTCGTACAATATAATTCAGGCGTTCCAGTATATTTCTCAATTGGCACAGTATTACTCCCATAATGAAGACGACCATATAAAAATAACGATTTTTTAAATCTATAGTACCTACGAATTCACAGCCTGTCGGTAATTTTCTTTCCAAAAGAGCACATGATGCTCATTTGTTTGACAAATACAAATAAACAAATAATGATGGTTCAAACGTACAGAATTTATACATTTAGCATTCCCAGTTGTCGGGACACAGCTGATTTGGGATGTGAATTTTTCTATACTATTGCAAAAAAAAAGAGTTGTACATTAAAATTTTCTTGTTACACTAATTTTTAGCCGCGTTCCTCATTGTAATGAAGCAATGACATACTGGAGTTAGAAAATTCATCGGACATCTTCTGGTCCATTGTAAAAACTGATGGACATTTCGGTTGGTATTGTTCGACCGCTTCTAACAGCGTGTCTGGATATCCCGGCGAATAATATCTGGAATAATAAAAACCAGCTTCAGAATGAAATGTGTACTTCCCTCCATTTGTGAATCCCAAACAGCAAATTTATCGAGCAATGTCAGAACAGATGCAAAGTGATAGAATAACTATGTAACATTTGAGGGAAATATTTTCCTGTATATAATAACTGTAAGCAGAAGGTAAAACCAGAGAGCAGCCATAACATAAAGAATCGCTTGGCGATCAATTATTTGTTAATGTGTACCTCAGTTCATCATTTCATTGAAATAGCTTGAAGTGGTGAAACAATATTTTTCTTTCATGGTATTTGAATGTTGAATGACGGGTAAATATTTTACTATACATTGCAATTCCACATTTGGTTGTAAGTGCATACGTTTCAGTTTGCTGCTATTAGGAAACAGTACTGAAGTCATGTACAATTTACAGTGGGTAGGTGAGCCTACAGGTGAGAATATACATATATCCAACACAGAGATATAGGCATATTGATCCATTGAATACTTATATACGGTTCTGGCACACACCAAACACCCAACAAATATGGTGGTTACTCCCAGTACTGCATATCAACTGCTCAATCTAAATAACAAGAACTCATGAGGAACCAATGAAAAATATATCAAAGTATTCAGTTGATTGATATTCATATCTCTGCTTGACAATCAGCATGACTTTTCAACTAAATGTGAGTGGTTTCACTTCGTACTAAAATGTGACAAGCAACTGGTGTTTTCTTCTAGATGTTTAGCCATTTTCACTTGATTAATTGTTATTTTCACGTCACTTAATTTGTTTTTCAGGACAATCTAAGTTTCAACTGACGATTTAAATTGGTTACAAAATCCAGATTACTCATTCATACAGTATGGATTCCTTGCAATGTAATTAGTAGCTTTACAAACCTCACGATTTCCTCAGGGAAACAGCAGTTAATGATAGTTATGAATTCTAGTAGCATTGAACCAGGTTCAGCTTGTATTTCCTGCACTTTTTTCAACCCTCCAGTGGTAACAAACATACGACGAGCTCTAGCATCATTAGGTAGAATCTATAATTATAAATTCATTTCTTAACATGTTTGATTTATGAAAACATAAATATGTTCAACATTATAGTCAAGTTACGACAAGAATCTCATAACTATTCTTAAATGAAAGAATGTCATAGCCGGTGGATTATATAAATAGCTAATTTCTTACAGGATTTGCTAGGAAAACAATTTTTACAGTCTAAATCTAAATAAAAATATATGCGAAGTAGAATTTCTACCAGTGGTTCCGTTGAGCCTGTACTTATTTATACTTTTCAGTTTTTATTAGAGTTAATAGATTTCATAGCATACATCAGCAGCGCAGAGAAAACAAGTTCATAAATCAATAGAGTTCCATTGAGTGGCCAAGTACCCTAAATTGTTTTAAATTCTTATGTATCAGTCACGTACGCATGTAAATATGTGGACAACAAATACGTATGTTGTGAGTCCAAAGCACAGCATGTATCGCATAAGTATTTCAATGTATATACATGTTTAGTGATCGAAGTATGAGAAATCATTGATTGTGAGCTTGTATGACAGAGGTTTATATAATTGGCTCATTAATAACAATCATATAAGTTACATTACAACGTGAAAACGATAATAAGGCTTCCGAAGCCTGGTCAATAGTCAGTCTGAGTTCTTACACCTCGTATGTAACATTGCTTGTCCAGATTACAAATTGAATGTTTCAATTTGCTTTTTTGCGCCAAGATATTTATGTAACGTGGATACAGATAGAATCATTACCAGGTAAACATCTATCTAAACATGCCATGGCATAGTTTAAAAGTTACTTTAATTTTTTTTTCTCGCTCTTGCACTTTGTCCACATAGTTTTTCACTCTCGCTATGTTCAGGCATTTCCACATTCGCATACATATATGTTTGGTATGCATATGCACGGACAAATATGTAAGTAAGTATATTTACATAGGATTAAAAAAATATATATATTAATTTCCTCTCTCGCACCCTATGTACTAAAATAACTTTATTAAAATAAACTTTAGGACGGAAATGTTTTCACGCTAGCTTGTTGACATACAGAATTTTGGCAAGCACGAGAATTTAGCCTGGTTCATACTGTTTACCAAGGATCTAAATATATCTTCATGAAAAAATAGCCGATTGACTTATTTTCTTTCATTTTCATTTCAGTTGCAGCACTCAGTATAAGCTTGGAGGTCGAGAGATTCAGCGGCTCTGGTAACAACAGATGGATATATCCTCCTCTTACATTGAAACTTCATTAATTTCACAGAAAGTGCGTCAAGCAGCACGTCAAATTGAAAAAAAATCCAAATAATGAAGAATAATTTATCGAGCTGTAAGAGTTAACGGTAAAAACATTAATGTGACTTATGTGATTTCTAATCAATTTTAATAGTGGCCGTTGTACGTGGATTTTGCAATTGATACAAATTTGTGAATATCTTAAAATAATTTAACATGCAAGGCGAATGAAGTGATGGATTTGCCATTAAAAATTGACTCTAATACAAGCAGTCACGAAACAAAAAAGATCCGGAAGGATTTCAAAGCTGGAAAATAATCTAAAAAGTCAGCATTTGTGCGAACTAATAATCAATCACTATTAATTCAAATTTTCTTGTTGACAATTCGTCAGAAACATATTTTTCGTCAAGAATATATGTTCGCAGAAGGTCAGATAAACATTGTAAACACAACTCCCAGTTACGTGCCTGAAAATAATTCAATGTTGATTCTGAGATAAGATATAGTCGACAGAGTAATAAGCAAACTGAAATTAAAATAAGGTAAATTGACGCAAACGAGGTTTAAGTATTTAAATACTCCTCCTACGAAGAAGCAGTGCTTATGATCAGACCGTTCTCTTGGATAGTATCCAGGTATAAAAGTACCGATAGCGTGCTAGGAAAGACAGTAAAACATCGCAGATACTGAATGAGTGACGAGTGAAAAATAACATGAACACTAAATGGCAGAGAGTCACATTAAACTAAAGGAATCAAAAACAAAATCAAGAACCATTAAAAGTTTCCAAGTAAAAAATTAGAGTGAGGTCAAACAACAAGCCAGTGGAATTATATTAGCTTGGAATTGACCTCAAGTAATAAATACAAGCTACAGTGAGACGGAGTTATTAATTGTAACAGTATACACATATATGTATATATATATACTCAAATGTGTAACATTGCATGAAGCATCGAAATAGCATCCACACGTCTTTAAATCTTGAAAAGTAAATTTTGCGGGTCCAAAATACTCCTGAAAGGTACACAGAGATTTGAAGACATAATTTCAAAAATGATAAATAATCAGCATCGAGTAATCGTCAATGTTGGAGAGGCTCATGGCCATCAACCTGTAACAGCAAAGCCATCGGTAGTTTCGGTATCTAGTATAGACTCAGATGTAAGCGACAGAAGGGATGTACGAGAGGCTTTGTATTCTGGAATTTTCAGAAGGCACAGAAAAACGATTTTGGTATTGGGCAGCTTTTTGAAGATGCTAAGGGTAAATAGAAACATTAATACATACGCTAGCATTAAGGCGAACGACGAAGCTGATGAATAAGACGAAATACTATGAAGAAATATCGAAATTAGTATACATTATGTTATGGCAGTTGATTATCTGTTTTCACGAATATATAGAAATATTAAATAAAGGTTAAATGGCAAATTCGCTCCAGGGTCCTAACATTTCTGTGTGAAAATGCTGTCTCCAAAAACAAAAATGCGTCATGACAATTACTTCAAGTATTCAATGACAGAGCACCCTGTACTATCATACATGATACGTTTGGATTAGATAGAAGTTTGCTACTCTAAGGGCACTAAGCGCAGAGTTTTTTTTATCACCTCAGACCTAAATAATGGAGCACATATAGCCATACCTACGATTACCTATCTCTCAAAATTCATAATTCAGTAACGACAATGTTGACAGATCAATTTGACACTCGATGAATAAATATCTATTATATACATTTTGTCAATTTTTTTTTTTTCAATTGAGAACCCAGGGAACCCAGATTTCAATTTTCTACACAAATGATTAATAACAATTAGTAGGTAAAGAACAAAGCGTATAAAGAGTACAGCTTGTTTTCGCAGCCAGCATTTTTATAGTTTATAAACGCCAAAGTAAATATACAATGAGTTTTCAGCATAAGTATATCATCTACGACTATAATTTACAGAGGCAGAAAGCGATGCCTATATTTATACTGAAATATGCCATAAATGTGAAGCGGAATGTGTATGGAATAAAATGAATCAGCAGTACATGCAGTTGGCTAGGCGCCAGAAAAATATACGGCTCGAAAATAATCACAATGACGACTATTTTAGGCTTCTCATCACGAATATAGACAATTATGTATTGGACGCATTCTATGTCTTGGCAATAATAATAACGTCTATACTAAGAAGAGAAATAAAATTTAACTACACACGCTATATTTAACAACAATAACATGACTATAATACTATGCACATTTACTATACATATGTGAGCAAGGTAATTATGAGCCATAGGAACAAAAGTCATGTTTTTCAATGTTCCCCCTTCTGGTATATCCATAGTTGTTCAAGCTTCAGCCCTGATATTTTTTCATTGAGTATTGTTAGCCGTAGTTACAGTTGAAATCCTTATTTATCAAGTATACGACGCATATACCTTGCAAAATACAAAGCTACTATTCAATCAGTTCAAGTGAAAGTAACATAAGTCTGTAATGTCGCCACTTATTCAAATACATAACTACGAATTTGTAAAAAAACAGTATTGTAACAATGATACGTGTAGCAAAAGAATCAATCAATGAGTTCTAAAAAAATCACCGTCCTATTGACACAAAGCCAAAGACTATATGCATTGACTGCCGTAGCTGCCGTTGTGACTCCTTTCAATTGTATTTAAAATAAAAGGCTGTATATCATCTCCATAGGTTTGTAGATAAACGAAACTAAACAAAACTAGAAAAATAAAAAAATAAAATCAAGTAATCGCAGAGGAAAACCTACATAAGAATTGTGTAAAATAGATAACGTTAGTTTGAAGTTTATTATACATTGTACTGTAAATGGCCAACGAACAACATGTGATTTTAATTTAGCTTATTATAACATCAACTCTGCTCTCCTTTCAAGTCATTTTAATTCAGTCATATGATTGAATTCGTATGCATTGAATAGTGTTGGTTCCTAACTCACTGATTTGATTTTTTATGTTTTACTTGCAACTAATTTCATATTACTTTATTATTTTCAGGCTTACCTGGACAGAATGCATGCTCTGGCCCAGGTATTTGTCATCGTCACTCTTTGAGTTAAAATCGTCAGTTTGGCTTTACAATACCCCGTTGAATAGATCACGATTACATTTGCATTTGAATTTCGTGTTTTACTTTGCCCATATTTTTATACTTTCATCTGTAGTTGTTAGCTCCGATTTTTTCATTTTTCACTTAAAATCTATATTGATGCACTTACTGTGCATCATGCACTTCTCATGAGAATTTTTTAAACCGAGTAGACTAACTATGCAAATACATCTCATCTAAGGTGAACGCAACTTCATGATGAGACAAACCGGAGTAAGTCATTTAGAAAGTATTTATATTTAAAATTCGTAAGCTCGACCATTTGCTACAGCTGCATCAAGAGAAAAGATAAACAATATCTAGACGCAGTTTTCAATCTCTAACAATCACTAGACCCCATTTTTTTTCATGAAAGTTATCAAGTGCGTATGTATACCATTGCATTTAATGATCCTAATAGATTAATGAAAAAATAACAACAGAAAACCGAGAGGACTTGTATAATAAGAAATGTAGGTAAAAATAATGTCTATAAAACTGAAACATATATATAATATATAGGTACGCTACTTTTCAAACAAACTGCTAAAACAGTAAGTCATTTTTTTCTACGAACTACGAGCTTGATACAAACTTATTAAAATTTTAAAACTCAGCTACATAGAATAATGATGTAGTTTGTAATCTTGAAATTAGAAATTAAGGTTTGTACTGTATAGAGTTAGAAAATGATTGAGTGAATATCAAACGCAATGCCTTATCTGTCAATATTCTTATGTGAAGATGTAATTGACGCGATAACACTGTATGTACGTCAAAAGTTTAAGATAACAAGTTCAATCACTTTGCATTTAATAAAGTATGTTTTCTCAGTTCGCTCTATTTTCCCATTGGTGGAACACTGTTAGAAAACTTGATTTAATAAATGTGAATTATAAATGACATTTTCGGAATAAAAAAAAATTGTCATCTTCCAAACTTATATTAGATTCGATTTCTAACACAAAGGAAGCGGAGATATTTCAACTCATACATGAAAATGTCCTCGATCACGGTAAATGCAGGAATTAGACCAATGCCAAACGATGCAACTATGAAACAATACAAATTGAGACTACATAAATGGAGCGTTTCCGTATTCAAGAAAATACTAGCGGTCGAAAAACTCACAGGGACAAATTTATTTGGCATTATACGTGGAAGACCTTCAGAGGTTTCCTTTTCTATAAATAATTGTAACATATACTCAGCATTGTAATCACTGTAGATCATTATTAGGAAACGTTATAACTTGGTAATTTCTATTAGCGAAATTATGAGAAGAAAAAAAACACAGTTATATACATTTGCCTTACAGGACTGCTTGACCAATTTTTACTAAGATACCAGATTTTTATAACAGACCATAAATTTAGATATAATAATACATTATACCTGCTTCTCTCGGATAAAAATTTTTCAAAGAAAAAAACTAACAACGATTTCATATTATTTTTTAAATATAAATAAACAAAAACAGAAGAAGAACCTGATTGAGGCATTGATCAAGTATAAAGTGATATGAATATACATAAAATTTTGAATTCTGTATTATTGAAGAGGAAAACATTCCTCGCTATATTACAAAAAAATTATAGACGAATCATTCACTATAATCATAAAAAATAAAAAATCTGGCAATGTAGGAACAGATTACATGTTGAACTTTGTATACCGTATTATAGCTACTTATTATTTATAAATTATTATATAAATGTCAAAACAGGAAGCCATTGATATGACCTTTAATATATTACATTGTTAAAATCCATACCAAGGTCTTTCATTCCATTACCAAGCCCTTTCATCCCTACTTTATTGCACTCAAGCCTTCTGTTAATTACCAACAAAAAATTTGCAGAACTCACTTTACTGAACTGGCCGATAATGTACTTTAGGATTTCGGGAGGTGCGTCGCACAGAAGCGGCTCCAAAGCTTCAATGTGCATGCATTTCTGCAAGACTTGTTTCATTGTCCCTTTGCACTTGGCTTTTAGATCCTCCGAACTTCTAGGTGCCATGTACAGCTGTGATACGTAATAAAATCTGATAGGCTTGGTCGAACATCATTCACGCAGTTTCATTGAACCACCTACCTCTAATAACTTGCGAAACACATCAGCGACGGCCAAAGCCTTGGCATGTTCCGGAGTATGTTTCCCAATTTGACCGAGGGCCCAAACTGTTATAGATAAAATGTGATCCTCAGTTTCTTCTTGAAGTACTATAGCCAGTTGGACAACACCCTGTAATTTAGATTCTGAAAATTTAGGTACACCTAAAAAACTGAAGTAGATCGAAGGTTTTTGCAACCCTATAACAAATTACTTTGGACCCAATAACTGCTATTGCCAACTGATCCGAATGTCCAGCAATGTAGCCCAGTGCCATGATTGCGGGTAATCTGGAATCTGATTTGGATGTGCCGACGAGTTCGACAAGCGCACCAATACCCCCAGTGTTGACAATTAGCTGTGCCAGCTAAAGAATGAATTGCAGATGTCAATTCACATAGAAACTAAGGTACATGATTTATCCTACTCTCACCTCCAGAGTATGTTTACACACATCTCTGGTAAGATTGGCCGCAGCTCTATCGACATTATCGTCAGGGTGTGCCATGTGGACTAAAACATCTGGGAATACTTCGGCCTCGACAATAATCTCAGCCAATTCAACAGAATGCTTAGCGATACTGCTTAGAGCAGATAATACTTGCCTCTGAAGAAGATAATAGATGTTAATCTAAAATAATAATCATCTCAATTTACGTTTGCGATACTTGTTTGTTTGGTCAATTCATGAGCTAACCTTCAGTTTAGGATCAGGATTAGAAATAGCTTTTGCCAAAAAAGGTACAGCTCCAGCGTCAACGACAATTTGAGCAAGATCTTCAGAATGTTTGCTTATATCGCAGAGGGCAGACGCACTAATTTGTTTCAGACATAGTTCAGGCTCTTGTAAACATAGAACAAGAAGTGGAACAGCACCTGATTGTTGAATTAGAATAAGGATGTACAATGAGTCACACCTGTTAACTTTGCTCAATAATTTCTCACGATAATTCAATATCAACTACCAGTATCGATAGCAGCCTGAGCTAAGCTTTTGTTGTGCCGTGCCACATATCCCAGAGCCCATGCAGCTGCCTCTTTAACTCCTAGATCGAAGTCTTCCAGACAGATGACCATTGCCTCGAGTCCTCCTCCGTGAACGATCACAGATGCCATTTCTGGGGAGTGTTTAGCTACGGCTCGTAAGACGAACAGTGCAGCTTTTTTGAAAAATTTCTATCTAAGGCAAGTTTCTCCTTTAGTTCTGAGCAGTAAAAAATGTACGCAAAGCCAAAGAAGTATGGCTTAATGAATTATGCTTACATTTTGTTTATCAATGTTCCTAAGTAGCTGTGGCATGATGTCTCGCCTAATAACTGCTTGTGCTACTCTATCATCGTGGTTGGCCAATCTGCCCAATGCAATAGCTGCTGTTTGCTGGATCGACGGTACAACGTCGGAAAGCAACGGGCGTAACAAATCTAATACGCCGGCATTTTCCAAACAATCGACGTTTTGGGGTCTCGAAGCTAAATCCGCCACAGTCTGAACAAAGCTGACGCGTGCCTTTTGATACTGGTCGAAAACTGTAGGGAACCTTGTGAGATTACTCGTGTGCAAATAAAGAAGATTGATATTCAATATTCAGCTCACTAAACCTTGTAA
Organism: Neodiprion virginianus; assembly: GCF_021901495.1. Taxonomy (NCBI): domain Eukaryota; kingdom Metazoa; phylum Arthropoda; class Insecta; order Hymenoptera; family Diprionidae; genus Neodiprion; species Neodiprion virginianus. The sequence continues at coordinate 13,906,580 of NC_060880.1, forward strand.
AATCACTCGTGCGGTCATGTTCCAGGCGTATTTGCCTCCTACTAGATATATTTTCCACCAGATGCGGATATTCTTTGTGAATGATGCTTGGTATAGGAACTGCGAAAAGTTAGGATGTCACGTCGCGTCAATTTCTGTGTCCACCGTTTGAATGTGGCCAAGATTTTACCGCTTTGCGGAAAGACGATCGCGTTCAATACTGTGTCAAAAACTATTGATACCTCAAGCTCTGTCTTGAGCTTCAGATACCAGAAAAAAATATATTAGGCATGATGTTGCAAAGATATGCGACTTTCAGAAGTAAAGGGACATTGACGAGTGTAATTATGTTTTTTTATACGTTTACCACTTGCTTTCTTTTGATTAACGATTGTAATCTGTGAGGTTGCTACGGCCCTGACCATATGTATCTTTGTAATACAATGAAATTTAGCTGCACCCACCGACATCAGTGCTTCTGACACGAAGAAAGATTTCAGAACCTATGTGAAGTTGGCCTGCGGCCGTCGAATGTCTCAAAAATTTAACGCAAAATAATTACTCCTTAATTGCTCTTGATTGCTCTCTAACTTTTGTAATTTGCTCCCATATGATTTTCGAGAAAATTGAAAAAAATTGCATTTATTCCCGACTAAACCGAAATGTTAACTTTCGTCATTCAAATCGCTTACCTGAAAAACGGGACGAAAGGAGCATATAATTCCCTCTTATACTTTTATCCTGTAAATTAGTTTGTCAATTTTTCTACAGCTTATCTCTCTTCTTTTTCAATTTTGAACTATTTCTTTCTGTGTTATTACAAACTTTCAATAATCTTATAGTCTTTAGATTAACAAAATCATGACACTCACACATAATAGAAAAAATTATTATGATTTGTTATACACAAAATACCTTTACCGGTTTATTTAAATATTTTGGATCATACATTTCTTAAAATAACTATAATAACTGCAGGTCAAAATTGTCCCGACAAGTTTTACAACTATTTTATTACTTTTATTGTAACTGAACGTCGTAACGTTGGATAGTGCACATTCAAAGTATTTATTCTAGATAGGGGGAAGCCCCCTCCCCTGCTTGACCCGCTACACCCGACCCGCTCGCGCCAACCGACATCCGTATGCTACTATGCATTTTTCACTATTCAATTTGCCATCAATAATCACTATTCGGAATTTTATAACACGATATTGCAAAATCGAATCTCATTTTTCAAGCCGATAATGTGGCCAGAGTTAAATTGGAAATAAATTCCTGTATGCAAGACAGGAATAAAAGTCGCCTATTCTCTTGTTGCATAATGTATTTATATACCGGGAACCGCTGGGTGTTTCGCGTATTTCCAAAGACTTTCATGTAGCAAATAATTGCTCCTTAATTGCTCTAACTTGCTTCCTAATTCTTGATATTTACTGCCACACAGTTTTCAAGAAAATTCAAAAAAAAAAAGTTTTGCGTACTCAAGCCCCGGTAAAATGGCGCCAAATTCAAACTAATATTTGGAATAAACAGATGGTTATTCAAAAGAAATGACATTTCTTTTCAAGTGCTTCTTAATTTTTCCAAATTATTCTATTATTTTTATAGGTTGCTTTTGCATAGTGTCAAATAAATGGAGAAAAACCGAAAAGGGGCTTTTCACGAGGCGGAGTGTGATCAAATTGTATTTAATACGTCGTCTAAGCGAATGAAGGAATATGGAAAATCTGATAATTTCTAATAATTGCTCCTAGACTGGTTGTAATTGCTCCGCAAATATCGTAATTTGCTCCCTTATAGTTTTCGAGAAAACTGTGAAAAATGATACCAACTCACAATTGTGTGGCCGAGAGGCAAGTCGCGGCAAGTTCAAGCTCACGTACATACCTGACAAAAACATAATAATTTCACCCTAGTGCATATTGCTCCTAATTGCTCCTCGACTGTTTAAACGCAACCTACCAATTTAGCTATTTGCTCCTGTCACGTTATTGAGAAAATCGTGAAAAACCAGAGTAACTGGTCTTTAGGTTATATCGACGAGCGGCGGATTCGAAATCGTATCCGAAAGAGAAAATATAAAAATGTCGATTCGGTCCAAGTGACAATTCCTTTCAAGTGCTCCTCGATTGTTCATCACGTATCATCCAATTTTGATACTTGCTCCCTAGTAATTTTCAAGAAAACTGGAAAAAGATGATAGGAACTCATTACGTCGGTGAGGGTTGAGTCGCGGCAAATTTGAACTCACGTACACTTGAGGACAATAAATCTGAGACGGCTAATTTCTTACACTAGACAGTTATGTTGGCAACACAGAGAAGCCTACAGCTCTATAGTGGGCCGAGCGCGAAACAAACTCAATCTCAATAAATATAACATAACCCACGACCGTCGAATCTAACCTTAGAATACGCGTCAAACTAACAAGCGTTGACTGAGGATTATATACCTATATCCTCAGTCAACGTAACAAGTCATTATCTCTGCGGTATTCTAAGGTTAGATTCGACGGTCATGGGTTATGTTATGTTTATTGGGATTGAGTTTGTTCCGCGCTCGGCCGACTGTGGCGCTGTAGGTTTCTCTGTGTGGCCAACATAACTGTGTAGTGTAAAAAATTAGCCGTCTCAATACGCGTCTCAGATTCATTGTCCCCAAGTATACCTGCGACGACAAAAATGATAATTCGTCCCGAGTGCATATCGTTCTATTTGCTCTTCAATTTCTTTTATTTATTTACCAGTATCGTCATTTGCTCTCACGTAATTTTAGAGAAAACTGAAAAAAGTGACACCCTGGAATGATATATACCTACTCATTGCGTCACCGAGGGTCGAGTCATCACTGTTAAAGCATCCCGCAAGTTTTATACCCGCGCGCAGAACGTCGGCAAATGCCGCACTTTCACTTAGAACCGAAAAGTATCGAGTCAACGCAAAAACGACGCCTTCAAACATAATTTACGTTTTAGTTAGAAAACTGACTTATGAACATTAGGAGTACTTCACTTTTCTATAATATACCGTTGGTGAAATTCTTGCACGAGAAACGCATCTGATTCCCATGATTAGTCGACGAGCGAAAAGGCGCGATCGAATAATCAGTCGAACTTGTTGTAAAATTCTCTTCCAATAAAAATTCACATTCACATCTTTTTGAAGCCAACACATTGCGGTGTTACGTATACGTTCAGAGAGGAACGTTTCGAGTCAATTCTGATTCGCTGCGTGATTAAAATTATTCTCCTGACCTACGTAGTTGGTACATGTAAATCTCGGGAATCCGCTGATCAGCTCCTCAGATCTTCTCGTTCAACCCGCCTACAATTCTAAGAGTTTATCAGGTAAAGCTCGTGCCAACCATCACTACGCGTTATTGAAATAATTATTTATAACAACACTTGGGTTAACTGCACATTTATTAACAAACTCCTTCTAGTTCTCAATGGTAGGTTTACAATCGTGGTACAAGCTGATGTTAGTCACTATCGCAGTCACAAACTGTTAATAAGTCTCGGAGATTCTGAATTAATTATAATGTGATTTGATTCTAGGATTTCGGTAAAGTTCTGATCTGCCCTCTATGATGTCTAAATCTTCTCTTATGTACTCTATGATGTCTGAAGTTCTTCTATTTGTTTTTCTGTTCTCTGGAAGGGTTGAATTGGAGGGAAAGTAGGAGGAGTTCAAAAGGAGTCGCGGTTTCTCGCGGGTCTCGGATGATTGGTTAAGGATTATGAAATAATTGGGGGTAAGGTTTCTGGTTAGTGCATGAAGTCTCGGTGGTGGATTAGCGCGAGGTGGCTGGTTTAGGGAAGCAAGCGGTGAAGCGCTAATTTGTCTTATCGTCATTAAAGTGAAGCTGCTGTCCTGAATTCTGAGAATAAGGGTTTCTGTCTTCTGTGAGCTATCCATGATTTCTCTTCCCACGTTTCCGGTGTTAAGTCTACTCGATTATCTTAACTATTGCAGGTGTTTATTACTTTGGGTTATTGCGGTTGGGATCGTAAATCAAAGGTTTTATGTGAAAGCTAATGTTGAAAGGTATAATGGTTAAATGAGAAAAAAATATATATACCATATACCTATGTTATGAATTTGACTGATGAAATAACGGTTAATCTAGCGTATGAGAACTATCGATATAAGAATTTGGACGTTACGATGGTAACTATGTGTGTTGGTATTAATCTACAACTATTGGTAAGAGCACGTAAGGCTCTCTTATGGTAACTGCACACTGGTAAGGTAGGGCGCAGAGAGGATGCCGCCGTGGATACCGCCTGGCACGTAACAGCGGTATGAATTGTTGTTCTCAAATGCGAAAGCGTAGAGACTAGAGTACAGGAGTCCAATCTCTAAGGCGGAGAGGCAGAAAAAGCGTCCACGAAACTCCCAGATTTAATAGTGCACGGTTTTATCACCAGCGTCGCTCCGGACATTCTGATCCTATAAATATAGTAATACTGTGATATAGTGACCAAAATTATAATAATTATAATAAACGTAAATAAGTGCGGTATCATGGAGACTATACATTTATTATACATATAGCTATCGGTCCAGAGTGACGACAGCGCCGCTGTAGCGGAACCCTTATTTCTCATGATTTCGTGGATGCATCTTCAATACAGAGATTGGACTCCTTACTCTAGTCTCAATGTGCGAAAGTCCAGTAGGGAGGTTGGAAGACATGGATTATTGTGTCCACCGATCTCTATTATACACAGATCAGGGGCTCTATTCTGAATTGAGGACCCTAGATAGCGCATGCTAGATGCAGAGATGAGTAGGGAGATCTCCAACGCTCGGCTTTTCGTGATACCAGCTAAGTTGGAGCGTCGACGTGACACCTAGGCGGCCACGCACCGAAGGTGGCCCATTTCCGACCTGACATCAAGCGGCCATGCACCGAAGGTGGCCCACAATCGTGTATATATAGATACACTCGGCTGCTCGAGCAAGTGGTTGCCAATCGCATCCTTGTCCCCGCTCGCACAGATGTTTCCAGGAATGCAAGAATTGGGATTTTTTTTGTTTCAGTTATGAATGTCAGCGAATAAAAGTATCTCCAGATTTGATAAATCTTGGAATCAATTAGCGGACGCTGAACCAAATTAGTTAACTATTCCCAGTCCGAATACTTTTTTTTTTTTTTTTAATATATATTATTTTTTTATTGATATGAAAATATGTGACGCCTGGTATTCTCGAATATTTGTGCACGCAGTCTATGGAAAAATATACGAAGCCAGCTCGATAACATTTATGCAAAATGTGCAATGGGCAAGTGGTTGGGGGAAATTTTTTTTTTTCTCGAACTGAATCTTCCAGAGAAGCATCAGCGAATTCCAAGCAAGCTCCATAAACATACCGAGCAAACGCGCGCTCACGGACGTAGCTGTGGTGTGGCTGAGTGGATACCACATGAGGATGAATTTTCAATCACAGGTTTTTGCGCGAAGTTTTCCTGTATTTAAGTTAATTACTGCTGCCTTTGCTATAATACTGTATTCAAGTCTTAAACAAAACACTAAAAAATAAGTTAACCACTTAATGTAAAACAAAATGTTAGATTGAGCTTAAAATTTAAGCCGGAGTTACATAAACTAAGATAATTACAAGTGCAACATTGTAAATATTGTACATTTATTGTTCATCTAAATAAATATGGTTTCCTTCTCAAAAAAAAAAAAAATAAAATGAGGATGGAGTGATGCGGGACACGGGTTCGATCGCAGTTCACTCTTTTTATTTTATTTTTTTTTTTTAAATTCAATCCCGGCTTTTGTTTTTGTATTTTCGGAGAGAAAAAACAAATGAAAGAAAGAAAATTTCCAGAGCCGGTCGATTTTTTCCTTCTTTCCTTTTGCTTTTTGTTTTACTGAACCCACCCTTTTTGTAGTGGGGGTAATCCAGAAGAGAACAAATAATTGAAACAATAAAATTCCGAGTGTGAATCGATTTATTCCCCGTTTTTGGCGCCTCTTTTTTAATAAGGAAAAGTTTTGACAGTAATGAAAAATAGAGATTACTAAAAACAAATGTATTGTTTTTTAATAACACCGGTCCACAAAAATAAAAAAAAAGTGGTCTGTACTTTTGACCGGACCTACCTATCTTTATGTATTTTGACGCACTGAATCCAAATCTGAAGTCAGTTTTGCCCGTACACCCTCAAAATTTTGAGTAAATTGCAAAAAACCATAAAAATAGCCAAAAATTAGCAGTTTTGGTAAGAAAAAAATTTGTGGAACTATAGACCAAGTATGATTTTTATGCATTTTGGTCCGCTAAACCCAAATCTGAAGTTTATTCAACCATAAGCCTTTTAAAATTTAATTGGGCCGGTGTTATTAAAAAACAATACATTTGTTTTTAGTAATCTCTATTTTCCATTACTGTCAAAACTTTTCCTTATTAAAAAAAAAAACGCCCATTTTATATCAGTCTTGACGAGCATTTCTTAAGAATTTTGAGAGACGCGAGATCGGAACGACAAAATTATTTCAGTAGCAACAATGTATGGACCCCTCTCCTTTTCTGATATTGGCAGCCAGTTAAGAGGCTTCACAGTGTTCAGTTTAATGCCAGCAGCTCTCGAGGTATCAAGATGCTAAGTGAATTACATAATTATTTTACATGCATGCAAAAACCGGCAGGTTTGACGCTCGTCTATTTACTTTATAGATTAAAAAGAGAAAAAAAGGGAAGGACCTGTAGTCGTATTTTATACTTTATTTAATTTTCCTTGAATTGTCAAACCTTTTTTATTTTTGATTGTATAGGAAGAAGATGTGTAAGGAATTCCATTCTAGTGCCCAAGAATGTAGTACACATTTTCGATCGTTTTAACTTTTTTTTTTTGGCAAAACATGTTCCTCAATTTCCAAATTTCCTTAATTTTTTGATATTCAAATCGATTCTTAACAATTTTGCGCACAGGTGGGATGTCTTTAATTATTTTTTCCCTAAACCTGAGGATATTTCCTATCTGAGATCACTGTCAATAGGCGAGATTCCGGAAATCATTAATTACCTTTTTTTCTAATTAAAAAGAAAATCACATAAGGCCACTAAGAGCTCGAAATGAAAATCTGAAAAAATTAGAGATGGTTTTTTGTATTCGAAGCCATTAACGTAAAAAATCCGTTTAACGACCATCCTAACAGATATACATTGTATGTTGGGCATTTCACGTCAAATTTGCAACCCATGTACCTCACCCTCTTCGCTTTTGATAATTGTTTGGTATGATGTTGCAACCACGGTTTCAATCGACTTAAAACAGTGTCGGAATTTTTTGCAGATTTCTTTAGCCACCACTGAAATAGAAAAAAATTGAAAAACCAATTCCGAAAACGCTTCTTTCAAAATTCTGTAAAAATTCACACTGATTTTATAATTAAAAATATGATTCTTAAGCACGACACGATAACGGGATCTCAACATTTACTACTTTTCTAGCAAGTTTTTTTTCTCATGCCGGAATTGGAGTTTCTATTTATTTATTCGGTCATAAATTTCTCTATTATTGATGGATTTCAATTTTTCTGAAATCTAGAGGAATGCCAGAAGGCCTGAATATAGTTCATACCATTTCATTCTTTTTTTTCAAGTTATTCAAAGATCCAAGAAAACTAAAAACTTGCGAAAACTATAGTAAATGTTGAGATCCCGTTATCGTGTCGTGCTTAAGAATCATATTTTTAATTATAAAATCAGTGTGAATTTTTTCAGAATTTTGAAAGAAGCGTTTTCGGAATTGGTTTTTCAATTTTTTTCTATTTCAGTGGTGGCTAAAGAAATCTGCAAAAAATTCCGACACTGTTTTAAGTCGATTGAAACCGTGGTTGCAACATCATACCAAACAATTATCAAAAGCGAAGAGGGTGAGGTACATGGGTTGCAAATTTGACGTGAAATGCCCAACATACAATGTATATCTGTTAGGATGGTCGTTAAACGGATTTTTTACGTTAATGGCTTCGAATACAAAAAACCATCTCTAATTTTTTCAGATTTTCATTTCGAGCTCTTAGTGGCCTTATGTGATTTTCTTTTTAATTAGAAAAAAAGGTAATTAATGATTTCCGGAATCTCGCCTATTGACAGTGATCTCAGATAGGAAATATCCTCAGGTTTAGGGAAAAAATAATTAAAGACATCCCACCTGTGCGCAAAATTGTTAAGAATCGATTTGAATACCAAAAAATTAAGGAAATTTGGAAATTGAGGAACATGTTTTGCCAAAAAAAAAAAAGTTAAAACGATCGAAAATGTGTACTACATTCTTGGGCACTAGAATGGAATTCCTTACACATCTTCTTCCTATACAAACAAAAATAAAAAAGGTTTGACAATTCAAGGAAAATTAAATAAAGTATAAAATACGACTACAGGTCCTTCCCTTTTTTTCTCTTTTTAATCTATAAAGTAAATAGACGAGCGTCAAACCTGCCGGTTTTTGCATGCATGTAAAATAATTATGTAATTCACTTAGCATCTTGATACCTCGAGAGCTGCTGGCATTAAACTGAACACTGTGAAGCCTCTTAACTGGCTGCCAATATCAGAAAAGGAGAGGGGTCCATACATTGTTGCTACTGAAATAATTTTGTCGTTCCGATCTCGCGTCTCTCAAAATTCTTAAGAAATGCTCGTCAAGACTGATATAAAATGGGCGTTTTTTTTTTTAATAAGGAAAAGTTTTGACAGTAATGGAAAATAGAGATTACTAAAAACAAATGTATTGTTTTTTAATAACACCGGCCCAATTAAATTTTAAAAGGCTTATGGTTGAATAAACTTCAGATTTGGGTTTAGCGGACCAAAATGCATAAAAATCATACTTGGTCTATAGTTCCACAAATTTTTTTCTTACCAAAACTGCTAATTTTTGGCTATTTTTATGGTTTTTTGCAATTTACTCAAAATTTTGAGGGTGTACGGGCAAAACTGACTTCAGATTTGGATTCAGTGCGTCAAAATACATAAAGATAGGTAGGTCCGGTCAAAAGTACAGACCACTTTTTTTTTATTTTTGTGGACCGGTGTTATTAAAAAACAATACATTTGTTTTTAGTAATCTCTATTTTTCATTACTGTCAAAACTTTTCCTTATTAAAAAAGAGGCGCCAAAAACGGGGAATAAATCGATTCACACTCGGAATTTTATTGTTTCAATTATTTGTTCTCTTCTGGATTACCCCCACTACAAAAAGGGTGGGTTCAGTAAAACAAAAAGCAAAAGGAAAGAAGGAAAAAATCGACCGGCTCTGGAAATTTTCTTTCTTTCATTTGTTTTTTCTCTCCGAAAATACAAAAACAAAAGCCGGGATTGAATTTAAAAAAAAAAAATAAAATAAAAAGAGTGAACTGCGATCGAACCCGTGTCCCGCATCACTCCATCCTCATTTTATTTTTTTTTTTTTTGAGAAGGAAACCATATTTATTTAGATGAACAATAAATGTACAATATTTACAATGTTGCACTTGTAATTATCTTAGTTTATGTAACTCCGGCTTAAATTTTAAGCTCAATCTAACATTTTGTTTTACATTAAGTGGTTAACTTATTTTTTAGTGTTTTGTTTAAGACTTGAATACAGTATTATAGCAAAGGCAGCAGTAATTAACTTAAATACAGGAAAACTTCGCGCAAAAACCTGTGATTGAAAATTCATCCTCATGTGGTATCCACTCAGCCACACCACAGCTACGTCCGTGAGCGCGCGTTTGCTCGGTATGTTTATGGAGCTTGCTTGGAATTCGCTGATGCTTCTCTGGAAGATTCAGTTCGAGAAAAAAAAAAATTTCCCCCAACCACTTGCCCATTGCACATTTTGCATAAATGTTATCGAGCTGGCTTCGTATATTTTTCCATAGACTGCGTGCACAAATATTCGAGAATACCAGGCGTCACATATTTTCATATCAATAAAAAAATAATATATATTAAAAAAAAAAAAAAAAGTATTCGGACTGGGAATAGTTAACTAATTTGGTTCAGCGTCCGCTAATTGATTCCAAGATTTATCAAATCTGGAGATACTTTTATTCGCTGACATTCATAACTGAAACAAAAAAAATCCCAATTCTTGCATTCCTGGAAACATCTGTGCGAGCGGGGACAAGGATGCGATTGGCAACCACTTGCTCGAGCAGCCGAGTGTATCTATATATACACGATTGTGGGCCACCTTCGGTGCATGGCCGCTTGATGTCAGGTCGGAAATGGGCCACCTTCGGTGCGTGGCCGCCTAGGTGTCACGTCGACGCTCCAACTTAGCTGGTATCACGAAAAGCCGAGCGTTGGAGATCTCCCTACTCATCTCTGCTAGATGTCTGAAATATCGAATGCGATATATAAAACTGTATTTTTGAGCTTAGGTTAGATAATCGTACACGATAATGATCGTTCACCCTTTATCGACTGGATAATACCGTGCGATACTGCACAGTATCGTACACGATTCATTTCAATATCTTCAACTATGTTTTATTGTACAATGCACTATTTCATGAAGACCAATAAACTTACCATTCAATTACGTATTTCCTTGAAAAAACTGTATCAGGGACATAAAAATGAACATGGATTACTAACATAGTGGTAATGGAGTAGATATAGATATTGCACGAAGTATTGCACTAAGTCTCGAAATAAAGCAAGCCATGATTTTTGTATATGTGAATAAAGCGAGTACGATTTTTTCGTCTTCGGTTACATATCTGCATGTTTTCTTCACAAATTCTGATCTTTTTTATACACTTAATTTATTAAAATTTCATTTTTTATTGTCCTTCCTAGATGATGTTTATGACGTTGACTGAGGACATACCTATAAAGACTTATAACCCTGGGTTATTTTTCGTAACAGTTTGCCGGGTCTGGCCGAGTTTGGGGGTATTAACAGTTTCACGTATTATCAACCAAGCAGCTGATCACGTCGGTAAAAGAAGTTCTGCATAACCAACAACTATGTATCGCGTGCAAAACGTTGGTCACGTGCCGTTGTCATCGTGAAACTGAAAAGTTGAGAAAATCCCGTACAATTAATATCATGTATGCCGAAATTATGCGACGAAAAAATAAATGTCAATCAAGTACATGCATCTGTATCGTTTATATTTACCTGAAAATATAAAATCTTTTATAGGCGACAGTCGCATCTCTAAGATGCTCAATTTTTTTTTTCGAAGTTTTTTACGTAAGCAATTTCGATCGGTAAATATTTTGAAAATTTTTTGAACTACTTCATTTTCAGTTCTAGTCGTTTCAGGAATGTTCCGATGAAGAAGTATCTTATTGCTTTGTTGAGCATTTTTGAAATTGTGACTTGAAAAAATTTGATGTCTCAAGTTTTGAAAATGACCGAAAATTTCTGAAACATCTTTCTCTTTGCTAGCAACACGTTGAAGATATGTCGAAGGCCTAATTTAAGAGTTTTCCAAAAATTTGGAAGCGGCGATTGGGTTTTAATTAAGAAAAATTGCGCAAGTTCTTGAATACATATGAAAATGAATCTATCATGAGGTTCGTTACAAATTAACTGGAATGAAGAATAAAAGTCTGACAAGCTGTTAACATTGTCTTACAGTAATACAACTTTTCGGAAATATGACGAAAAATATATTTTACCTTCGACATAAATATTGAAGTACTTATCGAATCATATTTTTCTTCTCAATTGTTGAAATGCTATATATTAATTATTGTCAATTCATAGTTTCTCAAAGTGCTACAAAGTACAGGTGAAATCTGGTTTTCACAGGGCAAATTTTGTGATGTTCAGAATTATACGAATAACATTATTGAAAAATCCATGGCTCTTTGTTAACAACTGATTTTCAAGGGAAATCATCCCATAGCTTGCAGATTAGTAGATCCTGTTTCCAACGCAACATTATCCGTGAAGTCAATTTTTATCCTGTCGGCTGAACGTACTACTGTTATATCATAGTTATAATCTGCTATTGCGCATGAATAGAAATTGACGCGAGTCGGAATTGCTAGTTATATCATTATTAATATACGGAGAAACTTTTTGTGACAAAAATTCCAGTACTGACTGGTAATTTGTGGGCATTGCGTACAACTTGACAATATTTCTTGGTCAAAAAAGCAAAAAATATTTATTTTGTCATGAATAACATCATAAAAATACGATTTCCTATAATTCCGACTAAAAAATATCGACAAAGCTTACTCGGTGTCCGCAAATTACCAGTCAGTATGTGGATTCCTATTACAAAAAGTTTCTCGATGATAATATATGGTTCACTTTCTTCTCGAGTTTCTTTAAGAAATAAAATTATCCACTATCTCACAGGCATAATGCAGGATTTCAAATTATTACACAATCGTATCTTCTGGGTAATATTATTATTAGGAATTGCCAGAAAAGTGTTGAAATTCTGGGTAAAATAGTATCGGCTTTATTGGAAATACATATACTGAGACTCGAAATTCGTAATAATCAACACGGGCACCGCTACAAATGTATAATGGAGCGGACAGATATGGACAATTATAATCTGCTTGGTCAATATAGCTCGAGATACGGTTGAAATTACAGAAGCAGACTAATAGAAATTTACAGATAATCGGAATAATTCACAAATATGAAAGAATTACTTATTCGGCGCGGTCACTCAAAGACACGGAATTAGTCAACTATTGAAACCATGCAGTCACACGACTTAACGCGACTCAGAGTCGTGGACCATGATTCTATCGAAAACTGGCATCACACGATGCAGCCAAGAAACATGAATACGAGAAAAAAAAATAGAATTTATGAGCAACTTCGTAATGATACAATACAAAGGCAGAAGCCACGACTTAGCTGATGACTCAGGCACACAAGCACTGATTCTAGTTTAAATTAAAATTGTCTGTGGCAAAGAAAAGGGTAAAAAGGAAGGTGATCGAAAGGAGAGGAACGATATAAACGATAATGCAAACGGCAGGCGAGTTGTGAAAAGACGGTAGCGATAGAACAAACGATAGCGATGGCGACGAACGAAGAAGGGAAGGTAATCGAAGGAAATAAAAACGAGAGCAAGATAGTAGTGAAGCTGTCTCCTGGCGGGTTGAGCATGGGTTGAGCTGAGAATAAGCAGACTAGCAGAGTTCGGAGACCGGATCACCGACCTCACCGTGTCGTCAGGTAATCTTTCTAGTTGATTGGTAGTAGTATAGCAAGGAGAGTTCTCAGTACAAACACCTTCTTTACCGACCGAACCGCTCCGCAAATCCCGGGCGCAAGCCCTTGAAGGTTACCCCCACTCTCGTCAGATGAAACGTGCTTTGCCGTACCGACTTGAGGTCAAAATCGTGCAATCTTACCGACAGTTGTATCGGTCAACGGTAAGAATCGCACTGCTTTGCCGGCGATTCTTATCAGTTGAGGGTCGAACTGATGCTGTTTTACCGACAATCTTACTGACTGAGGGTCAAAGTCCGTAGTGCTCGCCTGCCAACGGTAGAGGGTGCAGCGGGGGCGAAAACTTTTTTAGCGTCACGCATTCTTTTCCCACGATAGGGCTGCTGATGTGTAACATCAACCACCCCCACATTCTTTTCCCACGTTATCAACCACGTGACATTCCTAAATTAATTGTTCCGAGAATTGTTTTTTATCCACTCGGATATCGCTGATGTGTAACATCAACCACCTCGCATTCTTTTTCCACCTTATCAGCCACGTGACATTCCAAGATTATTGGTTCTGAGAATTGTTTTTCAGTTACTCGCATGTCGGTTTGATATCCAAGGTCGACCGATAGCCGCGGTACATTCAGATCCATGGATCTGCGGTGTTGGGTTACTATCGCTCTAAGAATGCTAAAAGGTGCGCGCGCATGCACAAACATATGTATTTGATATCAACCACGTGACATTCCTTACCCTCCACCAAATTTCAAATTATATGGTGGGGGAACGTTATATAAATCAAAAGTGAAAACTTCATCGTCAGTCTGAAGCTGTTCTTCTTCTTGCGAATGAGAAGTGCTTTGGAACAACAACGTGAATTGAAGAAACGACTAGAACTGCTCATCAAGAATATTGGAGAAGTAAAACATCTGCTGGAAATCAGATCTGACCTCAATCAACTCACAAGAGATTTTGAGCACATACAACCCGACAGTAACGATCATGGACTTTTCAAAATTGAATAAAGTCGCTCGCCTGGAGACACTTCTGCCCTTGAAAATGCTTTCGAACCTCGTAGTATACTTCGAATACCGAGTCGGTGGCGTTCGTCGGGTTAAAAAGAAATTTGGCGATAAAATCGTTCTGGACTTGGAGGACTCTTTCACGATTTTTCTACCGAACCGACTGATCAAGGCCCTCCAAGAAGATGAAGATTTGTTCCAGAAGGTGACGACAGCCAGTAACGAGAGACGGTTGCATCTACGCTATCTTGGCGGACCGTACGGTCAACTTGAATTCGTATACGTATAATCTGAGTATCACATTCAAATATTCAGTGTCCTGTGGAAGTCTTACGTTCAATAAACAAAAAAAAAAAAGATTGAAATTATGAATATTTTTTCATTTATCGTCTAACCATCTTTTATACCTTTAATCCTACGTGCGTTTTGTACCTTGTAATTGTATCTAGAATTAAGTCTTAAAATCTAAGAATATGCTACTTCGAACACCACTAAGCAACGATGGAGGGTTTCGAGCTGCGTTTGCGTCTTGTAACTGTAATGTGAATTCTACGATGAATTTTGGACGGGTTCAGACAAGACCAGAGTGCAAGGTCGACCGATAGCTGCGGTAGTATATATTCAGAGCCAAGGATCTGCGGTGTTGGGTTACTATCGCTCTAGGAATGCAAAACATAACTCGGTTTGAGTACAGCTCGGTCAAGGATGGAGAGCAAGGTTGAATCTTACATAAGCTTTGCATTGAAAAAATTCTGTCTTAAGAGCTAAGGTGAAGGTGAAGGTGTAAAATTATTTCATGAATATTCTTTAAAAAACAGTTTTATTGAGTACAATTTTTAGGATACAGTTGACAATTACTTCACAACGATAGTACAATAATTCTATTCAACAGTATCATAACCAGGATGATATATTCGCCAGGAATGCGGGACCGTTCTTGTAGACGCTTCTGCGCAGTAACACAAATCGTACACCCTCGCCATCCGAACAGTATGATGTTTTTGTAGCCAATTTTGAAGTATCAAAACGTTGTGTGCTGCACAGATTGCGTTCGGTATTGTATGAACGTCGCATCTTAGAGACACAGCTGAAGTTTTTTGCAAGGTTTGAAGCGACGGAAAGTCAAAGTCCAGCATATCGATGATTTGAACTTTCGGGACAATTTTGAGCAACCAATCTCGTTTTTGTTCTCTTTTTACGTACACGGTTTCAGCTTTGCACAGCCTGTCTTCAATGGTCCATTCAACTTCCTCAAACGTTATGGTTCAACAGCTCCAAGGTAAACCGTGAAAATTGCGTTCTAACCAAGAATTTTGGCTTTTGTATTTCACGTCCAGACAATCCCATTCGTAAGGTGGCTTGAAGAAAAACATTGATGGAGATGCTTCCGAGTAGATTGAAATTATAGCCAATTCTTTCAATGTGAAGGTATTGTTGAAAGGTCTACGAAAGCCTTGTATGTCAACGATAAGCTCCATCTTTGAACTGTGCGAGATGGTGGGAACGGGTCAGCTTTTATACCAACTTTTTCACTCCACCACTGAGCGGGTTGTATTCGACAATACGATCGTGAACAATCAAGCAGTACGCCGATGTTTCAGCGGGAAAGTTGGCTTTAGCTTCAAATTCAAGACGGATGTCGACAGGTCCGTACTTCAAAGATTCGTTTTGTTTTGAACAGTCGATAACGAGTAAAGGGACGTCTCGAAGGAATTCACTCTTTGTCAGCAACGGCTCGGGGTTCTTGTCGTAGTAGGTAGCTTGGAAGTTTGCGTACATCTCGTACAGGAGTGCGTACAGATTACGACTCATGTTGAGGTTCAGGTTACCGTACGGATAAGATGGAGAGTTTAAAAATAGCTTGACGTCCGTGATATTGCAATGATCGAAATGACTTGCGTTCTTGCCGGTCTTGTTCTTTCTACTTGTTTGGAAACCCAAAATGACGGAACGAGATTTTTCAAGCTGGGTGGAAGTTTTCACAGTCCAAACGTGTTTCGATGTTGTGGGAAGTAAGGGATATTCGTACAATTCCCAACTGCGGAAGTTCATCGAAATAGGTGGATCTTTCTGAATGAAATTTAGTAGGTCAACTTTTTCTGATCCGCGAGTTTCAAATACGGTATTAGCCATTCCACTGCATTGATCGTGATTTTGAATTCCTCCTCTTGAGTCTGCATGATAGCGTTGACGTCAGTTTTTGATCTCGTCAAAATTAACTCATGTTTAGCGTTGACAAAGATCTTGCGGTAGTCCTCAGCGAAACCCAATATCATGCTGAACGGTATCAGTACGTCAAAATTACCCTCGGCATCGGTTAATTTTTTCTTCTCTTCTACATCAAGCCATCCAGCGTTGTCCATCAGCCAAGTCTAACCAGGGTGCGGGGAAGCGTAATCCTTCATGAGACTTGTCAAGCCAACGTTCTTGCTTCTATCAATGTCAACTGCATTAATTTCGCAGTGAATTTCTTCAAACAGATTACAGATCGCGTTGTTTACAAGCTCTGCGTTCACAGTAGCTGTACCATCAGGTTTGAGGAGTCATCCATGAATATGTACCGAACTTTTGCTGGGTAATATGCATACATCCTGATGCTGAACGGTGATTCGAATTTCATCGCTGTTGTTGAAAGTTAACGAGGCGTAAGGTTTGCGAGCGTGAATCTCGTAATGCGCAACGGATTCGTCACAGTCGACTGGTGTTTGAATGTTTAAGATTTTTTCCTCCATGGTATGTAGCAGATGATAAAACAGCAAAATCGGATTTTTAGTTGTCGGTAATTCCTCTGCCAAAAGTGGTCAGTTTCAGACCCAGAGCTATCAGGAACTTCACGTTTCGAGGTATTAACGGTTCGAGAATCGATCGATGACTGGCTTGATCGGGGCATGCCGAATTACTGATATACCTACTCTTTGACAGTCTGTTATATACAATTCCCATCGTTTATTGCGATTTGATATGTAGTCTCACAGTAATAACTTCTCCACAAAAATTATCCAGGTCTCCGTCTTGATCCACTAACCGGAGCTGAACGTGATCTATGGTACTGACGGTGATCGGAAGGTAAATGACGTGCGACGGTACTTCCACGATCTTATATCCTGGTGGGACGGTCAGGAAAAACTCGTGAATAGTGTGTACTTTGTGTCCATTGACGTAGGCACCAGTTGTAATGCTACACTCGACTCGCAATGGGTTGACCTTGAGTATAGTTACAGGCACGTCTGATTCGTGAGTTTTATCAACCTCCAATACACGTGGTGTGAATCCCAAAAGTTGAGCAATGGAATCATTGGGCTCAAAGTTAATCGCGTGGTTGCATGTGATTTCGCTGTGTAATGTATTATTGTTGGGTTTGATGGCGAGCCTGATATCTGTATTTCTTAGCGCGTTTTGAAGATACTTCTCTATGTCCTCGATCTCGTAGCTGCCGGTAGGTATGGTGATCACTTTATCCGCTTCGTAAATTTTGTTGTGACCAACATCAACGTTGGGAATCGAATTAAAGGTTAACAATTCTACCAAGCTAAGAGCATAACTCATATCACGAGTAAGTTCAATCGGTGGGAAATATTGTGCCTTGAGAATCGAAGAGGTTCCCGAAATCGTTAACGTTAACGAATTATCCATGACTGCGAGTGGTAGACTGACTTTGATGAATCATGCACCATGTTTATATAGCTCACCACTTAGAAATTTCAGACACAAGTGTCCGCATTCAAATGTGTCATAAATCCTGGTACCTTTCATGATTGTATTTAACACTACCAACGCCGAGGTATTTCATGAGGTCTGAGGGTGGTTGAAGGTTGCCGAAACTGTCAAAGTAATCGATATTATTGTCGCGTTTCTTGTATGCCACTCAGTGTGTTCCCGGACCGGCTTTGTCGTTAAGGTTGATTATAGCTGACTTGTTTTTTCGTGGACCGTTTTCGGGCATTTCGTTTCGCATGAAAACACCGCGGATATGCGGAACCTTAAAGATTTTTGCATACTTCAACAAGTCCCAATCAGTCGACGCTCGACGTGGTAGCGTCGCATCTAGTTTTTTGAAAGATGGAGACCAAGACCTGTTTTGTACGGTTTCATATGAAGCCATTTTGCCCAACGCCATAGCTTCCATAGTTTTTTTGTGTCGTTTGCTCTCTCCCAGTTCTCGTCTAGCAGCACTTGCATCGTTCACAGCTTTTGCTATACCTGCCGCACCACCGGCTAACGCGCCTGTAGCACTAAGTCCAGCGAAAAGAGAAATCAGAAACGGTAGAAAACCACCGACTTTTGAAGGTACTGGTAGGACGTGAGGTGTTCGCACTTTACATTTACCACCCGCTTTTTTAAGGGCGTTCTCAGCTCCCTTCAGCGCAGATTCGGTAGCTACTTTTGCATCGTTGCTTGGAACCTTAGAACGTTATGCAGCATTTATAATTTTTCTCAAGGTCACATTTTTTGACTTTCGAATTCACATTCCGAGTTTTGATTTTACTTTCATTGTATTAGCTATTGCCCAAGCGGCTGCCTTCTCACCCAAATTTGCGTCCTTTGCGAGAACCCGTTTCCAAGCTTTCTCAGCCAACACCCTATCAGCCTCGTTTCTAACTTCAAGATTTTCACGATTCTGCGAGTAAGGAATGTCGTGGTCCTTGCAAGCTGCGTCGAGAAGATTGATTCCCGAATCACCCCGTGCGAGTCGCTTTGTTAATTTTGTACCAGGCCCACAGTACTGATAATCAGGTACATGCAATTCGAGTGGAAGGCTGTTGATGATTTTATTCACCAGACTCTTGCCACGATGTTGCCGCCTGCTGCTTCTTTTACCTCTGTACGCGATCATGTTCGTGCGTTGACTGGAGAAAAGTGCTTTAAAACGGGGTATTTATAGCAAATCCGATCAGTCATGTCCGAGATGCGGTTTGAGAAACAACCTACTAAGCTTCCCGTGATGAATTTTGACAAACTTTCGGGGCAAAATGTCAAAAGGCACAAACGGCACGGTGAATTACTCCCGAATAGTGTACGTGCAATATTCTGTGGACCGTCGAATTGTGGTAAAACTAATGCGTTGCTCACACTTATAACCCATCCCAACGGACTCAGATTTGCAAATATCTACATCTACTCGAAATCTCTCAAACAGCCTACTTTTGCATGGGTAGACATCACGACGTTGACTGTTTCTATCTCTGTCAGACGTACGCGCGTATTCCCAAACATCTCGTGCGCGACAACGTAAACTTACTTGTGTTATTCAAACAAGACGATATGAACCTGAGACACGTATACAACGACCATGTAAACACCGATATATCTTACACAGAGTTTAAAAGTGAGTGCTCTGCATGCTGGAACGGTGACAAGTACGAGTTTCTGGTGATCGACAAAGACAGTGAGCTCAACGAAGGACGATACAGGAGGGGATTTAATTCTTTTGTTAGCCTGGAAAAGAAATAAAATCTAACGTTTTCGAGCGAAAGACGCAGTAGCGTTGCAGACTCAGTTACGTCAACATGCAGAGCTCTGAAATTTCCAAGCAAAAAGATGTCCTACATCAGATCGCTCAAGCAAGTGCTGCGATGCGTCGAAAACACAGATTCCTCAAGTCGGGCAAGGAATCTACGACTCAGAAATTGAGTGACGTTTTCAAACCAATAGTGACTCCGTTGCAAGAACTGGCGAATGTTACAAAAGATACTAAACCTGTAAAACAAGAGGTGGAAGAAATTAAAGAAGAAATAAAGCAGATGAAAAATGAAACGAAAAATGAAACTGTCTCGGAAATGGACGATTCCTTTGCTTCGGCAGGAGATGAAACAATCGTAGAAACACCGGTCGAGAAAATCGATGTTGAGTATTTTGCACTGATACGAGATGCGAAGACAAGAGGTGAATTGTACAACGTGTACGGTGTACGCAACCTCTCAAACGGACTAATGATTGGTGATTCGTTGATATCTTTTGAGAGTGACTAGATTCGTATGGGCGATACGCGTTACCCGAAAACGAAGGGTTTGCTGGAACTTTTGTTCAAAAAGAAGCCTGACGGTTCTTCTGTGAGCGCCGGAGATCGGGAAAATTTTAAAAACATAATCTTCACAACGAACGCGCATAAAAAGTATTACTCATCCGATGGGGCTTTTCGAAACGATAACAGTTACAAATTCAAAAATGTCATAGCCGAATTGATGGATTATTCCCCATCACCGCGCCGAAAGGGTAAAGGTCCACTTCCGCAAGCTATGATCACTCGACAAGGTGTTGAAACGGAATACGTTTTCTGGGATGATCCAAACGAGTTAGTGGAGCGTCTTCGTTCGCTCCTGGCATCTCAGGCAGCGGGAAATCCAAGTCACAATAACGAAATAATCTCCATTATCGAAGAGCTACGCGAAGCAGGAATCATTTATTAAGCAGCTCCCATCGTTTTTGCATTTATTACCGAGATGAGCGTCGACGTGTTTGGACGGCATCTGGATAAAAACACGGCCGCGAGCACTCGCGGTCCTCCGGGTGTCGCATTTCAAATAACAGCGGACGGGCATAACGATATACGGAACAAGAGACTGTGCAATGTCGCAGATTCCGCAGAGCCGAACAATGCTGTAACTTTAAAAATCTTGAGACGAAAATTCAACGTGTTGCAAAAACAAATCGACAACCTCGATCAAATGATCAAAGCTTTAGAGCTCACCACGGAGAAAGCCTTGGATACCTTTTACACAGACTTTAAAACAAGCAGAGACCTGTCGATTCGAAACGCTGATAACATTTCTCAATTGGACACCCGACTAAGAGCGTTGGAATATGAACGAGGAAAAGCAAGCACTGGTGACGGAACTGCGTAAGCCTGCACGCCGGAATTACCCGCGTCGACGTGTAGACGTGCGCGGCATCGACGAGACCTGGCAGGCGGATCTTGTTGATATGACGTCATACGCTGGACAAAACAAAGGCCACAAGTGCATGCTCACAGTCATTGATATTTTTTCAAAGTATGCGTGGGCTGTACCGATAAAGAGCAAGTCTGGAGATGATGTTACGAAAGCAATGGAATCTGTGCTTGTTCAAGGACGGGTGCCGAAAAATTTACACGTCGACAGAGGAACGGAATTTTACAACTCGAAATTTGAATCGCTTATGACACGTTACAGAATCAAACTTTACTCCACGTACAGTAATTTGAAGGCTTCGATCTGTGAACGTTTCAATCGCACGCTGAAAGGTAAAATGTAGAAACGGTTCAGCATGCAAGGAAGCTACAAGTGGCTCGATATCTTATCTGATTTGGTTTCGGCTTACAACAACGTCAAACACCGAACCATAAGAATGAAACCGTCGGATGTCACCGTTGCAAACGAGAGGCTGTTATTACGTCAGGCGTACGGAGGGCTTTGAGCGATACCTACCATATCGGCAGAGTTCAAATCTGGCAACAAAGTTCGAATCAGCAAATTCAAAAATGTCTTCGAGAAAACTTACACTCCCAATTGGACGACTGAAATATTCACGATAAGTCGAGTGGAAAATATTCATCCTGTGACGTACAAGCTCAAAGACTACCGAGATCAACCTATCGCTGGTGGTTTATACAAACAAGAGCTCCTCAAGGTTAAACATCCGGATATCTATCTGGTGGAGAAAGTGCTCAAGAAGCGTGGAAGAAAAATATACGTTAAATGGTTAGGTTTTGACAATACACACAACAGTTGGATAAACGAATCGGACACGTAAAATTTGAATAAATGAATTTTTTGTAAAAACGTACGTGCCTCTTTATTTTATACCCGACACATAACAGGTATGCATCTTTATTTTCTAGACAATCGACTGGCGTTGTACAATGTTTTATATTTCCGAGCGTTCTTATTCACTATCCTACATAATAATATTTTATACATCATGGTACAGTTATAAATTACAAAGCTAAGGTGAAGGCTTGTAGCCCCACGGAAGCGTGTTGGTTGTGTTTTGAAACACGATATCCGCTTGTCGTCATTCCAGCTCAGTGCCACTTTCTGCTGTTCTACGGTGTATACCTCGTGCTTTCGACTCAATATCAAATGCTGATTTGTAGACAAATTTTCACGGTTCAAAACACATTCCAAATAATCGTTGAAAGTTATTTTTCTCAACGCTGATCCTTTGACACCTTTGACATTTTTATTGTTTTTCTCATCTCCCAAGACTCGGAATGCGTACATATTAGCTCTTAATCCTACAAATTCCAACATTATTTTTCCGTTATTCTCATCTTTCATCAAGACCAGAACTTTTTTGTTCGCTAGAGGCATTTCATAAACGTTGTCAAGCTGATAATCAGACGTATCGAATTTATGCAAGTCCTCCTTCATATGTTCGTATATGTCGGGGACGGTAAAATTGTAAATCAAACTGTCGGTATCCGTATATGTACATTGATTTTGCTCGGTTGCCGAATTTCTGCCTAATATAATTATAATGAAAATCGTAGATATATGTTTTAGCCAGATCCATGATGAAGAAACCTGCATACAATGGTTTATTTAACTTGACTTTCGTCTTACTCATTCCAACGATAATCATATCTTTGATGGTGCAGCTGTGAAAATTGAGTTTGGCTATAGTAGCTCTAGCACCATATCCTCCATCCCATTTCGTGATCAGCCTGACATCTCTATACTTCCTAACATTTTCCATTGTTTTGCCAAAAACTGCGTTGTTCATCAGTTTGTAAAAATTTTTCTCGGATTCGTTGTGAGATTTTTTGCGCAAATCGGTATTCAAATCTATGTATTTTTTGAGCCACGGGGTTTGTCTAAATTTGAGAACTCTGTGAATTTTGAGTAATTTTAAGCCCAATTGTAAGCATTGTTTCAAAACGCTATAGTGAAAAACGTAGTTTTTCTTGGAAAGTAGCGTGGGCGTCAATTTCAGTTGCTTACTATTCGAGATCGGAGGTATATAGTACTCCGGACACAGTGGTAAATCCTTATGAATTTCATGCAGTTCGTCAGGATATTCCAAATCCACCTCCAGTATGTAACCAAACTCCGCATCGTCCGAGATGGTAAGAACGTCGCATTGTCCGAAGTCTGATAACCATTCGAAGGAACTGTATGGCAGAGCAAAGCTCATAGCAGCACTGTACAAATTATTAACGTCAAAGTACATGAGATAAGATTCTTCGACCTCAGGATCGGATTCCTCTCCCATGTACCTGTTGTTAGCCTTTGCGTATCTGTTCGAGCACTGTGACACACCACCACGAATACCTTTTTCGATAAACATAACCATGTCTATGTCGGTGAGAAGCTCGAGCTCGATGTCGGTACACTTTAACATCGCATCAAACGACAGACCGGGCGCGGTGTAATCAGAGATGAGTAGGGAGATCTCCAACGCCCGGCTTTTCGTGATACCAGCTAGGTTGGAGCGTCGACGTGACACCTAGGCGGCCACGCTCCGAAGGTGGCCCATTTCCGACCTGACACCTAGGCGGCCATGCACCGAAGGTGGCCCACAATCGTGTATATACATATAGATATACTCGGTCGCTCGAGCAAGTGGTTGCCAATCGCATCCTTGTCCCCGCTCGCACAGATGTTTCCAGGAATGTAAGAATTGTGATTTTTTTTTTCAATTATGAATGTCAGCGAATAAAAGTATCTCCAGATTTGATAAATTTTGGATTCAATTAGCGGACGCTGAACCAAAATAATTAACCATTCCCAGCCCGAATACTTTTTTTTTTTTTTTTCACAAATATTATTTTTTTATTGATCTGAAAATATGTGACGCCTGGTGTTCTCGAATATTTGTACACGCAGTCTATGGAAAAATATACGAAGCCAGCTCGATAACATTTATGCAAAATGTGCAATGGGCAAGTGGTTGGAGGAAATTTTTTTTTTCTCGAACTGAATCTTCCAGAGAACCATCAGCGAATTCCAAGCAAGCTCCATAAACATACCGAGCAAACGCGCGATCACGGACGTAGCTGTGGTGTGGCTCAGTGGATACCACATCCGGATGAATTTTCAATCACAGGTTTTTGCGCGAAGTTTTCCTATATATAAGTTAATTACTGCTGCCTTTGCTATAATACTGCATTCAAGTCTTAAACAAAACACTAAAAAATAAGTTAACCACTTAATGTAAAACAAAATGTTAGATTAAATTGAGCTTAAAATTTAAGCCGGAGTTACATAAACTAAGATAATTACAAGTGCAACATTGTAAATATTGTACATTTATTGTTCATCTAAATAAATATGGTTTCCTCCTCAAAAAAAAAAAAAACATGAGGATGGAGTGATGCAGGACACGGGTTCGATCGCAGTTCACTCTTTATTTTTTTTTAAATCCAATCCCGGCTTTTTTTTGTATTTTCGGAGAGAAAAAACAAATCAAAGAAAGAAAATTTCGAGAGCCTGTTACGGGGTAGATTGCGTAGGCTCCGATGAGCGGTAATCGGAGCTTACTCCACGCCCAGCCAAGGTGTTATTTGGCTATTGTAGGGTCCGTTCACGTCGACTATGCACTCGCGTGCTACTACTCCCAATGCAGGAAGGGAATGGAATAGAGAGGGATCGGTATTAAGGGAAGGTAAACGATTTAAAGTATATGATTGTTTATTAGTGGTCAATGCAACGGAGTCGGTCAAGGGAAAAAGGGTATGGTCTTGGTTTAGAGGGATAGGTGTCTTGCTTGAGTGCTGGGATGGATCTGCCTGGTTTTGCCGGATGTAGCAGGCAAGCTAGCCGCGAGTTACAGGAGAACCTGCTGACTCGCGAACGATAAGGGTAGACTACAGAGCGTAAGGTAACTAAGAGCGTGGGAAAGGAATATGAAGTCTGGAGGACGTAACAAGCCGGTCGATTTTTTCCTTCTTTTTCTTTTGCTTTTTTTTTACTGAACCCACCTTTTTTGTAGTGGGGGTAACCCGGAAGAGAACAAATAATTGAAACAATAAAATTCTGAGAGCGAATCGATTTGTTCCCCGTTTTTGGCGCCTCTTTTTTGATACGGAAAAGTTTTGACAGTAATGGAAAATAGAGATTACTAAACACAAATGTATTGTTTTTTAATAACACCGGCCCACAAAACAAAAAAAGTGGTCTGTACTTTTGACCGGACCTACCTATCTTTATGTATTGTGACGCGCTCAATCCGAATCTGAAGTCAGTTTTGCCCGTACACCCTCAAAATTTTGAGTAAATCGCAAAAAACCATAAAAATAGCCAAAAATTAGCATTTTTGGTGAGAAAAAAATTTATGGAACTATAGACCAAGTATGATTTTTATGCATTTTGGTCCGCTAAACCCAAATCTGAATTTTATTTAACCATAAGCCTTTTAAAATTTAATTGGGCCGGTGTTATTAAAAAACAATCCATTTGTTTTTAGTAATCTCTATTTTCCATTACTGTCAAAACTTTTCCTTATTAAAAAAAAAACGCCCATTTTATATCAGTCTTGACGAGCATTTCTTAAGAATTTTGAGAGATGCGAGATCGGAACGACAAAATTATTCCAGTAGCAACAATGTATGGACCCCTCTCCTTTTCTGATATTGGTAGCCAGTTAAGAGGCTTCACAGTGTTCAGTTTAGTGCCAGCAGCTCTCGAGGTATCAAGATGGTAAGTGAATTACATAATTATTTTACAACGTGTCGTGCTTACAAATCATATTTTTAATTATAAAGTCAGTGTGAATTTTTTTAGAATTTTAAAAGAAGCGTTTTCGGAATTTGTTTTTCAATTTTTTTCTATTTCAGTGGTGGCTGAAGAAATCTGCAAAAAATTCTAACACTGTTTCAAGTCGATTGAAACCGTTGTTGCAACATCATACTAAAGAATTATCGAAATCGAAGAGGATGAGGTACATGGGTTGTAAATTTGACGCGGAATGCCCCATATACAATGTATATCTATTAGGATGGTCGTTAAACGGATTTTTTACGTTGATGGCTTCGAATATAAAAAACCATCTCCAATTTTTTCAGATTTTCATTTCGAGCTCTTAGTGGCCTTGTGTGATTTTCTTTTTAATTAAAGAAAAGGTAATTTTATGATTTCCGGAATCTCGCCTATTGACAGTGGTCTCAGATAGGAAATATCCTCAGGATTAGGGAAAAAATAATTAAAGAAATTCCACCTGTGCGCAAAATTGTTAAGATTCGATTTGAATACCAAAAAATTAAGGAAATTTGAAAATCGAGGAAAGTGTTTTCCCCAAAAACAAAAAAGAAAAAATGATCGAAAATGTGTACTATATTCTTGGGCACTAGAATGGAATTCCCCACACATCTTCTTCCTATACAATCAAAAATAAAAACGTCTGACAATTCAAGGAAAATTGAATAAAGTATAAAATACGACTACAGGTCCTTCACTTTTTTTCTCTTCTTAATCTATAAAGTAAATAGACGATCGTCAAACCTGCCGGTTTTTCCATACATGTAAAAAGTCAGTACGGCAGACTGTGACGTCATCGCAGAAAAGGGTTTGAGTCTGGGGAGAATGTCAGTAAGTGTCGGTAACAGAAAACTGCGTGTAGAACCCGCCTTGCTATGCTACTATTGGTCGTTTGTTCCCCACCATAATTGGGTCATCCCTCTTGTGATGAATGTCGATTCTTATTACGTCACACGTTTTCGAAGATTGCCGATAGATGACACATGATTTCCTACCCGTGATTTCGTCGTTGACACCAAAGAGGGTTGGCACCAACTCGTACAGTTTTTCAGTTGCTTCACCTTAATGTCCAGGTTGCCTATCATTGCGGATTCCTGTGACAGAGGCATGTAAGGAAGATGTCTCCCGGTCCAAGTTACCGAGTGGAAGGCGACGACTTCACTGTAATTCAATTTTCACTTCCACCGGTTTCGTCATATAGGCAACAAAAGACTTGTCAGTACATCTAGATCTTCCAACGGGGCAATTCTTAACTGAAAACTGGAAGTGAATTTCAGATGCGAGAATAAAAACAAACCAGTATAACCGGTCTTATAATAACTTTGGCTTCTTACAAAAATTTATTTAAAATATTTTTCAAAATAACAAGTGTTTTGAATAAACCATTTGTTATTGTGTCTTAGCTGAACTTCCAGTTGAATTGTTTAACAGTTTTTTTTTTTTTTTAATTATAATTCATCATCCTGAAGACATCTAGCGAAACAAAGGGGATTATTAACCAGTTCAACGAGATCGACGAAAAGCGAGTGACAATCTTTTCTTTTATTCCAAAATCTCATTTTCTCTTCAAACCCACCAATATTCAGTGATTTTAAGGAAACATGCACTGACGGTAATCGTGTTTTACAACATTTTTGCCGCGGAACCAGCGCTAAGTCACCAAGTACAAGAGAAATAATTTCTTTCTTCAAACCGGTGTAATCAAGTGAATTAGCCTGGGTAGGAGACCTATAAGCGATCGTCTAGTCCGCTTCCTTTTATTTCAGCCGGCATTGGGCCTCACCAATGACGCGCCTTGCCTTTGGGCCTTTCCCTCTATCTACCTGGATCACTCAGGTGTTGCTCCCACCCAACGAATTTCGGTCTCGGCCTGCAGTTCACATAATTTTTGAAGAGGTTTGCAAATTCAGTTGCTAACTCTTTGTGGTCAGAGTCGGACGGTGTCGAAGACAAGCAAAACGCACTCTTCATTTGATTGTGTTTTAGTGACGATCTTAAGTTTCAGTGAGTTATTTTCTTTTGTTCAACTTGACATTAGGAATAATTATTTGAATATGTCATTGTACACAGTTAATTTCAGTCACATGCCACACGTGTTATATTTTTTTTTCGTACCAAGCATTAATGCTTTACGTAAAAATAAATTTTGAACACACAGTGAAATTATTTTTACTCGTGATTATATTTTCGATGAACGTTTATTTGTCCTTATAGTGTGAATTAATGGATGAATTCTACTTTTTACAATTCAAATAAGTGACGCCAATGCTACAGTGAATAGCGAGCTCATCGTACATGAAATCAACACTACCTGGTATTTGCGCATTGATTAAACGTAAGTGACAGTTGAAATAATAAATGCTATTTTCGTTTTTATACCTAAATGTTGCTACAATAAGTAATTTGCATCCTCCTTCATCTGGGTTTAATTGACTTCGATTCATATACGTTGATAACATTGTCATCAGGCAAATAATATGACTTCCAATAAGGACGCGTTGTTGTACAAACGTTTGTCATAGTAGCCCGAGTTTTTCATATTGATTTTGGTGATTAAGTAGTAAAATTTAGAACAAATATCGAGAATGGATAAATTTAATGTATAATTGGTAACGAAAGCCTTGGAATCCGTAGTTCGTAAAAAAACGAAAAACAAGAAAATCTAAAGAGAATACTCTCTGCTATACACACCTCAAAATAATTGAATAGGATACATGCGGGGTGACTGTCACAGCAGCACTGCAACTGTTTCTACATTAACACTTTTTCATGTGCAGTCTCACAGAAAATTGACAAAGTTTTTTGTGATTCCTCTTTTTGAAAGGTTCAAAAACCATTTTCAATTTTCTATGGAGCAGCTACGTAGAAACAGTTTTAATGCTAGGATGGAATCCTCCCTATGTGTATCGTATTAAATTATTTTTAGGTGTTTACAGTAAATTAGCATATTTAGTTATTTTTTTAATTTGATAGAATTCTTTTCCCGAGTGTTGGAAGAAAGTCAATAATCTTTTAGCTAAGAATAGTTGGGGTGAATCGCAACTTAAAGATAAGAAAGTTAATTTCCCACAACTTTTGTCTTCACATGTTTCTTCCAAAGATCGATATTTTTCGGATCGAACCAGAAAAACCCAGCGAAGTAAAACTATTGCATTGTCTCGTTTATTTTTTACCTTAGGGCATGAATGAACATCAAGTAACTTGTAGGGAATTAAATTTTCGACAGTTTTGGTTGCTACATTTCGTTTTTTTGTTTCACTTTAGTTCATATTTAAGGTCGTACGTTAACGACAAACAAAAAGAGAACCGTCAACAATATTTTTATTAGAATAACCCTTTTCCACATCACCACCGGGGTGAAGTTTCAGGCACGTTCTTTTTTTTTGACGTGGTATCCCCGTACCATTACCTGTTTGTTTTGTTTTCTGACGTTCTCTTTCTTATAAGATTTTGAAATGGAAATTCCGTTTTTTTCTTGCAAGTGTAAAGGATCGAAGCGATGTAATTGCATTTTTCTTTTATTCTCTTTTTTATAAGGTTTTAAAATTGGGTTCTAGATCTTCCTGCTGGAAGGATCCCGAATAGTTCTACAGTTCTATACAGGTTTGAGCGAAAGTTCCGTTGAATTTTCTCAAAGAAAAGCATTCTCGAAAAATGAGATGCCTACTTCGCGTAGCGTCTTACAGCATCTCAACGAAATTCGATCGCCGGACCTGCAAATTAGAGATATCAGAAGAATTCCATGGAATCAAACATGATTTACAAATATAATGAGTTGTTATTAAAAACGAAATTCCAATTATACGAGATGCTAACTTCTCGTGACGTGTCGGAGCATCTAGACTGATTACTACAATTTGACCATCATTCAGGTATATAGTTCTGCAGGTCAAACGGGTGAAAAAACATTACATAAGTTTTCACTCCACTGACATCGCGCGATTTAATACTAGTTCTCCAACCGTTTCTGACAAGACCAAACTATGATGTCGAGTACCAGTAAATCTCGAAACTTTGATCCGTACGCCGCTAGCTCTGTCCAAGACAGCAACATCTGAAGTCTGCGAACCGAATATTGACGTTGACTGAATCTATTGAACAGCTGAAAGTGTCGCTGATCGGAACTATGATCGACTCGATAATATGATTGGGAATATGAAGATTGAGGTCGGAACAACTCAATACTTACTCCAAAACGTTAGTAACTCACGTCCTACAGCCAAACGTTCCAAGTCGGTGTGCGAAATAAATGTCTAAATATATTTCTGTCCAGGACTATGTTCGACCAGACTGCAACGATCAAGAAAGAGTTCGACGCAACTCGAAAATCTCCGTAAAACACTCGTCCGTAACACACCTCGCGTCATAATGCCGACAATTCGAGATAGCTGTTGAAAAAAATCATTTGCGTTCGTTTTTGACCGAAACTGAGTATGGTCGAACCGGGAGTATCGGGAGACTGGTCGGAGCGACTGGGAACTCGCTCCAAAACACCACCATTTTACATCCTGACGACAGCATGTTACGTGGTCAAGACGAAAGTTACGGGTTAGTATTTGATATAATCATAGAAATATATATGTTTGATCAAAACATTATTCTATCAGACCAGAGCTGTCAAGCAAAACAAAATGAAAATACTCGAACTCATTGCAAAACACCAGCATTTATCTCTGATACGACAGCATGTAACGTTGAAAAAAAATATTTCCGATCAAAACATTGTTAGATCAGACCAGAGCTGTCGAAAAAAACGAAAAGACTCGAAACCCACTTTAAAACACCAGTATTTCACCCTGAGACGACAGCACGTAACGTTAAAAAAAATATATACTTTTGATCAAAACATTGTTCGATCAGACCAAAGCTGTCGAGAGAAAAAAAGACTCGAAACTTACTCCCACTCGCCAGCATCTCACCCCGACACGACAGCACTCAACGTCTTGGCGCCGGAAATTGGGGTAAGTGTTTGATGTGTTTACGAAAATACATATTTCTGATCGGAAAATCATTTGATCGGGCCACAGCTTTCAAAAATGAAAAAGAGATTTAAAACTCAGTGTGAAACACCAGCATCTCAGCCCGACACAAGAACACTCAACGTCTTGGCGCCGGAAATTGGGGTAAGTGTTTGATGTGTTTACGAAAATGTATATTTGTGATCGGAAAATCATTCGATCGGGCCACAGCTTTCAAGAAAAATGAAAATGATATTTAAAACTCAGTGTGAAACACCAGCATCTCAGCCCGACACGAGAACACTCAACGTCTTGGCACGGGAAATTGGGGTAAGTGTTTGATGTGTTTACGAAAATATATCTTTGTGATCGGAAAATGATTCGATCGGGCCACAGCTTTCGAGAAAAATGAAAAAGAGATTTAAAACTCAGTGTGAAACACCAGCATCTAAGCCCGACACGAGAACACTCAATGTCTTGTCGCCGGAAATTGGAGTAAGTGTTTGATATCTTTATGAAAATATATATTTCTGATCGGAAAATCATTTGATCAAACCAGAACTTTCCAGGAACAGGACAAAGAGACTCGAAAATCATTGTCAAACACCACCCTCTAATCGAACCCTTTGTCTATTTTAGCTAATAAAACTTTTTGCCCGTTTCAGCTAATCAAACCTTTTGTCTGTTACAGCCAATAAAACCTTTTAGCTGTTACAGCCAATCAAACCTTTTGTCTGTTTCAACTAATTAATTTGTTTCTTTTTTCGTTAATTACATTTTTTACTCATCCAAGCTAAGTATATTCTTGTCTGTATCACCATATGTCACTCATTATATTCTCATCTGTTCCAGATAACTGAGTTTTATTGGCTCTACCGAAAAATTAACGTTTCATTATTTAGGCTTAGGTCTTCCTTAGGTCTGGTTCAGGGTCAGTCGTCTTGTTTTCACCGATACATAGATTGAGCGATGTAGGTCAGAATCATCATGATCACAACATGTAGTATAATTTATTCAGCTGTAGTTTATTTTTCAATGGTTTCACACTCTTTTATTGCAATCGTTTTAGTGTCAGAGTTTTTTTTTTCTCAAATCACTGAGTGGTCATGTTCGGTTTGTATTTCACTGTAGAATTATATAGCTCTACCGTATTTTGATGATTGTGCTCATTATACTTCGATTTGTTCCATTTCTTCAAAGATTTCTGCATCGTCTTCCGATAGGTAAATGATAGCGTCTTACAGAGATTCGTGTTTTCGGTCTTTGTCCATGGCAGTTGTTGATTGTTTTACGTATTCTCCAGGTTCTCTATTTTAGTGATTATCTCATACCTTATAAGAAGAAAGACCCATGCGCAAACATCCAAAGTCAAACGCCATTCGCGTATAAGATGAAAACAATCATCCTTCATCCAAAATTAGAACTACCATCTTTCAGCCATAATCGAAACAGTCATCTTTCATTGATGACAAATAGTCAGCGGGTTATATAAACTGAAAAATTTCGAAGAAACCGCGAATATACGCGAGTACAAATTGATTGGGAAAAACAATTCACCATAATTCATATGTGATTAAAAGCAATTTTTCGAAGAACATAAAATCGATCTTGTAAGTATTCTCCGTGGAGTAGGCCTACTGGGGTTACCACGTAAAAAACGCGTCGGATGGTCTACCGCTTGCGGTGATGTGGAAATGAGCATAAGTTAATTTTATTTTCACTGGTCAAATACTAAGATATTACAGTTTTTCAAACGACAACTTTATTCTTGTGTAAATTTAACTCATTGTCAATAAAACTCATGCTTCGATAATGCGTAACCCATGTGGAATCGTAATACCTTCGGATTTCTCTATTTTAGTCTGGGTGAATTCTGCGTAAATACATTTTTCTTTTTGATGAATTTCGTTTCTTAATTAAAGTCAACAAGGTGCACATACCTTTGGTAATTTAGAGTTTGGCAATTCCAAGATTTTTTTTCCCCGTTTGACCTTTCGAATCTATATTGTAGAAAATTATTTCAAAACTTTTAAGACAAATTTGTATACCCGCTCGATTAATAGATTACTTAACCGAATCCAGTGTTGAATACTTTTTTCAAAAAATCATTACATTCGCATACACTCCCGTTCATAAGTATGGAAACAGTCGCCCCAGATCCGACCCACACAAGAAGTTGTATCGCTCTTTGAAGAATGAAGATATCTCAATTTCCCAAGCGGCGTTCTAAAAAGGACATATTCAGCTTCATTTACCTTTTTTGGTAAAATTTGTTTTTTTAATTCTGAAAAAAATGTGATACATCCAAAATGATTGTATGCAACTTTTTACCCTCCTAGTAATTTTACGAAAACCCAGTAGTTTCAGAGTGAGACTACCCCTTATAAATATGGTCGTCTTTTGCAAAAAGTTGAATATCTTTGCGAAAAAAAATCGTAAAAAATTTTCCAAAAAATGAGATTGAAGTTTGTACTCCCCGCTTCAAGTTTTTCACAGAAAAAAGTTGAAAAATTTTTTCTTACACGATATGCGGGAAAATTTCCACCCTCCAAAAAAAACCAAAAAATGTATCTTTCAAAGTGCGTACCGGGCTCAAAAAAAACCGCAAAAATTTTTCCAAAAAAGGTAAATGAAGCTGAATATGTCCTTTTTAGAACGCCGCTTGGGAAATTGAGATATCTTCATTTTTCAAAGAGCGATACAACTTCTTGTGTGGCTCGGATCTGGGGCGAGTGTTTCCATACTTATGAACGGGAGTGTACATAAAAAGAAAGGCAACCAATATGATAACTTGCATTTCATAATATTGTTACAAACGGTGAAATCACCCGTCTTACCCCCTTTTAATGATCTAGTAGTTATCATAGATAAAAGAAGCTTATAAACCTCTTATATCTTTGAAAAGAATAAGGTTGCTGCGACAACCAACATTATTGTAAAAAACAGTCTTGTTTCAGATTTTAAACTAGAAACACGTTCTCTGCTATTAAAGCTTTTCCATAACATTTTATTTGCGCCTTTAATTGACTCACTAAATAAGCTCGCGAATCCATATTTATTTTGCAACGTCTTAAAACGTTACAATATGATTATTTGATTTTAGAGTCAATTAAAAATCGCATAAGAAATGTTTCGTCACATTAAACACATAAAATCATATCACTGTAGACAGAAAGGAAGGCCGGACTTTCAGAGGATAAATTCGTGAAACGTGAAACAAATGATGCATCAATAACTGAACGTTCTACGCATAAGTTGGCTGCCGCGCCATCAATTCCAAAGACCAGTACAGGCATTGTTGGATGGTGATCTTCACAGGATTAGTATCGCTTCGAATTTAACGGACCTACATATATTTCTTCAAAACGGACAATCAGGCCACCACCGGAAGCCGATACCGTTCCAATAACTCATCAACGATGCATATTTCTTGGATGATTACTAAGCAATTACATAAATTTCTAACAAGTTTCTTGTAATTTTAACATATATAATGTAACTCAATAACGTTCTACCAATGTCTCCTCTTCACTTCGTGAAATTCTTCTTCTACCTAAGCTGCAAAACCTTTCATCTGTGTTTTTTTGACCGAGATATCGTAGATAATTGATGAGAAATTAATTATTAAAGATCCGAAAAATCCATTCTTAGGTGATATCAGTCGTAAGTTTCTGATATCCTATATATTGTATTATTATACAATTGGACCCGCTGGGTAATATCGTTATTAGGGGTTATCGGAAAAGTGCTGAAATTCCGGATAAAATAGTATCGATTTGGTCGGTAATACATATTTTGAAACTCAAAATTCCTTACAATAAACTGCCATATATCACTGCCATAAACGTATAACAAAGTGTACAGATATAAGTAATTATAATCTGGGCCTCTTGATAATAAAGTTCTGAACAATCTTGTGTTAGGGGGTTAGCGAACAGAGTCGCAATCTAACCAGGTAATATGAGTAGAAGTTGAAAAAAAGAACCTTGATCATCTTTAAATTTTTCAAAACTACTTTTGTCATAATGATTGCCTGAGGTTCATCGGTGTTTCTTACAGCATGGACTCAAACGTTAGTAACAATCGAGTCTTAACTAATTTCCAAAAAATATTTACGAGTAGAATTTTTGCGTAGAAAGGTCTGGGTTTTCCGCTGCAATTAACTGTATTTGTAAAAAACCACGGAAATTTAACGTCAGCTTAGAAATTATTTATACACGTCAGCTGCATGTTCTTTCGGAATGAAGATATGGGTGTTGACTGAAGATACGTATTATTATTTTCGGTTCACGGTACGAGTTGAGTATTAAACATATGTACAGAAATCACATAAGGTACATACATATAGGAACAATTATATATCCCTACCATTTGATTTACTTCTTCGACTACATAATCCCATAAGGAAGGATGCAGAGGGTGCCGCTTGACGTTGAATTTATCTCGTCCATTTTCAATTACGAAAAGTCCTATAAGGCTATCAGTATTTATATAACTTGAGTCATGTATACACGAATCACATTATAGTTCGTGCACTCGTGACAGTTACAAGGAAAACTGTGCTGCAGTAGCATGCAATAATCATACCCAATCCTGCCATAAATTCGACCCACGCTACGGTAGCATCCGACCTACCCACCACAATTTTTTCCTTTCTATTTCATAGTCCCAACCAGTCTCCTGACACACGGTGCTAAAAGTGGTTCGCAAAATGTCCCTCGATTCTGCCGCCAATTTCCACCACTAGTGGCGCTAGTAGTCACCTGACGAGCTTGCGCGCGGTCAGCGATGGCAGCGAGCGTGTCAGACGTCTACTACTAGCGCCAAGTAGAGGAACTAAAAAACGGGAACAAGACGCGTACAATTTTTTAGTATACGAGCAGTGGTGAGTGTCAGGGGGCTGGTCCCAACTAACCAGGCCTGCAGTCCATGACTGACCTCAGTATGAGAATATGATGAGAATCTTGCGATAAACTTAGAGTTACCAAATAACGCTTAGTTGGTACTCCAACCTAAGTAGTGTATCAAGTGCAAATCCAGACTTTCCGGACTTTTAACAAACTAACCTGAAAGTTGCAAGATTCTCATGCACAATCTTGGTATTGCCACGATTATAATTCAACCTATTCAAAAGTATCATTAGCATGAATATTAGCCAACAGAAAACCTCGAAAGGAGGTTTTCTGAGAGACTATGACTGCGCCGCATTACAGGCAACCCCACCCACGCGGCGTAGTTCTGTCGGTAAGGACACCATAAATATAATCAACTCTTGTAACCGAAAATATTGTACTTACATTCCAACACCTATATACATGTATATAACCATGGATATAGTTTCTTTATATTATAATACCTAAATACTAATAACCAAATGTTATTTATCTAAGAATAGAACGTTTTCGTCTCTTGAGCACCCGATGTAAGAATGTATGTAGCTGAATGTTTACATATTGGAATCTTACGCTTCCGCTGGGAAGCCACGCAAGATGGCCAAAGCCGTCTAATAAATGATATGCGGATGTGAATATCATTAATTACGAGAAGTTCGTTGTTGGGAGGTATAATTTCGAAAAACTGGTGATTTAGAAAAATTAACGACGGAGCCAGGAATCGAACCTGGCGTCTAGAGGTGCTTCACCGGAGCCTTACTCCACTAGACCACCTTAATTTTTCGAAATCACCTGTTTTTCGACATTTATTAGACGACTTTAGCCGTCTTGCGTGGCTTCCCATCGGAAGCGTAAGATTCCAACATGTGAACATTCAGCTACATACATTCCTACATCGGGTGCTCAAGAGACGAAAACGTTCTATTCACACATATCAAGCACAAGAAGACAAATTTGAAATCATTGGTAAAGAGAGAAATTAACGACAACAGAGTCAGGGCGGCTAGTGGTCTAGTGGAGTAAGGCTCCGGTCAAGCATCTCTAGACGCTAGGTTCGATTCCTGGCTCCGTCGTTAATTTTTAGAAATCACCAGTTTTTATTATTTATCTATACAATATTAATACTTTAAAACGCCTGTAATAAGAAATATTGTTCCTCTGTACTCACGTAGTATTCACTCGCATTTTAAATCAGAATATTCTTATCCAAATAATAATATTCAAATATCTAATATTATATATATTAATAATATTAAACATTGTCCATTTGCATTATTATTCTCATCATACTAGCCAAGTATCTGAAGAATATCGTCAGATCTATTTCAATATGACATAGATAACCTAAATAATATTAAACCGAGTAAAATGTATTCATTTTAATATATTTGTAATCTCTTTGCGACGGAAAATCTAGTTCAAGCCATGCTGTACCACGGTCAGTACAACCGTTGACTGAAGGTACAACGTTCTGTCACGAAGGCTGCATTCTCAGGAATGGTGGACAGCAACAGTCAACGTTTCGAAGCCTCAATGGATATATTTGATCGTATATGAAAATTCTTATAAGTCGATGTTATTTTATTATCAAATATTAAAATATTTAGAATTAATGTCTAGGGTGCAGCAAACCCATTAAGACATTACATGTAGAATAATTTTACTCAACACGCCCTTGCACAGCTGTGCAGCCTTTCGTACAATTATCCAAATGATCTAAGTACCATATTATACACTTACATATATATCAAATAATTTGATTATAAGAATATTTCATTTATCGCAATAATTCTGAATTATATGTCGAGTCACAAGCGAATATGAAATATTATAAAACCTAGCAAGGCAGCTCTATAAGCAAGCTAGAAGCTAGGCGAGGTATGCGAAGATGACCTTATTAGGTCACGACGGAGGCACGAAATTAGGTCAACCTGGTGTGAACCAATCATAATTAATCTACCTCCAAAAGATTGCTGGTGACTCAATGTAATAAATCTATCAACCGAAATTGTACAGCTGTCAGGAGCATAGGATGAGATTAAACTCGAAGCGCCAGTTCAATATTAAAATCCGATTAGTAAGGGATCACTAAGGACAAACGTAGGGCCAGTGTAATACAGAAATTCAATAATAAGAGGTTGCTCTGTCCGAAAGTAGATGCGTTTATATTCCATCCTAGGCACACTCCTCAAAGTACAATTTTATTGTTTGACTTTGAATACTATTATATTTCAACTTGTAATACTACTTACATTAATATTATTTTAATCATGGATAAACTACGAGCAGCGAAGTTGAAGTTCAATCATTAAAAAACAACCTCTTATAATTTCAAAACCTTATACTCGTATTCATAGTCCTTCCTTGAGGGACAAGGATTCCTTGTTCCTCATTTCACGTTTCATAGACCTTCCTCGACAGAATAAGGAGCCTTATTGGCCTCCTTCTTTCAAGGCAGGTCTCGAGCTTCCTTGAGGAAACCTTCGGCACTGCGATCGGCTGTTTCGTTTCATGTAGTCAACGCTTGCGCTTGCGCTTGGCGTCTATGCACTTATGACCCGTATGACGCGTCACAGACAGTCTACAGGTTAATTTTTTTGAGGTTATACACTCTCATCACCGACGCAACTTGACAATGAGAGCCAAGCGGTTAAAGTTAGATTTTTAGAAATATAGCCGAGTGGCGCTTCGATCAGCAGTTTTACCACCATAAGCAATCACATATCCCTAAATATGTCTTCCTTCTGGAAGGGAGAGCCAGGTTGTGACTATGAAACGAGGACGCCTCTGAGATTCAAGGAAGCCTTCATCAAGGCGTCTTTTATCCTTGATATAAGGAGGGACTATGAATACGGGTATATTATATTCAGGCAACTTAATTTAGAGTCTAACTTCTGAATTGTCCAAAATTGTCTGTTAGGAACGTTGCAGCCTAGGCTCCATGATGCAACAATCATGCCCAATTCTGTCGCAAAGCGCTGCTGATCAAAGTCATGTATGTATATACTATCGGATGCTAAAGGGAATGTTACCCTGGGTAGCATGGTGCTTTCGGAACTGAATCAATTCAATGAATGAATTACAAATAAAACTTTGAAACGTAGATCTAATGGAAAAGATTAAAACAAATAAAATTAAACTGTTAAATGAAGCTTAAAATGCTCAAAAAGAAAGGAACACAGAGTACATTGGCGCTCTCCCTACGGGACTTAAGCCACGGAGGATGGAGAAGAGGAAGGGTTTGATCATCCTTCACGGGTTTGATCAAAGAGGGGTTTGATTGTCGGGCGGTGATTAGTGGGTAATGGTGGCGTTATGATTGATAAATAGGAGGGGCGCATTCGTTTACACTGCGTTTCTCATCTGCGAGTAACGTGACATAAATTACCGATCGGATATCTGCGTGAACAGTTGCTCAAATCGCGTCTCTTCACTACCCATTAGTTTAATTCTGTGAGATATGTGGTAAAGTAATGAATTTTCAATTTCTTAAATTGGCATGACCCATCGGAGCCTTCAGTAATCTCTCCGGCCTCACGCAACTTACTGTTATGTTTGTTCACGTTCGTTTACGCAATACTGCGAGCAGAGTATCCAACGCAGGGACCCCCGAGGTAGCTGCGTGAATAGGATACATCCTTGCTTAAACGAACGGCCGATTGCGCTGCTATCGCTTTCACACGCGGAGTGAACGAATAACATCTGCCGCAGTCACTCAGTAAACGAATGCACCCTATTTTGCACGATTCGTCGTTATGAATTCCATAGTTCGCGTTGGCGGAGCTTTAAAGCAAAGTTTTCGATGTAATCAATATCTACAAATGCAACGCGTAAGTCATTGAAAATTACGGGCCAGAGACGTACACACGTATAGTTTGAGAAACCGTAAGATACCGAAAACCCTAATATAACCTTCAAGTAAAGCCTGTCGTCTGCTACAGATATTTTGCGAATATGCGACGAACGTGAAATCGTTTATCAAATGGCATTGCGAATGGGGAAATACTCACATGTATTTAAGGATTGAACGCTCAAATACTTTATCTGCCTCTTCTTACTAATTCTCATCCACCTATCTTTTGTATCGTTTTATTATGTGTACAAACAAGCGCTGACGATACTCTGTTTTTAGGTCACCTTCTCGTCCTCTATAAAAGAAAAGGAACAGCCTAAAATACCAAAGAATGCGTTGCAAAGTTTATTCTCTGCCAACGAGCAGGCAGAAAATGGTAAAATATATGATAAAAAGCCTTTCAAAATGCGAATTGAAGCTGGAAAACATTATCACTGGTGCTTATGCGGCAGGAGTAAATCGCAACCATTGTGTGACGGCACACACAGAGATGTTTTTATAAAAGTTAAGCAGAGACCAATTAGATTCATGGTTGACGAAACAAAAGATTATTGGTTATGCAATTGCAAACAAACATCGAATAGACCTTTTTGCGATGGATCGCACAAGAGACAAGAAATTCAAGATGCAGTTAGGTCTTAGTAGATACCTGCAAACTGTTTCTTGCTTACTTTATCGGTCGTACATGAATTACAAATAATCGTTACACTGTAGTTGAATATCTTGCAGTTAAGGGTAAATGCGAATGAGTAATATGCCTTACTATGAAATACATTCTGATCCTGTATCCAGGCTAGCAATAAACCATCCTATAAGTATTCAAAATGGTATTTGATTTTCTATTCACTATTTTTAATTTATTGCTACAGTTTCCTGCTATTCACATTAATAAAGATGATTGATTCAAAAATTAAGATTTTGCAACAAATTAATAATTCTATTATTTTTTTTTTATTATTTATTTTATTTATGAACTTAGATTTTTAATATAATTAATTTGCAATTCTGAATATGGTGCGAATTAAAAATGCTGAATATTATATTTGTTTATACTAGTTGCATGTAAGATTAATATATGCAGCCACGTGCAAATCAAAGTCTCCTGATGTTTCATGCTTATCAGAAATAATCATCAAGATATATCACACATTCAGGGCATGTATAATTATAGGCTCACTCGATTGAGAAGTTGAGGATCAACAACAACTAGGTACAATCAGTGAATGAGCATTATAATCAATCTTGAATCTTAACAAAGTATTTTCTGCAAAGTTACATAGTTTCACATTTTTACACAGCTTCAATGGCGAAATATTCACATAGCAAGTACCAGTAAATTGTAAAAATAATTAGTAGTCAGGCTGTTATTGATTATGAAACAAATCACAATTTAGTTCCAACATTTCCTCTTGTTTCTCGCGCAAGTGATTCGGCTGCAATTTTTTAAACAGAGACACTAATTGAAATCAAGTTATGTCGGAATTAATGAAGAGTGTGTCAGAATACCGTATTATTTACGCACGCAGCAAATAGGTATTTTCGTAGCTAGGGCACAAAGTTCTACACCCTAGTGCGATCTGTCACACGTCGGTGTAAAGTATTACGCCCGTGGTGCAAACAATATTTTTTGTCCTACGTAGGCGTAAACCGGATTTATCGGGCGTAAAATCTCACTTTACGCCAACTAGGACGAAAAGTGTTTTCCAACTCATGGTTAATTGTACAAGCAATTGAACTGAGGCTAGATGTATGTAAGTTATAAAATAATGAGTCATGATATAATGCTACCTTGTAACAAATTGCAAGACTACATATTCATGACGCATTGGAAAAATGTTTATCTATGAAAGGAGTATCTGGGTAATGGAATTCATTCACAGGTAATCATGTCTCCTGCAATTGCATCTTTAGATGGTTTTGAATTATTGCATTACGATACTTATTACACATACATGCCAAGTAATTTATTACTTTTACATAGCGTTTCTGGAAAGCGATAAACTATGACGCACTCCCTCTGTCCCTCACTCCATCTCCCTCTCTCCCTTTCTCTCTCTATCTCTCTCTCTACAACAAATATGTATATATATGTATCTCTATAATGACACGAATTAAAAGAAACTTCACAGATTAATAAACTTTATGTATTATGAGATACGTAGTGTGTTATAATATTTGTGTTATTTTACAAATCACAAAAAAATGTTACATTGCTGACTGGATTAATTTATGGCAGTGAAGCTTGAAAAAACATTCAGACATACTTTGTATAAGCACAATGGGTATATCAAAAGTAATGTCGCAGTATTGATCTACCTGTACTCTACAATTAGTAACAACACTTTCCCATAGAAAAAGGTTACATCAATGTTGCCTAACGTAGATAGGTCAGTTGCTGAGTGCAAGTTTAAAGCTGGTTAAAGCATAGAAGTGACCGTTTTTGGAAATTACTTGCTTCTTTGAATTGCAATAAGGATATTAGATTAGAATGATTCAATTCACCTCAAATTACAAACTGACTGCTCTGCATAGGAAAAAGCTTAAAAACATTATTCAAACAGTCATGAATGTTTTTTTGTTTTTCATTTGAGCTCTATTGTTACATAAACGAACCATCCTACAGATTATTGAAAAAGCTGGATAAATTCTTAGATCACACATCAATTAATTTGTCTGTTGTGTAATAAAGTATGTTTTAAAAGTTTCGATATGAAATAAATTCAGCACAGATCTTAGAAAAAGAAGAGT
Organism: Neodiprion virginianus; assembly: GCF_021901495.1. Taxonomy (NCBI): domain Eukaryota; kingdom Metazoa; phylum Arthropoda; class Insecta; order Hymenoptera; family Diprionidae; genus Neodiprion; species Neodiprion virginianus. Next base: position 13,948,871 of record NC_060880.1, read on the forward strand.
ATTGCAAACTAAATTGGTCTCTCAAATCACAAGCAATATTGAAATTTAGCCAGGATTCTTTGAATATACTTGACGATATTTTATTTGCATCAATATATTTAAAATAAGAAGCCATGTAGCTAGAGAAGACTATAGAGAAAATATTCCACATGGCCTAAAGAATTAACTGATGAAAACTTTTAACACAAACTCTATATTACATCAAAGCTCGCAAGTATTATAACATTCACACGCACATATTTGTATACATACATAAATATATATATATATATAGTTTAATAATTTTTTTTTCAACAACTTTGTCGAAACTCATATCAGTATTGTAGTATAGAAATCGTGAAATTAGTTGAAACAAAATTATTTTTATATTTAATAGTAAACGTACATCGTGCTTCCGCGCATGCTCAACAAAATCAAAGTGAATTTTTGTCAAGCAAAAAATGTGCTCAAATAACATTATTATATATTTTGGTCTATCAACATTTGCGCTTTCTTACACCACCTCATGGACAGTATGATTAAAGTATGATAGACCATTTTTCGTGGTCAGGTACGGGAAAGAAACTTTGATCATGCAGTAAAATCGAATCATTTACGAGTTTGCATGATGCAATGTTTGGACAATGAATAATAAGATTGAAAGGATCCGATGAAAGAAAGTTTGAGATATTATAATAACGTATAAAACAATTTATCTACAATGTTGTACATCACCTATTCAAAAACGTGTATACATATCATTTGATGGCTCAATTCAGATTTGAAATGGCTGAATTTACGTTCAGCAGCTGTATAAATAGCAATGAGAGAACTGTAACGATTTGAATTGAACACAAACTGAAATAGAACGGTGGTGCGACAGACAAATATGACGTGACTTATTCACGAGACTCTTTTTGTATTCGAAAAAGTATTGATTATGTAAAGAGTGAAAAAAAGTAGCTGGATATTGTAAAGATTTAACATTGGCTACTGTAAATTTTTACTTCGACTACGAGGCTTCGAACATTATGAAATCACTGTATCAAATATAAACAACCCCATCACAAAGAATTGAATTTGCAAAACAAAGTGATTGACAATACAATTAAATGAATTGTAAAGTTTAATTCAACTTTTTTACACGTGTATAATTATTTCAAATTTCTGTTTTAATCAATCAATGTTAAAATCTCTCGAACAAAGGAAATAAAAAATAATCACTTCCGAATGTTGTTTTTTCTCAAATTATATGTATCCTGAATTTGATCAAGTATCTGAGCTTATTCTATCGCTTTACTCATGAATTCGATGAATCGTTTCCCGTACTGTTCCGGATCGCAAGTTGATATACCGTCGACATTTGCACCGTACTTCACGGTTTTAGCTGCCTTTGCGGCTTGTTTACGCACGCCATAATGTGTGAGTACATCTATGATGGCCAAAAAATAAATTTCCTTCGACGGGGCACCTGAAAAGAATGTAACAAAGTGAACGCTTCTCACCCAACATCTGTCCTTCTCTTTCTTTTTCGCATTTCACTATACATATTGTGAACAACAGGATTCTGTATCATTTTTTTAATACAACCCTTTCCCCAATTTATGTCCCAATAGCCTATTAATAATATTTGCTGAAATGTTAGTCGGATCAGTTATTATTAGAAATCTCACCATCTGAACTTGGGATTGCGTATATATCTAACTCAGGTATGATAGCGCCTTCATACTGTAGACTGGAATCTCGCATTAAAGCGGTATGCGGGGATTCTGGGGGAGTTGACATCCCTGCAACCGCAAAGCCGCCCAACTGCCGGCTACCAAAAAAAAAAAAAAAACGCATTACAATATTGTCGTGAAACAAGATTCTTAACTGTATATGTATGAACTCAAAGACTAGATTTTATGGTGAATATGCGTTTGAGAATAGGTGCCAATTCGAAAATAAATTGCATGAAATTCATAGGCATTATATCACTCTTTCAACGATTATTTATGAAAAAATAAAGTCCGAAGATAACTTTAACTATTACCATTCTCCCGTAGGGCCACGAGTATCTTGGCCGCTACCGGATTCACTATCGTCTTCTTCTTCGCGATTGTCTTCATCAGCTTCTCTCTCGGCACGTTCTCTGTTTTCTTGTTCTGCTCGTGCACAGTCGTGAACACCAAGCAACAGCGAGTAATCCATCAGATTTAAGTGTGTCAAAAACTGTATGCAAATGGAATAACGTTTATGGAACGCTTTGGACTTTTATTATTGAAAGATACTGTAAGCAAATTTAATCATTAATTATCAACATCGAACTACTAACGCCGACATCAGCTGTTAACGTATCTATGAGCTTTCTCTTTGCCTCTTCCCCTATGTAAATTTTCATTCCTTCTTTGACAAAATCGTTGTCTTTGTATGTCGGTAAATCTTTTTCCTTTTCTTTGTCAGAGGCTTCTCTGTCCACTGTCGATCCTTTCAAATCAAATTTCCGGTGCGTGGGAAGATGATTTGAGAAAGCATTTCTAATGGCAACAAAGTAATGCTCATCTCCGTCAACCGTTAAGCGATACATGCCCACATACTGTGGCAGCAACGTTTTTCCATGCCTTTCAACGATATACTGGAAAATTATAATTAAGTTAACAGGCATTTTCAATTCTGTTGTCAAATGGTGAAAGAGTTGGAAATTGACTCACCGGATGGTATTGCTTCAAAAATAAATGCATTCTTTCTACCTCTTCACTCGTCAAAGTCTTGATGATGAATAACTTGTCGTACGATTGGTAAAACTTGGCGCCACTCTTACCTGATGAGTCATAGATAACTGGTTGAGATCTAAAATGCAAGATAAATTTTACGCAGTTGTTTCATGCTTTCAACATCATTTTTAATATAAACAGGTTCAAAGTGCATCAAGCCAAATTAACATAATATAATTATGACAATGATCTGAGGGGATCAATGGTATATACTTGGCTGAATAAAATTCAACTTCAATGCATGCACAACTGACATAATTTAGCTATTATTTATTTTACTACTATAATGTTATTGCAATCATTCCTTGGTTAATTAATAAAGGATTACCTCTGTAATAAAAAAATAAATAAAAAATTACCGTTGCCAAAATTACCAAAGATTACAAAACAACTGTATAGAGAGTACAAGAAAGATGAAAAGTTTTGTAGATTCTCAAATAATTCAGTAAACATCAAGGAAAGATGAAGTCAATTACAAGAGTATCAGCATCTAAAAATAGCAATTGATTCTGAATTCTGCCTACTATCCAAGACATCTGTTCAAAACTGGAATATTCAAATGCTGTATAAAAAGTGATTGGCTGCCGAAATAGATTATTGTAACTTATGGAGTTACATCCGGTCCCAACTTTTCAATAATCGTTTTTTTTTTTACATGTTACTATAGCTACATCTTTTAAGCATATTTGAGTCCAAAACCAATGTCGAATTTCCGAAAACTGAGAAAGTTATGAGCACTTAAGTGAAACAATGCACAATCGCTCTCTATAGAGGACGCCGTTGTGCGTCTGAATACAACCAAGTCAAGGCTAGAAAGATTAGCCTGTCAGAAAGCTGCACTTGCGGCGGATGGCCTCCTATATGCCCCAGAAATCGTGTATTATGGGTCAGACTAATCCATTTCATCTCATACAAAATCAGCATCAAAACCGCAGTCAAACGCCTTTATCTCGAAATTAAATTTTCCGCCATGGTGGAGCTTCTAACTCAAACATCATTCAATGGATTAACATCAATTTTTGCATACATATTCTTTTTACGATTTTGCATGCACTCATGATTGGATTTTTTGATATTTTTATCGTTTTATAATGACACCTAAAATACGAATCCATTTTCAATCAAAAAAGCAATAATTTTATTGAAATTGTTACATCTTTTGCTTTTTTGAGAATTTTCATAATCCCGATCGTAAATGTGTAACCATTGTTATTTATATTAAAACACATTTGAAATTTTTTATTTCAGATATGGCCCTTCGTAGTTACAACCTCCACCACTTATTGTTAGTCCTGCGAGAACTACAGAAGTTGGGCACAATTTTTGTAGCTCTTGAACGCCTTTGTTTCTCGATCAAAAAAATTACCTATAGGTGCTGACTAATGATACGTAATCATCATCCGAAGATTAAATAAATCTACTCCCTACTTGGCTCGTGAAAAAATCTCAAAGATGTATCTGCTTTGCGAGCGTATGACCGAATGTAACCCCTTGTAGACTAATTTCCTTTATCCGAATCTGAAAGGAATTAGAAGGATGAGTAAACACTGTAATTCTTGCATGCCAACGATCACAGTTGTAAGTGCTGTGTCAAATATTATAGCAGAATAACACTGATCAAAATTATCAACAATTTGTTTATGATAGTATTGAATGAATAAATAAATCAATGGAAAATTATGAATGGTACCAATATTGTTAGTTGTACAGCCATTACAAATAATATTTGTAGATATCTATGTACTCTACTTTTGTTAGTAACTCAATGTGAAACAACGACATTTTCGTTCCACGAACACTACCAAAATAACTTGAGGTTATTTGTAATTCATTACTATTTCAATAATTTATTTTATAATTTCATAATTACAACCAATTTATAAATGTGAATCACATCTGTCAAGTAAGTATACGCGTACAGACACCTTTTAAATTCTCATCTCTGCTGATTAAACTTCCAACTATGCCAGGCTTTGCGACAATCGGTTAGTTCTCTTACAAAAATGATGAGTTGTGTTAGTTGGTGCTCGACTTGGGCGTGCGTGGCAAAAGGTAAGAAAGGAAATTGAAAAGGATAACAAAATAATGAAAAAATAATCAAACTAAGAAGTTGTCTCTTCACGTTAGCCACAAACGACACGCACAGAAAAACTCATGTAAAAACCTAGCTGACCTCAAACGTTTTGGTTTAAGACTGTAGGCACGCTGCGGCTTAGAAAGAACTGGAATATGTGAAACTGCAGAAGGAGGAGGGGATAAAATAATCGAGGGAACTGTCGCCGATCGCTGCACCAATTGCCGAGTCCTTCCAACGGCAGTTGCCGAGTCTGGCCGCCGTTTAGCTCGCGAAGGATTAAACGTCCGACATCTATTAGCAAAAGTCATTTAAACTCAACAATCATAAGTTTTTGTTTGCCAGAATATTTACTGGGCCCTCATAATAGACTCTAATATGTCAAATTAAAGAACGGTGTGGCTAAGGACATCGGTAGACATTAAAATATAACAAAGATATATACAATCTCATGCTCCAAGCTGTAACAGGTAGCTCATCTTTCGTTACAAAGCATAAATCTATAGATCTGTACAATTGCTATCACTTGCTCATGCATCCAAGCCCCTGGATACAAGATTGTATAGAAAAGAAATGTACATGTATATATGTATACATATATTCATTTGCCTTCCCAATATAAGTTTTTCCATGTCATCCCAAGACATCTCACCTTGTCATAGAGTCCTTGTAGTCCAAGTCGTCTATTCCAAACCTTTCTCGCAGATTTCTAAAGACCAGCGGACAGTATTCTTTGATTTTAAAGTGAGACGGCATGTTTTCTCTGGAATAATAATCAATGCAATAATTATCCGAGTATATCAAAGTAAAATTCTTCAGTATTTGCCTTTGATGCGGTCATTAATTGCCGCTTAATTTGTCAAGGTATTTGATTATTTCCAATCTTGGTAGGCCAACTGCTTGCACGACCTCCACAATTAACAACGTTAAAGTACCTACCCTCCTTAAAAATCACAGGCGGCGACTGAGATTTAAATTGAAAATAACTCAAGTACAGACCTTAAACATGCGGCCTTCGGATAAATTGGCACGACGAGCATTACATTGGTATAATTGTTCTCAAAATGTGAGATGGAAGTTTAAAACTCTGCCCATGAACAAAGAGATACAAAGTATGTACCAAATAGAAAACTTAGAAACAGGTCTCTTATCTCATGATTTATACACAGGACACTAGAACTTACTTATTGAAAAGATGATTGTCAACTTTCAATTTGCTGTAGGCCCTAAAATCATCGGGAAGCAGCATAACTGGTATGTTGATATGGCTCAACTCATTTATCTGTTGGATAAGAAAATAAATAAATATTAACATACCACCTTTTTGATTATCTACTAAAAAAAATCAAAGTAATACATTAAAATGTCGTTAGTGAACAGGCTATTCTCTGACGTCGAGAATTTCATTTTCATATTCTAACAGGATTGCTCAGTTCATGAAATCTGATTTCTGAATATTGCCACAGCAGCTATTCCTTTTCATTTTAGCCATTTAAAGCTGATCATACGCATGAGATAAGCAGCGCCAAGTTAAAATTCAATAAAGAAGCGTTTGCTATCTCCTAGGTAGATTGTGATGATGACATCCCTTTATCTAGCAGATAAGAAAAAATGCAATATCTATCAACCAATGAATCTGTTGGATAGCAGGACTGATATTTTTGACATACTACTTTAGACAATGCAAAGCTCTGTTAAATAGGAATGCATGTCGCGTGACATTATGTAGCGAACTTTAAAATTTGTTATTAGCTCAGTTTGATTAGAGTATATGACTACTTGTTGTTTTATCGACTTACAAGTAAAAACACTTTTTTTTATAATTATATAAAGCCATTGAAAATTGCAGACAGGTATTATATCACGTGTACAGCTGTCGGGCAACAAATCTTTATATTTCATACGCGGCACAGTTGCATAATGCATCCGTCTCTGTTGTACGTACATTAAAGATATGATGATAAGCAATATGTGTATACTTGTATGTGCAAAGAAGTACTGTCATTTATGAAGTAGTCATCAAACGATGCATATCATTTAAATAATTAACCAGAGGCTTAGCCTAGCCAGGGGTATGAGTTTGCAGTATCATTCATTCGGGCAACTCAAATACAGTACATGGCATTAATAAGAATTTGCAGAGACGAGAAAAGAACGGGAAAGACATTAACGTATAAAGTATAGATAAGAAATTCATTGCCATGGGCCAATTTTGTGTATGATAGAATAATAAAATGATTGGTCGACACGCGTCGGGTTTGGCTATGCACGGCAACTTTTTTGTCAACAGCTTCACGCGGTATCGAGCTTATAAAGGTTCATGGGAAAGTAAAGTAGGTATGTGCGACCTATCATCTGAACTACGTGTTGTGGAGAATGAAGAAGTAATCGTGATACATTACCGTGTGATTGACACCCCACATAAGCACGCTAAGCAGCGGTTCATTCGCCCAAAATAATTTCACCTTTTGATGCTTAACACGAAAGTGTTTCTTTTTGAGCTTGCTTAGCCCGCTAGAAACTTGCGGTACACTCGACATTTTTCTTTTTTTTTGCTCGTCAATTTTGTTTTGTCTCCCAATGTGTTACGAGTCTTGTCCAGGCGTCAGTCGTCAGTCAATAAACTTTTTCAACGGTGAATACAGATTTATTAGTCATTGAACGCTAACATATTAACTCGAAGCTTCCTTTCGAGACGACGCAAATAAAACTCTGAATCAGACTATGTACTGCGAATTGACAGAACGCAATTAATCTCAATAAAACCTCGCTGCGGAAGAGTTCGTGTGCGACTGAGCTGTATAAAAATGGCAGAAATCGGCCTTGCCCATGTTCCCCCTATCGGATAGTTTGAGAAATTAAAAATCGAGATGCAGCTCAAATGCTCTCATTGGCTGCTTGGTACGTAGCGACGGGTGAAGGGGGGTGGAGGCTACTGGATGACTTGTGGGGGGGGGGGGGGGGGGGGCGCGGGAGGGAGGACTTCTGCTGTAGGTTGTAAAACCAACTGCCGTAGAAAGTAGGTTCATTTCTACTTCGAACAGCAATTCTCGTATATGACAAAGTACTGAAGAAAACACCGAATCATTGACCAATCTGAGCATTTTTGCTACTGCTACATCCAGCTGTTTGCTGCATGTAAAAAAGCAGCCTTATACACAACAGTACTGTAGTGGTGGATTTTCGTTCGTAAGAGATAGCTCGGAGGTGAGGGGCTGTATCTTTCTACTAGTTACTGCGTATGCGTGAGACAGTTTAAGCAAAAATGTGATGTCACTGATTTACAAAATAAAACGCCTGCGATAAGGGTGTATAAGCTTTTTGAAAGATTGTGCCGGTGCGAAAGAGACAGCACTTTACCTCCGAGCTATCTCTCTCGGCTGAAATCCAACCCGTAGAGCCATGTAGTGATGTTGTTTAGTCCAGTGGTATCATGGTATGAAACAGTGGAATCGTCGGCATCTATAGGGCCAACGAACTGAAGATATACCTATAATTTAGTCAAGGTCTTTAGTCAACGCTATCGGCTATGCCGTGTCATCACGAACTTTATGAAAAATAATGACATTCACTGACGGTGCAAGGTCACACGTGCCAACATACGACTTTATACCTTTACGTCCAAAATTATTTTTTTATAACATAAATAATGTTTAAATTCTTCCGGAAGTCGGCGAATCTTTACGTTTCAAATGTTTTAGAAGCATTTGCGGGGAAAAATGACGGATGTAACCTCATACCGTTAAGTTGGATACAATTTTTTGGAAAAATATAAAATTTTATAAATTCTTCCCGAAATCGATAAATCATTATGTTTCGGAAGGTTTTCGTCGTTTACGAAAAATAGACTAAAATAGCGGATGCAACCTTATACCATTTACAAATGTGATAAACACAAATATTGACGGTGCCGAAGGAGCGTATCCACCAAACATAAGGCCTTTTACCTACATTTATTTTTTCGGCCTATTCTAGTGTAAATAGGCGTTCTGAGAGCCTTTGTAGCGGATATCGCGAAAAAAATTTATACGCCTTTTCACCACCAAATTCGTCTTTTTGGCGCATACGTCCATACACCATTAGATATGCGATATAATTTAATTTGAATGGGAATTCATCCAAATTTCAGCTTATTTGGAGATGACAGAAATGTTGCTTTGTGAATGATCGAGACTTAAAAGCGTTGCTGTACTAAAACTTCTCTACTGCATTTCAGAAATCGGCGAAGTACTTCCGGTGATTTTTTTCTGAGATAACCAAATACCATAAACTAACTCTAACACAGATAGGGAAACTAATAAGAAAGTTGTGTCACGCTTTTTGGCACGCATGACGTTATGACTGAATTAACCATAGGCATTTATCGGCCGACGATATACACATGCGTTAATCAGCTGTGCCGGCACTACGGCTTGCGTACTAACCTGCTACTGCTGTAGGTAGCGCTAGGCTGCTACCTGGTTGCTACTCAAAGACTCCTTTCTGCTTGTGACAGCGAAATCTGTGTAAGCATCTGGCGCTTTGAAAGTGGTTACCCAATGATTAAATATTATTATTTATTTGAAATTTGATTCTGTGATAATTATGTATCGTTAAAAATGAACAGTCTTGGTTTGAGTTTGATTTTAAAAATGGGGTGCATTTGCGCCAAGGAAACATTCACTGTTAATGGGAGGAAATACACTGTGCGTGAACATCTTGGAGAAGGGTATATTTGCATACATATTATTACTACTACAACCTTAGGGATTGTGATTATTTCTGCATGATATAATCGTCGTCGTTTTCTAGAGGATTCAGTACCGTCTCTTTGGTCGAGGATTCTCTTACGCATAAAAAATATGCCGTCAAGAAGATTGTCTGCCACGGACCGGAGGACCAAAGATTGGCCTTGAAAGAAATAGAATACCATACAATTATAAAACACCCAAATGTCATAGAATGCATTGATTCAACACACAAAGGCACTGCTGATCCAGTAGTTAATGCTACTAGTGAAGTGCTGCTCATTTTACCCTATTATCATGTAAGTTGGACGTTTCATCTTCTTTCGAAGAGGTACCTCGAGATCAAAGCTAACGTCGAATGTAACTTAGAAAGGCACTTTGGCCAACGAATTGGAGCGGCGAGGAAAATCATCCGACTACATGAATCCTAACGAAATTCTTGAGATATTTTTACAAATATGTGACGGAGTCAAGGCGTTCCATGAAGCTAAGCCCGAGCCTTTAGCGCACAGGGATTTGAAAACTGCAAACATTGTTCTTGGCGAAGGGCTTACCCCAGTGATTATGGATTTGGGTAAACTTTCTCTTGCATCATAATAGATAATACAGACATAATTTCACCGGATTGTTATGGTTGTAGCCATGTTTTTCAATAATAATTTTGTAGGATCAGTAGCACAAGCCCGGATCAAAGTATGCGGAGCACATACGGCGCAAACATTACAGGACGTTGCCGCTGAAAGGTGCTCGATGCCTTATAGAGCACCAGAATTATTTAATGTAGACAGTTACTGTATGATTGATGAGAGGACGGATATTTGGGTACGTTAATATTATATAATTTTATATTCAAGAAAACATGTACTATCCAAATTCACTTGGCTTATTACGAATATTAGAGTAAATAATTCAAGTTGAGACGTTCATTTTTGTTATAGTCGCTTGGCTGTATTTTGTATGCACTTTGTTATTTCAAATCACCATTTGATACCGTATATGAGCGAGGGGACAGTGTAGCGTTGGCTGTGATGAGCGCTAATATTTCATTCCCTGAAAGTGCCCCATACAATGAGGTAACAGATTAACCGACTGAAATAATATTTTAACAAAAGTACTGTTAACTTCGTAGTGTGTTTTTGTAATGGCTCGTTTATGGTCCTTGTTACAGGATATTCAGCAATTAATTCTTTCGATGTTGAAAGCTAATCCAATGGAAAGACCTTACATCTATAGCGTTATTGAACACGCACACGACGTTTTGGCAAAACTAGAGGGCAGGGTCTAATCCTTATCGAAGACTATGCCAACTAATTTTCCTGTAAATGATTGCAATGACGATGGATTACTTGGATATTTTCCTAAAAAGAATAACGAAAATTAAAATTTTCAAATTCGGTAAAGACTAAACGACCATCCAGGATATCTTATTCCAACAACGTTGGACAGTAACCAAGAATTGATCAAACTGACGATTCAGTTACGGATATTCATTCAGTACGGTGCAATTCATGCCTGAGATGAATGAATGTACTATAAATATCATTAAGAATGTTATTCCTGTTCATGATCACAGAGCGATGAAACTGTCGGAGAGTTAAATCAATTATTGAACGGAAAATATTTTTTCACAAAATCGAAAAAATAAGATTGGTTAATGTAGTACACACATTCCATGCTGTAAGATTTATTGAGCGATATATATTATGTAATATAATATAATTGATAAACATATTTTAATATATAATTCCGAGAAAAAAAAATATCATTCTTTGAAGCAATTTACAATTAGCGTCCTTTCGCCAGTTTAATTTATAACGGGTGAAAGATCATCAGACATTTTAGAAACTGTACGTGTAAGTTCAGTTATCGTGGAAGCTTAAAGCATATACTATAGGAGGTAGCCGCGCATGTACAAAAAGTGTGGCGGAGGGGTAAGGGAGAGAGATGCCATTATAAACTGTTTCTCTCGCTCTGTACCTGATTCGTCGATACGTTTCCTCTCAGCCATTCAAATGCAAAGTGAGAGAGACAGAGTATTCCTAGTATATATCTCCTTCTCTCATCACTTCGGTTTCAATTTTCGCTAGGTAGACGCAGCCCCCTGACACACGCTGCTAAAAGTGGTTCGCAAAATGTCCCTCGATTCTGCCGCCAATTTCCACTACTAGTAGCGCTAGTAGTTACCTGACGAGCTTGCGCGCGGTCAGCAAGGGCAGCGAGCGTGTCAGAAGTCAACTAGCGCAGGGTAGAGGAACTAAAAAACTGGGACAAAACGCGTACAATTTTTTAGTATACGAGCAGTGGTGGGTGTCAGGGGGCTGGGTTGACGGCATGGGTGGCAGCTACCTATAGTAGTATCTGAGGATGAAAGTCTCCAAACGCTGCGTAATAGTTAGACAAAGTTCGATAAGTCAAGCATTTTCGATCTTAAGAAGTCTACTATCTTGTTTGGCAGTTAGTCAATGACGGTGTCATGGAGACTAGAGGTAAGGATCCGAACGCAATGCTAGCAAAATGACTGTGAAAGTGATGAACGATCCGCGGGATGTACCTGCCTGGCAGCGCTACCACTGCGGGCTCCGTCAGCGCGGTGATCATGAAGCCTAGAGTATAGAGGCCGAACGCCTATAGGAAAAGTATTGTTACAAAGGGTGAAATCACCCGTTTTGCCCACTTTTAATGATCTAGTAGTCATCATAGATAAAAGACGTTTATAAACCTCTTATGTCTTTAAAAAGAATAAGGTTGCTGCGTCAACCAACATTATTGTAAAAACAGTCTTGTTTCAGACTTGAAACCAGAAACATGTACCCTGCAATTAAAGCTTTTTCACGACATGTATTTACGCCTTCGATTTTAGCTTGATAATCAAACTCACGAATCCATATTTATTTCCGTAACGTCCAAGAACGTTACAGTATTATAAACGTAGACCCTGAAAGTGGTGAAAATTTGGGTTCGAAATGCAGCCACGGGAAACGCTAGTACTGCGAAGATAGGAGATGGGTTTGCGTATATACGACCGTGATTTACATGTCATTCTTGGCTTTTCGTCTTTGCACGTATAAATGAGTTTTGCAAAGATTTTCTTATTGTGATAAAAATCAGCGTCTTAAGGTGTAGTGAGTGATTGCCCCACATTATGTCTAAGCAGGTGAGAAAATGGTATTTTTTTAAATACATATGCTATTTTCAATACTTTATTAAATTGTAATTTATGGATTGAATAAAACGAGCATGAAAGTGAGGTTAAAATTCATATATTGTCATGTGTAATCACAAATTTTATTTTGAGTTTATTTCTGGTAGCAGAGTGCACAATGGGGAAATATTGTTCTTACCCAGGCTGCTGAACTGGGAGAGATGCCAGCAGAGCAAACTGCAAGCGCTTAGGACGACGGTAGCACAATGATAGCGTAAGAAGACGCATCGCGAGTATTCTCGTACAGATGGCCTCGCTGCACAAGCCAATATTTCCACCAGGCAGAACGATCGCTTAGTATTACGAGGAGCTCGAGGCCGAACAAAAGCTGCTCAATAAGATGGGCGAGTTTCTTGTCGATCACCGGTGGTCGAAGGGATGTTTTTGAGAGCAGCACGTCGCAGGTGTTCAAGAGCTCGACCGATCAGAATGTCGTCTCGAGTGGTATACCGAGTGTGTGGAAATCAACTGATCATCTGTGCATCCTGTGATGCAACCAATTGGTCCAGATGAACCTTCGGGCACTTTTTGACTGTGTGGATATGAAAACTCGTGCGCCTAATATAACTTACGACTCGGAACAGAAAATTCGTGCCCATGATTGTTATTTCCGAAGCGTAAGTTGATAGTTGAGAATTTTTAGAGATTCTTTACAAGCTTGTACAATCGTAACGTGATGTTACAATATCCCCAGCGTACATTCGAAAAAAAAGTCTTCCATACGAGGACAAGACGAAATTCGAGCCCGGAAGCGAATGGATCAAGGACATCATTAGATAATACATATGGAGTCGGAAAGCCGTTTTTCAATTAGAACATATCACTGATTGAATTTGGTTTCATAGATTTTTTCAAAAAATTGTCACTCGAGAACGGGATGAAAAATAAAAATGTAAAAAAATATGGTAGCCTTTACTAATGTGAGTGAACGACATACAAAATTTCGAATCGAATAGAAAAGGGTGAGGGTCGGAGCCTGGTCGAATTCGGGTGGAATGCTCCATATAAATTATTCACTGAGAAAACATTAGTTTCATCGTGTTGAGTAGAAGAACAATTGAGTTCGTCGGGCCATCCGGAGCTGGACAATTCATGATAATGCGGTAATTGTCGAGGGTCTGCGATGAAAATTTCGCTCTTGGATGAACTTCGATTTAGGTAAAAATCGATTTATTTACACAGTTCCGCAGTTTATCGCATTGTTAATATTATTTATTGTTAAAAAATGTTTGTTTTGTTTGAAAATGTTTGTTTCCTATCTGTACGAAAAAACACATTCCTATTGTGCAGTAAATAATAATTTTTTAATAAAATTGTTATGTTTTGTCGTTTAAAAATTTTTGTTTCCTATCTGTGTGAAAAAGGACATTCCTATTGTGCACTAAATAATAACTATTCGCACTTTTTGTTGTTGTTTTTTAATTCATTTGGATTTGACGCGTAGTGTATAAAAATAATTTTTATTAATAAATATTTCTAGGGTTTAGGTCAACTCGACTTTGAATTATGCCCAAAAATATCAAGTTAACAAATGCATGATGACAGAATTAATTAACAAACGAACAATTTACTGTTTTTCTCATCTATTTACGTATAACTGCGCTACGAATATGAATATTCTCTTCTCTCTTTTTTCTCATTCCGTCTCTGCCATCCTCTCTTGGGTACAGCAGCGCCAGCGGGTATTTCAGTAAAAATTTTCACTGCTTTCGTAGCCCACGTCCGCAGTACAGCGTTCGGGGCTCCATGGTGGTGATTTTGAATCGTCGATCCTCACGTATGTATCCTATTCGCAACCAGGCGCTGGTATCGCTTGCGGATACATCCCGAACTACAAAATCTTTCATCACTGTTACGGTCCACTTTTCGACGATTCCGCCCTATGCGTTCGGCCTCCTTACCTCTAGTCCCCATGGACGGTGTCGCCGACGTGTCGGCCATATTGAAGGCAACTGACGTTAATTGATAATAGATTTTCTCTTATTTCCCTTAGATTGAGCCAGTTGCTTTTACTGGTGTCAACTCATTGCAAATGATGTAAAGCAGCTCTCAGAATCTATAAATCTCATCAATAAGGTTCGATTCGTGGTGTCTAGTCGGTGACAGCGTGGCAACTGTTCGTCTTCGGTGTTTCGCGATCGCGGGGCGCAGCGTTAAATCGTCCTTTCGCTCCCTGTCGGTTGTGTCGATGGATGTTTTCGTCGTCGGATTTCCAGTCGAATTTTGAATTACACGTTATTATCCGAGGCGCCTGTCAACTTGTGAGTAACATTATAGAATATTTCGTTCAATCCGACGAATTATAATCACGACTTACCTTCCAATATCTGGATAATATAGTTTTATTGTTCCTCGTCTTTATTACATCCGTATTGCAACAATGATGCCAATTGACAAGAGATGTTCAGCCAAACAACAGCAAGCGACGCACGACGGGATTGTATTTACTTGACAATTGTTCTTGTCGCGTATATAAACAACTAGGTTCTCTTCTTTCTATTAAAAATTTCGAACTTCTCGTATAACTTGCGTCACAACTAACCTAAAAAATAGCGCAGAGATCTGATATTCATTCGTCATTTCAGTTTTGCTTCAATCAGTCATATCATTGTTTGCTTGCCCATTGCGAATTACAGTTGATGTGACCGCGGTGATTGAGATTACGTTCAATATCGATAATATATACTTTTTCAGCGTAATTAAAACCTGATTGAGCACGGGGTAGTTGCACAATCGGAATAATTAAATACGACTACTATCTGTCACGCCTGATTGATTGTAGTGTAGTGTAGACCAGTATTCCAGATAGGAAGATAAAACGGTTATGTCTTGCTATTTCTTTCATTTCGAAACGGGAATAACCTTCGCAGAAACGTAACCACCAATTCAATAAATATGCAATCGCGTTCAACGGGTTACGCAAGGTTTTTCACGTATTTCTAGTTCTTTTATTTATGCAACTTTTTCTCCCACCAGCTGGACTGCAGCCCGAATTGCTCACGTTATTTCGTGATTTAAAATCAAGCTCCTTCATAACCCATAAGAACAAGTATTCCACGATTTTTGTATATTGCTGATGTAGACTTTACAAAATGTAGACTTAATGGTTGCTTACTTACTGATGTACACCAATTATGTACATCACGTCACGCGGTTTGTGAAAAAAAATTAGCCAATGCTGTTCCTCATATTTATGCAAAGTTTCTCTCCGTTCAATATCGGTGGGGATTCAAAAATAGTCAAGTGACGAAGATGTTGGCTTATTACGTGACGTTTTGAAATAACAATCATGTCTTAAACGCGTCGTTTACGCTTAGGGGGGTGCCCTGGTCGGATTCGACGTTGACGTACCTATATATCTCCAAATATCATGCATTTCCATTCGTCGCAGAAATAAAGAAGTAGCATGAATTCAACGAATTTACCATTGCGATTTCATGGAATCCATGCCATTCCCGTATTTCTGCGTCAAACGAAAGTGGATTGGAGTGTTTTTGTTGAGAATTGTGTATAAAATTGGGACGTTATGCCCTTTTTCGCGTTTTAGGTACGTGGAGTTCGATATTTGCACGTACATACGACAACGTCGAAGTTGACTAGGGCACCCCCTTAAAGCAACCCCTAATACGAATAATACGTTTTCTATCTTCGTTTTCATTATAGCATTTACATATTAAGCCGTGCATAATTACTGTTTGCCCAATTATCGTCCGGTACCTGTACGCAATCCTTATTCGAATGAACGCGGCAATGTATGTAAGAAGTACGAAGCAACGCTTCGAGTTTTGAATTCCTCGGTTATTGGTACGAAAAATCGCGACGTTGGTCTCGAATAAATTCGCAACGTTAGTAGGCATATCATGCAATGTAGGTATATAATTACATGTATCAATGTAGGTACATGTATGTACCTAAACCGATGACACAATTTCGATATTTTTATACCCTATTTGTGTATAATTCGTTTCATCTACACCATTTCTATTAGCGTATATATAAGCCTGTGTTTCGCGCTCTGCTCAAACTCAGAAGCCGTCGCATGACGCGTACGACGCACGTTGAATCTACGAGGAATCTATTTGACCTGAGTATTAAGCGTAGCCTGCGTGCGGATTATCTGTTATTCTCACATGACGCCGCAAATGCAAATTGATTTACGTAATACTCGCACTTTGACTCCGGACTAAACTCGCGAGACTCCAGGCTGATTGTCAATCGCGCGGTGGCAAAAAAACCGGGAGCCACGGGTTTGCCGCTTGCTTGTAGCGATAATATATCTATTTGCCAAAATAGCCAAGTTCCTCTCTGCAGTGGTTTTGGGCTTATCGGGATATTTTATTCTACGGATGTAATGCAGACACTGCGCACGTTTGCCGAGGAGTTCTCCGAACGTAGACAAGTACTACTTAGTAGATATGATAGATCTGCTAAGTTTACATATTTCGTTTTCCGTCGTACACCTACTACAAAGAAACTCCGATCAATTAGCTAAGGGAATGCAGGAAGCCCATTATCTACTATTCTCTTCTACGCGTGAATTATCATCCTTAATGAACGAATAATGATTTAAACACGTTCCGACCTGGTTTATATGAAAATAAACTCTCATTCTTCAGTCGTGCGTTAGACATCTTTCAGTCCGCTCTTCGTTCGTTTGTGGTGGGTGGTGGGAAGCGAAAAAACAAAAAAATTATTATTTGCCGCCTGTTACTCGTTTCCGCTATAAGTATACACGTTTTAAGGTAAAAAAAACAAAAACTGCATAGCCGTAAATCGAATTAGAGAAACACATTTCCCTCCAATTCGTCTAAAATTTATGGGCCCCTTGGCCCAATATTTTAATATTTCTCGTCATTAGAGAGAGAGTAAGAAAAAAAAAAAAAAAACGCTTGGTGCGTTTACGCCGTGCGACAGGAAGATGAGTGCCGAGTGATAGTGCAAATGTGGTCATAATGTCACAACGACGCCTCTTTCAGCTGACATAATCAGTCAAAGAATCATCGTAGTCATAGAATGTCCTTCGGCTATTGTTGTCGCGATGGTGTAAGTTATTTAAAAAATCAAATGTACGTTACTTGAAGAAAAACAAGCGAACATTTTCTCTCGTCTGTGAAGAACGAACGTACGAAACAGCGACGTGCAAGGCTCGTCATCAACCGTGACTATCACGTATTCATCACGGTTCGGTCACTCGTGTGTTAATGTCAAGCAGACGTCACGACCCCTCCATCAGCGAAACGATACACAGATAGTCGCCGATCGGGAATTGGTTTTCGTTTCCGAAGGAGATTCTGTCCAAATATTGAAAACATCCTGTTCCTCGCAACTAAACATGTAAAAATATAATGATCGCACGACTATTTTTCCTCGCGGTGGCATAACTTTGTGAAAAATGGTCATTATTTTTATCACGACTTTTATCGCCTGCGGCCGCGATGAATATTTTGAAATATGTTACGCTATTGTTGAGATAGGTCGTGACTAGATAATACATTTGTGTGCGTATGCGTGCGTGTGTGCGCGCATAACCGATTCTATAAGGCTTCACCTGCGGCTCTACTTGACTCGGCCTGTCCAATCGACTGGAAAATAACAGTTACAGTTTGAAATATTACGATAAGAATAACAGTTATACACGAAATTTCCTGCAGAAGTAAACATAAATAGGTTGATATTGTAATATCTGGAATATGAAGCTTCCGCGTTCGATACTTCGCGAATCCTTCACATAATTGCTCACCGATTCTAATCTAACTTCTGCAACATTTACTCTATGACGACAACAAGTTGTACAGACCGCTGCATGAAGCTGAAACTAGCAGCCAAACGGTTAAACTTTTTGGAAATAGAAAAATGCAGTTCAGTCTTATCCTCGTAATTCTATAAAAGTATCGGAGGTTCAAGGTACTTCACTATTTTATTCAAATGAGCATTAGAACGTTTGGCCGCTAATTGTGGCTGGTAGTTTCAGTGTCGTGACCGCTGCTATCGATATAATGCAAATTGTGAAAATAGGTTACATCTGAGCCCTTGTGTAAATGCAAATTCTTTTCATTGCCCGGGTTTGTATGGCCAATGGCCACACGTAGGTACGTGTACACATAACGCACTTTTACAACCCCCCCCCCCCCCCCCCCCCTCGCACCAACTTCCAAAAAATGTACATGTAACTCATACTGTGGAGCGACGATGCGTTACGCAATGGACAAGGCGATTTGCAGTGTTAGCGACCGCTCCCTACGTAATGGTTAGAATATAACAAAATTGAAGTAGATAGGTATATGTGTACGCTATGCATATGAACTTGTCCGCCGGTGATAACAGTCCTGCCTGCTTGTACACGCGTGGCCGTGGTGTGACTTTATCACCACGTGGTATAAACCTGCATATTTTATCGCGCTACTCCGCCTGATGTTCCCTCGTCAAATAATCGTTGCCGATTCAAGATATCGATACGAATTCGTATATGTCTATCGTATCCATGTGTGGTTAGAGAATATTTCTTGAAGCGACGCAGCTTATGCGTTGTATTCACATTTTTAGAAAGGGGGGGGGGGGCTATCCGATAATAGATGTTGGTAACCGCAGGACGCAAATCTCGCCCTCCTGCCCTTTCTGCAAATACGAAAATACTATACGTCAACTCTATTCTTCAATATCTATATGTAGTAAGAAGTATATACATATAGTATACAGTATAGTAAAAAAATTTTAAGATTTTTTTCTCTTCCGATTATTATTTGCATTATTGGTATTTTTAAATGTCCGTAAAATTGTTCGAAATTCAATTAAATTCGTAGCGTTATATATACCGTATGTAGCAGTATTTAATTGTTATACAACTCGTTACATGACGTAAGCTTATCGTTAACCGTTTGAACGCTTATTTATCGAATATGTATAATATAGGTATCAACCGTAATTTCCCGTCCTACAATTGACTCAACGATGAGTCAACGACCTAATCTCCGTGCAATCATTTGTTTTGCATGCTTGTTTTTGCCACCGTCTCGCTATTTGTTAACGTTGCCGTGACATATTACACGGTAAATCCTACTAAAAATACATACAAGTCAAAACCAAATCTGCAACTTCCTTTTCATGAGCCGGTGACCTGGGTGCCTGGCCACGTGGCTTCGTTTCACGTTTCATTTAATAGTTAGTTCTCCCTTCCGAGATGGCTCGTTGGTCGTCATTTCCTACGACATACACATGTCATATTTCTTATACAAATACGGCCTAAACAACGTGTGTATTTCTATTAGTTTGTCCTTTCACTTCTCAACCTGTTTGTCGCTCTTCCGTTTATTACACGTATAATTTATACATATTATAAGTGTATTGTTCTCCTTGATAATGAAGAGCAAGTTTAGCAAGTTGAAACGCGGGGGCATTGCGAAGATCAGTTATGCATCCGTCGTGCGATATTAAACTTTTTTATATTCCGAAAAGAAAAAGAGAGAAGCAAAAGAGAGATCGGATGAGTGTGACGATTAGGATATGCAGAAAAATGTTGAAATCGTACGATCTGTGGCTTTTGCCATTTGATTATCGCAAGGACGTGGGGCAGCGATTCCCACACATACACATGCAGGCAGGCATACGTTATAATACACGTATAATGCACATTTATACATATGGGATCGCAGCACGTCGGAAACTTCAGTCTGCCGCGAGCAGTCGGCCGAGTAAACGATCTGTTCTGTCGTCACTTCTAATTTTTTCAATTCATAATTACAATCAATTTCAAGTCAACACCGTGACACCTGTTAGAATAAGAAATCCATTTTGGCAGAGCACAAATATCACGAACCTTTACGCACCAGGTGAAAGACGTTCAAGTGTTCTACGTTTTGCAAAATCTTCATCCTGCAAACGGTAAAACTGTTTTCAGTGGATAAACGTTTCATTCGTATTATTCCCGCCTTCGCTTTCAACTGTATTTAACCGCCGTACGTATATGTTTTACCGACTGGTTGTAATTTTCTTTATCATTGTTACCTTCGATGTATTATTAGTTCTTCGTCAAAAGTAGTTTTCGAGCTTTAAACTATGGAAAGTTAAGCACCCTTGAGTTGAATCTCTCAAATTAAAATGTAATTTCGCAATCAACGTTTCGTCCGGTGCTTACATCATTACTTCTTCCTAGGTTTCGTTTTCTTATTTCTTTTTTTATTCAACTTTTCATGTACGCGCACACGTGAATTAGAATTCATTTAAATGACGACTTTTAGTCAAGGTTAGCCTCATTGACATAAGGTTCCCGCAAATTATCGGTAATGTATTCTCAACGTGACGCGGCCACGAGTGTCTCTTCACCTTTGATTTCTTTTGCTTTTTGCAATTTTTTCTTCCCGCCGTTTCTGAGCCAATCTTGTAATATTACGAGAAAATGTCTGTTTCAATTCATTAGGACATTGAATTACCTATAGTGTTTTCCGTATTTCAGATCGCGGTATTTTTAAACGAATATTTAATTGTACATACGCACAAGAAGCAGGACGTTTGTATCAGTTGCTTTACAAGTGTAAAATTGATCAAGTTTTCAACAACGATACCTCTGTCCGAATATTCTCCCGTTACTTCTATATGAACTTTTCAATATATATATACGTATAATGATACTCAACTTGGATCAATTTTTATTTGAAGAAAGTTGTGAACGGAGAAAGTGCCGTAACGTTGGACTGACACGTCTCTGCGTTAGAAAGACCGCTTTCCGGACCTTTTCGGTATCCATACGGTCTTTCTGTACGTTCGATTGATCAGCAGCAGACTATTTATTACCCAAATATACGTGCAACCTCGAATCCTTTCATTCGTTGACTTTGCTTTTATTTTATTGTCTCATACTCACATGTATACTCCTGTCACCAATAACGTTATAACGAGGAATCTACATTAACGAAAAAATTGCTGATTTCGAACTGCGTAGAGAATAAGAGATGTAAAAATGATAATTTTTTTTCTTTAATTTTTATCGTACAATACCTCGATGGTCTTCCTGTGCGTCGTAAGCATAATTGAATAAAAGCCACGCGTTCGGAATTATCGTCGAACTGTACACGTGCACGGTATACAACGTATATATGCAGAATGTATGTACATTGTACGTCCATAGATCTATGCGTCAGTCGAGGGTCGAGTGTTTGGGAATATCATTTTCATTCTTGGTTACGAATAAATTTTTCAATCTGCTGCCCTTTGAATGTGCCCTCATTAATTTATTGTGATAGATGTAGATGTTATATGCATGCACGGAACTGTACGATACTATCATATAACAAGTGAAAGTAGAGACCTTCCGTCTGGCTCAATGTTCGATTGAATTCTAGAGCGGTAACGGTTTTCTGGTACATAACAATTCGCTTATGTGTTACTTTAATTTTCCCTCGTGCCGATTGGTTGAATGAAAAAATAATTTATGGTGGAACAATTTTATTTTCATGCCTACATACTTTTCCTGCTATAGCTACAACTTTGGCACTCCAGTCACTTACGTATAATGAGTCCAAAAGTCAACTAGAAAAACTGGTTTTCAGCTCTCTGATGTTCAGCATTTACTTGAATATCTGGTCACTCCACAGATAATCTTCTTTATTCTCTTTTTGTGTAGCAGAATCGTTTCACTTTGACTAAATCACATACAAAAAAATACTGTAAAATGCTTTTTCAAATTTCAGATATAACGAAGAAAAATGGGATAGCTTTATAAATGAAAATCTAAACTTGTGTGTTTCAGATTATTAGAAAAAATGTCAGCCAAGGCAATACGCGAGGCGACGGGCAAAGATCTGATTAATCGTAATCTAGTGAAGGGAACTGCTGCTGTTAAATGCCAGTTTGTTTCTATCAATGACAATACGAACTGGGTTGATATTGCTGTTGAAAATCCATGGCTCAAAACTGAGAAACTAGTTGTCAAACCTGATCAGCTGATCAAGCGACGTGGTAAATTGGGACTAATCAAAGTAAACGCTGATCTACCTACCGTTCAGAAATGGGTAGAAGAAAGGATGAACAAAGATCAACAGGTCGAAAAAGCTACTGGAAAGCTAAAGACGTTTATAATCGAGCCTTTCATACCTCACAAACCTGTAAGTAATTTTTTCAATTTTGAAAGATTTGTCGTCAATTTTATTACAGGGTGTCTACTACCTGGAAAAACTTCCTTGAATTCTCAGAGATTTTTTTTTCTCTTGGAATATCCAGGAATTCTCAGGGAATTTGTTGACGAATACGAATTTTTTTTTTATAATTCAATCAACTTATAAATAGAAAACTTACCGATACGTACTATATGCAAAGACCCAAGTATGAACAATTTTATCCAACACATATATAAAAAAAAAATTTCCGCTTCGTACTAACTAACATTGTTTAAGTGCACCACAGATGGAAAATTATCTCTCTGATGCATCTGTAAAAATTGAAAAATTGCCTAGAAAAACCTGGGATCCCCACGGAATTTGGGTCCTGACTTTATTAGGCACCCTATTATTAAAACAATATCCAATAACGCCTATTAATTGTAATTCTCCGAATTGTTCTTTACGTCAATAGGAGGAGGAAGCTTACGTCTGCATATACTCTCATCGTAAGGCAGACACAATTCTATTCCATCACCAAGGTGGAGTAGACATTGGAGATGTAGATGCCAAAGCTCTCAAGTTGGAAGTACCAGTAGGTTCATCTCCTCCTGACCAGGCTAAGCTGACTGAAAAATTATTAATCAATGTATCGCCAGCTAAAAAACCGTGAGTCATTTTCGTGATACTATCGAGTTATAAGCAACAATTTTATCTTGAACATAATTTATAGATCCCCCTCTGTTGCTGTCATAATATACACATGTTTATTGAAGAAATATTAATTACCAATCGGCACAGATCAGCTATTCAGCATATTTGTCTCCTGGTTTCAGCAAAAGTCCTTGTGTCCTTTGAGGCTTTGCTATCAATATTTCAATGTATTTGCATTTGCAGGTTTATTTCGGATAATTGGCAACATGTTACATCAATGCCAGGGTAAACCATACCTACAGACAAGTGTTTTTTGTTTGTTTTAGTGTGATCGCCAAATTCATCGAAGCTCTGTACAAATTATACGTTGAATTGTACTTCACTTACTTGGAGATAAATCCGTTGGTTGTGACAAATGACGCAATCTACATACTGGATCTTGCAGCAAAGTTGGATACTACAGCTGATTTTATCTGCCGACCCGTGTGGGGTGAAATTGATTATCCACCTCCTTTTGGTCGGGATGCTTATCCCGAAGAAGCTTATATTGCTGATCTGGATGCTAAGTCTGGTGCCAGTCTGAAATTGACAATCCTGAACAGAACGGGACGCATCTGGACGATGGTCGCTGGTGGAGGTGAGAGTTGTTACAAGTATAAGAAAACTTTGAAACTCGAAAGACCTAAATCACGTGTACTAGTTACCTGCAATCATATAATTTGCAGTTTTGTTTGCTAAAAGTATTTTTTTATTTTTTTTTTTTTATTAAAGAAGATGTTTTTCAGGTGCATCCGTTATTTATTCGGATACAATTTGCGATCTTGGCGGTGCATCAGAGTTGGCAAACTATGGCGAATACTCTGGAGCCCCCAGCGAGCAGCAAACTTATGAGTACGCGAAAACCATTCTGAGCCTGATGACAAAAGAAAAGCATCCTGATGGAAAAGTACTGATTATCGGCGGTGGTATTGCTAACTTCACAAACGTTGCAGCAACATTCAAGGGGATCGTCAAGGCTCTGCAAGAATTTCAGCCAAAGCTGATTGAATATGATATTAAAATCTTTGTGAGGAGGGCAGGGCCTAACTACCAAGAGGGTCTAAGGTAAATTAATGTCAACGAACAACACGTTGCGATGCTGTGTTTGAATTGTTAACGTTTACTGTGACTTATTTGTACCTGTGTTTACGAACAGAATTATACGCGAAGTTGGAAAGCGCCTGGGCATATGTGGCTATGTATTCGGTCCTGAAACACACATGACTGCTATCTGCGGTATGGCTCTCGGAAAGAAGCCAATTCCTGATCCTGAGGCACAGGAATTCTCGACAGCTAATTTCCTCCTCCCCTCTGGCCAGGATGTTGGTCCCCCAGCGCCACAAAAGACCAGCTCTGGCTTGCCTATGCAACAACAAAAGATAAAAGAAACCGACGTTGTTGATTCGTCTAGTGGGCAGGAGTTATTCAGCAATAAAACCAGGGCTATTATTTGGGGAATGCAAAACAGGGCTGTTCAAAGTATGCTGGACTTTGACTTTGTATGCAGGAGAACAGAACCCTCTGTAGCAGCTATTGTATATCCGTTTGTGGGTGACCACAAGCAGAAATTTTACTGGGGCCACAAAGAGGTCAGCTCGACTTATATTCAAGTTTTGATGAGTCTAACGATAAGTTTAAGAAAAGTTGTTGACAGCGCGATTCTTTTGCATAGGTATTGATTCCTGTTTACAAACATATGAAAGATGCGATGAACAAGCATCAAGATGCTGATGTCATGGTGACTTTTGCCTCCTTGCGCTCAGCTTACGACAGCACAGTTGAAACTCTTCTATTCCCACAAATCAGAACTATTGCCATTATCGCTGAAGGTATCCCTGAAAATATGACAAGGAAGTTAATTCTACTCGCTCAGGAAAAAGGAGTCACTATCATCGGACCCGCAACTGTTGGTGGTGTAAAGCCTGGATGTTTCAAAATTGGTAACACTGGAGGTATGATGGATAATATTCTACACAGCAAACTCTACAGACCAGGAAGGTGAGGTTTTTCAGTTGGTTAGGCGGTTATTTCCCGTTTATTGTCTTTTTAGACACTCGAGTCATCCAAATTTTTCTGTATTACAGCGTTGCCTATGTATCGAGATCAGGTGGTATGTCAAACGAATTGAATAATATAGTTTCCAAAGCATCTAATGGTGTATTAGAAGGAGTAGCTATCGGTGGAGATCGTTATCCTGGCACTAATTTCATGGACCATATAATGCGTTATCAAGCCAATCCCAATGTCAAGCTGATAATCCTATTGGGCGAAGTGGGTGGAGTTGAAGAGTACGAAGTTTGCGATGCTCTCAAGTCTAAGAAGATAACGAAACCTTTGGTAGCTTGGTGTATCGGTACCTGTGCCAGTATGTTCAAATCTGAAGTTCAATTTGGGCATGCTGGCTCTATTGCGCACAGTAATCTTGAAACAGCTGTGGCGAAGAACGCTGCATTGAAAGCTGCTGGAGCTTACGTTCCCGATAGCTTCGACAATCTCGGCGATCTAATCCAGAATGTCTATCAGGGATTAGTGAAAGCTGGAATCATTCGTCCTGAACCTGAAGTTCCTCCACCCACCGTACCTATGGACTATAGTTGGGCAAGGGTTGGTACACATTTTGCAAACTCCTTACACAATTTTATTCAGGGCAATTTATTACATTAGGAGATTTGTACTACTTCTATTTCAGGAACTTGGTTTGATACGAAAACCTGCATCCTTCATGACATCGATCTGCGATGAGCGTGGCCATGAGCTGCTCTATGCTGGTATGCCAGTGACGGAGGTGCTGAAACAAAATGTAGGAATTGGCGGAGTTGTGTCTTTACTGTGGTTCCAGCGATGTTTACCCGCAACTTATTGCAAATTCCTGGAAATGTCGCTGATGCTTACCGCTGATCACGGCCCAGCCGTATCAGGTGCCCACAATACTATCGTCTGTGCCCGAGCTGGAAAAGATTTAGTCAGCTCACTAGTATCTGGATTACTTACTATTGTAAGTTGTCATAAGCTTCCCGATTAATCGTGATTACGTTAAACCATCAGTGGAAAATAATTTCGAATTCTAAATGACCTGATTCCGATGTTTTACGTATTTTTTTGCCCTTGCCTACAGGGAGATCGATTTGGTGGAGCTTTAGATGGTGCAGCCCATATGTTTTCAGAAGCCTACGACGCAGGCCTTCATCCTCAGGAATTCGTAAATGACACGCGCAAGAAAGGGAAGCTTATCATGGGAATTGGGCATCGGATTAAATCCATCAATAATCCGGATATGCGCGTGAAGCTCATTAAAGAATTTGTGTTGGAAAATTTCCCTGCCAAACCACTAGTGGAATATGCTCTGGAAGTTGAAAAAATTACGACAAGTAAGAAGCCTAATCTTATTCTCAATGTCGACGGCATGATTGCATGCGCATTCGTCGATATGCTGAGAAATAGCGGCAGCTTCACGAGGGAAGAGGCTCAGGAATATATTGAAATTGGAGCTATCAACAGCCTCTTCGTACTTGGAAGGAGTATCGGTTTCATTGGTATGTATTCGATATTAGCGGGTTCACTCAAAGTATAAAATCCATATGCTCTGACAGATCACTATAAAATGAATACTTATAACCTTTTCTGTTTTCCAGGTCACTTTATGGATCAGAAGAGATTAAAACAAGGACTATATCGTCATCCCTGGGACGATATTTCTTACGTACTCCCTGAACAGTACAATTAAAGATCGTCACATCATAATCCACAATATTTGTCATAAGCGCTTAATAATAATTTCCGATTCGTACTTTTACTGATTCCTGCCTAAATCGGACAAAAAAGCCTGAGTCATATATTATTTTCCATAAAAAATTGTTTTCATGAATTTGAATATACTTGAAAATGAGCCTAGCTCTGTGAAAATACTATAATATCGTATTAGGTACATTCCACGTAAATGTCGCACCTAGGTCAGTACAGTGTCATCACACACACACGCACACACACTTTATTGTTCGTACGACTTGCAACTTTGCAATAAGGTATTAATACTTTATAGGAAGCGATAATTTGTCATCGGTTCAAAAACAGCACGATATTAAACGGTTGAATTATCACTGTCTCGTGCATTGCATTTTATTTAGCATTCCCTGTTCCTGAATGCAGTTCAAAATAGAAATTTATGTCACTCGTTATTTTGTTATCATTTTATTCTGACGTATTTATGAATTATGATGAAACACTATTTCAAGTTTGAAATTCGGTTTTCATCGATTTCATGGTTTGCTGTCACTGTTACATATTTTATAGATCACTCGGAATACAGAATGAAGTATGGAAATTCGGATAATCGATAGGTATTGTGAAACGATCAATGGCTTGATAATGGTAAAATTTTTGTTTTCAATATTATTATGCTGCAAAAAACAATAGTAATTATCACTGGAAAGAAGACATGCAGCATAAAAAACTTGGCGAATTATAATTGAAATTAATGATAATTTACACGTTGCACTTGATCATTTTTCGCTTTGAATTGAGGTGATTGAATTTCGGGCGCAGTTTGTTGGACGCATCAGAATATTATCAGGAGCACGATTATTTTATGTATTTTACCCGTATCATATATCACTCAATTCAAATGTGAACCGAATGCCGCCATCAGGTTGTATTTTAATAAAGCATTATACTTTAACTGTTGAATAATTTTCGTAAGTTTTCAATTTATAAAATTTTAATTCTAGCGCAAGAGTAGACATCTGATGGATTGATTACACGAGGACTAGAACATGTGTAAAATATTTATATGCGTATTGTTACTTAGGTTTTTACTTAGCATATTATAATTTTGTTTTTTTTCTGAATGTCTCGATAACTGTAATTATCTAATTAAAATTATAGGTGAGATTAAAATGGTTGAAGATATTACCTTCTGTATAAATGTTAACTGTAGATGCTTTTAGAAACTAAGAATATTTGAAAAACGATTTTAAAAAAATAATAAATATAAAAAAAAACCATGTCTGAGTTTAATTTTGCACTCAGACGTCCTTTTAATTACTCGTGATTTCGAAAGTAAAGTATTACAAAAAATAATTTCAAGAATCTCTTTGGTTCAGAATGATTGCTGCACTTTTGTCACAAGTAGAACTCATGCTTCACAGTTCTCGTCGGATAATTTTAGGGGCAATAGGGGAAGGCTTTGTGAAAATGGGGGGGTAGGTATTGGGGTTCCAATATTTTTTCATAAAATTCATCAAAAAAAAAAATTATACATATACTAAGATGTCAGATATTTTGGCAGTTTTGGAATTTTTTCGACTTCACTCTAAAAATATGTTCATATTATAGAAAAAAAAAATCATGTGGAAATACAAAAATTTTTGGATCACATTATGAACACGTTGCCAGGGGCGATTGAAATTTTAATCATGAAATACATAAAAAAATGTTGATGTTTTAATTATTTAGTTTTTTCATGAGCTATAATGGACTGAAAAAATCAATTTGATACTTGAGAACAATGTTTCTATTTTTAAATAAACGTAGGTATAAAATTATTTGCAATGAGCGCACATATTCTGTTGGTAACGACACTTAACTAAACCTTAAAATCCAGGATTTTGTGAAGTATTAGAGTATTGAGATTCAATTTTTTTTCTTTTTTTTTCTATGTGGAGTTGGAAGTACATAATCATTGTTCTCAAGCATCAAATTGATTTTTTCAGTCCATTTTAGTTTACGAAAAAAAAAGTAACTGAATGGTAAAAATGGTTTTAGGGGGCAATCGATTGCTTTATAGTACATTTACGGGAAACTTTCAGTTTCAGAGTCCTTACAGGTGAACATAAAAAAAGGATAATTTTAGGAAAATACTGGAACCACCGCGTAGCCTGAAAACTAGTGGTTCGTGGGTATGTAGAGTTCGTATGCATAATGTACGAGCTAAGTTCATTATTCAATTCGATAAATTGAAGCAATTATGATTTTTAATTTCATAAACTTGTACTGACGTACTGCACAGTGCGTACAAAGTATAAGCAAATCCCACTATGGTATACCTCGTTTATGCACACAATGCATTTTTTCAAATTGCAAACTAATCAAGCAGCGAACAATTCTTAAAATCCAAAATTTGATTTATCGCAGTTAAATCCGAACCAGCTGTAGCAGTAAAATGTAATTTTGCTGCTATTGCCGAGAAATACCTGCTAGATTGCATATTTGCATGATGAAAACGTGGAAACTCGAAGCTTATGTAAGGGAACCATTCTTAATAATCGTAGTTCTGTGGAGGTATACCAGTAGGTTTGCTTCCTCCTGACCAAGTTACATTGACTGAACCGATGTCGATCAACATATAACTGCCTAAAAAATCGTCGATCAATACCATTCTGTATCAAAGTAGATAAATACGACTACTTACAGTACATATATATCATAAATCACTAGTACTTTACTTACCTGAAGTAGCCCAGTGGTTGTTGCGAGTAAAAGGATCTAGACATCAACAGCCCTCTCTGCATTCGGATCAGTGAATATTCATCCACAGCATCTTGAAATTATTACCTAGATGATCCTGGTGATCACTTTGCACCAACAATACAAAGTCATCTCGATTGTTAGCTTTCATCAAATATTACCTGTATAATTACCAACTATGTACTTGATATCGTCCTTGTACAAACATAATATTTGTTCAACAGATAAGACAG
The DNA here is from genome assembly GCF_021901495.1 of Neodiprion virginianus. Classification (NCBI taxonomy): domain Eukaryota; kingdom Metazoa; phylum Arthropoda; class Insecta; order Hymenoptera; family Diprionidae; genus Neodiprion; species Neodiprion virginianus. The sequence goes on from NC_060880.1 coordinate 13,979,082, forward strand.
TATTATTCTTCAAAGTTTATTTATAATAATCATTTTGTGCGAAATACTATACTAGCATTAAATTATCTCGAATAATAAAATTGTCCATAAAGTTTTCAAAACGTGGGTATTCACTTAAGAGTAACAATTCACTGTTAAAATATATTAGTAACGACAATTTAGAGAGGGTGATAGTTATTACAATAACGTTACATTCTGTTCATCAGAGGTAAGATATAATTATTTTACATTTGTTTCATTTTCAAAACAAAAAGAGGAAAATGTTCATGTATACGTATATACATAGATACGAGATATTCCGCGCCAACTCGACAAATGATTTTCCCCCACCATTTTTGATTTCGTTCACAATTTTTACTACAGTTATCCTATCTCTAAATAGCACTCCTGAATTATTTCAGATTGTTCTCTCCAACAGTTTTATTTATAAATGTTTATACATCAAAACAGACTGACATTTGGTAAGTTTTGAAAAAATTCTCAAAAATTCTTCGACCAAACACGAACATTTGTGGCCAAATCCGAAAGTGGAAACTATTTATTTAACATTTATTTGACTAATTTCAAGAGAATAAAAATTCCTAAATTTGCTTTACTTCTTATTTTGATAGATAATTATTCATTTTTGTACGTGTATAATCATCTCTGTAGGGCACAAAAATAAATAATTACCAATAAGAATACTAAATTAAGTAAATTAAAGAATTTTTATTTTTTGTTTTAAATCAGTCAAATATAAAAAAAAAGTTTACACCTCCGGATTTGTTCTGAACCGATCGTCTACATGTCCGCTTGGTGTATACAAATAAATAAGTACCAATAAAAATACCAAATTAAACAAATTCAGGATTTTTTATTTTGTGAAATTAGACAAATAAGTATATAAATTATGGCTTCCACTACCGATTTTAGCCTAAAATAATTGTCTTTGATCGAAAAATTTTTGAGAATTATTTAGATAATTTCAAAAATGTAATTTTATTGATCTTTAAAAATGATGAAAAAATAAAAATTGGAGAGAAGAATTTGAAATAATTCAGCAGTGCTGTTTAGAGTTAGGATAATCATATAAAAAATTATGAACGAAATCAATAATGATGAGGGAAAATCATTTGTAGTGTTGGTGTGGAATACCTCATATACACGCACACATATATGTATATGTATATATGTATGTACATAATTGAAAACATAGCAGAAACCATGTTGTCATCTTGTGAATAAAAAATGTTATTGCTTTAGATTCAAATGCCTATACTTCAGGTACTAGAGATGAAAAATTAAACGCGTATCCTTCAAAGCTGATCAAAAAATTACTTTCCAGCAACGATATTTGACTTTGTTGATAAACAGGGTTCATTTCTATTTTGTTTTCGCAAAACTATCAGAACTTTCCACTCAGAACTTTTGAATGTAATTCACGTTCGATTTCAAAATTGCTACTCAGATAAATGCAAATTTAATCTAATAGCACCTCGATTACAATTTTTTGAGACAACTGTTTCTTACTTGTTATACCAGCATGTATAGAGAACTAAAAGCTCAAGAGAATTTTATATCCCACCTTCAATGTACAGTGTACTATTAAAATTGACAGCGTCAGAAATTTTGTTCTGTACAATTCGAGTTACCATCCTACAGCTCATTTTATTCTCAATATATCAAAGCACACTGGTCACCCTAAGCATCTTTTTATCGTCGTCCTCAGAAGATTTAGGATATTTGTATATTTATAAAATACTAAATATGAAAGATTTGTACAGATCATAAAATTAAATTCACCATCACACTCATTTTATTATACACATAACAATCTTAGAAGAGTCAACCATCCTTTTAAAGGATCCAGCTTTGCTGCTCTCAATCACGCGGATACCTTTCAATTGGTTATAAGCCAGATTTAATCTTTAAAAAATGTCTCCGGAATTCCCTGTTTAGGTGTGCCTGGAGATCGAAGGAAAATATCGAACCATTCGTTTTTCAATTAATGCGAACATATTATAAAATGTTCAAATGTTAACAAATGCGGTATATACATAATATATTGTGTTATATAACTTACTGTTTCTCACTGATTTATGAAAGATTCGTTATTCATATACGATCGAAAATAATACGAAAAAAAGAATCACGAAGAGATGCTATTAAAAACTGAAATAAAAGATTAATTTTTAAACATTGAATTAGTGACATAATTCAGGTTTGATGCAAGTCACAACTGGAGCCTTGTTTTAAATAATGGAAGCCAAAACTGCGGACCTAAAATTAAATTAAAAAATCTCTTGATAATCAGAATGATGTTATTATTCATTCAATACTTATATATTAAAAGTTGATGGTTTTCAATGTTTCACTCGATCATCACAGGTCAATTATTTACAGGTCATATTAACCATCACTAATTCATATTGCTCTTGATCAAAAAATTATGATCGACATTGATATCGAAGATTGTTTTGAGAACAGATAGCTTCAATCCTTCGCGAAATTTATTACAACCTGTAAAAAGTTCCAACTGACGTCGGGTATATATAATATTGTACGTTCTACTGTTTGTACAAGTCCCTCCATTATCTTTCACGCTTACTTTGTTATATTCTTAAAAATATTTTCTACCGCCACAAGACAAGTTTGTCCATTTCACATGAATTTGATTCATTGCCATTTCGGAACAGGATCAACCGACAAATCAAAAACGATTTTGGGAAACAGTTGGCTTTTCGTAGGTACCTTCTCGTCGACTGATGCCACCAAACATCACAATCGTATTGAACCTCCGGTCTGTAGTTAAAATCGTGATTCACTTTTTAATGTGTGTGTGTATGTGTGTGTAAAAGTAAAACCTATCTTTCAAACTAAAAACACAACCTTAAGTTTTATGTTCACAATGATTCACTGAGTTCACTCTCTTTCGTTAACTTCTCACACTCAAATTTGACATATTCACAAGAGGTAACAGGGGAAGTAGGGGCTACGCACACTGTTCCGTTGAGGAATCAGACTTCAATCGTTCGATTCGATATCGATTGTACTGGCGATAAGGGGAACGAGATTGATCGTTATCGGTAACAACTCGTGTCCTGTGGGGTATTAGATTTTCGTAACGACCCATTAACCAGTCCTGGCACAAACGGTGCTGCGTGTCCGCGACATTTTGCGTCGCCCACCTTGCCAGCCACTGATGAAACTTAGAGTTCAGGTGTTTCGTCACCGCCGGATGACACTGAAATCACAATGCAATTTTATACCAATAAGGCATTCCGCAAAACTGTTAGACCAACTCAATGCCCATTCTGAAGATCTTACCTGTCTAGCTCTGGTAAAGGAATTTGGCTTATAAAGGAAAGCCTCTTTGCTGGCAACATAGAGCATCCGGTAACTGTTCGGATTAAATCTGCACTGCGTACTGTCGGTATTAATTATGTCACCAGTGTCACCTGGTTCAGTCATTCTTAATGGTGCCGGCCGTTCCAAAAGTCCAGAAGAAGTTTCAACTGTTTTGTCGGTAGCCGTTATTCTAGGTAAAGGGTTTAATATTTTTAATTAAATACATTCCATTGCCATATTGTGGTATATGCTCGTACTGAAACTTACTCTGGTGTTTTGTCAGAATGAACGGTATTCAACGATGGCAACCGAGCCATCCTTGATGCACGTTTTCGCCACTCTCTGACGTTACGGTAGAGGAATACGGGCTTGCGACCTACCAAAAGTCTGTCAAACGAGCTCCAACCAGTTTCATCCATCTACAACAATCACAGTTCAATATTAACTTACTGTGAATCATTCGAATGATGTCGAATCTAATGGAGTATTCAGGAAGTTGAACTTTTTCAGTCTGATGTAGTGACAATCGATTTGATAAATTTTTCATTGGAGGTATGTTGTGTTAGCAAAAATTTTAGACTTTCAAAAATTTTCGCGAGTTACTTAACCTGTCTAGGCAAATTAATGAAATTCTTTTTTTTCTAAATTGCAGTTACACGCAAAAAACAAATATATATATATATAAATATATATACACATCAATAGTGATTTTTGCTATAGATAGATTTTGTATGATTGAAACAGGTATCATCCAATGCTTCTTCATTTTTAGATACATTAAAGCTTAGCTATTATGTAATTTTTTTTCAAATGCAGTGATATGTTATCTAGGCACTAACAAAGTCAATGTTCTTTTTTCTACAAATCCTTCTCACGAACGACTGCTCAAGAGAACCTTTTTCTTTATAAAACTGGACAAACTACATTATTTGAACTTGAATTCTTCTGAATAAAAATTAAACAATATTTTCACTTAGATTACTGGTTATTAGATTTGATCCGTCAACTTCTTTTCAACTTTTGCAATTATTTGGAACTCGAATCCTAGTTGCTGGAAGATACGGGAGAAAGAGCTGTATGAATTTCCTAAAACAAGACTCAATGTAGTCATCCGTTAAAAAAGAATACAAAACAAAAAAGAAGAAAAAAAAAAACGGAATACCTACATTCTTACTGAGATTGCGATACAAAAGGTAGAGAAGTAAAATCTTATCCAGTTGATAATTCAATAGTAAAGTGGTAAACATAGGATAAACATAATTTTCTTAAGTATAACAATATAAAAATTATAATAAACTATTAAGACACTGCTAATGTAACTTAGGCATACTAATTAAAAAATGTATCAACTCTCTGCCAGATCCAATGATTTTACAATAAAATAATCAACATTCATTGAATGTGGCACAAAGGTGTGTTAGAAAAGAGATATATTATTCTCTCTGTACGTTGGTTTCCCAAAAAAGATACGTACGTCATTATGAACTGGTTTTGACTGAATATAGCAGGGATAAAATGTACTAAGCCAAAATCAAATTGTTAAAGAATGACTCCGCTATAAAGAAAGACCTGAGATTGTAAGAGGAAGCGAAAGGTAAGAACTCAAGAAGATACCATTACATTTATAGCAATGCAAAGTTTTTTTAGAACCAATGTCAAAAGTTGTCCTCTGATGAGAAAAGAAATTGGTAAACTTAAAAGTAGTAAGAAAGTAAAAAAATGTAATTTTTTTTGGAGACAAACTGATAATTTAGTGGTACAAAAATGATAGACGATCATGTTTAAAAGCATTGTTCATGTATTTCAATATCTCTCTCTTCTATACAATATATATATATATATATATATATATGAATATACATGTATATAAATTTGATTTATATACATGTATATACACACACACTCCATATATAATTTATAGTTACAAAATATATATCTTATCATATGTTTCAAGATTAAAATTCATCATATAAAGAGATAAAAGTTGGGAAACAGAAAACGGGGGATGGGAGAGGAAATGACAAGGGAGCTACATTCGCACAGGACTTGCTGGACTCGAGTTGAAGTTAAATAATGATGTTATGGCAATCAAATCTTTGGTTACAACCGGGTAGTACGTATCCTATAGACGCAGACATACGATTCGACAAAGGGTCACGTGCATAATGAGATCAAGACAAGTAGATTTTTAATTCTTCAAACGTATATTAAAATATCGTACTAATAATGCTAGTGGCATGTAAGACAATAAATATGATAAAGAAAATAGTCATCTGCGCTTTCCCATAATACAATGACAATTCTCTGATTGATATTCAGTCGATATGTGATCACAGGCATAATATCAGACTGTGAGAGGAGAGATTTTTTTGAGATGTCAAAGAATTTTCTGCACAAACATTTCAGGAAGATGGTTTTCAACCAAAGTTTTGAATCAATAGCCATTAACGAGTCAGCACATATAAGGTGGTCTAGTCGTTACAATGAAACCTTTAGGAAGCTCTCCGAGATAGTGATACTATTCATGGAATGACGCGAATTGTGAATCCTGCACGCTAGCGAATTCACTTCTTTGGCAACATCTGACTCTAAAAGAGGGTAGCCGTGTAGCACAATAGTAGTCAGGGGAAAAAGTAGTGAATTTTGAATTAAAAATATAAGAGGTGAACCAGCGAAATCTCTCTATCTTAAAATTATCGCTACACATCAAAGCATGTGTTTCTCTATCTTTTTTCTCCACAAATTCTATGAAAAGCTCCATTTACACATTAGAAAATCGGAAATTTTGTTTGTTTTGTAGTCCGGATTGGAATAGTAAAGAAATTTAGAAAAATCCAAGCTGCGCTAGGGTTTTAGCCACTTAATTAATGGAGTCCAAATTTCGATGTTTCACAAAATTTACAAAAATTTTCTGCTCATTTCCTTCTCTCACGCGCAATGTAAGAGTATTAGTTTTTTGACTTATTATTTGTTTATTAGTTCTCATAGTGAATAAATTAGTACAGTTTTTTAAATTCAAAGGCATCTCTATTAATTCCAAAAGGCTTCACCGATCTATCTCATGAGAGTGACAAGAATTACTTCACAAATTAACACTACTGCTATCTTAAATAATGTATCAAAATCTATGTACAATTTTTTTATGGTGCAATATTTACAGTTTCTCTTAATTTCTTCGTTTTCCTGTTTTCTTTCCTTCAAAGATTTTGGACAAACGACGATAGTACTTTTTGGTCACCAGGCATCTTGCCATTAGGACGTCACTGGATTATTATCATTATAATTATTATATGCTTTTTTGAGGGTAATATTAAAAAAATTGTCTATCACAAATATTGTATACAAACATTTTTATACAACGAATAATAATTTATTGCAAAAGTGAAAGTTAGCTGTCAGCCCATTATTCACTCAAATGTCGTGAAACGAATATCAAATCATCATACATGGGGTTCCGTAATTACTTAGCGATTGTAGCACCCATAAGTGAGACGAGACACGTATACGGAGCCTACAAGATTTCATTTCAGACTATCATTTCCTTCACCATTTACGATTAAAATTAACCTTTCGAAAACGATTAGCATCATTTCATATCGCATATACATAAAAAATACACCGGGGAACTCACATTGCCACAAAGTTTTAAAAATATTGTACTAAAGAATGATCCCGTCCCATACGACAAATTAGAAAATCAGTTACTCGAATATGTATAAAGTTACGAATTAATGATGTTATTTGTACATAAAACTCAAATGAAGATGAGAAATTTATGGTATTTGTTCAAGATCGATTTCGGTATTTTGAGTTTGTACAAGTATTTTGGAAAAATTTATGCAAATTCATCACTAATCGCAGTCTATGGACACATTTGAAGAGAAAAAGAATTCATTAGTTACGTACACAGGTACATCTTTAGTATATTAGTGTCATTCAAATAGGAAGTTCTGCATACACCATCAATAATCCAATCACGGTATACTTTTTGCACAAAAGAAATGACCGATTAACAGCTATTGTTGATTCTGTTACATTTCATTAGCGTAAACCAGTGGTGTATATATAAGGACAACCGCTACATTAAATCTACGATCATTACTGAAAGGTATGTCATCATCTGATTTGACCAACGACAGTCGGGACAATAGCAAACGCAGTCAGATTAAATCGCGAGTAATATTGAAGAGCTATCATGCTTTGCAGAGATATTCAAGTGAATTAATCGAATTCTAACTAACAACTCCGTCTCAGCTATCGCAGGGGTCAGACTGTTCCTTCGTTTTTTAGATTTTGCAAACCTGACCATCGTTCAAGTTTAGTGTGAATCAATTTTCGTAGAGAAATAATGAAATGGATACAGGTTTTCTGTATTTAACTGCAAAAATACGAATACACGTCGTGGTGATAAGTTTGTCAGTGCATTGTTAACCTTACACTAAATGAAAATATGTGCAAACTTGAATTTCGTTTGGGCAAAAGTACCGTGTGACTGAATTATTGTTGTACAGAGATAATGTGCCACTGTTAAATTGACAATCCTGCATGTCGAAACGACAAACGATGAAGTCGAAGTTCCAGACGATACTTTGATCTGACTTGGATGAATATCGATCACCCTTCCCAGCAGTTTGACACAGAAATTATTCGGGGTGCCCAAATGAATGCAAACTACAATGTCAGCAATGTTTTATGATTATGGGTGTGGTCCTATACCTTCTTGTTAATATCAGCGTTCTTGCGCTTTCTGCCCCTGCCCCCCCTTCCTGCCTGGTCGCTACTCACAGGATGATTGGCTGCCGCGTCGTTGTCTACAGAGGTAGGAATGTCCTTTGGACTTGTCTGGCCAAGAGGAGCGGGGTATCTCTCCACGTAGGTCGACCATTTTTCTGCCGTACTTATACCCTCTCTCTGCCGTTCTCTTTCGCTCTCTCGGTCCCTGCATCCGCCCTCCGTCGTGTCTTCACTTTCAGTGTCTAGCAGCTCCATTGTTATTTTGCAGTCTTTTTTGTACTGCAATAAGTTAACAAAACCAAGGTAACGACAATCGAAACTACATTCGGATATAATTTTACATGAGTTGCGTTTAATATTTGGGTATACGCTATGCATCTATGCACAACTCTTGGAGGTTCTTACACATTATCCAATTTAAAATCACGGTCTAGCCAGATATGCTTCACGATCTTGAATTACGTGTATTTCACACTTGCCACGATATTGATTCAATTGCAGATTTCATGTTGAAATGTACTTAGAAATTTTGTCATATGGAGAGTAGCCTCAAGTAGACCGTAATGATTGTAAGAGTTCTCGATAAAGGACCGGTAAATAAAACTTGGAATCAAATAACAAAGAAAAAAATAAAAAAGAAAAAAAAAATAAAGCAAATAAGCAAATCAACGAAATACTCACAATATGTATTTTGAAACAATTCTCATCAGTCATAGCTCTCTCTGCTTTACGCTGGTAGGCGGTTTCTGCTCCTAGCCTCAGATAGGCAGTGGCGCACAAACCACCAGCTCCGCTACTTTCCTTTGGCTGCCTTTGTTCTCGTTGGAATAACTCCATGCACTGCTGACACGTTGGATCAGAAACCAAATGCTGCAACTAAACAGACGAAAAATAGTTTAAGCACCGTAAAAATATTATCGACATGAAAGAGGATGCAAAAAATTCGTCATTAATTTCACGTGTGCTAAAGACTTGTGATGATATATATTGTTCCGTATTTCACTCAGTAATTAGAATTTATGTTAACGTACTTGTCTTACAGCATATGTGACCACCTTATCCAAGGTAAAGGCAATATACGCGTGGATGCCGAACATTTCACGTAGCGTATCTTCGTACGCTGTGCTTTCCATGTTGCCATCTAAAACATTCTTCACCATGTCCAAGAACGCTGGATAATAATCCTCTATTTCTATTTCATCTGCAGCAAAAGAAAGAAAAACATTACAAAATGTTGTTGCTACTGACAACAATTCAAAAGTGCGGAAAATCGACGAGATTACACACTTTTTGGTTTTAATCTCAATGCAACCGCTGTGCTCTCCTTTCGTTGTTGTTTGTATCTGGATTCTTCTTCAGCCAAGGCAACCGCTCTTTCGTACATCTTTGTTAACCTCTCGCACAGAATTTGATGTAACCTCAGAAAAAGGTACCAGTTGTTACTGCCCATGAACAGGGTGTACGCCTCTTCGGGATCGGCGGATAAGGCATGGGAGGGAGGTTTTAGATCTGGATCACTTTTCACGTGTGCAGAAGAAAAGTTGGGTGAAGCCACTGCTTTGTTTCTACTCCCGTGAAGACCACCAGATGTTATCGTCAACGACGATATATGAGAGCTGCTACACGCAGGTGAGTCTATGTCCTCTTTTTCATCTGCAAGTTTCAACATGAAATTCACGTAGACGAAACAATGGCGAGGGGGAAATGCTTGTAGTTTTGCAGAGCGTAGATCAAAGTTTGAACTTACCATCTTCGTCGCGCTCATCGTCGCTCAGTTCTTGTCGTGGATGAAAAAATAGGTCAGGGATAAAGTGCTTTAGAAGCAACTTTATCTGTTGCTTGTCTTCCTTGTGAATAGCTGTCTGTCTCTTCACGTGATGAATTAGGAGATTGGCTGCGTCATCGAGTACGGACTTGTCTTTGTATGCCAGCACCATATGTGGACCACCTCCCCCTTGTGCCTCTGCATTACTGTCGTCTGCTTGCTCATGCCTCTGTTAAGTTATAAAGATTATTAGGTGAGACAAGTTCCCGTTGGAGTCAAGACATGTAGAATTCTGGTAGAATCGACTTTACCTCATCGTAAAGTGTTTCAATTTCATTGAAGAGACTTTTCGATCTGAGCGCCTTGACATCATTTTGTTTGAAATTTATACACTGGTGATCCAAGGATTTCAAATAGTACTTTTCGTTTTGTTCTCTCCATATTTTATTGAACCCTTTTTGAGCTTCTCTCCATTCCTCCTCCTTGCTTTTAAGCCTCCTAAGAACGACCGGCACCGCAATAACAGGATTTTTCTTCAACCCGTCAATAATGTCCGCAGCCTTGTCACCGTATATCCTCCTCAGAGCTCTCTGGTGTATTGTCGGCGAACAGCCTCCCAGACAATCATCTAATCTGAACTTTTGTATCTCCTCCGAGCTCATCCTACTCATTTTCTTGTGTACACCTTCCAGGACTCGAATCGTCGCTGCGTTTGTTTCTATAACACCGTCCAGTTCAAACCGTTCGTCCTCACAGCGGTATATGAACTCTTCATACTGAGTTTTTCTACAGGATTGACAATTTCATAAAGTATGCACTTATTTGAAACCGATAATTAAAATATGATTGCCTTTCAAGTATAGTAACTTCTATCTTACCTTGAAGTAACAAAGGTACTGTCTTCAGACCATGTTGGGAAAGATACCCACGTATCGTTCAGCACCTCTTTACACAATTGCGTCCTACCGGTGCATTTAGGCTGAACGTACGATTTAGGTAACGCACAATAGGATGCGCCGAGCCGTTTGCAAGTGGAGTAATCTATTTCCATAGCCAAATCTCCTTGGGGACGGTCTTGGTGACTTCTGACGACATTGTTAGGAAGCGTTTCGACGTTCAAACCACCGGTTGTAGTGGACATAGAAGTTGAGGAGTCCGGAGAGTGACCCAAGAAATCTTTGAACCATCGCAATAGTTCTGGGAATCTGCCCAAGAACGGTGTTACCAATTGTATGAGTTCTGTCTTGGACACGATTTCTTGATTGAACAGAACCAAACAGCGTAAGAAATTCTCATAGACTTCTTGCGATCTCAGGGCCTTCCGCACCTATGAACCAATTACATTTCGTTTACTTTTCCATGTATCTTGATTCATCTTAATTGGTACAATCTAGCAGTAACTGAAATTAGTCTTTAGTTTCACAAAATAATTTAACTTACTTTATCGAAAAAGGCATAATCGTTAAGGCTTCCATATTTTCCAGCATCGGCGAATGTCACATCTCTCAGCGTAGCCATTTTGTGCTTTTTTGATGGTGGCTGACCGTGTTGAGTGTGATGCGAATTGCCAGTGGTTCCCGATGTTGAAAAGGACGGACTTCTTTTCAGCTGACCGGTGCTATGACCAAACTTCTGACCGCTATTCAAATCCCTGGCTCCCACCCCTCTCTCTCGGTCCCTCTCTCTATGATCTCTGTTGTCTCGTTCTACTCCGCTTAAGCTTCCGCTTTCTCTGTGTTCTCTAGGTATGTTCCCTGAACTGTTGTACAACGCTTTCAATCCTAGGGGTTTTTTAACGATCGCCGAATGATCGTTAACCGCCCCACCTTTGTTACTCTGGAACATAGCAGACTGGCACCAGTTAGAATTAAATGATTATTTCTCTGCGAACTAAATGCACATCCTGTCACAGTTTCATGTCAATCAGATGCACAGAGACGAGCATAACGAATAAACTGTGTAAAACTTTCCAAATGAATTTAGAACCAAAAATTTATCCTCAACTGACAAATAAACACTCACCAGGGCACTTTGTTGGTTCGTAGCATCAGGCAAAAATTGTCCAAACTCAGCGAGGAGATCTTCTTGATTTTCAAAAAGTTTAGCGACTTGACTGTAGACCTCTGCCTCTGTTAGATGTTTCCCACTTCCTCCTCCGACAGCTGCTCCTCCTCCAGTTACCATATGACCGGATTCTTTTAAGTTGCGTTGTTCCTTTTGATAGGTATGCAAAATCTCCAAAAATCGCTTATACTTTTCAGGCTGACCTTGGAATCGATTCTATAAAGAGGTATGCATATATAAATTCAACAACCCGATGACATATTTTCTCAAGGTTTTTGCAAGTAAAGCAACGAATAAAAATTGTATTTCTACCTTAATCTTGTTCACGTAATTGATGGCATGATTGAATTCCACAGGTTGACTTTGCTGCGTCTGACCACTATTCGGTGTACCATCTTGTGCCTGGCTCAAAGCTTGACTGACAGCAGCTTGGGCTTGAGCCGTGCTTATGTGCGAATTGTTGTACGATTGGACCGGCGGTGATGACGGAGCATGAACGGTTAAGCTATTGTTTGGAATGTTATTTCCAATGGCGTGGTGTATGCTGCCAGATCTGTAGAGTGGATAGAATGTATATGTCGAATATCGCGGATAGGACAAGAATGAAAAAAATGCATCTACTCAAATAAAATTCCTTGCTCACCCTTGCATGATTTGTAGGACGGATGGAGCCTTGGCCGGCTGAGTAGGCGGACTGGCAATGGGTGGTGAACCAACATTGCCTGTGCAGTGATGAGATAATGTTGGGGTATGCGTAGCAGTCGGACTAGGCATACTAACCGATACTTGGAAAGCGTATCCCTGTTCGTCGGCTTGTACTTCTATTTTATAACCAGGTGGTAAAAACGTATTGAAGCCAACTATGAGCTGGGGATGTCCCTTGAAAAGGTTGCTGACTCTCTTAATAACACCTGGTGTGTCTATGCTCTGAGACTTGAACTCTTTCATGATATCCAAGAAGTCATTGTACACCTAACCAAGAAAGAATCACATTTATCAAAGTCCCATTCAACGACAAAGTTAAAAAGAGAATAAACCTAAAACTGGATATCTGACAATCTTTCTTACCTGCGGTTGATTGTTGAACTTGTATTTGACTTGATCGAGGTAATGCAGAGCATCTTCAACCTTCAATCTTTGGAACTGTTGCGCCCCTCCGCTCAAGCTGCTCCCTGGAGCCGTGGGCGTAGGCGGTGTTGTGCTACCAGAATGCACCTATAACACAGTTACAAAAAATTCTAGAGAAATCCAAAAACTGCATAGAGTTCAATGCACTGTTTCTACCTGTGTTTGGCCCCTTATCGCTTCGGAAAATATTATATAACCTCAATCTTTAGATCCCTTATAAGTTGGAGAATATTTGTGTTATAAAGTAAACAATAAATACTTGTAGATGTGATCTGTTAGGTGAAAAAAAAATCGATACATTGGTTACCATTAGCGTGTTACACACATAGTTCAAGTACTCAACTACAGTATTCAATTACCAATAAAGTGCTATCGCTATCAATCACATTTCAGGTATAACGATAACTGTTGAACTCGAAAAGAAACAAGGGAACACCAATTAGAATGACTAGGAGGAAAGAAAAAGATGTTTATGACAATTCGTTCATGTTGGATCATTCTGGAAGTACAATTGCATCAATGTGCATGAATTTAAAAAGAACATTCTCGGTTCCATATCTAAGGCAATTATTATTCTTCGACTACTTGCTTCGCAGACTCTCGATTATCGAAACAATCTTTACCTTTACACTGGAAGGGGCAGGAGTAGGCATTACTACGGCTACTGGGTATTGCTGTTGCGCCTGAACGGCGCCAAACTGGATGCTGCCTGGCATCTCCTTGGAAGTTATCGGCCTAATTGGCTGACCAGGCCCAATTCCAACGGCCAAACCACTGTTAGGACGGTAGTCTATGTTCTCTCCGACTTCTAACCCGCCCCCACCACCTATGCCACCTCCTCCTGCACCTCCCGATGAATGTTTCAACGCTGCTGCTGCTGCTGCCGATGCTACCTCGTCCACCCCACGAGTACGTTTCATCTCAAATCACATTGGAAATGCTGGAACCAGAAGGGTAGGTAAACATTGAAAGTAATGCATAGGTATATTCTCTTAATGCGAAAGATACTGATGAAAGTCGGGAGGAAAGAAATAAAAATTTGTCCAGGTAGTCAAACAATGGACAGAGAATGATAAAAGTGTTCCTTTTACTGTAAATTTACGAATGAAACCGCATACAAACGAGTTAATTATTACAGCACTGGATGACGGTCCCCCAAAAGAAAAAATGTTCCACCGATTTAAGGTTACGTGTAACTTACGCAGAAATGTTCAAAGAAAAAAACGAAGCCGTAGAAAGTAAGGGACAGAAAAGAAGGATGCTGGCGGAATATCAGCAATGAAAGTGGTTAAAAATCAAAACGATAAACGGGGGTGGCGGGCAAATATGGAAAATATTCGCGGGAGCGCGGGTACGAGCTTCGGTGCCCTTCGGGGAGTCTTGAAAGCATAAAAGGTTAAAAATAGACTCGGGACTCGGTGGTGAAAACGCGGGCGTGTGTAGTCCAAGCTAAATCATATGTTGGTTGCCATGGCGTGCCCGGCTATCTCTTCAGCGTCTCCAGGGGCCGGACCCGATATGACGGTTTACAAAATTACGTACCCTTCTCCTAGCATCACTTCTACAAAATTCACTCCGCCTTTTTATCGTGCACTGCGATTTACCCACTCTTTTCAACGTGCATTTATTCCGAACAACCGGTAAAAATCTCTTTCTTCGGTGCAATTTGATCATATTTCGACACTCTACGTACTCTTTCCTCTTTAACCGTTCTCTAACCTGCAAATCGGCAACGTTTCGACAACGTTTCACATTTCACGGCTCAGCTCGACATATTTTCAGAGAAGCTGCCGCTGAATATTGTTTCATGCCTGACTCAAATCGTGAGCGAGCAGTAGGAGGTAAGCGTCATTTTGTTTTTTCAACTCCTTTGCAAAGCATCATTTTCGATCAACGTTCGGGGTAGTGTACAGTTGAAGATATGTAAGAGAGAGAGGGAGAGAAATGGGAAATAAGAGAAGGAAAAGCAGAACTTGACGTGTACGGAAATAAACGCTTCTCGAGAAATCCGTGTGAAGAGAAAAGAACTTTAGATATTGAGGACTGTACTCTCGTTCGCTACACGGTTGCGACTTGGATAACAGTGTTGTTGGCGGTTTGTAGAGAAAAGACTGAGTAAAATAAAAACTCCGAGTCGTCTGCCAATAATCTAATTGTAAACAACGAAACTCCAAGTTATTCTCTTAGCACTATTGTTACGCAATAATAAAGAGAAATACGTTACACATTTCACGTTGTTTCTCGCGAACGAACTGCAGGGTGCCTCTCCTCCCGGAGAGGAAGCCGGCCTCGTAATTTTCAACCACTTCCACTTGAATTTTCTTCAGGAAAGATGTAAAAGAATGAGGAAAAAACCGATACTCCTACTCAACAACCCGATATCAAGTATCGTACCGAATTCCGATCAACGTTATCATCGTTTGCTTCAGTCACACGTTGAGAAACCGGTCACGAAAAACCAATAAAAACTCCATGAATGAAATAAGAACGGTTTAGTGAAACACAGAGCGTGTAATAATAATGCAAAAATCAAATTAACAAAGAAACAACGATGCTCCAACATACGACGTCTCGTGTGCTTTTACGTATTCATACGCGAAACTTCGTACACGCGTATTCCAATTCAAACAAAAACTTTCACCTCCCGATCATCGTTTCACTACAACGACACTCATTCGCTAATAAAGGTGATCAGTCAATATATTTTATAAATATCCCGGAAATTCACGGGGGAAAAGATAATCTCCACAAGGGACATTGTCACCGCTACGGGGGTACTCGAAGAACTATTGGATTTTGTATGGCAAACAAGGAACCGACGGGTAGTGCACGGCAATCGGAGTGGGGGGGCGGCTCTGCAGGGGCGTAATTCGAGGGCACTTTGCGTCGCTTCGTTTCCCTGCCAACCGGTCCCACCGGCTGCTGGTACAAGAGATGCATTCGTTTTAACCAACTAAGGTAACATCGGTTTGCGCTCAGAGTTCTGCGTATTTCTAACGGTGGGCACATCGGGAGCACCGAAACGTCAACGTTTTTTTAAAAGTGACGGTGTAAGATAATATGTCCAATGAACGGAGTGAACAAGTTCGATGAAAATTTACAAATTTTCAGAGATAACGCGGAGCAGTTTATCAACGAGTCGAAAAACCATCGCGACACGCTCGTTCGGACGGTAAATTTTGCCGTTCTAATCGGAATACGGGACCTGATAGGGGGTTTGGTGTCTCCCTTTTTTCACCCACGGACACGCCCCTGAAACTAGCGGCGACGACGGAGGCCGCCAAACGGCGCGCGCAGGTTAACGAAATACCGGAGCGACGGCCATCTTTATGCGGCCAACAGCTGTTCCCGGCAGCGAGCAAACTCCCCCTGGTTATCTGGGTCACGGGAAACTGCGCAACACTCTCCGGATCTGTCGGGAGTACGATTTATTCGGGTAAAATAGACGGTGGAGTACCATCGCGATTGTGAAAAATGTTGAAGAAAATCTTCCAGGATGCCAAATGCAAGTACCTGAATCCTGTATCAATTCGAAATTCGCAGCGATTTGTTCCAAGTCGCAGAGTATATGCCGGCGCGTCTCATTGGCTCGCTTGCAAAGGACTCGACGCTCATTGGCTGTGTGTTTCTAGACCCGGGAATGGACGGCAGGCGGCAGGAGAAAACTCGGGGCAACGTAACAACGCCGTCGCCGTGATTCTGTCGTCATGTTCGAGACGCGGGCGAGCAAAGCTGGGACGACTACGCAACGACGACGCGTGTATTATCGAGTATATGTAATATGGAAGGTAATTCGCGTCACCCCTTGACCAACCTATCGGAGGACATAATCGCACACACATGCTCGTCGTGCTCACGTTTGGCAGCGAGGGTGTGAGTGAATTAATCAATCCAGGCGCATTCAGCTCTTTCCGGATCTCCGTTAAATATATGCCAAAAATCACCGGCATCAAATCGTAAACAATGATATAATCTGTGTATACACATGTTATAAATTTTGACGTGCAAAGACTTTTTCATTTCTTACGTGATGCGTTCAATCCCTAAGCAATATAATTCATCTCCGATTGTCGTGTGGTAAACAAGAACAGCAGGAGGAAGCGTGACAAAAATTTTATCTACGATATAGGCGAAGTCTTGGAAAAAATAATCAAATGCCTCCGAGCGTATTCTGATCACAAAATATTAAAAGAACGTACATGCATATTAGCATTTGTGTATGTACCGTATGTTGTATTGAAAAAATAAATGTACGTGAGTATAAATACTATAATCTACCTTGGTCTTTCTTGACGAGCGAAAACATATGCAATTCTCTGGAAAGTAATTTGTCAAATCGAAATAAAACACCAGCAACAGCACCAGTAGCAAAAACAACGTCCTGTCGATCGATTGGGTATTAAATAACACTAATGAAAATAACGAGAATAAATGATTGAAAGCATATAACGTAAACATCACGGTGTGTTTCACAGTTTGAAAAATATCTTTCGATAAAGTAGAACCGCAGCTAGCAGCAGTAAAGGATCAAGGTCAAAATTTAATCGCGATAAGCCGGATCTTCTACACGTTGTACGGACATTCATTGATCCGTAGTGTAAATGTTTTACGTTTTTCCCTCCCGATTGAACGGTATCGCATCCATCCTGAAAGTAGCGTAGTACGCGATCAAAGAATGCCAGCGCAAAACACAGTAGGAGGTCATCCATCCGGACATAAGTGAGCGAGGAGGAGCATTCAGCTAAACTCAATCCGTGAGCTACTTCTCAAGTGTAAAATAGAAAAAACTACTTTTTCCGAAAAGTACACGAAGGACACTTATACATATAGCTATGTATTTGTTTTGTTCAGACAGGTATCGAAGCTAGGGTTCGTGCGATATCTTACGATACAACAGCAACCTTGCTCTCTCTCGTCTCCATATGGACAGCCACATACGGTCGACATTCGGATAAGCGCCAATGACCGAACTGGGAGAGAGGGACGAAAACGGACGAAGCATCATCGTCAGGTTGGGGGTGCATCACGGTAGTGGTTCTCTCTAGCTGCCTGTCCCTCGTCCGAGTAAGCAAGCCCGACGCCGCCATCCATCGCTCGCTCTCAACCAGGCTTGTTGTGTCACCTAGTCGACGCTGACGCCCGTCGCCACACCTCGAGCACGCCCTTTCGATTTTTACGTACATTTCCTGCAGCGGTCACACTATCGTCACCAGGGATTCCGTTGTTTCACCGGATATTTTGGTTATTCTCTTTTATTTCTTCGTTATTCTATCGTTTCGAGTACGGATGACAAGGGAGTGGGGAAAGGGAGAGAAAGAGGGGGAGGGAGAGAGAGAGAGAGTGGAGAGGGGGAGGCCCGTCCGCGCGTGGTAGTTATCTGCCGCATATATGCATGTAGCCCGAGGTGTGTAAAAGCTGTATCATCGTCAGTTATTAGATATTGAGGTGGGGATGGAATACCAGGTGGGGGAGTTCGGTTCCGACGACTACTATTTTGCTGCTTTCCATCTGTGTAACGTATCAACAAGCCGGGGAAGGTGGAAAGAACAAGGAGAAATAAGAAAAAAAAAATAAAGAAAGAAGACGAAGGAGAAGAAGCCTCGAAGTCGGTCTTATTTTGGCCGCTAACGAAAAAATGTGACAACGCAGCCACGTCGTCCGTCGTAGCGCGAGTCCAGTCAGAGGCAGAGACGCAGAGGTGAGCCTTCGACCGTGCGCGCGCGGCTCTCCCGATAATCAGAAATACAGCGTTGCCGCGAGCCCGCGTTCGTCGCATATACGTATGTTTCTATTGCTGCTCGGGAGCGAAATATCCCCACCGCTGATCCTTTAGCCCCTCGCCGTTGCCAGGGCCGTGCCAAGCGGCGAAACATACGCGTGGCGTCGACATTTTTCATTTCGTTTTATTTCTTTGCGAATAAACTTGTACATGTCAAAATAAAAATGCCAGAAATTTTAACTCGTCTTACGTTTCAGAAGATGCGGGGAATAGCTGAAAGGATGGTCTCCCGATTTTTCGTGGATAAAAGAAAATATACGCTACTGGTCGAAAGATATACGTAAGGCTGTACCGTATTGGCCCGGGTTTGAGAGAGGAGTCAACGGATTGGCGGACCAAGTCCACACACGCGAGATGAGGGACTTTTGCGTTCGACAATGACAGATTTTTACCCCCCGAGAAGATGTGTCACTAACTTTGACAGTGGGTAACGTTTATCTTGGTATTACATATTCGTACTCGTATTGCAAGCGACTTAAAAAATCAGTTTCATAGGGATACCCACAAATTGGACGAAGTGAAATTTTCTAATTGAATTCAATAGATTCTAAAAATTCAAAAGATGTACAAAAGAGTATAAGCTGTGCGTGGTTGCGTTCCATCAATTCCCTGTATCGTAGTTTTGTATGGTATACCATTCTTTTTTCAGAATTACCTTTGAAAAGCTTTTGCATTGAAGCTAGCAAATGACAGAGAAAGGTATTAATAGTGCGATTATTCGATGGATCCGCTTTGTCAGGAGTCTTCCTTTATCGCAAACTCCAAAATCGGCGAAAATCTTTGAACTGACGGACGTTAATATATGACTAATCAAACGCCGTAAACCACAATCAATTTGCCATTATTTCGTGAATAAATTGATGGCATTGCCGTATCGATATTCCCAGTTACATGTGGATGTGCCGTTTATGTATGGTAATTCGTCACAATTAGGCTGTAATTGATGTTCGTTCTACTAAAAGATCTGATTCACATGAAAGTATATGCATTATACTTATAGATATATGACAACGTTTCTTCGCTTGTTCAATTACAAATTTACAGATTCCAAATACTCTCAACAATAAGTAGTAAATGCCTGAATAAATGGGGCAGACGTCAAAAGTTCGGTACGAAATTTCGTTAAAGAAAATACTCGCAACGTCGAAGAGGCCGTGGTTCCCGCGCTTTGCACCGCGACACGACGCGGGAGTTGGTGAGGGACAGGGGAACGGAGAGAAATTTTTTTGTATCGACGGCCCTGAGGAGCCAGTCTTTTTAGTGGACAGAGAGCCGTTCTAAGGCACACGCCATGAGAATATGACAAAAGTAGTTCCTCCCCCACGCAATATACTCTCGTTCCATAATATGAGGTCCTGCATCGAGTGTACGTACATACATAGCCAACGATCAATCTTCTATCCTTCGTCGACTCAAAGCTTTGGATTTTCCACCGCGAATTATTGTGGCAGTGTGCGCACGCGCGTTTATGTGTCCGAAGATTATTCAGGCAACCGATGAACTACCTACTTGGCCTGTCAAATCACGCGTACCTGTGCAACAGCAACAGCAGCAGCAGCGGCGGCGGCTTTCTTCGTAGTCAGTGTTGTGCAAATTCTCAATAAATATTCGTTGAATTTGATGTTGGGAAATTTCTCTTTCTGACATTCGTATCGTTGGCATTTCAACGCGGTACTAAATTTCGTGAATTATGCATTGGAATATAATAGCTGTTGGATATACGGAAGCGTGCGCACGTATATTTTCCCCGTTGTTTCCTGGTGATTCTTCGCATTTTGCGCGCAAACCCGACGGCGACGATGTACGCAGCACGAGGCGCGAGGCAGGGAGAGCCATCGTTATTATACGGCGGCGTGTGCACCGGAATCGATATTTGAAGCGTGCGTTCCGTTTCTGCGTGGCTGGTGGTCGCTTCTCTCACATTCGCGCATCCCGCGGTCCTACGCGAAACGCGCGGGCGAGCCAAACGATGGGCTCTCGCTCGAAACAGAGACGAAAAACGTATAACAACAAATACATTCAGCGATGAATTCCTTCTCTAAACACTCACCCAGCCGATTGCATAGGTACGCAATGCGGGTATAACGCGTTTGCAATTACGGATGTTGTTTACAGGAGATTAATCGCCGCACATAGTAGTCGCACAACTGGCTGCAAGGATACAACATGATAAAGAAAGTATCTATATGAAAAAGCCACCGATATCAAAATGACAGTCCGTAGGGTTTTTCATCGTGATTCAATTATTTTAACGCAAAATTACATCGTACGCGATTTTCACTCAAATTTAAATGAAAAACCCTACATCCCTAATCGAATCGTGTCGCACTGCATTGCGATGGCTAAAACTCTAGTAGGCGATGTTCTGTTCTGATTTTTCTAAAATAGTTCGTGGTAATCATCTGTCAATCTGTGGCATGCGTACGCGTGTGAGCAACTACTCTCATTCCAGTAAAATTATTCAATGGCAGAATGCGACAACAGGTAAATTTCAATTATGAAAGTGGGTGAAAAATCCGACGGATTTATATTATTCTCGGTTGGGTATTACGCGAAACGAACGATTATTTCGAACGAGGCTCCCGCGGATCCGAATGTTTTCTTCTCCATAACGCGGCTGCGGCGATGCCAAGTGTTCCCGCTGCTGCACGCGAAGCTACGAGTCTGTAGGTACTCGGTTAGCTGCTCGAACTATACAAATATGCCTTCTGCTTGCCTCTGGGTTAATCGTAAGAAAGTGGACAAACGATAGACCGTGATTTTCATACATCAACGAGAATATGCAAATCGGTGCAGCGAGGAACGGGAGTAACGATATGCGGACGGAGCACGATCCTCGAGGAAGTTTTTAACTTCTAATTGAAAAATACGTTAGAGTTTTGCCATATGACGTAGTAACGCAACACGGGACATTATGTCACTCCGCCCGGCCCCCCCAAACAATATTTCTGTCACCGCGGTGATACGCGACACGCAGTTTTTTTTTTCATCCTGGCTCAGATGTGCCGGATTATTTTATACATTCGATGCTTACGATTGCCTAGTTTTATGACTGCGTCAGTGAATTTTCAAGGGTGAAATGCATACGTGGGAGGGGGGAGATTCTCTTTTTTCAAATCAGTGATGACCACAATTTTACATACCTGACAGCCGCTTGAATTTCACTTTAATTTCAATCAGAGCGTATAAAACTGCACTTTCCGTTGACGTCGACACTTTGAAATATTCACCAATAAAATAGCGATTATTATTATTGTTCTTGTGTGATGAATCTTGACACATCTTACGGGTAAACTGGTCCGCTCATGCAGGTGACCGATTGAAGACTGTCGGGTCAGCCGCGAATACGGCCGAACTCAAACGAGCCCGGAGGGGTGACGGGCTTGTCCTTCCGACAACACTTTGACGATTTGTCAAACGGACAAGCGGAGGCTGGTCTCGGACCGAGCCAGGATCACATTTTCACTGTTATTTCACCTAATAATCGCTGGAGTTTGACTCGCGTCAGCCGCGTTGCATCTAAATTAGGAATCGACTCTGCGGCGTCACTGACGATCACCCCCATTGCGCGAGCTAATGGACTCGTCCGTACTTGGCAACTGTTTTCCCTCGGCTCGAAGCTGCATTTTCATGCTGCCCGACGCCCGCGGCTCGGCCCGAGCTCGCCTCCGATTGGTCGATCAGTCCGAGCGACGTTTGCGCGCCGATTACGAACTCCGATATCCCCGGCAAACATACCGTAGCTAACCTCTTCTTCCTTTGTAGTCAGCTTTTGTTTCTTAATTAATGATTAATACCAAGGACCAAATGTTTACGGTTTCCGTTATTGCCTTATTTTCTCTTCAAATTCATGATAAAATCGCTGGAAACCCCTTTTACTCGTCAATAAAACGTGTGTACATACGGCCACGCGTGTCGTTCAGCTACGCAGGCCAATTGGATCTGATCAACCGAAGACGAACTGTGCGTGAGCCTCTTTTTCCTTCCTCTCCACAGTGCATATGGGTATGTATGTACCATTGATAGCCGTCACTCGCTTTTTTGTTCTTTTTATCAGCGATTTCAAATCACTAAAAAGTTTTATTACCGATTATGAAATGATTTCGACCTATCGGCTTTTATCGACATCGCTGCTTATTCGACATCTACTGATCAATTCCCTTTCTCGCACGTATTAATTAATTACATTTATTATTTCACGATGCCGTCGATTTCTGTAAGTTGTCTCGTCCGGTTGGCACGACGATACAAAGTGAAACGTGACCGACCAGTCGCTACAAAAACACGCGTGCGCGCGGTGTTGGGCAAAATTGTCTCAAAAGTCGAACACCACTACGACTGGCATTTAACTGACAAGTGGTAAAATATCGAACGAACATCTTAATCCCGGTAATATCCCCGTAAATTATTACAACCCGACACCCGGTGTAGATGCACACAAAAGCCCAATGTAAAAGTTGAAAGTCTTGATAGTTCATCAATTGACAGAGTAAAATTTGTCGGTTAAAGTTTGACAACTGTAACAACAATGAAACTTTTATTAGATGTTTCATTTCCTATCTATTCCCGTCGGTCACCACTCGACCGCTCGACACAGGAAACTATCGTTTTTCATTGGACGGTAGTGGCGGCCGGGCGTTAGTAGTCGACCAATCGGAATTGAGAGCGTGTAGCGAAGCGGCAACGGGCGATGAGATTACACGTGTCGTGCGTTCGCGAGATGATCACGGTAGTTTAAAGCAGGCTTCCTATGCGGATTAGCCGCAGTTTAACGTGCAGGTTCCTTGCCTAAGTTTAGCAGGTGATTTGCGTAGCTCTGACTTCCATAGAGTTTACAGGAAACTGGTATGGTTATAAATATCCACATATACCAGGGTTTATTCAAGGTTAACAGTGAAGGGATCTGACCATCTCGTCTTGTCGCTTTGTGTACTTGTTGATATTGTTTTTAACATCATTATTTACTCTACTGTTGCAGACGATGATGTTCCTGACGATAATATCAGTACTGTGCCTAGGTATCGGAGCTTTTACCCAGAGTCAGCAAATTGACAGCAAACAGCTACAATGTTTAGGTGCGGAAAAAATGAAAGTTTTATTCGAAAGGAATGAAAAAAGATTTCATTAACCGTTGTGAAAACATTGAACATCAAAGGAGTAGCTAAAAAAATATCAACGTCCGAACAAAAGATCTTGGATCTATTGATAATTATTTGCCTTTAGTTTGCAGAACTACCATGGATGAGCTGGAGGCAGAAATAGCTAAAATCGATCCATCAGTTTCCATTGATGTTGGTAACTACCGACTGGACGCAAATGGAAATGTGAAACAAAAGTCTGTACGTAAACATGTAGCCTCTTACCGTTTCTCCATGTGTCTCGATTTCATAAATTTGATTGATCCGAGATGAGTAGAAGAATTATGATAGCCTGGTATTGATAGAAATATAGCTAATTGGCTCAGCTGTCAACTGTCAGCTACGATAACTGATACCAAATTGATAAGATATACTGATTGTCAATCTGTGATCTGAATTTTCTTTGCCCGATTATATTGCTGATACGCTTTGATTGATCAATATTTTTGTTCAATATATTATTTTTCAATAGATTCCTCTCGCCAGATCTGAAGTGCACATTTCTGACATGCTCGACAGTATATGCGCCAAACTTGACGACTATGTCAGAGCTACGTACAAATCAACCGGTCAACTTACGCTTCTAAGAATAATGGATCCTACCGGAGGAATGAATCCTGACATCAGCAAAGTGGACATTGTTCAAGACGGAGATTTGAACAAAAGCCTCAAATTCTATGTAAGCAGAGCGGAGTTATTCTTTAATTGTGACAAACTATCATTAGCCCAAGTCGTGTTTTACCTTGATTTAAACCTGTTTCCTTATTCCCTCTTCAGTGCGAAGGCATCGTTGATGAGTTTGAAGATGATATAGTCCAGTTGTTCAGCAAGGGAACTAAAGACATCGATGTCAAGGTCTGTACGGATGTGGCAAACTTCTGTTCGGACACTGTATCTGGTGAGGATGAATTCACGGAGGACGATGATTTCACAGAGAGAGATGAATTGTGATGAAAAACGAGAAACAGACGTTGGTGAAGAAAGTTTGTAGCAGTTTTACAAATTTTGTACAATGTTAAACAAATTCGTTCCGCAGCTTCGTTTTCACCCGCGTAATTATATTTAACTCGGTGATTAAAAAAATGTGAAATTGTGAGAAATAGAAATGATTCTCTTCTCACAAAATTACTCACCGTGTAATTAATAAGTTATTTACGAGGTTAGCCACGAATTTCTATTGACTGTCGGCTTGAACTGATATTCGTACATACATTTGCCTGCTGTTACAGCTGTAAATAAATCAACTCCTCATGGCAACGATTGTTGATCAGGTGTAATTACGCGCCAATCTATTGTATATGATTGTATACAGCATCTCGTTGATACCTCAGTACAATATTTCAGTAGGCACTGAAATTTTGTACGACAAAACGATATATTTAGTTCATGCGAATGAAATTTATCTACTGATTCTTTTTTTTTTCGTAAAATATATTTCGTATTTTCTCTTTTTGCTGTGCTTTGCGCAATTGTGTTGCGTATCACCGTTATGCCAGCGAATGTATAATTAGAAATTTGTTGCAAGATTGTTGAATCTGATTAGAATCCTATAGGGAGATTGTATATGATTCATGTATATTTCTTGTGGAAAATTAGATGAAAATGTTAATTATACGGTCAATATGACTCGAACGAGCAATTACTATTTCTAGTAATTGCGAGGCAATACAACCGATTCAGTATCGTGTCGCTTCAAGCACTTAAATATTATTCGCAATAAAACAGGTTATCTGAATTTAAATCAAGTCTTTTGTCAGGGATTTTCGTTAGTAATTTCTACGGCTGATCTCGGATGCAAGTAACCCTTCCGAATCACACCTGTTGCTCGCAATCAGCGGCGTAACCCAATACGCCTTACCGTAGGCAGCATACATCACTTCTACCATTACGCCTTACCGAAGGCTATCCGACGCGCGTAACCTGTTGAACACTACGGCACGATAGTTTGTCAGATCGCGTAAGAGAATTATCTGCATTTTCGTCGGGTAGAGAAGTCAGATTGGATCAGGTCATCGGGTCATCCAGGACCATTCTAAGTATCGTAAAAATAGACCTGTATCATGAGATAGAATTAAAATACCATTTGATTCGTCAGCAGAAAATCGGTCGTTGAAAGTTAAAAAAAAGTAAAAGCAAAGGAGCCGAAACCCGCAAGAGATAAAGCTGGCGCAGTATTCGGACTGACTGGACTGAGCGCTCTTATGAGCCGGTTGAAGAAAACATTTAAAGGACAGAAATATGCTGGGAGTATTCTTTTCTCTCTTTGACGATATTTGAGGCGGGGATCGAGGCGGAAGAGGAGATGAGGCGAAATTATGCTCCTATATCTATGGCTGTTCTACTTCCACTGCTCCGTTGTCTCCCACCATGACGCCGATTGAAAAGAGGAGCAGTACTCCCGGTGTATCTCTGTCCTTTATATGTAATTGTCAGTGCATCTTATGGGAGCGCTCACAATCAGTCTATCTTTATAAGTCCTATGGGAATTTCGGAGTGTCCCTTCCACTCGTCGCTGAACTACAGTTACCCTCGCTGCTAGTCGGTGCACCGCTTCCATCACCACTAGGTATCTCCCCTTCCAGCTTGCTTGAATCCGTTTCTATCTACATATCCTATACCTTGTTCGCGGCTTCGTACAACCTACTAAACAAATTTTTCTCCACAAGCTCGAGTGAAAGTCGACAGACAGTGCGGAGAGTAGATACGGTGTGAATATACTAACGAGAGTGACGACAATGGGAAATCACCTCGGCTTTGTTACATCGGGAGCTTTTCTAATTATTTTCGCTGCTGCCCTTATTGCCCTACAGACTGTTAACGGTTTACAAGGTAAGTCACAGCTGGCTGTTCAATTTCCTTGATATTTATTCGGAATTGTCAAACTTTTCAATTTCTTTTTCTGCACTCCTTTCTTTCTTCCATCGCCCCCTTCACATCAGTATGACGCCTATGCACACGTACACTTCACTCGCCGGTAGTGATTTCGATGCCCAGGGACCAACGTCGGAAATTTTTGCATATATTTCGTTTTTGCCTTTTTATCCTTGATTCCTATGTCGAATTTTCTTATACACATATTTAATTGCTTCTTATTTGGCATCTTTTTATTCAACGTATACGGGTTTGGCTTTGCGAATTTGACGAGTGGCACATTCGAAGATCTCTCATCAAAAGAATAATTCTTGTCGCTCCTTTGATTTCCCTCTATCGGTATGAGGCCGCGGGCATGTTACTTTACACCTATGTTTCACGGTTTCGGTTACTGATGTAATAACAACAGAATGAAAAAAACCTGCGGTCCACATCCTTTTCATTATTAACACAGGCGTCCTACAGTGGGCCAAAAATAAAATGAAACAATTTAAAATATGAATAAAATCTGAACGCGTCGAATGGTTCTCAATAACGTTTTTTATTCGAAATTAAAAGAATACACCTTTCGTTTCGCGTTTGAGAATCTGAGAAATATTTATTCTTTGCTGAGATACACGCTCTTGAAAAACAGGTTTTGGAGTAGTTGGGAGGATGAAAAAAAAGTATCAGCAAAGAATGTTCAACGAAATTACCTTCTTGTATTGTGATTCGAAGTTTGATTTTAGCATTTTAGCGAATCTTAGATTCTATTCACATGGCATGAAACGTTTATTGTAATATTAGAGTTAAAACGCCCGCTTTGCGGTCAAAATTCTATTTTCAGAATATTATTAAGACATAGTGGCCACTATGAAGAAGAACCACGAAATTTGGGGGGGGGGGGGGGGTCAGGGAATGATGGAAATGTTAGCGAAATTTCAAACTTGGTTAGGGGAAAAAAAGACGACTGGAACGAGAATTAGAAAATTCTCATTTTATTATTGATAAAAAAAATTAGCGAAATTTTTTGGCATTGTAAACAGTGCCGCGCAGCGTACATAATATGTACGTATACAAGATACACATGTGTATACTAGGACGGCACTTACTTATTGAGGGTATTAACGATTTTTTTCCAGGCCGCTCCCTATATCGACTCCAAATAATTTGAAAAGAATGCCCTCATTTTTTCAAATTTTTATCTCAACTATAGACTCTCCCCCCAAGAGGGTGAATTTCCTCATTTCAAACAAATCTGTGCAATTCTTATAAATTATTTTCCATCACATAGTAGCATCAATGCCCTCCAAAATCTCGCAGTTACTGATTAAAAAAAAAACAAATGATTGCTCTTGCGATAAAATATATGCTGAGGATTTGTCCTAAACATGTATATTTTAAGCGGGGAAATCCACTCTCTTGGTGGGAGGGGTTGGAGTTGAGATAAGAATCTGACAAAAATCAGAGAATTGTTTTTAAATTATTTGGAGCCGACTTGGAGGGTGAATGATAAAAAATTCGTTCGTGCCCTAAATAAGGACATGTTGTCGTGTACTTTTTCTCAATATTGTTAAAGTTCCTCATGAATTTACATTGAAATAAAATGAAAAATTTGGGGTATTTTAATTCGGGATTCGGACTAATGAAGATAACAGAAACTTTAGCTAGCGAAAAGTCGGAGAATTCGGTTCGTTGGGAAAAAGTGACCACCGTGCAAGAATGTCCACTATCAAAAAATTCGGCTGTAAATGATTACGAGAACTTTATCAAAATTGGTATTGGTAAAATAAACGATCGGAATACTTTAACAAACAGTTAATCAAAATTTAATTAGGAACATCCAACCACCAGGCAGATGAACATTTTCACGTTTTTTCGACACGGCGTTACGGCTAACTTTTTTAATATTTACGAATTATCTATAGCATTAAATTCACAATCGCAGAGGAGAATTATTTACTGATCTTTCGAAGTTGAAGGCACATAGCCTATTCATAGGTCCGTTTTTTTTTTTTTTTTTGCTCTCCCTGTATAAGTCGATCCAAGTCTGCGGTAAAAACGTAAAATCACGACGATGTAAAGGTATATCGATGTTTGGATAATGTCAGGGAAAGTTGACTAGCAAGAGACTCCAATCGAAGGCCGCACCAGAATTACCATCGCGTTAATCTTACAACTGCTTGTAAACGAAATCTACGAAAGTTTACTCATCCTGCAGTAGTCACGGATTTTTCGTTCGCGATACAAATAAAAGATACATTTAGAATATATATATATATATATATAATATGCGAGAATACAATAGATCATCGCGCTTGTTGAGCAAATACGGCACTACTACAATATATTGTAATGTCGATTGTCTGAAGAGTATGCGATTATTTTTTTTTCTTCCTAGTTCATTGTCGATTTCAATTCGAAAAATATTTATATCCTGTGGCTGTACGCTAGACAATAAAATGCATACACAGTGGGTACACAATACATTTGTGATGTGAGGAAAAATAATCACGAGGTGCGAACAATATGCTACACGTATATCACTCGCTGTCGGTATATACATATACTTTGGTTAGACTTGAAATTTAAGCTGGCGCGTAAGACATGGAAATACTTGAAACATTTTTCTCAGAATTAAACTAGTTTTATAGCAATTATATTATGATGCATTGGTTAATACACCTTTGAACTGTAAACAATTGATAATTGTATTCGAATTGCACGTAAAGCATGTATGTACAATGTACATACAAACATATAATAAGGTAGCTGATGATAGTTGTGTAAACGTAGTCAAAACAGAGCAAAATTGTTAATAATTTGTTGATTTAAACTGTGATACTTGGAAAAAAAAAGTATCGCGAATGCATTAACGAATCCAATGTCTTCAACAGCAACGACGAGACCTCAACACGACAAGGTGGTCGTGTGTTATGTTTCCTCATGGGCGATCTACAGACCCGGCAATGGACGATTCGGTTTCGATGAGCTCCAGGCCGAGCACTGTACCCACCTGGTGTACGCCTTCGCCGGACTAAACGCCTCGACATCCTCCATTCGTAGCATCGATCCATGGGCAGACCTCGAGGAAGGCGGTGGTGAGAATTAATCTATGCATGCTATACTTATTCGTTCTTGTTTAAATCGATGAGCGATGTCGGTAATCGATTCGATTCGGGCGATGGAAATATAGCGAAAAACCATTTTTGCAGCGAAAGGAGGATACAAGAGAATGACTGAACTCCGGAACAAGCATCCTGGACTGAAAGTGACCATAGCCATCGGAGGCTGGAACGAAGGCAGTGCTAACTACTCCGAACTAGCGGCATCTCCGCAAAGGAGGCAAACTTTTGTCAACAGCGCTGTTGATTTCGTTAGGTGGGATACTCGGTGCTGCGAGAATGATATATTTTGTAATCGCGATGATGTTGAATAGCGTCAGTTTATAATTGAAGATATAAATTTGATAAACTGGTGAATTCGAAAAATTAACGACGGAGCCAGGAATCGAACTTGGTATCTAGAGA
Organism: Neodiprion virginianus; assembly: GCF_021901495.1. Classification (NCBI taxonomy): domain Eukaryota; kingdom Metazoa; phylum Arthropoda; class Insecta; order Hymenoptera; family Diprionidae; genus Neodiprion; species Neodiprion virginianus. The sequence continues at coordinate 14,009,397 of NC_060880.1, forward strand.
TGCTTGACCGGAGCCTTACTCCACTAGACCACCTAGCCGCCCTGACTCTGTGTCGTCAATTCCTCTCATCACCAGTTTAGTTCAAATTTGTTTTCTTGTGCTTTGTATGTGTGAATAGAAAGTTTTCGTCTCTTAAGCACCCGATGTAAGAATGTATGTAAGGAATGTTTACATGTTGGGATCTTACGCTTCTGATGGGAAGCTCGTAAGACGGTCAAAGACCGTCTAATAATTGAAATGCGGGTATGCATTATCATTAGTTACGAGACAATTCATTGTTGAAGATATAAATTTGATAAACTGGTGAATTCGAAAAATTAACGATTGTCTCGTAACTAATGATAATGCATATCCGCATTTCAATTAGTAGACGGTCTTTGACCGTCTTACGAGCTTCCCATCAGAAGCGTAAGATTCCAACATGTAAACAATCCTTACATACATTCTTACGTCAGTTTATAATGTCTCATAAATGTCGAACGCAATGTCTCAATAACACATTAATATCTCATTAAACGGCACTCATTCTTTTCAATTGCAGGAAGTATAATTTCGACGGACTCGACCTCGATTGGGAATTCCCTGCGCAACGAGGTGGGGCTCCTCATGACAAAGAAAACTTTGTCCTTCTTGCGAAGGTAAGGGATTTATAATTTGCTTTCGATATCGCGTGCACTTATCTGTCATTTCCCGAATCAAAGTGTAGCGTAATTGTGTTCGATTTAGGACCTGAGTACAGCCTTCAGGAGCAGGGGGCTTCTGTTGACGGCGGCACTTGGGGCCGGCATCGCGACTATCAACGCTGCCTATGACGTTGCCCGGCTCTCCGAATACCTCGACTACATCCACGTGATGGCCTACGACTACCACGGGGCGTGGAACATGAAAGTTCTCTCCAACGCGCCCTTGAGACGCGCCGCCGACCAACTGAGCGTCGTGAGTTGAGCATTGTGCAGCTAGTTGATATTAGAATATCAGACAACAGCGTCTGCAAGAAAAGAAAAAAAACCAGGAAACAAGCATTTAGTCAGTAATACTGAATAAAACCTCAAGTACAACGAAAAATGTATGTTTTAGGAAGATTCGATCCAGCACTTACTCAAGCTTGGTGCTCCGCGGAGAAAATTGGTTCTGGGGCTACCGACCTATGGGCGCACCTTCGTTCTTACTAGTCTCCTAAGTGGCGCGAACGATAGTCCGATCGGTGCCGAAGCCATGTCCACAGGGTTCCAAGGACCTTATACTCGAGAGAATGGTTTTATGGGTTACAACGAGGTATGCATATTACACAAGTTCATGTTTTATTTCCGATACACGAAATTTTATAGAGCTACTTCGGTATTTTTTATTTTTAAATATTCATGGTTTTCATGAAAGTAATCGGACTATTTCCAGATCTGTAGCGAACTGGTGAAGGAAAAGAATGGGTGGCGAACGGGCTGGGACAAGGCCAGTGGAACAGCATGGGCAGTCAAGGGGGACAAAGCGATTACCTTCGACAACCCGAACAGCATGATGATGAAGGTACGTATATTGGAAACTCCGAATCCATGAGCGGAATAAAGTGCGTATGGAGCGTAGAACAGATTGAAGTATAATTGACGAATCGACGTGTTTATGCTTGCAGGCTGATTATGCCGCGGAAATGAAGCTGGCCGGCGTAATGGTGTGGAGCATTGACACTGACGACTTTTTGGGAATCTGCGCAAATATCAACGCTGAAAAATTGGACCCTCTTTTGGGATTGGATTATCCTCTGATGCGTTCGATCAATTTTGCTCTATCTCGAGCCCCGAGTAGCCACGACAGTAATGACAATCTCGTTCCGGACGACGTCGAACCCCCGATACCGGATAGCGGCCTGCAGGCTTCCTTAAGCAGCGTCATTTTAATCATCTCCCTAGTATCGAGTCTGTGCTAAAGACACCTATTTTCTTCCAAGTTGCAGATTTCTTACTGCAAAGCTCATTAGAATTTTTATAACCTGATCTGGTAAAATTTTCTAAGGAAAAAACTTTTTTCTCTGCCCTGTTAGCTTCTCGAAAAGAGAAAAATATACATTATATACAGGGTGTACACTGTACACGTACCTCGCGATATTCCTAAATGATAGAAACAGTTATATATTAAGTTTCTTGCAAGGTAATTGTAATATCAAATTAAAATTCGTAACGTTAATGTAACAGAGCATTTTTGAAAAAAAAATTTAATTCTTTCAATATAATCGGGAAGTTGGAACACGGTAATATTTTTTTAAAAATATCGTTTCATTAACGTTACTAAATTCAACGTCGTACTGTAATTGTAAAATAAATATACTGACTTTGTGATTATACGTCTATAGGTCAGCATTTATTATTCTATAGAATACTACTATTATATTCGTTAATAAAATATTCTATGTTACTCAGAAATGGAATGATGTAACATCACATGCTGAATGTGCTGTATTTCCTTAAAGCGTTCTTCTGCTGTCGTGGCAGACCTGCGCACGTTGAAATGCGGCGCATGCGCTGTCGCGAAATCCCGTAGGTAGAATGCTATTTTTCCTTTTTAATCTCATTATTACATTTAAACACACGAACGAACCGTACAACGCAATTTGAAAAGCACTGTTTACATAAATGCAAAGAAAAACTTGCATGCAAAAAAATGAATTTCTGAACTCGACCATCAATATCAAAGTTTGCCATTTTTTGTTACAGCTGACAATGAGGTAGAGAATCATGCGTGAGAAACGACATTCTCACGCTGTTAGGCCATCATATTTAATTGGAGATTGGTTGTGCAAGACTACGAATTATGTTTCGACTATTCGAACACTTGTAAATGGAAAAGTTTTTGATAATTAGGAACTGATACGACGATGGGTACGCTTTCCTAACTCTTGGATATATGGACTCGATAAGAGTTGCGTCATTCTAGAAACAATGCTGTTTATAATTGCAAAAAACGCGCGACGATAAAAGGTGTCTATATTAAGATGTACATAATAATAATATAATATCTGCAGGTTGTTCGTTTGAAAGTTTTAACGGTGAAATATACCAATCTCGTTGGTAAAAGTGTAACGGTGCTGCGGTGAATATAATCAAATACATTATATATATATATAATATACACTATACAACTGTTTCTAAATAATTTATCTCTAGATTAATCCTTGCGATTTCGCCAGGTGAAACTTATGTAATTTATAACTAGGCTATAGGTACAGCCTTTATCTAAGCTCCGCGGTATAGGCAGGCATCCATATTCCATCTATACAGGTATAACCAAATACAAGAATCGAGTATATGGATATGACGTATTGAGTCTAGAACGTGCATGTGTGTATATTCGTATACCTTATACATATTATATCATTCATTTCACTTTTCGTAGTCAACACTCGACGTTTACTTTAGCCCGTTGATTAAGTTTTATAATAAACAATCAATTGTCGACTGATACAGAGTCGAACTATTTAGTTTGAATCCAGAGACATGGCAAACTGCAACTATAAGCTGGCGGCTTGTGCCTATCCAATGGCTAACGTAGATGCAGAAGCGACTGGCCGTAGAGTCTCGCAGCGATTGTACTTTATAACTACCAACTAGAATGTCTCGAATCATACACACCCATACACGTCCGTGATAACTATAATATACAAGCTAATTATTCATCAGCGTTTTAAAATCAATCCTGACCTGCAGCTACGCTGCCCCACATCGCGTCGCTTTGTAAATAATCGCGGACACGCTAATCACGTTGATACTTATTTCCTCAAGCGAAACATAATTCTGTCATTATCGACCCAGCAACAATTGCCACTGCCGGAAATCATGAATAAACAATAAAAACGAATTGAAAATTCCAAACATTCATTCCGCGATCGAGCGCTTCTGACGCTTCTTCTTGGTATAAATTTCGTTGGACGCGGATAGATATATACGTACAGAAATGTGTAGTGATTCAGTTTGACTGTTAATGACCTTTGACACCGAGAATCTCTCCACATAAATTCATAATGAGGTCGAGAAAACAATCAACATAGGTACGGAAACTATTCCAAAAACCATATAGAAATTAGACTGAGAATCAATTTTCTGTCCTCCTTTTTGCTGTTTTTGGTACATTTTCTGTGCGTTTCTATCCGGCGTCTATCGAAATTTTTACTAGGGCTTCGGAGCAAGAAATCGAAAGATGATGGAAATTTGTGTATAGATCATTTTTTAGGTCGTTATAAACGTATGGTAATTATTTTCAAAAATTCTGAATCGTTCGTCGAACGCGGATACCGAACGCATAGATTCGAATCGATTTTAACAAGGCATGTACACATAATTATTGCACATAGGTATAGGTAGGTGGGTAATTCAAATACGTGAGGAGGTATAAATACCAGAATTGTTTCGTACGACCTAGCCGGCGGCGTTAGTACGAGAAACGCGTCAACTCCATCAAAACCGGCGATTGGCGTACAGAAAACACTAATCTGTAATCTCCGGCCTCGGAATTCCTTTCGGGCGAGTTACATAAAATCGAGCAGCGCCGGTGGCAGGAGTGGGCGCCACAAAAATAAAAATATCAAATTATACTTTTACGTCGGCCTTCGCTCCTTAATTCTCCTGCATACCGGGATCACTGCGTGCTGGCGCGCAGCTCGCGGATCCTTCCATTTTTATGGGTAGGGGTAAAAACTTAGAATCGCTGATTCATAGACGCGCCAGAATATCGAATTTTCATAGGTGCGAAAATATTATTCGCAGAATTTAGAAATGTGGAAAGTTCAAGTACAGAAAATTGAAAACATAATAAGTCGAAATACAGAAACACGAAGTATAGAAAGGTCGAAACATGGAACAGCGAAATCGAGAATCTGTATCTACGATTCTACATATTATCGAGAGGAATTTCGATGATTCTACAGTTTGGCGTTCTATATTAATATTGACCTTTCTAATCTTTTACTTCTCCGTACTTCGACTTTCCATAATTTTAAATTCCACGTATCAAGTTTTCACTTTATTAAAAATTCGATACTGTGGCCCTTCGATTTTTCATCTTTTTAGATATTTACCCCCACCCGATTTTTATCCACCTAATACAGCGACGATTATGTATGTTCAGGGCAGACTACTTATGTTTGCACTTGGCTCGCCTGGCGCCATATATATTTATATGCAATATGGTCCATTTATGAACCCTGCGTGTTATTGGACAGGTATAATGCGCGTCTTGGGGATATGCCTCACACAGAGGCACAAGCGTGTAGTGATTGTGCTCCAGTTTTGAAGTGAATGTTTGTTGTGTGAGAATGTAGGTCAACGAATCTAAGATCTATCCAATTTCTCAAAGGCATTCGTGCAATACGCACACATAACGGTGCAGCTTTATACAGGCTCTGCCCAACCCCTGTACATACCTATAATGTCGTCGTTATAATTAGGGGGAGGAGGGGTACAGTTTGGACGATATAAAATCATTCCTATTTTTAAGATTTTTTTTTTTTAAAGAAAATGAAAATACTTGGAACAATTTGAGTTTGACAGCTTTATTGTTTATAGTTTCAAGAACACTTTAGACTTTTCCATTGAAATTAACAACAAAATGGCGGCATTACCTTTTCAATCCGGTGGCGCAGATTCCTCGGTCAATTTTCATCCGATCAACTTGAAATTTTTACACTATTTTTAAAACATGTCAATCGATTCGAGTTCGTGGCGAAATTTTTCAATGACAATCCCAAAAATTTTTTATTCATAACTGTATATGTTTGAAGTTTTTTTTTGTTGACATTTGGGCTTCAAGCTTGAACCCGAAAATGTGCTTTTAACTCAAAAAAATGTTTTCATCTATTAAAAGTTGGACAGTGATGTCAGGAGATGCGCCACCGCAAAAGCACTTGAGTTCGGAGTCGTTCTCTACTTATATGTGCCATGTCGTCATTTTGTTATTAATTTCAATAAAAAAAATTCAAAGATATTCTTGAAACTATAAATAATACGGCCCTTAAACTTAAATTGTTCTAAGTGTTTTCATTTTCTTTAAAAAAAAACTCTTAAAAATACGCATGACTTTAAACCGTGCAAGCTATAACCCCCTTCTCAAGAGAGAAGAAAGGAATTGGTTGGAAATCATTGAAACGGCGCCAGGACGTTTGATTCCCTGCAATCCGTTCTCTGCACACACCGGCGCGGCGTTCAAAGTCATTCTTATACATGTAATACATCAATTACACTTATGACTGCTTCCCGGTTGGTTCTTTATCGGATTCGATTGTTTCCTACGATCGGCCTTCTGCTATCGCTGTTACAGTTCGCTAATTAGACTGCAGATTCTTATTTGGATCTTTGGTTGCTTTTATTATTATTATCATCGTTCTTTCGCGCCCAACTTTCTATTCCATAACTTGCAATTACCTGTCACCGCATGTATCCCGGTAAGAGAGTCACCGTAATGTTATACCGGATCAATTCAACTTCTTTTCGCATGCAGAAACTCCTGACCTATCCCACTGCAACCAAAGTTCGCTATGAGTTTGCAAAAGGTTGAGAATCGATCGTGCTATTTCACACCGCATCGATTCGGTATTGGATCCAATTCATCATATTATTCCCCGACTGCTTAAGGCATTTTTCTTTATCTTCCGTTTATCGAAGTTAGAAATGGGGAAGAAGACATAAACATGTCTTTATTTTATTAGAAATCCATCGTAATTACGGGCTTGTACTTATTTTGGATAACAAATAACGATTGTCTGGGATTTTAGTGGAACAAAACAGATCCGGTGAACCAAGCTTTTGTTCAGGCATGGATCAATTGCCTTGAATTATTACACCCCGATGTGCGGCACGACCAGCCGACAATCGGTGGACCCGGACCTGATCTTACCTGCCGACGAATGAAACAAAGCGGCCATTAATCATATGAATTTATATTTGTATGTATGTATATATAATCTCTACACACATTTTGCAGATTGAATAATTTCATTTATACAGATCGCGGCCTGATACTTTCAACTCCAAATTCCTCGTCCTTAATTTAAACGCATAAATTTCACTTTCACAGTAAAGATTGTGCACTACACAATACGATCATCGTGAATGATGTCGCAATTAGTAGCGTCGAGACGAATAGTTGCGGGTGAATTCCCCGTGGATGTGTGGATGTATACATTTAAAATCATATCGGGTGGGACCTCTGATCTACCAAAAACCGCTGCGAAATTGCAGGCAGTGAGAGGCGCCTGCTCGACGACGACCTATTTCCAGAATACTTGTTCCAAAACCGGAAGTCATAACAATAAGCCTCGAAGGAACACGAAACGCGACGACAATGTCTGTCACGAAGATTTCGAGTACGGACGAGAGATTGGCGTTTTAAAATCCTCGACTGGCGGCGATCTCTCGCGGCACTCTAATATAATGGCTTAGACTCCGGCGACAACTTGTCACGCTTTTACTAAACGTCGTCACGATTTCAAATCGTATGGACAACCCGCGGCTCATATATTTTAAGCAGGTTGATAGATAGGCGTAACATGCATAAAGCGCGGACGGAAGGATTGATCGTTTAGTCATTCGTGATAACGTCTCTTGATTTTAAAAATTTAGCAACAATAGTCTGCAATCTACTGTACAAAAACACCTTTTCAAAGATCTCAGAACGCGGTTACACAATACGGTAATTTACTTCGTGTGTACGAGCGATCCAATTAATAAGATACCTAACCGAGTGAATGTCAGCGAAGCTATTTTTAAAATGAAAGAGGAGGACCTGTAAGCAGGTGACCCTCGTACTGTCCGCGGGGCAAGGACTTGCCGGGATCATGAGATTAACAGTACAATCGGAGTAAGCGATATTACACACAGGCATGCGTGTTACGCTCATGTCGACATTGCCACATCAGAGGAGAGGAGATTCACCATCTTCAAGCAAAAACCGAGATCACCCGTCATACTAATCACACGAATTGGTCACGAACGTATTGCCAAATCCGTATCAGAGTCTGCGGTGACATCACGTCGCAGCAGGGAAGTCACTTATATTCCAAACCCGAGGAAAAAGGATGTCCTCCCGAGACATGAATCTCGTTTCGGTCAAAGGTGCACCAATCCCTGAGGTAAGTGTACCGGTTATTGACCCTGTCCCAATTATTCACCTTTTTTCGTTCTGTCTGTTTGATCCTTAGTTCTAAAATTAGCAAAAAATAAATTCGTAGCGTCTAACCCTCTAGTAATTGGTTTTAGTCATCGAGAAATCACAATTTTTGCCGTCAATTTATAATTTTGGAAAATAAAAGGGTCTAAACGTGTCAGTCACTGGTACACTTACCTTGTACAGGACCTTTCCCGGCGTCCTCCGAATCGCCAGTTGAATTCGAAAAACTAAGCTACGTATATTTCGCAAATTATATATACGTATGTCGCTGTAATCTCGAGGATCATTGAAATTCTGAGGAATCAAATAAACCAAGAAACGGTGAGCTTAGGCTTCTATGCGCCTATAAGTATGACGTATCAGTGATTTGATTCATGGCCAACAAAATGTAGTCCCAGCTTACTCGCACTACTGGTGTTGGCTGTCCTTTTATGGTCATTAATCGTCGACGAGTACCCGTGAAATAGTGATTTTTATCATACGATTAAAAAGCCTCCTCGCGACTCTCCGACAAAATTCTCTTAATCAGTGTCGGTCAAAGGAGGCATCTACTGTTTATACAACAGCTTTGGTTAGGGCCGGATTTAAAGGTGTGGAGGGCCTAGGGCGACACAAAAGTGGGAGACCCCTAATTATTTTTCAAACAAGATACACTATTTTCATGTTTACAGTGTTTCAATACTTTATTGCGAGACAAATACAATACTGTGAACGAACATATGTAAATATCGTAAAATACAATAAACGAACCAAATTAAATTACATCGTTGGGTGAAAGGAATTTGGTGACCTTTTTTCGAACGAAAAATCACTAATCGTTTTATGAAATAAAAAAAAAAAAAACTTCACCGTCACAAAGCTTCCTCCATGAGGAAGCAACAATAATGCCTCACGAAAGAGGGAGAACTTTCTTCTTGTCAGAAGAGTGATTATTTCACATTTTGCACACTATTTGTAAGCAAATTTCACCTAAAAATTTGAATTGCGGAGGCCCCTCTCTTGTAGAGGTCCCGAGGTTTCAGCCCCTGTTGCCCTCCCCTAAATTCGGCCCTGGATTTGGTTGATGCACTTTAAAGAGCAACGAATAAAAGTTGAAATAAAAGGAGAACCTGCTTCCCTCGCGTAAGCGAAGTAGCCGTGTGCATGCCCCGCGAAAAGGGGATTCTGGCAACTTTCGATGATCTCAATAATCGATACGCATATACGTACGTTTTAAAATCGCAGACTGCTGCTGCTGAAGCCACGGTCCAGTTTGTGACCGTATTTTTATTCGTCGTTTTTTTTCTCTTCACTTTCTTCGGTCTCTTTCGATAGTTTGGCAACCGCATTCTTTCGCTTCGGCGTGGCGCCCGCCGTTTGATTTATTTTATTTTTACAATTATTTGCCGTATGTCTTATATACCTAACAATTATAATCATGCGTGGGTGATAGTGGGATTGAAATTTGAGGATTTTTCATTATCATTGTGCCGTACATCTACTTATAATCACGTGTCTTTACACGATTTGTACAAGAACAAACAAACAAAAAAAAAATAAAAAATACTATATAGCTGAATAAACATACGCCGAATGAATAAATACTTTTTGAAATATCGTATTTTGTTTTTCATTTAACTGTAGATAGGTTCTATGTATAGTTAAGAATAGCATAAATTCTCAAATAGCATCTTCGACGGTTTGTAAAATTAATTTCTATAATTGACCAAACTAGGTCAAGTTTTTTTTTTACTAGCAATAACATTGTCAAATATCTCACATCACGAACCGGAACAATACGGAGTTTATTACTTCGACAATAGTATTTTAACCCAACAATCTTGAGGCAAAAAATTCACCTTTCAATTTCACATACAACAACATGACGTAAACTCGGATATATTTTTTTTCTTCTTATATACGATCGCGGCGTGCCTTCATTCTTTACACAGGCATGCTGAAGCGTTGCTGCGATGAGATCATTTGAGAATTTAGAATAAATAAGCGAAGAAGCATGCGAAAATAAAAAAACATAAAATTACAATTTCGCAAGAGAGTTAAATGAATTTGTTCCGCGGGAGAAAAGATAGATCTCAAGTTAATTCGATTTTAAATGCTGCATGTACCGCAGGCATGTACTGGCAGCATATATGTGCAACGTATAGATGTCCTCGCATCTGCGGAGAACTGTCGCCGATTTCGTCAAAATGGACAAAAAGTTTGGCCCCCGAATTCGGTGGTCCTGCTGTCGGTGTTCCTGTGTAACACCCAACGAGCCGACTCTCAACGAGAGATTTTAAAAAAACATTCACTCGTTTGTAGTGGGCAGTTAAGGTTGTCCTTATGAGTATCCGGAGCCCATCATTTCGGAGCCAGTTCGCCTCCGCCGACTGAATCGAAAGGACCACCATTTTTTTTTTTTGCTCGGTCCAAATTTTTCGGCCCCAGCAAGTTTCGCTCGTTCAATTTTGCAGTATTCGATATCCGATCACCCGTCGAATGTTAGCGATCGACAACCGCATCCACAGAAAATAAGAAGCGAGAGTTTACTCCACAATTTTATAAATAACACAACGCCATTATTTCATCTTAGTGAAGTGTTCGCTTAGTTTGTATACAAGACACCTCATTCTGCTACCCTAAATTTATTTTCTACTTTTTTTTTCTCATCAAAACTTTGCCAAAATGACGCAGACAATTTTCATTCTCTTCGCTGGTAAGTGCAACTGCAATTTTTTTCATCACTTTTTTTTCCATCATCTGTATCGTCGATAATTCCTAAGTGTATACAAGCACATATATAGATTGTTTAGATCATTTATCTTCTTGTACGTTACGCTAATACAATGTGAAATAATGTCTGGCTGGAAATTTGCGTGCAGGTTGAGCGATGAATTACTGGTTGGTATTAGAAATAATTTGATCGTTTATTCGGTGTGTATCTTGTCACCTCGTTGTATAATCGGGCGCCGACCGACCGAGGCTCGTTTATTCAGCCTCCGGGCACTAATTTGATTAATATGTGTATGCGAAATAGCCCCTTGACGTGAAACCGAGCCAATTGTTGCACTCGCGTGCCGCACGCTTCTCTGAATGGCCCAGGTGCACGAATTGCACGCGCAATTGTCCATTGAAACGATCGCTACGTAATGTTCTTCCCGTAAAATTTTTCAACCTTTCACTTCAAGCGTGCGTTCGATTTTCTTAAATATTCAAATTTCGAACGCGCACGGCGGATTCGGAAATCGCCGCGATTAGCACATATAATGAAAACATCTGACCGAATGACTTTGTTAGGAAACATATGGAAAGATTGTTCGAATACTTGAGACGATAACGCGTTGTATTTATTTCTAATGTTAAACACGCCATCGACGAGGAATAGCCTGGCGTCAATAAATGTGTATTTCAATGCCAGTTGTTGAACTCTTGAAAGTAATTAAAATATTCGACGGCGAGTGATGAAAAAGGAATCTAACAAATTGGGCGGGGAGCGTGTGCAGATCGTCTGCCGCGAACTGTACACAGCTTGTCCGTGAACGAGGCGAAAGTCCTTCAAAGAGGATAGATTTATGGGAATTGAACGCAAATGCAAAGTATACGTATTAATTAATTGCTGGCTATATTGAGTATAACAGAGTTGCTTTGCTAAGTTAGGAATATTAATTACCCAGCTTCAGATCTTCCCACTTTGGTCTAGTATGTGGATATAAACATCTGTTTTACAATCAGCGGTCTTTCCAACAGCCAAGGTTAATTGACCAAGGCTCTATCGGGCTTAGATACTTTCGTAAAGCTACTCCTTGAGTCCAGCATGTATTGAAGAGAAAAATTGAAGGCTTTGCGATCTATTCGATATTAGACGTGTGTACATAGATGACGCGCTAATATATAACGCGCCCTACCATGCTTACGTGGTGTGTTTACACATTTTCGGTATCAGGGTTCGTACACTTTTTAGAATCTGAAATTCCCTGATTTGTCCAGGTATTCCACCGTGAAAATAGAATTTTCCCAGTAACCTTTCATGAAATATACCACTGATTAATGATAATTTTTTTACACAATAATACCAATAACTACCAACCTTCAATATTACCTAGTAACTGTCTAACTGTCTGACTATCAATTTACAAACAACAGCCCGCGATTTTTCGTAAGAAAAAAACGAAAGAAGGTTTTGTATTAAGTAATATACATAAAATGTATGAAGTGGTGCGGTGAAAGAAAAGTTGAAGTGCAATTTTTTTTTTAGATCTATATTACTTTGTATAAGAAAGAGTTTATTTCTTCAACAGACTCAAAATTTCAGTTTTATTGTCGAAATTCCTTTACTTTTCCCTGCTGTAAGGAATTCCCTGATTTATCCCTGTTTTTTAGGTTTTCCCAGTGAGTACGAACCCCGGGTATACAGTTTTCGCACGAACACGATAATTCCAAATTTTCACACCATTCTACCACCGCGCACCGGGTTATTTTCGTAAGGCGCCCCATAGGGATCCCTAATTATAGGCAAATCAGGGTACATATCCACTCTGAGCAACTCCGAGTTTCAATGGTAACAAAAGAGCATCGGAGGTGCCCAGGGTGGATATGTACCCTGATTTGCCTGTAACTAGGAGGCTCTAAGAGGCACATCGCGGACATAACCCGATATAATTAGACTGCGAGTTTGGAAAAGTTGCAACACAAGGTGGGCAAAATGGATCCTAGCGGGCGTAATGGGCTCCACTACACAATGGAATGGGATTTCAAAAAGTGCCGATAACGCTTGAAATGTATTTTTAGGCCAAAGACAAAAAACTGCGTTGTCGAAATTGGTCTAATGTTATTCCCTCATTAATGGGCCCATTTTGCCAGTCTTTCCCCAGTCTTGCACCTGCTCGAATAATTCCAACGAACGTCTCGACGGTTCCTTACAGCTTCCCTCGTCGCTGTGGTGACCTGCGGTCATTTCTACAACGCCGACGGGACGCCGTACGACGCTTATCACAACCTGCATCTGATTCACGATCCACCGCTCTACCCGACTTATCGCGAGGTCCCCAACACCGGATTCACGTGCTCCGGCCTGGGGGACCAATTGTGGGCGGACACCGCGGCTCAGTGTCAGGTCAGTAAGTCCTCGCTGGTGGATTTTCCGGATACAAGAGGGCGGCGAATCGCGAAGCGTATATCCTCGCTGATTAGATTTTGCTGCGCGACATGCGGGCACGTTTTTGACGCGTGCGCTCGGCTGCACGTATGTTGTACATACATACATTACGTCACATCCCGCACGTGTCCTAGCGGTCAAGTTATTAAACTGTCAGAGGCAAACTTGTAATGGGATCCGACTGACGTCGCCGCTGTCCGATCAGATCATGAAGGAAGGCTTGTCTCGGCACGCGTGAATTACAAAGGCGCGGGTTGCGCTTATTAACATGATTCAATCGCCACCTAATTCTTACACTGTATACTCTATGACATAGGTATATAAGACGAGATTCCGACGTTTCGGAGTGGTGAAATTTCTCGTATTTCAGGCCTATCATCTCTGCCAGGGCGAGCAACTCGTATCGAGCCATCTCTGCGTCAACGGGACTCTCTTCAATCAGCAATTTCAAGTCTGCGACCAGTTCTACAACGTCCGGTGTGGCAGCCCCTATGAAGACCTGTAGGAAAGTGGAAATGAGCGCGTAGATAATTCGAGAGAGGTTCGTAACGGTGGCTGGAGTCTACCTACTCTGACGACGACGACGGCACCCTCCCTCGTCACCTGCGTGAATTTTACTACAAAACAATATTAAAAGATCACCCGCCACACACTTATACATATTATGTCCTATCGCACGCGACGTTAATTATACCTATAATATGCTACACCCATTATTCCTCCGTCAATTACGAATTATATCTATATATATATATATATATATACCTATGTATACATACCTATACATAAGTATATCGTGTATTATAATGCAAACCTTTTCCATTGGCACGATTATTCTACGATTATATTCTTCTGTGTATCGTATACCATACGGAGATGAAATAGTCAGCCTAATAATATTATAAATGTTTTACTATACTTATTGTGATTTTAATGAATTATATATTTAATATTTATTTAAGAATAAAATATATTCTAGTTGTTCCTCCTAACGTACATTTTTTGCAGCTTGTATCTACTTATATCAATTATTTATATATATTCGTTACCCGGAAATTATGCGGAACATATTACAGGTAGGGTGACTGCATTCTCGTAAGGTGATGGAATTTTTATTTGCCCTTGAATCAGCTAAAATCAGAATTATACGTCGACTAGGTATTTTGCCTGTGCTCTTATACAATGAATAAATCAGGGTAGAGTTTGGTTCTGCATATCGGAAGAATCGAGCCGAGTGCAGATTTTAAATCCGGAAATCCCACCGTTTGTCGCATGGATATGAAAAGCGTACTTTGGTCGCAGTCACGTGGTTAAGTAGAACACGTTTGATATTAATTCTAGCGATTATCTTTGCGAAGCAAGGATTAACAGGGCACGTCTCGACGCTTGACATGTCGACAAAGGCAAAGCGACGCGGCGACGCCGCGCCTCGAGGACCAAAGACCACGCTGCAAGGTCCTTGCTCCAGGCCAACAGGGGAGATGCAATGGACTTGATGAAAAGAAATCGTGCCGCACACGTCGCAGGGCGTGTCTTTCGATGACTCGGTATATAAGCAGTGCAGGGTGCGAAATTACCGCATCCTGCAGCCACGCGTAATAGTCCGTTGCGCCGTCGACCACGCTCTCATAAATCCGCTGCTGCAACGTTATTCGGGATCGAATCGTGGTTGAAAGAATAGTGAGTTACGCACGGATAAAAAAATAGGGAAGTTATCGAAAAAAAGAGGGTCTCTAGTGGATTTCAAAAAAGTAACGCCCGAACAGGGACTTGAACCCTGGACCCTCAGATTAAAAGTCTGATGCTCTACCGACTGAGCTATCCGGGCCATTGAATAATACGTTATTTAGGAAACAAACAAGGTGAAGACGGCCAGATTAGACGCTACGCGACTACCCTTTACTTGCTACTCTCGTCCGTTGATAAACGAACGCTAATCGTGCATGTATTTGTTTTTGCAGCTAGCCGGCACGCTACTCACCAATGTGGCGACTCTGGTTTGCGGCCAGTATCCCGCGGTCTTGACCTTCACAAGTGTTCGAATTACCCAAGCTGCGATAACGCGGCGCTAAACGAGGGTCGAGCCACCGTCACGAAGGACTCCTGGAACTCATGGAATTCCTGGGGCGGCACCCCGGAACGACACGCTTCGGAGGTACTGGTAAACTTGTAGTCCAGTTTGAATGTACATTTGAAATTGGAATTTTCTGATACTACAATTTTATTTTTCTATCCTTAAGGGAGGTCATTGGTAGTTTAAATCCAGAATTCGGAATAAATTCTACAGTAGCTTTGGCTGCCATCTTGAATTTAATGGACAATTTCGTTTTGTCATATATCTCGCCTGTTTTAAAAACTTACTAAAAATGGTTAAGTTTAAAGTTGTAGGAAATTCCATTCTCGACAACTTTGATGATAACAACTTTTTGTCCACGACCGATATTTTCTGATATTTTAAGGTGGCGGCCAAAGCTGCTTATACAGAATTTGGTAAAAATTCTGGATTTAGATTACAGATGACCCTGCCGCCCCTACGATTAGAAAAAGAAAATAGTAATATAGAAAAATTTCAATTTGTGGTTGTTTTTCTTGGTATATTTCGCATGGACTATACGGATTTCGGTGTCTGGACGATTTCCCGCAAAATTTAAGGAAAGACGTAAGGCGTACAGTCCGCATTTTACAGTCAGCGCCTGAATCCGCCGAAGTCGCGACGCGGTATCCGGCCGGGGTGAATCCTCGGAGCTGCCCAAACTACCCAAATTGCGACAACGCGGCTCTGCACGCAGGAGCGACTCTGATGGGCGGTCCAACCACTGATCTGTGTTGTATAGAGATCAGTGGGTGCAACCAGCCCGGGCGTATCGTCGGGGTCCAAAGAGGACGGTGAACCCACTTGGAACATCCCGTCGGACAGAAATTCGCCGCGATTATACCCAGCTGACGTGAACGCCGAAAGGTGTCTGAATTACCTGTACTGCTTATAAGTGCTATAATTCGCATATTTAAACACATCTTTCATCCTGCATACTCTACAACTTCTGGTTTAAACTCAATGACAATGTATGTTACTGTTACGAACATTGTGTATACACTGCCTTGATCGTTATAGGTATGTTTAATAAAACTCGAGCAATATTATCTGGAAAAATATGAAAGCTGGTTTCGAAGAATTTGCATCAACATCCTGACACGATATTCTCCTTGTGTATCAAGTCTTGAGTGAATTACTTGTTTCGCCTTTGCTATGCCGTTTTTACGACAAATTCTGAATACGGTTAAGCTATGCACTGTGAATGTGAGCACTATTTATATCCCGGTATATTTTGACTATTAGTTTCGTTTGGATATAATAAATTAACAATTATTACACGATTATTCATTAAGTGGGAAAATTCGTTACACGCCGTCGAGTTTTAATAATATGGCAACTCGATTATTCGTCAATTCTTTAACGAACTTTGAATGTGACGTCATAAATCTCGCTTAAATACTGACATCGATACTATCGAATAGAAACAATGCACACATCAATATCCAACCATACTGAAGCAGCTACCAGTGCTGGCAGCAATCACGTGAACTTTTCATTACTATTCTAAGACCCTAGGGAGTTTTTTGAGCTCGCAGCTTGAATCTTGAGT
Source organism: Neodiprion virginianus (assembly GCF_021901495.1). Classification (NCBI taxonomy): domain Eukaryota; kingdom Metazoa; phylum Arthropoda; class Insecta; order Hymenoptera; family Diprionidae; genus Neodiprion; species Neodiprion virginianus. The sequence continues at coordinate 14,026,323 of NC_060880.1, forward strand.
CCTAGGCCCGTACCGTAAAAGTACGGTCTCAAGAGGGCGCCAACACTGCAGGCTGCTTCTGCCGCCGGTTGACACAAGATGGAGGCTGACGGTGTAGATGGAGACTGCCGGTGCCTGTCAGTGTTTCGTCAATCTCTTCTTTCAACCGTTTCTTAATATTTAATTAATGAATTGTTAATCAGTTCTCTGCCAAAACCGATACAGTTGAAGAATATGAGCGTGATTTAATCCTGAATATAATTCAAGGTACAAAATTTTCAATTGCAATTACACGGATCACGCATTAACGTTTATTGATGTAACGTGTCCGCATCATACACGTTACAGCAGTGCCGGCCCGAACAGAAGCGGGGCCTAGTGCAAATTTGACTTGCAAGACCTTGAAACAAATTTCGTACAAAGAAGTAATGATTTACTGAATTTTGGTATATATTACTCTTGAAGATCACTTTCAACTGTGCCTGAAATGTATGTAAGTTGGTGCCCTGGTCGATTTCGACATTCATTTGTGTATCTCCAAATATCAGAGTCCACGTATCTCGAACGTAAAAAAGGGCCTACAGCACCATTCTATACGCAATCCTGAACAAAAACTGCAACACATTTTCACTTTACGCAGAAGTAAAGAAATGGCATGGACTCTACGAAATCGCAATAGTAAAGTCGTAGAATTCATTACTTTTTTTAAATTCATTATTCACCAGGATTTAGTTTACATTTATTTCATAAATTTAACATTTCAGTCACATAAAAACTCGTTTATAAATCAAATAACAAAAATAATTGCTTCATAAACTTATGAATACAATTTGGGATTCGTCTCACTAAAATAATTTTTTTGACATGTCTTACAGCAAATTCGTTGATAATATCATCATAATTTAAGTTTTTGGTCAATTCGGATTCAGTCGATATAGTGGTTAAGGAAGTCAATTGTTCTTGACTAGTGTCACGTCTCAAGTAATTTTTTATTATTTTCAACCTCGAGAACGATTTTTCTGCCTATGTGACAGTAATTGGTAAGGTCAATAAAGTTTTCAGAACACTAATAAAATTTGAATAGAGTTCAAATAAATCGTTTTCAATTTTCAAAAGTGGCACATGTCCTGAAAATTTGATTCCTAGTTTTCAAATTGAGAATGAAGTCTGAAGACGAAGCTGTAGCACCTTTGAAATATGTTACTTAGAAAGTTTGTTCCCTCCCGAACAATTTCAGCACCTTGTCTTCGTAAATCTGTGCAGTGGGAACAAAGATAGACGCGTTTGAAAAGTAAATGATTATTGAAAATATGAATTTTTCAATAATTTATTACCAAAAACCATGTTGAATAAAACGTTGAAAAAAATTAAGGAACCTTCTCTGTTAGGCTGCGAAAAAATGGCCAAGTTTCAGCAAAATTAAAAATGTCAACTTTCAAAGTTTTGCCAAGTTGGCATGGAAAGCCCCATGCATATTTACAATTCACTTTTTTTGGTAGTACGATTATAACAATAAACAATAACATATATTATTCTGTAAAACTCAATAATGCATTACATCAAAAACTCGTCTTCCTTTCAAATATGTATATTTTATTTATTTTCACATCGCAATAAAAATGAATGATGTACGATCAGCCGTTACAACGCAAGCACAATAAACATTACTTCAATTTTTTTTATTATGTAGTCTGTCGCCGACTGTCAGCACTAGTTATCTGCAAGTCAGTCAGTGGTGCAGCGCCTCACAGAGGCAGGGCCTTGCATGCTCACACTGCTAGCACCCCCCCCTCGGGCCGGCACTGCATTACATACATATTATATATGTACTGATGTGTGTACAATGTACATGCCTGAAAATATTAACGCACACTTTCAGAAGCATTGGGTTTGATTTATTGCCAAACCTCAAAGTCCATAATGCATCCCGTTGAAGCATTGTACGAAATCGGTGCCGCAGCTATTGCTGGCTTGCAGAACATGTGAGTATTACGTTTCTTGATGAATAAGTATGAAAGCAAAAAGTTCTACAATGGTCCTCAAACTGGCAAATAATATCCGGCATGTAATAATTCTGGATGGCTATCAGTGAGTGAGAAAATGATGAAATATCAAGGAATACTTTAGAAAAAGTTCCCTGAATTATCCTGTCAGGCTTCATCGTTTGATCATCTACTGGAACCTTTCCACCTGTATTACCTTCTAGTTTCAGCGTCATAGTTCTACAGAAGAAAAGCTGTAATAGCGCATGTGAAAATTCTCTCTTTCTCTTGCAGGTTTCCAGATAGCGACAGGTTCTTTTTGACTGTAACAAAAGTCGCTGATCCAGACTACGCTTTCTCGATTCTAGTCCCACTGTTTGTCATTCTAAGTCCTAAGCTATCTTCTGATATACTGATAGTTAGTTTTGTGTCCGAGTGGTGTAACATCCTGTTGAAATGGCTACTCATGGAACATAGACCGTACTGGTGAGTTGAAAATGGAAGTTATCGTCATCACGTTCAACGTTGCAAGGTGTAATGGGGACTGTAATTTTGTGACTTATTCTAATATCTGTCATCTCATTCACTTCAGATAAAACGTACATTTAGTAGATCAGTTCAGCCCTAGCTATGCAGATGTTTTTATCTTTCAAGGTAAAGGTTTTCAGTTTTGAAATTTATCATCACTGTAAACTTGAATTAGACAAAAATAATGTAATATTGTGATAAATATGGAAAATATTCACTAATGTGCTGTAGGTGGGTTAAAGAAAGAGAGCTGCTCATAAAGCACCCTGTACCTCTGCTAAGACAAACTCATTTAACATGTGAAACTGGTCCAGGTTCCCCATCGGGTGAGTAGAACAGAACATCGCAATATACATCTCTAAATCTCTGCGAAATCACTCTGTATCACACTTTGAAATTTTGCAGGGCATGTGATGGGCTCTGCAGCTGTACTATTTGCAATTGTTCACTTTACAAACGAATCGTTGTCAAGGCATCAAAGAATTAGGTGGATCGAGTCTTCTTTTCTATTCACCATCATCAAATGACATTCCAGTTGGAGAGCATCTTTGTTTATTAATTCCCCGTTTTTTACAGCAAAACGACTAATACAAGAATAAAGTTTTTTCTCTGGCTTTTGTTCGGTATTTTGCTGTTCTTGGTTTCTGCGTCTCGCCTTTACGTCGCTGCGCATTTTCCCCATCAGTGTATCCTCGGAGTACTTGGAGGTGCGTAAGTTTGCCTGTAATGTTCGGTGCTGAATAATATTTCTTATTCAGTGTCACAGTTCGTCATCTGTTCAAAATTGTCTTTTTGCAGGTGTGATGATAGCACGGACGTTTTTATGCAACTATAGGATTTCAACATGGTGGCGGCATTCTCGCAGGCCAAAATTACTCCTGGCCGCCTTAGGCATGACTATGATATCCTTTGGATCATATTGGCTGCAGAAGGGCCTTGGTAAACTAGTTACTATCAGACAATTTATTCAAGCCCATTGTGATTCCATCTGCGAAGACAGACATATGTTACTCATTTTGCAGGCATGGATCCACAGTGGAGTGTCAAATTGGCGTTTAAATGGTGCACCAATCCGGAGTGGATTCACGTCAACACAACACCGCTATTCTCTCTAGTGAGAGTATCTGGTGCCGCTTTTGGATTAGCATTAATCGCACCTGTCCGATCCAGGTGAGTACATGAACATTTTCTGTTGAACATTCTGTTCAAAGCTGGAGCACTAATTGTATAAATATTGATATTGTTTTAGGATATCTCACTCCGCACAATCTTCAAGCTACATAGTTAAAGGAGCCCTGATTTGCAGCTTGACTATTGCCTTGCAACTCGCTCAATCTGCTATCCCAACTGATCGAGTACTACCGTTCTACCTCTGCGTCTTCATGTTATATGCTGTTCAACCGTACATGTACTTAGTTGCAGTGCCGTTCATGACTAGTGATAGTCCAACACCAGGACTCAAAGTCGAGTAATAGGCAACCCAATGGTTAATATTTCAATTAAGTCATTTATATCTTATTGAAAATTTATTTATTAAGTGCAGCACAAGAGTCTAGTTAAAGTACCTCGCGGTGCTCTAGTCAAACAATCTTCATGAACAGTCAGCGCTGTGTCATCGACACTGCAGATTTACTATTCATATTTATACACATACACATATGCAGTTGAGCTCTGTGAGTGATTGCATAGTTGGTTAATAATCGTAGAGCAAACTCGATGATTGTAGAAGATTTAATTGCGAAAGTTCGTAACATATTTAGGCCTGTTATTCGGCGTTTCGAATGGCATAGATTCAAATCTACGGGTTGGCAGATCATCAAAGATTCAGGAAAATTTCCAGCATCTAACAAACTTGACATACAACTAAAAGTCAGAAATAAATCAGTCTTGTAATTTGTCTGCCATCGTATCATATCGTATAATTAATATTTTTTGGAAATTTCGTCAGGTGCATAATGCATCCAAACTACATATATAGATAATATATTTAGAGCAATTATATCGATCGAGTATCGAAAACAATAAAAAAGGTTGCATAATCTTTCCATTTCTACTCTGATGCTATATTTCCTTTGCACCTGTAGTATAATCCCGATTCTTACAGGTTGCACGGTTTTATTTTACATCGATAAATATCTCGATGAACACCTTGTATGCAATGAAAATAGAGAAAAACAATAAAGTTACAAAAAGAAAGCGATTTTCGGGCAGAGTTTGGTATACGTAGGTACGAAGGTATACCGAGAGAACAGTGCGCGGCACGTAAATTATATATCTGTATACCCTGGTGCCTGTACTGCGGACGCTCGTCGAATATCGCCTGAGAGTATGGCAGGTTTTCTTTTTTTTTGAAACCACATTAGCCGAAACATATATGGGCTCTTCCTGTCTTATTCTTATTGTTTGCCATTCCTAGTTACGTCTGAAATTTACTGCCACCTTCTTAATCATATTCTTCGGTGCTATTTATAGCGTATATTGTATCGCGGGATCGGAAAATCGTCCGGAAACAATTTCAAATATTGGCGGGAGTCGAGACTGGCCGAAGCTAGTCGATAATCATCGTTCGAGAGGATGACGATTTGTGGCGCCGCTGGCGGCCGTTAATCGAAACAAATGAATTGGATGTTCGGAAACATGGCGGCCAGCGACGACGAGCCGATGCATCTCTACGAAGTATTTCAAAACTGCTTCAATAAGATCGCTAACAAGCAGCCTGGTGAGTGTGAATAAACGAAGTTTAACATACTAGGTTTAAGAACCAGTGCATAAACAGTGAATAACTAGCCCGGAGTTGACGTATAATTGTGAATGTTAAGAGCGTGCGTGTCGTGTTTCGTTCGGATATCGTATCGTAGACGTATACAGCGCCGCGTTTTTTGACCAAAAACATCGCGTCCGAGTGACATGTGGGTGAAAATATCTGACCGGACGGTTGTCGTTCGATTACCAATTACGCGGCGTACGGGATGCGATTTAACGATGATTAAAAACAACCGTTTTCAACCCAGTTTCCCAGGATGGTTCTGTTTTGGTTCACTTGACAATGTAGATGGTGCTGCCTCTACGGCATTTCTCTCCCCTGACTTACTTTTTTCCACTTTTTAAGTTTTACTCGCAACACCCGAGGTTATCCAGTTCCCGAACGATGTATATTCTCCCAATTAAACATTCCCCCTTCACCGCCCCTCAGCCCAAACGTGATTTCACCAAACAACTTACACGCGATACTCGCTAAATTTCACTCCATCCCTCTTCCTCGCCTCCTCTCTACCCCGTTGTCCCAACACCCCGAAAACAATCTCTCCCTCGCCGTTTATACACGTATACATATGTATATCACTCTTCCGAGACAATACCCGGCGGGTTAGAATCTCTGATATCCTTTTCTGTACTTTGCCCGCTCGAATCCCATCATATTACCAATACCCCGTTGACAATGACGATCTGTTTACAGGTGTCCCTTTTTCCATTTCGCCATCGCGCGATTAAAGCCAAGATTCGAATGCATATTTACACAATTCTAAACGCGTGGACAGATACAGTTCGTCGAAGTTGTCAAAGTCTCTGCACTGAAAGTCATAGATGTTCTCAACCTCCGCACGAGTTAGGCGAACTCGTCTGCGGGACCAAGTTATCATCGTGCACAAGTTATCGCAAGTTATTCTTCCGCGACGGTATTACAAACGCACAAAGTTTGGAAAAAACGGGCGATAGTGGTTAGGAATAGTTCGTCGACGTGACGGTGTTAGTGAACTTGATATACTTGAGATACTTAAGATAACGTTAACCCCCAAACGCGATAGATTTACGATCCCAGTGTCAAGTAGGATTCCATTCGACATATCGACGCGTTACACGTGTTGGAAATCTTATTGTCCGTTCAAGAGTGATTAATGAGAACGAATAATGGATTAAAAGCGAAAGAAGCGTAGAAAACCTCATTTATTGCACCGCCGAAACAATCAAGAAACGTTCGAAACTGAGAGGAGGCAAGTCGCCACTTGCAACAATCCCTGCAACATCGTCCTTTGTCCGAATTCCCGCCGTTTTATCGGATGCAAAGATGCACTGATGAATTAACGCTAAACGAAAATATATCCTCGGCAGACGGGCATACCTACCCGTTTTTCGCGACGGTGTCGACCTTTGTATTTGAGATAGAAGCACGTGTCGTAGTCCACCACGTACGAACCCCCGACAGGTGCGCAGTAGCGAAAATAGCGAAATATCAACCCCGTCCCGCGTGCTACCAGCCTTCCGACTCTCCTCTCGCTCTCTCTTTCCCTCCTACTTTCCCTCGCTTGTTTTTCACTCCCTATACGAGTACCAGCCATGCGCAGGCGTCTCCTTTATTTATTTATTTTTTTTTCATTCAACTTTGTCGACTGTAAGGTTCCTACCGTTGGTGCAACAGCTCACCAGTTTGTTTAGGTCAAAAGAAAGATTCTGTCCAAAAAAGAGCGTTCTACATTGTGCGGAAGGTCGCGCTCATATGATTTTTCACTTTTTTCCATGGTTTTTTGAATTTATGAAGAGACGTTGCAGCAATTGAATTATTATTTCTTTCCTGAAATTTATGTTACATCCAAGAATCACGATCCATAAACAACGAAACATCAACCGGGAATCTTATTTTCTTAAATTACGAGTTTATATTAAATTATAAAGATTTCAAGAGATTGAATTAACAATGAAAAAGCCGCCAGAAACACTTCTCAAACAACAATTGTAGACTTCTTGATATTACAAGTGTAGGTCTTCCTTGTAACGTAAATTGATATTATGATTGACGTAAGCGGTAGAAAAAAAAAATTTAATTCACGATACTTGTTAAATTAAAAAAATTGTATATAAACGTGAATACGCATAACATAGAACGTTTCGACAAAATCTTTCTTTTAAAACCCAAAAAAACCTTTCATGGGGGTGAACTGGTGGAAAATCGCTGATTACTTTGTTTCTAAAACGGCCTAACGTATAGTCCTTATTTCTTTATCATTCACGTCTTTTTTTTCTTCAATCGTCGGAGCAAGTCTAAGAGAAGATCCGAGGGGTTAGTTGGGCATGGTAAAACTTCTTTTAGGTTGGCGGGAGGGAGGACGAGGTGGGGGTGCGACACGGACGCGACGCAGTGCACCTGCCGTTGTCGTTGCTGCCGTTGTACCGGCTGCTGCCTCCTCGGCACGTTGTGCGCCGAGGTATATAGGTTTTTGTTAGCTTTGTACGCATGCACGCACGGGTTTCTACTTACGCGGTGCGAGTTCACCTCCGTTCGCGGGTCGCACGGAGAGTCAGGCGCCCACCACGTAATGTAAGTGCAGCGTGCACGTTTACACTCACCTCGTGTGAAAACGTCACCTACGTAGCCGGTATTACGGTCCGTTGGAACGATACCCTTAATTTCAAATTGGGCGCGGGGGTAACAACTCGCCAATGGATCAACGTTTGGAATGGCCGATGCATCGAAATTTCAAACATGCGATGATAAAATAACGATAGATGAATTGTTCGAAATCTTGATTCGTCTAATAGGATATGTCGGTTATTCACAAGTTTTTACCCGCGGTACCCTTCAAATTCTAGTTACTCTGCACCGAACGACGATGCGAAGATCCGACCGATGTCTCTGAATCGAAAACTTGAGAGGAATCGAATCCGATAAGTGGAGAGTCGTTAATCGACCCGATGTATCGTAGAACGCGCAACTTGAAGAAACGATCGTCTTTCTTTCGTAAATATTATACCGTCGTACGCGTCAATTGCGGATCATCACAACCGTTCGTTGATCCCATTTCTCGTACATCCGCGACCTTGTAACTTGTACACCGCGGATTCTGAAAAAATCATGCGTATTGCAATCAAAGCTCGCGTACGTCGGTATAATATGTTTTCGAAGATGACAGGAGTTTCGGATTTACAGAGTCTGGGTTATCTGTATACGTGAATCTGTATATATATATATACAACGTTTACAGAAATTTCTGCTCGAATGTACAGAAAATCGAGGAAAAATGGTGTCGCGTATCAGTTCGCCGGACTTTCGGCTGGTCGATCACCTGTTGAACATTCCAAGCGTCTGCTGCCTGCCTACCGGTACCTTACACACGCGCTTTTGTACCCACCGCTTATACACTATACCTTATATTCCCAAGGCGTGCAGGCAGGCGAGCAGACTGGCGGCAGCGATCCACCTCAACTATACCTTCTCCTCGTTCGCTTGCTCGCCTCGCATCCCGAGAAACAGGAACGCGACGCGGCGAACAAAGGTGACAAAGTCCCCCGACGGGAGACGAGGAGGTGTATCGGGCACGCGCGCGGCACGTGGCGCATCCTATACGTCTCAACGGCGATTCCTCATTTTTCATAATAAGAGACAATCACGCCGTAACGCACGGGGTAGGTGAGAAATCTCGTTTCCTTTAAACCCTGGTCATGGTCTCGAGGACTCGTTCATTTCTCCGGATCGTTACTCGAGTACGTGTCGCTTATGGATAGGTGTGTAGACTACGACCGGAACAACGAGATGAATGATCCTGTAACGATGAAAATTAACCCAGCGTCCCAGCTAACAAATTTTCAATTTCAACTTCAAATGATCTTTGTTGCTTCGTGCGACCCCAAAAACCCCCTTAGGATTTTGATAGTTTTTTTGTAATTTTACAGCCGCCATATTGGATCCGCTATCTTGGATTTAGAAATGATGAAATTCCGACTTTAGATTCGTGATCGGTGAGCCCAAAAATCTCCGAGTTGTTAAATGCGTGACTGAAAGGGTTAAATATATTTGAAAATGTTCGGTAAACCTGCAGTGGGAGAGTTTGGAAAATGACAAGAGCGAACATATACTGGACTCTATTTCCACCCCCCCACAAAAGCAAATACTTATGTATAACCGGCCCAATATACTGACGTTGGGGATAACTCTCGGGGATACTGCGTTGGGTCGAGAACCTCTACTCGGTGTTACGGAGGTGGTCCTCCTCCCCCTCCTCCTCCTTCTCTTCGTCCTCTTCGGAGGGCCGTTCCGACACACTGGGACCGTGGATCGGGGTCCGTAAGTCCGTTCGACGTCGGTCGAATGGGCGAGAGGATCGAAGGGAGGGACTCGGAACGACAGCTGCTCCATGCTGCAGTGACCTTACCCTCACCACGTCGGGGTCTTGCCCGAACGGCGAGCGGTCGGTCGCGTGGCACGCCACATTCTGCCGGCTCCCCCTCGGGCTTATCCCCGTCCTTTCATCCTCTTCTTCTTTTTCTTCCTCTTCTTTCTTCATCGGCGCTTTTCTGGTTTTGCTGGCTCGCTTCTTCTACCTCGGTTTCTCCTCGATTCTACATCGGCTTACGATAATATCGTTGTTATGTACATGTATGTATAACCTGGAAGTTGGGATGCTATTCATAGAGGTTACGCGTAATTACTCAATTTTATACACTTTTCCGACTGTTGGACACCTTATTCTTCACCCGTTTTCGGTATGCCTGTGTATGGGTAAATTTTAAGTTTGCTAACGTTCGAAAATATTTCTTATGTTACCGTCCATGTGTCGTTATTTTCTTCTGCATTCGGCTTGTCCGCTACGAAGAGAGGCGCCGCGGACTCTTTGAATGCGAGATGATCTCTCTTCGTAGTTGGTTATAGTCTGGTACATAGGGTATAAGGTGGCAGCTGCGCTTAAATATTCCGAACGTAATACAACCTTAACGATCAACGCGCTTATACTGACAATATACGGAGTGTAACTTATCACGAGGCTAAAGTTAGTAAATTTAAAGCGTCGAAACGTTGAGACAAAAATTACTATTTTTCATCTTTAGAATAACTGAAGAAGTTGAATTTACTAAATCCGAGTTTGTTGATGCTGTATTAACAGCTTACTAAATTTCCAAGAAATCCCAAAGTTGCAAAATAACAATTTTTTCCAATCATGCACCGTTGGAATAACGTTACAAACTTCAGCCTGCTAACTTAACCGACTTACGTTCTGTGTACAGTGTTTGAAATAATTGAGATTGAAACACATGTCGCAACTTTATAGTAACTGAAAGAAGAAATCATAAGTGATATGATAACTGTGACGGCAAAATCGCGGGCACTTCCTCGTTCAATTATCCTCGTGGAAATGACGACAGCTGCTGTGTTGGCCTGTCCGACCCGATTAAATTGCTGATAACCAGATATTTATACAGTGAAACGTACATTTATAATTAAATACTGACCTGAGAATTAATCATATGATTACCCACTTTACTCTTTTCTGCAGAAAAGAAAATAAAACTCGGACTGATTGTTATCTTTCGAGTTTTCGTGAAATTCTAGCCAGTCCGCAGCCTGCCTGCAGCCTTGCTGCATGGTATACCATGTTGGAGCCCCCCCCCCTCTTTCTCTCTCTCTCTCTCTCTCTCTTTCCCAGCTTACCCTTTCGAAATCGAACAACGCTAATCCCGTTGCAGGTAAAGCACGAAACTGCGAGAGAATTTGACGCGTTTTGAATAGTTCCTCTGTAATTTTGACTTCTTTCTTTTTAGTGTCAATTTTTTTTTCTACGTTTAAAGCTTCGCCTCACACTTAATCACGGACACAAGAAAAAGAGCAGATTTCAATCAAAACTTCAGTAAAAGAGAGACACTCAAAATCTTTGTAAAAAAAAAATACCCATGTCAAAAATTTATTGTTTTCTCCATCAAACGTAACAGATATTACTCTGCACACGGTGATCTTTACTGTTTCTATAGTAAATTTTGCATTTTACGAAGTATGTTTCCATTTACCAAAAAAACCTGACGCGTCCCTCTCGTTTACCGTAGTTTTGGGTCAAATCTTCTCTTTTATTCTATCCGTGATCGATATAATACGACGTGCACATGTTTTCTTTATTTATATGTCGTTTTTGACTTCGTTAATCTTTCACGTGGTAGTATAAGGTTGAGGAATCGTGGGTGAATCTGTCGTGTGAACCATCAGCTCGCGATACAATTAACACACTTCGGATATTGACAAGGATTGTATGTATGCCGGTGTACGACCTATATTACAGTACGTAGGTATCGTATAACCGCAACTTCGTGATGAACATCACAGACGGTATTATCATCGCGCTTTGTTGCGGTACGCGATACAAGATTAGATTTTCTGTACATGGGTAGATGAGAATAATTATATCCACGCACGTATAATAGTATGGCAGTTCGTTACCTTTCCAATCTTTGTTCTCTCTTTGTTTTAATACACTTCTTATCGCGTGTATTGTGTTTGTTTTTCCTTTTCATTTTTCTCAACACTTTCCTAATTCTTGGGTCTATGCACAATTTATTGCACTATTATATTATTGCAAACAAACGGTCGTAAAACTTTACTGCAACTGCAGGAACAGAGGCGATAATCATTGCGGAGGTGCGTGAGGTTGGTGCCACGCGACCCGATGAGGTATACATATACCTGCCTGCCTACCCTTGCCTTCTTTACATTCAAAGGTTCAGCTTTTACGGAGGTATAGAAAAGAGGAGGCGCGCGTGTGCGTGTGTCGTAGAATGAAATAGCTGGTTGAAATAGGATGAAAAAGGGGATAGAGAACGTGCACGCAGGAGAGAAAAACGGAGCATGTATTACAACGAACCGCGTCTGTGGTGGTAGAGAGAATTTCTAATGTGCCGGAGCGAAGAGAGGGATGGAAAAAATGGTCCCTCCGGCATCGAATGTAGGTAGGGCCCCTCGAAAAATAAAGGGCGGGGATAATTCAGGTAGCCAACGGTTCTCAAACGCCTCTTATATATTATACGTGTATACTGTTTGGCGTAACGCAGAATCGCGCAGTAGACTTCGGATCAAGGATTTCTTCCATTGAAAGTGAAACTGTCATCAAACGGGAGCGATACCCTCGAAACTGGAGAATCATTCCCCCGAAATTATCTGATATTTTTGGTGTTATGTACCATTGTATAACGTACCTACATCATACACAGACGATGGAGTCGATGAGCATATAGTGCCATGACAAGCTGCGTTTGCAGGTAGAAACTTTTCTCGGGCACGCGAACGGAACGCGGTTAGAAGAAACTTTGTCTCTCTCTCTCTCTCCCTCTCTTTCTCTTCCGCTCGCACCACCGATCGGTCGGTCGGTCCCATCCGGTCGAGTGTACGGGGACTAAGGAGACGCAGAGGGGTTGCCAAACGGACCCTGAGCTCGCTCCACTTTCCCTCGCATCCCTCAGGGAGTATAATATGCAGGGGTGACCTATCGGGCCGGACATAATTAATTCGAGAAAGATGTCGTGGGTGGAGGAGGAGCATGCGGACGATGCGTTTTGCCTCGCAATGCCTGCACTGCGGAGGTTCCTGGACCACCTGTGAATATCCATCCGTGCATGTTGGTAGTACATAGCATGTATTGCAGGTAGATACCTATGACACGCACCCGACGTCGCCAAGTGATTATAAATACAGGATCAGCGTTGGATGTATTGCACTCGGGTAACCAGACGACGCAGCTTCGTTGCGTCCGTGAAATCTATGTATTATAACCTGCAGCGGCGTAGCCCTTGGCGGTGCGTCGGTGCGACTCGGGTTGACGACCCTGCACCAGACAATGATCTGAAAAACTAAATACTCCGACGTGAACGTGAACTCGATCGCACGGTGCAGCAGACGAGGAGGCGGTATAAAGGGCACCGTGTAAGGTGTGGACGTGGAGGTGTACTCCAGGAAGTTGGCACCTAACACGTACGTGCGGCGCGTTATACGAGGAGTCCTTTATCGCATCCTGTCTCAAATACTCTCGGACGTTCGACGCTTTTCACCCACTGACGCGATTTCCTCAATATCGCAGGAATCTTGATTCCAGGTCCAAAGCAGGTCCTAAGTCGGAACGCTTCGATCGAAGTTAGAACTCTTTTTAAACTTTGCCGTGTCGGAGAGTGTGAGTAAGCCTACGCACGAGGTGAAAGACATGTAGATCCTAGTTGAGAGCTAAACTGGCATCCACGCGTAGTAACCTATAACGTACGTAGTAGTTGAACTCCTGTTCTTGACGTGTCTTGCGGAGCGTGAGGGTACAATAATATCGCATAATCCTGCCGACCTGCTGCAGGAATGACGAAGTGGCGGCGGGTGGCTCTGTAATCGTCGTCGTCGTCGTCGTCGTCGACGGGGATATCATGCATCAAAGGACACTGCGTTACAGCACTGCTGCTGGTGGCTGACCGACCGCGTTGTCATTGTCAGGGAATTCAAAACTTCTGATTGCACCACACCGCCTATCGCACAATTCTCCCGCGAACTGTCCAACTCCGGTCAACTCGCCCTCTTCCATCTCGTACCTTCCCGAATCCCCTCTACCGAACCAAAGTCCGTCTTTGACGATGACCCGGACGAGTCAATTCAAGTCTCACAGGGTGACGTTTGAAAGCGTACCTTTTTCCGTCGGTCTTTTATAAATATACCCGTTAAGTTGATTTTTCTTGTTTTTTTTTTCTTTTTTTCGCCATACGTCGGTGTTATTTCGTCTCACTCGCTGGCTCCGGTGGAAAGAAATTCATTGATTCTAGTCACATGTAATAGGCAGCAACTCGCTGCGGCATAAACGCGTGGCATTTCAGTTGGCTGGGTGTAGAAACTGGCTCTCTCATCGCCCGATCAGCCGCGTATAACAAGTATGGTAATCGCACGGGCGTGTTCTTAGTTTTTAGCTCTTATAGAGTTTGAGCATACGCGTTATGTATACTCGTATAGTGTATGATGGTGTGTATATAGGTATAAGTGTATGGCGGTGTGTAACCACGGGCAACGGCCAATGGTACACAGGCACGATGACGATTATTCTAATACGTGTGTAACGAAGCGGGAGACCGAGGAGAAAGAGAGAATTTTTATTACCAGTTTCATGCCGGATGTCTATGTGTATGCCTAATGTGATATATCGTCTCTACGTATGTATAACTATACTAAACGATCACTCCGGAATTATACATAAAATATCCACGTGTCTCGATCCACCTTCTTCTCCTCACACTCCTCATCTTCGTCTTGTTAGGTATTCCTCGTGTGTAAATCGAAGAATATTTAATAAGTGGATCGATTTCCGATATAGCTCAGTTATGCGTTATATGATATGTATATATATATATATATATAAACAGACACACATACACACGCACGCGCATGGGTGTACGATGTAACGTTACTTTTCAAACATGCTATATACTAGCTGCGTAGTTGATTTGAACGTTGCTCAATACAAAGCAGATCTGCGTTATTACCGCTCGGTTAATTCTCGTCAACGTGTGCGTATTAATAATATACCTGTCTGTCGATATGTCTGTCCATCTATCTGCGACTCCTCAATTATATGTACAGATGGGGCAGTCCATACGAAACCGACCAACCCGCGACCCGGACCATTTTTGATTTACTTGAAAATTATTCATTTTTTTTTCGTTGTACCTTCTGAAAGCAGTCTTTCGGATTTTTTTTTTTATAGGCAATGAAACTTGATTTGACAAACCGTTTTAACAACGGTAAATAAGCTGATGCCGGCAAAGCGAAAAATTCACTGCGTCATCCCTCAAAATAACGGCAATATAGGAAGGATGGTGGTGAATTTTTTCAAAAAAAATTACAATGGTCCAAGTTTTGGAAAACAAATATTTTGGATTCAAAACCGACTAAAATATATGAAAATGAATATCGATCTTTTTTTTCCGTATTCTCTTTATGGAAATACAACTCAAAACGAAAAAAAGACATAGCGTTTCATATTGATGTTTGTTTTTGAAAACGCTATCGGCGTTCAAATAAGATTTCGCGAGCTTTTGTGAAATTTTGAAAAATTTATTGTGCTTGGACGGGTTGAGACAAAAGTCTAAATAAATTCTGAAAGACTGCTTTAAGTAGGTGAAAAAAAAAATGACAAATTATAACATAACCGCTGGGATCAAATATCTAACAAGTTTTTTCGGTTCTAGCTGCAGCGTAACAGAACAACAAATATCCTTCTCGTCATTACTCATATAACAAATTATCATTAAGTTCTTTTCAAACCGATGCACATATTCATATTACCATTACCAATCGATTCGAATCGAGAATGCACAAGAACAGCACGAAAATCGCGACGCTGCCACAAACTTGTCAAGAAAATTCTTCATCAGCCGCGTGATGATGATTGGTTTTAATCTTCAAACTTTGTCATCGATGCATATATACATATTCTTTAGATTCTCTGCCCCCCTCCTCCAACTCCCTCCGCCGTCCTTTTCTTTTCACCATTTGCCGATCAATATACAATATAATATATGAATGAAAAATGCAAAGAAAAGTCGAATAAATTTCCTATACGTCTTTATAAATCAAAACTGCTCCACGACGGCCGCGTTAGCAGTTTTGTTTTGTGTTTCGCGGGGTCGCGGAAAACGTGAAGATGCTGGTTTGGTGATGGTGAAGAGGGGGCGAGGTCCTCTTTTTTTTTTTTTTTCTGCGCGCTCCTAGCATACTCAATTTTTTTCACGATCGTGATCGTAACGCAAACACGTGTCCACCGATACAATACATATATATGCATACACCTGTAACGCGCGGACATAAATGCTGCAGATTTAGGCTGCTTTCGGATCGCTTTCTCCCTCCCCTCCCCCTATTCGTCTTCCCGCCACATACGTTCGATATTATTTATTAAAGACCCCGCGATGTTACAAATTTTTCTCCATTCAATTCACAACGCGTATATCGATATAGCTGTGTATGATCTTGTCGGTGTATTTGCCTCATACATACCGTGTGTGCATATTGGTTATAAACTCGTGAGTTTCTTCTCTTTCTTCTTCTTCTTCTTCTTCTTCTTCGTCTTCTTCTATTTTTGCGGTTATCGATAAGTATACAAGAGTAAGGGTAAGGTACGGAATGGTAAATTTATGGCCGATGTGTGTGATCGAGGGAAGGTCGAGCTGCGAACTCGAATCCTCCCCGCGTCTGGAACAGTTCGCATACCGCAGAGGTGAGGTGAGGTGAGGTGCTCGAAGACGCGTTATAAATATGAGGGATCTTCGTGATATGGTGTGTGGGTATGCGTATATTCGTTGCAAACATGCAAAGGTTTCCACCCTGTCTGTATATTGTAATGTTATTCGCGCATTGAAAATTCGCGGATGTATCACGTGCCGTGTATGCCACAGGCGGCACGGGGGTGAGGCTAATCCTCCCTCGTTCCTATACACACGACCGCGGACCGGCGGACCGACTTTTTCATTTTTTATATACCCATCCTCATTCGCACGAAACCTACTTTGTATACATTTGTTGCTCGGTGTATTTATTCATTCTTCTCATTCTTCGTATTCACATTTTATCGTTGCAGACAAACCAGGCTTCCAGTCGCCATATGGCCCAGCTATGGACAACGGTATGGTGAGTATATTGTACAAGTATGCGTATAGACGTACTATTTCCTTTTTTCAAACTCTACCCTAATTCCTCTGTGACAACAAGAAGAACAACAACAACAAGGGGAATCGGTTTTACGGTACGGGTTAGTATTGCATTTCAGCCGTATAATCGCGCGATACGTCGGTTTATATCAGGGTTGGCCAACCGTTCGATCGTCGCTATTAGGCCAGTCGGTCGCGGCAAGCCAAAGATATATTTTTTCATGCCGCTGTCGAAAAGTATTTCATTTAATTCTGCGGTAAAGATTTGAGATCGGTAGATAGCTCGGTGTCTGGAAGGTAAACGGTAAATCTCGGGTCCGATCAAGTTGGCCATCCCTGGTTTATATTAATACGTACACGTAATGACCGATAAATATTCTCAGAGACTGCGGAGGTATCGCGTTTTCATTATATTATAGAGAGTTATTTCCTAACGATTAGACGTCGGACGCCACCGATAAAATTCCCGTCGCGTTCCCTCCTCCCGTACCCGGTTACCTACATATTGTATATCATTAATCTACGATAATCGCTATCACCGCGGTTATACTTTGTACATCGCACGATATACAGACGCCACCGCGTATACACCCATATACGAAATTAGGTACACGCGTGTTTTATATTTCTCCACCTGCATTTATAACTTATTGTTATTTTACTATTTTTATGCAATTATGCAATCGCCACGCGTGATCGGTTTATATTGTAACGCAATTCAAGGTAGTATATGGGGCATTCCATGTTAAACCAACCACTTTTTTCCATCGCCATTTTTCATTCGTTCCGCGATTTTTTATACGATTCTACCATCTAAAAAAGGCACTCCTGAATTTTTTCAAATTTTTTTCGCTAACCGTTTTTTTTTTTTTTTTGTTTTAATATTATTCGAACCCATTTCGAAAACGGTCGTTTTTAAAAATCTGAACAATCTAGTTTCTCATTCCGATCATACCGACACCTGGCCGATGATGGGCCGATTTTTTCTTCTATTTTTTTTTAGCACTTTAAACATTTTCAACAAACGAAATTCGATCGCGGAACGAATCAAAAATGGTGAGGGAAAAAAGGGGTAAATTTGACATGGAATTCCCCATATATATTATAATCGGACCGCCTCGGGTATACGACACATTCGTATTAGCATACGCCGGGTATGCGGGGGTAAAAGGGGAAGATAAACAGAGTTGTGGGGCCAGGTTAACCCTTTGAGTCGTCGTGGTAAGTATTCTTACCACCATATTTTTTTTTTTTTGTATATTTAAAGAATTTTTCAACATACTTCTATGCGGTTCTTTGCTATTTCTGATGGAATACTAGTAGGTTTTCAATACTTGAGAGTAATTGTTGCGATGTAGTGTAAATTATTATTGTCAGAAACGAGATGCTTGAAAAATATCGTGCAAATTGAAGGAATAATTACTTTCCGAAAAGGTTACCCTTCTACACATATACATGTTTTACATAATTTATAAGCCTTTGGGGTCACTGATTATGAATCGGAAATCGGATTTTAAAAATTCAAGATAGCGGATCTAATATGCTGAAATGAAATTTCAAATTCGATCGAATTCGGAGAAAAAACTCTCTCTGCCCAGTTTTTGGGGTCGCTGATTACGAATCTGAAAACAGATTTTGAAAATTCACTACGGCAAATTCAATCAGCGGCCCCGAAACCCCCTGCACACCATTTTTTGACCGTATTCGATTCAATTTAAAAATTTGGCCCACCATATTGAATCCACCGCCTTGAATTTTTGAAATTTGATTTCAGACTCATAATCAGTGACCCCAAAAACCATAGAATACTATCTTGTTATAAAAGTTGACTCGGCACAATAATGTGTGACTCAAGGGTTACGGAAATGCCTGGTATAAAACCGGGACGAGTAGAACGGGAATTTTTCGAAAATTGGCAAAAACGGAACACCTGCAGAATCTCTATCGATATAAGACGTACAAATCTTGCATATCGATACATCTTACCGAATTAATTATCGTTGTAATAAGGTGTAGGTATGTCTACGTATTCAAGGTTCGTATGCGTAGAGAAAACCTTGAAAACCGGGAATTTCGAAAATAAGACCGGACTTTTGAGTCTGTCGAAGAAATAAACTCATTCTCGTACAAAGTAGGCACTATCGATCTTGAGAAAAAAAAGCGTACTTCAAATTTTGTTTCGTCGCACCGCTTCATACATTCTATGTATATCACTTGATACCGAACCTTCTTTCGTTTTTTTCATACGGAAAATTGCAAAATATTTTTTGTAAATTGATAGTCAGACAGTAGGATATTTAACAGGCAGTACTGAATGTATTAGTACGTGTAAAAAATATTGTCATTATTCAACGGTATATTTCTAGAAAGGTTATTGGAAAAATGCTATTTTCAGACTGGAATATCTGGAAAAGTCAGGGACTTTCAGATTCCAAAAAGCGTAATATAAATACGAACCCTGGTATTGACGTACCTCACCACCGTTTAATGTTGCATATTATAAACGATACGATATACGTATAGGTATAGGACATATATTTGATTCGCGGGCGCGTGAACGACTTTGTCCAAAAATATAACTCATGAGGCGAGAAGGGCAAAGTTTTTTCGCGAAGTGAAAGTCGTGAATCGCGAAACTGGGGGAGGAGGAAAATCAGGATAATGGAAAGTGGGCGGAGAAAGCAAAGGACGAGGTATTAAATTTTTAACATATAAATAAATATCGTCTCTTTCTACGTTATACGTATTATCAGCCAATAATTCCTTACCCGTAGGTACAGTCGCAGTTGCATATGGCGAAATAAATTTATCTCGCGTCTTAACCCGTACAACTGCGAGTAGAATATTTATTTATAGAGCAGTTGGGAGTCCCCGGGGTTGTGGTTCTTATATACGTGTGTAACACGAATATGTCGAGGGGGGAGGACAAGAAGAAACCTTTGGTCAGTTTTGATACGCTGCCAACTAAACCGAGGGGGAAATAACTCGAGATTTGAGTGACACGCAATCATTTTTTTAGTTCAATTCGTTTAAATAAAATCATGTGATTTGATCGAAAAAAAAAATTTCCTAATCCATTATCATTTCGATTCATGAATCTCAATTTTTTCTCGATAATTCGTTCTGATTGAAGTGAGTTTCAAAGAATTTTTGTTCACATTTCGATATTTCCCGATCATTCATTTTTTTTTCTTTTTATTGCAATTGAATTGTTTGTCCCTGTACAGAAATAATGATGAAATTTAGTAGTTAAGAAATTAAACATAATTAAAACTTTGTGAAGTATTAGTGACCAGAAGGTAGATTGAAGAATGAAGAAGGTTTAGTAGAAATCCGGTTATTCAAATCCATGATTAAAACTACTGAAATTTAGTTAGCCATAATAAACCGACAAAAACAACTTATATTTTGAAGAGCCAACTTCTAGGAAATCGTTCTAAAATTTCACAACGACGATTTTTCGTCCCCATATTCCGTTACGTTAACGTTACTGACTGTAGCCTCGTGAAACAACTGCATCTTCACCCATAAATTCGTATACACACGCACAAAGATGGGCACAATTATTGTGAGGTTTGTAGGTTAGCTTCGTGATAACCCATACAGGGTTGGTATACCTATCTATATGCACGTACGTGTGTGTAAAGTAGGTGTAAGGTGGGTTGGTATAGATTTTTCGAGGAACGGTAATACGCACTTTAATAATCTAATCGCCGGTTGTTAAATGATAAAACGATAAGAGATTCTTTATCCGCTTGATGATGATCGGGCTTACATTATATTGTACATTTCCAAAACCCCTATTACGTGTTATTTTGAATCGGTAATTATTATTCTATTATACTCCAATGTCTTATATATCAATTTGTAATTATATTCTCCTGCTATCACCTCCCGTTTCTTCTTTATACATGTACAATTTGGGCTGTTTGAAATGAAATAAAAAGAAAGATTTTCCTACGAGCGGATGAAGAAAATGCTTGCTTCTAGTCTAAAAGGAAGTCTTGAAAAGACTGGGCACTTACACTGTAGCTCAAGTGTAAGGCCGAGCCGTTTTTTGATTTTTGTGATGAAAAAAAATCTAGAATTTGATTTTAACGCACATTTAGCGTGATTTATTTTTTTCCATAAACTATCGTATTGACATCCACCACGAGAAAATACTCGTACAGTGTGTTCGTCGAAAAATTAATCTGCATTGTTTTTCTAATACCTACAACTCTCGAAAATCATTGTTCATTCCCGAATCAACGACAATATATATTTTTTTTTAATATCAAACACCCTCTATTGTATATGTATAAAGGTCATGTATAAACTCGTCATGTTTGTTGAATCAGAACTGTAAGCTTTTTCTGCAAGTCCATTTCGTACTTTATTTATTTATTTATTTAAAGAAACTTTTTTACGACTCTCGGAAATCTGTCGTCTCTCTCCTTCTCTTCGTCTCTCTCTCCCTCCCTCTTTTTTCCATCTACTCGAATACAATTTTTCGTCGCATTCTCATTTCAGACGTACGGCGGCGGTCCGTTCGGAGCGGCGGGCGGGGGACCCGGAGGCGGTCCCGGAGGCGGCGGGGGGGTCGAGGGGGCGACCTACCCCCCGGACTCGCCGTATTTCCCTTTCGGAACCCGTGGTACCGCGGTACCCTCCGGAGCCACCCTAACCACGACATCCGCCTCCAACCCCACGACACCAGTCATCAACAACGCGAGATTATCGAACCCCACAGCCGGTAAGTCTGTTTCGTATACCATAAATTTTACACAAAGTGTATTACCGTGCTTGTGCGTGTGTTGTGTGAGGGTGCATTAGGGTGTTTCAAAAAAAGACGAATTTTTTTTTTTTTTTTCTTTCTGACGGTGTCCAAAAATTCATAGTATACCTAGAAATCAAAATTTTGGCCCTGATATGAGCTCTTAATATCAATAGTAAGGTTTGCCTCTATCCATTTCTTTATTTTTCATTTAAATAACACGGGGAAAATTTTTTTTTTATTTTTGCAAGTTGAAACAATTTTTGTAACAAGTTGTTAATATTGTTTTTTGTTATAACGAGTTAATTGTTCAATAAAATTTCTTGGTATTTAGCAAAAAAGGAATAAATAAATTTGTTATAAAAGAGACCCAAAAATCATTTATGTGACATTTTTAAGCTTTATATTTATGTATTTGTGCTTTTTGTGAGTCAAGTATTGAATTAATTAGCAAAAAAAAAAAATACAGTCTCAGGTTAACAGAATTAAAGTAATTTTACATAAAAAAAATAATATAAATATGGCATGTGATATTTTTTTGTACTTTTATTGGAAAATATTTGAAATTTTTGATTAGTGTTATTTTTGATCGCTGATATCTTTGAAACGGTTGATCTGAGGAACTTTGATCTTCAGACGTTTTTTGTAGAGCGTGAAATTTCCTACAAATCTCTTTTTTCAGATTGTTGTTACGATGAACCGTTCCAAAGTAATAAAAATTCCAAAACAAAAAAAAAAAAAATTTTCCCGTTTTATTTAAATGGAAAATAAAGAAATGGACAGAGGCAAACCTTACTATTGATATTAAGAGCTCATATTGGCGCCAAAATTTTTGTTTTTAGGTATAATATCGATTTTTGGACACCATAAGAAAAAAAAAAGATTTCGTCTTTTTTTGAAACACCCTAGGGTGTATATGTGTGCGCGCGAACGCTCGCTGTGAATCCGTTTGACCAAATGAACGCATGGCGAACACAATATACACACTCTACCTAAATTATACACATGCACTCGTCACGACGTGTTCGTTGCTCAGGAATTTTCATTCACAGGCATTTTCTTTTTTTTTTTTTTTTTCTGTTTTTTTGTTACAGGAGCAGCTGTCAAGAGAAAGAAAGACGTAAGTAGAAAAAATTGATGCATCTATTTTACACACGATATTGCATTGCTTTATTATTACTATTATTATTGTTTTTGTTATTATTTATTTATGGACGCGCGTCAGTCCAGCAGCAAACGAGGAAGTTCGGATCTATCGACTGAAAATTCTATTGTCGTTAATTGTTTTTTCACTTGAGCGGAGGAAATATCCTCAACGGGTTCGTGGATTTAAATGTTATCACATTATGATACTTGATGATTGGTTGATTCGCAACAAGCCGACAGCCGTTCGTCTTCATTTTTAATTTCTTTATTATCAATCTCTTGATTCTCTGTGAATTTCTTTTTACATTATTTGCCCCCCTTTTTTTCTCTTCCGCTCTGCTTTTCTTCCGTGCTTTCAATTCTCGATCGTAAGCGCTGCGCACCTATACCGTAAGCTTCGTTTCTTCTTTCAATCGTTTTATTCTTTTTTTTTTTTATATATATCCTCACCTATTTTTTCTTATACTTGACTGAGTAAGGGGGGGGGGGGGGGGGCAATCTCGTCCTTTGCACGAATGCGTTATATAGGTGTAAAAACGCATGTAACACCATCGATTGTACATAATACATTTCACCCGAACTCTGTTCTTCTCTTGCTCTATTTTTTTTTGTTTTTTTTTTTTTTTTTACAATTTTTTTTACAATTTTTTTTTCAATATCAAACAGAACATGGACGGACCCGACGGAGAAGTCGTCACTACACAGCATTGGGTAAGTCCGATATTTCTTATGAATATTTTACACGTCCGTGTCACATTCCGTATGAAAAAAATTCTTCTAGCATTTACGATCGTTGTTTAACCCCGTGAAGTTTTCGATATTTTTGCCGTGTAATTGGACGTGCGAAAATCCTAACTACATTTGGGTTGGTGCTTCGCGTAACTTGCGAACATGCATATAATTACAGTTGGTGAATTTTTGCGCGCGTTTATTTCGCTCGGCCGCGCTCGTGAATCAACGGTAAAAACCGCCTAACAAGACGTCGACCGAAAATAGACGTTTCCGTATAATAAAGACCGAGTCGTCGGCGTCATCGTCGTGCTCTTGGTATAGAGGCTAAAAACCGAGACACGCGTGTAGTTTAACCTGCGACGTTGCCGTTCGACGTACTTCAGGTCAAGTTGTTTCGCAATCGTGTGGATCGCCGCGTTTCTAATCCGCAATTATTGCCGGTTGCACTTATTCAATCGCGAGTAGATACGGATGTAACGAAGTTATAGACGTATGATGTACAAAAGACGGTTGAGGTGGCGGAAAGAAAGGAAGAAAGGAAAGAAAGACGAAGGATCCAAAAGCGGAAAGTAAAAAGTGAGGCAAAAAATAATCCCCTCCCCCCCCCCCCAGAGGATGATGCTTGTTCGTCTAATAAAACTTGAGTATATAACGCATATCACGATGCGTTGCTCTGCGGTTCCTGAGGGGGTGGCAGCCCCGGTTGCAAGGGTCGTATGTACCGTGAGAGTGGCTTGGCTGTGGGAAAATTGGTCCCAGTCGAGTGTGACTGCGGCATGCCAGGTCAACCATCGCTTACCCCGCGTGCTACACATAAAATTATATTTACGGGATTAAATGACTCGTCGTTCAATCGCAGCTTTAAACCAAAGTGGGTATTACGATTATTGAAGATTCGGAATCGAACAGAAATATATTTCGAAGATATTCTCACGAGCTGTTGTCGATATGATATTGATCGGTAAATTGTTTTCACACTCTTTTTCATATTATTTCGGCGTTTATACGAGATATCTTACTATCGGTGCGGTTACTGAATTGATACGGTATCTTGGGAATTTTAGCGGAAGGATCAACCGCGATATGATCGTCCGGTATGACGATGACGAGGATAGGATGGGGAAAAAACTGCAAAAACGTCGCCGTCCTTGTGCGTCGTCGATTTAATAATAACACAAGTCAACAACATTTTTTTTTTTTCTCGAGTTTATGTTCGAATGAATAAATTTTGACTTTATACATTGAATAATAATAACTAAAATCTTCATTTTTTACTTATAGTTTTGCTTATGTCTTTTCACGTTGATAAATGAGTCTTGAAGTCTTCGGTTAATGGATGAAAAATTCTTGACCTCAGTACTTAATTGTGCGGAAGATCGTGGAAATGTAGGTTCATTTTTAGTTGATAGTACAAGGAACAGGTAGCAGCACGTTGAAATAAGAAGCAAACTTTTTTTACTGAAAAAACCTATTTTTTCTTTTAACAATCACGTGAAAGAAATCAAAATTTGACGTCTAGAACCCAGACTCAAAATTCGTGTTGACCGGTGTAATAACTGCAGTATAAATGCGCGTCTTTTTTTTTTTAAAAGAAAGAATCGGTTTCACGAAAGGACCGGAAGGAAAGTGGGGATACGGTAAAAAGTCTAATATGTAAGCAAAGGAAAAATAATGAAAAATAACCCGACGAATATTTAGACCTGCCGTAAAACGTAGAGACGGATTTCCCTCCCCCCGTTTTCACCGTCGAGGGCGAGTGCAGGGCGGGAAAGGTCGTCGCCGAGGGAGCGAGTCGCACGTTCAGTTTCTCTACGACACCCCAGACGCCGCTGCTCCGTAGGCCATTTCCTAATAGAAATGTAATCGCGCCCTCGGTGCCTAGTACTTTCTGAATAAATTATAATATTCTTCCGAGTTGTTTATGATGGCAAGGTGCTGCTGCCGCTGCCGCTGCTGAAGTCACACGTCATTGGCAACCCTCCGCTTCGACTCCAGCGTGAGCCTGGAAACAGGCAACCCAACGTACCACTCGGTACGAGGGGTTGCGTGTCAAGGGCTCCGGTCGTTGCATGAATTTCCGTACGTTGTAAAAAATTTTAGTTATACCTTATGCGAACGTGTTACGTTTCGTATGAACATTTAAAGGCAAACCTCTCGCGCACACGCCGATGCACCAAATTCAATGATCTATGAAGCGTTTCATATTGTTTCTGTCGCTCGGAAAACCTCGTCGAATGTTTGAAATAATTTTTTTTTTTTTTTTTTGTTACGTCTAGCTGGTACCTTTATCTAGTACCTATATCATTACACCTTGGGGTCGGTTGAAATTAAAAATTATTGTTGCAATCTTTTTTATCTTGTACAAGTCACTAAAGTGAATACTCGAAAAAAAAAATTTAAGTTGTAATATTAAATTGCTTCCTTACAGCAAGCAATTTTCGGCTGGGGTCTTCGACGACCCCAATGTACCATCAATTTTGTGCCAGATAAAGTTGATAGCTAAAGATTAAATAGTGCTTTATGTTGACATTTTGGAATTTTCACGGACAAAATCTACCAGCGGATACATTTCAGATGTATGCAATATGTAACGTTGTTACAGGTTCGGTATTTCCTTTATTACATGTATACATGTAGGTAGGTACACTTGGGGACAATGAATCTGAGACGGCTAATTTTTTTACACCGGACAGTTATGTTGGCAACACAGAGAAACCTACAGCGCCACAGTCGGCCGAGCGCGAAACAAACTGAATCTCGATAAACGTAACGTAACCCATGGCTGTCGAATCGTCGAAAATGACGTGTCAATCCAACAAGTCGTTATCCCGGTCATGAGTTATGTTACGTTCATTGAGATTGATTTTGTTTCGAGTTTGGCCGACTGTGGCGCTGTAGATTTCTCTGCGTTGCCAACATAACTGTCTAGTGTAAAAAATTAGCCGTCCCAGATTCATTGTCTCCAAGTGTACGTATCAAAAATGCTTGATACGGATATTACGTAGATAATAAATTCAAAAATCAACATCGTCAAACAAAATAAAAAATCGAAGGGTAAGCATGCGTGCCTGCAAAACGCTTGCAAAAGAGAAAACCGCATCGTGACGTTGACTCGGAGAGAGCGCGGGACCGAACGACCGAGGGACACCTGTTGCTGTTACTCGCGTGTACTCTCCCCCCCTCCTCCACCTCCGTGCACCCTTCGAGGCGCGACTCCCGGAGGTAAGCGTGCGCCACGCCTCGCCTCGCTCCATCCTCGTCCTCCTCCTTCTCCTCCTCCTCATTCTCATTCTCATTCCCATTCTCGTTGTTACTACTCACTCCAGCGGGAGCCGGAGGCTACCGAGGCGACGGAGGAGGTCTGTGTGCTCGGCACACAGAGTTTGTCGACTAAGTACACCGAGCGAGTGGACGCGCGGTTGTGTACGGCTTCTGTCTGCCTTCGTGTGTATATTAGGGTGTCGATATTTCGGGGTCGTATAATTTTTTTTTTTTTTTCCCCCTTTTATCTCGCGCCTCTATAATATAACATCGTTTCTTGGATTTTATGATTTTTTCTCTGTTACCTTTCCTCTCATCTTCAACTGCCAAAATGTTATTTTATTTATCACGGAATTAAGTGCGGTATTTGAGGTAACTTCTACGACATCGGGTTAATGCAGTTGTATAATTTATGCCATTCGTTGTCAGAGTACACTTGAAAAAACCGTGCCAAGTACCTTTTACCAATCGAAATTTCTATCGCGCTGCGATGTGGTTGAAAAATTTAAAGACCGAGGAGAGCAGCGGTCGAACAATCGTGAACAAAGAGTCGAATTTCAATCGCTAGGGTGTACCTACTTCCGATTTACGATAACAAGCTGATTTTGGCAAGATGTACCCCTACCCTGACAATGAATAGCATCGATTCATCGTGTGGATCAACGCCCTGCATGTCTTCGCAAAATGACACGGTATTATTATACGTTGGTAAACGCGTACGATACTGATTTCCAACACTTGTACTCTTCACCTCCGACTAACATAAAAGTACCGCGTGCGGTAAATTAGTCGGTGACGACGCGTCGAGAGAGCACCCCCTCCTTCCTCTCTCTTTCCCGCCTCCCGCGGTACTCTTGTCAAAAAACAAACATACGTCGGATTTTACGGATCATCGGATCGCTCTCCTATGCGTTTACGTCGTCGTGATCGGTAGGCAGACAGCAGTCCATTCGTCGTATAGATGATACACGTGGTGCGTGCGTGCGTGCGTGCGTACCTCTTAATACCCGACGAGAGACACAACAAAGAGACGGCGATCGAGGGTGACACCGCAGGCAGCATCACGTCGCCGTGGACGTTGCGATTAACGCTGGTGAACCCCGTCGTATAACAACAATTAATTTATTATCTTTACGGCTCGCGTGAAATTTCGAGTGCCGATCGTTATAGCCGGCACCAAGTGCCCGTCGCGTGCACCGAGGACCGAGGGACGAGGGCCAAGGGCCGACGTATTATCATATGAATATATCAAACGGTGCATGATGCGGTATTCTTTTCTCATGCTGCAGCTCTAAAGCGACAGATCGTCCAGAGGCGAGCGCTCGACCGCTGATCGGTACTTTCGGTGTTATTATAACGGTGATACTACACGGATGTAGGGATATAGGTATAATTATCTCGTGTGTTCAACAGTCGCCCTGTACATTTTTCAACCAAGGATACCTTCGTATAGATAACACAGATTTTATTTTCAATAATTGATATTATACGATGGGTAGTTGGGGAGTGTCCACCTGTATTTACGTATCGGAAATTTCGAATCATCTTTATCGGATTTGATTTCTTTTTTCATCCCTACCTGATTGTATTTTTGAATCGAAATAATAATCCGTCAAGGTATCGAAGGTGGAAACACAAGATTGCACGGATCGGTAAAATTTTTTGTTTAATAAACTGCGAAAACTCGATCAAATTTCTACCTCGTAACAACTGATTGGACGAATCTTTCTCATGCATTGTGAAAATTTCACGCTGAGCAAGTTCGTTATTTTTACCCCTCAATTGCGTCGACTGTAAACAATCGCTGCAGGGGGCGGGGTTGAAAATCCGAATTTGAAAACTTCCGGAAGCGTCTGATTCCGAATTATTTGATGGCGAAACTTGAAGTAAAAGAATCTAACTTTTATGAAACAATAAAGTTATGAATGGTTGGAAATTCGACGGCTCAAAGTTCCGAAATGCAAGATTCCGAAAATTCAAGTTCCGACAGAGCAAAGTGCCCAAAAATAAAGTTCCGATAGAGTGCAGTACCGAAAATTAAAATATACTCATACAGCGTAGTTTACTCAACGAGTGCGTGCGGTTAATTAGAAAAACCGAGAATCAGAATGACAAGGATTCCGAACGTAAAAATATCGAAAATCCAAAACAAAGAGAGATCAAAGTAGTGAAATTCCCAAAACTGAAAATCTTCGATGATTCGGGATGTCGATGATTTAGATTTTTAAGTTTTCTCAATCGCATTTTCGGAAATTTGACTCGTCGGAGTTAAGCCCTTTAAAAACTTTGAGCGTCGGGTTTCAGACCATTCGAAACTTGAATGTTTCGTCAAAGTTTGATTTCTTTACTTTGGGTTTCGCCACCAAAAAATTCTGAATTTGGCGCTTTCCAAACTTCTCAAATTCGAATTTTCAACCCTGCCCCCTCTGTAGAAAGCAACTTCGAGGATGAGCAAGCAGGAACCAGACCGACGTATAATACCTACCTAAGTACCCTTCGTTCGATCGTATACAGCACATGCGGATCTGACGGTGATTTCAACGTTGCATATCAATTCAGGCGTACATATGTATTGTACGCATGTATTTACCAACCTTCTGTCCTCTTCTACTCTCGCGCTTGCATGCCCGCGCTTCGTTTGTGGTCTAGCAGCCTGTGAAATTAACACGGTAGCTAGGAAGACTCGTCCCCCCGCTGTATATTCTATACATATACGAGGTACATACTTCGCATCACGGGTACCCATAAAATTATACTTACCCCGTGAAGCGGGGCAAGAGAGGGGAGAAAGGGGGTACGAGCATCCGAAAAATGAACGCGTACCGAAGGAGTGAGAAAAAACCGAGGATAGAGAAAGGTTTTGATACACAGGTTTATTTTCTGTATAATAGATCGGATATCTTCAACGTGTTTTTTTTCCCCCATTTTCTTTATCTATTCTGAAATTTAATCCCAAGTCGTCGCGGGAAGCTGCGAAGCAAGTACTTTGGTTCCCGGGTTCAGAGAGCGAGAGAGAGAGAGAAAGGGAGAAAGGGAGAGGAAGGGAAGAGGGGCAGTGAGAAGGGGGGGGGGGGGGGGTAGCATCCCTTAAATACACACCGATGTAGATAACACGAGCCTTGTCGGCTGGGAGCTGCCCTTAACTACACGTGCCTACGTTCAAGCTGTTTGCTTTGAGGCAGCTCTTCCTCCCGCCACCCTCTGCTCGACTAATTCTATAGGGAGGCGGAGAGGATAGGGTGTACCTTCAAGAGTCTAGAGTTTAGAGAGAGTTTAGTGTTTAGGTAGACCCGGGTTCTAGTCGTATACAACGCGTGTTGTGGACGCGCCGTACCGATTATCTCCTAACGCGGTGCACGACACTTTTGTAATTCCTACAAGGATCGGTCGAGGACGCGTGTGTAATTTTCTCAAAGCTAATTATCGTATTACTCACAATCGGTGATGATAATTAAAAAGACTGCTTTGATGATTCAACTTTAATACGTACGCTCGTATCACGTCGAGTTATTATAGTTACTTAATATTATCTTCAATTGATACAATAATATTCTTCCATTCTTCTAACGATGTTTTTTCTTTTTTTTTTTTTTTTACCCCCTCTCTTTTCTTCCAACGTCTCGTAAATCGTCGTCGTTTCTCGTGCCGCTTCTCTGATTAGAATTTTATTATCGTCCCCATACAGTGGAGAAGGGAGAACATATGGTCTCGTTTACGATGGAGGGACGAACAGTTTTCAGGATTTTAACTTTCTTTCAAGTTGCTGGGATAAAAGGTACCGCCCCAGCCTAACCTAGACGACTATCCCTGTGTGGTTTACTCCGCCGCCGCATATCCTTGAGTTAACACGAGTTCTTCTTTTTCTTCTTCTTCTCTCGCGTTTTACTTCTTCTCCAACCCCCGGCGCCCACCTCGATTTTCCCGCTTTGTCTCTCTTCCTCGCGGTTCCCCTCGTCCATTTGGTACGGGGCAGGCGAGGAAGTGGATGGGGGGGCTCGAACCACCCTCGCTAAATAGTTTCGTCAATAAGAAAACGTTTTGTACTTACCTAACCTTAAGCCTCTGTTACCTACCCGGCTCAACCATATATTAAGACCTGATCTGCGGGCGTAAATTTGAACCGTGGCAACGATCGAATCAATCTCTTTTGTGTCGGCGAATTGTACATAGGTAGAGGGTATCTTTACTGTTAAAAATAAGAAACAATCCTGATTTTCAAAATTTTTTTTTTTTTTTTTAGAAAGCAATGAACACCAAAAACGATTCACATCGATTCAAAAAATGGATCAGAGTCGTGTCTCTTTCAAAGATTACGTATTAAAAAATTGAAGTAAATTATTTCTTCTGAATGTGGAGTGCGTAAATACCTCAGGGGCTGATTTCGTAGGACTTGCAGGTAAAACGATGATGGGACAGGTCAGTGTTATTCAAATTGTGACCCCCTGGGGGTCGCGGTCGCAGGCCAGGTAAAAGTGAAAAGCACAAACGAAGTTTTGCGAGGAATCCTTTGAAATCACTGACATAGTTTTACTATGGACCCGGGGATTTGCCAGATTTTTTTTACTCGTAAAGGGGTCGCGAATTCAAGAACGTTGAAAAACACTGGTGCAGGTACTTGTACATGGCTTGAAAATACGCGTAAGACGCTAAGGGAGCCACCGTTCCTCCGATGCAGGGGAAAAGAGGATCGAGCAGGATGAGAATAAGGTCGAAGTGGCGGTGGAGGGGGAGGAGAAAAGAGGTGGTGGAGGTGGAAGTGGAGGTGGGGGAGTAGAAACAGCCAGGGCCAAACTCGGGAGTATTTATAAGCAAGAGCCGGCAACCCAAAGTACACCGAAGATAAGCACTAGCTCTCTCCATCCACCTTACTACCACAAGCCCACCATAAGATACATCATCCCCCACATACTATTCCGTGTACACTTATCTGCACAGGATATTGTAAATTGCAACGTGTCATAAGAAATAAGAATAAAAATAAAGAAACTGCAAACGAGCGGTCGAAGCTGTCGTGCGAATCTAAATTTCGCTTTTTGTTTTTTTATCCGATTGCGAATATTCACTTCTCTCTTTCGTTCATCTATTTTGTCGTATTGTTCAACGTGTTTCCGCGTGGATCTCCAGGTGACCCGACGGCCTACGGTATTCCTGTACCTTAATACGCCCTTAAACGCGACTATAACACAAGACGAGTAAACTTATATGTTATTATATTATATACCTCCATATACGTAAGTACGGTTTATATCTGTGACCCGCTCTACACGCCCACGTGTAGGTACAGGGCGTGTGTGTACGTGTATACGGTATACACGATGCAGGGTGGGAGCGAGGGAGGAAGGGAGACCTACTAAATCTCACCCTAAGCATCTCGAGCGACCCACGACCCATCCTGCAGCATCCCGTCCCACTCTCTCCCTCCGCCATATACGCCCTAGCCGGTGTGCCAATACGCGTCCCGGTTCTAGGTACCTACATAGAACGTTTGTGTCTGCTGCTTCTGCTTCTGCTTCTGCTTCTGAGCTCTCGGGAATCCGATGGTGTGCGTAAGCAACCTACCACCTATAAGGTGTAGCTCTGTGTGCGTGTGCCTACGTACAGGCGTAATACTAACCTCCGCCTACCCGCCTCGATGTTCCTCCACGTCCCTCCGCGTCGTCTGCCCCTAACCTCACTCGCTCGCTCGCTCGCTCCCTCTTTCCGTCCATTGGCGTCAGACTTTATAATCGGGGGTTGGTGGCACGCTGTGATACTTACTTTTATACCTTTGTACCTATCCAATCCACCGGTTCGCATTTTACTGTGGATTCGTGAAATCCCGTCTCTGTGTGCGTTACGGTTATCATCGTCGCTTGTATATTGTGTTCACTTACGGCGGTAGCGTATACGTCGTTTTACCGATCCATGGGTCCCATTTTCCATTTTCTTCTTATAAACTATCGACAGCGGTAATCCGACGGTCGTGACCCCTCCTATACTGCAATTGCAAGCGATACGTCGGTTTTCAACGTCGTCGACAATGACTTTTTTTTTAATATTTGAGAAATCTTTTCAAAACCCGATGCCTACGACAATGCTCGCGGCATCCTCCCGCCGTGCAGTTAATGTGTTCCAGGGTAGTAGATCCCTCCCCCTCCCCCCTCCCCTCTTGCCCTGCTCTCCCAGTTTCCCCCTTCTCCCTCCCCACCCTCTCGTCCCTTCCCGTCCGCCAGCCAGCTTCCTTCTGTACTGACGCTGGTAACCTTCGTCCCAGCCACCCACCCACTCTGCAGCCTGCGATCTTGCCTTACTAGCTGGCCGCCATTCAGTATATACATATAATATCTCTTCTACCCCCTGTAAGTCCACCGTACATACAAAGAAGCATCCCTTTGTTTGAAAGAAGAATTAGAAGACACACACACGCGAAGATAAGGGTGGAGAGGTGAAGTGCGAATCGGGAAAAGGAATTGTGTATAATGTATATGCGGAAAGAAATGATCGAAAGTCTGTTTCAATAACCGCATATGCCTACTATATGCTTTACATTTATACAATAAACGACACTCAGCTTTTGGAGGTGACAATTTATGCGACAGTCAATTCATTGAATTGTTTTCACATACGTGGCGTACAACGGAATTTCGAGTTTCTACAGCTAATGAATTATACTTTGCCCTGGGAAGCTGAATTTTAGTTATTATAATAATAATACAATCTCCGCAGCTTGGAATTTCTATAATATAAATTCGTAAATATCATCACCGCGATAATTTATTTTCTTCTACATATATACGGAAATGAATTCACGCGTTTCACTTCTTTTTTCATCATAATCATTTCAAAGAAGACAAAAAAAAAAAAAAAAATTAACACAGCTTGTTACACGTTTATCAATATATTGTAGATCACTCGTAACGAGTATCGAAGCATATATAAAGCAATATACATATATATACACATACATACACACAAACACACACACGCGCGCGCGTATGAAATTTTGTCATTAAAGAATTCACAAATAATTAGGTAACCTCGCCGTGCCAACTGTATAAACTGTAAGCGAGGCGCGAGGTGACGTCACAACCTTCGATCTTAGGAAGCAACGCCGCTACGCTGTATTAATATTCCTACACGATATACCGCATATAATGTACGTAGATACTCTTGATGTGCCCTCAGCTATTTCGCATTTACCGACGTTATCATCGATA
The DNA here is from genome assembly GCF_021901495.1 of Neodiprion virginianus. Taxonomy (NCBI): domain Eukaryota; kingdom Metazoa; phylum Arthropoda; class Insecta; order Hymenoptera; family Diprionidae; genus Neodiprion; species Neodiprion virginianus. The sequence continues at coordinate 14,060,321 of NC_060880.1, forward strand.
TACCCATATCGACGAACCGCGATCGTGTCGGCCGACTTTGCAGTAAGCTAAAGGATTCGAAACATCTTCCCACCGCAAACTTCTTATCCACCATATCCTACCGAGCCAAAAAGTATACCTACATGATATAGGTGTAGCTACGGGAGATTGACTGGTGGTTTACAATTAACCGAAGAGCTCCCGGAGCAGCGCGAAGTACGTCCTGGTCTTCGTCTTCGAGTCACGCGAGTTTCTCCGTATGGGTGTTGCATATGCAACATATGGACACAAGTCGGTTAGAAAAAGCATGCGAACGACAAGTCGTAAGATAGCTGTGCCATTATACATACTTAGTTCGGCGTATACGTTATTGGACTGTAAAAAATGACACTGTTAAAATCGACCAATTTTCGGCGGTGTGGGCTACTATATAACAACTTTTTGGGTCGATTCTGAACTTGAACGTGAGACAGTGCATGTTAGATCGACGTTAAATAGTGTTAGCTTGACACGAAAAAGTATTCTATAGAAGTCCGCGCCACATTTTTTCTCTTACAACCTATGTACCACGTACACGCTCTCGTACATTTATACGCGTGTGTCGCACTCTCAATTAACTGATATACATATACACGTACGGTACATTATATACTTTACGTATACGTCGACAAAAGCCGTTGAATCTAAAAATAGATGATCCATCGCTTAGATCCAGCTTCGTATGTATGATATGCATATAACATACTCGACTATGGACGGATGGGTGGGTGGGTGACTCGGCATCGTGTCGTGGCGACATAACTCGCGCGTTTACCAAACTTTGCTACAGGATTTGAATATTATACGGTACGTTATAATCCCGCGTAACACGCGTAACGCTTCCATATCTCGTCAGCACTGCAGGCCCGTCGCTGGCGCTTGTAATGTGCTGCAACAGGATGCACGTATGTATATACATGTATATACACATAGAGTATAAGGCACGTAAGGTTGGATTTAGACGAGCTGCAGCCACGCTCGATTGGGAGAAAAAAAGATTTCAGAGCCATCAATCCTTGTTTGCCCTTGTGATAGGCAACATGCACCACGATTATGCGCTAAAAAATGGTAATAAAGAAAGCGGGCGAATTCGAGTAGGTGTTATAATTTTCTCTGTAGATATCGTTACAGTTGGGGCGCGTTTAGAGTGCAGTTTAGCTATTCGAATGGCATAACCTTGCGCCGCTGGTACTTCTTTGGTAGTTACGCAACGCGATACGTACGTACGTAATAATACGAAAATGGTCGGCGCGCGATGCGCTTTGTTTCTTATTAAATATGTTCGTTCAGGGATCTTGAATTGATGCGCGTTTGTACGTGTGCAGTTATTTAACAATACCGCATCTGTATAGAAAGATCGCGGTACCTACACGTATTCGCGATGCTAAAAACACTTTTAGTAGTCGCGTGCAAGCGACGTCTTCCCCTCGACAAGTAAGGCTAATTCCTATAGGTATAGCCACCACGACCACCAACCGTTGAAATTGAATTAGCTTAGTTTTGCGTAAACATGATCGCAGTTATAAAACTTTTAAACTCGAACCGACCGACGACACTTCCGTTTCTGCTAAATATTGCGCGTTATGCGTTGCGCTCATCGGTCGAAAAATATTCTGCAGTTCCTGCATGTACGCGTATCTCGCGTAGGTACACGCGTGTTTTGTGCGTGCGATGTACTTACACATCGCACGTCGTACGTAAACCTATACATGCGATATTTGCGCCTCTGACAATCGGTATGGTATACACACGTAAGGGTGTTGCGCGAAAAAATTATTTGCGAATTTCCATCGTGGCACCCTCTGTAAGGTTTGGGTTGAAAGAATGATTCTCTCCAAGGATGAGCGCCATCTTAGACGTAACGTAGAACGCGCGTCTTTGGAGTGAATCTTTTTTTTTTTTCAACCCAAACAAACTTTTCAGAGGGTGCCACGATGGATATTCGCAAATCATTTTTCCGTGAAACACCCCGCACACACGTCATGTATACGCAAATCATACAGAGAGCGCGAGAGATGGATAGAGGGACGAACAAAGAGAGGAAGGAGAAGAGTTATAGAGCGATGAAGCGGATGAAAGGGGAAAAATAAAGAAATGGTCGTAAATCGGGCGCGCGAGGGTTTACAATAAAGGTTTTTGACTCAACAAGTGGGACGATATTTTTAGCTCGGTTAGTAATTCTTTCGGGTACGGCAAAAACTAGTAGCCCTCCCTCCTCCGGCTTTCCTTCTTTCTTTCTTTCTTTCTTTCTTCCGTTCTCCGGTTCCCTCCTTCTTTCGTTAGGGGTTGCCTGCGCCCGTGTACACACAAGCCTGTCGGCCCTGCGATTGCAGCGTTACAACAGAGTCCCGACGAAACGACGACGACCGAGCGTTGGGTTGGATTCGCCTACCGCTTGAGGGGAAGCGTCGCGACGCTCGCTCGCAGAGAGAAACAAGGAAAGAGCTTCTCCGCGCGAACCACGAGGGGAGCTGAGGAGGCCCGCGGGGGCTGGAGTGAGGGATAATGATCGTACGTTGCTCGAGGGGCGGAGGCGGGCAGGGGCGTCGGTGGGGGGGGGGGAGAACGGCCGGAGAGGGGGCGGAGCTGGGGGCAGGGGAGACGGGCGAGGCGCCCCCTTAGAAATATCAGTCGCGTCGCGTACGTTAGCGAGGCCACGTCTTTGATGCGCGTCGCAGTGATCTTCGAGCCTCGTTCTTCGTCCTGTCATTCTCCTTTCTCTTCTTCTTACTTACGTTCTATCGCGTATGCGTACAATATACGTACCAATACCTACGCATCGATAGTTACTACATCCGATAGTTTGTTACGACGACGCGTAACTGTGTATCCTTAGATCCTATGCACGTATGCAGGCTTATGTACGTGTGTAACCGCGACGCGACGTGTGCCGTTCGTAACAGCAGCGTGTAATTTTTTGTATTCGTTGTAGTCCGCGGGGTACGGTGCGTTATTATCACCGTTCACTTTGTAACACCCCTGGTTAAAGGAAAACAAATGTAAAAGTGAATCTTGCAAGAACGAAATCAAGTAATGTTAATTATAATAATGATATCAACCGAAGAATGGATATAAACGAAATATATGAGCAATAACGACGAACAAATATCCCGAATTCAATATTACAATGCAGCTGAAACGGCTCGTTGCTGTCCAAATGTGTACATAATCCCAGGATTGTAAATAGCATAGCTTCGTTGGCGATTTGTTCATTTTCTATTTTTTTTTCTTTTTCTTTTTTTTTTTTTAATTTTCACCATTTGGACGTTTTCATTTTTTCGTTTCGCCGTTGATACTTTTCATTCCTCCGCATCGCACACGCGCATTGTAATATAGGCTTGGATATATTACTGTTGTTATTGTTGTCGGTGGTGGTGGTGGCAGTGGTGTTGGTGTTGTTATTGCTGTTGCCGTTGCCGGTACTCTCGTTATTTTTGACACGATCAAAGACGATGTTCGAAGATTATCGCTATTTCGTGATTCTATTAAAATTCGCCGCCTCGAACGTGTTTGAGGTGGGGGTTGTGTAAATAATACGTGTCAACGAAAATTCTCTAAAAAGGAGAGGTACAATATCGAGTACTCCGCGGACTTGTGTAACGTGTATCTGAGCTGCGAGAAGCATCGGCACTAGGTATAGCAAGGGGGAAGAGAGGGACGAAAAAAAAAAGAGAAAAATTTTCCGCGATCGCCGGTATATAAGTGGATATATTTAACTTGTACCAACGTCGACATGCGTGCGTGTGTATGAGACGCCTTCGAACTCTCTACCCGCTACAAAGAGGAAATATGTGCGGTATATTATAACGAATCGGGAAACTTATTGACACGTACGTTTCGGAATTTTAAAACAAGTTTTATCACGATATATTTATATATGTATAAATAAAGTCTGTGATAAATTAGCAACGCAACTGATTGCGAGAGAGGGGAGAATCAGTGCAGGATACCGGAAAATGTGTATAATAATTGTCGACGGAATGATATTTTTCACCGCGTTACGTACCGATTGTCCAACGTTTATAATAGGAAAGTGAGGTGAATTCGATAATGTGTAAATAGTTGTACTTACTACAGCTACCGATTGTAAAAAACGAAAACTCAACGCGTCAACTAATAATAAACCCCGAGTATTCTCGTCAAAAGTATAGTTATGTTACAAGTGCACGGGAGTTTGAGCGGATAAGCTGATGCAGAATGAGACTGAAGTTTCAACATTCGTCTTCCGTCGTTTTATACGGAAGTACGCGAGAAGCAGATAGCGGACATTATAGTATATATTTATTTATTTAAAACGACGCTGACGGCGGGGAGGGCGGGGGGGTGGGGGGAAGGGGGAAAGGGGGATAGAAACAATTCCCGCAAGCTCCATGCGGGAGAAAAAGTGTTACAACGAAATCGAGAGATACGAGAAGAAGAGGAATTTGCAAGTTTTACCGAAGTGGTGTGTTCGGGGGTATAAAAATGCAATCTAACACGATATATAGGGACATGGGTAACACGGAGAAGTTGATGGGAAATAACAACAACAATAACAACAACAATAACGGATCTACGGCTACGGAAATGATGTTCCAAATGGAGGACGAGGGCTTGACTCAGCTCGGTAGCGTTTTTCATTCCGCCTACCAATCCATCGTCGGTGGTGGTCCTCAGGTAAAACAAAGTTTATACGCAATAACCGTATGCGAGTTTTTTTTTTTTTTTTTGGAGGGGCGGGGGGGAATTTAAGATGCAACATTTATTGATATATAAAGATGATTCGCAGTTTACTTTATCCCAAAGTTTCTTTCTTCCACTTATCTTCCGATCAAACTTTTGTCGGAAGTTGTTTTGTTTCTTTTTTTTTCCTGTTCTTTATTTTTTTTTTTTTTTTTTATTTTCAGCATACCGCCGTGTTTCTTCGAGTTTTACAACTCTCGTAGGATTATAAAACTTGTCTGTGAATATGTACGATGGGTTAAATATGCTGATTGAAATCTCTGGTTGTTATCGTTATTGTCATTACCGCCAATATCAATGTCAAAATCAAAGGAAGAGAAACTAAAAAAAAAAAAAAAAAAAAAAACACATGGATCGCGCTTATCGACGCACTATAATAATCGGCACGTAGATGTTACGTCATCAAGATGGCGTTGGTCACGTGGGTGGACACGCCGACGTTGCCGATGCTGCTGCTGTTGCTGCTGCAGCCGTCTCTCGCTCTTTTGAAATTCTGCAACCCCGCGAACGAATTCCCCGAAATGTCGCATCTCGTTTCTTTTCTATTTTTCCTTATCACGCGATGCTCGGATGCTTCGACGAGCATACGTATTAGACTGCCTCAAAAAAAAAGTTCTAAACCATAGTTTATAATACAATGTTGAACCTTGTGAAAGGAAATCGCCGTGCGATTTTTTTTTAGGCGGTGCGCATTGAGTTTTTGTATTCGCCATTTGATTAACACGTAAGAAGTTCAATTCTAACCGTTGGAGGGAGATAATAATTTTTTTCTACAACGGATGGAACTCTATATGGTAGCGTTCGACAATTTGTATGTTTTCTTCGAGTAAGCGCGGTGTAGAAAATCTTTCACCGCGCGAGCTTCGAGATATTCAATATTGCTCAAAACGTGGTTTTTCACCTTCTCGACAAATGGGTACTTATAAACGCCCAGCTTACTCGACTGGGTCGCAGTAAAACGTTGAACAATATTTGTCTGAAATACATTAAACTTATTCAATCTAACCGAACTCGATCTGCCTGTATGTCGGGAAATTAAAATTATCAAATACTTTAATGGAAACTTTTTCGCGTAGAAAAAAACATTTTGTTCCGATAAATACTATTTTTACATTAAACATTTACATGCGTCAGGTTTTGATCCTTTAAAAATGGTACTTATTCATTAAATACTTTTTTTTTTTTTTTGTTGTTGTTTAAACAATAGTTTTCAATTTAAATTCTTGAGAGTTTGCGAAGGTGGATCAACTGACGTATGAGCGCTATTGAAATTTTCTACGATGCGCCGATTCGAAGAAAACATACAAGTTATCAAACGCTACCGCACAGAGTTCCGTCGTTGTATAGAACAATTATCTCCCTCCGAACGTCAGAATTGAATTTCTTCCGTGTTAATTAAATGGCAAATACAAAATCACGATGCGGTACCGCTTAAAAACATCGGACGGCCACTTTCCTTCACGAGATTCAATATTATATTAAAAACTATTATTTCGTGAAGTGGGAAAACGAAAAAAAAAAGAATTTTTTTTTTTTGAGTTAGTCCAATACATACATATATACGAAATTCGTGACGATTTTCACATTATATGCGAATAATCTTACGTCCGTGTCGCTTTTATTTGACTGCATCATTATTGTTATTTCTATAATTTTTTTCTTGCAGTTGTTATTATTGTTATTATTGTTGTCGTTATTTTGTCTGAGAGTGCACATTACAGCCGCGCGATATTAGCGCGTTCCAACGAGGAACAGTACATGTTTTTCACGATGATCCCGCATATGTATATAACGTTAAACGTATGCAGACGCGAACTATATATATATGCGTATATATATTATTTATTTTATTATATATATATATGTATTATATATATATATATATATATATATATATATGCACACGCACACACCTATGTACGTGTATATGGATATGCGTATTATTTTTGAACCGAAGCGATGATGATTAAACGTGCGGTATATAGAGGAGGAGGTATAATGTTATGCGTACCTTATACTATTGCTATATCTACCATATACGTGAATAATGCATGCATTGTTTGATTAAATGGAATTCATATCCAATTTAAATACGGCTTAGCTAGAAGTAATACGATTAGCAGCTTATTCCGTTTGTTAATCTTCTCTACAGTTTACATATATATGTATATACTCTATATGTATATGTATATGTCTAAAAACACTCGCGCAGCGACGCACACACACGCTCACACACTATTCCCCCCCCCCCCCCCCCCCCCTCCAGTCGCTTCTTCTGTATAGCTCTATAATATATCCGCACGACTTCTCTGGGTGTACGTTATATCTGAATTTATAGTATGCATTTCGCTCAGTTCCAAGCGTGTATAATTTCATTTCAATCTCCGCACTTTCTTTGCCCACTCTTTTCTTATTGTTAGTTAGCCTCGTATAGGTAGGTAGGTAGGTAGGTAGGTAGGTATAACGTACCCTGCCTACTTTTGTTTTTTCTTCAAATGCAAACTCAACGAATAGCCATGTCTTATTTGTTACCCACTTCCTCGTTGGCATTATCCCGGCAAATGTGTAACACGAGGCGTTATTGTAAGTTATTTCGTTTGCGGTGATTAAATGTTACCGCATCTCTTGACCATGGCCAATAAAAATAATGGTACAATGCACTCGGAGGAGGGGCGATCGAAGAATCTTCGAAACTCGTCTCTATCTATTGTAATGCAATGTGTTTCCGATACCGCGAGATCGGGCAAGAAAGAGAAAGAGATAGAGACAGGGATCGAGAGGGACGGGCTTATTACAACTGCAGTGGATATGACGAGGAGGTACGGACCGGAAATGACCCAGCCCCTCCCCTCGGCCCTCGGCTCAAAACAGGTTCCGTACAGGCACCGAAAAACCCACGTCACCACCTCTCGACGCCCTCTCGGGGTCCGGGGATTTCGTCCAACGAAGCTAAAGAAAAACCAAAATGCATGAAAGACGCGACGGGGCGAGGCGAGGGGGAAAACTGACGAAAGAAGAAGAAATTAGAAACAAAAAAATGTTTATCCTTAGGAGGGGGGAGGGTCTCGTTTTCCTCCGGACCCTTGTCGAAAGATATAAAGAAGAAATCCCCCTGTCGATGATGTCGCACCCTACTACTAGCGTTACACGCGTTACGGACCGGGTCTGTAGGCGGACTGCACGATGCACGTACGTTAAGCTTTCAAAGAACCGCGGTAGCCATGCTGAGCTTTTGAGAAATTAATGAGAGAGGGGGAAAAATGGGATGTAATAGCTGTGCATGATCGTTAATTGTCGAATATTAATATTCCAATTGTTGCGAGAATATGAGTGGTTGCAGAGCATGTTTGAGACACCGTCGTTGTGGTCGACTTGTAAAATTTTGCAATGACGCGGCTTTCGAAAAACTTGTCATTTTGCAACACCGGAGGATTGTCTGAAATTTAGGAAACCGTTGATAAAGCACGAAGGAACCCAGATTTTATAAATTCAACTTCTCTAGTTACTTTATTTAACCCTGAAGGTGCAAGATGGTAAATTTTTGTTTGAACGTTTCGATACGGTAAACGGTAAGGTAGGCGTATGTTCCGTTCCATCTTACTCGCTGCCTCTAAACGGTTATGTATGCGCCGTATCCGGCTGATGGGTGAAAATTTGTTCTCCCGATCTTTTCTTCTCTTTTTCCTCCACACGACACGTGGACTCGCCTGCAGTGTAGGTATAGCTGTTAATACTCGGCGTAGTCGGCGACGATGTCTTATAACTCGACGTGCAGCAGCCGCGTTGTCATTTCCATAAAAGGTTCTTTGGCTCCTAGAAGAGCCGGTATCGCGTCGCCTTCAAACCGATACAGCAATGGAAGGGACCGCGGTCGCGAGGAGATCTCTCCCTTTCTCTCTCTCTCTCTCTCTCTCTTTCTTTCTCTCTCTCTCTTTCTCAGCCTATTATATACTACACAGTGCTATAAATAATATATGCCATGCCGACCGCAATCTAGTTGTGTTCGTGTACCCTTGGCCCTTCGCGATTGTATATTCCCGTATCACGCAGGTGAAGGAAAGAGCGAGAATTTTTATGAAGTTGAAGTTGGTTACGTTACTGCAACGATGCACGTTTAGGAAACATCGTTATCTCGTCGCAGCCTTAGGATTGTTTGAAATTCAGCTAGTAAATCGTAACAGAGAAAACTGTTCGGATTTTGAAAATCCAACTCCCTGCAAGTCGTTTTGAATGAATTTTTACCCTTTACCCTTCTGATTTATCAACGGCTTTCACGGATATTTATTTATTTATTTACAGCCAGATGATACAATATTGGGTATGAGAAATATTCCATCATTATATCCTATAGAGGTGATTAAACATCTTTACATAGGTCCGGCGTGGAAAGACATTCTAACAAAAATGGATAGCTGAATAATACATAGATAAGCCATATTATTTCCTTGTATCGATAACCCAATTTCCCAGTTTCTTTTTTACAGTATTTTTCTTCAAGTTGGATAGTTTCGAGTTATTATCAAGTTTACCGAAGTAAATCATTGTTGTTATGAAACTATTACTGTCGTAAATTTCCTTTTTTAAATTAAGGAAGGATTAGGTTTTTATTTCTCGTATTGCTGCTTGAGCTGTCGTTGTTTAATTTCAACTTTTCATACTAATATAATAATGATTGTACAATAAAAAAGGAGCTTTAAAATCTCGTAGGTCTTTTCAATTTCGAATTTTTAAGCACTATTTTCAGGAGCCTGTTCCGTAATCTTTGCAGAGGTCCAATAACAATCGCATGTGCTCCTCCCCAAGCAACTATTCCACCTAAAGTGACACTATGGAGTAAAGCATAACAGATAGTTTGCATAGTTTTTGGATCTCTGCCAGTTTATAAAAAATGAACAGGAAATAACTTGGTTTTTTTCACATTTGTTTTTATACGATATTCGAAATATTAAACGAGAGTTTCGTTTCCGGTACATATATGTTTGAATATCAGTATATTAATTAACCGCGGTACGCGTTACATGGAGCGATCTCTACGTACGTGTACTATATGTATGTACGTGCAAAATTATAGGCATACACAATAGGCTTAATTCAACGATCCGACTGTAACTGTCTGCGTCGTGTACACGCATCTGGATCAATTATATAACCTGTCTTACGTATAAGATCCAGCCTGTGCAGTTATGTTATACGCGTAAATACGTTATTGCTTTATTTGCTCCTCCCCGTCTGCGTGATCCATATCCACGGCACAATAGGCTATATATATATTTATACATGATTATTATACGTACGTCATATGCTACGACATATGTATACTAACGATACATCCCGAGAATTGAAATTTCCCGGTGTTTCGCTCTGAAAAAGAAACTAAGAGAAACATGTGTACATTGTACGTTCAGCGATCCCAGCCCCGATTTCGATTGATTTGAAATCTATTATGTATACGTAAAGGTTTCGCGGACGATCCGCCATCCGTCCATATCGCAATATCTTATACTCACCGCTATACGTATAATTTATAACATTATCCGCGAATCGCGCAGCACTCTCTGCCCACCTTGCCTCGGGCCATGCTAATAGCTGCGAAATCCTATACATGATACTCCTGGTTGTATGCACTTACGGGGCGGACCAAAGAAAAAAAAAACTCCCCGCCCCGCTCGAAACTAAAGAAATTATTCTTTCATTCCGCGTTCGAAGATCCGATAAATCTTGATTCGTTCATGAGATACACGGTGTTGAAAAATTGGTTTTGAAAAAGTCGCTGGGAGGATGAAAATGAATGAACACTAAAGAATGTTCGACTTAATTTCCATCTTAAATTGTGATTTGAAATTTGATTCTGGCATTTTAAAAATTTTCCTAGTCTCGTTCACCTGACAAGTTTTTAAATATCTGTAAACGCGTTCGAATCTTATTCACATATTTCAAATCGGTTCCGGTTTAGTTATTTATTTATTTATTTTCGGCCCACCCTGTAGATACGTGTTCCCGGAACGATGCAGCGGCCTGGCGTAGATGAGCGAATCCTGGAATATGTATTGCTTTGCTCGATCATCATCCCGCGGAGGAAACACGGAATACACACATAAGCAAGCTGCGGCCGCTACATCGTCGTTCCTGTATAAATAATACCTAGATATAGACTTGGAGTTGATCGCTGTAAATTATCACGCGTCCGTGTGATTTACGTGCAGTAATGTACGCATAAGTCTATTGCATAAGCATTGAAAATTACGTCCGATGAATCGAATAGTTCGATGATATTGTATCTCTTTCTCTCACGTTTTTTTTTTTTGTGTCTATTTCTTTTCCACTTTATGCCGGTCGAAGCTTATCAATGCGCAATGGCACCAAAATTGGCGTGCAACACTGCATTATAGAAGCGAGTAACGCGCGAGCTCGTCCGAAACGATGCACCGAGCAATCCCAGTTTTACGGCTCGATCTTCTCTCGCACCTGCCGTTTCCTGGCGCGAGCCCGCAAAGTCTTGATCGCGTTTACGGTGGCCGAATTCTACTCGCGGGAAAGTCGGATATGGACGCGTATGACGCACTCATACCTCTACTCGTTGACGAACACACGCATGAATATCCCTCCGGGGCATAGCCGTGTATAATAATAAAGTGCAGAAAAGCATAAGAAAGCGACAGCTTTTTCGAGAGAAGAGAACCGGAATTTGTATGCGTTATATGTACGTGCTTCGGTACATTCCTACGGCCTCTTTACCGTGCACGATGTGATGCACTTACAAGTATGGCTATACAAATATACGCACGTAATATTCCGATTATAACGTGTGATAAAGTAGAACATTTAAACATTCGCTACATTTTTTGACAGCTACGGTTTCAAGATTATGATTGAACTTTTCTAAGAAAAAGAAGGAACGATGGGGATAAAATATTTGATTACGCGTTACACGTGTAATTGAATGGAATTATACACATAGCGATAGTCGGTCGATTGTTAATTCTTTGACACTTGAATGAATAGCTCGCGTTTAATTTTTAAAATGAGGATGTAAATAATTTTTCACATAATGATACTGTTTCACGCAAGATGTAATTGAGAATAATTTTCCTGTTTCCGTAATACGCTGTTTGCTGTATTATGACCTCGGTGCGATACTTGGTTTTCAATTTCTCTTCGCAACTGCCTCCGGTTTTTATCGATGCGGTGGAATCATCACACGACACGATCTCTTTAGATATGGAAAACAATTATTTATCATTGATTGTAATCGTTATATTATTTTTATATTTCAACCGGATGTCGTTTATTGTTTTTGCTTCTTCTTTTCTACTCACAATTACATTTTACATTGATGTATATACGACGCGCGAACGCATGGTATTATTATTTATTCAATTATCGCTTGTTTCTTATACTGCCCTAGAAAAATAAAAATTATCCTACGGTGCCCAGGTTCTTGAGAAACGTTGACTGTTCCATTGGACATGCATAATTGATTAACCGCTTATAAACCTGTAGGAGGATTCTATGCAGTAGGTAGTCACGAAACGATACACGAGCACGTGCGCACGTGGAATCTCGCGTTCGCCACGTGACGATAAGCTCGGAGAGGCATCGACTACAGCGTGCATGCTGCATTGTATCCTCCTCCTCCTCCTCCTCCTCCTCCCCTCCTTCTCTCCATCCCGCCTTTAAATCTTGACATTTTTCTCTTATTATCTCCCGACCGAACGCATGCGACGCGACGCGACGCGACGCCGAGTAAGAAAATTCCTGTTACGTCTTATACGGCAGAATGCAGGACCGTACGCTTTCCTCCTCTCCACTGATTCGCGCGGGTAATACGGACGTATATGTATATAACGTCTGTATATGTACGATATACATGTGTATGTATGTATGTATGTATGTATGTATACGAGGCGATTCGAGGCGGTAGGGCGTCAGGCCTCCGGCCTTCTCTACTGCAACGCCATATGGTCTCTGGGCCCCACTGAACGACGTCTACCCACCACCACTAACCGACGCGCACCGTTACACCGGGGTACAGCTTGAACGCTTGTCGAGAGAATGGGAACCCGGGTCGTCGTGACTCGTGATCATCCACCACCGCCCTCAACATGCGGACGCGCTGCATGCAGACACGGTGGTGAGGAGAAGAGAGGAGAGGAGAGGAGAGGAGAGAGCAGCAGCAGGCCCCCCGACGCCATCGACGCCTCCTCTGCAGCACCAGGGTTGCTGGTGGTGGTGGACGTGAGAGCCATGCGTGGAACCCCGAGCTGTATAAGGCGGTGTAACTGTAACATGATGCAGAAAAAAAGGTGCAGCGTTGTCGGGGGTTTTTCGGCCGGAAAACTTTAATTGCATAGGTATCCGGTTTTTTTTTGTTTTTTTTTTTTCAGAGAGAGTTCTTTTCTTTTCTTTTTCAAGGAGGACGTTCTTTCGGGGAAATTGATTTAAAAATTTTACACATTATTCCCCATGCATCGCAAGGCGGAAATAATTTGACAAAGGATATACGGACGGAGAGCTGAAATTAAAATTATTTTAGATACGTGGTTTGTACGGATGATTTGCGTGCGGCGTATTCGCTTATGACGCCGCCACTTCCACCGACAACCATCCCCTTCTCTGATAAACTCTGAACGTGCAATAGACACGTATAAGAGTATTTATAGTCGTGGCGGTCGATACCTACATAAGTTTACGCCTGCAGAGGTTGGCTGGCTGGCTGGCTGGCTAGCGGAATGACTGGCTGGTTCGTTCGTTCGTTCGATGTTGTTATACACGTGATTTTATATCCTTGCGACGTGAACTCTTTTGGACGTTAGCTTTTGTCACTATATATACGATCGAGCCGATTGAACCCCTTCTCGACCCTCTCAATTTTCTTCTTTTCAGGGGACTTTACTTGATTCTGGGAATTATTGTAGCCGAGATTCGATGTAGATTTTTCTTCCCTCCCGCACCCCGGAGAAAGCGGTTCAAAACCATGGGTGATAAGTAGGTACTGGTAGTTAATACCATTGACCTTTCCGCATTAAACAGACCCGGGAGGACGCTAAGAGGCCTCCGATTGTTCCGAGGCATGACGCGATATGTCCAGGTTAATTTCCGAATCGTACCTGGGATATACAAGTTGTTTATTTAGAATAAGTATATCTTAACTGTAATTAGTCGCGGAAGGTGAGACCTGTCGGTACCAGTCGTCCAGCTCCTGCTGGCAGGTCCCCCGAACCTGGGATTTCCAAAAGTGAACAGTTGGCTTCCAATGGCTTCCGTAGTACACCGAGCTATGTATGCGTGCGCACGCACCACGTGTTGTACTTACGGTAACAACCACAACCACCACTACTACCAGTCAAAAATGGCTGCGTGTGCGTTGGGCTTCCATGAAGAGGTGCGTGGACAGGTAGCGCATTCACAGAGACATTTTGAAACAATGAATCAGGTCCCCGAAGACGACGGAGAACAGCGCTAGGGCGAGAGTCGAATACATGCGTAGGGGAGGAGGATATTTATCTGCTCCACGGTGGTACTGGTACTGCTTCTTGGGGCTGCAGGTAGTTTCCTCGAGGAAACGATTAGCCCGATTAGCCTTGAGTCGAGAGACGGACCTGCGACTGGTGCGGTGTACGCTACCGTGACAATTATCCCTGCATCGAGTGTCTCTCTCGTTGACCCGACCCCCTGATGGCGAACCTGCGGCTTAGGGGGGCTACACGCACCCTTTGTGTACCACAGCAGGGTTTCGAAAGACACGGTTTGTAGAACGTCGACCGACGCTGCGGCGCAGTGCAGTGCTGTGGGATTCGAAAAGTAAATCGGTTGGTTTTCCTTTTTTCTTTTTTTTTTTTTTCCTTTTTTTTCAAATTTTAATCCGTTTCATCAACACATACAATAGATGCTTGTTGCGGATAATTTGTACGTAAGTAGTTGCGTACTCGAATCTTATCAACGCGTCGATACACCCTGAGACTGGAGGAACACGAGATATTCTTCACCCCGGCGAAGCCTTTATTTGCCACGGGATGGATGTGGGAGAGTGCACGGAGAACCGAAAAGACTTTGCTGCATCGCCAACTCTCTCGAGTCGCGCACACCACCCGGCTGCACTCTGCTAGGCGGCACCCCGGACTTTGTCTACAAACAACTTCGGTCTCGTCTTTCGCCCGAAAGAAAGCTACGTTATAGGTATCCTGCACGAACGTGGCGCTCTCTGCTGCAGCTGCACCGACGCCACGGCAGCAGGTCGCGTAGCTACGATCTGGATAATCACCCTTGAGTTTTCATGCTTGTATATACAATATACATACGTATTATAATACATGCGTCTGTTGATGCATGGAAGCTCATAAACTCTCTGATTTTTTTTCTAAAATTTCTAATAGGAAGAACGACGATGCGTCCAGGTTCTGATTCACCCGCATTATAATATAATTCATTTTCAGCAGGGCATGTTTTGACAAAATTTGTACTTTATACCGATCGACGTTTATTTCATGACTTACGATTTGACGATTTCTCGCTCACGTACCATGAGATGTATCACGATCGATAAAGTGTGTTCCCGCGCTTAACAAAATCATGCATCTCCTGTTGTAACCCGAATGCAAAATGGTTAGGCCAAGGTCCGATGTACAAGTTAGACACACACGCGTATGAGACGTCCTCTCCAAATAACAAACCTTGTATGACCGACGCCAACCGGCGTCAATTCGTAACGAGACGCTCAACGTAAAGAAATGTAAAAGTTTCTCACCATTCCTTAATAAACATTATTCTTTGTAATACAAACTCCTGCGGGACTTTATTTTTGCGCCAGGCGGCCGAGTTACCTCTTGAACGATATCATAATTGCGTTACATAAGTACAGACGGATTTACTCTCTGTATATGCCAAAATGTTCGTGCCGCACTTCCAGCAATATTCACATACGTCGTTATGCCTACTTTCTTGGCTGACTTTTATATCGTCGTCGTCTCTCTTCTCTACGCTGCTGTTCTTCGTTCCGCATCGCAGGGCAGTACCTACTCGCGTGCCCGTGATCGTTGAGCTCACAGTTCGGTGTTTCGTTGATCGGTTCGTATGTGCGCCTGTATAGGTCACACTGCGTTCGCTCTATACGCAGCGTCGTACGCGCACGCGTGTGCGTGTATGCGTTTCGGCAGGAGCAGCTGTCCGCCAGGTGCGTAGCCCTCCGACCAATCCACGCTCTTCTCACCCCCCTCCCCCCCCTCCCCCTACCTCCACCACCATCGTCAGGGGTGCTTAACCTGCGGCGCCTATACACGCCTGTCTGGCCGATACGCTGTTACATAAATTTCGCTTATAGTTAGGCTGCATGCATCGTGCGTACGACGTTGTAACACTCTTGACGTGTCAAGATACATACGTTTGCGGGAAAGATGCAGACTGCACGTCGATATTTCGACTTGCGTAACAAGCGTAAGCGTGTATGCTATAACGCAGCAGTGCATGGAAGAACAAAACTGACATTACAATTGGAGTAAAAAATTTTTACTACCTACAGTCGAATCTTGATTTTTAGTCACCGCATGTAGCAGCAGGTCGAAATACAAGTATATATAGAACACTTTTTTCCCCCATTTTTTTCTCTTAGAAAATTGCTGAAATTGAATCTAGGCAGAATAACTTTTGTCAAATCATACGAAATTCAATTTTCGCTTACTGGTCTCGCGTATCGTATACTTCACATAACAAGCGCGGTAAATTTATACAAGGGAAAGCTTCGGGTGCATTTGAATGTTAATCACTTATACATTATACATGTGGGGAGGGGGATATGAACCAGGTTCGTATCCGTTAAAGGTAAAACTGCAATAGGCACGGCTGCAGCGAAAGACTGCAGCCTGCGTAGCGATAGCGCTGCATTATAACCTACAATACAGGCAAAAGCCACCCGCGCCTTGCGGCTCGTTGTTGCGCAATCCGGGAAGGCAGGCGCTGCGTAGTCTCGGAAATTCATTGCGGCGTCCATGCACGGCGGCATGCATGCATCCATGCATCCATTCCCCTGAATATAGTATAAAAGTATCCACCACTGCGCATTCCCGTCCACGTAGGTGGCTGCATTCTCCCGTGGTTGCGCTGCCCAGATTGCGTCTATATTCACGTACGCGTGCGCGCGTGTGTGTTTACGTATATATAATGCTTGCGAATTATATACGCAGAATGTCAGACGTGTCTTTACTATATGCTATATAACCCGCGGAGAGCGGTGCGTGCGTGCCACTGTACCAGAGTTAAAACCCTCCGGGGACTCGGACTTACTTATCTTCCGTTTCGTTGCAGCGGCGGCGACACGAGACAATGCTGCCGTAGTGTGCGGCATTCGCGCTCCGGTACTTCTATTTTTCTTTCTCTCTTTTATTTTTTCTTTCCTTCGCTCACGTTTTTTTATTTTTTTTTATTTTTGTTGTCTCCAGTTAATACGCTTTTGTTTTTTCTCCTTTTGAAAGATACACGCCGCACCGCGCACGGTCTTGTTTCCTCTTTAGGGAAATGGCGGCGACAGCGGCGGTTCCCTTTGTGTCCACCCACGCGCTACAAATTCTTTGCCAATTATTGTTGTATATTGTACCATGTAGCACGTATCTCTCTACCTTCCTGCCGCATGCCCCCCTCTCTCCCCCATCAAGGCGGCGACACACCTTTTAGAAACTCGAACGGTGTGGTCTTTACCACCTCACGTGCACTCGCTAAGTTGTCGCTAATTTTATCAGCTCGCCTTCCATCTCATTTCCGATTTTTATTTCTATTCTTCCTGCTCGTTTATTTTACTTGTAGTCTGCACGTTCGTTTGTAACACACTTTGCCGAGAATATGTCTTATTGTTGGATAAAAATAACGTTGCTACTGAATTGAAATAAAATTAAAAATAGGTACGGTGAATTTGTTAGTGAAAAAGTTCGCTGATAGTTTTCAATCGCGCTAATGTCATTCCCGCTATGTGTATACGGTCACCCGGAGAAATAGCTGCTAAACATCGAGACGATGTTGAATCGCCGCGGAATTAAGTACGTTTATACATATCATTGTAATGTAAGATACGCGGTTCATTCGTTCGTTGTTTAATATCAATGTTGACCACGGGAATTTTTCTTCATCTACGCGATGCCGCGACGTGGTTGAGCTAAGTACAGTGGAACGGGCAAGGATTCGCGTCGGCGAAATACCACCACCGAAAATTTTGCGAGGGTCGACTTGTACGTACGATTGACTGGACGACTGACTGACAGCCGCAATTACTAATCGGAGAACCGTGGATTCCTGCGGGTGAAGAGTGTCCCAGATTCTACTTTCAATACCTATATCATTGGAACCCTGTTACCTCCACGTTTTATACGAGGTGCATCCGAAAAATAACGAGAAAACAGTTTATTTATTCGTCTACAACAATGTCATCCCCTTCAAAATAATCCCCATTAGATGTATTATACACTTATGCCGGCGCTTTTTCTAATCCTCCAAACACTTCTGGAATTCGTTCCGTGTGGAATAGCTTTTAGCTCGCTCAGCGATGTGTTTTTAATCTCATATTAAGGTTCTCTTTATTTTTGGGAACTGAAAAAAGTCACACGGCGCCATGTCCGATGAATATGGAGGCTGGGGCATCGTTACAGTGTTGGTTGTAGCAAAAACCACGAACAAGGAATGAAGTGTCAGTAGGTGCATTATCGTGGTGTAAAAAGCCATGAATTGTTTTGCCACAAACTTGGGCATTTTTTTCGGATTGCTTCACGCAAACGGCGTTGAACTTGTAAGAAGTACTGCTTATTGACTGTTTGACTTTGTATCAAGAACTGTTCATGGGGCACTAAAACTTTTCTACACTTGATTCCATTGTATAGAAAAATTTAATACAAATTCTCTGATGCATTTTCAAAATCGCTGATTCTAATTTTTAATTGCTGCCTTCGTTTGGACAGAATCACTCTCGGTCAATTTGAAAAGTTTTATATTCAAGGTCAAGTTTCTAATAGAAAAAATGGATATTTCAAAAAAACATCAAGAACAAAAAGATTTTGTTTCTGAACGTAGTTTCAAGAAAAAAGTATGCGGTATCATAAAAACCAACAGTAACGAAAATAATCAATATTTTTTCGCCTCTTGAAAATACGCCATTGTTTTTTTTTTGTGTGCAGTGAGGTATACAAAAAAATTGTAAGAGACCTTTTTTTGTAGAGAATTCAATTTCCTACGAAAATATGATACATATTTTTTTTTTTTATAAATAGTATATACCGAGATATGTATTTTTCTTCCTCACCACAGGAAAAAAATAGAAAACTGCGAGGCGGAGGACCTTTCTATTGAAATTAAGAGCTCATACTTGGAGAGAATGTTTTTGAGGTCTCTACCAACCAAGTTTTCGGAGTACAAAGTGAAAAAAAAAATAGTCGATTTTTTTGGCCCACCCTAATATATGTATATATGTGTGTGGGCGTGTGTACATATACATGTAGACGAGAATGAGTTGTTGGTGCAGGATATCGCGATTTTTCTTTTTCATTCGTTCAACCAATTTCGTTTTTTCTGCAGTTCGACTCCGTCGGACGTAATCAGAGTGATCGATTTATTTCATCAACGAATATATATCGTCGTTCCAACCTAGACGACGCAACGTTACGTTTGTACTGCGGCGCCGAGTTACGTATTGCCGCGGTCAAAAGCAGGCCGAGTTATATACTACATTTAGCGTATCACGTTTTCCAGAAACGACACGTGCACGTTTTAGGTACATGTAAATCGAAACGGTATATATTCGTATCATAAACCATGACGGCGAAAAATTACGGCCGTCGATGCATAATACGATCGGATGATATGTAATCAAAAACATCGAATCGAGTGAATATATTTTCTTTACTTTACTTCTCTCCGTCTTTCGCCCTTTCCAATGCCCGAAGATCCTGATCCTCTGGTGGGGGTTTCCTTCGAAAGCTCCTTTAGCAATTCGAATGTATATTTTCTAACCGATCAGGAGGAGAGGAGGGATGTTTCGAATGACGAAACAGAGAAATTTACTTATCACGGGACTTCTGCAATTGAATGCAATTCGGCAGACGGAGAGGCGATAAAAGCACTGGGGAGATGAAGCGAAAGCCGTTTCTCGCGATCGAGGAACCTCGAAATACGCGATTGCCGACGAGGGAGGAAAGAGGGATGAGAATACACGAGGGGTAAAAAACTGAAGAGTGGAATACCCTGTTATACTTATAAGTACTTAAATATTTAACCAACGCGGATACCCGGGATTTGTATATAGGTATTAGCAAATTCTTTTTCCTAACCTGCGGTATACAACGAATGTACCATTTTTTCGTATTGTCTCTGTATATTATACACCGCTACCGTGCGTCTTTGTTACATGATCAGAATTTTTGTTACTTCTATCAATAATCGCCGATTCGAGTCGAGCACCTCAATTAGTCATCCTAACTATGTAACATGCGTATATATATATATATATACCTGTGCCAAAGTGATTACGCAGAACTGAGTATAAAATGAACCATATGTCGTGCGAGATACATACGTCAATATACCGCGCAAAGTTATACGCTACACGACACATATAATGTAACAATACGGTGATAAATCGTTCGAGCCATATACATAATATTTCGCAAAAGAAAAGAAATCAAAGATATAGTTGCGATATGTAAGAATATATATATATATATATATATATATATATATATATATATATATATGTGTGTTATACGGCCACTGTCCAGCTAGATTATTAACCCATTGCCCGTATATGTGTGCATTAGCGTATTATACCCTGTGCATATACACGAAGAACTGCGCGTATCCCGCGATACAATCGTAGTATAATATTGTGTATAGAAACGAGCTAGTTTAATCGTGCTTGCGGGTTAACGGCGGCGGTATTTAAATTAGAGGGCTGACAGCTGATCGCCGTATCTGGAACTGGGCCGCGTGGTATACAGATATCCATATATCCCGCAATACCTGACTCTTTGTGTAAAAAAAATTGACGAGTTCAGATCCTTCTCGTTGCCTCTCATGTTTCGCCGATCCCTTCATCTTTCACTTTATCCGCGTCGCTTATATTGTTATCGTTCAAAGTTCCTGTAATAACCGATAATTTCTTGTATCACGGCCACGTAGACGATCAATTTATGATTGGTTTCTAATTTCTTTCTCGTTTATTATTTTATACATTTTCAATAAACGTATAACACATTGGAATTTGCCTTATCCTTTTTATCCTCTTTTTCGTCACTTTATATTATTACCCTATTTGACATTTTCAGATAATCTATTATTACAAGATGAATATCGACGTGTAACGGCATCCAACGCAACTCGTACATGGGTGCGTGTTAATTAAGGTGATACTATATCATTCGATTGTATATAATATTCCGTCAGCTGAGGTGCCTTGTACATGTATAGGAAAAATATAACCCACCCCCCCCCCCCCCCCCCGTCCCATCCCCGATTCTTGTTTGGAAATTTCGTCTTTTCATTTACTGACATGTTTACGGCTGCAGTAAACTTCGTATTTTCGTAAATTAAATCGCGTATAATTGAATTAAATTTTTATTGATTCGACTACGAACCTGTCATGTATAACGAAGATCGATCGATCTATCCAGATATCCCAATTTATCTCGTACAGTCTCATATTGACAGATCCGCTTTTCCTTTATATGTTACAGGTAAGTTCGGACAAAATCGATTTCTTTCCCTCAAACGGACTTTTTTCGCGTTTTGCGCCTACCTCGGTAAGATTTTTTTTGTTGAACCTTGAATTTGGTCTAGAGTGAAATTCAGCTACAGGACAACTCGTATAATTTATAATGAAACGAATTGTCGGCCCTTTAACATCTTTTTTTTCATCATAATGGATCGATCTAGAATAATTGAGAAAAGACACTCGAGCCGCGTCTTCATTAAGGCTGTGCGATATCGAATATTTGATATCAATTTTCTATATTGTTGAAATATTTTTCTGTCGGTAAATATCAAAATACTGAATTGCCGATAAAATATACGAAATTACCGATAAAATATTGAAGTAAATATGAAATACCGAAATACTGAAAATCGGAGAGTGTATAAAATTAGAAACTATTTCTCCTCTAATTGCAGAAATTATTTGAATGTGTAGAACGCAAACTCGTCCGCGGTCAACTTCAGGCAAATACACCAGCTACCACGGTCTGAGAAGACGGTAGCGTTATGTGAAAATACAACGTTACACCAAGATTATTCCCAGTAGGCAACGCAGAGGAAATAACGTGAAAGCATGAAGTATTCGGTTTTTTGACATTTTGAGACTTACAGTTTCAGTATGTCTGTATTTCGGTATTTTGGTATCGGTAGTTCAAACTTTCGGTACAACGATATCGGTATTTCGGTGTCGGTATTGAAAGCCAATTTTGTTACCGAAATATTTTGAAAAAAAATTATCAAAAAAAGTTTCGGTATACTGAAATATCGCACAGCCGTAGTCGTCATTATAGACCGTACAGAGCGGTTCTATTGAAAGGACCTGCTTGAAAATTGCAACGCGTCTAACTTATATGCGTAGCCAACTTCGGAAAATATTATTACTAGCACGGTAAGGAGAGTGACCGATGCGGAGTGGATGCCATTTCTAGTAGTGACCCAGCCATTTCTAATACGCGAGAGGTTATCTTTGATTGTCACTTGTCAACCAGTCGATTCTAGGGAATTTTTTATTCTTGGCAAACATTTGCCCCACGTTGCGAGAATGGATGTCAGCCAATCAAAATTAAGCAAGTTGAATCGCGCGCGTTACCAGCGAGTCCTTTGAAGACGTCCTCTCGGTAAATTAATAAAACAAGGTACAACGATATACTTATCATACCGTGAAATCTGTATGCGGATTAAGGCTGTGCCGAAGAATAACGGTTGGAGGAGGAAGAGAAACAGGCGTTGGGCAGAATATGAAGTGAGAGAGGAAGGAGGCAAACCATTGCCAAAATGGCGGCTTGGCCATGTGTGAGATATTTATCTTCCTCGTACACGCATCTCCGGCAGTTATACATATAGCTATAGTGACTAATAACTTTCACGTCACTGAATTCTTACGCGTTCGTAAATACACATAATACGTATGTACACACGCGTAACATGTACCACACGGCTAGGTTCGAATGTGAGCTACAGGTATATCCATTTTTTTTTTACAACGTGTATGCATGCATATATTTATCGATTGTTAATATCGATTTCTTATCTTATTACCTATCATGTATGCATAACTCGTTTGCAAGTATAATATACGTATACATACATTATAAGAATATCGTATAACGTACACGCACAATTACACATGATTAATAAACCAAGTTGGTGCAGAGGGGCTGCAGTGGCGGCGTTATACGGTAGCTTTGGTACAGCCAACAGCCAACTAGATTAGGTCCGGGTTATATCCAAAATGCGTATGATATAGATATGTATATATATATGAAATTACTTACAGCATAAGCGGCAAGGCGGCGGGAAGGCCGAAATTGCTGTAGGGCTGTAAAGGGGTGCGGTACAACAACACACCGTTGGCTAGACTACAAATCATAGAACAACGGACGTGTTACCAGTTACTCCAACCCCCTACCACCCCCTATCCCTATTCCACCATACCGCACACCCTTGCTTGATACACGTCCTCTCTTTGACCCCCCCCCCTCTCTCTCTCTCTCTCTCCCCCTCTCTCTCTCTCTCTCTTTTCCTCTCTTCTACTCCTCTCGTACGGTGAATGTTGTGCATCAACCTTATCAGGGGAAACTTCTCTCTGGTCTGAGCCTTTCCCGCTCTGTAGGGGGTTCCACCGTCAAGTCTTTCCTAATATACTTTTCTTCGAAATCAAATCTTCACACATACGCACGGTTAGTGTTAATATTGTTGTTGTAGGTTATATACCGAGAGATTTTCTTGAAAGGATCTGCTTGACAATTGCATCTCGTCTGGTCTATATAGGCGTAGCCAACTTCGTAAAATTGTTACTAGCATGATAGGCGGAGTGATCGATATGTAATGGATTGCGGTTACGCCCTGTTTAACCGGCCATTCTTGATAGGCGAGAGGTTATGATGGTTGACTGCCACTCGTCAACCAGTCGATTCTAGGGAATTTGTTCTTGTTAGCGAAGGTTTGCAGGTTTGCTTCAGGCTGCGAGCACGGATGTCAGCCAATGGAAATTGTGCAGATTGAATCGCACGCGTAGTAGCGAGCATGTCCTTTTAAAAAAAAACTCTTGTTATATCTTGTAACTTTGTATGCCCTGCACGAATACTCTAAAACCACGTTGCCCGACGCATCAAGGCCACCAATACGAATAATCTGACTTATCCGAAAATCGCTCGGATCCTTCAAGCCACTTTTTGATATTCCACTCTCTTCGGAACCTTAGGAATTATATTCCAGATCCGCGAGTATAAAAGGTAGTTTTTTTCTATTCTCATTTTGCGGGGTGTAAGTTGAACACGCTTCGGCGTGTAAAACCACACACGCGCACACGAACAATGTTCCATACCATGCCTACGACGTAGGCACGTCACTCGCAATATCAATGTGTATGCACGTAATGGTTGTTATTGACGGGGGTGTCGCTGCGCATGCTAATTGACATTGTAATATCACATTTAATGCATCACGTGCAACGTTGTCTAATATGTGGAATTATGTCTACGGTCGTTCTACGTACACACATACGTATGTGCACGACGGTGGTTCAGGAGCTAGCCGTAGATATATGCTTTGCGCGGTGTGAATTCCCATCGGAGGAGGGTAGATCTCTATCTTATAATCCCGCTTCCGCCGAATACCTTGTGTATATACGTATAATGTATATATATATACCTATAAGCAAATAATTTTATCCACCGTCGATCAGATAATTCAAATTCTTTCAGAACACGCTCGCTTTGTGTTGCTGTATATTATACATACAAGCTGTACTTGTACACAGTATTATACTTATTTAATATACATATACATATACCTGTATATATCATAAAATCCATTAATTGTTTCTCTAATTCTTTTGTGTCCTTATCGTGTCTTTTCTTCCGAAGTCGATACCATTTCCATTAATTCATCTTATTTCTGCGAGATGTTGGAGTTTATTCGGATGGAGAGTAGGTACGTATAAGAAAGTGTGACCTAACTCTAGCTTACGATTCGCTTATACCAATACTTCTATCGTAGCACACATTGATGAATTTACTTTATGGCTGTGATCACGTGTAGAGCTCGGGTGCTGATAACGCGAGAAATATGGAGCCTAGATCAAACGAAATAGATAATCAATTCATCGATACGGACGTATGTATGATATTCGTTTCTGGCCCTTGGCAACAAAGTAACGATCAAAGAGCGACAACTAAATGATCATCATAATTTTTTCGGTCACCCGCTTATCGTACATGCTTATTATACGTAATCATACGACATATATACCTTAGGGTGGGTCAAATAAAATGACTATTTTCTTTCCCTCGATATCATGAAAAATTGATTGTATGGCATCTCAAAAAAACCCTCTGCAAGTATTAGCCCTTCATATTTAAATTAAAAGGTCCCTCATCGCAGATATGTATTTCCCATTTAAATAACATGGGAGAGTTTTTTTTTTTTACTTTGGAATTTTATGAGGCTTTAACCGTCGAGGTTAGGAGAGTCTTTTTAGTACATTTCTGTAGAACTTTTGATGCTCTACAAAAAGGTTACTTTTATCGATTAGATACAAGAAAGCTTTTTTGTAGAGCATCAAAAGTTCTACAGAAATGTACTAAAAAGACTCTCCTAACCTCGACGGTTAAAGCCTCATAAAATTCCAAAGTAAAAAAAAAAAATTCTCCCATGTTACTTAAATGGGAAATACATATCTGCGACGAGGGACCTCTCAATTTAAATATGAAGGGCTAATACTTGCGGAGGGTGTTTTTGAGATGCCATACAATCAATTTTTCATTATAACGAGGGAAAAAAAAAATAATCATTTTATTTGACCCACCCTAATATACCTACTGTACTCGTATACATAAAGAATAACAATCTTTCGAAAAATCTTATTCGCTTGCAGAATTTTTTTTTCCTTTTTATCTTATATACATATAATCCACGTATTATTATCCTACAAAGTCTGTATCAACGATTCGATCGTATACAATATAATACAATGTAATATATCGTACGTGGTTGCACGTAACGATTAGCTATCTGTCATATCTTTGGTCTGAAGTGCGAAAGGAAAAAAAATAACCAGTGACGCGCTTATTATTATAATATACAATCGTAGGAGGCGATCGCGTATATCCGTCAGTTACAATACCTGCTGCAGGTATCGGTTATGTCGAAAATCTTATCATATATTGCGTACCTACCGAGAAGTTCTTTTGAACGGACCACCTGCTTGAAGCGCGCGCGATTCGGCTTGCTTGATTTTGATTGGCTGAAATCCATGCTCGCAACCTGAAGCAAACCTTCACTGACGAGAACAAATTCCCTAAAATCGACCGGTTGACAAATGACAATCAACCATAACTTCGCTTATTAAATAACGGTCAACCCACATCGCCTGCCGCGATTCACTACGTATCGGTCACTCTGCGTACCATGTCTGGTAACATTTTTACGAAGTTGGCTACACTGCCGTTGGTTTCCACCGATTTTTTACTTAGTTTTTTTATTACTCTTCTGGACTATGAGGCCGAAGTTAGTAACGTTGTCATAACGAAACATCATCACGGAAAAAATCGTTACCGTGCAATATCCGAATGACTTTGAAAGAGTTTGCTTTTAAAAATATGGGCATGTTTTGTTTAACATGTTTCATCAAATTTCAGATGATCCGAGAGGTGCGAAGTAACGGTTTCTTTTAAATATGTATTGTTAACAGTATCGTTACTAACTTCATCCTCATTCTAGACTAAGTAAAATGCGAAATTAATACGCTTTATTCGCTACAAAGAAAAATGTTTCGTCCTCAATTTGTTATTATACACTCCTCGATTAGTTGGTTATGAAAGCAAACAAAGAACCGGGATACGCCGGTTGTATGTACAATACATATAGGTATAACACGCATATACGATATGTATGTCATTCGGCCTCCCGCAAGCTGCGTGCTTAGTCAAAATAATCGTATATTTATCTGCCCTGCGTGTGTAGGTATGGAACACTTGTAAATTCTAATACTTGAACGTGAAAGTGTCGTTGGGGACGGGAGTTAATCGACAAAGCAGATATTCAAATATATTTTGTCCGCCTCCTCTCGGCTCTTTGCGTGTGAACAGCCAGAGATGTGACGTTTTTCTTATTCTGTAATTGTATCATATATGATGTACACTTGGGGAAAATGAATCTGAGACGGCTAATTTTTTACACTAGACAGTTATGTTGGCAACACAGAGAAACCTACAGCGCCACAGTCGGCCGAACTCGAAACCAACTCTGTCTCAATAAACATAACACAACCCATGACCGTCGAATCGTCGAAAACGACGTGTCAATCCATCAAGTCATTATCCCCGCGGTATTCAAAGATTAGATTTGATGATCATGGGTTATGTTATGTTACTGAGATTGAGCCGACTATGACGCTGTAAGTTTCACTGTGTTGCCAACATAACTGTCTAGGGTAAAAAATTAGCCGCCTCAGATTCATTGTCCCCAAGTGTACGTGTTATATCTGCGTGAAACTGAAAAATTGACCATAATTGCACTTGAACGCGACGCGTTACGCATTGTAAACACGCAGTGCGATATGCACACGACGATGATGTTGATTCCGGTGTTCGGGGGGTAAAATGTTGTAAATATTACGCGACGTCTTGACTTTAAACCCTGGCTTGATATATGCATCTGTACGCGTGTAGTTGTTACATATGTATCATACCTTACGGTATAACCTCGCTGTTCCCTCGTTCTTCCCTCGCCTCTCCCGTTATAAATTATAATTTTCTTAGCGGGTGGTGGAAGCGAAGGCGGCGGAATAGCCGCCTCGTAAGTTAATGAATAATGACACACAATTCAGTGGCTCTCCGCGAGCAAATAAAATGTCATACACGAACGCAGGTTGTGCATATCGTCCAATCCCCCGGCATATCTACTTCATCGACCCGTCGCCGGTTATTATCCTCGGTCCTACGAAATCCAGCTTGCACGCCGCTGCATTCGCGGGAACGAAAGATACGACGTTGCTGATAAACCGCCGAGTATAGCCAGATACGCCGATTTCTCGATTCACGTTTTAACTGATCCAAAACCTCACGGTCTTATCGGTAAAAATCCGATTGGGTAGACGTAAGTAACGCTGCGGGTGGGTTGCCTTCCTTTATAGTAATAGTTGTATTAAAAAACGATGTAATTTAGTCTGTTTGGAATTTTCGAATGAGAATCTCTGTCGCGGATTTGACAGAGATTATCTCTCTCTCTCTCTCTCTCTCTCTCTCTCTCTCTCTCTCTCTCTCTCTCTCTCTCTCTCTCTCTCTCTCTCTCTCTCTCTCTCTCTCTCTTGTAGGTATGTATAGTTAACTCGACTCTATCGCTCTTTAGCTTTACTTTACCCGACCGAGCGACCAAGCGAAGCGAGTTATTAAATTTTTAATGTGTCCAAGTTGGCTACAACCCTCCTTCATCCTACTCCCGTGTAACGACTCCAACCCCAATCTCCTCTCTATATACCAAAACTCTCTCTCCCTACCGGCACCCTATACCTATACCTATCATACCTAGCTACCTACCTACCTACCTACCCCGAACCTGCTTCCAGGCTGTACGCTCTACGTACCTAGGTTTTTCTTCTCATTCCCGATGAGAGTAGTAATTGATTTAGCCTTCCGTGTAACACGGAAGGATTCTCACCTTCAACGCTTTTATCTTACAGAATACAAATTTATTTGAATATGCAGGTGTTTAGTTATCCTTTTTGAGCGTTAGGATAAGTAAGACTGATCATAAACCAATCCCAGTCATAAAACAATTTCTGCTGTAGAATAGTACCAGTAATAGCGGATTTAGACTGCTGCTAACAAACGTTGCAGGATGAAAATCGTGGTCGAAACTTATCGCGGTAAGACCATTAATCTTAGGTTTTGCAATATAGTTGGTTTTACGATATAACTATAGCATAGTCTCTCGCACTATGTGTGTATAATACATGTACGTGTACTATATTAATTTTGTATTATAGTCGCGACCGTCGCGCAGCCGTCCGGTTATTATTTCCTTGCAGCAAGATCTGCGCGCGTGCGGGAGGCGAGTGTGCATTTATTCTCTATATTCGAGTACGTATATTAACACGACGCATGTGTAAGTGTTGCAGGATACGCGTGTAATGCAGAGTGTATACTGTATACGTATATTGTAACCGACCGTTGCAGCAGCGAGCAGCGCGAATCGCTACAGAGGTCAACTCCCTTTCATTTTATAAACTGGTGAGAAAAATTCGTCTCCCTCCTCTCCTCGCCTCTCCTCTCTCCTGTCTTGTCGATCCTTTACTCTTGGCCTGCTACCGCAGACCACCAGCTTCGTACTTAATACCTATACGTATACCTCTTACTTTGGTATCGATTGGCACGTATACCTAACCTGACACAATCCATTCTTGTACAATACAGTCTGCGATTTACTCTTCATTTTTCCTCCCTTATATCGTATACGCAGGTATGTGTAGCGGTGATTGTCGCGTAATAAAAAGATCTCGTTAAATACCATTGCTTGGAAATTTTGTTGGGTCGTCGAACTTCTTCCTGTATATTTATATCTTCCGGGGTTTTTTTTCTTTCCATTTTACTTTTTTCTTTTTCAGAATGTATACAGTTTGACCGCGGGATCGCGCAGGTTCAGCGCCAAAATCCAAAAATACGTTTCTAATAATCGAAACTACGTATAGCGCACTTATTTGCGTAATACGATATAAATATAAATTTTCAACGGTCTGTGTTTGACGAGGATCTCATAGTGAAAATCGCAAATCTACCCATCCACCGTATAAAGTGATTTTTTATTCCCGCGGAGTGTATGGCTCACACGTACTGGTAAAATAAGCCGATACGTTTAAGAATTTCGACGTAGAGTGAGAAGACAGGTAAAAGTGTGCGTGCACTTACGGCGATATGCAGAGATTGTGCCGTGCCGTGTTGCGTAGGCAGGCAGCCGTGCCTCCTGAAAGACGTTCATCCTCTACTCGACGCGGCGCGGCACGTCGGCGTCGTTGTTCCCTCGGCGTCAAGCAGTCTAGCTGGGTATATAGGTAGGTATAGTAAGATACCACCGCGCATTCACTCTCAGTTCCCTCCTCGATACCTGACAAACCACGTCCCGTACTACCTTGACTCGCGAATGCGGTCTGCAGTCCTATATATATATATATATATCTGCCTCTATCTCTCTTACTGTCACTCGCACTCTCTCTCTCTCTCTCTCTCTCTCTGCCCATCGAGCGTGCATTGAGCTGGTAAAGATCAATGATTACGACAGTGCAGATGACGTCTATTCCCTAAGCATATTCCATGTCTTTCTTCTATTTCTCATTCATTCGAGCTCACTTTGCAGAGTAGAAACGAGAAGTAGGTAAGAAATAGACTGTAACTTATGAAGGTTGGTTTTTTCTTTATTTATTTTTTTTTTTTTTGAAAATTCTCGGTCGGTATCGTGTGTTAAATACAATTATAATGAAAAAAAGAAGATAATAAAAACGTCACTTAAGCAGCTAACAGAGAAACGAGCACATCGGCTCGTTGGACGAGCATGACTTTTTAATACTCAACGTGCGTAGAACTGATTGCCAGCCAGGCAAGTCCCGGTATGTATCATTACGTCGATACGTGTTCTGCTTACCCATTATCAAGGTAGTCTTCTGAACTCAGGTTGCGGTTCGGACTTGAGCTGCTGTCCCTGCTGCACACGATTCATCGATTAATTTATTAGTCATTTTGATTGATCGCTCGGGGTGTTCGATAAATTAATTACGACGATGCGGTATATTGTAAGAGGCATAACAGAATACCGAAGATGTTCCACGTCAACTTGAATATATGTATATATATATCTGTTATAATATTCTTGAAAAGTTCTCAAACTATCCGGAATTGTTTGCTCATTTTTGTACAATGCCAAATAAGTATCGTATGTCAGTGAAAAGATAAACGTGTAAATAGACAAATAAAGAATTAAAATTGTTCAGCAGTAGGGTAAATATCCTGGGCGGAAGACGTGAGACTACTTTAATAGTCGCTGACGTCGAATCGTTGTTTAACTAATAACTCGTACCTGTGCAAGCAGACTTCTGTATAAACACTGCAGGCGCAGTTACTAACCGACCAACTCTAACGTGCCGGGTAAACAGCCTGAGCTGAGTAGATTAATAGCTAGCTGAGTAAAGTATAAGTAGTCGCGTAGCCACTGCTGGTAAGCTGCCTGCTGGGGTTCCGAAGCCCGGCAGCGGCGGCAGCGAATCCGAGGAAAAACTGCCCGCGGGAAGAAGCAACAGGTAGCAGATGCTCGTCGAGCATAGGAACGGAGCCTTCGTACGCCATGAAGGGACACAGTCAGCTGTGCGTGAATTCGTCCCTGAAGTCGCGGCTAGGAGGATCTGGAATTGGCACAATTCCGTAATCGGCCTCTGCATCATCCTCATAATCTTACAATCGCTAATATTTGCTTACCTACCGTTTACCGTGTAAGACGACCGCGGTCCGTCGCTCTGATTACCTGACATCCATTTTCGTCGATTTGCCGTCTTCGACGCTTGACCGGCTGACGAAGCTTCCTCGGGAGATGAGACGGGAGACATTCAACGCCTCGAGTGACGTAATCTCCAAAGGAACGTGACGATCGTCGAATGACGGTGGCTCAACGGGGACGATACTTCGCTACTTTGACGGACATTTTATGCCGATCCTCGGTCGGTGCTGTCCGTACCTTACTGTCTCGTGTCAAAGTCAAAGACGACGACGACGGCGACTCTTTCGAGGATGAGATACACCTCTGACTTACACATCTCCCGCGAGTTGGTTGGCTGGCATGCGGTACATACACGATGCATACGTCCTACTCGTGTCGCGGGTTTGGTCTCTCTCTCTCTCTTTGGCTCTCTCTCTCCCGCGACGCAAGTTGGTTGGTGGGGACTTCGGTCCGGCTTCGTTCGGTCTCTCCGATCCAGAGTCACCAACCAACCAGTCAGCTTAGCACCACAAGCTAGATAGCTGGCTAACCAACTGTTTTATTTCACCGCGTTGCGCCGCAGGTCCACCACCCCGTTCACATTTCTATCGAATCCGAACTTCGAGTCACCGATACTCGTTGGGGATTCACGGTTTCACTATCAATCTTACCGGCAGTTCGGCGTTTTGAGGTGCGCGATACTATTTTCCCCGCGAGAAATTTCTACGCGTGTAACGAGGTAACGACTCGTCGACTAGGTGTTCAAGATAATATTAAAAATAACCCGCTCTGCCTACGCCGTCATCCCGGAGGAGTCAAGTGTCTACCACTGCCAAGTCGAAACAGTAGCGTTGCATGGACACGTATAAGTTTTGGCAAAAAAAATCGTTCCGAGTGTACGATATGCATGAAGTGTGATCGAAACGAGAGTCGGGGGTGAGATGAGAATCGATTATGGATCGCAGCTATCGCGGTGTTGAGGAGGTTTGTGCAACTGATGCAAAGGTACATCCAGGGTTCGAAATGATCAACCACCAGCGAAGCTTTAAGCTTGCACTCGGTGACTTCCGTGGCCCTGGAGATGACGATGGTAAACTTGCCCGTGACTTTTACCAATTTCGCGTCAACAACGCAGATGACGACATTCCGACGACTGTCCGTGTAGATCGAGCTGCCGCTTCGCGGTGCGATAACAAAATACATTACCAAAGTATCGAGAACCACAATCATCGAACTCTCCACGGTTGTCCGCAAAGTTCTGGAGGGAACGTTCCTTACAGTAACTGCAACGATCACGCGACCCTCGTACGTCGGACGAATCACGACGGTGTCGTCGTCACGTCTCCGATGACCCAGCTGTGCAATTCGGTATCGCCGATCATCACCGGCGGCGCGGGTTGCAGCGTATCGACAAACTCGTCGGCGAATTATTGGAAACAGTACTGCTGCACTGGACAGGAAAGCGGGGTAAAATCATTTAAATTATTGTAACCATTCGCTTGGCCTACCTGCGCAATGAATTTTCAAAGACACGGAAAAGTCCCGCTTCAACGATGCGGATTCCCTGTACCTACCGGGTGGGGGTCAAAACTTGGAAGGGTCAATATTTCGAATAATCGAACGAACATATCGAAATTTCAAACGTGCGAAAATAAAGTAACGAAAGATGAACCGTTCGAAATTTTGATTTTTGAAACTGTCACTGTCGTGTCAAGTCGTTCTACTAATTCCTACCCTTCCAAGTTTTGACCTCCGCTCTAACTATACACTGTTGCCGAATACCCACCCTTTGGTATTTTACCCTTGACGATTTTTCGCGTCTACGCGTCCACCCTCCTTTCGAGAGGTGTATGAATTTACGTAGTATGTACGTAGTGAAGACCCCAACGCGATTCTCAGAGGATATTGCGGGGCGTAGGCAAGCCACGCATCACGTCAAGATTCGGTATGCGAGGGCGCGTCGATTCTTTTAATATGATTGCTTGATGCTCAATGCGCTTACTAATACGGAATATTATTATTCGGTGGAGAGATTTATACCGAGCTACACTCACGGAGTTCAATGCAGCGGCACGTGGGCTTGGGACATTAAGAATCGAACGGCGTTTTGGTAGTAAAGATGCGAGGGAATTTCAAAGGTGTAGATAACGATGCGTGTAGGATAATGACGGATTATTACGAGCTTTACTAAATTTTATTTTAACTCATATTTTTTTTTTTTTAATCTTGCATCATCGCTGAATCAATCGTCGCGGTATTCTAAGAGAAGATACTTCTGTTGTCTGATTAATACCGATGAATTATCGCCGATCGCAATGAACGCTCTCATAAAACTGTCACGTAGTACATAAAATCGATGAAAACTTTGTCGTCGCTATTTTGTGTAACTTTCCTGGTAGCCTGGTTAATTTCTCTACGTGGTTGTTGTTCGTTGTTTTCTTTTCCTTTCATCAATCTCTTCTTTCTCTACGATCCTTGCGGTGTAAGAAAAAAGAAATTGACAATCGCTACGCGTACAATATTTAGTCGCTAGTCGTTGATACGTGGTCTGACTGTATAGCAAGGTGAGAATCGGCCAGGTGTACTTTATTCTTACTTACTTACATATACTTACATACTTACTTACTCCTTCGCCCGCGGTACGTACAACTTATACGGCCGTACGTGTCCGCCTTCCCTCCCCCCACCCTATTTTCACCTCCTTGGCTTCTCCCCTCTTTTATATATATATATATATATATATATATATATATATATATATATATATATATATATATATATATATATATATATATATATATATCTAGCAGGTATACCTCCATGTGCAACGACGTACTACGTAGAGTCAGGACTTATAGTCGCGTTACTCTGCTGTGCATTTTGTCGACTAAAATAATACTTGTGGGAATGAGGCGACGTAACTAAACCTCGATGTTGCATTATTATTATTATTATTTTATTTTATTTTTGTTTCTCTTCTTCTCTTTTCTTCTCAACACCGCGATTGCAAATATATATTAGTACAAACGTATGTCGGTAATTGCGGTATCGTATGATCAGAATCACTACCCGGTATGCTTACAATTAGACTTGTTCATATTTTATACCCGTTTAGTTACACGCATGACGTGTACATATAATATACCTATGTGTAGGTATAATATAATATACGAATGACACGTCGCGCGATCTCGAGTCGTTGCGCACCTGCTGCACTCGGCATCAGCGTTACTTCAGGGATCATTCAGGGTTACTTATCTTATTCTTGTCTCATTTCCAAAGATTACCCACCGCGCGTATACGACCGCATATCTGGCCATATAGATTCGCTGCTAAGGCCGCGAATGCGAAGGTCGAGGGTCGTGGCAGGAAAGAGACGCACCATAATCGACAACGACGATGCTAATCGTATAAGTTCTTTCGCAGTTTTCCCGTGCTGAATTTATCGCGTCACTGCAACACAAGTCACCATTTACCCTATAAGGGTAATCATGGACGAGGTTGAAGTTAGTAACGTTATCGTAACGAAACGTTGTGAAAAAAATCAGTATTTGCTTTATATTCATAATGATTTTGAAGGATCTAGAATCGCAAGATGTGAGTACGTTTTGTTTCATTACGATTTACTGAATTTCACACAGTTCCTAAATTGCGAGATAATGTAGGTTTTTCATTAGCATGAATCGTTACGATAACGTTACTAACTGCAACACGATAATCATGGATATAGTTAGAGCCGGTTGTTGTACCGCGGTTATACCTCGCTCCGTTTATCACATGCAGCTTGGTAAAATGTTTTCGGAATGAACGAACGTCTCTTTACTTCTTGACGTATATTAGCGATTATGAAAATTGAACAGCGAATTCGTACGGAATCCTTAATTCTTGGCGATGATCATATTTATTTAATACGTTTTCAGGGGAACCCTCGTAACTTCACTATAAGGTTCGCTTCGCTGTCCGTTTGTAAAGACCGTTTTTCTCAGGAACGGGTTGAGGTATCAAGTTAAAATTAATATCAAATACTAATATCTACGGTCCCTTGGAGGTGTAAAAAATTCAAACTTCTAAGTCAACGCTACGAAAATATACGCCCATTCATGTCGCATATCTCGATACTTCCAATTGCCCTAGAATCATGAAATTTGTAAAGAAGCAATGTCTCACAGCACAAGTAAATTAAAAAGTTCAAAAAATAATAACTAAGTTTGTACAGAACCCTCAGGGTGCGAGTCCTACTCGCACTTGTCCGGATTCTTTTTCTGGCGTTCGATGAGGGATGAAATTTGTGACAGAAAAGGGGCGGGGGGGAGCTCTAGTAGTTGACGTTGCATATGACGTACAAGTATACCGCAACTTAAAAAGGGGAGCGTGTTGTATGTTTTGCGGCGTGGGAAGCTCGCGTGCCCACGCGGGATCAACAGGTTACCTTCCTCGTTGCGTTTGTTATACGCACGTCTATAAGTATACAAACGTGTATGCAAAAGTCGGTGGGTGGGTGGGGGTGAAGGGGTTAAGAACGTCTCAATTTGTCTGTTAACCGTAACTCGCATACATCCATTCCTCGTGTATTGTAATACGTTTGAGGTGGTGTCGTGTCGCGAGGGTGACCGTTGAAACGCACCGAAGGCAACACTGACCGGAAATATACGTCTGTACCTTACACGAATATACATCGGGAAGTGGCAACACGCAATATCCATCCACGTACATTTCCGTATATCTAAATGTCTGGCGGTGCAGGCTGCTCATAGCTGGACACCCGTGCATGGGAAAAGGCAACGACGACCCGCCCGTATAACGTAAGAAACTTCTGACGAGAGCCGGTTGGGGCGAAAAGAAAAAAAAAAAAACGAAAGAAGGAAAGAATGGAAAGACTCGTACGAAGAAGACGAAGAATAATTAAAGAGGGAAAAAGAAGGAGGATAATGAGATGGAGGTAATTTGCATAAACGCCGTAAGGGGGAGGGATCGAGTGTAACGTGAGTGGTATAATAACTATACCTTGTAATTGCCTAGCGAGCATTCATTCCAATGTTTCTTTTTCTTTTCTTTTTTTTTTTTTTTCACGGTACCTGTTTTTTCTTTCTCCGTTTCTGTGTAATTATTTTATTTGTTTATTTATTTTTGTTTTTTTTTTTCACTTTCCATGCACATATCAGGTACAAATTCGAACGTCGGGTACAAAAAAAAGTACTGTAGGGTGTATGCATCGTTGCACTTTGTTTTTGCACTATAGATCAACGCGTTACGGTAACATTATGAACCGCCGCACTGCTGCAACGCAGAGCCATTCGATTCTTGTAACGCTGCTGTATACATTTTGTGCGCGTATAGATATATGTTGTTGTTGTTGTTGTTATTATGGAAATTATTATAGATACGGTTTGCGTTACTCGAGAGTCGAAGAACCTCTCTGCAGCCACTGGTGTTGCAAAAAGGTAGAAAGAAAAGGAGAACAAAAAAAAAAAAGTCGACACTTGCATAGGTGTGTAAATAAGAAATGAGAAACCTTTGTGGTGGTGTCGGTCATACACGCGTCACTCAAGGCCACGCGATCAGAAATTCAATCGAATATTCCTAGATCAGGTATATAGTACAGGCACGTGTGCTTAGAAGATGGATAAGTGTGGTCCAGGTCGATTATACCCCGACTTTCACGAAATTAAGATTCGTCGTCGCGGATTGACATACTTGCCAATAAACAATCGTCGTCTATATATATATATATATATATATATATGTATGTATGTATATATATATATATATTTATATGCCTGATGAAAAATCGAGTGGTGTGCAGTTGGTACGAAGCGCAGAAAATTATAGGTACATAGTTGTCAGACGTGAATCATGAAATTGTTATACCTTATAAGTCGATGCTTATTGAATTTGTCCTGCGACGAGATGATCCATTATTTGTCTAATGCCACAAGTATATTACCCGGGAAAACGGTTATTCACGCGTTATTGGCTGAGTTCCCACGGTTCAACGGGTGTGACACTGTATGGATACCAACAGCATATACCTCTATACCTGCAGTATAATAAAACATACGGGCAAAGAAGTGTGTGTATAGGTAATAGGTTATAAGCCGCGATGCTAAGATGAAATTTAACGATAAGACACCTGCGCTGGTCGGTACATTCGTACGGTCTCGGCGGGAACACGGCTAAGAGAGCTACGAGGTTCTTGGGTAATTAATGCAAGGTTAATTTACTTGTCTCGTACTATTTGGTCATCTTCCCTGGCTTCGAGAGAGAGAGAGAGAAAGAGAGAGATAGGCAGATTGTTTCTACGAGGTCGACAAACAATTAAGAAGCTGTTTCCGTGCACGTGTCTGTATTACATTTAGGAAATGAGGGAGAAAGATAGTGAGAAGAAGGGGAGTAGGGTAAGAGGTAGAGAAACAAGAAATAGATGAAGGAAAAAAGGAACAACAAACTTTTGACTCGTCAACGCGCGATCGTTCGTTCGGGTCGTTAATCGTAATAGAATTTAAATAAAGTTTAAAAGGTGTATCAAATACGGCACGATAGAAAAAGAAAGAGATACGGAGAAAGAAAAAGCGCGACTGACATTTCGTGTCTCCCTCGCGCTCTTCGACACGTGCGCGCTTGCACACATACACAGAGAGAGAGAGAGAGAGAGAGATAGAAAGTTTTTATTAACGAGCAGAATGCCCCGACTTATAACGCAATACACACATACATGTGAGATATACGTACAATATGTTCAATAAATTCACACTGTCAATATCTTCAGATCTATCATTCTGTTTTTATATCTATGTACGTATGTATGTATGACCACATTATAGGTACTCGCGAATCAATAGTATACCTAAAGTATACCTATTTGCGGTTTGCATAAAAAAGAAGGAGGGTTGGAGAAAACAATAAAAAAAAACTCGCAATATTATCACCGTTAGACACAGAATGATCTATGGATCTTAAGACGGCAGGTGCACCTCTGTATAGCTATATTGTAACCTATGTAGGTACAGATATGTGAAACAACTCACATGCGGGCGATGTAGACGTATGTACAGGCATAGTACTGACATGCCTCCGGCGCAAGATCCGTTCCGACTTTTTTTCTCTTGTTAGACTCGACTCTTTTTCCGTTATTATCCGTACTCTTTAATTGCTCTTCGATGCTCGTACTACTCGTCGGTCATTATTTATTCACTCATTTCATTATTTGTCCGTCTTTTCATAAATTGACAGATGTAACAAACCCTGATCTACGCTGCGCGATTACCGCAGTTTGTGGATATTCACAGCGGGTTGCGATTGTATTTCTCTTGCTCGTTCCGATATTCCGACCTCACGCCAATCTCTGTAGTCAGATTTTTGTCGCGTTGGCCGTATGGCGAACCTCAAGAGTTATATGCGACCTACGTTAGTATAGGAAAGAAAGGACGACACGTTGCCCGATGTCCCGACGTCTAAATCAATGCTTCTATCGGACAGTTATATTGCCAAAGAAATCGCTGACGTTGCTGACCCCGAGGGAAAGAGGAGATACGGAACCCGACGTAATATTAGGATTCCGTTCGGTCGGACGTTCTTATATTGTAATATAGGTATCGCCGTTTGCTTACGTAGGTGTTGAAGTACAATTTATCTCTTTCCGTGATGTCTTAATATATGAATTACGATGATTTCTGTCGGGTTTGGTGACGAGACTACGGGATCATCGATTCGTTGACTAGACACCGACGACGGTAACGCCATGAAATAACGCCATGAAATAGAAAGCTATGCTGACTTTGTCGTCCTGACTTAAAACAAACAAAACCGAAAGAAGCACAAAAAATTGAAGAGATTCATGACAACGCCTCCCTCTCCACCTCAATGACTCTTGGGACATCAACCTGCAACCACACTGCGATACGGAACGGAAGAGGAAATGTTAAATGCTGGAACCTTTAAGAGAGGCGGCTTGAGCTAGAGTCGCATACTTGAAGCGACAGTATTGCCTTACCCTTCGTCGGATGCGGGCGAAACCTTTGTGTGACATGGGACAGAAGTTACCGTCCCGATTTAACGTATAAACATTGTTCGTTATCGGTGATCGGTGTTTATTTATTCATATTTTCGTTTTTTTCGTTTTTTTCGTTTCATTTTTATCCTAAGTTTTGCGGTCAGAAATTAATCCATTCGAGATAGGCACACACACTGTGTTTGCGATTGCAGGTTTGAAATGTTCGTGTATCCGATCAGCTACGGAGCTCATAAAATGGTACCAAAACTCGGCTAAATATGCGTAATGTATAACACAGATAAAATGCTAATCGAAGATGCACGCAACTATCTCATCGTGGAAATAGTTGGAAGTTGTGAAAGTTTCGTATCTCTCAACTTCTTCGCGTTTTGTATTTTTTCTCGATTTGACGATAATTTCCATAAGTACAATATCTGCGCCTTTTATGTGTTTTTTTAAATCAAAGATATCAGAATTGATGATCAGTTTTTGAATATCTGTTCTTAAAATATAATTAAATCCATCGATCGCTGATCCTTGGATTGAATTCATGAGAAAAATGTATTCATTTTTATATAACGATAGATCGACCGATGTGATTGTTAAAATTTTGGATATTTTTCATCTGCTTTCAGTATGGCTCCGACGAATTCGGTCAGGACTCACCAAGGTACACCTCCCCAAAAGCCGCGGCACTCTACGCCGACCACTATTATCTTGGTGAGTGTATAATTATTCTCTTCAGATTTTTCATTAATCTCATTTATAGTTTGATCCTTTTCCATTCATATATAATACCATTTACCTCGTGTTGTAAGCACCACCTCATCCTACAACCAGCTTTGTCCCTCTCCTTTTTTTTTTTTTTATTTTAACTGTTATTCGTAGAAGTGGTTGTGAAGTAAACTGAGTAGAATATACTAATAAACGAGGAAGTGATATGAAATAAAGAAATGGTCGACACTTCGGCCGAAGTTGTTTTTCTACTGTACCTACCTACCATTTACGTCTATCCGTTTCGCGGCAAAGACTGCTGCTTCGGAGATCGATATGTAATATTAAATGTTCCGTGTGCGGGGAATATTACTTTTCTTTCTAAAGAAGTACAATAACCTGCGGGAGAGAACTATATGTGTCTCGTAATTTTTATTAAACTTCTTTCACTTCGTATCGCTGCTTAGACAGAAAGGTGAAACTATAGAACTGATCCTGTGGGTCGATAATAGGTGCAAGAACAAAGTAAACTTTGCAATTTTCAAATTTTCAATTTCATTACCATCAAATTGGGAGTTGGATGGGGTTTGCCAATTGAAGAGAACGAACTCGTTTGGAAAGTATCGTTAGGTTCAATAACTCGACAATCAATTTTCGTGTTCCATCGGAAACTGTGTTTCGAAACTTGGCTGCTAGTCCATCCATCCATTCATCTTCTCAATTACCACGCAAATGTCACAAAAATCAATTAATATATGGTTATTCTCGTTCAGATGACAACGGACCTGGAGCGGGCCCTGGTGATCCATGGACAGGAAGCACAGGCGGAGTGCAACCTCCGTACAGTGGCTACGCACCATCCCATTTGGCACAGCCAGCTTACCCCATGCACATACCCCATGACCCTATGGTAAGAATGGATAAGTTTTATTGCAATTAATAACACTGAGGAGTTCGGTGGTACGAGCGACTGCAGTTCGCTGAGAAACTGCGGCAAAGTGCAGATACAGATCAGAATATTAGGCTCTGATTTATTGTAAGCAACGTTATAGAAGTTTGAAATACAAATGTTCGTGAATTCATCTACAACAATTATTATTGATTAGCGGATAGCCTCGTTACCTCTTTCTGTAGGGTTGAGAGGCTGAGAGACACTGGGGAAGTGCAGCATAAGCCGAATGAGTCAGAGTATCTATATATAGTTCAGCTCTCCTGCTACATCATGTTTCTAGTCAAGTGCAGCAAGCAGCCTCTGTTTGATTTACGCAATTACACTACTTAGCGATACCACCGCTGCGCGCTACTATCCTCCTACTACTACCTCATTTTTATACCTACTAGATCTCGTACCAACACAGAAGTCTTCTTTGGAAGTCATTGATGTATGTTATATAGTCGAAGTAGAAAGGGAAAAGAATGTACTGAAAAATCAAGATACAGAGCTTATGCGATTATTTATACGACTTTAAACCCTCATTGAGGAGTTCAGTATTGTTTTTCGGCTCCTTGGCAATTTTCAATAACAAGAATGATCGTTGTAATGATGAATAAAATATTTCCAATTCAAGGCATATCCCGTGATATCGCCGAACGGTGATACGGCAGCCCCGATACTTGGTTCAGCTGTTACGAGTGCTGCGTCTTTACCACCGATGTCAACGTTTCGAGGTAGCGCGGCTGTAGCAGCTGGCAGTGGGACGGGAGCCCCATCTCCCGCTTCCTTGCAGTACAGCCACAGCCCCGGAGCTCCGCCACCAGCCCCCAGTGCACCAAGTGCGACAACCAACAACCAGCCAACGCCAGGAGACACCCTTGGCAAAGCGCTTGCCTCTGTTGTGAGTGCAAGAGTACGTGTCTCTCACGCATCTCATTTCTTCTTAAAGCCGATGTCGACTAAACCCAGTAAAATAGTCAACCTTGTGCGGGAATTCATCCCAAGCGAAGCAATTTATGCATGTGTATAAGACGCATTGAACAGTTTCTCAAATGCGGTCTAGAATTTGCACGAATTCTTGATTGTCTTTTCATTTCCTCAGATTTATCCCACGGACCAATCGGTATCTAGCTATAGCAGTAACCCTTCGACGCCGGTTAGCTCACCCCCTCCGTTAACAGGCTCCGCACCAGGCTGGGCCTCAGGCACAGCCCCAGTTTCCCCACATTTTGCGGCAGACCCAAATCGTGGCGGAACTATTCACATGGTAAGTTTGATTTACTTGTGATTTTGTCTGAAGACATTATTGTCTTTTACCCACCTGTCCCTTTTTGATATACCTGTCCTTTCTTTTCTTGCTTTATCCCTCTTTCCCTCCCTTTACTCATTATGTATTTTACATCAACATAAACTGGATAATAGGCTGTTTTACTGCATTAATTACCCAGTAAAAGTTGCTTTGATTAATTATTTTTTCTCAGCAACTATTCGAAACCTTTCTACGACTAGCCTTAACAGTTCTGGTTTAGGTTAGTTGAAAATGGGATGCGATGAACTCCTGATAATACTCTCACGTATACGTGTAATAAAAACCAATAGGCAGCGAGAGTATTTTTATACAACTAAAGACGAACTATGGATTTGCAGTGTACAAAATTGGAGAAAAACAAAGAACTCCATGGAATAGTTGCTGAATACTAAGAGCATAACTACACATATCTTTTCCCTTGAGGGATTTCGATCTAAACATTGTTGAGAGATTAATTGTTTTCATTAAAACGCATAGAAGGTAGACTCGGAATTATTCTAACGAACTGAAAATTGTTCTAATTTCATTATTTCAATGGAAATAGCTTTGGGGATGCACAAAGCATGAGAAACACACGGTGAGGCAGAGAAAGAGAAAGAGAAAGAGAGAGTGCACCAATAATTAATTTATTTTTTGTGTTGTCTTTTCTTTTTAACTTTTTACCCTTCTTGTTTGTTGTGAACGTTGTGTTGAATTGGTTGTTTTGGTTTTGTTGTTGCGTTGGTGTTGTGTGTGAAGCCGGCACCAGAGCAGCAGAGGCTAGATGATGCCATCGGCTTCCTGCGCGACCATGCCGAGGTGAGGATCACCGTTTTTTATTTACTTGCCCATTATGTATTCAATTAACACAAGAATTACGTGACCATGCATTTGGTTTTTCATTTTGCAAAATCTTTCTCATTTTCTTACATCAGGAATTCGGTTTGTCTTGATTGACTAACACTTTTTTATCAGATCGTCCACAATTGTATTCTCCTTCATCTTTCTTGTTACGCGTTTCAATAGATTGTCACAGGGTTTGATTGATAACCGTTTCTTAGTTTGGAAAAATCAGAATGATTTGAGCTTAATGTTGTTACACCTTATTTTTAAAGTGGTGCGGCATGTAGAACACTACTAAACGACATGTATAATGAAATCTTAAAGATGCTTAAAAATCTGTCACACTTTTATCAAAATCACATGATCAAGTCACATGATAAGAATATGAATATGAAATGAAGAACAAAGAAAGAAACGCATTATGGACGATCAACCTTAGACAGACGATTAAGTTTGAACCGTATAAAATGGTAATAAACATCTTATTGATGGACGACCAAAATGTAATCGAGTCGGGTCTATGGTATTCTGTTGGTACAGGGAACACGGATGGAGGAGCGACTGGACGATGCAATCAATGTACTGAGGAATCATGCGGAAAGTCAGCTCGGCTTGCACCTCGCACCTGTAGGACCTCACGCCTCGTTATATTCCCATACCTCACCCCCACAGTTGGACCATTTAGTAAGTATATCGATGGGAGTATTGACTGTTATGAATAGAGTTTGGACTTACTTTTGAAAATTGTGCATCTCGCTTTGCAGACGAGTCCTCACCCTGCGGTAACAGTGGCGCAACCCCAGGGTTCGTATCCTGGTCTGACGTCAACACCCGACACAGATGGTTCTATAAAAATCGAGAGGTTACCTGTTTCAAATGCCAGTAAGTTAATGTCCATTGTTACACGAAAGTATGGTCAATTATTTTCGAGGAAAGATATCAAGATCCTTTCCGGAATTTCAACAATCTTCCTAAATAATAACACATGCCATGTGGCTAGAGAGGCAGACTGGCTTGCAACTTGTCTGTTTGAATTTTCCGTATATCTAA
Source organism: Neodiprion virginianus (assembly GCF_021901495.1). NCBI lineage: Eukaryota > Metazoa > Arthropoda > Insecta > Hymenoptera > Diprionidae > Neodiprion > Neodiprion virginianus. Next base: position 14,104,559 of record NC_060880.1, read on the forward strand.
ACTTGAATCACCTTGTTGTAAACGACGGCGAGATTCTTATATGGGTATCTCGGAGAGAGTCTGGCCATTGTGCGTTATATCAGATATAAACTCGACGACTATTACAAATGACTAGATACTCGTAAACGTTCCATGAGCTAGCATCTATTATCTACCTCTAGGCTCGTGACGCATATGGCGTATGTCTAAATTAGGATTATACTCGGTCACTTCCTGCTTTTAATTGGTGAACGCATTCTTGTTCATTAAAATGAACTGCATTATACTAATAGTGACTATCACGTATTTCTCTGCGGGTGTTCCTAATTATGTCTCCCAATATTATCGCATTTAGATTATGCCCTCGAAATATTGTTGAAACACTCTATACTACACTCGTTTAAGACAGTATCAATAATTAGTAGAATATATATCTTTAGAAAAGAGGAAAGATCCGCCAGACAGTAGTGGCGGCGAAACAAAACCTTCGAGCAGCGACTTGGTCACTGGAGCTGGTGTCATAGGAGCCTCTACCGTCAATTCGACGTCGCAAGGGAAAGGCACCAAGAGATCGCGCAGATAGTAAGTGTTTTCCTAATTATTCGCAACAGTAGAATAGAAAGCAAAAAAACAAAGAAGAAAAACTTCCAGATTCATGTCTATCATATTTTTTTTCTTTTTTGCTTCTTTTTTTTTTATGTATTTTACGTATTCAAATTATTTATTCCTTCAGTTTTTGATGGTCGGGAAAAGATAATACTTAACAGTTAGAAATTCGATAGAAACTTGAGATCAATTAATAGCAGGTGGTGGTGCAGCTGACGGATCATCTCGCCGTTCAATGATTATTAGGACTTACCGCTGTCTATCATGTTTAAGGGGTTATGTTAACCCAATTCGTACTTCATTTCCGATCAATCAATACGAGTTACTATTCGTTAGCATATCTTACAGATTCACGAATAGATTGTTGGGTAGATTGAGAAATAAAGCAAAGTATACTCTTAATGTGGAAGAGAGAAATCTATTGCTATTGATTTTCATCATTGTTTGATTTTTAAAATCGCAAAAAAAGTGTGACGATATAAACTAACTTGCTGTGTCTTTAAACAACCGTTGTTCGAGCGCTGAGGAAGACTGCGACGACCCTGGCACTAAAGCGGTGCGTGAAAAAGAAAGACGACAGGCTAACAACGTTCGTGAAAGGTTAGTGAGCACACGCAGTACGCACTATTCGCATTTTGGTCCAAATCCTTGTAACATTTCCTCTGAAATTTTTGCCTGCATTTTGTCATATGACAACAATCACGTCAACATGTTATTAATCTTCAGTTCCGATTGTATCTACATTTCACGCGATATCAGTCAACTTTTAGTTGGCAAAGCAATTGAATTGCAAGTTTTTACTACAATGTTACTGGACTCAATACAGTATGACTTTTCTCTTATCTTCACTCCAGCGAAATCGAATTTGTACGTTTTCATTGTCAGTTCCTTCACTCAAGTTTACGGCCAATTAGAAGTGATGTCCGATCGTGCCTGTATAAACCCTCATTTTACCTGATTTTGCGACTGATTAGCCTTTTCCAAACGAAGGCAACTGTAATTGGAATATATGACAAACTTTAGGATTCATTAACAATTCTATATCACTGCTACACAATTTCAGGCAGCAAGTATATTATAGTACTCCTGTTACCTGTCTGTAAATCTTTCTTACTACTGTAAGGCCCGTCTTTATGTAAATGGAAATCAAAATGTTGCCAGTTGCAAACAAAAATGAGACATGATTTAGAATTTCTCACAAGCTGGTTGGAATCAGTTTCAGTTTTACGCAGCTGGAATTTAGCTATCAAGCATGTTCTGTTATAGACCTGTTTTTTTCGTAATATTGGTACACATTGGTTTTTGTTCATATTTTCTTTTGTTGTTTCAAGTGCAACAGATTCATTGTATTCTAGGATAAAATTTATCATCTCCCCCTTTACACTAAAACCTTGTTTTATTTCAGATTAAGATGTGATTTGTAAACTCATTACAACATTTACCACGTTCGAGTATTCCAGTTATTCCTGACTAACTTGTCTCTTGTTTTTTTCCTTGGTCTTTACTCTCATTTTTATTTTGTCCTGTCTACTCTATGTAATAGACAAGAATCATCTTTCTCTGAAATATAACTAGACATTCCTACCTTTGTTTAAAATGAATTTATTTGAAAAATTTTGATTGCCAAACAATCAGTGAAAAGAGTTGCGAGAGCATATGAGAGGGAGGGAGAGAGAGAGAGCGAGAGCGAGAGCGAGAGCGAGAGCGAGAGCGAGAGCGAGAGCGAGAGCGCGAGAGATAGAGAGAGAGAGAGAGAGAGAGAGAGAGAGGGAAAAACAACAAAATCATCAACGTACAAAGAGTATGGGCCTTTCAGATGAAGTTGAAGAAAAATTAGTTTTTCCGTTTAGGGTTGGCCTTTCTCTGAGCCAGCTTAAAGAAAACCTCTAGGAAAATAAAAAAAAAGGAAATCACCTCAGTTCCTAAGAAAATCCAATATGGACCCAAGTGCGTGTGTTCATTAATGCAAGTTGTTTTGAATTATTTTTTCGTCGATGAAAACACGAATCACATGAATCTCACGAATCAACAAATCATTAACTTATAAATATTAAATGAAAAAACTAACAGACTCTATCGCTCGAACAACATCACTAAATGACGGTTTTTACCCATGTCACAGTTATCAAAGAATCATTTTGTATAAGTAGAACTGGTCACCTGCAAATTCATCCGATTTTTGAATTGTTAATTTTTTTGTGACGGTGTTTGTAGCTCTCACTAAATACGTCTTATTAACGCTGGATAATCTAGCTCAACTTTTTTTTACTTTTAATTGTTAAGACTGTCAAATCAGGTGATTAATCGAGTATTGTTATTGCGCAACTGTTGTTCGAGCGCCGAAGACGAGGATGATGATCCTGACATGAAGGCTCAGAGGGAAAAGGAGAGGAGGCAGGCCAATAATGCTAGGGAAAGGTAAGACCCTAAGTTGAAGAATAAGAAAACAAAAACAATTTGCTGCATACTAATTGTTTATAAAAATTGTACATAAGCGAAAATATGCAATTCAATGTTACATGTTGTGTCTATATGTATGTAATCTATACAACGAACCGTAACATTTTAATTAACTGGCCCGTAGTCTTTGTATAGTATGTTTTTTTTGGATTCTATTTTATTTTTGTATAAATCACTAATCGTTTTCAACTGGATCGCGCGACTTACAGCAAGAGGTGACAGAGCTAAAACTCATTGTACAAGACACACGTTCATATAGTTTCAACAATATATTCTGTCGTTAATAATAACAGGGATCACCCTGATGCTTTTGACGTGCTCCATTGTGTAGTCAATTTTTAATCTAACTACACGCATTATAGCTTGTTGTCGTAAACAACTGGGTATGGATGGATAATAGTGGATATTCCCTGTTCCTCGCTTAAACAATGGGATACGCAAATATATTATACTATGCGACATTCGTTGTTTTTTTTTTTTTTCTATCCAGGATACGTATTAGGGATATTAATGAAGCTTTGAAGGAACTCGGCAGAATGTGTATGACGCACCTAAAGACCGACAAACCACAAACTAAACTTGGCATTCTTAATATGGCTGTCGAAGTTATTATGACCTTGGAGCAACAAGTCAGAGGTATTTATCCTACGTCTATCAACCTATTGTTATGCATGGTTAATAGAAATGTAAAATGACTGTGGTCGTAATTAAAAAATGACTATCAATTCCTCTTCTCAGAACGGAATCTAAATCCAAAAGCAGCGTGTTTAAAAAGAAGAGAAGAAGAGAAAGCTGAAGATGGTCCCAAATTACCTGGACATTTAGCTACCCACATAGCGCATCCTCATCCCCATCCGCACTCGCACTCGCAGCCGCCATTCCCCGCGATGCCTGTAAGTTTTTTTCTGTTCTATCTAACATTTGGCTTGAAATATTTCTGTCTTTCTTTTTATCGATCGTAATCCACAAACGATGTCTATGTTCCAGGGGCCACCACCTTCCCTTCAACACAACCAGTCTCAACCACAGTAGCAGCGGCTGAGCGATAACGTCGCTCTGTGTTAAGGCGATGCGTTTGCTATAAGTTTTTCCATCACTGGGCTGTCTTGTTGCTGTCTCGTGAATGGATTCTAATTATCCTACCGTATAGCGTAATTATTTTACTTCTCAACTACCCCGTACACCAATCAATCACATGTATATAAAAGTTACACACACTGGTATACACGAATTTACGATCACACAAACACAACATACACTTTTATTTGCTAACATTCATGTCCGGGCTGTCACGCATACTCGTAATTTATCGAGTGCTGTCGCTTTCAGGTACTTATTTTGGCAGCAAAGAAAATAGCCGCACGTACGGCAATAGAGTACAGAATTACTTGCTTTGTGAAGAATACAGTGTCTCAAGAAGTGATTAAGATTCCTCTTAGATGCATGTTTTGAAATTTCGCTCGCAGTGAGTAATCTGACAGTTTTCTATTTTTAATTTTGTCGCGTAGCAACGAAACGTCGTGTACCATAATAAAATATTGCTCGTTACAGTTTGCATTTTTGAACTAGGTAATAGAGAAGTTCAATTGCATAAATTTGTACAATACCCCAGAATGTTCAACCCCAGGAATACAAATTATAAATACTTCTATTCCTTTTTATTCTTGCCATGTCGCATAGCAAAGAGTGAATATCATTGTGTTGCTTTCATCTAACCAGGCATATTTCGATAGTATAAGTTTAAGCTTTCGTTGTATCTGTAATTATCCAAATAGTCCTGCATTTTCGAAAAACAAAGGATTTGACAAGTCTTCAATCGGTATACTAAATACATAATAGCTGACGGTAGAAGTGACAACAGATTTTTTATTCGATACGACGTTATTAAAGTTTTGTCTTGGAAAGAGAGTCAAGAAATATTGACTTGGATGATATTTTTAAAAAATTATATTTTTATTATATAAATAAATACTATTTATTCATGAAAACAACAACGAATAATCATTGGAATTTAACTTTAAATGCACTGCCCAAAATACGGACTTTATATTTCGGTAACTTACAATGACGCCATCCTTATTGTATGTTATCAGATTTTAAGACAAACGAAGAAAACAATGTTTTTACTATTCACATTTAACATTTCCAAGAATTATTAATATCATGCATATGCCGTGGGACCGTAAAGAGAATTGTCGGTCACTATACAAAACTCGCGTTGAATAAATGATTATTAAATTGCATCATAATAAGACGTACATACAATTGTTTTTTATCACATGCCAATCGTTTGGACCTTTACGAAGCGAATTTTAAGAACAATGCACCCTTCTTGGTAGTACTTATTTCTCGTATTTGTTATTGTTGTACAGCGGGCAAAGTAACCAAAGTCATGTTCACAAGCATTAATAGCAGTAGTGTATGTTTTACTACTGAAAAATTCTCCACATACACACGTTCATTTCCATATACTTACGCATTTCGTAGAGATATTTCGATAGCCTTTTATAAAGAAAAGAAATATCAAACAAAAAAGATGACTGTGATTCATAATTTCTATTTTCATTTACAATCAATTGCCAGTGCCCTTTTTTCCAATTTTCTTTGTTCTCTTGGTATGTGAGTAAGGGGAAATAAAAAGTACGAAATTATGTAGAGAAAAAAAAACTGACAAGTTTCAAAGTTCTTTATTTATAATAATAAATAAATTATCACATCTTAATTATAAAATATTTTAGCAATATACAGATTTCTGAAATTCATTTCTGTTCGCTATTAATGTAATAAATGACGATCTGCATCGGCAGAGCATAAGCGGCGCAACGCGTGTGACGTGACTACTCGTGTAAGCACGAATAAAGCTCGCGGGTATGCGAGTGTTTGTGTATGTGAAATAAAAAATGCGTTGCTCAAAGACTATACACAAGATTAGGTATTTAGAAGGAAACCTGGCTTTATCTATAGCGTGTGTAGAATATCCACACTTGACGTGTGTGAGCAGTTTAAGCGGATACATGTCCTAGTACGCACCTGAAGCATGTTTCATCATTTCCCACCTCTCTTCGTCGCGACAGCTCTGAAACAGATTAATCAGGATTCAAATCGTAACTGTATTAATAATCTTATCGGAATTATTCCGCCTGCTTATTAGCAACAAGGCGAAACATTTTTGATGCTTATTTTTATAATGATTTTTTTTTGACGTTTACTTATATTTCTCTACGCGTTATAGAATCTTCGGGTATAACGGATAAGTATTATGTAAAGAGGCGAATTTGTTGAAATTTCCGCTAGTAAATAAGAAAGCAATTAAATGTGATAAATTACTTACATTTTCTCAACATCCCGCAACACGCTTTGCAGTCATTGTGTTGTATCGATACAATCGAAATAGATAACTGCATGTTGAGAACATTTGCGTTGTATACTAAACTTTTGCTTTGCCTAACAAGGTAAGGGGGGAAGGGGGGGGAGTAGTAGTGTCAAACCAGATACATCAGGCATCCGAATGTAAAACAATGTAATGATAGTGATGGAAAAACTTGGTACAAGCGCATCGTCTTTGTCATACCATGGGATGTAGAACGACATCTAAGTGGGCATGATAATTTCTTTGACTTGAATTCAATATCTGACTAATGGGCTTATCTCTGCTTTTACTTTACGGTACTCGACGTCAATTGAAATTGTATTCCATCTTTGAATTTACCATTTGTTTCGTGAAGTTGAGCTGTCCGCGCAGCATAGATCTCAATTCCACGAAAGTTTCTTCAATAATCTTATATATTTTACTATCAAGTGACTGATAACACATTTTAACAACTTACGTTCAGGTCAATTAAGCAATGTCATGCTTTGTGAGACAATTTTCTGACGAAAAAATCCTTTCAATATAGGCGCACTAGAGGCAATGCGTTTGTGCATCTGTTTTTATTTCTTTCTTCGTTTGAGCATCATTGTTTTTAAGATTGAATGCCCGATGTGATTTCGAGAAATGATGAACTGTATGAATTTATCGATATAAAAGTTTTTTTTTTTTTTACCCATCTATCCGCCGTGCTATTTCGCGTGTATTACGTACATGCATATGTATACAGTAACAAACTTTTATTTGAAAAACTAAGTGATCCCAGTGACGTTTCTTAATTATTTCGTTTATATTACTTTCATATTTATCAATGATCAGAATGTGGCCCCAGCTACAGAAAGATAGCAAGGGGAGTGTGATAAAAACCAGTCACAACTGAGACAACTCCCGGTTGATAAATTTTATCATATATTAGTAGAGCATGTTTCAAATTATCAAATTTTAACGGAATTATTGTTTCGTCTGTGAATTTTCTGGTAGTTTCGCAAAAACGGAATGAATAAGGAGAAGTTCTTAAATTACTTGGAAAAAAATCCTGACGCCAAACATGTGCTTTAAGTGCTTACTAGCGAACGCATTCCCTTAAGATTAAGGACAATAAATATTATACCTTTGCGTACACACTCATATTTCATTGCTCCTAGTTAAGGAGTGTTTGTACATAGGAAAGAGTTCTGCCCGCCTACTTAAATTTGCTTTGTCAACTTGCACCGGCGCGCTAGCAAACAGACGATATATGGTATATTCTGTTCCAGTGAAAGAATTGTTCAAACATTATTATTATTATTATTATTATTATTTCGTCAGTATGTGTATAGGGGATTCAAATTTTATGCAGTACTTTTTCCTACATTCGTGGCTAATTTATAACGAGATAGGAAAAAATTTGCTAGGCTGGAGTTTATGTATACGCTTTTTTTTTTTATTATTATTCAATCGGTTTGTAGAGAGAACAGACCAGTGAATAAATGCTTCAAGCGGTTGATAATCTCAAAAAGAATTGACAACTTTTCGTAACGATTGCATTGAACTGCTAATTTTCCATCCCGAGTTAATTTATTCACTGATGGGTTCATTCTATCTGTGTGAAACAAGATATCGGACAGATGTGTTTTATTTGTTGACTTTACTTTACAACAACATTATACGCACACGTCCCAGACATTTGGCACTTTTGAGTATTATAATATAAATTACAATATTTCATACACATACTATACATATATAGCAAATTTTTAGCATTAGAAATATATTCCATGTTTGTTATTATTTAAGTTTCTTCTTTTACTACGAATTACCGATAGGTCAGATATATAAATATATATATATATATATACATATATAAGGACTGTGCGGATTTCCGGAATCTCGGGACAAAAGTTTAGATTGTGGATGGGTTTGTATCAAATCAGATCAGATTTTTTGGCGATGCAGAAATTTTGGAGAAAACTGTAACGTGGATAACCGAACTTACCGAATATTTATAGTATTGGACAAATACTAAATAATAGTAGTGAATAATATATGTAAATGGCATATCTAAATGGCGTAAATATTTTCAGTTAAAAATATATCATCTTTCATCGGGAGATCCAGGAATGCCAAAAATTTTGACAAAACTGATATTGTAGAGAGTCCCGACATTTTCATAAATCCGGATGTTTTCGGGGATCACAAAACTCTCGGCAACACGACCCTAAAGTAATAGATTTCTTCCGATATGACGACCCGAAGAATTCTGGTACCCGCACAGCCCTAGTATGTATGTATATTTTTTGTATTTTTTTTTTTTTTTTTTTTTTCATCATTTCATATCAATGATATATTTTTTTTTTTTTTTTGCAATATTATTATATATTATTGTACTTGAAAGATCATATTTCAAGCTGCATTATTATGTTATCAAAGTGAGTTTTAAAAAGGAAAAAAAGGAAAAAAAACGACGCACTGAAATTCTGAATTTAATCATTACAAAATAACGTTATGTCTATACAGTACCGTATTAACGAAGCTAAAAAAAAAAAACAAATTAATAAAAATAGCAAATCCCACGCTGGTATATGCAAATTCTTTCTCCACGCAAAATTTCTCTCTGTTCGCAGATTGTCGCGGAGAAGTTTTATGAAAACAAATATCCAAAGAAAAAAAAAAAATAAATGACAATTGTTTGAGCGGACAGGAATTTCGAACAGTGGTGAAAGAGTGGGAAGGCATGAATTCTGCTCTACAATTACTGAATATTATAAGTTAAATTGTACATTGTGACATAAAATTTAAGCTGCTAAAAAATGCGTGCGTGAGCTGCTGCAGGTGAAAAACTTTTTTAAAAACAAAAACATTGAAAAAAAAGAAATATTCAAAGAAAAAAATCATGTAATATATAACTTTAATAGTTTTTAAGTCAGTTTAAGCTAGATTTTGTCAATAGTTCTAGGTAGTGAAATGTATGCGTGAACAGGCAAAAGTATGCTGTTCATGGAAGAAGCGAATGTTGTATGATCTACGCGTATAAAAAAAAAAATATTTGAGAAAAATGTTTAATTACTAGTAATATTATTATCACTAATAATATAATAAATGTGCCATTTTTCCATAAAACCACGTTTTATACCCATCCGAGCTTTGCTATTCCTGGATTTGACTTCAGGGTTTCAATATTTTTAAGACAGGTTTTATCTTTTATAAGACATAATTTATCTTTTTCCAGAATTTCAGACAGGTCTCTGAAGATTTTAAGTTAAATTAATCAGAGAAGTTGTATGATTGTGCCTCATCATATTTTGCATACGTTTATTTATTCCATTTGAAAATATATTTCTTTCAAAATATTTACAACTCAATCACACCTTATACTTGAACAATTAGGTATTCCGATACATTGACAATGTTTTTGCGTAATCGTAATTCTAATATTTATTATTTGAAAAGTTTACACTTTTATTATTTTCACTTTTTTTCTGTCATCTGTCATAATAATAGAGCAGTTCGATATTCGTGCAGCAATTAAACCACAAATTCAGCTTCTGTAAATGAAAACATTTAACACTGCGCTATATTGGAAAACTATATTTGCAGGTGTTTAAAAACTGTGACCACGACTTTCAGACAGCTCTGGGCGTGTATTAAAACCAGTTTGAATCAATCAACGTAATTTCGTAAATGGCAAGAGTTTCTCTGACATGTGACGGTGTATTTCAGACTGCGTAATCGATTGAAGATTGATAAACAAGAGGGAAAAAGTACTCAATTGATTCTCGTTTGAAAACCATTGGTAATCAAGTGCCAATCCTTAATTTGTGCGTACTCTTACAGAATTCTCAAATTTGCCACAGTAAGTGTCTCTACATATGCATATGATCATGCAAAAGTGAATCGAGAAATAGGTAACTAAAAATAAAAATGTCTTACATAAATCGATAAGATTACATCATCGGTTTATGATTGTATAGGAAAGTCCTTGGACCGCCTTTTTTTTACGTGAGATCCGGGGGATTCCTTGAGACTTTGATAAAGTGAAAGTTGTATAATTTACTATATATCTTGAAACCATAACCAGTGAATATATTAAATGCTTATTACCGATCGGTAATTGCCAATATATTATGCTTGAGCTAATTGGCAAGAGTGCGTTTGATTAGCGAGAAATATTTACAGTTCTTCATTACATTATCATACAAGTTTTTTTAATATTAAAAAAAAAAAAAAAAAATTGAACACATTCCATTTATATTATTCTGAGATCGTCCAAAAATCCTGTTACAACTTTTCATAAAAATCTTATCTTACTAATTCATTGATCGTTGATAAGTCCATAGATTGTCCAAAGATAGTATAAGAAAAACAAACCAGTCATGCTGTTTTACTTTTAAGATTACTTGATCTACATATATATCGCAATTGTGTATCAGGAACTTTGGAATTCATTGTAACAAAGTAAAGAATACTAGTTAATATGAAGCATGAAATAGTCACAGAAAGTCTCATCTCTTACGATCTCTTACAAAATCATACGTTATGCCTTTCTATCTCAGACAAGAAGCTTAAGCCCCAGTTCTAGTTATTTAGTTGCTTTGAATTTGCTTTATTTTACTCAAGGCTTGATCAATTTGAAGTTTACAACAATCCAATCAGTCTTTCCAATATTATGCTTGTAGTCGGATACTATTTTTCTATCACTTAAATTGTGTAAAAGAACAAAGAATGTTTGCAGTGCTCTATTACGTGTACATCTTTCTGATGTACAAATGGCACGAACAGTCGACTCATACATGAAATAAAAAATATACAATTTCGTTGATATTACCTATACTATTCAGTGTCTGTTAGTTTGAAATTTATAAGCAATTCGTGAATAATTTTACTATAGGTTACCATTCACTTTAAAGTATGGTTGTTACTGTAATAACTTTACAATATTGTAATATGGTTACTGACCACCGTACCTAATGTCAAGGAAAGCGAAAAAGAATTCTAAAATGTGAAAAGAAATCAGGAGAATGAAACTCACCTCGTCTCAGCTCAACTGTATTGCAATACCGTGAAACTCAAAGCAACAGATAAATATAATGATAATAAATGAATTTGCATTGGTAATTGGTAATGAAGTTACCATCATTTTCTTCTATTACTTGTTTGAAGAAATGTTTGATAAATACATCGATTTTGAAAGTTACAGTGAAACATTTAGATAATACGTTTATTTACTCTTTTTGTCATTCTGAGCAACTCAAAAGAGAACAAAATCTCCTTCTCAGTATAGTAAAAACAAAATATCAAAATTAAATTAACGATGCGATAGTTACTGCTCTGTTGGTGTCATCGTTAGTGTTATCACCCCCACCATCACCATTATCATCATCGACGTCTTCGGCGTCATTATTATCATTATTATTATTATTCATGTTTCTATGGCCAAGGTGAAAATTTCTCGGTGGTGCAAAGTTTGACGTAAATCATTCTCTCGCATTACTCTAATGAGCTTAAAATTTATTCTAAACAATGGGAGGATCATCGTCATCTTCATCCCTAGTAACTAACACATTGCCGTAACGGTTTTGCCGGTACTGTCTCAACCGCTGGACCCATTTGTATCTTCTTGCACTTAAAAAGACCAACGCTGTTAACAAGATCAGGAATAGTGGTATAAGAAGACCTGCTGTTACCCCTCCTGAAAATATTACAGCGTTCGATTAGAGAATGCTAGTAAAACAACTATATTAACGGTTGTACTTTATAACAAGTCCGAGAAAGAATAAAAACTCACCTCCTGAACTCTCTCCAGTATCCTGTTTCATAGTATTAGGGTCAATCAGAGACTCTGTTGTTGTTGGAATCGAGACGCATTTGTCATTTAGTCTTTGGTAATTCGGGAGACATTCACATTCGCCCGTTTGATTATTTGTTTGCTTGCAAGTCTCATTTTTGGTGCATCCATCAGCTGGCAATAACGAAACTATTGAACACGTTTTTTTGGCCTCTGAAAATTTAAAATTGAAACTTAACAATATTTCTTTGTTTATTTTATCGTGTTTCAAATGAAGGTAAGCATAATTTTGAGCATTTTTGTTTTAATTCTATGTTACAAGCTGTTGGAATAAAAAACGTAATAACTATAAAATTATAGAGGATTTAAAATAAAGTAGATAATAAGTATTCATTTTCTGTTTATTGAGGGGTCAAGATTCATGAGGTTACTTCGAACGCGTTGTGTTTTGCTCGGTTACATCAACTAAATGTTGATGTGCATAGATTGACATCACCGGTGTGACCTATCCCTTCGTATACGGCACAGCTTTTGATTGGCTAAATAACTTAATTGAGATAAATTAGTTTCATCATCCAGATGGACCAAGATAATGCGTCTGAATATAATCCGGGAATGAAATAGTGATTCAAATTAGTAGTAACTAGTGTGGTATGAATTCAATGGAATAAAGAAAATGATTTTTGTTGATTTCCTTACTTCTTGCCTCTGGCCTGACCGTTATCATTGAATTATTTACTTAGGATGATATATAGTACTTGACATACATATGTATATCTACATATATTGCATGTATTGTTGGCAGGGCAACAGGATTATATTTCTGTCGTTACAGCGATGATAAACCTAATGAACAATGGAATGGTGACCAAGCATATTTGATTATTCCCCAATCTGTTTTTGCGATGTTGGTAAGAAAGAAATAAAACGAAACAAAAAAGAACATTAACTAATCTTTAAGAAAGATGTGTAGATAAATTTCACGAGCATTATTATATTAACGCTAATTATCATACTTTCTTGCTCTACAAAGTATAGAGAGTGAACCAGAGAGAGATGATAAAAAACACAAGAAATGATGGAATATTTATAGATATAACAAGTAATAATGTCCGAAGTTCGAAAAAAAATTAATGCAAGAGGAAATTAACTTTTCGAAGTAAAATTTGAAAAGCTTGAATTCGCGATTCTATTCTCGGTCGTGTTGGATGTTACTACACGCGTTACTGTCGGCGTTGTCAAACGAAAGATATATAATCGCTTCAACGGATGTAAATTATCACGTCGGTGGGGTCGGTCGCAGCTATCTTTAGTTAATGTCAATTTGTGCGTTACAGTTGCGACGATAGCAATGCCTACAAGCAAGTGTAACACTACCTACTGCATAGAACTGTTGACAACATTGGAATATAGTGTTTTACCTGTAACAAACTGCGACAAAATCACAGCCACAATGCACATAGAAGCGAAAATCTCACAACTCAAGTTCCACATCTTCGCGTATAACAATAGATGTTTGATCACATAATAATAAATGGTTCGGGGTATTTTACTCCGATACGGATGTCTCACTCTGTATCTGCGGCAACACCTTTAATTCAAATATTGTAATACGTATAGGTAGCTCGATTTTTCAGACGAATCATTGCCACAGTATCGCACAGCTTTTGACAGTTTATTTAGCGCATCGTACCACAAGCACCCCCGACTTTACTGTCGTAGTAACGAATGGTAATGAACTAAATGAACATCGAACTGCATCGAACAACCATCTGCGAATTATCGAACTTCCACCGGGGTTCGAGTGTTCGAGCCTTGAAACGTCACCGCTCTCGCATCGTCTCGAACATCGAAATTTCACAGACCGTACGTCCGATGTCTCATAATATCGCAAATTCGTAGCGGTTGGTAGCGCTGTGGTATTCTACTGAACGTATTCAATATTGTATATTGTTGTATATTCTGTATATTGTTGTATATTCTGTATATTGTTATTCGTGCTCGTTTCGTACATACTTGTATACTTGTCGTCCCTGCTCAAAACCGAATTATTCTATCTGTCACAATCGACGATTCGGTTCTAGACATATCGTGAATGCGTAAATGCCTCCTATGAAACTTTGGAGTTACTAAAATCCATGGTAAGTATACGAGTACTCAAATACCGTTCTGTCATTTCGCTAGTATTCACTCATTTTTGTTACAACAATCACAGAATATTTATCCATCGTTACTCATTTTATGCCTTTGTACCTGCTACTTACAATCTGGCTGCTCAATAATTATGAGGTGTAACTTTAGCAAAATATTTATTGATTCTAGGTAATTAAGAGTTTCTAAACAACGAACGACCATGGCTTGGACCCACTACCAAAGAGTACTGGCCATTCTTATGGTTATTACTGGTTCCCTCAACACGCTTTCCGTCAAGTGAGTCGAAGGATTTTGGTTCTGTTATATTTACTACTCGTTGTTCTGTTTTGGAACATTGCTTGAATTGTTTTATTATTCTTCAGATACGCGGACTTGCAAATAGTTAAAGGTCAAGATGAAGAACCTCGACATTTCAATCATCCCTTCATGCAATCGTCATTTATGTTTCTGGGCGAAATGTCTTGCATGCTGTTATTTAAAATTGCTTTTTGCTACTACACCCGGCAGATGGTAAGAAAAAGTCGAAATTATCACTACTGCTCGAGTAATTATAGCCACTCACTATGCCTCAATCGACAAATATTATCCGATATACAATAATTAATTCATATCTATGCCAGCATGTGGCTATTATACTTTGTGAATAATGTCACAAAGGTCAACCAGTCCCAGACTTGACTCCCGCCTTGCACTTTATCACCACAAGATGAATCATTGTGAAACATGACACAAGATAAGACAAACTGTTATACGAACCTCATCTATGCATTTCTCAAAGTCGAGTATATAATTTGTGAATTATAAACCTGATTTGCGCAACATTGAAAATAATCACTTACCTTATTTGCTATTACAGAATGGCAGTGTCGACTCCAATTCTTTGACGAAGGGTTCCCGAAATTTTAGCCCTCTTGTATTGCTTGCACCGGCAATGTGTGATATGTTTGCAACATCTTTGATGTACGTTGGGCTAAACATGACATATGCTAGTAGCTTTCAAATGCTGCGAGGTGCAGTTATTGTCTTCACTGGAATACTCTCAGTAGGATTCTTGGATCGGAAGTTGGGATCAAGAGAGTGGTTTGGAATTTCCCTAATTATAAATGGCTTGAGCTTGGTTGGGATGAGCGATTTTATCATGCAAAATGACAGCAGTGTCAGCACTAATTCCATTATCACTGGTGATTTACTTATCATATGTGCACAGGTAAAATAGTGATTTCTGTTATCGACCCACATAAACAATACTTATTCATAGTTTATTACTTATTCATATTCGCTCTTTGCACACTAAATTAATAATCTCGCAAGCAGATAGACCCGGATGAAACAATATTACAACTGTACCGGACAAATACACTGGCTACAGGTGTTAAACTCAACGTTCATAGAACAACAAAACAAGTTTAATACCAAAATTTCCGTAGAATTTAGTGATCATGATTGCAAGTATAACTGTTTTATCTACTGCAATGTTGAAGGTGATTACGGCAGTTCAAATGGTGGTGGAAGAAAAATACGTCTCTGGATTGGACATACCTGCGCTCCAGGCAGTTGGTTGGGAAGGTAGAGTAGGAAATCACATCTCTAATTTTGATTATGTTCAATACGCTGTTAACTGGAGTATTCTCAGGGTGTCCACCAGCCTGAAAAACCCTTGAAATACTGTGGTATTTTTTTGACAATGGAAACTCCTTGGATCTCAGAGAATTTTCGAATTTTACCTGGAATTTTTGCTATCCCCACCGAGTTTTAAAAACTTGTTGACATTTTTATTTGAATGAAAGAGTATATTCGGTTAAAATTTGAATTTTTTTTTATTTGTCGATTTTTTGATAATTACATAAATATAGCAAAGTTGCATAAAAACAAAAATGAAAATCGGTATCCGTAAATTCGAAGAAATGTTTTAGAACATCCTAAAAGCTCGATATATCTCTGAGTGACGTGTGACAAAGTCTAGCTACTTGGTATGAAAGACCCCTATACAGTGTCTACAGTTTACAGGTTATTGTATGTAGTGTGACGTTAAAAACCATTGCATAATCAATTGTGTATCGGAGCCTTGTGAATTGTAAGAAAAATTGCGTCATTCAAAATTGAAAAATTTATAAATGAATATGAAGGAATCACAGTTCCACAATCGGACCAGGCTTAAAAATTTCGCTTTGGAAGTTAGAATTTTTGTGAATTATTTCGTAATTTTCCAAAGAGGCATACATTCCAAAAATTCAATTTTTAAATTTAAAATCGAAAATTAAATATGAAGACAAAGCCATACCTCCAAACTATGTTATCTAGCAAGTTGATTTCTTCCGAACAATTTCACCACCTGGTTTTTTCAATTTATGCAGTGGAAGCAAAGATATAAGCTTTTGAAAAATAATTCATCATCGAAACTAAGAATTAAAAAAAAACTAATTCAGAACACTGCAGTATGTAATTCACTCTGACAACTTTATCATGGAATTTCAAATTTACAATCAGATTTGCATCCAAAAACTTGATATTCTGTTTCTGTGGCTACAGGTGTTTTTGGATTCATTGGAATATGCCTTGCTATGATTCCGCTCAATTACATATATGCATTACCACCTTTTGCGAACAACTCTCGAGGAACATTAGAAGCTACTGTAGATGCTTTTGTTCAAATTGGCAACAGCATACATTTACTTATGGCAATTATTGGTACGTATGTTGGATGATTACAATTATTGTATCTTTCTTTCTGAGTCCAGCTTAATTCCTAAATTTATTCAAGATACAAATTTACTACTAATCTACCTGCATGTTAAACTTGAAAGGTATGACCGTGAGCATAGCATTCTTCAACTTTGCTGGCGTCAGTGTTACAAAGGAAATGAGCGCCACTACAAGGATGGTATTGGACAGTGTAAGGACATTGGTAATATGGGCATTCTCTTTGGCATTTCAATGGCAAACTTTTCATTATCTTCAGGTGATTATGCAACTTTCGATTTCAGAATAATCTCACCATTGCAGTATTCATTTATTCCACAATTATATGGTCCTTCTCTTTGTCTTTTAGCTCATAGGTTTTGCAGTTTTATTAATTGGTATGTCCTGCTACAACAATATTGTTGTACCACAATTGTTCCGAAAAATTCAGTGTCGCTTGGGGCGGCGTCAGCCACAACAGGATGAAGAAAGCATCATCACTACAGCAGCCGACGACGTTGCCGATAAAAATGAATAAATGTATTCCTTATACTACGTATTTAAATCGAATTCTCAATGATAAATACACAATTGCAACTGAAAGAGATAAATATTGAAACAAAGTATTTCATTGATACCACCATAATGGATTATGGGAATTTTTCTTGCATGGAATTGTTAGATGTGGTGAGAGACAGATTACAGCAAAATGTAGAGAGAGGCTAATAGGAATGTGAGCGAAAGGCATGTGGAGTGTACAGCAAGAGAGCACGAGAGTAGTAGAGTTGACAATAAAGGTAGTAAGATGAAAAGCGGAAGAGAGTAAGGAGAGAGTAAAGAAAAGTTATGTGTGTGAGTCGAACTGTAGACGTAAGAGAACGAGAAAAACATGTTGAATTACCAGATTTAATAATCCTGCATCTCAAATTGATCGTCGTATTGTTAATGTATAGTTACCATGAATATATAATTTGTTCTTTCTACAGACTCCTGAGTGGAATTGAACATTTCTCCCCATAAATAACCTTTCGTTATCCATTCCCTACACACACCTAGCAGCATATTGTCATCGTCTCTACATATGCAATTGCATCAGTAAACTGTCGCATTCATTGTTGATTTGTTTCACGAACTGGGTGCAAATGCACAAATCCTAGTAATTGTGGAAGTGATATTGAAACAGACAGATCATTAAGTTAACAACATAGATTATTTTGATGTTTGTAAGAAATTGAGGTGTAATGCTGTTAAAAGATTAAAATATATGCGCAATTACCCATAGTTATACAAAGGCTCATTTACTGATCAATTTCCTTGTCATGCGTGTGTATGAGTTCGGTCTATAACCGGAATCTGTGGGGTAGTTATTTGGCTGCGACTCGTATCCAGTCTCTGCTGTCACAAATTCACAAATGACAGCAAGGAAAAGACCTTGAATTTCAACATATATTGATCTCACAATATTGTACATGTATTTCGAAATTCTGAGGGTCCAATCGTTGAGGCAACGCTTCTACGAAACCGTTGGAAGACAAATCGATTTTCAGGTCTGCAAATCGCTAAAAATCAAATCCGTTTGTATTTTGTCGGTTCCACAGATTTTGGAAAATGATACGTTCATCATAATCATGAATTGCATTTAATCAGACGCTGTATTCATGTCATTTCGGAATTAATTAATATTTACGATTAGTTTAGAAAGAGTCATTGAAATTGATTCTCAGACGAAAAGTCTTAGGCTCGTAAAAAAGAAAGGTCAACCCTTTTGTATTTTTACAGTCCATTCCTCGCGAACTTTGAAAAACTGCTGGAATAAACTTATTTAGACGCTATATTAACGTAATTTTGCGAGAGTAAACGATTGCACATAGTCTAAAGTCGCTGTGAACACCGGATCAAAAGTTACATCCAAACAACTAAAACTTTTATATTCTACGAATTCATCCAATTGTTGAATCTACGATTTCGTTTGCGTATTCCTAAGAGGCCAATTTCTCAAAGAATTCTCCGACAAGTTGATTCCAAAACAAAATTTTTAAGTACAGACATTTGAAGACAAACGGTCAACCTTAGCCAGAGTGTTGCCCGAATTTGGCAAATATGTTCTCTTCAAAAATTCTTTGCAAAAGTCAGAATCAAGCACGAATAACGCCTCTCAATGTGTTAGAAAAACACATCATTAGTTTCAACAGGGTATAAGTAAATATTGGAACGCTATTTTGGTATAACATACATCAGGAAAGAGATTGAAAAGAATTCTAACCTGCTTGATTTCGGAAATCAAAACTTCTACTGGCAAAAAAGTTACAATAAAACCACAGTACCACAAACGCAGATTTTCAGTCACTAAAAAGCTCTGATCACATTTTACAAACTAAAACTGTGTTATTTATTAGAATTATCTTCACTATACAGGCGTGACAGTATTGATGTACACAAGTTTTACCCAGGACAATCCTTGCCACCTTCGGTATGAATCTATGTATCGTTTGTCGGATGGTAGTCCTTAGCCTGTAATAAAATTTGATTAGTACCATGTATTATACCGGTGTGAAGTAGAGGATGGATGCCTGGTTATAAAGGATCAATAAGGAATTTGGGATAATTAGATATGACAAGGCAGGCTCGCTTGTGAGATTACTTTGAACAAACTTCTGACAGAGATCCGAAATTCTTCTAATTAAATTGCCGCTTAGGGAACGATAAGCTTAGCCCCCGCATCTGCAGAGTCCAGAATAAGGGAAATAGGATCGTCGACGTAAGGAGTAGTTGAGACAATCGACGGCTTTTCAACATTTCTCAAAGCTGGCTGAGATGAATTCATGTTCAAAGATTTGACCGCATGCTGCGCAGACTCATTCCAGTTTTTCCACCTAGCAGGCGATATTCCATTACCTGAAATCAGATGATCTCGGATTTTGCGAGCGTGCCTGGTCTTATTAGGTTAATGGCAAATGTGGGAAACTTGAAAATAATGGGCAGGAGGCCAGGGCAAGAAGCAAGCGCTGCAAAGCTCATATCTACAAATTTGCGTATTTTATAATCTGTTAGCTACATGATTAACAATCAACTTTGTGTCCTTCGTATTTGCATTGTAAATTAGTTGACGCTGGAAATTATTAGAACGGAGCACAGATGACGAAATAGAGAAGTGCAGATTGAAGTCCTTTTCAATTAGTCATTACTGCTTACTTTTCAATTTCTCAGACAGATCATCGAATGTTGGATCCTGAATATTGAGCATAAGGCCGTTGCCACTCAAGTACACACGATTTTGTGAATTTGCGATCTAAAACAAAAAATCATATTGTTAATTTATCAACACTTGTTAACATTGAGCTTTGAAACAATAATACAGAAAAAGGGTTTGATGACAATGAAGAAAGCTATAATCTATAATAATATGGGTCCGATACCTGTCACTGGTAATTTAATCATATTCATGGTTTGAAACATACAATCAAGTTATAAATAGCAAACAACTATTAGGTCCCTAAATTGAATTACCGTTCGAGATATGCTCTGTGCTGCCCGAATTTTTCTTAGCTTCAAGTATCCAGGGTTTCGTCCAACAGCTAAACCAAGGTATATTTCAGTCAAGGATAATTTATACAAGACCGAAAGAATCAGATATGACTAATCAGCCCACACGATTAGCAACAAGGCTAACGAAATGCCGCAGGTTTCTCCTTTTTGAATGTAACACTAGTTTTACGGTTGAAATAGTTAAAGGATATCATTTTTGCAGCTTCCGCTTCTCCCTCTGCTTGGACAATTTTCTGCTGCTTCTCCTGTTTGGCTCGTTCAACGACAAATGCTGCTCGTTGCGCTTCCTGTTGAGCTACCTGTTTTGCCTCAACGGCAGCTGTGTATTCCTTACCAAAACTCAACTCTGTTATTGACACATCATCCAAAACGATATTGAAATCTTTTGCACGCTCAGTTAGCTCTCTGCGAATCATCATAGATACTTGTTGTCGCTGCGTTATCAATTGAGATGCATTGAACTTGGCCACCACAGACTTTAGTACTTCATTACAAATGCTTGGCAGAACCTACAAGTGCAAAGTATTGTACCTATAAGTAAGTTTTGTTTTTACAAAAGTAGTTCAAAGTTAGTGCTAATTACAAAAAAAATAATTCATGAAATGTCCTCTCGGTTTCAACTCACTGATACTTTTAACTGAAAAGTAGACGAAATAACAGTTTTAATCACCTTTTCATCATAGTCAAGACCTAGTTGCCTATACATGACAGGTAAATTAAATGCATCAGGGCGAGATAAGACTCTAAGGGAAATGTTGACCATTTGAAGATCCTTTGATCCAGTTGGCGATGAAATTTTCCTAGGTTTGCTTCTGATGTCATATATAATGGGATACTGAAACCACGGAATTCGAAAGTGAAGTCCTTCAGTCATGATGTCCTTTTGGATACCTCCGAGGCGTGAAAATATGATTGCCCGATGCCCACCATCAACTATTGGTAAAATGAATCGATGTTAATACGAGGAGTTTATAGATTAAAACCGTATGTACAAGCAGTGTTTGTACAGAAAATTTTCTCCATCACAACGCAATTGGTCATGTAATTTTATAACTAGAACACAAATTAGCTGGTGTGAGACGAATTTATTTACCTGTATACATAGACTGTGTGACTCCATACATGGCAGCGCCGGCAACGGCAAGCAATTTCAATCCCGGCGATAAACCATTCGGAGCTTTTCCAAACTTGCCAGCCAGTTCGTTGAGCTTACTTTGCGCCATTGTCGATATAGATTTCACGGCGTATTATCAGTTTCAACAACCAAACCAAAATAACGATCCTCAAATAAATGCTCGATAAATTCGGGAATGATTTCACGTAACGAACAAACTAGCTGATGCAAAGGTTAAAAGGCCGATAACGAGGCCTGCCGCTGGCTCTACTTGGTTTCAACCACGTGCTCTTGATGAAATCTAGACTGCCGACTTCGCTTGTGTAGACGAATTGAGGACGAGTCGGGCGTGAAGACGCTGATCGCGCTGTAACAAAAAGTGCGTTCCGAAATCACGTATTAACCGGTGCTCGGAGTTCCCTAAGACGGAAACAGAGTTAGTCATAAACTAGACCGTCGAATCTAACCTTAGAATACGTGTCAATCCACGGAGACTGGAGTACAGGAGTCCAATCTCTGTATTGAAGATGTGTCCGCGAAATCATGAGAAATAAGGGTTCCGCTACAGCGGCGCTGTCGTCACTCTGGACCGATAGCTATATGTATATTAAATTTGATAGCTCCATGATGACGCACATATTAACGTTTATCATAATTATTATAATTTTTGTCACTATATCACTACATTACTATAATTATAGGATCAGAACGTCCGGAGCGACGCTGGTGATAACACCGTGCACTATTAAATCTCGGAGTTTCGCGGACGCCTTTTCTGCCTCTCCGCCTTAGGGATTGGACTCCTGTCTTCTAGTCTTCATGTGTCAATCCAACAAGTCCTAATCCCCGCGGTATTCTAAGGTTAGATTCTACGGTCATCGTAACGTTACGTTTATTGAGATTGAGTTTGCTTCGTGATTGGCCCGCTATGGCGCTGTAGGTTACTATGTTTTGCCAACGTAACTGTCTAGTGTAAAAAAATTAGCCGTCTCAGATTCATTGTGCCCAAGTGTACGTACAGTATATGCTGTAAGCCTGGCTTGTAAATATGCATTTCATGACGTTTATGACGTCACATACAACGGTCTGGTCTTTCAACATTGAACTAAGACCGCTAATTTCATTGGCCAGTTCAGTAGGTCAGTTGGATCTGACCAATGAAATCACCTACAAATCGAGACAGACTTCTTGTGGATTATAAACTCCTGTCATCCAAAAATTTGCTTGTTCAATCTTGCCATATTTACGGAAAGCTAACTGATGGAACAAGTTTTCCCGGATAACGTGTGTAATTTTATACGTCTTTATCTCCTTGTCGGAGGTTAAAGAAATTCTAAAATCGTAGCAGCGGTGAATATTCAACGAGTCGATAGTTTCGATCGGCCATGTTTGATGTGACATGATTTTATTTATTTCATCATTATTTATAATCAACATTATCAACGATCTACGTTAGCAATGACTGAGATAGAGGCGTACACTTTTATTCAAGCTACGATTTAAAAATTCCAATCAACGACAGAGTTAGCAGAATCAGGAAGCAGTTTGTGAACTGCATATGGGTAGAATAGATTTCCCAAATAAGCTACAATAATTTCATCAAATCAATCGAAAATTATCGCTTCAGCCGTTGATCATAAAGACGGGTAACGGCAGTGAACCCAATGGGGTTCTGTGTGTTTTATGGTATTGCATGTATTTACATGCTCCCGCCGATACAGAAACTTTCGGATCGCTATTACGGTTTCTTTAAATTCTTCCAGCAACGCTTCAGCAAAATCAATATTACCTATCAATACTTCACAAAAAAAAATAAATAAAAGGAGAAAGTACAGACTTTAACGTATAGGGTTTGTGTAACATCGTCTTCATAATATACCACTGTTAACTGAATTCTCATTCGAGTAATTGTATTCAGGGGTTGCAGAGCATGGATTTTTATTATCAATGCCTAATGTAATTTATATTACGTATGATATAAATATCGCGCCTTGGTCACAAAGGTCAAACAACTCTAAAATTGGCGTTTTTGAGTTAATAAAAATATGTGTTAATACTATACAATTTCCATTGCTGAGGTTCCAATCTTTAACCACGCGAAGTGACACTTGTGTAGTCGTAAAACTCGCCACCCAGAGGACAGAAGTGTTGTCATCGTAGCGCGCCGGTTTTGAACCGGATGGGCATCAAGTATGTCGTTTCAAACGTTTCGCAGCCAACTTTACACCAGTTATAAGACTTGAATAGTTACACAATATCTCAAATTGTGACACTTCATACGAATAAGGTAAGTAAAATATTTTTTTACCCTGTATCGTAACTCAAAAAGTGTCGCTTTATTTCGATGAAATATAAATCAATAATTAATTATTAATATAATATGTCATTTTTGTAATTATGCCACCTTTATCGGTCAAAAGTGCGTCATTGTGGTCCTTGCAGCGTATTATCTTTAGTTATGTCATTATAAGTATGTATGTACATCGTTTGCATACAGAGGTTACTACAATATACGAAATACTATTTCGAGTTGTGTCTTTATTTAAGCCTGACTAATTTCAATAATTACGGTTCCTTGCGTTTTAATTTTCAAATAAGTCATTACTGTTCATTTTAATGAGCCCGAAACTTAACACACATTGTAGTGTCATTTTGAATCTGGTCACTACCTGTTGTTTCGACGAAGATCGTGAACCTGGAGACTGAGGAGGCAATAACTTGTCGAATTGGCGCGTCAATGGTATATGAATTAATTAAAATTAATACGAATTGACATGAGCAGATGGAATTGAATTACATCCATCTCAGTATACAAGAATAATTCTCTCAGCTAAAGTAAGAGAAGCTCCTTATAAAGTTAATGAAATGTGTCACACTGATTTTATCAATTTTAAGCAACTTGTAGAACAGCTTGGAAACAACTTCAGCAACACGACGAATGGTGACGTAGTTAAAATGGGCGATATGAAGGTGTTAAAGTCGTTAAGGATGGATTGGGAATACTGTATTTTAAAACGTCGTGTGACAGCAGGATTACGCCAGGATTAAGGTGAAAGGTAAAAAAAAAGTAATTGTCAACATTGAGAAACTCGAATGCAAAGCAGCATACACCAAAAAAATCACTGTTGCGGTGTTGGAAAATAAAAGATGTTTCACTCTATTGTAATCATCTGGATGTCCTTCATCTCATTCCTCATCAATACACAATTGTTCTTGTGCCAAAATAAATAGTTAAACGTGAAACGGTGAATGAGTAACAAAAAAAAAAAAAAAATTTAAAAGTGTATTACTATGATCCCGTGGTCATAAGCACAAAATGTAGGAGAGAAAACTTCAAGAACTATGACAGAATCCAACAATAAGTAGGCTTAACACCAATGCTGAAGTTAGTCGGGATTAGGGACACAACATGAAATAAAATTGTTCAAATTCAAAAGATATGGATTTTTTGGGCTAGAAAAACGATGGAACTCAAACACAACTATGTTATAACCTAATCAAAAAAAAATTTACAAATTAACAATAGTGACATAATTCAAAGCACTCTTAGTTTCTACCACTAAAGGTGCAACCAAACGAATTCCAATTTTGATTCGAGTCATCCTACTCAGTATGAATGGACTTTTCGATAATAATAGTTTCCTTAAAAGACCAATAGATTGCCCCGTCAAACTTTTGAAAGTTTTGTTTTTCTTCTTCTACTCGTACTTAACACAAGTGTTTTTTCAGTCGTGTCACCTTTGTCGCCAAGATACGATATATTTTCAAGTATATTTAACATTTGATGATTGTGCATTTTGCGTAAACTTTCACGCTATGCACGAATATTCAAGCTCTTGTACACAATATACTATACACGTATCGAGCGCAGCAGTATACGTAACATTGATCCCATTACTATGCAGTGTCAGTTTTATGACACTGTTGAATTTCAATGAATAACTCTTTCATAGTTATCGATGATTGTATTAAAATAGTATGTATAATGTCATGCCTTATAAACTAATTTGCAAATCACATCAGATAATGCTCCTTTGTGTTATATAGTATGTATGTATAGTATGTATAGTATATACATAATCGATACAAAAAAAATTATTAATAGACATGAGTGTAATATTATATAAAATATAATACAAACACATAAATATACGTGAAGTAACAATATTACAATCATCATTATTACTGATAATATTATCATTCAATGCAATAACCAATCAACGAAATAGAATGAGAACTAAGATATCAACAACAATAGCCACAAATTACTCTATTTCGATTCAAGACACAATACTGATATATATTTATCATAACTAGAAAAATTTTTCCGCATATGTCAGTTTTAAATTTGTTTAGTTAGCTAAACACCAAAAAACTCGTAAAAACTTCGCAAAGGGATAGAACTTTGATAGTTGAGAAGAGTGTCGTTAATAACAATTGAGACAGCGGAAATAATATTTTCCGTTCAAACAGCCTATTCACATAATCCTACAAATACTTTTTTCACTTTTTCAGTTCAATAAATTAATAATAAACCAAACAATATTCACTATTCATATTCATATTAGTCCGTCCCTATCCTCGAACTGTTTTTTAATGCCTTCAACGCAAACGTCAGATCATTATTCTTATCAAATAAACAGCAGCGTCGTTATATTTACCCGCTTTGCCGCATGCTTCAGTCTGGTATAAAGAAGTTTAGTAAGCCAATACAAAAATGTCCAAGTCTTTGGTAGCCAATATATCGCGAGAGACATATAGAATTAAGTTTACACTAATTTCACACTTTACTAACATTGTTCGTGATACTGAGAGAAAGAAAAACAAAAACCGAAAACACCGTCAACGCAGCGTTCCCTCGCAAGGCAAAGGCGCGTTGTTCGGTTGTTTAATAATGGGAACTGCCAATGACGTGACAGAAGATCTTGCCGGTTTTATGGGTGCACACTGAGCAGCGAGATGGCTTTTGCTCGGGCTGTTAGGGGAATTTCCATCTGTTTGGGGCAGCCTAAGTCTAGCCTCGATTTGTAACTGTTGTCTATTCTGCGCTTGGCTAAGAGCAAACAGGCTCTGTAGACTGGGAAAAACAGACGACAGACTTGATCTGCTGCTACCGGTGGGGCTAGGAAGACAAGACGGAGCGTAAACAGGAGTTCGGGTACTCGCGGGTGGAGGAATATCAGTTACTCGATGCACGGCCGGTGTGAGCGACCCAGGCGGAGCTCTGTAATACCGTTGTCCGCCAACGAGGGTGACGACCTGTCCTAGAGCGGTGTTATTCTCCCTGGTAGCGGCTGCGGCGGATTTACCTTTGGGCTTTGAAACTGGCTGGGGGATCCTGAGCGGATGAATGTCAATTTTCTTGCCACCGCTAAGGTCTAGAGCATCTTCTCCTAGCTGGTCCTGATCCTTTTTTCGTTTAGGACTGATCTTTATTTCCCTATCAGATTGATTTCTCGGCTTTGTTTTACTCGGCGCTGGCATTCGAATCTGGCCCGTTTTCAGGGCTTTCAGGACTCTCGGGTCTACTGATCGATCGTTTAACGTAATGCTTGGGTTAACCTTATTCAACAGGCTCATCTGATTGTCCTTCAAGTTTCCGGGGTCGATTCCAGCGCTGTTACTACTACTTGGCGACTTTGGTGCTGTCAGTGTTATACTAAGGCTAGCCGGAATATTCAGTCCGCAGCCATCCAATAAATTTCGAGTATTATTGTAAACATTGGGACTAGCAGACTTGACGCAAGCAGTGCTCACAGCTACCAACGTAGCCGGTGTCGTCGTCCCAGCAGGATTCCCACAGCAATTTACACCCGAACTGGTAGAATTCGGTATTTGCGATTGTTGGCTAGTTTTCAGCCTGTTCAATGGTTTGACGGTAAGTTTTTTCGGCTGATTTTGGAACGGAAGTTTTCGTCGTTTAGCTTCGAATATAGGCAGACCAGGGGGGCATTTTCTCTTAACAGCACCAGCCGGCAGTGGAGAAGGTTCGTTTGGAAAAGTATAAACATCAACTTTAGGAGCGACATTTTTTACCGAGTCCTTTAGCAACGGTGTTTCATTCTTAGAATCTCTGGCTGCGAGTTGAAAGCTCTGAAGGAACTGTTTCTTTTCTGTAAGCTCTGCTGGTTTCTTGTTAGTCACAGTTCCACAGTCGCCATTCAGTTTGACTTTAGGTAACGCAGACACGGCAGGTGTTTCACCAAAAGTTACTTTACGCTTTTGCTTATCCTGTTGCGATTCTATCTCGGCATCTTTTACACTTGTTTTTTCTTTTCCCGTCACAGTTTTATCCCCAGTGATCGGTGTTTTTGCCTGGTTCGTAGACCTTTGCCGCTGGACCTGCTCCATATTTAAAGGCTTTTGAATATCGTTTTTTATTGGACAGCGACGCAGCATAACATTACTGATTACTTTTGGTTTCTTCAAGGACAGAGTATTCGGCAAGCACTGCTTGAGTGTAATTTTAACTCCATTCGAACTCTGCCCATCGCCGATACTAACAACACTGAATTCGGGACTAAGATTTTTTTGTTCCAAACTATTGCCACTCGTGGGAATGAGAGGATTCCGGGTTGTAGGACTTTTCAGAACCTCGTACCGACCTTCAGAATTTTTCAATATCTTTATGGGACTTTTTACTTGCGGTGCTTCTTTCGTATCGACAACTATTTGTTTAGAATCTTTCTCATGTTTGATATCATTGGTATCAATTGGAGCTGAATCACCAGGAGGTAAACTTGCCCCAAGGCCTGGAGTCGATGGTCGATCGTAAGGCGGAGCCTCCAGCCGGGGTTCTTCTTGCGCGATGCGATAGAAAAATCTCATCGGTGCATTCTGAAAATGAGAATCGATTACATGTAATTAATGGAAGCATGGAGACTAAAGTACAGGAGTCCAATCTCTGTATTGAAGATGTGTCCGCGAAATCATGAGAAATAAGGGTTCCGCTACAGCGGCGCTGTCGTTACTCTGGACCGATGTTGCCGCACATATTTACGTTTATTATAATTATTATAATTTTGGTCACTATATCACTGTATTACTATATTTATAGGATCAGAACGTCCGGAGCAACGCTGGTGATAAAACCGTGCACCATTAAATCTCGGGGTTTTGCGGACGCCTTTTCTGCCTCTCCGCCTTAGAGATTGGACTCCTGTACTCTAGTCTAGGAAACTATAATCCGATTATACGATATCAAAACCATACAATTATAAGAAAGTCTTATTGCGTTAATGAAAATTCAATCCAGCAATAAACTGAATACACCAAATGACGATTGAAAATGTAATTGGCCCTTGTATGACTCACCCTTTTCCACGCATACATATAGGCGACGTCCATGAGGGTCCAGTGTTCAGGCAGAGGAGCAGTTCGATGGCAAACTTCTATGGTGTATCGAGTTAAGTCAACACTGTACTTGAGAGCCAAGAATTTTTTCAAATGCGCGATTGTTACCAGCGCTGGACACTGGAGATATCTTCTATTGGCGTTATCGTTGTTGTTGTTATTATTTATATTGCGATGTATGGAATCCACATCGTTGGTCATCGGCCCCAAGGTCAAGGGGTCGGCACCGGGTGGCAAGTACTCCAGACTCAAGCTTACTGCATCTTCGGGGGCAAAAATCAATCTCCCACTAACGTCCTCGCCTCTTTGTTCTGGCGTGGCCGAATCGGCTGTTCAAAATTCGCGGCAAAATAAAGAAAACTTTAATAAAACACATCAAGACGGCCAAATGAAGTAAACAAAGTGATATAATAAGAAAAAAAAAACACTGTTTCACACGGTAAAAATAATTCATCGCAACTTTGACTAAAGATAATTGCACAATAATAAAGATTACCGTGCTCAGGGTGTTTCTTATAGAATTCCCGTCTTCTCCGCATTTCTTTGTGATAAAGTCCGGGTACCAATTTATAGACGATGTCCTGTAATGCCTTGTCAGCCCTGTAAATAAAAGATACCAATTTAATAGTGTCCACCATAAGTAGTTATGTTTATTTTTTATACAAATATAATTCTCATTGTCAGTCTCTTTTATGCTTACTTGATATCGGGTTTGGCATTATTGAGGACATGATTGCACGTTGGACAATGAGCTTCTGTACTCAAATGCTTTAGTATGCAGCTTCTACAGACTGAAAATAGTAAATTTCGTATTAAAATATTGGAAACTATATATAAAAAAAACAAAGCATTCATGCAAGATTGTCTTTCAAACACGCGCACTGTTCACTTCTAAAACATAAAAATGAATGGTCAGTAACGAGAGAAAAGAGATGAATTGAAAGAAAACGATGGAACACACTGTTCATCGGGGATTCGAAAAGGCAAAAAATATAGGAGGGAAAATAAAACGCCCGCAACCAGGTTTGTTTAGAGACCAACGCATTCCGGCAATGGACTTCCAAGAGAGGACAGTTTATTAGTTTTGCCGTTTAGGACCTCCGTGGTAGTCGGCAGCTATAGGTATGTAACTATGTACCGTCGGTGAAAAGGTGTCGTCATGTGTACGACTAACCCGCATAATGTATATGTATATATATATTGTTATAAAGGGAGAAATCATCAATCACCCGTGTTATCGTCTTTTTAGTGATCTAGTAGTCATCTTTGACTGTAGCTTTCATATGTCATAAAATAAATAGGGTTGCTGGTCAACAAATATTATTGTAAAAACCGTCAGTCTCTAGACTTTAAAAAGCGATCTTCGTGACCAAATACATCTATTTTCTTTCTAAAATATTCCTTGTTCGTGAGACTTCTTTGGCTCGGCGTTCGCTTAAATCGCACAGAGAACTCTTTGATTCTCTTAGACCTTTCTTAATTTCCCGCCGTTGTTACATTGGTGTCAGAAGCGGGATCTCTTCTGTGCCATTTGAGTGGATTTTGAGTGAAAAGAAGTATACAAAAAAATGCAAAGATCTCCTCTGACGAGAGCATCACGCGCGGAGCGACGAGCTGCCGGACGCGTTTCGTCGTGCCAGCGCTCTCCTGAACCGGCGTTTCCTCCCGTTTCTCCTCGTTCGGAAGCTGAGGTTCAGCCCCAGGCCCAACTAGCTCTCTTGACAGAGCTCATCCAAGGAAATCAAGATTTGCTGATGCGACAGATACAGTAGCAACAACAACATCAGCAACAGCAGCAACAGCAGCGACAAGAACAGCAGAATCTTCTGCACGAACTCCTCTCCCAACAACGTCAACAACAGGAAATCGTGTCCCAGGCGCTGATTGGGATCCTGCAAGGTGTGCAGAGGCTACAGGAGCGGCCGCAGGAACTCCCAATTCGCCCAATCCCGTCCCCAGGTAGTAGGACTTCTCTTCCTTCAGTCCCAGTCCCAGCAAGGAGGACCTTCATTCATTCAATTCCGGATCAATTAAGGTCTGACGCCATTTATGGGGGAGGCGAAATTTTCCCTGTTGCTAATAATTTTCCACCTACTCATGTCTCGCGACAAGCTCAGGTTAGCTCTTTTCCGCAATGCCACAATGTTCCGTCACGTGATATTTCAGAAGTAGTTGAGCCTCCTGTCGCGTCGTCTCATCCTAGCGTGGATATTCAGTCAAAGTTCTTGGCCTTTTTAAAATCGCGCGGTACTGTCAATGTTCTCTCTCCGCAGACTCAGAGGTCGTTCGGACTCAATCAGGTCTCTGTACCTGCCGCGAGTATTGTTGAGTTGCCCTCGAAACAATCGAATTTGAAGCCCGGTTCGTATGACGGTTCGTCTGCTTGGAGTCTATACGAACGTCAGTTCAACGTGATAAGTAAAGTTAATGGTTGGAGTCCGTCCCAGAAAGCAGCTAATTTGACAGCCTCTGTCCGGTCCGGCCTTGGTAGTTCTTGGATCGCTTTCAGATTCGGATTCTGAAAATTTCGACAGCATTTGTGCGGCTCTTAAACTTCGGTTTGGCGAAGAACATCTTTCCAAACTTTATCTCACTCAGTTTGAAAATAGACGTCAAGGACCCAAGGAAGATTTAGCCTCTCTCGGAAATGACATCGAACGTCTCGCTCGACACTCCCTTACTGATTGTGGAGAAAAAGCTAGAGATCAGATAGCTCGCGCGAAATTCATTAATGCGATTCGGAATCCGGAGCTTCGGTATCATCTGAGGCTCGCAGCTCCAACTTCCCTACATGAAGCAATTATTAAGGCCTTAGAATTAGAAGCCATAAACGAGGAGAATTTACGTTCGCGTCAACTTCATCGATTAAACCAAGCTGAACCTTCAGAAAATTCTTCGTCCCGTCCTTCAGTCAATCAGCCTAGCTCAGATTCTCTTCCAGGAAGGAAAAATAATGATTTCTCTCGTTACCACAATAGATTAAACTCCAATCGGCCTGTCTCAGAGTGCCAGTTTTGCGGCGTAAGGGGACATATCGCGAAGAATTGTTTCAAACTCGACCGTCAGTTGAAGACTGCGGAAGATTCGTGGCGCAATAATGCCTCCAAGAGAGCACCCTCTAATCCGGTTTGGGCAGCGTAACCTTCTGTTCCTCAGAATTCAGGAAACTAGCTACCGATGTTTCGAAAGGGCGAATATCATCGGTTTCTGCCAAGTTCCTTAGCCCTATTGCTTCACAGTCCGTGGTAAGAGGCCTGCGTCGTACCGGCATGTATGCTAAAGGTTCCGTTAACGGACCAGGTTGTTTGTGGGTGATAGATACCGGAGCCGAAATTTCCATCGTTCGTCCTGATATGATTTCGTCTCTTGCTTCAATTAATCCTTCTTTGTCTATTCGCACTGCTACCGGAGCAACTACCCCTGTCGTAGGTAAGATGGTCGTGCAGGTAACAGTAGCGAATTGTCTTCAATCCCCACATGAAGTTCTAGTAGCTGATATAGAAGATGAAGGCATTTTAGGCGTAGATTTTCTTTCCGCTCACAACTGCGTCATTTCTACCGGGGATTCGACTCTATGTTCTGGTTACCGTAAAATCAACCTCGAAACGTCTAGGTATATTAACTCTTCTCAACAGAAAGAAACCCTCTCGTATTTGCGCGTTTTAGAACATGTTTCGAACTCTTTAGTTGTTCCTTCTTATCTCACGGAACTCTTTACTAGGTCTTCTAAAGATTTAGATATCGCTCAGACTAACAGTCTCGTTTGCCTTTTTAACGATTTTAAAGAGACTTTCGCTAAAGACTCTGCCGACATCGCGAGATGTATCATCGCTAAGCATTCGATAGATGTAGGGAATAACGCTCCGATTAAACAGGCAGCTAGACGGCTTCTTTTAAACGGTCGCAGGGAAGTTGAAAAATTAGTAGAAGATATGAGAACAGCAGATGTTATTGAGCCGTCTTCGAATCCGTGGGCTTCTCCCATTGTCTTAGTCAATAAAAAAGATGGTTCCAAGAGGTTTTGTATAGATTATAGGAAGTTGAACGACGTCACCAAGAAAGATGCATATTCGCTTCCTCAGATAGGAGATACCCTTGATTTAATATCTGGTGCCAGTTGGTTCTCTACGATAGATTTACAGAGCGGTTATTGGCAAGTCGAAATGAATCCGTTAGACAAAGAGAAAACAGCTTTTGTCACAGGGTTAGGTGGACTTTGGCAATTTGAAGTTATGCCTTTTGGCCTTTGTAATGCTCCAGCTACCTTCGAAAGAGCGATGGAACTCGCCCTTCAAGGTCTGATTGGCAAGATTTGTTTAGTTTATCTCGATGACATTATCGTGTTCGGTAAGACTTTTGATGAAGAATTAGAAAATCTTAAGCAGGTTTTTAGTCGTTTATTCCAAGCTGGTCTAAAAATGAGTCCCAAAAAATGTCATTTTTTCAAAAAGGAAGTAACTTTTCTCGGACACGTCGTTTCAGCGGAAGGTGTTAAGACAGATCCTTCTAAAATAGAAAAGGTCTCGAACTGGCCTCGTCCCGATTCAAAAGAAAAGATTCAAAGTTTCTTAGGACTTTGTACTTATTACAGACGTTTCGTTAAGGGCTTTGCTTCTATAGCGAGACCCCTCCATGCTCTTACAGGAATTAAAGTTGTTTTTGATTGGACTTCCGAATGCGAAGGAGCCTTTGTTCTCCTTAAAAAATTATTAACTTCGTCGCCGATATTAGCTTATCCCATCACCGATTCTCAATTCATCGTAGATTCTGACGCTTCTCTCTGTGGTATAGGTGGGGTTTTGTCTCAAATTCAGGATAACCAAGAGCGCGTTATTAGTTATTTCAGTCTGGTCTTGTCTAAACCGGAACGCAATTATTGTGTTACCCGTAGGGAATTATTAGCGATGGTAAAATCTATTTGCCATTTCCATCATTATCTTTATGGAAGGAAATTTTTGATTCGGACAGACAATGCTTCCTTAACTTGGCTTCTTTCGTTCAAATCATCTGAAGGCCAAGTAGCTCGATGGTTGGAGAGGTTAGGTCAATATGACTTCGAAATTAAACACCGTCCCGGAGTTCTGCATGGTAATGCTGATGCACTTTCTCGTCGTCCGTGCGGGGACGATTGCAAAACGGTGCTCTCGTTTAAATAAACAGAAAGATCCCTCGCTTAACGTTCGTCAAATTTCTCTCGTTGAAAATAAAGAAGACTGGATCATCGCCCAGGAGAAAGATTCAGATCTCCTCCTAGTTCGGAATTGGAAATCCTGAGGAGTCTGGCCTCAGTGGGAAGAAGTATCTTCTATGAGTCAGTCTTTGAAAATTTACTGGACGCAGTGGGACTCCTTGTTTCTCCTCGATCAGTTGCTTTATAGCAAATGGGAATCACCTGACTCCAGGTCGGTACGTTTGCAGCTTCTGGTTCCTAGAGAAAAGATAGCCGAGATTTTGTCAAGCTTTCATGATTCATCTGTCGGTGGCCATTTCGCTTCTAATAAGACTTTAGGTAGGATCAGAGAAAGGTATTTTTGGGCTCACTGCCGAGCTGACGTTGAAAATTAGTGCAGAAATTGAACGGTTTGTTTAGCCAAGAAAGGACCTCGTGAAAAAGGGAAGAGTTCTCTTCAAATATATAACGTAGGAGCTCCATTTGAAAGAGTCGCAATGGATATCCTAGGCCCTCTTCCTCCTTCTAGGTCAGGATATCGGTATGCCCTGGTGATAGCAGATTATTTTACAAAGTGGTTAGAAGTAGTCCCAATTCCGAATCAAGAAGCTAGCACCGTTGCTCGAGCTTTCGTTCGTGAATTCGTTTATCGTTACGGAGCTCCTCTAGAATTACACACAGATCAGGGTCGAAATTTTGAGTCGAATTTGATAAAGGAGTTCCTTCAAATTTTAGGGATTAGAAAAACTCGTACCACCGCTTTGCATCCGCAGTCTAATGGAATGATAGAAAGATTGAATAGGACGCTTCTTCGTTATCTTTCTTCTTTCGTTGATCAGGATCAGAAAGATTGGGATGAGTGGATTCCCTTATTTCTTTTATCGTATCGCTCTGCAATTCACGACACTACCGGTTTTTCTCCAGCTATGATGTTGACAGGTCGGGATCTTCGACTTCCGTTAGATTTAGAAAAGGGCGTCAATCCTTCCGTGGCTTCGTCCCAGGTGATTTTTAATTCGGTTTTCCGTCAAAAATTGGACGAGGTTCATGAATTTGCTAGGGAAAGAATTCGTATGGCCTCCGATAAGACTAAGGATCGTTATGACATCAGATCTAGAAATTTAAAATTTGAAAAGGGAGATTCCGTTTGGTTATTTCAACCTCGTCGACAACAAGGGCATTGTCCCGAATTCCAGAGTAATTGGGAAGGTCCTTATTTTATTGTTGATCGGATTAACGATGTTGTTTTCAGAATTAGACGTTCCCCTCGTACCAAATCGTACAAAGTCGTTCATCTGGATCGCTTAGCTCCTTATCAGTCAAGGGCGGCGTTTTTGTAGCTCTCTGAAGGTTAGAAAGTTCATTGACAGGTTAAGGTTAGTTCGATGTTGTTCGATACGGGAAATTTTGATACATCGATTTCTTTGGCTTGAAGAGTGCTTCGGTTCTGCGCTTGGATGAAGTCGTGAGCGATTGATCGATCCTCTCTTATTTTTCTAACCAATATGTCAGTTTCTTTGAGTTTTTATAGATTTTCCCCGACGAATCTGCCGCCTTTACCTGTTCCCGATGATACCGCCAGCTGTGCTATTTGTCCGGTCTTAGCCTGGGTTCTCTGGATATTCAGATAAGATCGTTCCTTTTCTTTCTATTGAATGAGTTATAAATCCAATCAATCGCCTATTTTCCCCCCAAATTTGCTTAGCGAATTGGGAATCATCCGCTTCCTCTCAATTTGTCCTCCCAACTCTAGGGTGTGCTGTGTCCGGAGGAAACCCCGGGGCCGGTTCACCTGTCCTTGTCTTGATCCCCGCAAGAACTTTGAACGCCAGAAAATCTCTTCCTCTGGGATCCCTTCTGTCTCCTGCCCTTCCGAAGCATCCTGGCGCGATCTGTTCTCGAGTTCCTTCTTCGAGGTGTTCCAATGTTCCAATGTGTCTTCGGCCAAGGAATCTCATGAAGAACTCACCAACTTACCCTTTACACTCACCTTTGTGAAAAACACTGAACATAATGATTTTTGGGGTTTTGAATTTAGTGCTCGGGCATCTGCTCAAGGGTTTCTATGGTTTCCCTTGAGACCGTTAGCGAATTCCAGATGTTTTTAAATAAAAACTAGGGCCATAGCCCATCTACGAGCACCTGCTACTAGAACACTTTTACAATTGTTTCGTTTTATACGAGTCGGGACGACTCTTTCCTCGAGGGGGAGTAATATTATAAAGGGTGAATTCATCAATCACCCGTGTTATCGTCTTTTTAGTGATCTAGTAGTCATCTTTGACTGTAGTTTTCATATGTCATAAAATGAATAGGGTTGCTGGTCAACAAATATTATTGTAAAAACAGTCAGTCTCTAGACTTTAAAAAGAGAACTTCGTGACCAAATACATCCATCTTCTTTCTAAAATATTCCTTGTTTGTGAGACTTCTTTGGCTCGGCGTTCGCTTAAATCGCACAGAGAACTCTTTGATTCTCTTAGACCTTTCTTAATTTCCCCCGTTGTTACAATATATATACATACATAGATACATACGTATATAATATTGTACTGCCATAATTACAACCCTAGTGAAAACGATTTCTACGATTTTCTACAAATTTTTAAAAAAATTGGAACATTTCGTACAATTTCGTAAAAAAAAAATTGTTTCCGTAAAAAATTGTAAATATGCGGGTTTTCATAAAACCTTGTAGATTCTTATGGAAGTTTGTATTTTTTCAATAAAAAAACTGCAGTAACTTATAATTTTGAAAAAAGATTAACAATCCTTTATGAAAAGATATGTATATTTAGAATTTTATACGAAATAATACGAATTGTTTCAATTTCTCTAAAAATTCGTAGAATATTTTAGAAATTGTTTTCACCAGGAAAGAAATTCACCGTAACACCAGTGACGTCTGATTTTGAGTGTTTGAAGGTGAGGTATGTATATAATTTTATAATCAGTAACACAGAGATTGATTATCCCATACCCAGGAAGTGGTATCAAATAATACGTTTTCATTCTTTAACGCTCTTTTTCCTGTCTCTCTTAAGTCTTGTTTCTTTCGAAATTAAGTTTCACTCCTAATAATGCTTTGACGCAACATATATTGCGTATATCATGTACCTATACATGGGCTTATTGATTAAGCTGTTTTCGACATAAAATGTGTGTTACAACAATATAAAAAGAAGAGAGAAAAGAAACTAACTTCGAAAACGCAACACGTGTCGTTGGCGAATGCTATATCGTTAAAGTGTCTAAACAAATGTGAATAATAAGTTGTATCAGGGATGTATTATACTCACACGAATGAAGGCATTCAACGACAGTAGTGGCATCTACGAGGTATCCTCTGCAGAGAGGACATATCAAATAGGGGTTCACATCTCGAAGATACGTTCTCCTTCCCATACCCGCCATATTTACAACTCAGTTTTACTTCTTTTTCTTCTCTCTCTCCCTTCTCCCTTTCACCTTCTATTGTCTTACTGCTTGAACATAATCTCAGGCTACTGAAACATAAAAAGAAACAAACATGCCGCATTGTTCAAAAGTTTTCACATTTTCGGAGGATACGAGTTTCATTACATTTTGTTTGCAACAATCGCAAGTCAATGGAAAATGATACTTCGTGTAGCTCGTATATACATATATAGATATATATATAATCGATTTTTATGTGCCTACCAAGGATCGTCCGAAATTTGGGACTTTCGTTTTCGTTCCCTTAGTTTCATTTCATGCGTCAATTGAGCTTAGCGGTGTCACCGGCCGTCGGTAAGGACTGAAGGTCTCGGTATACGATCGGAATATTTTATGATATTTTTCATCGCGGTACGTGATGAGTGAATTTTTTTTTCTCTCCTGCTACAATCATATTACGTACGACACATTGCTGCTATGCACCGGAGCTCAGGCGGTACCCAACATAGCATGTGTTTAGGTTTAGGTTTAGGTTACCCCACTTTTATAAAGGACTCTCAGGTAGCGAGAAGCCCCCCCTGTCCTACCCTGCCGTTCCGTCCGTCCCTCCATTCCCTTTCACTACCTTCCCTTCCATCGTCGAGTACGTAGGTATAGTCGAGAATACAGTCATGCAGTTTTCCGATTTTCAATTTCACGTTGTACGCGAGTATAGCGTTTTTCCCGACTTGCATGCCCGTGTATATGCATACGTTGGTATAATCAATTTTTTTTAAACCAAGCAACAATCTACAACGGAACATGTTTTTCGGCCGGAAAACGAAATCATTCTCAGTACAATCATTAATTTTTCCATATCCCGCATGCAGTCAGTCGTGGAGAGAAAGAAACGAGAATGAGAAGCATCAATAGTCGTTTAAAGTCTATTCCGCATAGGTATGTACGTACCTATTAAATATCGGTAGATCCCTGGCGCAACGTAAACATAACTATACCGACTGTACATGCACATGTACATACATACATACCATGGAGGAAAATGAATGTACAGTATATGGTTTAAAAACTCTCCGTGTTATTGGGAGAGTTTCGTTCCCCTCCTCTCTTTGTGTACTCGCGATATGCAGCAGCCTACTTGTTCTCTCTCTTTCTCTCCCTCTCACTGTCTCACTCACTCACTCACTCACTCTCTCTCTCTCTCTCTCTCTCTCTCTTCAACACTCACTCGCTAACTCCAGTAGGAGGTCTGAACTTACGAATATGCGATGTGTCCCACACAAGCACACACACGCTCATGCACACATGCAGCTATAATGTGAACGAAACAAACAGATTCGTACAAGTACGCAAGAGCTGTGAGGAAAGTGCATGAAAATTGCCTGAACTCGACAGGGTGGAGAGCAGGCAACGATTTGCAGAGGGAGATTATGTGTATACCTAAATGCGGCATATCTCTGTATACCGAGTGTAGGTGTATGGATGTATGTTTGTACGTATGAGACGCAGGTTCGTAAGAAGCAACGCCATCACACACAGAGTTGAACATGTGTCGAATGGTAACTTTTAAATCGTTACAAAGAGTCGGGACGACGAAGTCATTGAAATCGTCGAGGATACTAAAAACTGATAATTATTTGTATCGCGGTTACGTACAGCACGGCATGAGAAAACAATGCATATAAAGATCCACAGAGAATAATCCAGTCACCGCCGAGCGACAGGGCAGCCGACTAGCAGGAGCAACGGCGATATCAGTGTTGGTAGCCGTGTCCACGTATATCCATAGGCAGTTGCGGCGATCCACGGAGAATCTTGAACAGCGGTACAGTCAGCGCCATGCTGCACGAAGCGTTAAAAACCCGAACTTCGGCCGTCGGAATAGCCTTGATGAGGGGCACTGCGGGGAGGAGGGCGAGGGGCGGGGGGGGGGAGAGCGAGGGTTGGCGGAAGAGAGTGGGAGAGGAGGGAGACTCACGATGTAAACGTGGCGCGGAGAGGCTAACGCACAACCGATCACCAGGACGTCTCGCGCCAAACTAAACCAAACGAGGGAGAGTCTCTCTCTTCTGGTGGTGGTGGTTTCCCCTCGGTCCCTCGCCTCCTCAGCGCATCGCCGCGCGCCGTGCCCTTCGCTCCCCTTACGTCTATTATTTACCACCCTTCTCGGCTCTCTCGACGACCCCCCCAGTCGTGTTTTCCGTACCTCCCCTGACGGACTCTGTCCTACCTCCCGGGCTTCGGCAGCACCGTTCACGTTTGCGATCACTATACTCTCACTCTCCGACCAACCATTACTCTCTTTCTCTTTCTCTCTCTCGCTTTCTCGCTCTCTCATGCTCTCTCAAGCTAACGCGGCTCATCACGAGCGTGTGCGGGTAGACGTAATGGACGGACGGGGGCGGGGGGTGATGATGGTAGAGAACACGCACACGCGTGGGATGCGCGGCCCCCTTTATTCCCGTCCCCTGCCCATCGGCAGCGTTTCTTCCTGGGGGTACGGCGAATGAAGGGAGCCGGGAATTAAAAGAAGTAACGAAGGGCGCGGCGAGAGAAGGGAGAGAACGAGGGAGAATGAACAAAAAAAAAAAAATGAAAGAAGAACACCGCGAGAGACGGAGAGAGAGAGAGGAGCGAGGGGGAGAGAGGAGGAGAGATAGACTGGCGAAGAGAGTGGATAGAGATCCGGGGGACTCGAGATATCTACCAGCGACTCCACTCGTTCTCTCGTTCTTCTATGTATACCGTACTAGGTATATATATGCTAGGTATATATATATGGAGCGCTGTACCACGCTCTGCCGTGTGGATAAAACGGAGAGTCCGAAGTCACCCGCGTCTTGCGGTTCTCCTCTGTTCTCCCATTGTTATACTATTCTATCTTCCGAGGAGAGCAGTACGAAAAGAGGAAGAGAAGATGAGAATTGCGAGATACGGGTGAATGCTTTGTTCGAACGAGAGATATATCATCTCATTGCTCCTTCCCTCATCTTCTTTTTAGAATCAAAGCTTGAATATTGTCACCCCAAAACGTATGAGTATTAAAGATTACAAAGATTTTGTACACATGCATTATAGGTACGTAGACGGTACGCATTTTATTATTGTATAAATTGTATAATCCACCATCTACAACAACGCACGTTAAGAGTTGTTTTTCGATCTTGTTACCCTTACGAATACTTCTCACACGTCATTATAATGCACGTACGGATATGCAGTGATCGTCGAAACACCAGAAGTAACTTGTGCGTATGTACGTACCTACCTATCGCTTTGGCGCTTCGAGGAAAACGTACGCGATGCACTCTTTCACACGTCACTTTGAAGTAAACTTATATCTGTATCCCTATCGGCATGCGTGTTTGTACGCATACCCAGTGCACATGCAAATTCATCACTCTAATTTGCAATGATACATCAAAATTCGGTAGTCGTATGCGGTGGTCACATATATGTACACGGGCGTACATGGACATATGCGTACGCATACCTTTGTACACGCATATTTCGCGAGAGCAACGTATTCAAGCCTCTGGCTACGTACCCTCATCTCATTTCACGTACTGTTGCCATCCATACCGATACGTAATGCCTCTTTTCTCACTTTATCTCTCTTTCCCTCTCTTCATCTCTCTCTGTGTATCGTGTTATATGTTGGGCGAGTAGCAGAGAGGGGAAAAATGGGTGGGGAAGAGGGAGAGCCAAGGCGCCGATGTGGTCGTACACGTACACCATGTACTCGTATATGAAACGGAGAAGGGCGGAGGGGAATAATATTGGTAAAGGGACCGAGCCTCCGCCCTGCTCCACAACGTTCGTTCGCCAAGGGACCTTCTCGCCCCCTTCCTCCCACCAACTATGCCTAAAATATTATACACACGCACTTGTGCCTACGTATATGTGTATACGTATACGGAGAGTAGTATATCTAGTGTAGGTATCTTAAGTATACCGTACACCCGACACACACGGTACATTATTCATCGTATACACGCGCATACAGGCACAGAACGAACATACTTATCGTGTGTGGCTGCAGCAACAGCCGCAGGAGCAGGAGCAGGAACAGGAGCAGGAGAAGGCATAGAGAAAACGAGAAAGAGAGAAATGTTGGTATATAGGTATACATGTATACATATATTCACAGGTATATATGCGTATATGTATATATATATATATATATATAGGTATATACATCCGCACGCGGCGGCTGCGAGTCCACCCAAAGCGTAGCGACGGTACGCGACGTCGGCAACGACACGACGAGCATCGACAGAGAACAAGATAGAGAGAGAGAGAGAGAGAGAGAGAGAGAGAGAGAGGGATCGAGAATAAAGTGAGAAATGTGGTGGAGGGGGCTGCGGGCTGAAATCACCAAGTGCAGGCAAGTAATTGACACACGATGCAGCTCGTGGAAAAGTTTCAGCCCGTCGGTTGGAAGGGTAAAACATTTCGCGTCACCCTTCGAACGTTTCCTGATCGTGTAACCTTGCCTTCCCGTTTCAGTTCAGACCCTCGCCGCTCGCGGCCTCCTCGCCTGTTCCGTTTCGTTTCATTCTCTTCCCTTCTCTCCTCTCCCCCCAGACTCGCCTCGTTCCCCTCCTGAAGCGACGCCACGCACTCTTTCCCCTTCACCATCTCCGCTTCTCTTTCCTTCCCTCCTTCGTCGAGACCTTCTCCCCTCCCCCACACCTTCCTTTCCTCCCTCCCCGCTCGATGGGCTAGCCCGCGACCAATCACAAAGAAGGATCGCTTCGCCCTCGGTACATGGGAAGCCCTTCTTCTTTTCCCGCACCTTCTACGTGCAATGCGCCGCATGAAAAATCCCGTGTGGTGCGTATCTGTTGGACGTAAGGGTGCGGATGGAAGAGGAAGGGAGAAACGATTTACCTAGGTCCGCGATTAAGGGTGTATAGGTACAAGGGGCGGGGGCGCGCCCCATCGTCATTCCGCAGGTTCGGGTACAGGTAGACATCAGGATTTGGATGTCTCAAGGTACCTGAATAATGGGACAGGCTGAAACTTATAGCAGCCAAGCCTCCTAATGTTCGTTCGAATAAGGTACCTAATGAAGTCCGAAAATTAAAATTTTGCGAAATACCTCGAACCCCCAATACTTTTGCAGAACAATGAGGATGAAACTGAACTGCATTTTTCTATCTCCAAAAGTTTAACACGTATGGCTGCCAACTCTGGTTGCTAGCTTCAGCTTCATAAATAATGGAACTGTAATTTAACGTATTTCAGGACGTGGCTTTTTCTCTAATTGCTTGCGGCATCGACGTCAGGGCATAAGGCATGTCATAACAGGAAGAAAAGAATATTCCGATATGTGTCAAACCTTTTGCTTGGGAGCATATATAGGTCATGGGATATGGATATGATCTGGACATTTACTGCAGGTAAAGAACGACAGGGTAGAATAATTTTCGGCGATACAATGATGTATGGTCGGTAGAAATATACCATATATACCCGCAAAGTATGACCATGCGATTATTAAGGCATCGTTATCGTATATAAATGGAAAGCGGAGTAAGGTGATCTCTATGCCACGCCGAGTCTACGCGCGGCGGTCCGTTCCAGTTTCTCGTATTTTGATAATCATTCCAAATGGAAGGTCTGACGACAGTGTTCTTCTATCTACGTTGTGAAAGCCACAATTAATAAATGATTCCGAGAAGCAGCGCTCCAAATTTCATTAAGTGCCATTGGGTTTTATAGAGGGAATCATAGCGCGACGGGCGAGTTCAGCGGGAAAAACCTCGTCCAGAAAACACCGTTAGTTTGCGCAATTTTAT
Source organism: Neodiprion virginianus (assembly GCF_021901495.1). Classification (NCBI taxonomy): domain Eukaryota; kingdom Metazoa; phylum Arthropoda; class Insecta; order Hymenoptera; family Diprionidae; genus Neodiprion; species Neodiprion virginianus. Next base: position 14,147,969 of record NC_060880.1, read on the forward strand.
AGTTTGCCGAAAACTTATTGCACCCTTTTGTTCGGTTGACATTCCCTCGAATGCTCGTAGATTTGCTTTTGAGAAAAACTGTTCGGCCGGTCGTTCGCAGGACCATTATGTCGGTAGACCGTACCGACTACATCTGCACGAGGTGAAGTGTCGATCAGTATACTAACCCAACACAGGGCGACATTTTATAATCCATATTCTATAATTATAGAATGAGTTGCGATAGGCGGGCGTCATTGACGAGCAAGACCTCACAGGGATCACGACTGGTTGCGTTGATACCAATGTGTCGAAACGTATTACACATTCCAGGATTCCTGGTATCATTCCTTGCAGGTTGTGCATCACAGTCCCAGAATGGAAGTAGCATTCTCGGTTTTTCTGGAGATTCGAGTGCATCGAGAGTCGAAAACTCGCGGTGGCGACATGAACACCGAGAATATGACATTGACAGTCTCCCTCTTCATAGTCCCCTGATCCGCATCGGTGCCTGGCGGGTATAAATATATGTAATCTGCGGTTCACACTCTATCCCATATAAGTGTATCGGCTCGTGCCAACCATCATCGTTTGATGAAATTGCCCTAATTTGTTTCGAAAGAGTCGACATTCGCGTTTCGCGTTACAGTACCTATACATGCAACGCTGAAACCGCGTGCACGGCTTGTGCACGTGATAAAATGGCGTTGGATTAAAACCCCTGCTCACGAGGCTGTAAATTGATCGGCTAGTCGGATAACCGAGCTGAGGCTTGTACGATCGAATCTGTTCTCCTTAAAGATGACTTCCGAGGAAGAAAAGTCGATCCGATCCGTAGCGAAAATCGCGGGATCGCTACATACTGCGAGATCTCCTCCGCGCAGGATCAGCCGGCGCTCTGTTCCAGGCTGCGATGTTTCTTCCTTCCTGCCGGACAAGACGCACCGCATTACGTACCTCCGCGTTAGTTTAATCGGGTCTCGCAGTTTCCGTTTAAATGTTGGTACCGCGTAGACTCGGGCAGCCAACTAGGTAGACGCTGAGCGCAGATTCTCACGAAGAAAAGCGAGTGGCCGAGGCACACATGTGAACGAACACGCATTATCGTCGCAAGCAAAGGCGAGACGAGACGAGGCGAGGCAAGGTAGGTATGCAGTAAGTTAAGCGAGCGCGGGCAGATATATCCCTCGGCAACGTCCGTCGGGGTTCGTGCATTTCCGCGGTAGCGAGGCGGGGTTTAGGCGGGGTCGATACGATACGGTTTGGTACAGTAAGTGCGGGTATCGAACTATATCAAAAAGTTTATATCAGTGGTGGAGACCCAGCGGCAGCGCGGTGTGTATATTCGGGTTTTAATACGCGACCTATGAAAATCATCATCATCCACCGGTGACGACGGCGAGGCTGGTGCGCGCTCGATGAATTATTTCGAGTATACAACCGTCGTCCTACCGTTTGAGAGGCGTCGCTCGGTTTTGGCGCTTATTCGCTCTTTAAATCCCGTGTGCTGAGACGTGAGCCAGTGCTGCAGAAGCCACGATGGTGCGGCGGTACGTCGAGGGTTCTTTGGATCGGGCCTTGAGGCAGTCGGCGGCGTTGCCGCACCTACCGTTCCTAGCATAACAAGTATTCCGAGACCAGTGAGCGAGCGAGCCAACGAGTGAAGTTCCAAGCGAACGCGAGCGCTCTACGTCGTTGCCACATCTACCCCGAGGAGCTTACGGCTCGGGCTTACTGATTTTTCTGCGCTGGTAAGCTTGTAGTAACAACAGCCTTCCTACGATCGGTTTTTTGTTTATGCTAATTTTTTTTTTTAAAACTTCTTTTTTTTCCCATCGATATTTTTTTTTTCTCTCTATTTACTTTTCCTTCCTTCTTCAAATTGTCTCGTTGTTGCTTGTTTACCCATGCCGTTAATTGGTATGACGGTTGATATAATTTGTTATTTATTACGTATACATCTAATACGAAATAGTCGTTCCATTAAGGATGGGGATACCTAGTATATGTAGCACATTTGCCAATGTATTCGATACGTATATACGCGTGCAAAAAGTTCGCACAAATTCAACATTGAATCGTTCTATTATTTCCTTTTGTTTTGCTTTTTCTTGTATACGATACTGCTGCTGAGAATTTTTATCGAATCTAACCGCAGGTGGTCTAGATAATTAACGTTTTATCTCCGAAATCAGCTGTTTTTCTCTTACTCGTAGTCAATTTGCATTTTTGATTTTCTGCTTTTATTTCCGGACATTGTCATTCATTTGTTCGCTTTATCCGTTCGTCGAATAGTTGCTAATTTTCGACGACTGCTCCGTAAGTGGGCTACAACGAGTATTGTCACAATTACTCGTTGCAAGTCACGTGTTCACGTGTCACCTAATTTCTATGCAAATTTTATTATTTGCTTCCATCTTGTTTACGATACAACGCAGTATCTCGCTGCACTTAATTACGCGAACGGACGTCTTCTGCCAAAGCGCAATGATTTAAAAAATTTCTTTAAACCAAACATCTCATGCTCCCTTATCGCAATCAAATTTATAATACGCAAAAAGAAGCATCCCCTTTAAGCGCGATCGAGCCTAAAGACGCAAACAGGCTGCAGACCACCCTTCGAGATATCGAGTCACGAGAATTTGCGTAATTTCCATAAAACTACACATAGATACAACGATTGACAATTACCATACACCAATGCATAATTACACACGTCCCAACGGATTCCGCGTTGTTCGAGTACAAAAATGATTCAAACACCGTGCATTTTCTGCGGGCATAAGAAGGTCTACAAATTGCTACAGGTCGTATCAGGGATCGGATAGTCACGTGCCATTTGACCACGTGTCAGCCAGGGCTGTAACACCATATGCAGCAGCAATACTGCACACATACGTACATTCCGTCAACTGCATGCGGTCGGTGTACGTAACAGTAAGGTGGAGGCGGGTAGGGAGGGTGCGGGGCACGGTGTGAAGAAATGGTGAAAAATGACGCGGGAATATCTGATTACCGCTTACGTAGTCCGCAGTTTGCGAGTTCATTTTTTTTTATTCTCGTTACACGCTTCTGTAAACGCGATACCGAGGTTCGAATGATGCGAACTTCAAAATAGCAGCAGTCCGTGCCAACGGCATCGTGAAAATTATTGATAACGAGAAACGCAGGAAACCCACGTAAATCGATGCGATTCGAGTCGCAAGTTATGCCGTCGCGTTCGAACAGGGTATACATACGCACATTCTCCGCATGGACATTGCGATAGTGCACGCATGTGCGGATCGAGAGGTATATAATACGTGGGTTGTTGCTGGGCATTACCCGAGTATAGACCTACGCGTACAGGGTGAAACGGCATCGTGCGGGGATGATGTGTCAGCCAGCCCTCTATATCGGTTATCCCTAGTCGCTAACTGCACGAGGCAACGCTCTCGTATACCTATATACACCTATGATATGCACACGCGTTCATGTATATACACATATGTATTCCAGCATGGACAGAATCTTGCGTATCCACCCTCGCAAAATCCATGCAACCCCTCCAACCTGCAACGTCATGTGCACGGACGTGTATATATATACTATATGAGTAAAGGCAATATCAAAGTATTGGTGAACGTAATTTTCGACTGTTATTGTATAATACTGCACGGTATAGTAGGTATACAAATGCCGCCAGCAGCATCATACACTTGCGCAGATCACGCCGGGGTCATTCGGAGCGGATCCGAATCCAGATCATCGTCGTGTACTGTTTCACGTAGGCACACCTACATATGCGAGATATACTAGGCACACGTGTCCAGGGACAGCGACTCGAGACTCTACCAGCGATGCTTGTTATAGGTGCTAATTGTAGGCCGCCAAGACGCGTCGACTCCCGAACGAACTGCTAACGCTGGTATATAGGGTACGTTACATGTCGGGATTGAAAATTGCTAGTACAAGAAAGAGGAGCTGCAGCCTGGATGCTGCAGGGTATGAAAAGAACCGGGAATTGTGAAAATACTCACGCCACATATATGTATTGTGAAAAACCGTTCGGAATTCCACGAGTCAACGGCTTTTAGCTATCTGACTTGTTTCCTTTATATTTTATCATCTCTGATTACAGGAGTAAACGAGATGGCCGTGGCCGACGGGACGAGGAAACCATTGGTCAAAGATTTACACGACCACATCGTGTGCCCGCTGTGTCGCGGGTATCTGATAGATGCGACTACGCTGGTCGAATGTCTGCATTCCTGTTAGTATGAAAATCAATCCCACGCACGCAATAGTATAGACGCATAGTCTGGCAAGTACGAGTGACAAGGATTGCTGTACGAGAATCGAGCCCATAAACGTACACTTATAAATTTTCCTCTTACAGGAACTGTATAATTGTCTCAACACGATACGTAGGGTGATTTCGGGTGAGATGCCAGGCGTAGATACAAAGAGATGGCCTACAGTGCTGTCCAGTACAGCGAGGTACGTTAGAAAGTATACCGTCGGCCATCTCTTACCTGTGACTATCTCGCCCGGAATCGCCCTAAAAATAGAAAAGAAAACACAAAGTTTCAACTTTGCTAACCGAAATGGATGTAATAATGTTGGATATTGACAAACGTTACGACTGCACTAGCGTATGGTGTATAGGCCGGGTTAGGTATTGTACGTATAGTATAATACCGCATCAGCATTTGCCGTGCACGAGGGGGGTTTCGGTGTAGCTAATTCATTTTCGATGGCCGGGGGTTTGGGTATGGCTAGGGTGGGTGTGGGTGTGGGCGCGGACGCGGGTCGGGTGTTAAAAATGGCTGACGCTGGGGTTGGTTTGCCTCCGTTTGATCAGTTTGCAGGGGTTGCATCGTTCGCCGTCTTGGTAGCGGTGCTCGGGCCTGTCCGGTCTGCGGCGCGCTGACGCTTCCGCCTCTGTTGCCGGACCTGGCCCTGCAGCATCTAGTCTACTTGGCCGTGCCGGGACTCTACCGCTCGGAATTGGAGAGAAGACGTCACTTCCGCTTGGTGAATCCCCAGTGTCCGCCGCCCGCCCCGCCCCTCGGTGGCCTAACGTTGACCCTCGACGACGCAGTGAGTCTAAGCCTCTGCGAGATTGTGAACACGGACGACGTCGTCGCGGCTGCGGAGGAACCGCGCCGGCGACGGCGACGCCCGCGGCCAACGACGGAAAACGGCAACGACGTCGGCGAGCTGGTGCATGAATACGCCGATGAGGAGAATTCGAATGGCAGGGGACAAATCAGGTACCTCAAATGTCCCGCCGGCGTCACCGTCAGACATTTGGTCAGACTTTTGGCCCTAAAACGTGGGTGGGGCGACGCCGAGGCTAAATTACCCCTCAAGAGGATCGAGATGTTGTACGAATATCCTAAAGTCCAACCCTCGCTTCCCGACAAGAATTATACCGGTAAGCCGGATATGCGACCCCTCGAACTTTCCTGGACTCTACTCGACCTCGCGTGCATCTTCAAGTGGGACAAGGTGAGCGATATATTCTTTATCGGGACTAACACTTATTCACATATACCTATCCCTACCTACAAAACGCCTAGGATTTCCATATTTCCACTGAATTCGAAGAATTCGACGTTTCGTTTTCAACACAACTGTAGGTATATATCGTTATAAAAATCGATACTTTAATTAAACGTGAATTATGTAGAGAAAAAAATATAAAGTTAACTACAGGGGTGGCCATGAGAAATGAGATTTCTTCGACGACTTTAACTTTGCCGTGAGAATAGTCACGCTGAGAAAAGAGTTTGTTCAAGCTACTAACAAACGTATATTTGGATATGGCTAAATAAATGTTTCGTTATTATTATAAAATTTTAGTTGAGCCAAGTATGACTATTGTTAACTATTAAAAAAATTCTACCGATCATTATTTGACTTGACAAAATATGATAATAATAACAAAACATCTATTTCGCCATGTACAAATGTACGTTTGTTAACAGTCCTAAATAAACTCATTTCTCGGTGCAAAATCGGTTACGTCAGTTCAGTATTTTTATGCGCACTTGTCTCTAGGAAAAATATCCCCGACCATGCACTGAGAAAAATTTCATTTGTTACAGTAGGTGGAAAAATTGGGTAAAACAGGTATCGTTAAAAAAACTGTTTAAATGTTGTCGGGATTACGAAAAACGAGGTACACGTAACCATTTTGCGCTATCGTCGATCCTTTTTTGATAATTGTAACGCAAAATCAGTTTGTTCGGTTTACTGTTCGGTGTACTTTTCATATTTAAATAAGGCTTTAGCGTCAATTTATCGTTGCACAAGCATTAAATTTTCGCAACAGTTACAAGAAAATATGGTAACAGCGATCGTAATGAGAAAGAATAGTAAGGGATACTAGACTTTCCGGTAACAGCTAGAAAACTTATTTTCATTTTGTACCTAGAACTATATTTTTCGATTATGATAAAAAATGAAAATAGATGAGAACTGAGCGGTAATCGGAACTAAAAATTTCTCTCAGTGTGCCCGTAGGCTTTTCTGGCCACCCTGCAGATAAAAACAAACTGTGAACACTGGGGGGGAAATCTGCGCTGCGACGCTACAACTCATGCACACAAATTTATGAGACACCTGACGCTGTATAATTGTCGCCCTGCACTAACCCCCTCGATTTTAGGAAACCCCAATGAAGTTGTACTACCGGGTAGTACAGCGATCGGAAGAAACGATACTCCAGCAGCAGTCAGGGGTACCGATATCACTAAGTTCCTATAACAACACTGCCAACAACAATAACAGTACAATTGGAAACAATTCAAACGTGATGGAAAACGTCCAAAGACCGCCAACCCCACCGCCAAGTCCAAAGCAATCGTCTAATCCGGAAATGAGAACGTCGGTGCAGCCACAACCCGCACAGTTATCGAATACGTCGAAGCCAAGGTGCAAACCGACGATAAAAAGTCTCGAAATATTAAAACCGGTAAGCGGCGTGGTGAGAAAAGTCAGCAAAGAACGAACGGAGTCTGAAATCCTCGTGGAAAATACGGAAGAAACGGATCCCGCAGTCGTGGCAAAGTCCTTAAATCCGATTTCGGTCGAGCTGCCCGCGCCGCAGCAGCAGCAGCAGCAGCAGCAGCAGCAATTGATAAGCAGCTGCGGCGTGCAGGAAACGGTCGCCCAATCGGTGGACGCGAACGGGTCTCCGGTGCCGAGTGGCGAGACGAACGGTGTAAAGATAAAAAAGCCGCGCTGCAAAGTTACGCCGGTGATGCGAGCCCCGGGACTCCAGGGAAGCTGCAGCGCCGCGGGTACGGTAAATTCTGGGGGAACGGAGAGCAACAAGAGCGGAAGAAAGTTGCCGAGGCTGGAGCACCACAAGCGGCGGAAACGACGGAACAAAAGATTGATAGCCGAGATAACGACGACGCCGAGGGAAGACCTGCTCAAACTGAAAGTCCGACTGACTCCGTGCCCGCCTAGGATCACATCCAGCTCCGGAAGTGCCAAGGAGAAGCTGCTGCAGATGAGAGCCGTACGCAGAGAGAAAATCAAGACCGGGACCGAACGCCCCCAGACGCCGCCGCCCTCTCTGCCCCTGACACCGCCGCCGTCGGCCTCGATCGACGGATCGCCGATACTCCTCGGAACCGCGACGACTAACAACGAAGAGACGGTCGTGGCTGAACAGCCCAGGATTGCAAAGGACTCGGTTGCGAACGCAGCGTCCAGCGGAGATCCTCTTCCGGCTCATCTGCAGGAGGAAACGATCGAGGAAATAATAGACGGAATACCGGATGAGGTTGTCCGGGTTGCGCAGATCATGAATAAGAGCAGCGGTGTGAAGCCAATTGCCGCAGCGTCGCCGATCGAGGATCAGAAGAAGTGCTCCGGAGTTCAAGTTATTACCGTCGAGGATGAAGTTCAAGAGGTGCAGGAGTCGAAACAGCATAAGAAGAAGGACGTGCAGGAGACTGCGAAGAAGAAAAGCATCTTCAAGGTCGAGGATCGTGACCAGCGCGAGGGGGTCGAGTCAGCAACGAGCGTGGTTGAAGTGTGCGAGAAACCCGAGGAGAAACCGAAGGACGAAGAAGTGCTGCGAAGACTCGGACTGGTGGCGATAAGCGAAGCGAGCAAGACGCTTCAGGACAAGATCCGCAACTCTCAAAGCAGCGGCGGCGGCGGCGGTGCCGGCGGAGGGATAGACTATCATCGCGAGTCCTTGGAGAGACAGCTACGGGAGAGCAAAGCGAACCGGGTGCGAAGCCTGCTCGCTGAGAAGCAAATGCGCGATGCGCTGAAGAGCATAATGTCGAAGTCGAAGCCGGAGGGCCTGCAGGCGGGCTCGAGCAACGGGCCCAAGAAGGGGCCGCCGCCCCTGGCGCCGCTGACCCTGAAGCAGGGCTTCTCGGTGCCGCCGAAAAGCGCGCACCCGGTACAGACGAAGGTGAACCCTCACCACGTCGGGCTGATCTCATCGTCAGCTAGGAGCCGCGGCGCCGGTTCCAAGATCGAAAAGCCCCTCGATCTGAGCAGCGGGGCGAACAACGCTCTGGATCTTTCGCCGACCCCGAGCTGCAGCAACCCGGTCATAACGAGCACGACCTACTCGACCTCGCCTGCAGCTCCGCCGACGGCGAGCAAGCCGACGCCGACGACGACGGCCCGCGGAGTCGTTGGCGCCGACAAGTCGCCGGAGCGGGACGTCAAGAAGAATCAGGATCTGAATTTGCGGACGCTTTCCGACGCCGCGGTATCTCTCCTGAGGACCAGCCCTACTCAAGCCAGCGCCGCTCCCTGCAATCCTACCCTCGATCATCAGGTGCAGAGAGTAACCGCCACGAACAACTCGACGAACGTGCAGAGCAGCGGCAACAAGGTTGCTCTGCGCATACCTCAGCCTCATCAGAGAATATCCGGGTTCGGTAACGGGATGAAAATCAAACCGAACCTAGCTGTCAGGCACATTCCAAATCCTCAAGCCTTTGTCGCCTCGCAGTATAACAGGAATCAGAGGACGTCTACGGGCTTTTTTACCGCTCAACAACAGCCTCCTTAATTATCGCAGGAATTTATCCGGCATCGTCCTTACAAACGATAGACAGTCACAGTCCGACATATCCCCTGTACTTTTCCTCGTGCGTTTATTTTTTTTTTGCATTTGCATTTGCATTTGCATTTGCTTTCCAGTATATTCGCATGATCCTTATATGCTTTGGACAAGGAAATATGTATGCGCAACTTATGTATGACACCAGTTGTTACGAGTATCCTTATATTATTTATGTATAATTACCGTGGCTCTATAAACATGAAACTGCAATTTAATTTTATCACTGTACCGAAGCAGTGGTATACGAACCAAGGCGACGTAGACTATAATACTTATAATTCGTATATAGAACGAGAAGAAATACACATATACAAGTATAGTGTATGCCTACCTGTAACACATATTATACTATATACCTATACCTATATAATAGAGACGTGTTTACGTGTATAACTATTCGTCTATATGTATAATATAGAGATGCCAAAGAATGTCAAGAGAACGTGTGCAATGTCGTAGTGCAATCTAACTATAATTAGCAATGATAATTGAAGAGAAAAGGAAGAGAAAAAAAACTTAGAAACAAAAATTTCAAAAACAAAAATACAAAAACAAACTAATATCCAATGTTATTATTATGTAATATGATATACTCGTATACATAAATGAATACCAACATATATTCCTATTTATAAATCCTATATTGGTATAATGATATGCGAAAGCGCCTATATAAGTATAATGTCTAGTGTACACTGGAAAATTTTAATCCATGCGTCAATGATTTATTTATTTTTTTTTTCCAAACCCATATGTCGCAGACTTGGTTTATCTTTTGTTTCAAACCTGGTTTCGTAATATTCATTATATGTTATACAAACTCAACCGGATCTTTGATCCTCGTGCATTTATTGATATGTATGGTATACTTGAAACATAAAGAATTATTTTGCGAATTGCAAAACGCGTGAGATAAACTTCAACAACATAAAGAAAGTTAGTAAATAGGAAAGTAATATGGATTTTACTTTCACCGCATGTTTGGATGCATAATCATCGAATAGAAACCCTAATATGAAAAGAATCGTGAAGGAAAATTAAATCCGAAAGAAAAAATAGAAAAACAAATCTAATGTACTTTATAACATGTCAAATTTGATTGGCTCTAAGTTTTGGGATCCTGTTCTCATATTTCCCAATATTCTCGAAACAATATATAAACTTATAGGTACGTACATTGTACGTACATCTACGTTAGGGTAGTCCTTACTTAGGGCTGGGATTAATTTTATCATTCAGCCCCCAAATCGTCTCCAAATAATTCAAAACCAATTTCCGAATTGTTTCAGATTTTTATCTCCACTCTAACCCCTGCATGTAAGAGGCTGGATTTCCCCATTTGAAATACACGTGTTTCGGCTATATTCTTAGTATATATTTTATTGTACGGGTATAAATCTAAAATAAAAGTGATATTTAGATGGTGTGCAATTCGTTTACATTGCCAAGTATGACGATGCAAACTTTTTATCAAATAGTATAAGCATCAAAGCCTACGAAACGCTTGCAGTTATAAATTTTTCTGCAAATTATTACTCTTACAATAAAATACTCACTGAGACTATAGCCGAAAGGCGTTATTTCGAATGGGAAAATCCACCCTCGTACAAGGCTGCATGGGGTTAGCGTGGAAACAAAAATGTGACAAAATTAGGGAATTGTTGAATAAGAACCACCCTAATCTACGTACACGCTTTGATGCGTCTGTATGATTAGATTGAAGTACGAATCCATCATTAGACTGTGGTGAAAGAAATTTTTTCACTTTCGTATAATACACAAGAATGGGTAAGCGAAAAAAAATAAAAAATAACCCGCGACTTCAAAAAATTTAGAAAAGCATGTATGTGCGATACATGATAGTAGTTACAGCGGTACAATAGCGCAAATTATGATTAAAATAATACCGATATATCGATACAAAAGTTGCAGTATAATAACATATTATAATAAGGTGCAGGGCAACGAGAATATTTTGTTACAGAGTAAATTTGAAGTTCCACTTTCCGGAAACGTATTATATACTTATGATATACACGTTATAATATCTACACAACCCGCGACCCAAGTTCCGTTTTAAAATTTTTATCACTATGTATTAAGGAAACCTATCTAGAATTTTTAGAAAGACGTACGTACGTGTGTACATATGCATGTAATGATAAATTATTATACCCTCCCGTTAATGGGTGAGGTAAAAAGGTATTATATATAATGTAACGATTCTCCGTACCTACCAAACATATTGTGTGTGTTTATATATATGAATATATAATGATAACAATAATAGTTATTGTTGCTATTATTATTATTATTATTATTATTATTATTATTATTATTATTATTATTATTATTATTATTATTATTATTATTATTATTATGATCATTATTGTTGTTATTATTATTATACAGGTGTTTTATAAACTTGGCTATACCTACTGCAGTAATATTCAAAATATTACCGAATGTCTTTGTTTTGTTTATTTACCAATTTTTATTCATTGTTTTCCTTTTTATTACCCTCTCCCTTTCCACTGTTTAAGTTGAGCAATTTTAAATATTGATATATACGTATATACATGTGTATATATGTATATGTATATGTGTGTATATATATATATATATATATATATGATATAAATATTAATATACATTAGGGAGGTCCTTGAAAAGGTAATTTTTAAATTTCGACCGGCTGACCCCCCATACCGGCTGCAAATAAGTTTAAAATAATTCGCTCATTTTTTCAAATTCTTATCTCAACTCTAACTCGTGCCAGCAAAAGGGTGGATTTTATTTTATTTTTTTACCCTTTAACCTTTTCAGGGGCACGCTAAGTCTAAGGAATGGATACCGTTTAAATTTGGCGTGCGAAGATTCTTTGGATCGCTGATTACGAATCTCGACTCAAAATTACGAAACTCAAAATGGCGGACCCAATGTGACGGATCAAAATCTCACAAGTCACTTGTTATTAACATGTTGGATCCACCGTTTCCAATTTTGTAATTTTTAGTTCAGATTCGTAATCAGCAACCCAAGAAACCCTCCTGTACCTAATTTCATCGAAATCCGTTCATTTAATGTAGATTTAATGTGCCCTTGAACGGGTTAAATAGGGAAATCCACCCTCTTGCGGGCACGGGTTAGAGTCTAGATAAAAATCTGCAAGAATTGGAGAAATATTTTTTCTTTAATTACTTGGAATCGATTTGGGGGATGGACTGATAGAAATTCAAAAATGAACTTTTTCAGGACCATCCTAATATACATATTAATATTGGGACGTTGATATTGTTGCCTATTTATGTTACATTGTATAAGGGTCTTTACGCGGTTAAGAGTATTAAGTACCTTCATATAGTTGATAGTTTGTTATTATTATACTATTATTATTACTATTTATCGGTTGCTTCTTTTGTTTGATAGTCAACACCACCCCTGCCCCTTCTCCTCCTCCTCATCCTCCTCCACCAACCAAGTCATGCGTTAATTCATCGTCAGAATCGTTTTTCGTTAAACAAAAAAAAAATATTATACGCACGTACCTTCATTAGAATTTTAGAGTTATTATTGTATAGTAATTCTTATATACCTACATATGAATTGTAATATGTATCCGTTTGACGAACCATTATATACATAATAAAAATATGATTAATACGTGTCTCATGTAACATTGTACAAGTTTTGCTGAGGTTATTTACCTATAACTCACCGATCTCATAATCCACTTTCCCAATTCCTATGATTAGAAACCGTGTTGGTTTACATAAGAAAAAATAGATCGTGTTATAGGCCTTGAATAAAAAGAACGAAACGTAATAAACTCTTTTGTTACTGTATAGGCATTAATATTATATCTGTAATAGGTACACATGCTTCGTCAGGTACAAAAGAATATGGTTAAATTTACGGTGCTGCACGCAGGCATATACATGGATAATATGGTAAGCAAGTAATGAGTACCTAATCTATATCAATATCGTGACAAATTCACCAAAGTATGAGTGTACAAGCCCTGTAATACCGATCGTGACATTCATCGCACTTCATAATTGACACGACCCCGAGATAACAAGAAGGCGAATCACTGACTCAATATATTCGTGCCGCTCTAGATTATGGTATAGAATATTGCAGGCTAATACCCTCAAAAATCCCTACAATAATGCCCTGTAGCTACAGGTAAATCCCCCCTCTCCGAGCTGCAGTTGGAAGTTCCAGGTATTCCGAATCTCTTCCTCTTCAAAATGGCATTACGAGCCGCTACATGACCGAGCGAGAGTCCGTTGAAACACACAAAAGTATAAGCTCGATGCTTACACGAGTAGTATGAAGAAAAAATAATAAGGTAAGTAGATACATACCTACACGTAAAATTGTTTGAACGATCATCATAAAGAACTTTTACAAACTCGTGCTGCCAAATAGAATCGCACAACGCCGATCGAGCCTAGGTGAAGTAGGTACCTACGCAAAGCTACGTCACGAGATGGACGCTGCAAAGGTGTAAGTACCTACCTATAATTATAACCAAGCCGCCGTACGCAGTGAATACAATTAAAGCAGCTAGTACAAAAGCGGAGCTGACGGTACGCATATTTGTAATTTTCAGTAGCCGTCAGCTGCACGGACGTATGTACGAGTGTGGCTGCGTTCGTACCGCAGCGTGCACAGCGTAGTTGCGTAGGTGTGCCGCTCGGCAGTTCATCGTTCGCCGCAATTCCTTTGTCTCGACGATCATACACCGGCGGTAGCGCAGCGCTTGCACCGATCGCGTTCGAAACGGTATTGCCGGATTCACGGAGCGAGTCGGCGAGCGAGACGTTGAGCCGATGAACATTCGGCGCAGGGTAAAACTTTTTGGAACCTTGACCGGGGGAAATGAGAACGCGCATTTCCAGCGGTACGTGAGCTGCATCTGCACGGATAATCGTGCGTCAGAGTCAATGGTATCAAATCGAAGAAAAAGACGAAGACGAAGACGAAGCCGTCGAGGGAAAATGAGAAGCAGTAGCGAACTGCTGGGCGTGTCCAGCGTATGACAGCGCAGTGGGCGGTACAAAATGGCGAATAGCCACGCCTGCCGCGATTCGCTACTGGTGAGCTGTCTGAGCGCAGCCGCGCCTATTTAGCCGTACGATATCCGTCCTCGCTCGCTTAGCCCGATGCGGCGCTTTCTCGTCTTACACAGTTGGCGTTACAGGTTGCGTATGAACGACGATTGGCTTCAATTTATGGAAAACAAAAGTTGACCGGAAGACCTCACGCGCAACGATCTATGCACGCATTCTCTCGTTTTGCGAAAACGTGCACGGCAACGTCGAGCCTTACGTATACCTATAAAGGCAACGAATAGTCTTCCCACGACAAACAAATAATAGGAAAGATCGTTTATAGCCGCGATGGGGTCTGAGGTTATTTGCATAAAACATTTGCTCTCGAGGCCCATGATGCATAAGTAGGTACGTCGCGACACTAATGCAGTCAATTCTCCCTCAATGCGGGCACCTATGACTAATTGTAAGTGTCACCTTGCGACGAAGAGTTCTTCGTGCGGGGTAAAAATATAGATGCATGTAAGCACCGGGCGCGCTGGTTACTAGCTACAGTGCTGCGGCACCGCCGTACGGCGTGTACACGTAGGCATGTGTGTGTATACATATTTATATCACAAATACACCAAAAATGGTTTCGTGTGCGGTGACGACGGTACGCCGTCTTGGTGAAAGCTGCACGAAAGTGGCTAATGGAGAAAGTATATCTGCGATAGGATACCTGCACCGAATCTCGCTCCACGTTCGATGACGACTGCTGTTAGTCCAAGTTGAAAACCGCGCAACGATCATTCGTTTTCGTCAGTCGTCGTTCGCTGTGCAAGCTCAATCATAAGAGCTGTCTATATACATATATACCTATAAATGTAATATCGTGAGTTATCGTTTACCAACAGCGCTGTTCTACTAACTTTTGACGTGTTTGACAAATGTGCAGGTTGTACATTGCATAAGCGTAAGTCACTGTTTACTGTTGTAGATATACAAATACATGACGTAAGAACGCAACGTTTGCAAAGCGTTTACACTTTTCATCATAAGTATGTAGATATACCATGACATTCTCCTGAAGCAGAGAAGATTCATTATCGTAAAATCAGTCTTTGTCGGTGGAGGCGTTGAGGCTGGACTTATTATATATAGTATTATACGCAGGAGGGGTGTCGGTAAAGTCGGTTTTTGATTCTATTATTCATTTCGAACAGCATCACAAACCACCTTGTATAAATCATCTTTCATCCGAGCTCTTATTACGACATGCGATTATGCGACAGCAGACCAAAGCGACAGTTTTCTATAATTACTGCGTGTCAAGTACTTATACACTAAACTGCTATGGAACTATAAACGTGTAAAAAGAGGAAAAATAATTGCCAACTGAACAAGTATGTAGAAACAAATGGACGGCTCGTTAACATTATGCTGTTTACATCTCTAATTGCTGAACTCGGAGTATGAAAAATCATGTGGTTGAAGTTAGTAACGTTACTGTAACGGAACGTGTTAAAAAAAAATAAAAAATCGATACTATTATACGCAACATTAGAATTGTCTGAGATTTAGTATACCATACCGAACCAAACACACGTATATTTTTCAAAAGCTTCTTGAGAATCACTTTAAAATTGCAAAATAATGATTTTTTTAATTCCTGAGGTCCGTGACGTTAGCGTTACTTCAACCCCGTGAAAAACGTCGCATACGGATTATTTTCTGAGAACCGTCTTACGTCCGTTTTCATTAGACCAGCTTGTGGATAAGTGATTCTTTACTTGACGGTCAATTGTCAAACGATTACACCTGGCGTTGAGTGTTTCCGGTATTATTTTTAAAGATACCGCAATTCATAATTGATTTGTCTGATATACTTACAGATAAATAGGCGGGTTCGAGCTGACCGTGATTATCAAACCTATAGAAACTTTTCGGATTCAAACTGGTTTCGGGCTGAAATAATAATCATGACAACAACAACAACAACAACAAAAACAATAATAATAATGTTATTGTCTTATACGAATTTTGGAATACCAATATCAAATACGTCGTGATCAGCGACCAGAAAAACGTAACGGTTCCAATTTTCACTCCACCAATGGTTCAATGTTCATCCATTCTCGAGTTATCATTTGTATTTGTTTTTTAGAATTCTCGTATTTAAATAATTAGAAAAGTACTAAACAGATCAAAGTCAAAATTCAACCTGTTTCAAATTAAAGTCCGGTCACTTGTTCTCGAGATATCGTCGGACAAAACACTTGATCATCGCATACGTACCTACATACATACGCACACACACACACACACACACACACACACACACACACACACACACACACACACACACGAACGCGCGCGCGCGCGCGAACATCCATCTGAAAATGATTGGAGGTGATGCTCTAGACTTTAAGATGTGGACATTTGATAAAAAGTTGCATTTTCGGGGTGATTACAATAACTTCCATTCTTCTCTAAAAACAGAAAAACGGTATAAAGTTAAAAAAACATCTGACACCAAAGCTATCCAGGTATCGACGAAGTTCTACTATAGATTAGATAGACAACTTTGAAAATCGGAGGATTTACGAGCTAATTTTTAAAAAAATAAATAAATTAAATTTAAATTTACGTCTAATACGTTTATCACGTTTTCTAAGTGTCTGGAATTCCTTATTTTAGTCAAGCTCGAACCACTTACTTATCAGCTAATTGCTCGCAAGAAAAATTAATGCTTGAAAATTTTTGGATAATTGTAATGGACGAATTAATAGGAAGCTCGATTCTAATGTGATAGCAAAAAAGTAAAATAACAACTTTGACACATTTCATACACCTTTCATATGAGTAGTTTTCAGAAAAGAACGGTGGTCATGGGAGTTCATTGTTAACAGCGTGAAACGAGCAACGCTGACATCGCAGTGCAGACCATACACGTGATAATTTCATGTGTTTGCGAGAACTAAGGATATTCTTCGCACCTACAATAATAGCTCGGACAACAAAAGAATACCGTCACGAAATGTGACTCTTATCGAAATGAATAAAATACCAATATACATAGTTGAAAGTGAACCTGACATGGTTCAAAAAACGGCCTTATTAAGATATCCCTCCTTTCCAACATTTCACATCCTCGTGCACATCTTCGACATGCATCGCATATCAATCCTATATCCATCTGAACCTCCTCTCAAAGTCATATTATACATATAGTATAAGATCCAACCGAGTATATACCCACGACATGTTTAATTATACCGATTTGCAGGTGATTGTCTGTAACCCGAAGCGTTGCAATGGAGGATGAGAACAGAAATGACCGCAAGACGGACGAGGCAAAGCAATCGGATGCTAACTCATCGGCAAAGGAAGTCTCGGGAAGGTCACATCTATTGAGACAAACACTGACGGCGATCGGTCCGATAATGTCTACGATATCGGTCGGCGCGACCTTCGGTTACAGCGCGGTGCTTCTGCCGCAGCTGAAGCCTGACTCAGCAGCAGCAGCGGGGGGCTTCGGCCGAGATCTAAACGCGAGCAGCGTGTTCTGGCTGGAAAACAAGCTGAACGATTACGACAGGGATCATCGAATAACGACGAGCAGCCTCGATGATGAATCTTGGATCGCGGCCTCCGCGGCCCTTCTGATGGCCCCGGGTTGCTGGCTCTCGGGTATCCTGATGGAGCGCCTGGGCAGACGCGTGTCTCAGATCCTGGTGAGTCCCGCGTACCTGATCGCCTGGGCGACGGTCGGTTTTGCCCCTAATTTCACGGCCCTGATAGTCGGTCGTTTATTGTCGGGCCTCTGCGTCGGCCTCCAGGGTCCGCTGGGTCCGGTTTACGTGGCCGAGACGAGCGAGCCGCGCATGCGCGGGATCCTGCTGGCCGGTATAAGCCTGGCCATTGCCGTGGGGATATTGATCTCCCACGTCCTCGGGACCTGGTTCTCCTGGCGGGTCGCCGCCCACCTTTGCGCCGGGTTCCCTGTCCTGTCTCTCCTCGCCTGCGTCTTCGCCCCGGAGAGCCCATCCTGGCTCGTGAAGAAGAAGCGGATTTCTGATGCGACGAACGCCTGGCTTTACCTCCGGGGTAAGAACGCGGCAGCGGAATTTCGAGCGTTGGAATATCGCTCGTCGGAAACCCCCGAAAACTCGACGACCGGCGGTGCAGTCTGGAACTCCCGGACGTTTCTCGCGCCCCTAGCGATCCTCAACGTATTTTTCTTCGTTCAACAATTCTCGGGCGTAAACGCGGTTGCCTTCTACTGCGTACAATTGATCGCCGACGTTTCCGAGCCCGCGGATAATCGCAACGCACATTACGCCACCTTGGTTCTCGACGTCGTTCGCGTCGTCGCCAGCTTCTTTGCCTGCTGGTTGACCCGCCGATGCGGTCGGCGAGGCCTCGCCCTCGTTTCCGGCGCCGGAACGGCGTCGAGTCTCTTCGTGCTCGGCGGAGGGCTGCTCTTCGGCCTGGGAACGCCGTGGCTTCCGGGCTCGATGCTCGTCGTTTTCGTCTTCCTGGTCAGCGTCGGTCTGGTGCCACTGCCCTGGCTTTTATGCGGCGAGATATTCCCCGTCGCGGCACGCGGCCTCGGATCCGGTCTCAGTTCGGGCTTCGCGTTCGTTTGCTTTTTCATCGTCGTCAAGACCGGACCTGCGATGACCGCGACCCTGAGTAATCCGGGGACTTTTCTACTTTACGGATCTCTGACCGCGGCTGGTACGGTATTCTTGTACTTCTTCTTACCCGAGACAAAGGACAAAACTCTCCAAGATATAGAGGATCACTTTTTACGGAATAGAAACGCTCCCGCCGCCGCCGTGGTCGCAACCTCGAATACAATTCATACAGTCGGTGATGACAGTATGAAGGAAAGTCACCCGTAGTAAAGTAACTTAT
This sequence comes from Neodiprion virginianus, assembly GCF_021901495.1. NCBI lineage: Eukaryota > Metazoa > Arthropoda > Insecta > Hymenoptera > Diprionidae > Neodiprion > Neodiprion virginianus. Next base: position 14,167,001 of record NC_060880.1, read on the forward strand.
ACATTAACTATATTGTTTAATGTGTATTGTATATGTATATATATGTATATATATAAGATAATAAGCTGCAGGGAGCAGAAAGTACAAAAATTCTTTCAGCGAGTATGATTATCTCAATTCCTCATAGTTGTAATGTTTTTTTTTTTCGCCACTGTCGATTACACCTACGTTTTTATATAAATGACGTGAAACAATGTGTAACGATTCAATACGTATTATGTAAAGTATAGCTATGCGTACATGCTTATCATGCTGCTGTCCTGCGTGCATAAACATCGTGTGAATAAGCTGAACGGATGCATTATGAATATATAATGTCCTGCATTTAATACCGAAGAGAAAAACCAAGCCCGTGGCGGAATCAGCTTTTTGAAATACATATATGTAACAGGAAAACGGCATCTTATATATCTCTAACCGGTAGATGTATGATAATATAATTAATCGTCGCCAATGAAGAGAAGGCGGACGTCGTTAAACCCCTTAAAGAATATGTGATTAGAAGCCGAATGCTGCTGCGATGCGGGGGGGATATCCATACAAGGACACACGTATACGGGCATACGCATGCACACTGCGTATAATACAGGCGAAGGGGCGTGGTACGTGGGTAAAACGCTAGCGGTAGCGGGGGGTTTCCCCCACCACCGGAAGTCGCCTATATACACTGGACCTATTCTAGGTTCTAGATTATTAACCGAGTAACGAACGATTATTTCTGTTCCTTATACGCATTATAGATGGGTGTGTTTTGTGGCGAGTTGACGTTTTTGCCAACACATCGATTATAGGATCATAATGCACCTATTGTTATAGTGACAATTATGCCACAGGAAAATATGACTGTTTAGCGATCACCTGATTCGACAAGGACGAGGACGCAAATACGTGACAATGTTTTCTTTCACCCTGTCGTTACAAGTTGTAAATGTAGGTATAATGTGACCATCTGTGATCCCCATGTGTGATACGGAGTGCATAACACTGGTCGACAAAAAATAAAATATATTTTTCGGTTTGTATTTAAATGTATAATTTTTGATTCTATACATTGACTAATAAACAAAATCTTCATTTATTACTTATAAAATTTGTTTTTGTCTTTTTTACGTTGATAAATAAAACTGTTGATGTTTTTGGTTGATAATATAAACAGTGGGTAGCAGCACGGTGAAATAAAAAACAAAATTTATTTGATAAAACGATTTTTCTGTTATTAATTACGTGGAAGAAATCAAAATTTGACTTCTAGAACCCAGACTCAAAATTCGCGTTGACCGGTGTTATGTCTTCGGGATATCGACGACGTCAGAAGCACAGTGTTATATACCTATATATAAGGTATAACGACACATAAACGATGTCTACTACCTATCTAGTATATTGATTATCCTAAATTGACCCCCAGAACGAAGATATGCGTTTCTCCCCTTTCGTGCAAGCTCTTTGCCGCCGACGGCAGAAGCAGCGACATTTCTCCCGAATCGTCCCAGTGATCTTTTAAGATATTATATACAATTAATGCAATTGCATGGAAATTTTTAAAGAAACTGAAGCAAAACAAATATATGATCAAAAAAATTACAGTGAGATGTATTCGCCCCAATACGAAGCCGATGAACGATATTACTTGACGCTAGGCATCCATTATATGGCTCAGCCTGCACATATCAGGTGTGTTGTATGCTCACGCGGAACGATAGATTTACTTGAAAACCCCTCGCTTCATCGATTGAAAGTCGTTTCTGCCTATAGCAAACATTTTAGAGAGCTTTGCGATACCCGTTTCACTGCAGCTGACCGCTGGAATTGCATGGGATCTATCATGTATGAAAATCAAGATCGTCAATTCCGAAGACAGAAACTAGTCGTGAGAGTAATTATTTCATACAACTATAATTCTCGGTAAGAAATAAGCAACAGTTGAAGAGATTTCACGGCATCTTTCGTCGTATCGGTGAATAAATCGGAAAGAAAGCAAAGACAACGAAGAAAAAAACGGCGAGACTTTCTTCAACTCGATTAACCTACCTAAGATACCTAATTAGTGCTAATAATCATTTTACGGGTTCGTCGATATTTCTCCGTAAATTCCATCGCATGCAAACTCTAAGGTCCGACTCTTCGTAGACCGCCGACTAACCCGAAGTAACTTGAGAACTTTTATAATGGCGGATTAAACTAAAAGACGCACGTCCGGGAAACTCCCCATCCGATCTCGTAACAGTTTTTCTTTTCTTTGTCAAATGTTTATGCACAATTAATGCACAGCTAAATTTTGAACAATTTCACGGGTGCAGAATATCACAAGCATGATTAGTATACTTGAAACCGTGTCACTAATTTTGATTACGTCACCTCAGATAAAATTTCTTTTCTCACAATCACGTTTCGCAATTTATTTTCTATGCATCATGCGCCTAATTCTATACTCAGTGTGATGGAACCTGAAGACAATTTTCAAAAAGTTCGCACCTCTTCGTGTCAGCGCGTAAACATTTTTGCATTTGAATCTTATCCTCCATACTTTAACAGTAATTAACACCCATTTGTGAATTTCTTACGTAATGTAGGTGAAACAAAACAATACACAAACCTAGGTATGCATGCATAAATCAAAAAAAAAAAAAAAAAAAAATCGGCACCAGGGATGGAGAACAAAATGCATATAGGTATGCAAATCAACATCCACGTGCACATAGTTTTCACCCACTCTTACGTGTTGCAGTAACCGCTTTTCGTCATCCGTCAAATACCTACGCATACACATACAAACACACTCACACGCGCGCACGCACGCAAGCTTCCCTTTTGTAAGATTGTCTTACCCTTTTCTATCCATCCTACTTCAACCGATTAAAGCTTCCTTCTTTTCTCTCTGATTTTATACATAGCCTTTTAGGTATATATCTTTCGGCGGGAACGGCTTGTCTTTCAGAAAGTCGTTACATACATCCTTGCACTGCACGAACATTTTCTCCGATAATAAATAATAACGAACGAAACATATATTTCATACGTTAAGGAGGCACACATTTCTTAAATTATTGGCGAAAGAGCGAGAAAAATTGCATTGTTGCGTGATACACTTTTTTTCCTTTCTGTATATGGTTTATTTTTGGGACGGAATAGATCAGGGATATTCACGCGTGACATTATAAAATTCTAGACATATTAAATGTATGCGACTAAATATTGTATATCTACATTCAAATTATCATATATGTATAATATATATATATGTGTGTGCTATTTATTTTCTATGGTAGAAAGGATTCTAGATACACTTTTCATATGTATGTGTATAAGTGATATGAATATCCTAACGAGGCACATTTTTCCGACAATAATTGTATTACAACATATCTAAGGCCACGTAATATTATTTTATACCTTATGGAATGCGCAACGCTAATACATCTTGTATAATTATCTTTATGGTTGCGTTAATATACACGATACATTTATGTATGTATCTATGCGTATGAAAACGTAGGAAGGAGAGCGAGCGGAATTAAAAAAAATACCGAGTTCAATTTGAACTATAAAAGCTTGCTTTAGAGTCAGAAGAAATTATGCAATGATCATTTCGCAATGAAAAGATGACGAAAAAAGTCCCGAGGCAGGTGAATCAAGTGCACGCTCACTCCATCAGTTTGGTGAATGATGTATGTATATACATACGTACGTAAATAAGTGCACATATATTATACATATAACAGTAGTTGCATATAATAACGGAGTCGAGATACATTTCTTCGTATAGATATTATACACTTCGTTAGTAATTTGGCGAGTATAACGTGCCAGGTTATAAAATTAAGTATACACGTTTGTATGATTGTATACACTAATATTATTCTAACAGAATTGTTATAAATAGTATAAACGTTATGGTCCCGATAATACGACCGTCGAATATTTCATCAGTTTAAGAGATTCCTTTTTAACCCCACTCCCTCCTATCAATCGTTACAATATTTCTACTCAGGATACACCAACATAAATTAAGCGTAAAAACTTTATAGCTGCCTTACTTGACCCGTCAAAACCGAGTATAATTAAGGTAATCCAATAGAAAATTAAACGTTCAAAAAATTTGAACCAAGTACTTGATCGATTATCTGCAGAATTGTATTCGTGCTATATTTTGTAATTGACGTGAAACTTCGAATAACAGGACAAGAAAAAACCATCCAGTTTTTGGATGAACGAATACATGCGTGATGTGGATCGTATGAATTCAGTAACATAAAAATTTGTATCTTATTTACAAATAAATAACGAACAAAAAAAAATTTGGACTATAATAGAACTGCAGGCAAATCTTGGCAAACAGAAAGTGAACGATGTGGTCATTGATGAAAAAGAATCACCGCTCGTTCAAGTCATGAATTGTGTCGAATTCGACATTTTCCTTGTTGATCTTCTTTCCACTAACTGGATAAGGCACATAGGTATGTATATATATTTGCGTATATATATGTATCTATATAATATATGAATAATATGGATTGTATATATTTATAAACCTGGAAGGAACGATACTGTTGTGGTTAAAATAATTAAAAACACTGAACCGAAATTGTGGCAGAATTCATAGCTGCGTAGTGATGACTGTCTTTCTAGTGATTACAGTATGCCGTGGTGGGCTTTGAACCGACGGAGTTTCCTGAGTTGGGTCAGCCACGAGCCACGGACTAATATCAGATGCTTCCTGCCCATCTTCCTGAAATAAACAATCAAAAACGATCTTTCAAATTCAAAAAAAAAATGCGGTCTCCCTTGTCCCCTAGTTTTTTCATTCTACATACAATCACTAGAAACGCATAACCTTACACAGCACATACCAAACAATGGAGGACCAGGGTAAAACTGAGAACAAATCAGGGGAAACACTGCTGTTCAATAAATCAAGCAAAGATCAACACAGCAAAAACCATACCTTATGAGCAACGGTGGTTGTCGTAGTTTGAATTTCTTCAGTTTTCACAATCCGTGCTCCACCTCGCTCAACTTCTCTCTCTCCGTTATCTTTCCGTTCCAAAGCAACAGACTGTTCCTCTTTAAATGGATTCAGTAAGCCAAGAAATGGATTACAGTCGATAAAGGGATTTGTGTTTTTATTTTCTTCCTCTTCGCCTGCAGTCCTAGCTGCCGGCTTTTCTTTTTCCTCCGAAACTTGGGCAAGATCATTGTTCTCGTTGCTGGTGAAAGGATTAAACGGGTTCTGGGACTGATTAGAAACCTTGGGGGTCAACGGTGTCGTTTTCTGCTCAATCTGACCCCAACTGTCCAGCGAGAAGTGTGTCACAGTAACCGTATCATCGGCTGGAAGTGTAGCTGCAGCTGCTCCACTCACAGAAAGTGTCAATTTGTCTCCACCCTATGTGATTAGCCAAGCAAAAGCAACAAAATGTGTAAAGATAGAAAGCTAGCCACAAACGAAAAATGAGAACGGCGCTTAAACAAGAGTTACAACAAAGATAATCACCACAATTGACCAAATTTCACATTGGGAATTCGAGGGAGGTGGGTTGACAAAAAATTGAGCAAGAATATTTTTTATAATTAATATAAAAGGCACTAGTGTATCAATGTAGCCAACACTTAGCCAGACAGGACACATACCAGAGATTGATCGAGGCAAAATTTTGTAAAATTACTTTGATGACGACAGAAGACAATAAGTACAGGCCAACTTACCACAGACACTATAGTCGCGGCATCGGTGTGCAGATTCTTGTCTGGAGGTAGCGAAGGAGTCTCAGTAGCGCTGACAGATATAAGATTCGAATTTTTTCCCTGTTCCAGTGATTTTGCCTTCAGTATGTTGCATTTGAGTGATTCGGGAGGTATAGGAGTGCGAGGAGGCAGCGTGGAACCACCACCGACCTGATTATTGGGTACCAACAGTGCATGCTGACTAGTCATACTCTCGGGAGTTAAGCATGGCTTAACCGGCTCAGCTTCCTTGTCTGTATCAGTAGCTGTGGTTTGATTTCTTGATTCCAGAGGATGTTGATCCTTTGCTAACGATTTGAGCAACGAATCTACCAGTGGTGACGAAGCACCCTGGATGCTGGAACTGGTCGAATTTGAACTGCATCTGCTGGGCTCGCGTCTGATAGCCTCGGTTTCTACAGCTGGAATAAAGTTGCAAAGTCTGTACTAATGTAAAGGACGTGAGAAAAGCTCAGCATCACATAGTAATAATTTTCTTGAAAGTGAACGGCTATCGAGGACACTTCGTTTCAGAACAAAGTTAAACAGATCGAGAGTAATATTTAGATTCTTACCAACAGGAGGCTGAACTTGAGGATGCTGAGCTTGAACTAGCGGCTGATCTTGAGGCGGCTCGACTTGGTGTTGTCGTTCGCGAAGTACATGGCTCTGGCGTCTGGCGTATCGCTGGCTTGGTCGTCGTTCGAATTGAACAGTGCGTCTTGCTCGATTAAGCTGGGTTGTTTGGAACTCGGTTTTTCCACTGTAGCGGAAACGTGATCCCATTCGGAAAAAGTTCTGACGTGCTCCAGCACCCTTGACTGGAGCGCGTAAGCGGAAGAATGCGTGATGCTCAACGGCACATTTCCACAGATGTTTACAAGCTTTTTCGTTGGCTAGTCTAAAGACAAAGGTATGCTCCTGCTCGCCCTGGCCTTGGTCATCCTCTTCCACCACAACCAACGTCAGCTTCTTCTTTTTGAAATCCAGCCTTCCTATTTTCGGCCAGAAAAATAGCCCTATCTTCTGTGAACCTTCGAATACCAAAATTCCCGTTGGCGTCAAGCCAAGCGAATATTCGCACGCGTCTTTACCAAGCACGGTATGCATATCCACACCATACATGTCAAGCCATTTGGCTTTCCCAAGATACGCGGATTCTGCCTGCGCCGGGCTCAGGCCAGAGCACTTTTTGTATTCCTCCAATATTTCAAGCTCCATCTGCTCTGTCTGATCATCGACAAAACGAAATTCAGATACCGTTGCTGCAGTGTGTACGGAAGGATCGTAGTCGCCCAATTCCGCTAATGGGAGATAAATACGATCAAACAATGTGATTTAAATGAAAGCGATATAATTGAAAGCCAATGAATAATCATTACTCACACTGCAAAGTAAGAGCTGCCATTTGTACGGCAACTGGATATGGGCAATGCAGTCTCCCATCAAGAAGGTCATGTTTCAGTTGAAGGAAGAACTGATATCGTGTCAATTCTTCCCTCAGAGTATTAGGCTCCGACGAATAGAACTTTACCTTTAATCTTAAAGTATATGGCGGTCCGACTGGGGATGAATAAAGAGAATGAATTCAACAGGTTCAAAAATTTTAAGTAGATACTTAAAATGCAACACATACACATTGCGTAAAGATCTACTAACTTTTAACCTGCTTCTTGATAGGTTTGGTAGGATCGAGCCAGTGCTGAACATTATTGCTGTCAGTGTACTGCAGCCCAAAGTAATCTTTCTCTATCAAATCCAAACTGTAGAAGACTTGCTCGTATAGATCACTGGCCAATGCCTTTTTCTATAGATAGTTGAAAAACAAAAAGATAGCAAAACAGACGTAATGTAATTTTATCGATCAACCCAAATCTGGAAGTAAGAAGATATTCTAGTCTAGGATTTCTAGCTGTTAGCATAGCCAAAAAATATGATTGTTGTTTGGCAGAATTTTAAAAACCATAATATGAATGACAAACACTAAGATTTCACAGCATGTCGATGGAAGAATTGGAGTAATGCAGAAGGTTTTTGTTGCCTTACCGACAGTTCAATAGGCAAGTCTGTTCCATCCAACAGGATTACCCTGCATTGTACAACGTTTTTGTTCCCCAATAATCTCTGATTCTTGATGTGCGATGAACCGCCCTGGGCAGTCGTGCTGCGTCCCCTGCGCCGCGATAAGAATCTCAACATTTTTTCCGATTTCCGAGGCACTTGTCTCAGTTACGAAATAGGTTTATCATTACTGGGTGTTTGCTGAAAAATATTTATGGTATTATAACTTTGGCAGCATACGGTAACAGAACATTATTGAAGAAAATATCTAACTTAAACACACCCCTTCGCTTTCTGTTGACAATGGCAGCCGTTTGCAATACAGCGGTACACTCCATAGACTATAATCAAAGCTATGGTTGTAGACTTGCTTGGCAAAAATTAATTCAGCCGGTAATGGTAGAAGTTTTCTGTACCGGTACTGACGATCTCGTTTCGATACGACCCATTACGTTGGCTATCTTTAGCGATCTATAATCAGTGATATAATTTGTCGCCTGCTACCGTTACGTACCTTTCTTTGTAGCCATGTTGTTATCAAAAAGTGAGGTTTGAAAGAAAATATTAATCGAAATATTGTTACATAGAACGGTGGAAAATGGCCTTCGGTCTGCATAGACTTCTGCGTCAGTTGCAAATAAGTACGAAAAGTAAGTCATAGATCAGGTCCCGCACGACTTGTGAACATTGCTCAAGTTGACATTATTTAACCTAATCCAACCTTCTCCATAATTTCTAGGGACCATTTCGTCGCAAAGTTATACGGCTAAACCGTCTTCGGATGTTTTTAATAGTTTAGTCGTTTCATTGAGCAACAGACACAACAACAAAGTCTTGTGCCTCAGCTCTAACATCAATTTTACTCCACGCAGTCTAGATTTGGATTCCAATGTTACGACTAATGGCATAAACATTTCTAAAATAATAAAATGCCCTTTACTGACAAACCTGAAAATAATAGAACCGCCTAAAAGTGTTAGCGTGGACAATGTTGAAGAGTTTCCAACATCATCTGTCCAGCTTCCACCTACAAAAGAACATGTATTAGAAAAAGAGGCGGCAAGATTGATAGTAATTAGAAGAAAAAAAATGAAAAAACACAAGTTGAGGAAGCTACGGAAGAAGATGAAATTTGAATGGGCTAAAGTGAGACAGAAGCGAGAAATGCGGAAGGAAAAGGCCTTCCAGGCTGAACTTCTGGCTCAAATTGCTGAGGCTGAGCAATTTGATGCAGCAAAATATGTAATGGAAAAACTTGAAAAAGCAAAAGAAAGACCGGTTCAAAAACAACAGAGAAGAGTGTTTCCGCTAAGATTCCCGAATGAGCAACCAATTAGGCCCGAGCAATTAGGACCAGTTACAAAATAATAGTAATGTCGAGCAAAAATATCCTGTAAATGTATTGTACAGGAAAAATAAAAAGGGATGGTTCCAACGAAATGAGTTCACTAAACACGCTCAATACCCAAATATTGTTTTCCCTGACAAAAAACTTGCAGTCATTAGTGAATTGCTGAAATCAGACATAACACAATTCATTTGATTGATATAAGGCAAGATGATTACAGAATACTATGAACCAATTGTTTCTCAAAAAAGTGTAATAAATCATTTTGTTTATTATTTTTTTTTCTTTTCATTTTGCTTAACCATACAGTTTAATAAAGAATGTTGATTTACGAATTTTGCCTGAATCACTTCAATCCATACGCGTCTTCAGGTGTCGTATGGTAACCTTGTCCTTCTCGCTGAAAAGAAAAGTGTAGCATTAGTAAATGGCTTCAGTATTGCTAGAATGCCAGATTTTTCTCACCACTTCATCAGAATGTTTAGTAAAATTTCAACTAGCAGCTCTTATTTGTAGATATACATGTGTGTGTGTGTGTGCGTGTGTGTGTGTACACATGTATATATATATACATGCCTACATAGCTTCAACTTGAAAATGTTTTTTTATCACATTCTGTGCAATACATTACTTACATAATATAGACGATTGCACCCCATCCAGAAATAGCGTCACGATCACAAGCGTTGACCAAAGCCTGGCTAACAGTTTCAAAAAGATCATCAGGTTCCAAATTAGGCTCATAAAGGACCTCGCACATTCCATACAACTGCTCTGTGCACGTTCCACCAACTACAAAGTCCTCTGGCTCGTTCGGGCAGCCAATCAAGTCCATGTTGCAGACAAATGGCTCAAAGGTGACAGGGTCTAGGCCAGCTACAATCGGTTCGACAAAGTATGGACCAAATCGCTTTTCATACAGTAAATTAGAGATCATGGAGCTAAAAGTTTTGGGATGAATCTTCCTGTCCTCCTTGAGCTCGTACAAGTTCAATCTGAATCTAAGTCTCTCCATGACAGTAATGGTATCTGTGGCTAGACCAGGCAGTCCCAAGTATAAATGTGGACCCATTTCAAATATCTTATCAAAGTCGCATGATATCGTTTGAGCTTGTACCCCAAATCTACGATCCGCAGCGATGGCGACGCAATTTTTGCCTTTCATCGCTATGATAGCACCTCCGTTGTATGCCAAGATACTCTAAAACAATTGATATAAAGTTATAAAATTTCAGATACCCTGTAAGCTCAGAAATTTCTCAACATTAATGGGAATGTAAGGTACGTTAATTCATTACAGAATGGTTATAGTTTCTGTCACACAAATATGCAGTGTCATCTGATGCACGGTTTGACATAAACCTAACCTAAAAATAAAACTAAACACTGCATACGATAGAATCTTGCAGTGATAATTATCTGTTGAATCAAATGACTTATGACTTATTGGTTTTATCCGAATTCTTACCATTTCTAAGGAATATCTTTGGCCTGGTTGTTGTGAATGCTCAGGACGCTGTTTCGTTCAGCAATCGTGCCGTCTCAGCAACTCGCAATCACAAACTAACTGATCTGGTGAGACCCATTTTACATCGTAATTTGTAGCCGCGGTACTTGACTCTGGTGGTGATTTCAGGAACGAATGCCTCACTACATTTCAGGGCATCCCGTACTTTGTGGAAAAACTTTCTAGACACCCCGCGCCCCTAGTTTTGGATTAACTGGGAAGAAAAAAATAATGGCCGTGTAATGTTATTGAAAAGTTTAAGGTAGATTATTTGGCTGTACATGTTGATTGGAAATGAATGAGTGGTTCGATTAGTTAAGGAATTAACCCAACACCGTTCCGCTGTATTAATACGTATGTAAGACGCGCAAGTTATAAGATTCGACGAACTGGCTCCCCAGATTCTAGAATCACGCATTTCAAATGTCATTTATTTTGCAACAAGGGGATGACTTGTCCACTCATATGAAATTTCACTATATTTTCAAAATTATAATCGCTGCTATATCGCGTTGCTTGAAATTCTGTTCTATTCGCGTACCCGAACTTCAAGCTTTCCTTTCGATCAAACCCTTCTATTTATATCAAACAACTATGTTTTTTGGTTACCTTGATAATCCATTACTCATACGGATATATTGGAAACTTCCAACGGCTAAGGACCTTTAAATTCCGAAAATCCGTTTGCCAATTGAGAATAGATGAAAATTCTCATTTCTTCTTCAATTTTCTGTTTGTCTACAATGGGAAAAACTAACGCATGAAATTATTTGAGACGTATGTAACCTTGAATTCCTTTCATCTCCATTGATTCTCATTCAATAACAGCTGTAAGTATAAATTATTCTCTCATCTAAGAGAAATCTTTATCACAGCAGAAATTTTTCAAAATTCTCATATAACAATATGTCGCAAAATGCGGCGCTCTATTTGTCAAATGTACACATATGCTTAATCACTTTGAAGAAAAAATTTTCAGTCATAAAAACGGTTATACATATAGAAAGCTTGTGTATTTAGATACATTTGTTTTAATGTGACAGTACTTGTTGGTGAGCTAGCATATATATCAAGCTAAGACAGATGTAGATCAGGATTGTTTAAAGTAATTCATTGTTATGGTTTGAAGTATAAAATGAGATATGTCACTGATGCTTGAAACATGGAGGAAAGCAGCGATGACTCTGCACTTGCGTGTAGTTTATAGCTATTATGTTTTGACCTCGCAACTTGGCTCACGAAATGAAAACATAGGACTTTTAGACATGAACGGCATCGAGACACTAAACAGTTTTCTTTTCATTTCCTGTATTTTTGCTCTGCTTAGAGTTTGAATTCATAAACATAATTGTGTATTTATACAGCAGGTACTTTGTCCGAATATTGACAAAATAGTTAATAGTAAAACTGCGTTCTCACCTTCGAATACCTCGTTTTATATGATCCACCACGGCATTATTCTCATTTTTAGATATCTCGCAGCTGAAGCTGTCATCTGCCATTTGTAATCCCGATACTTAGCATAAAAGAATTTCCTTGAGGAACATCCTGATATTATTGAACCTTGGAAAAGGTAAGCAGAAATAATAAAGAAGAATGTCGCTGAAACCAAAACGGGTAGACTTCTCTCAAACCTGGGATATTCTCCAACAAACTGTCAAAGGAGTCATCACGTTAGCCGATGTCCCCAGATCGACATGGAATGACAGATTTACGTACGTACATTTATATCTAAAATTGAGAACCAAGTATCAATTCGGCTTTCCATATTGCATAACAAATCTTTTCAACAGCGATGTGTATTCCCTGTGCGTTGCTTACCCTGAACCACTTGCCGATAGACTATATGATGAAACCAAGCACTTTCTCGACGATCATGTGTCAGAACTTTTGTTGGGGGTTTCCAAACAAGGGGACGCAAGTCTTCTGCAAGCATATCACAGTGCATGGACAGAGTATTCACAGGGAATCGATTACCTTCATCAACTCTATCTCTACCTCAATCAGCAACACATTAAAAAGCAAAAGACAACAGAGGCAGAAATAATATACGGGGCATCGTGCGCTGCCGCAGCAGATTACCAAGAGCAAATGGAGATCGGAGAACTTGGGCTGGATATTTGGAAACGTAAGATGATTACTCCCTTGAAGGAATCTTTGGTATCACTCTTACTAGCAGGAATTCATGGCGACCGATTGGGAAAAGCTCGACATGCTACCACTGACGTTATCTGTGGGGTCATTCAAAGTTTTGTTCGTGTGGAAGAATACAAAAAGAAAGGCCAGTTAGATGTACGTACAATAAGCATCTCTTGTTTTATTAGAATTTGTTTCAGCTTTTTCGCGATTGCTAACAATATCATATTGTTGGAAAGAATAAATAATAGCCGGTGTTGTTCTAGTCTTTGCAAAGCTAAAGTTGTTTCATACCTGTATCATTACCAACAATAATAGTCGTGCAAAAGCATTTTACATTGCTTCTACATGTTCGTGAAACTAATTTATATTCAAAAGTATTTTTCAATGAGATCCAAATTTTTGCAAAGTAAATATTCGCCGTTTTTCGTGCCAGTTATAAATTCAGTAAATATTCTTCTTTTCTTCACGTATCGTATCCTTGTAGTTGTATCAGCAAATTTTTGAAGAACCTTTCCTCGAAGATAGTGGAAATTTTTACGCAAGAGAAGCATCCGAGCTGCTCCAAAAGTCCGATGTATCTTATTACATGGAACAAGTGAGCTGGAGGTTTAGTCAGGAAGAACTACGCTGCCAAAAATTCCTTCATAGTAGTTCAGCTCCAAAGGTGAAGCACGTATTAATAAATAAGTTGAAACTTATGTTCACAACACGTCTCTTTAATAATATTAGATTAGTTTCAATAATAATATTAATTGGTAATGATTTCTAAAGGTGCGACAGTGCTGTCAGGAGAAAATGGTTGCCGCGCACTTGTCATGGTTACACACCGAAGCCGATGTGATGATTGAAAATGAGCGTAGAAGGGATCTCAGTTTTCTTTATCCTTTGCTGAGGCCATTGCCATCAGGCCTAGCGCCGCTTATTCGAAAACTTACAGCGCATATCACTCAGCAAGGCTTGCGAGCTATCGGAACTCTCCAAGGTGACAATGTGAGCATTTCCAAAGCGATCAAAGGTTGACATACATTCCGAGTAAAAAGTCAACAGCGCAAGTTTTCATCAGTCAATATTATTCACGATTTATGATACTAAGATCTTCTATTTTCATTCATTTAGGTTCACACGCAATTCGTGGAAAGCATGCTGGACGTCCATACCAAATACTATGAGCTCATTAAGGCTGTATTTAAAGGTGATCAAGCTTTCATTAGCGCCCTAGATAAGGCCTGTTCAGCCGTCGTTAACCATCAGCCTGCTTCTCGTCAGCCAGCACGTGCTGCCGAACTGGTAAATTTTCCCAACGCATTCCAAACGTGATTTAGGGACTTGTCTTGTGTATCCAGATGTAAAACTAATAGGCATTTTTTTAGTTGGCCAAGTACTGTGACTCCCTGCTGAAAAAATCATCCCGAGGAACGACAGAAGGTGACGTGGAGGAGAAATTGGCCCGGTCGATAACAGTTTTCAAGTACGTAGACGACAAGGACGTGTTCCAGAAGTTTTACGCTCGAATGCTCGCCAAGCGGTTAATCCATCAACAGTCGCAGTCAATGGATGCGGAGGAAGCTATGATAGACCGGTTAAAACAAGCATGTGGATATGAATTCACAAATAAATTGCACCGTATGTTTACCGACATGTCTGTCTCCGCTGATCTAAATACCAAGTTTTCATCCAATCTGAGGGAACGCGAAGGTCAGGGTCAAAAACAACTCGGAATCGGATTCGGAGTCTATGTTCTTCAGGCCGGTGCCTGGCCGCTCGGTCTTCCTCCCGCTCCCGGTCCTTTTCACGTTCCGCAGCAGCTAGAGCAGTCCATTCAGGCTTTCGAGACCTTTTACCACGCTCAATTCAGTGGGCGTAAGCTCACCTGGCTGCACCCTCTTTGCCAGGGTGAACTGAAGCTGAATTACTTGAAAAGGCCGTATCTGGTTACCGTACAAACTTATCAAATGGCGCTACTCCTGTTGTTCGAACAATGCGATACGTTGCCTTGCAAGGAGGCTGCCATGTCCCTTGGTGTGTCTCAGGAACAGCTCGAGAAGCACGTAGTCAGCTTGATAGACTGTAAACTTTTGAAGAAATCACCCGATGGCGAACTTGGCGAGGAGACGACACTCATGCTCAACTTGGACTACTCGAATAAACGGACGAAGTTCCGGGTCACAGCCGCTCTTCAACGGGAGGGACCCCAAGATGCAGAAACCACTCACCGCAGCGTCGATCACGATCGTAAGCTTTACCTCCAGGCTGCCATCGTACGTATAATGAAGAGTCGGAAACTCCTGCGACATAATCAACTTGTGCAAGAGGTAAGATTTGATGCGTTGAATAGAGTCGTTGTAAAAAAAAATTCGTAAAACAAATATCAAATCATTGACGTTGGTTTGCCTTTGGTGGATGATTATTATTTTTATGAGAACAATATTCTAATTACAAGAAAAATCTAACTCATACTAATTCGTTACCGCTACAATGGGTTACAATATTGAAATGTTTTTATCTGAACAACAATGACAATAACTCTTATTAATAACATGGACAATCATTCCAACAACTGAACAGAAGATTAAAGTTTGTCAAAGCAGCAAATAAACTACATATATTTTATTGTTACAGGTTCTTGGTCAGTCTAAAATTACTTTTGCTCCATCAATTGGAATGATCAAAAAATGCATCGAGGCTCTGATTGACAAACAATATATCGAGCGTACGGCGAACAGTTCGGACGAATATTCTTACGTTGCGTAACCTAGCTCCAATCCACCTTGCTAATTTATTTCAAGTAATAAGATACTCCCGTATGTCTTGTGTACTACGGCGCAACGTAAAGCGATTCATTGTTAGCAGGAGCAAGTAACTATGTGATCATCACTCTCTCTCTGTTACACAAGAATCATCTTGCATTGTAATCGCACGTCAGTTATCTGCCAAGGAAAATGAGATTCAGCCCAGTTAATGCAGCTGATTTGTAACAATGAAACAGGGCCAGGGAGTAACGTAAGAAACTTAACTACTCCTCAACCGATTAAAAGTAAATTAATTGATTAGGTAAAATGTAATATATACGCAACCAATAAAGATGCCGTTATTATTTTATCATCGGTCTAATGATTTCGGTAACAGATTCATTCTTTTTTTGTTGCTCCTGTACAAAGTGCTTCTGCAAGAGACAGAATATTCATATCCATGCCTGGTTTCAAAATTCAGTAATAGACGGTGAGGCAGAGCATAAGTCCGCCTATTCATATATATTCATACTTATATTTATCAGTTGATCTTTGTTTTAACCTTTTTAATTTGTTTTCTAATTATTAATTGAAGGCGACTTTGTGCTGCACGTACGAAATGAAATTTCTCACTGTACATTTAAGAAGTCAAATCACACAATGCTTATAATGCTAAATAAATTAGTAATCGCTATTTTAACGCGTATACAAATTTAATAATGTAAGATTTTTCAAATCTTTACATATTGTACTAATTTTATCTCAGCCAATCGTGATTAATATCATTGTGACCGTTACAGTCATCATCTAATTATTCCACACCTTGGGTTAGTGAAAAGTTCTGATCAGTTTAATTATTATCTCGCTCTTGTAATCGGAGTCGAGAAATTTGCTCTTCATTGTACAATAGTAAGGCGTTCGTTGTAGGATTGAACACACCGCACAACGTACTACACCCGCATCATTACGACCTCGGCGTTTTCAATTGTAACAGCTCAGGATCGAGCAAAGGATTATCATCGTTCTCCGATGGCTTGTTCATGTGATTCACTATGAGCGGAGATGGAGTCGCAGCGTTTCCATATGGAGAGAATCCAGCCCATTCCATGCCGAGATAAATCGGAGGTGGGCTACCCATCGGTGGTTCTAGCAGCAGATGATCCTGCGGCTGCTGTTGCTGCGGTTCTTGACAATCCGGAGACGTGATGTGAGCGGCCATGTGAGTAGCAGCCTTACACTGCTTCTCCTGCTTCCTCCACTTGGCTCGCCTGTTCTGAAACCAGACCTGCAAGGATTCGACGGCCTCCGATTATATCCGCAGTTACAGTTATACAGGATTTCATAACTGTACAAAGTACGCTTACTTGAACTCTGGCCTCCGTCAGCTGGATTCTGAGAGCAAGCTCCTCTCTGAAGAACACATCCGGGTAATGAGTCTTCTGGAAAGCTCTTTCAAGTTCTTCCAACTGAAAATTAGTAAACGTCGTACGATATCTTCGCTGTTTTCGCTTTCCCATTCCAGCCGCTGGCCTGTCATCGCCTCCAGGACTTGGTGAGGAAAAGTCGTATGCTGAAAAGCATATGTCGACAGACGTCAAAGGTGAGATTACACGAGTACAATCGAGTGATAAGTCGTAACATTATGCTGCGTAATTCATTTTCGTGAATAAGGAATGCTTATTTCATTAGGAAATCTGTTTATGAGTGTTAAACAGATTACTGCTAACTCTATTTAAGAAAAGGGTACTCTGCCGCTTAATGCACTTAGCAATAATTTAATTGAACGCTTCCCCAAGAGCCTGGTACTTAATTAAATAAAACTACCATTCCCAGAGAGACGTGTGTCCACTTACTGAATTTTGCAGGGAAGCAAACGGAGGAGGATTGAGTGCCCATCAGTCCAGCTAGAGTGGCCGATTGCAGATCACCAGAATGTATATCATCATTTGTACCATCAGCAGTAATAATAGAACCTGCTGAAACGAGAGGATCTCGAGGAGTCCCAACCAAAAATAACTGCCTGTTGTTATCTTCGACAGATTCCTCTTCTTTCAAATCCATTTTTATCCAAGTCTTTTCAATGGTATAATATCAATGAATTTATTGAAGCTAATTTGATTTGTAACTGACTTTTACTTCGCTGAGGCGATGCCCCAAGTAGAATAGGCTGTCGGTAATTGAATCACCCTGGGTTGAGAACAACGTTTCAACCCCCCGCTCAAACAACTCTGGGGCTCTACCTTTCTTTTTCTCTTTTATTTTATTTCCTGTGTATATGTATATTTTTTTTTATCCACTACTTACTTACACCTGTGCAAGGTAGACTGAGCAGGGGATTGTATTTTCAACGGGAACTCCAAGGGGGGTAACGAAGCCCTACTCGTGCCCCGCATATCGCTTTGCCTCAGCTCTACGAATCAATAATACACAAGGCAAACAGACCGAAATGTATATCTGGCTTTTACTTCAGTTTAAAGCATGTCAAGAAATAAATTAATACCATCCCACAGATTGAACAGCTTCACTGCAACCCAAAGGGGTGACGAAAAATTGTTCATTTCACCGCTGGCCAACCAGTGATTACCATTTTAAAGAACCTTGCATTATAAGCAAGTTCTCAATTGATTAAATATTTTAAAATTTACTTTGAAGAGAAGGCTAGCATTATTATAAAAGAAGCTATTGAATGCACTTGAGATAATGTCTGAAGCTTTGATACGGACTCAACTGACGAGATGTTACTGTACTCACAGAAAAATTCTTTGACTGTGGGGTAAATATTTGTTTACTTTTGAATAAACTGTTGTATGTTATTGTTATAATACCGTTTATTACTAAGTGCAGTGTATCACAATGTATTTACAAAAATATGCCAACAGAGTTTCCAGTATTATTGGTTATTTTAAAAAATGCTTTGTGCTTGGATAACTCATAGCTGGTGCTGCTGATAGTAAAGACTTAGAAGTACATACGTTTATATACAATTAATTAATAATTAAATATGATAAGTTGTAAATCAATAAATACAGAAGCATGTTTGAATTTTATTACAGCCAATAATACGCTATTGTTTGTAATATTTTAAAGTTTCATTCCAGTCGCGTTTTTGTGAAAGAAGTTTAATTGGATAAAAAATCTTATGGTGTCAATGTCATGATTATGATTTTCTCATTATTATCGTCATTGTTTTTGTTGCTCGTATCAACAAAATCTTTGGATTGGGTGAAAGCTCCGTTTAGAGAAAGTCATGAGATCAATGTTAATTCTTCTTGTATTATCAAGGATTGCTACCGTGATGAACATTTAATGCTGACTGCTACTAGGTTTTTCTATTAAGTAGCTCTACGTTCGCTGTTTTTGAGCTTCTTTCTGTATTCCTTGGTCCCAGGGTGGTTCAAATTCTCAAAGTCGATTTAAATGCTCATTCTCCTAGATGTAGAACAGGCGAACACGGCTAGTAGACAACAAGAGATCGTCGTCAAAGAACTTTGTTTCAATAACTAAATTCCCACTAAAACAAGAAAACACAGCAACAGAAAGTAGTCAAAAACTTGAAACATTTTTTTTAAATCAAATTTTCAGATCAGAATTAAGAGCAAAGGAGTTATACTTTAAAATGTTAGCTGGCATCATTTGGCTCTCTGGGGCTGCTTCGATCAGAGTCTGCCAAGTGTTTGTGCTGCTAGGAATGACGAAACCGAATTCAAAGAACCATTCTTCAAGACAACGTCCTTTGAACAAAACCTTTTGCTCCAATCTAAAGCGCTCCATTGGTTCGGCGGAACTGAAATTGATCTCTCGAGATACCGCCCGGCATCGCAAGATTTTTTTAGGAACTCGGGCTTCGTGTTCAACTTCTGGTACAGACCTGATATGAAGAAATGTAGTACTTAAAGATAGGTTCTCAATTCTTTGGAGAACCAGGTGAAATCTTTACTCACAGGTCCTCGTTCCCTTGCCAAAGTATTTTTCCACTGTCAGCATCACGCAAATTCATCCAATTACTGTTTCGACAGCAATTAGCAGTCAAGGACTAATCAATACAATATGACAGATATTCTCTGATATTCATCTAGATACTTAGTACGGTTTCAAGATTCTACTGTGAGTGAACGACACGAGCAAACAAAACTGATCAATTACGGGCAACATAACCTACCTCAAGCTACGCACGATTATTCCATACGGATCGAAAAACTATATTGAAAGGATACACTTGAAATCCCTTGAGAATTTCTTCAGCTCGTAACGGCATTTTTGCAGATGCCCAGGCTCTTCTTTTCACAGAATTAAACTGCAATTTACTACGAAAACAAAATAATGACAGCTCGATGAAGAACTATCGACCGTCCATATCTCGCAGGACTCGTGAAACCTCGGAAATGGTCGCCTATAATCGGAAACTTTCCTCGTTCGAATCTGTAGTATGCATGGTCTGCATGGTAGTATGCAATTATCTCTATGTGAGTATGCAAGTTGCGCGCGCGCGCGTAATTCAGGTTGCCTAGCGTGGGGCGCGCGCTCTTGCAGCCAAAAAGCAGGGCTGAGGGTTGGAGAGATGCCGCCGCTATGTCGACTCTGATAAATTGGCCGTAAATATCCGTGCTTGTCAGTCAAGAAATACCGCAGTGATTACGTATTCGTCGGAAACTTGAAACACGGGTCGTAATTGCCGGGAGACGTACAGATTTTACGATGTCGACGTCGAGCGCGCGCTTGGATTGTTTTAATACAATGTTAAGATTAAAAATCTCTGCCTAAAGTGAGTAAGAAATTGGAGAGGGAGGCGAGAGGACGGGAATTCGGGGATTCGAGACGGGATGGCAAACACGGGGAGCCTTGCCGCCGATGGAGACGCCGATGGGCCGTTGGTCTGCGGCGTCTGTCACAATTATTACAACGAGCCCTGTCTGCTGTCATGCTTTCACAGCTTCTGCGCCCAATGTCTGAGGGGGCCACATCCCGACGGCAAAGTCTCATGCCCCATTTGCGGGTACATATTTCTATTAGATCTAACGTATTATACCTATGTATATGTATACGCATTGATTTATATTGTATCAATTACAACCGCTCCCACTCATACGCGTTCTACATACCTACGTCAACATGGCTACGAGCTTACCAATCTATACTCCCCATTTCCATCTGCCAAACTCTTTGAAGATTTTTATGAACAATTGCCGGATTCCAAATTTACGTGATGCTTTCGATGTTAATTGTCTACTCCTTTAAAACGGAACCTCACATTTCTCTTTACCCTTACAGATCTACACGGCGATTGATGACCTTTCACCTCTCTTTATTGTTTTCAAAACGTCAATATTCTTACCCCAACGTTGTAGCAATTAACTTATGCACAATGGCAATATTATTATTATTATTATTCCTATTATCATTATTTGTTTCTAATAGAAACATTTATGAATATCCCATTATTTTATCACAGAATACAACAGTACAATTAGATAAATTTATCATAGTCAATTTTTCAATATTTTGTGGACGAATTTTTATATGATTATGCATGTAAACAACTGAATGGCGAGAAGTATAAACATGGATTTTTTTGTTGTTTATTCGCACCTGATACCGTTTTTCTGCATAATTATTACAGGCAAGTAACCCAGCTGAAAGAAGGGGCACAGCTTCCTCCACCAGACTACCTGATGCGTCAGCTGGTTGAGCTGGCAAACTCAGAAAATCCACCATGCGCCAATTGCGATAAACGCGATAAAACTACAATGTTCTTTTGTACAACTTGCGGTTTGTATGACCGATTTCTAGTAACAAATAATTTCAATCTACTGGTCTATTGGCAATTTAATGCGTTATTAGTAAAAAGTAATGCTTCTGATAAATGTATATTCTAATGAAATAAATTCACCAAATAGGTCAAGCGTTGTGCAACCACTGCAGGGAACACACACATCGAGCAAAGATGTTTTCGAGCCATGATGTCGTCCACATGAGTAAATGTGCCAAAGATACTCAGAGGAAATGTGCCACGCATGGAGAGCAGTACATAATGTATAGTCAAAGCGCCAAGTGCATGTTATGCGCAACATGTTTCCGGGACACACCGGCCGATGCGAGGCTCCACTGCGTCGACATTGACGGAGCGTGGCAGCAGGCTTCAAAGAAAATGGAACGTGCAGCAAACTCTATTTGCGAATTGCAGGCTGGCGTACGTGATGGACTCAGAGCTTTGAAGTCTCAATTGGATGAACTACGACACAGCTTGGAAACTGAAAAAAGATCCTTGAACTCTTACTGCCAGGGAATGCAGGAGGCTGTAGCGAAGACCCACTCGTCTGTTCTCTCCGAGATTCAGAGACAGTTTGAGACAAAAGAGCGATCCGTCAGGGCCCAGCTGCTTTCCTTGGGTGGTGCTCTTCCTGTTCTTCAAACACACCTCATGCTCTGCACGTCATTCACCAGCAGTGCTACCAAGTATCAATTTCTTGAACTCGCTCACTCGATGCTCGAAAGACTTGGACGAGTCGCTCAGCTTGGCCATCCTACTCGCCCCCCTCTACTGGCTGGGCATTTGAAGACAAATTATCGTGCAGAGTTCGCTCGTGTTCTTCATCCTTATGTTGGCTCAGTTCAGAATACCAAGGATTCACTATACGATCAAACTCACTCTGTCACTCCTGCCGAGTCTCAGCATGCACAGGTACCTCTTGGTTCTTCTCCCCTTTGAGAGTTCCGCAATCGAATATTGATTTTTCCCAGGGCAACAAGAGTCTGCAAAGACCTCAGACGAAAGGAAGCGGTGACGCCGGGCCGTTTTCCAATCATTGCCGCAGCTTTGACTCCCAGTTGAAAGAGCTTAGCCAGCAGTTAGTCGCAGTAAAGGAACGTCTCAGCGAATTGCATCGTGACGTGGCTCTTCTTAGACGAGCAAACACTCCACCCTTAGGTACACGCTATGACCATGTAGCTAGAGACTGTCGCTTACTGGAACAGCAGCTGGAATCGCATCAGCTTGAGCTTGAGCGATTGAGAAATGTTTTCGATGCTCTATGGGAAGAGCAGCTTTGCAGAATTCACATAGAAAAAGAGATTTTCCATTCGCAGGTATGGTCTTGTAATTTCTATTTGAAACAGCAAAAAGTTTTACAGCAAAATATCATATGTTCACGATGGTAAATTATTATTTTATATTCAGATGAACGACATTCTTACATTAAAAAGTGAGGTGAAACAGCTCTCCACACTTGCTCAGCAATTGGAGCCCTTTGTTAAGTCATTCTCAGCTGGTATGAGTGCAGGAGAAGCAAGTATCACTGCCTCCGAAGCAGCTGGTCATCAGCACCTTCAAGTTTTGCTGGATCATCTCGCCCGCCTCCAATTACAAGAGCCACCTCAGTCTCAGCAGGCTACGCACACCAAAGACTGTCGCCATCCGCGAAATAATTCTACCAGCGCTGACAATGCACTCTACATGAAGGGTGATTACATATATTGTTAACTATCTAATTCCTTTCAATGAATTTTTGATGAAAATCCTAATATCTTCACAGAAGCAAAAGAGATACCAACACGCTGCCGAACCCCGTCTGGAGGTGTTGGAGCTGTGCTGGATTCGAGTGGAAACATTGTAGTTTATGGAAATGCAAAATCATCGGACTCAAAACGCGGAGTACTGAGTCAGCTTATAGAGAAAGCGAGGACAAAGGAAGACCGGAAAAAGTCGCCCGGACGAGAAGATGGAAGAGATCGAAGTCAGACCCGTCGATCGCGAAAATCTCCAGACAATTCAAAGCCAAAAACACCGCCAGGACATTCCTCAGGAAGTAAAGTTCGCTCGTTATATCGTTCCTTGAAAGGAGGCGGAGGCGGGGATTCGTCTGCGGAAATGGTCGACCAGGTTGTCAGCTGCGCAGAGAGCCAACAGCAACAACAGTTGCAGACAGCTGCTGCAGAGGAAAGCGAATACCAAAGAATATCGGAGGCCTCGACCATCGGAGAGGTGAAAAAACGCGTACAGGCGCAGATCCATGCCGTCCCTGCGGAAGAAATCGTAACACCGAGTAGCAAGGGTGTGAAAATATATCCAGCTAGCGACTCCGAAGACGTGTTCTACACGACAGGGGAGAAAAGTGGAAGCGAGGCGAGAAGACGGCGCAGAGCGAGTTGCGACAGCCTGAGCACAACGGGATCGGCAAACAGTAGACGATCTAGCATAGGAGAAGGTACTAGAGGTCAGACCGTGCCGGATGATAGGAAGACTTTGGTTTTATTAATCGGCCCTTCGCCCGCTCCTTCAACTCTGGTGCAGAAGCAGCGATCCTGGGAAACGTTTCCGAGACCCAAGAGCAAGCGGGGAGGAAACGACAGTAAGCCTGAGATTGGTCAGCTGAAAAAAGCAGATAGCTTTGAAGGACACGAGGAAGCTGTCCGCACGCTAGTCGCCGCTGTTCAAGAGACGCGGTCACAGCTACGGCATCATCAACATCATCATCACCGGCATCATCGCAAAAGCAAAACAAATTAGAGGAACTTCTTCTAAGAGCCAGGTATATAAGTATCGAAGATTCGGCTCTATCGTTATCTTGACCTCTGTAGAAAATATTAACATCGGCATAGAGGCTTCGAGATAAAAAGGAAGATAAAAGTATGACCGCTTTGTTAATAATTTTGGCCCGACTATCGATCGTTGACATCAGGCATTTTTTTAGGCATTTATCCGCCAAAACTGCATTGATTATTACTTATACCGAAGTTTTTATATTATAATCGTATTATCCGTTGGACGCGCAAATCTTGGCGTTCGAATAACATGTTAATTGGATTAATTTCTAATAAACTTAATGATAGATTATAAAATGGAAATTGATATATTATCTCTGTAAGGTTACACCAATAATTGAAAGACATTAGGTGTTAAGAAGCAAAATTTCTACTGTTGAATTTTTGTGGTAATTGAAGAGAGAAAATGGGTTGAGAATTGATGAGTTTTTTTTTACCACTATAGCAATGGATATATTTGAAATAGTTGTTCTATATTACGACTGATGTTTATAAATGAAACACAGCTTGGACGAACTAATAATAATTAGGAATTTGATTCATAATCAATAAGTACGAGCAGTGAAATCCTGCGCAAAGTGATTCCAATTCGAACTAACTAACTATAATCAGTTACTTAGCTTCACGTAATCAAATATCACTTCTGATCTCAATCCCAGAGAACATATACGTATGTATTCTATATGTAATACGTATGGCATGCATATATTGTAGACGTACAGTATACGTCTCGTCACCACGTGGAAAATAATAGATACATGAGAAAAATAGATAACTAAAAATAAAGCAAGACATAATTCAATTGACATTGTTTAAAATCTAATTACAGAACATTTGATGAAACTACAAATTAAGCTTTTTGCCACTACAGTTTACGGATTTGAAATTAATGCTATTGAACTCATCTTATTAACAGTTGATCTTGCAACAGATTTCAGCTAAACTGAAATTTGTGCTTGCATTGTTTAGAATTTCTTCGATCATTCAGAAACAATCTAATGTTAGTATAGTACAGCGACATGATCGCGTGACACCCTCCTCTACAATTAGTTTTCGAACATTACCTTCTTATGATATAATGTAACGAAAATTATGCATGTAAACTGTTTCATTATGTACAAGACGGTTAAGTAATTAATATTATAAAATAAATCTAGTTAGTATAAAGAACACTGCCAGCCAAGGTATATTACGAATTTAATCGAAGATATTAATATCACGGGGATGCCTAATTTGAAAAAAAAAACGTATAAATTATTCGTATTGCCAAAGCTAACGCGCACTGCACTACAATTGTCGTTATTCGTTAATGTTATCAGAACGAAATGATACACACTTAAGGTTGTCAAATTGGTATACATATGGTAAACTGATTATTGTAACGAATAATTATAGGTAGCAATGATGACTAATAACGTTACCAAAGAAAGAGTGAGCCTATGTGAGGGGGGAGAGAGAGAGAGAGAGAGACAGAGAAAGAATGAGTGAGTGAGTGACTGAGCGAGCGTGCGTGTGTGTGAGAGAGAGAGAGATATGGATGTACACATCCCACACGAATGCTGTCTTATTATTACAATAGTATATAGGTGTAATATTGTATCGTAAGCGAATCAAGGAATCAAAAAGTTTGGAACTGCAAGGACGTTATTAATATTATACAATAAGTTCTAACATATACAAATATGTATATGTAAGAAATGTCATACCGCCGATATATTAAACTAAAATATACTATTGAATGAATACAGAAGAATCGTTGTACTTATTTTTTCCTAATGGCGAAAACCCGGTATCCGTGACTCTGTCTGAAGATCCCATTTTTTCGAAAAGAGAAATGCAACCACATTAGTCCGAATGTACATCTTTATTTAAAGAAATACAGTTGACATCGTTATATTTATTTATTTCTTCATTTATATATAATATGTCGTTTAGGTGTACACCATATTTTAATTTACTCTTCCTAGCCTGTGCAGCGTGTATGCGCATATTTAGGTATGTGTAAATATCTCCTATTGCTAATATTGTTTCCTTTAAAAAACAATATCAATTGCAGTATAACGAGGTAATTTCAATTTAATTTTCTCTGTGCCACCGACCAAATGACGAATGATCAGTGTATAGTAGCAAAACATCGAGCAGCCGCGTGTATTCTGATTAGTATCTTACCTTCGGTTTATTATTTTATAGAATTTGCGCTAGCCATACGATATAATTAAACACTTCAGCGTATATTACCAATATTATCATAACCATAATAATAATAATAATAATAATAATAATGATAATCATAATAAATTCCTTACAATTAATATTGTTAATTATCTTATTAGTTAACACACAATCAGTAATGGGAGGGAATTTTAGTCGGCCTATGATAATATTCGAACACGGCCTACCTATTCGGTGATTATTCATAGTATTATTAGTTTTAATGTTTAATTATTATATTTTTACGTTTACGTATTCGTGTGTGCACGTGTTTGTCTGTGTGTGTTAGATGCCTGCATGGCGTGTCTTTTCTTCCATGCGATGTCTCATGTATGTATGTGTGAATATTCATTTACATATACGTATATATATAATATGTATACGTATACATGTATGATAATATAATATATTATTAGCTCCCTACAAAATACAATAATACATTACAAATTCAAATTTTTTATTTTTACTTTATTTTTTTTTTTTGTTGTTATTTTTGTTATCTGCAAATAGCTTAGATATATTTATAATGTATAATATATATAATATATTTATATATGTATGTATGTGTATATTATAGTGTCTAGTTGGTTTGTTTCTCTGTTGTTAATCATAGTTAGTTATTCATTAAGTACATCCTTATAGGTGCTTAAGGGACACCTATCTACCAAGTAGTAAGTCAGTAGTTAATTAATTTATTGTATCGAATTCTTGTCAGCTGCAAAACTATCGACAAACGTGAATTTTACGAGGGTACGAGACGCCAGAGACGGAATAAACTTTAATTCTGATTCACTTTACATCCAATTGCTTCGGACAATAGTTTCATTATATTGAAGGCGCAGTTAATTTTTGCGTTTTTCTTTCAATGCTTTCTGGCTTTGTTTCGGAGATCTTAGATGTAGCGCTGCACAATTCGTTGTGCAATGTGTATAAGAAAAAGAAGAGAAAAAACAAACACTGGTCGACAGTTATTAATAATAGTAATTTGTTGATCGAGCTGCCGCGAATCACATAACTTGATGAAAAGAAAAAGTCTTTTTCAATGAAGTTAATAATAATTAAAAAATACTGAAAGAACGCATGAATAAGTATATCGTTGCGTTTTTTTTTTTTTTAAATATTTGCTCGATTTTTACTGGTCATGGTATTTAAAAATTATGGAAATGAATAAATAAATCGTTGCTACATGGGAGATCTCGTAACCAAGACTCCTTTCTCCTAGCAGCTGATATTACAACAGGCTGCTGCTTTTGTTACCATTCTCGTATAAAAATGATATGATATGCACGTTGGAAAAATAAATTGTCTCAATAGTTTCTATGAATATAGATAATAGATTTTCCATACCAAGTGTCCGCTCGATCCGAATACATTATATAGGATATTTGACACGCTTCTTGGTACAGCAGCGTCTATAAATCAGCACGTTTAGTCGTGTTTAGTATCTTGTAACTAAAAACTAAGAGATTGAAAGGTGATAGTTCAAAAGAAACAGGATTAAGACAAATTCTTACGCCTTAGAAATCAAAAGTAGAAAAATAAAAATTAGAATGCAAGAAACAGGCAAGCGTTAAGACGCCACAGTGACTGAAAGTGCTGTCAAACGAAAGAAGCAACGAACGATTTTTCATTTAAAAATTTTTCCTGCCACTATTCATGCGGTAATACTATAAAAAAAAATATGCGTCGATGAGGATACTAGTAAGACCTTATACAAAAGCTTCAATGTTAAGAGTATAAAAAGAAAGATAAATAAAAAAAGAACTATCTAAAATTTAAGAAGCTTCCTATCCCGACTACTAATTACCATCAATTAATAATATAAATCGTCTATTTTTAAATGCGTGTTTGTACCCAATAAGCTGGGTATCGATTGCGTGTGTTAATTAATGCGCGACGTTACGGCGATGGCGCTGTGTTGCAGGTATACTAATAGTTAGTAAATTCAGCTCTCCCAAAAGGGCTCTCGCGTTTGTCTTAAAAGTGTAAAAGGAGTACCTGCGACGAATGAAAAATCGGCTAAACAATTCGAGACAAATACACGCCGGTAAATGCTACCTAGCGGGACGGACATCTATCGCGTATGTGAAAATACGCGTCTTCAACGATTCTTTTAAAATTCAGAGAGCGACCAGCCAGTCGACTCTCAAACCGACATTTAACAATCCAATAAATCAATTCAATCATGCAAACTTTGCTTTTGATCATCAATTACGATCATACCCTGTAGGAACTGTGCGTGTGTAAAAATCTCGCGGATTTTAATACATGTGTCGGGGGATTCTCTTCTAACGGGCATCAATTTTTCTTTTCTGCTCTTCTATGACGATAGCTTGTACAGCAATTTCGTGATTACCCATGCAATAATTTACCCCTAAAAAAATTATAAAGACGTCACTATGCCGAAATTCACCGTGATCATCAGACGAATCAGAGTTTCGAGCTAATTGATCAGAAACTGACGTTTACTGCAAGTATTTGCAACAATTCGATGTAAGAAAAAATAAATAAGAAAAAGGGTTAGCATATCGACGATCAATAGAGCAAAACAAAAAACAAAAACAATACAATGGTAAATTCTCTGCGTCTCCAGGACACAAAAAATTCGGCAACAAAGTTAAGAAGCAACCGTAATCTCAATCAGCAACGTACTCCTCTTAACAAAGGTAAAACAGCGAGACACAGAAATGGAAAGCAAAGAATTAAACGTCACGATGATCCCATTCTAGATCATGGGGAGAATTATGACGGTGACGTTGACTGTTGCTGGGTTCGCATTCGTTCTCGCAATCACTGCTATCAAGGTCCTCATCCCTGTATGATGCGTCGTCTGAATCCGAGCTACCAGATTCCTCGGCATCCTCGTCTCTCTGAGCTGCATGACGTGAAGAGTTGCGATGATCGGCCAATCTGTCCATCGGATTGACGGTAATTGCCAGCGCGGAATCGTCCCAAGCCATTTCAGTTTCAGCAGCCAATTCGTCGCCGGCCGATCGTCGCCTCTTAGCCGCGCCTCTGACACGCGCAGCCCCGACGACAGCCATCAGTAAAAGAAAGCCTACGCACGCAGCAGCAACTATGGTTACCGCATGGCTCCCCCCAGCTCCAGAAATCGTCCGCCCTCCTTCCCTGAGGGTCGTTGTGGCATATTCTTCAGGAATTTCAGCGTGATGTGGAGATAACTGTGCGTGACCAGGCGCCGGCTCAAGAATTCTGGCCATCGGTGGATCCCCGGGGGTCGGAGGCGGGATAGGTGTACTTTTTTCTTTGGGGTGAATCACTGCCAGAGTTTGAATGTACTCGTTGCTGGCGAACCGTCCGCTCAACTCTGAGCACGTCAGTTTGAAAACTCTGTCGAGATAATAGGCGGGCTTCCGGTTTGTGTAAGTAATAAATCTGATCAGCTGCTGATAGTCGTAAGGCGTGTCCGCACCTGAGAGGACAACACCGTCACGATCCACTCTGGCTGTGATGGAGTTAAGACGACGTAATGCGTCACCTGGCAGGCCCAAGCTTTCGTGGTCCGGATTCAGGCTTGGGTAAACGCTGACGGCGCAAGCGTCGAGCCTCGCAGCTGAGCCAGCGGTGACCCTGGCGTCGGGAAAAACTCTGACACCCAGACGGAAGTCCGCATATTCTCTGGCAACGTATCCCGTGCCATTTACAGTTATCCCGGGCCTCGGCGGCGGGAGTACGGTCACGTAAGATTGGACGGAAGGAACGGCAAGGGGCTTAGCTTCGCTGCCCTCGCAGAGGATCGTCGTATCGAGGCGGAAATTTCGGCGACCAGGGGTCGGGAAGCGACGGGAATTCGAGTATCCTATGCGGCGTAGGAGGGTCTCGATGTTTGTGCGGTTGTCGCCGTCAATACTGACGTCTGTTAGGTCGGAATTGGCCAGGAGTTGAGTACCGGGTTGCAAAAGATCCATCGGAGGGACATGCAGGCCTTCCTGGCAGCGACGGAGGCAGGACAATACTTCGGGTCGTTCGTTCTTACCTACTAGCACGGAAAGCCCGGCCAAGTACCCGCGGAAATGGTGCTTTGTGCGATTGTCAGAACCTTGCCAGCAGGCTCCAACTACGAGAGTGGTGTTTATACCCTTGGCCGGATGCAGGGGCCAGTCGTCGATGACTTCTGGATTCTTTTCATCCGAATGACGCTCCACGCCATCGACGAATAAACTTACTCGGGGAAAATCGACTTGGACGGCGTAATGATGCCATCTGTCATCACAGACCTGATCCAGCTTCCAACGCCATTCAGCCGGTCTAAAGATGTTCGGATCTCCCTCGGAAAAGTCACGCCTGAGCAGTAAAATCAGTCGACAATTTCTCACGAACAGTGCGTAGTGATGCCTGTTCATTTCTGGAAAAGTAATGAAATAATTATCATCAGTAATGTACAGTGAATTCCAAGCTAAAAAATGGAAGCTTGATTTGTTTGATGAAAACGTGAAACAGAAGCTCTGAATTGGATCTAGATCAGGTTTGTTAATTCCTTGTGATAATTGCATAAAATTCTTACTGTGATCGTCAGCGGCACATAAAATATGTTCCTTAACGTGAGGATCCTGTCTGGGACGTGGCCGGTGCTTGACCCAAACACCGACACTAAATTTCTGAGCCAAGGCGTGATCGAGCACTTCGTTGGGAACAATGGCAGCAGAGCTAGCACCATCAAACTCGAATATTTCGTCGGCTTCCCTCCCCTCATCTCTGGAGAGTGACGAAGTCCAAGGCGTGGAAGGTCCCGGAGTGGGCAGAAGGTCCACGCTGTCTCTGGCGGCGCCGCATAATTTCCGCTGGCTCCTAACTCCGTATGTATCTCTGTCGCAGCCTTTTCCAATATGATCGGTTGCCAGAGTGAGGGTTGCGCGCAAGTTTCTCAGTACACAGGGAGCGTCGCAAAGCTCGAGCCTGGCTGATGGAAGAAGGGGTTGAGGTCCAGCTCCAGCGGCATAATCAACTCTCTCAGGGATTCCTCTCCAGCCAGGGGAACAGACACGGTTTACTTTGATGGTAACCATGGCCGGAGCGGACTGCTTCATACCGCAATCATAAGCAACTACGCTGAGGATATGATTGTGAGATCTTTCATAATCCAATGGTTCCGTGTTACGGATCGCTCCCTCGTTGTCGATTACAAATGGTTGGTCTGCGGTTAGGATCTCGTACTTGCACACATCGCCAAACTTCGGGGTGCAATCGCGATCCGAAGCCTCGACACGCACCACTTCCTCATAGAGCCGACCTTCATCAACTGCGCTCACATATGCGGGTTGAAGAAACTGTGGCGCGTACTCGTTAACGTCTACGACTGTTATGTGAACTGTGGCGCTAAAAAATTGTAAGGGATTCGTTTTTCAAATTATTCATGTATAACACATTAATGTGGGCAGCACTGCTTCCAAACATCTTTCAGGTAATAATGAATAAACTGCATATTTTGTTGAATAAAGCCCGTTGTTAATTTTGCCTAATTCAATGTCATGTCATGTATCATTGACAAAGTATCCTACATTGCAAATCTAAGGAATAGTGACCTAATACTGGCTGAAAAAAGACGAGTAGATTTTATTTTTAGTGATGAGCAATTTGCAGAAACAAGTAGCGCTTGACTCATGCTACATTTCATTTCCCAGAACTTCTACAAACAAATTGCCAGGTTTGACTTAGATTGTTTCAACAAATACAAGTATTCAATTTGAACCAAGAAGACACAAAACGGATTGACCCACGTCAAATAAGGTGCAATTGCTTTTTGATAACCAATTCATATCATTTCGTTTACATATCGTACTTTTCAGATTGTGCTCCTGAGCATCCGATGGCAGCTATATCGAATTTGTAATTGCGCCTCTTCTCACAGTTCAAAACTCTTAGAGTTCTGAGTTCGGCAACTCCGTTGTCCTTGAGGACAATCTCGAATGGGGCTTCTCCATGATGTTTGTTTGCTATGCGAAATGAACAGACTTTCCCACCTGTTGCACGAATTTGAGGGGTTACTTCGACCAGAGTTTCATTTTCTTTAACCAGACCATGGTATCCGCTGTCCAGATTTTCCAGATCCAGTCGGGGTACTGTCAAAAAAATTCAACAAAATTTAAGCAACAATTTTTTGGTAGTAAATTAAATGTAAAATGACGTATGTCTCTGACGGATCGAACAAGGAAAAAGAAGGTGAAAATGAAATATCTCTTTGAAGTGAATAAACGAAAAACTAATTGAATAAATCAGAAATAAGGCAAAAAAGAACAGTCCTCAAACTGATCAATGTTATGGATAATATAATTGAAGTAAGTCAGACTGTCGCGAGAAACACACTAGAAGTCTAAAATGAACGTTACACCTGGAATCTATCGATGGTCGTTTTGGAGCATTGTGAAACGAATTTATCATTCAAAACTTAAAATGAGTATAATAAGTAATACGGGATTAGTATCCAGATGAAAATTCGCCGCAACCATGACGAGTTTATGAGAAGAAGAATAAGTGAAAGAGACGAAAAGTATTTGACGAATTTGAGGAAAAAAGATTCGGAGATTTATCCCCGCTGCGTTAAATTCACGGCGTCTACAGCAGCGGCCCATCGCTGTAAGACAATACAGGTAGCGAAATGGATACCTGTTTAAATCATAACGACATCAATCGTTGTAAATTAACTAATATGTGTATTTAGGAATAAAGCGAGAAAGGAACGCAGGCGACAGAAAGGAATAAGGATGAGCGAGCGAGAGAAGGAGAGAGAGAGAGTGCAAGTGCGAGAGAGAGAGAGAGAGTAACATTCGGAGGACCACCAAGGGAGAGAAATCGAGGACATGAGAATATCACCTCCATGATTGCCGTAAGATGACGGCGACGGGTTGAACGGAAGACTGGCTCGCGAATTCCCGACTACTAGGAAAATCAGGCCCGCAGAGAACAGCGAACCGAGTAACATTTCGTCGGTTGTATTTACGACTTGATTAGCGAGCAATTGTCAGTAATCACTCTGTTCGAATGGTCGCAAAATCACTTTTAAAAAAAATATATTTCTAGAAGCGCATCGCAACGGCCCCACTCTAATCGCGGCACACTACAATCGCGTAGTCAATATTTGAGTGGAATATCGATTCGCCAGAAATTTTCGTTCCAAGGTTTACTCGCCGACAGCGCTGGGATCGCTCCCCCCCCCCCTCTTCAATGCGCGGAGCGCGCTGGTTTTATTATTATTATTACTGTTGTGATTATTGTTATTATATTGAACGCGCGCAGTTCCAATTCATTTGATAGGTGCCAGCGCGATATAGGTATGTATACTGTGCAAGGTTGGCGAGAGAGGTGACGCCGCGTTCGGTTACCCCGATGCTATAACGTATATTCTCCAGCACACAGATTCACGCACGAAACGCTTATCAATTTTTCATCGTCCTATCTCATTGGGGTTGCTAATATATTTTAGCCCCGACATTCAGACGAAAGCTTCGAGTTCCTCGGCGTTGCGGATACAGCGACTGCAAAAACAGGAAGTTTAAGTCCAAAGACCGCACCAGAGACTACGAAGATTTCGATAGTGGTGTAAAAATCTATCGAGTTGCACCTGCGCCGTTGCGTATGCCCCACCAAACCTCCCCGTTCCTTATAATCAAATCGGTCCTTTATCGACCAAACAACGCGTATTAATGCAAATAAAAACTCCAGGGGAGAGAGCCTCAAGTTCTACGTTGATTGCGAACTCTGGACGATTAATTCGTGTATCGCGTGTCGTCGATTCTCGCATTGCTCGTTAGGCCGCATTTTGTTTAGTTCATTTGGATATACACTGTATTGACTGTATTTATCGACCAAGTTTTAGGAGTATTTTTTAGTCACTTTAAAATTCTATATTTTTTAGAGGTATGATTTATGTATATAAATAGTCAACACGTCCAGTGGAGTTTCCGAGTAACTGCCAACTCCTAAAAGAGCCAGGCCGGTTCTCTAAAGGTTGAATGGCTTATTGTTAAATCAAATTAATCGAACATTTGAATTTCCCGCGATCATAGACTGTAGACGTGTGACGCGCAACTTTAAACGGCATCACGAAGAGGGCGTCCACATCAATTTAACTGCGTAAATGTAGCAGACGAATTAACTCGTGTACCTTTTTCAGTTTGCCAAATGGGCGATCAATCTGTTAGAGATACCACGGGATGTTGAGAATATCACGTTGTACATGTGATAAAAAAATTTTCTGTTTATGGGCTTTCAACTTATCATTTCACTTGTGCGGAAATGAAAGTAGAGCTGCATGGAATTCCGTAGTTTAAAATGGCCCCCACCATAAGTGAATCGGTTTAAGTTGGAGACGTTCCGTTCGCTCCATTTCACAACTTTCAAAACAATCACAATGTGTCACAATTATGCCTGACCTTCGAAAAGAAATGTCAATGTCAAACAATTTTTGACGTCAAAATAGCCACTTTCCAGGTGAATAAAACAGTTACACACTTTGTTCTCAGTTCATTAGATTGTTTGTTCTGATTTTGTAACATAGATTTCAAGAATTCTACTAAACTTTGATGGTTGCTTTCAATTATTTTTTTACTGTAATTACACTTCTTATGTAATCAAGAGTGCCACCAAATGATTGATGGTAATTAATGCGATACCTTCGATGATTCTCAAGAGGTAACTTAGATATTATCATCATCCATGCGATGACAACTGTCGCATGATTATTATACTAGTATATTTGCTTATAAAGAGATGGATATTTTGTTGATAAAAATGTATTATTCTTACTTTAGCGCCATTTGTTTTTGATAGGCTGTTGCTGCCCAGTTGCAGCTTACATGCCAATGCTCATTTGACGGCATCCAAAGTGAGTTCCTTGTAACTTCGATAAAATGACCGATCCACTAACGACCAATTCAGCAACCGACAATTTGTACCTAGCGCTGTTGCAATGTTTTGCAGTCATATTATGCGGGTGAGATTATTCATAAAAGTACTTGCTAATATTTATATCACTTAAATCACATTATATTCTCGTTATTTCTCAGATACATTGCTGGGAGATCTGGAATAATTACAAAATCGGAATCAAAGGGTTTGAATACATTTGTTGGAACATTTTCACTTCCTGCTTTGATATTTACTTCTTTGGCTCAGCTGGATCTTGAACAAGTCAACTGGAAGTTCTTGATGGCTGTGACCTTAGCCAAGGCTAGCGTATTCACAGCCGTCCTTGTAATTACTCTGCTTATTTCTCGACCGATTAACCCTGGGCGGGCAGCTCTCTTTGCTATTTTCGCTACCCAAAGTAACGACTTTGCAATTGGCTATCCCATGAGTAAGTTGGCAAATATTCAACCTAGTTTAACAAAATGATAATCTGTATTCATTGATGCAGTCGCAAGGATACACCAGTTGATTATACAGATAATTTTATTGCACGATCATCTATCCACCACTATCATAAGAAAAACACTCTTAATGTGTTATTGTTCAAAAGTAGAATCAACATTTCTTCCAATTCTTATTTATAACATTCAATTACATTATACGATGTCATGTTCCACAGTATTGCGAGGAATATGTTTAACAATTTTCTGTACCTTTATCAAACAATGAATTTAATATTACGTTTTATTTCAGTTAATGCCTTGTATGGCCAAATTCACTCCGAATATGCCGCGTATTTATACCTGATGGCTCCGATATCTTTGGCGATCTTGAATCCAATTGGCTTCATTCTGTTGGAGATAAATAAGCGGCGACCCGAGGAGCGAAGATTCAGTTGGTTTTTGCTGAAATCAACAGCCAAAGGAATAGCTTTCAACCCAATCCTCGTCATGACTGTACTTGGAATCTTAGGAAATTTTTTGTGTAGTCACAAAATCCCATCAGCTCTGCAAGTCATTTTGAAAGTATTCGGTGACGCTTTCGCAGCCAGTGCACTTTTCCTCCTAGGTCTGATGATGGTGGGAAAAGTCCATACACTAAAAGGCCGTGCTCTTGTTATTCCTGGGATATTAATATCTGTCAAACTACTGGCCCTACCACTGGTTATCAGAGAATCCGTGAATCTGCTCAGTCCTGGTGAAAATGCAACAGATACTCGAGATTTGAGTACATTTGGATTTTTATATGGAACTCTGCCAACAGCCCCGGCATTATTCGTCTTCACACTGCGATATAGTATCGATATCGACCTAATTGCCTCTGCAATGGTAGCTTGCACGTTTCTCTCAGCGCCACTGATGTTCGTTTCGGCAAAAATGATCGATGCCATCAGTGCGGATCATACTCCTGCAGATTATGTTCGAGAACTGAGCGCGTTTGCCCTGGATGCCAGTGCTGTTTCCACAGCCGCGTGCTGCTGGCTTCTCATCTGCTTTTTTATCTTTGAGGGAAAGAAATACAAGCGCGTAACACACAGAATCACTGTCTGTCTTGTCGTTTCTCAGGTATTCAAAGAAAAAATTTCGAAGTGTTTTTTAATCAACCAATAGATTCACCCGGTAGCTTTCAACTGATTCTTTTCTCTTGGGTGTCGTATTGCTGACCAGAACAGCAACCGTAACTTGTTTTGTCATCCGTTTCAGCTGATAACATCAATCGGTGTTATAATTTGGTCACAAATGGGTTCACCGAGTACAGTATCTCGTTTATGGTAATAATCCAATAACGTTCAATGTATGGTTTGACCAAAGTCAACGTTGTCACATTTATTCCTTAAGAATTGGTAAGTCACTACTAAAATTCAAGTCTTTTTTTTCTGCCCAATGTCCAGGTACGTTCAATTCCTGATGATAACTGGAGGGGTCTATACCAGTAGATTATGGACGGCTGTACTAGCAGCAACGCTTCTGTTTCTAAGCAGTAGATCACTGTCCTTTGTATCGCAACTGCAGAAATGGGTTCTGCCAATTGGTTGGGGGTAAGAGCAATTTTTTACCAGCTTTGAGAGAAAGTAAAATTATATTAAGATTCAACTCGTAGCTTGCCGATTCTAATCGTCAGCCTCATGGCTATGCTGATAACCCCATCTGGAAAGGATGCATTCGATATGGGGAGCCCGAACTTCCAGATGGGTAAAATTCAGGCTGCGATATCAGTTTTCTTGATCGTCTTTTGCTTCGTTGGTAAGTTAGTACTTCATCTCGTTTGGAAAATGACAAAAACTTTGCAAATGCATAAAAAGATTCACTCTACTACAACTTCTATATAACAATTTAGTAACATTGGGCTGCCTGGTGCTGCAACAAAGATATCAGAGGAGATTAATGCCGCCTGGATACTCCAGCCTTACTCCATCTCTTTCAACAACCAACGGTGTAAACACGCCACGCAACATTGTCGACGTAGAGGATCTGATGTCCCAATCAACGAATATATCTAGGTGAGATTTTATTATTGGATTGAATATGATTACCAACATATTTTCCTAGTCGTCTTTCGTCTTTTATATTCATTATATTTTAATTTTCTGAATGCAGGCACCCGTGTGAATTTGAAAATAATGGATGTTCAAACGGTACGGGGTGTGTGATGAATCGTGAAGGGGAATTAGGAGAGGGAGGTTACGATGAAAATTCAGATGACGAGCTAATAACAGAGCAACCAGCAGATACACAGATCCTACGGCACCTTGTCCTCTTGATTTTATTGCTCTGTTCCATGTTTGTTGTAAGCTACTGTCTTCATTTTTCTATTCAGTTGAAAAATTCCACGAGTTTAATGGGAACAGCCAAAACAAACTGATTCTTGTCTTTTTTCTCAGGGCCTGGCTCTGTCTATCGGTAGACTTGTGATGGAGCAATTATCCGGAATCTATGCAGAGCTCGCGTTTTTGGACGTGGCTCTAAACTTTGGGCAGTCCTTGATAGCCTTTGTGATATTTGGCTTGGATCCAGGCATAAGTGTTTTGGGCAAATGGATAAAAAAGCTCTGCGAAATGTGCCCAAGGGCGGAGACTCTGCAGTTGCCTGATGAGGAGTCTTTGACGGATGAAGTGAGAGCTGTACGCGAGCAATTTGCTCAGTCTCACTTAGCAGAATGTCGTACACGGATCGCAGCATGCCGAAGACGTTTGCTACGCGTCTACAGAGGAGTTTTCACTGGTACCGATCTTGTGGATTGGTTATTAGAAGCTGGACTGGTGTCTGATCGCCCTGCAGCTGTGATGTATGGAAGATGCCTTCTTGATGCCAGGGTACTGTGCCATGTAGATGGGACCGAGCATTTTCACGATAGTAACTTATTATATACCTTCTCCACGTAGTTTTCTAGCCAAATTTCACTCGGTTGGTGTCAATATTGCCGTTTATTTCTCAGGTAGTAGACGTGCTTCTCGTCTATCAATGGTTTTAACGTTACGTTTTATTATAGAACATTGAATTATGAAGTTCAGCTTTAATGTGCTTTGAAACAAAAGACAGGTGATAATGAAAGTATAATGCTAAGTATTGTCATATTCTATATACCCGATCTCGGAAAACGTGAGATTGAAGGTAGCACAATTTACTGTTCGATCAATGTATTCCCTGATCTTTCAACTTTATTTTTCGCAAAGCATAGTTTGAAAGCCAGAAACTACTCTTTGCGCACACCAGTTCCTTTTAAACTACTGCTAGCTCTATAGAATATTTTTAAAATGACGAGTAGATCTTCGTATAACACGTACGCGCTTGACGTATGAATATATTTTTATTCTATTGCGTGGAGTTACTTAACTAGGACTAACAGTTTTACTCTATTACATGAAATTTTTAATCAGCTACAAAACGAAAGAATCGCACAATTGTTTGGTCTGAATATCCTGCTTAATTGATACTGTAACTGCGTAAATTCGGTGTTAATCTTTAGCATACGATTTCTTCATCAGGCCAACGAATTTTTATAACCACCATTCTATGAAGTAGAATGAAATGGAAATATTTTCTATGAAATGAGACATTTTTTAATGTAGCCAATTTATTAGACAAATAATATTTACTATCTCTGCATGTGTCTTCCACAGCACAGCTATTTTCAAATACAGAACAATTTACAATTGATGTTATTTGTAGAATGTTAATAATGTATATCTTTAAACAAAATAAAGCTTGTTAGTTTTCGTTTTACGATTTAATTTATGTCCATATATTCACGACAGTACGTGATATTGTTATGTTGTGTTATCTTAGGATCTCTCGGCTTTCTCTTATGATAACTCGAATATTAGCAGCAGGGAGAAAAAGGTTGTTATATCGATGTGGTACAATAATTGACTGCAAAGTACTTTAACTGTTTAGCCAATATAACATTTGGCCTACTTTACAATTACAGAGCAATGCACCAAATGAATAGAGAATTTTATAGCTTATATAATTTATTTAATTTAAATTTGTACCAATCAATAGTAAATATATGATGGATGTAAGCTATATTTAACCTTCAGTTTTCCTATCTATCCCACCTAGCATGAAATGTATTACTTGAGGATAAAGATTTAATCGAACGAAGCCTGAAGTTCTCGTTGTTCAAAAGTCTAAATCATTGTCAGGATCTTCTTCATCCAAATCGTCAATTTCATCAGGTTCATAATGGATTTTGGATTCGTTCGATGAAGCAGCTGACAAGGTATATGGCAGAGGAGTAGCATTTCTCTGCTCCATTTCTCGGGCGTTCATCTCAATCCTAAACGAGGCTTGAATTTTGTCCGAAGGTTTGGACTGAACTACAGATGTCTTCTGGGCACTTTTGTGACCAACCATTTCAGTTTGAATCTCATACGAGCTGATATTTTGCTCGACAATTTCAGCTTGGTGTAAAATACCGCCACCAGATTTACAGTGAGACGTCAAAGCTTTGTATGATAAATTGCCACCTAGTTTCAAGCTGGCGACAGATTCCAGACGTACATAGCTAGTTCCCAAAGTTTTGATACTCGGTATTTTGTGCCACACAAAATCCCTTTGATAAATGCAAACCACTAGCGTTACCCTCGTGCTCAGCTTAGATAAAAACCTACATGTTTCGGCAAGGCTTTTGTAGAGAAGCAGCGAACTAAGGCTGTCAAGAACAACCGTTGATGTTTGCTTAAAGGAATCTACTCTCACTATTTCCCACAACTTTTTATCACTATAAGGGTCAATTTCGTTCAAACCAAAAGTGTAATAGTCGTGGACTTCGATTTCATCTCCTCTCAAAGAGTTGGCGTAGATTCTGCTAGAACTTTTCGGCCCAGAGAAACGAAGGACATTAATTTCTCTGCCATCTTTTTCTTTCCAAATTGGTACCCAAGCTGTGATCAATGACTCTGCATACTTGGCTTCGCTATCTGAAAATATATATTTGCCCACCTATTAATTTATATTTCACCATTAATCGATTAAGCCAATCTAAGATTTATGTACTACATACAGACATACTAGGTCGTTTTTCATCAGGTTAGGTTAGGTTGGATTTCAGATGGAACAGTAAGACTGCTGTTTACCTTCGTCGACGACAATTATTCTGGCTCCGTCGAGAGTCGGCAGCGTTGTGAGAAGAGACATTTTACCTTATTAGTATGGAAATGCTCTCAAATATCAGGTCAAATATCAACACCATCTGACTACTTCGACTTTCGATATCTACGAACGGCATCAGTCGAGTTTTCGCCGAAAACTGCACACCATCTGGGGTTGCGAAAATGTTGTACATAGGTACATGCGTACATCTTGTCTGCATTTGAACACCAAGCTCTACTGTCTGGCCGTACGTTCGCTTACAACTCCAAAACCACAGATCCGATTTTCA
Organism: Neodiprion virginianus; assembly: GCF_021901495.1. Lineage (NCBI taxonomy): Eukaryota > Metazoa > Arthropoda > Insecta > Hymenoptera > Diprionidae > Neodiprion > Neodiprion virginianus. The sequence goes on from NC_060880.1 coordinate 14,208,006, forward strand.
TTATTATTATTATTGTTTTTATAGATGGCTAGATCTGGGCATGTTTTAAGCTATATTTCGTTATAACCGGATTTATAACGGTTTGGTGATATAACGATATTTGCAAACCAAGTCGAATCGGAACGACACACTTATAAATGCGACCGTTACCTACACTCTTGACAATAAAAGAAAGTTATAATATGGTTATAATTAAGAGTTATCAAGGTCTTGATGAGCTCTACAAAAAAGTTCACGAGAGTATATGGCTGTCTTTACAGTTTTGCCACAAGAAGCTATTGAAAATATCCGCGGGCGGATCCGCCAGAGGCTGATAACACTTATGCATGTTGAGATGCAGAGTAAGGTGTCGTCATAACTCATATGACGCTGAGTCACTGACCACCCTACAGATGTACTGACCACAACAATGCTTCTTATCAGTCTAATCAATCACTTTTTGCAACAGCACAGAAACTGGTACTAACATTACCGAAAGTGATAGGACCTCCAAGGCCTCGATCCGAAATGGGTAAAAAATACATCCAGCATCTTATAACATGAAATCAGTATTGTGGAGTCCCTGTATCACCCTCGTAGTTTTACCATTTATAATCCTGCAACAAATCCGGAGATAGTATGAATCACCGTCACCGATCAATTGCCAACTGGCGTAAACATTTATGTTCAAATTTTCACAGCATCATTCATAGTTATACACCTATAGAATCTGCATAAATTATTTTATGTGGTGGAAATTCACGGTAATAACAGTAGCGCGACGTAGCTTCTAACCTCTAAGTATCCTGCGTCTAGATTCTTATTCAGATTTCCGTATTTTTATCCTGAACAGTAGGGAGGATTTTTTAATTGTAAAATCTCATCATGTTGTGCACCTTCGAACGGGCCTCCAGCATTCTCATAAAGCTCTGGCTGTGCTTACTATTAGGAGCAACGACAAGGAGATGTAGCAAAAGAAGTGGGAGTGATATGATGATAATTTGATCAGTCCGCAGGTCTGATTTTTTATTTGTTTTATTTTTACACAAGCCACATGCCCACTACACGTGCATATCCATATTGTACATACATTGTACCAGACACGGAAAGTAGTTATGATTATTGAACATTGGTCTCAACGTATGGGGGAATTCTTTGCTCAGTCAATCGTTCAAATTACCTGACATACCAAATAACTGCCTCATTGTACCTCGGTCTCTCGTCAGGTTCATTTCTCTCGAGGACTGAGTTAAACTGATATACATATATCTTTTTGTTACTTAAAACGTAAGTCAACGACACTTCAAGACAAGCCTTTCGTTCTTTGCTTACTTTTGTCATTACACTCTTTCGCATAATACCTACTGGCATATATTACAGCAATGGACTCCATCACTCGTTACTATTCGAGCTAACTACGCATTTTTGTAAATAACTAAATTAGCCAAATTGTTTCTTTCATTATAATTACGCATTCAAGACAGTAGACTTGTTTTTCAAATACGAAAAATCATGTTGCGCATATGATCTTCGAATGGTCGCTTGAATCACAGGTTGTAATATATGAATGTCACACACATTTTAATCCAGGCTATGATCATAATATTGCCATTGTTTTCCTTATTATTTCAAATATTTTCAGATTCTGATACTGTGCCAATTATGGATCCGACAGTGGAACTGTCCAACATGGATTCTTCCAACACAAGGCAAAACACGGTTGAAAACTCAAGGATGAGGAATTCCCTCGAAGGGATTAAGTCGTCAGAAAATACAATGCTTTCCAAAACCACCATACAAACTTATACCGACGAAGAACAAATTGACGTACCAGATATTACCGAGGTAACTTCTTTTATGCTTACCAATGTTAGTTATATCCTAGGACTTGATGGAAAGCGAGCCATTTGTTTCATTCAGATTTATTCGTCCCTTCACAGAGTTTATGAAATTCTAATGCAATAAATTTTGAGTATCACAATATTTCAAATCTTGCAAAAAGTCTAAGTTATGGAGGTAAAAGATCAAAAAAATTAATTAAATCTCCAAGAAAATATTTAATTGTTGATTAATAATAACAATCTCTCTGAGGTTGATCACGTATGTAATTTTATCAAAGAACTCAAGTCAATAGTTAATAGTGTTATCAGGCACGTAGCACTTAAAATACAACAACCTCAGATTGCTGTACTCGAAGATGTACTTGTAAATGTTAAAATGTATTGATAAATAATTATTAGTGGCCTGTTTCATTGACGCAGGCACATACAATTTTTTTTTTTTTTAATCCTTTTTTATTTTATCAATCTATCAAGGATCAGCAGCAAAATGTAAGTATTGCAGAAAAGCAGAGCTAGCAATTAATTTTTTTTTTTCTGTAGTAACTTTGCGCCATCATAAAAGGTATAAAAACTCACTGGGAATGATCAGGAGAAATATTGTATAAGAAATAGTAAAGTTCACAAAATTCACCAGTAATTATGTGATTATCAGAGCGAGATAAAACTATTTGAACTCATCGAATAGTGATAATTAATTTACGCAATTATGCTAGATGTAAAAAGTTTATATTGTTCAATAAATCAATCAATTGGAAGCCTTATCTACTTCCTATCAAATCAGAAAATTCGAATCAGATAAACTAATACTCTGTGTAATCGTTTGATCGAACCTCCAGGTGCGGATTTCATAAATTTGTATTTTTTTCTTTATCTATGGAAGATAAAGATACGAATCTTGTAATAAAAGTGAACATTCATCTTCTAATAATGGTAACTGATAGAATCTGAAAGTTACGATTCAGGCAAATGTGTACCATGTGTCTTATATTTTTGTCTAGTTCTTAATTACAGCAAATGGTCTTCTAGTTCTGCCCTCCGTTCGTTATCGAATGTAATATTCATTGCCGTTTCTATATTCCTTCAATTTTAATTACAGGGACACTTCAGCTTTAGAAAACTATGGGCGTTCACTGGGCCCGGATTTTTAATGTCCATTGCATACCTCGACCCTGGAAATATCGAATCAGATTTACAGGCTGGAGTCGCAGCAAGTTACAAAGTAATTCACAAAATTTTCAATCAGATTTAAAAACGATTCGTTTACTAAGGAAAATATTTATGGAAATAAATATATCCAATTAAACCATCTAATTTTCAGCTATTATGGGTCTTGTTAAGCGCGAACATTCTCAGTCTTATCATGCAAAGACTGAGTGCCAGGCTTGGAGTAGTAACTGGAATACATCTAGCAGAGATGTGTTATATGCAATACAAAACTGTTCCACGATTCATGCTGTGGATTATGGTGGAAATTGCCATCATAGGTAGCGATATGCAGGAAGTTATAGGCACAGCAATTGCTTTGTATCTGCTCTCCAACAAAGCGTAAGCTTTGATTTAAACATCGAGTTTTATTAGATTTATCCTTTATGACATTATAATAAACGCGATTTGAAATACAGCGGGATTTTATTTATGCCAATTACAAATGGTCAAATATTTGAAAGTTATATATTATTTCAGGATACCGCTATGGGGAGGAGTCTTGATAACGATAGTGGATACTTTCACGTTTCTATTTTTAGATAAGTATGGATTGCGAAAGCTGGAGTTTTTTTTTGGATTTCTTATTACTGTAATGGCAATCACATTTGGATATGAGGTAAAGTATATGCTTTAACCACAAAACGGTTATTATTTGTAAGATCTGTATGCACAATAAGCTCTCATATAGAGATTATTCGAAGGGGTTGTCATTTAAGAGTGCGTTTTGATTTATCAAAATAAAATAATTTCATCGCAATGATGTGTGTTTGATGAAACGTTATTGTTAACGTGAAAAAGGTTTTCTAATCTCATCCTTAGGGGAGTTGTAAAAGCTTTTTAAACGCACTTTATTTGATTTCAGTACATTGTGACCTCACCTCCACAAAGTGAAGTAGTTGCCGGACTGTTTACACCGTGGTGTAAGAATTGTGACAACGATGCAATAACACAGGCAGTCGGAATCGTTGGAGCAGTTATAATGCCTCATAATCTTTATCTTCACAGTGCTCTCGTTAAGGTGAATGAATTAGGCATCTACATAGTGGTATTCAATGTCCCCAAACGTATCTTCATTAATAATTGATATCAATGTCTGTTTCTGTTCCCAGTCAAGAAAAATCGACCGAACAAAAAAGGTTCAAGTGCAAGATGCAAACATGTACTTCTTCACCGAAGCCTGCATTGCATTGTTTGTTTCATTTATAATAAACATATTCGTCGTCTCTGTGTTCGCGTATGGGCTTTTCGATAAATCAAATAAGGACGTGGTATGTATTTCATAAATATAAACTCGTAATCAAGTAAAATATAGTTTTACCTGGTATATTCATAAGATTTAGCGCATGGGAAAATTTACGTCAATAACCATTTTAATTATCTTTCAGTATACCATGTGCTACGAAAACAACTTCACCCTGGGAATAGAAACATTTGAGGTGAGAGGACGATCAATAAATTTGCAAGTACAGAGTTTTGATTGAGATACATTTTGTAGGGCACATTCGCAAGCCATTGACTCGATGGTCCTATGTAAAATTATGCCTCTCATCCTGTAGATAACGAAATTACCCGATTCAGTGCAAAAGCAGTTATGGAAATGTAAATCTTCAGATCGTAGAAAAGTGCCGTCGCGTTGAAAGAAAGAACGAAAATCCTTTAAGAAATAACAGGTTTCTTCCCGCGTTATTGGTAAATTTTATCGGGTGTTACAAGAAGATCTCCATGTTCTCATAAAGTCATTACATTAAGCAGTTGTTCGGATATTGATGGACTTGAAATGATAAGACCATTTGAATGAGTTGACTAGATTAAATTGATGTGTAATTATTATTTTTTTTCTCTACTCTTATCAGAATAATTACTTGCGTGTTATCAAATTATCATTTTCTGAGATCGGTACGTGCAGATTTGAAGCAACTGATGGGATAAGTACTTATTAATTGATACTGATTGTGCTCATAATATGTCTTTAGAACAATACCAATGATGTCGAAGCTGATCTCTATCATGGTGGCATATACTTGGGTTGTCAGTTTGGCGCTGCTGCTATGTATATCTGGGGCATAGGAATTTTGGCATCTGGTCAATCATCGACGATGACTGGCACGTATGCTGGTCAATTTGCAATGGAAGGATTTTTGAACCTGCAATGGCCAAGGTGGAAGCGAGTCTTGGTTACTCGTGTAATTGCAATCATTCCTACGCTGGCTGTAGCTTTTAGGGCAAACATCTATAACCTCAGTACAATGAACGAATTATTAAATGCTGTGATGAGCTTGCAATTGCCGTTTGCTGTATTGCCGACCATAGGATTTACGAGTAGTTTGCAAATAATGGGAGATTTCAAAAACGGATTGTGAGTAAAGGGGTGATTTTGCACTGGTATATCTTGCTTTTTTTTTCTCAAATTTCTACATAATTTTTTTTCCTTTTCAACAGCACAAACAAAATCATCTCTTGCGCTTTAGGTGTCGTAGTCTTTGCTGTGAATATTTACTTTGTCATCGATACAGTAGAAGAACGAGTGACAAAGCATTGGGCAGTATTACTTTTAATTGCAATCTATGCCATTTTCTATGTACTGTTTTGTATGTACCTCATTGTACATACAGCTATCCAAATGGGTGCAACTCGATTGACCGAAAACGCGGTATGTATAACTAGACAAGTGACCATTCACTATTCGAAGCATTATTTCGAACTTCTCATGAGTGAAAAACATTGACTTCATGTATGCTTAATACGATAACAATTTTATTATTTATGCAGTTTATCATCAAGTATGTAGGCCATCCACGAGATGTTAATCCTGAATCATCCAGTCCAGTGCCTTACACAATGCAAGGATGAAGACTTGTCCACTTTCGTACTAGTAACAAAATCGAAGGGCCTAAAGAATTTGTACAATTATTTCTTACAAAGTATCGTGGAAATCAGGATGTAATATATTTTCTGAGATACAGTGAAAATAGAAAAAAACTTGCATAGATAGGAACGTCCGACTATTGGTTATTAATATTTATTATAGGTTCTTAATTATTTTCTAAAGTTTTACATCATTTCCATACACATATATGTATGGGAATTTATGTCACATAAGAAATTTGTAAACTAGTGGACTACACAAATTCAGTCACCATATTCACGCAGCTCATTAAAAATATGCTACTGTTTTTATAATCTGCAATGTGTAATTTTTGTAAGCAAATTGTAAAAATATATATTCTGTCCGTACAAAAATGTATATTTAAACAAAGGTACTTACTAGGTTGAAACACACGAGAATATACAGATATTTTATAGATACCTCATCTTAATTTAAAATTTTGTCATTAGACGACAATCTCTGACGAACGGAATACGCGTGCGGGAATGTAACTTAACCAATGTATCAAGAACGTACTTAAGACATGCATGCTTACATATAATTCATTCTCATTACGTTGGCTGAGGATGCCTTGGATTATTTTTCGCAACAGTTTGCCGGTTCTGGACTGATATATAGTTGGCCTGCGACCTACAAATTTCTTGAAAATTTTTGTGCCAAAAAATTGCAATTGCTCTGTATTTTCTATTATTCACTCCCACGCGTTTTCGAGAAAATCGAAAAAAACGAAAATGCATATTCGGGAGCAATTTGGGGGCATACAACTTTTTAAGAAATTTGAAGGTCGCAGACCAACTTCACATAGATCAGTTTTGTTGCATATTACCAAACTGTTCCGATTGCTTTTGTACGCGGGCCAAATACCTTATTCCTGGATTGATTTTTGCCATTCTTGCACTCAAGCGCTAGTCTTCCTTTATTCAATATGACCATATATTCCGAAGGAGACAAGTATTTTACATAGGCAGTGCTTTTTATTTAAGTCCCGATAAACTAAATAGTATTAATATTTATTTCATACTTTTGAATATTCAGCCTCGTCTGATAGCTTCATTCGATCCCAAGATACGTACCCTTCGATTTTCAGTTTGATCCTGGGGACTTGGTTTGTCGAAGCGAGTTTCGAAGTTCCTCATAATATCGAACCACATTAGTTTAACAATAAGTAGTTTCTAAAGCAAGACTCTGATTATTTTGAACGGTTTTCCATTTAACTCTTCAACTACGGCAAAGGTCTGTAAAATTTAAAAAAAATCAAAAAATACGACTTTCAACCTATTGCTGATCAAATGTTAACTTCAGAATCGTGTCTCAAAAAAGAGCAATGGTTGTTGGAAGCAGAAAACTCTTGAAGCTTCAGAAAGGTTTTACAACCTTTCCTCTACGTTTTTTTGACAGAGATATCGTACTTTAAAGCCTGCACGTGTCCAAAGTTCTTGCATCGACCTTTGACGCATTCATTCGAGCGATAAACTGTTCGTCATGAAACCATCCGTAAATAATTGACAAGGATTTGGTTACAAATAATCCGAAAAATCCATCCTTAGGTGATATCAGTCGTTAGTTTCTTATATCCAATTAAAAAGTGTAATTAATTAACACCACTTTTTAAAACATTTTTATTAGTCAAACAAAAGATCGACGTGCTTTGAATTACGGTCAATTGTTGTTAATTTACTTTACATCGGTGAAACCTTATTTTGGTATAATACTATATTTATCAACAACGTTTTTTGTCTATGTATATTTGGATTGCATGTTCCAACAATCGGATCGATACTGTAACTTCTATCTCTCGGACTTTCAACATTTAAGTAGTATAATTATTCACTGAATTGGTCGATGAATGATTTTCGTTGACGTTTATTCATAATAATTCATAAATTTCACCTCCTCAGTACTACAACACTCGGTAAACTTTCAATTTTCGTCCTGAACGACGGAATTGCAAGTCATATCATTATTACTATACGGAGAAACTTCTTGTAAAAAAAATTTCCGTAGCGACTGGTAATTTGTGGACACTGCATACATTTTGACAATATCTCTTGACGGAAATAGGAAAAGATAATTATTTTGTCATGAACATCATCATAAAAATATGAATGTTTCCTATAATTCCGACTAAAAAATATCGTCAAAGTTTACGGGGTATCCGCAAATTACCAGTCAGTATGGGAATTCTTTTTACAAAAAGATGCTCGATAATAATATAGTTCACTTTCTTTAAGAAATAAAATTCAAAAATTACCCACTACCTCACAGGCAAAATTCAGGCATTGAAATTATTACACAAATGTATCCCCTGGGTAATATTATTATTAGGAATTACCGGAAAAGTACTGGTATTCTGGGTAAAATAGTATCGACTTTGTCGAGAATACCTATTCTCAAACTCGAAATTCCTAATAATCAACACGGGTACTACCACAAGTCTACATATAATAAAGCGGATAGATATGGTCATATCTTAAACCTGTGTCACTTGGTAATAACTTTCTGTGTTTGGAGGTCAGCGCACAGAGTCGCAATCTAACTAGGTAGTACCGGACTCGATATTGCTGAATTAGGCTCAAATGAATTTAGGCGTCCTCACGGGGTTGTATGAAAATTTCAGCCTGTCGTTCGTCATTCCATAAGCATAATAATATTCGACTCTGCTTTATTTGAGTGCACGTGACGAGCGATGGTAACATCAGTTCTTGTCGCCCCCACGTATTGACCGTTTGCCGAATTGGGTTGCGCGTGCACGGAAGGACACAGAGGGGGCCGCTTGACGATGCATTTATCAAGTCGATTTTTGATTTCGTAAAGTCCCAAAATGTTAGCAGTCTTCAGATATCTTTAGTCAACGGTCAACGATTTCGTATTTTTAGCTGGAGTTTTTCAAAGCACGGTCCATGGAGACTAGAGGTAAGGAGTCCGAACGCAATGCTAGCCAAATGGTCGGTGAAAGTGATGAACGATCCGCGAAATGTATCCGCCTGGCAGCGCTACCACTGCGGGCTCCGTCAGCGCGGTGATTTTGAATCGTCGATCCTCACGTGTGCATCCTATTCGTAACCAGACGCTGGTATCGATTACGGATACATACCGAATTACAAGATCTTTCATCGCTTTCGCGAACAACTTTTTGACGATTCCGCCATATGTGTTGGACTCCTTTACTCTAGTCTCCATGGCACGGTCTTACAACAGGTCTAGAAACTCGGTTAAAATTTCAGTGGTCGGGGTGTCCTCTTATTGAAGCACCGATCATTTCGCCTAGTGACCACGAGTATCGCTGCGATAGATGGATGCTTCAATAAGAGTACATACCCCCACCACGGGAGTTTCTAGACCTGTATGTAAGACCGTGTTTCAAAGTCTTTCATCGTTGTACAATTCCGCCGTTCCGTTTCCGTCCATGCCGACGGTGTTGCACTCTGTCGGCTGCATCGAAGAATACAGAGGTGCGGTATGTGTATGTATATATATGTGCAGTCGATGGTGTCTAGACGATTGATTCGATTCATGGACGTCGAACAGCTACGTAACGGCTTGGTAACGGCCATCGCCACCCTACAAGTTAGGTATGCGTCAGTGTGAAATGTGGTGAAGTAGTGGTTCTGCGAGGCGAGAAATTTCTGGGCGTCGTAAGGCTAAGCAGCAAGAGTGTGTTGCAATAAGGAGGGACTTGCCGCACGTAAAAATACACGTCGCGGTTCGTTCAATGCCGCATTCTGCCTAAGTACACTATAAAGGAGCGATACTGCCCGGCGCGAGTTTAACCTCAACTCTAGTACTCTATAGAAGTGCAAAAACAGTTTTCACACAACACGATGGAGATCCTGCAAAATATTTCAGCGGGATTTTGGTCCCCTGACATTTGGTTGCCGCCGAACACGACGTGGGCCGATCTCACGCCCACCGCAGACAACAACTTCCTAGATTACAGACACTTGATTTTCCCCATAATAATGTCCATCGGTATGCTGGGCTTGCGATACGTCCTCGAACGGTATGCATTTATCAACATAATCATGGTTATTAAAACGAGTCTGTTTTCCCTACGTGGGCAAAACCGTCGGATCCTTGGCTCAGATCTAGGATTATTATTGATGCCTTGACGGTTGCGCTGTCTTCCCACCACGTGTATCACGCCCGCGATTATTGGTTTCGGTTTACGGCCGGTGATCGTGCCCACGTACAATATTAATTATCTAACAAAGTTGCCTTTGTTTTTCATCACGCTTACCGTCCCGCCTACTTAATGTCAATAAACAACGGTAAGGTTAATCCGTACACTCAGAGATACATGGAATATCTCAGCAATAATATTTACCTCACGAAACTCAATTTACCTCGTTTTTTCATTCCCTATCCTTTTATCTTCATCACACCGATACTCTTACCAACTTACCATTTTTAATTGAGCATATCACACTTTGTTTGACTTCTCGTCTATCAACTTTGATTTATCTATCACCTATGACCTGCGATATGCATCCCAGATGTGAAACTTGATTTTTCATAACAAGATTCAAGGACTTTGGTGTTTATCACATATTTTTTATCTTGCTTACTGCTCGTATTACTACCTGTAATTGGTTTTCAATTCATTCCTTTTCCGTCATTAACGTCCACAGTTGGAAAACAATAAATTCAGAGAGAGAGAGAGAGAGAGGTGGATTTAATCTCTCGATATTCATTAGAACTTATCGTTTTGAGTTTAATACGCAAAAACATGTTAATGACTTTTATGATGTTCCGGTTAGATTATGCCACTACTAATTAGTTTTCATATTTTCCTGTATATTCAATTTTTCTTCCACCTTTAAGCCTTTTCCAATGTTTCAAAAAATCCAATGTCAACTATTGACAATGGAACATGAATATCCGAGAGCAATTATGTAGCATTAGACAATGACTGCTAATGTAGTAACACAATAGCTTGAACATGCTGTTTTCTCCGTTACATTGGCTATACACACCTACTTGTAAAAGGCAAAAAACAGTTATACGCCTTGAGTTGAGCAATTAGTATGCGACTAACGTACACACTGCTATCAGGTGCAGCATAGAAAGTAAAGGAAGAAAACTCCGTTACATCACACAACAGTTTAGCTCCTGATATCGCAAAAGCAATACTAACGATTCTTTTCATAGTAGCCAAATTTTCTCAAGTACTTTTCGTACCATGATAATTTTTTATATATTTGCTGTTTGGATGAGGCATTTCTTGAATTCTCGTTACAAAGAATTTCATTTGTCTCTATAATATCCTACAGATATTGCGAATATTCCATGCTAGTAAACCCATGTTTAAATACCATTGAAAGAAAAAAAAAAATATGTAATTTTCCTGTGGTATTTGGTTGACCAGTGTCGAAACTCATAACCACAATTAAAGTATACCGTGGATATCGGTCATTCAAGGTAAAAGGTAACAGGTGAGTAGTAATATAAGAATCTAGACAATGCCAGTTTTAGTCTCCCCCCACAGATGCATGTTCATTCATCCAAATCATCTAGGTTTTGATGACATTAAAGTTGAGTTATTAATTGTAGATTTCACTTTATTTTATTTGTTTGTTGATGTTGATTCAGTGTCAGAAAAGAAATTGTCTTGATTTGACAAAAAAAAAAATTGAGTTTACCACTTTTATAATCTTTCCATTCTCGTTTCGTTATAGGTTCTGGTTTGCTCCGTTTGGCAAATCGCTAGGCATAAAAAATACAAGACCAAAGAAAGCTTCACCGAATGTGATATTAGAAAAAGCTTACACCGGAAAGAAGATAAAACACAAGCAGGTGAGATAATCACTTGCACTTTGTTATTCCATCTGTAATATTGTTTCTTAACGTGCAGTAATTCGTAATGAGTAATAATGTCTGCATTTGAAGGTGCTCGCCTTAGCAAAACAGCTAGACTGGTCTGAGCGACAAGTTGAAAGGTGGTTGAGACTCCGCAGATCCCAAGACAAGCCTTCGACGTTGACAAAATTCTGCGAAAATAGGTCGGAAGTATTTTTTTTTTTTTGTTCATCAGAACTTAATACCTATAACAAATTGGCACTGTAGTTGAATGAAGAAAAAAATGGTTGATTTTTCATTATTTTATAGATGTGTGAACTTTTGTTTTCTAGCTGGAGATGCTTGTACTACACTTATTCTTTTACTTTCGGTCTGACTATATTGTGGGACAAGCCCTGGCTATGGGAAATAAAAAATTGCTATTACAATTACCCCTTTCATCCCGTCACTAGCGATGTATGGTGGTACTACATGGTCTCAATGGCGTTTTACTGGTCGCTAAGTTTCTCGCAGTTCTTTGACGTCAAACGAAAAGATTTTTGGCAAATGTTCATTCATCATATTGCCACTATAATCCTCATGTGCTTTTCATGGATCGGAAACTTGACCAGAATTGGTTCTCTAGTCCTATTGGTGCACGACTGCGCTGATATATTCTTAGAAGTAAGATATTATTATTTCTAATAGTAGTAAAGTAAGATATTGACAACATTAACTAATTTTTCACTTGTCTCACGTCATTTCAGGCAGCAAAAATGGCAAAGTATGCTAACTACCAAAAATTATGTGATTTCATATTTGTTATCTTCACCATCCTCTGGATTGTTACAAGAATGGGTGTTTATCCATTCTGGATTATTTACAGGTAAATTCTTCACCAGTGTCATCTAATTGTTAAATTTGTTTTTAATCACAACTCACTGAAATATATACATTGTGTATTACTTATCTTACAGCACAACGATAGAAGCACCAAAAATTGTGCCTATGTTCCCTGCGTATTTCATATTTAACGCGTTGCTAAGTTTATTACTTGTACTGCACGCGATATGGACATGGCTGATTTTGAAAATCGCGTACAACGCATTTTACGCTGGACAGGTTTGTAGCGGTCAAATTTTATTTTACAAAATTCTGCAAAATTCTTTTCATTGCTCACTATAAACCTGAGTTTTCTCGCTGTTCTTGAAGAGTGATTGTTGAATTTTATATAGATGGAAGGTGATATACGGAGCAGTAGTAGCGAAGACATATCAGATTCCCTGATGAATTCTTCCACCACAAACAACTCGAACGAACCTCAAAAAGTAAAAGTAAATCAAAGGGAAAAGCAGCATTAAAAAGAACAAACATTATGATTACAGAGAAAAGGAGCTGTAATCGAGTGTTTGTATGACTTTTTGAAAATTACAATGATGCAAAATACAATACGTGAACTCGTGATAATGTAGATTTAAAAAATGCCAGCTTATCTAATGGCAGGAGCGTCTGAACTACATCTCATTGCATTTATTGTATATCTAGGTACAAAGAGAGGGTAAAATTTAACTACATTTTTATATTCATAGTTCATGATGAAGTGATGCGGTAAAAAAAAATCAAACACTTTTTTCCTAAAGAAGCTGGAAATTATTTATTTATATTAATAAATATAAGGCAAAAACAAAAGAAATATTTACTCCTGGCACGAGCTGACCCAAAGAAAATTAATATTCGCTCATTTTATATTACTTAAATTTTTAATAAAAATGTTTGTTCTTTTTTAGCATGAAATATTTTATTTTCAATGTTAAAAAATGGCGTAACACAGTTCTTAACTCTCTAATCACACAATTTTTCTCTTTCCAATCTTCCCACATTCAAATTACCTCAAAGTACAAAAAATAAACTATCCCTGTAAAGGTAAACCTTGACATTTTTTTTTTTCACTCTTTCCATCAACTTAGACAGGCATTAAAATAAAATCCATCATTTCTTACTTTAAATATTACCTAAGTATTCGTATGTATAGCACAGTATGAGATATATGTATAAAATTAATTGCTTACAGTAAAATTGAACAATTTAAATCCAATACTCCTAATTCTATATTTGTATTTCAGAATTCTTTCTCAGAAATGTCGAGCTACGAACAAATCTATGCAGCTGCATAGATATACTAAATTATTTTTAAAGTGTAAACTGATTAAGTAATTGGAAAAACTCTGACATTGGCATTTAAATGTAGATAAGATCAGCAAAAAGAAAAAAGAAAGTAGTGAGGCTTGTAAAATGGTATTATTAATTTTAATGAACATATATGTATCGCAAATAACTCCGTTGTTTATGATCTACTGTTATAATTTTGTAATTGGATATCAGGAAAGCAATGCTTTGTGAAATCCATTTACCCTCCAACTTGTAGAATAAACATGAGATAAAAAAAGTATTTATAAACGCGTAGGTACAACTCAATCAATATGTGGGAAAAAAAGGACGTGTATATAAGTAGGTAATACTTACGAACAAATATATCTTCTTGTCCAGCTTGGTTATCAATTTTGATTGAAAGTAGCCAAGATTTCAAAATCTTGCTACGTAATCATTATTCAATTAGTCAAGTGTACGTTAGTATTCATTAATACGACGAGTAATAAATAAAGTGGGGGAAGTGGGGAAAACAATCGGACAAAAAGTTTCCCAAACAATTTCAAAGCTACTGTAAAACGTTATATTTGAATAACTTTTAGGGTATTACCGGGGACTTGTTCTAGCTTGAAGTAAAATGATTCGTTTCATCTTTGCTTATCACCGGGTAATGCCAGGACGTGTTGTAGCAATTATGTTTAGGAATACATATACAGAGCCTTGCAATAACCGGAATCTTTGAAAGGTGTCGTTAATTTTGAGTGCATACAGAATATCAAAATAATTTCCCTTACTATCTGCATATTTGAAAATTTTCGGCCGTTCAAATTCAAATTAGCCGTCCCAGTTTACAATGCTTCAAATGTAAGATTACAAAGTTATCGCGACTATACTATGTTTTCCCGCTTGATATAACGCTTGTTGAATCGCTTAGTCGTTGAGTTATATTTCAAATTTACAAAGTTATATCATTAATAATTAGGAATGCAGAACAAAAAAGTATAAGTTGATTTATACATTATAGTATGCACGACTGCTTTGTTCAAAGTTCCCTAAAAGAACATTATGTTATATTACCCATAATAATAATAATTATAATATATCACAATGTAAAACAAAATACTTTTATCGCACAGCTAGATGTAACACACAAGCTGTATACAATATATCGACATTTACCTATATAACAATAATACATTATAGAAGACTACAAAACATTTTTGTACATCAAAAAGTTTATTCCAATGAGAATTAAAGAAACAATTTTGTCCGTGCAAAATGACGAAGATAAAATAATAATGATAATAATAATAACAACAGAACATTAAAAGCCTCAAAAAAAATAAATCCACGATGCCTCATTACCTTTGCGATCAAATTTATACCAGCAACCGTGAAGATAATCGAATAATTGTGGAGAATGAGACTGGAATAGAGGAATGCTGTAAAAATTTTGCAGGTACGTAAAACGAAGAACCAAACAACCGCGGGTTGATTTTTTGAAGAATAAATTGCAGTAGTGCAATAGTCAATCAAATATATATTTCTTGTCTAAATATCTCTAAAAGTGTTGTATACATCGAAAAAAAATGATTAAGGTTTATTCAGATATTTTATAATAATTATTACGTACATTATTATGTATAGAATTGTATTAATGATTAAATTTTACTGTTACTAAAATATTACTACGTAATAATAATAATAATGTTAATATTATAAATTTGCAACCGTAATACATACATATATACAAATAATATGGAGTATACTCCGATCTAAAATTCATTTCCTGTTTATTATCGTTACAAGTTTTGTATAATTTACTTCCATACTTTTTTGCCCGCGGAATCATTACAAACCTTTCAAAATCTGTAATATAATATAATGCACCTATCTACTATATTCGTTTTTTTAATTTTCAAGTTTATCGACAATGAAAAAAAAACGCGAATATATATCCCTTCAACTTTACCTTGTTCATTTTTCTTTTTCGTCTAAATACTATTATCGAATTATTAATAACATCAATGCGTAATAACATATTATCATGTCTGTGCACAAACGGGTAACAATCACAGTATTATTTCTTAAATCGTTCATATAATAATGCATTATTACTTACAGAGTTACTCATTTTATTTATTAATATATATATGCATGCGTGTGTGCGTGTGTGTACACACACACGCACACATATAATATATATATCATGATTTACATTATTTTATACACTACATATGCGAGTTAAAATACGGTAAGGCCTCGTACAACTACGGCTTGAATATTTTTAAAACATTTCTTTCATAAAAAGGGTCTGAATTGTTTGTGGAAATTTCTGTTAAGAGGAAAGAAACGCAGTTTAAGAATGAATCCTGTCCGCTTAAAGTCGACGATAGTTAATTATTAAAAAATAACAAAAATATATTACTATAAAACCCTCCTATGTATAATACTTGCAATAGGTTTACAAAAGATTTTCGGTTTCTATAACATCTCTTTTATACTTCATCGAAGTATGGTGGAATAATATTAATAATAATATTAATAGGATTAGTTTTCTTTAAAAACTATCAATAGAAATCAGAGCTAGGCAATGCAATCGCACCAGTCTCGACGTAGCTTTAATTTGCATCTATGAAAAATTCATTGGTTGATTAATCAATGCTTAAAAAAATTCATTTTCATTTGAACAATTGGTATTCTTCACTCGTCGAATAGATATTGTTGAATGCGTTGTATAATATTCCCAGACAAGTTTGGATATTTGAAAAATTTCTCTTCTATCAATCGCTATGCTGTTTAACATCGATTATTCCCTGTAGGCACTTGTTAAATATTTGCCAGTAATGAAACGATGAATTATCATTAAAAGAGTGTCAGGCTGACCAGATTTTTAACTTCGAGCTACTGTTTCTAGCATCTCTAATCCATTTTGGCGTGTGTTAAGAATCGATAGATACGTTTTAATAATGAAGAGTCTCGACTGAAATGTGATATGTTTCGATACCGTTTCATTATATTCTCCTTTTCACTCTCTATCATTGTATTTACCTACGCACAAAAATAATATGTTATTAATAATTTACAATTAATTTGCAATTGCACTATTGTGATAATCGTTTAGTGTTGAATTTATTTCGGAAATATGAACAACGGACAGCGCTAATGATTGACTTGAAAAATTTACTCTTGATAAAAGTCATGTGGTTGGTGAAAACATTTCTATTTCTATTCATAATATGCACGATTTTCAGCTAGTACTAGCAGGCTGCATCTTCATGCTCTTAGCTCTGCGTTAAGGAAAAATATTCACCACTTCGATATTATTAACTCTTAGAAAAGAAACAAAAAAAGAGAGAAAGGAATCAAAATTCGATAATATATATGTATTATATATATGTTACAATCGTATAAAATTACGCTAAACCTATAATAGTATATGTATATTAAAGTTGATAAAATTTCATAAAACTCTATATGTAGATATATCTTCTTTTTTTTTAAAATAATCCTCTTCTATTCACTACATCCACGTTTCCATAATTTGTCCTTCTCTTACTTTTATTAATTCTCTGGGTCAGACATCAGAGCAACCAGATCTATGTACATTTAAAATTGATCAATCGATTAATCTTCTTGTTTGTCGACACTTTGCTCATACACATTCCATGAGAAGAGCTCGCCATACCAGTGAAAAAATTGCACTTGACTATTCTATTGTGAGACACAAGTCTTATTCTCATGCGTCTGTATCTTTTACCAAAAATTACGGCGCCGGATAATTGTAGTATTCTTTCTCTCTTTTGAAATAATTAATAATTTAATTATGTCATCATATCAATTCATTAATTAATCTGCTTATTGTTTTCATCTACAGCGAGCGAATCCATGAATAATAATCATAGTAATCGCATGTATTAAAAATATTCAGGCCTCTGTCCTATTAAATTAATTATTTGTTAATCAACAAACATAAAAATGAATTCTTTTAAATAACATGTTCATTTAAGGGATCGTCTCAGTGTGAAATTTTCAAAAAATTGTTTTTTTTTTTTTTGCATTATCGTATAGTATACACTGTTCTAAACATTCTCTCAAATTTTTAAATCGAAAGTCAAATTATTACGGTCGCTACAGCGTTTCTTGTAGAAAGGGAACGGGTTTTCTACCTGCGCGAGTACTAAGGTGCTTAGGTTCTATAACCTTGCAGAATAAACTGTCCAAGCATTTCAGTTCGTTTTTAACATCCACCATGGATAGACGTACGAGAGAAACCCCCAAGAAAAAAATCAAGACCTGGCATCGCCGATTGATCGTAAGTAAACGATTTATATAAACTTTTCCAACTTCAATCTTTAAACGCGTTTTTCTCAGAATGGTGTTTTTCAAAACGGTTTCCACTCTCAAAGGAAGAGTTTTAAAGATATCTAGTTCCAATTTCGGGAGAACATTTTAAACGTCATTCTTTATCGCGCTATGGAAGCTTTTTTTTTTTTTTTGAAAACTTCCTATTTTTTTTTACGAAAAACTATCGAAAAAAGGGCCACATTCGACACTTTTTGTTCAAACCACCGCCATTTTGTCAAATTTGAAAAAAGAAAAAAAACCGTCCATAGCGCGATAGCGACTTTCCTACAGATCAATAATCTTTTTGAAATTTTTTTTTCAGATCAAAATTGCGGCCGTCATCATGGAAACCGTGCAGCACCTTTTTTTTTCACGTGAAATTACAACAATTTATACAACAATGATGCACTCAATAAATAAACTTAAAAAAAATCATTTTGTATTCTTCATAAACGTATTTATTTATGAAAAAAAAACCGGACCGATTAGTTTATTTGAACATTAAAAAAAAAATTCGCGAAAATCAGTGATTTTTCGGAGGGTCACACTGAGACGATCCCTTAATCATTAATTATATGCCAACGCGTTAACATTTATAGTCCGTAACCGTTTTTGTTATCGCTTATACAATTTAGGTGAGATACGTATATATAATATTTATATTTTAAAATTATATTTATATAATGATCATAGTAATAATGGTTGTTATAACCTCATTAATAGTTGAATATAAATTTTTTTTTTTAACTTACAGATTGGCGAGTGTGATAAACGCTTTAAATAAAATTTAATGTACAATTGGATGATCTCTTTATGCGACTAATCAACTTTTTTTATAACTACATTAAATTGTGTAATATAGTTACATGTATTGGTGAGTACATAATAAATTGTTATTAAATATTTGACAGTACTATCAAAGGCTGGATGGTTTTAGTCAGGAAGGATGAAATAAGTATAATATAAAACTACAACTGACCGTACACGAGGATAAAATAAAATTGCCTATGAATTGATCGAATTAACCGGCAAGAAGATTCTAATCAGCTTAATTTAAAAGCTAAATTCAAAAAAGAGAAGAATGATTAGTTCGTTTAACGTGCCAACTTGGAAAAAAAAAAAATAGGTAAAACCACAAATCGGGGGTACAATAATGTAACAGTACGTTCGAATTTAATCGCCCGATCGATAAAACCAACTTATTCTTGTAAGGTCTGTGCTCAACACATAATATAGTAAATAACAATATTTCCATAGACTATTTACAGTAATATACAGCATGCCACTTACAAGGGGAGACCGACATAACCGGGAACCGGATTTGGACGAGTCTTTTCCTATTTTGGTACTTCACCAGAACTGTGATGGAGTGAAGTGACACGATGCAACTCTCAGCCGTTTGCGGGAAAAAAAATTCGACAACGCTTATACTCTATTCACCTTACAATACTTTCAGTCGAGGCGAATTAGCTGAGCGGTTAGTGCGATGTTCACACACGGGCGGTCAAAGTAGGGATAAAACCCTCGAAAAGTGACGGTTTCACTCATTTGGAAACCGGCTTTACCAGAAATAAAAATTTGATATTTTATGCACAAAATTTCACTGTAATCATGGTAAAAATAATAATGATAGTAATAATAATAATGGGTATGATTTTTATGCGGAATTCGATTGATTTTTCTAATTTGTCAAGGAAAAAACCTGTGTTTTTAATTTAAACAACAATTTTTCACTTGAAATAAACTTATTTATATTCACAGGAGAGAAAAAAAAGAAAAAATTGACAAGATTTGAATCCGGACCGCCCGCGTATGAACCATCGCACCAACTGCTCGGCTAATTCACCTCGGCTGAAAGTATCGTAATGTAAATAGGGTATGAGCGTTGTCGATTTTTTTTTCTCGTAAACGGCTGAGAGTTGCATCGTGTGACTTCACTACATCACAGTTCTGGTGAAGTACTGAAATAGGAAAAAGACTCGTCCAAATCCGATTCCCGGTTATGGCGTTCTCCCCTTGTTAGTACGCAACCGACGAAATCATTTAACTCAAAACTGCAGTATACAAATATTACCACCCGCGTCTTTCAATTACGATTCCGGCTTGTTTCTTTGTACATCCGATTTCTTTCCTTGAATCGGTTCACCCGTTTTGCAAACCATATCCTCGCTTTTAGCTTCATTGGACATCTTTTCGCTGTTTATTTCTACCTGCTTCTCTGGTTTCTCAACCTCTTTCAAGTTCAATTGTTTAATCTCCGCAGAAACCGAACTTGCCTCGGTATTTTTCGACGGTTTTTGTTCCTTCTCAGCTTTTTCCGCAGGACTTGTATTTTGGGTAGCTACGTCGCCGTTAATCTTTGTCAGTGTCTTTTTCTTATTTTCAATATCTTTTTCTTCTTTCGCTTCTGCGTCACCCTCGCAACTCTTCACCTTCGGAGTCAAAGGAGTTCCAACGGCGCTTTCAAGAACTACAGTTTCCGGTTCTTTGGACTTTTGTTTGGGACTTTCTGTCTCGGATACTTTTATCTCCAGCTGAGACTTGGATTTCACCGTTGCCTGGGTTGTGACATTTGGCAAAGTGTCCGTCAATGTGAACCCAGAAGACGTGACAAGCGTAACAGTGGTGGTCGTCAATAGGTTTGGGAAATTATTTGTTGTCGGATTTCCTGTCTTGGAAAGATTGAATATATTGAGCTCTTGTTGAGCCGCGTTTTTAGCCAAGTGCAAAGCGATGTTCTCCACCCTTGTCGAAAGCTGCACTTCGCTTTTGCCCATGGGAAATATGGAACTGTTAGTGATTGAAGTAGATTTCGGTGACTTTGGGGAAGAATGCATACTGGGTAAGATTTTTTGAATCGTTGGAGGTGGAGGCGCGGTCGTGTAGCCTGCGGCTGCTGGAAGATAGTTACAGCGTTGGTATTTGTTGATGGAGGCAGGCAGACTGCTGTGAAAGGCACTATGTGAGGGGATTCCGATCGGCGATCTTATGAGGGGGTTTGGAAACCGGCTTGTGTCGGGATACGGCGGCGGAAAGTGGGTGTATATCAGTTTAGGGTTTGTGTTCAACGTGGGCGATGGTATGAAGGGATTCGTCGAGAGCATGTTGATCGGTGAATTCCTTGGCGATATCGGCGAACCTGGATTGCGGCACATATCTCTCGAGAATTGGGTGTTTTGGTAGCTCCTTGCAGTGGGAGAATAGGGGGGCGGTGTCACGATGGTCGAATTGGCGCTGGACACGATCGGTGACAGAGTTTTAGGATCTATGGTCATCATGCTGAGAGAGCTGTTCTTCGCAGGATTCTGCACAGTTTGATCCTTGTCTTTGCTTTCGTTCGACACTCCGTACATTCGCTTAACGCCAGATGACGGATTGCCAAGATATCGTGGCATGTTCCGCATCTTAAATATCTTGGCAGGCTTGGAAGTTATCGGCTTGGCATGATTGCCGTCTGATGCTGTGAGCCCCTGACTTTGGGTCTGCATTTCTTTAGCCTGATTCCTCGCGGCGACATAGTTGTTTTTCGACAATGTCGGATTCCAAGATTTCGGCGGATCCCGCAGCGTTTTATAGCCGACAGGCAGCGACTGTTTCTTGATGGAACAACCCTTCTGCAATGACACAGATGTCGGGACTGACTGAGATGAAGAAACAGCAGAGCCGGTTTTGGGTGTTTCTTTACCAATCGAAGCGTTCGGCTTGTCTTCCGACGGGATTATATTTTGGCCAGATGTGTAGATAGGGATGCTGGGTACGTTGGGAATACATTTGTTAGAATCTACTGACGTTTTTTTCGTTATTTTCAATAGATTCGGAATCTCCGGCTTCGATCTTGTAGCTGCTTTGATTTTCTCTTTAGAACTTTCCCCAATTTTGGCGCATATTTCATTTAAATTTGTCCCCTTGGCTATTATCTCGTGCTTTCGCACCGATGGCTTCATCGGCATCAAAGATATAGGAATGGCGTCTGGGCAAGGTGGTACTGTATAGATGCTGGTTATCTCGATGGCAGATTGCGAACTCGTTCTCTTGGTACCAGTCGAAGTTTGCGACGAGGACAAACGAGGACTATTACTGATGGGTGACGAACCAGAGTGAGCATTCAGACTCTGAGTCACCATTTGTATGTCTGAGGGAGCGGGGCCCTGCCGTCCGCTTGGACTGCCGATTTTCAAACTATTTTCACCTTTGGACTCATTGCTTTTTGCATGGGACGTGCTCACAAGATTCTGCACAGCATGCGAAACGTTTGGACTCAGTTCCACCGAGCCAGGTAGGGTTGTGGAAATGTTAAGACCGATGGAAGCTAAGCTTTGACTGGTGGTCGGCAGGTTGTTGTTATTATTCTTCACCAGCAAGACTTTCTGACCAGTCGAATCTGATTTCAATGTCGCGGTAGAATCTGGCTTAGAATCCACCAGTTTTGCGGGTTGGCAATCCAGCCTCTGGGGCGACGGCGGGATACTTTTGTTTGCAGCCGATGGACTTCGAATACTCGATATTGTGGTAGTAGTTGATACAACACACGTCGTCATCTGAGGGGCTGAAACGAAGAGACAGCCACCCTGTGGTATGCTCACGGGCGTTTTTACAGCCTGTGTTGACATCGTTGTGGAGTGAGGTGACGAGACGACAGTGGTAGCCAATTTGGTTAACGAGACGGTGGCTGTCGCTTGAGATTTTGTGATGGGAAAATACGCCAAGGGTTTAACATCACTCTTCGATTGCTCTGGAACTATTTTTGAATCCAATTTCCTCGAGTTGATCAGCGTTCCCTTTTTTTCTTTTGGAATCTTCTTGGAATAAGTATTGTTCACCTGTCCGACTTTAGGTTGAAAGGAAAGCATGGAATTGGGAACATTTTGCTTAATCTCGACGCTTGTTGAGGCACTTCTTATCTCCTTTCCGGAATTTTTAGAATTTTCTTTCTGACTCTGATTACCCTTTGTGTCGGCACTTATTAAATTATTATTCGTATTCATCAGCCGACTCTCAGCCTTTTTTGTACTCGAGGTGGTGCATTCCTGCCTATTTTTCAGCTGACTTGAATCCTGTATCGAACTATTTTTCACTTTGCTTTGGTTTTTGGCTTTCTGCGTCTGAGCCACAAAACTTTCACCTTCGGTGTCGAACCTTGTTACCACCTTTGAGGGATTCTCTACTAGCATTGGCAGAGGATTAAGTTTCTGCGACTCTGAGCCATCGATATTTTTGTTGTACTCAGACTTAGCCAAGACTGTTCTTGTTTCCTGTGTGAATAAAAAGTTTTGGCTACTCTCTGTTACTTCAGCATTAGGAATCGTCGTACTTAGTAATGTTTCGACGTTAGATTTGTCAAGATCTTCTTTTTTTATCAAACTCTCCAGTATTGGAGCTTCATTATTCTCCTCTTTTTCACCTTCGGGCATTTTTTCGATTTTACCAACATTTTTATCAATAGTAATCAGTTCCTCTGAGTTACCATCTCCGTTACTAGCACTTTTCTTTTCAAAACTAGATATATTCGTTACGCTCATGACACCAGTTTCGGAAATTTTTAATTGCACCTCTTTCCACTCGCGCTTTTCACTCTGCTCACGCTTTACCTCGATCGAATCTACCCTGGTATTAGAAAGTATTTTTTCGTACATGTGATTATCTTCGGACAGCTTTAAACGCTTCGGCGAAGACTCAAATATCCTGTAGCTAAGATGCAACGGTACTTTCTGCAACAGTCGGGTGTAAGAACATGATATAAATACAAGCGGGCATGAAGAAATGCATAAGTTAACTTCGATTACACATCACAATCATCTAATAAGATAGGATCTAAATATAAGTTGTCATTCAAGTTTTGCCAGAGTTTTCCACATACTGAAAATTCAACATTTGACACTCAAATTACCTATTTTGTAGTCAGTTCACCTTGTGAATATAAATATGATTCTGTACAAGTACAGAAAATGTTATCAGCAATATTATATCTCGCTATTTATGTTATGTTTTAAAAATTCTACTTACTCGTCTCCAGTGATAAATGTACATGACATCCATAAGTGTATAGTTGCCACATAGTGGTTCCTCTTTGTACATAATGTCGACTCTGTGAGCTTCGCTTAGCCCGTATTTAGCACGTATCAATTTTTGCAGGTGAGAGATGGTCACTGCAGCTGGACATCTCAAATACCTTCGGGGCAATGTCTTGGCTGTCGATTCCTTATCACCTTCGCCTTGGTCCTTTGTGCTTGGGATGTAATATTCCAAAGACAAACTCAGCGATTCGTCCAGAGAGTAAATGTGAGACTCGATCGGCTCGCCCCTAGATTCAGGAGAACTGGCTTGTGACCTTGCGTCAGGATGCTTGCTGTAGAATTCGCGGCGGCATCGCATTTCATCTGCAAAATTCAACTAAGGTCAATCCCGCAGCCTGTGATATCAAAGGTGAAATGAGAGAGAACCAGTTCAAAATAAATCTAACTCTGATAGCAGCCAGGAACTAGTTTGTAAACAATATCTTGGAGCGTGTGATCAGGTCGGATATTCAGGAGCGGTTTACTCTTGTGAACCTGTACTTCGCATATCGGGCAGTACTTGTTATTCTCCAGATATTTGATAATGCAGCTGCGGCAGACTGTGGAGTGAAAAAAGGGAAAGTGAGTGAAGAAGTACTCTCTAGATTCTTGCATTGGAAAACAGATTAGCTATGGCTAGGTTTTTATTTTCCTTGTGAAGTGAACACGTGAGGTGAACAAGCATTAGTTTCGTTTTTTTAAAGTAAAGAGTTTTGGATGATTTGATTTTTTCTAAACGGTTTTTTTCTTACACTTCTTATAGAATAATAGTTATGATATAAAGATAATTACATGAGTGAAGACACTCGATGATCGTAGTAGCATCTATAAAATATCCTCTGCATAGTTTGCAAGTCAACTGCTCGTTAAGGGTAGATAAATGCAATCGATATCCTCCGCTCTGTCCCGACATTCTGCAAAATATCGGATAAGAAACATTGATAGTCAATTTTCATAATTGGTCGACAAATAGAGCAGGATGAATGATAAAATAGACATAGCAGGTGTTGTAGAATTATGTAACCTAAACAGAATCGCTTCGAATGTTGTTGCGGCACAGATTGTGAGGTCTGCTTGTTTTGGTAGCGGTGAAAACGGATGGCGGATTTTTGCAAGAATGAAAAACCAAAGTCAAGAACGGGAAGAAATAGGTCAAGTCCGAAATTATTGCGTCGGTACACATATTGTGTGTATTGTATCATATGTGGACACTAAGTGTGTGTATAGATAAGTAATGAAATTAGAAAGTAAATGCTGAATTATGTTATGAAGAATGTTTGATAATAGGAAACAATTACTTGAAATGTACCTTGCGTCGTAGGAGGGAGCGAAAACCCCACGATTTATTTGGTAATCGCCATTAGAGCTCAAAATAATGTAAAGAAAGTTGGGTTGCGAGTCAAAGCCAACTTGTCACAGATCGTCATTATTACAGTTTTTTTTTTTTTTCGTATTGGGCTAGAGGGTGGTTTAAAAACGCGCCGAATATTTATACAGTTAGGAAACAACGATTTTGAACGAATCCGTTCGGCGTGGGTTTCAAAATTTATTACGAGATTGTTTAATGCTTTTCATTTTCCAAAATTCACACCACTGCGAGCCAAAAATTTCAAGGAAAACTGGACCCTGAACAGTAATACAAAATGGCGGATAAACAATCACGCGATTGACCTTGCTGAAAACATCCGGCTCCGGGTTCTAGCAGCGTATGCTCATTGCGTTCATTTTTAAAATGGTCGCCACTAACAGGAAAAATACCGAGTGTCATCCTGCAGTGTTGTCAACTAGTTAACCAAAACTGCTTTATTCATTAATCGAGGATACAATACAGTCTGTTAATTAACACATCGGCATATAACGGGACCTACGTATAATCGGCTACGATTTATATCACGTTCAAATTTCCCGCTCCGCTTCCCTAACCTTCCATCTCCACCAGGTTCATTTCTTCCATTTTTTCTATTTCTATTCCTAAAGCTGCTAACAATTAACGTTATTCCATTCGTTGAATTAACTATTAACATAATATTTCGATCACCAATTAACAATCACTGATAACAGCTTCGAATAGTCTCTGTCTTGAAATGTAACCATAACAAATTATCGTTGCATGTATGTACATGATGAGATAATTCGAACAATCAGATATAACTAATTAGGACTGTAGAAATTGTATTGCAATACAGTATCTGATAATAAAACGATGAATACGATAACAAAAGTCTTTCTTTCGTACTGTCGAAGCAACGTATATTTGATCTTCGGCATGTGCTTCGGACTATGCATAAGCTCGTTTTTTACACCGACCAATGACGGGGACTGTCTAGAGATGGTGGAAGATCTTGCACCTCCTTTAAGCGTGCCAAAATTCAGCGACATTTACGAGCCAAAGATGAACCTTGAGGGAAAGCCGTTGCGGGCCAAGAAAACTCCCAAGGTTTTCATGCGCCCTAGATACTATTCGACAGAGCTCGGCATAAGGGAGAAATTATTTGTCGGAGTACTGACGAGTCGAGAATATCTTTACAGCCGAGGCGTAGCTCAGAACAAAACCATTGCTCATCTCGTAGACAAAATCAGATACTTTATATCGATAACGGAAGGAGCTAAACCAAATGTTTCGCTGCCTGGGATTGTCGGCTTCACAGATACCAGAAGCATTTTGAAACCATTCCATGTACTCAAATACATAACGGACAATTACCTCGAGGATTACGATTACTACTATTTAATCAAAGATTTGACCTATGTAGATGTTAGAAAAATGACAAAGCTTGTAAATAAAATCAGCATCAGCCAGGACGTTCATCTGGGTATTGCCAGCAAATTTGGTACCTATTGCTCTCTGGGTGGGTGATTTTCATAAGACGGAGTAACACAGAGCACTCGTTCTTTCAATAAATATCGTAACTAAACTTAATGACCTTTTCAGATTCAGGTATCTTGCTGAGTAATTCAGTGATCCGAAAGATGAAAAATAACTTGGACTGGTGCGTCAGAAACACGTATTCCGACTCCGACGATGTTAACTTTGGTAGATGCATCGTTCACTCTTCATCTCTGCCTTGTAGCGACGCTATTCAAGGACAAACGATCAAATCCACAGTGCTTAATGAAAGCTTTGCCCTGGAGACAAATCTTTACGCATCTATAGCTCAGAATTACTCGGAATCTCCAATCAGTGTTTATCCTGTTTTTGACCATTCAACCATTTACAAACTCAACGCTTATATTGCCAGGGTAATTTTACATGTTAATCAAATTTTGTCTTTCGATCCGTACTGTGCATTGACATCAAAATTAATTCTAGCTGGAGCTAACAGCAGTCACAGATCAAATATCCACTTTGCGTCAAGAGATATTGAAGACTGCCAAATTAGAACCGGAGAAGGATCATAGCGTGACTTGGCCTATTGGCAATCAACCAGGGAACAAGCCTCCTGGGCGATTTGATATCGTCAAATGGACTTACTTCAATGAAACGCACATGGCTTCAGACAAGAGTTTGAAAAACATGCAGAAGTTCGAAGGAAGCGTCAAAGCAGATATAGAGTATGTGATAAAGGCAGCAACCGACAGAATCGAAGGAAATTACAAGGGGATGTTGGAGTACAAAAAATTCTTAAACGGCTATAAAAGGTACGACGCTTCGAGGGGCATGGATTATATTTTGGACTTGGTCTTTGCTGAGACAAAAACCAAGGAGGAGTTAGTGAAGAGGGTCGAGATCTGTAAGCCACTTGGCAAAGTAGAGATTTTGACAGTTCCATATGTAACTGAGAATGCCAGAGTTCATTTGATTTTAACAGTTAACAAGTTTCAAAAGAACGAAACTATCAAATTTATGGCACACTACGCTCAAACCTGCATGGAGAAAAAAGACAAAACGTTTTTAATGGTGGTATGTACAGGATCATTCGTGTAAAATATGTTACTCAATCGCTAAAGCTGTTATACTTGTATTTAAAGTGCATTCTACATCGCAGGTGCTTCTTTATGATGTAAATTCACCATCGAAAGACAAAGACGATGTGTTTTTCGATGTAAAACAGCATGCTTTGTCATTGACAGAGAAATATAAAAAGGATCAGTCGAAGGTTACCTGGCTTTCCATCCGCTTGCCATCGAGCGTGAGTTCGATTGAACTGGAGCCAATGTTAAAAATCGCTGTAACAGACTTGGTGGTCAGGAAATTTTCCCCAGAAAGTTTAATTTTATTTGTTGAAACTGAAATGGAGCTGAAAGTCGATTACTTGAACAGAGTAAGTCAATTGAAACTATCGACACTTATTTTTGCTGTAGCAGTTCTGTATCTCCTTTTCACAAAATGATCACAGGTACGAATGAATACCATTAGCCAATGGCAAGTATTCAGCCCAATGCCTTTTGTCGAATATCACCCAGATATCGCTTACTCGGAATCAAAAGCCAAAGAAAACGAATTAGACATAAACAGAAACTATGGAAGATACGACGAGTATAATTTCAACCATGTTGCATTCTATGCCAAAGATTACACATCGAGTAAGTAATTGATGACAATCTTGTCATAAATTTTTCTCGCGACCTATACTACTAATTAACCATTAGTTTGAAATTCACAAATGATACCTATGTAAATTTATATTCTAGTACGGAAATTGGCAGAAAGTATAATTCCAACTGTCCGAGCGGATCGAGATATCGCAACAGTTTTAAAGCCATCCAAACAGAATTTAATTAATTCTGCATTTGAACTATTTATTTTGTTTGGAGATTTGCACCCGTTTCGCGCACTAGAACCTGCATTGAAGATCCGGTACAAAGAAATGAATTGCAGAGGAACTCAAAGTGACGTAACACATATAGATTGTATGAAAGCTCGTAGTTTAAACCTTGGTAATCGTGGGCAGCTTGCCAAACTCGTACTGCAGTATCAGCATAGCAATTAAATCCTAGAATAACTATTATGCATGAATTAAAAACATAAAGAGAAATGCTAAAGGATAATAATATATTGTCAATTTATACGTTGATTGAAATAAAGTATATTGCCGTTAACATATCAATATTGTAATTAGTTTCGATTTTCAAGGCATGCTTACATGAAATTACTCAGTATTTGGAGCTTGAAGTTGGTAAGCAAAGTTTGTTTGTTATCAGAATATGAAATATGTAATGCCAAACGGCCAGCCTGATTTCAGAATCGTGGTAACCGCGGATTGTTGTGGAGATTTCATTGAATCGATATAATCCTCCACTATGCGATAAATTAAACGAATTAAAGGCTGATTAATTTTTTGAACACCTAAATTAATTTTTTGATCACCTGCGTGGAATCAATGAAAAATTTTACAGATTGAATTGTATATCCTCTGAAATGGCGAATGCGAACGGCCTAAGAAATGGATTATCAGCTTATCGTCGTGACGATCACGAGGAAATGCAAGCCGGGCCTCCCATGGACCTTTCTTTCAAAAAGGCAACGAGTATGAACGGTATTAACAACGATATTTATTCGTTCTACTGTAAAGAAGCTCGATAATTTGTGAAAGATCAAGGGCAATAGGTGACTGACACAGATTTTTGAACCAACAAACGAAACCATAAATTTTTTTCAGATTTCGATTTCCAACGGGCTCGATCTATCCGTGTGGGCAAAGTGCCTTTGCATACTTCCAGTCAGCGTTTCCTTACGAGTTCCCTCTGGCTTAGCAACAACTTGTTGAGCTCGATGAGTGGATTGGAAAATCTGGTAAACAGAATACTGGTAGAGCCGAGCAGTCTGGCTTGGCTAGATCTCTCGTTCAACAACATAAGCGAGATTGACGATGAAATAACGAAGTTCCCGAATCTCAAGATAATCTACATGCACGGAAATGCAATTTCGAATTTGAACACTGTTCCGAAGTTGCAAAAATTGTGCAAGCTAAGAAACCTAACACTGCACGGAAATCCAATAGAATCTGTGCCCTCGTACAGATCATTCATCTTGACTGTCTTGCCACAACTGGTAAACTTGGACTTTGCTCCAGTAGTAGCTGCTGAAAGGAAAAAAGCCCCTCCGGCTGGTTTTTCGAAAATGATGAACGCCTAAGCGTCTCTCGTTCGAAATATAACTTTTATTTGATTGTTACTTAATAAAATACATTCATATCATTTGTTAATAGAGCCGCGATTACACTTAAGTAAATATACCCAAGATAATAACTCGACGAAATTACGTGTCAATGGTCGCATAGGAAATGAAATTGTATTCTTTCTTACAAAAATTCTGTCTGATCAATGGCGTCTATGCTTGTTTCGATGCTTCCCTGTTTTATCTGGATCCCCCCCTCTGTCTCTCGATCTACTACGAGATCTGTAGTGGCTTCGGGACGACTTGTGGCTTCCTGATCTTCGCCGTTGGGTCTTTTTCGGTTTGCGTGATCTGCTATGACTGTGACTCCGCGATCTACTTCTACTCGAGTGTTTCTTTCGCTTCCCATGTTTTGCAATGTCAGTTCGGGAAGGGGAGAGGCTGGTAGATCTAGAATGCCTGAAAATGAAAAAAGAATACATTAATGATGCTTACATAGAAGTACAGCTTTATTGCAGCTGTTACGACAGGTGAATTTGCACTTCAACAATTGCATGCAAAAGATTAATTAACTGCAAATGAAAATAGATCCAATGACTTTGTCATCCCAACCTCACCTGGGCGATTTTGCTCTTTCAGGGGCAGCATGTGTCCCACTGCGGCTGATGAATCCTCCCCAAGCATTGTGGTGCTTTGGTAGCGGAGGGCTGGGCGTATGACCATCAACTTCACCACCCCTCGCCTTGGCTCTGGCTTCTTCGTATCGTCTGCGAAGCTCGTCGACACGTTTCTCCAATTGTTCAGCGCTGATACTGGGTCGAGCGTAGAGGCGTAAAACTCGGCGGCAGACGTCTCTGATGGACGACTCACTAACCTTGAATAGCCTGAACCAAGCAGGTGTCGCGGGCAGTGGAAGTTGCAACTGGCGTGCACCTAGATAAACGCATGCGCAAGCAACGGTCTCGGGCTGATGTCTCAGAAATACATCTGAGCGGAGCGAATCATTCATGTAGTTCCAACACTGTTGCATCAGCGCACGGTTCTTCTCGTAACCCAAAACTTGAAGGTACATGACGATTATCTTATGCGGATGCTTAACGTGAACACAAAAACCTAGCTCCTTCAGAACACGCCTCTCTGCCTTGATTACCTGGTTCTTTAGCGTCACATAACTCTGGTCTAGTATGACTGGCTGGATAGTCCTGTGAATAGAAATAGAAAAGAATTATGAGTTAAGTGCTTTTACTGCAGAGCAATCTTTTACCTTAGCTGGTATTCAAATATACAGCTACGAAAGCTGCAAATATCTGATTGGTAATATTCCCATTGTTCAATATTGCAGAACTTACTTCTGACTTGAAACTTGTTTAATATGATTGAACACATTAATGACGTCTCTGATGCGCCTTGGAGCCTCTTCAATTTTACTCGCCAGACAGACGCATCCCATGGCCGTTGTTTCCATATTGTGCCTAACCAATGATTTACTGTAATAGAACCGCTGGAATATCACTTGCCCGGTGGCCATGGCGACCTGAAAGAAAACATGAGAAACATGATTATAAACAAACACTAGGCAATATACTTTCCAAACTTCGACGTCATTCGTTAGAGGATCACTGCCTGGAGTTATTAAGCGCATATAGTAGCCTGTGCGGAACAATGAATGTGTCACATCGATTATTTCCCAGTCAAACGTAATTTAGCGCCAGTTACACATGCCGTTTAAAGATATTCAAACTCTACTTTCGTGTACGTAGTAAGAATTTTGTTTTTATAAAATAAAAAGCATCCAAACCAATGCTAAATACTTTACGGTAACTCTTCTCTGACCTGCTGGTTATATCCCATTGATTCAAGGGTTATGATAGATTCTATGGAAATCGGAATAAATATTCGAAACAGCATTCTAAGTTTCGAAAATAGACTACTTTCCCTGTATTTATGCTATTAGTAATTGCAGTCTCAAGAGTTTTCGTACCATAAATACAAATCTTAACAGAGTGATATTGATACCATATTTCTAGCGATAAGTCTGGATGCATCTGGAAATATCTTACGCTTTGTTGACTGTTCCTAATTCTATATAACATTATTCAATGGAAGCGCACAGGTTCCTACATGGGACAATATTGATAGTACACAGAAGTGTCGATTGAGAATTTTTTTTTTTATCAAGGGTTCAACCGATGCTCAATTTGGGTATCGCCGGCTTGATGCTTTTTGAACCAAGTCTGTATCCAAGATCGGTTGCTTCATTGATGCATCGATTTGGCGTAGTCCATAGATCATTCCTTAGACAATGATCCTTTCGTCAACGAATGACGCCTGTAAAACAACATAACATTGTTAACGTGACTATTGCGTCATGTAATGTGGATTCACAACTAATTTAATAAGCCTTAAATGCTCAACGATACCGCGGGGCAACAAAGTAGCAGTTTCCGCAACTCTGATCTAGCAAAACCAACCGACGTACCTTCGGTATTTATTTATTTCCTTTCCTCAATTTTTTCATACTCAATCTTAGTAAATGTATCAGCATATACAACTCTATCTGACGATACGCACCTGAGGAAGTTTTAAAAGTATCCCAGCAGTTTGTATCAGTTCGCATCCTAGGATGCGCAGGTCAGTTTCTGTCTCCGTATCTAAGCCGTCTGAGTAGGATGGAGTAGAATTTAATTTCTCTTCGGGCAAGAGGCAATTTTGAAGGGTAAGCACTATTTTCCCATATAACTTGGCGTTTTTTCCTCCGGCTGACTGATTAGAGTTTTCCTTTTCCTTATCCTTGTCCTTGTCCTTGTCCTTGTCCTTGTCCTTGTCCTTTTCTTTTTCCTTTTCCTTCTCTTTTTGGGTGCCCATTCTAAACAATTTCGAAGTATCTAATTCACCCGCAACACTGTTTCTGGCATATACTTAACACGAACGACGACACGATGTGCGAATGCTTGGGTCACGTACTCGGAACGTTTTGGATCGCGATTTCAGATGCACGGAATCACTGAGAATCGATTGCTTTAAGCAGTAAAATTAAAGCTATTCGTTGTACAATAAGTAACGGTATTATCTAAATCGTATTCTCTTTTACCGCGGCTACTAACGCTATTAAAATTGAAATAATGTTTTAACTTTTTGCTCCATCACCATGTCCACGACCGCGTCAATTATATCAGTCTCGAGTTATGCGTTCCGAAATACATAACAAAATGGCGGCAAGCGACGCGTCAAAATTTCGACCGCGGTCTTACCAGAGATGAGTAGGGAGATCTCCAACCACGGAGGCTAGATAGAAGGAGGACGCTCGCTATTGGGTTTTTACGCAGATAGTGGGTCCGGTAAAGTGAGGATACCTCATTTTCGTAAATATGCCGCTAGGGCGACGCTGCGTTCGGTAATATCAGGGAAATGGCGTCTATTTGTTATTGTTTAGTAGCATGACAATAAATAAGTTTTGAAAGTTTAATAGTTATAAAATAATTAAATGTTGTGCTGATCAATAAAAAATGGTTAATCGTTGTGTAGTTAATGGCTGCACAAGTGGCAGTGCAAGTGATCGTAATAAGCATGCCAAATTGGGAACGAGAAATACGTCCTTATTTACTGTGCCACAGGTAACCTAAATTTTTTCATTTATGATTTACTATTAATAAAAATATTTTAATTAAGTAAGGCAATGATAAACATAAGCACATAATTATATTTTTTTTTTAATTAGCTTAAAAAATGCTTGACTTGTATTTTTTTCTTTTGAAAAATATAGTTAATTAAATTACGACAAGCTGAGGGAGTGGATTTTTATTTTTTATGTCCATCTACAAATTATGTGTTATTTTAAAATAAAAAATTGAATTGTTATTTTTGCCTACCTTGATCTATAAATAATAAATCTACGCAGTTCATAAGCTTAAAATTAATTGCAATGCTCATGTTCATATTTTTTTTATAAAGCATCCTGATCTGTTGGAATTGTGGGAGTGTGGACTTGTTCAAAAACTGGTTCCGAAAAAAAATTATGTTTGTGAACTGCACTTTAATGAAGAGGATATAATTAAAAGTGATATAATAAAAATGCCCAATGGCACTGAAGAATTAAAGAGGCAACGATATGCACTGAAACAAGGTGCTATTCCAACTTTGAACCCTACAAAGTTAAATGAGAGTAGGAGCACTAAAGATGATGATATTTCAAATATTTCGTATTCTCAACCATGTGCGAATGAATCTAGCAATATCGTTCATGTAAATGAAAATTGTTCGCAACAACATGCAGAATTACTGAGTGGTCTTGAAAATTGCAATTCAATTATAAACTCTGAAGAAATGAATCACGAGAACGAAGAACCGGTAAGATAAATAAAAATTGTGAATGTTATGTACTACTAGATACTAATGTCCTAAGGGTACAACTGGTTGCAAATATCAATTTTTTATTTCATAAGTGCTATTATTTTATCAAAATAAAATTGGTAATTTCATAGTTATATTATTTTGATTAAAGGTGCTAGAACCACCTATTTCGGAAGTGAATATTGAAGAATTTTCGTGGTTAACAATTGTTAATGCACTTAAATTTAATTCTTTAGCTGAAAATTGGAGCTGAACTACCGATTTGCTTGATTCAAAGAAACTTGTCTTATGTTATATAGAGAAAGTTTCCATGAAATTGAAGTTGCGTGTTAAAATTATTCAAAACTTTAAAGTCTGGGTAAGGAATTCTCGTAGAAGTATTTTCTCTAATAATCTAATTTTAAAATTTTTTTTATTAGCTGACCAACATTAAAACTGAAAAGGCAATTGACGTTAACAAGAGTTTTTCCGATATATCCGACTTCTGGAATTTTTTAAAAGAATTGGAGAATTACCCGTTATGTGATGGAACTGGATTTGATCAAGAAAAGTAAGAGTTATGACTCTTGATATTTTTTTATCCGGAAATTAATTTTTAAATTCGACTTTTTTTATGAAATTATAGATATTCTTCGGATTGCACTGGTGTGGCATTGTCTCATGAGAAGTATAAAAAGCAATTGAATATTTTTCGTTGTGTAGCTTGTCGAAAAGCAAGACACAAATTACAAAATCAATCATACAAAACTAAGCCTGATTATAAAGAGCCTTATGATAAATTGAAGTACCAGGAAAGTCTTAACAATAAACAAATTCAACGTCTCAAACGCAGAGTAAGTAATAACAATTTTCTGTTTTATTGTTGTATCAGGAAACTACAAAGCTTGGTCATCAACATATTATTTATCTCGACGTACTGTAATACGAATTTTTATTGTTATGTCTTTAATTATTTGCGTTTCTATATAAATACGTTATTTTAAAACCCTAAAACATTAAACGATAAATCTAAACATTGTCTGTTAAATTTTCTTGAACTTTTTAACTCTTTATAAAGCCCTTAAAAATGCGCAATGCAGACATAAAACGTCGCGCCATAATAAATTTCTTTTTATTTTTATATTAAATTCTTTACCATCTCAAATTGCAACATAAATTATTATACAAGTTTTAAAATTAACACAATTTTTGGTATTTAAAACTTCATGATTACTGGTGTTTCATTATATGAAAAATGCCACAAAAATTTTTTAATGTTTACAGAATAAGATACTCTAAGAAACAATTAATATACAAAAAGCCAATTGCTTAGCTATTAAAGATGAAGCTTTAAGAGCTGAAATTTCAATTTTACCTCCTATTCAACAACAAGCAATACGTGCTTGTTTCAACGCTGCAAAAGTTTCAGATCCGAGGCAAAGAAGATATACGGTACAGTGGGTGTATGAATGTCTCTTGCTTCGCGTTAAAAGTGCATCCGTGTATGATAGATAGATAGATAGATAGAACGAGAAATCTTACCTCTTCCTTGTAAAGACACTCTTAACAGATACATACAGAAGTTGGACAGTGCTTTTGGCTTCCCTAAAGCTGTATTTGATACTCTACGTATAAAAAGTAGAACTATGGAAGTATACGAGAAACGGGGTATTGACTTACAATTAAAGCTGTACTTCTACTGCGAATCTTCGATAAAACATTTTTAGTAGTGTATCAAACTTACAATTCGCCTAACACAACCTATCGACACGAGAACTATTCTCATAAGATAAGCTTCCTATAACTATTCCTAACAAGTTGACTTAGATTTAGACCATGCTTTTATTAACCAACCCATGCGTAGAAAATTTGTGCTTAAAAAAGTACATTTCTTCTAGTATTGTAGAATAAATTTCTGTCAAGCTTTATCAAAAGTAGTTATGATTAGTGTTATATATCAATTTTAGCATTATATACTAATTATCGATAATTGACTTTTAATAGGTACACTTTTAATCGACGAAGTTGCTTTAAGCGAAGCCATCAAGTTAAATCGTAAAACCATGCAGCTAGATGGTTTTGTCAATTTGGGAACACATACACCGCAAAATCTTCAAAACACGCGGGCTGATCACGCCCTAGTGTTCATGTTCCAGCCTTTCCAAGGTGATTGGATGCAAGTTGTTGGCAGTTTCCTCAGTAGGAATTCTGTCACTAGTGCTATTCTCCACAAATTGCTTATAGAATGCATTATACTGTTGGAAAATGCTGGGTTTTTTGTGGATGTTGTTACCTCAGATGGTGCACAATGGAATCGAGGAGCATGGACACTTTTTGGCATAAAAGATGGCCAGTGTAGCTGCGAACATCCATGCAACTCCGACCGAAGACTATGGTTTGTTTCCGACTTCCCACATTTGATTAAATGTTTTAGGAACAAAATTTTGGAGAAGTTGTTTTTTTGGGTACGCTATAATATTTAATATATGATCAATTTTTACGATGACTATGTAATCAGCAAAATAATTGTCTTTCTTGATACTTGATGCTATTGTTCTTTTCATGTAGACACCAGATGGTTTTGTAAGAAAAAGTCACTGGGAAACTTTGTTAATTCATGAGAATTATCTTAAAGCTAATTTAAAAATTGCTTATAAATTAACTCCACAACATTTGAATCCTGAAGGATACCAAAAAATGAATGTTCCTTTGGCCTATCAGGTAATAATGAAAATATAAACTTATTTCTTTTATTGTTTCAATACTAATGTTTATAATTATTCTCTGAAATTTTAATGATTATAAATGATATCTTTTGTTTTTAGTTATTTTCCAAAGAGATTCAAGTTGCCATGAAAGTATATAAAAATAGAACGGAAGAACTCAGAGATTGTGATTCTATGATTGCTTTCATAGAAAAAGTTAATAACTTAATTCTAGCAATGAGTTCACGTACTCCATCAGATGCTCTGCGTTCCGATCCAGAGTGTCCTCCAAAAAGGGTAACATTTAATATATTATCAAAGCTTGTAATAATTTTTTGCAGTAACAGAGCGAAAATTGAAATTTTAAATGGATACTCATTATCAACATTAAAAATTCAATATTTGTGAACTTAAATACTGGAATGAAAACTGAAACAATTCATAAAGTTTGTGTAAGTAGAAAAAAACTTGAATAGCTCAAAAACACTACAAACTAATCATGACATTTCTCCTATTAATGGTCAATTCATAATCGATCTCGAAAATTTATTTTATCCATCACTATCATAAACCAATACTCAGTGGGATAGACGAATTCAACTAACTTGAATTTACTCATTTAAAAATGCTTGGGACTTATTGTAACTAAGATGTACTTCTACCATTTATCCTAATCTCTTCCAAATTTGAATATTTTTATTATAACTATAATTCAAATACTTCTTGTTGTATATTCTTTTACAATTGTTACCACAAAAAAATTAACAAACAAAATAATAAAAAACTTTGTTTTTGTTAGGCAATAAGTGACTTTTGAAGATATTTAAAAATTTGGGAAGCTAAAGCAAATGAGGAGAAAGAACTCAGTAAAAAGAAGAAGAAAAAGAAGAAGCAAATAGAAAATGTTGCAAGTGAAGAAAATGAAAAATTTTTCTTCGCCATTACTCCGAGTATTCTGAATGGATTGAAAATAACGTAGCAAGCTACTCTTGAGTTAAGTGAATTTTTGCTAGGAGAATGCAAATTTGATTATTTAATGACGTCACGCCTAAACCAGGACCAGTTAGAAGTATGTATTTAACCAAAGAAACTAATAATTTACTATTTTGTGGATATTTTAATATTTTAACTTGAATTCTTTTTCAGAAATTTTTCGGCATATTGCGAAGTGTTTGTCGCTGTAATGATCATCCTGATACCATTCTTTTCGGCCAAGTTTTCCGCCTATTATGTTCCTACTCATTGGTCACCCCGCCGAAAGGGTCAAACGTCACTGCTGGTGAGCTTCTTCAATCATTGATGCAGACGAAAGAATCTTTGGCTGCAGCAACTGCGTTGAAAAAAATTTGGCTCGCAGATATTGATGCTATTATTGAAAATGGGATTCTTAACAATGCAAATTCATCTCACGGAGATATTAACAATAATGCTGTTCTTCAAAATCTTTCTGTTGCTAAGAAACCTTTTGAGAGTGTGCTTGACGAAGACAGTGATGAAGAAGCTGTGGACAATGGTTGTTCTTTCATTAGAAAACCATTTGATAGTATTTTAGATGAAGATAGTGATGATGATGATGATGATATTCATGAAGATGTACATTCACACCAGGATTATTATTGTCCGTTTAATGATGTGTTGGACACAGAAAATGATCACTCTGTAGATAATGAGTACCAAGAAAACACTGACCATAGTCAAGACGAAGAAGAAGAAGATCCTGATTTTCGCGATGATCCACATTATCATCATGATTATGATGTTGTTTCCACAAGTGATGGTGTGGTAGCTTACATCGCTGGATATATGGCAAGAAAATTTCAACGATTCTCCCCGTGTTGTGATTGCATCGATACCTTACGTTCTGATAATCCTTCTAAACGTGATGAAGTGATTGAGTTAATGAGCAACGGTGAATTAATATTTCCTAGTGATAATCTCTTTAAGCTGATAAAGAAACTTGAAAAAATTGTTCTAACTGTGGTCGGTACTAAGACAGTGAATATAGACACTATGCATAAAGTGTTAGAAAGAGTAGCTAAAGCTAAGTATCTACCTATTTTAGGCTGTGATACTCACAAAAAAGAACTTATGGCTAAGATTTTAAATAATTTTATAGTGATGCGTGGAAATTTCTTAGTAAATTTAATTAATCGAACTCTGAATGTGCGACGTAGCATGACAAAAAAACACCGTAAAAATTCTAAATTATCTTAAATCATAATGTATTAAAATAAAAACT
Source organism: Neodiprion virginianus (assembly GCF_021901495.1). NCBI lineage: Eukaryota > Metazoa > Arthropoda > Insecta > Hymenoptera > Diprionidae > Neodiprion > Neodiprion virginianus. Next base: position 14,247,573 of record NC_060880.1, read on the forward strand.
TTTTACTGTTCCTAGTCTTTTAAAATCAGAATCACTAAGCTAATAATTAATTATTTTTCAATATTAATTGGATTATTTTCTTTTGTAATATTCTACTTTTCCTTAAATACGGCCGGATACGGTAAGATAAAATATTGTATTTATTATTATACTATTAATATTTATTTATTGTTTATTGTGCATTAATAAACAATAAATATTCATTTCTTATATATGTTTTGTAGTTTTTTTTTAAATTTTACTTTGTATTGAAATTGTAATAAAAATAATAATAATAATAATAATTATTATTATTCTAAAAATTGATTTTAAAATTTTTAATTTTTTTATCAATTAACATATAAATACAATCACTACATTCCGCGGTGAAAATTTCCAAAACCTGACATTAGCACATTACCAACACTCACGCGCTCTAGCGAGAGAGTGCGAAAGATGATGTCTCCTTCAACTCTCGTGGGCTTGCAACACTTGGCGAGCGTCCTCCTTCTATCTAGCCTCCGTGTCTCCAACGCTCGGCTTTTCGTGATACCAGCTAGGTTGGAGCGTCGACGTGACACCTAGGCGGCCACGCACCGAAGGTGGCCCATTTCCGACCTGACACCTAGGCGGCCATGCACCGAAGGTGGCCCACAATCGTGTATGTATAGATATACTCGGTCGCTCGAGCAAGTGGTTGCCAATCGCATCCTTGTCCTCGCTCGCCAGATGTTTCCAGGAATGCAAGAATTGGGATTTTGTTTTTTCAATTATGAATGTCAGCGAATAAAAGTATCTCCAGATTTGATAAATTTTGGATTCAATTAGCGGACGCTGAACCAAAATAATTAACCATTCCCAGCCCGAATACTTTTTTTTTTTTTTTTAATAAATATTATTTTCTTATTGATTTGAAAATATGTGACGCCTGGTGTTCTCGAATATTTGTACACGCAGTCTATGGAAAAATATACGAAGCCCGCTCGATAACATTTATGCAAAATGTACAATGGGCAAGTGGTTGGAGGAAATTTTTTTTTCTCGAACTGAATCTTCCAGAGAACCATCAGCGAATTTCAAGCAAGCTCCATAAACATACCGAGCAAACGCGCGATCACGGACGTAGCTGTGGTATGGCTGAGTGGATACCACATCAGGATGAATTTTCAATCACCGGTTTTTGCGCGAAGTTTTCCTGTATTTAAGTTAATTACTGCTGCCTTTGCTATAATACTGCATTCAAGTCTTAAACAAAACACTAAAAAATAAGTTAACCACTTAATGTAAAACAAAATGTTAGATTGAGCTTAAAATTTAAGCCGGAGTTACATTAACTAAGATAATTACAAGTGCAACATTGTAAATATTGTACATTTATTGTTCATCTAAATAAATATGGTTTCCTCCTCAAAAAAAAAAAAAAACATAAGGATGGAGTGATGCGGGACACGGGTTCGATCGCAGTTCACTCTTTTTTTTTTTATGTGAAACATCTATAGCCGCACGTAAAACAGATTTCTGGCGTGGCGACGCAAGCCGTGGCGACGCGTCGCCACGCTATATGATGGTAGTGTTACGTGCCAGCCGGTATCCACGGCGGCGCCCTCTCTGCGCTCTACCTGACCAGCGTGCAGTTACCATAAGAGAGCCCTACGTGCTCTTACCGATAGTCGTAGATTAATACCAACGCACTTAGTTACCATCACAACGTCCAAATTCTTATATCAACAGTCCTCACACGCTAGATTAACCGTTATTTCATCAGTCAAATTCATAACATACATGTTATATATATATTTTTTCCCATTCAACCGTAATAACCCAAAATAATAAACCTGCAACTGTTAAGATAACCAAAAAGACAAAACACCGGAAACGAGGGAAGATAAATCACGGATAGCTCACAGAGAAAGAAACCCCTATTCCCAGAATTCAGGATAGCGCCCTTATTTTAACGAAAACAAGACCAGTCAGCGCTTCGCCGCTTGCTTCTCTTAACCAACCACCTCGCGCCAATCCACCACCGAGATCCCACGCACGAACCAGAAACCTTACCCCCAATTTTTTCATCATCCTCAACCAATCATCCGAGACCCGCGAGAAACCGCGACTCCTTTTGAACTCCTCCTATTTTCCCTCTAAGTCAACCTTCCCAAAAACAGAATGAAGAGAAGAACTTCAGACATCATAGAGAACAGATCAGACCTCTACCGAAATCCTAGAATAAAATCATTATAAGTCATTCAGAACCTTCGAGACTTGTTAACAGTTTGTCACTGCGATAGTGATTAACACCAATCTGTACCACGATTGTAAATCTACCATCGAGAACTAGAAGGAGACCGTTAATAAATGTGTAATTAACCCAAGTGTTGTCATAAATAATTATTTCAATCACGCATAGTGATGGTTGGCACGAGCCCTGCCTAACAAACTCTCAGAATTGTAGGCGAGTTGAACGAGAAGATCTGAGGAGCTGATCAGCGGATTCCCGAGATTTACATACACCAACTACGTAAGTCAGGAGAACAATTTAAATCACGCGGCGAATCAGAGTCGACTCGAAACGTTCCTCTCGGAACGTAACAGTAGTACGGTGTGGCGACGCGTCGCCGTGCACAATTGACTGTGCATTGTATACTCCTGGAGTGTATACAGTGTTTTGTTTTTGTTTACTACAGTACACATAACCTGTGTTTTACTTGAAAACAAATTATTCTGATAATAAAATGTCTGACAGTAATAATTTAGAGAGTGAAAGTGATCAGCCTCCTGCAAAAAAAGCAAAATCACCCGATGACACACTATCAAGTCATCAGTAAGTTAATTATATTTTTATAATTAAAGTGTGCATTTATCTGTGCATTAAGCACGCGTATATTTGGTGTGTTTTAACGCCAGTAAATGTAAAATTATACTGATTTTTATTTTAGCTTCCTTTAACACTTATATATATTTTTTATAATTAGAGTGTGCATTTATCTGTGCATTAAGCACGCGTATATTTGATGTGTTTTAACGCCAGTAAATGTAAAATTATACTGATTTTTATTTTAGCTTCCTTTAACACTTATATATATTTTTTATAATTAGAGTGTGCATTTATCTGTGCATTAAGCACGCGTATATTTGATGTGTTTTAACGCCAGTAAATGTAAAATCTACTCTCTTGGTAGATTAAAATTCACATAAATTTCATTGCATACAATGTTTTTAAATTGATTATTAATTTTAATTAATTTTAATTTCATTTTAATTAAAATTAATGCATTAGAACAATTGCTCAAAGAATAAATTTAATAAAGACTGATAAAATTGTATTTCAAAATCATCTGATGGGGTGTAGCGCACGAATGTTTTTCTTATTACAAAATAATGTCGATGTTTCACATCTGCCAGGCGTCCCGTGACGGCTCACATTTTTTTTTTTCTCTTCTTAATCTATAAAGTAAATAGACGATCGTCAAACCTGCCGGTTTTTCCATACATGTAAAATAATTATGCAATTTACTTACCATCTTGATACCTCGAGAGCTGCTGTCACTAAACTGAACACTGTGAAGCCTCTTAACTGGCTGCCAATATCAGAAAAGGAGAGGGGTCCATACATTGTTGCTACTGAAATAATTTTGTCGTTCCGATCTCGCATCTCTCAAAGTTCTTAAGATATGCTCGTCAAGACTGATATAAAATGGGCGTTTTTTTTTTAATAAGGAAAAGTTTTGACGGTAATGGAAAATAGAGATTACTAAAAACAAACGTATTGTTTTTTAATAACACCGGCCCAATTAAATTTTAAAAGGCTTATGGTTGAATAAACTTCAGATTTGGGTTTAGCGGACCAAAATGCATAAAAATCATACTTGGTCTATAGTTCCATAAATTTTTTTCTTATCAAAAATCCTAATTTTTGGCGATTTTTATGGTTTTTTGCAATTTACTCAAAATTTTGAGGGTGTACGAGCAAAACTGACTTCGGATTCGGATTCAGCGCGTCAAAATACATAAAGATAGGTAGGTCCGGTCAAAAGTACAGACCACTTTTTTTGTTTTGTGGGCCGGTGTTATTAAAAAACAATACATTTGTGTTTAGTAATCTCTATTTTGCATTACTGTCAAAACTTTTCCGTATCAAAAAGAAGCGCCAAAAACGGGGAACAAATCGATTCGCTCTCGGAATTTTATTGTTTCAATTATTTGTTCTCTTCCGGGTTACCCCCACTACAAAAAAGGTAGGTTCAGTAAAAAAAAAGCAAAAGGAAAGAAGGAAAAAATCGACCGGCTCTCGAAATTTTCTATCTTTGATTTGTTTTTTCTCTCCGAAAATACAAAAAAAAAAGACGAGATTGAATCTAAAAAAAAAAAAAAAGAGTGAACTGCGATCGAACCCGTGTCCCGCATCACTCCATCCTCATGTTTTTTTTTTTTTTTTGAGGAGGAAACCATATTTATTTAGATGAACAATAAATGTACAATATTTACAATGTTGCACTTGTAATTATCTTAGTTTATGTAACTCCGGCTTAAATTTTAAGCTCAATCTAACATTTTGTTTTACATTAAGTGGTTAACTTATTTTTTAGTGTTTTGTTTAAGACTTGAATGCAGTATTATAGCAAAGGCAGCAGTAATTAACTTAAATACAGGAAAACTTCGCGCAAAAACCGGTGATTGAAAATTCATCCTGATGTGGTATCCACTCAGCCATACCACAGCTACGTCCGTGATCGCGCGTTTGCTCGGTATGTTTATGGAGCTTGCTTGGAATTCGCTGATGGTTCTCTGGAAGATTCAGTTCGAGAAAAAAAAAATTTCCTCCAACCACTTGCCCATTGCACATTTTGCATAAATGTTATCGAGCGGGCTTCGTATATTTTTCCATAGACTGCGTGTACAAATATTCGAGAACACCAGGCGTCACATATTTTCAAATCAATAAGAAAATAATATTTATTAAAAAAAAAAAAAAAAGTATTCGGACTGGGAATGGTTAATTATTTTGGTTCAGCGTCCGCTAATTGAATCCAAAATTTATCAAATCTGGAGATACTTTTATTCGCTGACATTCATAATTGAAAAAAAAAATCCCAATTCTTGCATTCCTGGAAACATCTGGCGAGCGGGGACAAGGATGCGATTGGCAACCACTTGCTCGAGCGACCGAGTATATCTATATATACACGATTGTCGGCCACCTTCGGTGCATGGCCGCCTAGGTGTCAGGTCGGAAATGGGCCACCTTCGGTGCGTGGCCGCCTAGGTGTCACGTCGACGCTCCAACCTAGCTGGTATCACGAAAAGCCGAGCGTTGGAGATCTCCCTACTCATCTCTGGTCTTACATTCAGGTCTGGAAACTCTGGTGGTGGGGGTAGGCTAGGAGTGACTCACTTATTGACCAATTTGTTTCGGAACGGCATTGCGTCGCTACTATCTAGTAGGGCCGGTTAGGCTGTAGCGCACTTGCGCCAACAGAGAGAAATTTTTTCTATCTCTGTCGCTCACAGGTGACACGGGTGGGGGTTACACGGGTGGGGGTGACCCTACTAGGTTACAGCGACCCTTGCGGCCAAATCTAAGACTTATTGAAGGTGGACTCAAGAAGTGAGTCGCACCCCACCACCAGAGTTTCCAGACCGGTATGAAAGACCGTGATTTCGACATTACACTCGATCCAGGGATCAGTAAACTTGCAACTAGATTGGATGCCACCAAGGATTTTGAGTTGCATTGAGCTTCGCATACTCCTTGCAGGATGGCGCAATAGCATTAGTATCGAACCTATTGCAACATTCGATCATCATATGCTCTAAGTCAGGGACAGAGACTTATAAAGATAGACTGAGCGCTCCTATAAGAGGCACTGACAATTACACATAAAGGACAGAGATATACAGGGAGTACTGCGCTCTCTTTTCAATCGGCGTCATGGTGGGAGACAACGGAGCAGTGGAAGTGGAACAGCTTAGATATAGGCGCATAATTTCGCCTCATTCTCCTCTACCACCTCCATCCGCGCCACAAATATCATCAGAGACAGCAAGGAGTACTCCCGGCATATTTCTGTCCTTTAAATGTTTGCTTCATGCGGCTCATAAGAGCGCTCAATCTATCTTTATAAGTCTATAATCACGGACCTCAGCAGGGTCTTAGCATAGACTTATAAGACATATATAACGGTCACATCACGAACTTGTGACAAAATGCTACCTGTCGGTACATACATAAGTCAGCGCTACAGAACGCTTCTATATCGGTCTACTTGACCATGAAACAAGCGGAAAAAATAATGATCACTCATCTATTCCAACGTCTATTCTGTGATTATCTTAACACGTTGAGCGCCATGTCAGCCATCGGTGGCTGACACTAGACTTTCCGTTTAGGCCGCGTCAGCCATCGGTGGCTGACACTAGACTTATCGGTGGCTGACAGCGGCGCGCGTGGCCTGAACGGGATTGTCTTAGAAATACGCGTGGCGCTCAACGTGTTAACGTTCGTGACCACGGTCAGCCCCCTGACACTCACCACTGCTCGTATACTAAAAAATTGTACGCGTCTTGTTCCCGTTTTTTAGTTCCTCTACGTGGCGCTAGTAGACTCCTGGTAGACTTCTGACACGCTAGCTGCACTCGCTGACCGCGCGCAAGCTCGTCAGGTAACTACTAGCGTCACTGGTGGTGGAAATTGGCGGCAGAATCGAGGGACATTTTGCGAGCCACTTTTAGCAGCATGTGTCAGGGGGCTGATCACGGTGCAACATCCGACCGGAACGTCCGTATGTTTTATCGACTATTATTACTGCATGTTACTTTTATCAACTAACCCAACTCGAAGTACGAGAATCTTGTAACCATAAGAAATTAAAACGACTGTCTAACTATTTGGAATATCCCTAGATGGAAATAACTATGAAATCCACTAGCCAAGGCTTAAAAACCATGTTACGAGATCTTCGTACTACAGAGAACTATAATATTATTATACGTTATATCACTATCATATTAACACCATAATTAACTAACACGACTATATCCAATTATTATATAGCACTCGACAATGCCATTTGTGCATTCGGAGCTGAGAGCTATACTATAAGCAACATACGCTTTACTATATAGCCTGGAGTGTAGAAGACTGTAAAACCATAGATAAATGCATAACCAATATAATGTAAAGATAGCACTGCTGCAATAACCCATAAAACCAGAGACTGCAAAACCATCAAAACCGTGAATACTAATTATCCAGCATGAACTATACCTTCTTCCGTAACGCCGTATTGTAGGCAACACGCGCAACGTTTTGAAGGCAATGCAGATCTCCAATGTGGAGCCATACAAAGCTTCACCTAGAGAATACATTAGGAAACTTACCGACGAAACGAAAACGTTCTAGAAGCTTCCAAGCCGATTTATGTCAATATAAGAATTAACAATTACAGAAGAGAATTATATACAAAAAGCACACATGTAAACCTACTCCAAAGCTATGAATTATCAAATTACTCTAAATCTGTTAAGATAGTTATAACGCAAACAGCTAAGGATATTCGCAGCAGTGCGATTCTAATAATGTTAAGTAAATAACAAATTATGTTTCATAAACAATCGCTATTGTACTCCAGGTTAATAACGAAAGTAATCGATTATAATACATATGTAATTCTATGTAGATATAGCTATAAAACTAACAAACGACGGGTAACCAATATGACCTATGGACCTTGTAACGAGCAAGAGAGTAAAAACATTAAGAAGTAAACAGGAAGAAGTTAAGTGGCCGAGAGGGGCCAAAAGGGGGCTGGCGCCTCAACAAGGATGCTCGCGCAGGTTGGAGAATTACGGAACAAAGTCCACGCACCTACACCACCGCACCAAGCAGCGTTATACCATACGTAAAAACCTACAATATAGTAATAGCTGATGGACTAAGATAACAGGCGTGCATGCGCGAGGATGTCGTGCCCTAATTAGTTCCTAGAAAAAGGGGGGAGGTGCGCAAAGGTGACCAAGAAACTAAAGAGGGGGATCGTTCTGCGCAACGATCGACTCCTATAAAAACGGCGACCGATCACTCGATCGTCCTCTTGGTTTCTACCTCCAGATTCATCATCTAGCTCCGGTACAGTCTCGCGGTAAAATCCTTTAGCCTTTTGCATTCAAACTTTCATACAACGTTACTCTGCCCAAAAGTCCAGCGAGCTTAAACTCCATTGTGTCATATTAAGTTTAAGATCTTACACTGTGTAACTCCGTTTTTGTGACTTTTAAATATCGAACTCATAAAATAAACCAAAGTTAATCAAAGTATCCAAATATATTAGAGTCAGTTATTCCGCTAAAACCTCTCACCAATCTACGCTACAAGTCATCGCATCCAGAATACTCTCAAAAAGGTAAGCCAAATTAAATCTTTTATCCAAAAATTTCTCCCTCTTCGGTTCGTTCGATTAGAACGACAGAATGCCCGTTGTCCGGTGTATTTCAATACTTAATCGGTAATTGGTGACCCAAACTACTGATGTGAGTCTAGCTGTAACTGCGTGTGAATGTTTCCGGTGTCTAGCATCTGGAGATTTCCACTAGGTACCGTTCCGACGTCACAACGGTGTTACATACAGGCATGGAGCCTAGAGTAAGGCTCCATCACGGTCTTACATACAGGTCCGGAAACTAGTAGGGTGGGGAATGACTCAGATAATGAGGCAAAACCGTGGTTCTCGTCTTCGCCGTCTGCAGCGCTGCCCCCTCGGGGTGAGCCAATCATAAATCAGATCCGAACAGCTGATTTTTCGGAATCAACAATCCTGAACAACACTCAAAAATGAAGAAAAATGCGAATAAAAAATGATTGAGATGTTTACTAGCATTCCATGGCGGGCGTGATAATTGTTTTATTTTAACGGAATCCTCAAATGCTTAAGTCAATAAAATCCATAAACATCAAGCGAGGGCTCACAACTTTTGAGACAGTTTGACACACACTTTACACTGAGTTATGAACTGTCAAAAACTTCGATGAGCAGGTTATCTTATCGGTATATATCTATACCTATCATACCCCAGGCCAATGGCGCCCCTAGCGGATAGATAAGAAACAAGACCGTGTGCCTCACTAACGGTGACACCTCTACCACTCAAAAGTGCCGGAGTTACCAGACCTATACAGGGTGTCCCTAAATTGCCTCCCACGGACTAGCCAGCATGATACCTCGTTAAAATCCAACCGAGAATTTTTTTTCCGGAAGCTCGTCCGACGCATAGTTTTTGAATTATAAGCGATAGCGCTAGGCCAATCAGAGTGCACCATTTCATCTAGATTTGCCGCCACGGAAATTGCTGTTTTTTTCGTCTGGGTGAATTATTATTATTCGCTTACGAATTAAATATCGGCACCTCCCCTCTCTCGCTGCTGTATCCCTTATTCTTGAGGATGCGCTTCTGTTTACACACACAAGTGTGCGCCCATGGATGTGCGGCCGGCAGCGTGTGCCGCGGCAACAATACCGAGGTCAGCGCTCGAGAAGGGGTACAACAGGGAGAGAGGGGAGGTGCCGATATTTAATTCGTAAACGAATAATAATAATTCACCCAGACGAACAAAACAGCAATTTCCGTGGCGGCAAATCTAGATGAAATGGTGCACTCTGATTGGCCTAGCGCTATCGCTTATAATTCAAAAACTATGCGTCGGACGAGCTTCCGGTAAAAAAATTCTCGGTTGGATTTTAACGAGGTATCATGCTGGCTAGTCCGTGGGAGGCAATTTAGGGACACCCTGTATGTAAGACCGTGGGCTCCATGCATACAGGACTTGCAACTCTGGTGGTGGGGGTGACTCACTTCTTGAGTCCGCTTCCAATAATTCTTAGATTGGCCGCAAGGGGCACTTTAACTTAGTAGAGTCACGCGTGTCACCTGTGAGCGACAGAGATAGAAGAAATTTCTCTCTGTTGGCGCAAACGCCCTACAGCCTAACCCCAATCAACCACATTGATTACTTTTTCACAACACCTGCTCTGGAAGTTGACTTTTTGAGCGCTGTATGTTATCTCCGAAACACACAATAATCGCATACTTGACTATAGGTATGTGTTTCATAAACGCACATGTTCGGTTAAGGGTATGTTCCGATATACACTACGAGCACTGTTCAGTGCTCTTACTGGGGAGAAATTCGTTCCGTTATAGACTGACAGTATACAGTCGCAGTATCCTAGGGAAATATATGACGTCATAAATTGTCGCCATTTTTCTACTGTGAACACTGGTGGTTTCGAGGTAAGGTGCTCTCAGTGCTTTGATCACGTGATCAACAGGGTTCAGAAATTTAACAGCGTCCACTATTGATAATTATTATTATTGAATATTGTCATTTAAAAATACCGGCCGTTAAAGCCAAAATGGAAAATTTGAAGAAATTGTGTTTATTACAGTCTGAAACAAATATTATGTATGAAATGAAAGTAACGCCAAAAAATGTCGATCACAGTATACTGTACTGCGTTCCGTTGTAAACAGTAACCAGTATAGGTAACTATAAAGGAACGGCTTCGCAGTATAATAAATTGACGTCACACCTTACAGTGCTCGCAGTGTATATCGGAACATACCCTAAGTATCAGATAACTGCACAGATTCCACCTAAACTATACTACTATTGGGAAATCATCCACTCAGATACGCTACCTGACGGATCAAATATAAACTACTCTATGCAGGTCAAGCTTAAACTGCTGATATCAAATATAATATGTGAGAAAAGTAGTTTAAAAGTGTTAAACTTTTTTTTAAATATTAAGTAATCAATTATTATCTATAAGCTTAGTTATTACTTAAAAACATCTTAAATTTCAATATTTGATCAAAAAATTTAATCATGGAGTTCCCACCACGAGAAAATAAAAATAAAACTTTTTGCTGCGTGTATGGGTGTAATAGCAAGTCTAGTAAGAACAATACAGTTCGATTTTACACTTTTCCTTCGGCAAATTCTAGTTTTGTAGTAATCAAAAATAAATTTGGCGAAGATGAAGTAATTGATCGTCGATTAGCTTGGATAAAAGCATTGAAAATTGGGAATGAGGTTACACAGTCAAAAAAAGTGTTTTTATTACATTTCACCAAAAATGACTTCATACCAACATGTAAGTAATTACCTATAGAATTTCATTTCATAATTATTTGTTTATCATCAATATGAAATGAAATTTTTTGTCGTGTAATATTTGTCAGAAAAAATAAAAAACAATAAACATTAAATTTTATTTTTCATTGCAGCCAATGTTGCGATATTGCACCCACAATTTCATGCGGTGGATCTTTTAAACGAGAAGTTTGGAGACAGAATGCAATTATTTTATACTCATTATCACAACTAGTATCTGATTGCTGTAGGCCACATTTCATTAGATGTCCCGCATCAAGTATATCTTCACCACCAATAAAATTTTTATGACTAGGCTGAGTATTTGCAAACTCACAAATTTCTTGTATTGAAATTTTCATATTTTATTGAATTTTTTTTGAAAATTCGAGTTTAATAACTGTAGATAAATACACGCTTTCACATAAGAACACGAAAGCTGATTTAAAAATGCGTTTTAGAATAGTTACTGCTTCTGCCGCAAGGAGAAGCCACGCCCCCGGCAGATTTCCCAATAGAAATATAACCACACGAGTACAGTCTGTATTAAACTCACTCTGGCCGTGTTTGTAAATTGACTGCCAGTACTAAAAATTCCCTAGGGCAGAGACAGAGCTGTCCATGAACTCGGCAGCGCAAAAGAGATAAAAGATTGCTGACAGTACTGTCAGTCAATTTTCGAACACGGCCTCTATGTTTTTCACCTTACTAGAAACTACTCAAACGCCATCTGATGCCGCTATAGTAATTTAAGTTTTAAAATTAATATATTCCTCTCAAATTCGACTTTCAGATCAGTTTTTGTAAAAAATATTGTATTCTACGTGTGGGATAAGTAGCAAATATCTCATTCGTGATTACGACATTCGCTGTAAGGTTTATGAGACGTTCATATGAAGACGCGTGTGGTTGTCGTAACTCGCCTGACGGCTCGTAGCGACATCTACCACACTCGTCTTCATACGAATGTCCCATAAACCTTACGCTCATGTCGCAACAACATGACTGTCCGATTATTTGCTACTTATCTCACATGTAGCATAAATAACTATATTGATATCCGAAATTGCGGATATCAGATACTAATACTATGAAAACGAATGTAATGATATGAAAAAAATGCAATATTAAAGAAAATGGGCAACCTCACCATTCAGTGGTTTGCGACAACGGCCAAAAATAACGAAATTTGAGGTTCTGTAACTCAGCTGTACGAGGGCCGTGTTCGAAAATTGACTGACAGTATTGTCATCAATCTTTTATCTCTTTTGCGCTTCCAAGTTCGTGAATAGCTCTGACTCTGTTCTAGGGAATTTTGAGTACTGTCAGTCAATTTACGAACACGGTCTAGATAGTAGCGACGTAGTGCCGAAACCGTAAGCTACAAATTGATTCAATATCTGAGTCACTCCTAGCCTACCCCCAGCACCAGAGTTGCAAGGCCTGTATGTAAGACTGTGTAAGACCGTGTTCGTGATCATACGGAACTGGTCAGCTGCGTGCGATGATTGCGCAGAACACACTGAAAGCACAAGTCAGTCAAAACATGGCGTTTCTAGGCGAAGCTAATCGTTATTCTCCGTTTTTGGCAGCGCAAAATGACTCGTTTCATAGTGCTTCGTATGATTTGTCAGCCAATACTTTGGTCCCAGACATTTACGGTTCACAACGATCACAGTAAGTCTATACTCCGTCTAATTATTCTTTCGTCCGTCGTCCGGTACGTAACCTATACTTGCTCTGTCAAATATTGTTCTACCGTTATATCATACACTTTGAATTTCAATGCAAAACAAACGTCCCAAGTTTCACTATCATCAATCGTTCTACCTGATGATTTTTCCTTAAAGCCCCGGTAAAATTCATTGAACCGCAACGTCTAGAACTTGCCAAAAAAAAAACCCGCTTGTCATGACACGGAAATGAGTCGTTCCCTTGTCTAATTCAGAATCAAATTGTACGAGAGTCAATTCTTTGCAACAATATAGGGCACCATTGACTACCGCGACTTCAGTAGTTGGACTTCAATTCAAAGACGGAGTTGTGATAGCAGCTGATGTGCTCGGGTCGTACGGGTCATTGGCCCGCTTCCGAAATTGTCAGCGCATAATGAAGGTCAATGACAATATCATCTTGGGAGCTGGTGGAGATTATGCAGATTTTCAGTACCTGAAGAACATCATTGAACAAAAGATGTAAGCTGCACTGAATTGAATCTAACACACGCTATTATAATTGAATAAACAATTGTTAAAGACTCGATATTACCAACAATTATTCTAGACTTGAAGAAGAATGCCTAGACGATGGATTCTCCTTGAAACCTAAATCACTGCACTGTTGGTTGACTAGAGTAATGTACAATAGGCGCTCGAAATTCGATCCGTTTTGGAACAATTTTATCATCGCTGGACTGGAATATGGACAGCCGTGAGTAAACTTATCAACCCTGAACATTGATACGCCAATTTTGGTTGTACATGCTACACCTAATAATTCGGCAAATGCCAATCGTCTAAGACCTTCAAATTTCATTATTCCCCCTTGAATTTCACGTGTTTATTTGAGGGTTGTTAATAAAACACCTATTCACCCAGGTTCATGGGAACGGTAGACAAGCTCGGAACAGCTTACATTGATCCTGTGATTGCAACTGGTTACGGAGCTTACATGGCTACACCTCTGTTAAGAAAGGCTCTAGAGTCTAAGCCAGATTTGAATAAAGAAGAAGCTATAGATATTTTGACCAAAGCCATGCAGGTTCTCTTTTACAGAGATGCCAGATCATTTCCAAAGGTCAGTAAACCCTCCTGAACAAGCATGAAAATTTCCACAGTATAGTTTAAAAGTGAACCGAAAATTGGGTATAAAGCATCTGAATTTCATCTGTGTTACAGTACCAAATTGGAATCATAAGTAAAGAAGGAATAGAGATTAGGGGACCACTGACACTAGAAAGCAACTGGGAGCTTGCTCACATGATTGGATAAACATGATGCAGAATATGAGGGAATACAAATAATTGCATAAAACTGCGGTGAATGTGGTAATAGTGTTGAATGTGTTTTCAAATGTTCTAGCACAGAATTGAACTATTAGCGCAGCTCCGTGAAATTGATTCTTCTTTTATATCAGTAATAAAATAAAACGTAAAATTTGATTTATTTATATGGTTCACGTCTGTACATGATGTATTTGAATTTTATACTATTTACATACTCTGATATGTTTATTGAGTCAGAATTTCACTGCCTGTATCAGTAATGAGAATGGTATGCTCCGCTTGAGCAGTACGTGCATTGTCTGTGGTCACTGCCGTCCAGCCATCCTCCAGGATTTCTACGTCAGGCCCACCTTGTGTCAGTACAGGTTCAATTGTGAATGTCATTCCAGTCTGCATCTTTCCAGGTTCGTCGTTTTCTGGAAAAATTGAAACTTGAAATTATTAAGAGGTAGGAAAATTAATGCATACATATAATTGATAACAATGTTCAAAATTCATAAGATATTGTTCAATTTATTCGGTTGAAATTTTCCCAAGCTGAACATATTCCAGAAGTTAGTAATCTTTAATCCACAATCTATATCTCTAGTCCTACTGTCATGAATCGAACTTACTGAAGTGACAAATGTCTGGAGGTCCATGGAAGTAATTGCCAATGCCATGGCCTGCAAAAGCAGGAACAATTCCAAAGCCATGTTTTTGCGCTGTTTCCTCAATAATCTGACCTGATGGATGCACAGTAAAAATTGGGTTAAGCTAATGATTCACTTAATTATTGAATTCAAGAGATAGTGTCGATTTGTGAATGATTACCAATTGAAGAGAAATTTTCATTTGGTTTACATATAGAAATAGCTTTAGATAGGCATGTTTCTGTTGCATCGATCAATTGGCGAGCTTCTTCATCAACTTCGCCTACTTTGAACATTGCAGAACAATCGCCATGGTACCCATTCAAAAATACCTGTAATCAGAAAGGCTTGATTGAAGATTACAGTATTCTATTGCTTTAACCTTTAATCGGTACACTTCTACAGCCAATCACTAACTGTACACTTGGGTGTTTCTTATCTGGCAAACTCCAAGAAATATTAGTTTTGGCTGTAATGAAGATTTCTTCAGGAATCCAATGCAAAATTGTCCGTCAAATGATTGAGAGTGCAAGGAAATAGGATGAAATCGAATTTCACAAAAATTAGTCATAAATAAATCGTAGCCGTTAGAGTCTGGCAGCTAAGAATATTGCGAAATGGATAAAACCAGCTGGGTGAGCCACACCCAGTGTACTGTACTAGAGTTCAAACATTTTGATTCTGAGCGATCTACTGTACCGTTATGTCAACGTTGAGTATATCGCCATTGTGCAAAGGTCTACTGTCCGGGATTCCGTGACAAGCAACATTATTTATGCTTGTACAAATTGACTTTGGAAAACCCTGATAATTCAAAGGACTGGGATAACCTCCATTGTCAATAATCAATTGATGAAGTTTAGCGTCCAACTGTTCGGTTGTGAAACCAACCTGAAAAAATCAATCTAATGTGTGAGCAGTTTGTCAACGGCAAACTTGAATAACTAGAGGCAGAGACTAATAGATTTTTGCTGATTTAACCTTTAAAAAATTTCGAACTTTGCCTAATATTTGCCTGGCCAAAATACAGCTGTGCCTCATGCATTCTATTTGGTTTTTATCTTTGATTTCTGCTTCCTTCGGTCTGTCACAAGGAATTGACGATTCGGCATAAGATGGTTTTGGGATGTAAGAAGGTACACTTTTTCTATCAGAGACAATTGGCCATGGTTTGACAATGCTATACTTGCCAAAAGAAGTTTTTAGGTTCGTCTCTGATGAAATCTGTTAATTTATTGCAAATTGTTGAGAGTTAGAACTTAGAAAAAAAAGGTTTGGTCTGGATTTCGTATCTGTACCTTTGACTCTCGTTTGAAAAAGTTTTTGAAAAATGTACATGCCGGTTGAGTGGCAATTATTGTCTTATTGAAAGTTTTCAACATTGTGACACGTCTCATGGGTGAATGAGATACGTTAAAACTTTAAAAATCCTACTCTTCGTCAAAAGATCCGAGTTGCAAAAATTCACCCTTCAACTTGAAAGCTCTTCGCAAAATAAATTTTATAACATCTATAAAAGGAGACAACTAGGAATGTCTGTCACTGTAGAAATAAAGTCTGGATCAATCTTCGGTGATTTTGCATTTGGCCGGCTAAGGTACCATGGAATAAACATAAGTTCATTCGTTAGATAACATCAAATAGATTTCCTGAAATCACAAACTATCAATCACTCATTCATTTCTATAGCTCCAAATTTACAGAAATTAACAATTGTCAGTAACAATAATGAACGCCGGCATGGACGGACAGTAAGTTATCACACCGTGGTTATCACCAAAGGTTATTACCATGGAGACTAGAGTACAGGAGTCCAATCTCTGTATTACTATATTTATAGGATCAGAACGTCCGGTGCGACGCTGGTGATAAAACCGTGCACTATTAAATCTCGGAGTTTTGTGGACGCTTTTTCTGCCTCTCCGCCTTAGAGATTGGACTCCAGTACTCTAGTCTCCATGGTTATTACTTAAGAAGATGCGGAGATGTATGGACCATGTGTTCCTGCGCAGCCATGACTAAGAACCAGAACCAATGGTGTGCCCACCAGTGTTCCCAACCCGTCCGTGGGGGGCTATGTGACCAGTAGCGCGATTCTGTAACTCGTTATGCTGTCGTTATGGACTCATAACGACAAGTTTCGTTATGCTACCGACCGCGTCGCTATTATAACGACAAATGCGATTCTGTACACTATTCTTAGCGAGTTTTGTCGTTATTAGTAACGAAAAGTGTCGTTATGATGTCGTTACGGTGCGAGCGGATAGCGAGGCTCAGAGACCCCCTCGGTACGCTATAACGACCATTATAACGACACTTTGCACACGAGTTAGAGGAGTGGTGTGCGTTTCCCATATTTTTCTCGACTCCGAGAAAGTGCTTCGAAAAGTGCTCCGAAAGTAAAAAATAATTACGCCGTTTGAAATAACCAATAAGTAAGTTGAATTTTCCAGTAATTAGGAATTATCAATGCAGATTGACTTCAGAAAAAATTGTAGAATAGATTTTATTATTTTCTAAAAAAGAATAACATAACCTATAAATTGTAGTATTGCTCCAAAGAACCCACAAAGTTGCTTCCACAAATATAATTATTCATTAATTTCATTAATAATTCATTTCTACTATTAAGTCTATTATTTACGCTGTTTCTTTGATTATCTTCAATCTCAAAGGATCATGGCTATCGAATACCTTGCTTGGGATGTATTCGTTCTTGAGGAAAGATTACATCGACTCGAACGTCGTGTGGAAAGAAGGCGACTAAGAGATGCTCAGAATCCGTTTCAGCTACCACGAGAAGAGTTTCTCAGCCTTTTTTGCCTGCCTCAAGAAGCTGTGATGAATCTTGGTCAACACCTTAAGCGCAGTCAAAGCGAAAATATTTTTCACTGTTCAGCAAAGCAGCATAGGTTCAGTTTGAGTTTTATATACATAATATGCATATTATATTTAGTCTCCTTTTTTCTAAATCAATATATTTTCCATCAGGTGATGCTGGATATCCATTGGAGCCTTGGCTGTTAACACCTCTGGCCAATTTTTCTGAAGATACGCGACAACATCAATATACACAACAACTATGTAAGGCTAGAAGCGTCGTCGAGCGGTTTTTTGGAGTTTCTAAATCTGTATGGAGATGCTTGTCATACCAGCAAGTCTTGATGTACGAACCAGCGTTCGCAGCGAAAATTGTTAATGCGTGTGCAGTACTGCACAACATGAGAGTGCAACTACGATTAAACAATGAAGATGACGAACAACTAGCACCGATAGCTCATCCCGTAGAGAATGATGTTGATCCGATGGATCAAGATGAAGAATACACCAGACGAGGACCACGCGCTTTGGCTCAACGAATTCAACAACAAATTATGAGAGAAATATTTCCCAACTTCCGTGATGCGGAAGAATAGAATACAGAATATGGAATGATGTTTGTGGTTAAATTGCCAACAAGTATAATGTTTAAAGGTGATGAGAGAAATTAACGACAACAGAGTCAGGGCGGTGTTACGCTCCGACGTACCGCCTTGGCGTACCTTTTTCAAAATTCCATGTTATTTCATTTCTTCAATATCTTCAATGCACAGATATTATTTCATCAAAATCTCATAGGCTCATAGGAGTAAGGCTCCGGTCAAGCAACTCTAGACGCCAGGTTCGATTCCTGGCTCCGTCGTTAATTTTTCAAAATCACCAATTTTTCGAATTTACATTCCTTCAACTATAATGTTTACAATTGATTGTACATAAAGAAATATTCAATTGTGTTTTTAAAGTATCACTTTATTTTATAAAAAATATTCACCTTTTTTATCCCGAGCAAAAAATAAAAACGCGAAAAATCTTTATTCTAAACTAGACCTCAATTTTTTTTTCAAGTGGTATTGTTTTTAAATAGCTTTGCCTCCATGAAATTAACAAACTCAAAGACTTCTTAAAGTATTAAAAATATTACAGCTACAGTTATGATTTTTAGTAAAAAATGGGAGTAGTTATATAATTTTACTCTTCAGAATATTGGTTCTACGTGAAGAACCCAATGGTGGTCCATGCAAAAAGAATAGTGAGGAAGACGTAGAAGCAGTAAACGCTGCATGGGGATTCACGACACGTGGTCAAAGGGCTCCTTTTAAGAGTATGAGTGCAAATAAATTTTTTTACTCGTATTAAAATTTATTAAAAGTATTAAACGGTGTTAAGATATAATAACAATGGTGATATTTATATTTACAATGTTCACTATACGATGGATTTGCACTGACTGTGACTGAGTGATTGTGCGCGCCTCGATTTAAACGATTTAAACCTTCATGCGCGCCACCGCGGCACGAATTTCAGCTATTTTAAGGCGAGTTTCGATGAAATTCTAGTTACTTACTAAGGATTTGTCACAATACGTCACTTCCTGTCGGTATCCATAACGACGATTCGTTATCCCATTCTGTAACGTCGAAGTGTCGCTATTCGTAGTTACGGAATCGCACCGTCGTTATGAGATTATCGTTACACGCGGCGAAATTCGTTATTGTTACGATAGCGTTCCGAATCGTTATTCTCATAACGAGTTACAGAATCGCACTACAGGGCCGTAGCATTATAGTACCGAACAAAAAATTATAGTACTTTTTTGAAAATGTTAATAATGCAATAAAATCACGGAATATTATTTTTATAAGTATATTATCCCTATCCATTACAATACGCGTGCATACTTACATTTAATTGTACGAATGACCAGAAGGTACTTATTTAAATTATTTTTGTACACACTAGGGCCGGTATTCATAGTCAGTGCTTAAGACCGGACTCGAATAAGACGGTCTTATACGAGGCCTTAAGATGGCGTTTGGTTCCATAGACGTCAAACAAGACGGTCTTGAGACGCGGCAAATAAGACGGTCTTCATCAAGTCGGTCTTATTCGAAGCGTGCTTACAAGGTTGCATAGTCCCGTCTTATTTGAAATAAGCATGGTCTTGAGCACGCAACGTTTCATAGTCAATTAACGCGGTCTTATTTACGTATCTTGATCAAGTCGAGTTCGGACTGCACTTAAGCAAATGCTTGTTGCCTAAATATTACTCAATTGCTCTGATGCGTACGAAATTGATAATTACGAATTGTTTGGAAAATATTATATTCGAACAATATAAATTAACAGGAATAGATTGTGAAGAAATGTTTGGGAAAGTGCAGCTGGGACGGGATTATTTACTGTAAAAGGGTAGCAACGGAAACTTGCAATTGAAATAGAGGTTATGAGAGCATTCGCTTTGAAACATTTGTGAAGTGAAGTGAATAGTGAAATTCTATTGACATGGCGAATATGCAAGATATGTTTAATTTCTACGATCAGATCGAAGAAATGAATAATATGATTGAGGTGGTTGCAATGGTCAACGTTGGGCTGAATGACGAAGACGAGGGTGAAGTACAGCGAGCTCTAAAGAGATACATCAGAGATGGTCAAAACCCGTTCGAGTTTTAATCCGAGCAGGAGTTCAAACGGCGATTCCGATTTTCAAAGGATGGTATTATGTACGGAATACTACCTAGAATTGAAGCTGCCTTAGTCAGTGCCAATAATCGTGGTCTACCAATTCCACCTGTCATGCAATTATTAATATGTCTACGATTTTACGCTACCGCTAGCTTTCAAGTAAGGATCATTGTGATTATAATTCCTGACATTCTACTGAAAATATAAAGTGATTTCATTGCTTCCTGTGATCATGGAATAAATGATTGCTAATACATTTTGTACTGTACAGAGACAATCATGAGAGACAACTTACTGGAACCCTGGTTGGAGATGCCGGCTATCCGTGCTTGCCATTTCTGCTGACTCCATTGGCAAATCCAATTACAGATGCTCAACAAAGGTAAGATAAAGATTATCGCATTACTTTAGATTTCGATAAGTAGTCATAAAATTGACAAAGTATACATGTGTGAATTAACCAAGTCGGTATCTTGATAGGTATAACAACGTACAAAGCAGAACAAGGCAAATTGTTGAAAGAACATTTGGAGTTTGGAAGCGACGTTTTCCTTGCCTATCCCGAGGTTTGGGAACCAAATTGTTGTGCTCTACCACAATTGTTGTAGCTTGTGCCGTACTACACAATTTATCACTAACATTGGATAATGCTGTTCCGGAAGATAATCGTATCGAAGAAGAAGAAGCGGATGAATTGCCACCTCAAGCACCGCGTTGGCAGTCTGGAGAGGGTTTTGCAATACGCGAAGCTCTAATCGAACGGTTATTCATTTAATCAAAATATATGTATATCAAGTTAATTTAATTGTAAAGACTAATTGATTTTAGAATGAATATACTCCAAATATTTAATAAAATTGAATTTAATTTGTACAAACAGTTAACATTAGAATACATATTTTACTCATAACTTATCATTGGTTCTCATTTTATTTTTAAACCCCTCACTTACTCATGAAAATACTGATATGTACGTAATTGTACTAAGCGTCAGTCTTATAGTTACGATAATACTTATGAAAATTTGTCTACGTAAAAATATTCTTCTTCTTCGTTTTATAGCTATACCCCCACTACAAAAAATTGTACGCGATTTGTTCCCGTTTTTTAGTTCCTCTACGTGGCGCTAACGTTGTTGTGTTCATAAACTATAAAAATACTCAAGAGCTGCATGCCTATACGAATATCTTGCACAGGCTGAGAAATAAAATCCGAGCGTCTTATTGGGGGATACATCGGAAATATTCCGAACATAACCGAACGTCGAATAAGACCGTCTCAAGCTCAGTCTTCGCCAAGACGGTCTTGAATGAAATAAGCTAGCGCTTGAGACCAAATTCTTGACGAAGACCGTCTTGTTTTCCGACTATGAATACATAGCATCTTAAGACGGTCTTGAACGAATAAGACGATCTTCACCAAGACGGTCTTAAGCACGTGCTTGAGACCTGACTATGAATACGGGCCTAGGAATGACGGCAGGAACTGGCGGGAAGCGGGAAACGGGGCGCTCAAGTCAACACCAACGCGCCTGAGCCCGAACCGTGCATGTCAGCGCCCTCCGCAATAATGTGGTTAAAATTAAAAACCACATTATGGTGAATGGCGCTGACAATTTTTTGCCTAGCGCGAAAAGATTTGAATACGTTTCTTTTGAAAAGTATTAAAAATCTTTTTTTTTCGAAAAGTATTAAAGAATTTTGTCCCGCCAGTTTTTGTATTACAAAAAAAAACTTCTTATTATACAAATTTCCAAATTATAGTAGATTTCCGTCACATAATGAAAGTTCTATGTTACATAGTACGAAGTTCATATTTATGTGACATCTACTATAATTATATGACGGTTGGAAACACTGGTGCCCACGGTCTTACGTAAAGGTCTGGCAACGAAGGTAGTGGGGGTGGGTCATTTCACGGCCGGTTATTTATCTCACTTTGTGTCCGCCAGGTCAGCGTTGTGATCGAGGGATGGATAATCAACGCGTGCGCAATGCAGCGCCAACCTAATAATGATATTATTATTGGCACATTTTCATCCCTACCATCCCTACCCTGTAGCGCGATTCTGTAACTCGTTATGCTGTCGTTATGGACTCATAACGACAAGTTTCGTTATGCTACCGACCGCGTCGCTATTATAACGACAAATGCGATTCTGTACACTATTCTTAGCGAGTTTTGTCGTTATTAGTAACGAAAAGTGTCGTTATGATGTCGTTACGGTGCGAGCGGATAGCGAGGCTCAGAGACCCCCTCGGTACGCTATAACGACCATTGTGGGTACGGTCCACTAAACGCCCGCAACGCCATCGACCACGACCGCTGAAATTGTCGTTCCACTAACGTAAAAACGCCGCGGGCGTTGTAGGCAAATGTTATAGGTGGAACGCATATTTGAGCGCTGTGTGCTCACAATATGGCGGCATAGTGGAAACGCGCAGCTGTGGGGGTTGTGCGTAAATAGTTCGCATGGATTCGCGTGAATTTATAGTTGCGTTTTTTATGAAACGAATGAGAAATAATGACCACTATCAGTATTTTCAGCATCTTCCTGCTGCAATTCCACAACCGTTGCGGCCTTTTCTTGTAATGCACTATTCATTAGTGCCGTTGCAAAGTGTAAATGTGGAATAAAAAAACTCAGTTCGTTAGAAAATGTATTAGAAACGATGAAAATACATGACTGTTCATGAACACATCTATCGCAAGAAATAATTGGAATTGAATGAAACAATATCTCAAATAATTATTTATATTGATATTTAGAAAATATGATGAGTTCCATTTTTTTCAACAAATAGAATGACGCACACAACAAAAAGTTCTATTTGAGTTTAGGATAAGAAAAACGCAATTTTTTCCCAAACCAAAGTTATTCGATTGAAAATTATCTTTTATCTTCAAAATTAAGGGGCCACTAACCACCCATCCTCCACTAACACTTTCACTTCCACTGCAATGTTAGTTTCAGGATTATACAAAGTTATTTGTCTCGTCGCCATTGTTGTTTTTTTCGAATTCCCGCCACGTTTTGGTGAGAGCCCACTCTGACCCACCAATATTTTGTGGGCGATGTGGGCGCGATGTGGTCGCGAACAGTGACGTCATCTATGACGTCGAACGATCGCTCGCGACGACCACGAGCCATAGGTGGAACGATACAGAGGGTGTTACAATCGTTGCGGGCGTTTAGTGGAACGTACCCTATAACGACACTTTGCACACGAGTTAGAGGAGTGGTGTGCGTTTCCCATATTTTTCTCGACTCCGAGAAAGTGCTTCGAAAAGTGCTCCGAAAGTAAAAAATAATTACGCCGTTTGAAATAACCAATAAGTAAGTTGAATTTTCCAGTAATTAGGAATTATCAATGCAGATTGACTTCAGAAAAAATTGTAGAATAGATTTTATTATTTTCTAAAAAAGAATAACATAACCTATAAATTGTAGTATTGCTCCTAAGAACCCACAAAGTTGCTTCCACAAATATAATTATTCATTAATTTCATTAATAATTCATTTCTACTATTAAGTCTATTATTTACGCTGTTTCTTTGATTATCTTCAATCTCAAAGGATCATGGCTATCGAATACCTTGCTTGGGATGTATTCGTTCTTGAGGAAAGATTACGTCGACTCGAACGTCGTGTGGAAAGAAGGCGACTGAGAGATGCTCAGAATCCGTTTCAGCTACCACGAGAAGAGTTTCTCAGCCTTTTTCGCCTGCCTCAAGAAGCTGTGATGAATCTTGGTTAACACCTTAAGCGCAGTCAAAGCGAAAATATTTTTCACTGTTCAGCAAAGCAGCATAGGTTCAGTTTGAGTTTTATATACATAATATGCATATTATATTTAGTCTACTTTTTTCTAAATCAATATATTTTCCATCAGGTGATGCTGGATATCCATTGGAGCCTTGGCTGTTAACATCTCTGGCCAATTTTTCTGAAGATACGCGACAACATCAATATACACAACAACTATGTAAGGCTAGAAGCGTCGTCGAGCGGTTTTTTGGAGTTTTTAAATCTGTATGGAGATGCTTGTCATACCAGCAAGTCTTGATGTACGAACCAGCGTTCGCAGCGAAAATTGTTAATGCGTGTGCAGTACTGCACAACATGAGAGTGCAACTACGATTAAACAATGAAGATAACGAACAACTAGCACCGATAGCTCATCCCGTAGAGAATGATGTTGATCCGATGGATCAAGATGAAGAATACAACAGACGAGGACCACGCGCTTTGGCTCAACGAATTCAACAACAAATTATGAGAGAAAGATTTCCCAACTTCCGTGATGCGGAAGAATAGAATACAGAATATGGAATGATGTTTGTGGTTAAATTGCCAACAAGTATAATGTTTAAAGGTGATGAGAGAAATTAACGACAACAGAGTCAGGGCGGTGTTACGCTCCGACGTACCGCCTTGGCGTACCTTTTTCAAAATTCCATGTTATTTCATTTCTTTAATATCTTCAATGCACAGATATTATTTCATCAAAATCTCATAGGCTCATAGGAGTAAGGCTCCGGTCGAGCAACTCTAGACGCCAGGTTCGATTCCTGGCTCCGTCGTTAATTTTTCAAAATCACCAATTTTTCGAATTTACATTCCTTCAACTATAATATTTACAATTGATTGTACATAAAGAAATATTCAATTGTGTTTTTAAAGTATAACTTTATTTTATAAAAAATATTCACCTTTTTTAACCCGAACAAAAAATAAAAACGCGAAAAATCTTTATTCTAAACTAGACCTCAATTTTTTTTTCAAGTGGTATTGTTTTTAAATAGCTTTGCCTCCATGAAATTAACAAACTCAAAGACTTCTTGAAGTATTGAAAATATTACAGCTACAGTTATGATTTTTAGTAAAAAATGGGAGTAGTTACATAATTTTACTCTTCAGAATATTGGTTTTACGTGAAGAACCCAATGGTGGTCCATGCAAAAAGAATAGTGAGGAAGACGTAGAAGCAGTAAATGCTGCATGGGGATTCGCGACACGTGGTCAAAGGGCTCCTTTTAAGATTATGAGTGCAAATAAATTTTTTTACTCGTATTAAAATTTATTAAAAGTATTAAACGGTGTTAAGATATAATAACAATGGTGATATTTATATTTACAATGTTCACTATACGATGGATTTGCACTGACTGTGACTGAGTGATTGTGCGCGCCTCGATTTAAACCTTCATGCGCGCCACCGCGGCACGAATTTCAGCTATTTTAAGGCGAGTTTCGATAAAATTCTAGTTACTTACTAAGGATTTGTCACAATACGTCACTTCCTGTCGGTATCCATAACGACGATTCGTTATCCCATCTGTAGCGCGATTCTGTAACTCGTTATGCTGTCGTTATGGACTCATAACGACAAGTTTCGTTATGCTACCGACCGCGTCGCTATTATAACGACAAATGCGATTCTGTACACTATTCTTAGCGAGTTTTGTCGTTATTAATAACGAAAAGTGTCGTTATGATGTCGTTACGGTGCGAGCGGATAGCGAGGCTCAGAGACCCCCTCGTTACGCTATAACGACGATTATAACGACACTTTGCACACGAGCTAGAGGAGTGGTGTGCGTTTCCCATATTTTTCTCGACTCCGAGACAGTGCTTCGAAAAGTGCTCCGAAAGTGAAAAATAATTACGACGTTTGAAATAACAAGTAAGTAAGTTGAATTTTGCAGTAATTAGGAATTATCAATGCAGATTGACTTCAGAAAAAATTGTAGAATAGATTTCATTATTTTCTAAAAAAGAATAACATAACCTATAAATTGTAGTGTTGCTCCGAAGAACCCACAAGGTTGCTTCCACAAATATAATTATTCATTAATTTCATTAATAATTCATTTCTACTATTAAGTCTATTATTTACGCTGTTTCTTTGATTATCTTCAATCTCAAAGGATCATGGCTATCGAATACCTTGCTTGGGATGTATTCGTTCTTGAGGAAAGATTACGCCGACTCGAACGTCGTGTGGAAAGAAGGCGACTGAGAGATGCTCAGAATCCTTTTCAGCTACCACGAGAAGAGTTTCTCAGCCTTTTTCGCCTGCCTCAAGAAGCTGTGATGAATCTCGTTAATCTGTTACGTGCAGAGTTGCAGAGTGAACGGGTTATTGGGTTAAGCCCAGAAATCAAGGTAATTTTGGAATTATTGTATTTTTTCGCCTCAAAGAAATCGTGTCAGTAAACCAATGTTCTTGAAATTAACCTTTCAATATTTTTCGCAGGTGTTGGTCGCCATTCGATTTTACGCTCAAGGTTGTTATCAACGGAGTGTCGGCAACCAACAACAATTTAATATCAGCCAGTCATCAACAAGTCGTTGCCTGCATGCTGTTACCGAAGCAATCAACAGGCGCTTGCTTCGTAGATGGGTAAAATTTCCAATGACTGCCATCGATCGGCAGCAAGGAAAGGAAAAGTTTGCAACTGCTCCACAGCCATTTCCGGGTGCAATAGGCGCAATCGACTGTACGTTTGTACACATACTTGCCCCATCGGAACATGAGGAGGCATTCGTCAATCATCATGGCCGGCATTCTTTGAACGTGCAAGCAGTAAGTATGAAGAGAAGAAATATGTCTCCTTAAACATCCATGATGCAGTTCTTCCAAATAAATTCTTTAAATTTTACAATTTTGCTTCAAATTTTATCATTGAAAATGATAAAAATGACAAGAAAAATTACAAATGAGAATTTCAAGTGAAATTGCCTAATTGTGTAATTTTTGTATAAGAATTTATTATAAATTTTAAAGGAATTTCTATTTTATTCCGTGCGTAACTGAATGTAATGTTTTGTCTTTCAACTTCTTTATTATTATTCTTGTTGCAGATTGTTGATCCAGATCTCACAATATTGAACATAAATCCACGATATCCAGGTGCTCGAAATGATGCGTACATATGGAGCACATCACCTATCCGGAGGGCTATGGAATTCCATTATAATCGAGGAGAACGAAGAACTTGGCTAATTGGTAAGTTGTGATGTCATACAGTGTATTTTGCATATATCTGAATGCTGCATAAGCGGCCGAAAAATTGAAAAAAATTTATTTTCAATGACTGTGCTTAGGGTTTTGACCAAGCGGAGTTGTTGTAAAATATTGTCACTCGACTGCGCATAGGGTCTTGACCAAGCGCAGTCAGAGCCACAATACTAACACTACATCGACTGCGCTTGGTTAACACCTTAAGCGCAGTCAAAGCGAAAATATTTTTCACTGTTCAGCAAAGCAGCATGGGTTCAGTTTGAGTTTTATATACATAATATGCATATTATATTTAGTCTACTTTTTTCTAAATCAATATATTATCCATCAGGTGATGCTGGATATCCGTTGGAGCCTTGGCTGTTAACACCTCTGGCCAATTTTCCTGAAGATACGCGACAACATCAATACACACAACAACTATGTAAGGCTAGAAGCGTCGTCGAGCGGTTTTTTGGAGTTTTTAAATCTGTATGGAGATGCTTGTCATACCAGCGAGTCTTGATGTACGAACCAGCGTTCGCAGCGAAAATTGTTAATGCGTGTGCAGTACTGCACAACATGAGAGTGCAACTACGATTAAACAATCAAGATGACGAACAACTAGCACCGATAGCTCATCCCGTAGGGAATGATATTGATCCGATGGATCAAGATGAAGAATACAACAGACGAGGACCACGCGCTTTGGCTCAACGAATTCAACAACAAATTATGAGAGAAAGATTTCCCAACTTCCGTGATGCGGAAGAATAGAATACAGAATATGGAATGATGTTTATGGTTAAATTGCCAACAAGTATAATGTTTAAAGGTGATGAGAGAAATTAACGACAACAGAGCCAGGGCGACTAGGTGGTCTAGTGGAGTAAGGCTCCGATCAAGCATCTCTAGACGCCAGGTTCGATTCCTGGCTCCGTCGTTAAGTTTTCGAAATCACCAATTTTTCGAATTTACATTCTTTCAACTATAATGTTTACAATTGATTGTACATAAAGAAATATTCAATTGTGTTTTTAAAGTATAACTTTATTTTATAAAAAATATTCACCTTTTTTAACCCGAACAAAAAATAAAAACGCAAAAAATCTTTATTCTAAACTAGACCTCAATTTTTTCTTCGGTGCCTAATGCTTTATTGTTTTAAACGTTGCACACATTCCTGCAGGACTCCTGTCAAATTAATCATAATTTGGTCCCGCTCTTTTTTAGATTCGATGAGTGTGCGGAGAATCTCGTTCCTTTCTCTTTCATTCTCGTTTCTCTGCCTGTCATTCTCGGCCATCTTCTCCATTGATTTTGCAAACATCTGTGCAAAAAGAATTTGTTCAGTTATTTTCGACATTGAATTTATCGTAAAATGCCGTTTAATATGTACGATGAAGACAACTTTAAAGATATTTCAATAATAAGTACCTCCATACATGAAACTTGTCTCTCAGCCAGAGTTGCAAAGTCAGTTCGTGACTGTTCCAGCTGTGTGCTGAATCCTCGACGATCTGAAAGATTATTGAAACCAATATTAAATACATGTTTCCATATTTTGTAACAAACAAGTTACGATTTTGTGATACTTACTAGGTCTTGTGACTCTCGAGGCTCTTGCTTGTTGATTAAGGCCACTCGGGCCAGGTTCTGCCAATTCATCTGCTGGAGATGGTGTTGTTGCTGGAGGAGGTGACGGTGGTGGTGGCAATGTAGCATCTATATTTGCATCAGGTATTGAGCCTTCCTCCAAATTTGCCTCCCCGCCATCAACGTTTTCAAGAAATTCTACATCTAAAAAAACACAAAAGTCAAATGAGCGATATGACACACAATTTTTGATTTATTAATAAATAATTAATGGCATACTAAAAACCGATAACTTACTAGTGTAATCGAGAGCACCGGCCTCGACGTAGTCTCGCAAAGTTAAAACGCTGCCATCCTCGTCTAATATGCTGTCGTCTCCTTCTGCCAATAGCTCTATGGCATTTAACTGAAATGGTTTTTATAGAAACAAATGACTTTCCAAAATAATTTTTATGAGATTCGATATTTTGCTTCATCAGTGCAAAACCAATATTACCTGTTCTTCGGGAAAGGCATCAGGGCATTCCACTCCTTCCACGTAATCGAACCCCATAATGCCCATAATTTTCTCTTCTCGTTCTGTCAGTTTTATTTGAGGGCCACCAACATTCCCTGTCCTCGAACGATTTGCTCTAATTCTCGATACTTTTTGCGACACAGTGGTCTTGTTGTCTCGCCACGTCTAGAATAAAAATTTGAAACATTTATTATGAAAAATTACAGATTATATAAAATATGCAAATTTATAAATGCGATATGAAATGATGTGTAAAAGGGTGCAAATTAAAATTTGCAAATTTATTTCTCAAGATTCTGTACGATAAATAAAGGACGTGTTCAGAACAACTCAACGTTGAGTAATGTTGAGCATCGTAACTCAGCGCTAATGTTCGCCAACCAAATTTCAATAAGCACCTTTTAAAGTAACATAATATACTCATATTAACTTACTGATTTCCATGATTTAACGTCTTTCCCTCTCTCATTTTTTCCCATCTTGTTTAGTTCTTCCGCGAGTTGCTCCCACGACGCGGCCAAATCTGATTTTGCATGAAGAGATTGAAATTTCCCTGTTGCAACGTGAGGATGTTGGATAAAATAATCAATCATAAAATCAATTTGGGCTGGCGTGGCCTTCGCCTGTCTCTTCCGTTTGTTTCTAGAGAAAATTAATCAAAATTAGTCACGGAAACATGAACGAATTAAATTTTCACATGTTCATAACCTATAAACCACACAAAACATGACATATAATTCACAACATCACACATAACATGTATTATAAACATCGTAGATTATACTAACTTCCCAACCGAATTCATGGTAACGATGCAAACAAACCAAAAACGCACTTCACTTGAATTAATGTTGATATTTGTATTCACGATGTTTACTGCACGGTGCATTTACACTGACTGTGACTGAGTGATTGTGCGCGCCTCTGTTTATACCTTCATGCGCGCCACCGCGGCACGAATTTCAACTATTTTAAGGCGAGTTTCGATAAAATTCTAGTTACTTACTAAGGATTTGTCACCATACGTCACTTCCTGTCGTTATCCATAACGACGATTCGTTATCCCATTCTGTAACGTCGAAGTGTCGCTATTCGTAGTTACGGAATCGCACCGTCGTTATGAGATTGTCGTTACACGCGGCGAAATTCGTTATCGTAACGATAGCGTTCCGAATCGTTATTCTCATAACGAGTTACAGAATCGCACTACTGTAACGTCGAAGTGTCGCTATTCGTAGTTACGGAATCGCACCGTCGTTATGAGATTGTCGTTACACGCGGCGAAATTCGTTATCGTTACGATAGCGTTCCGAATCGTTATTCTCATAACGAGTTACAGAATCGCACTACAGGCGGGTACAATCCACGGATGGTTCATCACTTTCACAGTCCATTTTGCCAGCATTGCGTTTGGCCTCCTTACCTCTAGTCTCCATGGCCTGGACCATGTGAAGGCCATCTTGGATTTTCAACAAACGACTTTCGGGATCATTTGGCGCACATTTTAAGGCGCCGTTGACCTAGCTCGTAAATATCCATTTCGTGACGTCATAAGCACTTCAGCGCTTCTGGACTTTTAACGTTGAACTAAGACCGCTGATTTCATTAGCCAATTCCGTCAAATCCGACCAATGAAATCACCTACAAACCAAGACAGACTTCTTGTGAATTACCCAGGTAGCATTTCATGCGCCGTCATGTGACGTCGGAACGGTACCTAGTGGAAATCTCCAGATGTTAGACACCGGAAACATTCACACGCAGCTACAGCCAGACTCACATCAGTAGTTTGGGTCACCAATTACCGATTAAGTATTGAAATACACCGGACAACGGGCATTCTGTCGCTCTAATCGAACGAACCGAAGAGGGAGAAATTGTTGGATAAAAGATTTAATTTGGCTTACCTTTTCGAGAGTATTCTGGATGCGATGACTTGTAGATTGGTGAGAGGTTTTAGCGGAATAACTGACTTTAATATTTTGGATATTTTGACTAACTTGGTTTATTTTATAAGTTTTGATATTTAAAAGTCACAAACGCAGAGTTACACTTTGTAAGATCTTAAACTTAGTATGACAAAATGGATTTTAAGTTCGCTGAACTTTTGGGCAGAGTAACGTTGTATGAAAGTTTTAATGCAAAAGGCTAAAGGATTTTACCGCGAGACTGTACCGGAACTAGATGACGAATCTGGAGGTAGAAACACAAGAGGACGATCGAGTGATCGGTCGCCCTTTTTATAGGGGTCGATCGTTGCGCAGAACGATCCCCCTCTCTAGTTTTTTGGTCACCTTTGCGCACCTCCCCTCTTTTTCTAGGAATTTCTAATTAGGTCACGACATCCTCGCGCATACACGCCCGTTATCTTAGTTCTTTAGCTATTACTATATCGTAGGTTTTTACGTATGGTATATCGCTGCTTGGTGTGGTGGTGTAGGTGCGTGGACTTGTTCCGTAGTTCTCCGAACTGCGTGAGCTTTTCGTTGTGGCGCCAGCCCCCTTTGTGGCGCCAGCCCCTTTTGTGGCGCCAGCCCCCTTTCTGGTGCCCCTCAGCCACTTAACTTCTTCCTGTCTACCTCTTAATGTTTTTGCTATCTTGTTCGTTACAAAGCCCATATTTCATTCTGGTTACCTGTCGTTTGTTAGTTTTATAGCTATATCTATATAGAATTACATATGTATTATAGTCGACTACTGTCGTTGTTAACCTGGAGTACAATAGCAATTGTTTATGAACATAGTTTGTTATTTGTTTAACATTGTTAGAATCGCGCTGCTGCGAATATCCTTAGTTGTTTGTGTTATAATTATCTTAACAGATTTAGAGTATTTAGTAATTTGATGATTCATAGCTTTAGAGCAGGTTTACATGTGTGCTTTTGTATATGATTCCCTTCTGTAGTTGTTAATTCTTATATTGATATAAATCGGCTTGGAAGCTTCTAGAACGTTTTCGTTTCGTCGGTAAGTTTCCTAATGTATTCTCTAGGTAAGGCTCTGTATGGTTCCACATTGGAGATCTGCATTGCCTTCAAAACGTAGCGCGTGTTGCCTACAATACGGCGTTGCGGAATAAGGTATAGTTCATGCTGGGTAATTAGCATTCACGGTTTGATGGTTTTGCAGTCTCTGGTTTTGTGGGTTATTGCAGCAGTGCTATCTTTACATTATATTGGTTATGCGTTTATCTATGGTTTTACAGTCTTCTATACTCCAGGCTATATAGTGAAGCGTATATTGCTTATAGTATAGCTCTCAGCTCCAAATGCACAAATGGCATTGTTGAGTGCTATATAATAATTGGGTATAATTGTGTTAGTTAATTATAGTGTTAATATGATATATAATAACGCATAATAGTATTATAGTTCTCTGTAGTACGAAGATCTCGTAACATGGTTTTTAAGCCTTGGCTAGTGAATTTCATAGTTATTTCCATCTAGGGATATTCCAAATAGTTAGACAGTTGTTTTAATTTCTTATGGTTACAAGATTCTCGTACTTCGAGTTTGGTTAGTTGATAAAAGTAACATGCAGTAATAATAGTCGATAAAACATACGGACGTTCCGGTCGGATGTTACAGTCAGATCATGCAAGATCTTGATCGGCAGCGCCATGCGGCAGAATAATGCATGATTGCTGTATGGCGACGCAAAACCAGACAAAACCACTGATGACAAAACAAGCGAGCAAACAGCAAAGCTGCATGGGACTGTCAAACAGACCCAGGTAGCATTCTGTCGCAAGTTCACGTTATGGTCGTCACGTGGCGCGTGCATGGCTCTGGCGGCAGACCACTATCTGCCTGTTTCCGCAGTTGTAGGAAGACGTGCGCATGTGTGCTTTCGACAGAAGCTTGCTGCAGATCATGCATGATTCTCGAAGGGTCTGCCGGCATTTACGAAGAGCAGAATGCACAGGTTCTCATCGGCAAAAAAAAAAAAAGAAGAAAACTATATATTGCAAGATTTTCTCATTTATTTCAAATATAAAGTTCAAAATCACAGAACATGGCAGGTCATTCGTTGACTATAATCGTTATACTATATAATTATATTAATATTTATATTTTATATTATTAATATGCGGCTATAGTAAAATATATGATATATTACACCCATATACATATATAGGTATAATATAAGTCTTCATATTTTTTACTTTTACTTAAAGATAATTAGTCATAAACGTGTTACAGTTACTCGCGAGCAAAAATGAACAAGAAAAACACTGACTCACAAATCTATGTCTACAACAAGACTAGAAGAGAGGGTCTCTTCTACTGTTGTACAGTTATTAATATAAATATGTCTTTAGTTACATTTTTATACGTTGTAGCTTAAAATTATTAACTACAGTTTATAATAGTATCGATAAACTGATATCAAATGAGTAGAACAGTAGATAATAATGAAGTGTTTAAAATCAAAAAATAAAAATTAATACTTTATATAAATGTCAGAAGACTAAAATTTATACCAGATACCAAAAGCGTCTACAGTATCTAAATGTTAGCTATGTTAGTACAAACCCGCCGCATTTGTTGATATAGGTATAATGTTTCATTGGAAAACATATAGTTACATGTCATTTGTGGATATCACAGCTGCAGTACCAATTATAAATACTATGCTTGAGCATAAACATAAAAACTAACATCACAGCTATACGTACTAAAATATTTCTTAGTCAAACGAAGTACATAGGTACGTATGTTTGAATACACGTAGGATCTTTAATAGGCAAATTGTGGGTCTCTTATTCCGCAGTGTCATTGTCCTGGGTGTTCAACCTCGTAACGATGAGCCATTTCAGCCATATATTTTTGTCTGCGACCCTCCACATGGACAGCGAATGGCACGTCGTTTTGCATCCTGCAATCTTTTTCGTGCGCCTCGAATTGCCTCTTGCATCAGTCTCGCAAATTCTGTACGATCATGTGGCTGTGGTATTGTTCAACACTCACGTAAAGCATCTGCGTAAACAATCATCGAAACCTTGCATTGAATATAGGGTAACGTATTATTAGTCAATAACGATAATCTTAGTCATACACACCAAAAAATACCTTTCCGATACAGGTATTAAATAACGGTCGGAGATTCTCTTTATCTGAAACAGACTTTCCAGTCCAAGAGAATTTTTGTGTCAGGCTATCCGTCATGGCTTCCTTCAGAAATTGGTTGAGAGCATCTCTAGCTGTGACACCACCAACGTTAATAAGATAGTGTCTCTGAAATCCATATCACTCGTTTTTAAACTTGCAATAAATATCACTGAAATTAGTTACCACCCGAGAAAAAATACACTATCGGGTGATGTGATAAAACTATAATGCTTACTAGAGATCGTTGTCTTTCAGGATCTTCTTCAAACTCTTAAATACCTCCAAGGTATCAACCCGGAGCATCAGCTATGAAGCATCTGAATTTTATTTTTACTAAATGATTCTTGAAGTGGATACCACCGCTGGCGAAAACCTCTTGGACTTCATTTGTGAACATTTTAAAGAAATTGTTCCGGTCTTTTGGCTTACCCTTCCCATAATAGACACCTGCGATAAGTATAGAGCTATCAGGAATATTTATTATTCGGAACTGGATAGGCCAATACTGAGTTGAACCGTCTTTTGCACCAGCAGCTCCATCAGTACTAACGGGCTATTCCGCGTCAACCGGATCAGTCATCTCTCAGATATTTTTTTAATTTGGCATGTGGATTGTGTAGGGGGAGTTAGATTTTTGTGCCAAAGCGCGGATCTCATAATGCAAAATTCAATTTTTTATTAACAATAACAAATTAGACTCCCATTTTTTTCAAAAATTCATAACTTTGGCAAAAAGTTAGATACAATATATTTTTTTTTTTTCAAATTACGCGGAAAGCTCCATAGAATTCAAAAAAAAATACGAAATGGTAAAAAAAAGTTGTTATCAATTGTTTATTTAACAATTAATTTTTCAAAGATTTTTAAAACAGTGACTGACACGATCAAAAAATTTTTTTAAAATTCTGACATGTTCCTTGAACTGTACTACAACCTGTGAATTAATTCCAGAGGGGTGTTTTTTTTCGTTTTCGAGTAAAAAATCATTAAAGGTGTCGATGCGCGTGAAATTGCGGCGCGCCGAGTCTCTACGTAATGGCGGGCGGCCGGTTGCCGTCCACCGCTACCCCGCGGTGGCGTCGCAGCGTTATTTTAGAGTCATTTTCACGATGTAGGACATGATTGGAGAATCTGAAAAAAATACTGTACCTTCACAAGGCTTGCTCAAAGCGATAAGTGAAGTTTCAGGAATGTGTTTTTCACCGTTTTTTTATTACAGAGATTCAAAATAACGGTTACACACCATGAGAGTGCACATAAATGATAATAATTACATAACTTGCTACTTATTTTAAAATAGAAACACATTCCTGAAACTTCACTTATCGCTTTGAGCAAGCCTTGTGAAGGTACAGTATTTTTTTCAGATTCTCCAATCATGTCCTACATCGTGAAAATGACTCTAAAATAACGCTGCGACGCCACCGCGGGGTAGCGGTGGACGGCAACCGGCCGCCCGCCATTACGTAGAGACTCGGCGCGCCGCAATTTCATGCGCATCGACACCTTTAATGATTTTTTACTCGAAAACGAAGAAAAACACCCCTCTGGAATTAATTCACAGGTTGTAGTACAGTTCAAGGAACATGTCAGAATTTTAAAAAAATTTTTTGATCGTGTCAGTCACTGTTTTAAAAATCTTTGAAAAATTAATTGTTAAATAAACAATTGATAACAACTTTTTTTTACCATTTCGTATTTTTTTTTGAATTCTATGGAGCTTTCCGCGTAATTTGAAAAAAAAAAAATATATTGTATCTAATTTTTTGCCAAAGTTATGAATTTTTGAAAAAAATGGGAGTCTAATTTGTTATTGTTAATAAAAAATTGAATTTTGCATTATGAGATCCGCGCTTTGGCACAAAAATCTAACTCCCCCTACACAATCCACATGCCAAATTAAAAAAATATCTGAGAGATGACTGATCCGGTTGACGCGGAATAGCCCTAACATCGATTTCTAAGATATTAGGTATGGCATATGTGTGTTTCGACAGTTCTTTTAAAATTCCAGCAACAAAACCTACATGCCAATATTTTCCGGGTTCAACATCAATCAATTCAACGCGACGATTGCAAGTCCCAATCAATGTTCTTACATCTTGTGGAAGAGAGGCCAAACAGCGATGTGATCTGAGAACTGTAAGTATTGAGTTCGCCTGGACATTGTTGATGTTATTCTCAATAAAACAATCAGCTAACTGTGTTCAAAAGCAATTTTTTAATCGAATACTGCCTTCTTCACCCATAGACTGACTGTTACTATCGTCTTCACAGATAGCATCTGAATCTGAACACTCATATTCGGAAGAATTATCTTTCGCCTCGTGAGCTAAGTTATTCCAAGTAACCGAACTTTGCGGTTCGTGAGGAGGACTGTCATTTGGTAAAATAGATGCTACGACGTTTCCATTATTCAAAGATATTTCCTCAGAACTATCATTATTGACGATATTGCAACGTAAGTAAGGATTAGCATCGGCATGCGTCGCCATTCTACGGTCATTTAAACGATTACGCCGTTGCCTTTGTGTGAGTTGACTAAAGGGGTTTCGTTTCAGCCTAATCATGATTCAGGCATGTATATAGACAAGCTACAGAAATTATTAATAATATTGCATATATAGTTATAGTAGAGGCAACAAATACAAATCTTTGAGAATTACGGTACTTGAAATTTGACGAAATATCACTTTCGTACGTAAAAGTAATAGCAATGGCCAAAAATTTAATTTAAAAAGTGAGCTAATATAGGTAATATTGTATTATATGTCAACGTTTGAACCCGACATGCAAGTCTCCATATGTGCATTAATTTTGAAAGATAATTTGAAACGACACTTACTCTGTGAAATGAAGTATTGTGTTTCTTTTTGTTTTCCTTCCAGCACCGCGTGTACGTCTTACGGCTGATAAAATGTCGTCGACAATATCTTTACACGTTTTACTGGGATGCCCAAGCTTCCCCGGTTCCCGCTATTATTGTATGTAATATATAGGGTATAAGCATCCTGCGCGCACGTGCGGGAAGGTTGCGAAGTACGAAGAACAGAATTCCGGCAGACGTCGCATGAATGCTGCAGCAAGCGCTGTTAGGCAGTCCCTTACAGCTTTGCTGTTTGCTCGCTTGTTTTGCGTCGCCATACACCAATCATGCATTATTCTGCCGTATGGTGCTGCCGATCAAGATCTTGCATGATCTGACGGCGCATGAAATGCTACCTGGGTTGCTGCAGATTCATGCGACGTCTGCCGCAATTATGTTCTTCGTACTTCGCAAGCTTCCTACACGTACGCGCAGGATGCTTATACCCTATATATTACATACAATAATAGCGGGAACCGGGGAACTTGGGCTTCCCAGTAAAACGTGTAAATATATAGTCGACGATATTTTATCAGCCGTAAGACATACACGTGCTGGAAGGGAAACAAAAAGAAATGCATTACCTCATTTCACAGCATAAGTGTTTCAAATTATCTTTCAAAATTAATGCACATATGGAGAACTGCATGTCGTGTCCAAATGTTGTCATATAATACAATATTACCTATATTAGCTCACTTTGTAAGCTAAATTTTTGGCCATTGCTATTACTTTTACCTACGAAAGTGATATTTCGGCTAATTTAAAGTCACGTAATTCTCAGAGATTTGTATTTGTTGCCTCTACTGTAACTATATGCAATATTATTAATAATTTCTGTAGCTTGTCTATATAGATGCCTGAATCATGATTAGGCTGAAACTAAACCCCCTTGGTCAACTCACAAAGGCAACGGTGTAATTGTTTGAATGACTGTAGAATGGCGAGGCATGCCGATGCTAATCCTTATTTACGTTGCAATATCGTCAATAATGATAGTTCTGAGGAAATATCTTTGAATAATGGAAACGTTGTAGCATCTATTTTACCAAATGATAGTTCTCCTTACGAACCGCAAAGTTCAGTTACGTGGAATAACTTAGCTCACGAGGCGAAAGATAATTCTTCCGAATATGGGTGTTCAAATTCAGATGCTATCTGTGAAGATGATAGTAACAGTCAGTCTATGGGTGAAGAAGGCAGTACTCGATTAAAAAATTGCTTTCGAACACAGTTAGCTGATTGTTTTATTGAGAATAACATCGACAATGTTCAGGCGAACTCAATACTTACAGTCTCAGATCACATTGCTGTTTGGCTTCTCGTCCAGAAGATGTAAGAATATTGATTGGGACTTGCAATCGTCGCGTTGAATTGATTGATGTTGAACCCGGAAAATATTGGCATGTAAGTTTTGTTGCTGGAATTTTAAAAGAACTTTCCAAACACACATATGCCATACCTAATATCTTAAAAATTGATGTTAGTACTGATGGAGCTGCTGGCGCAAAAGACGGTTCAACTCAGTATTGGCCTACCCAGTTCTGAATAATAAATATTCCTGATAGCTCTATACTTATCGCAGGTGTCTATTATGGGAAGAGTAAGCCGAAAGATCCGAACAATTTCTTTAAAATGTTCACAAATGAAGTCCAAGAGGTTTTCGCCAGCGGTGGTATCCACTTCAAGAATCATTTAGTAAAAATAAAGTTCAGATGCTTCATAGCTGATGCTCCGGATTGATTCCTTGGAGGTATTCCAAGAGTTTGAAGAAGATCCTGAAAGACAACGATCTCTAGTAAGCGTTTATAGTTTTATCATATCACCCGATACTGTATTTTTTCTCGGGTGGTAACTAATTTCAGTGACGTTTATTGCAAGTTTAAAAACGAGTGATATAGATTTCAGAGACACTATCTTATTAACATTGGTGGTGTCACAGCTAGAGATGCTCTCAACCAATTTCTGAAGGAAGCCATGACGGATAGCCTGACACAAAAATTCTCTTGGACTGGAAAGTCTGTTTCAGATAAAGAGAATCTCCAACAGTTATTTAATACCTGTATCGGAAAGGTATTTTTTGGTATGTATGACTAAGATTATCGTTATTGACTAATAATACGATTCGATGATTGTTTACGCAGATGCCTTACGTGAGTGTCGAACAATACCACAGCCACATGATAGTACAGAATTTGCGAGACTGATGCAGGAGGCAATTCGGGGCGCACAAAAAAGATTGCAGGATGCAAAACGACGTGCCAATCGCTCTGTCCATGTGGAGGGTCGCAGACAAAAATATATGGCTGAAATGGCTCATCGTTACGAGGTTGAACACCCAGGACAATGACACTGTGGAATAAGAGACCCACAATTTGCCTATTAAAGATCCTACGTGTTAAGAAATATTTTAGTACGTATAGCTGTGATGTTAGTTTTTATGTTTATGCTCAAGCATAGTATTTATAATTGGTACTGCAGCTGTGATATCCACAAGTGACATGTAACTATATGTTTTCCAATGAAACATTATACCTATATCAACAAATGCGGCGGGTTTGTACAAACATAGCTATAAAATAGCTAACATTTAGATACTGTAGACGCTTTTGGTATCTGGTATAAATTTTAGTCTTCTGACATTTATATAAAGTATTAATTTTTATTTTTTGATTTCAAATACTTCATTATTATCTACTATTCTACTCATTTGATATCAGTTTATCAATACTATTATAAACTGTAGTTGATAATTTTAAGCTACAACGTATAAAACATATTTATATTAATAACTGTACAACGGTAGAAGAGACCCTCTCTTCTAGTCTTGTTGTAGACATAGATTTGAAAGTCAGTGTTTTTCTTGTTCATTTTTGCTCGCCAGTATCTGTAACACCTTTATAACTAATTATCTTTAAGTAAAAGTAAAAAATATGCAAACTTATATTATACCTATATATATATATGGATGTAATATATCATATATTTTACTATAGCCGCATATTAATAATACAAAATAGAAATATTATTATAATTATATAGTATAACGACCTGCCATGTTCTGTGATTTTGAACATTATATTTTAAATAAATGAGAAAATCTTGCAATATATAGTTTTCTTTTTTTTTTATTTGCCAATGAGAACCTGTGCCTTCTGCTCTTCGTGAATACCGGCAGACCCTTCGAGAATCATGAATGATCTGCAGCAAGCTTCTGTCGAAAGCACACATGCGCACGTCTTCTACAACTGCGGAAACAGGCAGATAGTGGTCTGCCGCCAGAGCCATGCACGCGCCACGTGACGACCATAACGTGCACTTGCGACAGAATGCTACCTGGGTATGAACGGACTCCTATTATCTGAAAATTTTCTGGTCGAATCGTGCCATATTTACGGAAAAATGAACTGATGGAATAGGATTTCCCGGATTAGATATGTCCTTTTATACGTCTTTATCTTCCTGTCGGGAGTGAAAGAAATTTTGAAATCGTAGAAGCGGTGAATATTCAAGCTAGGAGTACGATCGGCCATGTTGATGTTAAGTGATTTTATTTATTTCATCATTGTTCATAATAAATATTATCAGCAATCTATGTTAGCAGTGACTGACATACAGACATGCACTTATATTTAATCTACGATTTCAACATTTTTCTTGTCAAATTCGTACTTCCGTTCTCGCACTATTCGACAAGGAAATTTCTCGCTCCTGACGTCATGAAGTACATGTCGATGTATGCGCAGAACGAGACCACAATTGCGTCCGCCGAAGGAACACACCAATGAAACACACCTTAATTCATCTTCTAATGGTTCTCTCCAATGTGGAAAAAGCAGCTCGTAAACAGTACCAATGACTGAATAACATTGCTGAAAACAAAATTAGTACAGTGGCGTCCTATCTGAGATCTGTTCAAAACTTCGAATACTTCGAATTGCTTTCAAATATGGCAGCTCCGTAACTTTTGGTCGTTTTATTTGACTTGTTACTCTCGAGTAACTACAAGATCGCTGTACACCAGAAACTTGCGTCGTATTGATCATATTCTACGTCAAGTAAGTTAAAAGCTTGCTTTACTGATAGACAGAATCAATTTCCATAACTAGCGAAAGCGAAAAATAGCCGCTGGGGAAAACATACGGCTTAACCTTTCGCGGTTTCAAACGACTGCTAGTTCATGCGAGATGTCAATGTATTTTAACATTACCGAAATTGTGGGAAAATTTTTATTGAAACTCCTTTTTTGACTATTTGTCTTGA
Source organism: Neodiprion virginianus (assembly GCF_021901495.1). Taxonomy (NCBI): domain Eukaryota; kingdom Metazoa; phylum Arthropoda; class Insecta; order Hymenoptera; family Diprionidae; genus Neodiprion; species Neodiprion virginianus. The sequence continues at coordinate 14,289,199 of NC_060880.1, forward strand.
AGTGAACATGACATCGGTATCACGAGGCAGAGGATGGGCAACGGCAAAAAATCGCGAGGCCGTACTGCGGAGACCGGGACCAATTGTATCCCAAAAAAATCCTGACCATCTCAAACTGATTGGCCAAATCGACAGTCTCAGCATCTATAATGCCACTCCGATGTCCAAGATAGATGAAATCGACGAGTTGATCCAAGACGCGGCAAGGCAGAAAGGACTCAGGTACACAAGTGACTTTTCTATATGCTGTCTACTGGAAATGGACTCATTCAGGAATATGGTTGAGAAAAATGATACACTTATTTTAACTTGATTCTTTATAAAATATGAACCTTGTATGCTATGAACTTCTCAGGTCTGTATTCGATACACTGCATACACAGGCACTGGAGGACAGACAATTTGGAATAAAGCTGGCCATGCTCTTTAGTTACAACCAGATCAGCGATCAGCAGGATGAAAATGGCACAAAACTGAGAAGTATTCTTTTGTCTACTTTGCAGAAGGATTACGAAAGTGAGTGTCAGAGGGAAAAGATTTGAAGAATGTGTTTGCACTAATGTCGATTCAATTTTATTGAATTCATATTGAAATGTTTTTCTCAGGAAAGGATGAAACTAAAGAGCAATGTATGATGCATTACTTGAATGCCATGTCTCTCTTAGGCGAAGTATATTATCAAGTGCGACTAGCCACAGGAGAGCCATTGCCGTTGATCGGAGTGCCTTTGCTTGAATATATGAAAGCTCTGCTCCAGTCGGCGTCTGAAGAAGATATTGAACTCGTTGCCACGCAGGTACAAGTGTAATAGTTTTTAAACTCTTTCGAAAATGAAAGATTGGGGCTAGCAACTGATATTCCATTGATATGTTGATCACACAGCTTTCGTTGAATGGAAAAAAAATCCGAACGTCAAATCAAGCAGAACTCGAGCGATTTCTTATACATGTAAGAACAGTTTTGGTGAATCGTAATCTCAGTTCCCAATCTCGAGGTATGTTACTGCTCGCAGTCGACTTGGCTAATCAATTATACGAGCCGTTGTCAGGTGATCTGCAAGCATTTTATTTAGCTCAACTTGGCGACGAAGCAATGATGCAGCTCCAGCGTTACCAGAATGTTAAGAATATCGTTAAACCAAAGGACCAAAGGAATGGTAATGAAATGTTCATGTGACACACACATATACACTAGGGTGGTCCTTATTTAGGGTCTTTTCGATAATTCCTGCGGACAAGGCGGAAAAAGTTTGCAAAAAAATCAAAAAAAATGTACGCAAAACTTGAAGCCTGTAGGTCAACTCTAAGAACTGCCTCCAAGGCAGTGAAATTTTCCATTTAAATAACATGGAAATTCAAGCTTACTACATTCTTTTTTTTTCCCCGCCTTAATAGTGCTTCGAAAAATCTGAAATGTGGTTTACGTCTTCCCTGTAGTCATAATTATTGTTTAAAAAATTGGCCGATTTCCAGCGATAAAAGTTTCTAAATCCCACAATCTCAAAGTTGTGTTTCTTGGGATTTCGAAACTTTTATCACTGGAAATCGGCCAATTTTTTTTTAAATACCTATGACTACAGGGAAGACGTAAACCAAATTTCAGATTTTTCAAAGCAATATTAAGGCGGGGAAAAAAAAAGAATGTAGTAAGCTCGAATTCCCATGTTACTTGAATGGGAAATTTCACTGCTTTGGAGGCAGTTCTTAGAGTTGACCTACAGGCTTCAAGTTTTGCATACATTTTTTTTGATTTTTTTGCAAACTTTTGCCGCCTTATCCGCAGGAATTTTCGAAAACACCCTAAAAAGGACCACCCTAATATACACACACAAACACAAACAAACAAAATATGTTGAAATTACTACTTTACATATCCTTCGATTATCGTCATTACTGAACTATACAGGAGGAAAGGAGAACAAGATAATTTCTAATTTGATAAGATAAATCTTCGTATTTCACAAATTATTTTCTTACCTTCGTTTCCCTTGATGAAAAAATAACATACCTATTAACCGACTGACTAATGTAAATGGACTGAAACATGTAGAATATGTTCATGGGAGTTGAAGTAAAAAGAAATGGACAGTCTAAAAGTTTGACAAATCATAGAGAAAAATCGTTGGAAGAATCTGCATATCAATAGAATTATTGGAAAAATTTAAACTTCTGTTATGAAATGCCTGTAAAACTTTCACGTTGAAGAAAAGTAATAACGGAAAATTCCTTACAGTGTGATTGTGCCTATTGTTTTGTATTCAGACATGTACCGCAGTAAAATAATTGGAAACAAATCGAACTTGTAACACATTGGAAGTTGATTTGTACAGACGTATTATATGAACTTGCAGATACTGCGAGAAACACCAAGTATGATAGTAATCGCAAAGAACGATTGAGTAACGCGAGCAGCGGTATTGGAACCTTGGCGAAATCATTGAATGTGGAAGAAAGTGCAAAATTCGAGATTTCTCCGAAGTCTTACGAGCAGAATTCGTCTGGGATGATAAATTCTCAGTTCGTCATTATATCTCACCAATCTCAACCATCTTTGCCAAGGGCAATTCGAGGATTAGGCATAAGAGAGAACAGAAAAGAAAACACAGGGGACAGAAAAGTAAAAGGTAAAAAGGACAAGCTTACTGACGAGCAAGTCTGGTCATCCAAGCAACATAATTCCAACAAAAGCTGGGGCCATGACGATAGATTTGACAGAGACTACGAGCAAGATAGGCATGGAGCTCGTTCTGCGTCCAATAACACCGACAATTCTCAATTCTCAAATTAAATGAATGTGAACAGTAAGGCAGTAATTATACAATTAAGAAAAAATGAGGTAATTATTGATAAAGTTAGGTCGATATATGTTGCAGGTTAAATATCAGTAATTCTATTATTCAACGCCAAAAAATTGATGCCGTATGTGAATTTTACAACAGTGTTTTATCATAGGTTGTGATATGTTAAGTTATAGAATTTCGATTTTTGAATTTCTATTCATTGTCAGATATTGGTATTCGTATCGTCAATTTCACAAAGTAATTTACCTGAAAAATGAATTTGTACATATTCTATTTTACCATGAAAACATTGACGTTGAATTTAGATTGTTTGAAACCTGCTATATGTTTTGGAATCAGCAATGATTAGCTATAGAATAATTTCATTAATATGCTTGTAACTGGTGGTTAATTACATTAACAAGTTTCAGCATATTAGAACAGCAGCTGAAGGCGTATTTATCGCAATTCCGTTGTTAAGGCATGTAACGGAACATTTTTCATATTTAATACAATGGTCAGTCATAAAATAATTGTTAGGTTAACTAACATATGCTCTGTTCATACATAGCCAATTTTAATTGAGAAAGACATACCTATGTGTACTTACCACTAATAATTTATAGTTTTTTCAAATTTTGAATACATCACAAATTGTCCAAGGATCCACTAAAATTCAAGTAGGTATGGAAATTTTTAATCCAGACTCTGGAATGTATCCCAAATGTACAAACTAAATTAGAGTTTCAATTTCATTTGGATCATCTTCCCCTTACAGGAAATATGGCAAGATTTTTTTTTCAATATACCGTCACAAATAAATGGGAAATAAAATTATAGTACAGGTATAGATTGTATTTACACATTTCCTGTACACAAGAGTTGAGCACTACGATATGATATAGTACACAATCCGTCCACTATGTTCTATAAATAGTTAATAAGAAATTGATTCCATACTATGTGTATTTAGTTTCCAAATATGGATCTTGCACCAAAACGTGCTGGCAGGCGTTCGGCGTCGTCCGGTAACTTTGGCGCAGCATCAGGGTAAACTGCTTTGGGCTCAGGTGGTGGCTTGGGCCTGGGTGAATCATGGACCTTTACTTCGCAGAAATATCCAAAGGACGGCCGCTCTATATTCAAGTTATCCAAAACACATTTGTCATAGACCGCTTGTGTCAACCGACAGCTGAAAAGACAAACAGGGAAGATTTTAATTGCTTTGTCGAGAAAGAAAACAAATGCTTCTAATTGCTACGGCAGCCAATGATGTCTAGATAAAGTACCGATTAAATGCCATATCTCCGCTGCTCTTGTCCAGGCAGGTTGCGTACTGAGTAAATTCATCGTAACAAGTTTTCTTTAATTTGCGAAAAAACTCCAGAGCACATGCAGTCACTGCTTTGCCTTCGTTCAAGCAACTTCTAGGATCATCCTCTTCTTGACGACACAACATAAATTCCTGGACAGAACAAACAGCATTGAAAATCGAGGTTACTTATCCATAGAATTGATGCTTACAATCAATATCTGGTCCAGAAGATACAAATCATCATCAAAAACAACAAGCCAACTGAAAATTTGTTTTATTTGAGAATAATGGATCGTAGACTCTGTTTCTATGCTCCATAAATTACATAATAATTCTAGTGACGTTGGGAGGAAAGTTATTTGGGATACAAAAAACAGCCTGAGCCTGAGTCGGAAATTGAAATTTCGGAGTATCGATGGGTCGATGAATCAGCCGAGCTACGTGAGATTGAATATTCATTTACGTTATTGTGGTGCTCGCAATGTTTGCCCATATGAAAAGCTGCGGCGCGCAGAGATGCTGTACCAACGTTAACCTCCTCAACAGTCAGTTCCTCTTCGGAAGGCAGGTACGTTGAACTTGTGATAACCATTTCGTACCTCTGTATCGGTTAGCGGCCGCTTTTCTATATAACTTAATTAACTTATTTTCAGAATCCTCAAGAATCCGTGCAACAACCCGAATGTCACAAATAAAACCCCCTCGACCTGTTCACTAGCATCTGCAAACTGCAAAACGCAAGTGACGCAAGCGCAGATCCAAAACTCCGGTCGAACAGCTGAGAGACAGATGTGACAACTCTTAAACGAAAAATAACCGATTCCGATTCATTTTTAGCACACTCTTCGCCGTCTACTGGATTCGTTGTCGCGACGTTATTGCAGTAATTTCGTCGATTCGTTGGTCGCGTCGTTATTGCAGTAATTTCGTCGATTCGTTGGTCGCGTCGAGAGAAGAGGGAAGAAGTAGGTGATGAAATACTTATGCTAATCAAATAATTGTGTACACCAATGTTTCGTAACCCGGACGGGCAACTCTGGACCGCTAATCAGTAAAATATAACGAAATAAATAAAATCCAGCTGGTCTACATCGAAGTATGACACGCGATATGGCTGTCAGCTTCACATAAAATAATCAGATTATCACTACTGCGTGCTAGGTAGAAACCGACAACTTCGAATTACACCGCGCCTTTCTTGCTACACTCCAAATTATATTCAAATGAGAAATACTTTCGTTCCTTCATATTTCAGGTACAAACACAGTGTTACCTACTTTAGCTCCGGTACTGTTGTCAATATTCCAGCTTTGCCATCATTTCCTCAAATTGGAAATCAGTATTTTATGTTTCAACCTTATAAGTTTCAGCCAAATTTTCTTTACAAAGATAACTAGACTCTAGGAATAATTTATTTGTCAGAATCGCAGTTATTGTTACTGCGTTCAACTCACTTCAGTGAATTTTGGGTACGGATTGTAATGTTATGGCTTTTTTATGTTGTAACTGACAATTGTTTCAATGCTCAGGGTCAATGCAAATATTTGATTAGTTGGTAACAAATTCACAGACTAACTGCTAAGTGTTGCAAAAATTACAGAAATAATAATGTGTATTCACTCTAATAGAAACACTGACCACTTGTCATATGATATGTAATTACAGCGAGAAAAAGAAAGAGACTTCTCTGATATGTCTTATACGGAATTAGAGTACGGCTACCAGGTAAGTGTATTCATTATCGACTCTGTATGAACAATTTTCTTTTCCTGTAAATTTACGCTGTTTTTTTTTTCTGTAATTAACGAACTAGCCCAGAGAAAGTATTTGAAGATCATATAATCGTTTGCGTATAATAACAAGTTCTAAACTAAGCATTTGCTGTTGGACTCTGAGTTTTATCATACCAATGAATATCCATCAGTAATTTGGTTGTATTACTATATATTTTTGCGCCCTTAAAGTGGTCAATTTTGAATTGAACTCTTGATATCATTAGCTTGTGGCTGGTTTTTATGCCTCCCTTTTTTTCTTCACGCTTGGTGCTCTTTCAATTGTAATCTACGAATATTTACGACTATGTTGACCTTTAGCCTACAGCGGCAGGCTCAGCCTTCTTTGCCTAACATAAGTTTATTGTCACGGTACTTATCTAGATGCTTTTACGCGTAGCCATGGACTAACAATAGCACCAGCTCATTATTACTTCCTAACAATTAATATAATTTCGGTTCTAGTTTCTTGGATCTGAATTTGTCATGATTTTTTTTTTCATCATTCGGGGAAGGGGGAAAAAATAGAGAAAGCAGCAAAATCGAATTAGACACAACAATGATCACAAGCCACGCATTGATCTGCTATTGGCAAAGCAACCGAACGATGTCTTACTTAGTTTGCATTCTACGAACAGGATCTGAAGAATGCAACAAGACCAGTCTTCTACGTAGGAGATATTAACCCAGGGCAATCCCCCCTCGTCGGTCAGTCCTCATCTTCGATCTACCATTCCTCGGTACGAGTGAGTTCAACATTTTAATACTAACTCAACAATTCTAGGACTTCACTTTCCTTCCTCCAGTACTTCGATCATTCCCCTCGTTTTCTCTCCCTTGCTATTTATTCAATAATTTACTTTTTATACAGTACCTTGAAAACAATTTCACACGACATTACGCAACAGAATGTCTTAGGCTAATTAAAAGCGTTGTAAAGTCAAGGTATTATCAAATTCTATCTCTGCAACCTTGAAACTTTTAGTTGTATTCGCAATCTATGTAAACCAACCTCAGCTTTTTCATACTCTAATCTGCAGGCTTATAATCGGATAATCTTGAAGTTATAACGTAGTAAAAGCCTGAGCTACTCTATCATTCTTTAAATATATATGGTAAATGCTAAAGCAAACATAACTTAGTGTAGTCTTTTTTTATAATGCTGATAAGAGGTCACAAATTACTGCACTACTTTAATATAGTCAAGTGATTGTTCAGATATCCAGGAATCAGAAGCATATCTTTTTATTAGCTCGTTTCAGCTTTCGTTGACTGTTTTCTTTTTTATATCTGTATTGATTTCATTTTTGTAAATAATTTTTAAAAAACATGTCTTCCTGTTTCCCTGCAGAAAATTTCTGAAAATCCTAAGAAATATTTGTGCCAGGGTTTTGGTATGTAGACACTGCTGTTCGTTTGCCCAAAATGATGTAATTTTGAGCTGTTTCACTTTTCATGATTTATTGTGAAAACCGTAAGATCAAGTGAGAGGAAAAAAATTATTCAATTCTTTTCTTTCACTGTTCTCATAATTTGAGAGATCATTGATCTTTTCATACGCACAGTAATGGTTGTACTGCAGCTATCAGCGTTAGTGAAATCACTTATGTGCTCAAATTGTTATTAGTTATTATCGCCAATTTGTCCAATGGATCCATTGCTGATGTTTTCATTCGAGAACGCAGATAATTCACCCGAGTTTTGTTATTGCGATGCTTGTTTTGTAAGTATTAGACAAATTATAATTTATTTCACTAAAAATCATTCATCTGATATCCCCCAACCAATCAGATTGATTGTGTTCAAATTCTAGTCTTTAATGTCTGACAATCCAAAAATTTATGAGGTAAGGTGATACAAAAAAAAAAATCACAGTCATCCTGTTTTAAAAAATCCCACTAAGAAAGCAATGATCCCTTCCATAATGATGTCAGACCTAAATAAAGGCCGAATCTATCTTGAAAGTCTGAAATAAAAGATTCAATGAGAATTGTTTGCCCAGTTTCATTTTCTTCGCTCAATCTTGTGGAAGATCATTATCATTTAGCTAACACCGTTACACATATGTACATCTAGGATCTGCCGAAAGGATGCCTAAGCGAAGATGGATGCATGGGAAGTACGAATTCTCTGGATGGTGAGGGAAAGCAAGTCTTGGTTGGTGTTTGTGCAATGGCCAAGAAGTCTCAGAGTAAACCTATGAAGGAGATCTTGACACGGCTTGAAGAGTTCGAATATTTGAAAATCATTGTTTTTCCGGAAGAAGTCATACTTAAAGTGAGCGAGTTATTTTATCTAATCTCTATCTCTCGGATCACACACGCTGAAAAATTCAGCAACAAATTTTCAATTATTCATTAACGTTTTTAGGAACCTGTGGAAGACTGGCCGATAGTCGATTGCTTGATAAGTTTTCACAGCAAAGGTTTTCCGCTCGATAAAGCTATACAGTATGCCAGCTTACGAAATCCATTTATAATTAACAATCTGCGTATGCAATACGATATTCAGGTAAGTTAAATAGTATGTAAAATGTCTAAAAGTTGCTTCATACTTAGACTTAAGTCGAAAAGGTTTTGTGCGTCGATTCGTTTTTTTGTTTCTTCCTTTATTTTGGGCTTACAGGATCGCAGACGAGTTTATGCGATACTCAATGGAGAAGGCATAGAAATACCGCGATACGCAGTCCTGGACAGAGATTCTGCAGATCCAAAGCGTAAACTTATATAATTCTGGACTAACACATTTATCCGCAACGAAAATTAGTAACGATTTATTCATTGCAGATCATGAACTGGTTGAATCGGAGGACCACGTCGAGGTGAATGGTATAACATTTAATAAACCGTTTGTTGAGAAGCCAGTATCTGCCGAAGATCATAATATTTACATATATTATCCAACATCCGCGGGTGGCGGAAGTCAGAGATTATTTAGAAAGGTAGGTCGAACGATGATTCAATATTTATGTGAGCTGAAAAATATCTAACATCCTTCAAAATTCTACAAAAAATGAACCTCATGCTTGTCGATCCCAATTAGAGCCAATTATACATTGCTGTACAGATTGGCAGCCGCAGCAGCGTTTACTCACCAGAGTCTCGGGTCCGGAAAACTGGATCTTACATATATGAAGATTTCATGCCGACTGACGGCACTGACGTTAAAGTTTACACAGTTGGGCCCGATTACGCTCACGCCGAAGCAAGAAAGAGCCCGGCTCTGGATGGCAAAGTGGAACGGGACTCAGAGGGAAAGGAAATACGCTATCCCGTCATTCTTAGCAATGCTGAAAAACTTATAAGCAGAAAAGTATGCCTCGCCTTTAAGCAAACCGTTTGCGGGTTCGATTTGCTCAGGTAAACGTAGCTCTTGCCTCAATTTTCATCCACGATTTCAGTGTCTGGGATTTTTTATTTCAATTTCTTCAAGCCTATTACGTTGGTTACAGAGCCAATGGTCAATCGTTTGTCTGTGACGTTAATGGATTCAGTTTTGTTAAAAATTCGAACAAGTATTATGACGATTGCGCGAAAATTTTGGGTAACATGATTCTCAGAGAACTGGCACCTACTCTTCACATTCCCTGGAGCGTTCCGTTTCAACTGGATGATCCACCCATTGTGCCCACTACATTTGGAAAAATGTGAGCATCTGGAATTGCAGACTGTCTGTTATTTTGATCACAAGATTCGTTTGAGCAATGTAAACAATACAATTTGATTGTTCATTGAGCTCTTCCTTTCAGGATGGAGCTAAGATGTGTCGTTGCAGTTATCAGACACGGCGATAGAACTCCCAAGCAAAAAATGAAGGTCGAAGTTCGTCATCCCAAGTAAGCTTGCAACTTTTTGTAATTTGATACTTGACTGAAAATATTTCATCTACCTCGATCAATTCTGACGGTTAATTTGACACTGTTCGAAATCTAGCTACGAATTTATTTCCATTACTTTAATCAGATTTTTTGAGATCTTTGCCAAGTACGATGGTTACAAACACGGTCACGTCAAACTAAAGCGGCCCAAACAGCTTCAGGAGATTTTGGACACCGCACGTAGCTTGTTAACGGAGATTCAGCATCGTGCTGCTGGACCAGAGTTGGAAGAGAAGCAAGGAAAACTGGAGCAGCTGAAAAGTGTCCTAGAAATGTGAGCAGTGAGAATCAAATCGATAAATTTGCAAGAAAAATGCTGGATATACGCCTCGCCTATTTTTTTTTTACTACTGTCTCGTTCTTTTTGATTTTTGATTTATTTTTTTCGAACAGGAACAAAGTCAGCTATAAATTTAACATATTGTTTTTATTCAGGTATGGCCATTTTTCAGGAATTAATCGTAAGGTCCAGATGAAATATCAGCCTAAAGGCAGACCTAGAGGGAGCTCCTCAGACGACGGTAAAACCAACAGTATGCATGATTGATTATACTATTATTTACTTTCGATTTCATTTCCGTTCAACATTCGTTCACCAAGTGTGCTTTTTATTCTATTGGAGTACTTCGATTTTTCATTTTAATATGAAAATTCATGGTCATTCCAACTTTCGTGATTCGAACTACTGGATACTTGTCTTCAAAATTTGAATTTTTCTCTTCTGTTAGACAGATTTGGCGAGCCATCTTTGGTGCTGATTCTAAAGTGGGGCGGAGAGTTGACGCCAGCTGGACGCATCCAAGCCGAAGAACTTGGCCGTATATTTCGGTGCATGTATCCGGGAGGTCAAGGTAGACACCTTAGTGGTTCGTATCTCTCGCCATTATTTTTTATTCTGTTTATTCCTCCCTTTCCCAAACAACCCTAAATCCCTTATTCATGAGCAATCGACGAATGTCTCCATATGACTAATTCGATTTGTACCGTGCAGGAGAATATGCCGGTGCCCAAGGTCTGGGTCTCCTTCGACTGCACTCAACCTTTCGTCATGACTTGAAAATTTACGCCAGCGATGAAGGCAGAGTCCAAATGACGGCTGCAGCTTTCGCCAAGGGTCTACTTGCTTTGGAGGGCGAACTAACTCCCATTCTGGTACAGATGGTCAAAAGTGCCAACACCAATGGACTTTTGGACAACGATTGCGATAGCAGTAAATACCAAAACATGTAAGTAATTATCACTGTCTATTTTTTCCTTATTTTGCTAAAGAAAAAAATCTATCAATGATTCTTGCTATGTTTCGTGATCCGCAATTCATGCATTTATATTCTCAGGGTAAAAACGCGACTGCATGAACTACTGCAACAGGATAGAGAATTTACCCGCGAAGATCGCGAGCAGATAAATCCCGGTAATGCTTTGAGCATAAATGCGGCAATGAATTTTGTAAAAAATCCTGTAAGATGTTGTCAGCACGTTCACGTTCTTATACAGAAACTAATGGACATTGTCAGGATTAAGAAAGACGATCCCAAGACGAAAGGTGAGGGTGAACATTAACTACGATCTTTTGTAGAAATGCTCATGTTTTTGTTACATTTTTTAACACGGCTTGTTACGGGCTGCACTTCCAGATGCTATTCTGTACCACGGGGAAACATGGGAATTAATGGGCCGCCGGTGGGGTAAAATTGAAAAAGATTTCTGCACTAAAAAGAAGAGGTTCGACATATCGAAAATCCCCGACATTTATGATTGCATTAAGTACGACCTGCAGCACAACAATCATACGCTTCAGTTTGATTATGCGGAAGAGCTCTACATATACTCAAAATATTTAGCTGATATTGTCATACCGCAGGTAATACCAACAATTTTTGACTGTATTATAGTAAAAGAATTTAATATATTGTTTGCCTAATTTCTACTTTTCAATTATCAGGAATATGGACTAACCGTTCAGGAAAAACTCACCATAGGACAAGGTATTTGCACACCTCTACTGAAAAAGATTCGAGCAGATCTTCAACGAAATATAGAGGAGACCGGCGAAGAAACTGTCAATAGATTAAATCCACGGCAAGTACAATAATTTTATTAAATCCTTACAAATTCATTTCGTCTCTAATTATGTACTCGAATTCCAGAAATTCGAGGTCGTTGATATGCTATTTTTGTCACGCAACAACTTGATTCACATAATTTTGTAGAATATTTATTTCCATCAGAATCAAAAAGTCGAATATTTATTTTGTATTCAGTCGTATCCTCCATTTCAGATACTCGCACGGAGTTTCAAGTCCTGGAAGGCACGTCAGAACGAGATTATACTTTACAAGCGAAAGCCATGTTCACTCCCTACTCACTGTACTGCGATATGGAGGATTACTTGATGTAATGATCACTTTTTTTTCCCCTCAAATAAGTTATCAAACTCAAGCCATGTCGTTTAAGACATATAGGGTTTTTTATTTTTCATTACTTATGTCATCCGTTACTCCAATAGGTGGTCAAGGACGAACAATGGCGACGCGCAATGGAGTACGTAAGCATGGTATCAGAATTGAATTACATGTCGCAAATCGTCGTTATGTTATACGAAGATCCAACAAAGGATCCAAGCAGTGAAGAGCGCTTCCATGTCGAGCTTCACTTTAGTCCCGGAGTGAACTGTTGTGTGCAGAAAAATCTTCCCCCGGGACCGGGTTTCCGGCCGCATTCGCGGAACGAGAGTAATCATAATCTCGTACGTTTTGATATTGGCAATGTATCGATATGCATTTATTTGATGCTGTCGATTTCTAAAAGTACGTCATATTTATTTTTGCACAGGGTGAGGCGGGATCAGGTGCAGAAGGCAGCTCTCAGTGCAGCACGCGAATCGAAGAGGAAGATTCCGAATTAAGTATCTTGGATGACAACACAAATAGCCCGGTTACAAATTCGGTAAGAAGAGAAATTGACAAGTTTTTGAAACATGCATTAGCAATGTTCGCAACATCGAGCTTCTGGAGAATATTTTCGGTGTAGTATTGTTATGAAATTTTTCTATAATCATAGAACACTTCACCGATGGAAACAGACGAAGGCAACTTGGCCTTGGATGGCGAGAGCCCGAAGGCGAGTAAAACTATCGATATGATGGACCTGGATCCCATAATCGACGAACCTTTCGATAGTGGCTTTCTACAGAGTTCGGCGCCAATTCCAATCAGGTGAGGAAACGTGTATCGATATAGATAGCAATTGGATAAAGAACAGATATCAATGAGCATAGATATTTGAGATGGATAGTTTTTCACAGCGCGAGAACAGTGGCGGGTCACGAAGCAGCTAGACTTGGCAGCCAGCTAGCAGCGAGTCAACGTCAACGTCGAGAACTGGAGGCAGCGGGTATCAATGAACCAAGAGCCAGAAGCTATGACCACCAGAGACAAGAAAAAACTGTAAAACGTTTGTACAAATTCTGCTTTTTCTATTTGTTCGGTGAACTTCTTATAACCTTTTATATTCCCACATTCTACCAAGCCCGTAAAATTATTAAACTCCCTATCCTCGTCCAAGCCACTAACAAAATCTAGTAATAGTGGAAGCAAAAATTTATGTGATCTTGACATCGACTTTCATAAGACAAGTCGTATGCCTGCAGTAGCCAAGCGAGGCGTGCACAGAGATTCTTGAATCTTAGTCACGCTGCTGAGAGTAGAATAATACTGGCAACATCGTTATTCTCATTTTCAATATCGAGTTTGTAACAATTCGATTTTTTCCATAGCTGCTGAGAAAGTGCAATATCAAAGTTTGGATGCAGTCAATAAGGAAGGTATGTGGTTTACTCTCTAGTACAATCACTTGACAGAGTTAATCACCAACATACGTAGGGATCTAGGAGTTGTCGTAATTTTATCGACCATGGCTCAATCCATCGTTTAGCAAATAATCACAATAAGTAATTGACTAGTAATTTTACCGATGTGAATTTATGTTTCATATTTGTATAGCAATCTTCGCACAACATTTGGCAAATATCAACGACATACCATAAACTATTGCACATCAAAAAGACCTAAAATAATTTTGAGAAACTACCAATCAGGTTATTAATAGTTCACTATCTGCTTATTGACTGCTTTTCTATCAGCTATACCGATATATGTAAATTGGCTCAACATCAACCATTCTAAGCGTTGTATCGTATATCATGCTGTGTGCAGAACTTTTTAGCCTGTATCATCAGAAACGTTCATCTGTAGAAAATCGAAGTTAAATTTTATTCTGTAGATTCGATTTCATACTTTATTCGTTTATGATATGAAGATCACTACAAATTTTTCAACCATTTTCAAGCTTTCTACACAATTGTTCAATTTCTACAATTCGATTTTACATAATTTACCCTACACAAAGCGCTTCTCTTTCATGATTTTTACTCCTTTTAATGCAATGCACTCTACCTTTTTCTCTTTGCTTTCTATCTCTATTTCTCCATGCAAGTAGTTTCTAGCGATGATTTAAATTGTTAAATTTATAAAAAGACACCACAATCAGACCAGAATGAATTCTGATATGCTCAACCATGTAATGCGTATCAGTTTATTTAGAAAAAGGATCAAATGTTACAAGCTTCTTCAAAAATCGTGTAAATTTCCTTTTAGTTTCATAAATTTTTTCGAGAATTATACTTTAATACGCATCAAACAGTGAAGTACTAACAATGTAGTCTTCAATTATATATCGACTGCATAGCCTTCAAGAAAACAATGAGATAGTTTCAAATATCATTTTTCTTTCTATATTAATTGAAAATTCATTTTTGATGTTGTTATTTATTTATATTATCATTTATTTCAATAGTGTTCTTTGCAGTTGAAGAGTTTCAAAATTGTCAAAGTAGAAGTTGAAACTCGTCGTCGCTACAGGAGAATTATATTTCCAACAGGATTATCTGGTGTTGGGTTTTTAATAAAATATTTTGTTTCTCTTTTCATCCTTCCTTCGCCTTGTCCTCTATTCTGTCACATGACTTTATTTCGACTTATTAATTTCCTTGTACCATCTCATTTTATAACGCATAACTTATAATCAGCCGATTGCTGTCAAAAGTCACTAAAGCAAGAAACTGATCTGAATGTTGCCAATCATTGCGAGAATATCTGTAAATTATCAAGGGTGCAAAAGTCATTGAGACGATCATTTACTCTAGCACACTCGCTCAGTTCACCCAATATGCCTGTAACCATGGTTTTCAATTCCAATTCATCTTCGTCTCCGTTGATAACTTTTCACCGAGTCCCTCTTGCCTCTCCCGGTACAGTCTGTGCTCCCATAGACGAAACAAATTCGTCTTATACCGTAGCCAAACCGCAATTATTGACGCAATTTAAGAAGTATGGCAGATCTTACACCGAAGCAACTTTGTCTAACTTTAAAGTGTGCGGTGAGTTTACTCTGATGCCAGTCAGCTCATATATCCATATTTAACAATTTTTTGTTCCTGTAAAACATAGAGATGAATCACTTTCCTACACGTTAGTTACAAAGCTTTTCTCACAATCAGATCTAGATCCTTATCACGGGCTAAGTTATCAACGCTCTATGCATATATCCACATTGTGATTAATCATTGAGGAAATCATGTTCGTGCGAATAACAAACTGCTTTTTAATACAACAAATATTCTCAAATAAGTAGCCTTTGCAGCCTAATCTTCTGCACTTTTTCTCAGATGAAACTAACGGCACACAAAATTCAGACAGAATCAACTGGATCCTACAATCATCGATTAACATGTGTTACATCGGTGTAATTAAATAAAATTAATCCGTTTCATTATTTAAGGTATTCCCTCATCTTGGTAAAGCTTTAAATAACTCATTGCTTCAGAATTATGGTTAATTAAATGTTTGCTTGACTGGGAAGCTCAGTAGAACATTTGTCTTTAATACAGTTAATACATTTATCCTGCTGCAATCGCAAAATATACCCCTATAGTCCGTAATACCTGTATTCTCTCCAAAACTCTGATCCCGGCACACTACCTAGAGTCATTCAACCTTGCCCTACCTGCACAGCAAGACGCTATCGTCACAGCGTCTCTGGACAGATGACCTACTTCAAGATGCTCGGATACAACGTTAGCAAGAAGCTTACCGGTTCTACAAACAGCCTGTTCAGCACAGCTGTTATCAGCGGATCGTCGAGCGCCCCGGACCTCAAGGATATGGTGCCTCAGCACGCCTCTGCTGTTGCAGGTAAGTAGCTATGCTCCACGAACCCCAAAGCAGAGCTAGAAAATAGTAGAACAAGTCCCTCCCTCCATTAAAACTGAAATGCTTTCGTTTTTGCACAGCTATAGATGGATTCGGAGGCGTCCCACCAATCAGACCATTGGAAACATTGCATAACGCACTGTCTCTGAGACAGTTGGACTCGTTTCTAGAAATGATGACTAGCCTGTCTTTTTTCCGCACTCCGGCATCCTCGCCGCCTAAATATCCATCTCCAGGTGGATCTGTTCACGGGTCATTCCTCCAAAATCTAAGCATAGGCAGCATCGGTCGCGAATACCATTCCTCCGATAATGAAGTCATTAGGTAATATCAAAGCTCGCATTTGACCCTATAAACTTGCTTGAAGTAACGACGGTATTTGATATATAATTTAAAGGTTTCATTCTTACGTGTTTCAACATTTATCAGAGCATTTCAATTACCTCTGAAAAGCGAGCGATTCTCTCCGTGCGTGTACGAATAATTTTCAATTTTTGTCATGTACGTAATGCCCACTCTGATTAATTACAAATTACTGAATGAATCTGATTATAGAAATCAGCTGTCACCGACCAGTCCAAACAGTGAGTATTTTCAAAGTTTTTAGCCTCTTGAAGCCAACGGTTGAAGGTCTGTTTAAACTTTATTACTCTGTCTTTTCTAGGCGCAGGTTGGAGCAGTGGAGCGCCATCTTTTTTGTCGTCGGAGCCATCTTCTCCTGCTCCTACGTCGGCGGGTGAATGTAGCATGTCTACCAGTCTCGGTAGCAATGACGGGTAAATTTTGCAGATTACTTTTTTTATGACCACCTGATTCATTAATAGTTTGTAATTGTCTTTCATTCACAGAATGCGCGTGTTCAATACGGCGCACGAATTTCCCAGAACACCAGATTTGAACCTAGACCTAAATAACATCTGTATGGGAATAGATCAAGGCTGCCGAGAAAGCCGTGGAAGTATATCTTTTACAGATTACTACAGTAACGAAGATGGCCAAATTTTGAAAATCTGCCAAGACGATAGCTGTAAGCTCATCAAGAAATCAGTATGTGTTGATGATGCTACAATCATTGATAACATCGATGAAGACGAGGACCATACTTTGACATTGAGACAGAGCAAGGTGCAGAAGAAACAAGACATCAAATTTGTTTTCAAACAGCAGGAAAATTCTAATCCGGTACAACCGAGTTGTAGTTATAAAAAAATTGGAAGGTAAGGTCAGTTCAAAAATAATATTAAATATAGTACAAACAATTGTTTAATAGCAAATTTTTTTTCTTTTTTTTCATCTATCAGAGTATTTTGAGATTGTATAGCAGCTTTTATGGCTTTATAATATTAATTAGTATATTTATCTGTATGTGTTCAACTTTGATTGTTAAGAATCACATTTAACAACACAGTCAGATATAGATAAGCAAAATATTTTTTCACGCTAGATTCCGTGTGGAAAGTATGGAAGTTGCGGATGATGACGTTAGGATGAAAGACCAGGTTACAGTGTGTACCAGCAATCCGAAAAGTGTGATCCAATCTGTGTTAGTCAAAGAGGCAACTATCGAAGGTGGTAGAAAAATATCAAAACCATTGTTCAGTAATGAGAGTGATGTTGATTTACAACAAACGACTGAAATACGGGCAATCTCCAAGAGCAATTATTCAAAATCTGAAATCTGTCCTCTTTCACCACTACATTCGAATGCAGAACTTGACTCCGATTACCGGAGCTTTACTCCAATTGAAAAGGAACTTTCTACTTTGGATGATCTTGACAACACAAGAAACTCGGAGGTGATCCTCACCCATCCAATTCCCATCAATGGATCGAGAATTAACAAACCATCTGAACCTGTACTTACACTAGCGAGCAGTCTTAATGACGGTACAAATGTTAAAGTTGGTTTTGACGTTGATACCGAAAAAGCAGGTTAAGGAAGAGAAATAATAATTTTGTAACGATGCTTGATAGGATTGTTCATTTAATTGATGTTACATGGGAAATCACTTTAGTATTATTACCAATGACTGTACCGCACTTGCTTTGTGCAGACCCCATTCTCCGTAGAATTTATCGATTTTATCACGCTCAACGTCAAATAACTACTTAATAGTTGGATCATGATTAATTTATTGATCTTGAAATGCAATTCGTGGTGTTGAGTAATAACTAAAAGAAGCGTTAATTGATGTCCATTTCTAGAAGGACTTGTTTGAAACCTGCCTATGATTGTCAATTCATATCGAAGCATTTTAATCATATTGTCAACAATAACAGATTGAATAACCTGCTGCACGATATATGCATTAGAAAACAAAACCTATATGTGAAACGATTCAACGTTCCTGCTATCGTGACAAAGTCACGTTAATTTGTGTGCTTAGATCACCATGAATCTAATGACTAGAGACAAATAATCCTTATGACTCATGGAAATATGAATGTAAAGTTGTTTCAGTTAGAAAGTTTATTGAACGATTGACAAATCGGAGTAAACTCCGCAACTTGAAAATATGTATAAATAGACTTGATTAATTAGTGTATCTACACTGATTTGTAATTGTGTTAATATTATCATTGCCATAATAATCACTTGGACCTGTAAAGCTGTACAGCAAAAATTACGAAATTACTTAACTAAATTTTCAACTGTGGCTGAGTATTTATATGATCTTCATTCGTAGACAATCTGAAATTATTACAGCGCCTAACATTCATCTGTGATTTTAAAGCAGTATAATTTACGTTGTTTGTTTTCCCTGAACAATTGTGTCATGTCCTTAATTACGTCAAAGCGAAATGTCCTAAATCGCCACTTAGTTCAGACAAAAAGGCAAAGAAACTCACAGACGTTGTTTCAGAATTGTACTACGTAACTAGTATTCCGTATTTATTATGGTGCCACTTATACAGATATCGATGCACAATTGTGAAATAGTTAAATTTTTTGTTATGTTGTTAGATCGTGTTATCGGCTGTAAAATAGTAAATAAATCAAAACATGTTACCAAATTCAAATTAATTGATCAACCTAATCATTTATCCCGACGAATTTCTATCATTAACTTTAAATCCTGGCTCCACTCAAAATCCGTTTAATATCCCGCTGACTGTCTGAACGCCATCCTGAATCGGATTATGACCAACCGATTAGTTACAACAGTCAACGCAAACAGTTAAAGTTAGTTCTGGTTTGCCGGTATCCGGTAGTAGCGCTCATCGGTCGTGTTCAGCCCCCTGACGCTCACCACTACTCGTATACCAAAAAATTGTACGCGTCTTGTCCCCGTTTTTTAGTTCCTCTACGTCGCGCTAGTAGACTTCTGACACGCTCGCTGCCCTCGCTGACCCCGCGCAAGCTTGTCAGACAACTACTAGCGCCACTAGTGGTGGAAATTGGCGGCAGAATCGAGGGACATTTTGCGAACCACTTTTAACAGTGTGTGTCAGGGGGCTGGTCGTGTTGTTGCAGCTCTCGAGAGTTAACTGTTCTCAGTAAAAGACCAAAGTAAAAAAAATAACATCACTAGCAGACGATTATATTGCTTCATGGTTTAACCTTGGACCGGTTCAACGCTGCATCTCGTTCAAAAACAATGAACGTAAAGTTCAAAGTGGTTAGAAAAATCAACCATTTGGCTTGGTTTGCCACGGAAAGTGGTCGAAAGTTCAGTAAAGGATGCGTTATTACCTTCGGCCTTGGCACATTTGCCGCGAACTATCTACCACATAGTCTGTTCTTGGATACGTACAAAGAAGTCTTTCAGATGTACAGGTACGTACGCCACGAGTTAGGTTATGTTATATTGTAGCCTCACTCCATTATCGGTTTCTTTGCTTCTATCTAATTGTTGACCGACTATTTCGGTAGCAAGTGGCAAACAAACGCTGTTCTCGACAATACTGTAATTAGTAATAGCGTAATTATTCGGCGTAATGCACGAGTAAAATAATAACCTAATTTAACAAAAGTGCTTGAAAAAATTAACCCTCAGAACTTGAAAGTGAACCAAATGAACAAATTTCAGGAAATCTCATCCGGTACGGGTAACTGCAAAAATAAAAAAACAGTTCAATGCCGTCTTGGACGACCTTGAAGTCCCTGACCACATCCGGGGACTCATAAAGCCGTTCATAGTTAATGGATTTGACTTAATTCACGCTGGATCACCGAATCTGCGCTCAGGAGCTATCGTCGGTGTGCCATTAAGCTTTGACTATGAGGAACTAAAAGATATCGACGACTCGACGTTGGTACTCCAAGACAAACCTGTCGACTGGAAATCTGTAGAGGGTCAAAATTTACTTTCATCTCTGCTGCTGTCGGAAGAAGCAAAGAAATTTGCTATTGCACAGAAAGTTTTAAGGTGTCAATCACACGAAATCTGGGTGAATTGCATTCTACCAATGTTGTGTACTGCATTTGCTTATGCGATCGCGCAGAGGGCCAACGTCATGCTAGACAGTCTTTATCGTCCTCCAATTGTCAGGATTTGCTTGTACTCTTTTGTCGGTATGTTTAGCATCGCGACCTGGGGAGCCTTGAAGGATTTTTCCACCATTCAATATGATAATGAATGCGACGAGGAATTATGTAAATTAGGTAAGGATTACATAAAAGGTGGTCAAGAATATTATAGTAAAATTTTAGAGCGCAATGTTGCACTGAGAAGCTTATTGGGCGATTATGGCGCTAAATTGTATTCAGTCAGCGGTAACCAACGATTCTTTTTGAGACAAAAAGGTATGCCGCTTGTTTATAGAAAGCTATATTTTGATGAACAGATGGAAAATCTTAGATAAAAGATGTTTGTAAATAGCAGTAGATTTCTTTAAAATGTTATTAAATTTATTTCCTGTTTAATAAATAATACATTTGTTGCTAGTAGTTGACTAATTGAAAATTCTATATAAAACACTCTGTCTGAGTCTATATAATATCTTGGTTTTGATCTTCACACAATATCTACGTGTTATATTTCTTTTAATTTAGAAACTATACATCAGGTATTAACATACATACATGTAAATCTTACATTGGATTGTGTAAATTATTTGTACAAAGCTTTGCATTAGAGTCGCGTATGTATAATTACCTACTATTTGTAAAAGATTTTCCATTACTTCATATATGTTCCTAGTGCCAATTTTAATTGTAGCAGTGATATTAGCGCTGCATCTTATCCTATTATATTTCTCTCTTGTGAACAACTAAACGAACTTATAACTTTAAAATACTCAGCACAGAATTACTGTGTTGTTAATGATCATTGCACAATTCATTATAAACAAATTACGCAAATTCGGCCAGCAACAGATTAGTTAGAAGTAAAGATTTCGTAAGGTAGTCGAATAAATAATCACATAATGCACCACTATCTTACATGCAATCACTCAGCGGGCATTAAGCCGAGATTTTATTTACCTTGAGTTATAACAAACCGAGCGAACCGAGCTGCAAGAAAAAATGAGGAATTTCGAAATGATTATGTGTTAGGAATGATGACTAGGAATTAAATTTCTTTACTTACCAATGTCAATTTGTCTTCTTCCTTTTTAAGTACTTTTGAAGTCTGCTCCTGGTCGAACTTAACAACGGCAGATATCACTCTCGTGAGAACTAGAGTTTCCCTCCCCATCATATACTCGAAAAGAATATTTCTGAGGTATTCGATTTCCGTAGATCCTTCCAAACTGTCATTTCGTATCCTCAACAATTTGCGAAGCTCCGCAAGCTCCCGCTTTTGCGATATTAACGTTTGTTGCAACGAGTGAAGGGATCCCGTGTTGGATTGTATGGTAGCCATTGCAACGTGCGACGTGCTCTCCAACTCCTGCGATTTATAGCGATTGAAATTAGTTCTGTATTTCTACAACATCGGTAGTAATGAATGCTGGTAATGAATTTTTCGTGGCACAGTAAGAACCCAGATATTGCGCAAAATGTAAAAATGTAGGGAACTCAAATATCTAATTTTTGTTTTTCACACTTTCTTCAACACCGTTAGTAATAACAGTACTGTTAAAAATATTAAATGTCAGAGTCATCTTCAGTTGGCAGTAAAATAATATTGAAATAAATTATATGTACCCCTGCAGAAGTATCACAGTTTTCAGCAGCCTGAAAAGAAACGAAGAAACATAGTAAATGAAGGATAGACTTTTGGTGAAACGAAATCAAAATTAAACAAATAGAGTGTGTTGTGTCGATGATGAATTTCCCTGGGTAGAATCAGTTTGTCATCTTAATTATCATTGCTGTAGTTTAAATTAAGTGCTGAAAGTAGCCTTAAGTGAAAGTATTAATTATAATATACCTGCAATTGAAATTTTCAATTCTTTTTACCTTTCTTTCATTAGACCATTCTTTTGTCAGTTCGTTAACTTCATCCATGTGCTTACTCTCGAGCTGATCGGTCCTTTGTTGTAATACACTTTTCCAATTTCGTTCGATGTTCTGTAGCTCATTAGTGTGCTCCTTCTTAACTTCGTCTATTGTTTGAGTAAGTTCCTCTATCTGGTCCTTGTAAGCCTGGATCGTTTCCTTGTTATCCATAATTAGATTTTCAATTTGTTCAGACTTCGCTGTAAGCTCAACCTGAAAGTCCTTGAGTTGTTCCTTGTATTGTTGAATCAATTCAGATTCATAATTTTGCTGGCGCTCTGGAAAGAGAAAAATGTAATAATGAAAAATTATTTTATAAGTTGAAACAATCAGGCTTTCCAAATCAATGAAATTTACCAAAACGTTTCTCCAATGCCGCTTGAATCTGATCGTCCTTATCGTGTATTTGTGCTTGGAATTCTTTGACCAGTTGTTTTATCCTCATTAACTGTTCTTCTTCATTTGTTTTGAACTTTTCTGACATCATTTCTGTCTGCTGTTTCAATTCGTTGGTTAACATTTGTATTTGGGACTCTTTGGTTTCATACAGTAAGACCGCCTCGTCCACCCGAGTTTGCAGTTTTTTATTTTCATCCTGTAATCTATTGCAATTCATTGTTAAAACTTCATCGGCATTTTTATTTTGGCTAATACTCAACAGTTGTTCCCTCAAATCTTTATTTGCAGTTTCCAGTGCCTCCACTTCTTCTCGTCGACCTATTATTTTGTTCTCACCATCTTTGACCGCTTTCTCTAGTTCGGTAATTGTTTTCAAGTTATTCTCTAAATCCTTCGAATGATCGGCATTTATTTTCTCCAGTTGATTATGTAGCTTTTTGTTTAATGTTTCTAATGCCTGTACTTCTTGCTGTTTCTTGACGAATTTTATTTCAAAGTCATTCACTGTCTTTTCTAGTTCGGATATTTTTAACGTCGTGGCTTCCAAAGTCTTGGAATGATCAGAATTTATTTTCTTTAACTTATCATTTAGTTCGTGGTTCATCATTTTCAATGCTTCAACTTCTAGCTGATATGTGGCAGCCGTATTCTCAAATTCGCTTGCAGCTTTCACTAGCTTGATATTTTTTTCTGTTTCATTTTTCAAAATCTTAGAATGATTGGCATTTATTTTTATCAATTGATCCGCAAGATCTTCATTGATAATTTTGAACGCTTCAACTTCTTTTTGCTGTTCGATGAACTTGTTTTCAAAATCCTTAGCCCTATTTTCTAATTCACTAATTGTTTTCGATTTATCTTCCAAGCTCTTTAGTTGATCGGAGTTTATTGTTTCCAGTTTACACAGCAGCTCTGCGTTTTTGCTTTCCGTTGAATCCAACTCTGCATCTTTTTGATTTAGTGAGGATTGTAAATTTTCGACCTGTGAATTTAACTTTTCATTCTCTTCTAATAAATCTTGGACCTCCTTCGAAGTTTCATCTTTTGCTTTGTGTGAAATCTCCAATTCTCTATGCAATTGCTGGTTCTCTGACTTGCAAATCTCCTGTTCAGATATACTAGATTTTAAGTTTTCAATTTGGATGTTCAAATTCCGGTTTTCCACCTCAAAATCTGATAACCTTTTCATCTTTCCATTCAGTTGTGCAATTTCTTTCTGGAGTTCGACATTTTCTGTTTTTACAATATTGAGTATTTGAATTTGTGAGTTATAATTTTCTATTACCTTCTCTAGTTCAACGTTTGCTCGTCGTAGATTTTCAAACTCATGTAATTGGGACTGTAAATCTTTTACTTGAGAAGTCAACAATTTATTACTTGTGTCAAGTTCGCCTTTCAGAGCTGCCTGTGAATTTTCTTTTAATTGAAGTGCAGCAACTGTATTACATAATTCCGCATTCTGTAACTGAGTGTTTTGAATTTTTGATTTAGCATCTTGTAATTCTATCTGTAACAGCTTACTTTCATTGATATTATGCATCTCTGCCTCAAGTTTTTCTTGTAGGCATTTGAGATCATTCTCTAATTTTGAAATGTTAACTTGCAACTCGTCATTTTGCTGCTTCAATTTATTTTCGGAGAGTTCCAATCCAGAGATTGTTTTTAATAAATTGTTTTGTTCCTCTTTTAATTCTTTGTTCTGTTCAGTTAGTTCCATGTAGTTTATTTTCAATGTTTCCAATTCCTGCTGCTGAGTGGCATTAGCACTTCTAAGAATCGAAATTTCTTCATTTTGGCTATTCAATTGATCAATTTCTTTGACCAATTCTACTTTATCTCTAGTCAAGGCTGCAATTTCGTCTGTTTTCATAATCACAGATTCGGTTTTCGTTTCCTCAGACGATTCTAAATCTATTAGCAATCTTTCGTATCTCAATTTAAGCTCTTCAAATTCCTTGGTTTTTGCATCAATAATGTTATTCTTGCACGATTCAAGTTCGTTAAATTTAGTAACCATGTCTTGTCTAACTTTAACAGTTTCATCCAGCTGTCTCAGTATCTCTGTGTCCCTTTCTCGAAGGGCCTCAATCTCATCGCACTGCGTTTTGTGCTTTTCATTCAAGTTTTTTAGTTCCAGAACCTGTTTTACAGATGTCTCGTTGGCCTCTTTGAACTCTGAATTTCGAACCTCTAATTTATCGCTTAAATCGCGGAAGTTATCTTTTTGCTTTCTCAATTCTTCGTGCAACTTTTCAAGCTGCCGAGTCTGCTCTGTAAATTTACTCGTCAGATTTGTTATTGTGCTCTCATAGACTTCGCAGTTTTTAGTGAAATTTTCCACGCCTAGATCCAAGTTTTTTACATGTGTGGACTTTAATACTTCCATGTTATTCAAAGCTGCAGCTAATTCATTTTTCAAATCAACCAATTGCTGTTTCAAAGCTGTGTTGTCTTGAGTCAGAGCATCGTAATTATTTAATTTTTCCTTTAATAAAGCAACTTCATTGGAAAAGTGGTCATTATTATTCGCAGTATTGTTACTAAACGGCATTTTACTCCTCAAACTTTCCATTTCTTGTTGCATTTTGTCTTGAGCTTCTTGTAGCTCTGCGATATCTCGCATTTTGAAATTAAGTTCGTCAATTTCGGAGATAAGTTTAATATTTTTCGAATTTACACCATCAAAATCATTTACTTTGGTCAACATTTCCTCATTCTGCTCCATCAGCTGCTCGCACTTTTTTCTCAGCGCGTTATTGTCGTTTATAATCGTTTTCAGTTCTACACTCGATGCTGTATCATACTCTTCTTGCAAAGCTTTTGTCTCCTCTTTTTTTGCAGCTGTGTGAGCAGATTGATATATTTTTGAAAACTCTTTGCTGACTGAGTGTATCATCGATTCTTGTTCAGAATAATTCTTTTTTGCTTCAACCTTTATGGAATTGCAATCTTGCTTTAGTTTACAAAGAGTTTTTTTATAATGCAATATATTGGCAATCAGGCATTCTTTTTCTTTCTTAACTTGCTCCCCATCCATTGTCACCTCTCGAAGCATTTCTTTCAGATCATTTATTGTTGATTTACACGATTTCAGTTCTGTTGTTAGTCCCAAAAGTTGTGCATTTTGAATTTCAATTTCGTCGCTTGATCTACTAATCTCCTCAGTTTCATTTACACCTTGTCGAACAGGGGTTGAATTCTCTATAATAGGATTCATTTCCTTGTCATGTTTAGACCTCATTTCTTGCTCAGCCCCCCTGAACTTTTGCTTAACATCTTGCTGTACAAGTTTTAGAGCATCAGATTTACTCGTGAATAAATCTTTGAGCTGAGTTAATTTCTTATCAGGTTCCACATTTCGATCATTTATAACTACGCCAAACTGTCTGAATTCGCGATCATAATTGACAACGGCTTCGGCAAGAATATCTTTGTACTCTGTGATCTTTTTCAATTCTTGTTCCAACCGTTTATTCTGCTCTTCCTTTACTTCGAGTTCCCTGTGTATAAATAACTTATTTTCAGCCAAAGAAAGAGCTGAATCTTCTTCCCGTTTCTTAAGCACTTCGATCTGTTCATTCAGCGACAATATCTCGTGTTTAGCCTTGTATATTTCGCTTTCAAGCATATCCCTTCGTTCCTCATTGGTATTTCTCAATATGTTCAAATCCCTTTCCAATATATCTCGATTTTCCGTCAGCTGAGCAATTTTCTCTTTGTTTCTTTTGAGAGACTCGTTGCACTTGGCAAGTAGGGTTTCAAATTTCTTTATCCTCTCTTTTAACGATGCATTCTCAGATATCAAACTATCATTTGCATTTGTTGGCATAGTTATTGATTCAGTAAGGAGATCAAAGTTACTTTTTTCACTGTGCATTTCAGCTTCTGAAGTTGATAAAGATTCACCGCTTGTTTCGTTGCTCTGCAACAGTTCAATCTGGCAGGAAATAAAATTAGATTAAATTCACATGGTATTTCAAATCACATGTTTCGTAATGACAAACATTTACCCACTTTTGTGTTCAGGGTGTTTATGAGATGATCCTTTTCTTCTATATCGTTTCTCAAAGCTTCTTCCAGGTGCGCTTTGGCCTCCTGTTCAAGCTGGCATTGTTCCTTGAGATTAGCTATTCGCCTCAATGCTTTATCCTGTGTCTCTACTAGAACTGATTTCATCTTCATATTCTCTTTGTACAGCTCTCGATAGACTGCACGATATTTTGTGTATTTGGTCCTCAGTTTGTTGTATTTGGCAAATACTTGTTCTTTCACCATGAGGTCACTCAATGGTGACGAACCGTCCTCAAATTCGCTCGCTGACTGTTCCATGTCTGACTGAATATATTGTTGATATGTAAACCAAGTATTGGACATAGAAGCATAGAGTAGAAACTGGTGAAATAATAATTGTTACCTGTAGGTGATACAAGTTTCCTGGGCTTTCATACGTGGGGAAAAAATTCTCACTAGTTACACTACTGAAGGATGATCGCCGCGAGCGTTCCATCGAATTTGAAGACTGTAAATCTATGCTTTGAAATTGACTTGTCGCCGAATTGTTAGGGACCGTTTCTGCAATATGTGATAAACAAAATTAATTTTCAACCGTTATCTTTCATCAGAAATGTCCAAACTGCTTACCAGCTTCTTCTGTGGTTAAATTCAGGTCATCAACCGATGTTGTTAGGTCTTGAATGAGATTGTTGGAGGCGGCCGGAGAAATAACGGCCTGTTAAAAAATTGGAGACATGCGTGTAAATTAAATCAATCTTAAATTATGGTGAAATTAGTACACCGAGAGGAGATAGAATAATTGAAAACTAACGGGGATGGTAATATTGTTTTAACGTGAGCTGTTTAAAATTTCAAAAGATTAGAAAAGATGACATTGAACCTGGGCGAGTTGTTGCATGCCAGCTTGCAGCCGGGACGGAGATTGTTTCATTTCTTCGGCCAATTTGTCTTTAAATTTTTTGAACATTATTATTGAAATATCAGATTTTTTCCGACAAACCCTGACAATAATAATTCGGGTCGTGTATTAACCCTGCACTGGAATGTTTACGTGGAATGAGATCACTGCTCACTTATGCCCCGTTCACATGCCGACGACTGTCACACGCGCTCCAATTGCACCCATTTTTCCAACAAACACCCACCGTGCGTCTTGTCCAGTTTCAACAAAATTGGATAATGATAAAAACAGCCCTAATAGAGCGAAAAATCGACAAACTTATTGTTTTCGCCTATAATTTTTAAATTATCATTGACAATCTTGATTATTAGCCACTGACCACGTGTAAAAGTCAACTGTTAAGTGGATAATAGATAGATTCTAGATTAGGTTGCGGTAATTCCGGTAATTCGTGGGCACGGTCTTAAGCCCGCTGCACACGAGGCTTGTTTTGCTGATAGCTCGCATGCGGGGTACTAGGATGGCTGCTCTGCTGGGAGCGCTGCTAGAAAGTGGCGCCTCTGATGGCTCTGAAGCGTGGTCGCGTGCTGGATTTCGGTGATAGAACGTGTGCTATTTTTCGTGATGGTTTTCTTGCGCGTAGCAAAATACTATTTTTAAAAACCTGATAAAAAAAACGACGAACGAGAAATTTTTATTTTCCACGTGTTCCTTTTCAAAATTCAAAAGTCGAAAAAAACACCCTATCGTGCCTTTATCTCCATAGAAAAGCAAAAAAAACTTTTAAACAGCCTGAAGGGAATGATAAATGAGAAATTTCCATTTTTCATGTGTTCCTTAAATTTTCAATTTTCAAAAATCGACAAACAAACCAGAAAAAAATGATGAACGAAGGAAATTTTTGTTTTCCACGTTTTCCTTAAATTTTCAAAATTCAAAAATCGAAAAAAAACAATCATGACAATTTCTTCGATGTAAAATCTTGTTCGATCGAGGGGGAATAAATTCTGGTTAGAAAGTGACAGAAAAAGAGTACACCAACCTGTTTTGACATCACCGACAACCAAAAAATCTTGATTTTCATTTTCTTTTATAAAAATTCCATTCCATAAGTCTCCTGTTTGTTTTTTCATTTCGTTATTTATGTTTAATATTTCACGTCATTCTTTATGTATAATTGTAAGCATTAAAAATTACTCCAATTGCTAAAATTAAGGTCAATGCGAAGCGGCAAGATCGATGAAGGAACAAAAATTAACTACAGTTCACAGTTCTCAGGAACTATGGATTTTTCTCGGTCGAACTTTTCTCTCTGACACCAGCTTCGATAATCGTTGAGAAAAAGTCGTAAAAAAATATAATCGTTCCCTTCGTCGCTTGCACTTCGAACGACACTCTGGCCATTCACACTCTCCGGAATTTTTCGAAATTTCCCAGAAGTCCTCGGCGAATATCCAAAAACTCGAGAATCTGTGTAATTTTGGAGGGATTCTTTTTTCAATTGTCGATGCTGCTTAGTCAAAGAGATATTTTCAAAAGTCTTTCGTACACAAACAAAATTCGAATAATATAAAACCAGTAATGGCATTTATTTATTTCTGTATAAACATTGTACAAATACTGTCAAATACAAATACAAGCCGCGGCCGCAGTGCTAGTAAATAAATTAATAAATGAATAAATACTATGAACTTGCTCGTAGAGCAACGACTAATAGTTACCTCGTTCAATAGCGGTATATTGAAATGGCACTATGCCTGTAGTATTAAAGTATTCACAAAATTTATCTCGTATCTTTAGAACTTTATTACTGCTTCGGTTATTTCTCAGATATAGGGAGGCATTCTGCCCTTTGGATAATTGTACTGCATTACAATTACTATCAACGCGGGTTAAGATTCTGTAATTATGCGGTTCGTACCATTGACTGGAATCATTGTTAGATTTATTGATTAAATAATTATGTAAAAGCACACACGCGTAAGTTATTCTCTCTACTTTTTGAACGGAGAGAGATATCGTAGAAAGTAAAACGCGCCATCTGTTTGCCAGTATGCCAAAAGCGTTTTCAACAGTTCTGCGAGCACGGCTCAATCTGTAGTTGAATATTCTTTTGTCAAGCGTCAAGTTTCTATCCGGATACGGCTTTAACAAATTAGGTTTCAAGGCAAATGCGTCGTTACCGACAATCACGTACGGTAATTTGTAACAAAAGCCTGGAATTTCACATGGAGCAGGTAAGTTCAACGTTCCATCGTTGATCTTAGTCCATAATGGGCTCTCACGCAAAACAGCAGAATCGTGCATACGTCCATTTCTTCCGACGTCAACGAACAAAAATCTGTATTCAGCATCGACAAGACCCAGAAGCACAATGCTGTCTTTTCCCTTATAATTACGGTAAATCGATCCGTCACTTCGAGGGGGACGAAAATTGATGTGTTTCCCATCCAGCGCACCGATGCAATGAAGAAAATTCCATAAAGTATCGAATTTGTGAGCGATAACCTGCCATTCCTCCAGCGATGATGGGAAATTCCATACTTTTGAGTCGAGTACTTCTACTATTGCTCTTAAAGTTTCGTCAATCACTTTTGAAATTGTGTTCGCGGCTATGCGAGTGGAGTAGCTCAAATCTTGAAAGGTATTGCCCGTTGCTAAATATCGAAGAGTCACAGTGAGTCTGTCCCTCGGTG
The DNA here is from genome assembly GCF_021901495.1 of Neodiprion virginianus. Lineage (NCBI taxonomy): Eukaryota > Metazoa > Arthropoda > Insecta > Hymenoptera > Diprionidae > Neodiprion > Neodiprion virginianus. Next base: position 14,319,609 of record NC_060880.1, read on the forward strand.
ATATAGCTTGACGCATAACGGTATCCTGTTTTTTTATGGCCGGAGTCAGAAGTGTCAACAACTCATTCCAGTCATCTTCCATCATTCAAGTATAATTGGTGAAACTGGCTGGATCTTTAGGGCTAAACAAAAATTTAGTATAAATATGCATTGAAAAGTCAAGTATAAAATTGAAAATCCAAAAAAGTAATAATAAATAAAATGAAAATTATATGGTTACATACCCGAGCTCACGAAATACCATATTTAGAACATTCTGTCCTCTATCACGCCGTAACAGCCACTCGCGACTCCACAATTTACGTTTTCGTTGTTTCAGTAGATGTCTACGTTTAAAAGCAGTTGCTACAGCTGACACGATAATTGCTTTCCTACGTCGAATTATTTCAGCCGCAATAGTTTGTTGCACTCGAGCGTCCATGGTACTGTTGAGGTTAGAAATGCTGGGACTACGTATTCGCCTATACTTTCTCTCTAGGCTCCCTGCACGCCAGCACGCCTAGCGACAAGCATCGTGTGAAGCCAACCCAACGAGGGTGCCATCGTTGCACCCAGCGCCACAGCCAACTTGGAACCCAGCGGTAAAATCTAGCAAGCAATCCAGCAGCAAAACAAGCGTCGTGTGCGGGGGGCTTTACATACAGGTCTTGCAACGAACTGAAATTTGAGTGGTGGGGGTAGCCGCGTTATTGTCCAGATTTTTTTTGCAACTACTGGCCACTACACAGCGCTGTCAGTTATTCATAGACATATGAGTGACATTACAACGTAAGGTTACTGTGTATGAGCATAGACCACGGTTTTACATACAGGTCTGGCAACAAAGCCAATTTTCTACAGAGCGGCGTGGTTCTCTCGCTGTCCGTGGTTTTTAGTGTTTGAAATAGCCATATCGTAGCGCTGCTATCTAGGGATGTACGTGGGGTAGGGATGGTAGGGATGAAAATGTGCCAATAATAATATTATTATTACGTTGGCACTGCATTGCGCACGCGTGATTATCCATCCCTCGATCACAATGCTGATCTGGCGGCCACAAAGTGAGATAAACAACCGGCCGTGAGATGAACCACCCCCACTACCTTCGTTGCCAGACCTGTATGTAAGGACTATGAATACGGGTGTTACTCTAGTCTTCATGGGTTAGGGTTCCGTCAACTAATAATAATACGCTTATGAATAACTCGTAGCGCTGCTCTTGTGGCCATAAGCTGTACTTTTGTTTCGGACGTGAACGCCCCTTGACACTCGCCACTGCTCGCATACTAAGAAATTATACGCGCTTAGTGGTCTTGTCCCCGTTTTTTAGTTCCTTTACGTGGCGCTAGTAGACTTCTGACACGCTCGCTGCCCTCGCTGACCACGCGCAAGCTTGTCAGACAACTACTAGCACCACTAGTGGTGGAAATTGGCGGCAGAATCGAGGGACATTTTGCGAACCACTTTTAGCAGCGTGTGTCAGGACCTCCGTGAAGTTGGCCCCCCGAATTTATTATTTTTAAATCTAATTAATGCAATTCGTTTGAGAATCGTTTGAGAGGGTTTGAGAGTTAGTAGTTTTTCCGGAAAATTGATTTTAATTTTGGGTGTGAAGTTGGCCCCCATATTTTCTATCTCCTCAAAAAAATGGACTTAGACGTTTAATTTTTTTTTTAATCGTTTGAGAATCGTTTGAGAGGATTTGAGAGTAGAAAAAAACTGTTAGAGAGTTAATATTTTAATTGATATTCCATAATTATTGAGTGATTGATTTCCCCATGATTTCCCCTAGTTTCCGAGCACTTCCGGCCTGCGCAATAGATATGCGCGGTGTACATGCGCAGTGTATCTACAATCAGCTGGAGGCTGGTCGTGAGTGTTCTGCGTCGAAGAAACTGGCGTTTCTGTTTCATCGTGTGTTCTCCAGTAACAAAATCAATCAATCCTTCAAAAAATTGAGCAACATTCCAACGAGAGCAATAATGTTCAAAGAGCGAAAGAACTTTTGGAATAAAGTCGTATAATAAATATATCCGACGTTTTTTCAATGATCTTGCCAAACATCGTCGAGTTGTGAACAAATATTGAAGCTTGTGGGAATTCAGGGGTTATAAACACAGGGAAACGATACGTGATATAGTGAGAACTAAAAAAAATGACGTTTATTTTATAGCTTTGTTGTGAAATTTTTAGTCATGGTATTTGTCCCACAATTTTTAGCTAGAGCTACACAGTTTATTTACCTTGGGTATGTTCCGATATACACTGCGAGCACTGTAAGGTGTGACGTCAATTTAGTATACTGCGAAGCCGTTCCTTTAGAGTTAGCTATACTGGTTACTGTTTAAAACGGAACGCAGTACAGTATACTGTGATCGACATTTTTTGGCGTTACTTTCATTTCATACATAATATTTGTTTCACACTGCAATAAACACAATTTCTTCAAATTTTCCATTTTGGTTTTAACGGCCGGTATTTTTAAATGACAATATTCAATAATAATAATTATCAGTAGTGGAAGCTGTTAAATTTCTGAACGCTGTTGATCACGTGATCAAAGCACTGAGAGCACCTTACCTCGAAACCACCAGTGTTCACAGTAGAAAAATGGCGACAATTTATGACGTCATATATTTCCCTAGGATACTGCGACTGTATACTGTCCGTCTATAACGGAACGAATTTCTCCCCAGTAAGAGCACTGAACAGTGCTCGCAGTGTATATCGGAACATACCCCTTGTAAATGCGACAAGGGATGGTACGCCTAGTCGAGTAACATGAATCGTTCGCAAGATCGTTGCAAGCACGGTCCAAGATTTACAAGATCTGAGAACACAGAAATCTTGGGATAGACGAACAGGAACATCGCTGACATATAGTATAAGCCCATCGACATTCTACGTTTCTTCCAATTATGAGTGCATTATTCCTTATCTGCAAGTAAATATCAATTTTGGCGTTCTATAAAAGATTTCACTTTCTGTTGCACTGCGTTAAAAAGATTTCGTCAAGTTTCCCGTTTTAGACGCTCGTGTCTTTTTCCAATAGTTTCATCCAATTCTTCTCTTACCATTGGTGTCATTGAGAGAAAATTGCTCAGCTTCGTCTCCATCAGTCTCCATGTCCATCTCGTACCCGTTCGATTTACGATAATCCGCATCCTCGAAACTCGTATTTCTTCGTCAATCTCGGTCGCTACAGCTGATTTCAGACGCACTGCGCAGACATGTTGCGCATATACAGTGCGCGCACACAGTGCGCACACCGGAAGTGCTCTAATCCTAGGGGAAATCGCACATTGAATAATTATTTAATATCAATTAAAATATTAACTCTCTAAGAGTTTTTTTCTACTCTCAAATCCTCTCAAACGATTAAAAAAAAAATTAAACGTCTAAGTCCATTTTTTGAGGAGATAGAAAATGTGGGGGCCAACTTCACACCCAAAAACAAAATCAATTTTCCGGAAAAACTACTAACTCTCAAACGATTTTTCTTTACTCTCAAACCCTCTCAAATGATTCTCAAACGAATTGCATTAATTAGATTTAAAAATAACAACTTCGGGGGGCCAACTTCACGGAGGTTGTGTCAGGGGGCTGCCTGATGTAAGACCGGTTCGTGGGCGACACTAGTTCGTAGAACATCCGTACGAAGACCATAGAGATAATGTTAGGTTAGAGTGAGCGAGGTGACGAAAATCCTGAAAGGCACGTAGAAAGGGAAGGAGAATCGTTGACACCTAACTCTCTGTCCTTGTTTCCACACTAGTCGCCGCTCCGGCGTCAACAGTTGATAATCAGAGGCGAATGAGACAAAGATAGGGTTTGTTCGTGCAGCTACACTTTCACCACTTTTTTTTTTTTTACACCTTCGTAAGAACACTATCACTGTATATTTCAGAAAATGTAGAAAGTATAGCTAGCATGAACAAACCAATAGAGTGGTGCCAGCGATTCTTTCTTTTTCTAGGCACGTTTTAGGTTCGTCGGTGCCTCGCTCACTGCCTTAAATTATCTCTACGGCGACTGCAAAAGTTACATTGATGTTATCTCGTGGCATAATTATAATCTATGGGATTGAAGTTGGTCTAGGCACGCTAGTTAAAAATTTTGTGCTCCCTGAAAAAAGAATCTTCGAGTTCAAGTTCTCTGATGTACAGGAGAAAACTATAATGAACAATTCATTTAATTCATTCATTACATAAGGCTTTGTACATATTTATAACGTAATTTCTTTCATCCAATATGATGCTGTTGTTGTCAGCTATAAAAATTGGAACTCATGCTGGCAGCCACAATGGCCGATATAATGAAACTCGCATCTTTATTGCCGTCTCTCCCCAATTCAAGTCAAGAGATGATAAATAGACGAGATAATAATTTTAGTCACTCTCTGATCCAGATTCAGACAGTTGTAGATCATCCTTAAGCAAATTATCAGGCATTGACAACGAGGGAGATGCTGACATGCCGTTTGCATGTCCTGAAAGTAGATAAATAGAGTTTGAACAAGCTGAAAAGAAATGTATAAATGCGAATCAATGAAATAAGAAAGAAGAATACTTGCCGCAGGCATAACCAATTGACAAGTTTAAATAACTATACTTGCCATTAGTAGTCATCGGCACTGGTATGTTTTCGGCATCCGAATCACTGTCAGAGCTATCAGAGCTGGAGCTACTAGAACTTGAGTCGCTGAGAGCTCGTTCATCACTTTCAGTAGCAGGAGCGCTTTCCTCCAGAGTTATTTCCCGAATAACTGGAGTTTCAGTCCTGGGTGGTGCCGAACCGTGCGAGGGTTGAGCGGGCGTCATCATAGAAGACAAAGCAAAGTCGTCGTTGTCTAAACCAATCATTGGAAGACTGGCCAAAGTTGACTGTGCAATGGAAGGCGGCACAGGAGAACTGTAATGGTAAGTAGCATCAGAGAATATAGTGCATAGACTCTGGGGACTGGTAAATATCAACCGGTCGTTGGATACCTGTTGCTTGGTATGTTTGGGGGGCTTTTTCCATGGTAAGGTGACGCTTGAAGCGGGCTGTGTTGTTTTGGATGTAGCTGAACCATGGGTTCTTTCTTTCTCCCGGTAGCCACTTTGGTTCTTCCATTGGCCCTACCGTGAGTCGGGCTTTTCTTGTTTTCAACCGGCGTGAAAGGGCGGTTGTTGCTGTTTTGCCCAGGAATACTCAGAAATGATTGACTCTTAGGCTCGGTTCTGTGAAGGAACCATTTATCGTTTATTTCACTATCTTGAAAACGTAACGTTCTGTAAAACCGGGAAATGATAGATACCAACAATGCTTACCGCGTTTTTTTCACTTGTATATTTGATGACAACTTCTCGAGTGTTACTTCCCCTGTGATACGATCTATTATCAATACACACTCCTTGTGATACGGTCGCTGGGAGCCCTTGAAGACAGTATGAGGTGTTCCAGCACCATCTAAGTGTGGCACAGTTACAGTCATGGTATTATTCGATCCAACGTCAACTTGTGCCATCTTAGATACGTCCACACTGGCTGGTTTGAAGTCATCTACGATTAAATAAATCAGTAGGGTTGTTTGACTTTGAAACACAGACTACAAATGTAGCGTACAGATACTTACACTTAAGTGTGTGGAACGCGGTCGATTTCTTGTTAGTAAAACTGGGACCCAGCTTAAGCTCCCGAATCTCAGGGCCGAGGCCAAGTTTCTCGGCCATCTCGGAGGAAATAACGTCTCAGAAATGTCTGGCATTTATTTAATAAAGCGATAAAGCATTGTTTCGTACCCATTAACAAGTTGAAATGGGGACAAATATAAGTGATTGCTTTTGCAGCTTTTGCAGAAAACTGAGATAATTGTTCACACCCTACAATATTTATCTGAACATTTTTCCCCCATCAACTTTTCTACCACATTGTCGAGTAAGAATAAAACATGGTAGGATTGTGAATAACAGTTGGAAGATCAGGCTTTTTTTTAAATAGAAACAAAACATTTTTTGGCCTTTGTCTACTTGACTTTTCTGGTATTTTTTCGTTTACGAAAGATGAGAGCAGAAGAAAGGAAAAAAAAATGAAGGGAGAAAAGCGGAATTGTTTGCTCGGGTAAAACCCAGCTGGTTAGATTGGATACGAGTTTAGATAGAATTGGAATAGAGTCGGTCAAGACGGTTGTAATATTGTCGAAAAATTGTGCAAAATAATGGTGAAAACTTACCTCGAAATTTACGCTACATATTCCATTGACCCAATTTTTAGTCTCGGGCTGCAACTCTCGCACTCATGGCGTGACAAGTATGTATGTACAAATTGAAAGAAGGGGAATGAATACTGGATAGCGTCAAAATGGCATCCGAGGACCTGGGATACCGAAATTTTTGTCACCGGTGATAAAAGAAGTTGTCCGATCAAATCTGCAGCCTGATTGGTTACAATGACCTTTGTCGACTTTGTCAGCTGTGTTATAAATTCTAAAATCTGGGCCCGGCAATCTTACGGCAGACGGAAGTCGTCGCAACCATTGGAACTTGTTGCGCTCTTTAGCGATTCGCGAGGAAAAATCATAGGTGCTAGCAGCTTCGGTTGTTACTTTTCGCATGAGTGACAGGTGACGTCACTCGATAGAACGGCAAAATACGCATGCAAAACATAACCTCGAATTCGTTCTCTATTTTCATAAATTTCCAAATTATCCTTCAATCTCGACACTCGCATTTGCAATTCGCGGTACATGCAACTTCATCGTTGGTTAAACAAAAATTTACAGCCCAGCAACTACATTATTGTTATACAAATCGTAAGCAACTGACTGACACTTTGTGATTTTACTCCTATTTGTGACAGTAGAGAAAATGTTACAGAGCCCAGCTCTGATTGGCAAGAAAACTCAATCAATCGATCTCATGACCCGTTCTTGCTAATCGGTGGTTTCGGCTGTTAGTCGTGAGTCCGCAAAAATTTGAAAACCGCACGGCGGCGGGTTACATATGCGAAAAATGCAACAATGATTAATTGGATTGATAAGAATAACTACAACATGAGAGGTGTTACTATTCTTTATTTCATTATTAGTTTTCATTTTTCTTTTTTCAACAATTTTAGAAGAGCGTCATAAATAATTAACTATTAATCCCATGTACTCATGTACACTATGATGGTCAGCTTAAATACATTTGTTGCTAGTTGTCTAAACTGTGCAGAAAAAAAAAAAAACTTTCAACTTATACAATGAGACGAATCACTATATTTCTCTTTCACTCTCTTGACTGAATATATTAAGAAGATTCTAGTACACGCTACCTTGTTCCTGTATACATATTCATTCAGAAACATTATCTATACCTAATGTTTGAAAACATTCTCTTTACATCAGTTATTATTATTATTATTTAATTTCGTTTATAATTGTTATCAGTATAACTTTGTTTTTCTTTTTATTTAATGTTATCATTACTATATTTTTCCTCAAAGACACTTCTTTCTCTTTTGGTACGCCACCTTATTACAAACGTAACGTGGTAGTTATACTCTAAACATTGATTCCTATATTATACTCAGTCTTCAGAGCATTTGCGTAAAGCAACGAATTTATTGTTGTCATTATTGTTGATTTTACATTGTGCTACTGACTTTCCAAATTAACAAGGCAAATCAAGAATGCCACAGTCAGCGTAACCCAAAACGTAACTGGCAAAGGGGGAATCAGCTTTTAATTTAGACAATTACTGTTTTAATTCTGTTGAGATTTCTTCATTATATTAGTCGAATTCGTGTGCATGAGATTGAACGGCAACCTTCAATTGGTTTTACACCAGTGCAATTTTTTCTGTTATCTCGATGTTTATATGCAAAAAAATAATCCTTTCATCTTAGCAAAATAATGTCTTAACTTTTGTTTTTATCGGAATCCAAAAAGCCTTCAGCACTTCAGTATCGTTATTATTATCATTATTACTATTACTGGTTTTAACTTTTGCAGCAGAAGTATTTTCACAATAATCGTTATGAACTTATGGCCCTCAAATCTTTTGAATCTTTGAAACATCTCTTAGCAAATTAAAGAAAATTACTAGATATGACCAGAGCTATGTACAATCCCGCTGTTCGTTCCAGCTCAAAAAGTCAAGGTTGCTTCCGGAATGTGCTGTTTTTCATTAATTTAATATCATTATTTTTTATACATATAAATAAAACCGTCACGACCCTAGACAATTGGTACCTTAGATATTACTTAAGGTAGTTTTATTATTATAAATTTAGAATCACGTAACTGGTCGTATTTTTTTTTTTTAACATTTCTCTACCTCAATGCCTACGGTGCTCTGGTTTATTATTTTCTTTTTACCTTTTTTTTTGTACACAGTCTAGACTCAGTCGTAGAGAGTATGCAGTCTCTACACTTTCGTATAAAACAAAAAAAAAAATTTGTTCTTCTAGTTGACACTGGGTGTCTGTTCTTTGTCCCACTGTACCTCGATGCTCGGCCATTTAGTTTGCAATACCGTCAACATCGGATTGCTATCTAAAATACATTTGACTGTACATTCTAGCAGCACAGCTTGGCCTCTCCGATATGTGACTTTGTTTTCTAGGTTGCTTCGTGGCAAACCGTTGTAGTGGAACAACACAAATGTGTCAGGACAAGTACGAGGATCTTCGGGAAAAAACTCATCCATGAAAGCTGCTAGCAGAATAATTCCTAGAGATTCGCTGTCCAATTTTTTCCTCATTATCTCAACACTGTAATTTTGTTTTTCCAGTTAAAATTTCAATTTAGTCAACTGAGCACTCTGTTGGATTATGTAGACCTACACCATCAATTTTTTCATGTTATACTTACTACTCTGTGTCAGCTACGAGATCGAGTTCGGCAAGGACATCTTGCAACAGATTGGATGATATAAAATTATTTCCTTCGGGGTCAAACTTCTTGAATACCCTCCGAGCCTGATCCGCAGGTGTTTCAGGACTCACCAGCCTTCTTTCAGAGGAAAATAGTACAGTTAGATGTGTATCAGAACCAAGAACCCAGATCGGATGCGAAGGGGCCTTTAGAAATGTTCCAACTTCGCAATATCTCAGGTGCTCTAAAAAGGCTAAAAAACCAACCGAGTTCTGCTTGTCTATACCTTGAAGTTCTGAAATCAGAAATGAAGATGATGCTTTAATTGATTGAATTGCGATAAAGGACAGATTTTTTCATTTTCTTATTTCTCACAACTCAATCACAAGTCATGTAATAGGTTGTTTGAAACTAACTAAGCCCTCCAACATCTTGATCATGGTCCCATACGTGGCTGACCGCGCGCCCAGTAAGCATTAAGTTGATCAAACTTTGACTGCCGTAGCCGTAAGTCGAGTCTATGAGTGGCTCCATGGGGTCAGACATTTCTGATTGCATTCCTGCAAGACCTTTCGTACAAACTACCGTGTATAGGAATAATAAAATGCCAAACTGATTTTTCATCATATCAATTTGGTCAGTGAAGTATTTTTTCAACTCATCCATATTATCAATCGTGAATATCCTGAAAAAAAATGTTGAGTATCGTTATTAAATCACGCGACACCTGATATGGTCATTATTTGGTATTGTTCAAACACGTAAGTCTGAATACTCACCTCAATTGCGAATGAAAAATGTCGGGTTCTAGCTCCAGTCTATTTTCCATTGAGTTTGTTGTCTCCTGGTAGTGTTGGTCATTCTTCTTATTTTCCTCAGGAGATTTCAGGTCTGGTACCTTGTTCGAAATGTTTTCACAATTCATAGATGTCGTGCCATACCCCTGCGGTCCCATTGTTCGAACTATACAGTATCTAGGTTGCAGGCTGTCCGCGGCACGTGCTACTATTTCCGTCATTGCCTTTACCAGCAAGAAGTTACACTGTTCGGTTCCGACCTCTTTCCAATTACTGATATCGCTTTCTAATAGTAATTCTTTCAGTATAAAAGCTTGAACTGGTGCTATCACTGCACACGGACCTCCCTCCGCTTGGACCAGAGCTGTCGGCTCGTCATTGCTAAAAAAAAATCCTGTAAAACAAATTGTTGGTTCTGAGATGTTGATTGTGTTGTTTCTTAGCTTTTTTTCTTATACCGCTTCCTTTAGTTATTCACAGTGAAGAAAAGAATCTGATCTTGCTACATATGGAAAAGGTGTGTTAAAATCAAATGAAGCTAATTTTTTTTCGCATTTTATAATTCAACCGTCTAGGGGAAAAGTACGATAAAAAAAAATACAGCAAGGGTGATGTTGAAAGACATGATGTGAGAGGTGAGATTATTTATCTAACCTTGAGACCACTGTTTGAAGACGTCGTATTTGACAGAAGGACCCCATAGCAGTGTTTTAATTTCTTGTACGAGGTCTGTGTCGTTAGCTAAATTACCAGCCATTATAAGTATTTTCGAAAGAAAATCGCTCCTTTCATACAGCAAAAATTGTAGTCCTTGTCGTCGTCGTCGTCGTCGTCGTCGTCGTCGTAGTCGTCGTCGTCGTAGTCGTCGTCGTATACGTGTGTTATATGGCCAGAATTATATACGACATACTATTGCGATTGAGACAATAATAGTTTATTCAAATAAATAATACCTTCGAAAGGACTATACTCTTAATAACCTATATTTCACGTTCGACAGTTGCCAAGGGTGTCGCCATTGTGATTAACCATTCGGCGAATGAGCGGAGAGACCCTTCTTTCACAGCTATTATTATTCTTCTCATCCCCGATTCGTTATTTACACCAAGGTTTACGCGTAAAACGTATACAAAAAAAAGTACATAAAATACACACCACGAGTTTCGCACGTTGTTATATTGTCATTCGCAACGCATAATTTCGGAAAAGTATTGTCACAAACTTTACGATATCGGCGAATAAAAAAAAATTAGTTTCAAATTCGAACTATTCGATAAGGTTCTTTCAACTGCCGCAGGCGAATTTAAATTTTTGTCCAAAAATATTGAAATTTTCCTTCGAGTTTTGTCACCTACATCGTTATTATCACTGATTTACACCCAATACAGTTTACATCGGCTGTACTTTCTATAACATTTCGTAAGTTTGTGATTTAGTTCAGGTAAGAATTGTGTGCAACGTCACATGCGGGTCACCATCTGTGGGTTTTAAATATTAGTGAAGGGGCAGTAAATTATTGTATAATTCTATAAAAATGGATTTCTTTGACTCCCTGCCAACACACATGGTACGTTTCTCACCTCGTAATTGACTTGAACTGTTAAAATCTACGTATAGAATATCTCATATATGCAGTAGTTCATAACCTCCCAGAAAGCTTCAATATCAAATTAAACTGATAATTACTTGAAATTTGGCTGTTTCCCGTCGACTTCACGATATTTGTATTACATGCTTATACCAAAGAAGTCATTCAGAAAATCCTAAGCTCTTCTTTATCAGTGGTTCGATGGAGGATGATTTTCAGTTTCTCATTACAGCGTTAATTTTGCTGACCTTCCCTTCTGGGCCAGTATAATTAGCCGTAATTAACTATGTGTGTATCTTTTTGACTTTTTAAAGGACTATGACGGGCAAGCCAGGGCAGAAAAACTCTCCAGGGTAATTGTCACATTGTTTGGAGTAAGTTGATTTATTAAATTCATATTCTATTGTATAACTGAAATTGCCATAGTCAATATATTAATGTTTGTTTTTCCAGGTGGTTGGGCTTGTTTGGGGTTATGCAATACAGCAATTTTCCCAAACTATTTACATTTTGGGGGCAGGTTTTGTTTTGGCTGGCATAGTCACGATTCCGCCATGGCCAATGTATCGTCGCAAGCCTCTAGACTGGCAGAAGCCTCAACCTGAAGTGCCAACAAAGTTTAAGAAGAAGAAATAAATTCCTGCATTAAATTCTGACTAAATATTCTTATTCCTGATCCATATATACAATATGATATAACCTAAATATGGAATCTCGTATTCTTCAATTTAAACCGTTGTAATTATTCAAATTACCTTGCAGCAAAGATTTCAGGTGCACTACACATGACTTCTATAAATTCAATCATGTAATTCAAATTTGTTTCAAGGATGTTAGACTTTGAATGTTATTCATCGAAAATTTTGAGAATTTGAATTAATCGTTCCCGAATAGTTAGATAGTTTGTCAATGACGTCAGAGGAAAATTAATCGACAGACTACAAGGTTTCGGTACTACTAATTTTGTTACCCAATGGCTGCAAACAGTCACTGGGTTTGTTTTTTTCCGTTTAATGTTTCAAATTGATCTATTTAGTAGACACATAGGAACTCTACGCTATACGCGCAGGGATCGTATGTACGATGAAAAAATCTTAGAAACGGTTCATGATTAATTGCAGCTGCGTTAATTTTGAGTAACTAAATAATTTGTTGGAAAGTCGAAGGGAAGTTTGGGCTTTAACCTAAACGTTTCAAATGTCAGCCACAAATGACGCATACCTTTCATTCTGATATACCTCATCGTGATAAAAATAGTCGTTGCTTCGGCGTTGCAAGCAAATGCAATAAACGAAGTCAGTAAAGTTTCATGCGGTGACATATGTACGGATACGTCACGCGAGTGAATGCCATGGCATAAGAGAGAAAGGGGCGTGGCCTTCCTTAACCAACTTGTGTGGTAGTGTTAAATGCTATTATTCATAGGTATCAGATACACAGGGTGAAAATGACATATATCGATCGAATTTCGTATGTTGTGCGTGCTTCGGGATAGAGGACAGGTATGATTACGTGATAAACGGCCTGTCAAGTGATAACAAAGTAATAATGAACCGCAGGTGTCTAACGTAAATATTAAATCTAATAAACACCGTTCGTCTGTCCGAAAAATGTTCACCAAGGTGAGCTTGAGAATATAGCTGCCGTATACATACGTATACATTTTTTTTGTTTTTTTTATATTCGATGAAATTGCCCATTTTACCAAACATATGGCGTTGGCTTTAAAAATTGTACATTATCCGTTTATCACTTGTTCATTTATCCGATCGTTTCGATTTTCGAAACGACGCATACATTTTTAGACTATACCTCAATTACCCCCCGTATGGTCAAGTTTTTGCATAACATAACCTCCAATTCAAATGATACACATACGACTCACGTAAACACATTGTATACATAAATATCTCTGATGATAATATTATTCTCTATTGATTGATTTATGGTTTATACAGATCTGTGTATACTTTTATTCGGCAGCATCTCACCGGGTCTTGGAAACATGTAAATTTGCATTGAGATGAGTGGCGCAAATGTTGAAGAATCTTCCTATTTGAAAGTGGAGCACGACTTTGAGTACAGAACTAATGACGGTCGTCAAATTGCTATAAAAAAAGATGAGAGGCTTTATCTTATACAAAAGACCAATAACGATTGGTGGAAAGTTATACGGAATAAGGAACAACGGTCATTTTATGTTCCGGTGACATACGTTACTGAATTGGGCAGTGTTTCGTCGCCGAATAAATTCACAGGCCCGGGTAAACATGATGCGATATTTCAAACTTCTTCGAGAGATCATTCAGCCAGGAGAAGAAATGTTGAGAATTGGCTTTCGACTACCGTTAAGATGTTGCCGGATGGATCGAGAAGTCCTGAGAATTTAGAACAGTATAATAGATTGGAAAATTTCGAAGATGCAGGGATGAAAGAGATCAAAAATCGAATTGTCCAACAGAAGCAGAGCCTTCAAGGAAATGAAAAAAGCAACGAAATTAAAAATGAAAAGAAAAGTTTAGAACGTTTCAGAAATGTCGTTAGAAAGATTTCCAGCAGTATGCATGTGTCACAAGATACTTCTGCACACAACACATCTGCCAGAAACTCTCAAACAAGAGATGTAATGCGCACGGTGGTGGAAAATGTAGATGGAAAATCAGCACCAGCTTCAAACTATCCTATATATTCACCAAAGGAGGCTAAAGAACCTGACCGCACCCTATTTGTATACCAAAATCCGCCTCAGCAGCAAATTCTGCACAGTATTTCCCATTGTCAAAAGTCAGCGATGAATCCTACAAACCCTATAGGCTGCACGGAGTCTATTGATGATTGCAGAAGTGTAAATTTAGACTCTTCGTTAATTAAACATAGTCCAAGATCGAGACCTTCCACAAAAGAATCAAAATTATCTGTACAAAAGAACATCGCGACAAAAAGGTCTGACAATAACAGCACCGATCGTTGCGCAGTGACACCAAATATTGAGAAGAAGCCCAGCTCACCGATTTCTGCTGGTAATAAAGTTGCAATGTCTTCAACTTCTCCATCCCTGCAGGGCAGTGGTAGCACATTTGATTACTCTGAGAAGGCAATGAGAATTTTAAATGACAAACGAAAGTCATGGGCTGTTGAAGAGCTGATGAGTGAATTGACCCAGATTCGCAAGGAACGAGTAGATGACAATGCCTCTAATTTTGTGTTGAGAAGCATAGAAATTAAGGATGGATTTGATCCACTTGAAAAGCTCACTCAAGAGCTTCACGATCTTCATACATCCCAACACGAGAATTCCACAGTTTCCAATTCTCCGAAAGCGGACTTCAAAAGTGAAGATGATATTAAAGAACCGCCAGAAATTTCAATATGTAAAGAGAAAGAAACCACGATAGTACCTTTAAAGAGTCCAAAGAACCTGGCACAAACTGAATCTACATTCAATAAATCAAAATCACCAAAGAGTAGAATTTCACTGACCAACAGCGAAGTCTGTTCAATTTCAACTGATATCAATAATTCCTGTAAGTTTACCAAACGACAGGACGAATACGAGGAGGCAAACATACTGAACGACGAATCAAGAATACCGATTAATGTCAGGGATGAAGGGAGTGATAGGAAAGCGACTTTATCTGCTGATAAAGAGCATTACGTATTGTCTTATCAGCAGAATTCACAGCTGTTTAAATCGGAGAGTAGTGATAATTTGGCTAAATTTGAGAAGCCAAGTTATTCAAATGTTTTGAACAAATTGAAAAACGAAACTAAGGTACGACCACAGCTAAAGTTGAAGATAAAAAACGTGGATACAAAGATAAAGCTGACGCCATCACTGGAAAAACTGGCAAGTGAGATACAATTTTTACCTGCCAGTAGAACTTCCATTGTAGATAGCGACACACAACAATCTACACCAACCGAAAATAAATGGCCTCAGGGTCGCGCTGATCAAAAGAGGGTAACGACAAAGACGGAAACAATCGAGCCCGCAGCGATAGATATATTGGAAAGTAGAGACGACCTAATAAATGTTGACCAAGATAGTGAAATGTGGAAAAATTTCAAATCGAAATTGAATTACAGAGGCAGCTTTAAGTCAAAACAAGAACAGAAGAGTCAAGTTGTTACCAAAGATGTGACTTTCGACAATGAGCACTCGGAAAGTGTCACAAAGCCTGGGAGAAGGAAGATAAAAAAGTCAGCAACGTTCAATTGTGTCGCTGTGCCTGAGTATTACAAACACTTCCAAAGACATGAAGATTCCGAATACTGTTCTCGCATCTCGCCGACATTGAGGACTAAACGAAGAAGTCAGAGTCTTGAGAATATTAAATTATTGGTAAACAGGGAGCTAAAGCACACATTAGCAGCTTCAAAGAGAGCAAATGGGGCTCAAAATGCCTTGCACAAGTCGGTTGCAAAGCCTATTCCCAGTTGTCGCAAAATCCAGCCAATGAAAGATGTCCGAGAAAGTATTGGGGCTGAATCGCCATGCTCACATCAAGGGGTTCAAGCCAGTGTTCAAGTCCTGCCGCCGTCGATATCAAGGAGTTACGAAAATCTGAACGAAGGTTTTAACAATCTAAAAGTGTTTGATGCCAACAAGAGCACTGCTGTGAGCTTCAAAAATTTGTTATGCACATCTGATAGCGGCTCGGACGAGTATCTCCATTACAAAGCATTTCCAAAGAGTTCCATCAGCAGGAACGAACGCTTGGCATTTAGCTCAGACAGCAAAATCAATTCCAAAGTTGTCGTCAGTTCCGAGAGCTTGCCCGTCATCGACAGAAGCATATCGGACGAGCAAATACTTAGCTCGAATATTAGTTCCGAAGCACTTTTTAGCCAATCGGAATCCGAGGTTTATGCTTTGTCTGAAGTTTCCAACACCTCGAGTCCCATTACCGTAGATCGTGATAGAGAAAATTTTGTAAATCTACCGCCGGGATGGACCCAAGAATACGATCAACAGTCGAAACAAATCTGCTTTGTTAATACATGGGGAGAGAAGGTGAGCGTTATGCAGCAATTCTTTGTTTATTCACTTCTGACACTCTAGTAAACCTGTACAATTAAATTTTCTTAGGTTTCAAACACGAGAAATGATTGTATGCTTTTGTTAACGGGGCTGAGCCAAGGTGGAATTTTTCTGAATGTTTGAAATTAACGAGCAAGTTCGGTAATCAGATTCATTCAACGTTCATTCTTTCTCAATTCGTAACTTGGGAACAATTATGTGGTAGACGTAAAGCCCATTCTGCTGACGTGCTTAGGTATAAGAACTCGACCACGAAAGGATGTGGTCACACAGACAAGAAACGCTGCGTACGTAATGATAAGACAGTGAAGTAGATGTCAAATTACATTCAAAAAGTAAATAGCGTATGGCATTGTCAGAATTGACCGGGTATTTCGCGTATTTTGCAGTAGAATGATTCAGGGCACTGAAAAAGACGTACCTAGTGGTGTTCAGTTGACGGAAAAACTTACTTCGAATGAAACAAATCGACCAAGTTACAAATGGATGCCAACTGAGTTAGAGAATAAAATGCTTGCAAACTTTGAACGTGTCTGTATAAAATCGATGTTCTCTACTTTTGATTGGTTAAGGGAAATTAGATTTCAGTGCGCTGGTGAATATTGCGATCTTGTGTATTCAAATACCGATTACAATATAACACAGGTAATTATAGAGGAAAAGAAACTTCCATCCTTGGCCATGAATTAGTTATAAATTCGTCTGCAGTAACTAGGAAATTTCTGCAAGCATACGAACTTGCTGTTTGGTTTCCACCCAAGCGACCATTGTTTAACTAATGCAAAGTTTCTTTTCATTCGGTATTATACAGCGAGCAATGATTTAAACATAATGCAATTTTGTGTCTTCAGTGGTTCTCATCCAATGATGCGGAAGGTAAAATTTACTTTTTTGAGGAAAACAGCAACGAATCATCGTGGATACTTCCCAGCATTCCAGCTACTGGGCCAACCTTAAGAAATATGGAGGGAAATCATGACGATATTGAGCTCAGGACCAATTCAGGCAGTGAAAAACTCCGAATTGGGAAAGCTCGCAGCTTGCTCGTGGGAAATCAAAGACCAACTAAGAAAGAACTTGCTGCACGTCGGTCAGGATCACTTTCGCATGATTGGCCGCAGTTATTCGATGGCAATATGGTAAAGTTTGAACAGTGGAAACTAATTCAGCAGCTCGTTGACTTCGAAAAGTAAAACTTTTTCATAGTGGGTAATTTATATCTATATATACTGTGATTCGTTTTCAGTGCATTCTTAAGGAGGGAATATTACAGAGAACTAAAATAACTGAAAATGGTAAAAAGTTGAGGAAACATTGGAGCACGTCGTACGTTGTGTTGTCAGAATTGTTCTTGTTGTTCTTCAAAGATGCTAAAAGCTTTTCCGCTATGGTAAGGAAAATAGAGTTAAATTTCGACGAAAAGTTTAATCATTTCTAATAAAATCACAACACAGAAATCGGGGCAATCGGCAGCAGCAAAACCAGATATATCTGTGGATCTTAATGGTGCCATTATAGAACCTGATGACAAAGTGAGCAGTAGAAAAAATGTTTACATTATCAGCACTATACTTGGTCTACAAGTTTTAATTCAAAATGACAATACCACAGTCGCTAACGAATGGTTCAAAGAGATATATGATGTCATCCACAATCTCGTAAGTTCTGTTGGTCATTCTCCTAATCGCTCAATAGATTTCCCTTATCCCTAATTAATTCAAAAATTGTTAATTTTTTCGATCACAATAGTTTATTGAATCGAATATCTAAAGTATTGTTATTCTTTAGTATGAGAAAAACTGACTGTTTGACTATTGTTTCATCTTATTTTTCTAGCCCTCTGGTTTTGAAGCTCAAACACTGTTGCCTCCTAGCTTAGAGCGGCCGCGAGATACCAAAAGTAAACAATTTCTGAGCGTGAATTCAATCGAGGAGAGTAAAGTTGTCTCAAAAATTGGACGAACAAGATCTGTTAAAAGTAAGTGAACAGTCGTTTTGTATTATTTGACAAAAAATGAATACGAAAAGATCTAAATTTAACAATTGTATTGGGGATGCAGCAATTGGTAATATCGCTAGCGTTTGTAAGTATTACAATAGGAAAACGAAACAAAGATGTTGATGCGGTGATTGAATTGGCTAACGCCATTGAAAATTGGCCCGATGCATGTATTCAGATTTTTAATAACAACCTGAACGCCCTTATCCATAATGTATAATTTCGTACACACAGTTAAAAAGATCGAAGGCTCGACTGAAGATCTCAGTGGATCCTCAGCTGAACGTCAAACAAAAATAAAAGCAAAGTTAAAACGCTTCTTTCAAAGGAGACCAACGATGGATTCCCTCGTCAAGAACGGTATATACAAAGGTATTTAAATTACCTAGTTCTCTACGCCTGACAAATAATGGTTAAAAAAGTAAAATTTTCTGCTCTCACTTTCCTTTTATACATATATGATAATTGCTTCTCTCCAGACGAGCCGGCGTTTGGCTCATATTTGAAAGACGTGTGCTCACGGGAGCCTCCAATGGTACCTAGATTTGTGAAATCTTGCATCGAAATATTGGAAAGCAATCTGGAAAATATGAAAGCTGACGGGTTGTACAGAGCAAGTGGGAATCTAAGTCAAATTCAGAAAATTCGTTTGCAAGTAGACCAGAACAATTTTGATATCTTGGCACAAGAGGAAGACGTCCACGTACTGACAGGAGCTCTGAAATTATTTTTCCGTGAATTGAAAGAGCCGCTTATTCCCTACGAGTTTTTTGAACGGGCTCTAAGGGCAAGTAGTAAGTAACTCGACAATCACGCAATGATTTTTATCAAAACTTTTTAAACTCTCATTAATCACTTCTCCACTTCAGTGTCTAAGAAGAAATCAGAGAAAATCCAAGTCTTTAGGGAGATTGTTCGGGGGCTTTCTCAGCCGCATTACGACACGTTGCAACTATTGCTGCAACATTTATTGAAGTGAGTGAAAATCTTTGAATTTTCTTTTTATCATCTATCATGAGTACATAACGAAATGATGTATGGATAAACTGTATTTTACTGTATTTATTCTATCTTCCGTCCTAGGGTGACCTCGTACCAGAAGTATAACCGCATGCATATACCAAATTTGGCAATAGTGTTTGGGCCAACATTGATGTGGCCTAGGGTTGAAAGTGCAAATATGGCATTAGATCTTATGCAGCAAAATTTGGTCATCGAATGTCTGCTGTCAGAGTATGATAAAATATTCAAATGACAGATAGACGACGGAAGAATCTGCAATAATAAATGAACTGTAATGCCTGTGGATCATGTAAGATAAAAAGACGTCCGGTTCATTTACACCGTGAAACAAAAATTCGTTAAGTTTTCAATATTCTAAAGCATAAAGTTTAATAATATAGCTTGCGTTATTTATGTAAAAAAAAAGAACCACTTAGAAAACCGTTATCGAATTCGATCAAAGGAACGAGAGAAAATATTATACATAAACACAAATTAATACTCACATGGAAAATGGCATATTACGAATAGAATTTAACAATAGAATTTCTTTTAAATATCGCCTTAAATGTTTTCACCACATCTTTGGATATTATACATACAATTGTATAATAACCTGTGTACGTTTACGTACTTATATTGTTTGTAAATAGTTATCCCTTTCAGTTTTTTAAATGAGTATATGAAAACTATAATACCGTTATACGACTAGCTATGATTTTGAATCAATCGCGTAAGACTATCAGTATGTATTGAATAGTAAAAAAGTATTCAAGAGAGGATTCAATTTCAAAAGAAGCAAGTGTCTTAGTTTCTGATTTCAAAATTTATTTCAAATTGCAAATGTTGGAGACAGACTGCTTGACGAGACCAATCATTGAAGTAAATCATCAATGCTCACAGTAAATAATTAATTCATATGATATTGAGAATTTGCCGTGATTACAAAATCGTTACTTCAGTAGCTCCGCTTCTTGTGTACCTGAGTAACGGTGAGAATATGATTCAGCGTCAAAGTCCTTATGTAATGTATAGTATAATATAATGTTGCTTAATATATTATAATTTTCATTCCATATTTTATTAAGAGAAATATATTTTCAAATAACAGCTATATTTTTATTACGTGAGGTGAAGAAAAATATTGCTGAGCGTCACAACATAATATACCTATATATATACATATATGTATGATGATGCGATATGTGTGATTATGTATGTATACATATCATGACACACTGTACCTATATAAACCAAAACATGAGAGCTTTAGGAAATAAAACTATAAATGTACGTACAATACGACAGCTTAACATTTTATGCGCCTTGAAACATCATTTTAGTTTTGTACAGGTAAATTGATTTGAACTTCGACTGAGGTTGTGCAAACGCTTAGATCATATTACTTGTATATGCCAAGTGCAAGCGCCAGGCCAGTCACGCTGCTAAAACAACTCAATCATATGTTCGTTATATACTTTATGCTTGGCGGCAGAGCGGCTAACTATCGGCCATTTTCTTAAAATCAGAATTTCTGTTCGATCGGTAATTGTTTCAATCAACTCTGCAACGCCAGATTGGAAAAAAAAATATGGCTGAAATTTGTCATGAAAACAAAATTGAACAAAAAAATACGTGGTAAAGTAATCGAGCAACGAAAACCGATTTTCGATCAGTTTGTAACCTACGTGAGCGTATATTACATACATTTAACCCCTGATTAGATTTGAATCGCGGGAATAGTTCGTGCACACGTAATGGTGGCACTGCGGTACGCCGCTATCACAACATCGTGGAGTCGAAACCGACGAAAAGTTGATCTTCGATGTCTCAGTCCCTCAACGGTCCATGCACACAATACAAGCTGTAAAAATTGCCTTAGATTTGACATTGTGGCAGTTTCGCTCCGGAAAGAACCTAGATAGTCGTACGAAAATAAACGACACATACCAATATAATAGGTATATCAGGAAAAGAAGGGAAGAAGTAGCAGAAAATACTTTTGAGATCGTTCTCCCTGTCACTCATCAGCTGCGTTACATCCCCTCCCCATATTTTTTATCTCTGAAAAGAAGAATAACACCAAAAGTCTTCCATGATTTCACTACAGTCTCACAACCAGGTAATCATTCCCACCTCACTATCTTGCCAGCTCACTGTTTCCGAAATTATTAACAATTTAGGCAGATACCATCATCTCGTCTGTCCGTCGGTCCTCAAATTTCGTTCCTAACCTATGTATCATCTCAAATGATTTCCAGGTGCTCTTTCACCTTACTCAATTGACAGCGGCCTGTACTCCTCGACGTCGTGGTCTTGCAGTTGGAGCTAAGAACAATGAAAAACGCAACAATGAGAGAAACGCCATTTGCTGCGAGAGCCTCGTCGAGGTAAAGCTATGTGTCGTTATTATGCTTATCATGGATGACATGATATCGTTTTTAACGATGTCAAGGAGTCATTTATTTTTTAAACGGATTCATTCTTCTATCAGGCGGCTAGGAACTGCACCGAATTGCCGGTGAAGAAAATAAATCCACAATATTTGGGCACTGTTCTCCAACTAAATAGAAATGAATTGCTGGAAATTTTATCGAAAATTTCAAATGGCACTAGTGCCAGGTTTAAAAGCGATAGTAATAAATGGAGGATCTCTTATACATCGGGCAATAGTTTTGGCGAAAACAAAAGGATAGGCTTGAACTATCAACAGAATCCATACCGGTATAGGCATAATCTCTGTGCAATGGCGCCATTCTGCTTAAATACCATTACTCGAGGATTTAAAACCGAACACAATATCAAGGCTGAACTGGACAGAAATCCTGGTCTTTCAGCCAGAATTAGACGATGGATGGGAAGATCTACAACGGATTATCAGGTTTGAGATTGAAACTTTAGTCTACTTATATAGAATGAAAATTTTGATGACTAAATATCGACAAGTATGAAATTTTTTGAATCATTAAAACTTGCAATATTTTATTTCCATACCTCAGGTCGGAAAGGTCCAAGTACCTGGTGGCACGACTGAGTTATCTCAGGTGGATAACCTGCGAACTTTGCTTACCGATACCCAACTTTCTACAAGTGAACAACAGCGTATTAAAGTCGCATTCGTCGAAGGCTACTTGGCTGGACATTTGCCAATCCATCCTACACGTACTAAAAGATGGTTGAAAGTAATTCAATATTTGGCATTGATGACTCTTATTCTCATGTCCGGAGTGACGCTTTATGGTGCGTAATATTTATTTAACAGAATTAATCATTGTTTTTGCTACAGTAATTACAAATAGTGTTTTAAAGTTATTTAAATGCTTATTTTCCTCCTTGTTGTCTCTTATCTCATTTATTTACGTAATGATAAGCTTCAAGTTTTCGAACGAGCTACCTGAGAATCAGGATACTGAAATAAGAAAATGTGTTTTTGTTGCTCATATTTAGATCTATCGAAAAACATTTTTCTCCATTGGCATGAAAATGAATGACATGTTTTTCATTTCAGCAAGTGCAAGCGGCAGCGTGTTTAGATTTCCACTGGGCAATCAGATCGAAGTCAGTGCCGATGACATCAATGTTACTTTCAACGACGTCAAGGGGGTAAGTTGCTAATGAATAAGGTGTAGCATCATCAAAATAATGTAGAATTTAGTAGCTTGGTTGAAAAACTAAGTTTCCTTTGTAACAACATTAGATAATCCATCTATTTGCTATTCTTATCGATTTTCTCAACTATTTTACCAGGCCGATGAAGCTAAACAAGAACTGAAAGATGTCGTCGAGTTTGTAAAATCTCCTGACAAGTTCTCGGCACTCGGAGGCAAACTGCCCAAAGGAGTTCTGCTCGTCGGACCTCCGGGCACAGGAAAAACTCTGCTGGCTCGTGCAGTTGCTGGAGAAGCTGGAGTTCCCTTTTTTCATGCAGCCGGCCCTGAGTTTGACGAAATTCTTGTTGGTCAAGGTGCCAGGAGAGTCAGAGACTTATTCAGTGAGTAATGAGATTACGATTTGAACCAAGTACTTATAATTGATCGTTTGCTACTGTTCAGTGCTAAAAATTAAATATCATTTTCCAGAAGCGGCGAAAGAAAGGGCCCCCTGTGTCGTATTCATTGATGAGATCGATTCAGTAGGAGCAAAGAGGACAAGTTCCTTCCTTCACCCTTATGCAAACCAGACCATCAATCAGTTGCTTTCAGAAATGGATGGGTAAGCATTTTTTGGTGAATTAATAATTCTCAATACTAAACGACGTACACGACAATTAGTTACATTCTACTTTTAAACCGACGTAGCTTCCATCAGAATGCAGGAGTCATAGTTCTGGGAGCCACAAACCGACGAGAGGATTTGGACACAGCTCTATTGCGCCCGGGTCGATTTGATGTCGAAGTTTCAGTCCCAACTCCTGATTTTACTGGCCGAGTGGAGATTCTCGATCTGTATCTTGGGCGAATATTGTGTCACGATATCAATGTCGAGGTGTTGGCAAGAGGGACGACTGGCTTTACTGGGGCTGACTTAGAAAACATGGTAGGTGTTGTTTGAAAAAATGCCTGATACAAAATTATGCACTACTTCCGGTAATAATAGAAATGTACTATTCTTCTTCATAGGTAAACCAGGCCGCTCTGCGCGCTACTATAGACGGCGAAGACTCTGTTAGCATGAAACACCTGGAACAAGCCAGAGACAAAGTTCTAATGGGATCAGAGCGGAAGACACGGCTACCAGATGAGCAGAGTAACCTCATAACGGCTTATCACGAAGGTGGTCACACGATTGTTGCTTACTATACTGAGGGTGCACTTCCGTTGCATAAAGTGACGATTCTTCCCCGCGGAGAAACTTTGGGACACGTGCGTTGAAGCAATATTTATTATGAGTCTTGCAAACTGATCGTATTGCAAACAAAATGCTCTGCTCGCTACTTTTTCTCATTTCACTTTGCAGACCGCTTACCTGCCAGAAAAAGAAATGTATCACACCACAAAACAACATTTACTCGCTATTATGGACACACTTATGGGGGGAAGAGCTGCGGAGGAGTTGATTTTCGGAACCGAAAAAATTACCTCGGGTGCATCAAATGATTTGGAAGTCAGTAGATGCTTTCTGTCCTTCGATTTCCTTAGTACGTTCTCGATATGAATTATTTTTCGTATATTTTTCAGAGAGCCACCGACATAGCTATGAACATGGTAAAAAAATTGGGGATGTCAGAGAAAGTTGGACTTAGAACGTATTCCGAAAACAAGTTAACTTATGTAACAGTAAACGAATTTAGTCAGTATTCTCAAGAATTGATCGACCTGGAGATTAAAAAAATAATGCAGGTAGAGTTTAATGTTTCGTTATTGTTATCTTATCTTAATATCGCTCTTTTTTCTCTCTATCTCTCATCCGTGAAATATATTCCAGGACTCATACGACCGCGCCAAAGCGATACTAAAGGCTCATGCAAAAGAGCACAAACAGCTGGCGGAGGCTTTGCTTGAATATGAAACGTTGGATGCAGCTGAAGTAAAGGCTATTATGACGGGGCAAAAGGGTCCAGAAAGACCGCCCAAAAAACCTAAAACCGAGACACCCAAAAACGTTAAGTAATATTAAAGGATAATAGTACACACAAATATGGTACAGAAATTGATTTTTTTTTTTTTTTTTTCCCACTGCTCCAACGTGCTAGATCTTTAATGTATTTTCCATAATTCGTTAGTCATCCACTTACACTCACTCAAGATCTTGGAGGGAATTTTTGAACTTGTATCATGAACAATTGTTACCGGAATAGGCGACGTTTCGCGTATTGTCCGTCAATAAACAAATAAACGTATCCTAAGAAGTATGGTGTGATATATATAGGCAACTTATATTGTACATAAAATATGTTGAAAACTACATGGATTTGGAAAATCTATAGAAACCAGGTGAGAAGAAGGACCCCATTTTTCTTAAAAGTGCAGTCAAGTTTATTGAATCCGTTTAAAGTGCGCTTTACCTTACTTTTATAGAATGTTGTGTTCAAAAAGGCAAGAATTTTAACCCATATATATTCGTAGTACATTACCGAATAATTTGACAAACAGATAGCATGAATAGGCTTAGAGTTCTTCTACTCGGTGCCCAGTAGCTTTGGAACTTTCGTGAGATAGTAAGCTGTGACAATACGTGTTGACAACAATTTTTTTTGTTTAACTGATGGACTCGTATGATTTATTATTTATAGAATCGGTTTTTTTTGATCTGCGAATAAAATTTTTCTCAATTGCAAGACTTTTCATTACCTTCTTGAGTATTCTGAGCTTCTGGAAAATCAAAGGGTTAGGTAAATAAATGAAGACACACGATTTAGAAATATTTGATATATATATACATATATCTAAACTTATTGTTTTATTAAGGTTTATTTTCACTGTTGTTTCATCGCAGGGGATTGATTTGCTTAAGAATTAGGGAACATATGATCGTCTTTAGAGGAATTTTCGTTTTCTAATGAAAAATTTGTAAAATAATAGTAATGTGAGCAGGGGGAGGGGGGGTAGATAATTGTTGAGAGTGCAACTAATTGTTTATTCTAAATATCAATTGAAAGCACACCGTGAATTAAAGAGATATATTTTCAATCCCTGGCAGACGTACTGCATGCCGCAATTATAGGTAGTATACCCTGTCTTCTAATATTAAAATGTTTTTCATTATACTTACAAACAATATAATGTTATAATCTATGACGATGGACGAGTAAAAATTTTGCAACTCTTATGAAAAAAAATATACAATTTGTAAATTTAACGAATTAAAATAGTTATTATAAATTTATAAGTAACTAATTGAGAGGAATCACATTATTATACTTTATAGAATTTGTTGTCCTCACATTTTTTTTTATATATTTTTTCTTTTGTTTCATTTTTTAAGTTTCTTTTTTTTTTTCTTTACAAGTGTATATTTAGTCGAAAATATTAAAAATTACTTCTGGTTAAAGCTAGGTCGTTGAATTAAAATACAGTAATAATAATAATAAATCAATTTAACTATCAATAGCTAAAAATCATCAGACACGATGAAAAAGAAGGTACCGGCATTGGGACGTCAATGAATTATTGGCATCATGCTATAATTA
Source organism: Neodiprion virginianus (assembly GCF_021901495.1). NCBI lineage: Eukaryota > Metazoa > Arthropoda > Insecta > Hymenoptera > Diprionidae > Neodiprion > Neodiprion virginianus. The sequence goes on from NC_060880.1 coordinate 14,345,983, forward strand.
TTTAAAAAGAATAGTAGAAGCTAAAAATACGTGCTACACAAGAAGTAAACGTAATAACGAGAATAAGACAGAAAAAAAACTTACAACTTGAAAAGAAAAAAAAAATCAGTCCTATTAAATAATTTGTACATATATAATGATCGATCACTTCTTTATAATAATAATGTTCTCAATTCAGCTAAATTCAATTTTTGAATTGTAAAAGCATGGTGAGAGCATTGAAATATACATAGCTTCCGAGATTTTAGCAAGAAAAAGAATTTAATTCAAAATATGACAATAAGAAAGTAAAAAGATGAAGAAACGTGCTCATTAGATTCTCGTTCTTGATAATCAATTAATTTAAAATCTAGTGTGACACATGCACTCGATAACGACGATGAAAGTTCAACAATTAACGTTTGTAAAGAAGGAGTTAAACTTTCACTTGTTTTATTTTTAAAATGGTTGTTAAATTGCTTCACGGATTTTGCCGAATTTTAATTTTTACTAAAAAATTATTTTTTGGATCATGTAAATCCAAACATCTCAATACATCATCCTTCGCATTTTACGCGTACAAAAAGTTCACCTTGTTCCATCATCTTTTCACTTGTTAGCCATATATCTCGGTTCAATACGTTTTTATTATTTCCTTTTAACTTTAATTTTTATTTCTATCACTAGTAACATTAACGTATGTTTCACAGTACGGTTTGATACGTTCAACTCAGCCCAATTCATTCAAACGGAAGAAACAACCAAGCAAAGGTAGCTGCTTTGCTGGTTTAATCTATCTGATTTCTTCTTTCGCAAAAACAATATTTATCAAGCGTTTCTTCGGCGGTTGTGTTATAAAAATTATCACGGCGATGATAGGTAATGGATGGGAATTCGTATCTCGCAACAATTATATTTTTGCGGGTTAGATTACTGGAGAAAATAAAATACTTGACAACGCAGTTGTACACAGTTACGAATATACTGTAAAGTTATCCTTGAATTAGCTGTAACGCGGTACATGATACTTCGTGTATTTGTGTGTTTGTGTATGCGCGTGTGCGTGTGCAGAGAGATAAACAGCGTGTTCAAACCGAAAAAAAGAGAACGTAAACTAGAAAATTGCACTCTCTCTAGTAAACCAGAAACCAAGATTTGATAATTATATGTAACATAATTGTTTTCAAGTTTCACACAGGTGTTTACTAAAACAGATTATCGATGCCTTTGCGAAATTTTATGTTCAGCGATCATGTGCTTAACATGTGTGCCAATGATCACTGCAATCTTCATTATTATGGGATTCAAAGGCAACGTGAAACAAGTTGAAAAAAGAACTGCTCTAAATTCCTCTTTTAAATCTTTTCACTTTGATTTTAAAAGATGTAACATTTGCAATAATGATCTCCACTAACTAGTAACTTTTTTTTAACAAAGGATAATGTAACATGAGGAGTAACAATAACGAATGAACTTTTAATAATCATTGCAATACTGATTTCTTACCAAAAATGGTGTTTTTTTTTTCCACTAACTCATATCGATTCTTTCTCCCGTTCATGCTAATGAAGAGAGTAGATATCATTATCAAAAGCATGTCGTAAATATATTTCCTGTACCTTGACGATTTAATTATTTTATGCAACATTCTATGACCATAATAACGATATAATAATGCCTGATGTTGACAATTATTTGTAAAAGATTTTCACTTCTACAATTTGTTAGTACCACATGGACAAACATTGGTCGAGAAAATGGATCATCGTTGTCGTTTGAACGTTATTACGACTGATACAAACCACTATTGCGACCATGTAAACAAAGCCTGCAAGTAAACGCACGTACATACACTCGTTAATTATTCTTCGTAACAACCCTAATTGATCCCAATAGTCATATAATTTCTCACTTTCTCAAAGATACGCTTTCTTCTGCGGTGGATATTTATTTTTAAAACCACATCCAGCACCATTCCTTGTTAATTTAATACTTTGCATCTTTTGAAGACAAGTTTTAAAGGATTTTCGAGTATAATGGAAACGTAAAGATCTCTTCAACCTCGATTTGTATATTATAATTCAAGTGAGATTATTATAATTGATTGAAAAATTCTTTAGTCCCTGAAAGCGAAAGGTTTATTCAATTCATCAGATATAGTAAAATGAAAATTTATACCCTGGAATATTACTTGGTATATTTTTTAGGGTTGTGATACAAGAAGAAAAACCTTCTATTATCTACAATTTTCAATTGCAATAACTGGGTATTGGTACTATCGACATTTGATGTCAAACCTAGGCTACACAGTGGGTCCCCAATTTCCTTAAAAGTACCCTGGTTTCATTCCTTCCCTTATGAGCTCTCTCAAACTGAAGGTTTCCCCTAAATGTACCCTAAGGCAGTAATTTCACCTTAAAACTCCTCAACTTATGCCAGTTAGTTACTTTTTTACATAAGCTAAAATTGAGTAAAAAAATCAATTTGATGTTTAAGGTATTAATAAATAAGTATAAAATAATATTTACACTTGACTTAAAAAAAAAAAAAAAAAAAACATTGCATTTCAAAACTCTTACATTTCACAAATCCACAATTTTGCCGGTTTAATTCAGTGTCCTTATCTACGGAATAAAATTCCAAATTAATTTGTTCCTATATTTAGTTGGAATTATAAACATTGTTCCGAAGCATTAAATTGATTTTCTGGATCCATTTTAGTTTATGGAATAAAAAAATAATTTAAAATATTGAAAATTTCAATGTATTTTACACTCAAAGTTTAACCCCTCCTCCCCGGTCCATGTTCTATATTATCCAGATAATTTTTATACTTACAGGGGATTTTTTTTTCTATAATATAAACATATTTTTGGGGTGCCATGGAAAAAATTCCAAAACGACCAAAATAATGGACACTCTAGTGTGTAATCTAATTTTTCTCTATTTGGTCAATATTATGAAAAAATATTAGGACCCTAATAACCCCCCCTTCCTTATTTTCTTAAAGCTTTCCCCTATATTCCCTGCAATTACCTGGCGTGAGCACTGTGAAACCTGCAAACCTCTTGAATTACAGTACATTAACTTTTGTACTACTTGGCGGGCAGTTAATATTTCGTCTGAATACAAACTACGTTAATTAATTATTTATGAAAATCACGCTAAACGATCCGTTGCAACGGCACTTACATTTTTATTACTATACACTATTTCTACTATCTGACAAATGAGAATAGTTCCGTGCTACGGAATGAAACAAAATAACTATTCGCTATTTATTTTTCTTTTCAGTTTTTCTTCTTGTCGTGTGATTTTTCGGTTCTGTTTATTATGTATGCAGTACCAAACCTGCGGCTAAAAGGTAAAAAGTATCGGATTGCTATGGTATGTGCCCTACACGTGTATGCATAGTTGGATAATATGAGCTATTCTCGACAATTATTAGTATATCACTATATTAGGCAGTGCTTATTAAGACACAAAATTCTGACGCCATTTCTACATAAAACATGTATGTATATTACTTTTTCTAAACATCCTGCAGGCTCTAAAATTTCTGAACATTTTATTTCACTTCCAGAAGTGCGAATAAAAAATAAAGGTAAATATTTATCTAGCCTTGAACTGTGTAAACTGAATATAATTAATAGTTGTATGTACAAATAATTGATTCCGTCCAATATCTTATAAATCATGCTATTCTATTGCTACTTGTGAACTTGGAATGTTCCAAAAACGAACCAATATTTTATATTCTAGCTTATGTGTGTATGCGATGGTTGAATTTGCTAGTTGATATTTCGAGTTGACGGTATCTCCGTACTTCCATTATACTCGTGAGATCTTTGCACCTATTTTTATGTAAATATACGCACGCATATCGCAAATATTAAGAAATATACTTAATATTCAAATAACACTTGAGGATTTATTCGCTTCAGTGGTTTGTCTCCGATACATCGTTGAAGAGCGGTGCTAGCGAGTCGACGTCTTGCAGTCCGTCAAAATTACCCAACGGATCTAGGCTGTCAGTTTCACCTTCGTTATCAGCAAGAAAGCTACTTTCCAACAGGTCTGTGACGTTGCGACAAACGTTATTTGATGAAGAATCAGAATTCACCGTCTCGCCATGAAGCTGCAACGAATTTAGATTTAGACTGGAAAGCATTGGTTCGCTTGACTCTGTGTATACTTCCTTTAATTCGATTGGATGCAACGGTGTTGTAGGGTACGATTTTGATCCACTGGTAACATCGTCAGCGTAAGGAGAAGCGTACGACAGAGCCATAGGCAATGGAGTGTTAGGATAAGATCGAGATTGCATCATTCGCTGCAAAGTGGAAGACTCCGGGGAGTCCAAAGCTGTCTCCGGTTCCAATATATCCCCGACATTGAGATTTAAATGTGTACTTGGTAAACTATTCAAAATTAGGCTATTCGACACTATTGGCTCGTCACTGGTATTATGCTCTGGCAAAATTTCTAAGCTCTGAGAGCTCTGGCTATCCAAAATGTTGAAAATGTTTGTCAAATTTTCAGTGCTTATCTCCTTGTCGCCTATTATAAAGTTGTCGTCATTCGGCATGATGTTTCCGTCTGCATCATTAAGCAAAAAGCTACCGCCATCTATATGGCCGATAGGGCCGAAGTCGTTGAATTCACTGGGAACAGGAGTGGGAGCCACAGAGCTACTCGTGGAAGGATTGAAACTATGACTTTGAAAACATATCGGATAGTGTTGCGATGATAACGGAGACATTAGCGTGGGATTAACCATCCTTCTCAGAGGAACGGATTGCGACCTGTAAAACAATTGCTCCGTCGTGAAGTTCTTTTCGTCGTGAAAGAGCTCGCTTATCTCTTGGTCGGGTGCCTTGGTGGTTTTCTGATACGAATTCTTTATTTCTTGCAGGTTCTCCTGGCTCGGATAATTGATCAGCAATTGTTTTTGAGACGTAAAATCGGTCGGCAAAATGCTAGAAGACGCTGGTCTCTGCGGCTCGTCCACTTTGGCAAGGACGCTTGTAGCGTTGGCAGGCGTTTGCAGGTCGTTCAATTTACCGCCGCTCGGAGGTGACTGAGAAGCTGATATGGGCCTGGTTATTTCTGTAGGCACGACAAATATGTCGTTTCTGTTCGTGTAAGGCGTGCTGCAAGACATCGACCTAGAGAACGGTTTCTGGGAGGTACGGGATCTGCAGACATTCGATTGAACGTTACTCCGTGAACGAGGAACGGGTGTGTTTCTAGGAGAGACAAAGGGACTTCCATTGGCGGAGTTGGGCTTGGAAGCACGTCCGTTGATCGGGGATAAAGGACCAGGGGAAATTGGGGTGAAGTTGAATATCCTGCGGCGCGTGTTTGGACTTTGAGGGACCGTCGAAACCTGACTGCTATGATCTTGGAAGTGCTCCACCACGTTCGTTTCAAAACTTACTCGACGCCTGGTACCTGATTGGCTCGGATAGTTGAGGAGCGAAGACAATATTGCGTTGGGTTTGGACGCGATGCCAGCCTTTTCCAATGCCAAGTTTATTCCTGGACTAAGAACGGTGATGGGATCTTCCGCTGTTGAATGTCCAGTCGCGTTTACTTTCAAATTTTGCTGGAGGATTAATCGTAACTGGGATACTTTGTCAGATCTTGATACAAGATCGACATCTGTCGATAAGCTGTTCACTTCTGTGTCAGAGCTGGAGGAGCTGCTCTGTTGAAAATACTGTAAAAGCTCTTCTTCCTGCTCTTGAGAGTTATTTCCTCCGTTTAAATAGTCGTCCAGAGCGTCGGAGTCAAGGGTGCAGGTTTTGCTCGTTTTATTCGTAGTTTTGGAACTCTCTTGCGATTGCTGAGGCTGTTTGTTAGCTATTGTCGAGACGTCGGTTATATCAGAGACATTCTGGCAACCGTTCAGCTTGGCGCAATTGTTAGACCGATTAGAAGATTGGATATCACAGTTTTCCTCAGGCTGATTAAAAGTGGCCTGTATCACTTTGAATTTTGTCAATTTTACGCTGTTTGCAGACACTGCCGATTTTCTACCACCAGTCCTCTGAATCGACGCAAGTCTTGGCAGCGGGTTGTTATTCACCGTTTGTACGATATCCGGTGAGTTTAATAATTTTGGCTGTTTTTCTACAACTGATTCAGATTTCATAGATCCTACGTTCAAATTGGCACGCTTCCGAGGATTTCTTATTTTAGGGTCTTTAGACGATATTGCTGTACTAGTAACAACCGCCTTCGTCTCGTTGTTACGAGACGCGACTTCGCTCGTTTTTACCACTATATTATCACAGTTAGATTGCAGGGAGATGCTGTTGCACGCGTAGTTGTTGCTAGTTGATTTAAGAACCTTTTTGTGCCGACTCGTCGTTACAACAGATAAATTACACTTGGTTGGTATGGTTCGCACCGCTAACGGACCTCCTCCTGTACCTTGTAATGACTGGCTCGCTTTATTCTTCTTGCTGCCCTTTCCCCCCCCTCCCTTAATATCTACAGTCTTCTCTTTGTTCTGATTCTGAAATACAGTTGAAAATTATTTTTGCTATCGGCAAAACACTAAACTTAGACATATCAACATTCGGAATTATTTCTTGCATTATCGAGGTCGGAAAATTAGTGGATAGCATTATTATCAGTTCACATTACCTGCGTAATTGCGTCATGATTACGAAGTTTTTGCTCCCTTATATGCTCACGGAGCTGCAATTTGCGTTGTAGCTGCAACTGGGCTTCCCTAAGTTTTCCCGGTTTTTCACTGCTCAGTATTGTTGGTGATGGTGACGGAGCTTCTATCAAATTGAAACGAGTTTACATGAATTTGTAAAATTGGGATTTCTGATGCTTTCTTGCTTCAAATGTGTTTCAAAGAAGAGAACGCTATTCGTGATGCTTAAACGACATTAGGATCGCTAGATAGTTCTTGACTAACCTTTGTTACCTACAGTCTGGGGATCTGAGGCAGCGCACAAAATGCATACCGCGGCCAGTGACCGTGTGTCTACGCAAAGATTGTTCACCAAATGCCGAGCTAAAGCACTGAGCGAAGGGAACTTCAAGCCAAGTAAACTTTCCGCCCATTCCCTTATCAGCGTTGAAGCAGCACCGAGCATCTCTTCAGTGATCTCATCTTCCTCGTCCATCTATGTGAAACACATGGGTGGTGTTAGTGAACTTTGAAGACGGTAGAACTAATACATATGAAATTGCGACTAATACGGTGATTCTGGGACGCTTTCTGTAATGTTATACTTTTGTTTTCTTTTGTTTTTTTTTGAAAAGTAACACATTGTCCAAATCTGTGTATATAATATGTAGCTAATTCACCGGTTGTTCTCCGGTTATAGGAGGCAGCATCGGCGGATCCAGTTTAATCTTCTTCCTCATTCCTGCGTAACAGTAGCGAGAGTTACCGCGTGTTCCGAGGCGCCGCGGCCTAACTCGGGGGTAAACTTGTTTCATCACTTTTCCAAAGTCAGCAGTGGACAGAGGCTTCATAGAATTCTTTATGCAGAACATGCTAAAATAACAGGTAGTGCTGATCAGTTTATTTCAGCTTATTCTTTGTATTTACCAGTACTTTGAATAAAAATTAGGGCTTAACTGCACTCCAAAACATATTCAACTAAGGACCCACTTGTACTCGTCGTAAACTTCTTGCTTAGGTAAAGAGACGTCTGGATCTTCTTCAAGATGAGTTTTTATCCACATTATGGTCTGGTGAATTTCATAGCGGTTTCCTAGAGGATTTAAAGGCTGTCTCAAAGGATCCACGTTCTCACCGGATTTGGTCAACGAAGCCGGTAGTTTCAAGTACAACAGGAGCTTTTCTTCTATCCGCAATTGTTCTACTTGTAAGTAAATTCCTTGTACTCTACATTTCGAGTCGTCACTGTTGAATAGATAAAGGAGTAAGTTTTTTGCTAACACATGCAACACAACAAATAATTTTTCCAATGCATTATATACATATACCTATACATATATTACTGAATACTGTACATAATTGTATACATAAAGTTGCTTCATGAATCGCGATTAATTTTTTTTTCACAGTAAGAGTTAATTAAAAAAGTAAATAATATTGGTTAAAAATATTATAAAAATGCGTTTCACGGGTCAAAATATTGATAAGTGATATGAAAATCGTCTGTAAGAGGAGAACGTAATGACAGAGGGCGATGATAAAATTATTCAATTGAGTAAATAATCTGCTGTAACAAATCGAAATTTGTCAAAGAATCGGGATTAGGGTGAACAAAAGATGGAAATACCGATTGATCGATAAAGCGAGATTATGCCGGGAAATGCATAAGTATATGTACATACACCGCCAAACAGCGTTGATAAAAATTACGGAAAATATAAGTGACACCGGCATAAGTGGGGAGTGAATGAAAGGAAATATTTGAAATGTTCGAATGAAACTGACCTGATGGCATCTTCTAGCATTTGTTTAATTTTATCATGTTTATCGACGGGACTGGGGGCGATGTTTGTCATTTTCCCGGCGAGAATATCTTTGACGAGTTCACCGGCTTGATGAGGACCATTGTTAACGCACGAGGACGATGTATTGTTGTAGCTGAATATTCTGTTCTGTTGAGAGCCACTACTGTCACCGATCGGCGGCTGCCCCCCATTGTCACTGTAAACGTCAGGTCTTTCTCGTTTTATTTTCTTACTGCCGATCAAGCTATCATCTATTATATTTACAGATTTCGAGCTTTTTAATGCCGGCTGTTGTACTTGACCATGGCTATCAACGTTCATTGTTCCTTACGCGGCAATATATACAATTTGATCACCTCTCGTTAACCGAGAATGCCCTACCATTTTGTCACAGTCAGCTGCGATTTACTGCTAACTTTAACCCGTGATCGTTCGTTTCCTCCACCCGAGAGGAGACTCGCCCCTGGATAACCGTCCATTCTCGCATACCGCTCTATGCAACATTTTGTGCTCTATGGATATATTTCGATAGGTAAACGTAATCCTTAGAGCGTATACTACTCTAAAATCGGATTCCACTTCTTTCTACAATTTTTTATTCTGTGTTCCAGGACGTCGAGAAAACGTTGTTCCATTTATTCGTTGAATAGGTTAAATATTAATTATACAGTTTCACGATGGCCTAAAGAAAGTTGTTTTATGCGCGATAACTGTCTCTGTTGACTCGAAGCTAAGGAACAAGGTATTTTTTTCAAAAATTCTTCTCGATTCAAAGTAAAATTAATGCGTATCTGCACAGCCAAGCGGCAATGGTGACAGTAGACAGGTTATGAAGAATTCTCTTCTTTTCACTTGTTGAGCAAATATACATGTAAAACAAACTCGGCCAACGATAATATTGTCTTCGTTATTGTGTTTTAAAATTCTCTCAGGGTTACTTCTCTGCCATGGTTCACGAGAAAAAACCTGTCAGGCGGAGTAGATCCAGAGAAAGGGATAGAGAACGCGAGAGAGAACGTGAGCGACGAGAAACGAGGGAGCGACGGAGATCGAGAAGCCGATCCAAGGATCGGAAGAAGGACAGGAAGCGTTCAAAGTCTCGAGAACGTTCACGCGAGCGAGACAGATCTCGGGAGAGAGATTTAGACAGAACGAGAGAACGAGAGCGGTCCAGGGAGAGAGAGAAGTCGAGGGAACGTAAAGATGGTAAGGATCGAGGTAAAGATGAGAAAAAACATAAACTCAGTCCAATGTTTTCTGTGGAAGATGATGCTAGAAGGGAAAGCAGAAGTGATGTTAAAAAAAGTGACGATGAAACAGAGGAAAAACCAAAGTTGCCCGCCAAGGCTGAGCCCCTCAGCTTGGAGGAATTGCTGGCAAAAAAGAAGGCTGCAGAAGAAGCAAGAGCTAAGCCCAAGTTTTTGAGTAAAGAAGAACGTGCTGCACTAGCTCTGAAAAAAAGACAGGAGGAAGTTGATTTCATCAGGAAACGACAGGAAGAAGAAAGGAAAAATGCTTTTAAAAACGATGGGCCTAGCACTGGCAAAGACAGGGACCGTGAATGGGATGATCGAGACAAGTAAAAAGAGCTTCAGAGTTGTTTTATTTCGGTAGATGGTGAATTGCATTAAACTGAGTTATGTTACGATATTCAGTATGATCTCTAATATAAATAATTTTCAGGCGTAGAGAGGCAGCGCGATCCAGAGACGACGAGGTCAAAGACAAAGACAAAGAAAAGGAGGTAGAGGCAATCAAAGAACGCTACTTGGGATTAATTAAAAAGAAGCGTAGAGTGAGAAGGTTAAACGATCGAAAGTTTGTGTTTGATTGGGACATTTCCGAGGATACTTCGGTGGATTATAATAACATATACAAGGAACGACACCAGGTGCAATTTTTTGGTCGTGGAAATCTTGCTGGAATTGATATAAAGGCACAGAAGCGAGATCAAAGTAAATTCTATGGTGAATTGTTGGAAAAAAGACGTACTGATGCTGAAAAAGAACAAGAAAAGTAAGATGCTAATGGTATTATACTTATAGAACTTACAAAGTAGTTAATATTTTAATATAAAAATGAATAATTCACTTATTTGCCCCCATTAAGAATGCGGCTGAAGAAAGTTAAGAAGAAGGAAGAGAAACAAAAATGGGATGATCGTCACTGGTCTGAGAAATCAATTGAGGAAATGACAGAGAGAGATTGGCGAATATTTCGTGAAGACTATAATATAACAATAAAAGGTGGCCGCATTCCTGATCCCATACGATCTTGGAAAGAGTCTGGTTTTCCTAAAGAAATTTTGGATATTATTGATAAAGTTGGCTATAAAGACCTAACACCAATTCAAAGACAGGCTATTCCTATTGGGCTACAAAATCGAGACATTATTGGTGTTGCGGAAACTGGTTCTGGTAAAACGTTGGCTTTCCTAATTCCCCTGCTCCTTTGGATTACAAGCCTTCCGAAAATTGAGAGACTTGAAGAAGCCGACCAAGGACCTTACAGCATAATTCTAGCCCCGACTCGGTGAGTTAAACAAAAGAGCAAATGCTATTTTTCAACAATACTTTTTGATGATAAATATTTTTGCACAGCAAGTTAAGTGGATTGATGACTGTTGTTACATTATTCGTGAATATGATTCAACTTGTATCAATCCCATAGTGAATTGGCCCAGCAGATTGAAGAGGAAACTAACAAATTTGGACAACCCCTTGGCATCAGGGTTGTTGTTGTTGTTGGTGGTCTATCAAGAGAAGAGCAAGGGTTCAGATTACGAATGGGTTGTGAGGTACGATGAAATAAGACATTTGCGCGTTTATGCAAATGAAAGTTAATTTTTAACTTATAATTAACTCATTTTTTGATATTAAACTGTTTCAGATAGTCATCGCTACCCCTGGTAGATTGATAGATGTCCTGGAGAATCGATATTTGGTTTTGAATCAGTGCACATATATTGTTCTCGACGAAGCTGATAGAATGATAGACATGGGATTTGAACCAGGTGAGCAACACTTTGCTCTTCTTAGCTCTCAGAGAAATATAAAACACATACTTACCTTACCTTCTTTGTCCCGCTCAGACGTTCAAAAGATCCTGGAATACATGCCGGTGACAAATTTGAAACCAGACAACGAAGATGCTGAGAATGAAGAAAAATTGTTGGCCAATTACAATACTAAGAAAAAATACCGACAGGTGGGTGGCAAATATCTTTTAGGTCCCTTCCTATGATAATAAATAGAATCTGTTTTCTGGATTTTTATTTGTCATGGAAAAAAAATAGTACATCACAAAAATTTTAATTTTTCAGACTGTGATGTTCACGGCTACAATGCCCGCAGCTGTTGAACGACTTGCCAGAACATATCTCAGGAGACCTGCTGTCGTCTATATCGGCAGCGTCGGAAAACCAACGGAAAGAACAGAGCAAATAGTTCATATAATGGGAGAGGCAGACAAGAGAAGAAAGCTAATGGAAATACTGAGCCGTGGTGTCGAGCCGCCTGTTATTATATTCGTAAACCAAAAGAAGGGTGCCGACGTTTTGGCAAGAGGACTTGAGAAACTTGGGGTAAGACTCTGGAAACCCATACTACATGTGTAAGGAAAATTGTCCAATAGAATGCTTTCATCATTAAATATTTTTTATTCACAGTACAATGCCTGCACTTTGCATGGTGGCAAAGGTCAGGAACAAAGAGAATACGCCCTCGCATCTCTCAAAGGTGGTAGCAAGGATATTTTGGTTGCCACGGATGTTGCTGGTCGTGGTATCGACATCAAAGATGTATCAATGGTTATAAATTACGACATGGCTAAAACTATCGAAGGTAAGTTATTCTGGAATTTTAAATCCTTCCGATGAGAATTCCAAAATTTTAACATCGTTAATGGCTTCTCATTTTTTCTTCAGATTACACTCATCGTATCGGTAGAACCGGACGTGCGGGAAAAGCCGGTCTTGCTATATCTTTCTGCACAAAGGACGACAGCCACTTGTTCTACGATTTAAAACAGACTATTCTGGGCAGTCCTATCTCTACATGCCCACCGGAACTACTCAACCATCCCGACGCCCAGCATAAGCCTGGTACTGTGGTCACCAAGAAGAGGCGGGAAGAGAAGATATTTGCATAAATGTATTACGTTTCCTTCTTTAATGTTTACAATTCAATTCAATCTTTTACATGTGATTGAGTCCGTCGATAATATTTTACAATAAATTTCATGTGTACATTTGCAATAGATATAATGTATGTGATATATATGTAGATATTTCGGCGTACTCGTTTGAAGTTATATTGGTTCACGAGACTAGTTTCCATACGTCATGCTCCGTATTCCAATTATATCCATAAAAAGTGATTAAACAAATTTGAATTTTTCCGCGTATCAACCGCCATCAAGTTAAAAAAAAGTTGCCCAACTACAATTAAAGCTACATACCCATTGGTTTAACCCATTTTTTAAATCTCTTCGCCGTGAATCCGGTAGGTAATTGACAATTTTCTAGCGATCAACCGACGGCATGCAACGGACAAGCATCCTTGACCAGAAACAAGCTAGATGCATTTCTGATTCTATATTTATCCCTTCTAAAAATCTCGGCGTTCAAATCCAACTCCTCCGTCCAATATGCAACAATGGCAAACATACGATACTCATCCTTCGATCGTTACGAATGGAGAATAATTTTAAAGTTCATGAACGGGCGTAATACTGTAAAAAAAAAAAAAAAGAAATTGTTGTCACAGAGCCAACGGCCTGTTTTTCTGTGGTTCTTTTTTTGGCATACATACGTTCACACGAATTAAATAATATATAGATATAACCTGACTAGGATTACGTAGCCTTCAGGAAATAACCTGGAGGGGGGCAAAAGCGTCCTAAATATAAATTGTACGAAGGGAAAATATTGTTGTTCGCGACAATCGTGAAACGTGCATTTTGGAGGGGGAAGACTTTTCGTTATACTCCGCGATACTCTGGTGCGAGTGAATTTCTCAACGCGTGCGCGGTGCGGTACCAAGTGCTAACAATTTCGATATACATTATAGGTATAGTGCAAAGAAGCCGGAGGTAGTTGGTTAGCCATTCATTTGATGGTCTAGAGCCGACTCAACAGTTCCGCGACATCAGGACGAACGTAACAAATATTATAATCCTAACGCCACACTCGTGCCACCAGTCGCAGAAAATCCTACATCCTTGGGTGGGGTAAAAGGCATAACACGTAACAATGCTAAGCGTATGTCGACAAGCTGTCATCTCCGGCGGACAAAAGTGAGTCTGAACTATTAGAAAAAATAGAAAAAGAAAGAAAAATTTGAAATATCGACAGCGCGTTTATGAATTCTCATTGATTCAGGCTCGCCGTCGGTATATTCCACTATTCTCATACCTGGCATATTCGACTGTTTCAATTCCGTCACACCTATATACCTGCTTTGGTACTTGCATTCGATTTACCCATAGCTTGCTTATACATTCGCAAGTACATGCCTACTATATACATATATATGCATGCAGCGTGCATAATTGGCTTGAAGTGTAATAGATGTAGCCCGATTATACATATTCATAACTTTGAGAAAGTACAGCACCTTTTTTTGTTGTACTTTATTTATTCCTTAAAATTTTATTAACCATATCATACTTTGGCTATCATAAACGAAGATTTTTCATCACCATGATAAGTTGATCCTCAGGTGTTAAAAAGAGTAGTTATGCAATGTCTCTTGTAAATACATTATACAGCTTGGTACACTGGATCTGCTGACATACATATGCTGAAGCGTTTTAAAATACCACGTACCAGCCACCAAGATGCACACTGATGCATTAAATGCTGCAACCTACACTTGCTGCATCTGCGAATAATTTGCAACACACCATTTTAAAATATATCAAATATAGATATTTTTCTTCTGTTTGCTCTTATGATTTTTAATCTGTGAAGGATTATTACCCATTTTATTTGCCTTTTTATCAACATATCATACTATGTACTTTACAATCTGAATTCTTTGTATGGAGAATATCCTATATAAATACTTATCGAGCAATTCATTTTCAAGTCTCACTCAGAGAATTTATTTTTTATGTTCCTCTAAATGTTGTTTCTAAGTAATTTGAACTTGAGTGAAGAACTTAGCTCACCTGTTTCATCCAATTACATGTCTTCGAAATTTATTGAGAGAGTGGCAGTAGCTCAAGCAATCGTCTGTGGTCTCCAGAGTGAGAAATGCTAATGATGAACAGTCGAAGCAGATTGATAAGCCTGTATTAGTTAGCAGATAAATTCGTCCCTATCTTGAAACTCCATGTATCAAAGTCCAAGCGTGCACTCTAAACAATTTCATCGTATTAAGCACATATTCATGTATACAGATGATGTAATAAGCAGTGACAGCTTTGATAGATAATTGATTTTGAAAGACATTTCTCGTTGTATTAAACTATTTTCAAATAGCTCGATCTCACTATTTCACTATTTCTTCTTAGAACTGGAATACGGTCATTGTCGAGTGTCGTGCCAGTGATATGTCCCCCCGAATTTCCATTGGAGAACGAGCCTGTCCTTGGATATGAGAAAAACAGCAAAGAGCGGGCAAATCTCCAGGCTGCTCTAAAAGTGATGAGCAGTGAGGTCGAGGATGTCCCCATTGTCATCGGCTCGGAGGAATTTAGGACTGATAATTACAAGTATCAAGTCATGGTGAGTAGGACAGTCGCAATCAAATTTTATTTAATGTCTAATACAACAATTATATTGAATGATATTACATCGCCTGTGAATTCTGGCATGTTTTTATATTACAAGAAGTTACATCAATTGTCATTTTTGATTTTCAGCCTCATAATCACAAGCACAAAATAGCTAAGTTCTATTATGCGACTCCTGAGCTGGTCCAAAAAGCGATAGATGTAGCTGTGAAAACTCAGCGGGAATGGGATAGATATCCAATTGAAAAAAGGCTTGAAATTTGGCTGAAGGCTGCCGAACTGATGCAAAATAAGTACAGACAGAATTTAAATGCAGCTACGATGCTTGGACAGAGCAAAACCGTTATTCAAGCCGAAATTGACAGCAGCGCTGAGCTGATAGACTTCTTTAAAATAAATGGATACTTTGCCAAAGAAGCTATAAAGTACAAACCGATTTCACCCGATCCTAAGGAAACTCTCAACTCAATGAGGTATAGAGGCATGGATGGATTCGTCGCTGCAATTTCTCCCTTCAATTTCACCGCTATTGGGGGTAATCTTAGTTACACACCAGCGCTTATGGTGAGCATCTTGATTTTGGCGCAATCTCATAAATGATGGCATAAATTGCGCACTCACAAGTAAACTGAATTGAAAATAGCTGTTGACGTATTCTTAAGAGAAATACATGTTTTCCATTTGTTATATTCATTGCTTAGGGTAATGGCGTTTTGTGGAAACCATCTGACACTGCGGTACTTTCCAATTGGTGGATTTTCAAAATCTGCAAAGAAGCTGGGGTACCTCCAGGAGTTGTAAATTTTATTCCGTGCGATGGTCCCGTATTTGGAAATACGATAACCGCGTCCCCTTACCTTTCTGGTATTAATTTCACTGGGTCCGTACCGACGTTTAACAGGCTTTGGACCCAGGTCGGAAATAATGTAAACAAATATAAAAATTATCCAAAAATGATCGGTGAATGCGGCGGAAAAAACTATCACTTTGTTCATCCAAGTGCTGATATTACCACCGTCGTTATTGGCACTATCAAAAGCGCATTTGAGTATAATGGACAGAAGTGTTCAGCATGTAGTAGGATGTACGTTCCTCAATCTCTATGGGGGAAGGTAAGATATGAAGGTGTAATTCTTTGCTTATTATTAATTCAATTACATGTTTGGATTGAAACACTTTGCAGATACTCATTTTACAGTTATGATCCTTCGCGGATCTTAGTACGAAAATTGTAATTTATAATATTTGTGATGCTAGGTTAGATTATTATGTTTTTTTATTATCTTTTATGAAAGTATTGAACATTTCTAGATCAAGGAAGGTCTTCTCGAAACTCGTGACAAATTGAAAATCGGGGACGTTCAAGACTTCACTTCATTCACCTCGGCTGTAATAGACAAAAATGCATTTAAGAGAATCACGTCTTACATCGAACATGCGAAATCCTCAAATACCACCGAAATAATAGGAGGTGGTACTTATGATGATTCGTAAGTACTTATTGCAAGACATTTGGTCGTTTTTACCATTATTATTATGGTCCACCTACATGCATCATTGTTCTCATCATTTTCAGACAAGGTTACTTCGTCCAACCAACGATCATCGTATCTAAGGATCCCAAGGACAAGCTGATGACTGAGGAAATCTTCGGCCCTGTTCTAACAATTTATGTATACAAAGATGCGGATCTTGAGTCAACCCTGAAACTGGTCGAGAGTTCGACGCCATACGCACTGACAGGAGCGATATTTTCCAAAGACTTGTGAGTATTTTGTGGGCAGGTATTTTTTTTGGGTGTTATGTAATATTAATAGCAGTCATCTTCCACAGCATTGTAATCCCTTGATCATTGTGCTAGTTACCGAGCTCTCTCCCATAATATATTCCAATCATTTTTACATTTTATATTTTAACATATTCCAATCATAGTCCAATGTTTACAGAAAGTGGGCTCGATACGCATTAGATGAACTAAAGTATACGGCAGGAAACTTCTACATAAACGACAAATCGACGGGATCTGTGGTAGGTCAGCAACCGTTTGGTGGAAGTCGGATGTCGGGTACAAACGACAAAGCTGGCGGGCCACATTATGCCCTACGATGGGCTTCTCCGCAGGCCATAAAGGAAACGTTCGTGCCTCAGACGACCTACGACTACAAGTATATGAGATCTTAGATGTGTGTTTATGGCATAATGAGAAGCGTATAATGGATCGATTATTACGAATCGACCGTTATTCCTGTGATGTGGAAGAAAGCCAGGATAGTATTAAAAATTTGACCATGATGACGATTAGGGAGCGCGTTTCACTCAGAGTTGGTAATGGATAAATTTTGACAAAAAACGACAACGCGTTATGTGCAAGATTCAACGGATAATCACAATCTCCTAGTCCAATTGGAATACAAATAGAACGCTCTTCTACTTATCTATCGAATCTCAAGAATAATTGAAGTCTTTTTTTTAGAAAATTATTTTCCAATTTCTGTTTTCTCTTGAAAAAATCGGTCCTTGAATCAATGGCTCAGGCTGTTCTAGCTAATATAGCTGCTTAAACGGCTTAAACAACGACTACCACGTCACGTTACAATTATTTGTATCGTCGTCATCTCTTAGGACAATATGAATGAATAGTATTGAATGTTTACGATACCATGTGGGATAAAGTTGGTATTTCATTGTTAGTATTCAGCGAGCATATCAATTTGTATTCATGATTGTTTCGTCGTAACTTATGTAAAATTGTAATATTTGAATTATTCAAGTGATTACAGAGAAGTTAAGTAGGTATTTTTTCAATGGATACATAGGTGTATCAGAGTTGATGAGATGTATTACAATTATGTAATCATTAACGAGTATGGATAATAGTAACAACAAAGTATATGTATGCATACATATATATATGTGTATATACTTATATGTGTGTATATTACAATATGCACCATATAATGCAGATGTAGTGGCTAATGTTCTGATGTTATTTATTCTATTTGTAAAATAGCAATAAAGTGTAAAAACGATTAACTATATTGACTGTAGTAATCATTGTATATTTTAATTGCTTATGTCTGCATTCATCGTTATAATATAGGTATAATAAAATCGACAGATTGAGATAGTTGGTTTTGGACTAAATTTCTGATGTTTCTGAATTCCTACAAATGCCTATTTCTTGTGGACGGTGTGGTTTCGGAAGGGAATCTGAAGAGGTGTGATTTGGTTAGTTATTTCACCAGCTTTGTGTGCAAAAATTTCAAGCTTCAGTAACCAATATTAATGGATAATATATGTCAGTATAAAAGATGATAGTACGAATTTTCTCAAAAATAAACCGAGTCGAGTCTGTCTGCGAAAAATGCGGATTCGAAGAGTCTTTTCCAAATGACTGGATCCTCGAATACTCGAAAAATATCAGTTCATAAATCATGGGATCGACATCTGGAAAATTACAAGACTTCTTTCTTCGGCTGTAATTTTCGATCCGCTGTTTTCGATAACTTCAAATTACGCGCAATTGCTTTATGTCGCAAAATTACATCGATTATTTTTCGTTAAAGAAAAAAAATAAGATTTGTATGGGCGTAATTTTCGATGAATAGAGAGAAGATTGAGCAGCCATCCTTGTCTCTCTAGCGACGCATGCGCGACATAGACAGAAATGGCTCCGCGACTCTCATTTACGGTGTATGAATAGCTCTGTTCGTTTTAGTTACACTTTACTACACTTTTTACACTTTTCCTGAATCTAGCCAATGGAAGGTGCCCTTTCCTAGAGAAAGTGTAAAAAGTGTAGAAAGTGTAACTAAAACGAACAGAGCTGTGAATGCATGGAGACTACTTGTCCACCAGTCAGCTTACGGGTCTGTAAGACCCATAGGTGGGCCCACGGGTTGGGACCATTGTAACCAATATGGTGGCATGCAGTGTTATCAAGAGAGGAGGGTAATTTTAAGTCAATCATGAAATGAGTGTATCATATTTATAAAAATATGAGCAAAAGTTGCAGTTGAAAACATAAAATATCAAAAATAATAACAAATTATAAAATATATGAAAAATATAAAGTAATATAAAATAAATAGATGTCATAGTAAACCTATGAGGTCGAGGTTCGTAACGTTGACACAACAGAATAATCGGAAAAAGTTTGAACTTTGAGGAGTCGAACCTTTCAAAAACAGTAAACTACACTGCATAATTTTTGAAGTTGGGTAAAACATAGGGTCTCGCTTATTTTGCAATTATAACAATATTTGAGTTCTAAAATTGTGCTTTTTCCGAGTATCCTATTGCATCATCGTTGTGACTTTCAAGCTGCTAGAAATTACGTTTTCATCATCTAGATAATTTTCTCTTTTCACGGCTCTGTTTTAGAACGTCCCGTGGGTCCCGTTTATGAATTTTCGTCCATTGTCGTATTCTCATAGTTATGTAGTATTGCGTGACGTATGATACCATCTCATCCTTGTATTGTTCACAACGAAATGAAAAGCTGTAATTCTGTATCATATCAGACACAGTAGATTCATATACAGATTGATTCTGAGATTCTATGTGATTACAGAAGTAATTCTTGATTGCTGATAGAAGAGAGAACAGAAATATATTGCTATGAATTAAACGACCTCTGGTTTTCATGTTAATCAATTCTGTTTCGCTGAGAGTATCATTTTCTGTAACTGACTGAAAGGCTATCTGACATACTTGATACTTATTTTGATTTCTCAATTTGCGGCACAAAAACCCAGTCACATAATATATTATGCAATTGACAACCGAAGCTGACGCATAATCATGGTCAAACCTAACAACATCTTCGTATTCCCATTCCGTTGTTTGGATAATGGAGTCTAACTTCGTTTTTAATTCTTTCAAGTGTTTTGAAATGTGTGTAGTATCCTTTCTAATAATCATTGGGTAATCTGCTAATGAAACTAAAGGCTTGTGGGTTACTTTTTGCACTATACAATTTCCAAATTTTGGGGGTGCCAACAGTTGATATATTGATATTAATTTATAAAGTTGTAAAAATGAGGGAAGCGTAGGGTAGTCATTAGCAGCTCCTGCTTGCCGGATAATTGCAAAAAATTGCTGCAATATAGATCAGATACCATTTTATAGCTAAAATAGGCTTAACCCAAGGAAATGTAATATCCAATACTACAATATTGATATACTTAGTTTAAATTGTGATACAAATTGGCCCCCCCCCAAGATATAAAATCGGAAGGCACAACAAATATAAAATGTGTAAGATTTTACCTCCAAACGATCTTGACTGATATTAGCAGTCAAGATATATTAAAAATCATATGTATTGAGGAACTGTTCACATAAAGCTATGGTAGATAAAAGGGTTACTCGCAAGCCTTCAGTTGTGCTCCTCATAAGAAATTGATCACGGATAATCTGACTATTTATAAACTTGTGATCCCAGTTATCAAGCCAATTCAAAGCATTTTGAAAGGTCTAGCACAGATTACTCTTAATCCTCATGTTGCATTGTACAACAGATAGGAGAGATAAGCTCGTTCTGGCAACTTATTATTTTCCATAATTCAATGACCTGCATACGTCAAGATCCTTACTACCGTTTCCTTCATTTGGAAAACGTCTGTTCAGTGCATCGAGCATTCCATTCAGTAAAAGTGTAAATTCGATGGTTTTTTGACAATTTACAAATTGTGATGAAATTTTGCGGTGATAAAATTATAAACCTACCGCAACGCTGTTGCTGAAAATATATTAAAAGTATGTTCAAACAAATACGTGTAAGCGTAGTACCAAATACAAGTGATTACCAAACCTTAGGAAATTCTAGTTTTAAAATAAAATATTAACAATCAATACTTGTGCTGCTAATGAGACTCTCATCTTCATGCAGTTCATTGGATTGATATGGTTCTGAGTTACTTTTCAGCACACTCCGAGATTGGCTCGGTTCTTACAATTTTCGTAATATAAGTTTTTATACAGTCATTCAATGAAATTACCATCCATCTGTTGAGAATAAAATTACAAGTTTGTGAATTACTCACTGATCTCCATATGAACGAGATCAGTAGAATTACTGTATATATGACCAGTGAGGTCGAGAACGGGACCGACGAACGTCAAGAAGGATACAACACTTTTCACTAGATATAAAGTAAATTCACCTTCAAAATCTTATTAATCTGTAATCTATTTCGCACACATTTTATCAAATGTGGTGTATTCGAGAATATGTAGATTTTTCTAGGTTCATCCATTGGATTTTCAAAGAAATGGCAGGCATTATCTATGTTTCCTTGAACACCAAACTCTGTCCACATCTTCCGATTAGTTGTCGCACCGTCGCAAATGATACTATCTGCATATTCTCCTGCTTTTTCTAGTTCTGTAATTGCTTTCAAGGCAAACTATGCAAGTATTCTCCGAGATGTAGAACCTTTACAAGGGAATGTGGCTATTGAATGGTGAAACTCCCCCCCCCCCCCCCCCCCCCCCAAGGATGAAGACATAAAAACTAAGGCATAATCTGTCAAGTCATTTGAAATGCCGCTTTCTTGACCTTCTTTTTGTCCATTTCAGAGTCCATCAAATGTCATAGATTTTACATTGATTGAAATGCTTTCCTGTACTTTCATTTCATCAGTCAGAAGAATTTCATGCTGAGCTATTGCTGGTAGATGGAACCGAGGTGCTTATGAATAGTCGTTCGAGATGATAAGGGTAATATGTTGTTGCTCTGCAAAAAAATAAAAGCTTCGTATTCATAACAGCATACACAACAAGAGTCATTCATTGGCAAATGTGTTGCGGTTGGATGTAGGACATTTACCTATCGACCCACAGTCTCGAATAAGTAAAACCTAATAAAGAAATTCGAGCATACACAGATTAAAGTTAACAGAGCAGAGCAGTTTATTACACCGAAAATTATAATACAATGGTCAGCTGAATTATATCACAATCATACATGTGTTCAAAGTGCAATAACAAAAATTTCAATATTCTTTACATTAATATTATGTATGAGCAATCTGGCATGAGAATGTCCTGAGAACTCAATTTCATTCATGTCATTTTTATTAACTTCTTCACTCATAGACAAAGTTGATATAATTGGCAATTACGAAGTATAATGAAACAGCTTGAATAATTATTATGTAGACGATTTTCAATTGACAACCAAATACAGAGTTTTGTCAGTAAAATACGTTATTTATACAAATTGAGTGATTAAAATGTACAAGATCATAGATTTATAAATACATACATAGATTCGGCAGCAAAAGACGGTGACTGAACGAATTGATTTAATAAAATGTACAAGATCATTGATTATTAAAGCACGTTAACGTTCCGAACTTTGGCCTTACGATGT
Source organism: Neodiprion virginianus (assembly GCF_021901495.1). Taxonomy (NCBI): domain Eukaryota; kingdom Metazoa; phylum Arthropoda; class Insecta; order Hymenoptera; family Diprionidae; genus Neodiprion; species Neodiprion virginianus. Next base: position 14,368,535 of record NC_060880.1, read on the forward strand.
GCCAAATTAGTTCGTATATAATAGGTGACTAATTAATTTATCATTCGGAAGATTAAAAAAGACCTGTTACATTTCTTGAGGCACCATGTACAGTTCATTAACCCTTCGTTGGCCACCAATATTTCAATCACGCCGTTAGTCGCCTAGGTCAAATTTGTCCTAGGCTGATTTTTACCCATTTAGGGGTAAGAAAAATTTTAAAAAATGTAGGTAACTAGTTTGAGGATTCTTTTTGATGTTTCGACAGTTAGAATAATAAAATGTTCAGTGATGCAATAAATAAAAATTAAGAAACAATAGGAAATCGAGTTGAATGACCATTTCAGAGAAAGTGCGAGTGGGCGAATTTGACCTACGTGGCCAACGCAGGGTTAAAATCTATGTACAAAGTACATACCTGAGCGTCAGGAAGATGCAACTTTTCCCAAGTTTTCTTCAAATGTACTCTTCTCAACATGAGCTAATTTGTCACGCAATTTGTTTACTTCTTGTGATATGCCACACAACCTTCGTCTACTTTTTTTGAAAGCCTGAGCTTGAACATGTCTTTTCAAAACTTTCTTTGCTAGCCGAATGCCTCCGCAAAATACTATCAAGAGATGCACACGATTTACAAGTTGAACCAGTTCCAATTGTCAATGTACATGAGTTCTGTCGCCATCTGTTACTCATGTCCTTATAGGCACATCTTGGCTATACGTTTCTGTACTGCATGGCTAGAGGGTCCTCCGTTGCACACTGCTGACTTATTGATTTGGGCAATATCTTCTCATTGTTGGATGGTATTGCAATCAACAGACATCACAGTATGTGCAAACTTCTTAAAAATAAATACTTGAATATCTAATTGTTCGTTCATTGTGATCTGAAATTAGAAATAAAACTCATGCTCCCGTGAATGAGATGTTCATACTTGGGACTTTTTACATTAAATAAAGTTATTTATAAATAGCTTGAAAACATAAAGATTATGTAAAGTCACATAATTTATGTGAGTTTCCAATCCATTGAAAAAGTGAGTCCGTTTACTGGAAAATGTTTCTCATACTATCATGAACAAGTGTTCCACATTTTTCTTTAGAAGAAACATATATATTAATTTGCAATTGCTTTCGAATGAGTTCAGTTGAAACTCAGTCTGACACATACCTGTTTCATGAATCATGGGAGCTTGGATGGTACCTGTAGACGATTGTCCTTATTTAGCGAACACTATTACTTTAGGTAACTTCTGGATACTTCTACTCCACCCTGAATGAGGAAGTTGCGGAGTGACTGCTCCCTCGTAAAGCATGTTAAATAAACTAATTTGTAGCGTAGGGGCTCTTACTTCATTGGTAATATCTCCTTCGGCAGAAGAAATAAGGAACCGTTCCATTAATATTAGTAGTGGAGTAAATGTTTCAGAAGAAACAGATGGATACTATTTCAGATTTGTACTCTTTTTGACAACCATTCACAAATAACATTATAACCATTGATTGGCGAAATAATTTTTGTTTACTGAATCGACTAATGGATTTACCTGCAAGAGTTGAGGTACAAGAAACTTCCGTGTCAATGAAATCTGTTTCAGCCATTACAACCATATTATCGAGGTCATTCATATTATGTTGCTGGGTAGCGCAGTTTCAGGTGTGTGGTGAATTTTCAAACGGTCGTCATTCTTACTAAGGAGCAATGAGTCAGCTGGGTTATTTGTTATATCAAATAAAAGCACTCCAATTTCAGCTGCGTGAGCAACTTGTAAAGAACTGTCACATCTTTCAAAGAGCGATGGGACAGTGCCTTTTACAGGACGAACCTTCTGATATTTTCTCTATCATGAAATATTGAGATAGAGTGTTATGCAGTTGAAAATATTTATGTGATTGTAAAACCATTCATTACACACGCTTTAGAATAAATAATTTTGCCAACGTTTGCAATACGAAGCTCTTCATATTGCAGAGAGAAATAATATATGTATCACTTGTATGACTTAGCTACTTACTTGGAACAACACCTTCCCAGATTGATCGCGGATAGTGACTTGATCCTGTATTTGATCAGGGTTGAAATGTTTTTGACAAATATATTGAGTCTTTTTTAAAACTATCCCAGTAAGAGCAATTGCATCTCTCCATTTATTGTACAGATCAATTGCTTTGGGAACAGTGAAAAAGCTATATCTTCCCCACATTCGTCTTGTGCACATCGATGACAAACACAACAACTCCTGCCAATATTTAAATAATGTTTCTTTTTATACTTTATAGATATTATATGGTTCATTTGTTTCGAACTTATTCTTATACCGTGGTTCCAACCAATCGAATCATGTCATTTAGATCAACGTTGACCATCTAGGGGCGCTGTAAGTGCTCGTGACGTCCGGAATGTAAAAATGTAAGCCAGTTCAGCGGCGCCTAAGGGGATATTGATGTCTGGAGAGTTGTTTTGGAGGTGATTTTTAGGATGGAATGGATTTCAAATTGTTTGAGTTTGCGTTCTGAAGTTTTGTACACCTATTTATCGATCTTTCAAGAATATATAGAAATAAAACAAACGAACGTTGTATGAATCTGGTAAAAACCAAACATATTCTTAATTTGTATGACTGTGTATGGTTGGTACCAGATTCAGCAAACGAAAATAAAAATTTTATAACAGGGCTAAACTTTGATTATCAATTTTTCCCATTTCTGACCATTCTAGGAGTTGTATAAAAAACAGAAATATTATTTAGAATCATTTCTGCTACCAACGTGGAAAACAGTCTAAAAAAATCTAAGCTCAATTGGCCAATGTGTTATCGAGATATCGTGGCTGCCGATCTGAAAAGCATAGGTTCGATAAAAACGCGGTTTAAGTTTTTATACCATTCAATAAGGTTTGAATGAAATTATTCATACTCACTGGTTAGTCAGCCAATCCAAGTCCATAAATGGCTTTTTTTGTGGCTCAATGAAGAACGATACAATGTTGCTATCTGCGGTGACAGAATAATAGGGACGCTCCGAGCGTACTCCCTTACATTTTTCTAATGCTCGGCTAGTTTTGAAATTAATCGTAAGATTATAAGTTTTAAATATATGTTTCTCGGGATTTTATTACTCTGAAAAGGGTCAAACAAATTGATTCTGAGACGAAGGATTTTTTGCATAAAAATAGAGTAAGGCTAACCCCTTTGGATTTTTGTTGAAAATTTGTGCGACTTTAAAAATTGCTGGAAACAATTATTTGATGCACATCTACAGAATTTTGCGAGAAACCGATTGCGTGCAGTCCAAATTTGCTACGGATAACGGATCAAGAGTTACAGCCAAAAAGCAAAAGACTTCCTTTCGTAATTTTTTTGTTGCTGGCCCTTTGCAACTAGTCTAGAAATGGTGGTACGAATAGATTCTGAGATAAAAAGTTTTTCGCTCGAAAAATCTTGAAAAAGGAGGCTGAAGACCCCTTTGAATTTACGTCGTAAAATTTTGAGATTTTCAACAACTCTAAATCAATTTACTTAGATCCTACGTGACTCAATGAAATGTTTTCATTACATGATATCCGAAACATAACTTTAGCAAAGTAATATAATATCAAAGAGGACAAGAATCCCTATAATCATGTGCGTTTCCCGCTTAAAATTGTCGCCTGAACGAGTGCACGCGATAGAAGAGCTTTTTCACAAAACGGGATAATGTTGATAAGAGACATATAAATTACTTTTCTAAATGTTTATTTTTACCATACGCAATGCAGTTTTACAATGTCTTTTACGTGTGTTGTTCGCCGAGTTTTTATCGCCTGCTACAGTTCATTATGCGTATGGATATGTGTATTGTGCACACTATTTCATGCATATAATTCTAGTATCGACTGTTCATTTTATTTTCATGTTCTTCTCTTTTCATACATAATATATAAATATGATCATGTATGGTAACATATATACATACGCATATGCATATAGTCGCGGTCTATTTTAGGCATTGTATGCATATAATTTATATTGTATTCGTGTATCACTTCACAATGGTTGGTTTCTCATTCTGATATCTAATAGAATATGTGTATAATATATGTAAGTGTATTATACATGCGTAGTGATGCATTCTAAATGTCATTTTCTTCTCTTTTCATGAATCATTGTATATAATTTAATTTGTTTTATGTCATTACATTAATTTCTTCTTATAAACACAAGGCATTTTAAAGAGGAGATATCTATAGCATTACTACTATCATTTCTAGAAAATATCATCCATGGAATAACGACGAACAATAAATAGGACTGCTTTAAGAAGAAGCTACTCTCATAGAGAATCCTCGTCATATCATAGAGGACTGTAATCCAACAATTTCTCCAACCTTAGTTAATTAGGCCATTTTTTTTTATAGATAATCTTTCAACCAGAATCCGTAATTACGGTCATCTAAGAAACCTATTAAGCCGTCAGTATTTAGAAAAGTAAGGTGATGTACCTCAGTAATTTTACGAATTCGTCATACGAGATGTCAAAGAAAATCACTGATGATTTGTTAACCAGGGAATGGAAGCAGAGAACAGATATCTGTTAGTATTCCTGAATGTCATTGTGATCCATTCACAGTGTATTCGCAAAATAGTCAACGATGGTCTTCAAAATGCCTTGCATTAATATGTATGTGGACGCGCGCATGCGTGTGTAGCTTATGGTATATATACGTTTTTTATTCATTATTATATTGTATATTATATTATTTTGTTTTACCGTCGCTACGCTACAATATATAATGTATATGTAGTACTACATTTTTATCTTATATATAATATGTATACCATGACGCGTATTTATATTTGTGTATTTGTGTTATATGTATGTATATTTATGTGTGTATTTTCTCTATGTATATACACACACATATACATACTCTATTTTCTCTCAACTGGGCCGGTATTTAAAATTCAACTTCAAACCTGACAGCGAAAAATGCCATTTAGCAGTTGGGCCAGAACATTTTGTTTGCAAGGTTGAGTTCTAAATGAGATGGCCTCTGCGTTCTATGAAATCATATTTAGGACCACGTTGTGCTGCTTTCATGTCTAATTAGTCTTTCTGCATGATTTTAAAAAGGGTGGAAATAATAAACAAGTTATTAAAATTGTTGAAAAAGACAGTATTGAATGCACGATCAAGCGATTCATCAATATGCACATGTGGTTTTCCACGTCAAATCAGCAGACTACATCCTTCACCCCCTACGTTTTCGATCATTACTTAGTATAATGTTGTTAACAAACCAAACGGGTTTTCGATTTTTTTTTCAGATTTTTTTCGACCACCAGTGAAATTTGAAAAAGTAAAACCAATTCTGAAAATGTGATTTTTAAAAATCTCAAAAACTTCACACTGTTTCTATGATTTCAAATCTGATTTTTAAGCAGCACACGGTAATGAAACATATAATCTCATCTCAATATTTAATATTTTTTCGGAAGTTATTAGTTTGTCAATGCAGGAATTGTAGTTTTTATTTTTTGATCGGTCATAATTTTCTCAAATATTGATGGATTTGAATTTATGTGAAATTTAGAGAACTAACAGGAGGTCTGAGTACAGTTAAAGTATTTAAATTTTTTTCGCAAGTTATCTGATCAACAAAATAAAAACTCCGATTCCGACATGGAAAAATGAAACACTTGCGAAGAAAATAGTATATATATTTCGATCCCATTATCTAGTAGGGCCTAAAAATCATATTTTGAATCATAGAATCAATGTAAATTTTTTCAGATTTTTAAAAATGGCGTTTTCGGAATTGGTTTTTCGGTCTTTCTTAAATTTCACTGTTGATTAAAAGAATATGAAAAAATGCCGAGACCCTTTTGGTTCAGTAACTAAAACATACTAAAAAACGATTAAAATCGAAGGGGTTGAAGGACATGAGCTGTTGATTTGATACGGAATGCCCAATACACATATGTAAATCTGTATATCTGAATATCACTAATAAATCTTAACATATATGTATTTCAATATTGCTGTGTATGTTTTGTTTCTTGTGTGTATCATAGATAGAAATAGGTGTCGAAATGAGCTGCTGTTTGTTTAGCGTCATGCTAGCATGACTCGGTGAAGAAATGTATAATATATAATAATAATTTATAGGGTTAAACTTACAATATTTTATACCTTTATACGCATATATATGTATACATAGTTTTCTCATTTCACTCATTCTTCCTCTTTACTTCTTTCTCTTCGTTTTGTTTCTCATATTCTACTCTGCTTTATATTTCCATCATAGTCACCTTAGTATCGTATGGTGCCAAATTGCCAACGCAAAAATTTCCTGCCTTTTCTTATTTTTTGTTTTCTCATTTTAAATTTATACATCCAAAAATTCGCTGGGCTTTTATTACCAGGCTGTCACAGCAGCCTATAAAATAATAAATAAATAGAGGAACAACAATATTCAAACATTTTTTTCTCTTTTTTCTTTCTCTCTTTCCTTCTCTCATCTATAACAACATTATTAGAGTCTCTTCGGAACGTAACTCAACAAATGTATAACAATACAACCACGAAAACAAATAGAAGGCACTCTTATTTTTAACAAATTATTAATTTCTTCATAACGACCTAACGACTTTTAGGCCTTCGACACGTTGCATTATGATCGATCGTTTGTCGCGTTGTCAGTGCTATTTTTTTCATTGTTTTCATCCCCCCCGCCCGGTTTTCCTTATCTTATAAACGCTTGAATCTAGACATCAAGTAGATCGATCGATCGACTCATTTGTTACCTTACTATATAATATTTTATGTTACTAGTTATTTATCTCAATATCTTCTTCATAAACAGAGAGTAACAGTTAATACGCGACAATAGTAGATAATAACAAATTTCTCAACACAGTTTGAAGAAATTCATTCTCATAACCGTCAGAGATTAGGAGTAGAATATCATTCAACTTCTCTTTATAATATCATTATAATAATTTAATTATTGTTATTTGCTTGGAAGCTCACAGCCGACACATTTTTTTTATGGTTTTTTTTTTTTTTCATGTTTTTTTTTCCCCTTAGGTAATTTTATTATTCATTTATATGTTTTTGTTTATCTATTTTCAAATTATTATTCCTTTTTTCCCCTTGTCTTTCATTTCTATATTTCATTGTATAATTTAGTCACTCGGAATTAAGAGATGATGCGTAGTACGTTTATTTATTATTTTTTTTCTATCATCCCTTGCGGCTTATTTATCATCATCATCTTCATTATCATCATTAACGCTGTAACCGTCAAAAATTGTTTTAAAATATTATTAATATTCATACGATAATGAGTCATGTTTGCTTGGATGTGAGGCGACAGATGTGCTACAAGGCCTGGGATAGGGTTGAAAATAATAATAAGAATTCCAGCTAGAACGCAAGTAAAGCTTTAATTCTCTTCATGATGGAAAAAGAAAAATATGTGGCAGTGCCTTGAGCAACCGTTATACGAATACTAACTCCATCATGTGTGTCCTGTTGTTAATTATCTGTCCATGTTTGTGTATAATGTATGTATGCGTGTAATAATGACAGTTGTATTATTATTATTATTATTATTATTATCATCATCATCATTATTATTATCGTTACTTCATTAATTAATATCTTTATTATACTTTTATTTATTATCGCTTTTTTCCCCTCTCAATGCTTTTTCTGTATCCTTCTTTATATTTTTTTTCTTTCTTTCTAAGGTATCTCTATTTAATTTTCTTATTGTTATCGTTACAATCTTTTTTTTCTTCTTTTTTTTTGAACACATGACCGATCGCTCGTTTTGTACGATTACAAATATTACTTACTTAGTTCATACTACCGTTCTTCGTTTTATCTGTCTGCTACAACTAGTCTAGCCTTGCTCGTGAGATTCGGAATTGCTGATTTGTTTTTAAAGATGTCTTTCGTTTTTTTACATTCTTCTTCGTCTTTTTTTCGAGCCTATCATGCATGCTTCGATTTATTAGATACTACACGACACTGTGGTATTCCAACTAATATTTACTTTTAGGTAAGTAAATGTATGTATGTATGAGTGTATGTATGTACGTACAGAGACATGTATATAGGGTTTAACATAATAAGGGCGATTCATTCCATTAGTACAATACGCAAACAATACGGCTATTGATGACATGGAGACATGAGGAAAAACTATTCGACGTTTCTTTCGGTCTACTTCGTGTTGAAGAATTTGTTTATAACATTGAACAAATCAATCACCTCGATTGCCTGTTCGCGCGCGCACACATGCACAAAATATATGTGGGAGTGTGTGTGCATAATGGATCTTTTCATAGTAATTATTACATGTAAAAACATTTCCTTTATTGTTTGCAGGTGATTCATAAGTATGTTATATGTATGTATGTATGTAATATTTATACCTATTCGTATTTTCGTATAATATGTAATAATATGCTATCTAATATATATATATATATATATATATATATATATATATATATATATATATCTATATACACATGCATACGTACACATATACAAATGTATATATATTATCTCGTGTATATCGTATATATGTATAATATATCGCATCTCCGAATATCGCATTTTAAATATTAATATATTAAATTATCATTACTCATTTTATTATTGTATCTTATACATCTAGGGCCTTTATAACATCGATTTGTCTCTCTTCTTATGCATATGTATATACTTCTATGTATCATTTTACTAGCTTTGTTTACTTTTCTGCCAACGGTTCGTTATTACTAATTTTTCGTAATTATAAATATTTAACAACTTATGCTGAGTGGGAGCTGCTTAATATGTGTGTGTGTGTATGTGTGTATATATATATATATATACACGTATGTATGTATGATACATACATTCATATACATGTATATGTATATCGTTGCAAGGAATCATTAAAAATAAATTTGGAAGTTCGTTGTATCACACTCGTGCTTTCCTGTAAGGAGTGTGCAAGTAGACCGTTGAGGGAATAACGAACATATCTATACGATACATCAGGAGCATTCCAATTTTTCTTCAAATTTCAATCATCAATAGGTAACATGTGGCACTTAAGATAAATATGCCAACGAAATCATATTTGCAAAAAATAACATGAACCGCTTCTAAGTTTAAGAAAAATCCAAACCCCCTGAATCTTTTCTGCAACGGTCAAAGATATGAGATTACGAAGAAAAAAAAAAAAAAATAAATAAATGGAAGTACGTTTCACGCATGCGTCTTCGTTTCTTTTAAACCACAAAGTTCGTCATCAGCTTTTGAGAATGGTGAATGATTTAAACACACAGATTACAGCATTTATGTGTGTGTGTGTATATATGTATATATATATACCTCTTTTATAGTTTTTATTAAATATATCTCATTAGCGTATTATTATCGTTATTATCGGTCTAATTATTGATGTTATTATTATTCTTTTGTTAATTAATATATATATTTATTTCTTTTTTGTCTTTAACCAGCTGAATTTTTATATAATTATTATATCTAAATAACTAACTGTCTAACTAACTAGCTGGCTAGCTTACTTAATTCACTTACTTTACTTAGTCGGTTAATTACTTGCTTTTCGTTAAACACTATTGTACCACTGGTACAGTCGAGGGGCAGATCTGAGTCAGAGAAGGGCTAAAGGCTCAATGCCTGCAGCTGATGAGTGCAATCGCTGATTTGGTTTTGATCACCGCCCGAAAGCCCTCCGGTGTGAGCGTTCCTCGGGGTACCCGGCGGGGTAATCGGAATGCGACCGACACCAGGCGGCGCATCACCAGCTCCCCCCAAGCTATCATCACCAGATTTACTGCCAGACTGCATCATGCCGTTAGGCTTATACTTGTGCTGCCGCAACATCGAACTCTGCGCCGGAGCAGCTGAATATTTTTCCGAAGGCTTTCTCCCTGCTGGCAGAGGCGGTGCAACTGTGTACCGCCGCTGCGCCGGTGGTTGTTGTTGTTGTTGTTGTTGTTGTTGTTGTTGTTGTTGTTGTTGTTGTTGCTGTTGCTGCTGGTGTCCAGGCGTATTGCTCACCGGCATGGCCGTCTGGTAACGGTTTTGGGCCGGAGCGTAGAACTGGACCTGAGGAACGGGAGGCGAGAGGTTTGGGAGAGGACGAGTCATGGGTGAATAAGGTGCGGGTGGCGGACTGGACGACTTTTCGGAAACGACCATTGTGCTCGAGGTCGTTGTAGTTTCTGCGGCGATATCAACGTTTTGCGAATCTGATTGCGCACCGTACTTTTCCCCACTTTGACTGTTGCCACAGTTGTTATTGTCCAAGCTCACCCGTTTGACCGTGCCGCTACTTCGACCCGCGGCGGCGTGATTTTTATGCGAATAATTTCTCGAGGACCTCGAATTGTTGCCGCCGCCCTCGAAATACTGATCTGTATTGTATTTCTGATGACTGACTGTCAACTTTTGAGATCCCGGATAATTCAGACCATTCAAAACCACACCCGTCGTCGGGCCGAACGCCAATGACTTGAAGGACCCGTATCCCGACCTTTGACCTGAGAAGTAAGCCGCTTGACCAGCGTTGGCGCACAACGATCGCTTGGCGAGTTGATGTTGAGGGGGAAAATGAGTCGTCGACAAAACGTTGCTTGTAAATTTGTGAAAGTCCGACGCGCTCGCGTACTTCTGACCCTGTGTCGACGAACCGTGAGGCTTACCGTGATTGTGAACACCGGAGGATGAGGAGATTAACGCGATGCTCAAATTTTGTGACTTGACGTTATAGCTGCCCTGCGCGCCGGCTACGATTGCTTTCGAATAGTCGCGCTGATGCGCTACGATGCTTTGCAATTTTGGATTAACTGTCGACTGAAGGGAGGGATGATGGTGGTGGTGGTGGTGGTGATGATGGGATGACGCAGACGTCGGCGTCGGCAGAAGGCTAGGACCTCCCGACAAAGACGGATGATATTGAGACGACGGATGGGTGTGAGGAATGTAGACGGCTGGATGATAGACAATCGTTCTACAGTGCATCTGAGCTACGCTACCGGCATCTCCCACGTCTGCGTTATCGCTTAAGCATGTCTGCGAACCATGTAAATTGGTGGTATGAATCGCAACTGGATGGTGATAGCTTTCTGGGTATCTATTGGTAATCGGGAATTTAATGGGTACCAAAGGAACCAGCGGTTTCGCTGAACCAGATGTATCACCGTGCTGCGGCTGTTCAGAGTTCAGAGAATCCTAAGTTTTTATTCAATTTTTTCGTTAACTCTCATCAATTCTGTTCTCATCGATACAATTCATTTAGCGCTATAGAAAGGAGCTCTCATTTCATTTGTCAACAAGATCCGACATGCTCGAAGAAACTGTCCAATGATCAAGGAATAGAAAAGTATATAGACAAGGAAATGACGTGTGAGGCAATTCTTAAAACACTCCCTTGTTCAATCTGCTGTAAATCTTGAACGGTTATCTTACCTCCTGCGACTGTGCCTGGGTGTCGTTTGATTGTTGAGGCTGGCATGAACCGTCTGTCGCGTATAACAGTAGCTGCTGGTCAGTGAGGCCTATTGAAGCGTGTGACGGGGGCGGCGGTGGAGGTCCAGCCGTGTACGAGTAGTACACGGGATCGACCTGCGGCTGCGGAGGGCCAGTGGGTACCTGGGGATGATGATGAGGTGGTGGGGCTGCTTGCGTGTAAAAATGGTGCGGCTGCGGTGGGGCTGGAAGAGACGTGAGAGCGGGTGGAGGGCCAGCCGGCGGACTGGTCGCTCCGTTTGTAACGCCCCCAGAACCCGTTCCTCCACCGTTAGTAATGCTCTGAGAGCTGCTAGCCGTATACAAGTACTGAGGCGTGCCGGCCGCCGTTGCCCCTGTGTAATATGGCTCGTACTGTAATTATAAACGAATCTATTTCTCAGGGGAACATAAGGGAAGTACTTGGTGAATATATACAAGCATCACAAGGATCGTTACGAACCTTCAACGAGTTCTGTAAATAACATTGAACACTTTTTTGAAACACATTGAAATTTTTCAACTTCGAAGCGACCCCGATTTACTTGTTTATATATCCCATTATTTAATCTATCAAGTTTGTGAGACGATCAATTTGAAAGAAAGAAATCAAACTGTCGTTCTCTTTGGCCACATGCAACGCGAGATAAGGTAGCAGTGTATAATGACGAATAATATATTGAAATAATAACAAATAACGTATTGTAATGGTAGCTAATATGCATCAGTTTGCAAGATTGATCTAATTGGTTTCATTCCATTTCTTCCCCCCCCCCCCTTTTTTACAGCATTTAAATTTTGCTTGATCGTTAACTGAATGAGAAGCATACAAAAAATTGAATCAAGGCAGTTAAGATGATGTATGATAGTGCATGAAATATTTATGACGAAATATAGGAAATCGTAGCTCGAAATTTCTAAGACTTGTTATTTGACAATACGATGGATCAGGAAACCTATTTTACAATGGAGAAACATGAACGATCCGTTTTTGTGAAATAATTAATACGAAGATGAGGCTAAGGTGTTCTTAGGAGCGATTAAAAGGATCAAGTAGGTGGAATGAGGAGATATTAAAGTGAGAGTATAAAACGATACGTAATGAGCAAAAAAATAAAAATTATGTTTTTGATAGTTTCAAGATGAAGAAGTGTTACCAAGAGTTCAGGTGTTAAGAGTAATGTGGTAAACACTGAAATATTGCATTTCGAAGATGATTCACAAATAAAAGAAAAAAAGTAAATACAACCTATCGATGCAAACACATATACAAACACGAGAAACCAAGACATCTAGATGCAAAGAAAGGGATAGAATTTGCGAAATAAACATATACACACAAAGTGATGCAGCGAGAGTAACACAGTGATGACACACATAAAACAAAGGTGGTAAAGCCATGTTATTTTAAAAAAAAAAATCAATTAAGCAGGACATGCTAAATAGAAATACGTGCAATGCTGCACCCTGTGTCGGAATGGATTCAGTAATGAAAGTGCTTAGAGATTGCAATGCATGCTTGACACGTAGCATAGACCATATACCTTCAGACCTCAATACTGTATAGCGTCGAGAAGGACGTAAGTGGGCAGTTGCTGAGGGTTGGGTAGAAACGCTGGTGGGATGCCTTCGCCCATCAGACCGTTTGTCTGTCAACCGTAACCGATATACCATACATATATATGCATATGTATATATATATATATATATGTATATATGTATATATATACATATTGAGTGTAGGGCTGACGAAAGTAGAGAAAAAGATGTTTGTGTATCCAAATGTACTTTTTTCTTCTTCTTTCAATCTTCCGAGAGAGAAAGAGAGAGGGAGAGAAAGAGAGAGAGATAGGAATGGTAATAAAGTACAATCTTCAAAAGAGCCAATGTGCAGCTGAAATATTTTTGATGTTTTTTGTTCTTTTGTTTCTATAGTTTTATCGAGTCAGGTACCCAAGTACAGATTTTCATTTGTTGTCAGAAAGTAGAAAATTTTTTATTATTTGATGGAAAACTGGCTTACCGACATCGGCGTGTATTGGTACTGCTGCGGGACGTACAAAGAAGGTGCTGGGCACGGATACATAACCGGAGCGAATGTTTGGTGTCCAGCAGTTGCTTGCGGTCCTGACGAATGAAACAAGTGATTGGGTTCTAATTTAACTTTCGTCTGGAATATTCTTGATTTGTAAACTTCGAGATGCAGCCAAAGAACATGAAACTATTTTCACACTGGTCTGGTTTGGCAAGTTACGAACACTTACCAAATACACTGGTAGCTTGATATATGGTTGCAGGATCGGCGGGAGGTGCTACCGGAGTTGTAGGGGCTGGAGCTCCGGCATTGTAGAAAGTCATGCCGTTTTGGTACGTTAGACCCATGCCTGAAAATAAAAACGTTTCCAGGAAAGCCGAATCAACAAAAATATCTCCCAAGAGATTCAACATATGTGGAGCTGGCGATTCGACTTACCATTTGTGTAGTAATAGGTGTTTGTGGGTACTGTAGGGGGAGAACCGGAACTACTGTCGTAAGATCGATTGAAAGGCTGTTTCTTTATTGCGGGAGCAATGTTGAGCTTTCTTTCCCTCAGCACGATGCATTCCGACTGTAAAAACGGACGGATTTATGCACGTGACATTGGGAAAGAAAAAAAATTCACAATCGAAATATGCTCTATTGGTGTGAATCTACCTCCTGTTGAAGTCGTTTAGCTTCCTCCTCCGTTTCAAAGGTGACAAAACCGTATCCCTTGGAGACACCGGCTCTGTCCGAAATTATTTTCGTTTCCTTGACATTGCCGTAGGTGGAGAATAACTGGGCAAGTTCTGCCTCACTTGTGCTCGCCGAGATACCACCAACGAAAATTCGGTTTGGGACTAATGTGCCGTACTTAGGTGCTGCCATTGCAAGACTTGCTGCAGATGCAGGGCTGGAGGCTGGACTAGACCCCTCTGTACCTCCAGTCGATGCTGAACTCTGAATAAAAACGAAGAAAATGGAATAAGGAAATTAAGTGATGTCATTGAAGCCGTCGAAAATACAAACAAGATTAATGATCCGATTTGAAATTATGTCTTGCCTTTATCTGACGCAATATGTTCATCCCTTAATGTTCAATTGACGACGCTGCAGAGGGGGAAAAGAAATCAGCCAAACAATAATTACCGAGTGAATGTCAATAGTCTGCAGCTGTATCAGAATTTCGTTATTTGACTTGCGATAATATTGTTACCTCAAAGAAGCTGACGCTAGCCAAAGTAAATGGATACCAAGTGATTGTAAAAATACACAATACCCACACATTGCACATAGATATATCTGTATAAAAGAAATATTGACACAATCGCGGTAGCACGAGTTTGTTTTCCTTTTTTTCTAAGGGCATAAATTTGATGATACGGCACAGAAAAGAAATGAGGACGATAAAGAAACATTCGATTATTCTGGCAATCGGTTGTGAAGAAATGTGAAGAAAAAAAAGAAAATAATACAAGCACACATCATAAGCCAGTCAATCGATGGAAAATAGGTGAGATTTAGGTTCCGGTGATGGAACAAGACTTTTCAACGTCAAATAATAAAAATACCCGAAAGAAAATGTTGAAAAACTCGTCTCACCATCTTCCCGAGGATTCGGCAGTGTTTGTGTTGATAGACAGAAGTCCGAGATTATCAGGAGGTCCCCTGGCTTCGCGGGACGTCACCTGGGCGCCCAGGGACTGCCAAGGACCGCTAGGATTTCAAAAGGACTCCCAGCCTCTGGCGAAGCTCCTGTTCTTCGCAGAACCTCCAAACACCACACAGAACCACTTTTACAAGATGGCGACCCGCGCGCCCACTTTTGATCAATTTGAATCAAATGCGCAAAACAATATAAGCGGTGAGATACTAAATCTTGTGAAATATTCGGAAACTTGAACCGCTCTGTTGCACGATTTAAACTCAATTCATTCTCATACCGTCGTTAAATATTCAGATCGAATAATTTGGCATAATGTCTTGATTATTATTTTTCTTAGATATCCTTTTTTCTCTTCGATTTGTTTTCGTGTCAGCCTTTACTCCACTCGCCTGCGCGAATGTGTATAATCGTCGATGCGTGCGTAAGTTATGTATATGTATGTCGTACGAATGTACACGCGCACATGCCAATTTAAGAAAAATTACGTCGACTGTAGAGCACGCGAGTGTACAGATGAGAAAGTTAATCAGTCGAATTCGACGTAAGATCATTACACGCTAGTAATTGCTACCGAAATACTTTCATGTACGAAGTTATAAAATCTACGAGTAGAAGAAAACAAAATATAGGTAGTGTCATTGATGAAATTTCGAAAATTCAACATGGCAACAGCTCCGCTAGATCCTACGCTCTTGTTCTAATTTGTAAATAAATTTTTTCGATTGCCTGACATAACACAATGACGACACAGAGGATGCTTGAAATAAGCGTATACTGACCAATTATCAGGATACAAGTTAACGGCCGTGCCTATACGATCAGTAGAATGACGCGTTACGTACGATCGATCTCCGCACAATACAACCATTATTGTATTAAGGTTATGGAGCGCTTGGTAATGAGATTATATCGAGTGGCTATGCAGAGTTGGCTGTCATCGCGGAGGGAAAAAATGGAAATAATCGTATCGTTAGTTTTCTCGAAATAAACAATTACATAATACGAAACAAATACCTGTTTGTCAGCATTTAAATTTTCTCGCCACTATCCCACGGTCAAATAGTTAGGAATTACGCGCGTTTCGAAATTTTTCTTAATCATGGATCGTGCAGCGCTAGGGATGTGAATCGCGACGAAACTGTGGTTCTAAAAGGATCCGTTCGCGCTTAAGTAGCAGTAGCACTGTCTAACTAGACTAAAACCGGAAGTGACCAGGGCAAGCGCGCAGGCAGTGATGATTTCCGAATATTCAAAATACGATAGTCATTTTTCGGTCATTAACATGCGAGCAACTTTTCAACCAATTAAGTATTTTCTACCATTCTTATTATTTGATGGTCTCTTAAAGGGTCAATGACACCCTGACATAGGGTACGCATACCTAATTAGCTTGCGTAATTTGTGATTACACACAATGAAATAGAAAATAGACAGTACAGATTGAAAAATGTCTAATTCATGAGTAAACTTATCATGCAATGTGATGTATACGTGAAATAAATAGAAGTAAAGGAATAAGAAGATTGACGAGTTAAATATTGCTTATAAATTGATTGTGTTAAGTACGATAAAAAATAAACAGTAGAAAAGATTGGCTGATTTAATTTTTGCAACATTTGTTTATTACCTCTTTTGAAAAATCTTTGGCATAATGGTGAACCCAGT
Source organism: Neodiprion virginianus (assembly GCF_021901495.1). NCBI lineage: Eukaryota > Metazoa > Arthropoda > Insecta > Hymenoptera > Diprionidae > Neodiprion > Neodiprion virginianus. Next base: position 14,385,384 of record NC_060880.1, read on the forward strand.
TAGTTTTACCACGGTTGCTATGAAAACCGGAAAAATGGCATAAATTTGAAAAAAAATATATAATCTCACCTAGTGACGCTCCGACCATGAACGGCGGTTATTTTCTCCGACAAACATTATTCCAATTTCTTGCTACAGGTGATAAATAACCAAATAAAAACACTGAAATGTGGAACGACAAACGAGAACGGAGAGTAACACCAAAACGTCTTTCCTCACTGCATTGTCGGCTATGCGAGAGACCAAAACAAATATCGCCGAAAGTGCGTTGGTGCATTTTTCTTATCCGACTGTCTTTTCTTTCTCGAAAACTGAGTCAACATTAGGGTAGATACGTTACTGTCGTTACATTTGTAATCGTATTTACAATTAATATACATTCGCTCGTGTATCTATCGTGCATTTTTATAAAATCTTATACTTAATATATCGGATTCAAGTCGAAATACGATGACGAACTCGACGGAAGTATAATGTATTGCGCACCTTCTTGACTCTGACAGTCCGTGATTGTTTGAGAAGCGACGTTCAAATTCTGAAAAACACAAAACTTGTTTATTCCGGTTTCATTCCTCAAATTTTCATGGTTCACTGCATATACCGGAAAATTTCATGTCATGAAACAACAAATACAGAATTCCGTGCACATTCTAATCGTATCGCGATTATCATTATTTTCGTGAAACAATTACACTTACGTATTTTTTGTGCGTAGCGAGGCAAAAAGTGCAGACCTGGGGTCGGCCTGTATGAGTTTCATTACTACCCCACGAATTGTTCAACGTTGATGATCGTAAATGATTTTCCTCTAAGCGTAAGCAGGGCTGATCAGCAGCACCGACAATTAGTACAGCTCCTAAGTGGCTGATGTAGCTGCTTGCCAGTCGCAACGTTTCGATTTTAGATAATTTTCTATCTGCAGGTTCAGTAGGTATCAATGTCCTAAGGGCGGTGAACGCTGTATTTACGCTGCACAGTGAAGATTGCGATTCTTGAGTTGTGAACCTGCATTTGTTTTCATTTGAAATACGTTTCTATACTAAGCGCAATAGACTATTTTTTTGTCATTTGAAATTTTAGATAATTTAAAAAACAATAAAGTCGATAGCTGCAGGTTTTCTCGAAATTCTATAAATCGACAGAGCAGAGATCTTTTACGTTTATCAAATATTCTACCAACGATAAAAAACTTTATAAATACGCGTGCATGTGATAACCTCATATTTAATGTTGCAATTTTAACATCCGATTCTTTAGTTCCAATTATGTCGAATCATTGATTAAGAGCAATCGAAATCGTGATATTTATTCATTTTACTCCTCCCGCCCTTAGTTCTTTCACAGCATTATTCACATGTAGATACTGCACATAGGTGAGCTGTACACGTCCGTTATTGTATCATAAATATAAATAAAACATAGGTATATGCCGCACGTTCAGTTCCAGTCACGTTGAATTATTTGATCGTCGCAATATATGCACCGCGACTATAAATACAGAAGAAAAAGCCACACAATTCGTGTCCACGTACTTATTTTTCAGTTTTTTTGTCAAAATGAATCATCAAAAAACCACTTACACACAAATTATTTCCATCGAATCTAAGGGTAAAAGAAAGACCTCTGTTCCGTTGAGTAGATTGTCTCGCAGTATAGGGATAAAAAAAAGAAAAGAAAACTGTCATAATGGATAGAGAATTAATTCACGGTATACTTAACGTAACCAGCATGCTTATCAACACAGGCAAATATAGATAATTGAAATCAATTATTACCTATGTGTTCGGTCACGTTCTCTAGCGTTAGCTTGATACCGTTGTTTACCAGGTTCATCTCTTTTCCTAGCAGCCATTCCTAGCTTTCTTTCCCTCTCCTTTGCGATAATGATGACCAAATGAACAAACTTGGCTATTAAACAGCTTAGCTGGTTTAAGACTCAGTGTGATACTTCGAATGAATTGTTACGAGACGCTCTTTGCTTTAGGAAGGCTGATTTATGAATGAGTAAGGCATCTACTATGCGCTATCCTCGTTTTCATTTGCCCCCCGCCCCAGGCCATGCTCACATGTGTGTACCACATGTTCATGTGTGTAATACCCATGTACGCATACACGCACACGCGGAAACGTAGTAAAATGATGGTAAGCCATGGGGTGTGGGTGAGACTCCCACAAGTGGTCAGAGTCTGCATCTCACATTACACTCAATAAAAACAAGGGACCAACCAGCGGCGCTGGCGGCAGCGACTCCAAAAAAAAGCATCTGCTAAACTAATTAGAGAATAGTGGCTCTTCGGTCGAAGTATTCATGTATTTTTATAAAATTTAGAGTTAAACCATTCGGTACATACAATACAGTATTATAGCTTCCTTCTTCCTTGTTTTGTTTTTTTCTTTTGATAAATATTTTTCTTCCTGGTTTGTTGGTACTTTTTCACCCAATGACTACAGATACTGCAATCATTTGCACACGCATCAGCTGTTTTTTCTATCAAATAATTTTACTTAGGTAATTTAAATTGTGTTCTTTATCTCCCCTTTTTTATGTTACTTGTTGTCTATGTATACGTATAATCATGTATGTTTGTATGTAGGTATTTATGTTCATGTAAAGTAATTTTTTGCTATTATGATATAATAATATGTATGTATATGTATATTTTCTGTGTGATTATACTCACTATCATTATTCTTATCAATACTATTATTCTTATTATTATTCCTATTATTGTGTTGTATACGGTACAGAGCTGTACTGAAGTTTTATTAGTTTTTTTTTTTTTTGCTAATTAAAAAATATTCCGGCAATCCTTATTCTGCTATCTGCTATCTGCATCGTTTGTAAATAAAAAAATAAATAACATTGCTCAATCATTTTGTTTCGTTTAAACATTATCATGATTATTACTATATATATTCATTATTTTATATTACTAGGTAATAATTATTATACGGTATTATGTCACTGTGCTAGTTCTCATCTTGAAAACTTGGAACTGAACAAAATAATACTTTACACATGATTGTTTAGCATTACCGAATGCCATTTGCCGAGCACTTGAATAAATCAAATTTTAATCAAGCTTGGTTAGAAAATTTCTTTTTTCAGAGTACTAAAAATAAATTAAAAAGCGTTAACGTTAGGAAAATACGCAAAAAAAATTTACCACTAGAATTTCTGCAAATTCCAGAAAAAAGTAATTAACCCTGTGTTTAGACTTTGTTCGCGAGTCTCAATTATTACATTTTAACTTGAACAGTTACATTGTGAAAGGAGAAAAAAAGACAAAAACTGTCGTGATTCGTCCAATGAAGATAATATCTATTTGTGAATGTGTCAAATTCTTATGGTATAACGATAAAAGAAGGCAGTGGTGAAGACAGCTGACGAATATTGCTGTCTCAGCGCGTGTGCTATACAACCGTACATTGCTTTGAGTTGTTTGTAAAGAGAAAATAAAAAAAAAAGAAATAAATGTACAAAAGTTCGTAAAAAATTTTTGCATTTTACTAGCATAATGACATGCATACTTTCTTATAACTATGCTACTTGCGTCCCTAACTTTTCAAAACAATTAAAATAGAAGTAGAAATTTACTCAAGGCCGTGATCCTCGCGCAGCTTCTTCCAAAGCGCGTACCTTTAACTCACGTTCACGTTGTTGCCTAGGGAGGAAAAAAAAAAAAAAAAAAAAAAAAAAAAAGAAAAGGGAAAGAAAAGCAAACAAAAAACGTGTTTTATTAACGTGGAACCAGGAGAATAACATTTAGTGTCTTGCGTCAAGAATTGATCGCTTATTATTAATAGGAATAAGAGGTACGATTTTTTCTTACAACACAAACCTTAGGTAGTCTTCGTGATGGGCAACAAACGAAGGATGATGAGGATAACGTTCACGCTCCATCATTAAGTGACGCTGAAGCTGTTCCTGATGCACAGCCATTTCAGCATAAGGTCGACCAAGGAGATCGGCAGGATGCAGGCCGAGCGAGGGATCACGAGACATGAGTCCTGGCCTGGGGTAATTAGCGCCAGCGGCGGCTGCGTGAAACAAAAATGAAATGACTCAATTGCAGAGCAAGGACTAAATTTGGGAAGAAATATGTTACGGTTAATAATTCGTCGACATGAGGGAGGAGTGGTGGGAGGGGAGGTCATTTCTGTTCTGTGAATGTTGTTGTACAATTAGAATAAATACTAGTAGTAATATTACATGATTAGGATTAAGACGCGGGCTGAAATTTTGAGAAATTCGGCACGGGATAGAGATTTTTGTTGGTTAACTAACGTCGAAGATCCTATCACCTACCAGGCAGGGGGAATCCAGCGGCAGCAGCAGCTGCTTCCTGCTGTTGCTGAGCCTGTTGCTGAGCGGCCTGCTGCTGTCCCGGATGTAGGTGCAAGTGAGTGTGCGCGTGCGTATGCGCGTGAGTGTGAGCGTGATACTCGGGCGAGATGCCAGCCATCTGCAACCGGACCATCGGGTCAGCAGCCAGAGCCAGCCGCTCGTCCAGCTGGCCGTGATGGTGAGCTGGATGACCGCCCCCTCCCCCTGCTGGCCCCCCGCCGGCTGCCGTCGGTATCCCTAAACCCGACAGCGCCTCCGTGAAATAACCCTACTCACTGGTTTTATGGGGGTGGAAATAAGGGAGCTCGGAAATTTCAACTCATCGTCATATTTCCAATATTCATCATCAATTTCTGATCCAATTCCGTGTGTTTATCAGAATTCGATACAAGGGGTGGGTATTTCATTTACAGATACTTCAAGGAAACACATTTCTTTGAGACTTAATTGGTAACTCGATGACGCCTTAGGAGTTAGTTTCCCTTCAACTGCGACATGTCGGTTTCAAATAACATCACAAGGCCCACGTTATCAACAAGCGGGATCTCTACAAAGCTGAATATGTAACAAGACAGGTAAAAAAGACTTTTCACAAGAGTTTATAACATATATGCGTAAACATTTACAGATTTGAGCTTCAATTATCAACAAAGTATTCTTCCAATGACTACTAAGCTGCAACATTTTTGGCTAAGAATACGAGTAAAGATAATTCTCAATAATGTATCGATTGCTTCGATTGAAACGACGTGAGTCAAGGTAACGGTAGCAGGTATAATAAAATATTAATCCCCATGAAAAACGTAATTTGGATGTTATTTCACTGCTTGAAACCTAAAACCTTATCCACTACACATGTAGAAGACTATTGTACTACTGCTACTGGAAATTATCATGTATCTACATCACATCCAAGGGGGTATATACATCTCAAGAGGATATGTTTTACAAAGAGCGTGTCCAAAGTGAATGTGGTAATAACGAAGTATGATAACACGTAAAATCTTCGGAAATTTCACTGCAAAATATTCCTTTGCGGCACATGAGTTTTCCAAACACGATTTCTAACGAGATATTTATATCCCCTGGACTAATTCTTCAACAACAGCAAATCAATTTCAAAACTCAGTGTCTTTTTTTAGCAAAAGTAACTTATCGATTGCATTGCATTTTTTCATGAACTTTACTGAGATTCAGAAGCGAAGTTATGTAGACTTTAATGAGAATCAATCATGGACACACGTCTCTGATTGAACATTAGCGCTACAAAACGTTGCAAGATACCGTTTCTGCCACTTCAAAGAGCCACTGAGTTAGAAACAGAATGATAAGAACAATGTTTCGTACCTAATCGTTCTAGACGTTCCCTCTCCAATTGGCTAGGACCTGGAGGAGCGCCGTAGAGACTGAACTGATGCAATGCTTGGGGAGGACCGGAAGGACCGGGACCAGCGAGACCAGCAGCAGCGGCGTATCGTCGATGCATTTCCAGCCAGTGCGGATCCACACTACCAGGTATGGACCTGGGGCCTCCCTTGAGCAGTTCCTCCTTGAACCTGTCGTTTAGTTCGCGATCTCTAAGCTCCCTGATTTCCCGCTCTCTTTTTTCCCGCTCCAGATGTTCCAATTCGAGGCGCTCCCTCGCTACCGGACCATACATGTAGTGCAGCATCGGATCAGGTGGACCAGGATGCCTCGCAGGGGAAAATGCAGCGTGAGGTCTCGCGTATTCGGACAACTGCCTAAGCGCTGGGGTGTCAACGTAAGATCCTGGCCTAGCCGCGTAGCGGTCGTAAGGAGATACAACAGGTTCTAGAGGCCCTCGACTTGGTGGCTTGCAAGGTTCCGGTTGTTTTTCGGGAGTTGACATTTTTCTAACCTGTTGAGCGGCTGCTCTATCTCGCTCCCTCTCCGCCTCACGTTCCCTCTCCTTCCTTGTTCTCTCTTCACGTTTTCTCGCCAGTTTTGAATCCGGTACCGGTTTGAATGTAAGATCAGTCCTAGTGCAAGAATTATTCTCACCGCGATTCCAATGCCGGAGAAAAATGGCTGACTGAGATCTGTGACACTCGGAATCCTCCATCTGCGGCTCCGGTGACGGACCCCGAGGACTTGGAGGCTCCTCAGGCTCAGGTTCCACCATTTCTGGCTCAGGTTTCGGCTCCGGCGGAATAGGAGGCTGCAACTGAGGCGGTCGATGATGATGGTGGACAGAGCTGCTGGACGTTAAACAGGCCGACACAAGAGCGGGCTTCCGTTGGGCATTGTGAGAGCTGTGCGAAGATTGGCTATGCGAATGACTGTGCGAACTGTGTGAGGATATAGTCAGAAGTTTGTCGTGATGCAACGTCGTTGCCTGATGCATACTGGACGAGTGATGATGTGTGGCGATCAAATTATCACCCTCGTCTCTAGTAACACTGGAGCTAGTGCTGGAGTGATGAGCAGTCATCATCGTCGTGCTCTCTTGGCTTCTTTGTGGAGAAGGGGGCGGAATAGCATGAGGAACTGGGCCGTAAGGATAGGCAGGGAATGGGGGATACGATCCGACAGGTGGATAACCGGGGTAAGCCATTCCGCCGTGATGGTAGGGATGCATTGCTGCTAACAACGAGTGATGAATGAACGGGTGGTGAGGATGGAATGGGTGAGCCATGTGCGGACTCGGCTGCTGCGAGGGGTGCATCACTGGCTGCGGAATGGACGTCGGTGGCGGTGGCAAACTCGGAGTTGGGGAAGCAGCAACTGACTGAATCTGAGCAACCTGTTGGCTATTTTGCACCAAAGGATGTTTGCTGGGCGTCGGGGGCTTGCTCGAGCTATCGGGATCCTTCTTGATGTTTTCCAAACTTGGGCCAGGGAATCCAGTTTGAAATCCAGGGACTTTCACCTCTTTCAAGCTCTGCAACGGGTCAGGTTCAGGAGGAATAATTTCCTGCTTTATCTTCAAATTCTGTGGTTCCATAGGGGGCGTGGGTACCAATGAATAAGGTGCGATGGTCGGAGGCTTCTCCAAGGGCATCATACTCTGGGGCGGAGGAATCGGCTGGAACAAATTCTGAGGCTCGGTTCTATCCAGTTCTCCGTTTCCGTCTTGCCGCTGTTCCTGTAGCCTGTCCGACATTCTGTCGTGCATTCTGCTGTCTCTGTGTCTCTCCTGTGGCATTCTATCCTCGGCTATTCTCTCCGGCATTCTGATGTCAGGAGGTAAAACAGGCAGGCCTAAGGGCTGCGGCGAATTCGATAGTTGCGGTATCTGCGAGATGTTGGTGGAGAGGTTTTGGGGTATGCTAAGATTAAGCGAGGACGCAGACATGTTCTGCTGTATTCCGTGGGGATTCCCCATACTCGAAGGGCCAACCATGTTCTGTGGGTTTCCCATATTTTGAGCTAAATTTGACGATACGTGCAGATTTTGGGATAAATTCTGTGGTACGTTTTGGCTAGCCGGTATATTTGGCAGGGGATGCTGCATATTTAGGGGCATGACTTGCGGAGGTTGAGGGGGTACCTGAAGAGTCTGCAAGTTCGGGGCACAATTCTGGCCGCTCACCATACCAGGTTGTGATAAATTTCGTATACAGGGACCGATGTCACCGATGTTGTTCATTGGCTGCTGGTTGCCGGCATTCATGGGCTGAATCATTTCCTTGGAATCTTCGACGACCGGGGACATGTTTCTCTCCATATGAGGAAGGACCTCAACCAATTTCAAAGGCTGGTTCATCATCATCGGCATTTCTTCCAACTGTTCTTTGGTCTCTGGCAATTCTTCTATGATCGGTTGTTTTTCTATGGCGTGAATAACCGGAACCGATATCGGCAAACTTTGAATGGGTGGTGGAACCGGCGTTGAAACTGGAGTTGGCTCCAGCGCTTCTTCCGGCGTGGTTAAAACAGGACTGGGAGGTTCGTCGACTTGGACAGCAACCGGGACCGAATGATTATCGTTCGTTTCACCCTCGGTCTCCCGCTCGGGTTCATCCATCAACGAGTTACTGTCCGTAGTAAGAGATTCGGATGGACTTTCCGGCCTCTCGCCACGCTTGCGCTTTTGCAATTCCTTGTCCTCCTCAGGATCGTCGGCTTGTGAACGCTTCTGTCCCTTTCTCGGTGTCTCTGATTTGCCAGATGATTTCTTCTTTGTCTTATCCGGAGTCTGTTGCTGCTGTTGCTGTTTCTCCTGATCAGGCGTATCGGTTCCACCGGCTCTCCTTGGTCGTGCGGGTCTCGGCGTTTCTTTGGCCTTATTGCGAGTTCTCATCCTGCCTGGACTGTCGGGAGATTCGGCCGGCACTGGGCGAAAGAGGTACGGAGGAGCGGGTGGAAGTTCTCCGGTTTTCTTCATATGCGCGCGACATTCGGCGCAAAGTAACAGCCTGTCCTTACCAGCGATCTGGTAGTCTTTTGAATTGGTCGAAAAGCAGTGTTGACAGGATTGCGCAGTCCCGTTTGTATTCGTGTCCCTGGAATCGCTATCCTCTTCCGAATTATCATCTTCCGTAACTGAACTGACTTCGCCACCTGGATTATTGCTAGCTGGCGTGCCGACAGGTGCTATTTCTGGTTCGGATGCTGGCTCCTTGGGGTTTGGCGCCACGGGAGAAGTGTCCTTTGTTGGGGTTGGTATCTCCTCCTTGGGAGTACCAGCCCGAGAGTTACGAGTGTTTCGAATTCTGCGCAATGAACCTTGCCTGCGTCGTCTGTGGGGTCGGTTATTATTCGCGCCAGGCGTCTTCTTCCACAGGTAGTAGAACTCGACTAGTTCAGGCTAAACGGAGCAAAAAATTCCCAACATAAACCAGTTTCCCCCTCTTTTTTTTCTTCTTTTAACCAACTATTGTACGCGTCTCAAGATATTAGTTCACATTCATAATCACCGTATCTTTGTGAGGCAGTAAATCCTTCCTGATGCGAAAGAAATTCTTTCCAAACTGACGAAGACCCTTTACGAAACGTTTCTGAAACGGAGAACATTACATTATTTATTAAGTATCGACCTTCGATTATTCTGTTCTACGTAATCACCCCTCGACAATATACTCACAGTTTCTTCTTCGGACCACTTTTTGTCAATCCCTTTGGGTACGGGACATTTGACTAGTGCTTGAAGTGCCCTGCCAGGGTCGTAGCCAGAGTCATGTAAAATGTCCAGAGCGTTGATCGTAGTGTCGTCTCGCGAGGCAGCTACACAACCGTCATCGGGAGATCCGCCGTCACACATTCCTGCAAAGGCAGCCATAGATCGGGCAGCTCTTAAGTACATCAACAGATCTCCGTCCAAAGCCATGGCCGGGACCCATCGTAGTTCCTCACGTTCTTTGGAGAACTCAGGATCCGGATGAAGATCTCCAGGAGGGATGCCCGGCCTGTACTCAGGCAACCGGGCCTGGCAAGAAACCAACTCCTGTACCCAAAATTCAGGGTAGCGCGCGGTTAGCACCACTGCCAAAGCGAGTTAGTCATGCACACATGTATACCGGCTTGCTTATTCAAAGTGCTAAGTTGAATTTCATAAGGCATAAATAGCTCAACAGAATTCGGTGAAACTTTGCTAAGTTGAAGTTCCTTTTTATTCAGCCGACACAAGTTTACTTGCATTGTTCTATTGTTAGTGCGATGAGAAAGCGATTGTGTTGTTAAAAAAAAACTTTGTTATTGCCGCTGACTTATACTCAATTATTATCTTTTGTACATTCATTAGTTATTAGATGTTATGCGTGAATTATATTAATTATATTTGCAGGGTAGCTATGAAGCAGTGAGGTTTTTCCAAAGAATCGGGCAAACCTGGTGGGATGGACCGACCCGAATCTCGCCTTGGGTACCAGCAGACATCTCCCCCTCCTCCAAAGCTCCACCGTCTTTCTCCAGTGTTTTAACCACTGTCAGTCTCCAAGTCTCAGTAAAGTGCTACCTTCCACCCCTAGGAATTAGTCAGGCGTATAATACATTTGGCACAATATTTTTGTGTGTAATATTAAACAATATAAATCTGTACGCGATCAGTTTTGCCATTTATTGATAACAGACGATATATAAAGAGAGATCAAACTATGTATGTCTTGAATTTGAAATCAAACATGACAACCAACATGTATGGAAATGAAGAAGTTTCAACAACGGTGATATTCTGATTTGACAGGTTTTGAGTCAACTTCAACGCGTCGATGAAAAATCACATATTGATGATAAGACTTGATTTTCTTACAAGGAGTAAATTATATTTGTTACTCGAATAGTTAGAAAGACTCAAAAGTTATTCTGAGAATTCGGCTAAAGGGAGTAGAATTTTAACACTACACATGCTCGACTACTACATTGTCGTGAAAATTAAATAATGAAATGGAAAGTTAGTATCAGGTTGACGCAATTAAACCAAAGCAAAGTGTTGGTTAATTTTACATCATGGTTGACGAGAAATATATTTCGCATTTCTATCCCAATGCATTTTGAATAGCTTATTCCATATGTAATCTTAACAAGGGCTCTGAATAGCTATAAAACAGAGTGACTGATAATTTGATGACTTCTTTTAAGCCTGGAAGTAAATTCTATTCAGATAAAACAACAATGAACAACAAATCTGACAGTTGGTCTAATGAGAAAGGATTTTGCGAGATTTGAGACGGTTCATCAAAGGTTGCAAAGTGAGCAATTTCCAACTCATGTTCAGTAATTAACTCTGCAAGTAATTGAGAAAGGGTAACAACAAAGCTTTATGATTAAAGGTTTGCAATTTCTTCTATTGGCGTGCTGTGAATAGCAATATGTGAAAGGTATCTATGGTATTTGCATAACAATTAGTAATTTGTAAAAGGGTATGAGAAGAATTTCTGGATCTACATACCTCTAGTAGCCATGCCAATGCGTCATTTGCGAGGATCAGCGGAGTGTCACGGATTCATTTAATTGCGCAACTATTAGACGAGTAGTATCAGCGAACAATGAAGGATTAGGAAACCCTCCTAAGGTAGATTTATCTCAATGAGTTATTGTGGAGGAAAAAACGGTAAACGTTGACCTAGGTGAGAGCAAAGATGGAATTTGTTCAACTGCGTTGTAAAATAATGATAGCAAAAATTGTAATAACAATCATGATGATGATGATGATGATGATGATGATGTTAATGATGATAATGATAATAATAATAAGAGAATATTAGGGGAATTCAAAAGGGAAAAGTGATGCATGTACCTATGACACCATATATCGCATGAGAAATTACGGATAACTTTAGCCGAAACTTAAATTGTCTTGGCGTTATCTAACCGAGCGTGATATGGGGGTATTTATTCGTTGTGTGATGTTTTTTTTTTTTTTGTCTCTCTAATTCCATGCATTTTCAGTCAGTTAATCGATTGAATAGGGAATAAAATCGATGAAATATGCGTAAAAATAGATGTGTGTATGTAGTAAGTATAGATATGTGTAGTAAAACTTGTGGGAGAGGAGGTAACGCTCGGCACTTACCACGCTCCCGACGCCTAGCATCCTTCCAACGTTACGTATAAACTTGCCCGCCCATTCGTTAATTTATGTGTCAGAGTGGCTACGTTAATGTTAACACAACTCCGGGCACATTATTGTTTACCAGTCGCGAATATCAGGCTTTTCGAATATTACACACTACCCATAACACCCAGGCGCGGCCATATTGTCTTCAATTTTTTTCTCTCCCACTTTTTTTCTGGTCTCTCCGCTCGTTCTTTTTTCTCGCTCTCTTGCTCCTACTCCCTTTCGTTCACTCGCTCTCGCTCTCTGTTTTATTTCATTTTGATACAGTCAATCAAGATGTCAATCCCCCATTGTCGTCGTCACGAAATATCAACCACCGATAGAAACGCAACTGCTGTTGCCGGGTACAGCCAGCCCCCTGACACATGCTGCTAAAAGTGGTTCGCAAAATGTCCCTCGATTTTGCCGCCAATCTCCACCACTGGTGGCGCTAGTAGTTGTCTGAAAAGCTTGCGCGCGATCAGCGAGCGAGCGAGCGTGTCAAAAGTCTACTAGCGCCACATAGAGGAACTAAAAAAAGGGGGACAAAACGCGTACAATTTTTTAGTATACGAGCAGTAGTGAGTGTCAGGGGGCTGGGTACAGCTGGTTCAAACAAGGGTTTCCCTACGTAGAATTGTTAGCTCGCGATTCGGGTGAATGTGTTAATGAAACACGATATAACATAAAGAAATAAATAATCTGTACAAACAACGAGGACGAAAATATTGCCACTCAATCGCACTCAATCAATAAGTTTTCGAAATTCCGTGAGGTACTTTGATTCGTCTAACTATATTTTCACCACCGGATCGCTGGTCTGTGTCGTTACTCGTTAGTATACGCGACGTTGTCGATGATTGAATTTCGGAAACCATTCTAGTTCATGGTTTTTCCGTGTTGGCGCGAGCCTCTATATTCTACAAAAATGGCGTCGCGTCAGATAGCCAAGAAACTCGGGATGGTGCAGAGGATTATATCGCTGGCTAGTGATGTTTGGTAATCAAAATCGTTGTTTACTACGACTATAAAAATGAATCGTTACACAAACCTAACAAGCAGCAGTGTGGTGACAGATATCAGTGATTTCGCGCTGAATTAGATATGTGTGTGTCGAACATAAGTCGTGCTACCTTTCAGTGATCGGATGAAGAAGTGTAGGTAATTGTGGGTGGGCAGGCTGGTGAGATCTTTTCAGGATTAAAATATCGGAGAAGACCAAGCTATACACACGTACCTTCGATGGAGTTGAGGGTAGCGCTGATCTCGCTCGCTTTGTTGACGTTCGTCGGCCAAGGTAATTCAATCGCTGAATCAAATTTAATATATGTTCGACGTACGTTTATTCCATTACAGCGTTGCGTTCGAATTTCATACAAAATTCGCGCTAATTAAGTCGATTCGCTAATCATCAATCAAATCGCTCCCCACTTCGCCTGTTTTCTTCTATTTTTTCGTCGATTGAGAATATTACAATCGCAAATAAAACTTCTGGTTATTCCTAACGTAATCTAGAATCTCAAGATTTTATTATCGTATTCTGTAATAATGATTTGTAATATGATTGAAAAAGGCAGCAAATAGAACGTACAAATATCAGTTTACATACGGAAGTTGTAATACATAGTATCTACGCATGCATACATACGGTTTCGCATGTACAACTTGCGTGTCGATTTTCGCAACGCGAATTTTCTCCTGGGTATAATCATCTAGTGAAAATATACCTGATGATACAACGCGTATGAATTGATTGTATTTTCTGCTCAAAGATCGGTCGGAGAGAGAATCTTCTAATTATCAATATATTTATTTTTTTTCCAACAATTTTTTTCTCAAAAACTTCTAAAGCGTTCCTGCTGCGCGCGCACGCGTATGCGTGTGTGTTACTCCTCTTGTTTGACATAACAGCTGCCTCAAATTTACGCTCGGTATCTACATGTATACATCCTTAGGCATGAATTTCCATACATGCAATCTTGTTTGCCCGGGTAAATATTTACCCTGAGAGTACACGGAGCATGGAGCGGAAAAGAGACATATACAGGTGTAATAAGCCTCGAGAGAATCTTGGAAAATATCTTCTAAACGCCTCTCTGCCAGTCGACTATTTTTCCCCTGACATACCTGCAAACGTTTTCCATTATTATGGCATCTAATATCCACTGTTTAAAATGTACAATTGAAACGCGGAAGCTTCGAGTCGTTATCATCATACTGTCTGTCCGCCAGCTAGAACCTGTTCAAATTTCGAATTAATGCAAATATCAGCAAATCACAAAGAGAGTATGTGAAGCAGATGAACCAGGATGACCAGGATGACCAGGATGATCGCTTCCGCGCATATTCGTGAAACAGAAGAAGGGAGTCGGTGGGTCGTTCGGGGGTATAGCAGTATAAAATGCACGTATAAATAGGGCCGTGAGTGTTCGGGAGAGAGAGAGAGAGAAAGTTATCAAGTTGCGTATAGGCCAGGGAGGAGGAGGATGGCGGAAGATCTCGTGCAGGGTTGCCAATCGCCCGGCACTCTTTTCTTCTCTTCGTTGCACCCTCGTGAAGTACGTTGGGATTGGCTAGTAGCTATACTGTAATTTTGATCCCCCCATAGTTCAATTCCATTCGAGGCTACAAACTATCGTCGTCGGCGTCGTCGTTGTGTCTCCATTGTGCGCCAATAGAGAAATAATTGCTTCGCTTTAATAAGAAGATTTGTCCCGTCGCGTCGGGTCGGGTGGAAAGGGAGAGATGAACTACGGCAACAATCCGACTCTCTCTCTCTTCATACTGAAGCTATAGGAACACTATCATAACGAGTCATGCTGAGGAAAATGAGTTATTTCGCGATTTAGGGAATTGTCCGAAATTCAGTAAACCGTTACAGAAAGACATACACTCATATTTCGACATCTTAGTTCCTTAAAAATCATTGTAAAATTAAGAAAAGAGTGGTTTTTTTCCCAATTTTTCATAACGCTGACGTTACTAACTTTAACCTCGTACTCTCTCGAATTGTTCTATCGTCGTAGATGGTGACAAATTGTTATATACAATATTATTCTAACGATACGTGAGAAACGGGAGAAATTTAACGAAGAATCCTCATCGCGATGGAACGTTTGATACGAATTTATGATTTTAAGTGTATTGTATAAAATTATGAGGCGGTGCGCGGTTTTTCTCCATTTCTTCTGAGAATCATGGTCGTCGCCAGCGAGCTCGTCTTTTTCTTTTTTTTTTTTTTATTATGCCCCTTCTAGTTTTACATCGCACGAGATACCCGTTGTTCATGCTATTGTTCTGGCTGTGTATTAGTAAAATCCTCATTCTCACAAAACAACAACACAACGCAACGCGCCAGGTGTACGAAAACACTCGAGAGATGTTCGAGCGTAGGTATAATAATAAGGTGTATGTACAGCAGCGGTGAAGGTTTTAAATTTCATCCTTGATGTCCGCTTTCTTGGTTGTCGGAGAAGAGGAAGAACAAGAAGGAAGAAAGGCGATCTAGTTACTGCGGGATTGACAATTTAATTACACGTAGCGTCTATATTACCCGAATGTAACGCTGATCCGACGGGCGGAGGATCGAAGGAATTACGATTTTTCTAATTATTCACACGGTTAATAAACTGTTAACGCGCGTTGCTCTGGGTTTTAATCCTTTGACTCACACATTGTTGTTCCGAAACAACTTTTATAACAATATATTATTTTTCAAGTACTCAGGGTGACTGATTACAAATCTGAAATCAGTTTTGGAAAATTGAAGACGGCTGATCCAGCACGGTCAAGAAAATCATCCAAATCTGGACCCAATATGACAGATAAAATTTAAAATGTCATCGGATATTGACGAAAAACTGTATGAATGGGTTTTCGGGGTTACTGTTTACGAATCTGAGATCCGATCTTGAAAATTTAAGGTGACGGATCCAACATGTAGAACACAAGTTTGGAAAATTAATTAAATTTCGATAGCAATCTAAGTAAAGGAGTTGGGTCGCTTATAACGAGAATTCGAAGTCTAATTATAAAAATTGAAATAGCGGATCCAAATAGTTGCCATGAATTTTCAAAATTTATCCACTCCATGACCTGAATTTAACAAATTCGGTCTACCGTATTGGATACGCCGTTGTGAATTTTCGAAATCTTCTTGCTTAGATTCATAATCAGCGACCTCAAAAACCCGTTTAACATATTTTAGTCCGGGTTCGTTCGAATTTGAACTTTTAGTCCACCATATTGGATGCGCCATCTTAAGTTTCGACAATTTAACCTGAGATTCACAACCAGGGACCCAAAAACCTCTACATGCAATTTATTGTCTTGATTTGATGAAATTTGAAATACTCTTCCGACATTTTGGATCCGCCACGTTGAATATCCAAAATCTGTCTTCAGATTATGATTCAGTGACCTCAAAATCACATAATCTATATGCTTTCAAGGAAAATTTTCTTGCAAATGAATTATTTCTGCAATTTTCACGTTTTTTCAATCAATTTGGTTATAACAACAATAAAATACGATACATCGGAATAATTACTCTTGAGTCTTTAAGGCATATTAGAATAGTCTCAGAAATAGCAAAAGACCGCATGAAGTCGTTGAAGAGTTTGCTAAATATTTAAAAAATGGATACGAAATAGGTGGTAAAAATACCTAGCACTATGAACTCAAAGGGTTAATTAAACACCGCACACGGAATTACATTATGTCGTCTATAGTATAGGTCGGGAATATTACATATTTGCACGTATATGTTACGCAAATATAGACATACAATGAACGTGTAGGAGAGAATAGGAATTTAGTAAAAGTATAAAAACTCCTCGTCGTCGTCGTGCTACTCGTGGTTTACAGACCGTGACGCTAAGATCGTTGCTGCTTGCACTAGAATATCTAAGAAAGGTGGCTTTTGCACGTTGTACAGGAATCTGTAACCTCCATTACAAGCTAGAAGCAAGTGAGAGGACAGATTTTCTGATCTAAATTGCATCTGTCGATTTCTGTATATTGATTCTACACGAGTATACATAGTTGTATTTATATTATACATGTATTGTGCACTATATGCCGAATTTACTTCGGAAGAATGCAGCACGTGTACATATATTGTATACTGTATACATAATGTGTAGGATGCGACAACCTGCGCCTACGTATTTTCAAACAACAGTTGCCGATGAGTTATTCGACTAGTAAGTCAAGGAAGAAAAAACTAGGACATGGCAAAAATGCAAATATACTCGCCGAAAAAATTACCCCCTCATTTTTGATTGTGAAAAACTCCAGCTTCAAATTACTGTAACTGTGTAATTTAGTCTTTATGCATTTTTTCTCGAGTAATCCTATCTTGTAAATTTGGTAAAGTGACCCTTCGACTTGACCTCAAGATATTTATTTTGCCGCATGGAGTTTTCCCTTGAAAATGGTTCTTTTAAAACTATGCCTGTGACTTTTTCTCGTAAAGAAATCTAATGTCAAAAGAAATAGCGTCCGAAATACTTTGATTCTACGTATCAAGTGAAAAAACCATTGTACAGAAATTTAAAAGAAAGGAGATAGAACCGCTAAATGCCGCCTTTCTGAATCTCGATCAAAAATTATCCTTAACGTCACTCGCAAACTTGACAACTTTACAAAGATGACCTTTAAAATTCGGTTATCGAAAATTAAACTTTACCGCGACACAGTTTCCGTAAAAATGGGGCGATCGTCTTTCGAAGAATAAAGATTTCTGAGAATAGGTAAATTTGAACAACTGGTGAATTTGAAAAATTAACGACGGAGCCAGGAATCGAACCTGGAATCTAGCGATGCTTTACCGGAAACTTACTCCACTAGACCACCTAGCCGCCCTGACTCTGTTGTCTTTAATTTCTCTCATAACCAGCGAGTTCAAATTTGTTTTCATGTGCCCGATTTGTATGAGTACGCAGAGAAGAAATTCTTACTCAATAAAGATTTCTCTTCGAAAGCCTGTTGTGTTTACATTTTCCCTACATTCTGCAACACCAAAGATGTTGAAGTTCAAACGAAAGACAGCTTGGTTGCACCCTTACCTCCGACATTAACATTACTCCAGTTTTTTCACTTCTTACGTAGGATTAAAGTTTTTCAGATATGATATGGAATAACTTTGCAAAAAAAAAAAAAAGCGAGACAACAGTGAAAAAAACGAAAACCTTTGGAAGGGAAAACTCTAAACTAGAAAATGGATATCTTGGAAATGTATCAAAAAATTCAGTTCATCCCGTAAGACTGCAATGCGCTAAGTCGAAGGTTCACTTTACAAATTTGACATGAGCGGCCTAAAGATAGGATTACTCAAGAGAAAATGCGTATGTAGAATAAATCTGGAAAACATGGAGTTCGCAGCCAAGATGTTCAGCTTCTCAATCGTTTTCGGTTCAACTTTCTACTCGCAATGTACGCAAAGTTACAGCGTCTCATATTTGGACCTTTTCCGGTCAAAATCTGAGCGAAGGAGGGCTGATAATATTTTCCGCGAGTGTATATATATCCGTGTATGTACGCGCAATTAGAAGACAGATAAACATTAATCAAGTATTGTATCTAATAAGAGTTAGTTTGAAACTTAGTAGCCGCGTATGTAACAACATATGGGGTATTCCATGTCAAATTTACCCCTTTTTTCCCCTAGCCGTTACTGATTCGTTCCGCGATTTTTTATACGATTCTACCATCTAAAAAAGGCACTCCTGAATGTTTTCAAATTTTTTTCGCTAACCTTTTTTCTCTAAATATTATGCAAACCCATTTCGAAAACGGTCTTTTTTAAAAATTTGAAAAAATTCTGAAAAATCTAGTTTCTCATTCCGATCATACCGACACCTGGCCGATGATGGGCGGATTTTTTCTTCTATTTTTTTTTAGCACTTTAAACATTTTCAACAAACGAAACACCATCTTGAAACGTTATGAAAAATCTTCAAAAAGTCTCAAAAATCGAGTCTTTCATTTGAAGTCGGTATGATCGGAATGAGAAACTAGATTTTACAGAATTTTTTCAAATTTTTAAAAAAGACCGTTTTCGAAATGGGTTTGAATAATATTAAAAAAAAAAGCTAGCGAAAAAAATTTGAAAAAATTCAGGAGCGCCTTTTTTATATGGTAGAATCGTATAAAAAATCACGGAACGAATCAAAAATGGTGAGGGAAAAAAGGGGTAAATTTGACATGGAATGCCCCATATGCAAGTTAAAACGCGCTTAGCATACGTATCTTCCTACGCTCCGTAGTATAGTTCGTTTCGATTACCAGATTTCTCAATTCCTCATACTATATATCTATATGCTTTGGCACGAGGTTGCTGCATTTTTTAACTTCTCGGCAGGGTAACGGATTATTTATTATAATCCTGCATTAGCAACAACAACAGTAACGACACGAGAGATGCGTACATACCTGTAACGTCTGTGCATCAATCCGTATACCGCACATAGATGCCTGTCCAATACGTGTCTTATAGCTGTTAAGGGGAAAGTTTCTCCGCGTATACCTAGGTATACTAAAATGCTTACCAATGTCGATTTATAATTTGCGTGGGCGCTAATGCTTCAGGGTGTGGTCTGCTCGCTGCTGCTGCTCTTGTGACTCTCTTCGCCTCCTTGTAGCAGCTTTAGTATTTAGTATTCAAGATTTTAAACGCTCGCGACATTCGAGGGAGAAAGAGAAAAAGAGAGAGACAGAAGGAGACGACGGGTCCTTAACTGATCTCATCTCGGCACGCGATATAATAGAAGTGGTACTATAATTGGTGAAGAAATGTTGAAACGCGTGAATGAATGATTGATTGAATGAATAGTTGTGTATACTGAGGTGGTAAAAAAAATCGACTTACTGTTTTTTTTTTCAAACTGACACTCATATTAGTTGTAGTAATAGGAAATAAGACGCCTGTTATAATTTGTGCACTTAATGTAATATTTGGTGCTACCTGAACGCAATTTTCCATTTTCCGTTTAATTAACACGCAAAAATATTTTTCGTTGTTTTTGAATTTTGTAGTCCAGTAACAAGGCAATGTACATAAATGTACGATGCATATTTTCTATAGGGCACTCAATGCTCTACAGAAAAGGTCTGTTATAATTTTTTGATAACTCAACTCTTTCAAAAGTTATTCATGATTAAAGTTGAAATCATGTAAGTATTCACTTTTTTGCGAGATTAATAGCGAAAATAGTAGACTTATCACAACATATGTGTACATATGTTTGCTAGATTTGTGATTTTTTTCATAATTTTTGGACTTAAATTGGAATTAAAATTTAACGCGAAAAAACTGAAAATCGCGTGTTTTTTTTTTTGCGACAACTCTGAGCAAAATGGAGTTAGAAGGCTAAAATTTGGTATGGGTCAATCATTCGTCAATAGAAAACAGAAGGTCACTTGCAGAATCCATTCTGAGCAGGGGTACTTTTGGCATGCTTACCCGGCTATGCCCTTTGTCAGCCCTTAGACGTATATTTCTTCCGCCAGTATAAAATATTTGATAAGCGTATAACTGATTACATGAGAGCCAGAAATAGTTATGAAGAAGTAGCAGTCCGTTTTAGAAATCGAATATTCATAATGAGGAAACATTCCGCAATTTATAATCAATTGTGTGCACCTCGTTTCCGTCCGATACTCCTACATGCATGCAAAGCTGCTGGATATGAGATAGGAGAGGATGTCGATACGCTTGAAAACGTATTGGAAATTTGCTTAACATTGCAACGAGGTATAAGCGATATTGCTGATTGCGAAGAGTATCCTCTTATCAATTGTGCTTGGTGTTCGTGTTCCTTATGCGGTCAACACTGAATAGGTCTTGAGTGTGAACCACACGTTCATATATCAAATACGTGGAAACTGTAAATAATTGATAACTGTGATGATTAAAATTTTCAGTTGTGAAGATCATAAAAGTAAAACTTAACTTTTATTAATAAACTTTGAGAATGAACAGTCTTTGTTACTTTGGCTGATTTCGTAAATATACTCTCCAAAACTCTAAAAACCACTCCCTGCGTTCTATTATACTGTTATTCTAATTCAACGATACGTAAACATCATTTTTGTTTGTCTTCTGTGACTAATTAATTTCCTAATATCTCTGTCTACTTCATCGAAATACTGGTGGTTGCCTATGCAGTATAATAAGAAATATTTAGGACAAGATCAATGTTTCACCGTAAACTGTGCAATATCATGGTCAAACAATAATTTTCAACACTCTGAAAGTTAAACACATTTTGATTACACAATTCCGAAGTGGTAGAAATGAAGAAAAAAAAAAGACAAACAAAATTTAAAAATTCATATTTCTTGGAAATATAAATTTGCAAGCAAACGGTCTTAGGGTTTTCTTATTGGGACCTCCGACCGCCAAAAAAAATATATATATGACCAAAATCCCTGTTGGGTCAATGAGAAGCATTCCTTGTAAGAAGGGGCAAATGAAAATAAAGATATGGAAAATACTGGCAAACGAAGGACAATCGATGGCAAAAAGAAAATTTCGATTCGGCATGTCTTGGGGGGGCTAAATTGGCGAAGGTGCCCCCCCTCCCCGCGCTCCAATTTTCCAAAACGGAAGACTGATATAAGTTATAAGGAGCGAACGAAAATAAAGGTATAGCAAACGGAGTGAAATCGATGGCTCAAAATTTTGTTGATTTGTTATATATTGGGGGGCTAAGTTCACTTCGGTGTCTTTTCCTCTTCCTACAACTATTAAACGTGTGACTTTGAACAAAACAAATATTCAATTTTTTTGGACCACCCTAGTGTATACACATATTATGTATACGCGTGACTTCAGTTGTTTATTCAAACCTTTTTATCATTCCAAATTCTTGCGAGACGTTTTGGAATTTCGTTCAGTTCCTTACATTCTTCTAAGTGACCTGCAATCATTTCGTGATCATTACGCAACATTCGTGACCTGATAATGAACGTAACAACGTACGCACGTAAATTATAATGTGTGCTTTCCGAGAATCTGGTCATTATGCGAACTGTTGATTGTATGTAAATACGAGGGAAAAAATCTGCAACGATTATAATATCTTGTCCATATAATGTCCGCGTTACATACGATATTAGTTACACAATGCAGATTATTATTTTGATATTTGTTGAAATTTAAATAGGCGATTTTTAACACCTACTGAATAAGAACAAAACACGCCATTTCGCAATGAATGACGTGCACGTTGGAAAATGGCGAACCATTTCTCGACTAGTGAGTAAAAACAGTTTTTGCCCATTGGTGGAAAAATTGTTGGTCATTTCCCAACTCGGGCCTCAGTCATTGAGAAATAGCGTGTTTTGTTTATTTTCAGTAGGCGGCCAAAATCGCCTAATTTTACATTTTTATTGTGAAAAATATCGTGTGCAAATCATATCAGGTTGAAGCTATAGTAATGTTAACGTAACGAAACCTCAGGAACAAAAGTCATCATTAATGGGCAATTTAAAAATGACTTTCAAGGAATTGGCTCTTCAAAAGTAAAGTATATTTTGTTTATAATGGTTTACAAAATCTCGGACATTCCTAAAAATGGAAAGTAGCGATTTTTCTCAACCCTACACCGGTTCTGTGGTTTTTCTTATTATTAATGTTACCGGTCCAACATGGATGATTTCGTCCTGGGCTCTTTTTCCCCCATTTAGGGCTTTTAAAAAATTTCCAAAAAGTGTAGACAATCAGTTTCAGTTGCATACTTCATATTCCAATAGTTTGCGTTACGAAATTTTCAACCATTTAATGAATAGAAATTGTTAAATAATTAAAAATTGCAAAGAGTGCTGACAAGTGAGAAAATCAGGGTGGATCATATCGTCCATGTTGCCTGCATCGTCAGAATAACGTGACTAACTTCATCCTCATTGCAAATCGTGGGCAACGACGATTCTGTGTGCGTACGATATTCGCATTCACTCAGAATCGTCATTTTTACCTACTTGTTGCACAAATATATACGATTTTCTTTAACTTCGATACATTCATTGTTTATGGTATTGTTATTATTATATACAGCGATTATTAAATGAGTGCTGGTAAAATTGGCGGAATTGCATAAAAAATCAAACAAAATTTTGGAAGCTCTAAAGCACGCCCTTAATACTGCTCGTAAAGGACGGTTTACAATGTCTGTAACCGTAACCGTAACGGCTTCAGTAGACCTTTCATTTTGCGTAGAAATTTCAAGACTCGTTTACAACTTCCATAAGGTATGACCTCGCTATTGGTTGCATCTACAACGAATAGCGTTTGAGCTTTTCTTTACGTGCAGAATAATATTTCTAACCTCAAACTCAAGTAAATTTTGCTAATTAATTACGGTTTTTAGTGTGAGCTCAATTTAAAATGAAACGAAAGCGTTCGTACGCAGTAGCAACTTTAGGGTTATTAACAGTGTTATATTTTCTGATAAAAAAAAGAAAAAAACAAAGGCGGAAACGGCGTTGATGGATTCGTCCTATGCTACTCGACAGAAAAGAAAAAGGACAATACAATAACCTATTCAAGTTTATTCAAAATCACGATCATGAACAATTTTTTAAGTATACAAGAATCACTATCGTCGCTTTCAATTACATCCATGAGCTTCTAGTATGCGTCTCCGTGCCATCTTATTTTTTTTCTTTGATAATTTTTTTATTTGACTGTACAACATCATACAAAAATTCCAATTTATATCAGATTTTGTATCTTGGTCGTTGCTCAAAAGTGCTGTACGGTTTTCAATGTAACTTTCACCGTTTCGATCGGATCTTCATTGTTGTTTTTTTTTACTTTTTTTTCCATTTCCTCCTTGTGGAGAATTCGTTAATGGGAACGATTTGTTAAATTTGTTATACAATGTTTTATATATAAATTTTATACATATATGTTTATATATAAACATACAAAATGAAGTAACCTTAAATACTTACTTGAAATATTGAACTCCCGGGCAATACGGAACCACGTATTGTTTTTTTTTACCCTATCTTTATAATCACCGCTACTTTTATCATATAAGTACGGGGCTTTTTCAACTAGTCCAATTAATTGCATATCGAAGCTTTCCATTGTTTTGCTTGCTGTCGTATCTTCAATGATTTATTTTTCCTTTCGTTTTGTGTGCTTGGGGGCGGGAAGATGGACGGATATAATCTGCATTCTGATTGGCTGTCCGTACAAACTTAAGTGCCAGCAGACAGCGTTGTAAACCATAGTACGGTTTTTCATATCCTTTAACTTTCTACTGAAGCGGTTACGTTTACGGTTACGGACATTGTAAACCGTGCTTAAGTCTCATGATAGAAATCTACGAGGCTGAAGTTAGTAATGTTAAATTATAGAAACGTTGAAACAAAAACCACTATTTTCCACCTTTAGAAAACCTGAAGAAGTTTAATTTACTAAATCTAAGTTTGTTGATGCTGTATTATGTAACAGCTTACTAAATTTCAAGCAATCCTAAAATCGCAAAATAACAACTTCTGCCAACGATGCATCGTTACAATAACGTTACAAACTTCATCCATCCTGATAAAAATCTACCTATTCTTTTTATTCTTCTTCTACTTCTTCTTATACATGCATAATTGACGAGGCGTGATTGAACAAATTAATTACCTCGTCTCGCCCCTGATCCTGCAGGCGAAAACATCACAGAAGGAATGCAGTAGAGTAACGGCGCATGTAGTGCTGCAGTATTATTATTACAGCAGCCCGCATGCGATAGGGTGGGTGTGCACCTTAAAAGATGGTTATTTTCGTTTAGATCGTGCGGTAGGTTGCGCCCATAGACTTATAAAGATAGACTGAGCGCTCCTATAAGAGGCACTGACAATTACATATAAAGGACAGAGATATACCGGGAGTACTGCTCTCTCTTTTCAATCGGCGTCATGATGGGAGACAACGGAGCAGTGGAAGTGGAACAGCTATAGATATAAGTGCATAATTTCGCTTCATTGTCCTCTACCGCCTCTATCCCCGCTACAAATATCATCAGAGAGAGAAAGGAGTACTCCCGGCATATCTCTGTCCTTTAAATGTTTGCTTCATGCGGCTCATAAGAGCGCTCAGTCTATCTTTATAACTCTATGGTTGCGCCGCGGCCGAGAAAGACATTCTCTCTCTGCTCTCCTTTTTACCTTCCGTCCCTCATCTCGTCTCATCTCGTCTCATCTCCTCTCATCTCATGACATCTCTCCTCTCCTCTCCTCGCTTCTCTACCTTCGTGTGCAGGCTCGTAAATCAAACAGCGTCATTACTGTTTATTTTCTTTCGGGTTTAGTCTAGATGCGGTGTTAACAAATTTCCTTCCTTTCTTCTTCCTCCCTTTCTTCTTCCTCCCTTGTTTCCTTTCTTCTTCCTTTCTTCCTTACTTTCTTTTCTCTTTAGAAGCTACAAATAACAAACGAACGCCTTGCAGGAGTGTGATTGAGAACATCCATTTGGACATACAGACAGATAGACGTCAACGAAAACGAATAAAGAAGGCGACGAAGAAAAAGATAACGGAATTTATAATGAAGAAAGTAGACTAAATCTATACCTGCATGACTACTAATGGTTTAAACACGTATTCGTATTCAGATAGCCGATCGTTGATTTTCATCTAGATCGGGAATTCCCACGGTGATAAATATATGTTCGGTAAATCCCCAAATGATGACGGGCGATTTTTAATCTCATTCGAAATGCGTAGGCGGTAATTGCTTAATGTATAATGAAAAATTGTTGCCGATTTGAGGAGAATGAAATAACGCTATACCATTAAGAGAAGAAGTTGGGAGGAGAAGTTGTGGTGAATTAATCGTTATTTCTGCTTAGTAGATTGAGACTTTTGTTATAATCTTGTGTCAATTAAACACGCACATTTATTTATTTTATTTTATTAAACATACACTAACATAGCCCTGAATGTATTACTTAATGCACTAGCGAGACAACATAAGTAAATCAATCAACAATTCATATTACAAAGTAAATCAATACACGTTTCTAAAGTATCTAATTAGTTCTGAGCATTTAACAAATTAAGCATATCAATAACTTAGATAATTTTTAAAATTATAAAAAACGCACCAAGCATTTTATTTATATGTAAAACATAGTTTGTAAGTAATAGTTCATAACCTTTACCAATTCTACAAACTGGTAACTGCGTTTTACCTTGGCAGGGTTCGCTTTGTCTTTGTAACCAAGTACTCTTCTGGGTAAATAAATAAAGAAACAAAGTCAAGTACATCAATATTAATGTTAAAATATACCAAACTTCTATTTTTATTAATTACTAAATTATCCTGTATATCGGACTTCTAGGATCAATGTTATTATTACATCTTGGTCAGTAAGAACGCTCAGTGAATCTGACCTGCAATGTACGGTCAGTAATTAACACTAATGGTATTCTTAACTTCACCCCTTGAGATAATATTGCACATTACCTCATAAATACAAATTTTATCCCTTTATTGTAGATATATATGACTCAGGTCAGGTACAGGACTCAGATGGAAGTTCATATTTATTTGTAACATCGGTATATATGATTAAATCTATTCACAGAATTACTATCCAAGTACTTAAACGAAATAAGGAGTACTTTGTGTTGAATTCTCTCAAGTTCCATTTTCATATTGTGGTCACCAAATAGTGAAAGCATATATGTAATGTATGATTTTAACCAATGTTAGATGATGAACTCTAATAGAGTTAGAATTTTTTAAGTTACTTCTTACTATAAGTGATCATCTCTTGTTTGCTTTTAGAATTACATTATTCATACGTTGACAAAAATTTAATTTTTCAATCAAAACCTCTTCAAAGATTTTTAATTGAGTGAACTCTATTCAACACCGAAGTTTAAAAGATTCATTTTCTTATGGAATGAGATGTCATTACATTTTTCAAAATTCAAGTCGATATTATAGATATATACTCAGAGAGCACCATTTAACTAGCCTTAAAAAGTTAAGCTGCCCATCAATATGATAAGATGCGTTAACAATTTTTATTTATTTATTTATTTATTTATTTGCCAGGTAGTACAAATTTGAACATAATATAATATTCAGTATTTATACCCTATAGAGGTGTAAAATACATGTACATAGGACCAGCGTGGGAAAGAGATTTTAACAAAATTAGGTTACCATACATCTAATAAGAGAAATTAAAAGAGAAAATGAAGACAAAAGAAGAAATAAAAGGACTAATAGATTTAGGTGGTAAAATAATTACTTCAGTCCGACTAGCTAGCTTCTCAACTTCCTTGTTACAGTATTTTTTTTGTGGTTCAACGATTTAAGATTATTATCCAATTTATTGAAGTATATCATAGCAGTAATGAGACTGCTTCTATAATAGACTTGCTTTTTGATGTTAGGGAGAAGTGTTTTGTTTCTAGTGTTTGAGTTAGAGATATCGAGGTTAGATTTTAAAATTGTATAGTAATGTAATAGTGATTGTAAAATGTAGGAATCTTTGAGACACAGGGGTCCTTTAACATTATGGTTGATCAGCACTATTTTTCGAAGCTTATCCTGCAGTTTTTGGAGAGGCGCTATAACGTTTGCATAAGCTCCGCTTACTCCCATCTTAGATGACAGTCAATGATTATACCTAGATGTTTAAATAATACAGATCTATTTACAGGCAAATTATCTATCTGAATTTCGTTCTCAGAAGGGATACTATCTATATTATATCAAGGTGATCCTTATTCAGGGTGTTGACGAATTTTTGCCAGACCATTCCCCAAATCAACTTCAAATAATTCGAAAACAATCGCCTAATTTTTTCAGATTTTTACATCGACACGAAGATAGTTCGCATTGTGATCGAAGTTTCTTATGGAAATTAACATGGGTAAAACTTTTTTTCTCAGTATATATTTTATTGCAAGCGTAATAATGTTCCAAATAATCTGTAACCGTGAGGTTTTGGTGAGAATTAGTGCTACTATCTGGGAAAAAATACACATCATCGACGAGGCAATCTGGACGAATTGCACAACCTCGAAACCTGAGTTTTTTTTTTATTTAGAGGAAGTGCAATTCGTCTAGATTGCCTCGTACGATGATGTGTATGTTTTTTTTTCATATAGTATCATTAATGCCGACTAAAACCTTGCAGTTACAGATTTTTTGGAACATTATTACTTTCACGATAAAATATATAGTGCGAAAAAAAGTTTTTCTCATGTCACTTCCATAAGAAACTTCGATCACAATGCGGGCTATCTCAGACTTGCTGTAAGAATCTGAACAAATTTGGCGACTCTTTTTAAATGATTTAAAACTGATTTCAGTGATGGGGCGGTAAAAATTCGTCAACACCCTAAACAAGGACCACCCTAATATATATTCCAAAAGTCATAAAAACTGTTTTGCTAATGTTCAGAGAGAGCACATTATTAGCTAACCATATTGCAACTTTATTGAAATAGGAAGAACGCAAATATTTCACTTCTTCCCATGTGTTACCTGAGCATATTACGACGATATCGTCGGCATAGGCTATTACGTTAGTATTCGGAATAATTTGTAACATATCATTTATGGAGATAATAAATAATAAAGGACCAAGTACAGTTCCTTGAGGGATGCCGGTTGTTACGATGCTAACATTACTTAGCATATCATTTGTTCTGACGATTTGCTCGCGATTAGTTAGGTAACTATGAATGAGAGTATTGGCAGTTGCGCTCACTACGTACAATTCAAGTTTTGCAAGAAGTACTTGATGATTAATCGTATCGAATGCTTTTGCCAAGTCCAGGAAAGCAGCTACTGTGGGTTTAGAATCGCTAATGTTTGCGTAAATTTTGCCTAATAGTTGCGCTATCGCATTCTTAGTTCCAATATATTTCCTGAAGCCAAATTGACTACCAGATATTGTGTTATATTGGTTGAAAAAATGTACAAGTTTAGCGTATATAATTTTGTCATATATTTTGGCCAAATTGGAAGTAAGAGATATTGGCCTATGGTTCGCCATTTCATGAGTAGAGCCAGACAACTGCTAGGAAAGATTGCATCACTAGTGGTCTTGTAATTTCTAGTCTGAACAAAGAAAGAATATGGCTTGAACTGAACGAAGATAACAATAATGAACTCCTGCGTGGCTATTATAAACTATATAACAAAATATTCACTAAATTGGTATCTCGAGCCAAGCAAATGCATGAGAAAAGGATTATTGAAAAAATATCTAATAATACTAAAAATTTGTCGGACTATATAAATTATAAAGACAAAGAAAAACCCAAATCCACCAAAGAAAACAAAATTAATTACTTGATTGTGGAAAACAAAAATATTTCTGAATATGCTGAAATAGCTAACTCGCTTAATGAACACTTCATTATAATTGGTAGTGTTTTAATTGCCAAAATAAAAAAACCTCTAAAGTTGCATAACGAACAAAACCGGAATCCTATATCTATATTTATTAAACCTACTTCTAGCTTAGAAATTCAAAATGTGATATCGAGCATGGAGAATAGGTCTGGAAACATAGGTACATAAGTGTCAAAATCTTGACCTTTAGAGGACGGGAAGACCCGTATAAGGGGGTGACGCATGATCGAAACTTTACCCATGATAGTTTTAACATATTATATATCTTTTTTATACATTTTCCGAAGGAGACCAAGAATCCCAAATCCCTGCCCACTAAAGGTCAAAACTCTTATCTAGATATCTAAGTGTACCACTAGAGCGTATATTTAATAATTGTATTCCACAATCTAAATGGCCTGATACCTTAAAAAAATCCAACATAGTTCCAATATTTAAAGCTGGCTCTCATCATGAAATGCCGAACTATATTTCACCAGCAATTTTTTAATCATGCGCATAAAATCAGGGCCGAGTTATCCAGCACGCCAACCACGCCATGCCGTAGGCGCGCAAGCTGTTTGGTGGGTGCCCGGTGTCTGAGGTTTTTTTTAAAAATGTTTTCTTTGTTTGAAAAATTTGTACAAGTTTAAAATTTTTTGAATTAAATCAGCTACTCACGCAATAAGTTCAATATGAAAATACTCTTATAATCTCTTAAATATACAAGAAGCAGGAAGATCAATGTGAGTATGATTCAATGATTCCACTGCTCCTTAACTTCACAGGGCGCAGCCAGTTACATAAAAATGTAACCCAGCTTCTCAACTACCTGGGATTTAACTGAGTCTATATAAAATACTTTCAATCCCTCAAAAATCCAATAACCCTATTGAAACTGAGCTCTATACTGAAAAATTCCATGCTAACAGCAACTTGCAAACCTAAAATACCCAAGGGAATGCGAGTGACTGCGATTGATTTGCCGTAGGGGTGCCTCATATCGTAATTCAGCCCTGCATACAATAAAGCCTAGACACGATGAAAACAGCCATGAAGATTATTAATCAGTAGAGAAAATAGCATCGGACCTGAGAATGTTCCTTGTGGAACACCAGAAATCTTAGTGAATTTTTTCATAAAGTCAATTATTAACGTTTACTGTGGCTTCTCTATTAGTAATGTAATCTGCTAACCATCTAATTGCATTCCTGCTAATCGGGAATTATTTTAGTTTTTTTTTTAAAAAGAATTGTATCATCACCCAAGTCAAATACCTTACTTAAATCAGTATATATGTGATATATATAAGGGGTGCTAATTTTTATGGAATTAGGGAAATTAACCCATGAATAATACGATGTTGCGTTGCTCTGAAAACAAAGTGTTATTTAATTATTTTAATGTCTGATTTACACTATGTACAGTAACTCTTACCCCATAACAAAGAAACGACAATTAAAGTTTATTATTCAATTTGTCGATCCCTTTTTACAAATTATATTGATACTCTTCACTTTCTCTCACTTGGCTTTCTT
The DNA here is from genome assembly GCF_021901495.1 of Neodiprion virginianus. Taxonomy (NCBI): domain Eukaryota; kingdom Metazoa; phylum Arthropoda; class Insecta; order Hymenoptera; family Diprionidae; genus Neodiprion; species Neodiprion virginianus. The sequence goes on from NC_060880.1 coordinate 14,416,132, forward strand.
TATAGCCCATGTGCTTTTATTTAATCTCTCCACCGTAAAGGACGGTCTTCGCCTTACTCGCAGAGGAGCGCGGCAATATTCAAATTAAAGAAATACATTTTCTTTACATACACATCACATCAATCTGGTTATTTCTAGTATTTGATCAATACCCTTTCTTCTTTTTTTCCAGCTATCGGGAGACACGGATTGCAGCTATTAGTCGAACCGCAGGATGTGGTCGTAGAACAGGGAGCCGAAGCTCGATTGGATTGCGTGCCGAATCAATCACTCGGCACCCCGACCATACAATGGAGGACAGATGACGGGCAGCCTATCTCTTTTATAGGGGATAGTTACAGGTATGTGAAAATTATTGAAATAAGAATTGAACAAGCGAGCAAGTTCTTCATCTTCTTTTCATAGATTTGACAAATTCATACCATTTTTTCTCCATTATCACAGATCGCAGCTGGAAAATGGATCTTTGTATATAAGCAGCGTTTACGCGGGAAATCCTGAACTCACAGGAGGCTATCAGTGTCTCGCTTCCATAGATGAAGTCGGTGCCATTGTATCGCGGATAGCTACTATTAGACTTGCCAGTTAGTAATGAGAAATTGTAAGATGAATCTTTTGAAGCCAAGATCCATTCGTCCATTGATTTTTACTTTGTCAATTCAGGTTTGCCAGGGTTCGAGAGAGAGCCACAAGACACTATGGTTTATCCGGGCCAAGTGGCTTACCTAAGTTGCGTTCTCCCGTTATCGGCGAGTCCTTTAAAGATACAATGGCTCAAGGATGAGCATCCATTTTCGTTGGACGAAAGCCGAATGACCATTTTACCGTCAGGTAAGATTCCAATACTAGTCACTGTAGTAGAAATGAAAATAAATTTACTCGAATCTCGAATTTCTCTCATTTAATTTTTCTCCAATTTGTTTTACAGGTGCTTTAGAAATAGATCACGCACAACCGCAAGATGTCGGATCGTACAGGTGTAATGCGAGTGGAATTGGGCAGCATAGACTTAGTAACAAAGCACAGCTAAATTTATTGACCTCTGACATTGGTATGTAGTACATTCTCTTGTAAACATGCAAAATATGTGGTAGGGAAAAAATATTTATTACCGTTTTAACGACTTTTCCTAGATCAGGGACTTACAGCTCCTGTATTTGTTGCAAAACCTTCGGAGCATGTTGCTATCGAAGGGACGACTATTACTTTGGAATGTGCAGCTAATGGTAACCCAAAACCAACAATTCTTTGGCTCAAAGATGGGATCGCAGTTGATTTGGCACCGCTCGATTCAAGGTGACATTATTTATTCGTTTGAATATCGTAGGATGGGATCTTGGAAATTCCATCTCATTCTTTTTTAATGCCTGGAATGTGATTTTGGCTCAGGTATCGAAAAGTAGCTGCTTCCAGTCTCATGATTACTGATATCAAAGAGATAGATCACGGATCGTATCAGTGCAGAGCAGAAAATGTAGTCGATGCCCTGGACGCGGTTGCCGACGTCACGGTGCAAGGTAGAAATAATCAATACAATAACTGTCCATAGATTAAACCTGGTGCAAATGGGGATTGCAGTAGTAATTTCACTCTTTATTTGTTACAGTTCCACCCAGATTTATCAAAAAACCTGAGGACCGAATTGCAAACGAAGATCAGGATCTGGAATTGGAGTGTGAAATATATGGAAAGCCAGAACCCAAAGTAACGTGGTTAAAAAATGGTGAAAAAATTACGCCGAGCGCTTATTGGCAACTTGTTAATGGGTTGGTATTGTTTATTATTTAGTTCGTTGCACATCATTACTACCTTTTTAAGCCATCATGTTATAATCTTCTATCCCTGCACAGTTACAATCTGCGTATCAATGGACTACTGCAACTCGATGCTGGTATTTTTCAATGCATCGGTGTAAATCCTGCGGGTAGCGTTCAGGCTTCGGCAAGACTGTTCATAAATCAGCCGAGTGAGTAGAGAAATTTTACCTAAAAAAAAATGGTCACTTTCTTATGCCTTGTTGTTTGTCATTATATTTTTACAATTGAATGAGCAACGTTCTGCCCCAATAACAGATCAAAAGGTTTGAATTTAATTTTCTCCCATCTTTTTTAAAATATTGTTATATTGTACATCGGAGACATTACTGTAAAAGTTTTTTTTGCTACAGACCGGACGTTTGCTTCCTTTTATAATTTAAATTTATTTTCGCATTGTTTGATTCATTTATTTTTTTCTTTTCTCTCTCTCTTTCTCTCTTTCTTCCCGTTCCGTAACTTTTTCGCTGCCACTAACAACGAACCCTCAGGAAAAGTTGAAAAGCGTAAACCGTCAAATCCTAAACACCCACCGAAGAAAAACCTCCATCGACAGTTGTACAACAACACGTGGCAGCATCCAGACACGTTACTGGGCGAAACCTTATCAGCTTATACCCCAAATTCTGAAATATCCATAAGTCCTTCGGACGATCCCGCCGACATATTGGGCATTATTAGCAATCCTAAATTCCCGCTGATTCCTGAACCCAATTTTATAGATGAAACCGATACCCTGGATTTGATCGAAGGCAGCGCACCGTCGGCTCCAAGAGATCTAAACGCTGTTTTAATTTCAACGAGATTTGTTACTCTCAGGTGGCGTGAGCCTGAGAATATCAATGGAGATATACAGACATATCATGTTTATTATAAACAGGAAGGATCACCAAGGTAAGTAATGTCGTGTAAATCATTTCAACTTTTTATTGCACGTCAACTTCATCTTTTCATACTTTGATAAATTCTTCTGCTACTCCAGGGAACGCGTTGTAAACACGTCGCAAAACAGATTGGAAGGTGTGATACAAGGTTTACAACCAAGCACAAAGTACCAGTTTCGTGTAGTTGCGCGTAACGAACGTGGCGTCGGCGCGTCTAGTGCCATACTGCATGTAACAACTCAATCAGAGGTAAATGCATGAGAATAATTAGTACATTTTCTAAAGCTTTACATTTTGGAGATGCGTGTGCATTTTAGTTGTATTATATCTGATCAATCATTATTTTGTCCCTGTTGTGCCACCAAAAATAGGCCGACGTTCCTGGACCTCCTTTGAATTTGCTAGGTCAAGCGATTAGCAGCAACAGCATTGACCTTACTTGGGAAGAACCATACGTAACAAATGGACGCGTCATTAAATACCTCATTACGTATATAGAGGTGAGTGGAAAATTTTTTTACCTAAATTTTTTATCTAAATTTATCTAAGAAAAAAAAAAAAAAAAAAAAAAAGACGATCGAATTCACGTACTCGCTGGGTGGTACCCCCCTCTTGAAGGCTAACAGAGTAAAGGACGTTGGAGTTTTGTTCGACACCAGGTTAACTTTTGTTCCACATATCGAGGTAATTGTTAGGCGTGCCATGCGGATCCTGGGCTTCGTCAGCAGAACGGCCTATGACTTCCAACGTGTGGATACACTAAGGTGTCTCTACCTGACACTAGTTAGACCCATCGTGATGTATGCCTCTGAATTGTGGTCACCGACATTTGCAAACCATAAACGTAGGCTTGAGCGGGTGCAACATACATTTTTACGACTTGCTGCATATAAGATGGGGCGACCGATGGCACATGAAGATCATGATTATCGCACAATCTCCGAAAACATACGCATATCTACCCTGGAATCGTCCCGAAATTTCAATGACTTGGTTTTCTTGCACAAAATATTGGCTGGCACAATTTACTGCCTCTATCTGATCTCCAGGATCACGCTAAATGCTCTTGTCAGGACTTAAAGAGTGGGAAGACCTTTCCACACACAAATAGCTAGAAATGTCATGGAAGCACGATCAGCGATCCGTCGCATTCCAGAAGAAGCAAATTTAGCTCCAAGGATTGAACCCTTCGGGGTCTCAATTGAAACGTTTAAAGCCTCCATTCGCAGCAGAGTACTTACATACGAATAATTAATCTGTTAATTTAGTGAAGCTGTAATTTTAATTTTAATTCTAGTTTTATTTTATTTTATGTTATTATTTTATTTTACTTTATTTTATTTTATTTTGCTTGGCTATAATTGAATTTATAAAGTCAGTTAAAAGTGTCGCACACATATATATATATTATATTTAATATTTAATTGTAAAAGGGTCTTCCCGTGAATAAACAAACATTAAACATTAAACATTAAATATTTTAAATGCATTTTTCAAACAACAATAATGTTATTACAAATTTTTTCTCAGGGCGAAAGCGAAGGAAAAACTAACGAGACCGTTGAAACGAGGTACAGGCTTCTGAATCTTACGCCATTCACTGAATACAATTTTTGGGTTCAGGCTGTCAATGAAAACGGACCCGGAGCTTCGACCAATGAAATAACAGTCCGAACTCTCAGTGCACCGCCAACGCAATCTCCATACAACGTTACTTTAGAGGCAGCAAATTCTACCGTAAGTGATATTATAATAATTTTCCGAAGCTGAAGCATGTCTACAATTTGGTGTAATAATTTATTGAACGTTTATATTTGACCAGAGTATAATAATACGCTGGGAACCGCCGTTAGAAGGAAAAAATGGCGTAATAACCGGCTATCAGATTCGATATCGTCAGAAGGGCAGAAAGCATTGGACACCTACAACGACGCAGGGGAATCAGAAAATGTATCAATTAAACGGACTGGAGAAGCACGTTATTTACCAACTCAAAATATGCGCATTGAATGTCAACGGAACTGGACCATGGAGCGATGTAATGGACATCGAACCGTACGAAAGAGATTTGGACGAAAGTAAAGTTCCAAACTCTCCGACTAATTTGAAAAGTAAGTTTCTTTACGATTTTCAACATTATTTCAACTTGTTTTCATTCACATCGAAATATGTTTTATATGAAAATTTCCCCCATTTAGCTAAGCCAATGTCAGATTCGATATTCGTTTCATGGAGCCCGCCAAAGGACCAGAACATCAAGGTCCGAGGTTACACTTTGGGCTGGGGAAAAGGATTTCCGGATAACTATACAAAGAAATTAGACAGTAAACAACGCTACTTTACGATCGAATCGTTGGGTAGGCTTTTCTCAATATGTTTAGCAACGTATAAAATTTTCAAAAAAATTGAACACACCACATCACTGCACAGTTCATTTAATCCTCAATTAATTCCTAAACTCACTGTGATTTTAATAGAACCGTTAGCCGAGTACGTCATTGCCCTTCGAGCCACTAATGCAGTTGGAGAGGGAACCCCATCTTACGCCAATGTTCAAACGACCGCGCGTTCGGTTACCGAATCTGTGGCACCTTTGATTCCACCTGTTGGACTTAAGGCCGTCGTTCTTTCCGCCAGTACGATGATGGTTTATTGGACAGATAGCACGCTGTCAAAGAGCCAGGTTTGTTGTTTTCTTCTTTTAATAAAAAATCTGATTCAAGACTATGAGATGTTTCTCGTAATCGGATCGTTTCATCTCACAGTATGTGACTGACAAGAGGTACTATGTGGTACGTTATACCTCTCATCATCACAGCAGCAATCCAAGATACAAATATTACAACTCTACTGATCTGAACTGCATGATCGTTGATCTAAAACCGAACACACAGTATGAATTTACCGTTAAATTGGTCAAGGTGCGTAAAATAAATAATGAAGTGTCAATATTTGTTTTAATGACAAGAAGCAGACTGAAAACTGTATTTCCTAATCGTTGTAACTTCAGGGAAAGAGAGAATCTCCTTGGAGTATGGTGGAGTTGAATACAACTCAGGAAGCAGCGCCCAGTTCACCACCTCGAGATCTCACTGTTCAAAGCGTCGAAGATCATGCGACAGCAGTGATGCTTCATTGGCTGCCACCAAAACAACCTAATGCACCGATTACTGGTAAGTTTAAAAAAATGATGGGGCGATATGCATGAAAACAAGTGATTTCATTTGTTGCTCATCAATTGACTGTCATCTCGAATCATACTTAGGATACATTATCTCGTATACAACGGACAACACGAAATGGGACAGGGATTGGAGGGTCGAGGCGATAATCGGCGATCAGAGTGAGATCATGATAAAAACTCTTCAGCCTAGTACGACTTATTATTTCAAAATTAAAGCGAGAAACGCCAGAGGATACGGCCCGTTTTCCTCCTCTGTAGCTTTTAAAACACCTCAGAGTAAGTTTTTAAACATTTTTTATTTCTCACCCCTTTTCTTCAAAAAAGCGAGAAGGAGAAGTTCTTATTTACTCTTTAAGTAGTAGTTTTCTTTTTATTGCCTGTGTATTATACGTCTTATTCGTTACGAGTGGGAGCTTACACAAAAATGTTTTTACATTTGTCCTTGTTCGATCTTATAAATGTCACTTGTACTTATATTTAAAATACTCGATATATGGTTCTATATCCTTATATTACATTTGTTTTTCACTTTATTTAATATTATCTGTTACTCAATAGGGAACCTGCATGCATCTAAAATCTTTATATTCCTTTATTGGACTCGAAAGTAGGATGAAAAATAATGTATTTACCAAGACAGTTTCTTTTTTCGAGCAACATTAACGCTGCAATAATTTTTTCTTTTACACTAATTTTTCTCGGTAAATTTGAACCGGCACCCATTTTGCTAGACCCCTCTATCAGCGCTGCCAGGTGACACGTGCGGGCACTATGCTCGGCTGTAAACACCGTCTGCTCCGAGCAAGCCGGAATCCTAACCTGCAATATTAATATTTGAAGCTCTGAAGCATAGTTGGCGTTGTCAAAATTGTATTTATCTCAGTAAATAACTGTTAGTTTGGTTAAAATGAAAAGACAGTAATGGATCCATCAGCTCCGCAACCAAATTTAGATTGGTACATGTATTGTTTTGTACCATCTTGTAAAAATACAAGTTCAACTCCAGAAAAGATATTTATCCGAGTGCCAAATAATGTATTAAAACGGAAGGCTTGGTGCGATGCAAACTATATTTACATGGTGTATAATAAAGTTAGGATTCCTGCTTGCTCGAAGCAGACAGTGTTTACAGCCGAGCATAGTTCTCGAATGTGACACCTGGCAGCGCTGATAGAGGGGTCCAGCAAAATGGCTGCCGATTCAAATTTGCCGAGAAAATTTAGAAGACAAAAAATTATTTTCTGGCGTTAATATGGCTTGTAAAAAAAAAACTGTCTTGGGGAATTCATTATTTTTTATTCTACTGTCGAATAAAATTAAAATTAAAAAACATGCAACTTCCCTATTTGATTTGAAGTTAGTTAAACTTACAAGGAAACTGCCTGAGGTGTTCCCCCCCGATTTTGACCATTTGAGGATATGTTATTCTTCATCGAAATCTGAGCGACACTTATTTTTTTTTTATCGGCGGAAAAACGGTTTAAAGGGGTGAAATCAACCCCCAAAGTTGGGCATCATCAGTGGTTGTTTCATAGTTTCGCATACTTCCAGTTGAGATATTTGAATGAAACCAATTGGAGAATATTTTCTATGAGGAATAATGAAAAATGCATTCTGGGCGGTTACGACGGGGTTGAATGGTCGAAAATTAAAAAATTTTTATACCTAAAAACTATTGTTCGGATTTTAATAAAATTAATTGCATTTGAAGTAGCAGAAAAACACAGGGGATACGTGTTATTGCGTTTTTCGAAATAACGTCACTTAGGGGGTGAACTACCCTTATACACGTGCAGCCGAATTCCCATTAGAATCGCACTATGTTGCTTCAATTCGTCTTATTTAACATTACCAAACTCTTTCTAAGCAACAATTTAGGAGCTTCTTCGTTTCAATAAATTTCGGTTGCATTTATTATAATAAAAACCACTCCCACAAATTACGTTTTTCTGTTGTTTCAAATTCAATTAATTTAATTAAAATCCGAACAACAATTTTTTAGTTGTAAAAATTTTCAACCCCTATAATTTTCGACCATTCAACCCCGTCGTAACCGGCCAAAATGCATTTTTCATTATTCGTCATAGGAATTATTCTCCAATTGGTTTCATTCTAATATCTCAACTGGAAGTATGCAAAACTATGAAACAACCACTGACGATGCCCAACTTTGGGGGCTGGTTTCATCCCCTTAAACCCTTTTTCTGCCGATACAAAAAAATACGTGTTGCTTAGATTTCGATGAAGAATAACATATCGTTAAATGGTTAAAATCGAGGGCGGGCGCAGTCAACAACTCAGGCAGTTTCCTTGTTAGGGGCCATCCATAAATTACGTCACACGGATTTTAGAACTTTTAATCCCCTCCCCCTGCCTTGTCACAGGTTGTCACATTTTTAGAACCCCCTCCCCCCTGATGCGACGTCACAAATTTTTCAAACATGCATGTATTTAAAAATGATCAAAATAAAACAGTTATTTTTCATTTTTTTCTTATTTTTATTTATGTGACGTCATAAAGCTTTTGACCCCCCCTGCCCCTTGTAATACTATGTCACATTACGGTGATACCCTCCCCTCCCTTAATGAACTCGTTTAAACGTCATAAACCATTCGAAGTTTGGAACTTGTAACCTTTTTAAATATCACAAATATACGTCGAAAAGGAAAATTAATCAAAATAAATGTCTACTTACAATATATTCTATTTCTTTTCCTCTTCATTATTGTTTTTTCAAAACGTGAAGTATATATGTCTCTGAATTTATACCACTCTTCAAGTATTGATAATAGATTTTTTTTAACACATAGCGTTATTGTAATGCGTTTGAAAGTAGAAGAAATAAAAGTTAGGTACTCCAACAGATGGACGGCTTTCGAGCTTGATGATATGCATAATAGTCGGCCTATCCGTTGTTGTCATAACCGGTGTCGCTGTAATCGTTGTCGTCATGTGTTGTCGTCGACGTCCCGAGTCCCCGGATCACAAAAAAGGGTAAACGAGCTGAAACATCTAAAATTACGATCAATCGAGTAACAGACGTGTTTTCAACGCTATTTGTTGTTATACCTTTACAGGTACACGAAAGATTCTAATCAGAAAACTAACATTAAGCCACCTGATCTGTGGATTCATCACGATCAAATGGAGCTCAAGGCTCCTGAGAAGTCTTCTATCAACGGCGAAGCTTGCTCAAGCGGAGTGGGCAGCAATACTCTTCCCAGATCTGGTAATCAGGATTACAATCAAGAAAATATGCACATCAATTCAAGCTCCTTGGATAAGCGTACTTATGTGCCTAGCTACATGGGTAAGAATTGAGAAATCATTGGCTGGCTCAGTGCTAGTTTATTTTCAACGTTTATTCTTTGGGCACAAAACCAAAGTAAAAACCAAAGATTTCTCGCTTTTTATTTTCAAACATTATTTTCTACACATTCTCAGTTTGCCAACTTTGTTCGTTACTCATTTTCCTTTTTGGTTTTTCATTTGTTCTTTTTTTTTTTTTTTTTTTTTTTTTGAACACACGTTAGGTAACAACGACGAAAAATGTTCTACCCTAACAAGACAACACAACCGAGGAAGTCATAAACCCAAACTCATTACCCTTCCTGTCGACACTCTTTCTCCGCATCAGCGTAAGTATATAAACAATCGTTTTTCACTTTGATTCGATACATCATTCGTCGGCACAGCATTCACAGACACTATAATTCATATTGTTTACTTTACTTTCCAATGTTTTCGTAATTTCTGCTAAAATGTGAACTGTTTCTGCTGTTCGCTTCTTTTTTTCCGCGGTAGTCGTTTTATTGACTCCTCGTGGGCTCACAATATTCATAGTCTGGAATTTATGACGATTGTTGTTGCAGCCATCGCCACAGCTACTCCCATTGTAAACAGTAGCATATCACAACCAGCAATTCATAACTCATGCGCAGACGTACCTTCCGTGAGGCCTAATTATCCTCGCACCGCTGCGCAGTATAGCTTGAGCAGAGCACACGTTACTCTGGAACCGACACCAGAGTCCAGCCCTGACTCTTGCAGCATGCCGAGTACTTACGAACCTCTGCAAACTCAGGTAACTATTTCGAGGGGACTCGATTTTGTTCTGCTTTGAACAACAAAACAAGATGTGATCTGAGTGTCCTTTCTTTCAGATTCCCTATCCCCCAGGGAACCAGCATTATGGAGCAAACAGCCAGTACACGTCTGGCGTATATGGCTCTAGTAGCCAGCCTAACAGTACCGTTGGTGTTATAGAAAATGTAAACGCGAAGCGACTTCAGGGTCATCCATTGAAAAGTTTCAGCGTACCAGCTCCGCCACCTCAGTCTGCGCCTTCGACCCCTGCTCAACAAAAGCACGGAGGTGAGTGTAGAGCAAACACTGATACCCAGGCTAAATAATGCTGAAATTTTATGCAAGTATTGTTATCGTTGACATCTTTTTTAATGCACAGTTTCGCAAGTCACTGTGAGGCCGACGATATCCGGTAGCCCATACAAAAAACCACCGATCACAACGACGCAGATAACAAAAAACAGGTTAGCCACGGTTGTGAATCCGACGCATACGGCTGAAGAGGTCGAACGATTGAAGGTTCGTTCCATAAATTAATGATTATTAAGCAAGTTTGGCAATTTTTTCACTTCATACAAATGTGCTGTTGTTGATTTTAGCCGTCATACAGCACGGAGGAATTGAATCAAGAAATGGCGAATTTAGAGGGACTGATGAAAGATCTGAATGCCATAACAGCGTCAGAATTTGAGTGCTGAGATAAAGAAGTGTGTTCCTACAAACACGTGCCATCTAAAACCGAAACTGAAATTCAAACTGAAAGAAGAAAGTTGTGATTAACGAAGACATACGTTAATAGCAATAAGGCTATCATCATTCACATTATTGTTATTATTACTACTATTATGCACATCACGCGAGATTCAGCCAATTATCTGATATCGTGGAGTGATTACCTTTTAATAGATATTATTATTATTATTATCATTATTGTGGCGTTGCTCGTTTTGTACTGCGTAGGTAAATCGTACAACGTGAGACACAAACGCAAGAAGAGAAAGAGAGGAAACAGGGCAAGAATTATCATTCCGACTTAAGGGATAGCCTCTTTTGTTATTAACTTTGTTTCAATAAATTCTATATGTATCTACCTATATCCAGTCGCACTTGCCAATTAAAATTAGTTAGCCGATTCGTAATGATTATCATAAATGCAGCTCAAACCTAGAATAAATCCGATAAGATAATTGCTGCACATGGATATGAGGGGGGCGGATGGGAGAGGATTCCATATGACTTTTTACAACGTTGTCACGGGATTTGAAATTTTTTTGGAAGTACTCTTGAATAATGCTAATATGGATATACTCTAATTTCTAGGAATTTTAAAGATTTTTAATACACGAACTTTTATGTCAGTACAACATCAAAGAATCTTGAAAACTAATATTTTTGTGCAGTTGACATAATGTGAAAACCACGCGTTCTTGCCTTCAGCTTACATCTTAAACTGACGATGAAAGAATCCCTCGACATATGAGAGTGTACATTTTTCCAGTTTTTTTTAAAAACTACATTTACTTTACGTAGGTAATATGTACCGGAATAATATATATTATGTGATACAACAACAACAAAACATGAGAAGAGATGGAGAAAAACAAACCTGACTGCCATGTTTTAGTTTATTTTACCATATATGGTTTATTGTGATATAATCATATATGCAATCTCTACCTAGTTACAGCTACTACACAGTAGAATTTAAGATAATATGGTGATATTGATGGATGAAATTTATTGGAATTGAAATTGTCTCCTTCAATTGACTGATATATTAGGAAGCTTTGGCAACTAATATGCTTTTCAACTCGTAAAAAGTTATTTATACAAGACGTGCATTAACTACTAAATTCTTCCTTTAATTCGCACTTTAGAAAAGTGCGAAGTTTAACAAAATGGTGAAATAATCATTGTGACATACCAACGAAACATACTTATTACAATATTCAACAAACCCCGTAGTTCATCGATTAAATCGTACCGCCCACAACATATCTCAGTAAGGGTTCAATTTTGTCAATCAAACCAACGGATAGGTAGTTCAGATTTCAATTATTATTGCCAAACAATACCCTAACTCAGATTTTTACATGTTTACCGTAATCATCTCAGTCACCGTATCGTGATCTCATTAAATTATTTTTATATTTTTGCATTCTAGAAAATGGTAACAAGTATTGATTCTTAGTTCATTTGGTTAACAGTGAGTGCCAAAAGATCTTATTTTAAACGTTAAAACACGAATTGAGGAGAAAGAAAAATAGAGAGTAATTGATTTTTGGTTGACGTTTATTCGAATACTTTCGTGTTAAAAATGCAGCTTGATAATTATATCGTTCTCATTCATGTGTCCATTTTCTTTTTTGTATATTACGAATCATTACAGTTTATAGCCACTCGAATTCATACATACATTTTATAGTATGATCATCATTAACTTTGTTGATAACATTCTAGCTAACAAAATGGATTTGGGTAGTTCTTTCAAAAGTATCAACCCTAAAACAAGAAAATTTATTAATAACAAAGCTAGACACATATTTTCTAACTCTGTGTACATCGGTTTATTATAGAGTATTATATTATATTACGTCTATTGTATTCTTATTATAAAAATATTAGAAGTTACTACCGAGCCATTGCCTCATGATGGATCTACTATTCGAATTTACTGCCATTGCTGATCGTGCGTTGAATATATCCAAAATACAATTACTGTATAATATGCAGGTTTATATCAATTTGACGGTATTGCTTCACAAGGAATATCGGTACAGAGAAATCTTTTTGTGATTGCCACCCCCCACCCCCCAAAAAAAGGGGTAATCCTTCAAAACTTACGAATTGTTCTCGTCTCTTGACTTGTTCTGTTTTAATATCGCAAGAAAAACGTATATGTATTTCTTGTGTGCTATTACGAGTTATAATCAAAGGAATAATGATTTATCACTTTTGCTATATGCTTTTATTGTTGAACGACAATTATACATACGATATGCATTTTTGTAACATTTTTACAATAACGTAAGATATATAAATTTTATGTACGATTAATGGAAATACACGCAGAAGCTGTACAAAGGAAAACACTAGAAAAATCACAAGGATCAATAGGATTATGATTAGCTTAGGCACTTTTTCAATTACACTAATAGTATACTATACATTATAATATAAATGTATAGGATTAATCGTTATTCGTAACCAATTGTACGTTATAGACTAATACGTGACATTTCTATAGTGTAATGTCTAAAATTTGCCTTTATGCTGTATCGAGTTTTAGGTACAAAACATTTATATTTCGTACATTTCCAATCTACTTCATCATTATAATGTATTTATATCAATGGTTAATCAAGTAATTAATAATTGATGCGAATTATTTTTAATATTCTAAGTTGAAGTAGTTTTGAATGATGATTGTGCAACTTTTGTGCAAAACTGAGATAATCGACTAACATTCTACGAGCCTATGTCGATGGCCTAACGATGATACTTTACCTTAAACACATTAATTTATGATAGCTTATACATTTATACATATATACACGGTATATTCATGTTGAAGAAATCATAATCATCATTATTATTATCCACGCAACGATGATCATAGTGATAATGATGGTCTCGATGATAATTTTTACTATAAACAATTATTTATTTACCATAAACTCATCAACGGAAAAAAAAAACGTTGACAAAAAGAAATATATTTAATATGTATTCGATAAAGGCTGGCTGCTTTTAATTACGTATATATATATATATTAGGGTGGTCCTTATTTGGGGTGTTGACGAATTCCGATAAGTGCGCCCCCTAGACACGTTTGAAATAAATTAAAAAAAATGTGTGCGAAAACGGAGCGCTGTAGTCCAATTAGAAGACGTGCCTGTAAGCTCGTTTTGTTTTTCATTCGAATAACATTGGATTTTCAGACTACTTCAGTCATTATGTTTTTGAGTTGTCCCCATGAACGCAAAAAATTCTTTTTTCACATAAATCTGTTGTTCATGGATCTCGGAATATCGTAAAATCTTTCCCGATCCAGAAAAACAGACGGCGATCAAAACATTTTAATTTTAATTATTACTTTTTAAAAAAGTATAAAGTATAAACGATGTGTTTTTAAATACACTAATTGAAATACATATTTTTTCCCACATGTACAATTATTTTTTTTTACAAACTTATGACGTAAATAAGACTGCCTTTTAATTGGTGAAATACTGTCAAGCACCAAGCGGCTAAAAAGAGGTATTCTCACGTTGATCAATTTGCCGTCGTGTATAATATCAGGGGGATGGGGGGCGTAAAGGTTGTGATAACGACTTGTGGAAAAATATACGCGTAGTTGTACCCATGAACAACAGATTTATGTGAAAAAAGAATTTTTTGCGTTCATGGGGACAACTCAAAAACATAATGACTGAAGTAGTCTGAAAATCCCATGTTATTCGAATGAAAAACAAAACGAGCTTACAGGCACGTCTTCTAATTGGACTACAGCGCTCCGTTTTCGCACACATTTTTTTAAATTTATTTCAAACGTGTCTAGGGGGCGCACTTATCGGAATTCGTCAACACCCCAAATAAGGACCACCCTAATATATATATATATATATATATATATATATAACATTATCAATGTTATTACTATTATTATTATTATTATTACATTAGTATTAATAACATTTCACGAAGACTAACTATATGGTTCACAAGAATTAAAGCGCAACTATTTGATGTACATAATTAACACACCACTTTGGAAGTAACTAGTTTTTAACAATAGCCATTACGAAACGTATACATAAACTATTGGCGTTTTCCACACACTGCTCTCGATGCAAACGAGTGCGATTTTCTTCATTTTTAACTCGTATATGAGTGCAGCTACAAGCCAGAAATGTCTAAGCTCGATGCAGACAGAGTGCAGTAAGTGGAAACAGTCATATATTTATATTTATATATATCATAATAATATGACCATCCCCGGAAAAAAAATCCCACAAAAATAGAGGAAGAAAAATGAAGATGCAACATTCATAACAAGTGTGTGATAATATTTATAACAATTTATTACCTAATAAACGTACGTAATGTTCTTTTAAATATTCTTACTTTTTCTAACAAATTTTCGCCCCAGTAATAATATCAATTTATTTGACTTTGTCGGTGTTTATATTTTGAATAATAACAGTAATCAAGTAATTTGTACTTATTGTGCTTATAAATCTTGGACGGTTTGTCGATCGCTAAATTTTACAAACTGTTATTTAATTCGATTCAATCGGAGGAATAATATTAAAGTATCAAAAAAGATTTTAGTTTCAGAGAGCAATATAAAGGCAATGCTACAAATATGTGTAAATAAAATATTTTTCCTGAAACTATTAATTTCTGGTACAAAAATATGATTCAGCAATAATTTACATTGTAAAACTAGTATAAAAAATTCCTTCTAAAATTTTTTATCGTAGTTTGTTAAAGATGACAATTCAGGGCGGTGGTCGATGTATAAAACGAATATGCAAGTAAAAAGAGCAGCGGAAACGAAGCGGCCAATTTTAAATAAAAAGTCTGTGAAAATGGCTCCACAGAGAGTGGATAATAAATTTCCCAAATCCGTGTTCGAAATTTTGTGTACAGATTAGGTGATACCGTAAATATCCACCAGTCTCACCTTGACGTGCACAACCTCATGTTAATACACATAGAGGACGTAGGAACCTTGCCTACTTCGTTACTGTAAATAATAATCCTCGTTTACAACCCGTCTTCTCTTTCCTCGTATGCGCACAGAGCCTTGCACATGTTCACAACACTTGAGTGATGACTGATGGTTGCTGCATGCTTCGTCAAGAGATGTTACCATCGCACCTACAAAAACACAGAATTTCGCAACCTGTGACAAGGTAAACAGATACTTTAACAAATGATGTTTCACAGTGTGCTTTACTTACAAATTACTTAAACTTTATAGTGACTAGAACAAACGTTACGAGATGTCTGTAAATGTTTTCCGTTTCAACTTACTGTAATCACATCATCTGGAAGCTGTGACATGGGAGATGTCGAAACCGACTGTTAGAAAGGAATAATATTTTACTTTTTTACGTTTTTTCCAAAATTTAAAAGAAAAGAAAGTTTTCAAAGACCCAAAAAAAAGTAACTCAAAAGCGACTGAACAAAATTAATCATGGCCCAGCGATTAAACGAAAATTTCTACCACAGTGTGATTCATTTCATCAGAAATTAGTTAAATTATGTTGCTGTATACGGTTTTTGCTTGTAGTTTTTCACGTGTATTTTCGCATTATAAAAATGCATCACTGTGCACGATATTTAGTAAATGAATGACAAATGGTCAATAACTCTGATTTATGAATTTATTGTCTTTTCGGGCTAAACACTTCGATACAGACATAATAAACAATGTGATCAGTTGATTTCCGAAAATCAATCTGAAGCTGATTTTTCTGCTAAGAATACTGTAATATTTGACAAACAAAATCTAGTCAAGTGGATATCGCGTGGAAAAAAAATTGTGTATCCAAATTTTTCATACACGAAACTCAATTACGACCGCAAAAGTTACTTTCTTGAAAGCAGTGACAAAAAGTAACTCCGTTAAGGGGACCCGGTGGTCTAGAAATTTCAAAAAATCGTTTTTTTTTCGATATTTCGAAAGTATAGTATCTTAAGAATATACTGTGAAATTTTCATGCGGGAATTCCCAATATTATAACTTCTACAGCCCATTCCAGGTAGAGAGCGGTCCGCGCGCTCCTAACGGGTTCAGCACTCGGAGCGCGGCAGCTGTCCCGACCCTTCTCCGCAGTTTACCTTTACATTTGTAACCGTTACCTTACATTTGTAAAAACGTGCTGTTGATGCGAAAAAAAACATGCACAAATAAAAAAAGCATCAAAGAAATTGGTATAAAAAGAAGAGGAAAAACAAACACAGCGGAAAGTTAAAAAACCGAAAAGTTAAAACACTGAAGCGTCAACAATTGACGAATAAATTATTGCAAGAGCTATCCACTTATTACGGTCTAGCAATTAGACGTAATTCAGATTCAACTGAAGGGATGAGAAGTGAAACATGGGCCGCATATTATCACAAAATTTCAACAGATGAAAATCCGCAACACTCGTACTGTGTTCCAGGTTCCGAATCGTGGTGCAAGTGGCGTCAAAGTGAGGCTGCAGGTACTTTAGACACCTACGAGCATCCACCTGCTCTCGACGATGATGCACAAGAAATATTAAAACCAATTTATGAAGAATTGACCGCCGAAAATTTATTGGAAAGGTGTATTGGCAGCAATACGCAGAACAACAACGAAAGTTTCAACGCTTGTGTGTGGCACCTTGCGCCGAAACATATGTTTGCCGGCAAAAAAATCGTGGATATTGCCACCTATCTTTCCGCGTGTATATTCAACGAGGGCTTTGCATCGCTATTAAAAATAATGGAGACCATGGGCATAACAATCGGGCCACAATCGGAGCAACTCGCGCGAAACCGAGACGAGCGGCGAGTATCGAGCGCCAACCGTAGGAGCACCGACAACTCCAAAGAAGCTCGAACAGCTTGAAAAAATGAAAGGAGTGACGAAATCGAGGAATACAAACGTTCCGAAGGGATCCTCTATGGTGCCGGAATCGCGGATTAACTGTAAGTATTCAAAATTTGCTCAATTTTTGAAAATATCTGTACCTCAAACTTTAAACTCATTTATCTCGAAACGACTTTTTTCGGCACGGCGGGGGTGAAAATAAAAAAACTATTCAACCGAATGACTTGAAATTTGGATATGTTGTTCACAACATGTATGGCTATCGTCAGAACTAGAATCATAATTTTATTTAAATAATTTCCTATTGTTTACACTAAAAAACTAGTGAAAAAAAAACCCGATTTTACGAACTTTTTTTTTCAACGCCTGCCATTTTGTCAATTTTCAATTTTTTCGATTTGTTCTAGTTCCGACCATAACTGCACTCTTTCTGATTAAGAATGTCTTTGAATTTTTTGTTTCAGATGAGTAAAAGTCTCGAAATCACCTCCGCAGTCCGGATCCGATTTTTCGAGAGGGTCATCTTTAGCGGCATTTTTATAATAATAAATATTGTTTTTAAAAGGAAAAAAAAATTTTTTTGTATGATTAATCAACGTAGTAATAAGCTCGAAAAGTTAGAACATCGTTTTTTTTATTTTTAATAGCAAAAAAAAAAATCGTGAAAATAGGTGTCATTTTCGTGCGCTAGACCACCGGGTCCTTAACAATCACGACCACGATTTCGACCTGAACCACTGGCTCCTTACTTCCCAGACATATTTAAGGTGCCGCTGACCTGGCATGTCCTATATATATTTCGTGACGTCAGAAGCGGGGAAATCGCCCGCACAAATCCTGATAAAACGGGGGTATGAATCTGACTGGGAAAATTTTTAAAAGACAGCTTAAATAAAATTGTACGTCTGTATCTCAGTCACTACTATCGCAGATCATTGATAACGTCTAATAAAAATAATGATGAACTCAATAAAATCACGTCGCGTCAAACATGGCCGATCGGGCTAGCGACTTGTTGAATATTCACCGTTTGTACGATATCAGAATTTCTTTCACTTTTGCCAGGGAGATACCGACGTACAAAAACACACACGTAATCCGGGAAAACCTATAGCACCAGTCAGTTTTCTGTAAATATGGCACGATTTGTGCGGGCGATTTTCAGGTGACAGGCGCCCGTTCTGATGCACGAGAAGTCTGTAATTTAGTTCAACGTTGAACCTCCAGAACCGCTGTAGTCAACCGAAGCGGTACCAGATGGTAAAACGACATGGTAATACGCACATGTCCTATGTTTCTACTAAAGCAACAATCTGCAGTGCCGACGAGAGCATAGGCTATTAGGTGGATACGAAAAAATGTACAACTCACTCAGAATAACCGTTAGATTTTGAAATTCGTGCATATTATAAGGCATTGTTTGGAAATGGTAACATCAGTTCACAATCGCGGTAACTATTCGTAATCGCACGTAGCCCGACTATACGTGAACGGGGCATTCCATGCGAAACCGACCAACCCGTGACCCCGACCAATTTTGATTTTATTGAAAATTTTACACTTTCTTGTACCTGCCAAAAGCAGTCTTTCTGAAATATTTTAGATGTTTGTCTCAACCCATCCAAACACCATAAATTTATCAAAATATCACACAATTTTTTTTTAAATGCTCATGGCTTTTCCAAAACCCGATATTAAAATAACATACTGTTTCTTTTCTCGTTTTGAGTCGTAGTTCCGCAAAGAAAATTATTCTTTTTTATTTTATTGAAGGGTTTTGGGGCATTCTACATCGAGTACGCACCACTTAAATCTGCCTTTTTTCATAGATTTGATGGAAAATCATTAACAAAAACGAAAATACCTATACATTAATTCCTGTTCGTCGAAAAGGCAGATATAAATGGCGAATAATTGACATAGAATGCCCCATATACGCTCCGGATATCCTCATCTAATAGTAGCATCGATGTCCGCAAAATTGTCATACTTACAGATTATTGACCGAAAGATTAGATGCGGCAGTAAAATAAATACCGAAATTGCAGGAAACACGCAAGTATAAGCGTGAGGGTTTAGGGTTGAGATAAAAAATTGTGCTCTTGAACAGACCATTATTTATTTATTTATAGCAAATTTGGGGGGGGGGGGGGGGGTGGGCCGGTTGATAATCGTCCGAGCCTGTTTTAAAGATTACCCTAATACATACGCGAAATTGTTTCTGAACCGGATGTGTTTAACAATACTAGAAATACATCCCGCAAAAAATCTATGTCATTGTACATACATACAATTACTGCATACAACGGTTCAAGATTCGTGGCAAATATTTTACAGGGCCGATCCTTGTTAAAATTCTGATGAAGATTTGCTTGCCAATTTTTTCTGTTTTTAATTCTCAACAAATAAGGATTTCATACTTTATTTGCTTCCTTTCATTTGTCAATTACGCCTAGTTCTGAATGATGCTACCAAAATTTTTTTTTACATCAGACGAACTACCTGAAAGTTACTCATTAGGTGGAAATCGTTATAAAACTACATACCGTGACTTCTCGTAGATGGTATACGCTACGGATACGCTAGCGAGTTTTGGGTTGGTTTCTGCATCGTATACGACCTACGAAAAGTCAGGGTATGTGTTACTGCTGTACATCAAAGTCCAGCACAATCCTATAATATTTCACAGAAATTTGGAACTCTCGAAGGAATCAACTTCTTCGGATTCCAAGTACTATCCCTCACACGCCACTGTCCCCACTATCCGCGCGGCCGTCACTTCTGCGTTTCCTCGCGTACCGTCTACATCCACTTTTTGCGGCGAACGAAGCAAACGCGAGTGTTTTGGTAATTTGCCGTGTCACAAGTTCTAATCACGTGCAAATTTTCACGCGGCCAGTGTGTATACATATATTTGTTACAAACAACAATAATCTTGTGAGTGCACCAATGGATAAGTTACGTCGCACGGCTGAACCGAAAAAAGGTTAAATTTGACGCGCCGACGAACGAATCGTTCGTTGCAATGGTAAGTGTTTTATACTGCAAATTTCTGTTATGCAATTATAGATATCATTTACAAGAATCCTGCCAAATCTGCACTTGCTATGCAGGGTGATTCGTAATTCACAGCAAATACTTGACAGGGCGAATCCTTGTCAAAATTGGAGTCGAAAGTTCCTAAGAAATTTTTCGGGAAAACGCCTTTTTTTCATTCAAAGAAATGGAAATTTAATTTTTTCGGATTTCTGTTTCGATTAACCTTTTAATTTCTTGGGTCATCGTCAGAATTGATATCGAAATTCCCCGGTTCATTTGTAAATAATTTGTACGAAATTTTTTTTTCACAGCTGTCTCGCAGGGATCACTGGGAGTGTAAATTCAAAATGGCGACCAAATCATGCTTATGCGTATATTCGAAAAATGGTTTTTTTAGGTTAAAATGGTTTTTCTTGAATAACTCGGCCGGTTTTGATTTTACAGAAAAACTGTAACAACAAAAGCGGTATAAATTTTGATTCTCTACAAGTTTAGTTCTTACAGTTTTTCTTCTAGGATCAAGATTTTTGGAATTAAACCTGAAAAAACGACAAATTCGAAATATTTCCGTTATCTCGTTTATTTTCAACTTAATGGCATAAATGAATAGTAACAAACTTGTTGAGAATCAAATTCTGAACAACTTCGGTTCTCACCTTTTTTTCCAAAAATCGATATTTTCGGAATTTAACCCGAAAAGGAAGGATTCTCCGTCAACTCCGCCATTTTTTTTTCGACCATCTCAGATCTGCCCCATAATTGGTTACATCAAAGTACTACTAAAAGGTACTCTGTGTGAATTTTTTCAGATTTTTCAATTCATTATTTGAGAAATTGCCGTTTTTTTTTTCAAATGAATATACACTACCGTTCATAAGTATGGAAACACTCGCCCCAGAGTGTTCTCACTGTACCCATGATGCTCATTGTATTTCTACGAAAATGTATACCGTTGAGGAGTGGGGAGGGACTTCCAGCATTTTCATAGTATAGAAAAAAAATGTAGAAAACAAATCGTCTGTTTGCGTTTGCTTCGAAAGAGTGGCGTTCGAAAGATCGTCGTTTTGTTGACATTTGTTTCGATCGTCGTTTTGTTATACATTTTTCAAAATATTGAGTAACCAAATTGTATACGTGTTTCAAATTTTATTTTCTGTGTTCTCTTCATATATAATCATTTTGATTTTTCGTTAGGAGTGTGCAGAACATAAGAATTGCTGAATGCTTCGTTGCGAATACCACAATTTTATCGGAGCCTAGATTCGAATGCTCGGAGAGTTCAATTATTATAATCGTACGGTAATTTTCTTTTCCGATAATTGAAGAAATTTACACGTGTTGACATATACCCTAAGTACGATGCAAATATGCGAGAAATTTCAAATCTTAAGGAAAATAAATATTACGACTGTTATTATTTCATCATATAAACTATAAAAAGTCAGTTGGGACGAAATTTAGGTTCTTGAGTCAGAAATATCATTCTGACAAAAAATGACCGTGTATTTTCCAAAACAATGAAAGCTTTTTCGAAGTGATATGTGAGCATAAAAAATCAAAACCTATTTCTACGATTTTTTTTCCAGAAGCGCCGAGTCATTCAATTTTGTTGCAAAATGAGCGCGCAGTAAACTTGAAGAATCAATATCTCATCTCCGGTTCTATTTGACGTAGAAAAATTATTCACAGCACATTCGCGAGTAGAGAGGATAAGCTTTCGTAGAAAACTTTGGTTTATCCGGAAACATTGAACATTGTAATTGTGATTAACGAACGAATTGTTTAATGGTACCATTTTTTGGCGAGGCTTCTACCATTTTATACATTCTGTAAAAAATCTTTCCGATTACAAATAATCCGTCGTGTTTGACGAGGAATTTCCCATTCATATTCATTCCGAATGACCATACATTAGATATCTGCTATCGGTAGTAAAATATTGAACACGGTGAAATTTAGAGTGATTCGTAAAAAATGAATAGCTTAATTTCAAAAGAATTATCTCAACTTTTCGGATTATTCAAGATGATCAAAATTTTTAATCACACTATTCCATTTCATGAGATTCGACCATTCACTTTTAACATTTTTGGGTATAGTGAGATGGCGCTGACACATGGTTGTAAGAGAACAGAAGAGGACCCATGTATTTGTATGTGTCTTTATATGATAAGGAGGGGAGGGCACGAATTCTCTGCCAAAGTATATTTTTATCGACAAGTACTAATCATGTTATAGATTCTGCATTGAAAAAGCGAAACAACCAAATGAACACGCTTATATTTTACAGGATAATCCGTCGTAACCGTTGGACGGACGCAATGTCACATGCCGCGAGGAGATCTTCGTGGAGTGGTGAACTATGTTCGAATTACATTACTTCGCAAAGGATGTTAGAAACTCCAATCAACCGAGAGAAGGAACTGTTTCGTACAACCCGCAGCTTCATAGTTACCTCGAATCTCAGATACTATTTCCTTGCATTTAATATCTCAGAGGGTATAAAAATAATCCTCAACGTCGATGTCAACAATTGTTTCATATATCCATATTTTAAACAAAACTGTTCATACACAAATACATAAATTGGAAATATTCATTTACGGATATTAAATTATTTTATTTAAGGTCCTGCTGCGGACATACAATACTTTCAAACTAAATAATATTCTACTTCTACGGTCTCGCTCGCTCAGTCGACCTATCACTTCTCTCTCTCGTTATCAACTGCCTAATGCTCTGGCGTCTCGAGCCAGTCACGTGACTAGACGTTCCCTCAACCCCCTTTTACTCTCTCTATAGCCCGACAAATATGGCTTTATCACATAGTAACATGAATAAAGTGTTACAATATTATATATAATCATTTTTTGAAACCCTTTTCACTAGTAAAATAGCTTCGAACATAAAATTATTTCATTATTGTCAGTAGAGTTGTGTGTAACAAGCGATGTACAATTCCAGAATGATTCCAATACAGTAATACCCCGAAGTTACGCTATGGGTCGTTCCGGCATTGACGGCGTATGTCGAAAAAAACGTAAGTCGGGGTGTATATATGTATACATGTATAATGATGTATGTATATATATATATATATATATATGTATATATGATATATGTATAAATACTCACCAGAGATAATCATGTACGTACCTCATAGAAAACCTCTGAAGAAGAATGAGAAATACTCTTTATTTTGGAAATAGAAAATGTTCGAGCACAGTCGTCTGCCGACACAAAGATTTTTTTTTCTCGCGCACAGTCACTATCCGTAGACTGAACGAATAATCGAATACAATGTAATGCACGGACGGAAAATAAACATGACCATTCAAGTTTGCCGACAAGGTGAAGCGGAGTTGGGCGGGGGGGGGGGGGGGGGGGGCGACCGATGGCGTAACTTCATAAAACGAGCCCACAACGATTCGTACCCGTTTTCTTTCAATCGTATTTCTCGAACATATTTCCAAATATTTACAAATGGTGAATGATGATATTTATGAAATCATTTTGAAAATACTTCGTGCTGTGTAAAATTAATATTGCGCGATATGTTTTAATGTATATGGGACATTCTTTTACAACCAAACACCTTTGAGACCGACACATTTTTGATTCAGCTGAAATTTTTTTTGACGAGTTCTATACCGAAAAAATAGGGATACGTATTCGAGGATTTTTTATTTCACATATTTCGTAAAATAGAGGGGATCGTAAATTTTATAATTTGGTGTTTTTTGGCTTGGAAGACTCACTTTCAAAAATTCATAACGCTGATTCTATTTGAGCTGGAAAGTTCGTTTTTTTCATCTCAAAGCTAATGAAATGAATTTTATTACAACAATTCTTTCATTAACGATTATTCCGAAATTTATACTGTTATAAACAATTAATATGTTTTAATCGATCTTTAACAATTGCCCCAACCTCGTAGCGAGTTCTTAGCACAACCATCGTATTCTACGTCAAATTTTTCATCCATAACGTATTTTGAATTGATGGAGAATACGATGGTCGTGCCGAGAACTCGCTACGAGGTGAAGGCAATTGCTAAAAATCGATTTAAAGATATTAATTATTTATAACAATATAAATTTCGGAATAATCGTAAATGAAACAATTGTTGCATTAAAATTTATTTTATTAGCTTTGGGTTGAAAAAACGAACTTTTCAGCTCAAATAGAGCCGGAGTTATGAATTTTTGAAAATGAGTTCTCCGTGCCAGAAAACACCAAATTATCAAATTTTCGATCCCCTCTATGTTACGAAATATGTAAAATAAAAAAATCCTCGAATACGTATCCCTATTTTTTCGATATAGAACCCGTGAAACAGTTTTAAGCTACATCAAAATTGTGTCGGTCGATTTTTATCTAAATCTCTCCGATTCGTCAAAGAATGTCCCATATTCAAGGATGTTTCACGGAACAATAAATTGAATTTGCTATATTCACCGTAAAACTATCAAAATAATCAGTTCGGTCGTGATGCAATCGCTACACACATGACGTCATCATTTGCATGCAAAATTTGGGTCAACCTGGTGGTATGGTTACCGACTCAGATTCAGGCCTTTTACCGACCGCGTTTTGTCTAATATTGTGTTGCGCTACTCCCCGGTGGAGAGTACCACCTTCGAATGGTTTGGAACCGAGAAAACTTACGCAGAGGGCGCTTCGATCGATTACAACTTTTAGATCCAGGTCAGCGGCACCTCAATACTTAATTCCACTCTGCTTTCATTGGTAAAACTAGAAGGAAATATGAAGCTACATCAATTGTGCAACAGAGTAATTTGAAATCGAGCTTCACTCAACCAGCTTTATAGACTTGCATTAGTGTTATCTAGTAATTACCGACTGCTTACATAAAACTATAACCAGCCTACTTCTGACAAGCAATCAGTAAATGGCCCTGAGTATGTACTGTGGCCTGATGTAACAATTTTGTACGTTTAGAAATTTGCGACTCAATGTGTGCTGCAATTGCAACAAGTACAATTTCACTTTTGCTAACAGTAGTAGTGATGGAATGTAATCTCACAATTAGATATACTGTTACAGTGGGAGCTGGATATCAATGTTTGCATTGATGAAACATTTGCTTGGTTGAATAGTTTATTCGTCCAATTTTTTTCATCTTTTAAAAATTATGTATAAAAATATAAATCAATAATAACTTGCATCATAAAATATTATTTTGTGGAAACTTTTCTTTCGTTTCCAATGTGAGAAATGAGAAAAAAAAAAAACTTATTTTATTAGGATTTCACAGATTCGATTATAGTCAGACATTTGTATATAATACATATATATATAGTATACATATATAGTATATAGTATATATATATACTTATAATATAATGTTTCTGAACTAATCATCTGGACTTATGAGATCATTTAAATAACGTTCTTGGTATGATTCCGCTTCTGCGTTTTGTTTTTGGTATTGTCGGTTCGAGATTTCTCTAAAACGTAAGCTTATCACTCCGTAAAACTTACAGTTGAACAAAATTATGTCAACAGAGAATCTAAATTAATCAAATGTTTATAATGAATAACTTATACTAGCGTTCTGGCGTTTAAATTATAGTTGTACTTTGACGATTTGAAAATAGTTATAGAGGAGAAAAACTGATTTTTTTCAAATTCAGTTCAAACGAAACTATTTTTTCGCGCAATGCTTACTTATCACCAAGTCAAAATATTGAAAGGTTAAATGTGTACTACACAATCAAGACAACAGAAAATTAAGCAAGTGGGTGAAAAGAAACTAAGACTTGATCAATTGGTCCCCTGTTCACCTCTGCATAACATACGAAAGTCTGATTTATTGACGCACCTTTTCAATATCTAACTATCGATTATCAAGTTCCGTGCAGAATCTTTTAGCTTACGTACTCGTAAATTATCACTTGCGTACAAAGCTCACGAGTAAAAAAAAAAAAAAAAATAAAACCAAAATATGTTATACTTCGTGATAAACTATAAAGTAACTTTATCCCTTATTTGTTTAGGATGGAATCCTATTTCAGATTAACCCAAGAAGCAATGCACGATACTTTTCCACATTTGAGTACATTCTTCTGGATGGAATGATTTCCGAATGCTTGAAAAGAAATAATCTCAAGAATAACCAAATGAGTGTAATCATACATGCAGATGCGATGAACTGACGGTAGGAAAAACAGAATCAAAAAGTTCTACAAAATTCATCGCATCAGTGATAAATGAAACGTTACTCAAGTATATAAAATAAGTAATGAAAAAGCTAAGGTCGACACATTATAAAAAGTATAGAAGATTTTCCAGCTGTGCAGCTGGCGGTCTGTGAATTGACTGAGCAACCAGAAATGCCAGCTTGTGGGCGTATTGACAGGGTGCTGGCACCCTGACAGTACCGCTCCAGTTGTAGTACATGTGAGTCATTTTGTAAGTTAGACGTTGGAGTTTGTCAGCATCGAGTCCTAAATTGTCCGAAATGACGCTGAAGGAAGTCGGTGAAACAGACCCCTGTCTCACAGATTGAGGAACTATGAAGAAGTCATATTTCTCGGGGTTGGTGATTACGTCGTCCACGACTGTTCCCGGCGGTGGGTTTCTTTTCTGCGCGAAAAGACGAGTCTTAATCCGTTTGGTAACTATGATGAACGCCAACTTAAATTCTTGTTCTCCATAGACTTGCGCCAGACGGTCTTTCAGCTGCACAACCTCGTGCTCGTAGACGTAGGGCACTTGGCCTTCGCCGACTCCATCACGATAAATAACAATTCTCTGTGGCAGTGCGTTGTTCCTCGCCCGGTACACATGTAGAGCCTTGCAAATGTTGGTCGACAGAGTGTCTGACAACTCCTCGCCGTTTGAATGATGGCTGACAGCACTGAACCATTGGCTGAAAGCTCGATCCAGGGAGGTGACAAGGGCACCTGTAACAAAGATTCGTTTAAGCTGGAATTGTCGCAGGTTACATTTTACATATTGCTACAATTCTCAGTCGTTTAAAAGCTTAATGTGATTTCAGGACAATCATTGGATAATGTGTGAAAAGAAGGATTTGACATTTTTTGTTCTAGCTCACCGTAGTCACGGCCTTTGGAAGCAGTGTCGTGACAGACATCAAAGCCAGCTATCATCAGTCCGCTCAACGGAATCTCAACTGTCCATGGAGCTCCGCCTATCTTGCAGTTCATCTGGATGGCCACCTTGGTGGCAACGGATGCAAGCCCTTTGTTCGTTAAGTTTTTAGCCAAAAAGACTTGCGTAGGAACAGGCCTGTCTGAACAACATTTTTTCTTAATTGCGGAGTAACGCTCGGGGCGGTTGTTAGGTACAACGCAAAAGATCAAGTTGACAGAGACCCGGCTGAGTATCGCCTCGATAGCCTCGACGTAAGTTTGAGCTCTGTCGTCTGGTACCTCGTGAACTCGTGGCTGAGGCAGTTTGAATCCAAGTTTCGTTGAAACTTGGATAAGCGTCGAAACGAAGTTCTGGAATTCGATATGAGAAGAATGAGAGGAATTGCTTGTCTGTTGATTTTGGAAGTTTTGAATCAACTTCGTTTTTGAACCAAATCATTATTAATTTCACCAAATTTACCTCGACGTCTCTTTTAGCACGGTTGGTAACTATGAGAGCCCAATTGTCCATTCTACCGCACGACAGCATAGTGACATTGCGGAGTTCTCTTGTCCAGTCGGCCTCTGACCCAGCTTCAATTTTCTTCTCCCGACCAAAGATGATTTTCTCCGAAGGCATAATTCTGCCAGGTATATCAATGAGTCTTTCGCTTAGCTTAAGGTTCCATTCGTTCAAATCGGTCATGACATTGGCTTGCGATCGAAGTCGTTGGTTGAACGCTAGTAATTTCTGGACTCTAGTTTCTGGCCCAACACGCATATGATCAGACAAAGCTTTCATGAGCTGCCATTGACTTCGCATTTCGTCAGTGATACCTGCGGAAGGTAAATAAGGGCGTACAATATACTGGATGAAAGCTTTGGTGAGCTTCATAGCTGAACAGATACTTGCAAAAGTCAAATAAGAATTATCAAAGGTACATCGTACGTTACAGGTCAAGCAAAAGTGAGAATTTCAAACATACCAGTTGCCCTGCACAGTTCAGGAACAAGATAAATCAACTCTGCTTGGCCAGCTCTTCGTTCGCGAGGCTTCGATCTGGATACCAGCAGCGGCTGAGTAGGGTGACGTATGGCTATCTGATATTTATTACGATAATAGTCGGTATAGGATATTGTTTCACCGCTCCGCAGTGGGAATGTAGACTGTGGCGAGGTTTCAAAGTCGACATCGTCAATCCGGTATGTATTGTTGTTATAACCGGTGAGTACAACTTGTCCAACGACCTGACTGCAGAAAGCTCGCTACGAAGAGTAACAAATTTTAAAAATCAATATATGTTGGATTAGTATAACTTTTGATAGTGCTGGTATTTATGTTCATAAAGGCGGTTCGTTGTTATATAAATGAGAGAGGTATTCACCTTGAAATCGCCGCGATGCTGTCTGTGACATTCGGCGAGAATATCATATATCGTCTGCTGACGCATTACTTTGTGGCTGATTTCTGAGCACATCAGTATGTCGCGCTCGTGTTGACGAATAGACGTTATGTATCCTGGCCAGAGTTCGAGTTGGAAGTCACGAATTTCGATCTGTAATCAAAGATGGAACGTCATGGCTTTTAATCTAATTAAATTAATGCAGAACTTATTTGTACCAAAGGCGTAAATTTAGAATTAAGAAAACAAAATTTCGGCCAATTTGTTAAGCGAATAAATAACTTCTCAAGGCAATTTACGTGCAAATATTTGAAGTAAAAAATTCATACATCATTTCGAGTTAAAACTAATTCAGCGATACATATTCCGGGTGGCCACTCAATTCCGCTCACGGAATTCCCTGACATTTCCCGGTTTTCCCTGACTAAAATCATTATTTTTCCCTAACATTTTGATGCACAATTTGTGCAGAAATCGCTAAAAACTATAGTAACCTAGGTAAATTATGGCCAAATATATTAAAGTTATAAAAGTTTTTAAAAGTTGTTCATTCCGTTAATTATGATTTTTGAAAGTTGACAAAAAATGAAAATTTCCATTTGCTTGGTCTTGTTAAGTATATATTTAAGAAGGGGCTCCAAGAAGCGAAATATTTTTAGAGCTATTATTTGAACATTTATGCTGTTTGCAATGAAAATCGAGGTTCGAAGAATTATGACTAATTAACGAATGTGTAACTTTTTGAAAAATAAACTTAAAAATTTTTTTCCAACGGGACATTTTTCTTTTAAGCGTTAAGAATACGCCACAATTTATCTAAATTTTTAAATTGACATTTAATACAGCAAAACAATTATTTTATGCGGTGTACTGTTTAGACGCGGCGCGTCTATGCCGTAACAGTTGCGCAGAGCCCTATGTTCAGCGTTAAATTAAAATTACTAATACTGAAGTTAGAATTCCGGGTGCTTGTACTTTTTTATTGGAAATTTCCTCCTCTTTAGGAGTCTTTTTAAAATTTTCGCTAGCGTTTTTACTTTTTGAGTTATTGCCAAAAACCTGAGGCTTCGTTTTTTCTAGACTATTAGGCGTCGGTGAACTTGCGTCTCCACACGCAGTGACAGCCATAGATAAATCAAACCGATGTCTGCTCGTACTACTGAATTCCTGTGACAATCAACAACTAAGCTTATAATCGTCAAGAAGAAGAGAAGAAAAATTGTGACGATGCGTTGATAGCATCTCAATTTTATGGACAAAGCTTTTGAAATCCGTGAGTTCTATAAAAAGTCCCTGACCAACCAAAAAATTCCCTGACATTTCCCCGACTTTTCCCTGACATACAAAATTCCCTGACATTTCCCGGTTTTCCCGGTTTTCCAGACGGGTGGCCACCCTGATATTGCAAAATCTGTATACACGTTCAGTTGGTTCTCAAGTATGTTTACATAAGTTAATACTACTCACTTTGGCTGCTGCATCATAATAATCTCGGCCCACCAATTGCAGGTTCAAGTGATCCAAACACTTGCGCATAATTATGTTGAAAAATTGAATGTAGTGCTGATCTCCTTTAACTAAATCTCCAACCTCTTTAATTTCTATACGTATTTGTGCATCATCTGACTGGCGTGCAGAGAACAGTTCCATTTTCTGAAATTCGGCCAAGAATAATTCTTCACTGTACATTGATATAAATTTCGAAGTAGACATTGGCTATTTCACGTACATTAACATTTTCGGAGAAAAAGAAAATGCAGGTATATATCAAAATTTCCGTAATTGTGTTTATTTAAATTTTTTTTTTTTACCTCTGGCAAACGGTTGCTTGTATACAACACCGTGCCGTCGAAGATATATGGGCCCAGAGTCTCCCTATGGGGTCTAAGCAATCCCTTACGAACCACTGTACGATCTTCTTCAGGTGCAAAATCAACTCTATACTGATAGAGGCACCAGTCGGTAGTTGTCAGGAGTTTGAAATAGTTAGCTTGTAAAGTTATTCCTTGGCCTGATTTACCTGCGTGCAAAAAACAAGATGGTAAAATAAAGCTTTTCAACTATGGTGTTCAACCATAATTATGATGAGCTGCTTGCAATCGATTTACAGTACCCTGTTTTGTGATGAGATTTAGAGGACGTGTGATCAAGTATTCCGGGAGAATTTGACGCCGGCCACGCATTGAACCACGACCTACGCTGGCACCATCTCCTATTGGCAATAAAATAGAAAACATGAGCCAGCTCTTTAAAAAATCTGAAGTCCATTGTGTACAGATAATTATATATATATAATAATAAAATGAAAAAAAAAAAAAAATCTGCAAGGGAAGCATCATAAGGGACCCCTACAGTAACGAAAACATCAAAATTTGATTATAAAAATTGAATATATCATACCAACAGTGATGTCCTGCATTTTTCTTCCAATGTCGCCAACGTCTTGATCACCCGTCCGCTGGGGGCCACGCCCAACGTTCTGTAAGGATATATTCACTTAGCCTTTTACTTATTCAAAATTTATTTTATGCAAGGCATTCAGATGTACGTGGTAAAGAGTTTAATCCTTTCATTACGAGCGCCGTATTCAGCCACCATCCACGTGATGATCTGTGTGTACCAGCTGGTATTTAGCCGGCATCAGCATGAATGTGCGTAGTAGGTTTTACAAATGGAAACAAGTTTCTTCTGTGTGTGATATTTAGGAGTGAAATATTTTCTAGGTACAAAAGTAAAATATACCAAGAAATCTTCCTTAAAGCATTACAAGAAATTGGAGAAAACAGTAGTGAATTGTTCAAAGTTCGTAACACTTATTGGAAAATTTTATTTGGAACTTTGTCGAGTTTGTTTTATAAAATATTTTTACACCCATATCGGAATGATACAGAGAAGACATTTTTCCTTCGGTTTATAAATCAGTAGGGAGAAACTGGAATAGAAGTTGCGTTGTTTGCGGTGCAAATGATAAAAGATGAGACTCTAAGTACGAGTATAAAAACTATAATGTGGGTTCGTGTATCGACCCTTGTCTAAAATTTATCATACTGAATTAAATTACGAAGAATCTGTTGAATTATCCTGAATTGCATTTTTATTTATATTTGCAAATCTCCAAATAAATTATTATGTAACATTTAAATAAAAAAATCCGAACATCAGCATATCGACATGCAATGTGGACACTTCGTGGCACAGTGCACCGCTCAGTGGTGTCACTTTAGCGGAGTGGACTGCGGTAACGAAAGGCTTAATCACTCGACTATCAAGGCATCATCGCAGTGTCAGGCGCGCATATACAGTAACTAACAAAAGTTGCAAAATGTCATAGCAAAATTCAATGTTTGGGCATGTGTTTCAAGTATTTTTGAGGTGAAGGAACCTGATTGTGATTATAAGAAGTTGTTTTTTCCGCGCAATCACATAGTTTTGAGCCGTCAAAGTTAACGAATTTTCACACATGGCATCATAAAACTGTCATTTTCTTTTTTTGGGATCCATGTTTCTTTTGAAAAATACTGAATAATATTATTTCCAAGTCCAAATATGCAATTTCGAGAATTACTGAGTCAATGTGATCTATCATACAGTATAATTATAGCTTACATGGGAAAAATTACTACGTTATGCTTGAAATTGCGTATTTGAATTCAATAATATTATCATTCAATGTTTTTCAAAAGAAAAATTCATGCGTAAGAAAGATGATGATAGTATGTTCTATGACGCCATTTGAGAAAATGATCAAACATTCATCAACTTCGAGGGTTCACAACTGTATGAATGTGTGGGAAAAATAACTGCATGATCATAATCAGATTCTCTTAAAAGTACTTAAAACGTATGCTTTCTAAAGTAAATAGTCATATGAGACACCAAAAACATTGAATTACTTTATGACGCCATTCTGCAATTTTTGGCACTTACGGCACGCTTGATGCTCCTGTGACGCCTTGGCAGTTGCGTGGTTATCACTAGAACTACCAAAATTAAGATGACGCTATTTGTATCAAAACCAGTCAACATAGCTGGTCTTCAAAAAATATCCATAAAAAATTATTTAATCATATTAATACAAACAAATTTTGTTAATACATACTGATAAAGATCAGTCATTTGAACTGGTATGGTAGAGTGAGTGTTAAGGAATACAGTATAAAGCAGTAGGTGTAAGAACTGGTTCTACGAATCTTGTAAAATTCTCTTTCAGGTTAAAACACATAAAGGGAATATCTCCAACAGTTGGTTAGTAAAAAAACCTAATATCCACCTATCTTAGGGGTCAAGTATTAGAAACTGACAAGGGTAGAGCATATGGTCAAATTTTTACAACTGGGCCCTGAAGCAATAAACTCAGATGAATGAATATAAGTATCTCATCAATTGGAGGATGTTGGAAACGTTCAGGTACTAGGTATTATATTTCCCTGAGCTTCTGCGGTGATACTTTGCAAGAACTAAGAGACTAGGCAGTGGCAAGAGCAGTGAAGCAATGAACGAAATTAAGAAGGATGACACACAGACATCGTGTAATCATTTACTTTCTCGGAAATTTCGTAGATTCTTGCTCCTTCAAGAAATAAATAAGGGTAACTCAGTTGAAAAACATGATATCCTATATTTACCGGTACCATATGTCCAGGGGCTAAACCTGGTGGTGGAAATCTTGGTTGCTGGGCTGGTGGCACTTGGGCCGGCGGCGCCTGTGCTGGTGGTGGACCCGGTCGACGAGCCCATGCACCTTGCGGCGCCGGTAGTGGAGCCCTATGCTCTCCAAATCCTGCATCCTCTAACTGACGTGCCCGACCTCTGGCACGGCCTCTTGCTCTTCCTTTCCCTTGTTCCGCCATTGATCTTACTCTGTAAAATGATACTAGAATTAGACAGAGCGACCATGAAAGTGAGAAAATTTGTCTATCTAAGCATTCAAATTTATGTACCCAGTTGTCAATCACATGTAGAATTAGAAACCAATGAGTTCACTATATGGTCGTATCCGCGATATTTGAGGACAGCGCGTTGGTAAAATTAGGGGGAAAAAAAATCGAGTTCTGAGCTCGAGCGGCATAAGTTTGAAATAGTAACGGTATTGGCCGGCGTAACGCATAGCAAGCACATTCTTCGTCAAGCATGTTATTCCCTCGTGACTATGAGAAACAGCTTTCCTCTGGTATTTCTAGTAAAATGGCGAGAACATAACTCAACCCTGACAAGATACAAGTTATATAACAAGCACCAAAGGCATCGATGCCCAATACCGTTGGCGTGCAAGCGTTTACAAATTTGGGCAGGCTATGTAATAATATCAGCGCATGCTGTCGCGTTCATTGCGTGCAAAATTTGCAATTATTGTCAACATATTTACCTATTTTATGCTATTGGTAGATGGCCCAGGAGGGAGGGAAATGTAACACGTAGGTAAACTATTTAATATAATTTTACAAACGTGTATTATTGAACAGAAGATGGCTATGTTGAAACTTGTACCATCTGCTTTATTCGCGTCGGCGTCAAACAAGCTTGTGCAAGCAAATTTTAACTGCACCACAAAGAGTATGTTGTGATAGAGGGGCGGGATTTACTCCGTTCGGCAATTTGATCAATTGTGCTAAATTTTTCGCCTACAGGAGGTGCATCGGACTACAGTCATAATCTATGACTATGGTAGCACAAAAATAAGCTTTTCACGAACGAACACAGAAGCAGCGCCATGTCTTCATGATTCAAAAATTGAATTATGTAAAATGATAATCGAGATACCAAGATAAGTTTCCACAATATAATCACTTTAGTTGTGTTATTAACCCTGTAACTCGTCATAAGTGATATAAAGTAAAGATTGAATTAATTTGCTTTATGCCAATTACAGGGTAGAAAAATTCAGAATTGATGAGCCGCGTAGACTTAAAATCTTTGGGATCGATGAATTATCGGAGACTCACTTTGATCTATCTCTAGACGATGTGTGATCTTGTGAATTTTTTCGTGATATTTCTCTAGATCTTCTAGAAGATCTGGAACGATCTTTTCCTTTGTCGTGCATCACTATGTGTGCACAGGATTTCATTTTGTGAATGTTATTTAAAACAAATCTAAATTTAATCACGTCGACTGAAGGCGTTACTGAAGGAGTGAAGATCATAACAAATAAAATCGAACAAACGACATTCAAACGAGGCATTCATTTACCAGCCGTGGATTAGGGGGCGCTCTTTTATCCGTTCAATTCAACCGTTTTTACGTCATGCGTTTGGTCGACAGTCCTTCTTGCCAAGGTTCGTGGCTGAGACGTACAAAAATTGAAATCATAACCTCAAAGAAGCGTCATTTCGAGTTCTTTTTGACGAGCATTAAATAATAACAGCATCGCGCGTTATTTATGGAAATAATAGAGCCGAGATTGCAAGGCTTGCGAAGTGTCAGTTTTCGAAGTCTGGTTTTTGTCGAGCTGTTTTTAGGGATTGTATGCATAGAGGAAGAGCAGGCGGATCTTTGTAAACAAATATCTCTGAGAGTGAGTGATTGAAAAATTCTCAATTACTCAACGATCTTGTTGGCAGTTTCTTTTCATTGAATTCAAAAAACGCATTGTTCGTCACCTGGATCTCGACATGTTTCGATCCATGTTCAATCCGATATGCGTCTATGATTATTAATTAGCTTGAGAATATCGAAGAATGAGTGAAACTGCTGTTACCAACGAAATGGTCGAACTAAATGGAGGGTCAGCGCAACCTGCCCTCAATGGAGAAGCTGAGAACAGTGAGTACCATCTGTAATAACACAGCGCTTTGAAAAATACCAGCCACCTGTGAATATTGAATTTCCGTACTACCAACATCTGACTTCACATTGTTCATGATTTTTTATCCTTCTTCTTCACAGACAAATCACCTGGAACTGTAGAAGACAAAGTCCCTGACTCTGGTGTAGATAGCGACCAAAAAAAAGGCCAAACTGCCGTCGTCGCCAGTAGCGGCACAGCTTCCGTTAGTAGGGGTAAAAAACGGAAAAAGACTCCTCGTGATGCAACGGCACCCAAACAGCCACTGACTGGATATTTTCGGTGAGAATCTTTGACTTGCGCTGCCTACTCAGTTGTCTTTAGAAAGTCGGGACACATTTCTTCTGGTTGCTACGCAATAACCACTCAAACAATCTGTTGGCAAAGTTCAGTCGAAAGATGCTTTTACTTATTTTTGAATGGTGCCAAATTCTTTCTGTATCCTTCAGATTCTTGAACGATCGGCGAGAAAAGGTGAGGACTGAGAATCCCTCCATACCGTTTCCCGAGATTACTAAGATGCTAGCTGCGGAGTGGAGTTCACTACCGGTAGATCAGAAACAGGTGAGTTTTGAGAACCAAAAGTTGAACCTTGTTGACAACATTATTTTACAGCTAATTTCTGCAGCTTCCAGACTCTGAGGAAGATCATTTTTTTTGAACATTCATTCTGTGGTTGTTATAGCAATATCTAGATGCTGCTGAGCAGGACAAGGAACGTTACAACCGGGAGATCACTGACTACAAGCAAACTGAAGCATATCGTTTGTTTAGTGAAAAACAGAACAACGAGAAGCTCAGTGAGAATAAAAAAGAGAGAAACGGAACGGAACCAACCTTGGAACAAAATGTACGTATCATGCAGCACTGTCGTTAATTCAGTCTTTTTGAAATGAATTAATATTCTTTTTTAGGAAGTACAGCAAGAGAAGGATCACGATTTCTCTGGATTTGATATTCCAATTTTTACAGAAGAATTTTTGGATCATAACAAAGGTAATATCTTGAACATTTCAGCATATATTTATTACATTATCCTAATGCAAGACAATCCTCATATCAATTATTTTCCCTCAGCTTGCGAAGCTGAGTTGCGCCAGCTACGAAAAGCCACCTCCGATTATGAGGCTCAAAACGCAGTCCTTCAGCGCCATGTAGACAGTTTGCACGCCGCTGTCAATAGATTAGAGTCCGAAACAAGCCAGCAGCGTGCGACTAATCAATCGCTTCAGCGTCATCTCGACTCGCTACGATCCCAATTAGCAGGGAGCTTTGCTACTATACCTTTACAAGGTAGTTTGATCCTAAAAAAAGATTATACAAACCATTGTGGCACCGCTTTCAGAACCTAATACTCCTGTACTGTAACCTTATCTATTTTCCCCATTGTTAGGCACTCACGACGGCGCTACCTTGCAGAATATCGACGGATACGTCGAGAGACTAGAATCTCTACTTAGCAGTAACGTAGATCCTGGACTGCGAAATACCGTTCGTGCCGCGGTATCACGCCTGGAGTTGATTGGATGACGGTCACCCCCTGTAACGACAACAGCAACGATCCCAATTACTACAAACTCTATAACGACCTTGAAACATCATCGCTCGCGTCATTCCCATCGAAAATGAGTTTATTGATGGAACTGAACCAAGTTGAACTCTATCGGTTTGGTAAAAATGACAAAAATCTTCCTATTCCTTGTTGAGTTGGAAGAAACGGAACTTCTGAGTAAAAGAATCGAGTCATGTAACCACTGTGGTAACGAGACACAGAGATACTGGGTGAAAATAAATCTAAATCATGAGAAGGACGTTCGACCACTTTATAAAAGAAGTGTGAGTAAACGCCCTATGTTGTATATAGCACTGCGAAAGTTCGCAATGATCATGTATTTGAATCGATAGCTTTAGATTAGCTCTTAAACGTACGTGTAAAGTGTAATTTAATTACTTGAGTTATGTAGAAGTGAGGGAGAAGAAAAAGTTATCTCTGAAACATTCAATTATTACTAGTATTTTTATTTTGTTTTTTGTCTTCAATTTAATTAAACTTTCAGCTACGCAGCTCATTTTGGTTCAATTCCTTGTTTCCCTTGAGGATTAAGTGTCGTATTATTTTTAACTGCAGTAATTACACGAAGCTCATTAACAAAATGGCTATAGATTTTATTCAATCTTACTTCGAATGATTGTATTATTCCATTTTGGTTTTCATAAATTGGCACGAAAAGGTTTTACTCTGAGAGTTATTATGGAATGTAAACTGCCAGAGATTTACAGAGTCTTGAGTATGATTTTGAGCTTAATCATTGTTAATCAAATGTGCAAATCATTAATATTGGTAGGATTAATAATAATTATTATAAAAATAACAATAAAACTACTTCATAGTAACTGAGATTTAATTTCATCATCACTGGTAATCAATAATCAATCTCTTGCATACTATATTCGCTTACAATTAATTATCAAGGTATATATTTCACATTGGATAATCTTATTTACAACGTCACTACTATTGGACAATTATCAATAATGTTACTATGACCAATAAAATTATTGCTCATTTATTCTTAATCAAATCAAAATCTTCCACCATCGGTTTTGTCCGTGCTTTTACCCTGTTTAAAAAAAACCTGCAAAAAAAAATATATATGTATAGATAAAATCAGGAATGAAGGAAATTCAGTTCCTACTAGATACTACAAGCTTTAAAAACGTTCTAAACAGCCACTTGTCTTACCTCAGATTTGAGACGTGTGGATATCGGTTGGCCTCTAATTCAACGATTGTTCTTTCAATTCTCGAATAAATAAACAGCGTGACTTCTGGAATTAAATCACAAACCGAGGCGATGAATTCGAAAAAAATATTTGAAGATGTTGTCATGTACTTTTGCACTGTGTTCATGATGATTAGTTTGATTTCCTCTCTGGAAATACAATTGAAATGAATAATTCACTGAATAAAAAATATGAATCATCATACGGATTACCTTTTTTTTGGATTTTCTCTGTAGTATGGATTTGACGTAAGATCGGAAATTAGATCGATTGTTTGCTGCCTATGTGCGTGAAAATCGCGAACTTTCATGTAACACGTGATTACATGAGGAAGACAAACTGATATTATCGTATCAATGATATGAGGTCCGTAAGACCTTCCACCATTTATTAAATTCCTGAAGAGTAACATCACCTGTGCAATGTTAATTTAACGATGAACCATTTATCGATAACTCTGATAATTGAGATTATTCTACACAGTCACAAAGACATAATTTTTTACAGATGATTTCACTCACCAAATAACAGTGTTCATGTGTCACAACATCTCGACAAACTATGAAATTGACGGAGAGTTTGTCCAAAATCAGTCTTAAATAATCGGCATTATTGTCGTGAAAAATGTACAACAGTTTTTCGGAAATTTTGTAACTCCCAGTTTTAAACGTGTCGGTAATCAGCAGCGGTAAATAAGCTTCGAACAGATTTTTTATCAGCGATTGAAGGCTGAGGTCACCTCTGACATTCAAGTTTCCAATTCCTAAAATTATCCACGAGAAAATCCTCTTTCCAATATTCATGACGTACGGAGGTTTATCCGGTGGCAACACAAACTTTTTGATCAAAGTTACAAGCATGTTATTTGGCTGAGTCTGTGATGGAAGAATGTGAAAAAAAAAACGAAATCATTGGTTTCAATAGATAAATTTGAATAAAAGACATGAACAATTGTGAACATAACGCACCTTGACGTACAAAATTGGCCCGCAATAGAATATTAGAGTTCCGATGCATCGGTAAATCCAGTATGTTAAATCAGTCTCCTTGGTTTCTTCCGTGATCAGTTGTGACGCCCATTTGTCTATTTGGGCAAAGTATTCTCTGCACTTCCCGGCAATCCATAAACGCTCCTGTTCTGTCTTTCAAATGGAATATGTAATGTCGAGTTTTATCAATGAGCATTTGTTCATTTTCATTTTTTGGCTAGTTTAAAAGCTTTGTTTCGATCCACAATACCTGCAAACTTTGATGTCGCTTCATGATCGTTTTGATGAACAGAATAATTGGCTCTTTACTATCTGTAGCAGCAATTAGCTCAGAGGTTGATTGAAATACTTGAGCCATCTCGTCCGTCTCGATCAGGTAAAGAGTTAGATTCTTTAACTCTGTATTTTCGATGTCTGGTTTCATAACGCAGCACTTTATCCATGCCTATAGAAAAATGAGATTTGAAGATGATTTATTGTCGACATACAAAATATCCATCATCGATTAAATAGTGCCAACCTGTATGATGATTGTATCGAAGTTCTTAACTTCTTTCCTTAGCTCGCAAACGGCATCTTCATCTTGCAGAATCAGGGCCAAGTATGATCTTATAATTCTGCAAACATTGATTTTTTGTGACAGTATTTTAAAGCTGGTGAAGATAGAATTTACTCCATTTATTTATATATTTATTTATTTATGTCTTCAGGGGTTAAAACTCTTTCACAAAGTAGAATGATAACAAAATTTAAAAAAAAATTAATTTACATGGTGGTACATGGGAAGAAAAAATAAGTAATAAGTAAAGAAATAGAGTATTAGAGTCACTAATTATACGAAAACGGTTTGCGTGATTAACGAGAGACGAAATGTAATGTGCAGTTATATATGTCAAGCCACTCAGCATTTTCGGTGCAGAGTGATGAAAGCTTGAAAATAAGCGAGCCAGAGTCATGAGTATAATTAGAGTAGAATAAAAAATTGTTATGCCGCAAAGGTCGAGCTGAAACAAAGAAACAGAATTCACAAAGTAGTTCACTACAATCAATGATATTACGCAAGACTTTAAAGGCAAACACCACATAAAATCTGCACACAGCAGAAGACAACGTAGGAATACCCAGGGTAAATGCAACAGTGCTGTAGTCGTGGTCACGAAAAAGTATGTATGGGCTTCCCAATTCTATAGGCCACAAACCGTAAAAAAAAAATTATTGAAATTTTCAAGATTATGGGCAGCTGTGAAGGTCCAAGGTCTCCAGATAACAGAACAACAAGTCAGACAGGGAAAAATGTACGAATAATAAAGTGAACGAAAAGTAGCAGCATTCTTAAGTGATGAAAATAAACGATTGTCAAAATTGATCTTCCTACGAGATTTGGAAACGACATAGTCGAAATGTTTATTAAATGTCGTTTTGCTGTCAAAATAGACCCCCAAGTCCTTTGCTTCATTTACCTACTTTAAAGGCGATTTATTAAGTACGTAATATCTTAAGTCAGTAGTCTGCAGATGCTTACCAAAATTAAGACAGAAGCACTTTTCGATACTGGAAACTAAACCGTAAAGACTGAACCAACAGAACAGGCAGTCTAGGTCATTCTGTATGAGCACCCTGTCATAGAGATTTGTAAAAGCCTTAAGTATTTTGCCATCGTCAGTGAAATATGAGAACTTAACAGATTATAGAACCAGGCTAATATCGTCGATATAGATTAGGAAAAACAAAGGACCAAGGTGTGTACCTTGACCTACACCAGAAGTAACCTTAATAGCTAAAGAAACACGATTAAAAACCTTCACATACTGAACCCTATCACTAAGAAATGATTTAACCCAGCGGAGCAAAAATCCCGCCAGACCATAGATTTTTAATTTTTTTCTCACCTAACATCTTTGATCATGGGCGAGGAAACAAAGTGTTTGAATAGCGAAACAAATTTGTGTTGATATCGAGCAGCTGTCTCCGGTTCTTTCAATGCTTCCAAAGTAAATCTCATCGCAAGTTCCGACAGAATGTGGTAATCGTCGCCATATATTTGCATGTCGAATACCAATGTTCTAACTCTACTTGCTACGTGCTTCCAAAGGGCATCTAACATTGGTCGGATTCCATTTCGCGCTGCGATGGAAAAATATGAGGTGAAATCGAATCAACTCTAATTGCTTGTAAACGCACCTGATATCGTTTCGTCGCTCAAACTCCTCAGCTGAATACATTTGTTAAAGACGTTGATAAGCACCGTGATCAACGTCTTGACTTTGGCTCTGGGGCACTCCAGAAAGTATCTGTCTATCCATCCACCGATGAATAAGTGTTCGGAAAGTTCCATTTCTTCGCTAGATGTTAAAATTTCGTCCAACACATCTACGTACGCAGATAGCATTGAGCGCGAGGTTTCATCCTTGCGACAGCTGATCACGTCTACCTTAAGATATAAAATGTCAAACACGAGTTTGGTGGGTGAACTTTTGAATTAAAGAAGCCAAATATCTCTTATTGTCCCTTCACTATACCTCTTTTAAAAATCTTTCACAGATCTTTTCAAAGCTTATCTTTTGCTCGGCGAACAGGAGGAAAACCACGAGCTCCCCCTTCCATGCTATAATTCGACTTTGTTGATCTCTGTTTTCAGCAAGTACCGAAGGCAAAAGATCCAGCATCATAGTACACTGTGGAGGTGGATTGAAAGTAAGAAAATAATAATAGACCATGTTAAAAGATTTAAAATTCTGTATTCTGCCTGAATATATTGCCGTTGAAAGATGGATTAAAAAGTACTTACAACTTGCGAAATATTTGTCGTCAGTGCAAGAGTAACGAACAGTGAAATAAAATTGTAGAGTCCAACGACAGAAAATTCTTCCACCTTACTTTTTGTGAATTTAGAATATATTCTGCCTTTTATCTGATTCCAATACTTGGGATCGACCTCGACTTGTGTTTTCCGCAAAAATATACCTAAGAGTAGAGGGAGATGTAGAATATTAGGATTAATCCTTGTAGAAT
The DNA here is from genome assembly GCF_021901495.1 of Neodiprion virginianus. Taxonomy (NCBI): domain Eukaryota; kingdom Metazoa; phylum Arthropoda; class Insecta; order Hymenoptera; family Diprionidae; genus Neodiprion; species Neodiprion virginianus. The sequence continues at coordinate 14,458,821 of NC_060880.1, forward strand.
ACGTCAGGTAAGTTGTTTAAATTTTTTACCTAGCAATCGAAGAAACATTCCATAAGACGATGTGCACGTGTTATTGTCTAATCTCTGTTTAACTTGTTTCAGGATATCCCTGGGCAATTTTCTGCGAACAAGCAACTATTGCTTAGTCGAATTATACTGCAAAGGTACTTTAGAACGTAACTGCATGTAGCAAATTAAATGATTAACTAGCGCTGTTTACGAAATCGAAAAATGAAATACTGACTTAGAATGAGAAACAACGGTAACTCACTTGTCTACGGAAACGAACCATGGTCCTGTGGCTTGCAGGAGAAATGGCTGATCCAATCGCCGATGAAAACAATCCCAGAGCAGAGAAATGATCTGAACACGCGGCTGCCACCATTCGCAAGTCAGTACACTTAATAAGGGTATCATTTCTTGGAGCTCTTCATCGATTTCGACTCGTTCACCAGCCTTGCCACCTTTGTTCAAGTAGATTTTCAAAATTTTCTCTACTTGTACATGGTTTGGATTAATCTGAGCAAACGTAATTGACAAAAAATGAAATCAAAAATTCCAGTTTTCATAGAGAGTAGGTGGTTGTTTATCAGGTGGAAAAATTTGCAGAACAGGATCTCGCCTCAAGTTGAATAAAGGAACACTGATGATTCTTCATACCCTTGTCGAAGCTATTCCGGTATAAACTCCTTCCAAATTATATCCATAGAGTAGAGTCAAGTGGTATATCAACCAGATGGAAAACATCTCGGGATTTTTACACTCTAAGAAATGCTCCTCCGGGACACTGTTCCATGATACAGATGTGATTGCTGCTGTTGCGGGACCTAATCTCATATCAAGACCAATGTTTACATAGTCCCAAAAGGTCTGAAATTTTCATTAAACCGCATAATTATGTAAGATACAATAGAGTTTATTGTGATAGACAAACTTCACAAGTGCTATTAATGACGCTTTACCTTTGATCCTGTCTTCACTGCCAAGTCATCGATAAATATTTGAAGCATTAGCCATAATTCTCGTGTACAGGTGCAGCTGTACGGTGTCTTGATCTTGAGGTTATGATTTTTTGATTCCAAGGAAATCTGGGGGAGTAAAATTTTGTCAATACTGAACGTTAAACCAAATGGCAAACGGAAGCGACATTTAAAATTTTCTAAGACAACAAGGATAACTTATTAAGTGATGGAACCGCGTCTTACCCTCGTAAATAATTTTGTAGCAACGTAAATAAGGTCATCCACGACGATGGTGATTGCCTCCTCCAGATCTGGATTGTGATAGGGAATGTTAATGCTGCCTAAGGAACTTTTATTGTAGTTCATGAGATTATTGAGTGCGGAAGAATTCTCAGGGTACTCCTTGGCATCCATCAGCGTCAGCCAAAACCATCTTAGCTCGAGGTGCACATGATACATATGAAATTGCGGCAGGACGTGCTGAAAATTTTTTAATACCTGGGGGTTTTGTTTGCCTCAAAGTTAACTTTTAATGAACACATTAACTACGTTATCAACAAGGCCTCCAGAGTCCTTGGGTTTGTTATGCGTTCCTCCAAGGACTTTTAAGTCCTCATCTACCCTGAAGATGCTATACTTCTCGTTAGTTCGTCCCATCCTATACTATGCTTCTTCCATCTGGCACCCCCTTAGTAAAGGTAATGTTTACCAGCTGGAGGTGGTGCAGTAGAACTCCTCAGACACGTATCGTATAAAACTAATCATCCCGTGAGACTCTTAGATTACGAATACTCTGAGATTGGCAAACATTTAAATATCCCCAGCTTGTCCTACTAGAAAAACTAACAAGACCTACTATTCTTATATAAAGTTTTCAACGACTTAATCGATTCTCCTCGTATCTTCAAGATGTTTTACTCTCACGTCTCACGGACATCAGCTAAGAGAAACGACATCATTTTTCAGGTGCCAGTCCGCTCTAACACATACTTGGCTAAGTCCGTCTCGGCGCAATTTAGCATTTTAGCTAATAGGAGTAACACGTGAATTGATCTGAAGAACACACCTAACTACCGCTTTAAAAAAAAATGCTATGGTTGCCTGTTTTGAATATCTATAATCTTATTATTCTACATTTCTGTATTTTGCTACCTAAATTTTTGTAAATTTTGTTTAAAGGGAGTATGTCTGTATAAATATAAGAAACAAATAAACACATAAATACAAAAAACTCAATGTGCAGTGAAAAAAAACGAGGTTTGAAAACTTTGGGGACTTTACCTCAACAGCAAGATTGGACCCTGCATAGTGAAATATGGAGTCATTAATGTTTCTCAGTTCTCTGATGTACTTTTTAAGCACGAGTAACAATTCAGCAAAATCTTCTCCAATCAGATTTTCGACATTTTTAATCAAGGCTGAGTTCCATTTGATGCTGGATAGAAAAAACAAATATGGAAAATTAATAGCGGTTTATTTTTCTCATAATTTTTCCAGTTCGTTACAAGTCTCAACGTGGAGAGAAAAATTAGCCTCACCTATAAAAGTACGATCGTATGTAAACCAGGGCTTCACAGACGTTTTTTCTTGCCAAAAAGAAGTCTGGCTGGTTTTCTTTACGTGCTGTTAGAGACTCGCTCTTTTTACAGCGACTGAGCAGCTTGAGCTTCATTCTGTAGAAGTGAAAAAAATTCAAGAAAATGCAAATCGAAACAAGAAATAGATTTGGATGTTGCATTGTCTTACTCTATGGAAGTAGTGAGGTGTTTGAGATTTAGAGCGGCAGTGGAGCTCGGCATAACGCTGCCAAAAAGAACGACGTGCCCGAAAAAGGAAGGGCTTTCCTGTGAGTTGAAAACCATGCTGTTAATTTCTTGTTGAAGAAATAAGCTTGACTTGTTCAGCTGCCAGTCATTAGAATTCACTTTCCCACTACAATCGAACGTTCCTCGCAGCTCCATCTAACCTAAGTACCATGTGGATGAGTTCGAAGGTTAGGATTGAAAAAAAAATCGGCCGTTATGATTTACCGAGGGGACAAATTTGTTCGCCACTATTCACGTTATTAATTCTTATTTAGCATACTCGAAAAGGAAGTAAAAGAAGAAAAATTCTCTTTTCCCCATTTACGGTGACGAGTTGAATTGAGTCAATTGACACATGTCAATCAGCTGTTGCAAGTGGCAACAAACGACAAGCAGCGATTCTCATTTTGGCGGAAAATTAATCACTGATTCTGGTCGACGTTCCTGATTGGCCACTTGGCCCTTTCTGGTGCTCCAATTGGTCAAGGATCGCGGGAACATGTGGCATGTATGCTGACACTCGTTAATCATCACTGGATGGCGAAGAGGTGCGGTTGTACTAAATATGAAAGATTTATATATGAAAATGAAGATTAATTATAAAAAGTTGCAGCGGATAACTTCAATAAACTTATAAACAGCTTTGTAAATTACGTGATTTATGTTAAAACAAGTTGATAAGTATTTATACCTCTTATGAATGAGAGCAGCTAGTAAAAAAGTTGAATATTTTCAGTCAAGACGAGTGAAAAGACAACATCAATTCGGCTGTCGAACATGTCTCAACAAACTTCCATGTACCAATATTATAAGGTGGTTAGTGCTGGGCGACAACAAACTGACAAGAAATCTCCAATCGTCATCAAAACACCTCGAGAGGCTCTGAAGCAGAAGGAAAATTCCCTTGAACAGGATCGAATCAACTATCCTAAGCAACAACCGGCCATGGCTTCTCTGTCTGAGAATCGTGGCGACCTGTTGTCGACAGCGTCGTTGGTTGATCGGCTCGACAGTGAAGACGAAGCCTTGCTGAGTATCAGGCACTTGGTTAGCGACCCGAAGCCTCTCTCGTGCCAGGAATCATTCAATTCCAGCTCCGCCTCTACGCCGACTAAGAACAATGTGTCCCAGAAGAGAGCCTTATCCAGCTCGAGAAGAAGCAGCAGCATGTCGCCACGGAAAAAATCCCAGAACACACCAGTCAGCACAGTTATAAGGAGACTGAAACATCGAAGCCCTAGAAAATTGATATACGACGAGGCGATTGATACTAGCAAAGTATCCGAGGTTGTAGAGATCCTGAATCTTGCTAGAACTGGGGTCTTGCCGAAGAATAATTTTTTTCTTTCAGAAGTGTATCGCAATAATGATTCTGAACCACCTGAAAGAGGCTATATTGAGATAGATGATACAACATCTACTTATTGTATCGACAGGGTGAATATACCAAATGACAAGCATGCTGAGCATATGTTTAATATTATTGTTGATGTTTTTGCAAACTCTATCAACTGTGGGTATTTCGATGACAATGAACTTGATCGAATATTTGATATGCTCACAATGAGCCAACAATCACAAGCACTTTTTGTAAGGATGCTTCTGAGGACGCACGTTTGGAAGAGACGCACCTCTATTAAGTATCCAGAAATTGCGGAAGACCTTAATCCACTGTTCGACGAATTGGAAGAAAACAACTTCTTCACTTCCGGTAAATGGCTATCTGGCTGTTTTGGAATTTGTCTACTGTTAAGCTAATAACTCGTAGCAGACGTGAAGAAATTTGGAGGTTCGCCAAATTATTCAATCTTTTCAGATACCAATGAAGTCCCCCTTGAAAATCTTCTAACGATACTGTCGGCAAGCGAAGTTCATGATGTGGCCCGGCAGTCGAACATACCTCGTCAGAAAACTAAGGAATCAGCGATTGAAAAAATTCTGAGGACTAGTTCTACGCAATCCTTATTTCCTGGAAGAGAAAGTCCAGCTACAGTGCTAAGGAGAAGGGTTCTAAATGCATTGGGACCTTGCACTTGCCTGCTGCAGGAGATGATAAACCTCGTAGAACGTATCATCACCCTCTTCATACCTGCGCAAGAAATAACTGCAACTCTTTCCAGCACGTTTCTTCAACTCACAATGATTAAAGATGGTAGTTTGAGATACCCGGAAGTGCAGGTTCATAAGGTTCCTGTCTTCCAAAATAGAGATCACCTTGTGCGGTAGGTTAAAATTTACGCACCTGGATTTTTCTTTGATATATACGGAGGAACTTAATTCAATTCTATGCTGTAGGTACGTTGACTGGAAACAAAAGTGGAAGCTTGTTCTTGAGCTGCCCAGAGGTGACCCAAGAAATTGGGACACATTTAGAAGGATTGGAAGAGACGCTCATTCGCGGTTGATGTTTCTTTTGCAACAGAATCCCATCAGGTGACGAGGAAACAAAATAGTTTTACCTAATAGCTTGAAATACTACCTCAGCCATATTTTATTTTATTTAACAATTGTTTTGCAGTCAAACAGACACCGGAGTGCCTCGTCATGTTCAGAAATTCAGCGAGGAATATGTATGCATGAAAATAGTAACATCTTGTTTAGAAATATTCAAGAAAGAAAGATCTTACATACCAGAAGCGGTTAAAATGCTAAATGACCTTATAAACCAGGAAACCTATTGCCAGAGCAGAAAAGGTGAATGGTACGATGAACTGGCATTGATAAAAACAAAGTATAACAAAAATCTGAATGATGCTGCTCGTATAATTATAAAGGGATTGACTCATGCGACTGTCACAGAAATCGGAAAGCACGTTCTTACAAAGAGAGCTTCTATGTTGGCGAAGAGAAAAAACGGCATAAATCGAGATGTACAGTCAGATTTGAAAGGTCTTATCAATCCGGACCTACTCAGAGAGCCTCGCAAGGTCTCTATACATGGCAAAGTGATGCAGGGGTAAGATTCAGACGAGATACATTCTTTTGCGACTATCAGTCTAAATTTATCTCCATATTTCCACAAATCCTGATTTTTGCGTCTTTTACGGTTTTCCAGGAATAAAACAGGACGGAAAACAACATGGAAAATGGATTTGGAGGATGGGGACAAAGGTTACATGGGAGTCGAGCAACGAGCTGTGTGTTATTATAAGGAATTGGGATACATTCACAAGTGGCATTGCGAGGGTTCATTTCCCGTAACATTGTTTGCGCTCCTGATGTGGGAAGAACTTTACACTTTGCCGATTCGTGGCACTTATCTGAGCATGTACCAAAGAGCTCCTCTGGATTTATACACCTCGGAGTTCTACACCAACAGAAAAGAAGAAATTGATAGAAAGATTGAATTCATCAAAATTCTGAGCGAGGAGCAGCTATGCAGTTTGATTGAAACTTCCTTAGAGACCCGGAGTCTCTATGAATCGATCATGCCTAAGCCTCTAGCTGTTTCCAATGAGCAGTTTGTTGTAAATAATCAAAATGTCGTTTAGAAAACGCGTTTCAGATTTACGTACTGTTAATAATTTTCAATTCTCTTTATTATTGCAGGATCTAGTGCGATGCATGGGGCCTGTTATAGTGGCAGGGATCTGTAAGAGAATGGGGTCTAACTTCAGTGTGTGGAAAGCGGGTTTCCCCGACTTAGTGATCTGGGATCCCGTGGGAAAAAGGGTAACAGAATTTGCATTTGCAATTCTTAATTTAATAAGAATATAATTTGAAATTGATGAAACTGCCCGTGTAAATACCATATCACAGTTTAAAGCGATAAGGCAGTTGTAGTTAGTAACTAAAACAACGTTTTTATTACAGTACAAGATCGTAGAGGTCAAAGGACCTGGGGACACATTATCTCCTAAACAAACTTTGTGGATGCGATACCTGAAAGATCTTGGTGCTGACATCGAGCTTTGTGAAATTAAAAGTAAGCTATTTAATTATTATTCATGTCGCATCACTGTAGTTAATCATTATCACAATCATAATTTGATAGACTTCATTTTCCTGCATTGTTCACAAAGCCAGGGCTTGTGGTATCGTAGTTGCACACGGACCTGAGAAATGATACCTAGAAATCAACAAATTAGCAAATAAGTAATTAATCAAGGGCACGTTTTAACATCATGAATTATTCTCCAACTTTCTGGTCTCTCGACACGTCGAAAAGATGCTTACTGAAATTGATTTGTAGCTGGAGTACTTTCTACGTTGAATTCAGCAACGACGACTCCACGGTCAGCTACTTGAGGAGCAAACATGGCAGCGGGGTAGACGACGGATGAGGTGCCAATGACGAGGCAAATGTCACAGTTTTCTACGGCCTCACCTGGAAATATTTTACAAAAATAATTATTGGGATCTCTGGCAGGGACGTGGATTAAGAAATTGCATCTAGCGGTAAAAATATGCAACAGATTGAGTAGGTCACGCTGTACATAAAGAAATGTAGACAAGTGTATTTTTATAAACATAGATATTGTTTTTGTAATTTTAAAATGTAATACGACACTTTCATGACACTCTTGATCTACTCACTCAGATGTTAAATATCGCCACCAGATAATGTATACGAGTGCTAGAGTTCCCAATATTGAGAGTAGCATCATATTTTTATATACAAACATTGTGATGTAGAGAATTTATCAGACTGTTTAATATAATTAATAACATAAATTGTTGTCATTTTATCACATTCACCAGCTCTTTGGAGCACGCTTCTATCCAAGTTTTCGCCAAACCATACAATATGTGGTCTGAGCAAACCCTTGCACATGGATTTTTTACATCTTGGCAGTTTATCGACGGGAATAGGCAGCGATTTTGCAGTACGATCAGGAGCTCTGTGGAAAGTTCAATAAACTATTAGAAAAGAAAGAGAGAAAGAAGTCTTGGAAGGCGAAGAAATGCAATATGGTTTATTTTTCCCCATGCAATATCGTAAAATTGATACTGTGATAGGAGATTTTACAGTTACTTTTCATTACCCCTTTCCCTCAAGGGCTGGACAGATTGGACTGCTTCTATCCTCAACAACTTCCTTGCACTTTGTACATCTTGTTTTGTAAAGAGAACCGTGGAGCTCGATGACACTGGCCGAACCGGCACGCTGATGAAGCCCATCGATATTCTGCGTTAATATCGTTACAATATTACCGTGATTTCTCATTCGCTGTTCAAACTCCGCTATTGCCTTGTGTGCCTATCAAATTGGAATACAAATTCTAGTCATGTCACGTTCAAAGAATAGAAGCATAACAAATGCATTATTTATTTTTTTATTGATCATCGGGACCTTAAATTACCTGATTCGGCTCAACTTTCAGCACCAGTTCTCGCCTGTAATGATAGAATTCCCAAACTAAAGATGGATTGGCTGAAAAAGCCTGCGGCGTAGCAAGATTTTGGGCTTGATAATTCCTCCAGAAGCCGCCGGAACCTCGAAACGTTGGGACACCGGATTCAGCCGACACTCCAGCTCCAGTTAAAATTAATACATTTTTGGCGTCCTTCAACGCCTTTCGAAAGGAATTCATTTAGACTTTTTTCAGTTGTTTAATTAGGGTTAGGTTTATTGGTTAGGATTTAAGCTGTCACTGCAGTGCACACGACAAATTTCGCCAAAGCTCAGCAACAACTGTCTACCCAAGGAGGCTTGTGGCTACCGACAAAATGTAAGTACTAAGTACTGTTCTCGTGCGATCGTTTGATTCATGGTTACTGAAATATAAATATTACATCTTAGCATTATGCATCTTTAGTGACCGCCATTGACCTCGCGGGAAAAGTTTCACATTTTGATCCACAACAATCCGCTCGACGTCGCCCCATACAACCTGACAATAACAAAAAAGCGCTGGAAAAAAAAGTTTCCATTTTGCTCGCGGTGCGAATTCGAATATACTTCGTGATCCTCAGTCAACGTAACCTATGACAGCAACGCGTACGGCGTCAGTCGACGTTGGTCGACGTTAAGTTCCTCCAGTTAGTGGTAACGAGCGGTAACAATAAACTGAAAATAGGATCCTTGTAATTCATATCAACGCTATCACGTTAAAACTTAAGTATAGTGAACAGCGCGTCGTGTTACATTTAACGAAAATCTTTGAAGATGCCGAATACAGAGTTCAAAACCCAGCGAGGATTCACGCTTGGGTAAATATAGTGAATAATTAACGCGTACTGTATTTCGATAGTTTGAAAATTATTCATGAAATTGTTTCTGGAATATTTCCTGTTCTGTTGAGAGTTTGACCTACATTTCTATATTTTCCTTTGTAGCGAGTTAATGCGCAAACCTAATCTGGTTCTGGAGGCTGGCGACGATATCGATGATGACGAAGACGACCAGGTGTACGGCTTCAATAACCGCAACATCAGCAATGAAGAGATGATGAAATATTTGAATATCGACGACAACGAGGACAGCGCCAATCCTGAAAACGATGGTGAAAATCAGGCTGATTCAATTAAGATTGTTCCATGCAACACAAGCTTTGAGGATCTCAAAGTTAACATGACCGATGTAACGGGCGAAGGAAAGGTAACTCCTCAACCTTCTTACACCTGAAACAAATTTCATTTTTCACTTTTTTATCATCATCCATTGTGCGGCAGATTTTCAAGTCTGTGAAGCAAGTCGGAGTCGGGGAAGTTGTTCCAATGGATGCCATGGTGTATGTCCAGTACATGGGCTACTTTGAGTATCAAGATGAACCGTTCGATTCGTCTTACTTGCGCCAGACATCAGAGAGGGTGCGACTGAACAAGGGAGTGCTGCTACCGGGACTGGAAATTGGGATTCAGACTATGAAGAAGCACGAGATTTCTCACTTCATCATCCATCCTGATTATGCCTTTGGACCCATGGGATGTCCTCCCAGAATTCCTCCCAACGAGGAAGTCATGTTCGCTGTTTACCTGAGCGACTTCGTTGACAATGCAGCTGCGGATACTTACGACAACTTGGACCAGGAGGAGAGAAAGTCTATGGAAAAAGCCTTTCCTAAGGCAATGGCTGTTCATGCTACTGCAAATGATGATTTCAATAGAAATAGAACAAAACAGGCTGCCAGAGGGTTCGTTATTGATTTTTACCCAGATTATCTCATGCCTCTGCGTATTTATTTCTTGTCACTAATCAAACAGATGAAAATTTTAGGTACCAAAAGGTCGTTAAGATTTTGGAGAGTATTGCATTGGAGAATGAGGAAGAACAAACTAAGCAACAGAAAGCATTGACCAAGGCCTATGTCAATTTGGGCATCTGTTACAACAAACTCGGTGAACCTCGTAAAGCTTGTACCGTTTGTAGAGATGTACCTGTGCCAAACGCAAAAGCCTTTTTTACGTAAGTCATTTCTTTTCATTCTGAAGATGGAACACTAATTATCAAATTTGTAAACCTTGCAGAAACAATTTTCGATTCGTTACTTACTCCAGGAACTTACTTCGCTTTCAGGCATGGAAAGGCGCTGATGACTATGGGCGAATACGATAGAGCGATGGAGGAATTCCACAAATCTCGGATGATCGACCCTAACAATCAAAGGATTGTGAAAGAAATCAAACAGGTAATTGAGCATTTTGATTCATCATTTACCAAATTAAGCACTATTTGTTTGCAGGTCTAATTCCACCTGGAAGAAATAATATATAAAACTTGTTATTTGTTGTCTTACAAGCTCAGAATTTGATTTCCTTTCAGCTCAACGAACGTATAATGGCATACAAAAGTAAGCAAAAGAAACTGTTCTCAAAATGGCTGCAGGTTAAGTCAAATGACAAGGAAATGGACGAGCATGTTAAATGTGCTCGTGAACTTTGTGAAGAGTTGAAAAATAATCCGGATGTGATGCGGCAGCCTTTGCCCGCTGGGTTGAATGATCGCGAATTGGATTGCTTCAAACAGCAGGCAGCTACTATGGGCTTGTTTTTCACATCCCACGAACGATTCGGCCATACTAATTATTACATTTCTAAACCAAGTTACGAACCTGCCAGACGAGCCTAAAGACTTATTTTCATTACATCGCCAATTCAATTAGAGTACAATATTTTAATTTTAAGAATATAGTCCACAGTGTTTGGTGTGAAAACTTCTTCCAATATCCCAACCGTCTGACATCCTTATTCAGCATGCTTGCTAGGATTTAAGTTTGATCATAGAGTAGACTCAGCAAGCCAGAAAGTTTTGTTTAAAACTTCACATGCGTCATCCTGCAATGTGAAAAATACCCGTGCAAAATTGATATTTGACAATCGCTTTGCTTTATTCAAAGGCCAAAAATGAAACAAGTGAAAATAGTCGTGTTTACGTATTATTTTGCTGATGCCTTCACTCTGCGATTGGGTAAATTAATTATCTGTTACTTCGCTTTTTGTTATTCTATTGATCGTTCATTATTATAAGAGATGTTATTTTATGTATGAAAAATATGAATGAATCAATAAATAAAGGAAAGCTATTCATATCTCGGCAGTCTTCGCTTTAAACACACAGTCAAAATTTTGGTATAGACAGATTATTGTGAAAATTTATATAAACGATGTTATATTCGTATTTCGTATTTACCCAAAAATTATGTCAATGGAAAAAATAACCGGGACTGAGAATTATTGCAAAGAAAAAAATACTGTGTCAAAAAAAAAAAATACAGAGAAGCGAGCAGTCACATAATTTAAATGAATGAACTGAAAGAACTGAAAATCGACAATATGATGAGTGACGAAGAAGTAGAGGTGATTGAGTCGACGGACAACAAGAAGCTTGAATTGGACAATTTCAATGATAATGGAAAGCGTGCGTTGATCATTATGCCTGAAGATGCACAGATTTCTGAAATAGTTCAAATGGCCGATATAATGCGAAGGGCTGGGGTGAGAGACTAACTCTGAATTAAGTGTCCTACTTCTTTACTTTAAAAATATAGCAGACCTTCAATTGGCTATTGATTCCAGATCAGTGTTGTAATCGCAAGTCTGGATGATTCAGACTGCATACGGGGCAATAGTAACATATTCTGTTATGCAGACGCAGCGCTTTCTGATGCCTTGAGAGGACCATCTCTCGACGTGGTTGTTCTGCCTGGCGGTTTGTTAGGAGCTAAATCGCTTGGAGAGGTAAGACAGAAAATTTTGTAAGATTTGAATGATGTAAACTAGATAATAAATTGCTGCAGTCGGAATTGGTTGGTAAACTGCTGAAAGAATTCGAGGACAGCCACAAGTGGATAGTTGCAATAGGAGATGCTGTGCCGGTGCTGCGTAAGCATTATATAGGTGCTGGAAGAACTTTTACGTGTCATCCGCTGATAAAATACAAAATTGAAGGATCCGAATACATGAAGTACAAATATATCGACGATAACGTACACGTGGATGGTAATGATAAATTGTCATCCACGAATTGTATCAGCAAAAGGGGAAACAAATTGATTAAAATTGGATTATGAATTTTCAGGTAAGATAATTACCTGCAGAGGTGGTCCGAACACGATTCAGTGCGCTCTGAATCTCGTTCATTTAGTCTGCGGTCGTTACATCGCTGAAAATGTTGCGGAAAAATTGTCTATCAAATATGACGACGGATACTGCAGAGAGTGTTGTGGAAATTGTAAATACTGCTGTCGTGAAGACAAGGTAGCCAACCAATGAGAAGTTATAGAATTGCTATTTCAGAATAATTTTTAACTCATTTAATACGTAACATGATTTAGAAGGAAATTGATCCTAATATTGCGGAACGATTTTCGTGCTCGACTTGCTGCGGGGTGAGTTATTCAGAAATTGTCGAATGGGAGGAATGCAGAGTTCTGTCCAGTATGTTGGAAAAAGAATACATGATAAAATATAAAATTCAACGACAAGAACTTAAGGATAGGGAAGAAGACAGGAGCATAGAGGAGAAAGAATTACAACAACAAATCAAAGAAGATGAAGAAGAATTAAAAAAACGTAGAGAAAAGTGGACGAATATGCCGTGCATGACTCAGGTCTTTGATTTTTCACATCAGTCTATGGTTCAAGCTAAAATGCTGGTGCTTACTTTTTTTTCTCACATCTAAATATCGCAGGAAGAATATGACAGGTACATGCGAGAGTATGCGGAGAGAGAAGAATCGCGCTACAATGACAGAATGCAGAAAATATACGATAGACTACATATGAGACTCAAGAAATCGAGAAGGCACCAGGACATGATTGATTCTATGAGGAACATGGAACCGAACGAAATGGATGCTGCACTCGCTCAGATAACTTAGTAGAGTTAGCAATTTGTAGGAGGAACAGAGAACAAAGAATTTTATACTTTAAGTAAGTTTTAAAAAAATTGATTTTTTTTTTGGCATCAATTTCTTTGTAATCGAATTACTAGGAAAGTAATTATTTTCGATCGATAGAGACTAAACTTGATTAAAAAAAAAAAAAAATAACAATTACAAACGTAACAGGATGTACAGGTCATTTTTGTGCTTATATTCTACTTTACAGGCTTCAGATTTATGTTCCGCAGCATGCATAAATCTCTCGCAGTGGCTTTTCGTCCTGCTGTTGTTTGAATATCGTACAACTTGAGTAATAAATCAGTCGTAAATAACTCGGGCAGCGCTTTGAGCAAACATGGAACCTAAAAGAAGAATATCGTTCGGTTTACGAAATAACTCTGGAAATTAAACTTGGTTCACTTCGTATGACCTATTCTTACCAAAGTTTGCGGCATTCCTTGTAGAACGATTTTTGTCCTGTCCTTGCCGCACTGAACAATGAACCGTAGAAATTGTAGGATGAAATGCGTCTGCTGTGATACTTCACCATCCTTCCCAGCGAGTAGTGTGAAAGTTTTGAACAACATATTCAGCGCAGTAAGCAATGGCTCTCTTAAGCGAATAGACTTCTGCCCGTTAGGTTGTCCCTGAGCCTGAGGAGAGCTCGTGTCAAATATCGAACTCGAGTCCCCCGTTTCATTCAGTCTCAATATTTTGTTGGCCGGAACACCGATCGCATCTAATTCTTCGCTGTCTAATTCGCACCTTGCACGCTTACGACTGTTTCCTCTGGGTGGGTTCGAGTTGTTGTACTCCAAGGTTGAATAGATACACGAAACGCACAGCTTCGCCAGTACAGAAGACTGAGGTTCGACTAGCTCCTCTCTCCTGAAATTTGGAATTATTTTACTCCCGCTTTTGTTGGAGTAGTTGAGCAATCGAAAGCCGCAAAATATTTGGCACAAAATTCTCACTGCGATCTATTGTAGAGGTACTGAGGAATGACGTGATGCAGCAGGTCCAAGGTGCAGTTTTCAATGTCCAAGTGAAATACTGCAAACGTCAAATCCACTGCCTGATCCAGTTCCTCTTGATATCTGTACTTCATTACTTCTTTGACCAAATTCGAAACGAACCACAGCGAACCGCCAGTGTTCAACAAAGATTCTAGCGATTGAGTAGCTTCGATGTTGATCCAACCCCTTTGCTGTATTCCATGCCACACAGTTTCCAACTGCTCAGATATCGGCTGCCGCGATATTATACTAAAAAAAAATGATTTAACAAGACCTAGGTTAATAACTAAAAAAATTTTCATAATTACCTGTGCGACATTGAAAGCACCTTTGTCTTGGATTGCGTCGGAGGATGAACGTCGTACTGCATTTTACGTATTATTTGGCACATTAGGCTTGATCTGAAAGAGTTTGATCAATTAGGAAGCGATAATTTAATTTCGAATCACCTTGAGTCGACGTGAATAATCGACGCAATTTTACCTTTCTTTGAAATTATCCTGCATCTCGTCACTGGAAATAGGAGTCAGGAATTGTTGAACCATATTCATGGGCTTCAAGAGCGCATCTTGATGCGTTATGCTGACGTGAGCGCAGAGCCAGGCTGCTGCACATACCGGCAAGCAGCAGGCCGCTGCTCTCAGGCCATCCAAGGCACGTTTCACATCGCCAGCTCCGAGTGCTCCACTTTCCCAGGCGCAGAGAAGCTCTTTGACAGCGCCCATGGCCGAGCGACAAGCGATGTGCCATTTCATGTTACTAGACTTAAAGTCTGGATCCGGGGAATTGATTTGGGCAAGTAACGTGTCCACTCGAGCTGCGTCAACGTTTTGGAGCATCCGACGCGGGCATTTGGGCTTGTTTCGTTCTGCCATACACTCTCGGACCCATTGTTCAAAGAACGAATCACCGTCTTCTTCAAGAACCACCTGAATAGCCAACAGGAGAGAGAAATTTGAGACAAAATCAAGAGGATTTGGATTTTAATGTTTTAGTATCAGCAAGCTCACTTCAGATCCGTATGTTTGAACGATAGAGCAGAGCATTAGAAACGAAACATCAAAAAGCATTGCTCTTGTCGCAGCCATTTTCCCTGTCACAGCATCGTTTATTTGTTTACTACATTCGTTGAACTTTATCAGTTTAGAGACGAAGGTTTTCAGTTTGCCCTCGACAGTTGCAACGGCCAGGATTAATTCGAAACTCTTTCCAGTCAGTACCTGGCACAGCATGCTCAGCAGTGCTTCCTGAATTTTCGTATAATCTGTATTGAGAGTCTTCAGAATTCCAGCCAGAGTTGGTTCCGCGCGAATTATTACTTTCGGAATTGATGGCTTGGGAGTTTCTGATGGTTCTAATTTCTGTAATGCTGCAGTTACACCTTCTCTGTAATACAGAACAATAAGGTGAAAATTCCGTCAACCATGGAATGTTGTTTATATTTACATATTTGTATATTTATTTATTTATTTATTTATTCATATTATACGGGATTTTGGCCCAGTTATAAAATTTTAGCAGTAGAGAAACAGGTGACGCCGACAAGCGCAAGTACATAGAATAGAAAAAAAGAAAATAAGAGTAATAGAAACACCAGTATGCAGAAAAGTACGATAACAGCATAATATTAAGCCAAAGCTCTATTCGAAAGACAGCACCCTGTCCCTGCAGAGCATTTTGAACCCGTTATAAAAATTATTACCGTTGGCTGCTAAGCTGCTTCGCCTGTTTCTCAGTAACCAAATTGACTTTTTGTAATTCGTTCAGCAGGCACTCGATGCAATTACAGGAACAAGCCGTGTCCATGATATCAAGCAGAGGAGTAAATTGGAGCAGCAATTCAAAGGCGTCCAAGATGTCTTGGGAGTACTCCAACTTCTCTTCACCTATCGAGAGAAATGTGAGTATTATTACCATCAAAATGCAATCCTGTATTATTATACGGTATTGTTCTGAATATAAGCCGAGGAATTTTGTCGTTGATAGCACCTGGCAAAATCCTCCTCGTCTTATACATGGACCCATTTTATGTGTGGGTAACTAAGAAACACACCCTGAAATACTGTCTCGGAATTGAGGTCAGCTTATACTCGGAACAATACGGTATACAGAAAATGCTCTCTCACCGCTGAAAGTCGTTACGTTTAATTCTTTCAAAATGTGTGGTACTTTCAAAAACGTAAAAGCACCCCATAGCGACTCTTTGGAAGTTCCGGTTACGTCATGCAGACACATGAAGCAGGCGCGAATAATTTCCGAATACAACTTGGCGTTGGAGTATCCCTTGATTCTCTGTATCATCAGGAGCTGATTGACCAGAACTGTGGTTTCGGTGCTTGGATTAAGCAAGACTTGAACAGCGAATAATGGTTGCAAGCAATAAGTGATCGGCTCCTTTTTGTTGTTCTTGGAATGCGAAGCCAATGTTTCTATATCAAGGTTGCAAAGCTGTTTCAACGAGCTCTCAATTGGTACTGCAGACTTTACTGTACTATTCTTCTGAAGAGATTCTATGTCCTGGCACTTTTTCACCACCTCGATATAAAGTTCTGAAAAAAGACAATAATGAATGTTTTAATTTCTACAGGGTACCAGACATTTCTACACCCAAAATCAAATCTTAATTTGATCTACCTTTATCGTCGTGCTTAGCTAGGCACATCATGGCACAGAGGAAGTCGGAGTTAATCATCTGTTTCAGAATGCTCGCCGGTTTATCGATCAAATCCGTGGGATAGGTGAGTGATGGATTATTTTGGGGCATTTTGAGCACGTGAAGATAACACAGCAGCAACCAATGCACTATTGAAAGTACAGAGGCAGCTAATAAATCTTCCTCCGGCTTTCCTCGACAGGTTATACCGACTTGAATTGTTTCAAGAAACTCTAACAGGCTTATGATACAATGCGGCTTGTGAAATGCACCGTATTTGCTTATCCTTTGTAGAACAGCTGCGTAAGACACTAACTGAAAGTTGTGATGTATTATTGTCAGTACATTTTTGGAATATCACCTTTCGAATTTGAGGAGAAAAAGAAACGGGCAAACCTGCGAGCTCAGCGAATGTTTTAAGTACGATAACACCAGTTGATTTGGTCCGGGGCCCACTAAAGCCTGCTGCAGAATGCAATCTGCCAAATTGTAGACATCTCCGCTTACGCCTCTTGGTAAAATCTGATAACAAGTGAAATTTAAGTCAAATGTGAAATTTTCACAGCCGTTTGATTACCAGAATTCAGCGGTACGTACAGTTTTTATATTGATTCCCCATTGTAAGTCGTTCCAACGTTCACGCCAAGCCCTTAATAGCAGAGCCTTGAGGCTGCTAGTCTTGCTTGTAACCTTAGTCTCCATTGTTCTCGTCGATAGAGGATTGCGCATAATTAATCAAAAGGTAAATACAGCCTGTCGAGTTTCGAATTAGTGATACTTTTAGTCTGTCATACGTATTGAGACAGGATCAATACGTCGGTTGAGACTATTTCACAGTACCTTAGGCGGGTCAACACGATGTTTCGAAAATTGCTGAAAAATCGACGCCATGCATTGATTCATTTTAAAAACATTTAACGCGAATAAACCGTATGTACAATTCTTGAATAATAAAATTACGTATTTGTTGTCGTGATTAGGTTAACCGAAAACTGCGAGACGTCATCGCCAGCTTGACATCTTCTGTTAATAATAGTCTCAGACAGCCCCTGACACTCACCAGAGATGAGTAGGGAGATCTCCAACGCTCGGCTTTTCGTGATACCAGCTAAGTTGGAGCGTCGACGTGACACCTAGGCGGCCACGCACCGAAGGTGGCCCATTTCCGACCTGACACCAGGCGGCCATGCACCGAAGGTGGCCCACAATCGTGTATATATAGATACACTCGGTTGCTCGAGCAAGTGGTTGCCAATCGCATCCTTGTCCCCGCTCGCACAAATGTTTCCAGGAATGCAAGAATTGGAATTTTTTTTGTTTCAGTTATGAATGTCAGCGAATAAAAGTATCTCCAGATTTGATAAATCTTGGATTCAATTAGCGGGCGCTGAACCAAATTAATTAACTACTCCCAGTCCGAATACTTTTTTTTTTTTTTAATATATATTATTTTTTTATTGATATGAAAATAGGTGACGCCTGGTGTTCTCGAATATTTGTACACGCAGTTTATGGAAAAATATACGACGCCAGCTCGATAACATTTATGCAAAATGTGCAATGGGCAAGTGGTTGGGGGAAATTTTTTTTTTCTCGAACTGAATCTTCCAGAGAAGCATCAGCGAATTCCAAGCAAGCTCCATAAACATACCGAGCAAACGCGCGCTCACGGACGTAGCTGTGGTGTGGCTGAGTGGATACCACATGAGGATGAGTTTTCAATCACAGGTTTTTGCGCGAAGTTTTCCTGTATTTAAGTTAATTACTGCTGCCTTTGCTATGATACTGCATTCAAGTCTTAAACAAAACACTAAAAAATAAGTTAACCACTTAACGTAAAACAAAATGTTAGATTGAGCTTAAAATTTCAGCCGGAGTTACATAAACTAAGATAATTACAAGCGCAACATTGTAAATATTGTACATTTATTGTTCATCTAAATAAATATGGTTTCCTCCTCAAAAAAAACAAACAACATGAGGATGGAGTGATGCGGGACACGGGTTCGATCGCAGTTCACTCTTTATTTATTTATTTTTTTTAAATTCAATCCCGGCTTTTGATTTTGTATTTTCGGAGAAAAAAAAACAAATGAAAGAAAGAAAATTTCCAGAGCCGGTCGATTTTTTCCTTCTTTCCTTTTGCTTTTTTTTTACTGAACCCACCCTTTTTGTAGTGGGGGTAACCCAGAAGAGAACAAATAATTGAAACAATAAAATTCCGAGAGTGAATCGATTTGTTCCCCGTTTTTGGCGCCTCTTTTTTTAATAAGGAAAAGTTTTGACAGTAATGAAAAATAGAGATTACTAAAAACAAATGTATTGTTTTTTTAATAACACCGGCCCACTAAAAAAAAAAAAGTGGTCTGTACTTTTGACCGGACCTACCTATCTTTATGTATTTTGACGCACTGAATCCGAATCTGAAGTTAGTTTTGCCCGTACATCCTCAAAATTTTGAGTAAATTGCAAAAAACCATAAAAATAGCCAAAAATTAGCAGTTTTGGTAAGAAAAAAATTTGTGGAACTATAGACCAAGTATGATTTTTATGCATTTTGGTCCGCTAAACCCAAATCTGAAGTTTATTCAACCATAAGCCTTTTAAAATTTAATTGAGCCGGTGTTATTAAAAAACAATACATTTGTTTTTAGTAATCTCTATTTTCCATTACTGTCAAAACTTTTCCTTATTAAAAAAAAAAAAACGCCCATTTTATATCAGTCTTGACGAGCATTTCTTAAGAATTTTGAGAGATGCGAGATCGGAACGACAAAATTATTTCAGTAGCAACAATGTATGGACCCCTCTCCTTTTCTGATATTGGCAGCCAGTTAAGAGGCTTCACAGTGTTCAGTTTAATGCCAGCAGCTCTCGAGGTAGCAAGATGGTAAGTGAATTACTTAATTATTTTACATGTATGGAAAAACCGGCAGGTTTGACGATCGTCTATTTACTTTATAGATTAAGAAGAGAAAAAAAGGGAAGGACCTGTAGTCGTATTTTATACTTTATTTAATTTTCCTTGAATTGTCAAACGTTTTTATTTTTGATTGTATAGGAAGAAGGTGTGTGGGGAATTCCATTCTAGTGCCCAAGAATGTAATACACATTTTCGATCGTTTTAACTTTTTTTTTTTTTTGGGAAAACATGTTCCTCAATTTACAAATTTCCGTAATGTTTTGGTATTCAAATCGATTCTTAACAATTTTGCGCACAGGTGGGATTTCTTTAATTATTTTTTCCCTAAACCTGAGGATATTTCCTATCTGAGATCACTGTCAATAGGCGAGATTCCGGAAATCATTAAATTACCTTTTTTTCTAATTAAAAAGAAAATCACATAAGGCCACTAAGAGCTCGAAATGAAAATCTGAAAAAATTAGAGATGGTTTTTTATATTCGAAGCCATTAACGTAAAAAATCCGTTTAACGATCATCCTAATAGATATACATTGTATATTGGGCATTCCACGTCAAATTTGCAATGAATATAGTTCATACCATTTCATTCTTTTTTTTTAAGTAATTCAAAGATCCAAGAAAATTAAAAACTTGCGAAAACAATAGTAAATGTAGAGATCCCGTTATCGTCTCGTGCTTAAGAATCATATTTTTAATTATAAAATCAGTGTGAATTTTTTCAGTATTTTAAAAGAAGCGTTTTCGGAATTGGTTTTTCAATTTTTTTCTATTTCAGTGGTGGCTAAAGAAATCTGCAAAAAATTCCGACGCTGTTTCAAGTCGATTGAAACCGTGGTTGCAACATCATACCAAACAATTATCAAAAGCGAAGAGGGTGAGGTACATGGGTTGCAAATTTGACGTGGAATGCCCAATATACAATGTATATCTATTAGGATGATCGTTAAACGGATTTTTTACGTTAATGGCTTCGAATATAAAAAACCATCTCTAATTTTTTCAGATTTTCATTTCGAGCTCTTAGTGGCCTTATGTGATTTTCTTTTTAATTAGAAAAAAAGGTAATTTAATGATTTCCGGAATCTCGCCTATTGACAGTGATCTCAGATAGGAAATATCCTCAGGTTTAGGGAAAAAATAATTAAAGAAATCCCACCTGTGCGCAAAATTGTTAAGAATCGATTTGAATACCAAAACATTACGGAAATTTGTAAATTGAGGAACATGTTTTCCCAAAAAAAAAAAAAAGTTAAAACGATCGAAAATGTGTATTACATTCTTGGGCACTAGAATGGAATTCCCCACACACCTTCTTCCTATACAATCAAAAATAAAAACGTTTGACAATTCAAGGAAAATTAAATAAAGTATAAAATACGACTACAGGTCCTTCCCTTTTTTTCTCTTCTTAATCTATAAAGTAAATAGACGATCGTCAAACCTGCCGGTTTTTCCATACATGTAAAATAATTAAGTAATTCACTTACCATCTTGCTACCTCGAGAGCTGCTGGCATTAAACTGAACACTGTGAAGCCTCTTAACTGGCTGCCAATATCAGAAAAGGAGAGGGGTCCATACATTGTTGCTACTGAAATAATTTTGTCGTTCCGATCTCGCATCTCTCAAAATTCTTAAGAAATGCTCGTCAAGACTGATATAAAATGGGCGTTTTTTTTTTTTTAATAAGGAAAAGTTTTGACAGTAATGGAAAATAGAGATTACTAAAAACAAATGTATTGTTTTTTAATAACACCGGCTCAATTAAATTTTAAAAGGCTTATGGTTGAATAAACTTCAGATTTGGGTTTAGCGGACCAAAATGCATAAAAATCATACTTGGTCTATAGTTCCACAAATTTTTTTCTTACCAAAACTGCTAATTTTTGGCTATTTTTATGGTTTTTTGCAATTTACTCAAAATTTTGAGGATGTACGGGCAAAACTAACTTCAGATTCGGATTCAGTGCGTCAAAATACATAAAGATAGGTAGGTCCGGTCAAAAGTACAGACCACTTTTTTTTTTTTAGTGGGCCGGTGTTATTAAAAAAACAATACATTTGTTTTTAGTAATCTCTATTTTTCATTACTGTCAAAACTTTTCCTTATTAAAAAAAGAGGCGCCAAAAACGGGGAACAAATCGATTCACTCTCGGAATTTTATTGTTTCAATTATTTGTTCTCTTCTGGGTTACCCCCACTACAAAAAGGGTGGGTTCAGTAAAAAAAAAGCAAAAGGAAAGAAGGAAAAAATCGACCGGCTCTGGAAATTTTCTTTCTTTCATTTGTTTTTTTTTCTCCGAAAATACAAAATCAAAAGCCGGGATTGAATTTAAAAAAAATAAATAAATAAAGAGTGAACTGCGATCGAACCCGTGTCCCGCATCACTCCATCCTCATGTTGTTTGTTTTTTTTGAGGAGGAAACCATATTTATTTAGATGAACAATAAATGTACAATATTTACAATGTTGCGCTTGTAATTATCTTAGTTTATGTAACTCCGGCTGAAATTTTAAGCTCAATCTAACATTTTGTTTTACGTTAAGTGGTTAACTTATTTTTTAGTGTTTTGTTTAAGACTTGAATGCAGTATCATAGCAAAGGCAGCAGTAATTAACTTAAATACAGGAAAACTTCGCGCAAAAACCTGTGATTGAAAACTCATCCTCATGTGGTATCCACTCAGCCACACCACAGCTACGTCCGTGAGCGCGCGTTTGCTCGGTATGTTTATGGAGCTTGCTTGGAATTCGCTGATGCTTCTCTGGAAGATTCAGTTCGAGAAAAAAAAAATTTCCCCCAACCACTTGCCCATTGCACATTTTGCATAAATGTTATCGAGCTGGCGTCGTATATTTTTCCATAAACTGCGTGTACAAATATTCGAGAACACCAGGCGTCACCTATTTTCATATCAATAAAAAAATAATATATATTAAAAAAAAAAAAAAGTATTCGGACTGGGAGTAGTTAATTAATTTGGTTCAGCGCCCGCTAATTGAATCCAAGATTTATCAAATCTGGAGATACTTTTATTCGCTGACATTCATAACTGAAACAAAAAAAATTCCAATTCTTGCATTCCTGGAAACATTTGTGCGAGCGGGGACAAGGATGCGATTGGCAACCACTTGCTCGAGCAACCGAGTGTATCTATATATACACGATTGTGGGCCACCTTCGGTGCATGGCCGCCTGGTGTCAGGTCGGAAATGGGCCACCTTCGGTGCGTGGCCGCCTAGGTGTCACGTCGACGCTCCAACTTAGCTGGTATCACGAAAAGCCGAGCGTTGGAGATCTCCCTACTCATCTCTGCACTCACCACTGCTCGTATACTAAAAAATTGTACGCGTTTTGTCCCCTTTTTTTAGTTCCTCTACGTGGCGCTAGTAGACTTTTGACACGCTCGCTCGCTCGCTGATCGCGCGCAAGCTTTTTAGACAACTACTAGCGCCACCAGTGATGGAGATTGGCGGCAGAATCGAGGGATATTTTGCGAACCATTTTTAGCAGCGTGTGCACGGTCTTACATACAGGTCTGGCAACGAAACCAATTTTCTACAGAGCGGCGTGGTTCTCTTGCTGTCCGTGGTTTTTAGTGTTTGAAATAGTCATGTCGCGGCGCTGCTATCTAGGGATGTACGTGGGGTAGGGATGGTAGGGATGAAAATGTGCCAATAATAATATTATTATTACGTTGGCGCTGCATTGCGCACGCGTTGATTATCCATCCCTCGATCACAACGCTAGCCTGGCGGCCACAAAGTGAGATACATAACCGGCCGTGAAATGAACCACTCCCTTACTTTCGTTGCCTGTATGTAAGACCGTGAGCGTCTGCCAGGGGGCTGACCGTGGTTTCGCATACATGTATATGGGCATTCGCTACTCACGCGTTTTTATCACGTTATTGTTGTCTGGTAACTAGACCGCAGCGACAACTGGTGCCGCCGCTAGAATCGACCACTCCTAAGATTCATAGACTTAAAAAGATAGACTGAGCGCTCCTGTAAGAGGCACTGACAATTACACATAAAGGACAGAGATATACCGGGAGTACTGCTCTCTCTTTTCAATCGGCGTCATGGCGGGAGACAACGGAGCAGTGGAAGTGGAACAGCTATAGATATAGGTGCATAATTTCGCCTCATTCTCCTCTACCGCCTCGATCCCCGTCACAAATATCGTTAGAGAGGGAAAGGAGTACTCCCGGCATATTTCTGTCCTTTAAATGTTCGCTTCAAGCGGCTCATAAGAGCGCTCAGTCTATCTTCATAAATCTATGGTAAGACCGTGCTCTGTCTCTCTCACGACCATGGTCTCTGTATACATAAACATGACATAGCCATATAAAAGTATATTATCATACAGCATGTACTTGCGTGCATTATTCATGTTTGTTACCTAATAAAAATTATGAACAGCATTTCATATTCAATCACTTAATTTTAATGTTTTTATTAGTATTATTCCTATTTTTAAATTATAACTTCTAATTTATGTTTTATGTACAATAGAGGTAATAAAATTTCCATCCTTCCATTTATTTTCGATTTCATTCTTACTACTGAGATATTAGTGCCACTGAGTAGTAGGAAGGAGACAACACTCTGCAATAAAACTTGTCCCCAGTTTTAAGGTAACGTAAGAGGAATTGTCTAAATGCGATTTGAGCGCCTCTTACGGAAAAAAGTGAAATTTTCGCTACAAAATGTAAAAAAAAAGGGCGGCAATCGAAACCTATAAGCCTCCGTTTTATAAACATACTCCGTAAATTCGTAAAATATGCATCTAAAGTGACTAAAAATCAGTAAAAACCGAGTGATTGCTTTTCTAATCTCAACCGACATTAAATCCAAGGAAAAGGTTTGCAAACGGTGAATCGTAAGATCATATGGGGATGGGGGTGAGTGCGCTATACGGGCTTACACCACAAGAGGTGCTTAAATCCGTGACATGCTCTAAGGTTGAAGCCACTGGTTGAACTGCAAGATGGCCTTTATATGGTCCAGGCACACGATTGGTTCTTGGAGAGTGCTGCGCAGAAACACCTTTATCTTCTACGTCATAGGGTGCGTTCAAATATTAGCTCCCAGTGCTGTTAACAATTTTTTATCTCTCTTCTGCTGCCGAGTCTGTGAATGGCTCTGCCTCTATTCTAGCGAGATTTCAGCGCTACCAGTTAATTTCGAAACGCACCCATAGTCGAGAACGTTAAATCGTCTGGGACAATTTTGGAACAGCTTTTACCGTCTGTCGGATCACGTAATCATAGAATCTGTCATCAGCGGTCATCTCCCTTCCATCCCTGCTGTGCCTTTTTTTTTTCAAATGACACATCTTCGCGTGCTGTACACACGAAACTCGTATGTGTCACATCCATGTATGCGAAGACCAATATTTTGATTCTCTGGCGTGTTGCTGCTGCTACGTGACTGCGTAAAAAAATTATTTGAAAATTTTAACCACAGATGAATAATAGTGTAAATAATGTAATTATCGTTCCCGATTTACGTAGAATGAATCGATCTTCTCCCATTATTCTATGGGCAAACAAAATCCCAATTAACTGTATCGAAATCGAGGGTGGTGGGTTGAAAGTTAAAGCTGAAACTACTTTCCTCTATTTTCAGGATCAAGAACATAATCAAGATGATTCAGATTCTGATGTGGAAGAGGTTGAACCACGATTGAAATACGTCCGAATGAGAAATGATCTTGATAGTATCCTCCAAAATGATGCCGCGAGCTGCATCGCTGTTCACCCAAAGGTGCCATTAACGCCTCTTCTGTCATACCTCATATTCCTTACATGTCCGCTCAGCGATGATTCCTTCTCATTTATCTTCCTCGCATTCATTTTGTTTCGCACGAAGCAGTAGAATGTGCGAGTACGAATCGAGGTCAGGTTAGGGTACAGAGAGTCCTAACGTACCGCTACTTTCAGTTTCTCTGCCTGGGCTCGCATTGGGGAATGATCCATATATTGGATCACCAAGGAAACAGAATACGATCCAAAACTCTTCAGGCCCATACCGTTGCCGTCAATCAAATATCCATAGATCAGAATGGAGATTTCATTGGATCCTGCAGCGACGATGGAAAGGTTGTTATATATGGTCTTTATAGCAAGGAGAACAACCACAACATGAGCATGGAAAGATTGGTCAAAAGTATCGCGCTTGACCCTTATTACTACAAAAATGGAAGCGGTAGAAGATTCCTAACGGGTAATGCAGCATTTTATTTTTATCTGAGTTTTTCAACTTCTTTCAACTCAATCGTTTGACAACATATCTGATGCTGATAGTTCCTACATTGCAAAATTTCAGGTGACAGTAAACTAATTTTATATGAAAAGACATTTTTATCGCGGATCAAACCTACAGTTTTATGTGAAGCTGAAGGTGGTGTACGATCCATATCCTGGGCTGGTCAATTTGTAGCTTGGGCTTCAGATACTGGGGTTAGAATATATGATTTATATGCTAAATGTTCCTTAGGAGTAATACAGTGGACTCGATCCATAGAGTGAGTATTTTTATTTTCAATTTTTTTGTTCACTTGCGTTTGCTTATTGTGCCACTTTAGGTTTTTATGAATTTCATTCTTCTGTGAAATCTCTATGTCAAATCTGAACTTTTACACCTATTAGCTATCATTGAAGCTCCCTCAAAATTATTCACAAATTTAAAAAGTGTTGCAGCGACCCTCAACTCTTGTGATTCAATTTCAGTGCTTCACCCGAACATTACAGATGCAACTTAAGGTGGTCTGATAATAGAACGTTGCTAATAGGCTGGGTAGATACGGTTAGAATTTGTCAAATACGCAAACGATCAGCACAAGAGATGGCGAATCGAGATCTATCTGAATACGCTGTCGACCCTGGTATGGTACCTGTTTTGATCATTTCCTGTGCTCTGTTTCAATAAAATTGTCACCACCAACTCCATTATAATCCAAACTCCTTAAGAAGTAACTGAAACTTTTGAATTTCTCTTTCAGTCTCTGCATTCCAAGTCGATTTTTATATATCTGGTATCGCGCCATTGGAAAATCAGCTAGTAATACTTGGCTGCCTGAAAGAGCTAGATGAAACTGGTAACAGTCAGCGGCCAATGTTGCACGTAGTCGAACCGAAATATCTAGAATACACGGCTATTTGCGCTACTTCGTTAACGTTACGTGGCTACAAGGAGTACAGCTGCAACGATTATCACTTAGACTGTTTAATGGATGAAAATAGGTATTTTATTGTCAGTCCGAAAGACGTCGTAGTCGCCAGTCTGTATGACGCTGATGACAGAATTGAGTGGCTCTTGACGCACGGGAAATTTGAGCTAGCCTTGGAGACCGTGACAGCCAATGGAGGCAGGGACTGTAAGAAACACTCACTGATATATGTGGGCCGTGTATATCTGGATCATTTATTAGCACACAGAAAGTATGACGAAGCTGGAAAATTGTGTTTGAAAGTTTTAGGACGAGACAAAAATCTCTGGGAGGAAGAAGTACGATTTGTTTTTCATGTTTTCTTTTGAATATCTTACGCATATAAAAATCTACTTTTTAAGTCGACGATGGGAATGTTATCGATTTCTTCTTTCCACACAGGTCTACAAATTTGCTAGAGTGCATCAGCTGCGTTCTATATCGTCATATCTTCCAAGAGGCGACGTAACGCTGAGACCGGAAATTTATGAAATGGTTTTATACGAATATTTAAAAACGGATCCGGACGGTTTTCTGCAGCTAGTCAAGGAGTGGTCGCCAAAGTTGTACAACGTAGTCGCTGTGATAAATGGCATCCGCGAGCATCTTTCCACCCAAGAGAATGGCCAGAATGTCTTACTTGAAGCTCTCGCTATTTTGTACACCCATCAAAACAGGTACGACGAATCCTTGGCGATATATCTCAAGTTGAGGCATAAAGACGTTTTTCAACTTATACAAAAGCACAAGTTGTACAACTCGGTCCATGACATGATCGAAGGTTTGATGGATTTAGACGCAGAAAGGGCGATAGCATTTTTTCTTGAAAAAAACAGAGTCCCGTCCGAAATTGTCGTTGCAAAACTGCAAAAGAATCATCGATATTTGCACATGGTGAGTGAAGAGATTCTTAACAATTGCTCACAAATCTTTGAAATATGCTGACGATTATAATTATCAGTATTTAGATGCCTTGGACAAAAAAGACACGAAAGATTCTAAGGGGAAATATCATGGATTATTAGTCCGTCTGTATGCAGATTTTTCCAGAGATAAACTTCTACCGCTTCTGAGGAGATCAGACAATTATCCTATTGAACAAGCCCTTGAAATTTGTCGTCAGAAACAATTTTACCCAGAGATGGTTTACTTACTCGGTAGAATTGGCAATACTTCAGAAGCTCTTGCCCTAATGACCCAAGAATTAAACGACATAGAAGGTGCAATTGAATTCTGTCAGGTGCACGACGATGACGAGCTGTGGAATAACTTGGTCAATTATTCATTGGACAAGCCAGGTAAAACGTTATAAATAGTGATCCATCGTCTTTTTATTTGTTCTGGTTCCTAATGTTGTACGTATGTGTCGAATTTCAGCGGCGATAACATTTTTGTTGCAAAGAATCGGCACCTACATGGATCCCCGACTAATCCTTCAAAAAATTGAACCAAGACTTGAGATTCCTGGATTGAAAAATGCACTGGTCAAAATGATGTGCGATTACAATTTACAAATATCTGTACAAGAAGGATGCAATAAGATACTGTCAAACGATCATTTCAATCTTCACGAAAAACTTGTTAGGTCGCATCAAAAAGGAATATGTACAGATGGTAAGGACGCGTTTCCATTTCGTTTCTTCAAACCGTTTTTCCTCTATCTCAATGGAAAGGATTTGATACAAAATTTGACCCATCTTTTTTTTAACAGATGATCACATGTGTCGAGCCTGTCATCAGAAAATAATTATAAGGGGTAGGTCAAGACCACGAAATTTGTTTTGACGATTATGTTCTATGTGCATGTTCAAGAATTTTCTATTTAATGATGATTTTCTTTTCTTTTCTCTTCTCAGAACCGAGAAATCTAGTCATGTTCTATTGCAGACATTCGTTTCATGAAGATTGTTTGCGAAACATAAATTCATTGGTAAGTGAACGCTAGAATTATCTCTAGTTTTATGTACTGAAAATATGCGTGTTGGCAGCTACAAGAATTACTAATCATATAAAAAGTATTGGCAATGTTTCTCTTTTTTCAGGAGAATTGTGTAATATGCAATCCTCAGAAGCCAGTTTTCTAAACGATGAACAGTAACGAATGATGAGATATCGACGACAGATTTTGAGGAGATTATACTTATTTTATTGCCATCGAGTGAAAAACACGTGAATTCTTAAACATGAAAGATAATTAAATCGCTCATCAATATATTTTAAATTCACACACACAAACACACACACACACGCGCGCGCGCGCAGGACATATATACATAAATAATTTGGTTCTCTGCCGCCACTACTGCTAGCGTATTGTATTATACATGGTACCATAAATTAAACATTCTTTATTGTTTTATACACCATCCGCTGGGTACTCTTTAATTTTCGCTGTCCAGATTGAAAACAACTTTAGCGCTCTCTGGGAGTATTTCAATGTTGCACTTTACGCAATTTGAACAAACTCCGATCTCGCTGCAGACTTTATGGCATCCAGGACACTCGGGGCAAGCCTAAACCCAGTATTACGAATTTTCAAACGTTCTAACATGGGCGTGACGAATATATCAATCGAGTATGCGAGAAAATTATACGACCTTGTGCACACGACACGGTTCTTTAACAGGTTGGCATCCTTCGCACGTTTCTTCACATTCTGAATGAAAGCTGCAGATTTTACTTAGGCATCCAGGACACTCATTGCAATCCTATATACAGATATTAGCAATTTAAAATGTTTCTACACAGAAAAACTGACTCACTTAAATATACTCAAAAGATTCAATACCTTATCCACATTACATGGTTCTTCTTCGGTCATTCGACATCCGTCGCAAGTTTTTTCACATTCTGGATGAAAGCTACATAAATTACGGCATCCAGGACACTCAGGACAATCCTAAACTCATATAAATTTTTTTTTACTCTTTTCCACGCAGAGGGTAACATATTTTGATAGAGGATGCTTGAAAATTATAACACCTTATGCACACGACACGGTTCTTTGACGACTCGACATCCCTCGCAAGTTTTTTTACACTGTGGATAAAGACTGCAAACCTTACGGCATCCCAGACATTCCGGACAGTCCTATATAAATCAAGTTTAACGTTTTTTCAACGTTCTTAAACAAGAAAAACACATTCCTTGATCAAGTATATTTGAATATTTCGAATTTTGGTGCTTTACCTTGTGTACTTGGCACGGTTCTCTTTCATGTTGACACCCTTCGCACGTGAGTAGACACTCAGGATGTAAGCTGCAAATGCTAGTGTGCTTTTCTCCGGGTTCACAAGTTCTACAATCGTCGGAACAAGTAACGCTCGGGTCGCTGCTATCTGACAACTTTCTGACGCAAGTTGCGTCACTGGGACATTTTGTGAATACGGAACACGTCGAAAATGCTGGGCTCTTCTGTCAGAGAAAAAAGTGAAAGAAAACTTGAACGTAGTATTTTCTGCGTCATCTTGAGAAGCCACTTGCTTACCGAGCCCCGAGCCGTGCGTTTGCGCTCAACATTATTGGGAGGCTGCTCCGACATTAGACACTCGAAGCAAATTCCGCAGACACTGCATACTCGTCTTGGCTTGTACGTAGACAGCTGTGACATTATATCCAGATTTGATTCGCCTGACGGGCCGACCTTGGACAGGTCGGGGTTTTTGGCAAATGCCGCGAAATGTTGAACCGTAAATGATAAGACGTTAACCGGCTTCACTGCGATGATCAAATCGCATTCCGCAGATGATAAAATTTTAAATAAAAAAAAAAAAAAAAACAATCATGACTAAGCTTGCTTGCGATTCTTCGATATACATACCATCAAAGGATCTTTTATTCTCAATAAGTTAAATAGATAGAAGTGAAAATGGGAATAAAGGTTAAATTAAATTATGACCTGTCTAAGAAAACTTGGTAAAAATGCTGCCTTGGTAGCAAGATGATTACCGGCTAACAATGTCTGCGTGAAATCGCTTATCAACTGCTTGATCTCGGGGTGATCGGTGAGGTATTCCGTTTGCTGCGCCATTTGGCAGGTCTAAATGACAAGAAAGAAGAGAAGTAACTCTTTATAAATGGTCGCGCTTTATATAGGGGATGTAATCACTACCATCGGATGAAAAATCTTCCTACCTTTTTATCAAGGTACATTGATATCATTTGAACATCGCTTCTCCATCTTGACCTCAGTGGAGTGACAATATTTTGATCCTTGTTGACAAGATCGTTGGGATCAATGAGTGAATTGATTTGCACCAGATACGGAATCTCCAGCCAATCGTGTCGCAATATATACCCGCTCTGAGTCATGTATGTCTTCGTATTGTGGATAAGTCCAGATTCCTCATGCATTCTGCGCTCTATAGTATAAACCGGGAGGACCTTGCCGTTCAGCTTCATTCTTTGCGCTCCGGTACATCTCTACAAAAAAATTACCAGTCATTAATCTATAGTCAATGTCATATGGCCTTTGCTCACGTAATTGGATGTCGTGAGTTGTCCACTGATCATGATGCTTTGGAAGGAAAGACTTCCGTGGAAGTTTCTCAGAGCGAGATACCGCATTAGCAGCACGTTCGTCGCCTCGCTTATCATCTCGCCACTTGAACAAAGCGGTAAATCTTTTCGGTTCACAGATTTGTCGCAGGGACAGATTTCCTGGGCTTCCACGTGAAAGAAATCCTCCTCCAGACCAATGAACAGAACTTTCTCCTGCAGTCCGTCATGCTGGTAAATATATCTGTCAAAGGTTGATCGTAATGCCATGAAAGAGAGATTTAACGATTGTTCGGAATATTTTGAGAACAGGGCTAACTCCGTTCGTTTCTCTTCCAAGCAATGGAAATTGTCCGTCGACGAACCCAGGACTTTTGATCCGGCGAATGAATCGTTCACAGTCAAAGATGAGAGCATTTGTACCATAAACTCGTTACCTTCCTTGCCAATACTTTCCACTGATAAACAATAACCGCCTACAGGTTTCGTGTTGGTGGTGAGTTCGTCCTTTAAAGTGACTATTAAATTCTCACGGAAGCATAACGCTCTCCGCATTGGACCATCTGTAAAAATTAAAAGAATATTTGCTGTTAGCGAAGTGTCTGTGGTGATTGAATTTCATCTTACAATAATTCATAGGTATGTATTTCTATAGAGGAGAAAAATCGATAACCCGGTTCACCTATTTCAAAATGGGGAATTTTATCACAGGGATCGAACAGTTTACGAGGAAAAGATTCTCCAGAGTTAAGAGACATGTTGTACGCGTAATTGATATTTTTTATTTATATTTTGCCATCGTTATTAGCACGAGAAATGAGGAAAAAAGGTGTGAAAATCGAGCTTTCTTATGTTTGAAAAGCAAGTTTGGGTACAGAATGAGAAACTGGGAACAAACTTCTGAATTGTCGTGCAATTATCGCGTTTTAAAAATTCAAAATAACAGTGCGCCTCGCTTATTTCGCCTAAAAAACACCCAGATAGCGCTGCGGGTGATTTATCGATCTATCCATCTCGACGGCTTCTCGCTAAGTTCAAGTCACAGCGGTAGACGACGCACGCTTTTCGTAATCCTAACCTCCACCGATGTTTATTTATTGGCAGCATTTCTGTTTCAATTCGTTGTAAATCCTCAGTGTTAGTTTGTTCAGCTAGTCTTTGGATTGAGTGAGCGCTTTTTTAATACCCAAAATCATTTTTGAGGTTTGCAATATCCGTTAACGCGTTACTTCGATTTATTTAACTTCAGTCATAATTGGCTTCAATCTTCGCCGTCGAAATCATATAGTTTATCAAATTTATCCCCAGAATCTTTGACGATGGATGCCGACCTTTACGATGAATTCGGAAATTACATCGGCCCCGACTTGGCATCCGAGAGCGAGGATGAAGCTGAGTATGGAAATGGAGGAGACGATGCCGGAGATCAAGAGCGATCTGACGAAGAGATGGAAGAAGATAAGGACGAGGTTCGGGAGCACCCTGACCAAAGCACGATGGCCGTTGTCCTCCATGAAGATAAACGCTATTATCCAAGCGCTTTGGAAGTTTATGGACCGGAGGTGAGGCTTTGTGCATCAACGAAGTAATTTATAAATAGCACCTTTCAATCATATGAAAACGTTATCACTAGTAACATTTTGCGTGTTTCATACAGGTGGAAACTCTGGTGCAAGAAGAAGATGCCCAACCACTTGATAAACCTTTAATTGCGCCAACCAGAAGGCCAAAGTTTCAAATCAAGCAACAGCAACTGCCAGATACTACGTACAGCATCGAGTTTCTTGCAGACATGATGGATGCCCCTCATCTTATACGAAATATCGTACTCTTGGGTCATTTGCATCACGGTAAAACGACTCTCGTTGACTGCCTCGTTCGTCAAACTCACCCCTACATGCACAGTGTAACGGATGAAAAGGCACTCAGGTACAAAACACATTGTCGACACATGCGACGAAAATTTACGATCTAAACTTGGTACTAAATTTGTGATTCCGTTGACAGATACACCGACACCTTGTTTACTGAACAGCAGCGAGGCGTGTCAACGAAAGCCACACCAGTCACTCTACTGCTCCAAGATGTTAAGGCTAAGTCATACTTGTTGAACGTGTTCGACACTCCAGGGCACGTCAACTTTTCTGACGAGGCCACAGCCGCTATCCGAATGTCGGATGGGGCTGTTTTGGTTGTAGATGCAGCAGAAGGTGTGATGCTAAATACAGAACGTCTGCTGAAGCATGCGCTGCAGGAAAAACTTGCACTGACTGTCTGCATTAATAAAGTGGATAGATTAATACTGGAATTGAAGTTGCCCCCTCTAGACGCTTACTACAAGTTGCGACACATAATTGAGGAAGTGAACGGGCTCATTGCTCTGTACTCTGATTCTGAGAATCCTGCGTTCGTCTCCCCAGCTTTGGGCAATGTTTGCTTTGCCAGCTCGGAGTACAATGTTTGCTTTACTCTGAGATCATTTGCTGCTCTCTATGCCAAAAATCATCCGCAGCTTAACGCTACAGAATTTGCAAAGCGGCTTTGGGGCGATGTATACTTCAATTCGAAAACTCGAAAGTTCATCAAGAAACCGCCGCATAATACCGCTCAGCGAAGTTTCATCGAATTTATTCTTGAACCACTTTACAAGATTTTTGCACAGGTCGTCGGCGACGTCGACACCACACTTCCGGATGGTATGTGATTCGTTTACTTCTTTGTTTTTTCAGAGAACCTACATGCCAGTATTTATATTTTATTTCTTATTTGTCTAATTATGACTGCTGTTGATATTTTCAGTGCTTGACGAATTGGGCATCAGGTTAAGCTCTGAAGAAATGAAAATGAATATCAGGCCACTTCTCAGATTGGTGTGCACAAGATTTTTGGGTGACATGAGCGGGCTCGTTGATATGTGCGTAACTCATGTGCCTAGTCCACATTCTCATGCTCCAGTCAAAGTTCGACACGTCTATACTGGCCCTCCAGATTCACCACTTGCGCAGGATATGACCAACTGTGATCCAGACGTAAGTTGATTCTCTGCAGCGCAAATTCTTGATTTACTCTCGATGTTGGCCTGTAAATGCGCCTCTTTTACATGAGTATATTACATTTTGTTAATAAACGTACGCTTCTAGGGCCAACTGATGGTACACAGTACAAAAATGTATCCCACCGAAGATTGTACCTTGTTCGTTGTACTGGGAAGGGTGATGTCGGGGACTTTGGAGGCGGGAGCGCGAGTTCGTGTCTTGGGTGAGGCTTATTCTAAGGCCGACGAGGAGGACTCGCGAATATTGACGGTCGGTCGCTTGTGGATCAGCGAAGCTCGTTACTCCATAGAACTGAATCGAGTACCTGCTGGTAATTGGGTGTTGATAGAAGGTATCGACAGGCCGATAGTCAAAACGAGCACAATAACTGACCTAAGCAATTCCGATGACTTGCACATATTCCGACCATTGAAATTCAACACTCAGAGTGTAATAAAGATCGCTGTTGAGCCTGTTAATCCGTCCGAACTACCAAAAATGTTGGATGGATTGAGAAAAGTAAACAAAAGCTACCCTCTTCTTGGCACAAGGGTCGAGGAGAGCGGTGAACACGTTGTTCTTGGTACTGGTGAACTCTATCTGGATTGCGCCATGCACGACCTGCGCAGAATGTACTCCGAAATTGATATCAAGGTTGCTGATCCCGTCGTCGCTTTCGCCGAAACGGTGGTCGAGACTAGCTCCTTGAAATGCTTTGCTGAAACTCCCAACAAGCGAAATAAACTGACAATGATTGCTGAGCCTCTGGAAAGAGGATTGGCAGAGGATATCGAGGCGGAACATGTCCGTATCACTTGGAACAAGTATGTATTCAGAGTCTTGGGGTATACCGTCCTTTTGTCTCAAGCAGAAACGATCGATACTCTGGAAGTAAAACTCGATCTAATCCAAATATTTCCCCCAGAAAACGCCTGGGTGAATTTTTTCAGACAAAGTATGACTGGGATTTGCTCGCGGCTCGAAGCATCTGGGCGTTTGGTCCTGACTCCACTGGACCCAACATTCTAGTCGATGACACACTGCCCTCGGAGGTAGACAAAACGCTTTTGGGAAGCGCAAGGGATGCCATTGTTCAAGGATTCCAATGGGGAACCAGGGAAGGACCTCTTGCCGAAGAGCCTATCAGAAATGTAAAATTCAAGATATTGGACGCCGTCATTGCTCAGGAACCCCTGCACAGAGGAGGTGAGAAGCATCTGCGATTGCAATCCTCAATGAAATCCCGTCCAGAAAATCAGCAGTAACCGATTTTTGTCCTCTCAGGTGGCCAGATTATTCCGACGGCAAGGAGAGTCGCTTATTCGGCATTTTTAATGGCCACTCCTCGCCTCATGGAGCCGTATCTGTTCGTCGAGGTCCAAGCACCAGCCGATTGTGTTTCGGCGGTTTACACGGTCCTTGCAAAACGTCGCGGACACGTTACACAAGACGCTCCGGTTCCCGGAAGTCCGTTGTATACGATAAAAGCGTTTATCCCAGCCATCGACAGTTTCGGCTTCGAGACAGACCTCAGAACGCACACGCAAGGCCAGGCGTTTTGCCTCTCAGTCTTTCATCACTGGCAAATCGTGCCGGGAGATCCTCTCGACAAAAGCATAACCATCAGACCTCTCGAACCTCAGCCAGCCACCCATTTGGCCAGAGAATTTATGCTGAAAACCAGGAGACGCAAAGGCCTCTCCGAAGATGTTTCTATCAACAAATTCTTCGACGATCCTATGTTGCTTGAACTCGCAAGGCAGGATGTGTTACTCAATTATCCTCTTTAGGCTGGATAAAAATCATTGTTAAATATGTTAGTCCAGAACGAATTACCTACAAGCCAGGAGAGAACATTGATACAAGTGATACAGCGGTTCATATTTCAAATTGTCATAAATAATATGTATCATAGTGTCACCGTGCACTGATATTACAGATACGTGACATGTATGGCAAAGCTTGATCAGACATGCATCGAGACGACGCTTGCTTGTGGGGGAAAAAAATATTATATTTTATTTTTCGCATTCTATTCATCACCTCATTCCATACAACAATTTTCTTACAGAAAAACGTAGAGTAAGGTATAAGAGGTCGAGTACAATCAAGACAGTGGTCATATTACTATCGCAATTGTCAAGAAAATATTTTTTTTCCAAACTTTAACGAATAAAACCTATTTATAATTACGATGTTTTCGGAAATAAAATTTCCCTGTTTTTATATTTGGCGGGCAGTTTACTCTAATCAGGAGAACGTATTGTTGAGTTTCTCATCTTTACTACTTTATAATCATTGTTCACTTTGACGTCTGTCAAAGTTGATCTGCAAAAGTTAGGTTAGGTGAAGATAGATTTATGATTTATATATGATAAACAATCGCATGGTTAAAAGGTAATTTTTATAGTTTCGCTACCCAATAATGGAATTGAGTGAAAGTACGGTCAAGAGCTTGTCCAGTCTGCAGAACCCGAAGATAATTAATGATGTTATATTTGGAAATTTGATTGATATAGCAGTTTTACAGTTATGTGAAAAATCTGAAGAGAAATGTGAGTACAAGATCCGATACCATATTTCATCAGTCAACAAGTTATGACTTTCGTTGTGATATAAAACTTTCAGATATAGCTCAACTCTATGGATCAAAACCAGACGTAGTCAAAGAAATTTTTGGCAATTTATCGAGTGTGTTGATTGATGCAGCCCGTCTTGACCTCGATGGAGAGACATTGAGTGTTGCACTCTCAAATGCAAATATCACTGGTCCCAGAGTAAAGAAACTATGTGATACTTATGTGAGTAATAAAGAAGGTATCCAGGCATCGTTGAGCAGAATCGGTAATAGCTTACCTCACATCGTTGACGTCAATTGGAAGTTAGACTACTGTGTTAAGGTACATTATTATTTTCAAACGCTTATCGTGAGAGAAAGGAATATTGCTGTACCGCTATTATCGGACCAGACATCTAACCATAATGTATCATTTACTAATTACAGTCGAACATAGAAGACTACATTGGTTCCCAATTATATACCATTCAATTTAGCACGATTAATCAGGGACAACCAGAGGTGATGAAGTTTGCTTGCACCACTCAACAGCTTCAAGAACTTGTGTATAAATTGAAGGATGCTGTCAGACATGTGGAAAAAGTTGCCAATGTTTAAAATCATGTTAGGATAATACATGCCTGTCGAACTTTTCCTCAAATTTCATGTTTGAAATAAAATGACTTATTTAAAACTCTAGTTATGTATCTATGGGAGCAATCATCAGTTGTAAATTGTAATATCTGTTGTTTTTCAACAGTGTTGTGATATTGAATTTGCCGCCGATACGGGGCTCCACGAAGTCATTCAAATCATCGGCCGCCAGGTGGCACAAAGTTCGTCAGCTAACGAAATGAATAAACAAATTAGTAGGGACGCCCTTCTACTTAGTTTTAGATGCGGACTTTAGACTACGCATGATTTATGGACGTTATATATTTATTTTATTTTTTTGTCTACTTGTTACCCGTCGTATACCAGCGATAAGCAGGATGTGCTGCGGTAGGATGATTCAGATTCAGACCCGCCTGTGTTAGCTGTGTGCGAGGCCGTGATTCGATCGCTTTCTCTCTCACTGACGTTTCAATTGATTTATAAGCGCAAGTAAAATTGTTTCTACATTCGCAACCTTAAGTTAAACCAGTGCAGGCACAGCGTAACTCTCACTAAGGTAAATCTGTCAAATTTTGTTCGGTGTTTCCACTAATCTTTACGTTTCTTTGTCACAGCCCTTAAAACTTGTAGTTAAAAAATTCAGCCGCGTTCAAATCGTGTTCGAATCTCATTTTAATCGTTTGCAATCAGCGAATACATACATGCAGTTTTTCCTTTACTGTTTCCTTTTTTTCTATTATCAGTGTACAGTTAATTCCGATTTATCCTTGTCGCTTAAAAATATCCCTGATGTATAACTTTCACATGTTTTTATTGAATAAAGTATTTTTCACGTATTTATAATCTGACAAAAAATTTGATAGCATCGTTTTTATTATTACGCGAAAGTCGATTCCGCAATGAAATCTAAGAGATAACTTAATCTATCATCAAATCCCTGAATCAGATACAGTGAACAATAAGTAGAATTCATTCGCATTCCATTCGAAGAAAAAGATAAAAGTTACCGGGAAAAAACAATAGAAAAATGACACACCTATGCCTTTTCATTCGGGTGTCGTGATGAATAATCATATCTACTCCCACTGTAAATCAAACCGTCTTATAATTAGTACAAGTAACCGTGTAGCGCTCATGTAAAAAAAATGTGTTCATGTTATACCCTGGGGCTGAGGTGAAATAAGTTCTGTTTACTTGCTCGTTTTTCTTTAATCTTTCAGATACCAAAATATTTGAAAAAATTTGATATTTTTTCAGATATCACAATGTCGAACATAAATGAACTTGAGCAGCAGATAAATGATCTCCAATTAAGTCTGGAAGGAGAAGTAAGGAAAACTGTTAAAAAAGTCGGACCCACAGTTCCGCCAAAGCCAAAAAAGTCACAGCCTGAGGTGAGGCACGCTTAAATTGTTTTACTTTATGACTAACTGGACTTAACATCTATACTCCTTGTTCTCTTTGCAATTTCACTCTGTGAGGCACAATGTGAATTATTTCTCAACATCTAACGACAGGCGATTAAGCAAAACCTCAATTTCCTGTCTGTCTGCCTGGCTACTTCGTTGCCAAATACCTTCAGCTTGTAATACTCAAGCAGTTTATCTGTGTCAAAGATATATAGTTTTGTTACGAAAAGAATGAAATTGTTGAATCAGCTTATTCAATTTAAAGAATGTTAACACTTGCTTGCATGACTCAAGCCGTGAAAACAAGTACATGACTCACAAGCACCATGGTTTGATAAAATTACGGTTTTTTTCCCTCATTCTTTATCTACCGAATTCCAATCCAATTTTCCTCCACTGTATTTTAAATCCACACACAGTTGGGTTTTATTTTCAATCCCCTTGAAGTTAAATTTATTTATTTATAGCCGTTTTCTAGCCCTTTCCATTTCGTTGAATCAGGTGTGTATTATGAACAATTTGAAGAAGTTTAGTCTCTACTTACAATAACCTTGCGCTATACACGCTTAAACTCACTCATCGTACTCCAGCTTTACGAGAACCTTGGCTTAAATTTCTAAATAACAATTCAAATATCGTATTATCAGAAGTTGATTATTTTTATTGTACTTTATTAATATACAACAATTTGGGAATAATTTTGTTGGAAAATGGGCTAATGTTCTCTAGATACCGCAAAGTTACTCACTGAAGAGTGCACCAGCCCCTTCATACAGCACAGTTTTAAACAACATCGCAACAAATGAGTCAAAGTCGACAAACCTGTACACAAATTCACCCGCACCATACGTCCCACAGACAACGAACGTCGTAGTCGCTGAGAAAAATAGTAACGCAGTACGCAATAACACGCCAACGAATGGGAGTTCGTTGGCCAAGTTTTACAACACCGAAGAAAACATTTACACTAATCAACAACAGAAGCAGGATAAATTTCAAACGAAGTACGGATACGATGATAAGAATTTTTACTCAAATGTCGGAAACGTACCATCTCCTCAAGTTCCCGTCGATGACAGAGCCAGCAGATCCAACAGGGATGTTGTTTACGGCAATACAGACACAGCTTCTTCTTCCTCGATGCAAATGCCCCCTAAAAAGGAGAAAGATTTGATATACAGCAATATCCAATGGAACGTCAAGCCGGAAAATATGTATAGCAATATTCCAGGCGCTTACAATCAGGGTGAGCAGCTTAACGATTTGCAATTTGTAAACCACAATTAAATGCAGCCTTTTCACTATTTTCAAGTTTTTCACCTTATAGAAGATCTTCCACCGCCACCAGAACCTTCGGAATATGTTCCCTGCGCTCCGTCACATTCGTTTCCTCCTCCGCCAGAAGAACTGCCACCACCTCCAAGCCCTGTATCATCCAGTTACAGCGAATTACGTCGAGCTACTTATCAGACCGATTTTCCCTCTGAGAATTACCAAAACGATATTTACGGTCCCAGCTCTCAGTCTTCGACGTACGAGTCCATTTACGAACCTATCAACCCGAGGCCTCCTTCTCAATTATCATGCAACTACTCGATGTACTCCGGATACGGATCCGCTCCTCCGACTCAATTGCAGGGAAAAATGTCGCCTGTTAAGGAGGTTTGTTTCGTCACTTTCAGAAGTCTGAACGTATTTTTGTGACCAAGTGTCATTGATTTGTTTTGTCTACTTTTCAATAGGTTGATGCGCTGACTAATTTGTTGGTACAAGGAATGGAGGATGGAGCGGATGACGCCGATATTTATGGCATATGTTCACAGTGCGGGCGCAAAGTCGAAGGCGAGGGTAACGGCTGCTCGGCTATGGACAAGGTCTTCCATATAACTTGCTTCTGCTGTTTTGTATGCCAGGTTAATTTGCAAGGGAAGCCGTTTTACTCACTTGAGGGAAAACCCTACTGCGAAGAAGATTATCTTAACACGTTAGAGAAATGCTGCGTCTGTACGAGACCGATATTAGACAGAATTTTGAGGGCTACTGGCAAACCTTACCATCCGTCATGCTTCACGTGTGTCGTATGTGGTGAAAGTTTGGACGGCATACCATTCACTGTAGATGCGACTAACCAGATTCACTGTATTCAGTGTTTCCACAAGTGAGTATAATTGTGGCTGTGGTTTGATAGTGGTTCAATAAATTTGTAATTATGCAACCTCCCGGTCGAAATTCTTTTTGTACTGCACAACCAATTATTACTCAGCATTGAAGTACGTTCATTCTCTTGTAGGAAATTCGCTCCCCGCTGTTGC
Source organism: Neodiprion virginianus (assembly GCF_021901495.1). Lineage (NCBI taxonomy): Eukaryota > Metazoa > Arthropoda > Insecta > Hymenoptera > Diprionidae > Neodiprion > Neodiprion virginianus. The sequence goes on from NC_060880.1 coordinate 14,500,090, forward strand.
GTCTGCAAACTGCCCATCATGCCAGAAGCGGATCAGGATGAGACCGTCCGCGTTGTAGCGCTGGATAGAAGTTTTCACATTCATTGTTACAAGTGCGAAGATTGCGGGCTCATTCTTTCGTCCGAAAACGAGGGTCGCGGCTGTTACCCGTTGGACAATCACATTTTATGTAAAGGATGCAACGCTGCCAGAGTTCAAGTACTCACGTCACACATGACGACCGAGCTTTAAAATTCTTTTCTTAAAAGTCAGAACGTAGGATAGATAATTTTTAAAATCCACTCATAAACAATTAGATAGATAAGTTTGCAGTTTTTCAATGTTTGCGACATGAGGTCTGAAAAACTAAAAATATTTTACTCAGCCATTGACTCATTTTACATGAGTTTTTCAAACTCTAGACCTAAGTTGTTGATTGTATAGAGTGTCAATATTGACCAGAGAATTCATTCCCTTACAGGTATTTAAAAATCAAACTTTGTTTTTTTTTTTTTATACACGTACATGCATAGCCTCATTTAATTAATTCGCACGAAAAGTCAGGCGGAACGAGAAAGAAAAAGATTCTAAAGTGAGGGAAAAAACCGAAAAGTGAAAGATGATTACGAAGAGATAAAAAAGAGATTGTAATTTTAAATGCTCACGGAGTTATAGTTTTATTTTATCATTGAGCTGAGCTGAGGCCTATACAGCCAATATTTGTGATGTTTTATAAGTTAGAAATGTTTCGTATTATCGTATAGGTAAAAGATTTATTACCATATGTATTATAGATTGCTGTCAGCATATGAATATTTAATGAAATTACAGTTGCATTTATTCGAACTGTGGTTTTAGGTATCGGAAAAAAGAGTAGTCAAACAAATTTACGATTCATATTCAGAAAACTCTCAAGAGTAGAACAAATATTTATTCTGTGTATGTATGATAGCAAGCATAGACATGCAATTGATTATTGTGAAAAATATGAAATTGTAGAACATAAATTAGGGATGACTATACCTTGAATGTTGATAACGTTCTTACACGTATTTAATTGAAATTAAGGTATGTTAAACAGAAATGCACATTTAATGCAAATTCAAATACAACTGAACTATGGCAAATTGATTCCATTGCAGTATAAGAAAAGTTTAGTTTTAATCAAACAGCATTTTTTAAACACTTCTATACTCTATACTAATTAGCTTTACAATAGAATTCCCAGATACGTTTCTAGCTTTACTGTGTAATTGAAAACGACTCATTTCTTCCGTAATAAGAAAGCCAAGAAAGTTTACCGCCTTTATTGAAGATTCCAATTTGCTTTTCTTTTTTTTATATGATTATAATTAATGATGAGCAGTTCTTTTCCATTCCTGGAATGACCTGGAAAATAGAAACTAATCAAAGTCTAACTGCGAATTTGATTTTCAGTAAAATTTCCGACTGTGACCCAGTAGATTACTGTGAGTTATACGAAATTTGTACAACCCAGGTAAGGGGCCGTACTTAAATTACGTAACGGAATTTGAAGAACTTTTCAACCCCTACCCCCCCTGTGTATCAGATCATAACAAAATGTCAACCCCCCCTCCCCCCGTCCCAAATTGTACGTAATTTTTCGGAATCAAATAACGAAATAGCATAAAATTTTATTAAAATCATTTGTATTTTTCATTATTCTTTTATTTTTTTCATTATTATAGCAGCGCGCTAGTTTCAAAATGTTAAAGGTTTGGCTATAACAGAATCTGGCGCGGGAATTCAGTTTGAATTTTTTTATTAATTATCAAAAAATTTTACATTCAATTCAAAAAATTACGTACAAGCATCAAAAGACCCCCTCCCCCGTATCGTAACAAAGTGTAACAATCGAGTCTGACCCCTCCCCTCCCTTACGTTTGTTACGTAATTTAAGTATGGCCCCTAAGTATCAAAATTAACTTTGCTCGGCTGGTAACGAAGAAACACTCTAGATTTATAATTTACGGTCTGCGTGGTACAGTTTTGAGGGTTTAGTGAGCGTCGTTTATGCCTGTCAATTCCAATTATGTGAATTTTGTGTCGCTGCAATAGCTAATTATCAAAAGAAAATGGATCTTATTTATGCTGTTAATAGAAAAAATGTGAAATCTAGCCTTGGTACCGAGAGGTTCGTACGTCAATTTGAATCTCGCATTAATTTTTTGGTTATGTACGCTTTTCGTACACAAGATACACAACACTACTTGTTCACAACATTAATTTATTCTCGTTTTCGTGCATTCATTCATTTGCTTATTGTTTAATATTCACCCTGCAGATCAAATCCATGGTTTGATAAATCCAAATATATTGTGAATCTGTTTTCTTGGATCATCCAAAAAAGTATCTAATATAATAGTAATTTTTCCCTGATGCTGTCAACTTTCATCGTAGGTTTTGCGATGGACACTCGTTGTGTTCATTATCCAGCCGTAATGTTGCTGCCTTTACAACCACCACTGAATTGGATGATTTCAATGGAAGAACCTGGGGATCTCATGTTTATATTTGCGACCTGAATATGCCATGGCATTCGCATAAGTTAGTTTCAATATTATCAACGATTGGTGCCATAATTAAATAATATTATTCCATAACAAGACATTTAAAATTTACCAATGGATTGGAAAATGATTGAATAGGATTTTTTTTAGTGCAATCATAATGTCAACAGGTTTCTCTAATATTCTAAAATTTGATGTGTCATAGAGTATTATCAAATAAAACCAACATCACTGCCCTAGAGTGGGATTTGCCAGGTGATAAATTGGTCATTGCCGATGAATCGGGAAGCATTCAGTTATGGACCTTTAAGGACCACATACTGAATGACTGGATGCTGATTGGGTCTGCGTGCTTTCCTGGAGAACATGTTCTCAGTGCCGCCTGGTTTCACAATGGCAAAAAGGTGAGTAATCAACCCCAGTAGAGGAACAAATTTTGTTTTCTGATTGTACCATTAAAGCTACATACTCAATGCTTATAACAATAAGTCTATGTTTCTTCATCAATGCCAAGATCGGGCTAGTCGCAGAAAAGAAAGACAGCATTTACTACAATGACAAATTCAACCACCTGAGATTCGCCCCTTCTGTAAGGCAGTTTGGTGGGCGCGCAGCCGAAGGAGTTTTAGTTGTGTCGACTACAGGGATGGTCGGAGCTGTAATGATATCAAAAGATTCCCCGAGCCAAGTTTGTTTTGCGACAGAAAGCCTCGGAAGTACGCGACACAGAATAACTGCCGTAGACATTTGTTACGGTAAAAGTAAGCATCTATCAAGTAGCAGCGAACAATTTCCTTCAACTGGACACTTTAATTTACTCTCTCCTCTTAACAGATGGACACTATCTAGTGGCGGTGAGCAGCGGCAGTGTTGCGCTACCAATTAGGTGCTACAGAGTATCCGTTAGAAAAAGTGATGAAAAATGTTACATCACTTCGCAGGCACTTCCAAGTTTTTTTCTGCATGACAGCGTCATCCAGGATAATATGTGTAAGCATTTTTATTTTAATCATAAGATATCATATATCGAATAGTTTATTTTTTCGATCACAAAGTTTGTTCTAATCTTTTCGTATTTCCTATTGTAGACACAAAAGTAACTCACTTGAAATTTGTGGTCCGAGAGGATGCTGATTCTTTAATTGTTGCTGCGAATGGAGACAATGGAGGGCTCGTCGAAGTCTGGGAGCTTAGGGAGAAATCTCAAACTGTGCATAAACTTTTTCAACCAAAAACCCTCGAGTCATTCAAAACTGTTGTGAGTACTCAGTTCTGTGTGTTGGATAAACTTTTTTGCCCAGTTCAAAGAGTTACCAGAGGTAATCGATAAAAATCGTCAACAGGTTTGGCAGAATCAGTCTCAGTACCAATGCAAATCTCCGGTTGTAGCTGTAACTACAACTAAACTGGCAATCGTTACGACGTTGCCACCACCCAGCTGTGTGATAATTGCGTTGGCAGATTCCTCCATACATTACCTCAACCGCGACTGTCTGAAAGAAATCGCTTTGGCATCTTTAAACATGCCTTGGCGACAGGATGAACCGAGCAATAAATTCCAAAGGCTTACACTCTCCATATCTCATATCGACATCTCATGGTTAGGTGGAATTCTTCTCGTTATTGATACCCAAGGCACCCTCTACCTTTACAGACTACTTTTAGATGGCGGTAAGGATGGAAAGAGAAATTATTACCATCTCCATGTGTAAAAACCAGAAAAAAATAATGTTTGTCATCGTTACTTCAGGTCCTTCGATGACACTAGGTTATGCTTGTACAATGCTAGAGTATTGCCTCGTCACTGGACTCGATTGCTTGGATTTACTTCTCTGCTTAAGATCCTCGATGATTGAAACCCTGTGTGAACGCCTTGACTTATCGTACAACAGACAACTAGCCCCTATCCAACAATTCTACTATGTTCAGTTCCTCTGCATTAAAACTTGTCTCTTCAGGTTTGTGCTTAATATGTTGTAACAGACTGTTAGCTTAATATTTCCTTCTTTAAACTACATGAGATCGAAAACACTATTCAATAGTTTATTGGAATATTATTTGCTGCCTTCATTGCAGAATGCTATCAGCTGGTCAGTCCAAAGCAGCAGATCTGTCATCTTTGCTGATGATACATTCGGTAGCGACAGCATTTAAGTCTCTGCTAAGACCATCAGCGCTCATTTCTCATGACAAAGGGCCAGCCGAGAGTCTAGCAGCAGTTATTACAGAACCTATTACAGATGTCGATAAGGTACAAAAAATCTTCACATTTTACAAATCAATTATTTCTCTACACTGTCAAATCCACTGAATCCCATTTTTGTTCGTCAGGTGATGTTCCATTTGGATCCGAAGGAATTCACGGTGGAACCAATCACTCTACAATCGCTGCAGCAACTAATTCAATGGGTCGCCGACATGGCTCTAAATCTCCTTGCTCGATTACCAGAACAACGTACGCAGCTCAAGTCTGGCGGGGTTGGTATTGTAATAATTATTTTCTCACCAACGTTTGGCAAGTGTTTTCACGAGTTGATTACCATCGTTAAATCTTTTATTTCTATTTTTCAGTACGAACTTCTTAAGGACTACAAAGCGTTGAACACTCTTCGCGAGCTGCTCGTAATTATTCGGATATGGGGCTTACTACGTCCGTCATGTTTACCTGTTTTCCTTCGAAACACAGACAATCTGGATGCGTTGCCGCTGCTGTTCAGATTACTGTCTCGACTAGTTCAACTCAACGGAGAAAATCAGCAGCAGCAAATTGACGAAGGATTAATCGGTGGGTCTCAAATGCCTGATGCGATCTCTTTCATGAATAAATTTGTCATGTATTCCTTCAGACGAATGCTGTCACTTACCAAACCAGATAATGATACCACAACTACACCAAGCGAGCAGCATCACCGCCATAGCGACACCCATGCTATTTTGTCAGAATCTTCCTCTTCAGGTGAATTTTCAATTTAGTCTTTCCGATTAATTTTAATATTTTCAACCGACTAATTCCCATCCCTTAACTCCAGTTGGAATTCGGTGTCGAACCTGAGCTATTGGTGTTTGTACCAGAGTTGAATCCAATCGAAGGTTGCATGCACACAGGTCAAGTACTGGACAGCATTCGTCACTTATATCTAGGAAAGCAGCCTCTTCTGGTAAAACAATGCTCGAGGTACGTGATCCGTCCCAAAAAGAGGCAAGTCTCAGAACGAGTTATGTGTTCATCGATAATACAATTAGATCAAATTGTTTCCTAGGTGTGGGGGAAAAGCTCAAGTACAAAATATGATGAGAACTGCGGCTATTCGGGCTTGGGATCAAAGATGGGCACGGACCTGTAGATGCGGAGGACTGTGGCGAATTCGCCGAATGTCTCAGTAACAGGTAAAAAAGTTCTTGCTTATTCCTAACAAAAAATTGTACCACTGATGAAATTTAGCAAATTATTTTTATTCAATCTGATGTAAATACTTGTGTAGAATGTATTAAAAACTATTTAATTGTGTTAGATTTTCACACCAAAAATTTGTTGGAGAATAATAGAACTTGCATAGTCAACGATACCATCTTTATTAAAATCAATTGGTGTTAATTTACATTTACAATTAATCCATGACCCACACAGGGATGGCGAAGGTTCGGTGTTGCATAAAATATGATTCTTCATCCCACCTAAGGCGTTATGCGCTTGGGGTCGCGTGGGAACATTGACGTTTTTCGAATATTGTCCAAGCCAAGGTAGAGCATCACAACGCGTTCCATTCCAATACCGCCACCGGCGTGAGGCGGGCAACCGAATCTGAACGCATCTATGTAGGCTTTTATCTTCTCGATATCTACGAATCAATGAATTTTGTATTGAAACAAAAGACGGCTTTTGCAATTCTCTGTCCAAAAATGGAGGATATAAGGTTACCTATGTTGTGAACTTTCGCTCTTTCAACGAGAAAATCGGGATCATGAATACGTTGAGCACCTGAAAGAATTTCCTCACCGCGCATGAACATGTCATAAGAATTTGAAGTCCCCTAGAATACCAATGTGAATGTAAATCAAGGATCTTGAATATTGTTGATAATGTTTCACATGTTGTGCAGATGTTTGCTTACGTTATTTCTCGGGTCTGGCATGGTGTAGAACGGCCTGACAGCTAGCGGATATTTATCGAGTATGTAAAAGTCCGTGTCATACTGTGAATTTAAAATAACATTTGTCGTCAGTCGTTATCAGAATAGTGTTTATCCGTTTTTCAAAATGCCTTTCTTACTTTCGCCTTGACGAGTTTGCCCAGTAATTTTTCATCCGGAGTCGATAAATCGTCTTCTGGACCGATCGTGACACCAGCCTCTGCTAGCAAACTTATTGCTTGATGAAATTCCAATCTGAGTGGAGGATCTAGAAAAGTGAATGGCTCCACAGGGAATTGTTCGCTGACGGCTTTAATCTCGGCGGCATATCTATAGAATTGAAAAAAACAAATAAAAATAATTTAGTAGTTGCATGACTTACTTTAATTATTTGAAAAACTGTTATCACGCAGAATAAGAACTCTTTCAAGTCTGTGTTACTGACTGGTCGCGAAGTCCTTTGAATATCTCGGTGAACATTTGGCCGATAGTTTCAACCACTTCATGATAATGGTATTTGAATGCCATTTCTAAATCTAATCCCACAAACTCCGTCAAATGTCTATGGGTGTTTGAATCCTCCGCTCGAAAAACTGTGGACACAAAGTAATGTTCATTTCCTTGCTACTTTTTTGTTGCATTGGTGATTGAAAAAAAAAATTTGTGAAATGCATAACTTCTTATTTAGTAAAAATGAATTCGTTACCAGCTCCGACGGTGAACACCTTGTCAAAGTCAGCGGCAATGGCCATCTGCTTGTAGAGCTGAGGTGACTGAGCCAAATATGCAGACCCTTTGAAGTACGAGACGGTGAAAACATTGGCTCCACCTTCGCTGGCAGCTGATATGATCTTTGGCGTATGAATTTCCACAAACCCCTAAAAGAATCACGTGAAACCTCACATTCAGAGAACGATTAATGACCTGCTGCGAAGTTTGCGGAAAAGTATATGTACCTTTTTAGTTAATACATCCCTGAATAGCTTGCAGACCCCAGCTTCGACTCTAAAGATCGCCTGATTAGCCGGGGTACGCAGATCGAGAATCCGGTTGTCCAGACGAGTGTCTTGGTTCACCTTTATGTTCAGCCCTTCAGATTCTTCTGCCTTGACAGACCTGGACGCATCTTCAATCAGAAGGGGTAGCTGAGCCTTGGCGGCACTGACAGTAAATATCTGCTTGATGTGGAGTTCTACATCTTTCTGAGTGCAGGACTCGATTTTAGCCACAGTCTTCACTGTTGCTTCGACATCGATTATAGACTCCTTGGTAATGCTGAAACGAGAAATTTGTGCAAAGAAATCAGTTGCGAGGATGTATTTTTCACATGAAACACTCGGTGCAAAGCTAAAATAATATGCTCGTGAAACTCTTGATTGTCTAAATATTGCATGCGCCAATTCCTATTCTATCCAAATTGTGATTAATCAGGCTTACTTTGATGCAAACTTGACCATTTGCTTACTGATTTCGTCATTTACAGCGACGAGTCCTTGAACTGTGTAGGACTGCTCTCTGAGTATTAGAAAACACTGTTTTCCTGCGGAAAGGTTCGAAAAACTACAATATATAGCGGTTCAGTGCGAAGTTGTACTGAAATATCTTTGCTTTTTAATTGAAAACCATAAATATCTACCCTTAGCTCTGCTTGTGTGTAATCGTCCTCTGAGCCAGATAATCTGACCAGCGATATTGGGATTCAGATCCTGGACATGAGTGAACTTTCTGTCCTTGTGTTTATCTACACTCTGAATCATCGCTGGCTGTCCATATTTTCCGACAGAGATATCTTCCTCGTTTGCAGCATCTTGCTGCACCGATTGCTGGTTGTAGCAAATAGCAGTATGAATTATTGCTTATCAGGTATAATACATGCGTGAAACATGCTCTAACTACAAGTACAATTTTCTTACTAGTTGTGCTTGCCGCTCAGCCTTGGCAGCTATCTTTTTTGCATCTTTCTGCTGCTTTTTGAGAGCCTTCTTTGACGCATCTTCTCTAAAATTTAATAACGTGTGAATTAGGATACTAGTGCCAGTACTTCTGCAAATGATTGAACTAATAATCCTTACCCTTCGCGAGCAGCTTCCTCTGGCTTGTTACCGCCCATTTTCCTATGATATGGAAAACTGTGTCTGGAAAAAAAATGTGAATACTCCGTTACTTCGATGGTGAAAATGTTGACAGACAAATGGATAATTCTGTGTGCAGATGTAAACACTGCATCAGAATAATTATTCTTGTGGGAAGTGCGCATAAAATAGGGATTTCTCAATGAGTATAAAGTACCGCATGAGTCAAAGGCATATGCGAACCTCATGCAGTGTTCAGAAATCCCTATATGCACATGACACAAATTCTATTTTCTGTGCTACCTCTGTCAAATACGAGAATATAATATAGTCCTTATAAGCACTGGTGCATCGAATTTTAAGCACTAATGCTCATAAAAACTACAAAGTAGTAGAGTTGTTAAGGGAGGTAGCGCAGAAAATTATTTTTAATTACTTTGACGGTATGTTATCTACAAGTTTTACTAAGTGACTACTTCCTGCAAATTGCGTGACCAATTTTAGGTCTGACCAAACACGATATTGTCACAGATTATCAGTACACACGTCGTTCAGCAGGTTCACCGAACTTTCAGAAGCTAAAACAGCAGTGTATGTGAAAAATAGAGTGTCAACCGGTCATTAACGTTGCACGAGCAAATCACATCGAACTTTGGAACTAGATTATTTAAAAAGCACTGGCCGGCAACAGACTCTTCAACCAGAGATGAGTAGGGAGATCTCCAACGCTCGGCTTTTCGTGATACCAGCTAAGTTGGAGCGTCGACGTGACACCTAGGCGGCCACGCACCGAAGGTGGCCCATTTCCGACCTGACACCAGGCGGCCATGCACCGAAGGTGGCCCACAATCGTGTATATATAGATACACTCGGTTGCTCGAGCAAGTGGTTGCCAATCGCATCCTTGTCCCCGCTCGCACAAATGTTTCCAGGAATGCAAGAATTGGAATTTTTTTTGTTTCAGTTATGAATGTCAGCGAATAAAAGTATCTCCAGATTTGATAAATCTTGGATTCAATTAGCGGGCGCTGAACCAAATTAATTAACTACTCCCAGTCCGAATACTTTTTTTTTTTTTTAATATATATTATTTTTTTATTGATATGAAAATAGGTGACGCCTGGTGTTCTCGAATATTTGTACACGCAGTTTATGGAAAAATATACGACGCCAGCTCGATAACATTTATGCAAAATGTGCAATGGGCAAGTGGTTGGGGGAAATTTTTTTTTTCTCGAACTGAATCTTCCAGAGAAGCATCAGCGAATTCCAAGCAAGCTCCATAAACATACCGAGCAAACGCGCGCTCACGGACGTAGCTGTGGTGTGGCTGAGTGGATACCACATGAGGATGAGTTTTCAATCACAGGTTTTTGCGCGAAGTTTTCCTGTATTTAAGTTAATTACTGCTGCCTTTGCTATGATACTGCATTCAAGTCTTAAACAAAACACTAAAAAATAAGTTAACCACTTAACGTAAAACAAAATGTTAGATTGAGCTTAAAATTTCAGCCGGAGTTACATAAACTAAGATAATTACAAGCGCAACATTGTAAATATTGTACATTTATTGTTCATCTAAATAAATATGGTTTCCTCCTCAAAAAAAACAAACAACATGAGGATGGAGTGATGCGGGACACGGGTTCGATCGCAGTTCACTCTTTATTTATTTATTTTTTTTAAATTCAATCCCGGCTTTTGATTTTGTATTTTCGGAGAAAAAAAAACAAATGAAAGAAAGAAAATTTCCAGAGCCGGTCGATTTTTTCCTTCTTTCCTTTTGCTTTTTTTTTACTGAACCCACCCTTTTTGTAGTGGGGGTAACCCAGAAGAGAACAAATAATTGAAACAATAAAATTCCGAGAGTGAATCGATTTGTTCCCCGTTTTTGGCGCCTCTTTTTTTAATAAGGAAAAGTTTTGACAGTAATGAAAAATAGAGATTACTAAAAACAAATGTATTGTTTTTTTAATAACACCGGCCCACTAAAAAAAAAAAAGTGGTCTGTACTTTTGACCGGACCTACCTATCTTTATGTATTTTGACGCACTGAATCCGAATCTGAAGTTAGTTTTGCCCGTACATCCTCAAAATTTTGAGTAAATTGCAAAAAACCATAAAAATAGCCAAAAATTAGCAGTTTTGGTAAGAAAAAAATTTGTGGAACTATAGACCAAGTATGATTTTTATGCATTTTGGTCCGCTAAACCCAAATCTGAAGTTTATTCAACCATAAGCCTTTTAAAATTTAATTGAGCCGGTGTTATTAAAAAACAATACATTTGTTTTTAGTAATCTCTATTTTCCATTACTGTCAAAACTTTTCCTTATTAAAAAAAAAAAAACGCCCATTTTATATCAGTCTTGACGAGCATTTCTTAAGAATTTTGAGAGATGCGAGATCGGAACGACAAAATTATTTCAGTAGCAACAATGTATGGACCCCTCTCCTTTTCTGATATTGGCAGCCAGTTAAGAGGCTTCACAGTGTTCAGTTTAATGCCAGCAGCTCTCGAGGTAGCAAGATGGTAAGTGAATTACTTAATTATTTTACATGTATGGAAAAACCGGCAGGTTTGACGATCGTCTATTTACTTTATAGATTAAGAAGAGAAAAAAAGGGAAGGACCTGTAGTCGTATTTTATACTTTATTTAATTTTCCTTGAATTGTCAAACGTTTTTATTTTTGATTGTATAGGAAGAAGGTGTGTGGGGAATTCCATTCTAGTGCCCAAGAATGTAATACACATTTTCGATCGTTTTAACTTTTTTTTTTTTTTGGGAAAACATGTTCCTCAATTTACAAATTTCCGTAATGTTTTGGTATTCAAATCGATTCTTAACAATTTTGCGCACAGGTGGGATTTCTTTAATTATTTTTTCCCTAAACCTGAGGATATTTCCTATCTGAGATCACTGTCAATAGGCGAGATTCCGGAAATCATTAAATTACCTTTTTTTCTAATTAAAAAGAAAATCACATAAGGCCACTAAGAGCTCGAAATGAAAATCTGAAAAAATTAGAGATGGTTTTTTATATTCGAAGCCATTAACGTAAAAAATCCGTTTAACGATCATCCTAATAGATATACATTGTATATTGGGCATTCCACGTCAAATTTGCAATGAATATAGTTCATACCATTTCATTCTTTTTTTTTAAGTAATTCAAAGATCCAAGAAAATTAAAAACTTGCGAAAACAATAGTAAATGTAGAGATCCCGTTATCGTCTCGTGCTTAAGAATCATATTTTTAATTATAAAATCAGTGTGAATTTTTTCAGTATTTTAAAAGAAGCGTTTTCGGAATTGGTTTTTCAATTTTTTTCTATTTCAGTGGTGGCTAAAGAAATCTGCAAAAAATTCCGACGCTGTTTCAAGTCGATTGAAACCGTGGTTGCAACATCATACCAAACAATTATCAAAAGCGAAGAGGGTGAGGTACATGGGTTGCAAATTTGACGTGGAATGCCCAATATACAATGTATATCTATTAGGATGATCGTTAAACGGATTTTTTACGTTAATGGCTTCGAATATAAAAAACCATCTCTAATTTTTTCAGATTTTCATTTCGAGCTCTTAGTGGCCTTATGTGATTTTCTTTTTAATTAGAAAAAAAGGTAATTTAATGATTTCCGGAATCTCGCCTATTGACAGTGATCTCAGATAGGAAATATCCTCAGGTTTAGGGAAAAAATAATTAAAGAAATCCCACCTGTGCGCAAAATTGTTAAGAATCGATTTGAATACCAAAACATTACGGAAATTTGTAAATTGAGGAACATGTTTTCCCAAAAAAAAAAAAAAGTTAAAACGATCGAAAATGTGTATTACATTCTTGGGCACTAGAATGGAATTCCCCACACACCTTCTTCCTATACAATCAAAAATAAAAACGTTTGACAATTCAAGGAAAATTAAATAAAGTATAAAATACGACTACAGGTCCTTCCCTTTTTTTCTCTTCTTAATCTATAAAGTAAATAGACGATCGTCAAACCTGCCGGTTTTTCCATACATGTAAAATAATTAAGTAATTCACTTACCATCTTGCTACCTCGAGAGCTGCTGGCATTAAACTGAACACTGTGAAGCCTCTTAACTGGCTGCCAATATCAGAAAAGGAGAGGGGTCCATACATTGTTGCTACTGAAATAATTTTGTCGTTCCGATCTCGCATCTCTCAAAATTCTTAAGAAATGCTCGTCAAGACTGATATAAAATGGGCGTTTTTTTTTTTTTAATAAGGAAAAGTTTTGACAGTAATGGAAAATAGAGATTACTAAAAACAAATGTATTGTTTTTTAATAACACCGGCTCAATTAAATTTTAAAAGGCTTATGGTTGAATAAACTTCAGATTTGGGTTTAGCGGACCAAAATGCATAAAAATCATACTTGGTCTATAGTTCCACAAATTTTTTTCTTACCAAAACTGCTAATTTTTGGCTATTTTTATGGTTTTTTGCAATTTACTCAAAATTTTGAGGATGTACGGGCAAAACTAACTTCAGATTCGGATTCAGTGCGTCAAAATACATAAAGATAGGTAGGTCCGGTCAAAAGTACAGACCACTTTTTTTTTTTTAGTGGGCCGGTGTTATTAAAAAAACAATACATTTGTTTTTAGTAATCTCTATTTTTCATTACTGTCAAAACTTTTCCTTATTAAAAAAAGAGGCGCCAAAAACGGGGAACAAATCGATTCACTCTCGGAATTTTATTGTTTCAATTATTTGTTCTCTTCTGGGTTACCCCCACTACAAAAAGGGTGGGTTCAGTAAAAAAAAAGCAAAAGGAAAGAAGGAAAAAATCGACCGGCTCTGGAAATTTTCTTTCTTTCATTTGTTTTTTTTTCTCCGAAAATACAAAATCAAAAGCCGGGATTGAATTTAAAAAAAATAAATAAATAAAGAGTGAACTGCGATCGAACCCGTGTCCCGCATCACTCCATCCTCATGTTGTTTGTTTTTTTTGAGGAGGAAACCATATTTATTTAGATGAACAATAAATGTACAATATTTACAATGTTGCGCTTGTAATTATCTTAGTTTATGTAACTCCGGCTGAAATTTTAAGCTCAATCTAACATTTTGTTTTACGTTAAGTGGTTAACTTATTTTTTAGTGTTTTGTTTAAGACTTGAATGCAGTATCATAGCAAAGGCAGCAGTAATTAACTTAAATACAGGAAAACTTCGCGCAAAAACCTGTGATTGAAAACTCATCCTCATGTGGTATCCACTCAGCCACACCACAGCTACGTCCGTGAGCGCGCGTTTGCTCGGTATGTTTATGGAGCTTGCTTGGAATTCGCTGATGCTTCTCTGGAAGATTCAGTTCGAGAAAAAAAAAATTTCCCCCAACCACTTGCCCATTGCACATTTTGCATAAATGTTATCGAGCTGGCGTCGTATATTTTTCCATAAACTGCGTGTACAAATATTCGAGAACACCAGGCGTCACCTATTTTCATATCAATAAAAAAATAATATATATTAAAAAAAAAAAAAAGTATTCGGACTGGGAGTAGTTAATTAATTTGGTTCAGCGCCCGCTAATTGAATCCAAGATTTATCAAATCTGGAGATACTTTTATTCGCTGACATTCATAACTGAAACAAAAAAAATTCCAATTCTTGCATTCCTGGAAACATTTGTGCGAGCGGGGACAAGGATGCGATTGGCAACCACTTGCTCGAGCAACCGAGTGTATCTATATATACACGATTGTGGGCCACCTTCGGTGCATGGCCGCCTGGTGTCAGGTCGGAAATGGGCCACCTTCGGTGCGTGGCCGCCTAGGTGTCACGTCGACGCTCCAACTTAGCTGGTATCACGAAAAGCCGAGCGTTGGAGATCTCCCTACTCATCTCTGCTTCAACAATCTGTCTACTGAGATGCTGCAATAATTAATTTTATTTCAGAACACGACAAGTAGAGTTGTAACTTCAAATTTATACAACGGTCTTTAGCGGTATGATATGCTAATCAGGGATCTTTTCGGGACGCTCAATTTACGACTTTATTTTACCTTACAGGTTTAATAGTGCTTTTCTTTCGTGATAGCAGCTTATCGCAAGTAAATATGTACGTACCAAGGCTCCACTCAACGCGTGCACAGACACGGTGCTTACGACTGCGTATGACACGGTGTAAGAATAAGAGAGGAATAAGAGGTGGTCCGATCCCCATGTAAAGCTCTATGATTATTTTAATAAAGTCCTCGGGCTCCCCGCCAGGCGTCTCACGTGACGAAAAGCCAGAATCACGGTATTATAGACAGGTCTGGGAACTCCAAGCCCCTTCCTACATAATTCAGCGTGACCGTCTTGAAGCCTGTGTTTCTCAATTTGTGCACCAAAGACCGGAGCGCTGCAATCTCCGAGGCCGGTGTGTGCGTACTAAGTAGGCCTCTCCCTCACTAGCGCTAGCGGCGAAAATTCACAACATCGGCTTCATTTTCGAGCACGGTTTTACAGCCGGAGTGCCCAGGGGCCGGATTCTGAACATCAAGTGAGTTCGCGTTCGCTTTGTGGAAACGGAAATTTGGAGTGTGATGTCAATCCTTTCTTTCCTGAATAGTGTATGGCTCAGAAACTTGCGGTCTGTGCTATCTAGCGGCTAATAAATCGTTCTCCATTTGCTCGTGGTAATTGCCCACCCACTAGCACCCCGTGTATTTTCTATTATTTTTTTGCTTGTGGTGCCGGTTTATAACGTAACCTCGCGTTGAGCATGCAATATATAACAGACTACTTATCCGAAAAATAACTCTAAAATAAGAAGTATACAGTATACTCAACATCCAACCTTTTGAGAAGGAATAAGAGGTTATGTATGATTAATACAAACAAACGTCAGAACTAACATTTTTTTTTTTTTTTTACAAGTTCTCTCAACTGAGAGATAAAAAAAGGAATACATAAGGTTTGGGTACTAGCCCATACAACCATTTTTACACTTATTATTACAGTTTGCTATTATTTCATATTATGATTAAATTACAATTATTTGAACATTTTATAGGTTATTTTAACATAAAATATATTATTATATTAGAAATTAATTTTTAAAGAGTCAATAAATTTAATTAAAGCATTAAAAATTATAGAGTTTTTAGAATTAACAATTTCTTCGACACTGTATGGTCCTAAGCCCAAAAAGATTTTTAAAGTCTTGATTAAAGTCTGTCTTTGATTACTAAAATTATCACAATTCCAAAAAATATGTTCTATTGATTCTTCGACTTGGCCACAGGAACAGTGAATCGTTGACAATATTAAATCTAAATAGATGTTTTCTAAGTGTTGTGTGTCCTGATCTTATTCTATTAATAATAACTATAGTTTTCCTGTTAGCTGAGATGTTAGTAAACCATGGTTTTCTTTGAAGAGAGTAAAAGTTATTGAAGTAATATCTTCCTTTTGTATTAGCAAGATCCAAGCACTATGTATTAAAGTTATTATACGTATGATCCTTCCATTTGCTTCTAAAGTCTCTTATTGGAATAGAGATTTGAGAATCAATGCCGTGTCGAATAGCATGTTTAGCTCACTGATATATATACACATATATCAGTGGTTTAGCTAATGAATCAACTATTTCGTTGCTGATTATGCCACAATGAACAGGAATAACATCTATTTTTCTCTTCTTTCTTAGCTATCGCCCTCTATCAACAGCATATGCCACTTCGTAAAGACTGCGGCCAGAATGTAAACAATAATGGCGTCGTGTTATTTGTGCACAGCACCGCGCCGAAAACTACTAATGGTGGCGCCACCTGATGTCACTGAATTTTCGCGGTGTAAAATCTCAGTATATAGAGCTTAACCAACAACGGAGTTGTAATTATCCTATTTACGCTGCTGTTTTATCATGGGTGAAATGGATTCTAGTGGTATCTAAGGGCTGTGAATCGTTAAACAACCGGAATGCCATCGCAGTCGTTTGAGCGGCAGCCATCTTGACATTGAGAGTGTGTAAAACACGGTCTTACATACAGGTCTTGCAACGAACGTGGTGGGGGATGGTCAGTTACGTCCTAAACAAAAGTACAACTTATGGCCACAAGAGCGGTGCTACGAGTTATTCATAAGCTTATTATTATTATTTGGTGGAACCCTAACATATTTTTTTGATACTCATACACAGATAACCTTACGTTGTAATGTCACTCATAGGTATGTCGGTGAATAACTGACAGCGCTGCGTAGTGGCCAGTAGTGGCAAAAAAAAATTCGACAATAACGCGGCTACCTCCACCACTCAAATTTCAGTTCGTTGCAAGACCTGTATGTAAGACCGTGGTGTAAAAGGTGTGTCCACTGTGAACGGAATCAATTTTATAAAAAAAATTTTCGTTGCTTTAGATTTAACTGTGCTTTGCCGATGCTATTTCACCCACAAAATTCTTGAGTAAGGAATTATTTCGTGACGAAACATTCGAAAAGTATTCTCTCATCTCTGAGAATTAATCCGGCGAAATTCACTTGTACGTGTGCACACTCGGTTGTGTGAGAAAAATAAAAAACATGACTATCGTTGACTCTTACCATACAAAACGGTGTGAAAACTAATTACTCAAGTACGATAGGAACCTTCCGTAGCAACTTGACCTGCTCGTACCTCATCACCAGTCGAGTTTCGGTGGTAAGTATCCAATTACTTTTTCATGCAGAAATTGATGCTTATCCAGAGTCCGATGAAAACAATATACTGTACTATTGAAAAAAATCAAAATCACCTTCATCTGACCTTGGCGGGTTCACTTACGGAAAATCTGACACTGTTATCATCTTTCCCCCTTCGAACCTTACAACTTTTGTCTAAAACAGTTTCCACTCACACTTTTGGTTTTCGAGATATTTGACTGGATTGATTAAAATGAGACACCCTGTACAACTGATAAATAGAAAATAAAAAGAAATAAATAATTTATATTCACAAAACAATACTATAAATGAAAAATAATCACAACTATTTCCTGGGAGAGGAAGCTTGAAGAGTACTTTGGCACATACAGTTTCTGAAGAAGAACAAAAAGGTGATCTGAATACGACGAAAATTCTTGAGCGAACTGACGATTTCGACGAGGTGATGAATACAAAAAATTATATATCTCGGTGTCCCGGTCGTTGATGCATTGAAATAGAGCTTAAATTAAAGCTCTTCAAACCCACATTGTAAATAAAAGTTCTCGAATTTCACAGTTAATCGTGACAGGGGAGAAATATGTCATAATATTTTCGCCGTATAGGCCAAAGGCTTTTCTTCGCGGTAAAGGGACCCGGACGTGAAGTCAGCATATCAATTGTCAGCAAATCAACAATAAAATGGAGTTCTCTCCGCATGCAGCCGAGTTCTACAGTTCCTGATACATTTTAGTAATAGTTCTGTCGATTTGAGTAAAAAAAAGTGAATCGAAAAAATGATCTGCCAACTTCCCGTAGCAGATCAATTTACAGCAAATGAAAAATACAACGGAGTTCTCTTCGCATGCCACCGAGTTCTATAGTTCCTGATACATTTTAGTGACAGTTCTGGCGAAATTGCCCGAAAAAAGTAAATCGAAAAAATGGTCTGCCAACTTCCATAGCGATTATAATGTATTGCGCTCCGTAAAACCATGGTTAAGATGGAAGATTAGATAAAAATTAGAAGCGAAATGGCCACCGACAGGTGAATCATGAAAGCTAGTCAAAATCTCGGCTTTTCTCTAGAAACCAGAAGCTGCCAACGTACGGACTTGGAGTTAGGTGATTCCCATTTCCTATAAAGCAACTGATCGAGGAGAAACAAGGAGTCCCACTGCGCCCAGTAAATTTTCAAAGACTGACTCATAAAAGATACTTCTTCCCACTGAGGCCTGACTCCTGTGGATTTCCAATTCCGAACTAGGAGGAGATCTGAATCTTTCTCCTGGGCGATGATCCAGTCTTCTTTATTTTCAACGAGAGAAATTTGACGAGCGTTAAGCGAGGGATCTTGCTGTTTATTTAAACGAGAGCACTGTTTGCAATCGTCCCCGCACGGACGACGAGAAAGTGCATCAGCATTACCATGCAGAACTCCGGGACGGTGTTTAAGTTCGAAGTCATATTGACCTAACCTCTCCAACCATCGAGCTACTTGGCCTTCAGGTGATTTGAACGAAAAAAGCCAAGTTAAGGAAGCATTGTCTGTCCGAATCAAAAATTTCCTTCCATAAAGATAATGATGGAAATGGTAAATAGATTTTACCATCGCTAATAATTCCCTACGGGTAACACAATAATTGCGTTCCGGTTTAGATAAGACCAGACTGAAATAACTAATAACGCGCTCTTGGTTATCCTGAATTTGAGACAAAACCCCACCTATACCACAGAGAGAAGCGTCAGAATCTACGATGAATTGAGAATCGGTGATGGGATAAGCTAATATCGGCGACGAAGTTAATAATTTTTTAAGGAGAACATAGGCTCCTTCGCATTCGGAAGTCCAATCAAAAACAACTTTAATTCCTGTAAGAGCATGGAGGGGTCTCGCTATAGAAGCAAAGCCCTTAACGAAACGTCTGGTAATAAGTACAAAGTCCTAAGAAACTTTGAACCTTTGCTTTTGAATCGGGACGAGGCCAATTCAAGACCTTTTCTATTTTAGAATAATCTGTCTTAACACCTTTCACTGAAATGACGTGTCTGAGAAAACTTACTTCCCTTTTGAATAAAAGACATTTTTTGGGAATCATTTTTAGACCAGCTTGGAATAAACGTATAAAAACCTGCTTAAGATTTTCCAATTCTTCATCAAAAGTCTTACCGAACACAATGATGTCATCGAGATAAACTAAACAAATCTTGCCAGTGAGACCTTGAAGGGCGAATTTCATCGCTCTTTCGAAGGTAGCTGGTGCATTACAAAGGCCAAAAGGCATAACTTTAAATTGCCAAAGTCCACCTAACCCTGTGACAAAAGCTGTTTTCGCGTTTTCTAACAGATTCATTTCGCCTTGCCAATAACCGCTCTGTAAATCAATCGTAGAGAACCAACGGGCACCAGATATTAAATCAAGGGTATCTCCTATCTGAGGAAGCGGATATGCATCTTTCTTGGTGACCTCGTTCAACTTCCTATAATCTATACAAAACCTCTTGGAACCATCTTTTTTATTGACTAAGACAATGGGAGAAGCCCACGGACTAGAAGACGGCTCAAAAACATCTGCTGTTCTCATATCTTCTACTAATTTTTCAACTTCCCTGCGACCGTTTGAAGGAAGCCGTCTAGCTGCCTGTTTAATCGGAGCGTTATTCTCTACATCTATCGAATGCTTAACTATGGTACATCTCCCGATGTCGGCAGAGTCTTTAGCGAAAGTCTCTTTAAAATCGTTAAAAAGGCAAACGAGACTGTTAGTCTGAGCGATATCTAAATCTTCAGAAGACCTAGTAAAGAGTTCCGTGCGATAAGAAGGAACGACTAAAGAGTCCGACACATGTTCTAAAACGCGCAAAGACGAGAGGGTTTCTGTTGAGAAGAGTTAATATACCTAGACGTTTCGAGGTTGATTTTACGGTAACCAGAACAGATAGTCGAATCCCCGGTAGAAATGACGCAGTTGTGAGCGGAAAGAAAATCTACGCATAAAATGCCTTCATCTTCTATATCAGCTACTAGAACTTCATGTGGGGATTGAACACAATCCGCTACTGTTACCTGCACGACCATCTTACCTACGACAGGGGTAGTTGCTCCGGTAGCAGTGCGAATAGACACAGAAGGATTAATTGAAGCAAGAGACGAAATCATATCAGGACGAACAACGGAAATTTTGGCTCCGGTATCTATCACCCACAAACAACCTAGTCCGTTAACGGAACCTTTAGTATGTAGGCCGGTACGACGCAGGCCTCTTACCACGAACTGTGAAACAATAGGGCTAAGGAACTTGGAAGAAACCGATGATATCCGCCCTTTCGAAACATCGGTAGCTAGTTTTCCGAATTCTGAGGAACAGAAGGTTGCGCTGCCCAAACCTGATTAGAGGGTGCTCTCTTGGAGGCATTATTGCACCACGAACCTTCAGCAGTCTTCAACTGACGGTCGAGTTTGAAACAATTCTTCGCGTTATGTCCTCTTACGCCGCAAAACTGGCACTCTGAAACAGGCCGATTGGAGTTTGATCTATTGTAACGAGAGAAACCACTATTTTTCTTTCCTGGAAAAGAATCTGAGCTAGGCTGATTGACTGAAGGACGGGACGAAGAATTTTCCGAAGGTTCAGCTTGGTTTAATCGATGAAGTTGACGCGAACCTAAATCAGCCTCGTTTATGGCTTCTAATTCTAAGGCCTTAATAATTGCTTCATGTAAAGAAGTCGGAGCTGCGAGCCTCAGATGATACCGAAGCTCCGGATTCCGAATCGCATTAATGAATTTTGCCCGAGCTATCTAATCTCTAGCTTTTTCTGCACAATGGGTAAGGGAGTGTCAAGCGAGACGTTCTATATCATTTCCGAGAGAGGCTAAATCTTCTTTGGCCCTTGACGTCTATTTTCAAACTGAGTGAAATAAAGTTTGGAAAGATGTTCTTCGCCAAACCGAAGTTTAAGAGCCGCACAAATGCTGTCGAAATTTTCAGAATCCGAATCTGAAAGCGACCCAGGAACTACCAAGGCCGGACCGGACAGAGGCTGTCAAATTAGCTGCTTTCTGGGACGGACTCCAACCATTAACTTTACTTATCACGTTGAGTTGACGTTCGTATAGACTCCAAGCAGACGAACCGTCATACGAACCGGGCTTCAAATTCGATTGTTTCGAGGGCAACTCTACAATACTCGCGGCAGATACAGAGACCTGATTGGGTCCGAACGAGCTCTGAGTCTGCGGAGAGAGAACATTGACAGTTCCGCGCGATTTTAAAAAGGCCAAGAACTCTGACTGAATATCCACGCTAGCATGAGACGACGCGACAGGAGGCTCAACTACTTCTGAAATATCACGCGATGGAACATCGTGGCATTGCGGAAAAGAGCTAACCTGAGCTTGTTGCGAGACATGAGCAGGTGGAAAATTTTTAGCAACAGGGGGAATTTCGCCTCCCCCATAAATGGCGTCAGACCTTCATTGATCCGGAATTGAATGAATGGAGGTCCTCCTTGCTGGGACCGGGACTGAAGGAAGAGAAGTCCTTCTACTTGGGGACGGAACTGGGCGTATTGGGAATTCCTGCGGCCGCTCCTGAAGCTTCTGCACACCTTGCAGGATCCCGATCAGCGCGTGGGATACGATTTCCTGTTGTTGACGTTGTTGCGAGAGGAGTTCGTGCAGAAGATTCTGCTGTTCTTGTTGCTGCAGTAGTTGCTATTGTTGTTGCTGTTGTTGGTGTTGTTGTTGGTATTGTTGGTGTTGTTGCTGCTGTATCTGTCGCATCAGTAAATCTTGATTTCCTTGGATGAGCTCTGCCAAGAGAGCTAGTTGGGGCTGGGGCTGAACCTCAGCTTCCAAATGAGGAGAAACGGGAACAAACACCGGTTCAAGGGAGCGTTGACACGACGAAACGCGTCCGGCAGCTCGTCGCTTCGCTCGTGATACTCTCGGAGATCTTTGCATTTTTTTTTTGTGTTCTTTTTATCACTCAAAATCCACTCGAAACTCTGCCGAGACACAGAAGGATCCCACTTCTGACACCAGTGTTACAACGTGGAAAATTAAGAAAGGAAAAGGATTTATTTTGTGACGCAGTAACCTTATTCTTTTGGAAGACATAAGAGGTTTATAAACGTCTTTTATCTATGATGACTACTAGATCATTTAAAAGGGGGCAAAACGGGTGATTTCACCCTTTGTAACAATATGATATCTTCAGGTATGTTTTTACGGGAGTTCTGAGGAGTTCCAGGAAAGTTCTGGCGCGCCCGAGGCTTTTCAGGAATAGTTCTGTCAAAATGAATTTCTTAAACAATCTTTACAACACTCTTACAGCATCGCACTCAAAAAAACCGTGATATGCCAGCTCGAAGTATTTTTATAACGGGAGTTCTCATAAGCTCTCTCGAGCTGGCATATCACTGTTTTTTGGAGTGCGATGCTGTAAGAGCGTTATAAAAATTGTTTCAAAGATCGATTTCGACAGAACTATTTCTGAGAAGCTTCGGGCGTGCCAGAACTTTCCTGGAACTTATGAGAACTCCCGTTAAAAAAATACTTCGAGCTGGCATATCACGGTTTTTTGGAGTGCGATGCTATAAGAGCGTTGTGAAAATTGTTTCAAAGATCGATTTCGATAGAACTATTTCTGAAAAACCTCGGGTGTGCCAGAACTTTCCTGGAACTCCTCAGAACTCCCGTAAAAAAATACCTGAAGATATCATATCATGGTTTTACGGAGCGCAATACATTATAATCGCTATGGAAGTTGGCAGATAACTTTTTCGATTTACGTTTTTCGGGAAATTTCGCCAGAACTATTACTAAAATGTATCAGGAACTATAGAACTCGGTTGCATGCGAAGAGAACTCCGTTGTATTTTTCATTTGCTGACAATTGATATGCTGACCTCACGTACATTAAAGGGACTGCGTTGGCTCACGCGTGCATTTTTATTT
This sequence comes from Neodiprion virginianus, assembly GCF_021901495.1. Taxonomy (NCBI): domain Eukaryota; kingdom Metazoa; phylum Arthropoda; class Insecta; order Hymenoptera; family Diprionidae; genus Neodiprion; species Neodiprion virginianus. The sequence goes on from NC_060880.1 coordinate 14,523,405, forward strand.
TTTTTTAATACTAGGTGCGAGACTCTAGTCGAGTCTCTTGATATAGGTTAACACACCGGAATTTCTCCGTTGTTTAGTTCGATTCTTGGATTTGGATTCATGAGATTCACTTATTGAACATGCAAGAAAAAATGCGACAAAATACTGTAAGTGCTATTGTTATTCGTGCAGATATCTTCGCGTCAATATATTTTCTATGTAATTTGGTTTTTATTTGGTTACATATTTCGATTTACATGTTGTATTTACAACTTGCTCGTTCTTAATACATAATTACACCAGGTAGCCGTAAACTGCGATGCCACATAATCCTAATAATATTATTAATTGAGGAACTGATTGCACCGCGGCAGAACCGAACTGGAACAGCGTGAAACCTAGAACAGATTTGAAGCATGCGTTTTTGAATGAGAAAAATTTCTAACACCAGCATTATTCAAACATTGTGAATTCTAATTTTCAGTAATTACTCTTGTCGTTCGGGTCCCGAATTCCACATTGGCGATATCCAAGAGCCTTGCGTCTCTTTGTCGGAACGAAACCTGGTATCGCTAGACTTGGTGCCGCCAGTTTTCCAGTCGACATGAGCTTGCTGAAATCCAGGTCAAGTTGATTGGAAATCGGTCCTGAAGAAAAAATCCATTTAGTTGCGGTACAGTTTTTGCGAAAAACTTGACGCGAGAATCCTTTTACCCTTGAAGTGCATCAGAAATTGGATGCATCCTCCGCTGTGTAGGGTTTTAGTCTTCCTGCTGTCCACCGAAAGCATCCATTCCGGAATCCCCATAACTTCCCTTACATCTTCTATGAACTGCGCTCTGAGAGTATAAAAAAAATCATCGTTCGATACATGGCACTTAATTAAAACCCCAAATGGGAGCCAATTAGCCATTTTCGAATCACATATACTCACACAACGAATCTCGGCGGTTTCCTTATGTTGACGTACTTGATGATGTCGTTGTCGGGCTCGATATTCGCACAGGCGAATCTGTCGCTGCCGAAGTTTTTGTCCATTATTACGATTGACCTTCCCATCGCGGTTACGACGCCTTCTAGGGGGAAATTCGGGTCCGTGAAAACCTGACGGTCTAGGCCGATGTCGATGGGTCCTATCCTCGCTGAAATGTCTCCAACGTGGCAGCGCAGCGGTAAATCATGCCCGCACTCTTGTCTGTAGAGGTCTTCCTGTAATTGATTTAAAATCTCAAATTGAGACAATGATCTAGATTCGGTACGATAATTAGTTACAGTTCACTGACTTACATTCAACGGATCTGCGAGCTGCGTGAAGTAAGGATTCCATACGTAACCGCCAGCTACGCATCTCGTTGCTGGTACTTTGACAGTCGCATCGACGCCTACAGGGTTCACGAATATTGCCCAGTTGTGATTTCTTGTCTGAATTGAAGAATAAATATTAGCAATTGGCAAAAATTTCCTTGGGATGGTTGATGTGTTTGTGATCTTTATCGTGCAGGGTGATAGGTAGTAGACTCACCACGTTACGATCATGTTTCCCAGGATGACGAAGATTAACTTCTATAATCGTTTCGCTTTTACTGTTATCTCTGTACACCAGCTGGCTCTGCAGAAATTAAAATTCAACATGATCATTGTCTGATAAGATGATTATTATTCGTTGTTCGATAATTCGATTTGGTTTGTCGAACATTGGTCATGTATAATGACGATTTAGAGGATGAATTCCTACCATTCTGATATATCCGTAGGCGAACCCCTGCGGATGGTGGAATGAGGCGATAGCTCTCAATTCTCTGGCTTCGGAAGGCGAATATCCTCTTTCGATTGTGGAGCAGGCCCATCTGCAATTTGAGATCGAACAATGAAAGACACTCTGGCGTTGAGAGTTATAACTCTGAGAAATTATCTTTCCGTCGAGAACGTCTCCTTGTTTTTGAAAATTGTTATGACAATTACCTAAAGTTATTTTCCTTTTTGTGTATAACGATGCTTCGTCCCAAGATGCTATCGGGTCCGAATAGCGGAAGCAATGAATCGTTGTAGACAGCGTTGTACCTCTTTCGATTATCTAACGTGCCAAATTTTCCACTCAAATCGCCCATCTCGTACTGATCTGCAGTTCCTTCGGCAGGCGGAGGCAGTTGGCTGGCGTTAATTTTTAGAGGATTCCACTGACCGTACAGCGTAGTAGCTTCACAGGGAAATTCCAAGTCGATTTCCACCGGTGTCTGTCGAGAAAGAGAGTTTGGTTTCGGAAGATGAAGCTGGAGAAATTGCAATATCATAAACGAGTCAATTTCCTTTTCACTTTTACCATGTGAATGTGGTACTCGCTCATCTGGCCGGCCAGTCCTTCTAGGCTGACCTCAACGTCAGTTACATCGTATTCCGTTTGCTGTATAAATTCTAACTTTCCTTTCGCTGGTGTTACTTCATTGTTACCAAACCAGTCTTTGACTACAGCTTTTCGTCTGTAGACCGCGCTGATTCTAGTAATAGTACAAAAAGGACAAGTTCGATAGTGTACTTTGACTTACTAAGTACGGGAATGCAATTTTGAATACTCACATCGAACAAGCCAATCTTTCTCCCCGAGCAACAGGTCCGTGATCGTCGTAAATCACCAAACTCTTTCCCAGAATGCTCGGCGATCCCGTCAGAGGTAGCATTGGATCGGTAAATAATTTTCGAGTAAATTTTGGTCCGAACTTCTTTCGTCCAGCAATTTGAAGCGTATCGTGTCGCGACATGTCGCCCAGACGACAGAGCGTTACTTGGCTCCCTGAACACCATTCCGGATGGTCGGGGTCCCAATAAACCTAGAAGCGGTAAGGGAAATCGGTTAGCCTAACGAGTGTTCTTCTTTTACTTGTGTTTATGTAAATAATCTTCACAGCAGTATTAAACCTCTTGTCTCAATTCAGTGTGTGAATTCAATAGTAATTGGAACGTACCTTGTGCGGATTGTAAGGACTGCCTGCGCTCAAACATCGCGCTGTCCAGTTGTAGTAATCTTTTCCCGGAGGATGTTCGTGCACCATCCATCTGTAAGATTTGTGAAATAACTGGATAATTTTCGGTTCATATTTCTCGTTGGAAGAAAAAAAATTGGAAAATTCAAAAATGAATCGTCACCTGTGACCGGCTGAATTGTTGAGCGAACTACCGTCCGCGTGTACCAAATTTTCAACTATTACCGTCGTGTCCATTAGAGAGTCGTGCTTCGGTTGTCGGAATATTATCCTCCCAACGATCGGATATCTAAATACAACTTCGGCGGTGAAAATTTGAACCTGTCCAGCGTTTTTGGGCAGGTGATGCATCAGGTTGCCGCATACCCACGGAAATACTCCGGTATTGTCCGTTTCGTTGTACCTATGCATTGATTCCTCAAACAGTTTAGTGGGTTCAAAAAACAAAAAACAGAGAAAAAAAATTCCAGTTTCTTTGTGTTTCTTATACTACTAATCAATTCACTCACTTGTGGAGGACCAGCGATCTGTGCACGACACTGTACATCCCAGACAGAGGTAGATATGTGTCCCAGTAAACTCCGCTCAATTCGGCGCTATTAGCGACAATGTTGTGGTAAGAGCCTTCTTTTCGTCCTTGAAGTTTACCAGAAATATCACCAACTGCATACTGATCTTGGGTTCCCAATCCTACGGTTTTGCAATTTTTAATTAGATATAGAACGTTTGGTTGAGTTTTGCTTGTATAAACACGTAGATAGTCAATAGTTCTTTTTGTGGCAAGTGCGCATAAAATATGCATTTCTTGACGAGTGCGCAAGGTGGTGACAGACGGGGAAAACCGGGAAAACCGGGAAAAATGAGAATAGTCAGGGAACTTCGTCTTTCGGGAAACGTCAGGAAATTATGATGGACCATAGGAACAAACGTACTTTTCTTACAAATCGTTTTCAAACTTGAGTTACGCTTCGTAAATTTAGTCAAGCTAACTTTCGGAAATGGTATTGTTCAATACTTAATTATTTGTGTGAAACGAAGTAGTACTATTTGTTTTTGAGATCCAAATTTATATATTCAAGGTGCACAACTTCTGGAGCTTTCGGTCATAAAAGTTGTGTAATCGTAATCTTCGTGGGGAAATGTCAGGGAATTTCCCATGAACAAAATTGTCGCCACCCTGATGCGAAACTCCTACGGGACAAGAATTTCCTATCTGCGCACATGCCACAAATCATATTTTCGGTGTTGCCTCCTGTCGAAACGGAGAATGTTATGTAGATTTTATAAGCACTAGTGCTTGTAAAAACTACGAAGTAGTCGAGTTGTTGACGGAGGTAGCGCAGAAAGTATATTTTTAGATTTTTACCTGCCGGTGGTGTGTTGGCGTTGTGAATTTTCAACGGGTCGAACACGCTGTCCGTTGACAGACAGGGGTTTTCACCTCTGACAAGATTTCCGACCGGCTGTTGCGGTAAGTTGTGTATTTTGTATGAGGCTATCTTAGTTGCGTATCTCAGCCTCGTTGCTAGATCGTTAACCGGTGACAAGGATACGTTCACCCATGTCGGATTGAAAGGAGATTCCTGGACTAACGTCACCTGACCTTTGATACCGTTCGAGTTTATCAAGGCTCTAGAAAATTTGATTGTTGCAGAACATAAGGATATCACAAAACACGACATAAAGATGTGGGAATAATTGCGGCGTAATCATAGGAATGGGCACAACTCACTTGGCGGTGATTTGTCTGCGATGTCTGATCTTGGCACACGCCAAAAACGAATCGTCGTGTGTCGGGTGAAATATCACGACGTACAGGAGTCGGTGAGGCCCCAGTAAATCGGTAGGCAATAGAGCCAGCTCGGGGTCTCGATAAGCAGTTTTCAATTTCTTCTGGTAATCCGTGGCCACCTTAACTTTTCCCAAACGGGAATCAACGTCTCCGATAGATTTTCCAGGTTCAGAATTTTTCGGGTCAAACACAGTCTGCAGAATATTACAGTTGTCGACTCCGTTATCTATATCATTGAACGTAACGGGAAGAAAGACATTAGAATTGAAAATTTGGCGGATCGATTTGATCGACGTTATTATACCTATAGCCGCTGATTTGAAGTACGACTCAAATTTACCTTTCTCAGAATCGAATATGTCGGTGACGTATATCTTCCATTGATGTTCGGTGAAGTCTTGAGGCACTGTTTTGTGCTTGGAAACGTGATGAAGGTCCGTGTAAATTATCGTATCGGTCGAATTGTCCCCGGGATGACCGCCCAGCCATCTGAACCATATGCTGCCGGCGACTGGCCCGAGGAAACGAGCTTCGGCCAATTTTTCTTCGTTTCTATCCGATACCTGTAAACGAAGAAATTTCATCGTCGGTCAATAGTTCATATCCTTCGCCCTCGAATCAGGCCTAACTTATACTTACCGTTATGGAAGCGCAAATCACTCTCGAGCTTAATATGTCTTGCAAAAGTAAACCCTTGCCCCATAGACCCTTTATCCCGGTCAAACTCAGCTCTGGTACTTCTATCACCGCCGTCTCGTTTCCCGGCATATCCAGCGGTCCGAGGATCTCCGTCAGGTCGACGACCCTGGAGGATGATGTCGATATTCGAAAAGAGAAGCAATTAGAACTCGCGGGAATTCACGATTTGTTTATCGCAAGTTTCGTTCCGATGCTCTGTTTGTACTATCCTATGTCAATTTTGCGTTATATCATGGTGTGTATTTTTTTTTCTCTTTACGTTTCTCCCATGTGTCGTGGATCGCATCTTCCATCGACCAGCGTGTAATCCACCGGGAATCTTGTCACAGACCAGAGCCATTGTTGATCCGGGTATTGGAGGGTTGTTTGAAGGGCCAGACGTATTCTAACCGCGTTTTTAGCCGCTGGTTCGAACCGGATCTCACCGTGAAGACCTCCCGACGATACGTAGGCTGCCAATCTCAAACCATTCACTGTTGTCGCTGTGAAGTATTTTAAGAAAAATCAAATAAAGGGGTCGAGAAAATCATTTTCCTCTTTTTTATAACTCGATAATTTATTGTAATTACCGTTAGAATATAGCGTAATTGGCTTTGATTGATTTGCTTCGACTATAGTCTACGAGATTTCAATTCACTTTGACAAAATTTATTGTCCTGAAGTGATTTTCCGTGGGTCTATGTGAGCCATTCCACATTAACTCGGTAAACGGTTGACCATTACATTTTTTAATTGCATCAAGGATTTTTCTAATATTGGTATAACCGTGAAAATCTTCAAATAATGTGTTAAAATTTTTTCAATCACACCTTATGCATTTTTAAACCCATTTCAAAGATACTCGAATTGATTGTTATGAACTAAGGCAAAATATCCGGTCATCGCCATAAAATATGTTCACGTTAGGTTCAGAGTGGAAGGACGTTCGTTTCAATTTTTTTTCATTCCTGTTTATTTTTCTAATCGTTTTTTCTATTTTCATACTTGTTCAAAATCCATGGTGAAATTTTGAAAAAAATTGTAAGTGTATTAGGACTAGAATAAAACATTTTAAAAATGGAAAGAACATCCAAATAATGGAAAACATTATAACATAAATAGCAAAAAAGCGTCTTGTTACTTTAAACCTTGCGTGAAAATGTTTCACCTATTTGAAAATCGGAATGTTTTGTTTCTTGGTTAATAAAAGTTAATTTAAGTGTCTTTGAGATGGACTTAAATATTTATATTATAGGGTAAACGCGGGTGATTAAAAAAAATTTGAAATAATGTTTGCAAGGTTTTTAAGAATCCCATTATCACGTGAAAAATCCTTCGTAAAATTAATATGATAGAAAACAAAGAGTAAGGATAGACGACCTGATAACGAGATATTGGGGTGATCAATTAATTGGTGAACCTCCTTTTAACTGTCAAAGAACACATAAAGGAAATATTGACCTAGTTTATAATAAACAGACCGTCTACCCTCACGGAAAAAAACCCCAACTTATAGATGATGCTAAATTCCTATAGAAAAAGAAATTGTCGATATGAATTTAAACCCAAATTGAGGTTTTTTTTCCATGAGGGTGTGTATTACGATAAAACTAACAATAAGACGATATACTTTGATCGTTATGTTGATAGCGTGCCTTCAGATAAAAAGTTGATACCGTTCTGTGACGAAATCAATCTGACACAATCATCGAAGTAGTTAATAGTGTGAAATATGTGGGACTACCAAGAGAATCTGACACGCTACTTTAATAATCTGAGAGATAATCTTTAAAAAAATCTGTCAGTGATTTGAGTCAAGGCTTTCTTTGTGTCCGTTTTGAGTCATGTAATATCAATCTGTGGAGGAACTTGCGAGAAATTTATAATACCACTTGAGATTCTAAACGAAAGAATCATCAAAACTATATTAACGAAACCAACACATACGGAAAGGGTCCTCATATATACAAGGTTCTAGTTACCTTCAATATCAGGCAGGCTTATTACTTGAGCGCCATGAAATATATAGATAATCGCCGAAAGGCTAATTAAATTCAAAATACATAACAAAGATGCGTGAAAGAGTTATGAGTTTATGGTTGGAGTGCCTATTGTTAAGACTACGTTAGGTAGAACCAACATTGAGTTCCTGGGTCCTACAATTTTCAATAAAATGAAAATCATATTCAGACATGTCTTCCACATAGAGGTACATCTACTGCCTGTATGTACCCTTGGTACATGATTGTTTACAATAAGGGGGAATAAACATCTTTGACATCATAGTTCGGAGATAATTACGGTTACTATGCTTGTGAGATTGACATCTGGCTCAATATAAAAAAAATTTAATTTGATTTTACACTTTTGGTGTGCAATTGTAAATTTGTTAATTTATTTTAACTTATGTTACTATGAAATTTTATCTTATTTACAGTGTTACGAAAATATGTTTCATACCTGTTTGTATACTTATTTGAAACCAAGGGTCCATGTGCAAATCGCGCGTACAAATTAATTATTGCTTAACTATAATCTTGCCGCGACGATAGTTTCGCCTGGGTACCACGATACTTTGAAAAGCGTTACATCTTACATGTTTTTCTGTTGCATTATTGAGTCGTAACATAATGGACGTTCAATAATAATACATTATTTTATATATATTAAAAAAATGCCTACTGAGTTGGCGTCAAATGCCTGATGTATTTTGAAATAAGCGCTGACACATTGCGGTGACTTCAATGATTATACAAGACATGTCGCCTGCCTGCGTAATACAGATTCTGATTCACAATTATACATCCATAGACAGAAATTGTAAAAGGCAAAACTTTCCTTTAACATTATTGAATAACTTTATTAATTTGAGCCTACAATGTTTCATAAACTTGTATTTGTCACGTCGATTTTCACGTATTTCTAGTCCCTATTTACACGCGACTTTCTACCGAACTGGATACTTATCACTGTACTGCACACATTCACACATTATTCTTATAAGGTCAAAAAGACCGCGCGAGTTGCAGGATGCGTTTCGTATGTTATAGAAAGTACATGAAAATACGTAATAAAATTCCGTGTAATATAATGAAACTCACCGTGAACGATTAAAACGATGAACCACCACATTATCATTCAACAACGAGAATCGAACGATGGACGCGGATTAAACTTTTCCATTACATGTGTAAAGAACAATCTCAAAGTTTTCCGAAATATTCTTATTATTGTCCACGAGTACACAATTGTTGTTCTCTAGATGTTCTCTTTGCTTCCAAAGGCCAACAACGATTTCAAGATTATACTACAACCTGTATCCGCATTCGTTAACTGTGTATAATAAATCCACGCGGTGAATAGAACGTTGCACTTTCGCCTCGAAGTGATTGCTGGGTACCAGCTCTTGACTTTCGCCCCCCCCCCCCCCCCCCCCTTCCCGCCGTTATGGTGGGGGGCGATGACGTGGGTATCTAGGACCTCGACTCATGGTGCTTCGCCTCGGTATTTATCGTATATTGCAATCGAAATCTCAGCCACTTTTTGTGCGTTGGAGTTTATTGTTCAGGGTGATCGATGCACCTTTTCCAAAACATGGATGTCGATCGAATCTTCAACGAAAATTCTGATAAACTGGTACAAATTGGCGAATTTCAGATGATTTTAAGGGAATTTAAATACTGATCAAATTTTTACGACTCTTAAAAGATTTGCGACAATTCAGATAGATTATATGTATAGAAGATGAAATTAGTCGAAAATTCCGGTCAGGAGAAGAAGTTTAATTATTTGGAAAACGTAAACATATATGTATAGGTTGAGATTAAGATTGAACGTTTTAAAAATTTTTTTTTTAACCAACGAATTTTCTTGTCACGATCACTTTGTTTGTACGCGTCTTTATACAATCGATCAATTCATCGTTCGTTCACGTTGATATCTAAGTTTTAGGATTTTTTACTCTTGAGGGAAAGAATACAAAAAAGTTTGTGGGGAATTTCTGGATTTTCAATGCCGTCATGTAGTACACGCGTCATCGCCATGCTGCATCACTTTGATCACTTTGTAGCTATTCGTATGCAACTTGTGACGCATTCGTGATCACCCGGTTGCGGTTGAATGGGCGATCTAATTCGATTGATATATGACCGGTGGAAATTATTTATACAACTTGATTGACACCGTTGACGGTAAGTAAAACGAGAGATAAAATGTAGCAACGGTTCCCTGATTCATATTTAATTGTAAACGGGAGTACAAAATACCTTTTTGCTTACTCTTCCTCTTATATTACCATTATTTTTTTTTCTGTATATTAAATATTCAGTCGTACTTCGATTGTAAATATGTATGTCTCATCGGGGAGAAGGCAGTATATAAATTATACAAATAGATTCAATTGGTTTGAAATCAATTCAATTATAGACTTATACATATGTATATCGGAGAAGCTGAGATTATATTCAAATCAATCAATACGCTGTGTATAAAGGCCTGTTCGAATTGGAAAAGTACTAATCGTTGTACTTATAATATTGATTTTCTCTCGTTATTTTAAAGAAGAATTGAAATTCAATGGGAAAAAAGGATTATCCCTCTCATGCATAGTGGTATACTTACCACCTCCTTATCCTCACTATTTCTTTTTTTCTACCCGTCCAATTATTATGAAAATGGGTATGCGAGGGTTTTTGAGGTCGCTGATCACCAATTCACGATCAGATTTCCGGAATTTAAGATTTACGCGGACAAAAATTCGAAAAAAGCCTTAGTATTAGCTAAAAATGGATGTATCTGGGTTTTCGAGGTCGCTGATCACGATTTTATCATTATATTTCTGAACTCGAAAGTACAACCCAAACTGGCGTTGAAAAATTTAAATATCGTTGGATTTAGCCGGAGCACCGTGGACCTCTTGCAAGTTGACTATCAGACAGGAATACAAACGAATTTGGTCGATTATTATATATTTTGTTGAGAGACCTCCCCTGTGTACAAGGTTAAAGTGATTCGATGGAATAATCTTTTGTTTCCGAGAAAAACAGCCGACAAATCTTACGATTCTTCAGTCACCGAGCGCAGTCTAGTGCGTAAATTATTGATTCACTTTCATTTGCTTTGCAAAATAATTACAAAATATTCATTATTCCTGACTCAACCATAATGTTAACTTTTTTGACCCGAAAAGCGGGACGACAGTAACATATTATACCCTAGAGATCATATTGCACTTTATTTATTTCCCTTACCTTATTCCTTTGTTACATAATGTACTATTTTCACGCTTACAAATAGTTGTTGACGAATTTTGGGATCACCAACCTCAAAATATCTGGTACATGTATTATTAGCTAATTCTAAGGCTTTTTTCGAACTCCCGTTCACCTTATTGGATCCGCCATTTTGAATCGAGTTCAGATTCGAAATCAGTGACCCGAAAAGCCCATATATGCAATATTTCAAGTGAATCGCATGTAAGGAAAATTGTATGCACGAAAGGGATAAATTAAATTTTTACTTTCTACTTTCATTCTTTCTCTCTTAATTTGTCACATTCTCCAAGAAAGTGGTTGCATGTTCCTTTAGATAGTATAGGTATGAGATGAGATATACGAGGGTCGAAGGGCAGACCGAGTTGGTCGCCTGTAAAATGCTTGCCACGTAGATTTGATTCCCCGCCCACTCTTTTCCATGTTGCTGCTGCTGCAGGTTTTTCCCGCCAGCTCGAGGAAATGAAATTTTTACTTTAACAATTTCAAATCGGAAGCAAAACCGTGCGACGTTCTCTTCTGAATATTTAACGCCGCGCGGATTCCATGTAATGTAATGTCTTGGACTCTCAAACTTCGCTGCATTTTGGTGATGCCTATAGTACGTACATTCAGTCTTTTCAAAATGTAATATTAATAATAAAAATAATTATAACAATACCTGTTTCTTGATCGCTGGATATGAAAGAAAGAAACAAAAGTAATATCGACAAAAAGTTTTAATATTTCCCTTCGAATTATTCAGATTTATAAGGGTATCGGTGAAATTCTGATGAGAGTTATGTAGGCATATAAAAAGTTCGCTGCGGCCCAGGCTGTACGAAGCTCGAAATGTGATAATCTCTGGGTGTGTGTGTGTGTGTGCGCGCGCGCTTTTTGTATACTTGTATATATACAGTATGTACGAAGTGTATATAATGTAAGGTGCAATAACGAGTATATAATTTGAACTTATAATTGTGTTAACTGTATATAATAATTTACGGACGGGGCGAAAGAGGAACTCGAGCGTTACGAGTGAATTAAATTCGGTAGAAAATGATTCGAAGATTCAAATTTTCCGTGGGTAGGACGCGAAAATTGAATCTCGTTACAGGGGGAAATAATGTATAGGTATATATTATACATATACGTATATAATGTACCGTCTACCTGTGATAAACCGATAGTTGAAGTATAAGAATATGAACTAGATTTTTTTCTTCATGCCAAATATCGATGGGTCCCAATAAAAACGTGCCAACTTGCCGAGCTGGTTAGAAAAGAGCCAATTTTCCTGGCTCGATAGAAAATCGGAATGTAGGTTCACAGTATGAATTATGGTCATTGGAACCCGATACAGAGAAATCCGGGACCATACGACCACGTTAGTTCAAAATCAAAATTCAAAGACATTTGTTTCTTCCTAATCAATCATCTCTGAACAATTTCGGCCTGTTTTATTAATCCTCGAGGGTATAAAAATGGCTGCCATAGGCAGCTGGGTGTCTGTGTCACTCGTATAATAATTCTCTTATCTGATTAATTGATCTAGTGATACTTTTGGTTTGTTAACCATAACGCAATTGGTTCCTGTGATTGCATACCACAAGGGATATATTAGTTCTGTGAATTGGGGCTGGTTAGGCCTCTTAACCGTAGGACCCTATACATGGGTACCCTAACGCCACATAATTCGTACGGCCTGCGAAAATCATTTTTCTTACTTTATCCAATCGAATTTTTCACGGTGAAAAATTCATATTAGGTTTTTCTTGCATATACTGTTCTATTATTCAGTCTTTTAGCTTTCGAGTGAGAAAAAACTCTTTTACGACAAACAGTCCGTTTGCAGCGTTGATTTGAAGTTCTGGGGTGCGAGTAACCCTTGTGTAGGTTATTTGTTTCGTACAGATAGTGTTGGATCCAAGGGTTAATCTTAACAAGTGCTCGATGTAGCATCAAACTTAGGAAGTGGTCTATGCGCGTGACCCCTCAAATTTCCAACTATGGCGGATCCGTGACAGGCCCGGATTAACCGTAAGGCTATAGAAAGCTATAGCCTTAGACCCTCGAAATTTACAGGCCTTCAAATTTCAGAATCACATTTTTCAAAACAGTACCTAGATTTAAAAAAAATTCGGGTACATCCGATTCCGAATAATTTACTACATGAAGTTCGAGAACTTTGTACAGATGTGGAGAAAATATCGTGAACGACTAATTTTTTTCCTAATCGATTACCTTGGCAATGCAGATTCAGCCCATACCGGTCGGCCGGATTAACTGCAGGCTGATTGTGACTCTGCATTGATAACGTAATCGACTTGAGAAAAAGTCAGCCGTTCGCGATATTTTATCCAAATGTGTACGCGTAAAAACAGGACGTTTACTCAAACCATAGCTCGATTAACACAAATTCAGACTACACAGGCCTCAAGCTGGGAAGACAAACTTTGGAATTCAAGAAATGTAAAAGATAATTTCATAAGAGAAATATTATAACACAGATGTTTTTCTCAACCTTAGTCAATTTAATTTTCTTTCACCGCTTTTTAAATTTAACCTATTCGACCATCTTGCAAGACTGATATTCGGCCTTTTTTGGTACTTTAGCCTGAGGCATCGTGCCCCTTTAATCCGGTCCTAATGGCGAATAATCATTGGTTCTCCAGCAAAAAAACAAAGATGGGAATCTTGATATCAGCATTGGATCGTAATGTACAGCATGTGAAGCATATCTCCATAAGAGTTGTGCTAAACGGGTGTCATTGAATAAGCCTGGCACTAGATAGAGATATGTGTGCTGCTCTAAAGGTAGTTATATCGCTACCAAGAACAGCAAGTGAGCTCAGTCATTAGTAGATATTGGTGCTCAGCTTGACGGTTCTATGGCTCCCTTGTGGAAATTGCTCGATGCTCATGTAGTCAAGAAACTTGAGTCGCTAGCCAACAATGTCGCTCTTATTGGTGAAAGGATCGATCGATAGTGTTGAAGAAAGGATTGGCGTGATTGAAGATAATCTCGAGGCAATGAACGAGGAGGTTACAAGCGAAGTTAATGAAAGAATTTGGCATGAAAAAAAAAATAATCGCATATGAGTTTCCCGAGTTTATCGACAGCCGGCTGGTTACTCCATTCAATATCGATGATATTTCTGTCAAGAGACTGGATAGCGTACAACCTAGGAAAACTCGGCCACTAAAAGTTTCTTCCAAAAATAGAGATCACGTTGATTCGATATTATTTAATAAAAAATCCATAGCACATGGTAATCTTTGAATGGAAGGTGATCTCACAACCAAACAATCTGAATTCTACAAAAAATTGAGGGAGAAGATCAAATCCAGAGTTGCCAATGGTGAGGATAGGCCATCTCTCTACATTGGATGGAAACTGACGATGAGTTCTTTTTTATTGTTAAAAAGAAACCATCTCGTATCCGATTTTCGATTAAGAGTTAATATTTTAGATCACTACGACATTATAGTGCTAACTGAGACATAGGATGATGATAACTTCAGCAGTAGTGAACTTGGTTTGGACGAATTTAATATTGCTACACAGAGAGAAAAATCTGAGAAAAATTACCCTGCTGTTACTAATCGTGATGTAAAAGACACCTAATGCAGTTTTTATTGATGCATCTTACAAAAATTATGGGTTTTTATGAAAAAAATTACTACCTTGCTTAGAAACTATGTATTTCGGCAGCACAAAATTTAAAATGTGACGACGCATTTTTCTGATGCAGCACGGTAAAAACTGCATTAGGTGTCTTTTACATCACGATCATAGTAACAGCAGGGTAATTATTCTCAGATTTTTCTCTCCGTGTGGGTGTGACAGGTCAATCCTCACTAGCACTAAAAAGCGTGGTTGTAACTGACAGGGATCTGAACTACATCAATATTCCACTTACAGATAACTCGTACGAAAGTATACTACCAAAGGTGTATTCTAATGAATTTTTGCTACTCTGTGTATCGCACATAGCTCTTGACTTATCCGATTATATTCTGAACTACATTGTTAGCACTCCAATTGCCCCTCTAATTTTGCATCTGGCATTGGATCCGTAAACCTTTTATTGGTTGGTGATTTTAACATTCCGGGTTTTAAATGGTTACTCAAAGGTAACGAACATCATATGCTCAAGATTATCTGCTTTCGACTTTGGTTCAGTCTACAGCTTGAGACAACTTAATGGTGTTGGGAGTTCAAGGGGAATATTTGTAATCTACTTTTTTCCAACATTTTTAACACAGGTTGTTAGAATCCACTAGGTTATATATCTGATTGTGTTGAATTCCATTCAGCCCTTTAACTTGCATTTCCTGTTTTTTCTAATATGAAAATGGACTTTCATGACATCATCTTCGGTTTTGAAAATGCAGATTATTGCGCCATTATGAATGATTTAATGAATTTCAATGTCTCATTACCTGATAACGCTGACGAATAAGCTTTGAATAGTTTTGTTAGTGATTTAAATAGATTTAGTTTGGACATCATGCACAAACTTGTATCGAAAATCTGCATCTCACCCATTCACTTCCCTCAGTGATTCTCTGGTGAACTTAAGTCTGCAATTAACAATAAGAAAAAGATTTATAGACTGTATAAAATGTTTAAGTCTGATTACTACTACGTATTGCTTAAAAATGAAAGAACTCGCTGTAAGAAACCAAGCAAACGTGATGAACCCATTTATATTAATTCAGTAGAAGACTCTTATAACTTTTTTACATATGTGAAAAATTACATATTCTCAGTACCATGTGGTACAATAGTGACAATGTAGATAATTTAAATGGCATTCTTGAGTTATTTGCTAAAAAGTTTAGCAGTGTTTACACGCGTAATGATCTAACCTCGAAGGAAGTTAACTTTGCCGATAGATAAGAACTTTAACTTTAATGATGGTTTTAGTCTAACTAGCTCCAAGGAAGTTGAAATTTACAAAGTTATTGTAAACATCAACGTTAAATCAGTGCCGGATGCGGATAATATCCACCCTTTGCTTGTTAAGAACTGTATCGTGTTCTTCGCCCCCTCTTTTAACGAATGCCTTTGATAAATCACTAGAAATTGAGTCCTTTCCTGACAGCTGAAAACAATGTTTCATCACTCTGTTGTTTAAGAAGTGATTACACCTTACTTACGCAAATACTCGACATCGCAGCAACATGGCTTTCTTGGAAGCAGATCAACTCAAACGGATTCATCTGTCGGCCTCGATTACTTTAATGATTATATTTAACTTTGCTATACAGTTGATACTATCTACTTGGACCTTTCCACTGGGTTTGATACTGTCAATATTGACCTGCTATTGAGAAAACTTGATACGTTCGTTAAAGTCAATAATTGTATATCTAGTCCAATTCTAGTCACATCTGGTGTTGGTCGAGGCACTCATCTAGCCTCACCCTTTTTTCGACTTACATTACTGACCTATGCTCTGTGATTCATTACTGTTTTCTATTATTATTTGCGGATGCTGTCAAGTTGTTGAAGGTGATTAAAAGTCCGAGTGACAGAATTCTTTTCCAATACGACTTCAAGTCTACGGTTGATTAGTATACTTGTAACGGTTTTTCCTGCAATGTTAACAAGTGCTTCTGTATTACTTTCGGTAAGAAAATCATTAACTATGATCAAAGTGTCTATATGATTGTAGGATTCATGGATGTCATGGGTGTGTTTAGAATATATTTCGGTTTATTTAACGGTTGGTTATGAAAATGACAAATTCACGAAATTCGTTATGTATACATATAGCATTCAGTATCTCACGGGTGGTAACGTCTTTACGATCCGAGGCCCGCGGTCCGACTGCCGCTCGCGTCTCCCTCCCTCACGCTCCCGTAGCTCGGGCCTCAGGCACGTAGCCACAGGCCGGGGACCCACTCCCTCGTGATTGCTGATCTATATCTTGAACAAGTCACGGAAATCAAAGATTTAGGTGTCTATTTTGATTGCAAACTTTTTTTAAACTACTAAGAAACTGAACTTTATCAAATGGTTATCAAAAAATCTTCAGGAATATCAAAGCATTCAGACTCTTCTATTTTTCTTTTTTGCTATCCGAATTTGGTGTACTGTTCAAATTTATGGAGGCTGAATATTAATATTTTGCTCACGAAACTTGACTTAAAGTAAATCATCTGTTTTTTAGATTCGTCTTTTTCAAAATTGGTCGTGCAATGCACTACAGTGACCTTGACTATATCTTTATCGCTTCAACCCTAAGCCATCTTTACGTTCAGCTTTCGATAGACACAATTCTATTTTAGGTTTCAAACTCTTATCCATAATCTCGTTGACTGCCCCGAAGTACTTTCTAAGTTAAATTTTTTTGTATTGTAACGGGGCGTTTCAGAGTCGCCCGTCACAAGGGTACACAACCGTTATTATTTCTAGTTTACGTGTCCTCAGCGGGGTACTCCAACCGAACTCGATACAAAATAGGCAATAACTACTTTTAACTAATTCTTTCTTTGTAAATTCTGTATTTCGCGCTTCGGCGCACGCTTGTAAGGTACTTGGACGACAACGATCCCGACCACCGAGGGACTGATAGCTACCGTTTCTAGCTCTCGACGACTTCACCTACCGACGGTCTAACAAGACTACACCGGCTACCTTGGTGCACTTCTTTTGCTACTGGGGTAGCATCCACCCGAACCTTCCGTATCGCCTCGACTGCCCGTGAACAGGGAGATAAAAATCCTCCCGACAGCTGAGGGCACCGCTCCTCAAGGAGGAACCAGTCGCCCACTTTATCGGGTGTCGTAAGGATGGCATGAAGGGCAGACCGTAGCCTGCCATCTTCCGACTTACCGGCCTGGTGCCGGACCGACCCCAAACCACTACGTCCAGATTGATAAAGCCATCGTTCTGAGGATCGACGCAGCCTTCCTGTCGGAAGGACTAATCGTGTGAATCATGGTCCAAGGCTTAGAGTTTCGGTAAGCCGCCGTGTGACTGCATGATTTCGGTCATTAATATTGTATTTATCGTTTCTTGGTTGCATCGTGTGATGCCGATTTTGTAAATTGTTAATGAATGTCAATCTTTCGTACTCGTTAGAATCTATGGTAAATTCGTCGTATTATCTACCGAGCTATCGTTACTTTCTTTTCTACCGATTGCAATAAAGTTCTCACTCTCGTTTTTAATTAACAGAATTATAATTTTCGTAGCGTCAGTTGCAACTTGGGTAAGATCACGTCGCCCAGTGACGTGTAGTTTTAAGTAAATTCTTGCATTATATCGCTTCTCCCGACTTACGCTCTTTTTTCTCTGTTAACTACCGTCTCTCGTTTCAAAGCTACCGTTTTCATTTGCCTGTCTCAACCCTGTAACCTTCTCGGTAATATATGATCGATTGACCTGTTCATTTTTCCTGACTTGAGTTTATTCTTTATTTCATTATTTTCATTAATTCTGTAATTATCGTTAGTTGCCTTGAATACCGCCACTCTACCAGTTCGTGTGAGTACCTGAGCCTAGCCAGCCATACAACGGGTTCTCTAATTATTTGTCGTACGGTTTCATGTTATTTTTGTTGATTCGTATTATTGTTTGAAAATCAACGCTAACGCGTCTGGCGCCCAACATAATTGACTTTGTTATAGTTTAATGTTCTGAATAAGTGGAGAATCGCGCCAAAGTGTCAACGGTAAGACCTCATCTGAGGGTAACAGAATTTAGCGTTACAGTATATAGCCGTACTTTGAGAAACAATACTATTACTTTTATGTTAACTCTAATTCTGATTTTCGATTACCAGTGCATCGCATATCGTTATTATGTAATAATAATCATGAATGGCTTGATTTTTACAATAAACGAGCTATTACTCAATCACTAATGTATTCAGAATCTCATTCAAACATGTTTGATATCTTGGCTTTTTTCTTATCCTTTTTTTGTATGTTAGCGTCTTATTAAATACTATATTTATGTACACTCGGGGACAATGAATCTGAGACGGCTAGTTTTTTACAGTAGACAGTTATGTTGGCAACACAGAGAAACCTACAGCGCCATAGTCGGCCGAGCGCGAAGCAAACTCAATCTCAATAAACATAACATAACCCATGACCGTCGAATTTAACCTTAAAATACCGCGGGGATAATGACTTGTTAGATTGACACGTATTCTAAGGTTAGATTCGACGCTCACGGGTTATGTTATGTTTATTAAGATTGAGTTTGTTTCGCGCTCGGCCGACTATGGCGTTGTAGGTTTCTCTGTGTTGCCAACATAACTGTCTAGTGAAAAAAATTAGCTGTCTCAGATTCATTGTCCCCAAGTGTACGTTTTCTTTATCTAGGGAATTTTCTTTCTGTTTAACCGCAATAAATAAATAAATAAACAATCCTCAAAAAAGAAGTTTTTCCAAAAATTGACCCAACTTTTTAGAAAACAATTTTTTTACCGAAACATCTTTTCTTCGCAATTTTATGAAGGACCAAGATTTTTCGGCAAAGAATTTTTCTCGAATGAAGAATATTTTGAGTGAATACAAAATTTTCGGTCAATTTTTGGGAAATTTTTTTTCAAGAGGATTATTAAAAAAGGCGAAAATTTTTCAGAGATGTGCGATTCGGAAAAAGGAATGTCTGATTTTGAGCTTAATTGGCCGTTTGGTTCTGGAACCCTATATCAGATTCCAATGATAATAATTTATATTATGAACCTACTTTTACCACGAGCCCGGTAAGTTAGCTCTTTTTCATTTGGACCCGTTGAATATGTGAAATGATAGTTACACAATTTTAGAGATATATTGTCTGGAATGTTTTTTCTGTTTTTATCAGAACAGGAATCATTCGATTCTACAAAGCTTGATTGTAAGATTATTCATTGAAATATTACGGTACGACAAAAACCCTCCCAAAAAAAAACTGGTCATACTGACAAGCAATCCCTCCTTATCTCTCGCTAAGAATCTGCACGATTGTATTCTCTACTCAAAAGCTAGTCATCTGGCTTTTATGCCCGAGGCAAGCCGCGAGCGGTTCGTGGATATCAAAGTCGTTTTAAAATTCAAAGTGTGCGTCAGCTTGGATTATATATAGGTGTATATACATATAAATAAAGTACATGGAGGGAGAGAAAGAAAGAGACAAAAAATATCTATACATAGGTTTATAATAGGTATACAGTTCAGCTGATCGTACATCTTGCAACTTTTTATATACCTATACGTACTTCGTCGGTTTGAAAATTTCCTTTGTCAAAAGAAAGAGAGAGAGAGAGAGAGAGAGAACGGTTTTTTATAGTAGGTTTACATTCTCCTGTAAGCCGCGTTATCAATCCTGCATTTTTATTTCAGCCCTGGAAGATGCTGTTGTGTGTATGTATAATAGATGCATAATGTGCCCGTGTGTATATATGTATATGTATGTATATGTCTTTGAACCTCTTGGCCCAGTTTGAAAGCCTAAAAATTGTATTTCCCTTTTCTAACCTTTTACGTACCCATATTATATTTCATTCGATTTTATTCCGTTTCCTCGCGCGGAAGCATCAAGTACAATATGTGTACATGTGAAGAGAATGTTTCGCGATTTGCCTCCAAAATAAACAAAATAACAAATGGAAGTTGACAATAAAGAGTTGAAAAAATACGACGTACCGAACAAAATGAAAATATATGTATAATAGAAGAAAAAGAGGGAAAGAGATAGGAAAAATAAACGAGAGTTTACTTTTGATCACATTATACATTTTTCAAAACGGAGTGTCAATTTTCTCAAAATAATTTTATTCAGTTTTCATTCAATACATGTATTATATGTATACGCATATATACACGCCCTTATATTCAAATACATCGTATCGCGTAATGTTTAATATAATCAATTTTTAATACGCAATACGTAATTATTACTCTTGTGAGTATATAATTATACATTTATACCTTTATTACATCAAATATGTATTGTATAGTTATATTACTATGTGTATATGAGGTATTCCACGCCAACTGGGAGGACATTTTCCCTGATCCCCGCCAATTTGCTTAATTATTTTTTATATGATTCTACAACCTAAAAAAAGCACTTACCATTTTTTTCAGACATTTCATCTCAACCATTCTTTTTGAAAAACTGTTACAAACCCTTTTATGGTCCTCAAAAATACATACAAAATAAGAAAAATTATTCCTCTAAAAAAATATTTAAAAAATACAAAAAATCAATTCTCCACTCTGAACTATGGCTCAAAATGTTTGTTTTGGAACCCAGAAATTATGTGAATTTTTATAAAAAAATTAAAAATGGCGTTTTTTTTAGGACCATAAAAGGGTTTGTAACATGTTTTAAAAAAGAATGGTTGTGATGAAAAATCTGAAAAAAGTGTTGAGTGCTTTTTTTTAGGTTGTAGAATCATATAAAAAATAATGAAGCAAATTGGCGGGGGTTAGGGAAAATGTACTCTCAGTTGGCATGGAATACCTCATATATAATATACGTAAATCGTACAGATATATATTGCACCATTGTACATTCAATAAATCAACATGCACTCACTCGCATGATTTATCGCGCTACATGTTTATTTTATATTATATCTTTTATTGTATATTCAATCCTTTTTTATTTTTCCTCTTTTGAAAATAATATCGAATCATTACACATGTTTGCATGTAAACATGTATATATACACATAGGTATAGATTATTATTTGCTTTCATTACTGATTAAAATTTTTTTCTGTCTTCGCATTCTAATGTAATACATATATTTACTATGATCTCTCGCTATAATGTATAAAATAAATCACTCTATTGTCATGTAATAATACTCAATGTTTCTTTCGGTCGTTAATTATAATATAATACACGGTAATTATTAATGATAATATGCGTCGATAAAAATGATAATAATTATCATTAATCACAACATTTTTACTCTTGACTAATTTTTCATCGTTTCTTTCATTCATTTACGTTACTATACGTATATTTTATTTTTATTACGATCGATTTACTTATACCTGTATGTATATGTGCGCATATGCATGCAGGGTGATCCGATCAGTATATTCATTTATTATTACACATATACCAAGAATTTTCCGTACAACACGGTGTGTAATAATATGTATTATTAATAAATTATCACGAATATTCGTCGCGAGTTTAGCGTTACAAATTTACGGTATCACGTATATTTCTTAATTTTTGGATTTTCTTCTTCCATGGAGGGAAAAGGCTAAATTTGCAAACTTTACTTTTCCATCTATTGTAAATTTTTCGCGTGATAAAAATAAAGAAAGAAACACGATTGCGGTAAATCACCTTGTAAAATTTCCCCACATTTATAATATACATATATTGTATAGATACCGTGTTTTTTTTATTTTACCTTTTGGGTTGACTTAAAAAAATTTTTTACATACATTTCTCTCTTTTTTTAAACCGATGATGTGTGTTTGTAGTCTTAACGTTAGTGATTGTTCTGCACAATGTTTATAGTTCAATTGTGTATTCATATACATATGTATATGGCATAATGTATGAATATTTTCTATATTATATACCATATATCGTATTGTATATTATACATATATACCATGTATGGATATGAATACAAAAAATGGTCAATCAGCTACAATATTATTATTATTATTATTATTATTATTATTATTAATATATTTTTATTATGTAAAACACATTTTCGGAGTATTTGAATATTACGTATACATCTATGTGCATGCACCGACATTCTTATATATGTATGCATTATACCTATATCGTCGTACGCGATGCAGAGCAATTTTAATTTTTTTGTCTTTTTTTCGTAAATTATATGATATTTTTTCTCACACACCGGTATAAAATAATGAAACCGGATATTCAGCTCTTCGCTAACTATCAATAATATTAATATTGTGCGCAGTCGTGGTTCGATTTTTGATAAATACATGTAACGTTATACATGTTAATTGGCGCAAGTTCAAATGACTATAGTATATTAATATCAATTATTGCGGCACAAACTGTGATCGATTATCTTCAGTTCAATTTCAAATACCTTGGCAGAGATAATACTTCAGACTAGGCGACGTTTTTACACTGCGCCTGCGCAGATAAGAGATATAAGCGAAATTGAGATATTTCATCAAAAATATTATACACAATAATGCCAAGATAAAATTGACCGAATCATGCTATAGCGGTATTGATTTCTTTACTTTCGTATTTATAATTATGTTACTATGTCACTACGCAGTATTGCATTTTTTTAAAACTATTTCTGTTTTCTCAACATTACGAAGACTAGTATTATCAATATAATATCTAATGTGTATATGTACAAAATGATTGCTAGGTAACGCAACTCGAATTGGCGTGGTGGTACAGACTGTGATTTCCCTTTTTTTTTTCATGAATCCCTTCTCAAATCCAATTTTGCTAAATATTATCCTTTATATCCTGACTATACCGGAAATACTAACATTAACAATAACAACAACAACAATAATAATGATAATATTAATACATAGATCCGGGATAAAATTGAATACCGTTCTATTCAAATTAATTTCCTATTGCTAATTATGCACAAAGGTATGACCATATATTGGTAAAAATTCGGCTAGTTCTTTGGTCGGTTTCGAAATTACATTTCAAAGTATATATTTTCTTACCAGCCTGCAGATTTCTGAATTTGAGAACTGATATCCTATCTAAAAGTCCAAAGGTATAATCGATTGTAATCGTAAGGGAAAGGGATTGCAATAAAGTGATTTCCAGATTGAATGTATTTTCATGCTCGTCTGAATATGCAAATCTAGTTTTTGACCACGTTCTTTCATTTTCATTGTTCTTTTTTTCGTCATCTCGTTTCGTCTCGTTCTCATATCATATTAGGTATAGGGTATTTTATCAAGTATCGTTGTTTCATCATTCACAATTTCATTTCGCAATTTTGCTGTCACAATGTCCACAGAGTTATTATACTCGTGTATAATATTTAATATAGGTATATACAATATATATATATACTTGTAATACGTAATTTGTACACACTGGTTAGGAGAGTCGGGGGTTGGGATGTTGGGTTAGCTTGGCGTAAAACGCGACTCACGTGAAGTATACTCGATGTACGGTTACGTATAGTACGGATCCTTTGTTCGTTATATTTCAGCCCACGCGGCACATCCTTGTGTTAACAATCCGCCGCCGCCGACCCAAAAGGCGAAACGTCAAAGCCGCCTTACCCCCTTATTCTTTGTGTGTACACCATTGTGTACAAGGTTGTATTTTATACATACGGCTCGACTCTACAGTAAAACTACTGCATCGCGAATAACATATTTCTGATCCATGTATCCTATATTATAATAAAATTCACTCACCTTCCGATTATTTAATTCGTTTCTGCATGTTTATCACTGCTGGATGGCTGACTAGCGTTCTCCTCCGCCTGAATCAATTAGAAGCAGACGAAATCGACACCACCGATTCAATAGCCTAAATGGACCTAACGAATCACGTGGCTCACAAGAACTGACAGCATATAAACGTTCCTGCAGAAACGGAGTTTTGTTGGTTTTGTAAGAAAATAGAAAAAATACATTCGTCAGTGCATTTCTTCAAGTAAGTATATGATAAAAAGAGAACAACATCGTAATTTTGTTCACGGGGCGCATGCATTTAAACTTTCCCCACGCTGTACCATGTGACTAAATCTGTTTCTGATAGGCTATCACCCACGTGACCCGTTAGTTCAACTCTGGGTATTGCAGCGCGACTGTCGATTTTTTGGGATTCTAATCGGCACCACTTAGTATAGAGTCCAGTGATGTTTATAATATCGATGATTGGGTTCTATTTACTTCTCACTTCCCGCCTTTGTTTCTATACCTATGTATTCGTTTTTTTGTCATCACTCGGACAGATTCAGATACGCCTGCGTTTATGTAATTCAGGGTACATCTTGGTGATGTGCGCCTACTCTTCGATAACTGAGGGTACATATCATCGATCGGCATTTGTCTCATGGACCACGATTGGAGAAATTTGTAAGGAGTACGCCAAACGTGTCGGAATCGAGGCAAATAGCGATCGGTAATGTGTAATCTCAGTTGCCGAAATGCAGGCACGGGATCTGTTAAACTGTACCCTGAATTGCATAAATTCAAGCGAATTTATTTTGCGTTAAATTAGCTGTGTGTAATTTATAACAAATAAATCGATATAAGTCGATTAGATTGCAGAATAAGAGCAGTGAACAAAGGAAAACAGATTCGTAAAATTACAATTGAATAACGTATTCCGATTTTTACATACCTATATTGTAAATATAATTATATGCAAGCCTCAATGTGAACGTTGGTGAGTTCGCTTGTTCTCAATTGGTTGTTCACATGGAGTTCGGAGGACGCGTTGCTGTGAACCAAATCCTGCTTCCGATTTCTATTGCCGATATCTTTTACGGGACTGAATGCCGAGCAGCAACTCTCCAACGTTTTTCTGAACGCTGCCCTGAACTCGCGGTTGAAATACGCGTAGATCAACGGGTTCAGGGCGCTGTTGAAGTAACCGACCCAGAACACCGCAGCCACAACAATATTGCCACTTTGGCATGTGTCGCAGAGGGCCGTTATCACGTACCTGCAAAATAACACCAACAAAAACACATACCCTTACACGCAATTATGAGGGGGGGGAGGGGTAGATAACACGTAATAATTTAAACTTTTCGATTCGTACGGGTACGGAATTTGTTTTTCTTTTTTTTAGCGGTTTTTTTTGGCATTGTGCTTTTACAAAAAACTTGCAGCGGGGTTATTTATCCCCGGTATGCAGTGCGGGCTTCTAAAGACGCTTTTCTCTGTTACGGTACACATATGGGTATAAATTTATGTGGGTACAGGGGCGCAAAGTTGAAAGCATTGTATTTGTCCTCTCTATTTTTGTTATATCTTTCGTTTCCTTAAATCGCCTCTTCCTTTTTTCGTTTGTTTTTTCTTTTTTTTTTTTAATTTTCGACGAGGATGGACGGTATTTTTTGATAGATTGCTATACCGTTCGTACGTGACAGTTAAAATCCTTCTTCGATTTCTCTCTCGCCGCGAGCGTATCCTCCTCAGCTTCATACATATATATGTATATATGTACTTATATATACAAAGGTAAAAGAAAAGACCGAGACGAAGAATAAAAAATAAAAAAACGACCCACAGGTAGAGAAAGTAAGTGTAAAAAAAGTAAAATGTGCAAATCGATAAGAAAACGTAAATGTGAGAAACTGAAGAAGAAGAAAAATGAAAAAATACGAAATAGCGAAAACTAACCAAAGTAAGAGGTAACTGTGTAGGTAGGTATACGTTATACCAAGTTTTTTCACTCTGGCAATTTTGAACATTCTTATCCATCAGGTTTTCAGCTCTTTTCGAAGTTTCCGAATTTTATATTGCTTCCTATTTTTATTTTTTTTTTTGCATTCTTTGACCCCAAGTTACATGAATTTGACGCAACGTCAAAATTATATGTATTATATACAAGTAAATCTAGGAGGGGAAAAAATGTGCGCACCGGTTAAATTAAACATTTATCTGGTTATTAAATTTGAGTTATAAATTCTCTAATATCCAGTCCTCTCAGCGATCCCTTCTTACACTCGTCCCCTAGCAGCTCTCTTTCCATTTAGCTAGCAGCAGTCTGTGCAGTTAATGCGCGACGAGTCTCGCCGCAAGTCTTTAATTGATATTTCAACTCGTTACTCGCCCCGCTCTTCGTCCTCTCTATCTACAAAAATGGAGTAGGCAGTCCATTAAAACTGTTACTTTACCGCACACAGCCGCCTCCGGGTAACACAACCATTATAATCCGTCCTCGGATATACATATACCGAGAGTTTTTCTTGAAAGGACCTGCTCGTAGCGTGCGCGATCTAACTTGCTTAATTTTGATTGGCTGATATGTGTGCTCGCAGCCTGTGAAGCAAACCTTCGCTAAGAAAAACAAATTCCCTAGAATTGACTAGCTGACAACTGGCTGTCAACCATAAACTCGCGCCCAGCCCCCTGACACACGCTGCTAAAAGTAGTTCGCAAAATGTCCCTCGATTCTGCCGCCAATTTCCACCACTAGTGGCGCTAGTAGTTGTCTGACAAGCTTGCGCGCGGTCAGCGAGGGCAGCCGAGCGTGTCAGAAGTCTAAAAAACGGGGACAAAACGCGTACAATTTTTTAGTATACGAGCAGTGGTGAGTGTCAGGGGGCTGCTCTCGCCGACGGTCTTAGATACAGGTCTGAGAACTCTGGTGGACGGGGTATGTCCTCTTATTGAAGCACCTGCTGTTTCTCCTAGTGTCCACGAGTGTCACTGCGGTAGAGGAATTCAGGCTGTGCGAGAGAGATGGAAACAGGTTGTAGACCGTCCGTGGTTTTGAAATCTGTTTCCGTCTCTCGCACACAGCCTGAATCCTTCAATAGCAGTGACACTCGTGGTCACTAGGCAAAATCGCCGGTGCTTCAATAAGAGGACACCCCCACCACTGAAATTTTGAGCGAGTTTCCAGACCTGTGACCTGTCGGCTTCAAGCGGCTCTTAATAGCGCACAATCTATGTTATAAGCTATGGTCACGGCGCCGCTGCGATCTACTACGCATCAGTCACTCTACCTCACGGTCGTATACACAGGCCCGGAAACTACAGTGGTGGGGGTAAGTCTCTTACTGAGGCGGGGTGTGTTTCGGAAACCTACCACGAGTGGAGAGGTGCTGCAATCTAGTAGTAGGTAGTAGGTGGTAAACATAGCATCTAACCTGCATAATATTGATTTTTTCAATGTATAGTAGTTCTCCAATGTTGTTCGTTAATAAATTCAATAAGTGAATATATTATAAATTATCTGTATAGAATAAAGTAAGTAAAAATTGAATATAACCTTGAAATTCAAAGT
This sequence comes from Neodiprion virginianus, assembly GCF_021901495.1. Taxonomy (NCBI): domain Eukaryota; kingdom Metazoa; phylum Arthropoda; class Insecta; order Hymenoptera; family Diprionidae; genus Neodiprion; species Neodiprion virginianus. The sequence goes on from NC_060880.1 coordinate 14,551,019, forward strand.
ATATACTATCGATCGGGGTTCAAAAATGTTCGTAAACTCTATAATAAATCAGAACAGCATTTGTCTCTGAAATTAGTTTTACATTTTATAATAGAAACGTACAAAACAAATGAAATTACGAAAACTGTTTTTAACAGAGCCAGGTCGATTTATTACACAATTTGGCACTGAGGAACTCCGCGGCGTTTTTGACTACTGCGCGCTGCGATTTGCAGGACGATAATTTATAATGACTAGAGCAATCTTTGACGCTACTTGGAGCGTGATCTGAGATTACAAGAGTTTATTTACGGTCGACTACTACCAGATTGCAGCGCTCTAACTTTAGCGACCAATATCTGAAACTTTCTAGACTTGTGTATACGACCGTACTCTGCCCACTGAACTATGATACAACTGAAAGTATCACTGCGGTGGTGGGGTTTCAGGTGAGAGAGTTCAGTCGAAGGTGAAGTGCTGTCTCTTTCTGAGCCATGAGGTGACACTTCGAGTTTTATTATAATTTAGGGGCTCCGCCTGCCATACTGGTAACATTTTTACGAAATTGGCTACGCTCATAAATTAGACAAGTTGCAATTGTCGAGCAGGTCCTGTCCAGAAGAACTTTCGGTATTTGTTCGCATGCCCTTTTCCTAACGAACTATACATGTGAAAAGAGAGTTATGAGAGAGCGTGAAATAAAAACCTTTGAAATTGATTCATCCACTTCATTGTGAGTATAACAGTTAGGAACTACTATTTATGGATGGAGTACGTACATAATTCGTTGAGATCTCGAGGAATTGGAACGGAATGGGTGATTTCCCCTTTCCATGATCGACTACACAATGGAAGGAAACCAGATGGTTGCTGTTGTACTGTTTGAGAGCCATTATACTAATTTGAAATATCTATAAACCAGGTCATGCGGGGTCACGATGACACTCCTGCATATGTAGATAGACCTGCAAGGTTATGACGCAGGGTTTGTTATCGCGTTTATATTTCTACCTATATTATAGACGTACTTATCGTCGCTTCTGTGCACTCGTGGTAGAACATTTTTTCCTTCTATTTCTCACCCTCATTATAATAATTATCAAACTCGTTCGCGTTGTTACGTATATACCTATATTATGGAGTGTGTAATACGAACCGTGTCACCTGTGCTGCTTAGAATATTCCTGCACTTGTCGTTTGTATCCATACCTACATTATCTATTGCGTTTTTCCTAATTTTGAATATATCAGGTACATATGAGAGTGTTTCAGATGACAATAATTTGTGATTTTCCAAAGTAGCCGCCCCCCTAAAAAAGTTTGTTTAGGTTAAAAGAAATATTCTGGGGAAAGATGAGCGTTCTATGTTATGTGGAAGATCGTTTTCATTTCATTTTTCACTTTTCTTCTTACGTTTTTTTTTTTTTAATTTATGAAGCAACATGTGTACCACTTCAATTATTATTTCATCCCTGAAATTTATATTTAATCCAAAGATCACGATCCGTAACATAACAATATATCGAACGGGAATCTTACATATTCTTAAATTAAAAGTTCATATTGAACCATAACTATTTTATGAGATTGAATTAGTATTGAAAAAGTCATCAGATACACTTCCCAAACACTATCTGAAGATTTCATATTACAAATGTGGGTCTTCCTTACGATGTAAATTCATGTTTTAAAATTAGAAATTATTTTTTTCTGAAACACTCTTGTATGCAATAGTCATTTGGTTTATCAGAATATCCGGTAGGTTAGACGCATGCATCGCATAATGGAAGGAGAGTTGAATCGGAGTTTATTTCGTTAAACTTATTTCAAGTTTATTGAATGATCATGATTTCGGAAGAATTCCAATATGAGAGAATTCTTGTATTACGATTTGATGGAATTACGGTAAAGACAGCTAGAGCTGAAGAAACTTCACTGATAGACAGTATTCTCTGGAAGTGATTCCACGAAAACAGTTGTAACAAGACGGTATAAGTGCCGTAGTCATGGAGTGTGTAAAAAAAAAAAGAACACAAAAGATGAGAAAAATCGAGATGACATAAAGAACAGAAAAGGCGAAGAGGGTGAAGAGGGTGAGTCGAAGGTATGATATACGGAAAAGCGGGGACTCCTTCGTACATAATTCCGTCGAACATAATCGTAAAGTACTCTAGACTTTACCCTCTGCATGGCGAACATCGTGCAGCCTCTGCCTGAATTATCCGTGGTATGTATATGACATGTTATATAATAATATAACTAGATTTATCATTCACGAGGCTCCGTAATCTCGATTTCTGAGATGCTGTATAAGGGATACGATGGCGGGAAAGCGAGAGATGCAGGGTGAAAAGGTTCGTCGGGGATAATAGAGGTCCCGATAGTTTCTTTATGTAGGTACATACATGCGTTCTAGGTATATACGCACGACAAGTGGCACTATAAGCTTCATCCCTCTCCCTCCCTTCCATCAAGACCCTTCTCAAATTGAATACCAACATCCATGCGGCACACCGTGCGCTGCAAGCATCCTACTGTAAGTCAACCCTCTAGATTACTTTTAAATTGTCCCATTCAAGCGGTGGAGGGACAAGGGGTAAACGATTTTAAAGAAGAAGAATTTAGGTTCATCAAATCCACGTACTTCATCGCAACTCTGGGGATCACATAAAAAAATTCGAAAGCAACGTTTTGTCATGATCGTCATATGGGTACGTATAGCGCAGGGGAGAAATCGATGATTTAATGCCAGTTTGACTGAACCTTCTGGGTTTTTTTCTCGCCAAAATCAATCGAAATGAACGTTGCCTTCATCTTTACGACGTGATTGTTCTCACCCGTTCGACTTAATTTTGTCTTTCTTGAATTATTTTTTTCTCCCAATCTTGATCGTCAGGCTACAGATAATAACTAAATGGATTTTCTAAATAAGCTGTACTATTTTTCATTTCGTATATGAGGCATTTCATGCTAAATCGATCTGGGCTTGACCCTCAAAAATCCAGTGTTGCATATGAACACTTTTAAGTAACCAACCATATAGTAAAGTAACCCATTTCATTTTTAAAAATCTTTCTATCGAAAAAAAATCGACAAAATATGATGGGATCGCTGACCCACTCCACCTCAAATCTCAAAAATTGTTATGTCTGATACATGATTTTTCAGAATTATTTGATATTATTAAATTTTGTTGATCAATATGGTTGTTTTCAAATATTGTAGCTAATTCAAATCGATTTGGTAAAAGTTCGAAAAAAATTAGTGCTTTCGGAGTCAAAACAATCATATAAAAAACCACGAGGCAAATCGGAGAGGTTAAGGGTCACACCCAGGTCGATTTGACATAGAATGCCCCATTTGTTTTTTTTTTTTTTACTTTTTGCCACAAAATAGTGAGGAATAAGAAAAGTTGTATAATTAACCTATATTAATGACTTACCAAAGAAAAAATGGAAGCCAGCAGGCCAAAAATGCCGACATTATAATGCCGAGAGTCCTCGCAGCCTTTCGTTCCCTTTTCATTTTGCTGCTACTCGCTATCGGTGGATCTTCCGGCGCAGGTTCGGGTGATGATTGTCCAACAGTTGGCAGGGAGGTCAGTCCAGCTGAAATCCCGTTTATTTGAAGGTGCTTGTTCAGCAGGGCGGCCGCAACTTTACTCCTTTAATCAGAGAGAAACGGTGGTTGTGTCTTTATTTTTGTTTCCCCAGTCTAAACCTTTCTTTATTCCTCTCATCAAATGCACCCTCAATTGTATAAATGCAGACGGATTTATCGCCCCCCACACAAAATTTTTCGCGTAAAATTTCTACGAAATAACAGTTGACCCGGTATATATATATATATATATATATATATATATATATATATATATATATATACGATTTTCGAATCAGTTTGCGAAATGAAAGTGGAAATTATTATTCCGCGATATAAAAGATCATGTCCTTTGAAGAGGGTGGACGAAAGGGTTTCCGCCAATATTATACCCGAGATTATACCCTGTTGCATAGCTCGTCCCTTCTTCGTCCCCTTGTTTCGCCTTCTTATTCCCAGAGTTCGGAGAAATCGGAAAAAAGTAAATCTACCCACGCATATTATACCTATACATAGATGGATATATAAATAGAACCATCGGAGATTTGCAACGGCTGGTCAGCGGGTGAAAAACTGCCGACGACTCAAGTTCAATTTAATGGATTCTCTTTGATGATCGCATATCTCTCTCTCTCTCTCTCTCTCTCTCTCTCGCTCCCTCCCTCCCTCCCTCCCGCCCTCCCTCCCTCCCGCCCACTATCCCCCCCTCCGCCCCCCTCTCGCCACGGTATTTTGTTCAAACCTGGGCTACTAACTACACTCAATCAATCAATAAATCTCTCTGTCTGTCCCTCTCTGAGATCTATCTTTCCTTTTTTTATGTACATTCATGCCTTGCCTCGTAATTAGCAATTATTTATATTAGTAACAAAATTGTTTTTACAATAATGCTGGTTGACGCGGCCACCTTATTCATTTCACAACAGATAAGAGGTCTTACATGCTTTTTATCTTTGATGACTACTAGATCATTAGAAAGAGGGGGAAGCCGGGTGATTTTACCCTTTGTAACAACATTAAGTATTGCTTTTGTTTCTTCATATTATTTTTCGCATTCACTGCTTTGCACTGCCTTAGGGGATATTTCCCATAGCTATCATAAACTACGCTATGTACTGTATCTACTCTATCTCTATCTCTCTCTTTCGCTCTCTTTAGCAAGTTTGTCCATATTATTGCTATTACGGAAACTTGGCTACATGCGGATATTACTGACAACGCTTTCGTCACGAGGGATTATCTCAAATGTCAATAATGTTAGTTTCTTCTTCCTGTGCTACCTTTAGTCTTATTTTTACTTTAATTATTTTATTTTAATGTATCTTAATGATACTCATATGCTACCTATTTGTAAGTCCAGCCGTCTTGTGTTACTCGCGCACGACAAATTTTTCTCTTTTTTCCAACAATAAGTTAAATTATGTAATTCACTTTGTATACTGGATATTTGCCTCGAGGCCCTGTTAGGCTAAGGCATAATAAAGCCTTTATGGCTGTCTATGTATCTCTCTTTCTCTCATTTCTTCGTTTCTAGATATATTTTGAGCAACGCGGAAAATTTTATCGCTTATCATCTACTCCCCACCTCTCGCAGTAATCCTGTAGGGTCCATTTTAATACATCTTGCACTTTTCACAGAAGGCAGATTCTTCTTTTCTCTGCAGTGTAGGTATTAAGGCTAACCCATTCTTCAATTATATATTTTTTGTACTCTTCAGTAGTTTTAGTTGCTTTCGTTCTTTATTTTTTGCTCACCTTTTCTCGTTCTTTCTTCACTTCGCTCTTTATCCTCCCCCCCAAAACTTATTATTCTCCTTATTTTTCTTTTCCAATACAAGCGATGCCGCGCCCATCGAACGCCGGCTCACTTTTCTCTTGTTATACCGTACGTGGAGACAAGAAAAAACTCTTTCTTCCATTCCCTTTCACATTGTCGATGGCTTGTTTTCTTGTCCGTTTTTTTCTCTCTTTCTCTATCCTTAGACACCCGCTAATCCAACGATCAAGTGTCCAAATGCCAAATTCTTTTCCTTTCTTTCTTTCATTCTTTATTTATTTCTTGTGAACAGAGGAACTCGTTGAATTCTCGAATGGTTGTACAAAACTCGAATACCTATGTATAACAGATGTATACTATACAACACACCATCGCTATTATGTACTCGAAGATTCAGCTTTCCGTCTCTCTGGCTCTTTTCTAATTCTTTTCTTTTTCCACATTTCTTTTTTTCACTCTTCTACTCTTACTCTCCCCATTTCTGTGAGTAGGTATATCACAAGAGATGATTTTGACGACGATATTGCGCGAGATATCATATCGCGCGAGGTAATATAAAAATGCTTCAACATATTTTTCGTAAATTGAAATTTGTCTTCTTATAATCATTTTCAAATTTCTCAGAGATTTTCGTATTCATGTAAACGAAAAGTTATGAGATCAAATTTGTATAAAACGAACGAAATTATGCGTTGAGTATACAGATATACTGAGAGGTTCTCTTGAAAGGACGTATTTGACAATTGCAACACGTCTAGTTTACAGACGTAGCCAACTTCGTAAAATTATTACTAGCATGGTAGGCAGAGTCACCGATGGGTAGTGGATGCCATTTTTAATACGTGAGAGGTTATGGTTTTGCTCAGCCCCCTGACACACGCTGCTAAAAGTGGTTCGCATAATGTCTCTCGATTCTGCCGCCAATTTCCACCACTAGTGGCGCTAGTAGTTACCTGACGAGCTTGCGCGCGGTCAGCGAGGGCAGCGAGCGTGTCAGAAGTCTATCAGCGCCACGTAGAGGAACTAAAAAACGGGGACAAGACGCGTACAATTTTTTAGTATACGAGCAGTGGTGAGTGTCAGGGGGCTGGTTTTGCTTCAGGCTGCGAGCATGAATATCAGTCAATCAAAATTGAGCAAGTTGAATCGCGTGCGCTACGAGCAGGTCCTTTCAAGAGAACCTCTAGGTATAATAATAAGTAGAAGTAGACGAATTTGATGCTCGAATCTCCCTTCACCCCCGTTTTTATTTTTATTCCAAAAACCCGATAAATGTTTCCGAAAACTTGTATTATTCTATACATGGATAATTTAATCTATCGTAACTTATCCCCACGGTATGAATAATAATTAATTAATTAATCAATTAATCAGACTAGGGGTGTCTTGTTATATCCTGCGCGTCAAGGGATATGCGATAGTGTCACGGCTGATTAGTGGGAAAAGGGGAAGAGCGAGAAGAGACGAAGATGAGAGGGAGTCAGGCGTCATCATCTATTTTATTCTATATGACATATATACATGTGTATTATTATATTATAGGCCCACATACAGTGCATGTAAGAAAGTACACTTTCGAAAATGATGCTATGACAGATAAATTCAAGTATGTAATATATCCGTGGGACTGGGTAATTGGCCAGAGGAAACAGCCAGTTTCCTACCCAAAATTAGTTTGCACTCGGTTTTGGATGGGGAGAGTAGGTTCATGGTGGTGTTATATATGTATTGTCTCGTGCACGGTTGAAACAGGATTCTGCACTATCGCCATGACTAACTTCACCCGCACGACGCCCCACAACCCATCAAAACTCTGTCTAATTCGCGTCAGGCCTCTATACCTGTATAATACACCTATAATATTCCATAATATACTAGATAAGTAGACTATATAATATACTATATAATATGTTTCATCTTTAATTTTTCATCTGCGTACAATTATTATATATTGTAAAATTATCTTTTTATCTAAGTTGGAGAGAAAGGCGTGAAGAGTGGCAACTTATTTCTGGAAGAAAATCTTTGGAGTTATTTTCATTTTGATTTTGTAACATTTTTTTGTTAATACACATTATGCAGGTAACATACCTCTACCGAGAATCTTTCTTGAAAGGACCTGCTCATAGCGCGCGCATTTCAACTTGGTAATTTTGATTGGCTGGCTTCTATTCTTGCAGTCTGAAGCAAACTTTCGCTGATAAGAATAAATTCCCTAAAACCGTCTGGTTGTCAAGTGACAATCAACCATAACCTCTCGCGTATTAGAACTAGACGAGTTGCAATTGTTCTTAGAGCATATACTACATACAGCAACCCATCCCATCGACATCAGGAAAATGCAGCCGAAGAAATGAGAGAGACGTATATGGGGCATTCCATGCCAAACCGACCTACCATCGCAATTGACAATTTTGATTTTGTCGTAATTTTTTTTATCTTTTTTCACTCTGTGAAAAAGAGCTCCATGATTTTTTTCGAATTTTTTTGTCAAGCCGTTCACGAGATATGAATTTTTCAAAATTTTAGATTTTTTTTTTAAATGCTCATAACTTTTTCAAAAATGCATTAATTTGAATTTTTTTTTTTCAAATTGTGTGTATTTTCATGAAGTTTTCGGAAATTTGATGCAAAAAAATATCGAAAAATTATTTGCTTGATTTTTTTTAATTCATAGATTAAATTCTGATTTTGAACATTGTTTGTATCGTTCGATTTTTTTGGAAAAATTCTCAAAAATTCTCTCTCTCTCTCTCACTCCTTCGCTAAACTTCAGTAGTATGTGCTTCTAAGCAATAGGGAACCTGCATGCATCTGAAATCTCTATATTCCTCTATTGGACTCGAAAGTAGGATGAAAAATGATGAATTTACCAAGACAGTTTCTTTTTTCGAGCAACATTAACGCTGCAATAATTTTTTCTTTTACACTAATTTTTCTCGGTAAATTTGAACCGGCAACCATTTTGCTGGACCCCTCTATCAGCGCCGCCAGGTGACACGTTCGGGCACATGCTCGGCTGTAAACACCGTCTGCTCCGAGCAAGCTGGAATCCTAACCTGCAATATTAATATTTGAAGCTCTGAAGCATAGTTGGCGTTGTCAAAATTGTATTTATCTCAGTAAATAACTTTTAGTTTGGTTAAAATAAAAAGATAACAATGGATCCATCAGCTCCGCAACCAAATTTAGATTGGTACATGTATTGTTTTGTACCATCTTGTAAAAATACAACGAGTTCAACTCCAGAAAAGATATTTATCCGAGTGCCAAATAATGTATTAAAACGGAAGGCTTGGTGCGATGCAAACTACATTTAGGATTCCGGTTTGCTCGAAGCAGACAGTGTTTATAGCCGAGCATAGTTCCCCAACGTGACACCTGGCGGCGCTGATAGAGGGGTCCAGCAAAATGGCTGCCGATTCGAATTTGCCGAGAAAATTTAGAGGACAAAAAATCATTTTCTGGCGTTAATATTGCTTGTAAAAAAAACTGTCTTAGGGAATTCATTATTTTTCATTCTACTTTCGAATAAAATTAAAATTAAAAAACATGCAAGTTCCCTATTGTCGAATAGGTCCTTTCAAGAAAAACTCGCAGTATATGTTTATGTTTTATACTTGATACGAAACGGCGACGATAAAGGGCCTCAAGGTTTATAGGTATACACATATGTGTAACTACATATGTACGTACATACAAGGTATAAACTTTTGGGGGGCTGACGAACTATTTCGTAGGAATCGCACAGCTGTCGACGTGGACCTCGAGCCTACGCACAAGGCGTTACAGTATACCTGTGTATACATAACTGTGTGAAAACTCACGTCAGGATTTAACAGCAATCCTCGTTCGCGTCTCCGTTAGGCAACCCGTACATATACCTATACCTATATTTGAATTGCTAAATCCCTCTAGCCCATCCGTTGCTGCTGCCGCTGTTGGTCCTCCTGCACGGGTTTCGGACCCCTCTTAACCCATGACTTCTATGCTCTTACTTTGTAACCCGTGCCCAACCTTTTCGAAAAATGTTCACGGATTATTGTAATGTATGTACACTTGTGGACAATGAATCTGAGACGGCTAATTTTTCACACTAGACAGTTAAGTTGGCAGCACAGGAAACCTACAGCGCCATAGTCGGCCGAGCGCGAAACAAACTCAATCTCAATAAACGTAACATAACCCATAACCGTGGAAATTAACCGTAGAATATGTGTCAATGTGGTGTCAATCCAACAAGTCATTATCCTCGCGGTATTTTAAGGTTAGATTCGACGGTCATGAGTTATGTTATGTTTATTGAGATTGAGTTTGTTTCGCGCTCGGCCGACTATGACGTTGTACGTTTCCTGTGCGGCCAACTTAACTGTCTAGTGTGAAAAATTAACCGTCTCAGATTCATCGACCACAAGTGTACATATAATATGTGATACGATTGTATTTTACAATTTTTTAAAAGGGTTTTGAGCTATTATCATTTTTATTGCAGATATTCAACTATTGTGCGTCGAATAATAAGAATAATAAAAATAACTAATAACGTAGATTTTTTTTTAAATCTCAATATTCGGGGGCATTTACATTATTGAAAAGTTGGCAAGACGCATCTTTTTTTTCTGTCTTCCATTGTTTCTTTTATTTTACATATTCAATTGTTTGCGATGTCATTGTGTTTTTTAAAAATTTCATTAGACACTAAATTAAAACGAGAATAATCGAGTAACTTGTCAAAATTATACTTTAACCTGCAATATATTATGGTTACGGTTGTTATTGTTGTTATTGTTATGGAAGAATAATTGTTTTCTGGTGATTAATATTATATGATCCAGGAAAAATTCGCGAAGTCTCAGTTCTCGACAGATCTCCCCCTCCTTTTTCATTACTATAATTATTATTTGTATTTATTCGATATACGATATACGAACTACTGCCAAAAATCATTGTTATGATTACTATTATTAGTGTTATTGTTGTTGTTCTTATCATCACTTTTACAAATACCAACCAAAATTATACGATCATATGTCTAGATAGAAAAAAAGAAGAAAGAGAGAGATTAAAAGAGAAATTATTGCGAAACGGATGCGGCGGTGATGGGGGAGATTGTTTTTGCAGGTAGAACGATAAATAATTCTTTATCCTTATCGAAGCGGATCCGTAATCCTGCAGTAGGCAACAGCGAGCGACTGTCACATCTCTCTTATCTTTTCAGCCGTGTTTTTACTGCGAATACGGCTTGTTTCAATTCACTCTGTTTGCTCTCGTTTCTGTTCCCTCTTTTGCACAGCAGTTTTTTTTAATTAATATTCTTACTTTTTTTTCATAACTCAAAACGCGTGATCATTACTTCTCCGGAGTTTTTTTTGGCTCCCGTCTTTTGTGTTTGTTAACGGTTAAAAAAAAAATTTGCTTCCTTCTGCCACGCGATGTAAGTTTGAAGAGAAATACTCATTTTGCTGAAATTGCTGGTATACAGGTACATTATTATATACCTACCGAACAGGAAAATCTTTAATATAATTTTATGTACAAAATGGAAAGCAAAACATCATTGTCCGATATTCTATCCGAATTGGACGAAATTCCTACAGCAAGAAGTGAAGTGAAGTTCAAAGTCATTCGGTCTGAAAATGCTGCAGAGCTTATAATTCATCCCTTAATTCCTATACTACTGGCAGGGATCATCCTCGGTATTATTCTGACGTGACTTTGAGTCTCGCGGTGGCGGATGGCGTGGAAGGGAGGGGAGAAGGAAGAGAGAAATACCGCAACCAGCATCACCCCCCCCTCCCGCCACGGGTTCCTCTGCCTTCCTTCCTTAGACTCAATGTGTACCCGAGGAATCCCCACACTTTCACAGAAACTGCTCATGCTCCCCAAATATCGTTCTGCAGCAAATATTCACTAAATACGTATAATATGTATACATGTGAAACGTATACATATACATATCCATATACCGAGAGTCCTTCTTGAAAGGACCTGCTTGTAGCGCGCGTGATTCAACTTGCTTTATTTTTATTGACTGACATTCATGCTTGCAGTCTGAAGTAAACCTGCAAGCCTTCGTTGACAAGACGAAATTCCCTAGTACCGATTGGCTGACGAGTGACTGTTAACCGTAACCTCTTGCCTATTTTAAGAATCGCCGGGTCACGGCGCCGACGCACTCTGCCTATCATGCTGGTAACATTTTTACGAAGTTGGCTACGCCTATAACTAGACGAGCTGCAATTGTCGAGCAGGTCCTTTCAAAAAGGACTCTCGGTATGTACGAGCATATTTGCGTACTGTTTGTTTTAGCTCATCCTTCTGCCACATTTTTTAATAATTTGCATGTTTAACTTTGTTCTCTTTTTTTTTGATCTTATTGAAGCTGCGCATGTCAATTTGTACTCTTTACCCTGTATTTTATTTTGAAAAATATGACTGAAAATTTGTATGTTGTTTTCGCAGAACAGCAACTCTACGAGAGAAAAATACCGATGATGGACGAGAACACAGCAACTGGCTATCACGTTCCTGAATTCAGATAAGGAAACGAGTAAGTTGCCGATGTCACTTTTCAGATATTTGTTTCCTGGTGTGTAGATAAAGTAAAAATAACAAAAAAAAAGCAACCCTTGTAGGTAAATATTTTTGAAGGAAATGTTGCGGAGTGCGGTACACTATCGCATACCTTCGTACATATCGATAATGTACCTATGTATGAGCTATAACGTTCAGCGAAATCTGTACTAGTGGATTATTATGACCATCGGTGCGCTTGCCTAAGCATTATTGACCCAGAATCCAGTATATATTAAAGGCGGGTAATGTACCTGCAGTGAGAACTGTTTGGTTCTAATCCTTGAGACGAAGAAGGAATAATTCAACATTGAAAATTCTTCCCTATCTCTACACCTTACAGACGAAAATCGATATATTATATAGAAATTCATACATCCCATGAATTATTTGATGAAAATTAGATTTTCGAGAGTGCCAAAAATGCAAAAGCCCGTGCTGGGAGAGAGAAAAATCAAGGATGTACTGGCTATACATTCTCAACTAAAAGTGAGTCTCGTCAACAATATTGGTTACTTTATTATACTATGAATATCGAATAAAATCAATCACAATAAAGACGATAAGAAAATTAAATTTGAATAATAATAATGCCCGAAAGTTACCAATAAATTGTTTAAACAGAACATTGTTAAACAAATTTATAGGTAATGTTTTTTTTTTGTAACGTGAACTGAATTCGTTGATTTTTCTGAATACACATGAACTTCTAAAGAATTTTCTCGTTATTTTGAAATTTCCGTTTTCGAAAATGTTAGTGTCGCGACCAGGTAAACTTCGAGCCGAGTCCGCACGCTTGCGCGCCAGATTCGAACTTTCCTTCGACCTGGCCACAAAACATCTGGTCGTCAAATGCAAATTGCACATGCGGCTACGCAAGCTTAACGGTCGATCTCGGCCGGGGTTTTCCACGTATACTCGCCGATTGGTCAGAGTCACTTTCCTCTTATCAGAGGGAGTTTTTGGTTTTAAGCTTAGCCAATAAGAAATCGTAATTTAGGCAAACTCTCCACCTACCCCCAACGAGCGTGGGCAAATTTCTAAAAGCAACTACATCAGTCTACGACAACGCCTCGGAGCAACGCGATGCCCGAGTTAAGCTCTGTAATGACGACAAATAAAATTCAACTTCGAAGAACAATCCAACCGATTATTCTACCCAACCACAATATCCGTATTAGATTTTGAAAAATGTAGGAAAAACCGTGGATTTTGGATACGTTTTCGTAAAACGTTGTACATTACAATCAAGAAGTTTCCGCGACATTGCACGAATACTTTCGTAAATACAGCCTTTACAAATTTTCGAAAACGGAAATTGCAAAATAATAAACAAATTCATTTCACGCGACAAAAAAAAACAAAAAAACATTACCTATAAATTTGTTAAGCAATATTTTCTTTAAACAATTTATTAATAACTTTTGGACATGATTATTATTCAAATTTAATTCGCTTATCGTCTCTATTGTGGTTGATTTTTTTCCGATGTTTATCTTATCATGAAGTATTCAATATTGTTGACGAGACTCACTTTTGGTTGCGAATGTATAGGTAGTACATCCTTAATGCTGTCAGGTGGTAATCTACTCTCGTGACAGTGCGTCTGTTTCGTTGTACGAGACGAGGTAAAAATTGGTACGGAAATCGAAAGAGTGGTTGATGAAAAAAAATATTATAAGGGAAGGAGGCGTTGATGGTAATTAATGGATATGCAAATTGAAACAGTTTGATGCGTGACGGGAACCAAGATAAGATTTCATTTAGAAATACTTTTTGGTGCTGATAGGATATCGTTGGACCAAATTCTGAGATACCATGTTCTGGACAATTTTATGTAAGGCAAAGATTTCATGGAAAAAAACTCTTTGCTCTACTAATCACGGACGTTTCATTGCATACACAGGATCTTAATTCATATTGTAACGAGTATCGTTCACTTGGGTTTACTCCGATTAATATTCCGCCCCGCCCCGTAACTATAATTCTAATTATAATCACTGCCATTTCCCAACTAGCCAAAAAATGATCTACAATTAGTCAATTCTACCGCATTGTCCGAAAACGCAACCTATTATATATCGATTCTGTTGAATTCTCTCCAATCGAAATAGTTCACGCGCAGCCTCACTGCGGGTCGTGGTGGTGGTACGAACCTGTGCATGCACACCGTGTAAAAATAATTGTGAAGGTCTGTTTATACGGTAGTAGAGAAAGTAGTGATCGATGCTGGAAATTTAACACCGGGGGTTGTTCGCCGTTTATAATGCACATACATACATACCTCTCCATACCATTTCTGCTGGATGTAGCGGTCGAGCGGCTTGGACGTTTACAAGGTGAGCTACTCGAGCATTAACATGCATCCCATTAAAGTGACATGGCACTTTCCACGCCTTGCGATATTGGGACCCTCCAACCTTCGTCCGAGATTACTCGACAAGTAACTGGTCGGCACTCTTGCCAGAAATTATAAACGATAAGCAGAAAATGCAGGTCAAGTTTTGAAAGGTAGAGTTGGCAATATTACGTTTTCTACCGATGAATTCAAGAGAACTTCTCTACTTCTTTTTCTACGGCTTTGCTGCTATTCCCTGACTAAAACACTAATTTGAATATGAAGAGCGAGCATGCCACGCAGTGCTTCGGAAAACCGTATCACAACTATACGTGAATAATGGATATCCGGTGACATAGAGAAGCTCGTCAAGCTGGTAGTTGATACATCATTTTTCGACTCGAACAACGGGCTCAATTTCTACCTTATATTAAAAAACCTTCAAGAATTATTACCACGCAGAGCTGTATAATTAAACTTGTAAAATTGATGTGTTCAATTATGTATTCTGTGTACGTATATCCCTATACACCCATGTCTCTCTATAAGGCAGTTCTATATACAGCATTACGCTATACCGACCTCTTTTAATTACGGCACTTTTTCGATTTATGGCCCACAATGTTTCGTTATACGGTCAAAAAATCGGAATAGATCCAATTTAATTTGTACGGATTTGTGCAAAAATAATTGATTCGTTATACGGCTTTTCGATTTACGGCCAACTTTTCCGGGACGTATCTAGGCCATAAAGCGAGGTATGGATGTATAAGGATATCAGAGAAGGTTAGAGAGGGTGAGGGCGTTTCTTAGAATTGAGGTGAAAATTCCAACGGTGAATTCGCCCATCCGTGTGGTATTCGAAAGAAAGTAAGACGATCATCGCCGTAACCTTTCGGTACACCCATCCTTATCTCTTGCATACCGTACGTCGGGTGCTATCTTATGGCATCTTGTCCCGCTAAAATCGTTTTTCAACTGACTATATGTGCGAAGGAACCTCGATAGATAACCTCGTCTACGATGGAGAAGAGCCGCGGTGGTCGCCTGTAATGAAATATCCTCTCTCGGACAAGGCCACGTACCCTTACGCATCCTTTGAATACCATCACACCTCCCGACAACGCCGTCATTGATGCTTCAGGCTGCGCGAGACTCGTCGAGAAATTTCTCATCTCACCCCATGGTCAAGGACTTGCGGGCTTGAACTATACAAGCTTATCGAACTCTTTGTCCTACTGGAAATGGAGATATTCTTCTATTTCTTGAATACAATTTCGCGACAAAAGTCATTTACTCCCGCATCGTCGCATCGTGAAAGGTTAACTACGGGGTACGAAAAAAATAACTAAGAAAAATGATGGGACAGAAGAATAGTAGTACACGAGACAGACAAGTCAGAGATCAGGAATCCAGGTCACGTGCTCGAGGCGAGATCTATGATGAAATGAGAATGAATCGAGGTGGTGTGGGAAGAGAGAAAGAGGGGGAAGAAAGGGATTCCACCCCCAACTAATTACTCAATCCCAGATTAAAACCGGGATGCCGAACTTTTCGTCAGTGTTCACGTTTACCCTTGCCTTGCGTTAGCTTCGGATATCGCGTAGACTCTTTGCGGTATCAAATAAAGGATTACCGGTATTTAGGTCGAATGAGATTCGATCGTGATTAATATAACAATACCTATATTTAACGAATCAGTTAGGTAGCAAATCGATGTAATTCGTTATTAACATGAAGTTCTCATTGATAGGTTGTGACACGAGTATACATTGAAAATTGTTGTGGGTAACTCGCGAACTGAAAACGTTCACTTTGATTCAGGGTACTGGGACAATTGACATACATTTGAAATTGAAAAAAGGCGAAGTTATGGGAAAAGTTAGAGAAACAATAAGACAGGATCATAAATTTTTAGGATGCGGACATGATGAGAAAAAATGCAGCTAGGTACTTGAAAGGTTGGAGATGAGAAAGACAGATATAGAACTGAAGGACACCATGAAAGTTAGCAGAAAACATTTCGGAATCAGATGTGTGATTGCGAATTACCTCTTAAAGTCTAGCGAGGGTTTTGAGACGCAACAGTCGATTCGTTGGATTTGAAAGACTTGACGACAGTTTATACATGTTGGCCGACTGGTTTGCTCTGCAGTTCTTCTACTTCACAGAAGAGATATATTTCATCAACTTTGCTGTACTGGGTATTAGGTATTAACCTACTAGGATCTTCCTGCTGCTGCTGCTGCTGCTACGCTGAAAGCTCGGTCTTCGATCCCGTTAGCAGAGAGGACAACTTATCCGCCTCCAGGAAAATTACATCTGCTGGCTGGCTGCTGGATGGTTGGGCAAAGTTACTTCCCCCCATCTCAAACTCTCGTCCGCCACTCTCTAAGGGTGCAGGATGGGAGTGGGCGACGTCTTGCGTCCCACATCGAAGTTCGTATGTATTTATGGTATGTATATGTACACCCAACGTCAATTATACATGAACGAATCTGCTGAAGGATATCGAAATCAATATCTCGGTTTGGTTCTTATCTCAATTGTTTACCGGATTTGTTGTATTACACATGTATATATTTCTGAATAGGTATTATATCTTTTTACTCTTAACGCTTTGTCTCCACATATCCTACAGCTTGGCCCGCGAGGTAATATATCTATCCATCTTCTTCTTCTTCTTCTTCTTCTTCTTCTTCTTCTTCTTCTTCTTCTTCTTCTTCGGGCAATCAATACCCTCGCGTAAATAATGTACCAAACGTCGTCGTCGTCGTCCCGGGCATCAAGGCCTGGTTACCCCTAACGACATAAAGTCTATAGGGGTACATATACACGGACTTCTTGACGCTGGCAGCGTTGGCGCGTTTACACGCAGCCTCGTCGAGCGACAAGGTCGTTATATTTCGTTTTGATATTTAACGTGCCGGGGGAGAGGAATTTTTTTTACCATAAAAGATTAAGTGAACATGTACGTATACCTGTATGATGTATACCATACACCCAATTGTACTAGATGCTGGGCCAACGCCATGATGTGAAAACTTCTCTAATCAGGTTGTATTTGTAAGTATTACATCATATATGTGTAGATCTAGAGGAATCCGATGAGAGAAAACGAGAGATAGAGAGAAGTTGGAAATCCTTTTATATACTGTAGGAAAGTATTGGGAAATTCGTGCTGTGTGAGAATTGGTCCGAGGCAATTGTATATGAGTATGCGTATGTGTGTATGTGTGTGTGTGTGTGTGTGTGTGGGTATGTGTGTGATAATGTGTAATTAAAACTTTTCGATTGGTTCTTCTTGACCGCATTCGAAAGTAAGGAAGACGGAGAGGGAATGATGATTCAGTTTAATTTCTCTTCGATATCGTATATTTAAGACGGTATTATGCAAAGTTTGCGCAATTTTCACGATATAGAAGAGAGAGAGAGAGAGAGAGAGAAAGTGTATAGGTAGATGAAAATTTCTCTGGACGAAATTTCCCTTTGAAAACGAGTATTCTTTCGAATCTTGGTTAAACCCAAATAATCCTCTGAAACAATGATTAAATCTATGACGAATGCCCGCAGCAATCGAATCCTGTACGGTGAGTTGAATTTTTCTAAATTTTAGCCGTGAGGCAGGACGAACCTGTGGATCAGATACGGCTTTGAGGTGATGCACTTTGAATCAGGTTAATTGAGATGAGATATCGAGAGCTTAGCGAGGGAAAAGCGGTTCAAGCAAAACAAAACTAAGCTAGACTAAACGAAACTAGATATGAGAAAGGTAAAAGAAGAAACAAGGTTTCACCCGTGGACTTGAAACTTTAAGGTGGACAGTTTATTTTTTCATTTAAACTTATTTATATTTATTTTATCACTGTTTCCTTGTATTACCACGGTTTTATGTTATACCAAACATTTTCGAGCAATTAACAGTTTTATGAGTAAAGTTGCCTCTCTGCAGCACTTTGATTAGTGGCCGCTTAGCACCGAAGTTTTATTTCCTTGCAATGAGATAAAGTTGTTGCCTCACTCAATCGTATCTCATTATCATCATCATCTTCCTCCCTCTCTTCTTTCATGCGCTCCTTTCCTTAAATATTTATATACCCACTTGTCACAGTGATCGTTTTAATCAGTCTTCATATTAATGCACAACTTCCGCCAAAATCTTCATCAATAAGAAATGACCACAGTTCTATTTATCGCACCACTCAGTCGTAACAACAGTCCATAAAATGCAATATCGATGCGATCCGCAGGGTTGGAAATAGCGCTCCGTCCAATAAATAATGTAGAAACTTGTGTATAGATATATGCGACCTTGGGATTTTTCGCTATAAATATCGTTAGGTTATAACTCTGGATACGCGGTAATATAACGAGAGTTTCAACTTCATTGTCAAATAATGTAAGAGTGCAGTTGTTATGCCACAACTTGCACAGCAATTTCTTTCAAGGTCACCCATATCAGCTACCAGCTAGAGTCTAGACTCAGGCTCCGGGGATTCCTTCAGTTTTACAGACAACTAACCTCCTGCAAGGCTAGATCGATTGTCCACCTCTGTCGACGACCCATTCTTTGAACAATTGTTTTTCCGTTTTTTCCCCACGTTTCTTATTCTTCCTTTCTTTTTACCCGCGCATCTCCGCTGTCTCGTTGTATTTTCTGTATCGGTATCTATAGCTATATACCCACATAACTCGGTCTTCCATCATGTCCTCGTGTAATTTTTTACATAGATACACTATATACAATATATACATAGATATATCGTCCACGAAAAGGAGTGCGGCTTTGATCTTTGAAAAAAAAAATAACTCGCGGTGGCAAAAAACGAGATAATTTTTATACCGTCGATATTGTAATCCCCCCCCCCCCCCCCCCCTCTCTCTCTCTCTCTCTCTCTCTCTCTCTCTCTCTCTCTCTCTCTCTCTCTCTCTCTCTCTCTCTCTCTCTCTCTCTCTCTCTCTCTCTCTCTCTCTCTCTCTCTCTCTCTCTCCCTCGCTCTAGCCTATAATCAGCAAGAAGTTCAGAACTTTTCACCGGGATACAGCTACGTTATTATAGGTATAACCCTTAGTACCGCATACTGTAACTCTCACTTCAAGATTGCTAAACTTCAAAAGATTTGAAACGCTATTTTGCTTTGGGAAATTCGAATGAGTTTGATCTCTCTGGTGGCTATAGCTTTTCCTACCCGTCCTCCTCTTTGCGGCATGATTTATCTACCCGTCATTCCGACCTTGTAGGTATAATTTTGAAATAGTGATTTCAGGTGAATTCAGATGACTGACCACTGATGCGTAACTTCAGGCGACTCCGCACGAAGAGCGTATTATAGATACTCTCAAAATACGATCATCACAAGCAGACCCAGGATTGGGAGTATAAAACATGGAAGACGGAGTCACATATTACACTCGAACATCAGAAACGTTAAATTGGTTACAAATATGGGCGTATGAAAGTTGGACTGGAATATCAGCGTACATCAGGCACGGCAGAAGAGAACCGTTACAGTTGTACACGACAGTTGCATCAAGAAGAGTTCTCATGCTCGTAGAATTTATCACCCCTCCGTCTTTCGCGGAGGAGCGTGACTCAAGAGAGACGAGAATACCGTTTGCAAGGGCAAAAAATACTGCGAGCTCCCTGGAAAACAAGATTATAACCTTTCGCTGCTCGAGGAGGAGGATTCCATTAGCAATATCGAATTCAAGTCTGCCGTCCGCAATCCTTCAACCTACATCAATGATGATGCAGCAACGGTTTGAACAAGACAAGAGGTTAAGTTATTGCAATACTGTAAGAGTGAAGAAGATATGAAAATCGAACAAATGCGTAGGTATGATATAGAAATTCTTACTCGTGGCGCGAGTCGGATGCAATCGCATCTCGGTTTTCTTCTCTTTGATTTGACAATCAGAGATTTTTAGGAATCGCGTTACTATACGCGTATACACCGTATCTTACACCTCCCACTAGAAGAGAGAAAGAAATACATAGAATTAGTAAGGGTAAGGTGGGACAGGCGGGCAACGTGCGAGTTTTCATCCCTGGAAGATGAAGTTTGCCGAAGTACTTGGAGAAGTTATACAATATTCCGCGTGGGAGGCGCGAGAGAACGTTTTCACGTTTCATAAGTCCCTCTTTCCGTCCCCCATGGTCCTCACCTGAGAGAGTGTGATGGACACGAGCGTGTAACATACAAGAGCCGAGTTTCCAAATCGAAAAGGTGGAAAATCAGTCGTGCAGAGGATTGATTGAATCGTGTCGCTTTTCCTACCTTTACACACATACCGTAATTTCTCCACGCCATGATTATGACGCGCCATTTTGTACACCGTGAAAAAACCGTCGAACGCACAAAATGGCGCATGGACTTATGACTGCGTCTTCCAATGTATGTACGTACCTTTACACCTTGCGTCTCGCGCAATATCTGCGACGAATACAAAGGAGGTAACTTAACGACGTTGAAATTGCCTTTGGGTACCACGATACATAAGTATTGTACTTTGGCATGCGCGAGGAACGACAAATTGAATTCGTTCATCGTACTTCTCAAAGAAATTCGATACTGCTATCTTATCTCTCCATCATGCTCCGTTGCCGGCGCTAACAGTATGTCCACGGGAATGCATGCACTATACACCCATTTACTTCCAATTGCGCATTACAGTAGCTGTCACTATCACTATTACTGCAAGACTACTGGTGGGCATTGCAACGTGTTCCCTCGACGCTTCGAAATCGAACTAAACGTAATCCAACTCCTATTATGCAAGTGACGAACCGAGTCTTGCATTGCTATATATTTACATATTTTTTTATTCAAGTATAAAAATTTCAGGATAACGTGAATGTGAATTGCACTAAAAATTAATGTTTTAGCATATCTTTTTGGCAAGGAGATAAATGGACGAAAGGAAAAACGTGAATAACGGGTCAAATTACCCTGTTATTCACATGTAGTCAATTTGTAATACGTGACAATGATTAACTCTACGATGAATAATCATTTTTCCCCCATGAGCAACATAAGTAATGACCGTAAATGGGGCTTACCCGACGTTAGTTCGTCTGTACCGCACTTTAAGCGATAGGATAAGGAGATAACAAAAAAGCCAGAAACTGGGTAGGAAAAAGAGACACAGTGTCCATTATATTCAGACCAGCATCGCTCACCTAACCAACCACCGAGAGTCCCTCTTGGCTCGCTATGCTTCCATATAAATTTTCGCTTACGCAGACCCTCGCTATCTAAGGCTACTTAAAATTCCTTTCAGAGAGAGAGAGAGAGAGAGAGAGAGAGAAAGAGACGTACTCTCTTGCTCTTGCGTCTCTCCACCATTTCGTGAAATTTCTTTTTTCTCCGTCACTCGTGATGATGCCTCGCCGTCAGGACAGAGTCCGTATCAGCATGTTGTCTCTACACTCTAGGGAACGTAGTTGAATTTCGGATGACTAGCTGCCTGTAACACAGAATATTGTTGTTACGTATATTTAGAATTTTACTTGACAGACGTGCACGCCAGTTTAATTTCAAAGTTGGATCGGGACAATATGCTCCCTCAGAGGAGGGGTCAGGGAAATTCGTTTCAAAGATTCTTCGCACATCTCTCTTGTCTGCAGAGGTAAATTCATTCATGCTCGAGTAAAGCTTCTTTCCTTTCCGCAGCTCCTTCCATTCTATTCTATTCCCTTGACTTCGCTTTTAGCCACTTTACATCCTGAGGGTACGTAGACGGGTATCGCTGGCAGGAAGATCAGATTTCCGTTCCAAGTCACTACCGTTATTGTAGCATTGGATCAGTCGAGATTTATGGAGGATCCACCGAGTGAATAGTTGCTCCCCGCGCAACGGTCTCTATTTAGCTAGACACTCTGTTATTTAACCTTTCCGACGTTTTATTGTACCGTCTCATCACACATTTCAATTAGACTCTGCGGTCCTTCGTGGCTTTTGTCAGAGCCCCGAATTGCTGTTTGATTATAGTTCGCTGATCATTTTTATTCCTTTCATTTCAACTCGAACACCTTATGTATGGCGAACGTAATTTAATGTTAAATACGAGTTTGCGCCGCCCTTTACAGTTTGTTTGCTTCTTGTAAAATAATTATCATACAAACAAACACGATGCTTTGAAGATTAAAAATCTAACGTAACATGATTCTGTGGGAATTTATGAGGGTATAATGTGATTGGAAGTAAAATGAAATTGGCTATAAGAAATTTGAATAGAAGTCTGGAGAGCTGGATAAGTATATTATAGGTACGTATAGTTTTCCATTACTATACGCGGTCGCAGGTTATATGCGTTACGGTACTCGTAAAAATCTATTACCATATGAAACAAAAAATATTTTACCGTCGTTCCCGCAGTTGTTATTCCAGAGACCAGCTCTGCACAGGTATACATATACATACACGTATATGGATTACACTACGAATTGTGAATTTTTCAACGCGGTTGTTACACTACGAGGCTCGCTTTTTCTTTATCTTGGGTGGCGTCAAACTTGGAGTATACATATGCGGAAAGTAATAAATTAGACTTTTGTCGTTTATCGCGGGGAGAACAATCTTTGCGAAATAAATAAACGTTGATGACAGTAATGATTTTGAAATTCTTGGAGACATTCTCGCCACGTATTTATGAGAATCTCGCACGTGAAGGAAAATATATATCTATTCAGATTGAAGAATCGTACATTTCACTGATTTTTCGGAACTTCCTCTTTCGCACTCCCATTTCATCTATTCTCTCTCCGTCTTGATTTTAAACATTATAGATATAATGCACAAATTCCAGTGAAACAGAGGAAAAGAATGAGAGATAGAATGAGAAAGAGAAAGAGAGAGGGAGCACTTTCATCACAGTCTCTTGGGAAATCAAAAACATTTAATATCTACCATCCGCGAAAGACTCTGAGAGATCTCTCTTCTCTGACAATGGATTATAGATATAGATATATATATATATATATTAAGGTATACACTGTATATGTATAAATATCTCATTTTTATGTACCTTATCACACATACCAGGATTTCGTATACCTATCATTCGTATACTTACTAAGGATTGTCGTATTATGCATGTAATAGACCGAGAGTGCATTTTAACTGCTATTATTATTATCATCGTGGTTATAGTTCACTGCAATGTATTGCGTGCACAAGACGACGTATTACCACGAAGATTCACAGGGAAAATAATGGGATTCTTCTGAAAGATACGAAGAACGTTGTCGTATAAGTTCAACGACCCGTTGCTATTTTGTCGCTTACAATTATATTTAATCGTAAGGAATAGTTTCTTCGTTTTATCAACGTCACAAAAATCCGGGACTCCTGCACTGCCTTCGTTCTCTGCAATTCATCAATTTCAATTTACCGCATTGGATCAAGCTTCTTTCTCTTATTTCGTTATAAGTGTATAAGGGTCATTCCATGTCAATTTAACGACTTTGCGACCGTGACCCTCTTAGATTTTTATAATTTTTTAACGTGTTTTTATACATATAGAAAGAAGTCCTCAGCTAAATTTTTAGCCCTTTATCTCTTCCCATTCCGGAGTTGTCGATTTTTGGAGAAATTAACGAAAAAAATTCATGTTTCTAACAATAATTGAAATAACCTAATTCAATAGAAAAATTTTTAAGTATTTTTTGATGCTCTTTCTGAAAAAAAATACGAAAATTGAAAAGAAAAATTTCTTCATGCTTTTTGGCCGTTTTTAATCGAAAAATTGGATTTTCGTTTAATGGGACATTTTCGATTTTATCCATAAAATTTACCAAATTCTACGTTAAAAAACAAAATTTTTGAGCCAAAATAGAAGATGGGCTTTCAATAACTTCTAGTGCAAATAATTTGAAAACTACGTTCTGAGAAGGAAAATAAATCAAAATTACCGAAAAAAAATTTGTTTTCAAATTATTTTCACTAGAAGTTATTGAAAGCCCATCTTCTATAATGGCTCAAAAATTTGGTTCTTTAACGTAGAATTTGGTAAATTTTTTTGGATAAAATCAAAAGTATCCCATTGAACGAAAATCCAATTTTTCGATTAAAAATGGCCAAAAAAGCATGAAGAAAATTTTTTTTTCAATTCTTGTATTTTTTTCAGAAAGAGCATCAAAAAATACTTACAAATTTTTGTATTGAATTAGGTTATTTCAATTATTGTCAGAAACATGAATTGTTTTCGTTAATTTCTTCAAACATCGACAACTCCGGAATGGGAAGAGATAAAGAGCTAAAAATTTAGCCGTGGACTTCTTTTTATATGTATAAAAACATATTAAAAAATTCTAAAAATCTAAGAGGGTCACCGTCGCAACGTCGTTGAATTGACATGGAATGACCCATAAATATGTGCGAGCAATATTATACTTTGGAAGCATAAGTACTTATAACTGATGATCAGCCTATATCTAGCTACCATGCTTATTTGCATCCTTGTCTTTAACACTCCGTGCTGCTGCTGCTGCTGCTACTGCAACGTGACGTGCATTTACTCTGCGACGGAATTTCTAATCAAGTTTTTAATTGCATCTGAACGCGTAATTGTATTATAATATGCACGTGATGAGGATCGATAGATCTCTCTGGTGCAAGGTAGAGATGCGATGGATGTTGCGGGGATGGTTATTTGCTTTAGAGCGTAAATCAGTGAACATACTCCTCCTCTGCCTCCCGCGCAACGCCGTCACACTGCAAATACTGTCAATCAAGCTAAAAGCGTTTCTCCACCTATTCTCATCCTAGCTATATCTACCCATCGACTCGTACACCTATACTAACTACGGCCAATTTTTTGATTTACAGGGAATCAAACTCAGAGAAGTTAATTGAAATTTTCTAAAGCTGGAAGGTATGATGATCATCATGAGATACATAGTTTGTCTTTATGATAACTTCTTTGTTTTGAAGTGGACACTCTTACAAGGAAGGTATCTCAGGTCGATCTCTCCGATTTGATCTCTTTTGTCATATGTTATAGTAGATTCGAAACTAAGCAGCGCGTATTTTTTTTTATCCGCTATCAAACACTTTAAGGCGGTGAAAATAACCCCCAAAGATAGGTACCTAACGGAGTGATTTCTTGATGCGCTTGATGTATTTAAATGATGAAATCACTCCGTTGGGTGCCCATCTTTGGGGGTCGTTTTCATCCCCTTCAATGGCAGATAAAAAAAAATACGTGTCGCTTAGATTTTAGTCTACCGTAACACATTACAAAAGAAACCAAATCGGAGAGATCGCCCTGAGATACATTCCTTGTTAGATCATCAAACCTTCGCTCGTTTACTGATTTATTACTAGTATACACAACTGCCGTGCATCGCGAGTTAACTGGCATTTTTATGTAAGCTTTCGAGGGAAGCCCGTTGTGTACTACAAGGTTATCTGATTCGTGGGGGGAGAAACGGTGAAGTATAGAGGCGGGTATAAAGCATCGATGATAATGTTAGCGAAAGAGGAAAAAGGAAGAGGAGAACCACAACCTCACGTATGAATGAGCCATCATCCTTCCGCTTCTTTATCTGCCTGCACTGTGTATACAACATCAGTGTGCAACTCGGATAACACCAAGATAATCCGACGTTATGGTCGCATCAACGCAGGGAAGTTTGCCGTGATAAGTGTATTCACACTTGAAAATAAATCTACACACGCGGACTGGGCAAGCAGAGATAGATTCATAGAAAGATATTTTATTTTTATCCATGGGCATATTGGACAAGCTTACGGTGCATTGACATAAAAGACATGTACCGTAGGCAAATGAAAAAGTATGGGCGCCAAAGTAGGCTGAGGGGGAGGGAGAGGTAGGTAGGATGGATGGATGGATGGATGGATGGATGGATGGGTGGGTGGGTGGGTGGGTCGGTGGGTGGGTGGATGGATGGATGGATGGATGGATAGAGAGAGAGAGAGAGAGAGAGAGAGAGAGAGAGAGAGAGAGAGAGAGAGAGAGAGAGGGAGGGAGGGAGGGAGGGAGGGTGGGAGGGTGGGAGGGAGGGAGGGAGGGAGGGAGGGAGGGAGGGAGGGAGGGAGGGAGGGAGGGAGGGAGGGAGGGAGGGAGGGAGGGAGGGAGGGAGAGAGAAAAGCGTTTATTCAGAATGTCCTGGGGCAAGGTACCCCCTAAGGACAACAATACATTACAATGTTGAACTCTCGATAGAACATAAAAAATAGAAACATTTACAATTTAATAAATTTCTTAAGGCAATTACCTGCGAACATGACCCACCAAGGTCGGCGGTGGTTACCTAACAGCAGACCATTTCAGACTCCCGTTTTTTCAGAAAGCAAAATGTTTTGAACGTAGAAACATTGGCTAATTCGAAGAATTTCAGTCATACAAGATTTTGGCCGTGTTTTCCTCTTTCGAAGCCCAATCATTGATCAGCGTCAGGATGTTCTAAATTTTCGTGAAATGCAAGGTGATTGACCCGCTGTATTTACCCTGGATAAACGTTGTGAAACAACTGTTTGTAGAGGGCTAATTCAGAGACTTTTTTACTCTCTCGTGAAGTTGAAGTGGAAATCTTCAAGTGCAGGAATTATCAAGACTAATCCGAAAAATCAACCCGTTCCGAGGACGTTAAGATCACAGTGAGAGAAAAGTCACGAGTGTTTCCCTCCGTGGCATTGGTAGAATCTTTTAGCAGCACCAGGTGCAGGTCTTGCGCTCGTTTACCACTGCAAAAAGCAATTCAGCTCAGAGAGTGAGCGAGAACATTCACTAAGAGAGAGGAGGGGATTTCAGGTCAATGAATCGTTATTGCCGTGTAGCGCAGTGCTTCGTCGTTTTCAATTTTCCCGTCTTAGGTGTGCTCTTCTCCTTCGCGACCATGGAATGGTGTTGGAATTTTCTAGTTTTGGCTCTTATCGCCCTGCTAAACGGCCTCTGAAGTGTCGTTAGAGTTGTGGCCGGTAAAAACGCCGTGGCTCTGAACTAGCTTAATGGGTAGGAAAACTCGTGCGGGCTTTTCTAATGCCCAATTTGCCTAAAAGGCGTGAACCATCTGCACAACCGAAATAAGGGTTGAAAAGAATCCTGCCTATTGCGTAATGATCTGTTTGCTTTTCGCATGACGCGGCTCATTAGCTACTCAAACATTGCATGTTCTAACCACGAGACTGAGCTTTTATGTGGGTTGTATTATACCCTCTGCGAAATCAGCCTCCTGCAAATCCCTTCAGACTTCGAAGCCTTACGAATATACCCCGGTTGGAGTTTAAAAATAGGTCTACGTGTAGGCTACTGTTCGTGATCGCTGAATTTCTGCCCCAAGATTCGTTTATGTGTATATTAAACCTGGACTAGCAATGTATCACTTATAATATTATGTAAATACCTGCAAATAGATTTTCACAGACGGAAATGATTTTTGCAATAAACTATGCCGTAATCGCTTTGTAAACAATGAGGAATGAATATCGTGTAAAAAATATTGCGAATTTGTATGGCGACTTTGGTAGAATAAAAATGGAACTACTGAGAGATACCAATGTATATTATAATATATAGCAATAAATTTTCGTAACTCAAAAAGCACGACAAAATGTTTCACATTGACATTTTTCTATCCTAATAATGTCGTCGTCGCTGCAGTGTGTGTATAGTATAGTTTTGGAATTTATAACTTATTTACTATTATTCGCTATCGGATTCTGGTATGGCTTTCAGGCTATGTAATATGACCTTCGCTTCTTTTTTTCTCCCCAATAAATAGAAGAAAATAGGTGATAAAAAAAGAAAACGCGCCCAGCTTGTACAAATTTATAGACTTTCGTCAGGCCGTGAGTAGTATGAGATGTATAAGGTTCCAAACCACCTTTGATGAAAACCGTCTCATCGCAAAATCGATATTACTCTCGGGACCATCGCGGCTAGCGGATTAGTTTCCTCGAGAGACCAGACTCTAGCTCTCTTTCCCTCTGGCAATCTGGCTTTTGGCCAACATTTCTGAATGTTCTCTCCCATGTCTTCCGTATTTTTGTCGTGGCAAATTATCTTTTTCAAAAATATACGTATAATGTATTTATTTCACGAGAATATCCCCGAAACTATTTGCAAAACAAGACAAAAGAAAAAAAAAAGAAACGAAAAGTAAAACTTGAGATAGATTTTGAGCAAAATTTTTTCCGTCGCATTTAAATAAGGAAACTATAAATCGGTCAACGTTCCTGTTGGGGTTTGTTCTCGTCAGATTCGTGGCGATAGCAGGTGGAACGTGTTGAGAAAGCAGAAAGCAACATTCAAGTATCACTATAATTTCATTTTGAAAAGGTGTAAATTTTTTTAAATCTCAGGGAAGTGACGATGTCTTGAGATGAGGGTTCTTTTTGAGAATGTATCAATCTGCATGGACTTTGAGTGATAATCCTATAACACGTTATCGTTGAAGACTTGTGCTATCTGTAAATATACAGGGTGATTTATGATGTGAGAAGCAACGATTGATCATCTGCGAGAGACTCACCTGTAAAGCATTCGTTCCTGGCGATCGGCCTCCTGATAGATCTTGTAGTACATTGCGATCATGATAATGCCGGGTACCCAGAAACTTACGCTGGAGCTGACGACTGCGTAGAATTGATTAACGTGAAATACGCAAACATCCGGATAATTGGAGCGGTACTGAAGGTGTTCGGGTGTCGTGTACCAGCCGGCGAATATCGGCACGAAGCTGACGACGGCCGGCGAGCACCAAACTACGCTGAGCATCGTACCGAGTCTGAGGTTGGTCATGATCAGGGGATAGTCGAGGGGCTGAACGATGGCGTAGTAGCGGTCTACGCTGATGCAGCAGAGGTGGAGGATCGAGACGGTGCTGAAGAATACGTCGAGCGAGTTCCACACGTCGCACATGAAGTACCCGAAGAGCCATCGCCCGGAAAGCTCGACGCTCGCGTTGAATGTCATCGCGAATATGGCAACCAGCATGTCGGCAAGCGCCAACGACACCACGAAGTAGTTCGTTATCACGCGTAGTTTACGGTGCCGCATCACCGACACTATGACCAACAGGTTGCCGAAGAGGGCGCAGAGGATTATGAAACCCATTATGGAGGCCTTAACCACCTGCAGCAGGACGTGCTCGATATCCTCATTCTCCCTTACCGCACCCGTCGAGTCATTGTACGGCCCAGAATCTCCGTTCAGGATTGTCGTCACAACCGTCGAAGCGTTCATCGAATCGAATTCTTCCTCAAAGTCCAGCGTTTCGTTGTACTCCATCTTTTCTCACCGGTCTAGCCAACTGCAATCAGTCACAAGCCAAGGTACGAACCGTCCTTTTCTTTCTCGATTTTACCACGAGACGAGCGTCGAATCTCGCGTGGGTTTTAACTAGATCAAGCTTTGGCCGTATCATCGTTTCCTCGTCAATTTGTACTGCATTATACCCAAAACCTGTATTCTTCCCGTTTGCTCTTCATCGTCGCTTTATCGTTCTCCAACCCAACTTTAGCATCAAGTAAACCGGGCGAAAATACTGTCTGGATTAAAAATTTGAACTGCTGAGTCGAGGTACGAAGACTCGAGACTCTTTTCTCTGGTTTGGCACGTTCTTCATGTTTGATCGGTTGCCTGGAGGCTTGGTGAAGTTCCCGTCACCCTTCGACTTTCCGCATCTCGCAATGTCCCCCTGAAATCATGGGTATATAACATGTATTCTTCTGCTCGTCTCCGTTTCAACTATACACAGTGTTATTTTTTTTGAGTACTCAACTAGGTTTGTTGTTTCATCCTATATATTCGAGAACCAGAACCGATGTATCAGAAATATTGAAACGTTCATCGGTTACTGCAAATAGAGTTTATCGTTTACCCCCATCGCCCCTCACGGCGCAATCAGAAAACCAATTACGTACAACGCTAACTTCACAATATTCCTGCAGTATTTCGCTTATTTGTCAAATTGTTGGCTTGCTTATATCTTATAATAAGAACAGTGCCAAAAACAGTAAAACACCCGGTTCGTGATCGATCATTGGAGAGCAAAATAATACGGACCACCCGTGAGCACGAAAAAATTTTCACCAAGGGAAAAGTGGAAATAGAAGTGTTCGGATAAAGGAGAAGAAAAAGATATTAACGGGAGGCAAGCGCCAGCAGTAAACAAGCAATTAACGACGCTGCTTTAGGAAAGACTAGCTTGGAACTTTGTGCGTTTGACGTGTGAATCCTGGGTGATTAGGTGTATAGTACGTATGTAATTAAAACCCGTAGCGGCTAACAAATCAAAGTCCGTCACGATTTTATGAGTCATGGTTGTAATATACATAAGTATATTATACTCATATAAAATTATTTAGTCTTGTAACGCGTTGGAATCTCAAGTAATTCGGATACTCAATTAGTATGACAGAAGTTCCATTGAACTTTTCATTTTGTAAGAATTTGAACACGTTTGAATGTGAACACGTTTGCAGGAATAGTTTCTATCTTAACGTCGTTGCAATCGTCATCATTATCGTCGGTATTTTTCATTCTCTTGAACTTATTTATGCATCAATACTGTGCAGTTATAATGTCACCTACTTTTGTAAGGTATGTATAAGGTATACATCAAAAAGCAATTACACTGTCACCGCAACCTATTACCTACCCCCCCTTACGTTATGCGAACGTACATACCTACGTACATGTATATGTACTTATTCACCACTACTACGTGTATAATAGATAAGCACTTGCTCACTCATTCGCTCACTCGAAGTACCTACTTGTTTTTTCACCCTCTAATCGATCGGGCCGTTCCGATCCTTCGGCCCATGTATAGGTATATATATATATATATATATATATAGTAGATTAAGTACATCACTGTGTACATATTCTCATGATACGTACACAGATAAATTTGCAAGAAATTAATGTCCCCTGATTTTTTCCATCCTTTTACCCTTTCAATGATCCCATTGAATTTTTATAACTTCTGCCCCGAACATACTTCCATATTATACCTACATTTTCGCGACTATATAGATATACGTATGAGGGTGTCCACTTCAATACGATACACCTCCAAACCTCACATTCTCCGATTCGACCCATTTTTTCATATTGTTGTTATAGCTCTAAAACATGCTGTTGAAATTTCAAAAATCTTTTGGACCAACCCTTTGTTACGGGGTAGATTGTATAGATTTCGATGAGCGGCTACCAGAAGCTACAACATTCAACTCTCTCAAAATCGATTCCTTCCACCTACACTCATTACCTGCATTGGGAGTAGTGGCACATAAGTGCATAATCGACGTGTAGTTGGACGTAGAGTATGCCTTATGGACTGTATATAATTGATTTATTGTAAAATATATCATTTAGAGTACAATGAGAACATGTGGAGGAGAAATTATTCGTAGGAAGGAAAATGGAAAAATTCAGTTTGATTTCGGAATGTGAGATGAATTTGGATGTTGGCTGAATGAAAAATGACTTTAGAGTGAGTATATGGAAGGAAGAACGTCGAGGCTAGCTAATTGCAGTTTAGCGGTTGAGGGAGCAATCTGCTAATTCGGTATGGGAACCGTGGTCGTGATATGATGGTAAAAAGAGAATGCAGGGTATAAGGTAGCTGTAAGAGTGTGGGAAAGGAATCCGAGGTTTGAACGATGTAACACCTTTCTGAATAATGAATTTTGTTTAACTTAATATTTGCACCAATTTGTGAATTCTGAAAAAATTTACGAAAATTCTGTCGATGACGTCGAAGAACGTCCCACTTCCAAAAATGTAGGTGAAATGGTGGTTCATGATATCTTAGGAAACAACGAATGAAAAAATTCAAGAATCTAGCTGGTTGATCATTTGAAAATTTATTTCGATAGAAGAATCACTTTTTTTCCAAAATATACTATATACTATTGTTTACATCAAAGTTTATATCTTGGACACGATCATGCAAAATTCATTATAGAAACTATTCAACTTATAAACTATTTTTACTGTTATTAATGGATCATTCTGCCAATCTAATCAACATAACTTACGAATTGTATAATAGAAACAATAATAGATAGTATATTTTATGAAACAAGTGACTCTTTCATCAAAATAAATTCACAAGTGATCAACGAGCTGGATTTATGAATTTTTTCATTCCTTATTTTCCAAAATATCATCAACCAACAATTGAACAGCATATTCATGGAACGTTAGAAGTCGTAAGTGACGCGTTTTGTCGAATAAAATTATTGAATAATCAAAAAACAATGTAACAAAAATCCCACCGACGTTTTGGAAGTGGATGTTGATGTCTTGTTCTACTTCATTGAGATCATTTTGGCGAATTTTTTCAGAATTGCAAAATAGTGCAAATTTTAAGTTTAAAAAATCTAATCGCTCATAAGGGGTTGGCCAATATAATACAAAAAAAATTTAGAAGAATGTTTTAGAGCTATAACAATAACATAAAAAAATGGATTGAATCGGTGGTGGTGAGGTCTGAAAGTGTGTCGTGCTTAGGGGACAGCCCCATATATATAGGAAGATCCATGAATTTTCGACGAAAAAGTGCGTACTAATATCATCGGTTTCGTCGCAGATTTTTTTATTGAAAGTACTCCCCGATAAACAGATTTCTTAATATTTTCAGATTTGGACACTTTTTCGTTTTTTATTTATAATTTTTTCAAAGCTTAAACTCCATTTTTTTCAATGCGTCACCGTTTCTCGCAGTCTGGTCCTATTTACTTCAGCAAGGGCTTATTTCAGTTATTACAGTTATTGGGTAGTGTCCAAATTGTCAAGAAAATTTGAAATCGGTCGAAAAACACCAAAGACATGCAAGTTTTATCAATAAAACCGCATAATTTTCGCACCCTTATAACTTTTTTGTATCATTATAACTTTTCTTAGAACTATAGTCACGTTGTACACATACTGCGCGATAATGTTGGATTATGTTACCTGGAGATAGCTTAACTGTAAAGAAGACCAAAATAATGATAAAAGGAGAAAAAGAATATTGAACTTTGCGAAAATCATGCGGTTTTATGGATAAAATTTGCATATCTTTGGTGTTTTTCAACCCATTACAAATTTTCTTGACAATTTTAAGACTACATTGAAACACCATCAAAATAAGTCCTTTTCGAAGCAGTCAGACCAGACTGCGAGAAACGGCGACGTATCGAAAAGAAATGAACTCTAAGCCTTGAAAACATAATAAATCAAAAACGGAAAAGTTTAAAAATCTGAAAATTTCGGGGAATCTGTTTGTTCGAGAGTACTTTCAGTAAAGAAATAGGCGATGAATTTGGTGACCTGTGTGGGCACGTTTTAGTCGAAAATTAATGGATCTTCTCATATATATATATATACATATATATAATGTTATTTATAACGATAAATCTCTACTGAAACAAAATGTCTTGCAACATTTTTTTTTCTTGATCGCTACATTTTGAGTTCTTCGCATTGTATTTCGTATCTGTTCATTTTGTTTTATATTACTGCTTTGCTTTATATTCTGAATTCTAGGGCTCCCGCAAAGCGACGGGGAAACGCGAAATTTATATTCATAAATTTCAATCGCCCTGGGAGTTTTTATCACAGCTTACAACATGTGTGATGTGTATTCGCATGCCCTTTTCACATTCCATACGTTGTACATCGTGAATTCTCTAGATTATTCCATTTACTTCTTCGATCTATACGCTCCGCATATATTTATATTTTATATTATTACACGCGTTACTCCTATCTAGTATTGCTCGTCGTCAGGGCTTTACTGTATTTGTACTAAGTACTAATTGGTTTCAAGTACTCGCTTACACATTTTAAAATTCAAGGTTCTATAATTTCCGCAAGGATTCGCTTTATCTCAGTAGTTAACATTTTCTCAACTCGGTAACTGCAGATGGATAAACCCCTTGTATATACCTATATGCAGATTATAGATATATCGCATTTAATAATATAAGTATGTAGATGTATCTTTATGCCTAGTTCCTAGTTAATTCTCTAGATATATCCCTAGAGATAAGTTAGCTAACTCTCTGCATACAGCCACGTAGTCATACACACGTGTTATAATAAAGAGTCCTTCTAACCCTAAGACATCCACCTCTAAAATACCCTACAATATATTACAGTAGGCAAGAACGAAACTCGGAAGAGACATTATACCGAGAATCCTTCTTGACAAGATCTGCTCTGACGATTGCAGCTAGTCTAGTTTATAGGCGTAGCCAGCCTTGTAAAAATGTTACCAGCATGATAGGCAGAGTGACCGGTGCATAGTGGATCGCGGCAGCGTCGTGATCCATGGATTCTTAAGGTGCGTTCCGAAATTAGCTGGTGGCACTAAAACTCCCTAGAGTAGAAGCAGAGCTATTCAAGAACTCGGTAGCGCAAAGTAGATAAAAAAATGTTTTGAATGTACTGGGCGTTTATTTCGGAACGCTCCCTTAATAGGCGAGAGGTTACTGCCGACTCACTCAACAGCCAGTCGATTCTAGAGAATTTATTCTTGTCAGCGAAGGTTCCCTTCTGGCTACGAGCACGAATGTCAGTCAATCAAAATTAAGCAAGTTGATTCGTGCGTACTACGATCAGATCCTTTCCAGAAGAACTCTTAGCATACACGTGAAATAAAATGAAATAAAATAAAATGAAATAAAGTGAAGTAAAAAAAGATTGAGGAAAGAAAAGAGAGTAAAAACCAAGCGAGAAGTAGCTGGAACGAAATGAAACTGAGCTGAATAAATGTTTCAAATGGGGAACGAGCGAGTGAGCGAACGAACGACAGAGAAAGAGAAAGAGAGGGTGAAGAAGTAGAGGCTCTTATTGAATTGCGGAGTACAGATGAAATTCAATTCGGTGTAATATTTTATTCTGTTTTCGAAATTATGATTTTTCATTTCGTCTGTATATCTTGGTAGTTAATTATTTCACGTAATGTTTTCGGTTAAAGTTTGACACATTATAGAAGATATACATAAATAATTGAGGATGATCAGGTCGATCTTTGCCGTAGAGAGGCCCCAGACTCTCTGTTCTCACACTCATATAGTATAATCCCGACCCGATCCTATATCCCATTATCATCCTTGTTCTTCTCCTCGTCCTGGTATAGCGAACAGAAACTCAGCAGCAGCAGCAGACCGACCGTTTTTCGGTAGGATTAATTGCCGAGAAGTATAACGGGGATGAATCATCCCTCGACCGCCACCCCAGCCGTGTCTATATAACAGGGCCTCTATAAGATAAGGTGGGCACGCTTCGGTCGTAATAGGTATATATGCGCTTCACGAAAAAGACAATGCCGTTCGCGTTTTGATAAGGGTTCTGCTGAACGCTGCTGCTGTTCTCCACCAACGGAGTAGGTGTAATAGATATATGCCGGGTTATTTCGTGCACGTAATTCTTTACGGGTAATTTAACACGGGGTAAGTTCGCCTGGATTGATGCAATTCGGGGTACATTCTCCGATCCAATGATAGATTGAGCAGTCAGCCAATCGCAAGCAATTAAACAAAAGCTGATCATCAAAATCTGGGCAGCAGAAAACACGTAGATTTTTGGAAAAATATACCCTGAGAAAGAATTGCATAAATTCAGGCGGATTTTGGTCAAATATTTACCCTGACAATAAATTGCATAAATGCAGGCAGATCTGCCCTAGTTTAAATTACCCTCATGCCATAAGTCGTTATGTACGAAACACCGAGCTTTACGACCTCCAGACCAAATAAACTGGATCATTGCAGCATTTGATACCCAGTCTCAAACCTAGTTGCAGCTGCAAAATAATCAGAGGTGGAGAAAAAGGGAGAACGAGAGAGCACCGTGGCAATAGACTATTTGTTTAATTCAAACGTAGAGAAAATCCTAACTACGTCACGAGATCTCAACACAAATTTGATGTTTTTCCATAATTTGTTGGAAGGATGTGAAAACACTCGAAATTTTTTTTTTTAAATCATTTGTCGAACCAATCAAACCAAATACCTGTTCGTACATAGAGTAAATTATTTTCGTAGATCAATTTTATTGCTTTTTTGTTTTGATACAGTAGACACATTTGCATATTCTTGTATTAATAACGTCTTGCTATCGGTATTCTCTTTTCCCTCGCTTTCCTTCGCTTCCTTCCTTATTTACATCATTCTGACTCCTCGCCTCCACCTCTCAGTAGTTGAAATCTGACTTCCGATTGGAATATCTTCTAAAGAGATGTACAGCCGTTTAATTCTACCGACGACATGTACCGGATTAAAAGCCTTGCTTGAAATTCAATTACCTACCTTGGCTTTGTCGAGTGGCATGATCCAGCGGCCCTCCCCTCCCACTCCATCCATCCGTCCATCCATCCGCCAATATATCCACTATATACTCGGTGCGTTCTCGTCGAAGGGATGAAGATATTCGCGTTTCATTACCCTTATACGTTTTTCTCCTTCTTTCTATCCCTCTCTCTCGCTCTCTCTCTCTCTCTCTCTCTCTTTTTCACGGAGACTCGCTTACTTTTATTTCCCTTTCATATCATATCTGTATAAATAATCATCATTGAACAGTTCATCTCAACATATTGCCTTCATTTAATTGTCATCTTTTTCTCTTTCTCTCTCTCTCTGTCATTTTTAATCTAATTACTTTTCGTGCCTTCTAATACTGTCTTTCTCATTAATTTTATTTACACACTAATTTCATTACGAATCCTTTAAAACATACATCGATAATTAATTTCCTCGTTTTTAATGGTCCTCGTTTTTTTTTGTCACGCTTTTTTATATTCCCAATTATAGAATATCGTTAATTAATAGTCAATTCATTCACCCCCGTTCAACTGTTTCAATCTTTACTCACAATCACTGACTATTCACGTGGTTCACATGAGACAGAAACAAACAACATTTTCGTTACAAACGAAATCAAGAAAACGGTATCCGAATTGACGCTCATTTTTCGTTCGTCACATTTTATCCTCTCCGTCGAATACCTCACTGGCACAAAACAACACGCCGCACAAACACGTTCTTTATTTCAATAGTTTTTTCATTTAACCTTGTCTACCGGATTGTCAAAAACAGACTGCCGGTTTAACTAAATTTGAAGACGTTGACCAAATTCCTTTGGTACACTCACCAAGAATGACCAGAAACTCTACAAGCTACTCATCGTCTTCTTCTTATTTGGTAGGCACCTTTCCCCAATCCCATGACTCAACGAACATTACAGTTTCGTTGAGTTCCTCTTTCTAACCAAGCCTCATGCATATAATAATAAACAATTGGAACGCGACTTGTTGCGTATATGTCATAAAAGCACCAAACTACTTCGTCTCCCAAATACAGGAATCTATAATTCTTACGAGCCTCTGAAGCACTCGTTCGCCGATTTCACCATCACCACGATTTCTCGCGAAAATCCGGAGCTTCTGGCTCCAAGTCCCGCCGGTTTCGGTGTCGATGGTACGACTGGCGAGGTCGCAGTGAGGCCGCCGAGGCTGGGGGTTGCTGGAGCTCGTTCCCGCGCACCGTCGGCCACCCCAGGCGGATGCCTGATGCCATGCCGTCCTTTTCGCCCCTCGAGCCCCGGCCTACCGCGGGTTCCACACTCTCAGCTCGACCTGCGGCATATCTCTACCTACCTTCCATTTCACCCCGTATCCCAAATAATCAGGATCATCGATTGCCAGATTTATGGATATTCGCGGATCAGTCGTCATTCCGCGCCCAAGCTGAAACGAGGTTTATTTTCTTATAAAGTAAGTGTAACAGTTACTGACCCTTTCCCAGTTATTGACCTTCTTTGGTTGTACCTGTTTGATTCTAAGTTCTACAATTACCAAAAAATGAGTTTTTATAGCATCTAACCCTCTAGCAATTGGTTTTAGTCATCGAGAAACTCACATTCGTGCCGTCAGTTTATAATTTTGTAAAATAACAGGGTCAATAATTCGGTCTAAACGTGTCAAGAACTGGTACGCACTTACGTTATTCTGCACTGTAGAGTGGAAGAAACGTGGTGCTATCGACATTGGCTTCTGTGAACAGCTACTGTAAAATAATTTCTTTCAACAATTTGATAATCTACCATCAGACAGTTACAGGTTGAGCCAAATTTTTCTTACCAGTGTCCGGTTTTCATTGTCATAGTGAAGTTAGCATCGCTTTAGTAATATTTAAGAAGTTTGATTTTAAAATTCATGAAGTTCACATACACAGATCATTCTGAAACTGCAGTAATTATGAAGTATACAGATGATCGATTATGATGTAACCAGCGATTTGGTATGAAGTATGCATCGTCTTGAATCCACATTGAGTAAGTTGCGGTACATTTTTTGTAGTAAATTTTCACGTTCTGTAAGTGAATTCTTGGTTTACCCACTGTGTCGTTCTATTGGACATTTGATGCAATCATAGGTTTTGGTTTTCGACGGCCAAATGACGCAAATGGTTGATCAGAGAAGGAAAGAAAGGGGGGAAGAGTGGATGGTTAATATCGTACACACGTATAGAACCTCGTATACTACCCCAAGGGGCTCCTTGATCAAGACAACACTCCCAACGTTTTGGGAAAGAGAGCCGGATATAACAGGCTTCTCTCTTCATGTGCCAACCGTGTTCATTTATGCACGTACGGTGCATCGAGTATTATTACCCTCTGCCTTTCCCTCTCCTTCTCCCTCTCCCTCTCGTTCTCTCTATTTTTCTTTCTCTCTCTGTCTGCCTGTGTACTATTCGGATTAAAATCGATACTGTTTTTTCCGATCGGTATCGATATAAATTGGCTTCTTATCTCATGTATAATGTACAGTAGGAGCGATTCGATATGATGCTGAATCAAACAGATATTTCGTCGCCGACCGGATAAGGTGTAAGTGCTGTACCATATTTCAACCGTATATAATATGTCCCACAACTGTAAGAGAAACTTAGCTTGTTTTACTCATATCTTCTTTCATTTACTCTTAGTTTTAGCATTTTTTTTTCACTTTTGAACAGCTTTTAATCCCTATTTTTTCTATGTATTTGAAGGCTTAAACCTACATACACAGAATATTGTAAAAAACACAGTATGAGGGAAAAAATAACCAAGAAAGTACCTGTATTGTATGATTAGTATCTCCTCTCCAAATTTGTCGGAAATTAAACGAATCTGGTGTACAACAAAAACCAAATCATATTTTCCGATTATATCATACAGCCATAACTGTGCAATCGTTAATAACTTACAAATCTTTGACTGAACTCGAAAATTGATATCGAAGTTGACATCGAACTCTTACATCGATTGGCTTCCCATGCTGCACAAGCTTATAGGTGTTATACCGGGGATTTCCTGCCGCGTTGTATACTTTACTCAAGCGTATATGCTACGTCATGTACATACATACATACATGCATGCATAAATCTCGAGTTTCGATGAGCTCCGCGGCTACTCGTAGTTAGTATGCCTGTGTCTGTCTGTTCGCTGTCGGACTATTTCGGCGATGCAAATAATTTTATTTTATTTTCATTTACATTTTGTCGTATTTTTTTTCCCCTCAATTTCGTTTTTTCTATTTCACTCCACATTATCCATTATATGCAGTAAAATGATGCTACCGTAGATACATGCATACACTTTGCGCTTCGGCATAACTTACAATTAAATGGAAGTATACATATGGGTACAGAGAGGTATGGGGGAGAGGCGTGCAAAATAAGCACGCTAAGAAATTGACTCTTTAAATAGAAGTTTGAATCGATGGATTTTCGAATGGTTACCAGAAAACGATAACCTGACCAATGCCGAGTGTTGAACACCCTTGCCTAAAAAATTCTGAAATTGCGAACAAAATGAGCACTTTTAAAATTTTACAAATTTTTCAAAATTGAATAATGTTTTAAATTTATTTTCGTATTTACTTTAGAATACTTTGAACATGAGAAGAGCTATGTATAAGAGGCTTGTAGAGAAAAGGTGAGCGAAATAGACCCCTTCAAAAGTAGGTTTAATAATTGTATAAATTTGTTTATCAACTCACTAAAACTTTGAAAACGAAATTATCTATGTCAATAAATCTAAGAGTGAAGCAGCCAAAATACCCCCGGAATCGAAGCGCTAATAGGGAACTTGCATGTTTTTTAATTTTAATTTTATTCGAAAGTAGAATGAAAAATAATGAATTCCCCAAGACGGTTTTATTTACACGCCATATTAACGCCAGAAAATAATTTTTTGTCCTCTAAATTTTCTCGGCAAATTTGAATCGGCAGCCATTTTGTTGGACCCCTCTATCAGCGCTGCCAGGTGTCACGTTCGGGTACTATGCTCGGCTATAAACACTGTCTGCTTCGAGCAAACCGGAATCCTAAATGTAGTTTGCATCGCACCAAGCCTTCCGTTTTAATACATTATTTGGCACTCAGATAAATATCTTTTCTGGAGTTGAACTTGTTGTATTTTTACAAGATGGTACAAAGCAATACATGTACCAATCTAAATTTGGTTGCGGAGCTGATGGATCCATTGTTGTCTTTTTATTTTAACCAAACTAAAAGTTATTTACTGAGATAAATACAATTTTGACAACGTCAACTATGCTTCAGAGCTTCAAATATTAATATTGCAGGTTAGGATTCCGGCCTGCTCGGAGCAGACGGTGTTTACAGCCGAGCATCGTGCCCGAACGTGTCACCTGGCGGCGCTGATAGAGGGGTCCAGCAAAATGGTTGCCGGTTCAAATTTACCGAGAAAAATTAGTGTAAAAGAAAAAATTATTGCAGCGTTAATGTTGCTCGAAAAAAGAAACTGTCTTGGTAAATTCATCATTTTTCATCTTACTTTCGAGTCCAATAGAGGAATATAAAGATTTCAGATGCATGCAGGTTCCCTATTGCTGATTTGAATCACCATGCAGATCTGAAAATTATAGCTTCATCGTTTATCAAATTTTGTCAGCCTTAGCTCAAATGTCCGTAAAAAAAAAGCATTTCTCAATTTTCAAAATATATAAAAAATTGTCAGGGGTGCCCATGTTGCCCAGGCCTCCTCTACATGTTGTGTACATACACTGCGACGATGAGTGAAATATTAACGCTCCTGTGGAACAAAAGTGAAAAAAAAGCAAACCAGTAAAAGAAAAATCGAACAAAGTGAAAAAAAGGTGAAAAAAACCGCCTTTGTTGAACATGTGGAGAAAATCAATGCGCGTCACATACTTGTGTGTATACCAGACGTACATACTTATATGTACATGCAAACATATGCCTGCATTTTCTTTGTTGGGCCACGTGTGCTGCATGAGCGTGAAGCTTGTCAGAGGGTTGGAAATTGTTATTTTTTTCCAATAAACAAAAAGTATTATCTTTAAATACGTAGGTATACGTGTAAGGCATACCATGCCTTAATCATCATACGTAAGTTCAGCCAACGGAGAGCAAATAGATCAATCATCGAATGAAAAGTAGTTGCGAGCTGTAAAAAAATTATTCCTAAATGTGGTACGGGATCCGATAACTAATTAAAAAGAACAAAGTGCAGAGCATGTGTATTATTAGGATTGTCACTTTGCAATGCGTCATCTGGTGGTAAAAAAAAATCAAAATAATACAACCAGGCTGACAGCTGACCGTTGATCGTATTTTTTCGCGTGTGGATGATAGAACGAGTATATCATTGATTACGTTTAATTAATTTATGTTACAGGAATAGTTTGAAACCCCAAGGATTACGATTTGCCTCCATCAAAATCAAAAACTTAGGTTAGGTATGTCGTGATAAAATGGCGCCGAGAACCAGACTCTGACGTCATGAGGACATTTTCCAATCATAAGGCGTGCTGTTATCTGCGGAGCATTGAATCTTCCCATTCAGGATTTGAAATAATTGTTAATATGTTATGTATTCGGATGAATAAAATCTAGAGTGTTCAACGAATAATAATGATTTGAAGGCTAGTAATATTCATCTTTTTTCTTTTTACGTATTATATACGGAGTACACGACGGAACTTTAATCCTTACACCTGAAGGAAAAATCA
Organism: Neodiprion virginianus; assembly: GCF_021901495.1. Taxonomy (NCBI): domain Eukaryota; kingdom Metazoa; phylum Arthropoda; class Insecta; order Hymenoptera; family Diprionidae; genus Neodiprion; species Neodiprion virginianus. The sequence goes on from NC_060880.1 coordinate 14,593,290, forward strand.
TCTTCTATGAGGCACTTGAATACATCCATCTATATTATCTACTTGGTGTAAAACCGTGCGGTACATTAAATTCGAAGTGAAATTTGCACTCCGTTCCTGTATAATACGAACGAAAGACGAACGCGGTTGACAGCAGAGTATGGGAACATTGTAGCATATTGTGTATGCACTGTATGTGCATTTGGTTGTGGTATTCGCGTGCATTGTGTGCTGCTCGCGTCCAGCGGCATCAGTAGCGCGAACTGTATATCTCACGGTTTTCTCTCGCACAATAGCCTGAAATAATGGCGATAATTTCCACCTTCCTAATCTTACCTGCACCGCAGGCACCGAGGTAAACGAGTTTCCAACTTGGCCGTACGTGATATCTCTTCTTTCCCTTTTATAATCATCACCGTTATTATATGCATGCTTGTTATTATTATCATTATTATTATTGGCTTGGCTTTTATTTTCCTTTTTTAGTTACTTCACTCATTTTCTTCCACCTCATGCTGACGTATTATTATATCTCCAGCTATTCTACGATTAACTAATATAATGCCTAACTTCTTGCAGATCGCTGGCCACTAGCAATTTTCATCGACGTTACCGACGCGGAATAAGGAGGCAGAAGATCCTCTCAAAGCGGATCCACTTCGCCCCCATATATTAGAACCTCAAAGGGACAAGTTCAGGGACTTGGACTGAGGGGAAATTTCTATTATTAGAAGGGATTATCGGATTTTTTATTACCCTGCATCGATTTCTCTCTCTCTCTCTCTCCCTCTCTCCCTCTCTTCTCACTGCAGATGATACGGCAAGCATGAGCTATAAGGATCATATAAAAACTGCAGGTAAGTTTCCAAAAATCCGTGGTACAATCTATACAGTTGTCATTCATGTGCATTTATATTCCTTTAGTCATTATTATCAGAGCATGCAATAGAAGCGGGAGAAATTTCTCTACCCCTAAATGGATAAATCATAAGAAGAAAAAGAAAAGAAGCTGCAATAAGCTTTTAACCGCAATATCGTAGGGCCGCGGACTCTAGCTTAAATCGCGAAATCAATGAAAGGGATAGATCGTTTGCCGCTAATGCATACCGCCAAACTCGTGTCTGTCTTTTAGGCGTCGCGTTAACCCGATGCGGTGGGAAATCCCCAGTCATTAGAGTAACTCGTTGCGAGTATAAGTTACGAGTAACGAAAGACGCACCTAGCACAGCTGTTCGCAAAAATCATCATCTCGCGCCGAGAAAGTTCATCTCCCCCGTTTGTTACATCGTTAATCATATAACCGCTCATTTTCGCATCTCCTCTTTGTACCTTAAATTGTCGGAGGACGAGACCCTACCAAATTCTAACCCAATTCTCATTGCCCAACGTAGAAGTTAACCGAAGATGTTTCTTTCAAATCGCTAAAGTTTGAGGATTTAGAAAATAACAAGTAGGTAATATGGCTCATGTTGATGGGCCAGTCAACCAACTTTCCGCTCGGATGCACTTCCTGCTCATTAAACATCAACAATATTTTTATCAATGGTATTTTCCTGTTCTTAATTTTGTTATTCAAATAACTTGAAAACTGTTAGATCGAATACACAATTTAGCCAGTCTTAGAGTAAGAAATGTTGCGTTGATTTATGTTGATATGTTCGTAGCAATGTAACATCAATCTAATTATACTCTAGTGTTTTTCTTCTCTCATGAGTTGGCACTACTGCAGTGTATCTCTTAAGAAATTTTTTTTTTCAATCTTGCTCTCTCGTACAGTGGTCACCCGAAAAGAGCTGAAAAAGTAAAACTTATCGTTCGTTTCTTAAACAAGAATATAAACATTCTCCTCTGCTAAAGGCAGTGTGCACCAGAAAATTAACATCATAAAAATTTAGAAAAAAAATCGTCGAAATCCGTCAATCCATCTCAAAGACATTATATTTATTTTTATTCATTTATTGATGTATTCATTCTAATATCTTGAAAACAGCTGGACCGATCAGACGCAAAATCTAATCAGTTCTAAGTGAAGTAAACCCCGTCAGTGGGAGACTAAGATCATTCAAATTCCTTCTTTTGTTGCGAGATATCATCGAACAAAAAATAGGTTACACATGCACGCACACACTTGAAATAAAATGAGCGTGAAGTTAAAAAATCATCATATTTTTATTTTAGCTTATTGGAAAATTAATTCAACTAAGGTCTCTTACAGAAATGAAATCATGTCTGTGAATCCGATGAGATTTTACTTTCTAGATTTTTGCTTCGAATGGGTGGTTGACATGAATCTCCATAGGTTACGAACAATTTTCGTATACATCACACCGCAATCGAGCCGCACGTACGCCCTGAACTTGACAATAAAAACCTGGGCATGAGCTAATTGGGAGTTTCTAGTCCTTGAAGACACCAGTTATAGGTATATCAGTGCGTGTATGCAGCGCTGCAGGCGACGGTTAAGGTCTCGCTTATTTGTAATTGGATCAGTTGGAATCAAGTTAGCGATGTTGTGCTTCAACCGCCAAGGGGAATAACGCAGCCTGGCAACTGTGCCAATGCCACATCGAGTGAAGAATGAAGAGCAAAGAAGTCACTAAAATTATTGCTGCAGCGCAGTCTGATTCCACGTTCTTGGGCTTTTGGCCTCGTTATGGAGGGTGAGGTACAGAAGGACTATCTCTGAGTATAGAAAGTGTCCATACAATATAGTGAAATTAAGATGACGTTGCTGCAAAAAAATCCCGCAAAGCGCCAATCGGATTGAACCGTGTAAAAAAATGCGCCAATCAGACTGAAGCCTTATTGCTTATGGGCGCACATTCATGTGCTTTGTTGAACCACTGTTTGCTGGTTTTTGGTTGACACTTTTTCAGATGAACACCCATATGAGATACTTCTCCTAACCGCTATTATCCATAGCTTCGTTACTGCCCTTGAGATCCTGAGACTTATAGAGATAGACTGCGCGGTCTTACGGGGTCGCTGAAGTCCAAACCGAGACAGAGATAGTCCTGGGGCCCTCTCAGTTGCACGATCGAAAAAATGGCAACCAGCCGCAAGCAATAAAGCAAGCGTGGAAGTATACTTATATAAGTCTATGTGTTTTCCTCGGCCAGTCACCGATTAGAATGAGAAGTATGGCTTCAGCTGTGCTCTCTCTTTCTAATTGCGGCATAAGGTTGGTGCACATACCACCGAAGTCGGGCCAGCGGGCGCAACAACTCGCATCGAGCTATCGTGACATCTTAGAATGTGATACTGTATATGCTCTAAGCGTGACATACAATGTGTCTATTTCTACACCGATATCAATCGCTGACTGAAAATCAATATATTTATGTCAACGTCTCTATAAATATTTAGATCTATTTCATCTTTCACACGCGTATTTTTATTCCATATTTCAACAAGACAATTTACATCTCATTCTTCATCAAGTTCAAGTTCTTTTATTTTCAAAGATCTAATTACTCTGTAAGTATCGATACAAATATTCATCGAACCTGACAATCAAATTTCTACGAATAACCATTTCGCACTCACCAGTGTTTTCCTGAACCTTTAAAATAAATCATTGATATCAATTTAAACTAGTTTTTCCCTTTGGCATTAATTCTTTTTCGTTCCATTTGCCCGCAAATTCGGCATTACGCGTCTGTTTTCAGACCGTATAAGGTTTGTTTTTAAGTGCCAGCTCAGAAACCTTATCCGGTCTGAAAACAGACGCGTAATGCCGAATTTGCGGGCAAATGGAACGAAAAATAGAATACGCGGCTCGCGCCGTAAAGAGGTCGAGCAGGAATCGCATGCCCTGCAACGACCTCTTTTCGGCGCTTGCCACGTAATATATTATTTATTATTAACCTGAGTAACGAGCATTTACTTTTTACACAGAAATTTTATTTACTCCCGATTTGGCGATGTCGATAGTCCATATATTTTCTATCGACTATCGATGTATCGACTTGAAAAACCATCGATTTTCCCGTAAAAAACATAGGTATATCGAGTTCAGTACGAGATCAGTGGCAAAGAAGATTAGGTAGAGTGGAAAGTTCGCGCAGCCAAGATCCCTAGTTTCGGAAGATCAAGACACGCGTGTTCCAGTTTTTCCCACTATAACGTGGGCAAAAATGTTCTATGCGCGTTCACCCAAAAGTATCTTATAGCGTTTTCCACTGGGGCTTACTGGCTGGGTGCTCGTGCAGATTTTTACACGCGAGTAATAGCGATTTCCACTGGGGAACTCGGTGCATATTTATATCAAACTTACATTACCGCATTAACCAGTTTTGACCAATCTTGCTCAATTTTTTCAGGTTAAGCATTAACGAGGTGTGCCCTTAGTGTCCTGACGTTCACGAAATAAATAGAAGCACGTATATATTTTGAGGTTAATCATTGTGACAGGTCAGGAATCAGAACCATACCGGGTGTTTTCCATTTAGAGCACAGTGTGACACAGTGTACAAATTTCTATTGTAAGCGGCCAATCCGGGCAAAGGAATAGACTAGAAATGTTTACACCGTGTCATATTGTGCTCTAAATGGAAAGAATCCATTGTCATACGAACTTTTGACGCATTCTCACTAATTTTTTTGCCCACGCGAGTCTTGACCGTCCTAATCTAGGGACCTTGCGCGTAGCCACCGCCGTAAGCGTCATTAGTGAGTCAGGGTTCATACCATGCCTAGTTGATTAGTGATACTGTGTCGACATGTCCATGTTACTAAACTAACGCGAGTTATTATTATGCCGCAAAGCTTACAAAGCAAATACGGTACGGTAGTGTTAACAGTGTGTTTAGTGTGAAAACGTCTTTACTAGCCAAAAATGGTACACGAATGTGGGGTGCAAGGCAGCAAAAAAAGCTCGCGTAAGCACCAAGTCATACATTTTTCCATATTCCGCAAGATCCAAAATTGTAAGTATTCACCGACAAATAACATAACCTATTCCAGTTCACTCGATCGCGATTTATTTCGCAATACAGCAGTATGTACTGTCTCAGTAATCTATTTTGTGTGCATTACAGACGTGCAAAATGGCTATCGTTTGCTGGTGTTGAAAATGTGGTGCGGAGTAGGTTCATAAAGGTAGCACCCGAGGTCAATATAATCGACTGAAAGTAGTTTAGATCGTTTGCGCGTACACTCGCTTTTAAGAAAAATGCAAGTAAAGTTAGGGTGCTGAATTTCAGCACTCGGTTTTTGGAAATGGTATTATGCGAAAGACTCATTGGATTTCGGATATATTGTCGTGTCGATCGTTTGCGCGTCGTTTGCGCAACCAGCACCGCGAAATAATTAGGCAGAAAATATCAAAATTACCACTAAAGGAATTATTTTTTCTAATTGACAATATTAGCCACCAGAATAAATTATTGAGCGTTCAATTCCATGCGTTCCAGATTCCAATCGGATAGACCGTAACTAATGTGGTAAATAGCTGAAATATTGCGTTTCATTCAATCACTTCAAATCGTTCATTTGGTTTGCGCGTCACCCAAACCTATAAAATATTACAATAATTCGATTGAGCATTCGCGCGGTGTTGAGAAAAAGTGGAATGAATACCGGGTGCTGAATTTCAGCACTCGTGCACTTTGAATATCAATCGCATATGAACCTAGTTTGGAAAATTCTAGGTACTTCGTCGCTAGAATCGTTTGCGCGTTGCTTGCGCAAACAGCGACCGCGAAAATTATCCGGAGAATAACAAAGTTGGTGTTACAATGTAGAGCGAAGGTAAACCTAGAGGGGCTAAAACATTCAGCACATGTTCAGCACCCGTTAAAATTATTGTCATGTGTTCATCGGAATTGCGCATGCGTCAACAGCTAGCAACGCGCTGAGTACTGACCGTACTGACCACGAAGTAAAGCGACTCCATGTATGCGTTGAGCTCCGGCGAATGCTGCGGTGACCAATCAGGAGCCCGGCGCAAGTCCGGCAGCGGCAACCTCCGGCATGCTGCACCGCACTGCGTTGAGATCAAAATATTTTAATTTTTCCGCAGTACCGCACGTCATTCGGCTAAAGTCGAAAACCTTCCGGGGCCATTGGGGAAACTGGCTACGAAATTTTACATGGGCGCCGTATGGGACCCATGGACTTATAAAGATAGACTTAGCGCTCTTATCAGAGATGAGTGGGGAGATCTCCAACGCCTGGCTTTTCGTAATACCAGCTAGGTTGGAGTGTCGACGTGACACCTAGGCGGCCATGCACCGAAGGTGGCCCACAATCGTGTGCCAGGTATGAAGTTAGGCGCGCTCGCAGAGTATATATAGATATACTCGTTCGATCGAGCAAGTGGTTGCCAATCGCATCCTTGTCCCCGCTCGCACAGATGTTTCCAGGAATACAAGAATTGGGATTTTTTTTGTTTCAATTACGAATGTCAGCAAATAAATGTATCTCCAGATTTGATAATTTTGGATTCAATTAGCGGACGCTGAACCAAAATAATTAACCATTTCCAGCCCGAATACTTTTTTTTTTTTAATAAATATCATCTTTTTATTGATATGAAAATATGTGACGCCTGGTGTTCTCGAATATTTGTACACGCAGTCTATGGAAAAATATACGCAGCCAGTTCGATAACATTTATGCAAAATATGCAATGGGCAAGTGGTTGGGGGAAATTTTTTTTTATCGAACTGAATCTTCCAGAGAATCATCAGCGAATTCCAAGCAAGCTCCATAAACATACCGATCAAACGCGCGATCACGGACGTAGCTGTGGTGTTGATGATATAAATTTGAAAAACTGGTAAATTCGAAAAATTAACGACGGAGCCAGGAATCGAACCTGATATCTAGCGATGCTTTACCAGAGCCTTACTCCAGTAGACCACCTAGCCGGGCTTCGCATCAGAAGCGTAAGATTCCAAAATGTAAAAAGACTTACAGACATTCTTACAGTTGTGCTCTAGAGGAAGAACACTTTATATTCACTCGTAGCTGTGGTGTGGCTGAGTGCATACCATATGAGGATGAATTTTCAATCACAGGTTTTTGCGCGAAGTTTTCCTGTATTTAAGTTAATTACTGCTGCCTTTGCTATAATACTGCATTCAAGTCTTAAACAAAACACTAAAAAAAACAAAATGTTAGATTGAGCTTAAAATTTGAGCCGAAGTTACATAAACTAAGATAATTACAAGTGCAACATTGTAAATATTGTACATTTATTGTTCATCTAAATAAATATGGTTTCCACCTCAAAAAAAAAAAAAAAACATGAGGATGGAGTGATGCGGGACACGGGTTCGATCGCAGTTCACTCTTTTCTTTTTTTTTCTTCTTAAATTCAATCCCGGCTTTTTTTTTGTATTTTCGGAGAGAAAAAAACAAATGAAAGAAAGAAAATTTCGAGAGCCGGTCGACTTTTTCCTTCTTTCCGTTTGCTTTTTTTTCTACTGAACCCACCTTTTTTGTAGTGGGGGTAACCCAGAAGAGAAATAAGGAATGAAAAAAAAACAATTCCGAGAGTGTGTAGATTTTTTTCCACTTTTCTTTTTTTTTTTTTTTTCTTTATTTGGTAACCCGGAAGAGTAAAATTTCAGCTATCTCTCTCGCAATCATGTGTCGGCTGATCAATCCTCGCGTGCTCTTAGTAGAGAACATATATATATATATACATATATTATATATATTGTTATAAAGGGTGAAATCATCAATCACCCGTGTTATCGCTTTTCTAATGATCTAGTAGTCATCTTAAACTGGAGCTTTCATATGTCTTAAAATGAATAGGGTTGCTGGTCAACAATTATTATTGTAGAAACAGTCAGTCTCTAGACTTTAAAAAGAGAACTTCTTGACCAAATACATCCATTTTCTTTCTAAAATATTCCTTGATTTGTGAGACTTCTTTGGCTCGGCGTTCGCTTAAATCGCACAGAGAACCCTTTGATTCTCTTAGTCCTTTTTTTATTTGCTCCGTTGTTACACTGGTGTCAGAAGTGGGATCTCTTCTGTGCCATTTGAATGGATTTTGAGTGAAAAGAAGTATACAAAAAAATGCAAAGATCTCCTTTGACGAGACCATCACGCGCGGGGCGACGAGCTGCCGGACGCGTTTTGTCGTGCCAACGCTCTCCTGAACCAGCGTTTCCTCTGATTTCTCTTCATTTGGAAGCTGAGGTTCAGCCCCAGCCCAAACTAGCTCTCTTGGCAGAGCTCATCCAAAGAAATTAAGATTTGCTGATGCGACAGATACAGCAGCAACATCAACATCAGCAACAGCAACAACAACAACAGCAACAGCAGCAACAAGAACAGCAGAATCTTCTGCATGAACTCCTCTCCTAACAACGTCAACAACAGGAAATCGTGTCCCAGGCGCTGATCGGGATCCTGCAAGGTGTGCAGAGGCTACAGGAGCGGCCTCAGGAACTCCTAATTCGCCCAATCCCGTCCCCAGGTAGAAGGACTTCTCTTCCTTCAGTCTCAGTCCCAGCTAGGAGGACCTCCATTCATTCAGTTCCGGATCAATCAAGGTGTGACGCCATTTATGGGGAAGGCGAAATTTCCCCTGTTGCTAATAATTTTCCACCTACTCATGTCTCGCGACAAGCTCAGGTTAGCTCTTTTCCGCAATGCCACAATGTTCCGTCACGTGATATTTCAGAAGTAATTGAGCCTCCCGTCGCGTCGTCTCATCCTAGAGTGGATATTCAGTCAGACTTCTTGGCCTTTTTAAAATCGCGCGGTACTGTCAATGTTCTCTCTCCGCAGACACAGAGCTCGTTCGGACCCAATCAGGTCTCTGTATCTGCCGCGAGTATTGTAGAGTTGCCCTCGAAACAATCAAATTTGAAGCCCGGTTCGTATGACGGTTCGTCTGCTTGGAGTCTTTACGAACGTCAGTTCAACATGATAAATCAGGTTAATGGTTGCAGTCCGTCCCTGAAAGCAGCTAATTTAACAGCCTCTTTGTCCGGTTCGGCCTTCGTAGTTCTTGGATAGCTTTCAGATTTGGATTCTGAAAATTTCGACAGCATTTGTGCGGCTCTCAAACATCGGTTTGGCGAAAAACATCCTTCCAAACTTTATTACAGTCAGTTTGAAAATAGACGTCAAGGGCCCAAGGAAGATTTAGCCTCTCTCGGAAATGACATCGAACGTCTCGCTCAACACTCCCTTACCCATTGTGCAGAAAAAGCTAGAGATCAGATAGCTCGGGCGGAATTCATAAATGCGATTCGGAATCCGGATCTTCGGTATCATTTGAGGCTCGCAGCTCCAACTTCTCTACATGAAGCAATTATTAAGGGCTCAGAATTGAAATCCATCAACGAGGCAGATTTAGGTTCGCGTCAACTTCATCGATTGAGCCAAGCTGAACCTTTGGAAAATTCCTCGTCCCGTCCTTCAGTCAATCAGCCTAGCTCAGATTCTCTTCCAGGAAGGAAAAATAGTGATTCCTCTCGTTACAATAAATCAAACTCCAATCGGCCTGTCTCAGAGTGCCAGTTTTGTGGCGTCAAGGGACATATCGTGAAGAATTGTTTCAAACTCGACCGTCAGTTGAAGAGTGCGGAAGATTCGTGGCGCAATAATGCCTCTCAGAGAGCACCCTCTAATCCGGTTTGGGCAGCGCAACCTTCTGTTCCTCAGAATTCGGGAAACTAGCTACCGATGTTTCGAAAGGGCAGATATGATCGGTTTCTTCCAAGTTCCTTAGCCCTATTGCTTCACAGTTCGTGGTAAGAGGCCTGCGGCGCACCGGCCTGTATGCTAAAGGTTCCGTTAACGGACTAGGTTGTTTGAGGGTGATAGATACCGGAGCCGAAATTTCCGTTGTTCGTCCTGATATGATTTCGTCTCTTGCTTCAATTAATCTTTCTGTATCTATTCGCACCGCTACCGGAGCAACTACCCCTGTCGTAGGTAAGATGGTCGTGCAGGTAACAGTAGCGGATTGTGTTCAATCCCCACATGAAGTTCTAGTAGCTGATACAGAAGATGAAGGCATTTTATGCGTAGATTTTCTTTCCGCTCACAACTGCGTCATTTCTACCGGGGATTCGACTCTCTGTTCTGGTTACCGTAAAATCAACCTCGAAACGTCTAGGTATATTAACTCTTCTCAACAGAAAGAAACCTCTCGTCTTTGCGCGTTTTAGAACATGTTTCGGACTCTTTAGTCGTTCCTTCTTATCTCACGGAACTCTTTACTAGGTCTTCTAAAGATTTAGATATCGCTCAGACTAACAGTCTCGTTTGCCTTTTTAACGATTTTAAAGAGACTTTCGCTAAAGACTCTGCCGACATCGGGAGATGTACCATCGCTAAGCATTCGGTAGATGTAGGGAATAACGCTCCGATTAAACAGGCAGCTAGACGGCTTCCTTTAAACGGTCGCAGAGAACTTGAAAAATTAGTAGAAGATATGAGAACAGCAGATGTTATTGAGCCGTCTTCTAGTCTGTGGGCTTCTCCCATTGTCTTAGTCAATGGTTCCAAGAGGTTTTGTATAGATTATAAGAAGTTGAACGAGGTCACCAAGAAAGATGCATATCCGCTTCCTCAGATAGGAGATACCCTTGATTTAATATCTGGTGCCCGTTGGTTCTCTACGATTGATTTACAGAGCGGTTATTGGCAAGTCGAAATGAATCCGATAGACAAAGCGAAAACAGCTTTTGTCACAGGGTTAGGTGGACTTTGGCAATTTAAAATTACGCCTTTTGGCCTTTGTAATGCACCAGCTACCTTCGAAAGAGCGATGGAATTCGCCCTTCAAGGTCTCACTGGCAAGATTTGTTTAGTTTATCTCGATGACATCATTGTGTTCGGTAAGACTTTTGATGAAGACTTGGAAAATCTTAAGCAGGTTTTTAGTCGTTTATTCCAAGCTGGTCTAAAAATGAGTCCCAAAAAATGTCATTTATTCATAAAGGATGTAACCTTTCTCGGACACGTCGTTTCAGCGGAAGGTGTTAAGACAGATCCTTCTAAAATAGAAAACGTCTCGAATTGGCCTCGTCCCGATTCAAAAGAAAAGGTTCAAAGTTTCTTAGGACTTTGTACTTATTACAGACGTTTTTTTGAGGGCTTTGCTTCTATAGCGAGACCCTTCCATGCTCTTACAGGAATTAAAGTTGTTTTTGATTGGACTTCCGAATGCGAAGAAGCGTTTGTTCTCCTTAAAAACATATTAACTTCATCACCGATATTAGCTTATCCCATCACCGATTCTCAATTCATCGTAGATAGTGACGCTTTTCTCTGTGGTATAGGTGAGGTTTTGTCTCAAATTCAGGATAACCAAGAGCGCGTTATTAGTTATTTTAGTCAGGTCTTGTCTAAACCGGAACGCAATTATTGTGTTACCCGTAGGGAATTATTAGCGATGGTAAAATTTATTTGCCATTTCCATCGTTATCTTTATGGAAGGAAATTTTTGATTCGGACAGACGATGCTTCCTTAACTTGGCTTCTTTCGTTCAAATCACCTGAAGGCCAAGTAGCTCGATGGTTTGAGAGGTTAGGTCAATATGACTTCGAAACTAAACACCGTCCCGGAGTTCTGCATGGTAATGCTGATGCACTTTCTCGTCGTCCGTGCGGGGACGATTGCAAACAGTGCTCCCGTTTAAATACACAGCAACATCCCTCGCTTAACGTTCGTCAAATTTTTCTCGTTGAAAATAAAGAAGACTGGATCATCGCCCAAGAGAAACATTTAGATCTCCTCCTAGTTCGGAATTGGCAATCCACAGGAGTCAGGCCTCAGTGGGAAGAAGTATCATCTATGAGTCAGTCTTTGAAAATTTACTGGGCGCAGTGGGACTCCTTGTTTCTCCTCGATCAGTTGCTTTATAGGAAATGGGAATCACCTGACTCCAGGTCGATACGTTGGCAGCTTCTGGTTCCTAGAGAAATATCGCCGAGATTTTGTCAAGCTTTCATGATTCACCTGTCGATGGCCATTTTGCTTCTAATAAGACTTTAGGTAGGATCAGAGAAAGGTATTTTTGGGCTCACTGCCGAGCTGACGTTGAAAATTGGTGCAGAACTTGAACGGTTTGTTTAGCCAAGAAGGGACCTCGTGAAAAAGGGAAGAGTCCTTTTCAAATATATAACGTAGGAGCTCGATTTGAAAGAGTCGCAATGGATATCCTAGGCCCTCTTCCTCCTTCTAGGTCAGGATATCGGTATGCCCTGGTGATAGCAGATTATTTTACAAAGTGGTTAGAAGTAGTCCCAATTCCGAATCAAGAAGCTAGCACCGTTGCTCGAGTTTTCGTTCGTGAATTCGTCTGTCGTTACGGAGCTCCTCTAGAATTACACACAGATCAGGGTCGAAATTTTGAGTCGAATTTGATGAAGGAGTTCTTTCAAATTTTAGGGATTAGAAAAACTCGCACCACCGCTTTGCATCCTCAGTCTGATGGAATGGTAGAAAGATTGAATAGGACGCTTCTTCGTTATCTTTTTTCTTTCGTTGATCAGGATCAGAAAGATTGGGATGAGTGGATTCCCTTATTTCTTTTATCGTATCGCTCTGCAATTCACGACACTACCGGTTTTTCTCCAGCTATGACGTTGACAGGTCGGGACCTTCGACTTCCGTTAGATTTAGAAAAGGGCGTCAATCCTTCCGTGGCTTCGTCCCAGGTGATTTTTAATTCCGTTTTCCGTCAAAAATTGGACGAGGTTCATGAATTTGCTAGGGAAAGAATTCGTATGGCCTCCGATAAGACTAAGGATCGTTATGACATCAGAGCTAGAAATTTAAAATTTAAAAAGGGAGATTCCGTTTGGTTATTTCAACCTCGTCGACAACAAGGGCGTTGTCCCAAACTCCAGAGTAATTGGGAAGGTCCTTATTTTATTGTTGATCGGATTAACGATGTTGTTTTTAAAATTAGACGTTCCCCTCGTACCAAATCCAAAGTCGTTCATCTGGATTGTTTAGCTCCTTATCAGTCAAGGGCGAGGTTTTTGTAACTTCCATGAAGGTTAGAAAGTTCGTTGACGGGTTAAGGTTAATTTGTTGTTGTTCGATACGGGAAATTTTGATACATCGATTTCTTTGGCTTGAAGAGTGCTTCGGTTCTGCAATGTATTCGCGATCCTCTCTTATTTTTCTAACCAATATGTCAGTTTCTTTTATTTTTTATAGATTTTCCCCGTCGAATCTGCCGCCTTTACCTGTTCCTGATGATACCTCCAGCTGTGCTATTTGTTCGGCCTTAGCCTGGATTTTCCGGATATTCAGATAAGATCGTTCCTTTTCTTTCTATTGAATGAGTACTAAATCCAATCAATCGCGTTTTTTTCCCCCAAATTCGCTTAGCGAATTAGGAAACCGCTTCCTCTCACTTTTGTCCTCCCAACTCTAGGGTGTACTGTGTCCGGAGGAAACCCCGGGGCCGGTTCACCTGTCCTTGTCTTGATCCCCACAAGAACTTTGAACGCCAGAAAATTTCTTCCACTGGGATCCCTTCTGTCTCCTGCCTTTCCGGAGCATCCTGACGCGATCTGTTCTCGAGTTCCTTCTTCGAGGTGTTCCAATGTGTCTTCGGCCAAGGAATCTCATGAAGAACTCACCAACTCACCCTTTACACTCACCTTTGTGAAAAACACTGAATATAATGATTTTTGGGGTTTTGAATTTAGTGCTCGGGCATCTGCTCAGTAGTCTGCATCTGATCTAGTAGTCATCTTACACTGAAGCTTTCAAATGTCTTAAAATGAATAGGATTGCTGGTCAACAAATATTATTGTAAAAACAGTCAGTCTCTAGACTTTAAAAAGAGAACTTCGTGACCAAATACATCCATCTTCTTTCTAAAATATTCCTTGTTTTGTGAGACTTCTTTGGCTCGATGTTCGCTTAAATCGCACAGAGAACCCTTTGATTCTCTTAGTCCTTTCTTAATTTCCCCCGTTGTTACAATATTATATATATATATTGTATACATATATATGTATATATTTGTCGCATCGCCAAGGAGTTCGAGATTTTCAAGCGACGCTGCGTCCAAACAGTGTTCTCGATTCCCGGCCGATGCTTATGCAAACTCAAGTGCGAGGCGCCAAGGGATCGGGCTCTATGGCAGAAGAGGTTGCGCCTTATGAGTGCATTCTGGGAACAGACTCACCCCCTTACGGGTGGTGTGGAGGGTAAAAACAACGAATGGCTTGCGCGACGGAGGGACGGCGATTTTTGGATGTGGAAACAAAGGAGGCTTTGGACACTTCTTTTGGGACCACGACCGAGAGACGACGTTCTAGATCAGTACACCGATATCTGAATATTGTATCATTGATCTGCACATGCAATAAAACTGTATTTAACCGTGTCACTGCGGCAGTCAGTGAGTTAAATTTCGTGCAATTTGACATATATATATATATATATATATATATATGTCGGCGTTAAGCCTCGGAAAGGCGGAAAGGATGTAAAGCGTTCTTTTGGGCGTTGATTATTCATATTTAGCGTGACGATCCCGACACGTCTGGTATGCTCTCTAGCTAACCCGCAACTGTCGATTTCGTCCAAGCGTTGTTATAAACAAACCATTTGTTTGTTGCTAAGATTCAGTCATTCAGCTATACTCTTAGCTTGCTAATAACGCTTGACGCTCATTTAGTTTAGTTTCATATTCAAAAGAAATATCCTTTTATTCACTTCATACATTACGTAATGGAATTATTTAACGAGATTTGTGATACTCCGACATATATATGTAAGGATGGATAATAATCAGTAGAAGCCGCACGATTAGATTTGTCTAGAAACAAGAGATTTATTCATTTAATTACCTAATTACCATATTTACCTAGTGAGCGCGTGTCGTACTAACCTAGAAATAAGAGAATCAACAATCAAAGCTATTGCTTCACAGATCTCTTCTACTCCTTCGAAGATTCAACACTCTTAATTATTCATATATTGTGACTTAGTTTCTATGCCCGTAGTTTACTTTACTAACTTTTATCAGTTACCAATTTATTAGATTATTTTATGTCTCGAGTCAAAGCTCGTGAAGGATTTCTATTTCTCCCCATCTCTCTACCCTCCGTATAGCAAGAGTGTTCCGGGTCATGCGCACAAAGCTTAAATATAATATGTCGGGGTGAAGCCTCGGAAAGGCGCAGAGGATGTAGGATTTGCTTTACGTGGATTGCTCATTGTGAAAAGCGCGATGATCCCAACATGTGATTTGTCAGGATGGCCGTGTCGGAGAAGAATAAAGAGGATGCATCATCAAGTGAATTCGAAACTTGAACTTTGATGAGTCCGCCGTATCAAGCGTTAAGCGTTATTCAACATGCTTTGAATATAGAACAAACAAATGGTTTGTTTATAACAACGCTTGGATGAAATCGACAGTCACGGAAAAGCAAGCGAATTGACCGGACGTGTTGGGATCATCGCGCTTTTTACTATGACCAATCCACGTAAAGCAAATCCTACATCCTCTCCGCCTTTCCGAGGCTTCACCCCGACATATATATATATATATATATGTTCTCTACTAAGAGCACGCAAGGATTGATCAGCCGACACATGATTGCGAGAGAGATAGCTGAAATTTTTCTCTTCTGGGTTACCAAATAAAGAAACAGAAAAAAAACGAAAAGTGGAAAAAAATCTACACACTCTCGGAATTGTTTTTTTTCATTCCTTTTTTCTCTTCTCGGTTATCAAAAATACAAAAAAGAAAGCGGGATTAAGTAAAAATATGAAATAAAAAAAATTGTAAGGAAAAAAAATCGGTCCACTCTCACTTTCATTTACTTTCCCTCTTCTGAGTTACCCGAAATAAAAAAGGGGCGGGGATTAAGTAAAAAAAAGAGGCGCCAAAAATGGGGAACAAATCGATTCACTCTCGGAATTTTATTGTTTCAATTATTTGTTTTCTTCTGGGTTACCCCCACTACAAAAAAGGTGGGCTCAGCAAAAAGAAAGCAAAAGGAAAGAAGGAAAAAATCGACCGACTCTCGAAATTTTCTTTCTTTCATTTGTTTTTTCTCTCCGAAAATACAAAAAAAAGCCGGGATTGAATTTAAGAAGAAAAAAGAAGAAAAGAGTGAACTGCGATCGAACCCGTGTCCCGCATCACTCCATCCTCATGTTTTTTTTTTTTTTTTTTGAGGTGGAAACCATATTTATTTAGATGAACAATAAATGTACAATATTTACAATGTTGCACTTGTAATTATCTTAGTTTATGTAACTCCGGCTTAAATTTTAAGCTCAATCTAACATTTTGTTTTTTTTAGTGTTTTGTTTAAGACTTGAATGCAGTATTATAGCAAAGGCAGCAGTAATTAACTTAAATACAGGAAAACTTCGCGCAAAAACCTGTGATTGAAAATTCATCCTCATATGGTATGCACTCAGCCACACCACAGCTACGTCCGTGATCGCGCGTTTGATCGGTATGTTTATGGAGCTTGCTTGGAATTCGCTGATGATTCTCTGGAAGATTCAGTTCGATAAAAAAAAATTTCCCCCAACCACTTGCCCATTGCATATTTTGCATAAATGTTATCGAACTGGCTGCGTATATTTTTCCATAGACTGCGTGTACAAATATTCGAGAACACCAGGCGTCACATATTTTCATATCAATAAAAAGATGATATTTATTAAAAAAAAAAAAGTATTCGGGCTGGAAATGGTTAATTATTTTGGTTCAGCGTCCGCTAATTGAATCCAAAATTATCAAATCTGGAGATACATTTATTTGCTGACATTCGTAATTGAAACAAAAAAAATCCCAATTCTTGTATTCCTGGAAACATCTGTGCGAGCGGGGACAAGGATGCGATTGGCAACCACTTGCTCGATCGAACGAGTATATCTATATATACTCTGCGAGCGCGCCTAACTTCATACCTGGCACACGATTGTGGGCCACCTTCGGTGCATGGCCGCCTAGGTGTCAGGTCGGAAATGGGCCACCTTCGGTGCGTGGCCGCCTAGGTGTCACATCGACGCTCCAACCTAGCTAGTATTACGAAAAGCCAGGCGTTGGAGATCTTACTCGTCTCTGCCACACAAAGGAAGTATAGGGAAGTCGGTCCACCTCTTATTTTTACACCATGCCCCTACCACTGAACTCTCTGTTAATCTCAGTGGGTACTTTCCATTTACTGACTCAAATCGACTTGTGTCGCTATTTCTGATGTATCCGGTCAATCTGGGCAAAGGAATACAACAGAAATAGCGACACAAGTCGACTTGAGTCAGTAAATGGAAAGCACCCAGCATGGTTACTGTAACATCCGACCGGAACGTCCGTATGTTTTATCGACTATTATTACTGCATGTTACTTTTATCAACCAACCAAACTCGAAGTACGAGAACCTTGTAACCATAAGGAATTAAAACAACTGTCTAACTATTTGGAATATCCCTAAATGGAAATAATCATGACATTCACTAACCAAAGCTTAGAAACCATGTTACGAGATCTTCGCACTACAAAGAGCTATAATATTATTATATGTTATTATATATCATTATCATATTAACACCATAATTAACTAACACGATCAATCCAATTATTATATAGCACTCGACAATGCCATTTGTGCATTCGGAGCTGAGAGCTATACTATAAGCAACTTACACTATACCATATAGCCTGGAGTATAGAAGACTGTAAAACCATACATAAATGTATAACCAATATAATGTAAAGATAGCACTGCTGCAATAATCCATAAAACCAGAGACTGCAAAACCTTCAAAACCGTGAATACTAATTATCCAGCACGAACTATACTCTTCTCCTTAACGCCGTATTGTAGGCAACACACGCAACGTTTTGAAGGCAATGCAGATCTCCAATGTGACGCCATACAGAGCCTCATCTAGAGAACACATTAGGAAACTTACCGACGAAACGATCGAAGGTAAATCAACTCGCAATAAACTCAAAGATACACACGTGGCAACGCCCAGTAACAGGCAACCAACAAACATAAGAAAAACGTTCTAGAAGCTTCCAAGCCGATTTATATCTCTCTATCTCTCTATCTAATAAAAAAGTTTCAAACAAATGAACAGGTAGAAAAAGATTATAATAACAATAGTAAAAAAAGACTACAACAACAATAGTATAAAAAAGATTATAATAACAATAGTATACGCATGAAGTTGGCGGCGGGGTGAGATCCCGAAAACAAAACAAAAAGCATCTAGCAAACCCTTTGACAGCTGTCATCGGCTGTTTATGACAGTCTTTGACAAATATCTTTATAGGTATCTGTTTCTGACGCGCAAAAAATGAAAATGCAAACGAAAATTATCAAGATGATTCCCGACGGGAATTGTCTTTTTCACGCGATGGCGTATTCTGTATACGGCACTCAAGATCGACACGCAGAGGTGAGACTGAGTATCGTCTCAAATATAGTGGATAATTGGTCTACATTTGCGGGTTTTATTACAGGTAATGAGTCAAACGGTTCTGTGATTAGGTCACCTGGTGATTACAAATCACATATGAATAAAAATGGAATATACGGGGGAGAAGCAGAATTAGCTGCAGCTGCGGACATTTTTAAGATATGTTTAATCGTGTATCGCGAAGAACAAATTCATCCACACCGGATCGGATCACAAAGTGAAACACAGTTCTCGCTACTCTTCACCGGCGACGGAGACAGTGGACACTTTGATGTCTTGCAGAACCAAAATAAAATTCAGATAGTGAGTAATAAGTATAAAACGTAACAATCAAATAATAGTAAATCTAAATACATCTCCAAACAGTCAAAAGGACAGCCAGGATTTACGATGACAATGAAGAAAGGAGGAGTTTCAAGCAGCAGACAAGGCGATGAAGATGGTGGATGGTCGGGAGTATCACAAAAGAAAGAGGAAAATAAAATTGTAAGTGCGAAGAACCAAATAAGCCATAGAATAATATCCATCAAATATTCGTATAACCAGGTAAGAGGACGACCAGGATCGATGTTGACCACAAGAGAAAGAGGTGTTTTGCGGAATGAACAGCAACGCAAATATAGAGAAAAAAATAATATAAAGAAGGTGATTTTAGAGAATAACCGGCAGAGCGGTAGTAAAAATAATTCAACGAAGGGTGTCGAAGAATTAGAAGAATCGATTGTGATTATTGATTTGGAGAATAAATTAAGAGGACGACCAACCAATGTGATGGACATAGAAGAGCGAAAAATTAGACAACGAGAACAGCAGCGAAAATATAGGGAAGCGAACAAAAAATATCATACTGGCTTTTCAACCAACGAACAGAAAGGAGGAGTTTCAACCAGCAGACCAGGCGATGGAGACGGTGGATGGTTGGACGTATCACAAAAGAAAAAGGAAAATAAAATTGTAAGTGCGAATAACTAAATAAGCCAGTGAATAATAATAAACAAATATTCCTATAACCAGGCAAGAGGACGACCAGGATCTATGTTAACCACAAGAGAAAGAGGTGTTTTGCGGAATGAACAGCAACGCAAATATAGAGAAAAAAATAATATAAAGAAGGTGATTTTGGAGAATAACGGGCAGAGTGGTAGCAAAAATAATTCAGCAAGTCAAGGAGATAGATCGATATCAATAGAGAAGGAACACCAATTATCAACCAACGAATGGAAGCTTAGATTGACGAAAAAAAGAAAAGTAAGCACAGAAGGAATTGAAGTGGACAGCAAGTGCAGACCTGTCATCAAATCAACATGAAGGAATTCGCCTGTCTACTAGACAATGCGTAAGGAAATAGTGAGGCGCGCAGCGCCGAGTGCCCGAGACGCGCGAAGCGCGCAGGGGCGAAGCCCCTAGTCAATATAAGAATTAATAATTACAGAAGAGAATTACATACGAAAGCACACATGTAAACCTGCTCTAAAACTACGAATTATCAAATTGTTAAATACCCTAAGTCTGTTAAGATAGTTATAACACAAACACCTAAGAATATTCGCAGCAGCGCAATTCTAATAATGTTAAGCAAATAGCAACTATGTCTGATAAACAATCGCTATTGTACTCCAGGTGAATAACGACAGTAATAAATTATGATACATATGCAATTTTATATAGTTACACGCTCTAAAACTAACAAACGACGAGTAACCAATATGACAATCTTAATATATAGACTTTGTAACGAACAGGATAGTAGGAATATTTAAGAAGTAAACAGGAACTAGAATTCAGCGCATCGTGACCCCGAAAATGCACACGGCACTAACATACACCACGAAACATGGGTCACCACTAGCGCATACGCACTGCGATTACCATATTAGGAAATAGCTGCTGAAAGCACGCCACAGGAGCGAAGAAGCACGGTAGCCAAGGGGCCAAGGGGGGCTTGTGCCCCAACAACAAAGCCCACGCAGAATGGAAAATTACAGAACAACGACCCCGCACCTACACCACCACACCAGCGCAGCGTTATACCATATATAAAAGCTTGCAATATAGTAATAGCTAAAGTCCTAAGATCACAGGCGTGCATACGGCGAAGATGTCGTGCCCTAATTATAATTCCTAGAAAAAGGGGGAGGTGCACAAAAGTTGACAAAATCTAAAGAAGGGGATCGTTCTGCGCAACGATCGACACCCATAAAAACGGCGACCGATCATCGGATCGTCCTCTTGGTTTCTACCACCAGATTCGTTATCTTGTTCCGGTACAGTTTCGCGGTAAAATCCTTTTGCCTTTTGCATTTAAACTTTTCATACAACGTTACTCTGCCCAAAAGTCCAGCGAGCTTTCAGCTCCATTTTGTCCTATTAATTTAAGATCTTACACTAAGTAACTCCGTTTTTGTGACTTGAAATATTGAACTTATAAAATAAATCCAAGTTAATCAAAGTATCCAAATATATTAAAATCATTCATTCCGTTAAATCCTCTCACCAATCTACGCTGCAAGTCATCATATCCAGATTATTCTCAAAAGGTAAGCCAATTAATTAAATCTTTTATCCAATAATTACTCCTTCCTCGGTTCGTTCGATTAGAGCGACAGAATGCCCGTTGTCCGGTGTATTTCAATACTTTATCGGTAATCGGTGACCCAAACTACTGATGTGAGTCTAACTGTAGCTGTGTGAACGATTCCGGTGTCTAACATCTGGAAATTTCCACCAGGTACCGTTCCGACGTCACAGGTACTCGCACGGAGCATTAAAGAGGAGCACAAACTGTGACTACGAATGTGGCACCTTTTTTCATATAGCATCCAGGTGGCGTTCCGATCGCTCCAGACCCTCCGCCATGGAGACTAGAGGTAAGGAGTTCGAACGCAATGCTAGCCAAATGATCGGTGAAAGTGATGAACGATCCGCGGATTATAACCACCTAGCAGCGCTACCACTGCGGGCTCCGTCAGCGCGATGATTTTGAATCGTCGATCCTCAACTATGTATCCTATTCGTAACCAGGCGCTGGTATCGCTTGCGGATACATCTCGAACTACAAGAGCTTTCATCACTTTCACGAACCACTTTTCGACGATTCCGCCATATGCGTTCGGACCACGGTCTTACATATAGGTCTCGTAACTCCGGCACTTTTGAGTGGTAGGGGGAGTCACCGTTAGTGAGGCACACGATCTTGTTTCCCATCTATCCGCTAGGGGCGCCATTGGCCCGGGGTATGATAGATATAGATATATACCTATAAGATAACCTGCTCATCGAAGTTTTTGACAGTTCATAACTCAGCGTGGAGTGTGTGTCAAACTGTCTCAAAAGTTGTGAGCCCTCGCTTGATGTTTATGGATTTTATTGACTTAAACATTTGAAGATTCCGTTAAAATAAAACAATTATCACGCCCGTCATGGAATGCTAGTAAGCATCTCAATCATTTTTTATTCGCATTTTTCTTCATTTTTGAGTGTTATTCAGGATTGTTGATTCCGAAAAATCAGCTGTTCGGATCTGATTTATGATTTGCTCACTCCAAGGGGGCAGCGCTGCAGACGGCGAAGACGAGAACCACGGTTCTGCCTCATTATCTGAGTCATTCCCCACCCTACTAGTTTCCGGACCTGTATGTAAGACCGTCGTTCGGACTCCTTCACACTAGTCTCCATGCCCTCCGCGTCCGGCATAACGGCCATGTTGAAGACAATTTGCAAATGGCGGTTTCAGCGTTGGAGTCATAGACAGCCCCCTGACACACGCTGCTAAAAGTGGTTCGCAAAATGTCCCTCGATTCTGCCGCCAAGTTCTACCACTAGTGGCGCTAGTAGTTACCTGACGAGCTTGCGCGCGGTCAGCGAGGGCAGCGATTGTGTCAGAAGTCTACTAGCGCCACGTAGAGGAACTAAAAAACGGGGACAAGATGCGTACAATTTTTTAGCATACGAGCAGTGGTGAGTGTCAGGGGGCTGGTCATAGACTTAAAAGAGTTAAAGCACGATCTTACATACAGGTCTGGCAACGAAGGTAGTGGGGGTGGTTCATTTCACGGTCGGTTATTTATCTTACTTTGTGGCCGCCAGGTTGACGTTGTGATCGAGGGATGGATAATCAACGCGTGTGCAATGCAGCGCCAACGTAATAATAATATTATTATTGTTATTAAAAGTAATGAATCGTTATGGACGAAAGTAGTTAATATAAATATTAGTATGATATAATTATTATGAATGATATATGTATGGAGACTAGAGGCAAAGAGTATCATCTCCGTTTCCTATTTTCAGCCGTCATTATTGAAATTTATGGTTTACTTATCAAGTTATGGAATACTTGTATCGCTTGCGTTTGAATTAATTCAGGCGGTGACCTAACCGAATAAACCACCAAGCTTGATTAAACCTCAAGCGGGGTTATAACTTAAATATTTGAAAAGAATGTAAACAAATTATCTATATCAATCTCGTTCATTTTAAGGAAAAAAATATATAAATTTCATGTGTATGTACGAATAATAAATCTACGAAGGTAATAAATGAAATAAACGTATGTTGTTTAAAGAAACTGTGTTGTTTTTATTGGTTAACTAATTTCGATAATTTCTTACACCGCAGTACCGCACACGGTTTAACCATCTTTTTTTTTTAAACGCAACAGCGTTTCACGCGTATGTAAGACCGTGAGTATGACGCACGCGCTGATTTTAGGTTATATGCTTCATTTCAAATATAATTACGGTGGCACATTTTCATCTCTACCCCACGTACATCCCTAGATAACAGCGCTGCGACATGGCTATTTCAAACACTAAAAACCACGGACAACAAGAGAACCACGTCGCTCTGCAGAAAATTGGCTTCGTTGCCAGATGTTGCCAGACCCGTATGTAAGACCATGCTTCAGCATGGAGCACGGCCTTAGCATGGAGCCTAGAAGCCATAGACTTATAAAGATAGACAGAGCGCTCTTATGAGCCGTTTAATGCAAACATTTAAAGGACAGAAATATGCCGGGAGTACTCCTTTCTCTTTTTGACGATATTTGCGGCGCGGATCGAGGCGGTAGAGGAGAATGAGGCGAAATTATGCGCCTATATCTATAGCTGTCCACTTCCACTACTCCGTTGCCTCCCACCATGACGCCGATAGAAAAGAGAGAGCAGTACTCCCGGTATATCTCTGTCCTTTATATGTAATTGTCAGTGCCTCTTATACAGTGTTCCCAACCGTCATATAATTATAGTAGATGTCATATAAATATGAACTTCGTACTATGTAACATAGAACTTTCATTATGTGACGGAAATCTACTATAATTTGGAAATTTGTATAAAAAGAAGTTTTTTTTTGTAATACAAAAACTGGCGGGACAAAATTCTTTAATACTTTTCGAAAAAAAAAGATTTTTAATACTTTTCAAAAGAAACGTATTCAAATCTTTTCGTGCTAGGCAAAAAATTGTCAGCGCCATTCACCATAATGTGGTTTTTAATTTTAACCACATTATTGCGGAGGGCGCTGACATGCACGGTTCGGGCTCAGGCGCGTTGGTGTTGACTTGAGCGCCCCGTTTCCCGCTTCCCGCCAGTTCCTGCCGTCATTCCTAGTGTGTACAAAAATAATTTAAATAAGTACCTTCTGGTCATTCGTACAATTAAATGTAAGTATGCACGCGTATTGTAATGGATAGGGATAATATACTTATAAAAATAATATTCCGTGATTTTATTGCATTATTAACATTTTCAAAAAAGTACTATAATTTTTTGTTCGGTACTATAATGCTACGGCCCTGGTCACATAGCCCCCCACGGACGGGTTGGGAACACTGCTCTTATAGGAGCGCTCAGTCTATCTTTATAAGTCTATGCTAGAAGCTCCATGCCCCGTAGGCTTACGAGTAGTCTTATTGATATCAGAGATGAGTAGGGAGATCTCCAACGCTCGGCTTTTCGTGATACCAGCTAGGTTGGAGCGTCGACGTGACACCTAGGCGGCCACGCACCGAAGGTGGCCCATTTCCGACCTGACACCTAGGCGGCCATGCACCGAAGGTGGCCCACAATCGTGCATATATAGATATACTCGGTCGCTCGAGCAAGCGGTTGCCAATCGCATCCTTGTCCCCGCTCGCACAAATGTTTCCAGGAATGCAAGAATTGGGATTTTCTTGTTTCAATTATGAATGTCAGCGAATAAAAGTATCTCCAGATTTGATAAATTTTGGATTCAATTAGCGGACGCTGAACCAAAATAATTAACCATTCCCAGCCCGAATACTTTTTTTTTTTTTTTGTAATAAATATTATTTTTTTATTGATATGAAAATATGTGACGCCTGGTGTTCTCGAATATTTGTATACGCAGTCTATGGAAAAATATACGAAGCCAGCTCGATAACACTTATGCAAAATGTGCAATGGGCAAGTGGTTGGAGGAAATTTTTTTTTTCTCGAACTGAATCTTCCAGAGAACCATCAGCGAATTCCAAGCAAGCTCCATAAACATACCGAGCAAACGCGCGATCACGGACGTAGCGGTGGTGTGGCTGAGTGGATACCACATCAGGATGAATTTTCAATCACAGGTTTTTGCGCGAAGTTTTCCTATATTTAAGTTAATTACTGCTGCCTTTGCTATAATACTGCATTCAAGTCTTAAACAAAACACTAAAAAATAAGTTAACCACTTAATGTAAAACAAAATGTTAGATTGAGCTTAAAATTTAAGCCGGAGTTACATAAACTAAGATAATTAAAATTAAAACTAAGATAATACAAGTGCAACATTGTAAATATTGTACATTTATTGTTCATCCAAATAAATATGGTTTCCTCGTCAAAAAAAAAAAAAACATGAGGATGGAGTGATGCGGGACACGGGTTCGATCGCAGTTCACTCTTTTTTTTTTTTTTTTAAATCCAATCCCTGCTTTTTTTTGTATTTTCGGAGAGAAAAACAAATCAAAGAAAGAAAATTTCGAGAGCCGGTCGATTTTTTCCTTCTTTCCTTTTGCTTTTTTTTTACTGAACCCACCTTTTTTGTAGTGGGGGTAACCCGGAAGAGAACAAATAATTGAAACAATAAAATTCTGAGAGCGAATCGATTTGTTCCCCGTTTTTGGCGCCTCTTTTTTGATGCGGAAAAGTTTTGACAGTAATGGAAAATAGAGATTACTAAACACAAATGTATTGTCTTTTAATAACATCGGCCCACCAAAAAAAAAAAGTGGTCTGTACTTTTGACCGGACCTACCTATCTTTATGTATTTTGACGCGCTGAATTCGAATCTGAAGTCAGTTTTGCCCGTACACCCTCAAAATTTTGAGTAAATTGCAAAAAACTATAAAAATCGCCAAAAATTAGCATTTTTGGTAAGAAAAAAATTTATGGAACTATAGACCAAGTATGATTTTTATGCATTTTGGTCCGCTAAACCCAAATCTAAAGTTTATTCAACCATAAGCCTTTTAAAATTTAATTCGGCCGGTGTTATTAAAAAACAATACATTTGTTTTTAGTAATCTCTATTTTCCATTACTGTCAAAACTTTTCCTTATTAAAAAAAAAAACGCCCATTTTATATCAGTCTTGACGAGCATTTCTTAAGAAGTTTGAGAGATGCGAGATCGGAACGACAAAATTATTTCAGTAGCAACAATGTATGGACCCCTCTCCTTTTCTGATATTGGCAGCCAGTTAAGAGGCTTCACAGTGTTCAGTTTAGTGCCAGCAGCTCTCGAGGTAGCAAGATGGTAAGTGAATTACATAATTATTTTACATGTATGGAAAAACCGGCAGGTTTGACGATCGTCTATTTACTTTATAGATTAAGAAGAGAAAGAAAGGGAAGGACCTGTAGTCGTATTTTATACTTTATTTAATTTTCCTTGAATTGTCAGACGTTTTTATTTTTGATGGTATAGGAAGAAGATGTGTGGGGAATTCCATTCTAGTGCCCAAGAATATAGTACACATTTTCGATCATTTTTTCTTTTTTTTTTTTTTTTGGAAAACATTTTCCTCAATTTCGAAATTTCCTTAATTTTTTGGTATTCAAATCGATTCTTACCAATTTTGCGCACAGGTGGGATTTCTTTAATTATTTTTTCCCTAATCCTGAGGATATTTCCTATCTGAGACCACTGTCAATAGGCGAGATTCCGGATATCATAAAATTACCTTTTTTTCTGATTAAAAAGAAAATCACATAAGGCCACTAAGAACTCGAAATGAAAATCTGAAAAAATTGGAGATGTTTTTTTATATTCTAAGCCATTAACGTAAATAATCCGTTTAACGACCATCCTAATTACATATACATATACATTGTATATAGGGCATTCCGCGTCAAATTTGCAACCCATGTACCTCACCCTCTTCGATTTTCATAATTCTTTAGTATGATGTTACAACCACGGTTTCAATCGACTTGAAACAGTGTCGGAATTTTTCGCAGATTTCTTTAGCCACCACTGAAGTAGAAAAAAATTGTAAAACCAATTCCGAAAAAGCTTCTGTTAAAATTCTGAAGAAATTCACACTAATTTTATAATTGAGAATATTATTTGTAAGCACGACACGATAACGTGATCTAACATCTACTACGGTTCTCGCCTATTGACAGTGGTCTCAGATAGGAAATATCCTCAGGATTAGGGAAAAAATAATTAAAGAAATCCCACCTGTGCGCAAAATTGGTAAGAATCGATTTGAATACCAAAAAATTAAGGAAATTTCGAAATTGAGGAAAATGTTTTCCAAAAAAAAAAAAAAAAGAAAAAATGATCGAAAATGTGTACTATATTCTTGGGCACTAGAATGGAATTCCCCACACATCTTCTTCCTATACCATCAAAAATAAAAACGTCTGACAATTCAAGGAAAATTAAATAAAGTATAAAATACGACTACAGGTCCTTCCCTTTCTTTCTCTTCTTAATCTATAAAGTAAATAGACGATCGTCAAACCTGCCGGTTTTTCCATACATGTAAAATAATTATGTAATTCACTTACCATCTTGCTACCTCGAGAGCTGCTGGCACTAAACTGAACACTGTGAAGCCTCTTAACTGGCTGCCAATATCAGAAAAGGAGAGGGGTCCATACATTGTTGCTACTGAAATAATTTTGTCGTTCCGATCTCGCATCTCTCAAACTTCTTAAGAAATGCTCGTCAAGACTGATATAAAATGGGCGTTTTTTTTTTTTAATAAGGAAAAGTTTTGACAGTAATGGAAAATAGAGATTACTAAAAACAAATGGATTGTTTTTTAATAACACCGGCCGAATTAAATTTTAAAAGGCTTATGGTTGAATAAACTTCAGATTTGGGTTTAGCGGACCAAAATGCATAAAAATCATACTTGGTCTATAGTTCCATAAATTATTTACTTACCAAAAATGCTAATTTTTGGCGATTTTTATGGTTTTTTGCAATTTACTCAAAATTTTGAGGGCGTACGGGCAAAACTGACTTTAGATTCGGATTCAGCGCGTCAAAATACATAAAGATAGGTAGGTCCGGTCAAAAGTACAGACCACTTTTTTTTTTGTGGGCCGGTGTTATTGAAAAACAATACATTTGTGTTTAGTAATCTCTATTTTCCATTACTGTCAAAACTTTTCCGTATCAAAAAAGAGGCGCCAAAAACGGGGAACAAATCGATTCGCTCTCGGAATTTTATTGTTTCAATTATTTATTCTCTTCCGGGTTACCCCCACTACAAAAAAGGTGGGTTCAGTAAAAAAAAAAGCAAAAGGAAAGAAGGAAAAAATCGACCGGCTCTCGAAATTTTCTTTCTTTGATTTCTTTTTTCTCTCCGAAAATACAAAAAAAAAACCGGGATTGAATTTAAAAATAAAAAAAAAAAAAGAGTGAACTGCGATCGAACCCGTGTCCCGCATCACTCCATCCTCATGTTTTTTTTTTTTGAGGAGGAAACCATATTTATTTAGATGAACAATAAATGTTCAATATTTACAATATTGCACTTGTAATTATCTTAGTTTATGTAACTCCGGCTTAAATTTTAAGCTCAATCTAACATTTTGTTTTACATTAAGTGGTTAACTTATTTTTTAGTGTTTTGTTTAAGACTTGAATGCAGTATTATAGCAAAGGCAGCAGTAATTAACCTAAATACAGGAAAACTTCGCGCAAAAACCTGTGATTGAAAATTCATCCTCATGTGGTATCCACTCAGCCACACCACAGCTACGTCCGTGATCGCGCGTTTGCTCGGTATGTTTATGGAGCTTGCTTGGAATTTGCTGATGGTTCTCTGGAAGATTCAGTTCGAGAAAAAAAAATTTCCTTCAACCACTTGCCCATTGCACATTTTGCATAAGTGTTATCGAGCTGGCTTCGTATATTTTTCCATAGACTGCGTATACAAATATTCGAGAACACCAGGCGTCACATATTTTCATATCAATAAAAAAATAATATTTATTACAAAAAAAAAAAAAAAGTATTCGGGCTGGGAATGGTTAATTATTTTGGTTCAGCGTCCGCTAATTGAATCCAAAATTTATCAAATCTGGAGATACTTTTATTCGCTGACATTCATAATTGAAACAAGAAAATCCCAATTCTTGCATTCCTGGAAACATTTGTGCGAGCGGGGACAAGGATGCGATTGGCAACCGCTTGCTCGAGCGACCGAGTATATCTATATATGCACGATTGTGGGCCACCTTCGGTGCATGGCCGCCTAGGTGTCAGGTCGGAAATGGGCCACCTTCGGTGCGTGGCCGCCTAGGTGTCACGTCGACGCTCCAACCTAGCTGGTATCACGAAAAGCCGAGCGTTGGAGATCTCCCTACTCATCTCTGTTGATATCATTCTAACGGACTTTAGGATAGGAACACGTAATCTGCAGTTCTTCAGTTGGTTCTGATCATCTATTACCTTGAGGGGAAATATTCAAACTAAAATTTCTTCTAACTGAATTTCATAAACTTGTGAATCACTCTAGCAATCCACGTTTTTATCAAGTTTTAGCAGAATGGAAGTTGAGTTTAAAGAATTAGCCAGTGATCCTAATCTTGTAGCGAAAGTTAAAAACTTTCACAAATCAACAGATGATATAAATAACCATCTGAAACTTGCTACTAACCCCGAGTTCTACGAGAAGCTTTCAAATTCTGATAAATTGAAGTATAACTTGTTAATGTCATACAGTTTGAACACACTGTTTTGGATGTACTTGCGACTCGAAGGTTTGGCTTCACTTTTTCAATCAACTATCATGTGTATCTTCATGCTTAGTCATTAAAGAATATCTGTGAATATAGAAAGTGAATATATTTACCAGTTTTTCAAAATTATACGTTTCAACAATGAAAAATGCCTCGTGATTAATATTAATATTGATGATGCATATCCGCATTTCAATATTAGACCGTCATTGACTGTCTTACGAGCTTCGCATCAGAAGCATAAGATTCCAAAATGTAAACACACTTACAAGTTGTGCTCGAAGAGGAAGAACACTTTCTATATTCACACATACTATCACAGCACAAGAAAACAAATTTGAACTTACTGGTGATGAGAGGAATTAACGACATCAGAGTCAGGGCGGCTAGGTGGTCTAGTGGAGTAAGGCTCCGGTAAAGCATCGCTAGATACCAGGTTCGATTCCTGGCTCCGTCGTTAATTTTTCGAATTTACCAGTTTTTCAAAATTATACGTTTTAACATTAAAGAATATCACAATTTTCAGGTGAGGATCCAATGAAGCATGAAATCAAGTCTGAAAACGAGAGATTGAAACAATATATGGCCCGGGCAAAACAAATCAAAGACAGGAACACCATAATGCCTAGAGTAAACAGAGAAGTGGCCCAAAGATTTGTTAGAAGTGGCCTTTGGGAATGTAGAAGTGATAAGGATAAAAGTAAAGGGATGAAGGGCCCAAGAAAAAATACCACCTAAAAACTGAATTTGTCAATTTTCAAAGTACAATGTGAGCTGCGTTAACATTGATCAAATAACTTTGTAAAAATTTGACTATTTTTCAACATTATAATCAAATGCACGTAAGAAAAACTCATGTAGATCCAAATCAACACCAGTATGATGAATTTGTATCCTTTGGTTATGTTCTTCTAAGCAAAAGACGATAAATATTATCAATAATGTTTTTCTAATTAACGTGTATTCCAGAAGAAACTATCGGCTCTGAAAATTTTGCCTCAATTTACATTCTGTCGATTATAAAAAAACTTGTCTAAATGACTTAAAATGTCTAAATAAAAAGAAAAAGATCGAGGAGATATTTATTATTAATCATCAGACATACAGAGGCACGGACAAAAAAAACTGAAAAAATACAGTCTATGATATATAAAACAAATTTTAATTGAAATGAAATTATTATACCATTATTTTGCTCGTGAAACTTAGTTTAAAAATATTTAAAAGTATATCTGTTTAAGTTATACTATTGAAAGTTACATAGTAATACATTCATCCTCCAAGCTATTAAAACTAGTGACTATACAATATTATTATTAATAATAAGAATAATTTAAATAGTAAGCTTAAATAAACGCAACACTATTTACAAGTATAAGTGTGTACTAGGTTTAACTTATTACAAATGATGATTAATAATACTACCGTTGTTTCGTTTACACACATATATTTTGCATTTGAAGTCTCTAAAGCATATTATTTTCACAACTAATCGTTCAAGTGATCAAGAAAATATTTATAAACTATAGGTGAATGTTAACGTTATGTTAATAAGAAACGATAATTAATCCTATTTTTGAGTACTGTAATTCGAATTTCGCATGTTTGAAATTCAATTCGATAATCAATGCTAATTGTGATAGCTTGTCACTTACGTCGTCATTATGATATATTTACATTCAATTCGACGCATTGAAATTTCAAAACACACGGATCAATTTGGTTTACAGCACATTTTTAATAAACTTACCGTATCAACTTAATTAAATATAAACTATTGCTACATTCGTTATATTGAATGCATACACGATTGCAGTATTTTATAATAAATTACTTTTGTCATCCTTAGAATCACGCATTTTTCAATAATTACTACTTATTAAACATTTGAAACATCGACAATTAGGCACGTCTTCTTCTTTGACGTTAGGATGCAACAAAATTATGCTAAAACTTAATATAGATCAACATCTCAACGCCTGAGGTTATTTTCAAAGCTACACAACTGAACAAACTATTGCAATCATATCGTATACACTAGTTGCATTCAATTTAAAAATAATAGACCAAGTTCTTGTGGCATATACATAAACGTAATTTCTAGGTAAGTAAATTAAACGGTGGTTATCGGTGTACAAATATACACAATTTAAACACACTAGGGGCGTGCTTGAAAGACACGCAACTACTAATGTAACCATGAGCAAAATAATAAGCATTTGCTTTTTATGACAGAGTCTAATGTGATCCCAATCTCTGTTGTTATAATGAAATGTCAAAGAAAAAAAAAGTAAATATTAATAGTTCATTCTTGTATTGATATTCGAATCATCACTGAAACTGTCTGATTCATCAATCTATATGATTAATACAGATAATATAGATATATTATTACCAGCTGTATACATATACACGATAAAATTAAATATAATCATCACCTATAGCAAACCATGTTACATAATTATGTAAATGTGTATTATTCTTATTTTAGGTATATCTATGTAATAAATCTTTTTCCTCCGTTTCGTACACTTCTCAATATACCTGTATATTAATTTTTGCTTCCAACCTAATCTCGTAGAATCTGTTCACTTTTTTTTCTCCCTTCGAATAGTAAAGAAGAAAGTAGATAGTGATATTTTCTGTATAATGATTTTATTTTTCATGTTAATGTCTGTTCACCTTCAATTGCAATTCGTATTCTGAACACTTTCAACCTTGATGATTACGACTGTGATCCGGTACCCCAATAAGAAACTCGTTCCGATTTGATGCTCTGCAACGTTTATACAGAAAGTAGATACTAATAAGTGGTTTCGAAACACTTGTAAATCAGTACACTATTTCTTTGTATGAAGGTTTCTTAACAATCAATTGTAAAAAAGTGGTGGCAAAAGTTGGGAAATACTAAACTGGTTCAATATTTGGATTACAATTCTCTGTATATTTCGGGTATTTAGGGTTTTCAAGTATACGCAATTGATTATTCTTCTGTATTTCTAATTGGCTCTAGTTCTGCTTTAAAACTCATTCACACCTTAAAGTTTTTCTACAGGTACAAATGACAAGAATAGATGAAAATATATTCACCAATGGTATAAATTAATTATTACCTTTAATTGCAAATTAATCGGTGGGCTTCACTGATGAAGAATTACAATACTAATTAATTATCTAGGTATATTCCAGTCCGTTATTTTAAAACGATACCTCGATGTATGTACACTTCAATAATAGCTTTAATGCTATTCAGCACAATTTATTTCGTACAATATTCTATTTCCGAGGGATCCATTCAATTAACATCAAGTTATTCAAATGAAAATACTAATAATAATCTATACGACATTTAAAAGAACGTTTTATGCTAATAGACTCATCGAGCCATCACCTTTCCCAGGAATCACTGCAATCAATAATTCATATTGCAAAGAAAATCAAGCCAAACATCGATTACTATTTCACTTAGACTGCCGCAATACCAATATTCTATTTCACGCAAAATTCAGCTACCGATAAATAGGCATTTAGAAGAATAAATAATTAAAATGATTTCTCTCTGAATGTATTACAGCGGATAAGGAATGCCGGTAACGGTTATTATCCGTTACAGATCTGTTAAATTTTCGAATGCTAATCATAGACCACTTTAAGGAGGTATCAAATTCCATGCATCAGCGTACGTTACAAGGTGTTGTAAAAACATCTAATCTAACAAACAGGCATGGACGGTTGTGTAGTATATGAAAAAAGAAAAAAAACGTAGCGTACAAATATTGTGTAATCAGAAAATTCTACTTAAATATCACTGAATAATTGTGATCACTTTCATTTAAATAACTTCGAAGTTATTATAAAAATATTTAGAAATTAATCCGAGGTTCTAACCAGGTTATTTTTCTTTTCTTTCATTAGTTTGTTTCTTTTACTTTTCTTTTACGATAGGTCAAAATTAATTGAAGGTTATTCGTGTTTCTTGACCGGTTTGATTTTCCTCTGCGTTTTTGATTCGCCCTCGGTGCCGTAGAGATGATACCGATACTTCATATCGGTTGCGAATGACTTTGCCAAATAAAAGAAACAGAGAACAAACAGAGAAAATAAAATCACAAAAATTAGTACACCAAAGAAATAATATTAAATCAATTAAAAAAACTAGATGCATCATGAGAACAACAATATTGTGGTAATTCAGTGCAGGAAACAAAATCAGATGTGGATAAAGCGAGAATTAAAGCGAATAAAAATATTGTGCACAAAGATACAGCACGTTTCGATTCTACAAGTGATCTGCAAGGTTTTTTAAATTCTTTAAAATTATGCTATCAACTAACGTGTAGAAAAATACCAGCTGCATCGTCAATCGTCCTACATAAGTTGATACGTTAAAAAAAAGCTCTTCTTTCAAATAAATGCAAGTATTCTTTTTTTCTGCAAAATCTATCAACCTATTCATCTCTCTCTCAAACAACTCTACCTAGAATGACGTCATGTCTTTATCGCCTTGCTGCAAAAGGAGCTAAAAGGAGAAAAACGATCCAGGCAATCTATCAGTACGTTTCTAACTATCAATCAAACGTCAATAATATACTAACCAATCTCGATTTTACTCGCTTCGGCAGCTCTTCCTGCAGACTGTAGATGTCTGTACGTTTCAGAAGCAATTGAGAACCATCCTCGAAGACCACCTGAAGGAAACGTAGTTAGTCAGTGACTGTTCTTTTCAATTGAATAATTGACGAAAATGGATGGCAGTTCGTTGTACAGGGTGGCCACAAATTTTTGGGAAAAAAGTTCCATGACTTTCCCCGGTTTTTTAGGACCTAAAACCTAATTTTCCCTGATATTTTCCCAGTTCTAATAAGTTACTAAAGCCTCAATCTTTCAGTTTATTAACTCTATATTCGGTTCAAATTCAATTCGAATTGAAGAAAAATATAATGTACAAAAGAGTTAGTTCAAGCCAATTTGTTTTTTGACGAACAAAAGTGAACTTAGTACCTCAAAGAATAATTTCTAATTCCCATGATAGCAAACTTATAATTTCATTTTTTTCCATGACCAAATAAAAAATTTCCTAACAATTCGAGGTTTTCCAGATGTTCTAAGCGTGTGGCCACCCTTTTCTATTTTGTATATATATTCACGCGAAAATATCTCACCGTGAACATGATCCGATGGTTCGTGCCTTCAAAAGTACCATTGTACGGCTGGCCGTCTGGCCTCTTGACCATGATTGAGCTTCCGATCGTAGGATGATTTCCCGATTCAAGTTTCTAGAAAAAGAGGGATAAAAATTTTTAGATTTACCAATTGGCGGTTGAAGCATTTCATTCTTGACACTCTTATCAATTACTCAGCGATGATAAACTCACAATGATATCCGAAGGATATAAATCGTCGCGAAAACTGTTATCGTCGAAAGTGACCATGTAAAAGAGCGTGTCGTTTATGGAGTCAATTTTCGCTCTGTAGTATCGGGAATTGCGATGCTTTGCCCATACTGCCTCTCCCTGTCTCACCATTGGAATTTTCTCCTTTTCATTATTGTGCCTGTGGCAGGATATCTGAACGAAAATGAAGGTATATGAGAAATATTTCAAAGGGGTGACATTCACAAAACTTCGAGGCGAAACTTCGTGTCACATATTCATATAAACATAGGTTTTGGAAAATGTAAATCTGTCCTCATCAATGCAAGAATTGAAAACAAACAGAAAAAAATTGAAAACAAACAGAAAAAAATTGAAAACAAACAGAAAAAAATTACAAACCTGTAACTTGTAGGAGTCAAATATTGGTACAGCAAATGTCGCACCAGCTATGAGGCCACAGGACGGATGGAAGTAGGCCTCACAATGATCGCAGCTGAGGCAAGCACCGTCTCGTTGACCGCAACAGCCGCACTGTTGTTTCAACAATTCGATTTTAATTGTTAGGACGTTGATAGGATCCTTATTGATTGGATCTTTGAAGGTAACACCCGGCAGTAAAAGGGCACACAGAATGTGAGCCCATCTACCGTCGCTAGTTCGCTTTACAGCACCACCTCGCATAGGACACAAGCAGCACATCTAAAAAATAGTAATCATTACACTGTTGAATAATGTGTCCAAACTCACTTCTCGCACTCTATATCAAGGTATGTTAAAAATTTTACATGAAAGTGAATGTTAAAAATATCTCATAATACTTACAACATGTACCATACCAGCTCTGCATTTGTCACAAGCCCAATTCTGTAAGTCTGTGGGTAAGACGTTGATTCCATAGCAGGAAGCATGAACGGTAACGTGACACTTTCTGCAGCTTAATAATTTGTTTTTTTCTGGTTCCGTACCTTGTTCCTTTGAATTGGCAGCAAAAGTATTCGAGGATACCTGTTTAAATTATGACGAAAAATTTTATCTCCTGACTATTGACGATTCAGCTCAAGTAGACAAAGGATTTAGGTCAAATATATTAAATTTATTGAATTTCAACTATTGATTAAACGTACCCAAATTGGTGAAGTGTCTGGTAAATTGATCGTCGTGCAATATTTCCAATCAGATGTCATTGCTCTGCCGCCTCCCGTGGCCGCTGTGGCGAATGCTGAACAAATCGCACAGTGGGAAACCTGAGTGCTCCAGTAGTCATTGAAGGCCTGGAGTAGATTGTCATCAGGAACGCTTGGATATAGCATTTCCATCATATGTCCTGGTATTACAGGCTGTGAATTTGGTGTTGGATAGCTGATGGAGTTATTCGATACATTTGACAAATGATTGTCCTCTTCTACGTTTGCTGGCAGAGGCTTAGTGATACCTTGAGTTTTCGAAGGAGAA
This sequence comes from Neodiprion virginianus, assembly GCF_021901495.1. Taxonomy (NCBI): domain Eukaryota; kingdom Metazoa; phylum Arthropoda; class Insecta; order Hymenoptera; family Diprionidae; genus Neodiprion; species Neodiprion virginianus. The sequence continues at coordinate 14,629,700 of NC_060880.1, forward strand.
ATGGTCTTCTTTTCAACGTTACCAGTTGCCTTTGCTTTCTCTTTGTAATTTCTTTTAGCCGGTGAATGAGATTTCGTTGTTTTCAGTGGGCATTTGCTGACTGGCGTTCTGTTCTCCCCGGTAGAAGTCATTATTGTTAGACGTGGATTACTGCATGATGACTGCAGCTTTGATTCTTTTAATTCGCAGATTTTCAAATCCGAGTCAAGGTTTTCCAACACACTTTGCATGCACTGCTCATTCGTCAGAGGCTCCAAATCTTCCTGTGCTAGAATTATGCTATGCTGATTTCTAGTCATAGAATTATACGACTGTAACATATTTCTGATACTAGTTTCGCTAGAATCATCGTTATAAGATGGCTTGTATTGAATAGCCTGATTGGAAAGGTAATTTTGGCTTGAATCCAACGGACTTGTAATCAGCTCAAGCAAAACTGAGTTCTCATTGCTTGATTTATTTTCGTTATTTTTGAAGAAGGTCGACGACAAACTGCCAGTTTTAAAAGAATTACCAGAGCATGTTGGCGATGTCAGCGTAGCTCTACTACATTTTATTGCTGACGGAGAGGAGCAGCTGGACATTGTGCGAGGTGAATTACTCGTGATTACTTTGGTAATTGTTGTTTCGGAACAAGACAGAATAGGTGGCTTCAAACTTGCGCAATTGATAGCGGTCTGAATAGTACTTTGGTTCTGCAGTTTTGGTGGCTTTCGCTTAAAATCGGTTCCATAAAGTATTCTAGTCTCCTGCTTATCAGGCACAAACATTTTCGCACCATTTGACATTTGAATAATTTTTGTGCCCTGCTGTACAGGCCTAACAAGCTTTGAACCTTGTAATTGAATACTCCTTGATGTGCCACCTTGCATAAATCTCTCTACCTCTGGCGTGTTGTACATGGTCATTATGTTATTAGGAGACTTTTTGATTTCCATGCCAGTGCCTTGCGCCCTTTCTTTCAATGACGAGTCCTGATTTTCAAGAACGGTCACATTCATGTCCTTCAACTCTCTCTTCACCAAAGTCATGGAGCACAGAGGCTGCGCCATACTTCTAAACGTTAAATTTTGCGGTTTACTCAAATTCGTCTGTGGACTCAACTCTGGAGGGGTATCTCTCGGCTCAGGACTCCCGACACTGATGTACGTAATCGGAGAGTTGGAATTCTTTTGAACAGCCTCCCAGGAATTTTGTTGCAGAACCAAAAGCCCATCGGCTGCATTTGAGATGTCTTTTTCCTCTTCGGATTTCGCCAAGTTCACCGTTTTTATGGATGTTGGATTCCTTTTTGTGGCTGATGATTTCAATATAGCTGGAGTCAGTTTTGCAGCTTTCAATATATTTTTACGAGCAGTATTTCGGCCAGGCTTTACTTGAGATGAAACCTTCGATCCTGAAGTGTTATCGGTCAAGTTAGCTGAATTTATTGAAAACTCTTGCGAACCACTGACCGAATTTGGACACGAGCTGGTGAATGCGTTGCTCGTATTTTCTAGAGAATCAATATGTATCGATTCTGCAAAATTACCCTTGTTCTCTGCAAGTTTTGAAATACCTTCATTGTATCTCTCTATAGCCTTATCCAAATCTTTTTCCATCATGTGATTAGAACCCTGTACTTGTCCGCCATTTGTGATATTAACTACAGTCTTATTCCTCATGGTGGTCATGCTGAATTCATTTCCAACTGAAATAATATTTCCGGGTAAGGAGTTGACCTTACTCTGACCGATGGACATGTCTTTTGTGTTGGATGCCTTTAGACTTGGCATCGAAGTGAGTTTCCGTTGTACACTTATGTCAGAAATATCCAGGGGTTCCATGGCCGTGAGCAATGGAATATTTGCTCTATGTTTACCCTTGGTGCCGTGTTTCTGCTTGACCTTTTTAGACTCACTGTGTTTGACGTATTTCCTTTTCTGCTTAGCTGGTTTTACTGAAATCTCAGAATCGTTAGGGTTGTCATTAGCTTTATCGCCTACAGACTCGTTTTCGTTTTCTTTAACAACACTCTCTATTGTGACATCGATGCTACTGTCGTCGCTTTTTTTGGATTGACTCAAAATTTCGGGATTCTTGCCCTTGATATTGGTCAGCACAAGACACGGAACGGAAGCTTCAATAATGTTCATTATATCGCTATGTTTCATATCAGATTCCGAGTTGCTAGCAGCATATGAAGTGGGATTTAATTTACTTGTATTCTTCTTCGTCTTTGACTTTCGTTTTATGGGATTGTCCGATTTATTCAGTTGTTTCTTCTTGCGTTTTCGATTTTTTTTACGATTGTAACCGTACCCTTCATCGTAGACTGTTGCTTCGTTCACGTCTGTCGTATAAAGATTTAGAGAATCAATTTCATTGTAAATTAACGACTGAATAAATTGAACGATTATGGTAAACAGACTCAATTGTTCACTTACCCATCTCACCGGCTTTCAACCATATATCTTCGAGGACTTGCAGTTGCTGTTCGTCAGGCGCAGCCTCTTCAGGTTCCTCCAATTCCATATCCTGCAGTACTCTCTTGACGTCTGGAGGTATGTCAGGACGATTGGCTAAGTCTGCCATATTAACATGAGGGTTTGTCCCAGCTATATTTTTCTTGCGGTGAATGGGATGTCTTTTGTTCTTAGGAGCATCCAAGTAGCTCTGGGGTAACTGCCCATTGCTGTTATTACCGCAGAGTAAATCCATCTGGGATGGAAGCGGAGCTGCTGTCTGTCGTGGATCTTCCGGATGTGACCCAATATCTTCGCCGCGTAACCACAGCTCATACCTAGAATGATGGGCCGAATTAATTAATAATTGTAATGTGAAATATTGTACACATTTCTCCGACTACTTTATCAAGTTTCAACCTATAATATATTCCCTGCCAAGATATCCCTCGTATCATATACTTTTTGAAAATCCATTAACTTTATTTTCATTAGTTTTTGACAAATCTCCACCAATGACAAATAAATAAGGATGAGAAAGTATTAAGCTGGTCCATCCATCACCTTTCTGGTTGAAATCGTTTAACAAACGTGTCCATTGATATCTTGACCATATCCTTGCTGCAGGAGCATTGCGTAGCTCTTTTTCCATACTCGACCCACCTAGGTGTGGCAAAATTAGTTGACTCAGCGCAGTTAAAACCGTGATTGAAGCCTGCGTGATAGCCATAGGGAAATGTGATCATGATCTCTCCTTCTTCTTGCGTTATCTAAAAAGAGAAACAGTCGGTCATTAGAATCAGTTTCATTAATACACATCAATTGTAAATTAATATCCTATCGTACCTTGTCCCAAGGAATCGAGTACTGCTTTAATATCTGTGGTGAAATGAGGGACATTTTGTGCCTAAGGAAGGCCTGGCAGCTCTGGTAGCTGGATGGAAAAAAACCATTGGCCAATCGCTCTAGTCTGCGTCCGTGTTCAGGCGGAATAGCGTACCAAGTTTTGGGTGCACCAAAGTGCAAATAATTAATAGAATATAGATCCATATCTTCTGTATGCCATGCGAAAGTTGTTTTCCACATGCCAAAATAGAGATAGGCTGTATTGACGCCGTCAATGGATATTCCATAATCTTTGTTAACATAGTCAAGAATCGTGCCAAGGTGGTTGATGTTCCATTCTTTGACCTCCGGGTCAGTGAGCGACCCTGAGACGTCAGCGCCATAGATCGGAGCGACGTAAGTTATATTTTTCCAGTACTTCCTCTCAAGATCTTCGTAGTCAAAGTGTTTCGGAGTGTTGTACCTTTCCGAGTTTGCAAGCTTGCTGTACTCCTTTACAGTCATTGATTTCTTTTGTATATTTATCTGCTGGTAGAGACCCTGCTTGCCATCAACTACCTGGCAAATAGGAGCTGGTATCGTTATGTCGAGGTCTTCCAGTTTGTAGCCTGACTTTCTCGGGATCCATTCAGGTGGAGGTATAACTTTAGCTATCCCTGCTTTGTGCGCCCCTTTGCTCTCCATGTGCACAATGTACTTGCTGAAGTCTTTGAACTCCTCGTAAGTCGGCCTGAATACCATGATTCGGGGTGCCCCCCCAGAATTATTATCGACAGCCATACTTGACGGTAGCGTGGCACTTCTGGCTCACTTTTTGTCCGTCTTTATTCTCCTAGTTATTTTTTATTTTTCAACAGATTTTCGTGAAACCTCTGCAAAACGAAAACAAGCATTATCGAATAATTTGAGCAATTTTTGATATTCCAAATAATGTTTAAGACAAAATAGGGAGGAGGTGAATATCTTTCTGTTCGGTACAACTGAAATATCTGGAAGTTCTTTTTTCGATAACTTATCTGTAAACTACGATAAACGAACGCACGTGTCTGACTGGAAAGTAAACGTATACAAAATTTTAAATCTGAGATATTTAGCCTTGCAGACCGTTACGTTCTGTGTACATACGTATTGGTAGAGTTTTAAAGATATCTAGTGAGTTTGACATTTCGTGCAAATTATTTACTGATTTTAGCAGATCCGAGGGATTGTATAATCGACAGAAAATGATCTAGGCATAATAACAATAGAACGAAAATATAAACAATAAGATGAAGATCGGAAAGACGGGCCGAACATCCTCCTCCTAGATAAGTGACCAATGTTTTCAGAACAGGACCGAACCGCTTTCACACATCATGTAAACAAAATGGGCGCCCTTATTGACAGTATCGGCTATTTAGATGCAATTCAGAGATTCATACCGTGATACATTGACACCAAGATATAGCAGCGAGTTTCAATTGATTGTTCCAAGTTTTTCACACGAAAATCATTTGCCCATTGTTGAGTTTTGACAAAGAAGTCTAACAGCGAATCCTAGCCCTGTTTCTGGGCCTATGCCAAATCGAGGGTACTGTGTATTTTACGGAAATTTCAAATAGGAAGTAGATAAGTTATTCAGTTCTCATACTCACTACGTTTGCAAATTAAATGCGATCACATTTTTCACTAAACTGCACACCACTCAGTCTAAACATTAATATTTTTCACCAATCTCGACGACGCTAGCCCAATACCTCGGATAAATGACAAACCACCATTACAAACTTCCCCTGGTGGAGATCGACCGCTGACTACTGCTAATGGACGAAGCGCAAAGTGGTATAGTCGGCATGGTGGCTGTCCCGAAAGACGGCAGCCGCCGGGGGGCGGGGAGGTCAGAACGGCAGCCATATTGATAGGAGTCATTTGCGCGTCAGTTTCAAACTAGTTGATTATTGAACAACCCAAGCAACACCAAGACATCCGGTACATGTCAGTGAGGTATCTCGAAATAGTGAAGGATGACAGTTCGTATGGCAAAGAAGTTTTTTTTAGGTTGTCAGATTCGTTGCCTAATGTCTGGCCTAACGACACCATTTAATGTTGAAAATGATGTCTGTTTGGTATACATTCTGATAGAATGAAAAATATATCGCTATAAAAGTAGCATAATCCAAGGTTGACGAAATTACAAGTTATCGAAACGATCACTATAAGTGATCATATATGGTATCCAATACCCTGCTTAAAAAATCCGACACAGACTGTCGGATCTCTGTCGGATTTTTTAAGCACGGTAGTTAGCATTAAGAGGGCTAGGATCGGATTGGGGATTTGAGAAATTATTTATGTAGAATCGATGCACTAAATTAATATTATCATAAATTGTTAGTGAGTTGTAATAAAATTCAACGTGATGATGTTGAAATTTTTATATGTTTACACAGTTTCTTCAATATAAATAGACTTATTTTAATCTACATATTCTTTTACCGTTGGGACTTTCATGGAAGGTAAATTGCAAGTCAGGTAAAGCCATACAGAAAAGGCAAAGGTCTGGCAAGATAATGCCGCGCTGAAGGAAGGACCCTAAACAATAAAGAAATATCGAATAACGACTATATAAACGAAGAGTCGTATGAGACTGCCAGCGCGGATTTTTACAACTTAATTATCCACGGCCTTTACCCATTTACAAGACTCAGTTGGCGGCCGGATGTGCACGGTGGCCTACCTGGACTGTAAGATTGCAAAGTGCGGAAGGGTCGCGTATTGTTTAGTTTTAAGCATACCTGGATGCTTCCACTTCCCTCGTACGTACAAAATTGCCACTCGTATAACCAACACTTACGGTACAAGTTCTTGTCCAATCCTAAATTCGCACTGGTTACAATAATCGACCAATACGAAAACAGTGCTTCGAATAGTTTATCTGCAGTAAATATACCTAGAAAAGCAAAGGGCTTTGTTTTCAATTGTTCTAACGTAACATCTTTGTGGCATAGGTTTTAATACTACCAAACTACTAGTGCTTCATTGGTGCAAGTCAGTTAACGAAAACTTGCGTGGAAGAGACGTCAAATTCTTCGTATCGATGCACAAACTCACGATCGGACTAGCGTTGTTGTAGACGAAATTAGAAAAAACGGACACAATAATAAATAGTGAAGTTTTTCAAAAATCAATTCAACAAATAATCCCCGGTTAAATACCCTCACTCCACGAAAGTCTCATGTGGGACAAAACAGAAATATTATCATCATTATTTCGGTGCCGATAGGATTCTGTTATAACTTATTCATATTTAAAATAATGGTCACATTAATTTAGTGCATCGATTTACATAAACAATTCCATGATGAAAAAATACAACCACAATATTACACGTATTTTTACACTATTACATGTATTATAAACTTTAAATTAAAAAACGTCACAGCCTCGGCGCGATGCAAGTGCGATTATCCTATTTTTTTATCTTTATTTTAATTGAGCATAAAATGCCCTGCTAATGAAATATATTATTAAACAAGTAACGAAATCACAGACTAGGTTCTGAAGTATTTGGTTAGCTTCAGTCAAACCCTTATATTTATGTACGAAGTACTTGGCCAATTTTCTACTCAACATACGAATTAAAGTAAAAACTGAACTCAAAAAATGTCCTTGTGCAACGTACTACGAGACGTATTTCGCATACTTGGCAGCAAATGAGATGTAGATTTTTGAGTACTTACGTCTTGTAGAATAATGAAAAGAAAATCTTACTACCATAGTTATTTAATGACATATAAAGGAATATCAAGATTTCTTAAAAATAGGCCAAACTTAATGTTTTCGCTTTTCGTTAATTCTAAAGAAAAACACTCGTCTCAAGGTTTCAAGTGACGTATTACACTTATAATTAGATCTTTCTTATTAAGGGGGGTAAGGGTTTCAGCGTAAAAAAAAAACTTTTTTTGTGAATTTTTTTTAAAAGTATGGATTGAGCAAATTTAGTCAAACCTTTTGTACATTATTAAGTATACTTTTAACAATATTCTGTAATTTATTCATGCGGAAATGTTGAAAAACAAGCCGGTGACAGAGCTTGCCCCAGAACGTCTCAGAAAAAAAACAATTTGCGGTGTTCACTATATCTCAGTCGGAAATTATCTGATATCAAAAACCATTAAAATGTAGTCAAAGTATCATCAAACCCTGCCCCTAACGTTCTTTGATTATTTTTTTGTCATTTAAAAATTTTTGGTAGCCATCTAAAATGTAAACTGCTATTTTCCACGCAAAATTCCGCCATTTTGTGGGTGGGAAACCCCCTTAATGTAAAAAAAAGAATTTTAACTAAATGTTGGGGGGAGGTATTTTATATGTAGAAAATGTGTACCAAGTTTGAAATGAATCGGTCAAGTAGTTTTTAAATGGCAGTGAACACGGACTTTGAAAAAGTAGTTTTGAGAAAAAATCACAAGCGCACGATCGAACGTACAACGACAAACTGACGCTCGTCTCTCGTTTTAAAATATTGTACAGTGTATAGTATACATACAAATATAAAATATGTCTTTATGGCTTTACTTAACTGTCTTTACTAAATAAAGTATTCTCGAAACAGGATATTGGACCAGAACGATAGAAGTGAATAAGCTGTATACCTGCTCTGAGAGCTATAATGTTAAAAGGTAGGAAACTAACTAGACAATAACTTCAAGAGTTTTGCTCAGATCGACTTAAAATTTTGGGAATATATTCTTGAAATGTTTAACAATAAGATAAGACAAAAAAATCGATTTTTCGAAAGTGCAATCCCTTACCCCCCCCCCCCCCCCCCCTTAAGTAAATAAGAAAAAATTTCAACCTGGGTGGATAAAAAAAAGAATAAAATAGAAGAAAGATTCTACCGCAACCAGCAATATACCTATACATCGAGTATTAGCCTTAATTTTTGATGATCATCGGTAAGATTAAATTTCGATTCGCAGATTGTTGTTGTTGGGTTGTACCTGCCCTGCTTGTGGTTACAACAATTACTTGCAGCTCGTTCAGCAGTTTTCATTCGGTCACCGGACGACGTAACCACTCAGCATAATGTTCTCCTCTATACGTTACGAATCGAAATACTGTGTTCACCGCGTAATATATCTATTAAAAAGACATGGCCATGATTAATTTTTTTTGCAAAATAATCGTTGTAGTGAAGAATATTTTTATATTTGCCTGTGATGATTTGGGCGACCTTTGTCGTTGAAACACGTAAAATATTATCCTCTCCTGTAAATATTAAACAGCATTTAAGTGGAGAACATGAGCTATAACATTATACTTCACATGGTAATACTTCATGCTTTGATTACGTGTATGACTACTCCGCGTATACCTGGTAGCCAATTGGTCTGCCATAACGGTGGCCATAGCTTTACTGATAGCTTTTTGCAAATTTAGGCCATCCTTTTCACAGATTTTTTGTGCCTGAAATGAGTGGACATATGAATATATAAATATTATAGATTGATCAAATGGAATATAAAATGTTAATACCTACAAATTGTCTGCGTTTCGGTTCGTCGTCCGCAAATGAATAATCGAAAGCAAGAAGATCAGGTAACGCATCGAATGGATGTTCCAGGAAATTAATAATGGCTCGATTTGGTCTGTTATTGTTTAATCCACCCTTCCGAAGAAATAACGGAATTTCGGTAATCGTTCGTTCCATGTTTCCGGTGGATTGTATGAGATTGTTTATTATAGTTTTAAGCTCTTGATTTACTGCCAAAATGACGTCATTGTGCAGGAAACGAAAAATGGCAAGCATGTTATCATAAGTGAAGTACATACGGCAAATAGTAGGGGAGTGAATATATACTTCAACATTCTCGACTACACCTTCACCTTCTCCACCCTGGTTATCATCTTCAATGTAGTCATCTTCCTGTACATACTCCTCTGCCTCCAGATGCTCCTCTTTCTGGGTTGGTTCCGTGTTATTTTGCAAATCAGGCGGTTGGTTGTCAATCATGTTAACTATTTGTAATTGTTGCAAGTCCACTAGCTGATTGTTATATACTTTTATTATTTTGAATTGATGTAATTTATTCGATTGTGGTGGAAAAACGAACAAATAAATGCAGCTTGACCCTGATAAAGCCGTTGGAGTTGCTCACCTGCATTTTGGTATGTTGATACGCGAGCAACGTTGTTTACTGGAGGGGGTTGGACATTATCTGTGAAACAAATATTGAAATTACTTACGTAGAATATTTTGGTTACTTTTCCGAATGGGTGGCAGTATTATAGGTGGCATGGTTGATGTGAAAAAGTCGCAACGAGTAGAACAAAAATTTTAACCTGCCGTGTGCAATTAGTAATAGTATAATGCCGATGTCAAGTGTAGTCAATAACAAGAGACGGCAAGAATAAAAAATTGACAAAAACATGACAAGAAGGGTAAATTCCAGTCTTAAAAGATACTGATAAGAAACCTATGTTTCGGTATGGATCAGCGGAAAAGATAACTCTAAAATTTAAAAAATACTTAACCCTTCGAGGGTAACGTCATTTTGACTACCCTCAAGGGGGGAAACCAGTTTAGACCGATTGAAAAATCGTCTTTTTTTTATTGCATGAATCGTTAGTATAACTATTCAAGAATATCTGGTCAAAATTTCAAAGCAAAATTCCCATTAGTTCGAATGCAATGAGCACTTAAGTGACCGCCCGTCGGTTCTGTGAAGAAGCGCACGGTAATTATAACGGAGCGGTCGCCCAGGCCCTTCTTTTCCAGCTACCTGCCTCAATACCGCTGTGCTATTGAATAATAGAATGACGCATATGAGCAAGAAGAGGGATTGCTATATGGTGCTGGAATAGCTGATTAACCGGTGAGCATTTTTTATAATTAATTACTGCCTTGAATTTCTTGTTTTCGCTACATTTTATTTCGAACGCGTTTTTCTCGAAACAACTTTTCACAAGTCGAAAAAAAGTCGTTTCGAGAAAAACGCGTTTGAAATAAAATGTAGCGAAAACGAGAAATTCAAGGCAGTAATTAATTATAAAAAATGCCCACCGGTTAATCAACTATTCCAGCACCATATAGCAATCCCTCTTCTTGCTCATATGCGTCATTTTTAGCTTGCAACTCCGCTTGACGAGCTATACGACCTTCCTTCGTCTCCAATGAGCTGCGCCTATTCTGTCTCGTCACGCGCTTTCTGTTCATGCTCTCGGCATAATTGAAGCTCCGTGAGCCAACGACGATATTTAATTCATTCATCAGCATTAGAAGGGCTGAATTTCCTTCATTGAATAATGCAGTAGCCAAAAATGCTGCAACCTCGACTATTTTTAAACCAGCATGTAGATGCTTTGGAGCCAGTCGCCAAACGGTTGAATTGAAACTTTCGTTCGCATTCTGCGTATGACCGCCTAAGCATCTCGTCAGCAGATCGTCTCTCGATAAATCTTCGTATATGGGAAGAATTTCTTTTTCAACATCGGGGTGTAATGGGGCAGGGTGCGGTTCAGGCTCTGTTCCAAGTGCTTTAGCTTGCTGCCACTTGCACCAGCTATCTTCTCCCTCTGGACAGTTGTCGTGTTGTGGATTGTTGTCTGTGGATATCATGTGCTGAAAAGTTGCCATTATAGCGTTCTTCATGTCTTCGACGCTGTTTATATTTCTTCGAATCGCTAAGCCGTAGTACGTGCTGAGCTTTTTCACCAACGTCTCTGTCAATTTTCCTTTTCCGCCCAGTTTTTTATCTTTCCTGATGTTTTGGAGCCGAGTTCCCATCCTTTTCTGAACATGGCCTATACATTCACTTTTAACAACTTTCAGTTCATTACCGTAGGGATTCAAATTTAGAATTGCTGTGAACGTTTTCGAATCTCCATCACCGTTATAATTACCGTGCGCTTCTTCACAGAACCGACGGGCGGTCACTTAAGTGCTCATAGCATTCGAACTAATGGGAATTTTGCTTTGAAATTTAGACCACATATTCTTGAATAGTTATACTAACGATTCATGCAATAAAAAAAAGACGATTTTTCGATCGGTCTAAACTGGGTTCCCCCCTTAAACGGTAACGTCGGGTCACTCGTGTCCGATGCTTAAAAAAGTGCTTTAAAATGCTTTAAAAAATCTGAAAAAATTCATGGTGACTTATTAACTATCCTAGAATAAAAATAATTCACAATATTGCCGATTTTTTTTTTAATTCTGTATAATTAAATAAGCAAATTAAAATGTGTCAAATGTTTTTTTTTTTAGTAATCCATAATTTTTGATCAAATTAATATTTTTTGATGATCCAAGCGGGAAATGAAAGTTTAAGAGTTGTACTTCAACAAAAAAAAACTTGAATGACGATACGAATGAATGGAATGCTTAAGTTTTGAGCATGAAAAATCGGTTTTAAAAAACGCGTAAATGTACGAAATTTTTAATAAAGAAGACATTTTCATATTTTTCAATCAATTTATTAATGAAAATAACATTTATTTTTAATTTTGTGATTTTTACATGAATTGTTTAAAAAAAAAAATATATATTTAGTAGAAAAATATAAGAGATTGGCCTAAAATTAGACGCAATCAATGCGTCTATCATATCTGTGGTCTTCGCAGACAGGCTTGCGAGACTTGCTGCAGCACAAAAAAGTCTTTCTGTCCTGTGGCGGTTTGCACTTTTCGCCCTCATGTACGGTAACGTCGGGTCACTCGTGCCTTTTCGAAAATACCTCTGATCCTCACGACGGGTGGTGAAGGATTACGGCGTCGGTGCTCGGGTTTCTAGTAGCCTGCTACAATACAATTTTTTCCAGCACAGTTCGCCCGGGCTCCCTTCCCTCCTCCTCGAGCTACCAATGAGAGTTAGTTTTGCCGAGGCACGAATGACCCAACGTTATCGTTTAAGGGTTAATTGCCGGGAAGCACGAGGATAATGTTTCATGGATAGCGAATTTATGAATTGACGACCAACAATAACAGGACATGGCAGTCCTCACGATAACAGATGAACTCAATGTGTATAACATTCCCATCCTTCGGCTATCACGCATTATCAGGAGGTTTGTTAATCAATGTAAATGTGGGGAATACAATTTTATCATATGCATTGTGCCAACCATCTGGAAGGGCACCCATTTTTTTCTTATTCTGCAAATTATAACCCGAACGCACTGACGTATGGTTTAAGGGTGGAGACTTTGATTTTTCAGCTAATCTGTTCATCACCTGAGGCAAAAGCAGTGCTCCTGAACGAAATTTGTTCTTCATCGTCTGTAAGTAAGTTTCGAATGGAAATACACTAAATGAATCAAGTGGCCCGTACATCAAAACATCACTTGCAATGAGAATTAAATTGTGAACATTAAAAATCATCGTCTCATCGCCGTAGAAACATCGCATCATTTTTACAAAGTGAAGTAAGAGATCATTGGCATATTGGTTATTACTTGTGCAATTTTATGGAGAGAATAAGATCCGAGCAGCAGAATTCAAGCCGTTGAAATAAGCAAGAAGGTCGTTTGGCAAAATTAATTGAAAAAAAAATAAGACCCAGATATAATAAACATACGCGAAATTCAGTGGTGGCGCTCGTCAAAAGTGCGACATTTACGAACAAATTCACGGGAAAAATTGGCTGCGAAAGTACGGAAAAATTGATCGATAAAATGAAATGATCTTCGTGTCGCTTGCGACGATTTATATTCATTTATCCATATTGTGAGGAGCTATTTCATCACACCAAGACACGTGAGGTGTATATACTCTAATAAGAATTGTCTTGACATGCTAATATTTATATCTTCTAATACCGATCAGACGTTTCCAAAATCAGGGAGTAACCCAAGCCCGGAAAGTTTTGTCTGTACGTAACGGTGAATCAGTAACAAGGATAGTCTACGGTACTGTATGGTAATACCTTCCTGCAAACATTTAGCACAACGGCTGTTGTTTCCCGGAAAACAAGTCAGAAGATTTCTTGCCGGAGTATCAGGAAGAAATGCTCTGATTACTAATATGAATTCTGAAACGATGATTATTGAAGTTGAATCCTTCTGTATGTAAAGGTAGGTACTCAATATTAAAGTTATGTTCCTGCGATGAAGGTTTCCCAGTGCCATGACATACTGCGATGGAAAATACTTTAGGGAATGACGGATCGTCCATTCTACCTAAAATAGGCCGCAATTATTCGTTCTTCGAACTGCTGGATATTGGAATGCCATCGACATTAACAAATAAAATATTATTGAGTTTTGGTGAGCGGTCATAGAAATGTATAACGTATTTTCGTTAATGTTTCGACCCGGATATGGGCCCTCCTGAGAACGATTAATTTTTTCATTTGACTGTCAAGAACAAAAAATTTTTTTTAAATACACAATAAGACATTAATTACTATAGGTGTAATACTATTGAAGCTATTGTCTATTGTAGGTTAGTGAGTACATATTAAATAACTGTTATGATTATAAAGTGATAAAACTTAAAGAGTAATTTACCTTTTATAAGAAAGAGGATTAAGATACAAGTCAGAATCGTAAAATACAGTTTGGCGAGCGCAGGTTCATCAAATAGTATGACAATAATCGTTGTCGACTTCTCCAATTGTTAAAAGTATAGGTGTTAAAAATATGAAAGTAATTAATTAAAAAAACTATGTATCTTCACTGTCTATAGGTCAATGTATCAAAAGGTTTAAAGAAAGGGTTTATGGTAGTTAAAATAGTTTAAACGATGTCCAAACAATGGTACTGGTATCATTGTGACCCTGTTCTCCATGTCTGAACAATTTTTGTTAAACCTCTTGAGTCAACTGGTAAACAACGACTGATGGGAGAATCAAATATGACCCGGAGTGAAGGTGAACAAGTATAAACATTTATAAAAACATGTGCCATGGGGACAACAAATTTATGTACTTAGTTAAGGTTAAACAATGTGTGATATGTGGGCGGTAATCAGCGGTTTGTAAATATTGCTAGGATGTTCAACGTCTTGTCTAACATTAACGGAATTTGGGTGTCCTACAATATTGCACATTTCTAGTAGTAACCGTTTATAATAATTGGGTTCTTCACAAAGGATGTTTGCATTGTCATAGTTAAAAGTATGTTGTTTTTTGGTCACATGTTTGGTTAGAGCAGTATGTCGATCCTCATTATCTTGTACATTTCGTTGATGTTCTTTGATTCTAGTGTTTAGATGGCGGCCAGTTTGTCCGATATAAACTTGATTGCAATCGTTGCAGGGTATTTTGTAAACAACATTGGATCGTTTGCCCATAGGGATCCTATCTTTTCCCGAATCAAAGACAGGTTGTAAGTCTTTTGAGTTTTTTCCCACAAACTTGACATTGTGTTTGGTAAATAACCTATTCAGTGACTCAAAGAGACCCGATACATATGGGATGGGAATAAATGTAGTGGCTGGTCTATTGTTGTCGTCTGCGGAAGCAGAGTCAATATTATTGTCAAGTACGTTATTGATATGGAAGCGTCTCTTATTTATATGTTTGTGTAAAAGGCCGTGTGGATAATCATTCCATCTTAAAATATTATACATATATGAGGGATAAATTTTTTTCATGGAATTCTATACTTGATAATTTGATGGCTCGGTCAACCAGATTAAAGATGGTACCTATCTTGTAGGACATCGGGTGGTGGGAATTAAAATTCAAATATCTTTGAGACCAAGTTTTTTTGTGGAACCAATCTGTTTTGATTTTAGAGTTGTTATGTATCAGCAGTAAATCCAGGAAATTGATGGCGTTATTATCTTCTATTTCTATGGTGAATTGTAATCGTGGATGATATTGGTTGAAAATATTCAGTGTGTAGTCTATTTTTTCTTTAGGGACAGCAGTTAAAATATCGTCAACATATCGGAAATAGAAGGGTAAATCAAAATCTAGATTGCTGATGCATGACCTTTCTAGGTCTTCCATCACAAGATCTGACAAGATTGAAGAGAGAGGGGATCCCATGGGCAACCCGAATTGTTGTGCGTATGTGTCGTTGTTAAATTTAAAGATTGCCGAATCATATTTCTATGACCGCTCACCAAGACTCAATAATATATTATCTACGAGGTCGAGAATTCTTACCCTTCACATTAACAAATAAATATAAATGAGATGGAATTTTTGATGTATCGAGAAAAATATATTGTTCTCTTAATGATTTCTCTATTCCGTAAGATGACAAAAAACCAGAACCTAGTGCTATGAGTATTTGAACGAGGTGTGCCAACTAATGACCTTGCAGAATATGGAATATTTGCAAGTTCTGCCTTGTAAAGACCTTTCAAAAGTTGATCAGTGGCCATGAAGTTTAGGGTATTCTGAACATGCCAACTCTACAGAAATGCAGTCAGATCAAATGACTCGACTTCATAATCTGTAGGATAATCAATTTGACAATTGTTTTCTATCAGAACATTATTCTATTCATTATGATTGTACTGTTCTGACATATCGTCATCATGATCATAATGTTCGCGCTCATCTGGCCCAGCATAGTCATTATTATTTTGTTCAAAGGCAGGCGTGGATATATCACAAAGCGCAGAATAATCAGGCAAATGCTGACGAATTTGTCGAAGTTGTTGCCTTCGGGAAAGGTTGACGAATTTTTTTTTCTTCGCATTCACTTCAATCAATCAATCCTTTTATTGAAAAAATTGAACTATTCCATTCGGTAAATAAGTAAATGCATGTTCCTGCCCATAAGAAATATGAATTAGCTTTGTTATCACTATAAAACCAGCGACGGCCCATTATAGTGTTTATTCCTGATTCAGCCATAAAGTCAACTTTTTTTACCTTAAAAGCGAGGCGAAAGTGGCATATATTTCCCGCAAATCGGATCAGCGGAAATCAAAATTCAGAAGAAACGAGCGCCTTGAAGAAAGCAAAAGAAGCGAGCGCAAACAATTGCCCACAAGACGCACCGCATTGCCTACGCCGCGGTCAATTTAAAAATCCCAATTTTCAAATAAATATTACAGCCATAGTTGAGACGGAAATAAAGTCCTATATGTAACACAGGAATAAGAGTTGACTTTATTCCCTCGTTACATAATGCACTATTATACCGAATAACTGCACTGATCGAGCTAAAATTATACTTGTAAAATATCCGTGCGATATACAGGAACGCCAAATACGCCAAATACAATCTGGTTTGACCTGCAGTTTTGGCTTGGTTAGAATGTCTTTCATTTACCTTTTTCGGCGTACAAAACGTCATCTACGTTTCGATAGCGATAACATGACTAACTGGCGTTATCTATATGTAGTCTTAATTGTTAGCTGGTAGATATAGATAGTTGTATACTACCTTGGGTTACGAAATGTTACCTTAAGAAAGATATCTTTATGGCATCCCTCGTACTATAACATATAGACACTTTCAAATGACGACGTGTACACCAAAGAAAGTGTGGATGTAGACAACTATTCACCCAGCTCGCTTAGTTATCCATTAGTGGTGATCTTTTCGGTAACTATTCAACGTTAACAAAACGTTCTGTCTTATAATTGCCTTTTCGTTCACAAATTTGAAAATCCGAAAGATAACTTTTGATTTGCATCTTATAGATGTCTGTTAGACAAATGTTGTTGCTTGGGAAATGTCAAAGGATGTAGATGTAGTGCAACGTATCATGGACTTGGTATTTATACGTACTGCTCATGCCGCTTGTGCGTTTAAGGGAGCTTTCCAGTGTGACAGCCCGAAAAATCGCTGTTTTTCGCGATTTTTTTTTTTAAAGAAAAAATAATCTAATCGGTCTGGTTTTTTTTTGTATATTAATTGGGTATTGAAGAATACAAAACAATTTTTTAAAGATCGATTTATTTATTAATTAATATCTATAAAAATGATGAAACAATTGTTGCAGAAAATGCACTTGGATGTGGTGTCCACGTTGGGGGTCACAATTTTGATCTGAAACAAAAAACACAAAAAGATTATTGATCGGTATATAATTGGCTTTCGTGCTATGGAGGCTTTTTTTTTTTTTTTGCAAAAATGGCGCCGGTTTGAACAAAAAGTATCGATTTTAGCATTTTTTTTGGCAAAAAAATAGGAAGATGTCAAAAAAAAAAAAAGCTTCCATAGCACGATAAACAATGACGTTAAGAATATTGTGTAAAAAATTCAACTCTATATCTTTAAAACTCTGCCCTCCAAGTTGGATACCGTTTTGAAAAATGCTGTTTCGAGAAAAACGCCTTCAAAGTTTCAAGTGAGGAAATTTTAGGTAAATCGTTTACTTACGGTCAATCAGCGATGCCAGGTCCATACAATATCCCTTCTGCTTCTTCGAAAAGATCGTGCTCAATGGATTGTTCAGTCCAACGAGCTGTCCTCGCCTCTTTGCTATCCAGGGACGCCCGGCGGTTTGCTTGGGTGATGCGCGCATTCTTGTACTTAGGGGCGAAATCTGCGGCGCTCGGCCCTATCGTGCATCCCATCGTCTCCAAAATTTTTAAAATTGGGTGGTAACCTTCATTGAAGGTGCACACAGCACACTGCGTAGCGATTTCTACTATCTGCTTGCCGCAGAATACGTGCTTCGGGGCTAGTTGCCACACACAGTGATTGATTGATTTTCAAGAATTTAGCACGCCATCCGCTTTTTTTTTGAAAATTGAGTGTGACAAAAAAATAAGTCGCGCGACTAATTTACGGCTAATTAACGGCAAATTATGCAATAGTCCGAATTCACATTTTCGACAATTGGCGAGCCAAGTTCATGTACGTGCAGGTAGGAACGAGACAATAGAAATAACAGTCGCACGGGCAGACGGTCGACGCGGCAGCTGTAGCGCTCCGTTGCCTTCTTCCAAGAAATGCTGTACAGTAACCGAAATAATCTGAATTTCGGCATGAAAATTTCAGGGAATATTCGGAAGAGTGTATACTATTCGATAAAGCAGAAAAAAAAATCGATTTTTTGAAAATTTCACACTGGAAAGCTCCCTTAAGAACAACGTAACGAGCAAAAGGTAGGCGATGATATTGATCAAGTGGTATAGTGGCGAATGAAATATATTGATATAAATTTATGTACTGCAAGTATATGTATGTATATAGAAATTTATCGCGACAGATCGTTCTTCAAATTTTATAGATTATGATATCCGATACATTTATACCTTAAAGCATTCAAATTTACTTTCAATTGTGGGGTAGTATTATTTGTAAACTATGAATAACACGTGTTCCATTCTTAAACTTATTATTTTAATTTTTAGCTCTGGACACAACATGCCTCACTATCCGGCAATAGGTTGCATTAATAGATCTAGCAAAAAAAGCAGGGCCCGGTCCGAGCCTGGAATACACAATAAAATTAAATTCCAGTAGATTGCATTACATTGGTAAAAAAAATTGTAGATGCAGCACGCAGTGATCGGCATACATTCAATAAGGTAACACTGTGAGATCAAAGGTCAGAGGTTAGTGAAAGCTGTTTGTACAAAATAGTGTTATACTACCAATACTTTTTCTGGGGCTGTGGTTTTTGATGATTGTGACTGTTTTTTATAAGTTATTTAAATGTCCACACCTGACAGACTATACGGTGTCGTTCAGCTTGTTCCTAATTTTCTTACATATTTCATAACCGCATGTCATTTAATATCGATATTTAGTCGTCTTGTACTCATTTAGATATTATTCGTGACCTTGTCGTCTTTTAGTAAGAAAAAATTTTCGTCGGTTGAAAGTCATTTTACATCAATTTTATTTTATTTACAAAACATGTAAATTCAACGTTTCGGTCGGGCCCTGCCGACCATCTTCAGACTAAAATAAAATTACAGAATTGTTTTGTTAAACATTCTGTACATTATCCTTATATAGAGTAATAATTAGTAAAATTTTGTTTATAAATTCTAAAAGCAGGTAAATTTATTATTCAGAAACCATATACTGTCAATTTATTAAGTGGCAGCAAAATCATGACGATTCAGTTTCTTTTTAAAATTGTAATAGTTTGTGTCTTTGATGTAAAAATTATAAATTAAAATAGAAGCACATGTTAGAAAAGGACTATATACAAGGTTTAGAATTGGAATATAAATTATAGGAGAGCGACGTTACAAAAATTACTTACGAATAAGTGACAACCTTTTCCGCTTTGATGTTGTTTAAACGGCATGATGGAAGGAAGTGACAGGAGGATTGATTACGATCTATTACCAGAATCAATAATTCGATGTTGTAGTCAATTGTCGAAAGTGAGAATTACCATAACTGTTGTTTGGCGCGAAATTTTTTAACTATAGTATATCTAAATATAGGTGACTTAGATTTTGTACATCCGTACATCCATTAACGGTATTGTTGTTTTTACTAATATGGATCATCTCTTTGATATTCCGTTTATACCAATTTGATTCAGATGTTGCCTTGTCAAAATCCAAATAATGTCCTAATTGTAAAGCATGAGCTGCTAAAGCACAAGTGTCGCTGTCATGACATTTAATATTTGATTTGTGTTTGGATATTCTTTTTTTCAAATTTTATGATGATTGTCCAATATAGGTTTTATTACATTCTAAACGATCAATCTTATAAACCGTGTTGATTTGATCTTGAACAGCTGTTTTGATTTTAAGTGAAGTAAAAAGACTATTGGTCGTATTCAAAGTTTTAAAAGAAATATCGATACCCTCTTGTTTAATTTTGATGTTGTGGGAGAGTTTTGGGAATACTAGGAACAGAGCGTGGAAGGTAACGAATGACTTCGACACAATATTTATAACTATATTAGTAGCAGAGATGAGTAGGGAGATCTCCAACGCTCGGCTTTTCGTGATGCCAGCTAGGTTGGAGCGTCGACGTGACACCTAGGCGGCCACGCACCGAAGGTGGCCCATTTCCGACCTGACACCTAGGCGGCCATGCACCGAAGGTGGCCCACAATCGTGCATATATAGATATACTCGGTCGCTCGAGCAAGCGGTTGCCAATCGCATCCTTGTCCCCGCTCGCACAAATGTTTCCAGGAATGCAAGAATTGGGATTTTCTTGTTTCAATTATGAATGTCAGCGAATAAAAGTATCTCCAGATTTGATAAATTTTGGATTCAATTAGCGGACGCTGAACCAAAATAATTAACCATTCCCAGCCCGAATACTTTTTTTTTTTTTTTTGTAATAAATATTATTTTTTTATTGATATGAAAATATGTGACGCCTGGTGTTCTCGAATATTTGTACACGCAGTCTATGGAAAAATATACGAAGCCAGCTCGATAACATTTATGCAAAATGTGCAATGGGCAAGTGGTTGGAGGAAATTTTTTTTTTCTCGAACTGAATCTTCCAGAGAACCATCAGCGAATTCCAAGCAAGCTCCATAAACATACCGAGCAAACGCGCGATCACGGACGTAGCGGTGGTGTGGCTGAGTGGATACCACATCAGGATGAATTTTCAATCACAGGTTTTTGCGCGAAGTTTTCCTATATTTAAGTTAATTACTGCTGCCTTTGCTATAATACTGCATTCAAGTCTTAAACAAAACACTAAAAAATAAGTTAACCACTTAATGTAAAACAAAATGTTAGATTGAGCTTAAAATTTAAGCCGGAGTTACATAAACTAAGATAATTAAAATTAAAACTAAGATAATACAAGTGCAACATTGTAAATATTGTACATTTATTGTTCATCCAAATAAATATGGTTTCCTCGTCAAAAAAAAAAAAAACATGAGGATGGAGTGATGCGGGACACGGGTTCGATCGCAGTTCACTCTTTTTTTTTTTTTTTTAAATCCAATCCCTGCTTTTTTTTGTATTTTCGGAGAGAAAAACAAATCAAAGAAAGAAAATTTCGAGAGCCGGTCGATTTTTTCCTTCTTTCCTTTTGCTTTTTTTTTACTGAACCCACCTTTTTTGTAGTGGGGGTAACCCGGAAGAGAACAAATAATTGAAACAATAAAATTCTGAGAGCGAATCGATTTGTTCCCCGTTTTTGGCGCCTCTTTTTTGATGCGGAAAAGTTTTGACAGTAATGGAAAATAGAGATTACTAAACACAAATGTATTGTCTTTTAATAACATCGGCCCACCAAAAAAAAAAAGTGGTCTGTACTTTTGACCGGACCTACCTATCTTTATGTATTTTGACGCGCTGAATTCGAATCTGAAGTCAGTTTTGCCCGTACACCCTCAAAATTTTGAGTAAATTGCAAAAAACTATAAAAATCGCCAAAAATTAGCATTTTTGGTAAGAAAAAAATTTATGGAACTATAGACCAAGTATGATTTTTATGCATTTTGGTCCGCTAAACCCAAATCTAAAGTTTATTCAACCATAAGCCTTTTAAAATTTAATTCGGCCGGTGTTATTAAAAAACAATACATTTGTTTTTAGTAATCTCTATTTTCCATTACTGTCAAAACTTTTCCTTATTAAAAAAAAAAACGCCCATTTTATATCAGTCTTGACGAGCATTTCTTAAGAAGTTTGAGAGATGCGAGATCGGAACGACAAAATTATTTCAGTAGCAACAATGTATGGACCCCTCTCCTTTTCTGATATTGGCAGCCAGTTAAGAGGCTTCACAGTGTTCAGTTTAGTGCCAGCAGCTCTCGAGGTAGCAAGATGGTAAGTGAATTACATAATTATTTTACATGTATGGAAAAACCGGCAGGTTTGACGATCGTCTATTTACTTTATAGATTAAGAAGAGAAAGAAAGGGAAGGACCTGTAGTCGTATTTTATACTTTATTTAATTTTCCTTGAATTGTCAGACGTTTTTATTTTTGATGGTATAGGAAGAAGATGTGTGGGGAATTCCATTCTAGTGCCCAAGAATATAGTACACATTTTCGATCATTTTTTCTTTTTTTTTTTTTTTTGGAAAACATTTTCCTCAATTTCGAAATTTCCTTAATTTTTTGGTATTCAAATCGATTCTTACCAATTTTGCGCACAGGTGGGATTTCTTTAATTATTTTTTCCCTAATCCTGAGGATATTTCCTATCTGAGACCACTGTCAATAGGCGAGATTCCGGATATCATAAAATTACCTTTTTTTCTGATTAAAAAGAAAATCACATAAGGCCACTAAGAACTCGAAATGAAAATCTGAAAAAATTGGAGATGTTTTTTTATATTCTAAGCCATTAACGTAAATAATCCGTTTAACGACCATCCTAATTACATATACATATACATTGTATATAGGGCATTCCGCGTCAAATTTGCAACCCATGTACCTCACCCTCTTCGATTTTCATAATTCTTTAGTATGATGTTACAACCACGGTTTCAATCGACTTGAAACAGTGTCGGAATTTTTCGCAGATTTCTTTAGCCACCACTGAAGTAGAAAAAAATTGTAAAACCAATTCCGAAAAAGCTTCTGTTAAAATTCTGAAGAAATTCACACTAATTTTATAATTGAGAATATTATTTGTAAGCACGACACGATAACGTGATCTAACATCTACTACGGTTCTCGCCTATTGACAGTGGTCTCAGATAGGAAATATCCTCAGGATTAGGGAAAAAATAATTAAAGAAATCCCACCTGTGCGCAAAATTGGTAAGAATCGATTTGAATACCAAAAAATTAAGGAAATTTCGAAATTGAGGAAAATGTTTTCCAAAAAAAAAAAAAAAAGAAAAAATGATCGAAAATGTGTACTATATTCTTGGGCACTAGAATGGAATTCCCCACACATCTTCTTCCTATACCATCAAAAATAAAAACGTCTGACAATTCAAGGAAAATTAAATAAAGTATAAAATACGACTACAGGTCCTTCCCTTTCTTTCTCTTCTTAATCTATAAAGTAAATAGACGATCGTCAAACCTGCCGGTTTTTCCATACATGTAAAATAATTATGTAATTCACTTACCATCTTGCTACCTCGAGAGCTGCTGGCACTAAACTGAACACTGTGAAGCCTCTTAACTGGCTGCCAATATCAGAAAAGGAGAGGGGTCCATACATTGTTGCTACTGAAATAATTTTGTCGTTCCGATCTCGCATCTCTCAAACTTCTTAAGAAATGCTCGTCAAGACTGATATAAAATGGGCGTTTTTTTTTTTTAATAAGGAAAAGTTTTGACAGTAATGGAAAATAGAGATTACTAAAAACAAATGGATTGTTTTTTAATAACACCGGCCGAATTAAATTTTAAAAGGCTTATGGTTGAATAAACTTCAGATTTGGGTTTAGCGGACCAAAATGCATAAAAATCATACTTGGTCTATAGTTCCATAAATTATTTACTTACCAAAAATGCTAATTTTTGGCGATTTTTATGGTTTTTTGCAATTTACTCAAAATTTTGAGGGCGTACGGGCAAAACTGACTTTAGATTCGGATTCAGCGCGTCAAAATACATAAAGATAGGTAGGTCCGGTCAAAAGTACAGACCACTTTTTTTTTTGTGGGCCGGTGTTATTGAAAAACAATACATTTGTGTTTAGTAATCTCTATTTTCCATTACTGTCAAAACTTTTCCGTATCAAAAAAGAGGCGCCAAAAACGGGGAACAAATCGATTCGCTCTCGGAATTTTATTGTTTCAATTATTTATTCTCTTCCGGGTTACCCCCACTACAAAAAAGGTGGGTTCAGTAAAAAAAAAAGCAAAAGGAAAGAAGGAAAAAATCGACCGGCTCTCGAAATTTTCTTTCTTTGATTTCTTTTTTCTCTCCGAAAATACAAAAAAAAAACCGGGATTGAATTTAAAAATAAAAAAAAAAAAAGAGTGAACTGCGATCGAACCCGTGTCCCGCATCACTCCATCCTCATGTTTTTTTTTTTTGAGGAGGAAACCATATTTATTTAGATGAACAATAAATGTTCAATATTTACAATATTGCACTTGTAATTATCTTAGTTTATGTAACTCCGGCTTAAATTTTAAGCTCAATCTAACATTTTGTTTTACATTAAGTGGTTAACTTATTTTTTAGTGTTTTGTTTAAGACTTGAATGCAGTATTATAGCAAAGGCAGCAGTAATTAACCTAAATACAGGAAAACTTCGCGCAAAAACCTGTGATTGAAAATTCATCCTCATGTGGTATCCACTCAGCCACACCACAGCTACGTCCGTGATCGCGCGTTTGCTCGGTATGTTTATGGAGCTTGCTTGGAATTTGCTGATGGTTCTCTGGAAGATTCAGTTCGAGAAAAAAAAATTTCCTTCAACCACTTGCCCATTGCACATTTTGCATAAGTGTTATCGAGCTGGCTTCGTATATTTTTCCATAGACTGCGTATACAAATATTCGAGAACACCAGGCGTCACATATTTTCATATCAATAAAAAAATAATATTTATTACAAAAAAAAAAAAAAAGTATTCGGGCTGGGAATGGTTAATTATTTTGGTTCAGCGTCCGCTAATTGAATCCAAAATTTATCAAATCTGGAGATACTTTTATTCGCTGACATTCATAATTGAAACAAGAAAATCCCAATTCTTGCATTCCTGGAAATATTTGTGCGAGCGGGGACAAGGATGCGATTGGCAACCGCTTGCTCGAGCGACCGAGTATATCTATATATGCACGATTGTGGGCCACCTTCGGTGCATGGCCGCCTAGGTGTCAGGTCGGAAATGGGCCACCTTCGGTGCGTGGCCGCCTAGGTGTCACGTCGACGCTCCAACCTAGCTGGTATCACGAAAAGCCGAGCGTTGGAGATCTCCCTACTCATCTCTGTTAGTAGTGTTGTATTCATGGTACAAGGCTCTGGTGTCGACTGACTGACGACGCCGTCGACGCTCGCTCGCGCTCGGTACTTGCACACATACACACATCAGGCTCAATCACACATACACAATGCAATGTTACATTTAAGAATTTTTCTGATATCAGGAGAAAAGCCTTGTATATGTATAAGGGATCATAGTCATATAAAGCTAAGACTCCATGTATGCGTCGAGCTCCGGCAAACGCATGCGGAAGGCGACTCCATGCACGCGGCAGACTTTAGCGCTACGCCACGTACGGAAATCGAAGATGCGTCGTAAAAACGTATACAAACGATAGCTACATAACCTAAAAGAAAGGAATACTCTATCCCATAATTCCGGGCGGTTTCTCACGTAATGAATTACAAGTTCATTCACGTCATCACAATTATATTCCATAGTGGAATCTTTTGTTGATGTTATTGATGGTTTGTTTTCATAAACTGTTTTGTACGACATAACCTACGTCGCGTTGACTATTATTTGAGCCATGATTTGAGCTTTGCCAGATTCCGAATGGCCCCGAAAGTTCTCGACTTTAGCCGAATGATCTCAACGCAGTGCGGTGCGGCATGCCGGAGGTAGCCGCTGCCGGACTTGCGCCGGGCTCCTGATTGGTCACCGCAGCATTTGCCGGAGGTCAACGCATACATGGAGTCTTATAAGGTGCCGCTGACCTGGCATGTCCTATATATATTTCGTGACGTCAGAAGCGGGGAAATCGCCCGCACAAATCCTGATAAAACGGGGGTACGAATCTGACTGGGAAAATTTTCAAAAGATAGCTTGAATAAGATTGTACGTCTGTATCTCAGTCACTACTATCGCAAATCACTGATAACGTCTAATAAAAATAATGATGAACTCAATAAAATCACGTCGCGTCAAACATGGCCGATCGGGCTAGCGACTTGTTGAATATTCACCGCTTGTACGATATCAGAATTTCTTTCACTTTTGCCAGGGAGATACCGACGTACAAAAACACACACGTAATCCGGGAAAACCTATAGCACTAGTCAGTTTTCTGTAAATATGGGACGATTTGTGCGGGCGATTTTCAGGTGACAGGAGCCCGTTCCGATGCACGAGAAGTCTGTAATTTAGTTCAACGTTGAACCTCCAGAAGCGCTGTAGTCAACCGAAGCGGTACCAGATGGTAAAACGACATGATAATACGCACATGTCCTATGTTTCTACTAAAGCAACAATCTGCAGTGCCGACGAGAGCATAGGATATTAAGGTGGATACGAAAAAATGTACAACTCACTCAGAATAACCGTTAGATTTTGAAATTCGTGCATATTATAAGGCATCGTTTGGAAATGGTAACATCAGTTCACAATCGCGGTAACTATTCGTAATCGCACGTAGCCCGACTATACGTGAACGGGGCATTCCATGCGAAACCGACCAACCCGTGACCCCAACCAATTTTGATTTTATTGAAAATTTTACACTTTCTTGTACCTGCCAAAAGCAGTCTTTCTGAAATATTTTAGATGTTTGTCTCAACCCATCCAAACACCATAAATTTATCAAAATATCGCACAATTTTTTTTTAAATGCTCATGGCTTTTCCAAAACCCGATATTAAAATAACATACTGTTTCTTTTCTCGTTTTGAGTCGTACTTCCGCAAAGAAAATTATTATTTTTTATTTTATTGACGGGTTTTGGGGCATTCTACATCGAGTACGCACCACTTAAATCTGTCTTTTTTCATAGATTTGATGGAAAATCATTAACAAAAACGAAAATACCTATCCATTAATTCCTGTTCGTCGAAAAGGCAGATATAAATGGCGAATAATTGACATAGAATGCCCCATATACGCTCCGGATATCCTCATCTAATAGTAGTATCGATGTCCGCAAAATTATCATACTTACAGATTATTGACCGAAAGATTAGATGCGGCAGTAAAATAAATACCGAAATTGCTGGAAACACGCAAGTATAGGCGTGAGGGTTTAGGGTTGAGATAAAAAATTGTGCTCTTGAACAGACCATTATTTATTTATTTATAGCAAATTTGGGGGGGGGGGGGGCCGGTTGATAATCGTCCGAGCCTGTTTTAAAGATTACCCTAATACATACGCGAAATTGTTTCTGAACCGGATGTGTTTAACAATACTAGAAATACATCCCGCAAAAAATCTATGTCATTGTACATACATACAATTACTGCATACAACGGTTCAAGATGCGTGGCAAATATTTTACAGGGCCGATCCTTGTTAAAATTCTGATGAAGATTTGCTTGTCAATTTTTTCTGTTTTTAATTCTCAACAAATAAGGATTTCATACTTTATTTGCTTCGTTTCATATGTCAATTACGCCTAGTTCTGAATGATGCTACCAAAATTTTTTTTTACATCAGACGAACTACCTGAAAGTTACTCATTAGGTGGAAATCGTTATAAAACTACATACCGTGACTTCTCGTAGATGGTATACGCTACGGATACGCTAGCGAGTTTTGGGTTGGTTTCTGCATCGTATACGACCTACGAAAAGTCAGGGTATGTGTTACTGTTGTACATCAAATCCGGCACAATCCTATAATTTCACAGAAATTTGGAACTCTCGAAGGAATCAACTTCTTCGGATTCCGAGTACTATCCCTCACACCCCACTGTCCCCACTATCCGCGCGGCCGTCACTTCTGCGTTTCCTCGCGTACCGTCCACATCCACTTTTCGCGGCGAACGAAGCAAACGCGAATGTTTTGGTAATTTGCCGTGTCACAAGTTCTAATCACGTGCAAATTTTCACGCGGCCAGTGTGTATACATATATTTGTTACAAACAACAATAATCTTGTGAGTGCACCAATGGATAAGTTACGTCGCACGGCTGAACCGAAAAAAGGTTAAATTTGACGCTCCGACGAACGAATCGTTCGTTGCAATGGTAAGTGTTTTATACTGCAAATTTCTGTTATGCAATTATAGATATCATTTACAAGAATCCTGCCAAATCTACACTTGCTATGCAGGGTGATTCGTAATTCACAGCAAATACTTGACAGGGCGAATCCTTGTCAAAATTGGAGTCGAAAGTTCCTAAGAAATTTTTCGGGAAAACGCCTTTTTTCATTCAAAGAAATGGAAATTTAATTTTTTCGGATTTCTGTTTCGATTATCCTTTTAATTTCTTGGGTCATCGTCAGAATTGATATCGAAATTCCCCGGTTCATTTGTAAATAATTTGTACGAAAATTTTTTTTTCACAGCTGTCTCGCAGGGATCACTGGGAGTGTAAATTCAAAATGGCGACCAAATCATGCTTATGCGTTTATTCGAAAACTGGTTTTTTTAGGTTAAAATGGTTTTTCTTGAATAACTCGGCCGGTTTTGATTTTACAGAAAAACTGTAACAACAAAAGCTGTATAAATTTTGATTCTCTACAAGTTTAGTTCTTACAGTTTTTCTTCTAGGATCAAGATTTTTGGAATTAAACCTGAAAAAACGACAAATTCGAAATATTTCCGTTATCTCGTTTATTTTCAACTTAATGGCATAAATGAATAGTAACAAACTTGTTGAGAATCAAATTCTGAACTACTTCGGTTCTCACCTTTTTTTCCAAAAATCGATATTTTCGGAATTTAACCCGAAAAGGAAGGATTCTCCGTCAACTCCGCCATTTTTTTTTCGACCATCTCAGATCTGCCCCATAATTGGTTACATCAAAGTACTACTAAAAGGTACTCTGTGTGAATTTTTTCAGATTTTTCAATTCATTATTTGAGAAATTGCCGTTTTTTTTTCAAATGAATATACACTACCGTTCATAAGTATGGAAACACTCGCCCCAGAGTGTTCTCACTGTACCCATGATTGTATTTCTACGAAAATGTATACCGTTGAGGAGTGGGGAGGGACTTCCAGCATTTTCATAGTATAGAAAAAAATGTAGAAAACAAATCGTCTGTTTACGTTTGCTTCGAAAGAGTAGCGTTCGAAAGATCGTCGTTTTGTTGACATTTGTTTCGATCGTCGTTTCGTTATACATTTTTCAAAATATTGAGTAACCAAATTGTATACGTGTTTCAAATTTTCTTTTCTGTGTTCTCTTCATATATAATCATTTTGATTTTTCGTTAGGAGTGTGCAGAACATAAGAATTGCTGAATGCTTCGTTGCGAATACCACAATTTTATCGGAGCCTAGATTCGAATGCTCGGAGAGTTCAATTATTATAATCGTACGGTAATTTTCTTTTCCGATAATTGGAGAAATTTACACGTGTTGACATATACCCTAAGTACGATGCAAATATGCGAGAAATTTCAAATCTTAAGGAAAATAAATATTACGACTGTTATTATTTCATCATATAAACCATAAAAAGTCAGTTGGGACGAAATTTAGGTTCTTGAGTCAGAAATATCATTCTGACAAAAAATGACCGCGTATTTTCCAAAACAATGAAAGCTTTTTCGAAGTGATATGTGACCATAAAAAGTCAAAACCTATTTCTACGATTTTTTTTCAGAAAGCGCCGAGTCATTCAATTTTGTTGCAAAATGAGCGCGCAGTAAACTTGAAGAATCAATATCTCATCTCCGGTTCTATTTGACGTAGAAAAATTATTCACAGCACATTCGCGAGCAGAGAGGATAAGCTTTCGTAGAAAACTTTGGTTTATCCGGAAACATTGAACATTGTAATTGTTATTAACGAACGAATTGTTTAATGGTACTATTTTTTGGCGAGGCTTCTACCGTTTTATACATTCTGTAAAAAATCTTTCCGATTACAAATAATCCGTCGGGTTTGATGAGGAATTTCCCGTTCATATTCATTCCGAATGACCATGCATTAGATATCTGCTATCGGTAGTAAAATATTGAACACGGTGAGATTTAGAGTGATTCGTAAAAAATGAATATCTTAATTTCAAAAGAATTATCTCAACTTTTCGGATTATTCAAGATGATCAAAATTTTTAATCACACTATTCCATTTCATCAGATTCGACCATTCACTCTTAACATTTTTGGGTATAGTGAGATGGCGCCGACACATGGTTGTAAGAGAACAGAAGAGGAACCATGTATTTGTATGTGTCTTTATATGATAAGGAGGGGAGGGCACGAATTCTTTGCCAAAGTATATTTTTATCGACAAGTACTAATCATGTTATAGATTCTGCATTGAAAAAGCGAAACAACCAAATGAACACGCTTGTATTTTACAGGATAATCCGTCGTAACCGTTGGACGGACGCAATGTCACATGCCGCGAGGATATCTTCATGGAGTGGTGAACTATGTTCAAATTACATTACTTCGCAAAGGATGTTAGAAACTCCCATCAACCGGGAGAAGGAACTGTTTCGCACAACCCGCAGCTTCATAGTTACCTCGAATCTCGGATACTATTTCCTTGCATTTAATATTTCAGAGGGTATAAAAATAATCCTCAACGTCGATGTCAACAATTGTGTCATATATCCATAGCAACATGAATAAAGTGTTCCAATATTATATATAATCATTTTTTGAAACCCTTTTCACTCGTAAAATAGCTTCGAACATAAAATTATTTCATTATTGTCAGTAGAGTTGTGTGTAACAAGCGATGTACAATTCCAGAATGATTCCAATACAGTAATACCCCGAAGTTACGCTATGGGTCGTTCCGGCATTGACGGCGTAAGTCGAAAAAAACGTAAGTCAGGGTGCACGTTTTATACAACTGTATAATGTATATATATATATGTATAAATACTCACCAGAGATAATCATGTATGTACCTCATAGGAAACCTCTGAAGAAGAATGAGAAATACTCTTTATTTTCGAAATACAAAATGTTCGAGCACAGTCGTCTGACGACACTAAGTTTTTTTTTTCTCGCGCACAGTCACTATCCGTAGACTGAGCGAATAATCGAATAAAATGTAATGCACGGACGGAAAATAAATATGACCATTCAAGTTTGCGACAACGAGAAGCGGAGTTGGGGGGGGGGGGGGGGGGCGACCGATGGAGTAACTTCATAAAACGAGACCACAACGATTCGTACCCGTTTTGTTTCAATGGTATTTTTCGAACATATTTCCAAATATCTACAAATGGTGAATGGTGATATTTATGAAATCATTTTGAAAATACTTCGTGCTGTGTAAAACTAATATTGCGCGATATGTTTTAATGTATATGGGACATTCTTTTACAACCGAACACCTTTATGACCGACACATTGTTGATTCAGCTGAAATTTTTTTTGACGGGTTCTACCGAAAAAATAGGGATACGTATTCGAAAATTTTTTTTTCACATATTTCGTAAAATAGAGGGGATCGAAAATTTGATAATTTGGTGTTTTTTGGCTTGGAAGACTCACTTTCAAAATTTCATAACGCCGGTTCTATTTGAGCTGGAAAGTTCGTTTTTTTCATCTCAAAGCTAATAAAATGAATTTTATTACAACAATTCTTTCATTAACGATTATTCCGAAATTTATACTGTTATAAACAATTAATATGTTTTAATCGATGTTTAACAATTGCCCCAACCTCGTAGCGAGTTCTTAGCACAACCATCGTATTCTACGTCAAATTTTTTGTCCATAACGTATTTTGAATTGATGGAGAAATTATTATTACTGGAGGAAAAGAATTAATTTATCTAGCGCGGCACGTCACATCGGCGCGCGAGTTCCACGCCTCATCATCTTGCCTCGTATTGTTTTCCTCTGTAATATAAATGATTACTCTATATTTTTAATTAAATAATATTATTTATTAGCATATAAGACTTTTTTAAAAAATTTAACAAAAAAATAATAAAATAAAAAATATTATTGTGGCAAATAAAAAATTAATTTACCAAGATTTTAATACATTATTATTATTTAATAAACACGTCGTTCTGCATTACGTCTCACAATATTTACATTCACTTTTAATATGTATAGTATTTTTCGTTTAAAAATTTGTAAAACCGTTTTTTTGTTGACACAATGAGAATTGTTTTGTTTCCAATTCTTCAAGAGAGGTTGGAATCACACAAATTTTCAAGAATAAATGTAAATATTGTACGACGTACTGCAGGACGAGGTACTTATTAACTAAAAATAATGTATTGAAATCTTAATAAATTGATTTTTTATTTGACACAATAATATATTGTATTTGATTATTTTTCTGTTACATTTTTTATAAGGTCTTACTTGCTATTGAATATTATTATTCAATTGAGAATATACAGTAATCATTTATATTACAAAAGAAAACGATACGAGGCAAGATAATGAGGCGTGCAATGGAACCGGCGCGCCGATGTGACGTGCCGCGCTG
The DNA here is from genome assembly GCF_021901495.1 of Neodiprion virginianus. NCBI lineage: Eukaryota > Metazoa > Arthropoda > Insecta > Hymenoptera > Diprionidae > Neodiprion > Neodiprion virginianus. The sequence goes on from NC_060880.1 coordinate 14,662,037, forward strand.
GATACATTAATTTTTTCCTACAGTAATAATAATTTCTCCATCAAATAAAAATGCGTTATTGATTGATAATTTGACGTAGAATACGATGGTCGTGCTGAGAACTCGCTACGAGGTGAAGGCAATTGCTAAAAATCGATTTAAACATATTAATTATTTATAACAATATAAGTTTCGGAATAATCGTAAATGAAACAATTGTTGCATTAAAATTCATTTTATTAGCTTTGGGTTTAAAAAACCAACTTTTCAGCTCAAACGGAACCGGCGTTATGAATTTTTGAAAATGAGTTCTCCGTGCCCGATTTTTCGATCTCCTCTATGTTACGAAATATGTAAAATAAAAAAATCCTCGAATACGTATCCCTATTTTTTCGATATAGAACCCGTGAAACAATTTTAAGCTACATCAAAATTGTATCGGTCGATTTTTATATAAATCTGTCCGATTCGTCAAAGAATGTCCCATATTCAAGGGTGTTTCACGGAACAATAAATTAAATTTGCTATATTCACCGTAAAACCAGAGATGAGTAGGGAGATCTCCAACGCTCGGCTTTTCGTGATACCAGCTAGGTTGGAGCGTCGACGTGACACCTAGGCGGCCACGCACCGAAGGTGGCCCATTTCCGACCTGACACCTAGGCGGCCATGCACCGAAGGTGGCCCACAATCGTGCATATATAGATATACTCGGTCGCTCGAGCAAGCGGTTGCCAATCGCATCCTTGTCCCCGCTCGCACAAATGTTTCCAGGAATGCAAGAATTGGGATTTTCTTGTTTCAATTATGAATGTCAGCGAATAAAAGTATCTCCAGATTTGATAAATTTTGGATTCAATTAGCGGACGCTGAACCAAAATAATTAACCATTCCCAGCCCGAATACTTTTTTTTTTTTTTTGTAATAAATATTATTTTTTTATTGATATGAAAATATGTGACGCCTGGTGTTCTCGAATATTTGTATACGCAGTCTATGGAAAAATATACGAAGCCAGCTCGATAACACTTATGCAAAATGTGCAATGGGCAAGTGGTTGAAGGAAATTTTTTTTTCTCGAACTGAATCTTCCAGAGAACCATCAGCAAATTCCAAGCAAGCTCCATAAACATACCGAGCAAACGCGCGATCACGGACGTAGCTGTGGTGTGGCTGAGTGGATACCACATGAGGATGAATTTTCAATCACAGGTTTTTGCGCGAAGTTTTCCTGTATTTAGGTTAATTACTGCTGCCTTTGCTATAATACTGCATTCAAGTCTTAAACAAAACACTAAAAAATAAGTTAACCACTTAATGTAAAACAAAATGTTAGATTGAGCTTAAAATTTAAGCCGGAGTTACATAAACTAAGATAATTACAAGTGCAATATTGTAAATATTGAACATTTATTGTTCATCTAAATAAATATGGTTTCCTCCTCAAAAAAAAAAAACATGAGGATGGAGTGATGCGGGACACGGGTTCGATCGCAGTTCACTCTTTTTTTTTTTTTATTTTTAAATTCAATCCCGGTTTTTTTTTTGTATTTTCGGAGAGAAAAAAGAAATCAAAGAAAGAAAATTTCGAGAGCCGGTCGATTTTTTCCTTCTTTCCTTTTGCTTTTTTTTTTACTGAACCCACCTTTTTTGTAGTGGGGGTAACCCGGAAGAGAATAAATAATTGAAACAATAAAATTCCGAGAGCGAATCGATTTGTTCCCCGTTTTTGGCGCCTCTTTTTTGATACGGAAAAGTTTTGACAGTAATGGAAAATAGAGATTACTAAACACAAATGTATTGTTTTTCAATAACACCGGCCCACAAAAAAAAAAGTGGTCTGTACTTTTGACCGGACCTACCTATCTTTATGTATTTTGACGCGCTGAATCCGAATCTAAAGTCAGTTTTGCCCGTACGCCCTCAAAATTTTGAGTAAATTGCAAAAAACCATAAAAATCGCCAAAAATTAGCATTTTTGGTAAGTAAATAATTTATGGAACTATAGACCAAGTATGATTTTTATGCATTTTGGTCCGCTAAACCCAAATCTGAAGTTTATTCAACCATAAGCCTTTTAAAATTTAATTCGGCCGGTGTTATTAAAAAACAATCCATTTGTTTTTAGTAATCTCTATTTTCCATTACTGTCAAAACTTTTCCTTATTAAAAAAAAAAAACGCCCATTTTATATCAGTCTTGACGAGCATTTCTTAAGAAGTTTGAGAGATGCGAGATCGGAACGACAAAATTATTTCAGTAGCAACAATGTATGGACCCCTCTCCTTTTCTGATATTGGCAGCCAGTTAAGAGGCTTCACAGTGTTCAGTTTAGTGCCAGCAGCTCTCGAGGTAGCAAGATGGTAAGTGAATTACATAATTATTTTACATGTATGGAAAAACCGGCAGGTTTGACGATCGTCTATTTACTTTATAGATTAAGAAGAGAAAGAAAGGGAAGGACCTGTAGTCGTATTTTATACTTTATTTAATTTTCCTTGAATTGTCAGACGTTTTTATTTTTGATGGTATAGGAAGAAGATGTGTGGGGAATTCCATTCTAGTGCCCAAGAATATAGTACACATTTTCGATCATTTTTTCTTTTTTTTTTTTTTTTGGAAAACATTTTCCTCAATTTCGAAATTTCCTTAATTTTTTGGTATTCAAATCGATTCTTACCAATTTTGCGCACAGGTGGGATTTCTTTAATTATTTTTTCCCTAATCCTGAGGATATTTCCTATCTGAGACCACTGTCAATAGGCGAGAACCGTAGTAGATGTTAGATCACGTTATCGTGTCGTGCTTACAAATAATATTCTCAATTATAAAATTAGTGTGAATTTCTTCAGAATTTTAACAGAAGCTTTTTCGGAATTGGTTTTACAATTTTTTTCTACTTCAGTGGTGGCTAAAGAAATCTGCGAAAAATTCCGACACTGTTTCAAGTCGATTGAAACCGTGGTTGTAACATCATACTAAAGAATTATGAAAATCGAAGAGGGTGAGGTACATGGGTTGCAAATTTGACTCGGAATGCCCTATATACAATGTATATGTATATGTAATTAGGATGGTCGTTAAACGGATTATTTACGTTAATGGCTTAGAATATAAAAAAACATCTCCAATTTTTTCAGATTTTCATTTCGAGTTCTTAGTGGCCTTATGTGATTTTCTTTTTAATCAGAAAAAAAGGTAATTTTATGATATCCGGAATCTCGCCTATTGACAGTGGTCTCAGATAGGAAATATCCTCAGGATTAGGGAAAAAATAATTAAAGAAATCCCACCTGTGCGCAAAATTGGTAAGAATCGATTTGAATACCAAAAAATTAAGGAATTTTCGAAATTGAGGAAAATGTTTTCCAAAAAAAAAAAAAAAAGAAAAAATGATCGAAAATGTGTACTATATTCTTGGGCACTAGAATGGAATTCCCCACACATCTTCTTCCTATACCATCAAAAATAAAAACGTCTGACAATTCAAGGAAAATTAAATAAAGTATAAAATACGACTACAGGTCCTTCCCTTTCTTTCTCTTCTTAATCTATAAAGTAAATAGACGATCGTCAAACCTGCCGGTTTTTCCATACATGTAAAATAATTATGTAATTCACTTACCATCTTGCTACCTCGAGAGCTGCTGGCACTAAACTGAACACTGTGAAGCCTCTTAACTGGCTGCCAATATCAGAAAAGGAGAGGGGTCCATACATTGTTGCTACTGAAATAATTTTGTCGTTCCGATCTCGCATCTCTCAAACTTCTTAAGAAATGCTCGTCAAGACTGATATAAAATGGGCGTTTTTTTTTTTAATAAGGAAAAGTTTTGACAGTAATGGAAAATAGAGATTACTAAAAACAAATGTATTGTTTTTTAATAACACCGGCCGAATTAAATTTTAAAAGGCTTATGGTTGAATAAACTTTAGATTTGGGTTTAGCGGACCAAAATGCATAAAAATCATACTTGGTCTATAGTTCCATAAATTTTTTTCTTACCAAAAATTCTAATTTTTGGCGATTTTTATAGTTTTTTGCAATTTACTCAAAATTTTGAGGGTGTACGGGCAAAACTGACTTCAGATTCGAATTCAGCGCGTCAAAATACATAAAGATAGGTAGGTCCGGTCAAAAGTACAGACCACTTTTTTTTTTTGGTGGGCCGATGTTATTAAAAGACAATACATTTGTGTTTAGTAATCTCTATTTTCCATTACTGTCAAAACTTTTCCGCATCAAAAAAGAGGCGCCAAAAACGGGGAACAAATCGATTCGCTCTCAGAATTTTATTGTTTCAATTATTTGTTCTCTTCCGGGTTACCCCCACTACAAAAAAGGTGGGTTCAGTAAAAAAAAAGCAAAAGGAAAGAAGGAAAAAATCGACCGGCTCTCGAAATTTTCTTTCTTTGATTTGTTTTTCTCTCCGAAAATACAAAAAAAAGCAGGGATTGGATTTAAAAAAAAAAAAAAAAGAGTGAACTGCGATCGAACCCGTGTCCCGCATCACTCCATCCTCATGTTTTTTTTTTTTTTGACGAGGAAACCATATTTATTTGGATGAACAATAAATGTACAATATTTACAATGTTGCACTTGTATTATCTTAGTTTTAATTTTAATTATCTTAGTTTATGTAACTCCGGCTTAAATTTTAAGCTCAATCTAACATTTTGTTTTACATTAAGTGGTTAACTTATTTTTTAGTGTTTTGTTTAAGACTTGAATGCAGTATTATAGCAAAGGCAGCAGTAATTAACTTAAATATAGGAAAACTTCGCGCAAAAACCTGTGATTGAAAATTCATCCTGATGTGGTATCCACTCAGCCACACCACCGCTACGTCCGTGATCGCGCGTTTGCTCGGTATGTTTATGGAGCTTGCTTGGAATTCGCTGATGGTTCTCTGGAAGATTCAGTTCGAGAAAAAAAAAATTTCCTCCAACCACTTGCCCATTGCACATTTTGCATAAATGTTATCGAGCTGGCTTCGTATATTTTTCCATAGACTGCGTGTACAAATATTCGAGAACACCAGGCGTCACATATTTTCATATCAATAAAAAAATAATATTTATTACAAAAAAAAAAAAAAAAGTATTCGGGCTGGGAATGGTTAATTATTTTGGTTCAGCGTCCGCTAATTGAATCCAAAATTTATCAAATCTGGAGATACTTTTATTCGCTGACATTCATAATTGAAACAAGAAAATCCCAATTCTTGCATTCCTGGAAACATTTGTGCGAGCGGGGACAAGGATGCGATTGGCAACCGCTTGCTCGAGCGACCGAGTATATCTATATATGCACGATTGTGGGCCACCTTCGGTGCATGGCCGCCTAGGTGTCAGGTCGGAAATGGGCCACCTTCGGTGCGTGGCCGCCTAGGTGTCACGTCGACGCTCCAACCTAGCTGGTATCACGAAAAGCCGAGCGTTGGAGATCTCCCTACTCATCTCTGGTAAAACTATCAAAATAATCAGTTCGGTCGTGATGCAATCGCTACACGCATGACGTCATCATTTGCATGCAAAATTCGAGTCCATCCTGTTGGTATGGTTACCGACTCAGATTCAGGCTCTTACCGACCGCGTTTTGTCTAATATTGTGTTGCGCTACTCCCCGGTGGCGAGTAGCACCTTCGAATGCTTTGGAACCGAGGAAACTTACGCAGAGGGCGCTTCGATCGATTACATCTTTTAGGCCCGTATTCATAGTCAGGTCTCAAGCACGTGCTTAAGACCGTCTTGGTGAAGATCGTCTTATTCGTTCAAGACCGTCTTAAGATGCTATGTATTCATAGTCGGAAAACAAGACGGTCTTCGTCAAGAATTTGGTCTCAAGCGCTAGCTTATTTCATTCAAGACCGTCTTGGCGAAGACTGAGCTTGAGACGGTCTTATTCGACGTTCGGTTATGTTCGGAATATTTCCGATGTATCCCCCAATAAGACGCTCGGATTTTATTTCTCAGCCTGTGCAAGATATTCGTATAGGCATGCAGCTCTTGAGTATTTTTATAGTTTATGAACACAACAACGTTAGCGCCACGTAGAGGAACTAAAAAACGGGAACAAATCGCGTACAATTTTTTGTAGTGGGGGTATAGCTATAAAACGAAGAAGAAGAATATTTTTACGTAGACAAATTTTCATAAGTATTATCGTAACTATAAGACTGACGCTTAGTACAATTACGTACATATCAGTATTTTCATGAGTAAGTGAGGGGTTTAAAAATAAAATGAGAACCAATGATAAGTTATGAGTAAAATATGTATTCTAATGTTAACTGTTTGTACAAATTAAATTCAATTTTATTAAATATTTGGAGTATATTCATTCTAAAATCAATTAGTCTTTACAATTAAATTAACTTGATATACATATATTTTGATTAAATGAATAACCGTTCGATTAGAGCTTCGCGTATTGCAAAACCCTCTCCAGACTGCCAACGCGGTGCTTGAGGTGGCAATTCATCCGCTTCTTCTTCTTCGATGCGATTATCTTCCGGAACAGCATTATCCAATGTTAGTGATAAATTGTGTAGTACGGCACAAGCTACAACAATTGTGGTAGAGCACAACAATTTGGTTCCCAAACCTCGGGATAGGCAAGGAAAACGTCGCTTCCAAACTCCAAATGTTCTTTCAACAATTTGCCTTGTTCTGCTTTGTACGTTGTTATACCTATCAAGATACCGACTTGGTTAATTCACACATGTATACTTTGTCAATTTTATGACTACTTATCGAAATCTAAAGTAATGCGATAATCTTCATCTTACCTTTGTTGAGCATCTGTAATTGGATTTGCCAATGGAGTCAGCAGAAATGGCAAGCACGGATAGCCGGCATCTCCAACCAGGGTTCCAGTAAGTTGTCTCTCATGATTGTCTCTGTACAGTACAAAATGTATTAGCAATCATTTATTCCATGATCACAGGAAGCAATGAAATCACTTTATATTTTCAGTAGAATGTCAGGAATTATAATCACAATGATCCTTACTTGAAAGCTAGCGGTAGCGTAAAATCGTAGACATATTAATAATTGCATGACAGGTGGAATTGGTAGACCACGATTATTGGCACTGACTAAGGCAGCTTCAATTCTAGGTAGTATTCCGTACATAATACCATCCTTTGAAAATCGGAATCGCCGTTTGAACTCCTGCTCGGATTAAAACTCGAACGGGTTTTGACCATCTCTGATGTATCTCTTTAGAGCTCGCTGTACTTCACCCTCGTCTTCGTCATTCGGCCCAACGTTGACCATTGCAACCACCTCAATCATATTATTCATTTCTTCGATCTGATCGTAGAAATTAAACATATCTTGCATATTCGCCATGTCAATAGAATTTCACTATTCACTTCACTTCACAAATGTTTCAAAGCGAATGCTCTCATAACCTCTATTTCAATTGCAAGTTTCCGTTGCTACCCTTTTACAGTAAATAATCCCGTCCCAGCTGCACTTTCCCAAACATTTCTTCACAATCTATTCCTGTTAATTTATATTGTTCGAATATAATATTTTCCAAACAATTCGTAATTATCAATTTCGTACGCATCAGAGCAATTGAGTAATATTTAGGCAACAAGCATTTGCTTAAGTGCAGTCCGAACTCGACTTGATCAAGATACGTAAATAAGACCGCGTTAATTGACTATGAAACGTTGCGTGCTCAAGACCATGCTTATTTCAAATAAGACGGGACTATGCAACCTTGTAAGCACGCTTCGAATAAGACCGACTTGATGAAGACCGTCTTATTTGCCGCGTCTCAAGACCGTCTTGTTTGACGTCTATGGAACCAAACGCCATCTTAAGGCCTCGTATAAGACCGTCTTATTCGAGTCCGGTCTTAAGCACTGACTATGAATACCGGCCTATATGTCTATGGGATCAACGGTTATTTTTTTCCCACATGCGCAGTTGCACAATACATCATCCGCGGCAGTTTGAATCTTACCATTTTGTCACGTAGCACCATTTCACTCATGTAACCTAGAGTAATTATCCAGGTTACCATATGAATTCTTTCAAACATTTTATTGGTACAAATTCAATAGTAATCTGAATTTAACTTTTGTTCATTATTAATTTAATATTTTTTACCCTTTATTATTCATTTTTGATTAAGTACATTCATGATTTTGTCCTTACATTGTAAATTTATTATTTCCTTAATAGAGAGCAACGAAACTATACTCCATACCTTCTCTCTCATTTTGCAAATTATTTTTAACATAAACAATTATATTGTGCTTAGAAAATTTTTAGAAGGGTAATACGTTATGCAACGCAAAATTGTAACTTATGTATGTATGCACTTGTAAAATGTACAAGCATGTATAGAATACCGTATTCGTAAATAGAAATCAATCTTACGAGTAATAAATAATAATATTATAGGAACAGAAACAATCACTCTGAATTGTACTATAATCTGTATGGAATGTATGCGTGTCTACGATGTTGTTTTATGCATTTATGGTGTATATGAAATCATATATATATATTATTATTTGATAATATTATTGAGTAATGTAATAAAAGTGCTGATGACAATAAATGAGTGTATACATGTATTCGTATTTACTGTTTGGCAATGTTAACTAACATATAATAATAATCAATTGAATACTTTGAAGTACGTACTATTCCCTACACTACATCATTTACCCATTTCAAACCAAATACGATATATTGATGTATAATAATAATAATAATAATAATAATAATAATAATAATAATGATAATGATAATAAAAATAAGAATCATAATATATTAAGCAGCGGAATGTTATTACTTTTTCTAATAATTACTTTTCAACTAAAAGAAAATTTCAAAAAGAAATACTTTTCCAAAAATAAACACTACTTAACGCTTAGTGACTAGAACATTTAATTGAATGCATCTCAAAGTAACGCAACTCAACTATAATATATAAGTATGCAAATATGACTCGTTGCTCTAATCGTTGAATTCAATTTTGACAGTACACCAATGACCGAGTTTATTTGTACGCTGCCGCATTGCCCCTTTACTTGCTTAGCTATTGTTCTCATCGTTCTGTAAAATAGAAACAGGGGAAAAAAATAGTGAAGATATTGTTCATACTCAACTCCAGATTCATGCATGAAATTTTATAAAATTGCAAAAAACCAACCAGCGTTGGATATAAGAACGTGCTGGCAGCATCCTCGTCTCGATCAGACTGAGCGATACATGTGTATCCACCCATGTCGTCCCAATTCAAGGGAAAAATCACCAACTCACCGGTCCCCAAGACCTGATGCAAAGATATTTCAAATTATTCTACAGGAATATGATAAAGGAAAACGAATAATGCAACAGATAAATCGAATAATACCTTAAAGCGAGGATTAGAGGAAGATGTTATAGGCCGGTCATCATTGTCCAGCCAAAGAGTACGAGGGGGGCGAGGTCTTCCGTTAGCCCGGCATGGCAAGGTGACCGTCGATCCTATAGCTGCTAGCATAACTGGAGAATAAAGAGTGACTCGGGGTTTAGTTTCTGCTCCACAGCTGCTACCGTTACCCTTGCTGAGTTCTGAAAAAATAGTGGTTTAAATATACCAAGGGGGAGGGCTTATGGAGAGCAAATAGTGATTTCATTTTTTTTAAATACTTAGTTGATGAGATATGAGACGCCTATAGTTCTGAAAATTCTAGCCTACAATACAGTTAGAAATCAATGACCCTATTGAATCTGCATAAATTTTTGTGCCTTACAAATCTGACTTCAATTTGATATTCAGCAGCTGTTAGAAATGATTTATTTAGAGATATGGTCATATGTCTATTGGCAGCCGATTCCAAAAATTCAGATCACGAGCTGATTTGATTATTCAAATTTGATACAACTTCGTATTATACGAACGTATCCCATATTGCCGATATGTTAATGCAGTATAGAAATAGAACTGCGGTTTTAACTACTGATATAAATCTTCCTATTCTCGATGTGGTCAAAAATATACTTTTCGTTTGCACACAACGACTTGCAGAATTATTTTTAAGACTTCTTGAAATTTGAAATAGTCTTTTGGTTCACACAGTCCATGCTGCAATCCTTACCGTATTGGCACATTCAGGACTGCGGTGTAGCTATAAGAAATGAGAAGAATCCTTACCGTCGATAATAAGCATGGTTGGCTTTGAAAGAACTATCCTACTGCCAGCGACAGCGGCGCAGTGAATGATGCCTTGGTCTCTAGGTGAAGCGCAGTCAATGACAAGTCGAGATCTGGTTCTTGCAATACCTCCCCAAATCGAAGGTGTAGTATTAATATCTGCTACGCTATTTCCAACCACTTCATCTAGCTATATAATGAAGAAAAATATGATTATAATAATGGAAGAGCAATATCACTTCCAGTCTTCGATATAGAATCGATTTTCTTCTTTGTAGATATTACAAAGATTGGATTTCATCTGCACTATCAGATGCTACGAGTATTGCAGCATCTACTTGAACTGGAAATGCGGCTTTAACGTTTGCTTATATCACCTTTCTAGCAAAGCATAAGGCATCAAAGTAAAGTATATCATTTGCCCGGGATATAGATCCTTACAAAAGCGATAAGTGAGCTGACGTCAATAAAAACTTAACTCTGTGTTTGATTTAATATACAGTTAAATTTTCTGTGACCCTGAAATGATCTCATGTACATCAAACAACAGTTTAAGATACCTGGCGTAGGGGCTCTGTTCCTCGAAGCCAATAAATTTGAGGCGCAGGACTTCCAATCGCCTCACATTCCAATTCAATGTGTGATCTACGTTAGAAAAATTGAGATAATAAATTCCCATTATCAGTTTGTGGATGAGACGAAATCAAATGAAATCAAAAATCGTATTCACCTTAAGGGAACACTGATAGCACCTGGCGGACTTTTCGGCATCTGTACCCATTCCTTGTTGATTATCTAGAATTTCGAAATTGGAACATTTGAGAATTAGTAATGCCAATACAATCTCATTCCCAACGAATCTTCAAAGCCGAAATGAAAATTCTATTTCATACTCTTAGCTTCGATTTATTGGAAAAATCTCATCTCGGTGATCTACGGTTTCGAATTCAGGACCACGCGTGCAATGCAAAATTACCCAGGATTTCCCATTCGCGCAGTGCATTATTACTCGCCATTGTTAGGGAGGATGAAAGAATAATGGAATAAGTTCCTAATAAGTTCGGTCAGAGGACATGACACAGAGTTGTTCAGATTTTCGAAAGCGTACTGTAACTAACGGCTACATCTTCATTTACCTTAAATTTATTTTTTCCCTTGACGGGTTGTCGCGTTTGAGAGATGACAACCGGTGGCGCCACCACAACGTCACCATCGATCTCATTCCCCTCGATCACCCGATCATCGTCGGCTTCTTGGACGCGACCCCTCAGGAAGGACAACGGGCTGCCATTCGCAAATTCGAGAATTGTAGACACGAACAGAAAGCCCGCCGAGCATATCAACACCAGTCGATGCATCTGAAATCATAGACTTCTATGTCTGAAATAATGAACATAACCTTTCCCTTCACTTTGCGAGCCTCGAATAGATTGAAAACTAGATTTATTATCCGAGAATATACGACGTCTTCAATAATTAGTCGATAACAACTCAACTATAGTTAGACAGTAATGGTTGGAGGTTTATTATCACAGAGTAATAGTTAGACGATTTGATGTAAGGGAGAATGACACCTTAGTATGCCTGTAACCACGGCGAAATCTGAACATTAATAGCAAAAAATCTCGCGACGTTCAAATAATAAGATAATAAACCTATGGTACAGCGAATTCCGAATTACGTAAGTAAATACATACATGGATGAATGAGGAATTAGCGATAGTTGAATGGTAGTCTTCCTGCCCGCAGTGATCGAATGATTTATAAATTCACCATGAAAAGACGTCGTGGCGCGATCCTTCAGGGGATAAACTACGTGGTAAAAAAAATTCGATGGATACATTAACTATCGGTTGCGTTATCTAATAATGTGTTTGTAATTTGAATTCGAACGGCGCTGCAGCCTGAAAATTGTGCCGATTTATGATTGATTGATTCATTATACAGCAATAAATTGCTCTGTTCAAACCCGATCCGGCAATAATAACGGGCTAGCCAATTATTGAGTGAGCCGAAAGGCGTGTAAGATATCCCGGGTACTTTCCGAACATCTCAAACATAAATTTCCTAAGCTCGTATGTAGGGAGAGAGAGAGAGAGATAGAGAGAATACTAAAAAATAGGATACTAAAAAACAGTATACTAAACCCCGTATTAAAGATTTACGACTTGAGGTTCACTCAAAAAACGTCTATGATAATCGAACCTATATTTCATCTCGATGTTCTGTTGGCCGCGATGACTAGGATGCGGCATACGTGTCTTACTCCACGTTGTTATGCGGAGACAATGTTATAATAATATGCACATACAAACCCCAAAGGCCAAGAAGGATGTATTTTAATATTTATAAACCCTCGGTAAGGCCTTATAAATCCACCCGCGGATCTATGAATAATACATAGATCAGACGGGTAAAGGTCCCAGCTAAAATTTGACCGTATCGTACTACCGCACATTAAACATTATCAGTAGCACACGTACGGAGTAGCACGTAGGCATCACGATGAGTCCCTACCTGCGGCCCGTTTTTCCGTTTAACGAGTACAAGAATGACTCGATGTTTTGATAACGCACAATTTCAGGCATTTCGTAAAGCCGAGCGCACCGAATTAGGCATCCAACAAATGGGCGTTGTTAGCTTTAAATTACAGGAACTCTACCGCGGATTCGTTTAGATAATTCGTGTGCGGGTGAAAAATTGCGGTAAAATTATACAGAAATAAAGAGAGACAAGGAACTGCTGCTGACTGGCACAAACCGGGACGATGTATACATATAAACGAGTTCTCCGGAAACTTTTGATGTATGTGTATAAGTTAATTAGGATACCGCATCGCGCGATCGTTTGGTCTTTTAAAACGCTCTGCTTACGAGTTACGCAGCTTATTATTATACACGTGAGCGTCGACGCGCGTAGCGCGCCGAGTCCGTGTGATAAAAGCATCCGAGTTTAGTGCTTGAGAAAATCACATGCAGAGCGTATAAAAGTCGCGCTGTGTGTGAAACTTGACGAGCCGTAAAGTTCCGAAAATCTCTTCTCTTATGCACGTTTATTACAAGTACACGCGCACAGACATGCACACACAGGAGAGTACATCTATCAGTTGGATCTCTAGATGCTCTTACCTTCGGTCCCGTTGACCCGGTTCTCCTAGAAAACGATGACGTAAAGAAATCTACCGGACATTGCTTATTTATTCATAGAAACTCGATGAGGTTCGCATTTGATTATCGTTTGGCGCGCGGGCCAGGGGCAAACTTTATGCGACGAGCCAGAAGAGCTCGAAGCAAGAGAGAGAGAGAGAGAGAGAGAGAGAGCGAGAGGGTGGAGGGGGAGTGGGAGGGAGGAAGAGAGAGATGAGAGAATAAATACGTATATACATACGTGCATATCTCGTAATACATCTGTATATCGATATTGAATCATAGATTTCGTCATATTTTATGTGGATTCACCAGATATGTTATGGAATTTGGATATTAGGCACATGAATGTATATACATATATATATATATATATATATATATATATATATATATATATATATATATATATATATATATATACACACACACACACACACACACACATATATATGTATGTATATATATTCATCCAGCTACGCCGAATTACAGCGATATGAGATTCAAATTCGCGGAGAATCGTGCGGCGACGCCGCGGACCGCGAGATTTGAGATCGCGAGAGGCACGTGTCACGAATTTCATGTTTTAAAGATAAATCTATCTAATAAATAATACAGAGCCAAGGGCGATCAACTAAACATACATTTTACAGACACACATAATATACGTATACATATATATATATATATAAATAAGGTATAAATATGGCGACGTCGGTAAGTATTTCTATGAGTCGATTCGAAAAATTGGCTGATGTGCCGAACGCAAACCTCGCGCGACGACGTGCTGCTGCAGAGTTGCGCGAATAATGCCTTATGTACACGATATTATACGCACACACACACACACACACACCCGTAGTTATTCACGTCCGGATGTCGTAAACGATAAATTTTTTGTGTGTAATTTAACTCCGCAATACAACGACCGCGAGTTACACGTACGGGGAGAATGGAGACGTGTACACATGTGTCTATTATACATATTATACATGTTGAACATAGGTACAATGTATAATAAACCATGTATGCGCACACCTATACCTGTTTAATCAAATACGATCGTGGAACTCCGCTGATCATTGAGCAAGCTTAACGATGTTTTGTTTATTATCTATATCTGGTTTCCCTGTCTTTCATTCATTCATTCATTCATTCATTCATTCATTCATTCATTCATTCATTCATTCCTTATATTTCTTTATTTATTCCCTGCGCAAGATACACCGTATCATTTCTTTTAAACTTTCCCGGAATATTGTAGCAGCGCTGATACCCGGCATATCTATGTTCTACCCAACGTATCCAGGTATACGATGCAGGTTGCAATTAATGCTGACAGGATGGATGGACGTGTATAAATTGTTACCTGACCACAATTCCCTCGTGCTGCAGTGATTACACCGCATAGGTATAAAAGCGTATCGCACCTGTATATGCAATATACGCGAATTATTCTCGTCATTTATATCCTTACTGAAATTAATCTTCTACTGTTACTTGAAAGAAAAAGACGAGAGAGAAACACGAAACAAAGAAACTATAATCCCTCTCAACTAGAATAATTCCAAAGTTCGGGAATTGGAAGAAAGAAAACGGTGTTCCTTGCCCGATAGCGAATTATACAACTAATAAAAAAAAAAAAAAAATTCCGGTCAGCCGAACAGGCGGAAGAAGGAACGAGGATCAACTCCAAAAAAATTTGAGCATTGTGTCGTGCTGACGATAATTATAGCGAATATGGTAATTTTTATCTGTACAATTCGTATATATTCTTACCGTGATACGTTTAATTGGAAATGCATTTTTTACTGCCTTATCATGTGCAGATAACGACGTGATATCTATAGAATTTTTTATCACCCGAGTTATCGTTCTCTTTTCTTTCAACAATAAAAACGCCAATGCAACAACGCAAGCAACAATAATATGTTATTTTCTACTCACCGATGAGACGACTGAGGATATACAGAAGCTACAGCGGCAGATATGTACGATAGGACGACAATTAGCCGAACCTTTTTACAATATGTATATCCGAATGCTCTGTGTAATAGAACGCGTTGCAGTAAATAATACGCGATATCGTTATCGTTTATCTACGTGAAAAAACTCTCTTTATATAAGACCGCGTTCAACCTGGGAACTGATTTGCAGAGGGTTAGTGTCGGTCAATTTATACGTTTCAAAAACAACAATGCTGTCCCTCGCTGTTACTGGATTGGCTAGCGCTGGTTAGGATTAAGGCGGGTAGGGGGAGAGGTTTCCCATGGCAACCAATCATTTCCAACATTTTAGTATACTTGGTTCTCCGTACCGCGCGGTGTACGCAGGCACACACAAACGTGCGCACGCAACCCATACGTAAGCATATTTTATATATATATATGCAAGGTATGCCTGATATTATACCACTTAAAAGGTTTTATTTCTTGGAAATTTCTCCCACTGCGGTATCAATCAATTCGCATTGTAGCCGTTGATTTTACATTTGATAAATCTATAACAACTACCCTTTCACACTCTTTCACTGCACTGCGTATATACATTTCAAAGCTGCAAGGGGCAACTGCTGCAGGGGTGATTGTTGGTAACAACGGAAAAATGATTTTAAACTGTTCACACTGCACATGCTGTTACGCCAGTTATAATGCAATAATGAGGAAACAAAATTCTACACAAGTAACATTAAAAAATAGAATCTCTGTCCGTATACAGTACGAACGATTTTTCTCTTTTTTCCCCGGTCCTCGATTTTCATGAATTATCACGGTGAGATTTCAATTTTCGTAACATTCAAGTCATAACGGAAACAAGTATAACTGCGGTATTCGCATATGCGATTCTATCCCCATGGGTTTTACGGCAAGGAGAATTTGGCGTGTCAATCGTTTTACATTCATTCAGAAGAAGAAGCGGTTAATTAAGAACGAAAGCGGAGAACGATGATCATTACAACGTAAAGAGGAAGTTCGTTTTGATCTTTTTAAAACTAGTTCAATTCATCCGATGACGAATACGCACATACTCCGAATCTGTGTATGCGCGTTACTTATATATACACATTAAATGCCTGCTGGTATATCTGTATCGATACAAGCTCAGGGTAACCACGAGAGACACGGTTACACTTTTCGCGGAAATATCATCAGCTCTGCCGAATCCGTTCGAGTGCTGCCTGCGGATGGTAATTAAAGTTACAGCACATGATGCAAATTACCACCCTGCGCTGCGCAGGTTGCAAAAGAATAAAAGCTACAGTGAGCTTCTGTCTCACGGTTCTGTCGTCATCCCGTCTTTGGGTTTCAATCTTGGAATCTAGTAATTGTTATCTCGTTCTGAGAAGAACTTCGACTTATTACGTATCACTTATGTATATATACCAACGCTATGCGCAGTGTGGACACCTCGAAACGTGACGGATGCGAGGAGAAAGAAGCAAACAAGAAAAAACGTCGTCCAATATTTCGGAGACAAAAATCAATTGACACAAATTAAATTTTTTTCACAAAATACGTATAATGTATAACAATGTCGATATGTTATGTAAATAATTATACAGGTTGATGGTATGTATGTATAATATATATATCGGCATGTCTGGCTAACGAGACGCGTTTCCCCCGCAGCGAAAAGTGAACAATCTTTCAATTATCATTACCATTAGCTAATGATGCATATATTGAAAATCAAACGGCTATTATATTGCCTCATTTTATTTCCTCCTCCTCCTCGTCATCCTTCTCGTCATTATTTCCAACTGCGAACAAATTGTTCAACAACGAATCGTTTCATTTTTCCTTCCCTCATTTTTTATCCTGCAATAAATGCAGATCACTTTATCCTATTTTCAGGCACGAAAACTCAAGTAGGTATACTCTGATATTATACTTAAAAGTACAATGAGTGTTCTCCGCGGAATGCAGGAAACTGTCTCAACGATTCGTAGTTTCCTCTGACGTTATTACTTCTTGTCCGTGAATATCTAATAACTAATTGATTCCTAGAAGTATATGAAGAAGGAGAGAGGACGAAAAAGAGACAGAGACAGAGAGAGAGAGAGCCGTAAATTACGCATTAACACATACCGACCTCCTTCTGTCAAGGGAGAGACAAAATTCTCCCGTTTGTACATACGTAATATCTAATGATAATGGGAATAAAAACGAATACCCCGTTCCTATTATCCGCGTGTCTTCACTATAACTTAGGTGGGTGGTTTAACCGGTGCAAGGTGCGCACGTTCGTATATGTTTATGTGTATATGTAGTACATATGTACACCAGAGTGTACGGTGATTTTTTTTTTAAAAAGAATTAGTGATTCATCGCCGTACATGCGGTGTGTGGTATACATACATATATAAAACGAGAACGATTTCAATGCGTGGAAAACAGGTTTCGTGGGAACCGAGCGAGATTTAATAATATACGAATATGCACTCACAGGTGTTACGAGTGCCCATGTATTTGTATGTACATACGCGTCATAAATGGGATACATATTATATGCACAAAAATTGAAGAATCGGTAGCTAATTTGTGACGTAACGATGCATCAAACTGTTGCAAATAGGAATATATTGTGAACGCGCAACAACCTACATGTATGCAATGCGAATTCCTGCACGAACTACAGAGTCGAAGGAAGACGAAGTCAGAGACGAAGAGACGAAGATGACGAATGAAAAGAACGAGGAAGAAACTTTAAAAGAGGAGAAGAAAAACGGAGGGCAAAATCTTTCTGTAGGTACGATAAATTCAGCTTCTCCCATGCTAATTCCAAGGTTAAACAGCAGTCAGAACTTAATCTCCATATTTATATTCTTGGCTGTGAGAAAAAGACGACAGAGTGGCGAAAAGGTGAGGGGGAAGAATCGTGAGTGAAATTAAAAAAAAAAATAAATAAAAAAAGCCAGGGAAGAAAAAAATGCCCAACATTGCTGTATACATACAAATAGATAAACAAAAAACCGCAAACACGGGAGAAAAAAACAAGAAACGTACACCCGTAACACCATACTCGAAGTTCTCGAAAGATGTTGCGTTCGCAAAATCAGTTGCAAAAAAAAAAAAAATTATAAAAAATGATCGAAAAATCAGAAGATTTGGAATGAATTTTCCTTTTATACGAAAACATGTTTCCAGTTTACGAGGTCTCTTTACAAAATAAAATATGCCTGTCACATATAATATGGAAAACAGATAAAGGGACAGATGAACTTTGTGTGGATAAAATGTTACCCTAACGAAGCAGGTTTGCAGTTTTTAAATGAAAAATTTCTCAAAAGACGATCGCCTTTGAAATCAACTTGGGTAAAGTATCCCTTTTTCCTCGTTCTGATGATTTATGTCTAATTACGGCTAATTGTACAACAGCCAGAGCCTTGAAATAGAGCCGAGGGTGATAATTAATAGGAAGAAAATAAGGATGAGTGGCCACGAAGAAAGGAGAAGGGCGTCACGCTGCTCCTGATATTACTATTAATAAAAGATATATTGAGCAATATTGATCGTTAATAAATGAACAAACACGAATACCGCTTACGACCGACGGATAGATGGTTAAAGGCGGATAGTGGAAAAGAGAAGAAGAAGGCGTCAACGCACGTATTACACAGTACAATTAATTGGACGATATAATTGTTCTGCGGTACATGATGTCGCGGGTCAATTGCAAACAGCGGAGAGCGCGCGTATGATAGAATTTCGCAATCTAAATTTTCGGTTCGCTGGGCTTTCGTCGGCAGCGAATTTGTAACTAAACTATTCTTGCCGCGATTCTGTTCGGCGTGTAATAACGTCTGTAAAACGACCAGCGCTGGAAACCATTTTAGAGCCAAAATAGAATTCGAATCGAGAGGCAAACAGGGGCCATGTTGATTTTATACCATAATTCAAATTCATTTATCAAATGGTCGAGTATTTTCTTTTCGACTTTTCGGGTTGGTTTTGGAAACTGACCAGTCACACGTGTTTGACTCGTTCACATCTCAGAACAAATCGTGGTTCCCAGATTGTGCTTTGAAATTCGAGAATTGCATTTGTCTGCGAGAATAATACTCTTCAACTCATATTTACACTGTTTGCCCGACGATGTGGACGCGGTGCGTTCTTAAATTAGAATTACATAGCTGCGTCAGTGTTTAACTTACGCGCGAGCCCAACCCTGTACAAAGTCATTCGTTGCGACTGATTGCTAATTAAGGTACATCAGTGGGGTTTCTCGCTGCGCGATCGATAATTCATTAATTTTTACATCAGAATCAGATAAACACGTTTATCGTAACACGTGCCGTAAATATATACATTTATAAAGTATGAATGTAAAAAGAAATTAATGTACCTCCATATACGTGTACGTATGTATAAAGTGAGGATGAGAAAGTGGCTCATCGGTTGCGAGAGTTCGCGCCAGTTTTCGCCGGACATCACCGGATCCTGCCTGATCACCTTCAGCTTTCAATATGAATGCCGATTCACGTGCATTATGCGTATGTTGTGTGCAATACGTAGATTAAAATTTGTCCTTGCCTCGTCGCCCCATTTCCGATCAATTTTTACTCTTTCTTTTCTGCGCCACCTATTCTCCTCTTCTCTACTACTACTATCTTCTTCGCATCTCGCGCGTTTCATGTTACAGAACAACGCCAGTTAACTCCTTATTTCTTCACATCGTTTTTTTCTTCTTCACCGTAGTCTTCTTCTTCTTCTTCTTCCACTTCCCTCACCGCCAACTCAGCTGTATGTGAAAGTCAAGGACTCTACGTAATAAGTGCAAAATAAAATCGGCAGCTACGCACGCAATTCATATCTTGAAATACAGCGCATGGTCGTAATTTCTTAATCCCACACCGCGTTATTTTCACTACAATAATAATGACAATAATAATAGAAATAACGTCAATACCGATAATTTGTGATCGAACATTTGTGTCAATAATATTACTTATTATAACAACAAGTATTATTATTGTTTTCGTTATCAGCAAAAAATAGAGCAGGATCAGATTTGAAAATGCACTGAATTTGGAATAAAATTTTTCTTCTTTACCTTTGTGATATATATATATATATATATATATATTAAATGATAAGAAATAAAAATTTGGGAAGATATCAATCATTCAAAGAACACCATGAGGATAGTCTGGTTCATATTTCATATATTGACACAATTTGTAAATATATTGAAGTTAACAGAGATGCGATTTATTTGCAATAATTGTACACACAGCGTACTATAATATATGTTACATATACGAAATAATTTAGCTAAGGGTTTCATTTCTTTTGCTTGTCTCTACGACTACGTTTTTCACGTTTGTAATGCTTGTAAATTTATTTTCTACTTTCATCATACTCTAGATTTGGCAATAATCTTACTTGGGTTTCCACGCTTCAATTTTAGGACGAGTCGTACTATAAGGCATGTAAGCATCTCTCGTTCCCGTCATATTTTCTGTATGATCAAGCATCCACTTGTAGTTGGGACGAGATGGATCCTTGTATGGAGGTAGATCAGTCTTGTAATGCAACCAGCCGAACCATTCGGGAGGCACTTGAGATGCGTTGTAGTCTAGACCAACATGATCGGCATATTCAACCCAACGATTGCGTCCTAAAATGGCCCAACAAACGAATTTTATCAATTACGAAGTTATAGAAAAAGAGAAGCAAACAGTTGGAAATGTTTGTAGTTTCATATTTGTAACAGAATTGTCACAAGGTATTAATTTACACAAGGTCAATATTATGGTCTGGCTCAAGGGCAATCTGGGGCAAAAGTAGGCGGTTATGTAATAAAAAATAAAACAGCCAAGTGAATTTGAAAAGTAGACGACATTGGAGCATTCTTTACTTCTTATTGCTTTCTTTCTCTTCTCTCTTTAACCGGTAAGTGGGTAGAAGAAAAAAGAACAAAGAAAAGAAAAGAAGAGAAGAGAAAAAGAAATTGCTTAAACCCAAGTCTTACAGCTCTTGTTTCAGCTAAGGATTGCGACTAAACAAGGCGTGTGCTTACGCCTTTTGTATGCTGGGAATGTTGGATGTTGTAAACATTATTTGAAAATACAACGATATTTGGCTCCAGCTGCAGTTAGCATCTTGTGAATCATGTGATGTATTTACTGCGCAGTAACAGCAGGTATAAATGTAAATATAAAACCGGTGATAGAAATTGGGAAAGAAGTAATTGAGAAATCTAAACTTCACCTGAGAACAAGATCGACAGAATAGGGTATAAGATGATGTTTCAGCATTAATTTAACAATATAATAATTACCATAAAAGTGCATGTTATTTTCGAAGTAGCGATTCCCGTATTTGTCCTCGCCAATCAAAGTTCCTGATTTCAATTCATCCCGTCTACAGAAAATAATGATAAAACAAGCGTTGATGGTAATACGTAACTCGAAGAGGCTTATCTTCATATTTTGATAGCATAAATGAACGTTAGTATAGGTTAGGTCGAAACAATATTCGACCAATAGTTAAAAAACGCTGTACGATACAAACCTGTACAGAGCTCGTAATGATCCTCGTATGCCACCATTATCTCTTACAATCTGGAAAAATCTCACGACTTTATCAACTCCAAAAAATTTCGCCATCTTTTTTAAATCAACAACGTTGACTGTCTGCTGCAGCTAGGACATGTAAATGTTAACAAATTATGTAAATACAAAATGGCTGCGAGAAATTCGATACGCGGTTTAGAATCATAAGCTAAGCCATAGCTAAGCAATAAAGATGAATGACCAAATGATAGCGAATCTAAAATTTATAGCGATTCTTTAATTTATGTTTGGAATACGATTAAATAGTCTTCAATTCGTCAACTTTGAATTTTTGGGATCTTATTGAAGATTCGCTAGTCCCAGAAGTTTGTCCAGTCCTTAGAGCATATACTATTGGAGGTAGCCTCACGGTTACAGAAAGTGTGACAGAGGCGTGAGATGGAGTAGTTATGCCATGTCCGCCATGTACAGCCTATCTCTCTCGCTCTACAACCTGGTTCGCCGATACCTCTTTTCTCAGCCAATCAAATGCAAAGCGAGAGAGACAGAATATCCAGGGTAACCCGGGGAGCCCGGGGACATACCTATATCTCGCTGTTTCATCACTATGGCCACAGTTTTACGAGGTTACCGACAGCCCCCTGACAATCCAATTTTTTCGAGTCTATCTTGATCTCCCGCGCCACTACGTGGCGCTAGTAGTCCTGCTCACAATGCGCGGGTCTACATACGACCCGTTTGAATCTTGTTATTCCAAATTTATTATATAGAAATTACACATACTTATATCATAGCTATAAAATGAAGTAGGAATTGATACAATAGAACCCTGACTTTATTATTATGTCCGTACATTTAATGGCTTTCCTCGACAATTCCAGGGTTTCGGGATCACACGGCACAGTAAAACAATGTAATTTTTCCGTGTTCGTTTGGTAGACAGAGGTACCGCCCGGTACAACAGGCGAAGGCGTTGTAAACGTACGAATAAAAGCAATAAAAACCAGAAAGAACTATAGTTTATATCGGTTATATGCGTTATGTCGAGGTTAGAAACAACGTAAACAATGCTGACAGCAGATTTGCTGGCGGTGATTGTCGCCGGGGGGTGAAGTGGGGGTAGGGGTAGAGCAAGTTACTATCAGCGCTACGTAGTGGCGGGGGACGTTGAGGCGGACTGCCTGCTATATTAAAATCTAGTCGAGTGCCGGGGGGCTAGTTGCCGACATAGGTAGTCTGCAGTAGTCTATGCTCTAAGTACCGTTTCGAGCCAACTTCATGCATACGCTTACATTCAGTTTGATTCAGTTACTCAGTGAATCTCGGTGAAGTGAGAGAAGCTTTGATAATTATTATCGAGTTGGTTGCGATTGTACCATAATACTGTATTTTTCATAACTGTAACACAGTTGTTGGATAATATTCTTTTTCTGCTGTTAAGGTGAGTAAAATTTTAGAAAAACTTTTCTGGCGATCAACAGTAATTATTCCAGTCGTGGTTACAATTGAAGAAATCATACTTTTGTCTCCATTTTTATACCTCATTCATGAGGTGCTGAGTGTGTATTTACCCACTAAACAAATCTCGGTAGTCCCCTAATTAAGGCTAAGAATCTTTGCGACTGTTGAAAACCGTCCAATTATCAGTGAGAATTTTTTTTCTTCACATTTAACCAGTCAAGTAACCTCACATATGGCTCAAACAGTTTCTAAATTATCTGTTGAAATGTTTACTCAATGCTTCAACTTCAGTACCACTCAAATTTCTTTGCACTATTGAGTATCACAAGCTGCAACCATATTTAAAGCTACTGCAATTATTACTCATGTATTTCAGAAGCGAAATTTCCACACCAAGAAATAAAGAAAATGTCAGATTCAGAGGCTAGTAATTTTTCGGACAATGACAGTGACGCGGGAGGCCGTGGTGGTGGTGGAAGTGAAAGCGAGCCTGAAGACAACCGTTCGGTAAAATCTGGAGTCGGTAGCGACGCAGGTAGTGGACACCGTTCTCGTAGCGTATCGAGAAGTAGGAGCAGAAGCAGATCAAGATCACAATCCAGAAGTCATTCAAGATCGAGATCACGCTCTCGTTCCGGTTCTGGGTTAGTAAATACTAAATTTGTGTTAAGCACCAAGTCATGCACAATAATCTTGTTCTTTTACAAAGGGACATTATGCCAATGATATTTTTGTAAGTTTTCACACCTATGGTATTGAAAAGTGAGGTCTGAAATAACAATACCCCAAAGCCATTCGACCCCGCCGCATATAGTTTTCGAAAAAATCGATTTTGAATTACTACGAGCGTGTTATGTACATTAAACGGTAAGCATCCGATAGCAAGGTCCGTGGTACACCGGGTAGCGTACCAGGTGAGTAATCGTTGAATTGCTGATAAGTTTTTTATATTCATTTACTTTTTTTTTAAATGTCTGCTCACATCACTTACTTGTCGATTTGATCAAATTTATGCTCATCGACAGATATTTCGTGATTTTCAATGACAAAGGCGGATCTTGCTTTCGCTTACCTCTCTTTTCAAAAGTTGGGCTTACTGTTGAAAATAGTAATTCCTAACCTCTAGAGGATCCGAAAACCGATATATCGGCTGACCCTGTGATATAAATTTTGTATATAGTTGATACATGATATCAGACACTAATTTGGGTACTTTTCAAGGGCTATTTTAACTCACAAATCCCGGCCGTCTAAAGGTTAATCAACAATATTTGTGATAAATTAAATTTTCATAAAAAATCTGCCAGCCTTCCTGAAATTCTACAGAAATGTTCTGTGCAGTTGCAGCTGTATCTCGCAAGTAGGTAATACTAGGAAATGGCTGGTTGGCCCATTGTAGGCCCACACGCTAGTATAACCTACCTGCTGAAATTCTTAATATTTGTCATAAATTAAATTTTCATACAAAACCTGCCAGCCTTCCTGAAATTCTGCAGAAATTCTCCCACAAGCCCATAATGGGCCGAACAGCGATATCCTAGAATTACCTACCTGCGGAACTCAGCTGCAATTGCACAGAAGGTTTCTGCAGAATTTCAGGAAGGCTAGCAAGTTTTGTATGAAAATTCAATTTATCACAAATATTGTTGGTTAAGAATTACTATTTTCAATAGTAAGCCCGACTTTTAAAGCGAGAGGTAAGCAAAAGCAAGATCTGTCTCTGTCATTGAAAATCATGAAATGTTCGTTGATTAACATAAATTTGATCAAATCCGCACCTAAATAATGTGAGCCGACATATAAAAGAAAAAGTAAATGAATATAAAAAAGTTACTCATGGTAGTTATCGTACCAGCGATCCAGCAATTACTGGCCTAGTATGCTACCCGGTGTGCCATGGACCTTGCTGCCGGGTACTTACCGTTTATTGTATATAATACGTTTGTAGTATTTCAAAATCGATTTTCTAGAAAACTGTAGGCCGTGGGGTCGAACAGCTTTGGGGAATTGTTATTCGAGTTCTCACCTTTCAGTACCATAACTATGAAAAATTACAAGAATGTCATTGGTGTAGTGTCGCCTTGTTAAGCCGAAATTTAATTGTGAATAATATTTTTTCTTTCCATGCAAAAGTTCGGATGCTGGAGGTAGCCATCGAGCGGATGAGGCTGAAGAAGCTCATTCTGGTGATGATGAAGAAGTTGAGGCTGAGGAAGAACCAGAAGGTGAGTCTTTAACACAGTTGTGACTGATTTGATAAGGCAGATGTGATTATCGAGATCTCATGTACTTTTTTCAGGGGAAGATTTGGATGGTAGCAGTGATTATGACGAGGAGGAGTACGAGGATGACGACAGACCAAGCAGGAAAAAGAAGAAGAAAGACAAGTCAGTTACATGATCCGATCCATACATTAATTGATGATTTTTTAACTGATAATCCTTAAAGAAATACGGCAAGTATTCCGTTTACCTGCTATTCTTACAGATTTGGTGGTTTTATTATCGACGAGGCTGAAGTGGATGACGAAGTTGAAGATGATGACGAATGGGAGGATGGAGCGCAGGAGATAGGAATTGTTGGAAACGAAGTGGACGAATTGGGGCCGACTGCACCTGAAATTGAGGGAAGACGTCGAGGCACAAATCTGTGGGAGTGAGTAAAAGGATAAGGATATAAAAATCAAGAAATACACGGAACAGTTTGCCAAATAACCACATCTATACCTGTGCAATAATCAGTGTTGACCAGTGTCTAACAATAGCTATCCCGTGAATTTAGTTCACAGAAAGAAGATGAAATTGAAGAGTATCTCAGAAAGAAATATGCCGACGAATCTGTCGTTTCGCGTCACTTCGGAGATGGGGGTGAAGAAATGAGCGATGAAATTACCCAGCAAACGCTTTTGCCTGGTGTGAAGGACCCCAATCTCTGGATGGTCAAGTGCCGTATCGGTGAAGAAAAAGCCACCGTGCTCTTACTCATGCGAAAATTCATAACATATCAGTTTTCAGGTACAATGGTTCAATTTCCCAATTGCAATATTTTATTTTTCCATTTGCTAAGCGCTCTTTCCTATTTAATTCGCAGGAGAACCATTGCAAATAAAGTCCGTTGTTGCGCCCGAGGGCGTTAAAGGTTATATTTACATCGAGGCATACAAACAGCCTCATGTAAAGGCCGTTATAGAAAACGTCGGTAATTTGAGAATGGGTATTTGGAAACAACAAATGGTTCCGATCAAGGAGATGACGGATGTACTGCGCGTCGTCAAGGAGCAAACTGGCTTGAAGGCAAAGCAATGGGTTCGTTTAAAGAGAGGAATATATAAGGATGACATAGCGCAAGTGGACTATGTGGATTTGGCGCAAAATCAAGTACATTTAAAACTGTTACCGAGAATAGACTACACGAGACCTCGAGGTGCCCTAAGAACTGCACAAAGTGAATCCGAGGCACTGAAACGCAAAAAGAAAAGACGACCACCGGCGAAACCTTTCGATCCAGAAGCGATCCGCGCAATCGGTGGAGAGGTGACCAGCGACGGAGACTTTTTAATATTTGAAGGGAACAGATACAGTCGAAAAGGGTTTGTTATTTTAATCACTTAAGCTCCGAGTTTATAAAACCAAAAAATTAGGTCTAACTGAACTTTTACCGTTTAGATTTCTCTACAAAAATTTCACGACAAGTGCCATTATCGCCGAAGGTGTTAAACCGACGCTCTCTGAACTGGAGAGATTTGAAGAAGCTCCCGAGGGTATAGACATAGAACTAAGCGGCACTCCGACTACAGGAGTTTCTGCCGGTAAAGAGGATCAGGCAGTTACTCATTCATTCAGTAATGGCGACAATGTAGAAGTTTGCGAGGGAGAATTGATGAATTTACAAGGAAAAATTGTATCAATTGATGGTAACATGATAATGGTCATGCCAAAGCACGAGGAACTCAAAGAAGCCTTAGAATTCCAGGCAAATGAGTTAAGAAAATACTTTAGAATGGGAGATCATGCAAAGGTAATCTTTTTACAAATCTTGGATTCCGTATTTGTATTATCTTTTATTCAAACGGTTCCAAATCGTCAATTTTTCAAATTTGCAGGTAGTAGCTGGTAGATACGAAGGAGACACGGGGCTGATTGTACGTGTCGAACAAAATAGGGTTGTTCTTTTTTCCGATTTATCAATGCACGAGCTAGAGGTACTCCCACGAGATCTACAACTTTGTTCTGACATGGCAACCGGCGTTGACAGTCTGGGTCAATTTCAATGGGGTGATTTAGTACAGCTCGATGTTCAGACCGTCGGTGTAATCGTTCGTTTGGAGCGCGAGAATTTTCACGTATTATCGATGAACGGAAAAGTAGTCGAGGCGAGACCTCAAGGTCTTACAAAGCGTCGTGAAAACAGAAACGCAGTCGCGTTAGATTCGCAGCAAAACACGATCCAGAAAAAGGATATAGTGAAGGTATGTTTTCGGATTTTCTAAGAACATCGAGTCCAAAAAATGTATCCAAAATGTTAACACAATTCTCAAATTAACTTGAAAGGTAATCGATGGACCGCACGCAGGCAGAGGAGGTGAGATCAAGCATCTTTACAGAAGTTTCGCGTTTCTGCACTCGAGAATGTATTTGGACAATGGAGGAATATTCGTATGTAAAACTAGACACCTTCAGCTAGCTGGAGGCAACAAAGCTGGAATGGGCCCTGCGATGTCGCCATCGTCCGGATTTATGTCTCCCAGAATCGCATCACCGATGCATCCAAGTGGGTAGGTATCTAAAATGAGAATTCTTGCCGCAAAAATCGTATGTACTTCTCTCAAGAAAAATTTAACCAATGAATTTACGCTCTCATTTAACCAGTGGCGGGTTCGGAAGAGGTGGCGGAGGTGGCGGAAGAGGCAGAGGCCGAGGTGGAGGTGCGAGACGTGACAGAGAGCTGATCGGAACAACGATAAAGATAACGGGTGGGCCATACAAAGGTAACGTTGGAATAGTAAAAGACGCAACAGAGAATACGGCGCGTGTAGAACTTCACTCGACGTGTCAAACGATATCTGTGGATCGTTCACACATTGCGAACGTTGGCGTGCCGACCAAGGATGGTGGATTCAGTAGCTACAACCGGACCCCGGCTTACACGGCCGGTGGTCAGACTCCAATGTACGCTAGAGATGGTTCAAAGACTCCGATGCACGGTTCGCAAACGCCGATGTACGAAAGTGAGTACTGAAAAAATCTAAAACACCGTTTATACTACGGTGAATGATCAGTGAAAACACAACAGTGGCAAATGTCATTCAACTTGTTCTATTTTTGCAGACGGCTCGCGCACGCCTCATTATGGCTCGATGACCCCTTCGCACGACGGTTCTCGTACCCCTGGTCAATCAGGAGCATGGGACCCGGCTGTGACAAACACGCCAGCGCGAGCGAACGATTTCGACAATTACAGCATGGAAGAAGGAGGGTCTCCGGGTTACGCTCCTGGCTACCCTTCGACTGGCGGTCCGTTCACACCCCAAACACCCGGGACAATGTACGGTTCAGAGCAGAGCTACAGTCCCTATCAGCCGAGTCCTAGTCCGGCTGCAAGCGCAAGCGCAAGTCCGAGTCCAGCCGGTTATGTGGCCACCCCATCTCCCTCGGGAACTGGATACACTACGAGTCCGCACGGCGCGTTTGCATCGCCGTCACCGATGGGTTATAGCCCGATGACGCCTGGTAAATTAATAAAAATTTATGGGAAATTCTCTGCATGTTTTTTTTCCACTAGTTCAAACTCCTTTGTATAATTTTTTCACTCGAACATACAGGCGTTGCGGGCAGTCCTTACAACCCTCAAACACCCGGCGCCGGACTTGACACTGGGGCTAGTAGTGGTATGATGATGGGCTCGGAATGGCATACCCCGGATATAGAAGTACGGATACGCGATACTCACCAGGATCCGGCTCTGGCAGGACAGCAAGGAGTAATCCGTGGAATATCGGTAAGTTATACTTGAGTGAAAAACGTCACAGTCGTCAACAAATTACATCAGCTTTAAACTTTCACCAATGCAAGAAGATTAAGAATGTGCACAAACTGATACCAAAATCATTACGTAATATCGCTTAGTTTCTTTGTAACAAATAAACTATTCCACATTTTTTTTACAGGGTGGTATGTGCGCAGTTTTTCTGCCTGCCGAAGACAGAGTGGTGAATCTTTTATGCGAGCAACTAGAGCCTGTCGTTCCATCTCGCGGCGATCAGGTCAAAGTTGTCGTCGGCGAAGATAGAGAAGCAGTAGGAATTCTTCTTTCTATTGATAATCAAGAAGGGGTCGTTAAACTTAGTACAGACGCTGTTAAGATGCTGCACCTGCGATTTCTGTGTAAAATGAAGGCTTCTACGACTTAATAAGCTATCACGAGTGTCTTGTTACAGAGTCGGATAATACGTTGCATTCTCAGTTTTTAAAAGAGACCCGTGCAGACGTTAATCTTGGGAAATAAGTTATTTTAGGGGCAATTCGTTCCGCGTCGAATATCTACAGCAATCTTATAGTCTTATGTACCACGCAAAGTTTGGTACAAGTTAATACAATAATTCTACTGGAACAGATCAATTTTAGTATGAAAAGAAAATGTAGTAAATAAAGTAACGCTGCCCACAAAAAGGATTCAAAAATCTTCATTCAAAATATTCTAAGCTACGAACTTGCAAAAAATGTCAGTTGGATCATTCATTGCGCTCATTCGGATTCGGTAAAATTTAAAAACGGAATTAATTGTATCTTACAAACGTCTGCAAGTGTCGAAACTCTAACATTATGAGAATGCATTAAGTTGTTTTGCATTCAAGATTTGCGATAATTACTCGTTACGTATAGTACCTAATTAAAATGAAATATTCGTTATGATATCCCAACACTTTACATAGGCCTGAAAGATTAATAGTTGTAACGATCTAGATGGGATCTTTCTGCTGACAAATAAATTTCTATACAAAATTTAATATCAGTCGTTGAACTCTCACATTTTTCCCTCACGAACCGCTGTCTCGTGAAGTCTCAAAAACGCGAGTTTTTTTTAGTATTGCGTCGGCTAATAAGCTATGAATAAATATATCACAGTTTTACGCGAAATCAGTGAGTATCATAGGCATTCCCAAGTATACGTCTATGGTGAGTATTACAGTAAAAATTGACATTTCAACGGCAGAGAGTGGGATCTAGGGCGACCCAGAAAAATTGCATGATTGAAAGAACGTTCAAAGCCGCGTATTACAAATGAAACGTAGGAGTTTTGAATCAAAAATGTATTATGTCAACTTTTTCAGAATAAATCAAAATATTCCAGACATTTTCCGGGACTTGAGGAGCATTAGACGCCCTGTTGACACGGTAAGTAAATTCAAGCAAAGAATTTCACCAAGATAAATCACTTAGTTTATTGATTTTTGTTTGAATGTTTACATTAGTTTCCACCCTTGGCAGCCAGCCTCTTGTCACGTTCTTCAGCAATGGACAACTTGACACCCTTGCCTCTTGGCAAACTAACGTAAGCCTTAGATCCTTTGCCAATAATGAACACGTTGTTGAGCCTAAGAAAGAAAAATCAAGTTTAGAGATACCTTATTTCGAGGTGCATGAACAATCGCAAATTGAAATTATTCTACATGACAATTTGTTTGTATCCTTCCTGGGTAATACGGTAAGGTGAGCTGTGACCTGACAGTGACCTTGGAGGGACATTAATTTCATTTTGGCCAACTTTTGACTTAGACACGTTTCAAGATACAATGCCTTAGCTTCGATATGGCCAAATTCATCAAGTACAAAATTGAAAAAAGATAAATATTTAATAGAAGGGGTTTTTCACTACCTGGTGGCAAAGGTGTGTCCTTGAGAATCTTTGATATGACAGATGTCAAAGGATCCAGGATGACGCTCACGGCTCACAACACTGCCAACACGACCCAAATTCCTGCCTCCCGTGATCATGCACAAATTGCCTTGAAAATTGGACAACAAATTGGAATAAGTTTACGAAATTCGCGTTGGGTGAACTATTACTTGCACACAAATTCGAGTATTTTCAATTCACAGAATCTAGAAGATAGCGAAAGATATGTACCAGAATCAAATCGAATAGAGTCAATAATTTTTCCTGTGGCAATGTCCAGCTGTATGGTGTCATTCACCTTGATTACAGGGTCTGGGTAACGCAATGTTCTACCGTCATGGGTAACAAGGAAGGGAATTCCTTTGGGTCCGGTTTGTACACGTTTAACTTTGCAGAGCTTGTACTGAAAATAAAAGCACAGAATAATTACCACCGCGAAGTGTGAATCTCTAAAAGTTAACCTGAATGTTGCTTAAATACCTTAGCTTCCTCGGCGGAAATTCTGTGAATGGTAAAACGTCCCTTGACATCATAGATCAGGCGGAAAAATTCACCAGTCTTTTCAATAGTCACGACATCTGTAAGAATATAAAGAAAGTATAGAAGCGCATGCATTGATAGTTGCAGGGCTATTATTATTACTAATATGTTAGACATTCCATGTTTTATTAGTTGTTTCCTCCTTGGGTAATACAAATTAAACCATTTGACGGTGTATCTGTGACCATAAGAAGGATGATTTATTATCGGCCAACTTTTGACTACAGTATTATTCAAGACAAACTACCATAGCTTCGAAAGGCCGAAATACAACAATTTGTGCTAAGCGTACTTGGTCTACGAATATATAAATATTCACATCTTACCCATGAAGCCGGATGGGTAGTTGGGGTCGGTCCTGACTTTGCCATCAACTTTGATGAGGCGTTGCATAACAATTTTCTTTACCTCGCAATTCGTAAGGGCATACTTTAGCCTGTTGCGAAGAAAAATTACAAGCGGAAGAGACTCCCGTAGCTTGTGGGGCCCTGTTGATGGCCGAGGTGCATAGACACCTCCCAACTTGTCTAACATCCATGCCTTAGGCGCGTTTAAACGCTTCAAGTGCTTTTTGGGTCCACGAGCCTGAAAATTAAAGGTTTGCAATTAGTTAAGATTCTGGATCGTGCCATCAGATATAATAAACAGTAGTGAAAGTCCGTCGAGGTTATGTCGCAAAATAATTCCTACGACTATCAACCTGACTTTAAAACGACGACGAAAAGAAGAGCCTAAGATTCTTTACTGCAACTGCGAAAGTATTAAGTAAACTGTCAAATCGCGGTTATGGTGAAAGTTTTCTGTCGTGATGTTGTTGCTTCGGCTTGCAGATTAAATACAACCTTGGTGGCTCAGGAATGCGTAGAGAAAGATTTCGAGAATTATTCCCGGAAGAATGTATGTTTATGGAGAGTCAAATAACGCGATAAATAATTTCGGAGCATTTACGGATAACTTGAGCTCGCGTGCGTGCCAAACAGACACAAGCCGAAAACACACGTTCACTTCAGACAGGCTTATCGCACTTTATTCTTCGATTTGACATAAAATTCGGATATGTTATCCCACACCGTTGATTACACTTCCATATTTTATACAATACTTATTATGGTGATGCGTGATATTGGCGATGTTTAAGGATTTGTATCATCGGTCACAGGACAAACTTACCATCTTGGATTTCTGAACGGAAAAGAGACCGTAGACTACGGAGAAGGCTATGGAGGCGGACACGGCTGGCGAAGAAGAAGCGAACCCGAGTGACGTCGTAATTAAGATGGCAACCACTATCCGTATGGTAATACCGGTAATACTGTTCTCCTTCTTGATCGACAGAAATTACTTCCGTTTCAGTTTTTCAAATTACATAGGAGTGATGGAAAACGCAAGTTTGATTTTCTTTGACCCACTCGATTTTATACAAAGATTGAAAATTAATATGTACTGTAATAGTGGAACGTTGATACATTTACCGGAATTTACTTTGATAGACCAGGAAAATCCGAGTTTATCACGGTTCCACATGCGTTATACAATATTTAAATATCATTTATAGTTTAATTATTAACCTAAGAATAATATTGTAATTTGAACAATTATAAGCCGTCATTAAATATCGACTGAAGCTCACCCATTTTCCGTGACTTCATAACTTCTCGCTTCTCCTAGCTTCTCTCCTATTTACTCGTTATTAACCTTTCGTTGAAAGTAAATTCAATACATTTTGATAGTAATGGATTGTTGGTTTATTTCACCCGGTAAGGACAATTCATTGAATTTATTTTAGACTTTGTTACATAGGTGAAAAAAAACGTGAAATAATGTATAGACCACTCAATAGAAAAATAAATAAAAATAAACCATTTGTCTTGAATGAAGGGGGAATTTTTTATTATCAAATAATTCGTTGATTTCCAGTTTTAAACGAAAAATGGTAATAACCAAACTTGTGGTAAATTTAATTCTCTACAACTTTGTTATGAACATTTTTTTGTCTACGATTGATATTTTCCGACTTAAACTATTAATTCAATATGGCGGCCGAAGCTAGAAAATCTGGAATTAGACTACCGATGAGCCCCCCACCCTCATCGATCCAACGATTACAAAAATAAAATCATGCTGTTAAATCAATGCAACTTGAGGTATTTTCTTTTTTTTACATTCCGACTGGGTTACTATTCTCGGTCTCTTTGTGCGGTTCTTTTTTAAAAATTTATTTACATTTCTTTATAATTGTATCAATCTTTTTTTTCTAGAAGTATTATACAGCAAATGTGAAGATCCTGCGAGGGAAAGGATTATTTGAGTCGAGTGATATTCATTTGATTCAACTAAATGCTATAGTCAAATGCGGCGAACACAATGCTTACTTAATTCAACAAAATACTTTTGTTGGACGAAACACTTATGACAACTTACTTGCCATCTAGGGGTGTAAATCCCCTAGGCCTTTTTCCCCTAAATTAAATAAAGTTAAAAAAAAAAAATAAGGTAATAATAATAAAAATGAAAAAAATCGTGAATTTTTTTGGAAAAATAATCATTATTTCTTAAAATTTCCATTGCATCTTTCTAGTATACTTAAATTTAATTATTGACTATATTAACTACATGATGCTTTAAGGTAAACTTGCACAATGTTCTAAAAAAAATTTGACGTAAAAATGTTCGACAGTTTATTTTTTAAAACAATGTTTGTCGCTGGGGCTTGAAGCATCCCAGTCTGGCAAGTACGTGATTGTACCGAAGTGTGGTAAGTAAGGGTTAATATAGAATTGATTGCAATCCTTTGAATGATCATGCTGACTATCAATTTATTCAAGACTAGCAGAAATACCCGGCATTGCCCAGGTTATAATTTTTTCTTTAATAGTTAAAATAAAATCACTTGGAAGATTCACAATAGAGGGAGCGTCCATAAATGACGTCATCGAATTTTGAGTTTTTGATCCCCTCCCCCCACTTTTATCATCTTCTGTCAGACTTAACGACCCCCATTCCAAGTGACAACAAAAGAATTTTGTTCGTTTTTAGTCATTATCAATTTCGATCACTCGAAACTTGGTATTATGCTTTCTTCGTTTGTAATACGTCTGATTATAAGTTCATGTAACTTTAACCATCTCCAACTTCTTTCAAAATTCGAAAAGTTTTTTATTGTTTTAATTTTGTTGTTTTACAACGGGCTGTACATAGGTTTGATACCTGCCTTTGAGCTTAGCTCAAATTCAGTATGTGCGGTGATATATGCTAATGTAGTATTTTTTGTTTTGCTATATATGCGTACAATTTCCGCTTTTTAAAAATACCTAGAGCAATATCCCTTTGCTAAACATTCATTGAAAATCTTGCTTAGAAATTCAGCTATAAATATACGGGCCAGCTTGTTTCAATATGTTTGCATGTAGTTGATCTAAACAAGTCATTTTATTTCTTAATAGACTTATTGTTTATACTGGTTTAGAGATATTAGTAGACTTCAAGAATATTGACTCCCTTATGCTTCTACTATTTGATTCATTACTAACCTAGGCGTCAACCGATGCCATAATTTGGGCTAGATTTTTGCCTACCGTACCAAAGAACTTATTGAATTTATTAGCAATATTTACATCCTCAGAATTACACATTTATCACAGTCTAGCTTACTTATTTTAGCCTTTCCCTTAATTTGTCTACCTACTTTATTATTAATATATTTCCGTATTCTTTCATTACCATTTTCTATCTTTTTTATATATTCTGAGCCATTTTTTTGCTTTGCAAATTTAATAATTCCATTTAATTTAACAGAATATTGTTCACATTTTCTTTTCCTGATTATTAAGATCAACTTACCATTTTTTATATATATTGTTTTTAATGTCACAGGATTTAATAATAGCCGTGGTGATCCAAGGTTTCCTTGGAAGTCTCCGTTTATTAATTTTTTTATTCATTTTAGATTTATCACCAAGGTCATTTAGTTTGGTAAAGTTTTTAAAGACAACATTCCTGTATATTTCAGTTATGGGAGTAGATTCTAATGAACGAACTGCATCTAATTGTATCAGTATTGGATCATAATCCGTTAAGTTGTATACAAGTTTATGAGCTTAAAAGTTTACACCATTGCTTTTAATATAAAAGTTGTCGATGCAGGATCCTCCACCAGAATCATTCCTCTTGGTAATTGTTGTTATAGATGGAATTTTGTACTGAAATATATAGTAAAGAACGCAAGACAATTTTTTCTAATAGTGTTATCATAGCATCTATTATTCCCAAAAGAATTCTGAAACAATTTTAGCTAAGCAAGTGTCGAATGACCGAAGTAAAAATCTTTACTACTACGAATTTTTACTAAATTTCGAACATTTCTTATTGTTTCGTATAAAATTGTAGATATGTATGGTTTTTGATAAAGATTTGTTAATTTGCTTTAAAAATTGTAGTGCCTTGCATATTTTTTACAGAAAAAATTCAAATTTTCTTCAAAATCAACAAGTTTTTATGAAAAATCATGCATATTTACAATTCTGTAGGAAAAATTGTTTTGTACAAAATGTTCAAATTTCTTTCAAAATTCGTAGAAAATCGTAGAAATCATTTTGACCAGGCTATTCTCTTTTAATACCACGTACAAATGTACCAGCTTAAAAATAATACCTATATAAACAAGGTCTCACTATCTCCCATAATAATAGCAGTACTAGTAATAATAATAGTAACGAAGATAATTATAATGCCGGAAATTACAAGACATTAACGTTATAAAATAACATCAAGTTAGAAGTGATCAAAAATTATCATCGTGTAGTGCGTAAAACACATACATGGAAATAATTTATATTTGTGAATGTTCATTTGATGTAGGTATATTTTTCTTAGTCATCGATGTAAAAAAGGGGGAAAAAATGAAATACTTCCAACCAAGCAGAAGCGATTTTATCCAGCTTACATCACCGATCAGTTTAGTATTCTCACGTTGCGTATTGTTTTCAATAGGTAAAAAACTGCGCTCTTTGCATACTTCTGGTCTCTTCTTACCTGTGAAAGTCTTATTCATAGTCTTATTATTAGTGGGCATTGTTTTCACAAAGATCTTCAGCCTGAGAA
This sequence comes from Neodiprion virginianus, assembly GCF_021901495.1. Taxonomy (NCBI): domain Eukaryota; kingdom Metazoa; phylum Arthropoda; class Insecta; order Hymenoptera; family Diprionidae; genus Neodiprion; species Neodiprion virginianus. The sequence goes on from NC_060880.1 coordinate 14,698,845, forward strand.
TCAGCTTCTGGCTTGCTCTGCAATTCAACCCCTACGAGTACTCTGCGACAATTCGGACTAGGGATGAGAATCGAATGAAAAATATCAATATTGATATCAAATGATATATCAAGAGATCAGTATCGATATTAAGATAATATCGAGAACAAAATATCTATCTTGAATGGGGTTCTGAATCCATGACTAGGAAGTAAGAGAGAAGGAGATGAAACTCCGGAAAACAAAGTCGGGCCAGATTTCAGCCCAGAGTTAATAGTATCGATTTCTGCCACTTGCTGCGTCCGTGTTCTTTGGTAGTCCAAATATTATGATTATTGAGTGTTGATCAGTTGTTGATAGCTACCTAGTTTACATGTTAACTCTGCGCCAAAAACGGGCCTATTATTACTGGCACGCAGGCTTAAGTTCCCCCTCACGGAAGAAAACCCTCAATTTTTGGGGGTAAGCCTAGGGGTAAATTTAGGGGTTTACCTCCAAAAATTGATGGTAAAGCCACACAAATTAATTTTTTTTTTACCGGAACCTCGACCGAATTTAATTTATTGACCAGTAAAAGTACAGGTAGTCATCCATGGGATGAACTACCGTCTATAGAAGTGTTCGAGACACTTGTACATAGGACTGGAATACAACCTTAAAAATAACTTATAGATAACTTAATAACTAAGATAAAAATAAAAAAATAAAAAGTGCACAAGGTAGTGCAAAACAGTTGAGTAACCAGCTGTCTGGTAGTAATGTAGTAAATAAGTAGTGATTTATTTTTTGTAGAGTTTGATTTTGTAAATAATTGAGTTTATTTTTTTCTTTTATTACAATAATGGAAAATATATAATCAGATGTTTTAAATGTTATTTTTCACCCAAATTTTTAATTTCTTTTTTATATTACTTCTTTTTGTTTCAGGTGATTTTAAATCATTTGGAAGTCTATTAAAAAGTTTTGTCTCATTAACATAGCTTATGTTTTTACACGTCGTCTTACATATTTTTGGTAGCTATATGCTTTTACACCTTGTTTTGCTTGTTGATTCATTATGGAGTTTTGATAATTTTGAATAGTGATAGGCTAGTGATTCAAGCGCATATGTTTGTTCAAGATTTAAAGGGTAATTTTCAGTTATAAATGTATTTTTGCTTATGATTTTCAGAATATTATTTTGTAACCTATTATTTGTGTGGCTTAATTTTTTTTACCCTAGAACCTCGACCCGTGCCACTCTGGAGATTTTTTGGTGATATTGTCACACATATTGGAAGACTCTGTAATTTTTTTAGCAAAAAAACGGTCCATCTTGAATAAAAAAAATAATTTTTTCCTTTTTTGGTAAAAAATCAGAGTTACCGGAACGTAAAAATGTTTTCATTCCTCAATTCCTCTCGAAAGCTAACAAAAAACTACAACTTTTATGTAGTCATTTTTTTTCAGTTACTTCAAGTTTCCGAGATATATTCATTTGAAAAAAAACGGCAACTTCTCAAATAATGAATTAAAAAATCTGAAAAAATTCACATAGAGTACCTTTTAGTAGTACTTTGATATAACCAATTATGGGGCAGATCTGAGATGGTCAAAAAAGAAGTGGCCGAGTTGACGGAGAAACCCTCATATGGGGATTCCCACGTCAACTCGGTGAATCAAAAACATTGACCCTCTTCGATTATCTCAGTGATTTTTCATATGATAGTTCTTAGAAATTATCTGAAAATTATCGAATCTGAATATTTTATATATTTTCATATAGTGTATGTACATGTACGCATACATCTTCATTATAATATAATAATAAATGGAATGCATTGGGTATAGATAATTCTTCATGGCTATATGAATTATACATATACAAACATTAAATTTTATTTACGATTATTTTTCTCGCTGGGAATACATTATACCCTCCTTCTATATTGAACGCGAATTCGTATAGATATACAAGAATTTAATAATGTTAATATATCATTTTCGTGGCATTCATTGATAAAAATGAATGTCCAAATGCATATATAATATATGTATATGATTGCCTTAAGATATCAAATGAGAAATAACCAGACAACTTCTTGATTAGTCAGTTTGTATTGTATTTACTAATGGTGTGTAATGCACTTTTATAATACCGTTACATCTATAATCCCAATAAAATGACATAATAAGCTCTTGACTCGAGAATTCTTTCAAGGTGAATCCTCAATTGGGAGGTTCACCCTCAACTTGGAGGTAAACCCTTGACTTTGGGGTTAACCCTCACTTAAGAGGTAAGCCCTCAACTTGGGAGTAAACCCTCGATTTGGGATTAGACCCTCGACTTGAAAGTAAACCCTCAACTTGGGAGTAAACCCTCGACTTGGGAGTAGACCTTCGATTTGAAAGTAAACCCTCAATTTGGGAGTAAATCCTCGACTTGGGAGTAATCCTTCGACTTCGAGGTTAACCCTGAATTAAGGGGTACGAGGTTGAGGGTTATATTGGGGGTAAAATTGGGGGTTTTTTCCGTAAGGGCTGGCATGGAAAATTACGAATGTCTACAAAAAATGATAAAAATTGAAAATTTACTATGAAAAATGATTACGATTTCGAACTCAGACAACATAAATTTTCTTTCTCGTAGTATTATAAGCATTTGATTGAAAACTACAGCTTTTTATAAACTCCATAAATTAACGTAAAATTGGACGAATTTTTGCCAAAAATTGTGATTATCGACAATTTTAGAATTCGATTTAGTTTGATAAGATTACGAATATGCATGGGAAAGTATGAAGTAATATTTTCAATCAACCGCTAGATGTCGTATCTCCCTCACAGGCCTGAGTTCTTGATTATCGATTTGTCGGGGCAGGGCATTTCGAAGCTAATGTTCTCGTTGGTTTACAGACCTCCGAAAGTGGGAGGGTTGGTTACTTTTGAACAAAATTGTTGAGATTTAGTTACCTCTACGACAATGTAGTTATCGTGGGCGATTTTAACATAAACTTGTATTCAATCAGCTACGGGATCACCAATTAGTCTGAGCGTAGCTAATTTGGTGACGGAAAAACTAGAACACACAGTCATCAATTCTCTGCCCTCCGAATTAATTTTCTACAAACGATACGTAGATGATATAATAACATGTGTGCACAAGGACAACATCCAACTACTAATAAATGCATTCAATTTGTATCATCCACGTATAAAATTCACTTATGAAATTGAAAAAAACAATAGAATTAGTTTTCTTGATGCGTGGATAATTAATTACGAAGGAATAGTGAAAACTGACTGGTACCACAAAGAAACTTTGTCTGCCAGATACAGAAACTATCAATCTCACCATCCGCTTCAGTATAAAAAAAAGAGTAGCAATAGGCCTATTTAATAGAAGTATTATACTCTCCGATGCTCAATTTAGAAAGCGAAATTTGAAATTATTACGCGAAACTCTGAAGAAAAATGGTTATCCAGCAAAACTGATCAGGCATTTACAAAAACAACGAATAGATAAACATTATAATAGTTGCATAGAAAACAATGTGGATAACATTAATACTAGCAAACACAAATGTCTTGGATCAATCCCTTTTATTGAAGGCCTATCACAAAACATCAAAAAGGCACTGTCTAAAGAAAACAGCAATGTCTCGTACAAAATTACTAATACGTTGAATAATATATTTACGTCTTTAAAATCAAAAACAGCCACACTGGAACAATCTAATATTGTCTATAAAATCGATTGTAAAGATTGTGATAAATGCTATATTGGCCAATCATCGCAGCATCTAAAAAAACAGATTGCTAATCATAAGTATGATATAAAAACACGGGGTCCAGATACATCGGCGTTGGCCCATCACTCATTGGTCGAAGGCCACAGGTTTGATTTTGAAAATGTGAAGATTATGGACAAAGAAACTAACTGGTATAATAGGATCATAAAGGGAATGATACATTGCATATTTCTAAAAACAACACTGTCAACAAAAGAACTGACATTCAGGATTTGAGTCACCTCTATTCTGACAAGATATAAATTGTCAAGAGTACATGTATTGACTGTTGTGTAAACAATTTTCCAACATACCAACAAATATGTAAATAGATGTATGACCTCAAAGATAGTTGTTATAATTAATATTAAGAGAATAGTCTGTCAGTAGAGGCATATGGATAATCACTTCCTTCTTGAACACCATGTACCAAACATCATAAGTGCTAAGGAATGTCGATACATGTAAGTTTTTTTTAATGATCTAATTTATCAAAGTAGTTCAATATTTGTATATTTATTTGTATATTTAAACCAGCAATTTACATCATATACATACTTGACTTAAGACTAATAGTCCCAAGGACAATAATATCGCGCAGGACTGGCGAAAGTAGATGGAGAAAAAAATAACGAAATAGTTATTGAGGATATGACTAAGAAAGTTTATCAATAATAATATAATAAAATATAATGTGAAATATAAAATAAAATGATCATATTTTTTGTAGTTTTTCGGTGCTTGAGTAGTTTCTTTGTGATATTTGGTAGCTCTTTATTTGCCTCTTTATATTTTTTTTACTACATTCTAATATTTTCAGCTCATGCGTGAGTCTGTTATAGCTCTTTATTCCCTGAATCACATGATTTTTAAAGCCTATAGTTTTGAAGGTCTTTGGTATAGCAATGGTTTTGTTTCTAGTATTGCTTCCCGATTGGGTGTATTTGGTTTTCAAGTCGTCATAATGATATAGCAGTGACTCCAATGTGTAAGTCTTGCGGATGTTTAGAGGTTCCATAAAATCAGCATTATTTCGTGCAATTATCTTCCATAGTCTGTGCTGGACGCTCTCAAGAGAGTCCATTACATTTCCGTATGCTCCACCCCATGCTTTTATACCGTAGTGAGCTATACTTCCAAAAAGTGCATGGTACATCATTGCCAGAATTTTTTTATGAGCGAAATGCGATAGTCTCCAGAAAACGTAGAGCAAATGTCTGGTTTTTTGATAATGTGGTCTATTTGAAAATTCCACCAGAGATGACTATCAAAGATAACCCCTAAGTACTTTGTACTCTGTACTCTCTTTATTTCTATACCGTTAATGGTAATTGTGAACTCTGTCGGAATGCTGACTTGATAAGCCCCAAAAGGGATGAACACAGTTTTTTCTACATTTAAAGTTAATTTGTTATGTTTGAGCCAGTCTCCAATTTTATCTAAATAATTCACCATTTTGAGTCTTGCTTGCTCCCAAGTTGAGTCGGTGCTAATTATCGAAGTATCATCAGCAAAAGAAACAATACATCCTTGTGGTAATTCATCGAAAATATCATTTATGTATATGTATAACAAAAAGCAGTGGCCCTAAAATTGAACCTTGCGGCACTCCCATTTCAACCTTTGTTTCTTTGCTTTTGGTGCTATTTAAATTTACAACCTGCGTTCTATCTGTCAGATAGCTTTTGATAATGTCTAATGCCTTTCCCCTAATACCGTATCTGTATAATTTCCTGAACAAAATTTCAAAGTTTACGGTGTCGAAAGCCTTTGCCAAATCCAGGAAAGTGACAATGGTGGCATTCGTTTTGTCTATATTTTGATAGAGTGTATTTGTGACGAAAGCCAGCGCATCTTTTATGCCCTTGCCTTGTCTAAAACCGTATTGCATGCTAGCGATCAATTTATTTTCCTTGATGAAGTTGGAAAGTCTTTTGTGCAACAACTTTTCGAAAGCCTTGGAAATATTAGACAGTAGTGAGATTGGTCTATAGTTTTGGCTTCCACTCAGGACCTGCACTGCAGGGATTGGTCAGCTGTTCCCTCATCCAGCTCGGTTGATTGCATGGTGCAGGCACTAACAAGCTTAAAGCCTCGATTGACTCCTGTGTCCCTCTGCGCACGGTTCGCCCCTCAAAGGCCCCTGCACCCTGGTTCAATGATGAAATCAGGCAGCTTATCAGAGAAAGGGACTCTGCGCGTAGGGCTTTCTTTCGCTCGCGTAACCCTTTGGTCAGAGTTAATTTAAAATCCCTTTGGAACCGGGTTCAAACAACAATCCGTGCGGGTCGCAGCAGATATTTTGCGGACAAATTGAAAGGGGTCACAGATTCCAGGTTGCTTTGGAAAAAATTTCGGGAAATGGGCCTCATCAAACGCAAAAGCCATGCTATACCCAACCACCTCTCGACCAATGGTTTTAACGACTTCTTCATTTCTGAATATATGGGAGAAGTGCAGGATTGTGAATCGTCTGTCCTCCTCCCTCCTCCTCCCTCCTCCGACTTCAACTTTCGGTATGTCACATTAGCCCAGATCAAGAAGTGTCTATCCCTGTAAACTCAAACGCGAGGGGTTGCGATGGCATCCTTGTCAGCTACCTGAATCTAGCTGCATCAGTTGTGGTGCCCATCCTCCTCGATATTTCAACTTCTCACTAATGCATGATGTCTTTTCGGAAATTTGGAAGCACTCCACACTGTGCCCTCTTCCTAAAATCTCTAGTGCCAAAAGTACAATGACTTTCGACCTATATCCATTCTCTGCGCTACCTCTAAGCTGCTCGGAAAACATGTTTTCAATCAGCTATCTGATTCTTTTCGCGAGAGTGGTTGCTTAGACCCATGGCAGTCCGGTTTCCGAAAGGGTATTAGTACGCAGAGTGCACTTATTTGTGTCACTGTAATAACGAAAGGACTTAGAGAATCAAAGGGTTCTCTGTGCGATTTAAGCGAACGCCGAGCCAAAGAAGTCTCACAAAACAAGGAATATTTTAGAAAGAAAATGGATATATTTGATTACGATGCTCTCTTTTTAAAGTCTAGAGACTGACTCATAGAAGATACTTCTTCCCACTGAGGCCTGACTCCTGTGGATTTCCAATTCCGAACTAGGAGGAGTTCTGAATCTTTCTCCTGGGCGATGATCCAGTCTTCTTTATTTTCAACGAGAGAAATTTGACGAACGTTAAGCGAGGGATCTTACTGTTTAATTAAACGAGAGCACTGTTTGCAATCGTCCCCGCACGGACGACGAGAAAGTGCATCAGCATTACCATGCAGAACTCCGGGACGGTGTTTAGTTTCAAAGTCATATTGACCTAACCTCTCCAACCATCGAGCTACTTGGCCTTCAGGTGATTTGAACGAAAGAAGCCAAGTTAAGGAAGCATTGTCTGTCCGAATCAAAAATTTCCTTCCATAAAGATAATGATGGAAATGGCAAATAGATTTTACCATCGCTAATAATTCCCTACGGGTAACACAATAATTGCGTTCCGGTTTAGACAAGACCCGACTGAAATAACTAATAACGTGCTCTTGGTTATCCTGAATTTGAGACCACACCCCACCTATACCACAGAGAAAAGCGTCAGTATCTACGGTGAATTGAGAATCGGTGATGGGATACGCTAATATCGGCGATGAAGTTAATAATTTTTTAAGGAGAACAAAGGCTCCTTCGCATTCGGAAGTCCAATCAAAAACAAGTTTAATTCCTGTAAGAGCATGGAGGGGTCTCGCTATAGAAGCAAAGGCCTTAACGAAACGTCTGTAATAAGTACAAAGTCCTAAGAAACTTTGAACCTTTTCTTTTGAATCGGGACGAGGCCAATTCGAGACCTTTTCTATTTTAGAAGTATCTGTCTTAACACCTTCCGCTGAAACGACGTGTCCGAGAAAGGTTACTTCTTTTTTGAATGAATGACATTTTTTGGGACTCATTTTTAGACCAGCTTGGAATAAACGACTAAAAACCTGCTCAAGATTTTCCAATTCTTCATCAAAAGTCTTACCGAACACGATAATGTCATCGAGATAAACTAAACAAATCTTGCCAGTGAGACCTTGAAGGGCGAGTTCCGTCGCTCTTTCGAAGGTAGCTGGAGCATTACAAAGGCCAAAAGGCATAACTTTAAATTGCCAAAGTCCACCTAACCCTGTGACAAAAGCTGTTTTCGTTAGGTAGTTGCTATGGTAGTAGCGATGGTAAAATCTATTTGCCATTTCCATCATTATCTTTATGGAAGGAAATTTTTGATTCGGACAGACAATGCTTCCTTAACTTGGCTTCTTTCGTTCAAATCACCTGAAGGCCAAGTAGCTCGATGGTTGGAGAGGTTAGGTCAATATGACTTTGAAACTAAACACCGTCCCGGAGTTCTGCATGGTAATGCTGATGCACTTTCTCGTCGTCCGTGCGGGGACGATTGCAAACAGTGCTCTCGTTTAATTAAACAGTAAGATCCCTCGCTTAACGTTCGTCAAATTTCTCTCGTTGAAAATAAAGAAGACTGGATCATCGCCCAGGAGAAAGATTCAGAACTCCTCCTAGTTCGGAATTGGAAATCCACAGGAGTCAGGCCTCAGTGGGAAGAAGTATCTTCTATGAGTCAGTCTCTAGACTTTAAAAAGAGAGCATCGTAATCAAATATATCCATTTTCTTTCTAAAATATTCCTTGTTTTGTGAGACTTCTTTGGCTCGGCGTTCGCTTAAATCGCACAGAGAACCCTTTGATTCTCTTAGTCCTTTCTTAATTTCCCCCGTTGTTACAATATCAAGCATGGTATCGACTGTCGGAAACTTTCTATTCTGCAATACGCCTCCAACCCTGAGTACCCTATTGCTGAAGTCAAACCGTGGTGGGCTCCACCTATTCTAGTCTCCGTTGTTTATCGGCCACCAAACAGCCAACCTAGCTAACTTCGAGCAGGACTATGGCTTGCTTTGTAACAACTACAGCCTCTCTCTAGTCTTTGGCGGCTTCAACGCGGACCAGCTCGGTAACTCCTACCATGCTTAAAACGTGCACTCCTTCTGCTTTGCGCGTGCTCTTCACCTGTTACCGTCGGAGGCTACTCATCATACGCACACTGCAGATTCACTGTTGGACCTCTGCTTGGTCAGCGATCTGAATGCTGTTCTCGGCCATGGGCAGACGGATGCACCGTTCATCTGATCTTCATCACCATCGCGATTAATTCCCCCCCTCTTGCGGATAAGCTGATAACCGCGCGTTCGTACAGGGCTTTCTCGTCGGAAAGATTTCTTCAACAGCTCGAAAGCGGCAATTGGATCAGTTTCTACCCAGCTGCCTCTGTCGACGAAATGCTCTCGTGCCTGCAGGGTAACATCACTTCGGCCTTAAATGTGCATGCGCCACATCGCACCTTTCATCTAAAGCGTCGGCAGCCTCCGTGTATCTCACCTGAGCTTCTGTCCCTCGCTCGCACCAGGGACGTTTACTATCGAGCCTACAAGCGATCGCGTAGCCACCCTTCTCTTCTACAGTATCGTGACCCCAGGGACACTTTGCATAAACGCATCACTGCCGCTCGCAACTGCATTTTATACTAGCCGACTTGCTGGAATGAACAACTCTCGATTGCTCTGGAATGAACTTAGGCTCCTTGGCCTTGTGCCTTCGCACCATAATGATTTCAGCAGATTCAGTGCTGATGAGTTTAAAATCCACTTCGCCTCTGTGTCTCAGCGTCCTACGGCAAATGAGGAAGTAGCTAGCTTCTTCGCCAGTTTTCCCCCGCCAGTGTACGATGACTCACTTTTCTACTTTGGCGACATCCCTCCCGTTGCTCTTCGCTATGCAATTTCTCATTTCTCGTCACAGTCGTGGGGTGTTGATGACATCTCTTTGCGTAACATCAGAGATGCGCTGCTGGTAATCTTCCCTTACTTGCTGGCTTTGTTTAATCGGTCCATTAATACCGCTATCTTCCCAGCTGAGTGGAAACGAGCTCGTATTCATCCGCTAGCCAAAATAAAATCACCATCTTCGCTCCAGCAAGTTTGGCCCATCGCTAACTTGTGCCTCACTTCTAAGTTGCTTGAGCGTATTGTTTTGGTGGAGTTCAAAACATTTTTTGACGATCACATGTTGTTAAACCCACGTCAGTCCTGCTTCGGACCCAACTACAGTACGCAAACCGCACTGCTGAAGCTCACAGAAGATGTCCGTTGCATTTTGACTGTCGTAAGGTCACTATATTAGTGCTCTTCGATTTTAGTAAAGCGTTGGATACCATCGCACATGCAACCCTTCTGTTCAAGATCCTATCTCTTGGTCTCTCTCAGCACGTGCTAACTTGGGTTTCAAGTTACCTCCAGGGTCGCACCCAAGCCGTTGTAGGTCAATCTAGTACGATGTCTCCCGGGGCACTCTTGGACTAGGGTGTGCCTCAGGGCTTTGTCTTGGGATCTCTTCTCTTTTTAATGAAACGAATGGGAAGTTGAACCGTGCGCTCAACTCTTGCGTACGATTTATTTTTGATGTGCGAAAGGCTGAGCACATATCCCCTTTCTATCACGTGCTGGGATGGCTATCAGTTGAGATTAGGCGGAAATACTTTCTTGGCCTTTTTATTTTTAAACTCCTAGTCACACAGGAACCCCAATATCTCGCCTTGCGTGTACTGCGGAAATAAACTGTACAGCAGAGGGACGTAAGATCGAAATCTAATGACCTTTATCTTTCGTATGCCAGAACGGCAGCCTTCCAAAAATCTATCTATCTTGCTTCAAACTTGTTCCCTGTGGAACTCACTTCCCTTGGCTGTACATGAAGCAAGGTCGCTTTCGACTTTCAGGACTAGACACGTAGAAGCTCTTACCGTCAGGTAAAATTCGAAATTTAAATTTTAAGCCCTATATGTGAACTAGCTGTAGTTATAACTGGATGTTTGAATTTTTGGGGTAGCATAATTTTTGTACTTTATATTTTCGTGCTTTTTAGTTATTTATTTTTTGTTATCTTATTTTAATTTTTTCAATCTTTATTTTCTTAACTACTCTTTATTTTTACTTTTCAATTTTCTTATTTTACTCCTCATTTTATTTATTTTTATTGATGTATCGTAATTTTTGTTTCTTTTTTTTTATTGGTTTTGTTTATCTTCTTTGTGTGTACTTGGTGCAAAGTCTTTCGGGGATCGTAGTGTCCCAGGACTTATAATAATCCCGTTTCTTTCTATCTCTCTCACAAGGAAAACTTATTGCAGACAAGTTAATTCTAATTTTCATGATCATTAGTAAGATATAGATGGATTGAAAGAATCTGTTGGATATTCTTAAACTCACCTTATTTCAAAAGGTGAGTGTGGTGTTTTAACTGCCAGCGCTTCGGACATAAAGCCAACTGCAACCACCCCATGAGATGCAACAGATGTGGAGCAGGACATAGGAGAAGGGCTGCGATAATCATGTCAAATGTGCCAATTGCTCGGAAACACACTGCGCTTCGGACGATAACTGTATTATATTTAATTATAACGAAGAGGGGATAAAACTTAGAAATTCCTTGGGCACCGACTACAAGGAGACGGAGGCGTGGACCCTGCAGTTTTTTGGCGCAAATCATGGAGTAACGATCACGGAAACAGGAACAGCTAAGTTTTTAACCCAGTGATGACCTTCCGCCAAGTGCTGGAGCAGTCAGTATTAATAATCTCCAAGACAAAGGAAGCAGGCCAGGAGAATTTCGTAAGTAGGAGATTGCGAGAAGTCATTCTACCTCAGAACTAAATTCTAAAATCGATAAAGTTAATATCAATCAGGAGGTAGTCGAGGATATTGGAAGAAAATTGGTAAGTCAGCACAGAAAGGATTCGGAATTACTAATAATATTGAGCCAAGCAGAGGCACTGGCCATTAATGAAGTAATGGAAAAAACAGGAAGTAAGTTCATCTCTTCCCCCATTTCTAAGAAATAACCAATCTGGCGATCCCAGGCTATAATGGCCAGGCCAGATGGCTAGGCCATCTTGTATTCACAAGATTGCCTGAGTTGGAACTACGTAGGACAGGTCCTCGACCCCTCTGGGAAAAGAGAGGGGTAACTGAGGAATCCATCTGAATCAAGATCTCTCAGCTCCAGAGGATAGAAGCCCCGGGCTCAATTTGTATGGCACATAACTTCTGGAAACTTAATTAAAATTCAACTGAGAATAAATAGACTAAAGGATAATGGAGATTATAGGGTGGAACCTAAATGGAATATGTTCCAAATATCACGACGTGATAAATCAGCTTAACAATGTGATATACTATGCTTACCAGAGACCAGACTATCGTTAACTTCCAGGTTCAACCCAGCAGTTAAAAACTTAAACATTATTAGGAAAGATGAAGCAGCAGTAAATGCGGGGGTCTGATAACTTAGATAAACAAAAATCTACTACATAAGAACATAAATGTCCAGAATGCCACAAGGAGCAGAGGTCATAGGAGCAGAAATAATCTGGGAAAGCAGAAAATGTTGAAAAGGTAAACTCATGATTTAAAACCCCTCGCGCTTTTTCGACAGTCGAGGCCAGCACTGGCCGTCTTGTTTTTTTTTTTTTTATTCTAATTTTCTAAATTCAACCTTCAATTTGTCGGAAAAAACACTCACGACTTATCTTCCTTATTCGACTCAGGTGAAGATTTGTTACCTTTGGATAAACGTTCTTGCGTCGTGTATAAAATTCCGTGTAAATAATGCAACAGTCTATACATAGATCAAACTAGCAGACAGTTGCATACCAGAATAAAGGAACACAAACGCAATATTTTTGAACATGAGGACAATCAAACAGCTCTCACGAGACATTCTATCGGATTTGATCATGCTTTTAATTATGATCAAGCCAGCACCTTAGAAGTTGAGCCGCATTATTATAAACGTATACTGTTAGAAATGTGTAATATTGTTGCACATTCTAATGCTGTTAACTTAAGACAGGACATCGAACATCTTAGCATAATTTAGACTCCACTGATACATAGAGCCTAACCAATACCGACTGAGTTTACCTTTAACCATGCTATAATCTTATCTATTCAACTCTTTGAGTTTGAGCTGCCGCGCTGTCTATTACCTTAATTTTACCTTACCTTTAACTCTTTTCCTGCTCACACGTCGGATGATCCACATGTGCTTTTTCAAATTATTTTTCGTCCTTTCGGTCACAATAATTTTCAAACATTAACCTTTCAACATTAGCTTTCACATAAAACCTTTGATTTACGATCTCAACCGCAATAACCCAAAATCATAAACACCTGCAATAGTTAAGATAATCGAGTAGACTAAACACCGGAAACGTGGGAAAAGAAATCATGGATAGCTCACAAAAAAAGAAACCCTTATTCTCAGAATTCAGGATAGCACCTTCATTTTAATGACGATAAGACCAATTAGCGCTTCGCCGCTTGCTTCCGTAAACCAACCACCTCGCGCTAATCCACCACCGAGATCTCATGCACTAACCAGAAACCTTACCCCCAATTATTTCATAATCCTTAACCAATCATCCGAGACCCGCGAGAAACCGCGACTCCTTTTGAACTCCTCCTACTTTCCCTCCAATTCAATCCTTCCAGAGAATAGAATAGAAGAGAAGAACTTCAGACATCATAGAGAACACAAGAGAAGACTCAGACATCATAGAGAGCAGATCAGAACTTCACTGAAATCCTAGAATTAAATCACATTATAATTAATTCAGAACCTCCGAGACTTATTAACAGTTTGTGACTGCGATAGTGATTAACATCAGTTTGTACCACAATTGTAAACCTACCATTGAGAACTAGAAGGAGATTGTTAATAAATGTGTAGTTAACCCAAGTGTTGTTATAAATAATTATTTCAATCACGCGTAGTGATGGTTGGCACGAGCCTTACCTAACAAACTCTTAGAATTGTAGCCGAGTTGAACGAGAAGATCTGAGGAGCTGATCAGCGGATTCCCGAGATTTACATATACCAACTACGAAAGTCAGGAGAATAATTTAAATCACGCAGTGAATCAGAATCGACTCGAAACGTTCCTCTCGGAACGTAATAACATTATTAATTTTTAACATTATCAACTTCAATTTTAATAATTAATTGATTAAGATGTACGTTTGGAAAAAACGCGTCGCTCTGTTTTTACACTATACCGTTGGGCTTGTCACCCCTTTGTGTTTTATCCTGTGATGTCCGTCGTGTTTTTGTTCATCATTTATGCAACTGACATCGTTACGATCAGGCATTTACTGCTCGTTTTTCTTGTTTTTTCGTTTGGCACAGATTGCCTCGATACTGATATGTCTTCTTATAAAATAATTTTAAATCTAAGTTTTACTTTTTTAATGCTACCTTCTGTATTTATCTTCTTTATCTTATTTCCTTCTGTTACCTGTTGTTCTCACTTGTCATAGATGTGGTCAATAAATAAATATTCGTTTTGAGGAAGGCCCCCACTCGAGCCGAAACGTCAACAAATTTTCGGTTGTTCTGTTTAATGACCTCGATAACCAAGATTACCATTTCGATTCAGAAAAACTAATCTTTGTAGGCTGTGCCGATAACACGAAAGGATATTGACTAATCAACTCGAACACTTACGAAGTATACAAACGAAGGAATGTAATATTCCTGGAAAAAAAGCGTGAACCAAAACCAGAGAAACAAAAGGATTTTGGACAATTCAGAGAGTTCATCAAGATACCGACCGTCGAAGAGACAGTTGAAGAGGAAGAAGATGAATTGGAAGAGGAAAAGACGATAACGAGTCAGAGCAAAGACCCTAAAACTAGACTAACAATTTATTATGCGCTATTCCATAACTTGGCTTTGCATGGCATAGTTGCCTGGGTCGGAGCTTATGCAAACGTTATAGGGCCTCTCCAAACACTACAGGATAAGCTCCAAAAAATAGTGCTGAGCAAACATAATGTTAAAAGAGAGACACCCCTGTGTCTGAAAGATTCCTATATTTGAAAATCACTAATACATTACTATACAAATTTAAAATCTAACCTCGATATCTCTAGCTCCAACATTAGAAATAAAGCGCTATTCCTCCCTACAACAAAAGGGAAGTCTATTATAGAAGCAGTCTCATTACTGCTACGATATACTTCAATAAATTGGATAATAATCTTAAATCCTTGAACCACAAAAAAAAAAATACTATAAAAAGGGAGTTGAGAAACTGGCTAGTCGGACTGAAGTAATTATTTTACCACCTAAATCTATTAAACCTTTTATTTCTTCTTTTGTCTTTATTTTCTCTTTTGATTTCATCTATTATATAGTAACCTAATTTTGTTAAAATCTCTTTCCCACGCTGATCCTATGTACAGATGTTTTAGACCTCCGTAGGGTATAAATACTGAATATCATATTATGTTCAATTTTGTACTACCTGGCAAATAAATAAGTAAATAAATAAAATAAATAAATGTAATAAGCAATGTTAATCTGGCGAGATATCTCGGAGTAACATGGAATGTGGAACTCAGCTGGACACCATGTGGGTCATTTCGCCAATGATTGGCCAAAGTTGTACCCAGTGGTCAAAATTTCAAAAAACTAAATTCGCCTTTCGAAAGATAGTACTCAAAAAGATAGCCATGATTTTTTGAAAATTTTTTTGGCCAGTGATTTTTGAGCAATGGCGGCGGCAAATCTTCGAGTTTTCGAAATTACAAAATTTTCAACTCGATATATCTTTTTTCCCTGAATAGATGGAAAAAAACTTCACAGACATTTTTTTTTCGTAAAACTCTGAAATTTTAAACAAAAAATGTATCAATATCCAATGCTATGTTTATAAGACTCTAGACGCCGGGTTCGATTCCTGGCTCCGTCGTTAATTTTTCGAAATCACCAATTTTTCGAATTTACATTCTTTCAGCTATGTTTATGACCTCGATAATCAAAGTTTAAATCTAAAAAACAATTTTTCAGCCATTGCGCAGATCAGTTTTGCTCTTGTTATCTGTAATGCAAACGAAACAAATTGCTTTTTACTGTAGAAGAAAAACATATTCAAATTACTTATACGAGAAGATTGGTTTCTCAAATGGATTGAAACATGTTTTATTTTTCCGCTTTCTTGGTGTTTTGGGCATAGTGAAAAACTGACACTATAATGTCCAACGTTTAATACAAACGAAAAAAATACGTCAACACTGCTACACTAATGTTAGTATAGTTATTTGAATAATTATCAAACTGCTTGAGGAGATGCTGACTTAAGCGCCTCTAGTGGTCGCGCTTGAATTCATGTGCCACACTACCCGGAGGCCCGGGAAGGAAACTGCCTTACCGGCAGAAGGTATTGTAGCATTTTCAAAAGCATTACAAATGGGCACAAAAAATTAAATGTTAACATCTTTTGCGTTGTACTAAGTGAGCTGATGAATATTTTGATCAAATGAACTTTGCTATGGTATCTAACGATGCGTAAAAATCGAGTGAAGGAGTATCTGAAAGAAAGATATCCAAAAGTAAAACCCTTGAAAGGAACAGAATCAGTTTTGCAAATGGTTTTTGTAAATGTTGGTAAATAAGTTTTTAACTTATTTACGTAACAAATAACCGATAAAAAGGAAAAGTAAACAAAATATGGTAAATTTTGCTGTCATTATTTTTAATTTTAATTCTTGTCCTACGTACTTATGGAGATCCCAAGTTCCTTTGAGTCATTTTCGATGTAAAAAACTCTGAATGTTCCGAAAAAAATATTTTCAACGATCTAAAATTGGGGGCAAGGGCTGAAAAATTGTTTTTTAGATTTCAACTTTGATTTTCGACGTTATAAACATAGCATTGGATATTGATATATTTTTTGTTTAAAATTTCAGAGTTTCACGAAAAAAAAACGTCTGTGAAGTTTTTTTCTATCTATTCAGGGAAAAAAGAGATATCGAGTTGAAAATTTTTTTTTAGTCTCACCTGTTCGTTGACCTATCACATAAACAAGGTTTAATTTATTATCCTTCCCTTTTTGTAGAAGCATTGCTCCTAAGCCCTTGGAACTAGCTTCGGTGGGTAGTTCCATGAAATTTTTGGTGTTAAATGGATGAACGCTCAGCTTGTTTATTACCGCGCTTTTTAACTTATGAAATGCTTCGTTTTCTTGCTATCTCTACGTGTAGGGTTGATCTTTTCTCAGAAGGGCATGCAAAAGCTCCGCAATTTGAGCAAATTTTGGTACGTAACGTTGGAAGAAACGCGTTAAACCAAAAAAAGCGTCGTACTTCATGTAGGTTTGTCAAAGTAAGAATATTCGTTATCGCTCGAACTTTAAAACTACCTGGCTCTATCCCGTTTTTAGAAACTTCAAAACCTAAATAGTTTACTTTCTCTTGCGAAATTGACATTTTAATCGTTAAACCTATACCTGTCATAGCGCTTCGAGAACGACAGTCAGACGATATTTCAAATTGCTCCAGTCCTTAACAAATATGAAAATGTCGTCCGGGTCAAACAGAGCAGCTTGATCGCATAAGGGTCTTAGTGCAGCCTTGTACATGGCCTTCGAAAAATAGAAAGGACTATTCATAAAACCGAACGTCATACTATACGTAATTCTCCCCTGTCGTCGGGTGTGATAAATGTTTTTGATCGAGCTTCGTTTGACAGGGGTACTTGTAAGTAGCCGTAAGCTAAATCTAATGTAATAACCAACTGCCTATCTCTTATTTGGACCAAATTCTCGTCTAAGTCGGGTAGCGGAACATGAATCCGTTTCGTCTGCTTATTCAAATCACGGTAATTTATAACGATACGCTAGGCTCGCATAACTCGGTATCGGTTACAATTCCGGCCTTCTTCCATTATTCCATAATTTTTTTCATAGCTTCGCGATCGTTATTACTCTGCCGATAGGGTTTCTTACTTACAGGTGTAGATCCAAGAATCTCTTGTATATCCATGCCTACATCTCGGGCGCACCCTAGCTCATTGAAATTCATGGCTACGCAACACGGAACTTATGTAATACGTTTGGCATGTCCTCTATTACATCTTCGATTGTTCCGGTCCCACGTTGATTCCACCCGGTCGATGCTCTCGTAGGATACCGGCGGTTCTGTCGACGATATTTTCGTTAATTCATCCGCTAAGCAGACTTTCTTTCCCAGGAATCGTTGCGTGGAGGAATTCAAATTAAGCAGAGGTAAAGCATGCAAGTGTTCGTTAGTGGCCATTTCGATAAAGTTTACGGACAGTGGGGGTAGCTCACTCTGGTCCGTTGTTGCTCGAACAATTTCACTGTTTATTCCCACGGTCATCTCATGGGTCCGAGTGTCTTCACTTAACTTGAAGATTAAATCATTGCCCACTTTATGGAATTCTGGGACGGGTGCTTCCGTAAAAGTTCGACAGACTATCACATCGACTGCTTGCGTGTCGTCTGATACGATCTGCAAAACTACGTTCACACTGTCATCTCGTCTACGGTCACGTTTGCGTGCAATATTCCGGAAAATTTTACTTTAAAATAATCTCGTGCGAGGTTATTTAATTGTGAAATTACACAAATCACTTCGAATTGTTCGAGTAAAGCTACCGAAGCTTTCACAGTACACTTGGAACTTCCGGGATCGATTCAACCTTTTAATTCACTATTTTTTACTTTAATTTATTTGAATATTTACTGATCGCCTGTCGGTTGTTACTAACTATCACGTTAACCGTTCTTTCCGCCGTACTCGTTTGCACGGTAGTTACCTCTGCGTATGGCCTTCACCCTTGCATTTCAAACACAACAAATCTCTGCGCGGTTGAGTACAATATTTGGAAATGTTTACGCGCGGCTTCGAGCGCGAAGTTGTTGAGCCAATTATAGAATCGTCTCATACTCTCGATTGTTTCCATCCAATTGCGCATGTGTAAACTGTCGGCATCAGCATTGAAATCACCAATATTGACGCTAAGGTCGATCATTATGTGGTAGTTTGGTACCGGGAAGGTTAGTCTACTACGGGAGAAGGAGGTTCTTCATTGTTGATATTCAGTCGTTCAAAGATTTGATTTAGCCTCACGACTCGCCGTCTTTCTTCTTCTACCACCGCCCAGACCGCTCCTTACAAACGGCTCGCGTGGTCACGTGGTCAATTGGTCGATTGTTTGCAAGAGCTGACCGAATCATTTAGCTCCATCTCACTCACTCCGCGCTCGTTCGCTCGTTCAACCGGTCGTTGTTGTTTGGGTTCCCGG
Organism: Neodiprion virginianus; assembly: GCF_021901495.1. Taxonomy (NCBI): domain Eukaryota; kingdom Metazoa; phylum Arthropoda; class Insecta; order Hymenoptera; family Diprionidae; genus Neodiprion; species Neodiprion virginianus. The sequence goes on from NC_060880.1 coordinate 14,717,809, forward strand.
TGGGCACAGGAGTTGCGCACCCGGTACTTCGCTCATCGAAAAAACTCTTCTGGTTCCTCTGCTTGGACCTGAAGAGAAGTTAAGAGAAAATATTTTTTTGATCATGAATTTATTAGGCTGAAAATCGATCCACTGTGTCTATGAAAGCTCTCAATCGCCTTCATAACATATTAAATTTTCAAACAAATCAGTCCACTTAAGCCTAAAATATATATTATTTTCCGTATTTTACTTACTTTTGATTTTTCTCAAAACTGATTTAGATTAAAGACTGAAATTTTCAGGTCCTAATATTTTGATAGTACCTACGTATCCATTGAATATCATTAACATATTCACAAAAGGCACTTTTACCGTGCTTATCTCCCTATGACCTTTCAAAGGTTTTCTAGTTCAACCATTCGCAGAGATCCGAGGGCTTCTCCATATTGTTCGAATTGCCCTTCCGGTACAGTCGGCACGTGATCATTCCTCTCAATATCAATTCGAATTTTCTCGCACGTGCTTACAATTTTGTCTCTTCACTGGCCATGCACTGATTTCGTTATACCACGTTTTCCTGATTACTCGCGCTTTTCCTTGATTTTGATATGCTTAACCCACTTCTGGTTGTTGAAAACGAAAGAAGTTTATTTAGCAAAACAAAAAGAAAGAAATTATGATACCAATAAACTCAGAAACAATATTAATATTTCAACTATGAAGGAATATTATCGCCCGACTTTATTCGGTTGATACGTACGAAAGAATTCTAACTAAGCAAATAAATTATCATACAAAATCGACAGAAATACAATATGCTCAACATCGATATTATTATGGTAATTATCGGTCGACTTGATCGTTAGACGTTCACGCTCGTACTGCTTGCTACTCCTTCGTTCGGTCTCTCAGGTCATCTAAATCATACACATAAGGTGACACCCTCATTGTACACAAGAGCAAACATACAAACATACACACTCGACTTCACAATTTCTAAAGTGCCCTTTAACAATTACATGAGAACAGTTTTACAATGGCTCATTTTAATCTTCATTCTTTTCGAAATTGTGTAAAAAATCTCAATTATGCACTTTTTGGCCTCTGAAATGCAGGATATATGGAAATAGTAATACGTGTCAAAAAACCACATATTTTTTTGACGATTTTGCGGATATGAGTATCTTTTCTAAATTCTGCTACGGAAGAGCGATGCACCGTTCAAATTTGAACCATTTCCGTTCATTTGTTCATTTAATATAGGAAAAAAACGGATAAGTTAGCTCGGTCAGTAAGGGTAGAGGTTAAAGAAACGAAGATAGCAAAACAGAAAAATTAATTAACAGAGTGTATTTGGGACATGGTCGATGAACTGTATCTGATAGTTTAAAGAAAGTCGTATGAAAAAACTAATATTTGTTATTTGAGTGAACTAGGAGTTCTATGATATTTTACGTCAAATTATATCCATTGCAGCATTTGATATAAGAAAAACTACTGCGCAAATACAACCCACTCTAGACATATCTATTAAAAACGACGAAAAAGTACAATATCGCGGTGCTAATGCCGAAAGAGCGTATAATTTTCATCTTCATTGCTAATCATTTCGTAGGCTTATTTTCAAGCTTAATATTCAGAAAAAAAATTTAAAGCCAAAAGAACGTATATCTAAATGTCAAGTCAAAAGGGCGTCATATATATTTTTTTTCAATATTTAGCAACTACGAAAGTGTCCAACTTTTTCTAATTAATCGTAAAATCGAATTCGTAGTTATGCGTAAAAATTATTTCCATCGAAGGGGGATTCCCCGCCGCTCGTGGAGGCAGCGATTCGTTGTTATACCAAATAATGAAGGCCACGATTATATAGTGATCACATCAATCAAGAAAATTGTCGAATTTGATATTGTGTAGATTACTTGATACCTCCATTCAAACAGAAATTCGAAAAATCGCTAGCACAAAAATCGCGTGCCGGGCTGCGTACGGCGAGGTGGTGCGTGAGATTTGTCGCTGGAGAGGAGCAAACGTATTTAAATTTCTTGCAACATCAAAAGTCTACATGCTATAAGATCTGCGCGGACAAGCTTAAGCTGGAATTATTGGTCATTTAGAAAATCGGAAGATGTAAAGATGCTCGACGTTGACTGTATATTTTTCAGTCAACAGTACCTTGAAGTTATAGCGCTGTTAAAGCAACGCGTACGCGCCAAAACTAGAACTGTCGCCGAGTTCTCTGTCCAGGTTTTCGGAACTAATTTCCGATGCCGGGAGCATATCGGTAACACGGATTTACCTGGTCGGTAACAGATTCGCAAGCATCGTGTCGTGCATCAGTGATATTATCTACTGTCAGTAAGTAGAGTAAATATAGATCGCTTTTCGACACACATTCACCCGACATGCATCGCAAAACTAAACCTATTTTGTGTTAGAGAGTGCTACTTACCGCTAGTCAGGGGCACGATAAACGTGAGCTTGTGCGATCTCAGACTCATCTCAAGCAATGTTACCGGTAACGTATCTTTTTTCAAGCATAAAGTAGTCATGAAGAATAGAGACAATGATGCAAAATGGCGGTCACCTATTTCTGGTATAATTATTTCATGACTTGTTTGTGCCTAAGCTAACACGAAGTAGTATGGACTTATAGCACGGTATACTTATAGAGATAGACTGCGCGGCTGTGCACCGAGCTGAATCCGTAATTAGAAAGAGAGAGCAACAGCTGGAGCCGGACCTCTCACTCTAATCGGTGACTTCGTGGGGGAAACTCGCTTGCTTTATTGCTTTCCCAGCCTGGCGACCGCTCGCCAACTCCTTCGATGGAACAACAGAGAGGTCCAGTCCAGCTGTTGCTTTCTCTATTCAATTACGGCTTCAGTTTGGTGCACAGAACGCGCAGTGTATCTCTATAAGTCTATGCTTAATAGTCGCAAAAAAAAACATGGCGACATGGGGGAGTGAGAAATTTAACTCGAATACAATTGTCGAGAAGAACGATGGAAATTTTGACAATATATTAGTGACACATGACCTGCAAGATTGTTTGGACGACAGTTTGGATCTGTCAAGTTTTGGCAAAGTGTACGATCAATCACCAGTTTTGAACTATGGAAAATTATCGGACGAAAGCTCGTCCTACATGGAAAAGCTGCGGGATGATAATACTGGGTAAGAATAAGAATCGCTAACATATTTCCCATTTCCTTTTCACATCTAACTCATCAATTTCGTCGATGACTCGTTGCAAATAATTGCCCAAACAATGCAAAAACCCGCTTACAGCTTTTGCGTTACTTGAATTCTCCCGTATTTTTTTTACCACATTACCATATAAGGGCATTACCATTTTTTCAACGAAAAATCAGGTCAGTTTTCAGTACTGTACAAACAAAGTCGACCTAAAATTCTCAACTTTATTATTACCCTAAAGTCAAGGCACTGACCTCGCATCAAACCGCTGAACACATATCATATTTAATATTAGACAAAGATTACATGGTATTGTTATTTATCTACCCTATTCAGAGATCGGTTTACCTAATTTGCAACAGAGTACCTAATCGACCGTTGATTCGGACCCAAAACTATCAGTCAGCTTTGCGCATAGTTTTTGTATAAAAACCCAAATTTTCACACCAATCCCCTGTGGGTAATGATTAGTTTTTGGGATTTGTAAATTACTTCCCCTGCTCCAAACTGCTGTTTTTTCACAGTAACGTTCATTTGATTCAACCATCAGTGCTGTAAAGTAGAGCAGTCTCGTTAAAACGATTGTAATGTAAACATCCTAATGTATATTCAAGCTGACTTAAATATCGACATCATAATTATTCTGTAAACAAATCACTGTTTTAACAACACATGGATTCATTTCATAGCTTAGACATATTTCCACCTTGCATCATCCACCGCCAGCTGGTAGTAACGATTGTCTGTGGTAATAATGGTTAAAATAAGAAAATTGAAAGCCACAAAAAACTTGCCTTTCTTTTACATATTTGTTTTTAAATTGCCATACTATTAGCAGTAACTCCAAATTGCATATTCATGGTCAGGATCACGGTGAAAAATTCAGTGCCAATTGGATACATTTCCATTGCTGTGTAATGATTTTTGCGAAACACAGGTGTTTTATTGAAGTCCTATAAATACAGTCGCTTAGTGTCCTCAAATAATAATATACGTATGAGTCGAAAGCATTACTCATACAGTATTACCTATCTTTAAGAATATATTTTTAGTTATTAGATAGCATTACGCGTGTGGCTTGCCATCAGATTATATCTAACCATGCCAGTTGCCCAAACCTTGCGCAGGGATCAAGTGGCGGAAACGGCATAACTTTTCAATAATAATTCACTCTACCACCTGCCGATGTTTCGCTTGCTGTCCAACAACAACGTTTTATTATTATTATGATTATTTTACTTTTTCTTTATCTCAGGTACATCTACCACACGATCAGGTCCGATGAAATCTACATGCGAATTCATCCTGGGCAAAATAACTCCATGCCCGACGATCCATCGCATGCAACTATCACGATCGAAAGCACAGATCCTGACACCAACCAAAAACACATCAGCCGTTACACGTGCGAATACGAAGGCTGTACGAGAACCTACAGCACGGTTGGCAATCTTCGCACGCATATGAAGACTCACAAGGGTATGTTAGCTCTGAAAAGAAGACACAGAGAAAATAATAACTATAATATTGGCGCCATAAATTTGGAATTGTTCAAGTTACGGAGAGCTTCATTTATATGTTTGCTAATACGTTTGGGCTAATTGGCTGTGAAAAAATACCTGTTCGCATGCTGCTGCAGCATATCGTTACCATGATTTCATAAGCCGCTTTGAAATAAAATAAAAGCATTCTAAAAAGCCCCCCTCCCAAACCTTATTTATAGAATATCATTTTTGTAACTCTGATCGAGAGCAACACTCGGTTCTGTTATTAGAATTCATTCAGAGACTTGGTACTTTGCCCATTAGAACTACCTCAAAGCATTTTTTTTACATGCCTCAAGTAATAAATTCAAATACTGGAAGGTTAACGTTGGTATATTTTTTTTTTTTTTTTGCTGGTGTGTGCACGTGTGTGTACTTATTCAAAAATAAATGGCTTTGACCCTGATTTGTCAATTTCGTGTAAACTTTTCGCTGTGCTATTTCAATGTGAAATAAACTTTCTGCTTTCTATCATTTCATGTAGAAATTGAGTTACCGATCATTGTTTTGCTTTTCAGTGGCGCAATTTTGCAAACTATGGTATTTCTTGCGGGTGCATCCAAGTGCTGTTTTTTAACATTAAAAATGTATCGTGCATTATTCACTAATCCAGAAAATTTGAATAATTACGCTTTCCAAGGATCTTCATTCTCGGTAAGTTTGCACGTCTATAAAATATCCTAACTGCATCTTGTATCAATATGAAGACAAGCTTTTTAATAAAGAATACAATACCACCAAAAGTATGCAGTTTCTAAATTGAATCCATCATTGATTGGGATTGTAAATCTTTCTAGGCGAGTATCAATTCAAATGCACAGATCCAGATTGTGGCAAGGCATTCTTGACTTCGTACAGCCTGAAGATTCACATAAGAGTTCATACGAAGATAAAACCATTCGAGTGCAATCATGACGGCTGCGAAAAAGCTTTCAACACATTATATAGACTAAGAGCTCACCAAAGACTTCATAGCGGGAATACATTTAATTGCGAAGAGACCGGATGTGTTAAATTCTTTACAACATTGAGCGATCTCAAGAAACATATACGAACTCACACTCAAGAAAGGCCCTACAAGTACGTTTCTTTTTCCTCACGTTTTATAACACTATACTTGGGGAATATATTTATTCGCTCTTCACGCTTATACTCGTCCGTTAATGTTTTGTTTTTATTCAATTACAATCGAGTATTCAGATGCCAACGCTATTGTTCCAGGTGTCGAGAGAGTGGGTGCGGCAAGGCCTTCACTGCTTCGCATCACCTCAAAACTCACAAGAGAACACACACTGGTGAACGGCCTTACACGTGTTCTTACATTTACTGTAAGAGATCTTTCACAACACCACACAGTCTGAAGAGTCACATTAAAACGCACAAGAGAATCGTAAAAAGTCAATCAGCGGTGGGTGCATGCAATCGAAGAAATAATTGGTTTTCACATTTAGCGAGCATCAATTGATTCTATCGAATTAAAAATCGTATCGTTAATTGCAGAAGCTGAAGGAAGACTCGCAGACTAGTACAAAAGAAGACAACGGTGGTCTGGAAAATCAACCTAAAGCCAAAATCGAGATCAAGGAAGTCGGTGAAAGCAACAATGTACCTTTTTACACGATCATACCTTTGAATCCAGAAAACAGTCGAGATACCGAAAACGTAGTTTACGTTTCGACGCAGAATTCTGGTAATATCGATCAATTGGCGGGAAATTCTTTGAGTCATGTTCTAAACAATAATGAGAAAAACCATTTCGATGGCGAGGTTGAATATGGCACGTCGAATCACAGTGAGGAACGAGTTGAAATATCCGCGGGATCACCGCTGAAGATCGAATCCAGTGAAACTAATAATAATGAGCTACCGACGCCGAGAAACATCACGATAGATGTTTTGACTCAGAGCACTATCGACACGTTGAACAATGGAGAATACGATAAACTGAAAATCTTCAATCACATATCTACCTCAATCGGCCAAAATGACTCAACACCGAATGCTGTGAGTGATCAGAACGACATTTTACTTTCGATTCCTATCGACGACGAGCGTAACGGAGTAATCCAGAAACAGGAGCACATGGATGCGATAAATTTGCAACAAGAAATTATGCAAAATGGCTTGCAAAACACGATCGCGCAAATATCCGAACCTAAAAACTTTTCAAACAATCCAAAACGGTACAAAAGCGACAGCCACATCATCGTTCAAAATGAATTTTCAAATCAAGGAAACAACAGCTTGTCTATCAATTGCAAAAACACAACATTTTACAGCGGTAATTCTATTGCTGACAGTGCCTTGAACATAATTGATACCCAGGATGAACACAAATTATTTGCCGGTGACACACCGACTTCTTACTGTGATAACGTAAGTGTGAATAATATTGCCACCAACGACTCTCAAGCATTTGTAAAAGATGCGGTTGTTCCGTATACCGAAAATTGCAGCCCTGCTCTGTCTAGTTACAAAAGCGTCGATCCTAATTCCATCGTGAGCATTAAAAATTGCTTGGATTCCGGTGACGCATACTCGAGTACACAGATCGATAAAAAAATTGTACCGGAAGTTGAAGACATTATGACGAATGGGTTCATAAATCATTCACTTGCAAAAATATGTTCAGATGCAATATTCCAGTCAGTTGATTGTATTGGTATAGAGAATAACGATTCTCAAAATGTGTTATCTAGTGACAACAACATTGTCGGAGAATCAAGGATTCAAAGCAATTCCGAGAGTTTGGAACTTTATTCGAACGCTATGTTCAAGAATGGCAAATCTGGAAATCATGTGGTGGATCGAACGAAGAACAACTGGCATTCGGAAGCTGTCGAACTGGCAATGGCCTCAGAAGAAGAAATGCCGTCGCCTTGGATCGATGTCATGGCTCTAGCATCAGCGCCTTCTTTGAGAGCCGAATCATGGTCTGAGTTCAACGCCTTCCCCATTGCCGTTCATTCGTTAGTGGATCTGGTCGGTCCTGAACCTTATCCTTTAGAGCTAGGCTCCGAACTTCAGTACAATGTTAACCTGGCACCTGCCGTAAATGCCTCAGGAAATATTGCGGTGGTCGGTGGTGGCGCGCATAATGAAAAGAATTCATCCAAAACGACTAGTCGGAGGAATACAATCAACAGGAATATTCTCCAGGAAATTACGGCCGATGCGGATATTTGTAAATGCATCGATTGCAAGTGCGACTATTTGAAAAATTGCCAAAATTGCTTCCCTGCAGCGCCGCGCAACGTGGAACAGAATACGAAGACAAATAACGGCGCAGTCAGGGAAACGATGCATTTATCGAGCGTAGAATCTCAGTTGGAGACTGAAAGTCTGAACATTTTGTCAAACTTCGAATCTGGGCAGAGTATCGGTTATACCAAAGAGTTTGCTCACTCGAGCGACGCGGTGAGCCAAGAGGCTCAAATTCTGACTGATTTTAATAGATACAATAGTACGTTTAGAACAAAAGTTGAGAGTGAGGAAGGTCAAGACTGTACGTGCGGGTGTATTCAACAGAGTATGGAATCTGAATTCATGGACATCACGGGAATGGAGAATTTCATAGACAAGAAATCGTGCGAATGTTTGGTGCTTGAGAACGGGAAAAAATTCTGCGAGGCCATAATTGAAATCGAAAATATAATAACAAACAAAAATTTCCCCCAAGGCTCTGATAGCATTATACCAAATATAATTAGTAAGAAAAGCGACAATGACAAAGAAGATAATAGTTTGTCAGATTCTGGCGCCAAAGAGAGTAACGAGAAGGCACCTTCTGGCAGCAAATGTCACATCGAATCACGAAAAAATACCAAAGAAAATCCATGCTGCAGATCTAACGACGATTACAATAATCGCCAATCAATATCCACTGCACTGATAAATGACATGCAAAAGAACATTGGTGATTCGGCTAAGAAATGTGGTTGCAGATGTAACAATAAGAACAAGAACAGTGGGTGCTGCGTAAAGAATAGTAATGAGAATGATAAAAATGAGCTGAAAACTAGCTGCTGTTGTAAGGAGGATAGCAGTAATACGAATAGCATTGTAAATTCAGAATTAAATTCTTCTCCAGCTACCAAAGTAATTCAACACATTTCAGACAACAGGGAATTGAGTTCTACGATTCCTAATGGTGGCAAAATCGATGTGTTCTTCAATGTAGAGAGTATAAAGAGCAGCAGTTCTTCTATTGAAGAGTATGAAAAGCAAACGCAATGCCACGATCATTATAAAAGTGGTAAAGACACCGACGATAGTAGTAACATCACAGATAAATTTGAAAATGACGCCAATGATTCTGGTAAAGAAAATCTGAATCGCTGTCATGGAATATCAAAGCCTTATAATAATAGCGAAACGATATTCCCCATATCTATGGAACATCGAAACAAATCTTTAGATAAAACGATGGTCGATGATTTTGGAACTTGTTTAGAAAGCGATTGCTCATGCGACAGCAGAATAGGGGGATGCAGATCTTGCTGTGTCATTGTATGCCTTAAAACGCTACAGCAGTTGCAAAGAGTGTTTACTCAAAATTGTTGCAAGGATAAAATGACGTCTGGCGAACAAGGCATAACACTGCCTGTCTCCATAATTAAAAAATTAACAGGAAATGAGTGACCTGTTAATTACACAACTCTGGGCATGTGCTATTCGTGTTTTTTAAACATGCGTATATGTTGCTTTTTTTTTTCCTATAAGTAAATGACTTCATCTGCCATATCAACAAATAGTCAATTCAATTCAGATCCTGAATTCTATGGACAACAATATATGAATTTAAAAGAGAAAAAATCAGTATGTCATATGTATAGTGTATACGTAGTACATGTACAATACATACGTATATGTACATAATTTTGCAACGTGTAGAATATCAGTATTTATTTTCATGCAAAGAATAATTATTTGTCTTGTAACGAACCTATTACGAAAACAAGATTTTCATCATCTAGCCTGAAATCCATAAATATGTAACCTGGAGATCAGAATTTGTTTTTTACACAGCGCAAGCTAAAGACAATTGATAAAGTGTTTTAGTTTCTTAGTTCGTATTAACAGTAATAGCAATACCAGTTTCTTGGCAGCGTCAGGGATTCATGCAAAGCAGAATTATTCGCACAATTTTATGTTCTTCAACCCATAAATATCCTATTTCAGTTGGCGTTATTAAAAATTTCACAACAAAATGAGAGTTTCGTTCCGTTGATTTTCATTTTCACAAGGCTTACTATTCATTTCATTGAACTTCTATTCTCATATCAATGGTAACAGGATAGTACGCTGTAAGATTAATGGAGGCAACTGACCATCGACAGTTATGTACATGATGTAAAAAACTAAACATATTCAAATTCTTTAACTTTGTTTAATTTGAATTTTACGGATAACGTAACATGTATTAAATCATAGATTTATCCTTCTCATGACACCTTGCCTTCAAGGTATTTATATCGTCATTAAACAATTATTACATCAGTAGAAATGGCGATCATCAATTTTCTTAATTATTTATATACGATGCTAATCAATTTGACTAAATATCGTTATTACTTCTTCTTTCAAAGAGTGGTGAACAATTTTAGCATCCTTAATATATCTTTTTAACACAAAAAATGATTACATTTTGCAAAAGAAAAACATGAAGAAAAAAAAACTTCAACACATTATCTGCCTGTCGCCAGTATCAAACCATTTATTCGTTGCACAAAAAATGGCCACCATGAATCTATTCTTTTACCAGACGCACGAAATATGTGGAAAGGATTTATTGACGAGAAGAATGAATATACCTTTGAATTATTTGATAAATGTCAGTGTGGTAACGATAGGCTTTATTTTAAAACTGTGTATGACTTAGCTGTGCAATGTTTGACGACTGTTTCAAGTACTTTTAAAGTCTGCTTTGTTACAAATTTACTCGACTTTGTGTACCTATTTTAGCGCATAGATTGAATTATTATGTTTTGAAAGTATATATATAATTTGACTAAAATGTAATAAACGGATTTATTTCGAATAATCTTTAATTTTATTTCAATTTTGCATCTCATCTTGTTCTCTAAACGACATTGCCGACTATATTATTATCAACAAATCTACGAAAACAACGCCAGTGATATTTACTCAACATCGTTACATACCAAAATTGTATGTAAATTTAATAAGTTGAAACACCTACTATAACAAATAAGTTATTAACCAGAAATTAAATACCTAGTCATCTCTCAACACCATCGGAAAACAACAGCTGAGTAAGTTTTTTCACGTCAAACGGCTTTTAACGTATTTACATTTACATGCTTTTCTTGTTTCGTCGAGCTGCTAATCACGATTGTAAACTCTAAAAGTAAACGAGAGGGTCTTGCTTTGTACGGTATGTACAAGGACGCGTTTAAAATTAATCACTATATTCGACAGTTGAGTTTTGCTGCATGTAAAAATTAGTATCTAATTTCCCACTATTATCTTTGCTTTTCCCATTGTTCCCAATAATCCCTGGTTTGCATCTCCGAAAGTCGTGATATGGTTCTATCAAAAGCAAACAATTCTTCCTCCCCGGTAAATATGCTCGATTTGTGATCCTCCTGTAAAAAAAAAAATGTTTACATCGTATTACGTGATAATAAACATGTTATTCGCATTGTCAGCACCATGAGAAATATGGTATAAAAAAGAAGTGAACTCTACTATTATTTTTTCAAATAACATACCGAGCCTATACTTATTTTTAGATCATCCATCAGCATTCGCTTTTCATCAGTGTACTCGCTCTCTCCTTCAGGAGTAAATAATTGCATGTGCGGAAGATCAGCAGATATAACTACTCTAATCTGCGAATGATGCCAAAAAGACAGATGATATCATTCCAGTTGTATATATGTGTGTGTATATAAGGTGTAGGTGAAAATAATATTGAAATTAGCAACCAAGGTTCGTGATTCTCACCTTGTTATCGTAGAGTGTATCAATCAGTGTGATAAATCGTCTAGACTGAGATTTGAGCTTGAAATTCAGTGGTGGTACATCTCGAATAATCACAGTATGAAAGAACTGGCATAATTGGAGATAATCGCTGGCTCCGAGAGGCTTTGTGAAAAAAAAAAATGTTACCTTCCAATCTGAATACAGTTATCAGTGAGTTTTGAATGTTACAAGGAAAAGAAGATCATATTCTAATTTAAAACTATTCAAGTTATTACCCGATCACATATCTCGTCAAACGTAGAGTCAAGAACCTGCCCGCATGTTTTAGAAAACGTAACATTACGACCCTTGATGCTGATGGTTCTAGACCTAACGATATCATTTTCCATGGAGCACAAATATTTAAACAGCTTGTCAACACCGTCGTCCACGTCTTTCCCCTTGCTGGAAATAAAAAGGAAAAAGAATGAAGTTAATACAGAGAATAAGGTGAGGTTTTCATACTAGACTTACATAAAATAGTTCTTGTCTTTGCCAGGGCCAATTTTTTGCCTGTAATCAATGCCTGAATCGAGTGTTTCGATTATACAGTGATCTTTTAGGATTTGGATGAATGGGAAGAAGTTTGCCCTCTGCAAACCGTTTTTATACAAATTATCCGGTGCCCTATTACTCGTGGCAATAACTATCACTCCGTTGTCAAAGAGTTCGGTGAACAATCGTTTCAGGATCATAGCATCGGCGATATCTGTAACCTGAAAGCAAGATTAAAATTAAATTCATTTATTTATTTCTCAAGATTGGAAGCTATTTCAGAGAAATTCTGATTACCTGAAACTCATCGAAGCACAACAACCAAGTCTTATCGCTAATCGCCTCGGCAACTGGTGGAATCGGGTCGAAAGGCTGAAGCTTGGTGCTACTGTGATCTCTAACGACATTTTTCTTAACATCATGAATCTTGCTATGCACGTCAAGCATGAACGAGTGGAAGTGAACCCGTTTTTTCTTTTCAACCTGTAAGCAAACAATGCATGATGTGTGAATGCACAAATGATATTGTGATTTGTGAACTCTTGAGACAAGTGAGTTTTCTTATTTTAAATGAAAGACCAAATTATATACATTTGGTGCGTGTGGACTACAAAATTTATGAAATATCGGAGTCATGTATGATTTTGAATAGTTCTTGACAGCAGCTACATTTCATTAAATACATGAATTCAGTCATTTTCATGTTCCTTCCACTAAATTCTACTGCTGTGTCATTTGGCTAATATTGTTCTTATGGAAAACGAGCCGGTGGGTAATTTAAACGTCACATTTCATTGGATTACAGAGCTTCCTTCTGTAATTAGAAAAATACAGTTTAAAAAGTTGTACAGAATCCTGAGAACGTGGTAAACTCTTGATTCTATTTCGACATTCCGAAGAAGGAAGCAAGACAGGACAGTCAAGGAAGTGTGAAACTAAAAGTGAGTGTTTACCTGAATTCTATTATATTCTATTCTCATTGAACAATTGCGCATTATCCGAAGTAAAAATAGAGACAGAATTGGTATAATTTTAATTTTGCAGAAAGTAGAAGGAAAAAATTTTAAAAACCTGATTGAACAGCCTGACAATGAAAATGTGGTAAAAAACGTGTGATACCAAACATGAAAAGAATGTATACTATATTTCTGGCTCTTCGCATGTAATCTACTTAAGATGTGAGCAGATACCTGACAGCAGTTATAGAATAGGTCCATCAACATTGTTTTACCTCCACCCACAGCTCCATAGAGGTACAATCCTTTTGGCGTTTTATCATCTTTCTTCCCCCTTGCTTTTCCCCTAACTCTCCCGATCAACCTGTTCCAAAAATTGGGCTTCGGCGGCGGGGTGTAATTTCTCAATTTTTGGTAAACCCTTTCTAGGCTTTCCGCTATTCTTAATTGGTGATCGTCGCGGATTAAATCACCCCGCGCTATCTTATCGGATAAGAGCTTAACTGGTCCATCAGTGACAGGCATTGTCGAGCTTTCAGAATAATTGCAACATTTCAAGCTAAGCAGCAAGGGGTGAGAATTTTTTGACAGTAAATGGTAGAAGTGTTTCAAATTTGACGGTCTTATCATCGTGATACATGCCATGGCTAAGTTGTTATCTGAAAATACCAGAGAATCATTATATCTAAACATTTATAAGTCAATCAATCGTTTCAGTGGTTTTTAATCATCAATCATTCATCATCTAGAACGTTTTCAAGGGTGGCTATTTCGACTCACATATTTAAACTTTATAGACAATAGATCGAAGAAACAGTCTGGAGAGCTTTAATTACGTAAAGTTATCATTGAAGATTTGTCACGAGTGTGTATATAAATAGATACACGCCCTGCGAAAAATTTTCCCGCAGTGTTATACCTACTTGTGTGCATATGTATTACCGCATGTTCTACCGTGTGCTGAAGTATATAACATGCATACTTACGATATCGAGGGAGGGCGCGCGTCAAAAGGGAAATATTTCAAACTTTTATGTAATCAATGAAGTCGCTGTAAGAGCGGAATTATCGCCGATCGTTACCGAATCATGATACGCGTGACTTTGCACTGGAAACTTGGTGGGACCTATTCTGCGAATTCGCGGTCGTTAGCACAGACATTTAAACGTTCATCCCAAGACCGCGCTGCGACTTGTCTTGCTACTGATTTGACACTGAAGTTCCGTGACGAAATCTAGCCACACGCACGCACACACGCGGAACACTCATATCGCCTTTATCCATGTCACCTTCTACAAATTTCCACACACACACACACACGTTACATGCGGTCGTGCGGTGTAATGAAATGGATAAAAAAAAACGAACTGAGAGGAATGTCGAGCGTTGTCGAGTATCGATTCGTAATGACCAACGATTTTCGAACTCTTCTTTCGTACCACTACCACATGGCGCTACGAAGCTACCGTAAAAACCGCGTAATATGAAATCGTTTGTACGGAATGAAAATCTCTCATCGAATACTGCTTCGTCGATATGAAAGGAAAAGAAGAAACAATTTTTCACAGTAACTGCGAAAATCAGTTTCTTTTGCTTCAAGACTAAAACCCCTCAATACGGAATTGATAACGGCCTTCGAGTCTCAAGTGAGCTTCTGAATGTATTGATTCTTTATTCAGAAATATATATATATATTTTTTTTTTTTTTGTAGTTCCGTAAAATAGGGTACAAGGGAGAGTAAAGTGAAATATATTACAATAAATATGATGTGGAGGGTCTTCGTTCAGTCATTGTGATAAAATTTTGGACTATACTGCGAAGAGTATACTGGTAGTCTTCGCTTGTCTGGGCTGATTCCTTCTCTCGCTGAGTAATACCGTCTTTCGATAACTTTGTCGAAAAATCGGCTCAGCTTCACCGAAGAACTCGAGCCTGCAGCCAAGGATCTGACTTGATGACAATCCTGACAATGATCAAAGAAATCTTTAATTTAAAAATTAAAATTAATTTCAACCCAATGAAACGAACATACACAATATTTGGCATCAACCGTATGCCTTTTAATTTTATTACCAAGAATATTTCGTCCGCTCCACATTCCTCAGCAATTGTAGATGAACGTCGATGAACACTTGACCTCACTTCTGCGGCCAGATCAAACTTTGTTGCGATTACCAAAATTGGTATCTGGAAATAAAATTTCAGGTTTTGACTCTTGTGAGGTGATTTTAATTTTGATAATTGTCAAAACATTACTAATCTATGAATGAAATTTGTAAAACTATACATTTTCGTAAGCAATTCTCAAGCCATCATTCAAAGTTGACAGATTCTCATTTCATCGGGTAAGCAGCCAATTAAATAATAGTTACTTGTGTTGAACCGACGAACTGTTCGGGATCAAAGTCGTCGAAAGATTTAGACTTGGAATGGTTACCGTCCTTGTTTAGAACTTCCTGAAGCCACTTCTGGAGATTCTGCTGCGACTTTCTATTAGTCAGATCGTGAACCAAGATAATACCTGAAAATGAGAAAATTCTGTTATAATCAGAAAACAAGTTTATCACGTATATTTCTGAGATTCTTACACCGTACTTTGCATACCATTTGTCGGATTGTAAAATACAGATCTCGTATTTTGGTGATTCTGACTACCGCCGATGTCCCACAACTCTATAAAGTATCTTCTTTGATTCGGAGTGCCTTCTTTGTACTCATGCAGCTTTACTTCAACCGAACATCCTACTGTCCACGACGGATTCCCTATCGGTTGTTGATGGCATATTAAATGAGTCAGTGAGGTTTTTCCAACACCTGTAAAAATAAAAGGAAGACTTGCTTACAGACCGTTTATATAATAAGTAACAACAAAAGTGGATCAAAATATGCATGTACAGTGCATAGATGGGTAAATAACCTTAAAAACCTCGTGATTTCCCCATGAATGAATATATTCGTAACCAAATTAAATCTACGATTTATTGCCGGAGGAACGGTAAAGCGGCGATGCAAACGAAGAAAATATTAAATAAAGTGAATTGCGTATACGTGGTGATCGCGATCTGTGAACAGATTCTTTTAGCGAATGATACTAAGAACGAAGAATGCCGTCAATGGGTAAGTGATAAGTTAGCAGAGGATAATTATACCAGAATCTCCGACAACGATTATTTTGACCTTATCGATCGCTGCCATTTGTACAGTTACATTCGAATTCTGACTTGAATTTCCTGACAGCAACCGGCGGAGCGGAATCTAGGTACAGTTTTTGTTTGACAAGCTCCACCTCCCCTCCGAACGCGGCATCATAACCTCAAATAACGACTCTAGCCGTCGATGCACCCTGTGTTAAATTTCCGAAAAACTATGCAATTACGCGTTATTCATCCGTGATCGTACCACCGCTGGAACTGTTAATTAAGAATGCGGCAATATTCGTTAATTGGAGTTGCAAATAGGCCGTCGAAATAAGAAGAACCGGGTTTTTCCGATAGTTGAAGGTTATAATATCGTTGTGATGGCGAATAAGTAGATAACGAATTGAATGTTTTTACACCTAAGAAATGCATGAGACCACATCAACGCCCTAAAAAAATCCCTCTCACTAACAGTCCGAGTAAATGGTGGGAATTATTGTATTCGAATTATTAGCAGAGAAATGAGTGGGGAGGAAAGATTTGTCACCGAAGTGCCTAGCAGTTTGAAACAACTAGCACGGCTTGTTGTTCGCGGTTTTTATACCATAGAGGATGCCTTAATCGTTGACATGCTGGTCAGAAATCCCTGTAAGTTTAAATCTATTTAATTTGGCATCGCTCATCCCAGCCAACTAAAAAGTTTCAACTGTAGTTTTGTTTGTATCCTTCTATCAGGTATGAAGGAGGACGACATATGCGAGCTGCTAAAATTCGAGCGAAAAATGTTGAGAGCTAGAATATCTACGCTAAGGAATGACAAATTCATTCAAGTTAGACTTAAGATGGAAACTGGATCTGATGGAAAGGCGCAGAAAGTGAACTACTATTTCATCAATTACAAGGTAAAAATTGTCTCAGATTTTCCCTCCAACATGCCTGCTAAATTTTGAATTTTAATATTAATCCTTTAGACTTTTGTCAACGTTGTCAAGTATAAGTTGGATCACATGCGTAAGAAAATGGAAACGGAAGAACGAGACGCGACCAGCAGAGCCAGCTTCAAGTGCACAAATTGTCTTAAGACTTTCACGGACCTTGAGGTGAATCTAGCGATAGACAAACGTCTTGATGGACACAATCACAATTTCAATTTTTTTTATGGCAAACAATATTTATTCACAGGCAGATCAACTCTTTGATATGACAACAGACGAGTTCCGATGTACTTATTGTCGGAACATCGTTGAGGAAGATCAATCTGCTCTTCCGAAAAAAGACTCCAGGCTACTTCTGGCAAAATTTAACGAACAATTAGAGCCACTCTACATTCTGCTGCGAGAAGTCGAGGGTATAAAATTGGCACCTGAAATTCTCGAGCCTGAACCTGTTGACATCAATACCAT
Source organism: Neodiprion virginianus (assembly GCF_021901495.1). Taxonomy (NCBI): domain Eukaryota; kingdom Metazoa; phylum Arthropoda; class Insecta; order Hymenoptera; family Diprionidae; genus Neodiprion; species Neodiprion virginianus. Next base: position 14,735,512 of record NC_060880.1, read on the forward strand.
ACGAGGGTTAGCAATAAAAATATAATTTTCACTCTTGTTGGACAGCTGCAAATGACAAGTAAACTTTATATTCGATTGACATTACAGCATCGATACGAGGAAGCAAACTGGGCTTCGTGCTCCGGGTGAACAATGGTCAGGAGAGGCGACGAGGTCGTCTGGATTTGCTGTCGAAGATACGAGAGTGGATGTTACCATCGGCGATGAATCGGCCAATGATAACACTGCCAATCGTAGAAAAGAGAGGCCGATTTGGATGATGGAAAGCACTGTGGTAAACACAGATGGATCGCAGGTGTGTAAATGATGATATTGTAGAAAATGTGAATTCGGCAACGAATTTCAGAAAGCTGAATTTGAGAAAGTTGTTTTTGTTATTTCAGACGGACGTGGTTGGAGGCCAGGACAGTATTCTTGATAAGGCTGCAACGAACGCGACGAATGCAACGAACGCAACGAATAAACAGGGCGAAGACATAATGTCGGTGCTACTGGCGCACGAGAAAAAAGGAGGGACTAATGCTGCCAATGCCATTAAGACTGTAATACCTCAAGAATCTAGTGACAGTAGCGATAATGAGGATGTTACGGAGATACAGGCTATCGATATGGGTAATTGCTGCAAGATGATTGTATTTCTCAGCTTTTTAAGACTCTTATTTGAGACACTTTCTTTGAACGATTCAGGTGATGTGGAGACGATGGATTCAGAGGACGACGACTTGGTGCCCACGGTTAGTGTGGGAGGGAAAACAGTTTCAATTACAGATATCAATGACACTTTGATTGCCGATATGACGCCGGCAGAGAAAGAAGCTTACATTCAAACGTATCAAGAATATTATTCGCACATGTACGATTAGTCTGAAAACAGCTTGCGAGAGTTATATTTTTAAATTAAATTGTACGATGACTGTGAATTTACACACATATACGTGGAGTATGAGAATATTTTGTATAAGTATGAATATAATAAAAATCCATTGTTCACAGCTCCGTGTTTTGTAATTTGCCTTTAACAGCTGACTCATGTGATACTGAGCTATAATTGCCATGAAAGACTGGTCAAATTTAAGAATTTATTAACATACTTGAAACCTAATATACAATAATATCAATCCAATAACATGTGGAATTAACGATATATTGATCAAGAAAATATATTGAATACGTGATAATAAATAACACTGAATTATTAACAATAAAAGAACTAAAATAATTAATCAATAATAATACATGTCACTTCTGGTAAGAACGGGAAATATCATTATTTATATTATATTAAATGTTTTTCTTTCCCTACCAACTTCTTATGTAAGCACTGGATAATAAGTAAAACTTACTTGGGGATATCTTTTTTTTTGCTCGTCTATTTCAAAATTTTTGCTCGACCACCACAATCGAACCCAAATTTGGGGATGATAGAACAAGGATTTTCTGCATATTTTTCGTTTTTTTTTCTTTTTATCAGTTTTTTCGATAATTCAATAGGTAATAATTTTATCGTAAACAAGTTATTTGAGGTAACTTTATGTACATTATAACTTGACTTACGAGACTTGATATATCACTCTACAATTCGGTTTATAACTACTTACTTTTCATTGCTTGCTTTGAAAAGAACCCAAGCATCGCATAATATCACACAAGCAATGGCATCGCGCATCGTTTTTCCCCCTCAATAATTTTTCTTCACGTCCTATACATTAGATCATACAAAAATGTCATCGGCTTTCAGAATATTCGTGGTAACATCAACAAAATCTGATCAGATTTTCTGATTGTTGATACTTCTGAAAGGATTACATTTTCGTACTTGCATTTCAAAATTCTTTCATTGTTACGCCAGGCAATTTCATATTTTGCCCTTACAAGCTGTCAACTCGAAAATGAGAATAGACGCATGATTAGAATAAAGACTTAACGATCTTCTATGACTCACTTGCAAACGTAAAATTGGTGCGACTAATTTCAACAATTGAATATTCATAGTGCGAAGTCGTCTACGATGCATATCCATTGCAAAAGTAGATAAATTTACATTCTTTTCATAGCATGTGCAGCGTATACTCCTCGGTGTTTTATTCTGGCTCGTTAAGACGCAAGCGAGCAAAGTCCTCAAAGACAATGTTGTCGTCGTCGTCATTGGCGTAGCAAGAGTTTTCATAGCGTGCACGATCGATGCTCTTGCTCTTCTTCAAAACTGCTTTTTCCTTCTCTAGGGCACCTGTCGCAGAAGAAATGACGATTAAGATATGAAGCGTACTCAGGTAAAATAATGTTCAGCCACTCAACTAACCAGGAGCAGGGTGCATCAGCTTGAGCGGAACATCTGTGACAAGTTCACCTCCCAAAGTGCCGCAGTTCAGCTTTACGCGAACGGAGTACGAAATGACTATACCCATTGCTTCTGCAGGGCATTTTCCCTCAGCAACCAATGTCGAGGAGGCCAAATTCACGTCATCGTCCTAAAAAAAAATGAACACTTAGATATGCCGATACAGGGAGGATCATGAATTCCCTCACTTTCAGATGTCCGTCAAGAGCAATACCGCGACGATCCTTGTTGCTACTGGCCAATGGAACGAGATAAAACTGCTTCGTGAACGAAGCACCAGGTGTGATGGGGCAGCCTTCGCGGGTCTCCAAGCTTGCAACATGCCGTGAAAACTGAGCGTTCACCATTGTCACCTCGCAATGTTGGACAACATAGAGCTGTCGGAGAGTAAAAGACACATCGTGAGGATGATATTCTCTCTGCCAAATAGAGGCTGAGGGTTGTCACCATGTACCTTGATGTTCTTGACTGCCTTTCGAGAGTTGTTGGTAACAATGACGTTGGCAGAGACTTTCTCCCCGTGGTAATAGATCTCCTTGTCCAACGTTACCTCGAGGTTCAATTTTCCCTGGGAGAAGGTGAAGCCCTTAGAGACGAGGGAGCTCGGCAGGCGGCGTCCTCGCATTGCCGGGGCAAATTGCAGCTTCTTGATAGCCAGAGCGACCGACGACCTCTTGTGTCCCTATTGCAGAGTGTAATGTGCATGAAAACGACGCTAATCTTAATAACGTAACGTAAGTATAAAAACCGCTGTACCTTGTCTTCCTCGTTTTCCCCGACATAGATCTTGACGGTGTACTCGACTCCAAGAGGCTTTCCGCTGTCGTCATCACCGGGCTGAAGTGTTACGGAGCTCGGAGCATTCTGCGGGAACTGGAAGATGAAGGGATAGGCGTTTGGCCCAAGCCGCTTGAGCAGGCGATCTTGGATGGGAGTCGTCTCCTGCTTCTCTTTCTTGATGGGGATGATCTGGTCACGAGCGATGATCAACTCCTTGCTGAACTTCACTCCCATTACCTCATCCTCCTCGCGACCATAGCGGTAAGTCGTGATCACCTTGGATTCAAGGAGGATTGAAGAGTCTCGGTTTCGGGGTGGAATTGTGGTTTAGAAAAAATTCATCACGTACCTGGCCATAGACTTTTCTTCCTTGTAGATAATCATTTTCAACCACGACGATGCCGTCGATTGGATCCACCGACTCTAGGTGATCGACGAAGTCCCTCTTACCAAGGTAGACGGTGACTTTGCCTATTGGTCAGAAGATAGGAGCGTGTCACTACGGAGTGCTGAAGGTATTTTGGATGGTACTTGAAACTCACCATTTGGAGTAGTCTTCTTGAAAACCTTGATGGCCACGACATAGGCCAAGAACAAGAGTGGAAACATTTGACCGATAGTGTCGGACTGTAAAGAATCTGTGTAACCGAGCGTTGTTTCCCGCCCAGAAGTGACAGAGGCCCTCTGACGTACATCTACTCTTATAGATCTAATGGGGCTTCTTACTACGAAGCCATATCCAGACTAATGCGATTATACTATTGAATAAGTCTCTTAACAGGATCGGAATATAGGAATTTCAAGAAATTGGCTCGCTTTGTGACGTCTTCCATCCCATTCTATGACAATGTCTTTCTCCATTCTTCAGAGTCTGCGACAACAGTGTCTTAGAATAGTTGAAGTACTCTTCAGTGAACTAAGAACTAGAGCTACTTTCATTAAGATCATACTTCAGTATTTCAAGCCTTGTTTAGAGGGGTAAAACGATTCGATATCGAATTTCTATTGATCTATATTGATTATTTGCGTCGGCACGTTTTACAAAAGCGGGCTAAAATTTTTATACAAATAGAAGCATAGCAAAAGTGGATGTGGAATTATTTATAGATAGTCAGATAAAAATCAGTCTTAAGGTTTATATTTATTTCATTAATAAGTGTTTACATAATATTAATATGGAGGTATTTTTAATCATTGAAATCAAATCTTCCCTGATTTATTCCAAGGAATTTACCTTAGCTGTTTTCTTCATCGTTGCTTCTTAATATAATCATTATTAATCATTAGTATTAGGTATTATTCATTATTCAATATACTAACTAAATTTATTTGTATTTCTTTTTGTTTTTTTTTTCGTTTTGTTTTTCCCTTCCATATTTATACATCATTCATAATTTTTTTTCTCTTCAGAATATTGTAACTTATTCTTCCTTGTCATCAGGATATATTTATGCTGCTTGACGAAATACTCCGTACAACTTCCATTTTTTTATTTATTTACGTTTCTTAATATTAAAATTATTATAACGTACAGTTCGCGCAATAACTTTTGTTGATTTCAAGACTTACACAATCATTAATTTACATTTATTACCTAAGGTTTTACAATAGCTATGACAGTTTATCTGGTTTTCAGCATAGTCTTGCAGGAGTAATAAGATAATTGTACAAGTATTTAATCCCTTGTTGTACTACGATAAATACGAGTCGTTTTTCAAAGGATCGCAGTGTTTCTCGTTCCACAAGTTTTTCTTAGCTCAACAAAAGTTACTATGCTATCACTTGAACTAAATACAGTAATAAGATCAGAAGATGTGGCATTCTTGCCTGGTATTGAATAACAAGGTCGTCACTATGCCCCAAAATCCAAATATCATTGACGAATTGTATTTAACTACTTTTTGTTCTCCAGTCAACTAGTTTCAAGTATCTGTTGATCGAACGAATAAAACTTAACGAATTTCAATTTGGCAAATAACGAAGCACGGCTCCTTAAATTTTCATTCAACAAAAAAAAAAAAATTGTTTTCATAAACTCCTCATACTCTTTTGCTAAGTCTCTTCCTTGATACTTAGAAATCATCTTTCGTTCAATTTTTGAACCGCGTGAATAGCAGAGAAATATATATGGTAACCAAGACGAATTATCATTATCGGATTCATCTTGAGAAAATTATGCGCCTAATTTATACCTATGTATATGAATAGTACGTATACGTAAAAAAGAAAAAAAACGAACATCGCATATGTAGAATCATTATCAACTAAAAATAATTTTTTTTTTTTCAATATTATTTTTCTTTTTTTTTTAATTACGATGAATAGTAATAAGTAATAATTATAGCAGTGTTGGGTAATTGTAATAAATATGTCTAATAATAGGCACAGTAAATGTATGGGTAATAGTATGTATATTCATTATTCTGCATTTAATTTCATTATGCTATGGCAAGTTGCTGTTGTCAGGGAAAAAATTATAACAACAACAATAATAGTAATAGTAATAATAATAATAATAATAATAATGACAAAATGTGAAAACAGTATCAGTTCTTTTTGAATTTTCGCCCTAGCATGGTGCACAGTTCTTTTTATAAATTTTCTACTTCTTCCAACGCGTATAATTTAAGAATACACTTATAAATGATACATTTCAATAAAAAGGAAAAATCAAAGAGAAAAAATAAGGCAAGGATGAAAAATTTCTCTACCAGCAGAAAACTTTTGTTTAAAGAGGGAAAGGTCAAGATGACAAATTAAAAGCTCTAATAAAAGTATGAATGCAATACCCCGAAATAAGGGAATATATTCGTTAAAAAATACATTCTTTATAATTTTGAGATTGACCTAATAACATAGCATTACAAAAACGTATATACCTATATATCACCATCCAAATATGCAGATTTTACTGGTTATTGTAATTGCGAGAGTAGAGAAATAAAAATATTAGAACATGATTATAACATAATCAATTGTTGCAAGAGAAATTTCATCGGGACAGACGATATCAATAAATCACGTTACACCTTAGATTTCACATCATTGATCGATACTCAAAGTAACTGTGACCACCACCAATCTTATTCTGTACGTTATTAATCGTTGTTGGTCAGTTGGGAGAAATTGATGTTACAATCGATCGTATGTAATCAGATCCTTATCGAGAAGCTTTACAATTAATTTGCAAAAATTGGTTTCAGGAAATTCGAAGAGTAGGAAATTCACACCACCACGGTGTATGTAGTATCAATACCAGATCACATGTATGCAATTTATTTACAAATACTTTTATACTTGTGCTACTTTAGCTTTGTAAATTTTCTATTTGATTCCCTGATAACAGCGTACTTTGAAAACCGGATGGTACAAATATGGTTAATTTAGTAGTATACGTTGTCGATTTTTTTTAGTCTGGTCGCTCTCCGCAAGTGAGCCTACTTCTATAACTTACTTTCCTATATACGCATATATATATACATATATGGCAGGGCACACACACATATATATATATACGCACACCTCATTACCTTTTTTGAAATGTTTTTATTTATTGATATTTTTGTTAAATTATTTAATTATGTTTTTTGTTGCATCTGTTTATTTTATACTTCGAATGAAATTACTTTTCAAATTTAATCAACCCACGTCTCCACAGCGAGGTAACATCACCGCGCATTTCTTCCCTCATAACTCCAAGCAAAATTATTTTCTCACTTATATCATAGAAATCTGTAATGAGAAAACCACTAGAGTATCTTTTGACAATAACAATTGAATCATTCGCCGCATTACCTAGACGATTATCATGTAAAGTCACGATTCAACTTTACAGAATTTACATGCTAGGATACTTACCTAACGTTCTTTGAAGAAACACATCCGTGGAAGTGGCAAATCTCCTTTAGGACAAATCTACAAATTTATCAAACATTAGAAAAAACACAATGCATGTGAGTCACCAGTCTTGAAATCAGGAGTTTACAAGTTTACAAGTTTACAAGTATTCAAGGACTCACAACTCGGTGCAGCCGCAGATTCAAATCTCTTCTGAATCTGATCATAGGTGAACTTAACGAATGCGTCATACTGCTCGGAGAGCTTCATGTTGAGAATCTGGTCATATTCTTCTCGGATCTGCGTCTCCTGTTCCTTCAGCATCCGCTCGCAGATCAATCCCACCTAAACACAAGTTGGTTAACCATTATTTGTAGCAAATAAACGATCTCACAATTATGTCGATATCCATTCATTCTTCATTTTGAAAATACACCCACCTGTCTAAATGTGAACAGTGGTTTTTCTTTTCCGCTTGGGCTATGACTGTAAGCACTAGGCCCACTAGTCGATGGACTGGCGGGACCTTCAGTATCTGAAGAATCTCCACCATTGTTGTTTTGCGGGTTGAAATGCAGCTGCTTGCGTCGGTGAAGCCTGCGGATCTCTTCTCTAATATTGGCAGCCATTTTTTCTATGAAAACATTTTACAGCATCGGTGTAAACAATTCAGATACCTGACCTCAGTTTCTTAGACTGAATAATCAAGCCTGACGGATCGCAATCACAATTGCAACCAGGCATTGTTTTGATTGATGATGTTCAAATTACGTATTGTGAAATTACTTGAAAATAATAAATAAGAAAACCGAAACAATATTAGGTCTTTGCAACATCATTTCCAAATTATTGGCAATGGCTGAAAGAGGTTAGTAAGAATGCTTAGTTCTCATGTAAATGTTCAAGTTGAGTAACAAACTCCATGCATTCATTCAAAATTTTCACAGTTATGCAAATAGTGAAGTTGCAATAGTCTGCCTTTGCGGTGGTCGAATTTTGATGGGTATTTTCAATAGATTCGTGGTAACGCATCAGACTGAGCATGGAAATGCTAATATTATGTCTGATGAATACGTAAATGAAGATTACAAGCATACGATTCGGCTTGGTCCTTTTTCTCCTGTTTCGAACTTCGACATTATTGAATGAAATAATGCCTGGGTACGCAAAACTCACACAATGGAGAATTTTTTTTCAGTGACATAGAAGCGCGTTTGAACACCGAGGTAATGAGGGGAATTGTCGAATGAGAAAAAACTTTGTGAAGAAAAACGGTCATTCTAACGTATATTTCAAATTGCGCGATGAGTGGAGGAAAACCAGTTTGAAAGCTGTTTGTAAAAATAGTGAAAATCAGCAGCGACCGTTACGTCGGTATCTCCATATGATTTACGCTCCCCTCACCCCACTTCACGCCTCCGTCCATAGTATATACGGGTTTTAAATCGCTATACATTACGTTTGCAGCTAGCTTCCCCCTTTAACACCCCGTGATAAAAAAAAAATGGCCGAATATAATTACCAGGCGTCAATTTTTGTGTAACTTCGCCGAAAGCTGATGGGTTCTGATTCCTCGCCGGCGGTGTGTTTGGCGACATGCACATCGGGACGCATCTTCGCCTCTTCGAAGGCCTTACGTGGCTGTGAACGGGGTCGAACTCGAGTGATCGCTTCAGGGTGGCGCAGGCCATTTTTACTCTTCACAGTCTCGTACGCGACTGACACCAAAAAATCGCCGAGGAACCACAAAAGGCGTTTTATTTCCCGAAAATATATCGGTACTACAAATTGCACAGTATTCCCTTTTCGTTTAGCGGTCTCGTCGAAGACTTTCGACAAGTTTCCAGGCTGATTTAACTGGATTTTAAGACTGGCCACCGCAGCACCAAAACAAACACTGCAGTAAAACAATATGGCCTCCTCCGTCGTCACTTCGTCAGCCGCAGCGACTTGAACATTTTCCACAACGTTTACCTAGCCTAGTCTACCATTGGTCATCTCTCCGCGTTTTCTCATTGGCCGAGCCGTTGCATCGTGCGTCACGACGCAGCTGCATCGATAAGGAAGGGCAGGGGTGGCCGATCGAAACGGTTCATTCGATATTCAGCCTACGGCAGCGCCGGCAATGGTCACGTGGGATGCAGATGCAGCTGTCAGCTGTCGCACGTGACTGACGGAAATTGCACGCACACGTTAAAGATGCACGGAATGGCAAAAAATCGTATCTCGACCAACTGACTGCAGAGAATGATGCTCGCAAATGCAAAGAATAGATTTCGAAACTGGGCAGAGTTAAAAATTAAAATAGAACGCTGAAAAAATGCGCGATAAATTGACATCCGCTCAAGGATAATTTGAATTTTCATCGATTTGCAAAACAAACTTCTTCGAATCTTTTAGGATTTGCAGGATCGATTTTGAAACGATAATCTGAATTTTTCGAATGTGCTGCGCGATTTACTTGCGTGAAAACACTGTTTGAAGAACTAAAAAATTTGCTTCGACCGTAACAGGACTCGAACCTGCAATCTTCGGATCCGAAGTCCGACGCCTTATCCATTAGGCCATACGGTCTGATGATAGTCTAGGCCGTAGAATTGTACGTATCTTCATGATAAAAATTTCTTTAACAACCTTACACAAATTCAGCCCTACAGGAACAAAATCAATATAAGTTTCCGTACGACATATTTAAAATATAAAATGATTTGCATGTGATAAATTTGAAGATCATTTATTGTTTTACAAAGGCCTGTGAGGAACTGTATTGTTACAAAAAATCATTTCAATCTTTAATTTATGGTCCTGTCACAGCCTACCCCTACCGACTAAGCAAACTCATCCCTTTTCCTCCGATATTAAATCAACAAATGAACGGAAAGGCTTGAAGCTTCGACGGTGCATCGCTCTTTCATGGCGGAATTCAAAAATGTTACTCATATCTTGAAAAGCATTAAATAGATGAGTGGTTTTTTGAAACACGTTACTATTTAAACAGTTCCCGCATTTCAAGGGCCAATAAGTGCACAGTTGAGATACCTTCCGCAATTCTAGAAAGGATGAGGACTAAAATAAGCCATCGTCAGACTGTTTTCATGCAATATTGAAGTCGCTATACGAAAACTAGGGATACAAATAATTTCGTAAATAAAAAATGCTCTAGCGATCAGCTGGGCGCGAAGTTCCTTGGTTGGTATGGTCGCCCGAGCACAGCGTGAGAGCGTCTTTTATCTACAAAATTACTGTAATTCCTAGTTTTCGTTGAGCAGCCTTAATATTGCATGAAAGCAGTCTTGCGATGTCTCATTTTATTTCTCATTCTTGCTGGAATTGCGGAAAGTATCTCAACCATGCACTTTTGGCCCCTGAGATGCGAGAAATGTTGAAATAGTAAAATGTTTAAAAAAATCATGTTTTTGATGATTTTTGGAATACGAGTAACATTCCTGAATTCCGCTACGAAAGAATGATGCACCGTCGAGACTTGAACCCCTTCTGTTTATTTAATATACGAAGAAAAGGTATGAGTTTGCTCGGACGGTAAAAGCAGGACTACTACAGGGTCTTAACATGAAAAATCGGGATAACAGCTTTTCCTCTTGCTGTATTTTAATAATAGATAACAATAGTAAACACGTAAATGACAGCTCATTATTCAGTCATACTGCTTCAATGAGGTATTCCATACCAGGATATCTCAGAAAAGGTTCAATGATTATTTAAACGGCTGCTTAAACCATTTCGGTACATTAGCTTTGGTTGCATGTGCAAGGTTTCTATGACTCGGTCCAGGTGTGGGTTCTGATTGCTTTGGTGTTTCTACTACCCTTTCCAGTCTGTTTTCCTGTGTCATACTGATGTCAGGTATATCCTCATTCTCAAAACTGTCCACACCTCTCCGCGCCATTGCCATTCTAAGGATTAAATTATCATCATTATTATTTATTCAAGTATTTGTGGCGACACAATTAGCCATTTTTTCTGCTCACCTAGATTTTACTGCTTGAATACCAGCAACTCTGGGATCGGTAAGTTTGTTGTTTAGTTCAGATTTCAAACTAGACTGGCCAGAGTAGTGAAGTATAGCTGAGGGCACTAGATTGGCGTCAACCAACCGTGCACCGGGATCCAGTACAGTACGTGGAGGTGTTGTATCTGTTTCATTAAAACTATGTAATACGATTTGCAGTTGCATAAGAAGTGCATCAAAAAGAGAAATATAGGTATGCAGAAATACTTACAAAGCATGAACTCGGCGTCAGGATTGGCAAGGTAAATTTTTACAAATTCTTTAACTGCCTGAACTGTTTCAAGCGGGCCGAACAAGCCCTGAAGTACCAATTGATCTGGGAACTGAATTCTAATCACGGTTTTACGATATTTATGTAAATGATGCAAAATCCTTTTGTTCTCGTCCAATTGTCTCTGAGCCGAAGTTAGAAGTGGAGCCTCATCCAGCTCTGCTCTAAGGCGGATAGCATCTTTCAGTAAGTGCCGAGCGTCCTCGACAGTAAGGTCAAAAAAGTTGTCGGGTAATTCATTACGTGGCAAGGCTTCTGCTCCAGCCTGATTAAACACTAGGGCATTTCTATCTCCCAGCTAAAAATTATCAATAATTAATTTCTTGTGCTGCGAATATAATGAAATGAAAAATAAGTGGAGAGAAAAGAAAGATTGGAATCTTACGAATTCAACTTTTGATTCTTCTATACTACTCTCAGATGTATCCATTGGTATTCCTGTGTTTTCAGTTTCAGTTACATCCGTTTTTTCTTCAACCTTCAGATCGCAATCAAGTTTTGGTATCTTTTCTGAAACTGAAGCTTGTGTATGATGCTGTACAGTCTTTCCTGTTTTCAGGACTGATATGGGATCTATATTTTTCTGTGCGCCTCCTCGCAATGCCGCTGTCTGTCGATTAGTTTCAGCCATACGGCGTGCCAAGTCAATGTTTTCTTGAGACGGCCTTGCAGCCAAAGGAGCCGACACATGAGCCTGAGTTCTGGGTTGCTCAGGATCGCGATGAATTAATCTAAGCATAGCTCTGCCGCAGTTCAGTCCCAGCGATCTGAGCGTCGTTTGTTCCAGTAGGTCCAACCCGCAGACCTGAGATTTTTAATTATTAATCGAGCGTTGATCAATGACAGGCTACACAGGCTCGGAAAACTAGCGTAACAATGTAACCTCGCGATGCATGTAGATAAGAGCTGCAGTTGGTAGCATTTGGTCCGGACACAGCTGATTCAGAACTTGAGCCAAGGAATTACTAGGCTGAAATTCACCTGTCACTCGGTCTCCGCTTTCAGTTTGAATGCCAACCATCACATTTGAGTCAAGTCTCTTTTTGGTGCAAGGTACCATCTCCAGTTGAGCGTTGTTCGGTAAACCGGTAAATCGGAAGATGGCATTGGCGTCGAGAACGCGATTGTAATGCCTGAGGGTTGACGAAGACTGAGATATAATTTGGCGGCAAAATATTCAGGGATCGGCGCATAAGCAGGCATGGAAAGGAGCATAGTTATCCTGGTAAGACTCACTTGATGTCATATTCCTCGGTCTCGTAGCCATGTTTTTGACACACTTGTTCCAGTATCTACAGAATAATTGACCGGATCAGTTGTATATCTGTGATCACGTTGATTTAACAAATTTTAAGAAATGAATCATACCTGCAATATTGTCGTGTTTGGCGTTACTTTCACGGTTTGTCGGCGACCATTCGGCGCGAGCACAATGACACTTTTGCTTGCCGCCATTCTTGTTTTTCTTCGAAAACAGCTGACGGTCTTGCTTAATCATTCCTCAGCATTTGCGCGCGGTCTTGCATGACGTCATAACGCTCGCTAGTTTTCTTTACATAGCGCCACTATCGGTAACGACGAAGCCGATTTGGGTTATTTGAACGGTGAAACTTGCGCCGTAAAAACATTTAGAAACATAATAGGGATGACAACGTGAAAATTGGCTAATTAACCTAAGCTAGTTCTCATTGGAGATTTGATTGAGTTTTCACTTTTTGCGATTTCCCATCTCTTGAGACTTATGAATCTATGGACGAAGAAGTGAGTTGCGCCAGCGGATTGAGGATAATCCCGCTAGGTGTATCTGTATGACGGGTATTTAATCAAATGTGCGGCGCCGTAGGTGCATGGTCTGAAGTTAGAAGTTCAGTTGAACTGATATCGCCATGAGAGTGCATTGAGTAATAAGTCGGGCCTATGTACTCGACGATAAATGATTGAAAAAATGTGGTGAATAAACGTTGAATTTTTAATGAAATTGAAAAAGCGAAAGAGCTGGTGCGTGCAGTGCGTTAGTATGCCCGCTAAGGTGTCGAAGAAGGTCGTCGGGATGATAATCAGGAGTCGAAAATCCATCATGAAGGATGGTGTGATCACGGTACGTATTTCAATTGGTATTTTCCTTTAATGTTGAGAGGTATCGACAAGCTGGGTGACAGACGGAAAGAAAAAACCGAGAGATTCATCATCCTCGGAAAATCATTCGTCACAGCGACGTCTCGACGCTGAAGCATCGTTCTCGTACTTGCTCGTCAAGTTGCGACGCGCGTCCAACGATAGATCCGTGTACAAATATCCCCTTATCTTGTACGGCAACAAGCTTTTCCAAGACTAATTAGTCCCAGTCTTTATCTCGCGTCCCTATTTTCCTGCCAACCAACAACCAGCAACCTGTCCGCATTACTCACCTCAACTCGCTGTTTTACCTGTTGCAATGCGGTTATTCGCGTCAAGGATAGCGACGATATTACATACGTGTTATCATTATAACCTTGCCGATGACGTGTGGTCGAGGGGTTTTAATTCTCATCCAAAACCCAGCCGCGGTTTCCCCACTCTTTCTGAAATCACCATCGCGTTGACGTCCCGCACACACGGGCGTCCCTGGAATCATCCCGAGGCATTGGTCGATCAGCCGAGATGATCTTCGTATTTACATTACCGCAAACAGGCTATGCCCATAACCCGTTTGCGGTATCTGTATGAGGATGAAGTTGGTATTGTTACTGTAACGATACATGCTTGTGAAAATCGCTACTTCGCCTCTTCAGAAATGTCCGAAATGTAATAAACCATTATAAACATAATATTTTTATTTTGTAGTCATCTCCTTGAAAGTCATTCTTGAATTACCCAATAACGATAACATTTTAGCCTGAGGTTTCGTTAGATTAACGTTACTAACTTCAGCCTGATATACCTGTGCCCTCAAGTAGCGGCTGACGAGAAGAAATCATGCGCGTACGAAAAATCCCGATGATGGCGGGGCCGCAGCAGGGTAGTTGGGCACCAGCTTCGCGGCGGGAGGGGGGTTGGAAATGCTACCGCAGTAGTGGTGCTCTTGCGTAAAAAAATTCTCCGATACTTCGCCCTCTTCTCGAACGAAGGAAGGAAAGAAGGAAAATCGCCGTTATTAAGACGCAATGTCCAACTCACGCGGCGAATGTTTACCGGGCGAGATTTATTGACAACTCGTTGACTGACGTTGGCCCACAGCTGACAGACGTCAGTTTAAAATGCGCTCGTCAGAATTTGTTCCGTTCGCCGAAAAAGTTACGCCACGGCCTCATGATTCGAGGATTCCGTAACCCCGTGTATTCGCGTTTCACCGCATATCATCGGCATTGTCGTCGCATTTTCGAGCGTGTTTCTCACGGTCCTCGACAAAAATTTACCGAGTTTAACCGCGACATCGCGCCTCCCCAGTTGACGTTCACTAATTTTCGGAGACACAGTCGATGGACCAGCGCGTTTCAATCAAACGAAAATTTACAGGCCTTCAGCCAATGCTGCGTGTGTATTTTTAGCAATATCTGACTCTCACCAACTGTGTGATGAAACGTGTGTGATGAGTTACGTTGATTGATAGATTCCCTCCTTGTTACGTTGGTATAAAAATATTTTTCCCCTTATATATTTACTCGGTGCATCGCTTTTCCATATCCACAAGTAATTTTGCATAGGAATAGAAAAAACGCGACTTTTTATTTTCCAGCCAAGGAAGAAGACATCTGTTGTAATACAATTATTCTAACTTTTGGAAAGAATTTTATTTGCGTCACTGATGTAATGTAGAATATAATACCCAATGGCCAAACAAACCTCAATAGACTACTTTCAACAGTCTTTGACATTCGATTAGTTTTTGCACGCAATTATTACAGTGAAAAAGAAAAACTTTACAACTCGTAACTCTAATAAATCTATCAAGTTGTTTGGATTTATTTTTCGATAGATCCTAAGAGGAACACTGGTTCGAATAAGTTTAGTTAGCTTAGTAAATACAGGGCACACTTATAAATCCGTCCGTCAAATACGGTGATATATATAATCAAATATCTTTCAACAAAACGAACATTATGATCAAGTTTATATATCAATGAAAATGCGAATAAAATTAATTCAGAGCATACAGAAAAGCTGGATACCTCCAACAGTAACGTCTTTCCTGGCCAATAAACGGCACGCAACGAGGTATTTACTGCTCTGAAAAACTTGCACGGTTTAGGTGTCATTTTTGAGACATTATAGAACACTGGTTCGATTTAAAAAAAAATCACGTCGATGAGCAGATGCGTCTATTGAAAACTTAGGGGCGAGCAGGGGCGATGCCCCCTGGTGCAGACAGGGGCTCGGAGGGCCCTTCGTGCTCCGAAGCTCACGATGGCCAGGAGCCAGCGCTGACTAAGCCTCCACCCTTATTATCGCCCGTTCAGCGTTGCTACAGACATCTCAAGGTCAGCTGGTAGTATAAATTTGTATAGCTTAACGAGCAGCGCCGCCCACTGAGAAGTCAGTTGTGCAAATATTTGATTCGACTGTTCAGTTTTTCGTCACAGCTGTGTAAGAATTTGACGTTGCTAGCATCCTGCCGATAAATGTCTTCTAATTTTCTAACTTTTCTTTACATTTCCATTGTTTCAGAGTTCGGGAATCGGCGAAGCCAGCGTTTATCATGCCCTTGTCGTCATATTCCTGGAGTTCTTTGCCTGGGGACTGCTGACAATGCCCATTATTGCCGTTCTCAACAAGACATTTCCCGATCATACCTTTCTGATGAACGGTCTGATAATGGGCATCAAAGGGATTCTCTCGTTCCTCTCAGCTCCACTGATCGGCGCGCTCTCCGACGTTTGGGGAAGGAAATTCTTCCTGCTTATCACTGTAGCTTTTACCTGTGCGCCTATACCACTCATGAGCATAAATACATGGTGGTTTTTCGCCATGATTTCAATCAGCGGAGTATTTGCCTGCACATTCTCGGTTGTCTTTGCTTACGTCGCTGACGTCACCGAGGAGAGCGAACGTTCTCTGGCTTACGGTTTGGTAAGTATTTTCGCGCATATCTGCACATCGAAAATTTACAAATCTGGCGATAAAATTCCACATGTAACTTGCTGAGTCTTTTTTCCAACAGTCATTATTGGCTAATCTTAGATTGGAATTTGCTTAGTCAGCAGCATTAATATCCCTATAAGTCCACTTGTGTCTCAACACGTTTTCTGTATTCTAGGCTGGTGACACATTGGCCATATAAGGATTAGATTGCGTTCATTTTGATTAGATAACGAAAGGCATGAATGTCCAATATCTAACACTGATCAAAATATAGCTTGAACCATATGTTTTTCTGTAATCTACTGCAACTTCAGACAACGTCACTCGTCATGTTACTTGCAATCTTCTCGTAATCTGATCCATGTCGTGTGCTGTT
This sequence comes from Neodiprion virginianus, assembly GCF_021901495.1. NCBI lineage: Eukaryota > Metazoa > Arthropoda > Insecta > Hymenoptera > Diprionidae > Neodiprion > Neodiprion virginianus. The sequence continues at coordinate 14,752,202 of NC_060880.1, forward strand.
GGCACAAATAAAAAAGTTTGGTGCTTAAAACCAAAAAGGGGCAGAATATTTTGATTTTGTTTGATTCACGTATACTGCTCAGCATTCAATATTTCGTATTGATTAATTTTTCTATTTTTCAGGTGTCTGCCACGTTCGCAGCTAGTATGGTAATTAGTCCTGCGCTCGGTTCGTACCTTATGGAAGTTTACGAACAAAATTTCCCCGTTGCTTTGGCAACAGCCATTGCTATCCTAGACGTTTTCTTTATATTGGTTGCTGTGCCGGAAAGCTTGCCTGAAAAAGCCCGTCCTCCAGCCCCTATTTCTTGGGAACAAGCAGATCCCTTCGCAGCCTTGGGAAAGGTTGGCAAATTCAATATTTTTATTCGCATTTAGCCGCGCTCTGCCTTCAGAATTATCAGATTGATAACCGGTGCATTTTTTTTCTAGGTGGGCAAGGATCATACAATTTTGATGCTATGTGTCACCGTATTCCTGAGTTATTTGCCTGAAGCAGGCCAGTATAGCTGTATATTTGTCTACCTTAAATTAGTAATGGGTTTCTCTGCCACAATGGTGGCAGTATTTATAGCGGTAGTTGGAATATTAAGTGTCTGTGCACAAATAATACTTGGGCCTCTGATGAAGACCCTCGGAAGCAAGCACACAATTATGCTCGGTCTTCTCTTTGAGATGCTACAGCTGATGTGGTACGGATTTGGCTCGCAGACCTGGTAATATATCCCTTTCCATGCTTTTACCACTTCCATTATCATCTCCGATATTATTGCGAGTTGGCTCTCACAGATAAAACACTTGTTTCTAAAAACAATTGTTTCAGTTTTACTACATTACTGTTAATTATTGAAAATGATCATTAATTTCAGGATGATGTGGGCCGCCGGAGGTCTCGCTTCAGTTTCGAGCATCACGTATCCCGCAATATCAGCCTTTGTTTCGATGCACTCAGATGCTGATAAGCAAGGTCTCGTCCAGGGAATGGTTACCGGTATGCGAGGTCTCTGTAACGGCCTCGGACCCGCAATGTTCGGTGTAATATTCTACCTCTTTCACGTTGACCTCAACGACGACTCCTCGAGTTCACCCAGAAACACCCCGAAACCGCCGTCACCAGGTGATGCGAATGGAACATCGTCAAATACGCATTTCGAGGTAATTCCACAGGCGAGTGCAAGTTTAACGAAAATTTATCTTGGTTCGAGACTTCCATGTGCTTCGTGCGCATCTTCAATCAATCTCTAATGTGCTTATTCATCGTTCGTTTTTCAGTTCATACCAGGACCGCCTTTTGTCTTTGGAGCCTTCTTGGTAATCTGCGCACTCCTCGTCGCCGCGTTTATACCTGATTCAGGATCGACTATGCTCGGATCGGCGCATCCTTCTGGATCCCGGAGGCCCTCCGGTAAATACGCATATCAAAAATGTACGTTATAAGTTTGAGGATTACAAAAAACAAAACCAAAAAGAAAAATACAACGACCGATGGATGCTTTCGGTTTAAATTGGATTTGCACGGCATGTGTGTGTGTGTGTGCGTGCGGGTGTATGCGCGTCTCTATTTTTGTCATTGATCTTGTTGTGTTGTGACTATGGTTACGGTTATTCCACCCAGTCTTGAAGCACTCGATTGTAATTCTATGCACATTATGGTAACTGTTTCATTTGAGAATTACCTGTTCATTACTTCGCGTTTTGATCGATTGTGACATTTTCCCACTCCCAACATCCTTAGATTACAGCAAAGTTAACATACCGCTTTACCCGACAAGCATTTATCGTGATGATGAATCGCTAAAAATGCTCCTCAATTCCTCTCAATCCCTGCGATGTCCAACGCAGTTATGCTCGAAACGGAACGTTTCATCCAGGTGTTCAGTGTCTTACTAAACTCTGACGTACGTTTTCATTTGCATACAATATTACAAAAGACCGCTTCTTTTATTTATTGATTTACTTATTTTAACTCACAATATTCTATTTTTATTCTAAAAATACATGTACGTATATTTCAGGCCTTTCATTGGATGTTCATTACGAGACAGAGAGAGTGGCTGGCTCCAGGGGAAAAGTTGGACCATTGTCACCACTGGTTGACAGTTCAAACTCAGCCGCTCTATAACCAATCTCATATCTTGGGAGTGATGTGCTGCAAATGACGAAGATGAAAGAATATACGGGGTGTGTTTATAACACATCATAATATCGATATGTACCATTGTTGATTCGTGGTGATACCCCCCCCCCACCGGACCACTGCGGTGGGAAAAATAGATTTAATTACTTTTTTTTACATCTAGAATACATTTGGTTGTGAGATTGGCTATAAATCGAGAGAGTGCGGTGAGACGTCGAATGCTGGAAGCCAATTCAAACGTATTATTATATGATACGTTCTATTTTTTTTTTTTTTACTTTTTTTTTTAATCGCTATTTTGCCAACATCTACGAGATAATAACATGCTAAATAAGTGTAAAGGTATAATTTCTATCCTACAAAGGGCCGATTTAAGTATTTCAGTTTTCTTATATGTAAGTAGAATTCTTATCGATTATTTTTACTGATTCGATACGTTTGAAGAAGCCTGTTTATTGTTGCATGAATAAGCTATACAAGCTTGTGAACAGAGACAGATACACAGTCTATTATTGATTGTCGTGAAATTGTACAAAATCATAATACCCTACTACTTATTTGGCAGGATCACTAGCTGACGTCCATTGCTTTTCCTGTTGTTGCTATACGCTTAGCCATAGAGATAAAGATGAGAAGATGACGATGAGAATTCGGCATAACGTTGATGAAAATATTAATAAAAATTGCGATCAGTATTTCCGTAAAATAAATACTAACTTACTTATTTATTTTTACTACTTAAATTCTACTCTCACTTTTGGTATTATTGTTTCTTCCACCAAGTTTTTCTTTTTTTGTTTTCATGATATATACACACCAGCCTACCGGTAAGTGCCTGTGGCATAACTTTTTATTCCAACGCGTTCCCCCATTCACATGTACTTCATTGTCTCATACTTTATTTCTATACGATTAGCAGAGCGTATGTAATGCGCGTGTTATTGGTTGAGGAACTAGTTCTGGGCTATTGGCCAGTAATGAGTGGGAACTTTGTTTAACAGCCTATTTTCAAGAATTTTTCTCGTACACAAATTGGCGTTGGACATTATGCAGAGGTTGATGTGTATATATATACACATTTATTTTAATTTTTTTTTTCCTTTTCTTTCATCGAAACAAGCATGTAAACCATAAGTTCAAATTGAACAAGCCAGAAACAGAGTTTTCACGATACTTTTCACCACCATGAATAGAAAAGAATATGCCGCTCTGTCCGACAAACTTCCGTGATGATCTCGAAAACGACAAAATGAAAAATCTGAAACTGACAGGACTTGGCAGCTAAATGAAAAAGTATTGAAAGACAAGTTAGAAAAAAAAATTATTGAAAAACAAAAAATTTATAACATTTAAAAAAATAAATATACAACTCGGAAAAACATAATCGTTCATTCAGAAAAAGTAATAGAGAGGAAAAAGTATATGTTTAACAGGAGAACATTGAAAATCGATTCATTTTCCATAGAACCGGGAGTTCAAATTAAACGGGATATGGCAATTTTTCTTATTCATTGTTTGGTTGTAAAGTCCTGTTAATTTCAAATTTTTTCGTCGAGCAGTTTCAGAGATCATTGTGGGAACTTGTTGGAGAGACCGACATTTTTCTAAAAATCTGTTTTTCGGATTCTACAGGTTCGAAGACGTAAAGATTCGTTGAAATTAGAAAAAGCGATTGCTAACCGAAATCTATACTTTTCTTATATCACCGAAAAATAAATCCTTAATGCGATAAGGTCGTTGAATCCTTTCTTGCTCCAAGTAAGAAAAACATCATCATCCAAATTAAAATATCACTTCTTGAAGCGGTTTTTGTAGAAAGAAAAAGGTTTTTTTCTTCGAGTGCATGTATTATTTGATCAGAGTGATTATTCGAATATTGCGGCGAAAAATTTTCAAACATTCATTGGAACCATGCATGCCTAGATTTTTCAAAACGGCATTAACAAATTTTGTGTTTTTACTTAAGCTCCTTGTTTCTTCGTTGTGAAGATAAAATACAGTGATAATGCACCAGGTATTTTTTAATGCGGTGTTTCACCCTGTCAGAATCTGCTTTCAAAGTATAAACGAATCTTTCAATTGATTACTGTGACACTATACTCGTGCCAATCATACTGGATGTTACGTTTTCTACTTTTCTCTTTCAATATCTTGATCTACAAATTATGATTACAGATTACATGACTAATATTTGATGTAAGAAATGATTTTAGAAAGCTATACTTTTATCGTTCTGTTGAAATACAAAAATGCTTTACTGCCTGATGCAAAAGCTTTCTACTTTTACGTGTGTATGTTTTGCACTTGCAGACTTGTATTTGCGTTTCAATATTCGTAAATAAAATGCAATTGTAATCTGTGATTATATTAGTATTGTGCAGGTTCAAGAATTCTTAGAGGTTAGAGAGAGAGAGATATTCGTTCCCTTCAATTTTTCCCCTGCTGCCTTGTATTTAATTGGCTTCGAGCTGCTTCTTCATTTTCATTTAAAGCATAGTGTCATACTTGCATTATGTTGGTATTAGTAATTGTTTTGCTGTGTATTGTTTCATGCCTGTAGTATCAAGTTTTACCAGAAATAATAGACTTGAATTTGAATCAGTGAACCAACGGATACAAGTAATATTTGTAAGATTACTAACGCCATGCTAGAGTATGCAAGGTTGTAATTAGGAAATGCAGAGTTTTAAGTTTTGAAGACACACTCCATAAAATCTTTGGCCTTTGACGGAGAGCTCCCTGTACCCGTTGGGGATTCACTAGAATTCCGAGAACCTTCGCACTGCTAGATTTTCCGTTATTCTTGCCATAAGTTGCAGCTTGTGCAAACGCATAACTATTAGTATACAATAACTAACTAAAGAAGAGAGAAAATATGCTGAAAAATAAACTTATGAATGAAAATAATGGAGGCGCTTTAGAAGCAGCCTCCCAGGAAGCCAAAGATTGAGTAATTAGTGAATATTCTGCTTTTTTAAAAAATTTTTTTTTTATAATGCATAGCCAGGCACCCCGGCGGTTTATTATATAATTTTCGTGCAGTGGAATTTAAAATCAGGCATAACTAGCTAATGCATGTTTGGAAGAATACTGTTAACAATAATCGAAGTGGAAAACAAAAATTTTGAAAAAAGAATCAAATTCCATATCCGTATATAAGTAAACGAGCATTGCCATTAGTTAGATAAATCTAACGTTGTGTGAAAAAGAGGTAATTTTAAATGGTAATACTGATGCATAATCTGATACTACGATTACGTTGATACAACAATATCATCCCGTGTTCCAAACTGTTTAATTTATGTTACATTTCCCTTGTGTCCTTACCATAACGATTGTGTAACTGCGAGTTGACGATTGATCTATTTTCGTAATGTAATTGTAGGGCAAGAGATGATTAAATCATTATTTTGGTCCAAACTACAACGATTTTTTGCATCGACCAATGCTCTCATCGTATGCACGCATGTTCCTCGGTAACTGATACGTGGTTAAACATTTTCACGCTGGAACCAAGTAACAATACGTGGACATTTACGTCAGTTGGTTTTTTAATGAAATTGTGGACTGGCAAAGGTTTCCTTCGATGAAGTTTTGGCGAGTGCGTCTTTGTTGCACAAACGTACTCTTTAAATTTGTATCGGCAGTATTCTTGACAAATTTGCAAGATGTACAGACTCGTATTGTATAGTTTCAGGTTTTTGTTTTACGTACTCGGGATCCTATTAATTTATGTCTCTAAGCAGCTCAGGACACGAACACCCGCTGCACCATAGATTTAAAACTATTATTAAATAAAAAGACATTCAAGAGCGGTATAAATTATAAATATAGATTATTATATAGTTCTAGCTTCTAACGTAGTTGATTATACACTGTATGTAATTGTACGATAATGGATGCGTCAATAAAAACCAATTATTTTTAAGATAAAGAAAAAAAGATTGATGTTCATTTTTTTCGATCTTTGTTATCTGCAAGATCCATTTTCTTTTTTCCAAACTCCATGGCTCTTAGCTGTTTGTGGAGATATTATTGCTAGAAAAAAAAGCATTGTGATGGAACCTTTACCTGTTCCTCAAATTTTAAAAACCATCGTTGAGTGAAATTAGTATATTAGTGTATGAGCAGAAGTAGTCATGAGATTAAGATTGATAAATACATGAGCCACTTATTAGATACACCGGATATTGACAAAATTTTGATATGCGCAAGACTTTCATGTATACAAGACGATTTTCGTCACATCAGAGATTCCAAAAAATGATACAATCAAAGTTGAAACCGTCATTGCCTTTGGGGTATTACGAGCAACTCCTCTAATCGTTATTGCAGAAACTCCGCAAATAATGAAAGAATCTCTTCAGGTATTCTGTACAGAGTTCACTGTAATTTGAGACATGGATGCCAGCGCGGAACCGCTTTGCTGCCACAGTTCAATCGCCTTGTTTACTATCATCTCAGCAGTCTCTTCGGATATCTGTTGTCAAAAATGAACGTTTGATTAGTTACAAAAAAGTTAACATCGTACGTACGCTTCGAGTCTCATAATTGTTATTCTGAATTAAGTAACTCTCACATTATTAATGCAGTCAAGTACATAATCTATTCCTTCGCAGCGAAGCAAGAGCCGCCTCAAACTGGTCAAAGTCACAAGGGTGACAAAGACCAGAATCTTATAGGATCCGGCAACTATCTTGTCCCAGATTCTGGATTCAGGTAAAAGAATGTATAATCTCATAATTTAACGATGGTGGAAAGAACATGATAGAACAGCAGATGCTCATCCAGCTTTAATTCTCCGTTTTCACAGCACTTACTTTGGTATGGAGCTATCGCTAATCGTCCCTGCGAAACAGGAGCAAAACCATGTCTCGTACGGCAGAAACTGTAGCGTGCTGATCTTCACCAAGTGTCTGTGAAGCTCGAAGTCTTCTCTTTCCAATAATGTGCAGGTGCACTCCTGGAGCCTCCCGACGTCGCCATGAATCTTTTGCACGATGTCCAGGAGCCCACCAAGCACCCAGAAAGTGTCAACCGGTTCGTGAGTGGCGTCTATGATCTGTGTGACACTTTCAGCCAGCTGACTCATAGCCCTGAGGCAAAAACGAACCAGAACAATGTGAGTACATGAAAATGCTGTAGTCACACACCAGTTGGAATACTCCGATCGTATGTGTAATCAGTTTACTTTAGTAGCGGAGTTTCTAATACGGCGTTCATGTCTAAGCTGACACGTCTTGATCGCAAAATCCACATCGTTAAAAAAAGATGGTGAGGTTTGCTGTTTTCTTCGACTGTTTTGATCGTACAAAGCGCACGTTTCAGGTCATCGAACTCTATTTTTCTCTGCGCTGTAACAAATGCATGACTTTCGGTGTAGACTGGCACGACACCCAGGATTATTTTCCATAGTAAATTTCTGTATATTGCCGGTACTGCAAACCTCAGGCAAAACTGCTTAAGCTTCGCCTTGTCAAGCGGACGCTCCTTCAGCAATATTTCCAGGGATTTCTTCTCTTCGACACTGCGAAATCCCACCTGTCGATTTTCAGGTGTTGAATTCAGTTTAGTTTTAATTTAATCACCCATAAGAGTCTGAGAAAATATTACTTTTCATGCATTGTTAACCTTTTCGTAATAGGATGACCGGAAATTACGCTCGTCTGTCATGTTTCGATTTCAGTTGAAATCAGCTCGTCGCTGTCATTCGTAAAGGATCTGGCATTCAGCTTCGGTAGGCTTCCACAAATCACTTGGAATGACTTGTTCCGAATTCTTCGAATTCTCGCACTCCGGTGCCTCCTGTGTCTGTCAAATTTTCCATGTTTTCATTTCTCTCGATAGATTGTAGCAGCGCCCTCAGTTATCGTTATTCTCAACCACGACTATTTTAAGCTCTGCAATACCGATCAGATAGATTTTCGAATAAATACACACCTGCATTGGCATTTAGGCTCGGCGGTGAGGAGATTGAATTTTCGGAAACAAAAACTATTCTCGTGGTATTAGCAATCGTATTTATTACTATCATTATAGGCGAGTCTTTGAACATTATCTACAAACGAGGAATAAAACTCTGAAACAAAACTCTTATTATTTATGGTGTTTGTAATTATGGCCGTTATCTTACGACGAGAAAACAATAATTAAATTGCATAAAATGCGCGTTCGTAGGCAAATCTAATTGGTCGGATTCAATATCAGATTAGAATCCTGATCACATGTATGTAACATATCATAATACAAAGATATTGTTAAGAAATTTTCTCTGCTTTTTGAATAGCAAATCCGACATGACGTAAATACTTATAAAATATATCCCAATATCCAAATTTACGTGAAATATTACGCGACTTATTAGAATATATCATGAGGAGTGAAATTGACCTGGTATACTATATGTATAATCAAGTCCATACAACAGCTTATTCTTGGAATGAGCACTGGAATGTTAGAATATTCGTCATACGATTCCCTGGCAAAACCCACAATTATAATATGAATGGCAAGAATTTTTCTATGATTACCTATTTTCAATTATTTATTTCTCTAGTATTATGTTCCGCAAAATAGTATTTCACTCTTATCTATTCACTATAAAACTAATATATCACATTATAAATACACCTACAGTGCAAATAATGTATACATTCATACATACACTGTCGGCCACAAGTTTGGATATACCAGTCGAAATTTCTTCTCGCACTAAAAGTCAGATAGCGGACTCAAGCATAAAGATAATCAAACGTTCTAAGTAGCGTTTCAAAGAGGAAAAGTTAATCTTTTCCATAATTTTTTTTAACCTTCGAACGTATTTTTGAACATGGCCGTTATTCGGCTATTTTTTAGCCACAGCAAATTAACCCCACAGGTCAGGGAAAATTTTTTCACCAGTTTTTTCTATGCTGAACTTATAAAGGATATCAAAACCTACATTTTTATGTTTTAGAAAGTTCCGTAGAATTTTTTTTCGTCCCAGTATTCCATTTTTAGCTAAAAGACATGGTTAAAAAAAAAGCTGTAATTCAATAAATAGGAAGTTTCAGAGGAAATGTCAAGAGAGTAAAAAGTTGCATAGGTTCACACTGGAGTAGCTTGAATTTTTTCAGAATTTTTTTTCAAATTTTTGACTGAGTCTCTAATGAGTGGAGGGGCAATTTTTTCGGTTGGAACTCGAAGAATCATCGTCAGTTGAGTTATTATGTCGCGAGAACTAACAGACTTAAGACAATATAAAGAAAAAGCTTTAAGCTCTTGAAATTGTTTTTTAACGCAAAAAAAAATAGTCAATCACGTCTCTCATCTCATCTGTAAGAGTTTTGTGCTGAAAAATAGAAAAAATCACCTTTGCCATGCCATGATTACGTTAAGTAACAATCACGCCTCGTTTTTTAGTACCAAGTTTTTTATATTCAGTCAATTTTCCACGTTAAAAATTTGAAAAATGTGTTAGAATAATTTTTATTTAGATTATGGAGAAATTATTAGAATTTAAACGAAATAATCTGAAAAAATTATTGTTAATTAAAAATAAAAAAACAAAAAAAATTTCTCTCATGATATATTGTCCTAGACCACATAATTCCCAAATAGAGTCTCTCCACTCATCAGAGTCGCGACCAAACATTTTGAAAAAATTGAAGCTACTTCAGTGTGAACCTATACAACTTTTTACCCTCTTGACATTTCCTCTGAAACCCCCTAGTTATTGAATTACAGCTTTTTTATTAAACATGTCTTTTAGCTAAAAATGCAATACTGGGACGAAAAAAAATTCTACGGAACCTTCTAAAAAATAAAAATATAGGTTTTGATATTTTTTTGAGGTTTACCATAGAAGAAACCGAGAAAAAATTATTCTTTAAGCTGTCCGGTTAACTTTCGGCGGCTAAAATTAACCGACAAATCGCCACGTCAAAAATACGTACCAGAGTAAAAAAAAAATGTGAGGAATTTTCCAAAAAGGCAAAATGAAGATACATTTTACCTCTTTAAAACGCCGCTTGGAACGTTTGATTATCTTTATCCTTAAATCTCCTATCTAATTTTTAGTGCGGCACCAAATTTCGACTGGTACACCCAAACTTTTGGCTAGCAGTGTATAAATGAAGTAAAAGTCAAACTTTGTGGAATGTAAAATATCACATATCGTCGATAAATCTATGGAAGAACTTATCTTCAGACAGAATTTGACGAGTTACTAATGACGGACGTTTCATATGCGTCACACTTTGACTTCCAAACAACAAACGCTGTTTCATATTTCCTGTTTGTCCCATAAGTTCGCATTGTTGCAACTAATGTTGGTAGTTATCGCTCTCAACATCCGGGTTTCATTGTCACTGACATTACGCTGTTAATCATTTCTCGAAGCTCGTCCATTTCTTGTTTACTTTTAGCTACCATATCTTTCACTTTCTGTTTCTTCTTCATTATTTCCGACATTTTTCGCCAGCAATTTGTACTGTTAGCGTGACAACAGCATTTTATTGACGTTTCCTCGTGTTCACAGATCTGATCCAGTTCATCGTTTTTACAACATAGATCAGCCTTCTCAGAGCAGCAAACTTTCCACTTTTCCGCATCTTTACTCGTACCCGATTCATGTTCTGCATCGCAGTTCCCTTCGCCAGAATCAGAATCCCAGGTATTTACAGATTTTAAACCATATTTATCCAGCGTGCTGGATTCTTCACTGTGCATTTCATATTCCATAATACGATCTCCTAAGTTTTCACATACTATTGGATCAACATCGGTCACGTTAGCTTGTCGCTTTAGGCTTGGTTTTTTATCAACCAGTCTTCTTTTTTCTGATTTACTGTGTATTGTACTGTCGCTTAGCCTTCTCTCCTCACCTGGTGGTACAAGATATCTCTTTTGCATTTCGCATAGGCTATCGCTTGCTCGCCGTGATATCGGATTTGCCTTCTGGTCACCGTCGTGATCCTGATTAATCGATTCGTTCCCGTCGGTGGTGGTCTCATTAGTGTCAGACCACTTCGAGACGACCGTCGCTAACGAATCGCTCTGATCTTTGCTCAGTCTCTCACAATGTAACGCAAACTCTCCTTCCGTATCCATTATGTGTTGCCCATACTTCAAGTTGTCCTCGTCGAATGATAATTGTTTTGCCAATTTTCTCGCAGACATTTTTCTAGATTTTTCAATGTCAATCACTGCATCAACACTTTGTGCGATATGTTCAAGACTTTGACCTAATTCATGTATATCTTCGTCAAAATTGTCAACAGGATCTGTCGACTTGCTTTGAAAGTCATTGGTGTCTCCATCGAAATTGGTTTCTTCAGTGATGTCCAATGACTTCATTTCTATTAAGTCTCCATGTTTTCCAAAGGCGAATGATTTTTCACCTAGAATTAAAGAAGTGTTACTTGCCAAAACTTCTTCGCTATTATATTCAATCTTTACAAGAACAAACTTTACCTATGATCATCCGTTTGTTACGCATATCAGGACTTTTCGATCTTGGTCGCTCAAGGTATTGCCTATTATCTGGTGAAAGAACAGATAATCGGCCCTCCTGTTGCATGGAACCGAAGAGCTCGCTGCTGCTGCTGTTTGTATTGGTGTAAGAATCATTTTCGTGACTCTCGTGTTCTCGTAGGCGTTCCATAATCTTTTGTACAATCTCCGATGGAGCTACGTACGGGGAGCCTGTCAAAAGGCACAGGAAAAATTAGAGTTTTCCACCAAGAGATAGAATTCAATTGAATTGCGTATTTATATTTTCGATAAAACATACGGTGAAACGATTTGTGCAATTGATTTAATCCTGGAAATTTTTAATATGGATGTATTTGGTGGTACGCAAATTTGAGATAATTTGTGTATCATGTAAATTATAGATAAACACCTTCCCTCCTCTGGTTTAGAGTTCTCTTGTACAGTGGGAAGTATTTGTACTGGATATGTGATCACAACAAAAAATAGATCAATCCTTACAGAGACAATTTGTAATACTGTAGAGAGGTGAAAAATAATTTGCATAAAGAATAATTTACTTAACCTAATGAATTACATGAAACAAAAATAATTGCCCAACTAGATGTTTCTATGTTCGTTATGCATGCAACGTAATTTTGAAAGTCCTCAGATAGGACAACTATCCAATAAAAAAGATTATATGGAAGGAATTTGCAATTATTACCAGAGAATAGAAACAGAAATTAAATTGTGTCTTCCATTAACCATATAATTAAAATTTGAGTTCATTTTGTTACGTACATTATGAAACACGGCCCGACGTGAAGATGCTGTTTGTACGATGATTGAGCTCGATAAACTACAAAATTTAGCCAATCAGAGAATATGAATCTTCACACTCTTCGTTAATAATATCAAAGATAGAACGCAAGTCATCGTGAAGACAATAAACATGCTTTACCATTAAAAAATAATCCAGAAACACAGATACAAGTACTGAGTATCTGATGTAGGGGAGAAAAAGAAAAGAAAAATTAATGAAGCAAACAGTGGACTGCAAATCAAATAACGAAAAAACGAAATCACACATAGAATTTGTTAGCGACGTCGTGATGGGAACACTTACTAAATCGCTTGGCCCGGAATGTCTACGCCTCGGAAAACACGGAGGCACACATAGAGTGCTATCGTTTCCTATAACCATTATAAAAACGAAATTGATGAAATTGATTATGCGATGTTGTTAGTGACAAAGGCAGTTCTATTCTCTAGCCAAATCTCGAAATATTTGACAGCTGTCAATATTAGCAAATATATATGAAGCTTCCGTTCGCGTTGAGATGCTAGATTTCTTCATGTCAACTTGTGTAGCATGTTAGCTGCATGATTGAATGAAAGCGAATGATTTTGCTTCTGCTTATCCTCGTTCCTGTTATTTTTCTGCTTCTTTAAAAAAAGAAGGAGAAAAAGGATGGAAACAATCGTTACCAGTGAGTCCTCTATATCCCAGAGACGCGGTGTCGAGTGATTCGCTATCCTCTTGCTGCTGTTTGAGGAAATCATTTATAACAATTCCCTTCAACTTGGAAGGCTGCAAAAATCTCTTTGGTATTCTAGGCATTGACCCGCTCTCCTGAGGACTGTTATTGTACCCAAAGCCAAGACTCAGCAGAATCGCTTCTGGATCAGCCTTTCGCCATTCCAAAAGACTCTCAACGCTGCTGCAATGGCTGCTGTCAGATTGAAGACTGAGATCCCTGACGAGTCTGTTGTGTGGAACAGAGCTTCGAACAACAACAGAAACAACAAACAGGAAATTAAGCAACACCAGATGTAATGAGCGATAAGTTGAATTAATCATTCTGCGTGCCCTACCTGAGTGGGCCAGTCATTGTGATGGCCGGAGAGTTAGGAATAGTGATAGGCGCCGAGGCGGTCATATCTGATTTTCGTTGATGTTTTTTCTTAAGGAACGAATGTGCCTCTGCAGTATTTTCTGGTTGTAAATTGCCTGGTGTTTGCGTACTGCCGGTTCCCTGGTCAAATGGAGGTTTTGCGTTCTCGTAGGACGGAATAGAGTCAACCCATTGTTGAACCGGACTGGCCCGCCGTTTCATTTCCCAAATACCACGCAGCCAATGTGTCACTCGAACTATGGCCTCAGTTCCGATGTTTTCTGCACATAAGGTCAAGCATCAGTATTTAAACAGAACAGAATTTATACAGAGCCCTTCTTTTCTGTTTTTTTTTTTTTTTGGAAAAAATTGATGTCAATCATTGACCAAATATAACACGATTTGACACTCTCGATTGTTGAAAAAAAAGAGTAAAGCAATGTGAGAAATAACAAAGTGCTTGGTGTCGAATGAAGAATAACAAGAACAGAAATAAAATTATGATAAAAACGAAAACAGGCGATAAGCTGGATCAGCGGTTGTCAAATTATGTAACAAACCCAACTGAACATACAGTGCAGAAAACGGTGTAGGCGTAACTTTGTTATTGAATATACAATATCGTACCTGGATCCATTTCCTGCCCGATTTCAAGGTGGCGGTAGCGCAAAAAAGAAGGAATAAAAATCAAGTTTCGCAGATATAAATTAAGCTAAGCGATAAGACAATTGGACATTGAATATAAGGTTATGCGTATAAGGATCGATGGTTGTATTGGGATAAACACAGACGTATCGTCGCGCATTTGCCGAACTAGCGCTTCAATATTTTCCTCGTTAATTGTGCACAATAAAGAATACGGCGATAGTTTACTTACCGCGTCTTCACCCCGCGCGCTTTGTAACAGCCCAAACACACTGCCCAACAAACTTACAATCAACTAGCACACTCGGCACACCGCACAAAGTTGGACAGTGGGACGTATGGCAGAGCATCAATCGAGCGAACAACCGATTCGAGATCCGCACTACAATCTTGACTCATTAATAATAACGACGTCGCCGTTTCAACGTTTCATTTGACTCTCGCTCGCCTTTCACAATCGCTCGAGTTCCCAGTGACGGATCATAAACGGGCCACCACCATCAATAAATTTTCCATACATCACGCGTGATAATTATATTTATGGCCATTACATCTAAAAATAGAATTCACCTATCATGCAATTCCTTTCACGGTAACTCACCACTTATAAATGTGATTAAACACTTAGAGACAATGTCTATAGAATCACTCAATTTAATTCAAGGCAACATCTGAACCAAACCGCGATAGAGATTAGATAAAAAGAGGGAGACGAAGTGATGATTCGACAACGAATTTTTCGATGGGATCACATGACCGGAAGTATGTGTGTTTACATGCATATAACGGAGCGACAGGTGTTGCACGGAGGGGGGAAGGGGGGGGGGGGGGGCTGCAAAAATCTGCGCCATAGATCTGCGCTATCAGTTCAGTGCGAATCGCGTGACGAGCATGGGTTGAGGTAAGCACAACAATAACAAGGTCGAGCCTAGGAGATTTGTTGATCAGGAAGCGTTCCTCGGTTTTAATTAATTGAGCCTTTTTGTTTATTGATTAGTGTAGAAAAAAGAGGCCAGATATATTACGCGTCGTTATTTGTTTGTGGGTTAAAAAATTGCAGGTGTATAGTGCAGATAATTGTCAATGCTTTATGGTGAATGCGGTGTTGGATGTCCCGCCTAGTGATCGGCAGCCGGGGCTACCTGAGTGACACTTCTTGCACCATAAATGTTATCGATCCAACGGAAGATGAAGGAATTAGCATTTATAACAAGCATGTTTTTAGAAAACAGCTGTTCTTATTATGATTATTTTTGTGTGTTTTTTTCAAGTTTATTTTAATCATAACAACTACAGCGTACATTCATGTTATTTTATCGGATCCACCGCGATAAATATATTTACTACTATATAACATAAGATATTCTCATTCAATCTTTTGCTTGTTTACATTTGTTGTAAGTAATAAATTAATTTATAGTTAATATTGGCAGTATATAATGTGTATTCTGGAGTTTACATCTACAGTCAATACCTGAGTATACTGTTTATAATCTTGATTTCGCAGCTTCTTTCAAGGTTTTTTTTGTCCGTTTCTTTTGCTTTAAATTTCAAATCGGCGTATAAACACATCTTCATAAAATATCAGCGACTATAACAAATTATACAAGTCTATCATTATACTACTATATTATACGTACCTATGGAAGGAATTTGAAATGTGTATAATGTTGCGCGTAAATTGATTAGAAAATCTGGAATCTTAATTATCCTTTGAATACAGGTATACGTACCCTGCATTTGAATTATACATATTCACTACACTTTATTGGTATATATATTATATAAAACAACGATTACTTTATCATGTGTAAATTTGCTTCTAAAATCTCTAATACAAGCGCGTTGTCGTTGTTCTCTCTCTTATATTTATTTTACCTCGATGTTCTCCCCGTCTTTTAGAGAGCAAAAATACGGATCCGCCTTAGCCTCGTATGAATATACCTATTTTCTACGGATATCGGTGATAGAAATCTGGCCTGAAAACGCAGTTCATTAAATTATCTTGTCTTGGAACTTCTCAGTTGCCAGCGTTGTCGTACCAGGGGCGCATCCAGCTTTTAGGCGTCCTACTGCTGCCTCGGATTAATTCCCTGCCTAATACATTTCCAGGAATTTTATCAATGTTCGGTTTCCAAGTGGCGCGACTTCGCCCGCGAGAAGTAACCGGGTCGCGGTTCGCCTGTGCCGAATCGTTGTCCTGCAGGACAACGAAAGACTTGGGATCCTCCCTCCCAAAGCTCGGCGAGTAAGGCCTCTGACTCTTAGGGTTGTAGATTATACTTTCATTCTCTGACGGTAAAACCTCCGCTGGAACTACTCCAGGACCTGGATGTCTGTTACGGCCAAAACCACGCGGCTCGTCGTCCACGTTACAGACGTGCAGCCGGTACGTAGGACTCGGCGAGCGTCGTCGCAGGACCGACGGATCCGTCGCTTCGACGTGCGTCGTCGGACGCTGCAGGCCCAACGATCCTCTGAAAAAAGATATACGAGTATATATATATTAGACCTGTCCTTAAGAAGGGCAAAATCGAATTTTAATAGTCTTACCCACCAGATTGGTTCGTAATAATTCAAAAAAAATGTCAGAGTTTTTAAACATTTTTCCCTCCATATTTACCCACCGCTAGGAAGCCTTACTTTTTCCCATAAGAAAAGCATGGATTTTTCGTGATTTTTACTTTTTTTTTTACCGCTGCCCTAATTATCAGCTAAAAAATCGTAAATTCTCAGAAAACGTTGACAGTTGTTACCTTTTTGTCGAATTTTTTGGAATTCGATAAAAGCATTTTTGGGCTAGATCAATCACATCTTTATTCTCTGTATGTTGCGAAAAAGGCGGAAAAAAGCAAAAAAAGTCGAAGAACGTCGTTTTGAGAGCTAAAAATAGGAGGAATAAAATGGCAGAGGTTACAAAAAATAGGAAACTTTTCGCTGAAGATGGTAAATTCTCAGAAATTGCTAAAAATAGAACAAAAGTCGAAAAGTATTGTTACAAAGCGGAAAATTAAGAGAGGAAAAGGATTGATTTTGTGACGAAGCTCTCCTTTTAAAGTCTCGAGATAGACTGTTTTTACAATAATGTTGGTTGACGCAGCAACCTTATTCTTTTGAAAGACATAAGAGATTTATAAACGTCTTTTATCTATGACGACTACTAGATCATTAAAAAGGGGACAAAACGGGTGATTTCACCCTTTGTAACAGTATCTTTCAGAGGTCTAAAAATAGAAGTTCTGTTCTATTATTCTATAATAATAAAAAAATGTGTGAAGACTCAACCGATTTTAACTTCTATATTTATACCTCTGAAAGATACTTTTCGACTTTTGTTCTATTTTTAGCAATTTCTGAGAATTTACCATCTTCAGCAAAAAGTTTCCTATTTTTTGTAACCTCTGCCATTTTATTCCTCCTATTTTTAGCTCTCAAAACGACGTTCTTCGACTTTTTTTGCTTTTTTCCGCCTTTTTCGCAACATACAGAGAATAAAGATGTAATTGATCTAGCCCAATAATGCTTGTATCGAATTCCAAAAAATTCGTCAAAAAGGTAACATAACTGTCAACATTTTCTGAGAATTTACGATTTTTTAGCTGATAATTAGGCCAGCGGTAAAAAGAAGATTAAAAATCACGAAAAATCAATGCTTTTCCTATGGGAAAAAGTAAGGCTTCCTAGCGGTGGGTAAATATGGAGGGAAAATTTTTTTAAAATTCTGACATTTTTTTTGAATTATTACGAACCAATTTGGGGGGTAAGACCATTAAAATTCGATTTTGCCCTTCTTAAGGACAGGTCTAATATAAATATATGTATATATACATATAGGAAGAGCTACGGAGTTGCGATAGTGGGAAATTGGTAGAGAAATGACTTTTTCGCGCATTTTAGTATAATTATTGACGAATCGGCCGGACCATCTGATGATGAATAAAAAATTTGGAAGAGAGAAAGGAACGCTTAGAAAATTTCGAGCAAATATGTTATTTGTGCCAATAATAGAGAACACGAATGAAACTAACATTGAATCAGTTCGAAAATAGCAGAGTTTAATCGTTCCAAACGTTCTCACTGTAAAATATTACATAAAATGGTTGGTGTATATGGTTATCTTGTAGTTATTCGAATTTCCTTTGTCAGACTAATCTAATTCTATCATATATAATACATGAGATTTTTTTAAAAGATTTGTCCTCCTTTGCTAACTTTTGATTCAGACGTTCTGGCCGATTCATACTACGAAATCGTTGAAAATATTTCAGGTGAACAATATTAGCAACATCATAGACTGCGAATTTTTACCTCCGACTGCCAGACGGTGGTTTTCCAACGAGGCTGTTCTCATGGACCCTCGTCTGCAATACCTGGAAGGCGTCTTGGTCGTCTCCGGGATTCGGACGGCCGAAATTCTCGGTGTTGTTATTGTTGGTCCAATAATTGTCCCTACGCCTCGACTCGCTGGAACTTCTTTCGCGTCTGCGATGCATCCTGGGCTCTCCCGTCGGCAAGTGGTGATTCCTTTGGGTGCAGTAGGCGTTCCGATACTCGGGCTGCAAGTCGATGCTACCCTCGAGCTGCAAGTTAGCCGGCATTTTGACCGACTCGACCCGCGGAATATTTCCGTACGGAACGTACTGCGACCGCACTTCGGTCGTAGCCTCGAACAACTTTTGGCGGAAATTCTCATCTCTACGGATTAACAAAAAAAGAACTCTGTAGCTTCTCTTACTGCATTATACAAATATTCAATTTACACCAGTTGATCCGGTTATATGCGGCAATTTCTAACGAGCGCCGATTGGGAGAATCGTTTTGTAATTATCAGTGCAGATGTTCTACCGGTAATAATGGTTTTTCATCAATTTTACTAGACAAGCTCGAACCTTGCGTCGTTCCGCGGTCTCGACGATCGGTTTCCGCTACCCAAATTCCGTGCTGTTCTCTCAACGCTGTCGATCAGACCGCTGTTTCTACCCGAGGGCCGCAACGCTAACGGCGGTTTCCGGTAAACCGGCGAGTCCTTGGAGAAGTCTAAATACTTGGACTTGTACTCGGGGTCCATGTCGATTTTCGTGCTGAATTTTGCACGCGTCGGTGACGACGACGATATCTTAGAACCGTCCGATCTTCCGATCTCGTCGTCAGGCTTCATCAGCCTCGGACGCTCTCTTGGGAAATCCTGATATGTAGGACAATGGGTGAGTAGAAGAATCGAAAGGGTTTTATCGAGGACCGAATTTTTATAATCTTACCTTGAAGGCATCCCTGTACTCCGGAATCTCGAGAGGCGGTCCTTTCGATTCGTTCATATCCGCGTCAAGGCGTTCAATCTTGTCCGTATTGGTCAAGTCCTCCACGTCATCTTCGTCATCCGTGTCTAGCTTTCGGTTTTCTTCGCCGTCCAAATTCGCCTCGCCGACTGATCGCGGGTTGACGAATTGTTCCGACGTCTCGGTCGTATTGTAAAAATTACCCTCGGTCGTCAGATGCGTTTCCGGTTTCTTCAAAGAACGTTTCCCTGCGAAAATTTCAACACATTAACAATATACATAACCGAAAATATTAATTATTTCGAAAATAATCCATATGTACGAATGATAATTTTTTTCTCATTCACCGCTCAGATTGTGATTCCTGAATACGTCCTTGTATTCCGGAATGTGGCGAGACTCTCCCTCCATTTTCAAGTTTGCGCTCTGCCTGAGTATTTCCGGTCTTCTCGCACCGACGAACGGCACGTATTTCTCGTGGTTTTCGGTCGAAGTTTCGAAGTCACCCTCCAGCCTGAGATGAGTCGGAAGTCTGGCCAGTTCCGGGCGACTCACGTTGAGCCATTCGATGAATTTCTCGCAATTCTCCGACATCATGCTCATGTCACCTTCCATCTTCAGGGACGTCGGTCGCCGCGCCAATTCCGCGCGGTGAACACCCTCGTGGGCAACGTAGCACGACTGTTCCGTGTCGGCGATGAATTTTCCCTCGTGTTTCAGACTAGTGCCTCTGGATTAAGATAAGAGTAGTAATTTTTCTGTCTCTATTTGTTTCGCAAAATTGAGAAAATACTACAACGATAACAACGCCAAGAACGCGACCTTTGAGTCACCCTGAAGAATAAATTCCTTTTTTGGATTTTCCCGCGACGAGCTATGATTTATGGGGCAAAATTCATAATTCGTATGGCCCCAGGGTGCAGAGGTATTTCGTGCAAGGCACCGCGCTTTCCGAGTATAATTCCGAGAGAAGCGTCTGATCGATTTATTTCTACGACGTTGCGTACTCCGGAATTTAAGATTACACGATTATACATTTCGAAGGGATCAATTGCGGCTCTGAACAGCAGAAACGCGTAATTCTAATCGTCTCGCAACGGTCGAGTCGCTTCTTTATTTCTGCCATTCCGTGAGGGTAAAAAATTTTTCGGTTTATTTCATTGCAGGATTTTAACTGTGACTCATTATTTACGGCGTATCCTTTTTCCACCCAAGAAATCTATACATTCACTCAAATTTTCATCCTTTTGTTACAGAGATTTCATTAATTGGAGTTCACAGACTTCTTTTTCTTCTTCGCTAAAGAATACGTCTGTTGGATAATACGCTGCAGAACTGATTTTTCATCCTTTGACCTAGAATTAAAATGATGAACATGATCGCACCTCCGTAAGAGCGGCGGCCGACCTGGAGCGTTCAAATGAGGTACAAATCGCGAACTTTCAGTTTTCATTTCCATAACTTCTTGAGCGTCAGCAACCTCCGGATTGTACGCCGGTTCCTTGCTCCTTTCTTCCGCCTTGATTATCGCTCGTTCCGTCAGGAGACTCGGATCATCGTGATGATTGAGTGAATCAGGAACAAATCCCGCGGCGGCACGCTCCTACAATCCATGAAACTTTGGATTATAAATGTTGCACGATTTCAAAGAAGTCTGCGGAGCTTCGGATTATCTATAATTGGTTTAGGAATGCGTGCTGAAATGTGGAATAGAGCAGAATATAGAATTCGGGCTAAGCGATCGGTCGATTTTCGATTTCAGTTCGTTTATAATTCAGAGCGATGAATATTGGAAGGTGGAAATTGATCAATATTTTTCTTTCTCGCAGCTGTACAGCCTTTATTTTGAACATCCGTTTTGTTATTTTTACGTTCTTTATTCGCCTTCATTGTATAAGCTCGGATTTAAGGAATCAATATTCTTCAAAAGACGCACGAGATACTAAGCGTACTTTTCCACACCGCCAGAGCCACCCAATGTAGAGTGGATAAGCACCCTGTAGACGAGGCTTCACAAAGCGTGATTGATTGCAAAATTTATTCGTACCAAGAACTACGAAATTGCGCAAAAGGCAAAATGAAAATGAAAAATCATTAATTCATTACCGACGGTCGTTGTACCAGTTACCTTCCAGATGTCCTCGCTACTAGCACGGAACGCCCTGCGATACTCGGTGATGAGATTCCCGAGGGAGCCTTCCGCCCTGCAGAGGCTGTCTTTGGGCCGACCCTGGACCCGTCTTCGGCGATAACGAGCGAGCTCGTCCACCGTCAGACTCTGTGGGAATGGCCATCGCTCTTTGCCCTTGCCTCGCGCTATCTCAGAGTCGGAGGAAGACTTGCCCAACCCGCAGAGCTGCCGCCGTCTAGAATTATTGCACAAGAAGGTAAACAGGCGGGACGGTGTTGAAATTCCGAATTTTAAAAGTTCCAAAATTGAAGTAAAGAAATCAGATTTTGACGAAACATCAAAATTTCGAATAGTCCAACACTCGGCGCTCAAAGTTCCGAAAGTGCAGAGTTCTGAAATGACAAAATGCTGAAGGACGTAACTCCGACAAGTCAAAGTTCGAAAAGTGCGAAAATTAGAAAATTTAAAAATCTAAATCATAGAAATTCCGAATGATCGAAAATCTTCAGTTCTGTGAATTTCTGGTTTGGTGAAATTTCATTGCTTTGAACTTTCTTTGTTTTGGATTTTGAATATTTTTTTGGATTTTTTACACCTGGTCGTTGAGTAAACTACGCTGTATAAGTATATTTTCATGTCCCGAACTTTACTCTATCGAAACTTTATTTTTTAGAACCTTGGTCTATCGTAACTTGAGTTTTCGGAACTTTGAGCCGTCGAGTTTCCAACCATTCGAAACTTTGTTGTTTCGTAAAAGTTTGATTTCTTTACTTCACGTTTAGCCACCAAATTATTCGGAACTAGGAGTTTTCGGAAATTTTTAAATTCAGAATTTCATACCCCGCCCCAAACAGACAGCTAAATGTATAGATTAGGAGAAAGTTTTTTTGCAGAGTTTCGTTCGGGAAGATTGAAAATAATTGAGTTGGACGAAGGAGTTGCTTAGAGAAGCTGTTTTTTCAATTGTTTTTCGCAAAATCCAATGTAATCTGTATACCTTGACGCACTCTTAGGCTTTATTTTTAATTTCCTCTAAATATACTCATATACATATACTCACATTCAAAGACAATATTGAATCGTTTTCACCATTCATCGCTAGCTTGCAGTGAGTCTAAATTTAATTTTGCGAATAAAAATGACAAAAATAACTTACGAAAAGGGAGAGAAATATATGGAAATAGATTCCAAAGAAGCGAAGTCTCGCGACCGCGTTACCAAAGCTGCAGGATGCCGACGGCAGAAATCGCGTGTTAAAAACTCGCAAAAGGCATGCTGCGGGCCGGGCCGAGAGTTCGAAACAAACTGAGCACGACTGCAGGGAGGATAATGGGCGTCGGGAGGAAGGTACATGCCGTCACAGGCATCTCCGCATACGGGGAACATCGATTTAGAACACGAGGAGAAATAAAATCCGGTTTATGCGGTATAATGGATTCCCGACACGGAAGCAATCGAATTAAGAGGCAATCCAGAAAGTGGACCAAAAATACACCGGTGCCAATCACGTTTCGGGCAATTAATTATTCGACGAGCCGCCATCCTGTCTTTTATCTTCGTCCGTATGTAAAGCGCTTTTCGCTTTACTCCTAATCCGTGGATGATCGCTCATCTTTACCGGATCACGCGATGATCGGCTCAGCTCTAATATACCCACTTAGCGGTATTAACTGCATAATTTAACTGCCTCGTTGATGTAATCTGCCAAGTTTTATCATCAATATAGATAGAATGATACAAACCTCAGAGATTTTTTCTTCTCGATACCCGAAACATCGCAGAAGGTTTACGTTTTCCTTTGAATCTTCATTTCTGATGGACAGCTTGTAGGTATAAATTGAGTATTGCAGATAATACAGTGATTTTGTATCGTAGATATTTTTGAGCAGTTCTATACTAATAATGAATTTGATCGACGTAAGACCGGCAGTTAATGCAATTACGGTACGTAAAAATTATTTCCTGGTTCGAATTTCAAATGGTTTGAATATCAGGCGCCGTAGCGCAACGGTCAGTGCTGCCAGTCGTTTCAACTAATACGACATAAACTATGCATGATATAGATGGGCTTTGGTAAACGCTCGCGCAGGACCAGAATTAAACAACGCCGACCGCTCTGTTGCACTGCGGTTCATCGATAATCTTCGTGTAAAAAAATAGCGGGAAATATATGAATATATAGATTGTCGCATGCGAAGGTAACTCAACGGCGCGTGAGCCAACCTGAGTAAACAGCATGTGACGAGTGGGTAATAACAGTTTCTTTTTTTAAGTTTGATTATCACTGTAGATACGTGGCGAATATGGCATTAACTCTCTAGTACGATGAACGTGTATTTTTGCAATACTTTCGATGCTCTAGAATGATTTTTTTCATCAAAACTATGTTCACGCGGTGAATTCGGTGACGAATTACGAGCGTTAACGGGATCTGGAATACTTAGAGCACATCACATATCGGGGATGTAGCTCAGTGGTAGAGCGTTCGCTTTGCATGTGAAAGGCCCCGGGTTCGATCCCCGGCATCTCCAGTTTTTTGCGGCTCCATATAGTTCAACTGTAAACGTGATTGAAGATCGGGGATCTTTTTTTTTTATCGTTACCTTTTGGTGGGCTGATCCTTTTTCTTGGTCTCGCCCATCGCATTGTTGCACCTGATGCAGTTTTACTCGACTGCACCTTGTAGGATAAACCTTTTACAGGAATCAACGAATTGCGTACCGCACGAATCTAAGACACGGAACGCGTCTGGTATCGGCCGACCTCATAGCGTGACTGGGGCACCAGGAGCCATTAGAACCTGCAGAATACATGTATAAGTTGCGCAGTGGCGAAGGTGGAGGAGCGTGCGTTATGTATATCCCCGAGTCTTTCGAGGAATGGCAAAATACTCCTGCCTCTTGACATGCACCCTGTGTATTTACGGCGGCGGAAACACAGGGGGGGACTTCGCGATCGTCCTTGACCCACAATTTATACTTTCGCCGACACACTTATGAAAAATTTATTTTGATTTCGCGAAGAATCACACCTATTAGAAGAGGCTTTAAATCAAGTCACGACGTTTCATGTAAATATTTTAAATTTACATGGATGCCATTTTTACGAATGAATTATCAAACGTATTCCAAAGTTCGACTATCCGATTGTCAATTGCACCATCGGTTTTCCAGCAGCAAATTTTCATCCGTCAAGAACTAATTAGCTTCCAAAAAAAAAATTTTTTATCAATACAGTCATAATTAATGGCATTACAGCTCATTTGTAATGTAATGTCGCATATTGTTGACCGCGATACCGGACGAGTCCTCGTTTGCTATATCAAGTTTGGCCTATAAATCATCGCCTTAAGCGGACTAATTGTAAGTAGGTTACACACTACATTTAAACGGGGCTATCTCCTTCATCAACTAATCCTAGACGCAATTCTGTAACTGTGGTCAAGGCGTTTTTTACGTTGCGTATTGATGCACGCAACTCGAACGTTCTTTGAATGAAGGCGCGTCTCTCGACATGCCGCTCTTCTCGCCAAACTACAATTATTATCTCAGAAGATCTCTGCCAAGTTTTGTGGCGAAAATATTGTGCAGTACTCATTTTCGGTACGATGATTCAATAGAGCATCGTTTACTTTCAATTTTGAGAGATATTGAATTACCCACATTGCCAAAAAAATGAATATCGAGTTACCGACAGATACAAGAATAGCCGGCCAGTATCAATTCTGCATTGCCGACGTGCGTGACTGATTTATCGACCATATTTCTGTCAATCTACCGACCAGATTTCAATTACCGACTATTTGATAGCTAACAGCTGTGCGTCGCGATATTTTTAATCTGCTTTGTAAATATTTCCTCGATGTGAACTTGAAAAGCTCAGAAGCGAATCAATTCCAGTACAATTAACTAATTTTAGTTTACGCTGGGCTGAGCAATGACTGTGAATCACATTGTGATAGGTACGTATCACCGGCTAAAATTTATTTTCTACAAAATTATGTAATATAACCTAAAGGGAACTTCGAAATCAAGTATCATTTCAAAAGTATGTACGATACATCTTTTTATTGTATACGAAATTTTCGTAGTAGCTGTAAAATCATATCGATTTTCAAGAATTAGTCTCATATGTTTACTTATGAATTAAAATTTAAAGGTTATTCATTTTTTCTCATATACATTTAATTTGCGAACTTGAAATTTCGTTAATATGAAATTGGAATTTAATGAAAGAACGGCGTTCGTTGCAACGAACAACGAGATCAATCTTACGCCTTTTCTACAAATTATTCTAGGTGGTGGAACGGGGTTCATAGGAACCGCATTGGTCAATGCTTTTAAACAGCGAGGCTTCTGTCCAATTATAATATCTCGTATGCCAGGACCGTTTCGCATGTCTTGGGTAAGACTTGTTCAATTTTTACCGCTACTGAACTCCAAGTTTCCCTGGTAAAACAGTCCAATTTGAGAAACAGATTGTACCATATTTGGAATATTTGTTTTTCAGCATGATCTTGAGCGTGATGGTCTACCAAAGAATACGACTGCAGTGGTGAATGTTGCAGGACAGAATATACTTGATCCAACCCAAAGGTGGACTCCTGGATTCAAGCAAAATATATGGAACAGCAGAGTTGAAACTACGAAGTTACTGGCTCGGGCCGTCACTGCCTGTCCTCCCAAAGTCTTTGTCACAATATCTGGCGTCGCTTATTATCCACCCGACAAAAAGGAATACAACGAAGAAAGCATCTGCAACAAGTACGATTTTTTATCAGGTCAGGACAATAGGACCTTCAAACTAGTTGGCTTCTTAACATTTGACAATTGAATGTTTGCCCTGAATTAGATAATTTGTTCGACTCATTGTCTGTTAGTTTGTCAGAAATCATTTGATATATTATCCAATTTTCACGAACATTAGTTTCAAGAATTCTTTCAAGTTTGAGGTTAAAAAGAAATAAAATGCAAATCCAGTATTTAGACTACAAATACGGATGATTTTAATTTCACAGTTAAAGTCCTTTGTTCGTTCATCTTCGCCTCATGCGCAATGCACATCTCATTTCATACACTCCTTGTCATCATTAATGAAATTTCTGGTTTACTGGCTGCAGCCATCACTCTTCCCACTCATTAAACCTCAGACTGAGGATATTGATGGACTTATGGATACAGATTTGGCTGCATTTTAGCTGAATTCTTCAACAGGTGACTAAAATTATATGTCATTGGAAGTAGCTACCAAGTAGTTACTTTGTTGCGAAATCAGCACACAACTATTTTAGATGCAACGTATCCTTATTTCTCTGACTTTATTCGCAGTCAAATCGGTATCCGTGCTTCTATAGGTATTCCCTCCAGATCTGATGACTAGATTATCAATCCTGTTATTAAAATTATAACGACTATTTGTTTGTTGCCAGAACTCTGTCACGAGTGGGAAGACGCGGCTAAACTGCCAAAGGACCTAAACGTGCGACAGGCCATAATTCGATCAGGTGTCGTGCTCGGTAGAACGGGAGGAATGATCAAGCAGATATTTATCCCGTTTTACGTAGGACTAGGTGGTCCCATTGGCAGTGGAAAGCAGCCCATGCCTTGGATACACATCGATGATATTTCTAACATTTTCGTAAATGTTGTGGAAAACGATAATGTATCCGGTATATTCAATGGAGTTGCGCCTCAGGTATATTTCATCTAATAGTCCCATATTGTGCTTCTCCGGAAATGCGATTGCTTCTTCGAAGGTAGCTAGAATTAATCTGTATGTATTTCTTGCTTAGGTTGTGACCAACAAAGAATTCACAGACGCTTTTGCTTCTGCACTTTGGAGGCCGGCTAAAATCCCAGTTCCTGAATTTGCTCTAGCGCTTGCATTTAACAGAGAAAGGGCGAAGGTACGACATTTGATATTTTTTCGATATTCTTTACTAAAATAAATTATGGAATAAAACAATATTATTACCATGAATTTTTAACAGATCATGACGGAAGGACAAAAAGTTATCCCAAAACGGGTCTTGGAGTCGGGATTCAAATACAAGTATCCAACGATCGATTTGGCCTGCAATGATATTGCAAAATGGTGATGAAGCACTCGGCAGTTCTGACCGAAGGAATATCGAATCGAATTATCAGTCATAAAGTGCTAGCATAGTCTGTGGAAGAATTTCGATGTTCCAGTCATCTTTGTATTTATAGAAGCATTCTTTGTTTTGATAGAAATGCAAAATATACGCATATATAATCACCTGTTACGAAGATCTTATGTCAGTTGTGAAAATTTGAAACAGGTTTGCTTACGGAACACATTATATCACAGTCAGTTACTTATCTTTACAATTAAAATTCTGGCAGAGAACTCGCTGTTATTATCATGTTTGGCTTTTTCCGCGAATAACCAATCCAGCTCTTACTCATACAGTATCATCAGTATTTCGTTCACGGCTGCAGGCGCGACTTTCTTCTTTTTTTGTCATCTGTCAAAATCAATCTTGAGCATTTGCATATAATTCTGGGGTTAATAAATTTTTGTAAATTATAAGACAAGGGTCCCCAAAATGTTTTTGACCACGAAGGCAAGGCTTAAAATTGTCGATAATGAGAAACTACACATTTCTCGTCGGCCTGGTACAGCCGCCTGGCTGTTTCTCGGACGTAAGAAATGACAAAAACCTTGATAAAAGTTACATTTATTGATGTCAAAATTGTTTCCGAATTATCTCGAGTATTGAAATTTCTGTTTTAGTGTCTGTTCTTGTCTTTGTCGAACTTTGTCGTCGTCTCTCCGAAAATGTCTTTGTATCAACAGTGTTGATTTTTGGAGACATAATGTTTGTATTGGACACATTGGGAGATTGGGAGGATTTCGTCTTGGATAAAGTCGCAAATAAAGCGACATTCAGGCGGTCTAGTTGGAGCGATAAATTGTGCTTGGGTTCCGCTGGTGAAAAATCAGTAGTTACAATGGAATTGAGCAAAATTCGACACGTTGGTGTTTCCATGACTTTGGGGCTGTTCGTTCTTTTAAAGAACGGTAAAACCACTTCTTTGTCAACGCGCGGGCTGCATCGGGAGGAAATTCAAACAATGCGTCGAGAAGTTCACAATTTTTTGAATCTAACCAGAATTGAATGTCTCGATAAACTGCCGCCGGATCATCACAATCGCTTGCTCATACCGTCAGACTCGGACGATGAAATCTTCGATACTGCTGGAAAAACGAAAAATTAACAGGATGTACAAAGATATGTTGGAGTGACTACAGTTGTGTGCATTTGAAAAAGATATTCAATCAAGTGCAAGACGATTTTTAGCATTAATGTTTAGTGCATATGTAACGACCGAAATTTTCAAGTCGATTTGCCGCTCCGTATGCTGTTCATAAAAACTTCTTATAAAATGTAGGTAGATATGAATCGGCAAGTAGATACTAGTGGAAAATTAGTAAGATACATCTTCATGGAGTAGTCGATTTTCAACCTGACGGCACATATCTTTGGATTCGATTCTCCGGTGTATGCAGGATGAACTTTTGATTCCGTACTGAAAAATGTCGTCAGAGTAAAATTTGTTAATCGGTGATAAAGGAAGTATTCCGAAATGTGTACCAGTACGTGCAAAATTTCGGGACGGTCGTTTCGTAACTAGAATGAATATGCATGATTTGTCATTTTAGAACAGACGTACCGAAAATGATATCTTTATAGTGCGTTCGGTATTTATATCTGATTCCTCGATTACCTCGAAATGCAACGCTTCTTCTCTCTGCTCGTCACGCGTTTCGCGGTAGTCGAGGAATCAGATGTAAATATCGAACGTAGCTACGACAGTTCAGTGAGTCCAATTCATTTCGGAACGTTCCGAAATGTCGCATGTGCTAGCATACATTTCAGAATACGTCCATAGTCGCACCCTGTGTCACATAAAGTGAAGTCAAATCGAAAGTAAATTGGCGTTTAAAACCGTTCGACTCGGTACCAAATTATTCGAGTGTATCAATGGTCGAACCCAATGTTTTCAGCTCGTGAATTGAGAGTTTCAATTATCCAAGAATCTCGCAGCGAAGGGTGCAATTAAACCAAATTATTACAGGCATTTTTAGAAAGCCGCTGGTGTAGGTACCAAAATGAACCAAAGTATAGTTTACATCACACCCAATATTCTTCTGGTACACTTAGGGTTGCTATACTAGTGGCTCGCCAAAAAATGCCTTATACTAGATAGAAGAG
The DNA here is from genome assembly GCF_021901495.1 of Neodiprion virginianus. NCBI lineage: Eukaryota > Metazoa > Arthropoda > Insecta > Hymenoptera > Diprionidae > Neodiprion > Neodiprion virginianus. Next base: position 14,781,977 of record NC_060880.1, read on the forward strand.
ACCTAATCTTTTGTTTTTATTGTTCCTGTTTGTCAAATTTATGCTTGTTATACGTTTCATAATACGCCCGTTAAACGTTTAACGGACGTTCGTGAATTCGGGAATCGCTTTCAAGACGAATTTAAACAAGGCGGCGTCGATCGGCAGCAGCGGAGCAACGCTTCCGGCAGCCGCGTCGGGTGTGACGTATAGCGGCATGGATGCGCAGCCGGTGTGCGTCAAGAGCGTACCATTTCACTCGAGTCGCGCCGCTGTAGTCGCCATATTGTTTGCGGTCTTCGCGTTCGTCGGTCCTCTTGTGCCAATCGGTAGTTTTCGTTTTCGGTATTGTGTTAGTGAGGAATAGTTAACAAAATTTCGCGAAAAGGCGGCATGAAGAAGACGAAGGACATGTCGGACGAAGACGAATATTCAGCAGACGATCCTGAGGAAGTCGAAGGTGTATCCGAAGACGAATGGACGCCCGAACCGGGAGCCGAGGTGAGGGAGGCCCACGCCACCGATCATATTCCATGATCGTTCTACGATCTGTTATTGCCTCTATATCGCGACGCCCGCGAGCAATTTACGGCAATATTCGACCTCCAGATCACCGAAGATCTTGCAGTCGTAGACCGTATTCGAAATCGTCTCGCGTTCCGCTCGCCGGTGATCTTCGCCGACTCTTCTATCCGTTTATAAAGTTTTTATTTTTCTCAACACAATATCAACTCTTCTCCGCTAATACACTTACACCATTTTTCGCAACTCGTATACCCGGCTTTTCTCTCTGATATTTCATTCATTTTCTATGTCGTTAATTCTTTTGCACGCTTTTTTTCACTTATAAATTTTCACCGAGCGTTATCGCGAATGCCGGCTCACGTTTCTCGAACTCGCGTCATGATTTAAATCCAGTTACATACTGGTTTTCTTCATTCCCAATTTGATTTGCTTTGTGTTAGCAGCTAAAATAATAGAAACATTTGCACTTTTCTTTGAGTTTGTCATAAGCATTCTATTGGCATTGTGCTTCGTAGATCATACTTATACACCAATAGCGTAGAATTTCAGATAAGCCAGAGCTTGGTTTTTTCAGGGTGGCACCAAAAAGAGGCCGCAAAGAGCCGCCAAGAAAAGACAGCACTCCGAGGAAGAGGAAGACGAGGAAGAGGAAGAAGAGGAAGAAGAAGAAGAAGATGAAGAGGAGGATGAGGAGTCGGATTCAGATTCGGGCAAGAAACCAAAAAAGAAGAGACGTTCAAAGAAGGAGGAAGAAGACGAAGATGACTCCGATGACAACAGTTTTAATGAACCTTCTGGCGTACCACCAAAGGATTATACCGTGAGCATAGTTGCCTTAGTTTTACCTTCACAGTGACTGATCCATCACGTCGTATTCAGATGTTAAAAATTAGTTTCTTGAATTTCTTTCAGTCTGGCGCCTTTGTTGTCGCTAAAGCAGATATTAACGGAGATACAGACCCTACCTTGTGGAGGATAGATGGCAAAGCACTTCTCCAAAAATATTTGCCTTGCAAAGAGGACGACAAAACTGTTTACAAAAGCACATCCACGGTGAGTTTTGGTATTTGGTTTGTGTAGCAATGAGAACTCTAAATTTTAATTTGCTCTTGAGAAGCTATCATAACTTTTTACTTATTAAACTATAAAGTTTTGTTCAAACCTTTAGATTAAATTAAGAAATATTTGCCATATAAAAATTTTCTGCTCAGAAATCTTGCAAAATTGCAGTTTAATCATGAATTACGTAGGGCAGACTGAAGTTTGATAGGTCATTAATTTGAAGAAATGTATTTAATTTTATTTTGCATGTAGTGGAAGTTTATCCATATGAACACTATCAGTATTAAAATACTGAATATATCGCAAAATTTCTTTGTGTGCGAATTTTATGTGATTTTAACAATCACAGTTTTTTTCTTTCAGTATTCTGGCTGGTCAGTAAACAACAAAGATAAGTACTTGGCAGCACAGGTCACATTCAAGGTCCAAAATCGTCATGAGACTATCGTTGAGTTACACCTGGATCGGCAACAACAGCAAGAAATTGTCAAGTGAGTATTCACGCTGTTGTTTAACATGAGACATGCACCTTTAGCATTTGGATTGACGCCGAGGGATGACAGAAATCATTTTTCGTATTGATTCAAGTCGAGTACTAAGTATTCTATTTGCTTAAACTTTGATGTTAAATAATATAACAGCATCACCGATTATTCAATTTTATGTTATCTTTGATGCTGAGACCAGACTGCTTTTATAAGGCGATCATCATTGCTATCATTGAACGAATTTTATGTGTTATTTTCAGAGAAGAAAAAGAGGATTAAGTGCAACACTACAAACATCCTCGTATTTGTTTATATATGTTTTAAGATAAAGTAAGGTAAACACAGATTGCAGTTAGTAGAAAAGTGGTCTAACGTGTTTTAATTAATACCAAAATGGAAAGAAAAACATACTAGACTCCCAGAAAATTTGTGCCGACTTTTCTATAATTACCGTATTGTACTTCCATACGAGTTTGGTAATGCTGAGATCTCGAAATTCGAATACAATTGAATACTCGAAAACTGGGATAGGCGAGTAAGTTTACTTTCTCCTGTGTTTTAATCTAATCATGATCATATTCCAGTATAACAATAGAACAATTATTTACGTTCTTTGGCATTTTCTTTCATCCTTGTTCCTTGAACTTTTATTGGTATTTCAACACCTCGAGTCTTAGCTGTTTGACAGTCTTTAGAGCTCAGTGCTAGTGTTAGGCCATGCTACGCAACTGCAGCTAGTTGTAAGAATATCGAAAATAACAAAACACAACATGAAATTAAAAAACATAAAAAATAATGATTAATCTAAAAAACTAGTAAATAACAAATCAATTCTAACTGCAAGCATCTTATGTTTTGATTTTATAACACAGACGAAAGGGACCTGTTAATTAGTCTTTCTAAATAAAATCTTAAGCATTCAAAATAACGCCGTCTTTGGCTGAGAATTCATTTAAAGGACAGCATATTATTGATATTGATAACGCTGCGTTGGGTTTTTCTAAATTGGAATTAATCAATTTCTTTTCAGTATGGTTTTTTACTCTTGTGACCCCAACTGCGAATAGGGTAATCAAATCCAAGAACCGTATAATTACGTACATACATATATCATCAGCGCTACTAATGATGATTGAATCATGGACGATTATTGAAAATAAAAACTATTTATTACTCTTTCACAAATTTGAACATTCAGTCTCTTATATCGATTCTTCATATAAATGTGAACATTTCCTGATTACATACTACTATTGGATATGAATTTGCAAATGATCAGTCATTAAAGGATGTCGATCATATACTTTTACCAAGAGACAAGTCTTCAAGCAAGAAATGAAATTCATTTTAGAACATTTACTGTCTGGTTGGACAAAAATATCTATACAAGTAATGTAGTAACTTATTTCAAACAAATATGAAACTTGTACTGAAATTGATCCAAGCAAGTTCATTAAACCATATCCTTTGTCAAGACGTATAAATTAAAGAAATTTTCAAGACGAAACAAATTAAAATGGAAAAAGATTTATTGATTATAAATGCGAAGTTAATGTATCGCGTATATATCATACTAAATTGTGAAACAGGTTTCTATATGCATTAAAAAGAATGAAGCCACAAAGTTTTTCTGTATTCAGTATCCTGATTAATAAATAGTCTGTTCTTACCAGGTTTAAAACGGTAATCTTTCTTGCCTGTCTAAATAAGCGACATGTTTACTTAACTCGGAACCTTTTCCACCTCTTCCTCAAAGAATAGCTTATTTCAAAGTTAACGTTGTACCGTACAAAGTAAAGATTATACATTTCAAATGCTGGCCCACAAGCATGAGAAAACAATAAAACGTATCAATTAGATAATTTGAGAGACATATTTGAACTATGAACAAACGGACTGTCGGTGAAGTACATTTCCGTTTGAAGACAAATCATTGATTGCCACTTGGTAAGAAGGAAAATTCAATATTTTCAAAATGTGGTTAACGTTCATACGAAATTGTTTTATAATATATGTATCAGGGTGGGCCAAAAAAATCGACTATTTTTTTTTTTCACTTTCTACTCCGAAAACTTGGTTGGTAGAGACCTCAAAAACATTTTCTCCAAGTATGAGCTCTTAATTTTAAAAGGAAGGTCCTCCGCCTCACAGTTTTCTATTTTTTTCTTATGGTGAGGAAGAAAAATACATATCTCGGTATCTACTATTTATAAGAAAAAAATGTGTATCATATTTTCGTAGGAAATTGAATTCCCTACAAAAAAGGTTTCTTACAATTTTTTTGTATACCTCACTGTTCAGAAGATATTCACCGTCAAACTTCAATACACACTATTTTTAACAGTTTTTTGTTAATAATTCAAACAATTTCAATTTATTTCATGAGTTTCGGGAAAATCTGTACTAATTTCAGGTTCTGTCGTCGAAGTAACTACAACAGAAGTTCTCTGTTTCACAAACTTTTTGTAATTTATCATTTTTTTAGTATTTTTACAAATTTTTTTTTAATATTTTGAAATCTCAATGATGCTCTTAATTAATTTTATGGCGTTTGTTCAGAGAACATTTTATAACTTTTTTTCACAAATTATATATAAAATGTTTCGCTCGAGGATTTTTGTTTTAAATCCTATCGCTTCATCTGTTTGTCTTGTGCAACTAACACCACTGTTAAAAATAGTGTGCATTGAAGTTTGACGGTGAATATCTTCTGAGCAGTGAGGTATACAAAAAAATTGTAAGAGACCTTTTTTTGTAGAGAATTCAATTTCCTACGAAAATATGATATAAATATAGATACCGAGATATGTATTTTTCTTCCTCACCATAAGAAAAAAAATAGAAAACTGCGAGGCAGAGGACCTTCCTATTAAAATTAAAAGCTCATACTTGGAGAGAATGTTTTTGAGGTCTCTACCAACCAAGTTTTGGGAGTACAAAGTGAAAAAAAAATAGTCGATTTTTTTGGCCCATCCTAATATGTATACTGTATATCAATCTCTTATATTCTACATACTTATAGTTAAATTGTACATGGATTTCATGTACGTGATGATCAGGTAGTATTGGCGGCATTGTTCACAGGACTGGCTGGTCTCTCTGCGCCTCTTATTTCCCTCACAATGGGCTCTTCTGCCCTTCCATTGAGTCTTAATCCAGCCACTCCCTTCTTAGGTATAGTACATAGATCGCGTTTAATTTTTCTCCTCCTAGAAGGATCATTACGACGCAATTGAAGCATGCATCCAAAATCTGCGATGTATAGGAAACCAGCTATGAGCAGCTCACAGGATCTTAGTCCCTGCTTGTACGCTGTTTCAAGTTCTGAACTTGTTCGCTGATCATATTGCCACCAGCCTGAAACAAATCAGTGAAATTTACTGGTAGAAAATGGCAGGAGAGGCAACTGAGTTAACAAGTCTAGTTTTGAGGTAATCACGAGAAATATGGCATAGGAAATTCGAACATGCAGGTTTCTCCTAAATGTGATAGTAAAGTTAAACAGTGCTACAATGTTGGTAGTGAACTCACAAAGAAGATATACAGCAAAATTTGATCCCTACCATTGCGTCCTTCGTAGAACCAGCGATACTGTTCCTCCTCTGTAACCTGAATGGTTTTGACCAATTCTTCAAGTTCCACAAGCCGAGGTTTTTCAAGAAAGTCAGGTGGGATCTCGTGCCGGCACATCGGGCACCGTTTACTCTGGTTTGCGACCCCTTTCACACAGAGGAAGCAAAATACATGACTGCAAGGAAGCTGAGCTGGGTGAACGCAGGGCTGTAGACAAACTGCGCATTCCGGACCTGCGAATAATTGTCAACCTTAGGAGAAAATTTAATGGAATCGGTTCTCAACCAGGCGGATAAACGGAGATGGGTTTCTTCAGAATAATTAATTGTTGAAGGATGTAAACAATGTCCAGTGACACAGAGTGTTTTCACTCATATCTTTTGAGACACTTTGGTAATGATCTGTAACTCAAATCCTTGAAGATAGAAGGTGGAGTTTACCGTCGCTGTCTTCTGTTTCAGCACCGAAGTCTTTTTCGCTTGACTCGTTGACGGGTGGATCCTCTGTTAAATCGATCACCGCATCGGCCATTGCGTGAATTTTTTGTATTTTCGAGTATCTGACGGGTTCACATAGCCTTGTACGTTTCATGTATTAAGCAATCAGTTCGACTGCCGAAGTATTATTTACCGCTTGTAATTCTCCTTCGTGGGAGGAACCTCCGAGAAGGAAGGGATAATTGAGTCTTGTAAATCTCAGTGTTGTTCTTCCGTCGGTGGTTGCAAATGCGACCGAATTTGCCAACGCATATTGCCTTCTTTTCTTTTACGTGTGAAAACTACGTGAAAAATCAATCGCTTGACGTTATACTACGAATTATAATCACACTGATTTAACCAAATTTTGTTCGAAATAATTATCAGTTAAAAAATACCAAACCGCGGAAGAAGCTGCACAGATGGCTTCACTTGCTTCTGCGCACCTTATGGTCGAAATTCGAAATTACATTCGTCTAATCGTCGGTATATACGTTAACATTTGATTCTACCTTACCGATATGCGATCGGCTTCAAAAGCGAAACAACAATTAGAACGCAATTAGTAACTATAAAACACGTATTTTTGTGTATTATTTATCAATACTCCTAAAAAGTGGTTTCGGTTGATGTAAATTTAAATACCGATTATTGCTATAAGGAGACTGAACTCCAATGGGAGAATTGACAAAACTTGTACAGCAATTGAGATTCATTTTTTTTACCACTAGCGTCGCTAGTTTTCTTTTTGCACCGGTGTCATTGGTTGTAGGGGTTGCAGGGATGCTCCAGATCGACCAATCGATGGTCTTGCAATGAGATTGGTAGAAAGTTTTCAATTCAAACTGGCGCCTCATACTTCCTCCTTTAGGCAGTTATTTGTTTACGTCGTTGACTGAATCCTCAGTCAACGCATTCGGTAAGAAAGAAGTGCCGCGGATACTTTCAGTTGATAAAACAGGAGAACATCGTCTGCAGGGTCTGCAGTAACAGCTGGGCTGAAATAAAAACGTAATTTTGTTAAGGTAACCTCCCAAGTCCCAATAGTGCCCAATGTACGCTTGTGGCTCAGTTGTGATAGGTCTCGTTCTCTCAGATTTTGAAGGATAAACTTGAACATGTTTAGTCACGAAGATGTTACCAAGACCGGATCACGCTGGCTTATTTTCGGGAAATACGGTCGATACGATTTGACCGGTTCACGCAGCCGCGTCCTGACAGCCAGCGGCTGAATCGCCACACAACACACCTTCCCTCGACTGTAAATAAAACATTTAAATAATGTTTCAACTTTACGAAGATTCGCGTGCTGACGGATTGGGATATCACCCGTCGCATCGCAGAGAAAAAGAGGTTGACATTCTTGAGGTATATCTATAATAAATCTGAACTTTACTCGTCCATTCTGATGTGGTTTGTTGTTCTTTATTTGACGACATAAACAAAGCTTACCACTCCTCTCGCTAGGACGATAATCCCCTATCAAAATCTCCAACTATGTCTGATCAAATTTTATTAAAGAACTTTCTCTCAGGTATTGATTTGAATCAGTACTCATTTATGTGTTGTAACTTTTATAAATCCATGAATAATATGTGACTAAGCCAATGCCAACAATGAAACTACAGTACATACTCGTTTTTTCAGACATGCCTGCAACTCTCGTCACCAGAGCTCATTTGCAAAATGCCTAACGGAGATGTCAGCCGGCGCATTAAAGAGGGTCTGGCTTCTTCCTCGAGAAAGGAAAACCAAAGCTCTCGTGAAGATGGTAAGCCGAATCTCCTTCAAATTTGTCTGTATTTTGGATAAGATCTTGGCTAGCTGTTTATGTAGGTATAACGACTAGTCATATCCTCATTTTCTTCTCAATCTATTAATACTCCCCAACTTTTTATTCTAATTCTAATCCTTAATATTTTGCAGGAACTAAATTGGGCAAGCGATGGTTCGTAATTCTTGGACTGCTCTTTCTGGGCTGCGCCCTAGTTGCCGGTGTAGGCTTACCATTGGCGCTCGAACTTCGCAGCTCACACCTACTGGAAGCCAGACTACTCGTTGTTAAACGAATACTATCAGAAATGCCACTCATTGACGGGTCAGTATTCATTTTTGATATCCCATGGTTAATAGTCACTTTAGAAACAATTTCTTATATAATACGAAATTCTTGAATTTCATCAACAAAATATATTAATCTGTTTTATTACATGTATGTCCCTAGAAAATGTTTCTGCACTTGAATTTTTTATCCCTAGACGGGAGAATACACCAAGATAATAAATGTAACCAATACTCCCTCAGTAGCCTTTTCAAATTTAATTTATTCCTCCAGGCATAACGATTTTGCTTGGAATTTGCGCCAGCGGGGAGGAACAGCGAGAAACTTTCCCTTCGAGGATGATCTTTCTAAGAACTTGACGTGGGGTCCAGAGTGGCAAACAGATTTAGTGCGTCTAAGACGGGGTAATGTTGGGGCTCAATTTTGGTCGGCTTACGTTCCTTGCGAGGCTCAGTTTCTGGATGCCGTTCAACTGACGTTAGAACAGATCGATCTTGTCAGAAGATTAACATCAAAACACCCAACGGGTATGCGTCTGGTAACTTCGAGTGCAGAGCTTGAGGGAGCTCACAGAGATGGCATGATTGCCAGTCTCGTTGGTCTGGAAGGCGGCCACAGCATTGGCTCCTCACTGGCAGTTTTACGCAGTTTTCATCTCTTGGGTGCTCGATACATGACTTTAACGCATCGCTGCAACACACCGTGGTAAGAAATCACGTAAAAATTGTTGCGATTTTACGAGCTATAATTCGTCTGAAATTCTAGCTGAAATTTTTTTTGCAATTTGTTGTTTAACTTTTCAGGGCGGATTCTAGTCTAGTAGAGGACCCGAACGAAGATGTGCCTCTGGATTATCACAGTAGTGGTCTGTCCACGTTCGGGCGAGCTATTGTCAAGGAGCTAAACAGACTGGGGATGCTAGTAGATCTTTCTCACGTTTCTACTCAGACAATGAGAGCAGCTTTGGCTGTGACTAAAGCACCTGTTATTTTTTCACACAGTGCAGCTAGAGCCTTGTGCAACTCGTCAAGAAATGTCCCAGACGACATTCTTCGCTATCTCGTGAGCATTGATCAGTTTTTCCAAACTATTACCAAGCCTTGGCGATTCGCTCCAATTGCCTGCATTTGGCAAAAGCATGGCAACGCAAATACAGATTATGCTTCAATTTTTATTTTTAGCCCATTAACGGAGGATTAGTGATGGTGAGCTTCGACAGTGCCCATCTAAGCTGCAGCAGCTCCGCTTCAATGCACGACGTAATCGGTGAGCTTTAAGTTTTTCACTTGTTGCAGGATTGGCGAGTCTGCAACAGATGACAAGTAGACTTTTGTCTAATTTGCGATTAATCGATATTGTGCGGATGGAGTAATCTGACGATTTACTTCCATTTCAGCACATATCACTCACATCAGAAAAACCGCGGGAGTTAATCACGTTGGACTCGGAGCTGGATACGATGGAATTATTAGGTACACTTCATGATGAATTCAAAGTTATGACAACGATGCAAGATTAGTCTATATATTGAAGGTTTTACAGCCCTCCGGCGGAGTTGCCAGACGTCTCTGGCTACCCTTTGCTACTGGCGGAGTTGACCAGAGATAGGCGATGGTCAGCAGCTGACATAAAGAAGCTTGCTGGTGGAAACTTGTTGAGAGTTTTGAAAGAGGCAGAGACTCAGTCTTTGGCCCTTTTGGCGCAGCAACCATCTGAGGAATGGATAGCGCAAGAGTTAATTGAGGATACCGCTTACTGCAGGTATCATGATGCGTGAAGAATTAACGCGATGCTAAAAAAATTCGGAAATGAGCGGGTTTCATCTTGTATAATTATAATTCATAGTAACTGTGATTATCTTCTCTATTCCGTTGATATACATCCAACTGTAAATGTGGAAATATTCTAAGTTTTTTAATAAAAGGAAATGTTCGCTGTAACGTTCATAAATCTAACTGTATGGTAATAGAATATCACAGCATATCTTGTATGGTCTAAGCTTCTTCAATTCGAAGTTACTTCAGATTTTCGTATTGGTTTCAATGATCTAGGATGGGAGTTCTAGGTCTATTATGAATTTGAATGATAACTCGCAATGATTCGAGCTGTCGAATCGTAATATCATTTATTAGCTCATATGGGAAAAGCCTAAGGCATAAAAACCCATGACGTTGCAACGATCTTATTTTACATATATTATCGTTACGTGTACATCCTATCATTACATGATATCAAGTCGGCCTAATGAGAATGTACGTCGCCCGTTTGACTCACACCATCGCAATCTCCCGTATATGATACGTTGGTTTTCGCATTATTTTCGTATATCTGTATCGGGGGATCTTGAGCCGTTGCCGTCCCCTCGGTCAGAAGTTCATTGTCAACGGATCGGAGAATCTCGAGCCGTTGTCGTTCTCTCGATCTCTATGACAAGAACTGTTTTCGTGAACCTCGTTAGGTTGGATGTGTATCAGCCTTAGGCCTCATCGTCAACGTGTTTTCGGTGTTTTCCGAAGCGAATCGTTCTGACGACTGCTACAAATTCGCGCGCGCGTCTGCTCATTTTTCCTTGAAAATCAGACACCAGCGCTGCCACGAGTTAATAGAGCGCGGCGATCTCGAGAAACTACGATGGCGCGATATTCAAAGACCTTCAGTCACCAAACATATCTCACTATTGATACTTTGCCTAAATTATCTATAATTCCTTACAGTTTTTTAATAGATACATCATCACGCATTCTGGATAAAAATATCAATTTCGTTGACGCACCTGTGGCAATACTGAAAATGAATTGATCAAAATTGCGTAATAGGTTTGGCCAGAGGGGGAAATTGGTCTGTGGCAAATATTGGCTCATGCGCAAATTGCAAATTGTACATGTATAAAGTATTGTCGATTTATTCTTTTAATCGAGATATACTGTATCTGAATAAGTTGATAATAGCATTCATAATCAAAATAACGTCATCACGATGATGTAATAATTGTAATTATATCTAATTTTCTTGTTGTCTTACATATGAGATTTGATCATAAGTATTTAATCAGTACGTACATGTCATCCGATTGCCTCATTGCAGAGTTATCTACAGGCCGAGCTGTTATCAGTCGAACAATAATAAAATGTACTGCCTTGTAGCACAAGTTATTGGCACATTTACCGTATGTGCTTCGAGAGGCACCAGCTGAGCTACTTTATTCGGACGTATAATTCTCCACAAAACTTAGATTAGTTAGCAAAACACAGAAATATGGAGAACGCAACAATCACTGATGCGATCGTCAAGGATCTTCGCTTTCCAACTTCGCTAAACGCTGACGGAACCGATGCTATGGTAAGATCAAGGGTTTGAACGCGTTACTCTTGATTTAAAGTTGGCAGATCATCTAATATTCAATCCATTTTTAGCATACGGACCCCAATTACTCCTGTGCCTACGTTATTATTGTTACTAACACAGGATTCGAAGGGCACGGTATGACGTTTACCCTAGGCAGAGGAACAGAAGTTGGTACGTTCCTATAACTCTCCTAGGTAACTAGTAAAATTGTTTACTCTCATTATTTCTTACAATTTCGATATCGATTTCAGTCACTCAGGCTTGCAAATCATTATTCAGACTTGTCAAGGGTAGAAATGTGAAAGAAATTTATTCTGATTTTGCATCAGTCTGGAGAGCATTAACAAGCGATTCCCAAATGAGATGGGTGAGTGTAATAAATAGTATGATTACTACCATTTTCTTTTCTCTAAACTGATTGTTTAATATATTTTTTATTTTTTGATCTCTACCCAACAATCGGAAAGGAATAGAAACGGAACGATTAGTAGAATTATGAATCCCATTTCTTTAAGTTTCGGAATTGAGCATGAGTTATTCCAATGAGACACTGTTCGTTTTAATGTGTTTATTCGTTTCTATTCGATTTTATCTGTTCTTTCCCATCCCGTCATATTCGCGACAATGCCACCTCTAATAGCTTGTTCGTTTCAGTTATTTATTTAGAATAAGGGATGGCAATTATCAATCCGATTCAATTCTTTCTATCCGAATTAATTCTTTTCAAAGAATACGAAACATCTGTTTACATAAAGAAATCGGAATAGATCGTATTGAAATTCTCAATCCGTTTGTATTCTTTTCCGATTGTGGGGTACAGATTGGACCCGAGAAAGGTGTCAGCCACTTGGCTACAGCAGCTATTATAAATGCTCTCTGGGATTTGTGGGCTCGGATCGAAGGTAAGCCTCTGTGGAAGTTGCTCGTAGATTTGACCCCAGAGCAGTTGGTCTCCACTATTGATTTTCGGTATATGTAAGTATCAGACACAGCTTTCTGCCGCTATTCACAAGGTCCGCTCAACATTTAACGTACTTTCAGCACTGACGTTATTACAAAAGATGAAGCGGTGGCAATTCTGAAGAGCAACGCACAAGGCAAAGAGGAGAGGGAAAAAGTATTATTGAAAAAGGGATATCCAGCTTACACTACTCAAGTCGGGTGGATGGGCTACTCGGACGAAAAGGTCAAAGACCTTTGCAAGAAATACCTCGAGCTTGGCTTCACAGCTTTCAAAGCCAAAGTCGGAATCAATTTAAAAGAAGACATAAAAAGGTGTCGTCTGATCAGGGAAGTAATCGGCTACGAAAATAAGCTGATGGTAGATGCGAATCAAATTTGGGAAGTCGAGGAGGCAATCGATTGGGTGAAGCGACTCGCGGAATTCAAAATCACCTGGATCGAGGAGCCAACTTCTCCTGACGACGTATTAGGACACGCCAGGATCGCTGCAGAGTTGGAACCTTATGGCATAGGTGTGGCGACTGGGGAGATGTGCGCAAATCGAGTTATGTTCAAGCAGCTACTTCAGGCCAGGGCAATCAAGTACTGCCAGATTGATTCAGCTAGAATAGGTGGCGTGAACGAGATTCTGTCAGTCTACTTTATGGCGCTAAAGCTGGGCGGTAATCATAACTTGTTGCGCCTGCTTTTCTATATGAAAATTACGCAGTTTGTACAAGAACTGCACGTTTTTTTAACTGGTTACAGTGCCGGTTTGTCCCCATGCTGGAGGCGTAGGTTTGTGTGAAATGGTTCAGCACCTCCAAATGTGGGATTTTGTTGCGTTGAGCGGAACCAGTGAGAACCGAGTCATTGAATACGTCGATCAACAGCACGAGCACTTTGAAGATCCTACAAATGTCCAGAATGCTCATTACATGCCGCCAACTGCTCCTGGCTACTCGACTAAATTCAAAAAGCAAAGCGTTGCTGAATACGAATATCCAAATGGTGTCGCGTGGCAGCACATGTTTAAGGAAGGAATCTTTCCTGAACCAGTTGATTGAAACTTAGAGAAAACTGTTCAAGTCTGCTCCTGTCCAATTTGGATATATTTTATACATAATATACATAAATATGCGTGTACACAAAGATTGAATTCTTTCACAGAGATTTTTAGCAATTATTTGCGATCAAGATACCTCCAATATCGAAAAACTTATTTGTACTTCTATCAGAATAATAGTTGAAAATTTAGTAAAATTGAGCGTTAAGATTGTTTTGTATAGCAATTAGCTACAGTAACCAGTAGTTGCACTATTGTGTACATTATTTAATGTTATAAAAAAAAATAAATAAAAAAGGTCCTAATATAAATTGTAAGCAATACATCGTTCGTTGTGATATGGAATAAATTTGCTAACAGGGTAATTTAATAGCCAGCCCTTGACATTTGTTACATAATTTTGGTACCAGTTCAGAAACCATAATCAAGATTGGCAAGCTGCTGTGCCATGTCTAAGTTGAGGGAGCATTAGCTGCAAGTCTGTAGACGAGATCTGACGTAGTCAATCTGAAAATGCAGATAATTAGGGTGATGAAGAAAGCAGATTAAAAAACATTGGAGTACATCGCTCAGTCAAGACTTCAATGTAACGCGATTTAATGAAAGAAAAAATGTCACTCACGCTTGCAAACCAAAGGCTGTTGGGTAGAAACATCATCCGCCCGAGGAACCCCATGTTTCCTACAGGTGAAATAACATGAAGGTGCAGATGGTTGACGGAGTTGAACGGAGGCCAGTGGAACCCTATCCTTGCATCATTCAAGTCAATTCCCTTCATTTCACTGATCGTTGTGAGAACTTCGACCATATGCTCAACTGTGAACGAATGAATGAATAGAAGTAAGTTCACAGGCAATTTGTGAATGGAGGCTCTGTTACAGGAATTTAAATTAAAAAATGAAACTACGTTACACACGTGTCTTTTTGTCCTCTGGGCCTTGCATAGTTTTTGCATTCTCTATGTGGGTCTTCGGTATGATAAGATAATGGTGCTTGGAGGCCGGTTTAATGTCTGTTATGCAAATTACAACGTCGTCCTGGAAATTAGATATGAAAATTTGAATTCTAAATATTTTCAGACAGCTAATCTGATGAGTGATAAGTGGTGATATGTGCACATTCCCACCTCGTAAATCTTTTCGCTGGGTGCTTGGTCGGCGATGATTTTGCAAAAAATACAGTTATCCATTTCCCCAGACATTTATATGACAATTCAAATCGGGATTTGGTTTAAATTTCTACTCTTTAAGTGTTACCAAGCTCAAGAAAAATAGGAGCAATATTAGTTTTTCCACAAATGGCCTGTCGGCTGCTTCGTTTGACAGCCAGGCAAGCTTTGGTTTGATTAACTAACCTAACCGAGGTTATAAGTTTCTAATAACATGGCGTCGCCTCAAGAACGCTACATGGTTTAAGATAAATATCTTTAACTGTATTAAATAACACCGTATAAAACGGTCTCCCAAATCGTTGTCATTAAATTTTCATTTTTTCGTAAACTGACGTCAGTTTATGTCTAGTGTACATATAAATCGATGAAATGATTAAAGAATGGGGTTAAGTCATGTTGTTCAGTGTTGTTATGCTTTTCAAAATGTTATATACATTCAATCTTAAACCATACAGCTTGGAACCACATTTTTCAGCCTCATTGCCTTACTGCAAAGTTCTGTTACATTTGTGCGAATGACTTCAGACATTAGAATTAAAGTTTTTATTCAAATTCTAAAAGATCTCTTTTTTCATTCATGCCTTGAATTATATTTCCTCGTCTGCCATGTGAAGCAATAATGTATTATTCTGCATCTTTTAGCAAATACTTGATGATCGGTGCAACTACAAAGTTTCGGGTATGATTCATCGAACTCTCTGTCCAAGTTGAAGTGCTTGGGTGAAACTAAACAGGTTGACTCGACACATAGCAGGATGACCAAGCGTCAGAAATCAAGTGGAAAAGGTCGCGATTCTCGGAAAGGGAGCTCCAAGTCTCTTGGAGATTTTAACAATGGGGAAAAATCACAATCTTCTGTTAGACAGATGAGAAGAAGGCCCGCTACGTCTGGAAAGGAAGTTGGGTTATCGCGATCAGAACGAATACTGTGTCATAATGACGAGTCGATCGATAGTGGAGATAGTAATGACTGTCTTGAAAATACCGCAAAAGCCCATAGACCTCTGGATGTCATTGTTGTTGATGTTCACAGCGAAAATAAGGAAATAAAGTTATTCAAGCCAAGAAACATTGTTGAAGATGCTAATGTCTGCTGGTTAGACGCCATAAGTTGTGAAAACAAGGCAAATCCCCCAAGAAGTCAAAGAAAGAAAAGTGCCATGGAAGGAATGGCCTGGGAAATTGAAGAATCGATCGATACCATCCAAGAATTTGCAGAAGACTCTAAAGTCTTCATGTCTTCTGCTGATCGAGAACCTTCTACGAAATTTTCAAAATCTTCTGATCATTCAAACTCTGAAGAGAATTATACCCAACTTTTTGGATCAGAGGAGAAAATATTGAGGACAACTGCTGGGAATTCAGACCCTGAACCAGAACCTTGGAAGACGAATATGGAGGCACCTAAGCGGAGACGTAAACGGTGGTCCAAGGGTGAGAAGAATTTACACTTGACCCAAGAGCTAATTGCAAATTCCTCCGACACAAACCGGTCGGTGGATACCGATTCTCATCTCTTTACTGATTCTCAGCTTAGACCGGTTCCTGCTCCACGAAAAAAGAAATTTTCTAAATCCTTGGCTAATGAGTCTAGCTTGGTGTTCGACAATGCCGCTTTTCGATCCGATGCTGAAGAGGTGCTTCGAATTGAAACGGAGGTCTACGAACCTCCAGGAGGATCGGATAACAGTCAAAAATACAGACAGAGTACTAAGATAGAGATGAGCAGTTTCTACGATTCGTCCAAGAGTGTTAGACAGATGGAAACAAACTTAATCCAATCGAAAGACGATTTTTCTCAGTACACGAATCGCAGAGACAACAACGAGGTGGTCAAAGTATTCGAGGTTTTAGACTCTGGTAATTCTGAAACTGAAATTCATGATGCCGAGAGAGACGGGGATCCTGGAGCTCAGTTGACTCCTATCAAGTCTAGGCAGCAATTAAACTCTCGCACAACATTTGAAACTTCTGAGTTCTCAAAAAGCAATGACCAAGTTTTGAAGTCTGCTGTGCGTGAAAAAAAAATCTGGAATGAGGAATCAGCGAGTAAAAGGCGGCCGTTCTCTGAAGATGATTCCGCAAACATTGATACCAGTTGTTCGTTGATGGACATCACTGACTTGCCTAGAAGCAGATCAGCGAAAAAAGATGGAAAGAAGTCAAAGTACTCAAGGCGGGAAGTTGATTCTGCTAAAAAGTGTGTGCTAAAATCCAGATCGAGTAGTGGCCTGAAGAATACAAGTACGCAAAGTAGCAAAGATGATTCGGTTGAGTATAATGCAGACAAATCGGACCGGTTTATATCCATCACCATTCACAAAGCAGATGTATTGGAAACGGATTTTATTACCAGACACCCAATGGTGAAGGTTCATATCGTGGACATGAAAACGGGAAATTATTTAAAGACTGCAGAAAATGATGATCATGAAAGATGCGGCTATCTGCAACCAATGATCACTGGGAAGTTTGACTTCAAGAAGAATAAATCTATCGTGCCTAATTGGGAGGAGGAATTGATATTTGATTACAACTTTGACGATGTTATTCGAATGGATGACAAACCGACATTAATATTGTTCGAAGTATTGGATTTATTGAATTTTGCCGAGGCCAGATTCAACTATAACATCTTGGGTGGGTAGAAATGAAACCAACTTGCAAAAATATTGCTAAATACTAGTTTTTTTTCACATAGTAAAATTGAGGTAACAATTATCAGGCTTACAGCGTTTTGATGGTTCTTTCCAGGCAGTGAAGGATGTTGGCATAAAATTGCTTGGGCTTTTCTGAGGCCAGTCGGAGTAAATGGGACGTCTCACATGAACAAGAAAGTCAGACTTCAACTGTACCAGCCGTCTAAAGCTTCTAAAAAATCCGGAAGACTTGGGCAATGCGAGGTGGGTTCAGATCCTGCTGGGATCGACTAAAACTGAAATCAATTTTCTGCTTAAAACACACTTGTCAAAGTTTGAAAAACTTGGTGCATCAAGTCAATGTAAACTCTCATCATTTCTATGTTTCACAGGTCTTCAACAGTTGGAAATCCAATAATAGGGAGAAATATCCAAGCACGTTATACGTGACATTGAAACCTGTTGAACTGCCAGTTGAAGATCCGGTTCTTTACGATCATCTTAGCCTGAACAAATTACCTGAGATAGACAACGAGTCTTGCGGTAGTTTGATGAAAGCCTCGGACCTATTGCAGTTGCCAAAGTGGACTAGACTCGCCGCACAGTCTTGCAAGATTCCAAACAACCATCTGTTTCAATCTGAAACGTTTGAAAATGGCTGCTTTTACGTCACATTCAGCAACAGCGGCAAATACCTTGCTTGCGTAGGCTCGGAAGATGGCAACTACCCAATCATCGTCTACACGGCAAGAAATTACCTTTCGTAGTAGACAAATTCTTTAAAATAGGTTTCGGAGTAGATTGCTTTAATAAAAAGATTATTTATTGTTCTTCAAGCAGGTTCCTGAGGGAATGATATGTGTCCGGTTCATTGGGCACAAAAATTTTGTCTATGGTCTAAACTGGTCAAACGACGACAAGTACTTGCTGTCTGTATCTTCGGATCAAACTGCCTGCATTTGGGACGTAAGAAACAAAATAATTCAGCATATCCAGGCAAGTAAACTTTAACAATCCTGTGATAATTGCTTTGAAATAGCAACTGCGATAATCTTTGGATGTATTGTCAATTTTAGATGTTGCCTCACCCGTCGTACGTTTATTGCGGGAAATTTTACCCTAGGAACAAAGACGTTGTAGTGACAGGGTGTTGCGACAGCATTGCCAGAGTTTGGATGAAAGGCAGAAGAAGCAAGTGTTACGAACTCACCCAAGAATTAGACGAGCACAAAGGATACGTGAATTCGATATGTTTTCAGAAGGACGGTGGTCTGATCACTGCCGATAGCGTTGGTGTCATAATACTGTGGACTTTGAAGAAGGCAGCTAGCATTTCGTCAGCAAGGGAATGGAACATTTTCAAGATAATTAAAAATAATGAAATCGAGAATATCGTCGTCAACACAGTTCTTTCGCAACCCCTGGAATCGCGAATTTTGGTTCACTCGCGGGATAACGGACTGCGAATGATCGACCTCGCCACGGGAGTTGTTTTGCAGCGATACAAAAGTCTCAGAAATCGCAGGTACGTCGTCACGATCATTTTACAAAATGTGTTGCCCAAACAAAAATGTCAAGTTCCTATTCTAAAACGCATTATTTAATGTAACTAATCGGATCTTCTACGAATGTTTCAGATTACAAATAACTGCATGCTTGTCGCCTTGTGGAGGGTTTGTTCTTTGCGGTGGGGAAGATTCGTATTTGAATATATGGAACGTCGAGAACGGAAAGAGAGTCGCTAAATATCTGGTACAAGATACGAAAATCGTAGCCTGCGTTGCTTATCATCCTTTTGAACATATTCTGGCATTCTCAACATTCGGCAGCACATCTGTTGTTCACGTAATGAACTTCAGTAAGAATTCAACGGGGGAGAGTGTCGGTCTAAGTTTGATTGCTAATAATGAGGTTCTGGACAATGACGACGATACTAAGATCACTGTAAAATTTGGTAAGAGTTACGCTACACGAAATGTGACGGATGAAAATCCTCTTTCTAGACAAGAACTATTGCGTCAGAAATTAGAGAGACTTGACTATTCCAAGGAGGGTCTCAAGTCAAGAAGTGCTGCCAGATTGAATAACATAATAGAAAAAATTGACAAAATCCTTGTGAATACAGCGTTAACACGACATACGGGTTTGACGTGTAGTCTCAACGACGCACCCAGCCAGTATCTAAGCGCAGTTTCGCCCAACGCCGAGAAAAGCATTTGTAGCAAAAAGTATGAACGGAACGTTGTATCAAGATCTCAGATGAGCAGAAGCAGGGACAAGAGCCTAACTTTGAACACTGATGCGACTGTAAGGTTACGAAAAACTAGTGGAGAGCTTATTGAGATGCAGGATATTAGTTTGTTGGGCAATGACGAGTCAACAGACAGTGAGAAATTGCGGAAAGTAGGAATGTCGGATATCCATACGGAAAATCGTCAGAATATTTCATCCTGTAGTGACATGGAATTCAACGAAATCCGTTCCATCCATAGACATGGTGGTGAGTCATTCAAAAAAAAGTATGGAAAGAATAAATCTGAGGCTGATGTGGAATCAAATCGTGGTAGAACAAAACGTCGTGGATCATCGGACGACAAGATTTTCCACAGCAACGAAACTTGTATTATAACTTTAGAGAACCTGGCAGACAGTTTGCCCAGCGACACCAGCACCCCGGGTAGCACAGGGACTTACATCGTTGACAAGAAGAAGGATATTAGATTTTCAATGTTAGACAAAAGCAGGGTGGCTAGCGATTCGGGTAGCTCGGCAAAAAGCAGTATTACATTTACTGTTGAAAATGAAGTAAAAAACGACAATTCGCATACACCGCAAATAAATGATCTAATTTGAATCGATCGATATGCAACAGTAGCATCTCTAAGATGCTCAATTTATTTTTTCAATGTTTTTTACAAAGTCAACTTTGAGCTGCAAATATTTTGGTAAAATTATGAACTACTTCATTTTTAGTTCCTATCGTTTCAAGGATGTTCATATGAAGAATGTTTGATTGATTTCTTACGCACTTTTAAAATTATGGAACGAAAATGCAATATCTCAAGTTTTATTCTAAACGATATTTATCCAAAAAAATTTTCATTTCTCGCTTTGCTAGAAGCACGTCGAAAATATGTAGAAGGCTGAACCTATTTTCTGAGTTATTCCTAAAATTTGGAAGCGGTAATTGGGTTTTAATTGAGAAAAATTACACAGGTGCTTGAATGAATATAAAAATGAATCATGAAAATGTATATACTATGAGGTTCGTTGGAAATTAACTGGAACTAAAAATAAGTCTTGAATTTATTTTTAACTTTGACAAGGTGTTAAAATTGTCTTTCAGTAATACAAATCTTTGGAAATGTGACGAAAAATAGCAAAAAAATTTATTTTTTCCTCTGTATAATATTGATCTACGTAACAAGTCATATTTTTCTTCTCAATTATTGAAATGCTAAACATTAATTATTTTCTATTCGTGGTTCTTCAAATTGCTAAAACGGATGGGAAAACATCTTTTTCTGACAGGGCAAATTTTGAAATATTCAGTATTACATAAATAATATAAATGAAAAATCAATGGTTATTTTTCAATAACTGACTTTCAAAAGGAATAACACAGGTCACAGAAAAAAAAATTTTCTTTAAGTTTATGTTTAAATGAATAAATTTTTATTCCATGGATCCATTTAAAAAATTTCCATTTATTGGTTATAAAGTATGCTTTTTTCTTTGTTATGTTGATAAATAAGTCTTCAAATTTTTGGTTCATAGTATAAGCAGCACGCAGAGAGAAAAAGCAAACTGTATCAGATTAGAACAGACTCCAAATTCATGTTAACTGGTGTAATCCATTGGCTTTCAAATCATTAAATCCTGTTTGCAACACAACATTATTCGTGAAGTCAATTTTTATCCTGTTGGCTGTATGTACTACTGTCAACAAAGGATACTCATAGTATTTAGAGAGATAGTAATAAATACTTGTTCATTGATGTGGGATCCGCGAATTAGTGATAGAGGACAGGAATGAGTGAATCAGGATGATGATTAATGAATCAAAATATATACTTCGCTAGTATCGCTAGAGATCAGAAAGGCAACTGCAGTTTTGCAAAGGTGATAGAATACATAGAGGAAATTAAGATAGTAGACAATACATGAGCTGTTACATCGCTACTTTGCCAAAACATATTGTTATAATCTGCTATTCCACATCAAAAGAAATTCAAGCGAGTATACTTGTTCTGAGGAGGGCCCCCATCCGGGCTGAAACGTTAACAAAAAAAAACTGTTTTTTTTTTTTATTACTGACCTTCATATCCAAGAATAATATTTACTCAGTATAATTACACTTTGCACGGTTGCATATTTATTTAATTTCAAGAAGTGGGAATTGCCTATATTGTTACGTGTCCGAAAGGTGGAGTTGAAAAGGTCGAAGAGACTGTTCAAAAAGAGATATGTGGTTTGTAGCCACCTGTAACAAAAAGAGTACCAAATACGGTAATCGAAAGTAATATAGCAAAAAGGTAACCTGAGAATTTTTTTGCAAGTTTTATAAAGGTTTGCCTATTGCATTAAACGTATTACCTATTGTATTAAACGTATTGCCTACCTTTGATGAATAGCAATCCTGTGGAGTTATAATTGATAATGCAAATCAGTTTGTCACAAATCATAATTATCATCATCATATGAAAATATCTTTGTTGAAATATTTCGTGTTACAAATGCGTGTGATAGATTTTATTATTCTTAAGTGAAAAGCATGTCAACCCAAAAAGTACAGACACATGGCTTTGGAATTTGATATGGATATTAAGAAAAAGTAGATTATTGGTTGCAAATTCTTCCAAAAGCTTGGAATCTTTTGTGTCCAATGATCCATTGCTCATCATGAGAAATAAATTATCAACGCTAGCTATTACTATTGATATGTCGGAAACGTGTTTTAGTATGCAGAACTATGCGAAACATCTGAGAACCGTCAGAATCTGTACTCTAAATGTTACTCAAACCTCGACTCAACTAATGCAATTTCAAATTTGGAAAAATCTCGATTTTAGAACCAGGTGAAGCAAGAGCAAAAACTATAGCACTGAATTTGGAAAAAAGTTGAAACTAATTAATTCAGTTGACGGCAAGTCGATCATATTACTCAACTCGCTGTAATCACTTTGGAAGTTTTAAAATTTTGACCAGTCATAATTTGTCCCATCCACTAAAATCAAGCCGTCGGGCGCATCAGCTGGCATCGCGTTTTCGTGACAAAGGAACATGTCTGCAAGAATAGTTATTTTTTATCGTCAAAAGAAGTTGAGCTCATTAATTGTCAGACAAACTGAATCCTGAGCTAGGGAACACGACATGTGAGACATTAATTCATAAATTTATAAAATATCAGCGATACATCCCAGCCGCTGACCACTGCGGCACCTTCTCTGCGCCCTACCTTCACCAACGTTCAGTTACCATAAGAGAGCGTTATGCACTCTTACCATGGCTCATAGACCAATACCAACATATACAGTTACTATAATAACGTGCAATACCCTTGTATCGATAGTTCTCACACGCCATATTGCCCCGTACCTATGTGAAGCTGGCCTGTGAATTTCTTCACAAACTGGATACCAAAAAAATTGCTCCCGAAAATCTCTTAATTACTATCTATTTTTCATTATTTGCTCCTACGCTGTTTTACAGAAATTCAAAAAAAAATTCAAAAGAGTTCGATACAATCGAAGAACAGTGTAAAATCAATGAAGGTCGTTTGTTTTTTACATTTTAATTACAATCTATAAATGTTATGGTATAATTTGCAAGTACCCATGTTTAGTTTATTGCTGTGGGTGAGAACAATACTACTTTTTAATATTTTCTGCTATTTCATGGCTATTTTTTACGAGTTTGTACTATTTTTAACATTATATCGCAATTCACTCAAATTTGGAAGGTATACGGATCCAAAAAACTTCGGATTCGGATTCAGCGCATGAAAATACATAAGAAACATATTTCATCTGGTTAAAGAAATTTTTTTCCACTTTCATAACTGCAATTTTTCATGATTTTTAACCATTTTTAACTGTTGTTTGCAATTTACTAAAAATTTGGAGGGATTACGAGCCAAACCAACTTCAGATTTGGATTCAGCGAATCGGATTCATAAGAAACGTATTTGATTAAGTTGAAGAAAATTTTCGTCGGTTGCATAACTGCAATTTTTTACAATTTTTAGCCATTTTGAGCGGTTTTTTGCAATTTACTCAAAATTTTGAGGGTGTACGGGCCAAACGGACCTCAGATTTGCATTCAGCGCATCGAAATACATTATTCTAAATGGGTCTGGTCAAATGTACGGACCACTATTTTTTTTTTTGTATGGTGTAATCAATCGCGGGTAATCTGTAAAGGAGCAAATGAGGAAACTGGTAGATGATTGATGGGATATCGAGGAGCAATCAGTAGCAATTGTACCTCTTGGACCGAGTCGACATCTTCTTATTCTGGATAAAAATCGAATCGGCCGCCCGTCTGCATGACCTACGGAGCATACGCTTTGGATTTTTCCAGTTTTTTCGGTAATTAGGCAGGAGCAAGTTGCTAAAACGTATGTATGCTTATCAATTACCAAGGAACAATCACGAGCATATTTAAGTTGGACCAAATTATCATCTTCTTGACACCGATACGAGTTCGAATCAACCGCTCCTCGTAACTCCGCTGTGGAACGAGTTGGTGTCGTCTTTCCAGTTTTCTCGGAATTTGTGATGGAGTAAATAACAAAACTGGTAGATAATTGTCAAGTAATCACGGAGCAATTAAGAGCAATATACTGCCGTGCCAGATTATAATTTTTTTATCGGATGCATGAGTTAATTAAAACTGCTACAGTTCGTGTCATTCTTCCCAGTTTTCTTGGAAAATATGAGGGAGCAAATAAGGAAACTGGTAGATAATTGATCAAAAATCGAGGAACAATCAGAAGCAATTGTCAATTTGACCAAATTGATATTTTTTGTTTCGGATGCAAATTCCGCCGCTCGTCCACATAACCTACAAGCCAGATGCTGTGTTGTTTTCCCAATTTTAACGAAAATTATGAAGGAGCAAATTACGAGATAAGTGGAGCAATTATTGGCAATTCAACCCTGCAAAAGACTTGTGTCTGACATATGTAGCGGATCTGTGTCGAATCCGACAGAGATCTGTCAGATTTTTTATGTGGGGAGGTTCATCGGGACGCGGGAATAGCAACCGGACACGTTCCGAAATTTTGGTCATGAAGCCGCAAACCGAGTTCGTTTACGACAGAGCCGAATAGAATCCGTTCACATTTTCTATCCTTGTCTCTCGCTTGGAGGATAACATCGGATATTGTGTCGGATCTGTGTCGAATCCGACAGAAGTCTGTCTGATTTTTTATGTAGGGAAGAGCAATTAGGAAAAATTACCAGATTATTCACATCTTTATTCACCGCAGAGAGAAACCAAGGTGAATTCGACCACACTCCGCCTTGCGAAAATCCCCTTTTCGGTTTTTTTTTATTCATTCGAAAACTATGCAGAAGCAATCAATTAGAATAATAAAATAAGAAAGAGCAATCAAGGAGCAATTCAAACCTTATCCTATTCAGGTGGAACATTGACTGAAGAACATAAAGACTGATACCCCTGGGTAAATTTTTGTGACCAGTTTTCGGCGGGCAAGTGAGCCCAGGTGGGCCTGGGAGCATAGAAGGGTTCTGCTCTATCGACTCTACCTAACGAACTCGCACTGACATTCGTAGTAGCCAAAGTAGTGTTGGTATGAAAGCTTGAGATTGAGTTGGTACAAAGTGAGTACATAAGACTGCTTGTCAACTGCGACTTAGGAATGTCGATCAGCTCGATCATCCCCGTGAGATAAAGCGTATCCGAGTCGACCGCCAACCACCCCCAACTATCTCCGAGCACCACCAACCACCGTCAACCACCTCCGACCACTTTTGTCCTCCTCGTCCACCTCTGCCGCCACCCCCTCGTCGTCGTCGTCGTCCTCGACCACCACCGATCACCGCTAACCGCCGCTAAACACCTCCTACCACCTCCTACCACCTCCAAACACCACCTACCATCTCCCACCAACTCCAAACACCTCCTACCATCTCCATATGACTCCTACCACCCCCTGCTGCCGCCGGTGATGTCCTACCGCGACCGACCACCTCCTGCAACCTCCAGCAAGCTCTGACCATTTCCTACCTCCACCTGCCAGCGCCGAATAACACCGACCACCCCCTACCTCCTCCAGCCAGCGCCGGCCACCTCCTATCATTTTCGAACTCCTCCAACCACCTTAAATCACCTCCGACCACCTTCGTCTTCCTTGGCCACCTCGTCGCCCCCCGGCCGCCCAACGCTCGCTCGTCAACCGCGTCGTCCACGTCCTCCGCGACCGCCGCCGATCACCGCCAACCACCACCAAACACCTCCTACGTTGACTAAAGAATATAAAGACCGTTGCCCTAATGGGCTTTGGTGTGACAACCGAGAATCATCGTGCGCTTGCGTCCCCTGAGATGTTTCAACGGTAGAGTTGAGAACTTATTGCAGAACATCGGAGAGTTACCGATTTCGGCGTGATGCTGGCTGCATTCACCTTCCGAGTAACAGTCTTCGCAATGGTAAGCCCAAGTCGGTACATAGCCTGTGTGTACTTACCGACTTGTCGGCGATACAAGAAATTAATAATGAGAATAAATTTCTTCCAAAATTCGTAGCAAAACAGTGATTTAATTAAAGTATAGGTACCCGAGAGAAGAATGTATACATAGATTATAAATAATAATGGATCAGATGTAATAATGATGCAGAGACCAAAAATTATATACGTATATGCGGTCCACGTACGATATTTGTATACATGGTCCATTTAGGATCAACACCCCTCACGGAAAAAACCCTGAATTTTGGTGCAAATTCGTACCCTCAACCCATAGGTAATGCTAAATCCCCGTGAGAAAAAAGTCGAGGGTACGAATTTACACCCAAGTCTAGGGTTTTTTCCGTGAGGGACGTGATGCATACTATATATTTTATAATTTTTCAGGAGACAAACTAGGTTATCTACAATAATACGGCTATAATATGAAAAGAGAATTATTCATTTCGAACTGGGATCCTATTCGACACGCGCTCGATGTATTCCATAACATTAATATTCATAATTATACCAACAACTTTTCGTATGCTCTCTCGATCTTGAATTTTCGTAGGCATTGAATCGAATCGCTGCTTTAGCTAGTCGCAAGTGAAGTATCTACGTCGGGTAGACAAGCAGATTTTCTTTTCGAAAAGTGTTCCATCGGAAGAAAATTCAGAGTAACAGTAATACATCACGGATGCGCTAATTTTGATCGATATGAAATGGATGCTCCATATATGAAACAGTATTTGATGCAGTGTAGTGATTAAAAGACGAAAAAGGTGATAGGGAGAGGAAGAACGAAGCTTCTTAAAACTTCGAGTTTATTTGAACACACATTTGAAAGGTACGAGCATAATTTTTTATTATCCAACTGTCACAGAACGGCAGCGTTATTAGGTGACCCGTTTTAACTGAAGAATATATCTTTATTCAACGGCTAACTATCGAAGGGCCTGGCCGCTTGAGTCTGGAATCGGTAGGAACGATAAAGTGCGTATTTCTTGTATGAAATGTGAAAACTAAAATCATTATACATCATATCATATCATCTTACATCATACATCATACATCATACATTATATGTAGATGACATCATACATCAGCATTCATGGCATTAAAGTTCGAATCCAAAGTTTGGATGTTTGGATGTTCAGAAGGTGACGTCACCCAAATTTTTTGTTCTCTTGACGTTATCCATCTAAAATCAGCCCGCCGAATTCCTCAGTCTGGACACGACCGCGCAGTAGAGAGGACGTATGAGAATCGCGCTCCGCAGATTTCGAGTATCGGGTTCTCTACTTCCTGGATCCTGCCATCCGTGTCCGCTTCCTGATGCAACTCGACTTCAGGGACGAGCGCTCCGTGGTTCCTGCGCTCCGGTACGCACCTGGTAAAACTCGGCTTCCAGGATAGGAGCTCCGTGGTTCCTGCGCTCCAGGTCCGCTACCTAGTGAAACTCGACTGCTAGGAAAAGCGCTCCGTAGTTTCTGCGCTAAAGGTCCACTACCTGTTGAAACTTGACTTCCAGGACAAGCGCTCCGTGGTTCCGGTTTCATGCTTACAATTAATTATTTCAATTCATTTTTCGCGCAAGCCCAAATTCAATAGCTATCAGTGCGCTAATGAAATTTCTATAATCTTTTATAATTTTCTCATAATCTTCTTGGTAAAATGTGTCGATACAAAAATTATAATAATCCTTACGCAATATTTTTAATGTGTTCTAATACTGAAAATATTTAATAGTATTCGATGTTTAACCCGAGGTAGTTAGCGGTTGTTGGGAGGTGGTTGGCGGTGGTTGGACGTGGGCGAAGGTGGTTACGGGTGGTTGCGGGTGATCGAGGTGGACGAGGAGGAGGACAAGGAAGACGAGAAGAACAAGGTGGACGAGGAGGACAAGGATTTGTGCACGGTGAGTGAAACAATTTTATATTATTTAACGGCAATTGTAATTATATTTCATCTAAAATTTTTCGAACTTGTCATGTTCACAATAAATTATATCAATTCATTTTTCGCGTAAGCCCAAATTCAGTAGCAGTCAATGCGCTAATAAAATTTCTATAATTTTTGATAATTTTTTCATAATCTTCTTGGTAAAATGTGTCAATAAAGAAGTGATATGAATTCTTACACAATATTTTTGATGTGTTCTAATACTGGAGATATTTCTTAGTATCCGAGGTATAACTCGAGGTGGTTAGCGGTTGTCGGAGGTGGTTGGCGGTGGTTGGACGTGGTCGAAGGTGGTTACGGGTGGTTGCGGGTGATCGAGGTGGACGAGGAGGAGGATAAGGAAGACGAGGAGAACAAGGTGGACGAGGAGGACAAGGATTTGTACACGGTGAGTGAAACATTTTTATATTATTTAACGGCAATTGTAATTATATTTTATCTCAAATTTTTCGAACTTGTAATGTTTACAATAAATTATATCAATTCAGTTTTCGCGCAAGCTCTAATTCATTAGCGATCAGTGCGCTAATAAAATTTGTATATTTTTCTCATGATCTTCTCATAATCTTTTTGGTAAAATGTATCAAAAAAAAAAAAGTTAAGTTAATCCGACGCAATACTTTTGATGTGCTCTAACACTGTAAACATTTATTAGTTATACCTCATAACCCGACGTGATTAGCGGTGGTCGTTGGAGATGGTTGGAGGTGACAGAGGTGGACGAGGACGACAAGGATTTGTGCACTGTGAGTCTAACATTTTTGTAATATTTCATAGAGTGGGAGTAGGATCAGGAGTGGGAGTAGGAGTAGAAGAAGGATCAGAATCAAGACCAAGAGTAGGAGTAGGCGTAGGATCAGGAGTAGAAGTAGGAGTAGGATCAGAATCAAGAGTGGTAATGGAAGTATGATCGGGAGTAGTGGTTTCAGGCGTAGGATCAGGAGTAATATCGGGAGAGGTATCATGAATAGGATCAGGAGCAGGATCAGGAGTAGGACCAGGAGTGGGATCAGGAACAAAGTCAGGGGTAGAATCTGAAGTAGGACCAGGAGTAGGACCAGGAGTAGGATCAGAAGCAGGAGTAGGAGTAGGAGTAGGATCAGGAGTAGGTGTGGAAGTAAGGGTAGTAGTAGGAGTAGGAGTTGAAGTGGGAGTTTTTTTTTTTTTGATGGGAAAATGCCTTATGCACACCCTGTCTTTCACGCAAGAAACACAGGGTAGTGTGGGACCCACCCCCACTAAAAACCCACCGGCCACCCTGGTACGGGATGAGAGACTCCCCGGAACCACTGAAGCATAACTTCGGGGGGTCTCCCGGCACTTCAGCGCGCGTGCGCTCACTCCTAGTTCGGAAGTTGCGTCTCCCCTCCCTCCCAATCCGCTCGGTTCACGATACCTGGCTCGCGTCATACCTAGGGACCAGCTCCCGGCCCCGCCAACCCTTCCGGGCCCCTGCCCGTAGTTACCGGGATCTGCTCGCGCCACCCCTCATCCCGTTTCCCATTTATGAGATGCCCCACCCCTTTATCACCCCGAGACCATGTCGCTGGAGACTCTTTCCGCCGCGCGCGCCAAACCCCGCTGGCGCATCCGCTCGGCTTGCTCCTTCTCCGTCATGACGGCGTTCGCGAACCTCGTGACCGCTGCCCACCCTTCCCTGCTCTCGTCATTGCTTTAACCAACGCCGGTAGCGTCAGGTCCACCCCCGTGACTCCGCGTAGGAGTTCTCGCTTCGTCTCTCAGGCCGGGCACGCCTTCACCGCGTGTTCCGCTGTGTCCACGGCCCCCCCGCATTGCTTGCATACCGGGTCCGCGGCTCTGCCTATCTTGTGCAAAAAGCCCTCGAAGCATCCATGACCCGTCGCGATTTGGATCAGGTGGAAAGTTACCCCTCCGTGCTCCGCGCTAAACCAGTCCTCCCAGTTCGCCAATATGGCACCTCTGAGGTGCCCGCTAGGGAGGTTGGGCCTGCTCAGGTTCGCCCTCCATTCCCTCGCTACCGCTGCCCGTTCCGACGCCACCAAGGCGCGCGTGCTTGCTGCGTCGGTCCTTCCCGCGCGTTGTTGCTCCCGGAGGCTCTGGAACGTACGGGCTCGCGCCCTCGCTTTTCGCAGGCCGTTGCGCGCCCGATTTTTCCACGATGAACGCACAATCACGTGATTCAGTTACTTCACGTTTTTCACCGTCTTTTTTCTTGTTTCTACACTGCCGCGAGAAATGTCCTTTTCCGTTACAGTTATAACATCGCACTATCGGTCTGGGTCTGAAAGATTTTTTCTCTCTATCACTTGGACTGGGTTTTTCCTTTTCTTTCGCTACAGGTTTCTTCGTCGCTGAGAACGCTCCCGGGATTTCATCGTCCATCGACATTCGTTCCTCTTCTCGGATTAATCTGTCCTCGAGATTTGCGAGTGTCTGCATCTCAGCTGGCATAGTGTCCCACGTGGTTCGAAATGCCGCGTATTTCGACGTTAAGCTACTTAACACTTTCGCCATTACTGTTGTTTCGGACACTCTTTCTCCAATATCGGTCAGCCGAGCCGCCATATTTCGCACTTTGGCCACGTGTTGCATCATCGAGTCTCCCGGAGACATTCGATACTCGCAAAGTTTCGACATAAGCGTTAATTTGCTTGATGCCGATTTTTGCGCATGCAGCCTTGATAGACTATCCCACATTTGCTTTGACGTCGTGCACACGAGTAACGGCCGAAGCTGCTCTGACTCCATAGCCGAAGAACTCAAAAACATAGCGCGCGCGTCGTCCGCCATCCACGTTTCTCGCTGCGCGTCTTGATCGTTCCCGGTCGGCATCGTTTTCGACCCGTCCACCACTCCATATATCTTATGCGCCAAAAATAATGCACGCATTTGGAACTTCCAACTCTGAAAATCTTGCCCGTTGAATTTCGTGACATTCCGAGTCGAGATCGCTTCGGACATTCTGGATTTTCGATTCACTTTCACTCACTCGCGAAAAATACGTTAGACACAGCATGGCTGCTCGCACGCCGACCGCGTGTGCTCTATATAAATTTTCCTAATCTCTCTAAAATTACATAGCCAACGATGACTGGGCCCATAACCTGTTAAGGATGCAGGTTAGATCTGAGAGAGTTAGGGTAAATTTATATGAAATCAGAATTTTGTATAACAATTATAAAAGTCTTTATTACAGATACACGGAGACAGGTGTGTTTATCAGCGAATCCTTTTCTACAGACTGACTTTGACTTTTCGAACTTGTCTATCTCAACCGTTCTCTCTCACACATACACGCAACTCGCTCGTTACATTTTTTCGCCTCTATTCTAATCCTTGACGAGGATTATCGAGCATTGTTGATTTGCGCGACACTGAGGCGAGTTGCTTCCTCACGCTCACACACACACAGTAACGCGCATCAAACATATCCAGCAGTTCGTGACGAGAGCTTGCGACCGCGACGCGTCTATGCCACGGAGTCGACCAAACAACGGCCGAGCACCGGTGGAACCCAACCATCGCACAACATCGGCGGGAGTGCCTTAAGGCAAGAAGGCTCCATCAGCACGCCCGTAAGCGGGACAGGGCCCCAACAGAGGAACTGCGCCTCGTTTACGAACAGAAGAGGCGACTGCTCAGAAACGCGATCAACTCGAGCAAGCGAGAAAGCTGGAGGGAACTCTGCGCAGAAGTGGATAGGGAGCCGTGGGGCAGACCGTATAAAACGGTCATGCATAAGATCAAGAGCATACCCACAAAAACACCAACTTGTCCTGACATGCTGCGCAGAATAGTAGCCCATCTGTTTCCGGAGAAACCCGAACTCCCCGATTACCACCCAGAGGACGGAGAAGAAGAGATTCCCGGAGTGTCCTCAGAAGAGCTCACGAACGCCTGCACCAGACTGCAGAATTCCAAGGCACCAGGCCCAGGTGGCATACCCAACATCGCACTAAAGAGTGCAATTGCTGCCAGGCCAGACATGTTCATCAGCATGTACGATGCCTGCCTGAAGCAAGAGGTCTTCCCGACCCGTTGGAAGCTGCAAAGGTTGGTTCTTCTCCCAAAAGGGAAAAAACCACCTGACGATTTGTCATCCTATCGTCCACTTTGCATGCTAGATTTAGAAGGGAAGAACCTGGAGCGTATAGTTGCTGACAGATTGGAGAAATATACCGATCCCCATCTTTCGGAAAACCAATTTGGATTCAGGAAAAGGAGATCGACCATGGATGCGTTGGAACTCGTCACGAACATCGCGACGGAAGCCATCTCAGAAAAGAGTTGGAAACACGGTTCCAAAAAATACTGCCTCATCGTCACCCTTGACATCAAGAATGCTTTCAACTCGGCTCGTTGGGATCGGGTATTGGATGCACTTGCGAATATGGGTGTATCCCATTACCTAAGGAAGATGGTCAGATCGTACTTCAAAAATCGACTACTACGTTACGACACCAATAGGGGCACAGCAGAACATAGAGTCACAGGTGGTGTGCCACAGAGCTCAGTCCTGGGGCCACTGCTCTCGAATATTATGTATGACGGCGTGTTGCGGGTGGAGCTACCACCGAAAACAACCCTAGTGGCTTTTGCAGACGACGTGGCGGTTGTCCTTGTTGCCAAACACCTGGAGGAACTGGAAGCCGCGTTCTCCACCACCATCCGGAGAATAAGACAGTGGATGCGTATGGCAGACCTGTCTCTAGCGGAACACAAGACTGAAGCGCTCCTTGTGAGCGGCCGGAAGAAAATGGAGACCATCACCATTAGGGTAGGCGACCACGAGATCCAATCGCAACCCTTCATCCGGTATCTGGGAGTAGTCTTGGACGCCAGACTCAACTACAAGGAGCACATCGCTACCGCTAGCAGGAAGGCAGTAGCTGTACAGGGCGCCCTCTCTCGCATAATGCCGAATATCGGTGGTGCCAGGCAGATCAGGCGGCGGCTACTGGCAACAGTGGTCACCTCGGTCCTGCTTTATGGTTCACCGGTGTGGGCGAAATCGCTACAATCTGGCAAGAAAAGTGGGACACCTCGTCAAAAGGTCGGTGGACCCATCGACTCATACCAAATGTAACCAATTGGGTAACTCGCCGTAACGGGGAGGTAGGGTATTACATCACCCAACTCCTGACTGGGCATGGGTGCTTTAGGGCATACTTGCACAGATTCAAGAGAGCGGACTCCCCATACTGCCATCATTGCGGCAAGGCAAACGAGGACGCAGAACACGTGTTCTTCCATTGCCCTTTCCATGAGGGGCTACGGACAGAACTGGGGAGAAGTCTGGGCAACCCGATCAGTCCAGGCAACATAGTACAGGGCATGCTGCAGAGCCAATCAGCTTGGAACAGCGTCGCAGAATACCTGGAAATCGTCGTCAAAGATCTCCGTGCAACACATGAAGAATAGGCCGTGAGGCATAACAACCACCAGCAGTAACATCAGAACGCCCCAGCGAAGTAGTATTTACAAAGAGTGCCGCTGGGGAACGCCCGTTCCAGTAGTAAGGGTGGAGGTGCAGGTTAGGTTTTAGTGCGGTAAAAATCCCACATAACTCGTTCCTAGGCGAGTAACTTTTGAAGGTTTCCCCCTGTACCTCATAAATCTAAACATAAAAAAAAAAAAACCCTACCCGACCCTCCCCTACCCCACCCTACCCTACTCCATCTTCTATTCCTGCTTCTACTCCTACTACTACTACCACTCCTACTACTACTCCCACTCCTCCTCCTACTACTACTACCCCTATAGCTACTCCTGATCCTACTTCAACTCCTACTGCTACTCCAACATCTACTCCTACTACTACTACTACTACTTCTACTACTGTTCCTACTCCTACTCCTCGTCCTGCTCTTACTGCTTATCTTGCTCCTATTGCTCATCTGACTCCAACTCCAACTCCTACTACTCCTACTCCTACTCCTATTCCTACTTCAACTCCTACTCCGACTACTACCCCTACTTCTACTCCTAATTCCACACCTACTCCTAATCCGACTCCAACTCGTACTTCTACTTCTACTACTATTCCCATTTTTACTCCTATTTCTACACCTACTCCTACTTTCACTTCTACTCCTGATCCTACTCCTGGTCCTACTCCTGGTCCTACTTCAGATTCTACCCCTGACTTTGTTCCTGATCCCACTCCTGGTCCTACTCCTGATCCTTCTCCTGATCCTATTCATGATACCTCTCCCGATATTACTCCTGATCCTACGCCTGAAACCACTACTCCCGATCATACTTCCATTACCACTCTTGATTCTGATCCTACTCCTACTTCTACTCCTGATCCTACGCCTACTCCTACTCTTGGTCTTGATTCTGATCCTTCTTCTACTCCTACTCCCACTCCTGATCCTACTCCCACTCTATGAAATATTACAAAAATGTTAGACTCACAGTGCACAAATCCTTGTCGTCCTCGTCCACCTCTGTCACCTCCAACCATCTCCAACGACCACCGCTAATCACGTCGGGTTATGAGGTATAACTAATAAATGTTTACAGTGTTAGAGCACATCAAAAGTATTGCGTCGGATTAACTTAACTTTTTTTTTTTTGATACATTTTACCAAAAAGATTATGAGAAGATCATGAGAAAAATATACAAATTTTATTAGCGCACTGATCGCTAATGAATTAGGGCTTGCGCGAAAACTGAATTGATATAATTTATTGTAAACATTACAAGTTCGAAAAATTTGAGATAAAATATAATTACAATTGCCGTTAAATAATATAAAAATGTTTCACTCACCGTGCACAAATCCTTGTCCTCCTCGTCCACCTTGTTCTTCTCGTCTTCCTTGTCCTCCTCCTCGTCCACCTCGATCACCCGCAACCACCCGTAACCACCTTCGCCCACGTCCAACCACCGCCAACCACCTCCCAACAACCGCTAACTACCTCGGGTTAAACATCGAATACTATTAAATATTTTCAGTATTAGAACACATTAAAAATATTGCGTAAGGATTATTATAATTTTTGTATCGACACATTTTACCAAGAAGATTATGAGAAAATTATAAAAGATTATAGAAATTTCATTAGCGCACTGATAGCTATTGAATTTGGGCTTGCGCGAAAAATGAATTGAAATAATTAATTGTAAGCATGAAACCGGAACCACGGAGCGCTTGTCCTGGAAGTCAAGTTTCAACAGGTAGTGGACCTTTAGCGCAGAAACTACGGAGCGCTTTTCCTAGCAGTCGAGTTTCACTAGGTAGCGGACCTGGAGCGCAGGAACCACGGAGCTCCTATCCTGGAAGCCGAGTTTTACCAGGTGCGTACCGGAGCGCAGGAACCACGGAGCGCTCGTCCCTGAAGTCGAGTTGCATCAGGAAGCGGACACGGATGGAAGGATCCAGGAAGTAGAGAACCCGATACTCGAAATCTGCGGAGCGCGATTCTCATACGTCCTCTCTACTGCGCGGTCGTGTCCAGACTGAGGAATTCGGCGGGCTGATTTTAGATGGATAACGTCAAGAGAACAAAAAATTTGGGTGACGTCACCTTCTGAACATCCAAACATCCAAACTTTGGATTCGAACTTTAATGCCATGAATGCTGATGTATGATGTCATCTACATATAATGTATGATGTATGATGTATGATGTAAGATGATATGATATGATGTATAATGATTTTAGTTTTCACATTTCATACAAGAAATACGCACTTTATCGTTCCTACCGATTCCAGACTCAAGCGGCCAGGCCCTTCGATAGTTAGCCGTTGAATAAAGATATATTCTTCAGTTAAAACGGGTCACCTAATAACGCTGCCGTTCTGTGACAGTTGGATAATAAAAAATTATGCTCGTACCTTTCAAATGTGTGTTCAAATAAACTCGAAGTTTTAAGAAGCTTCGTTCTTCCTCTCCCTATCACCTTTTTCGTCTTTTAATCACTACACTGCATCAAATACTGTTTCATATATGGAGCATCCATTTCATATCGATCAAAATTAGCGCATCCGTGATGTATTACTGTTACTCTGAATTTTCTTCCGATGGAACACTTTTCGAAAAGAAAATCTGCTTGTCTACCCGACGTAGATACTTCACTTGCGACTAGCTAAAGCAGCGATTCGATTCAATGCCTACGAAAATTCAAGATCGAGAGAGCATACGAAAAGTTGTTGGTATAATTATGAATATTAATGTTATGGAATACATCGAGCGCGTGTCGAATAGGATCCCAGTTCGAAATGAATAATTCTCTTTTCATATTATAGCCGTATTATTGTAGATAACCTAGTTTGTCTCCTGAAAAATTATAAAATATATAGTATGCATCACGTCCCTCACGGAAAAAACCCTAGACTTGGGTGTAAATTCGTACCCTCGACTTTTTTCTCACGGGGATTTAGCATTACCTATGGGTTGAGGGTACGAATTTGCACCAAAATTCAGGGTTTTTTCCGTGAGGGGTGTTGATCCTAAATGGACCATGTATACAAATATCGTACGTGGACCGCATATACGTATATAATTTTTGGTCTCTGCATCATTATTACATCTGATCCATTATTATTTATAATCTATGTATACATTCTTCTCTCGGGTACCTATACTTTAATTAAATCACTGTTTTGCTACGAATTTTGGAAGAAATTTATTCTCATTATTAATTTCTTGTATCGCCGACAAGTCGGTAAGTACACACAGGCTATGTACCGGCTTGGGCTTACCATTGCGAAGACTGTTACTCGGAAGGTGAATGCAGCCAGCATCACGCCGAAATCGGTAACTCTCCGATGTTCTGCAATAAGTTCTCAACTCTACCGTTGAAACATCTCAGGGGACGCAAGCGCACGATGATTCTCGGTTGTCACACCAAAGCCCATTAGGGCAACGGTCTTTATTTTCCTCAGTCAACGGGTGGAATAACGAAGGTTTTGTCAACAACATTTGTTCGAATTTGGCGCCATCTTACTGGAAACGTTACCGATTCATGGTACCTGCAACGTTTTTTTGGATTATCTCGAAAACCATGTCGGAGTAAATCATAAAAAATAGAGAGCAATTAAGAGCAATTCGGGAACAATTTTGTGGCATACATACTCTTAAGAAATTCGATGGTCGCAGGGCAACTTCACATTGGTACTCAGGTACTCTGCCAAGAACAGTGTATAATACAAAATTTCAATTTAAAAATAAAATCTGCGGACCATGATCTCAGCGCAATTCAAATCACCTTTGTGGATGGCGGAAATGGAAAAGAATATACATTGATACTCAATTTTGAAGACACTGTTGGTGAATAAATAAAAACCTGTAGTTGACATGTTAAATGAAGTTCCGAAAGGAACGGCTAGTTCATTTTGAAACTGATATTTCTGAGATTAAATCAGATGAATTGTCGACATTTCAATTTGGCTAAAAAGACGCCCAGAGCGAGTTATTTAACGGTGGATCACGCTGAACGCGTTTTGAGTGTTACAGCATTTATGGTAAGGTCTCTTTTATTCATTATAAAGAAGACGCGGATCCCATATTCTCTAACACAGTAGATTGTTACAAAGATTAAAATTCATCAGTCATTCTGAAACATCGATATAATTATTTAATAAGATTCATTCTAACTAAACTAGCGAAACCTGAATTCATCACGATTTCATACGTGCTGTACATACAATATTGAAGCAGAAGTTTTAGTTTAATAGATATAAGAATCAAATTGTTGTGTGAGAAACTACAGCTCATCAGTATTTGGCCAATGAAAATGAGTACTTTTTGAGAGTCAATAACTATATTCACCGTTCAGTCAACTAACCATGGCAACGTATTGTGGGATTGATTGAACTTTTAAGATATCAAATTGACGCTACTCCAACATCATTTCTGTAGATTTTTACCAAATTGATTTTTTGAATGAAGAACAGCGGTAACACTAATTGGTATTGGTTAATTCTTGTATGACAGTGTGCTGTTGCTTAACCCTTATCGTAAACCCATATTCAACCCTTCGTTGGAGATTTACTAGTAGCTGATGTACAATGTTGCCCAGTAAATTTTGACCTCAGGAAGTATTTCAAGTATTTTTTTATACTGCAGGCATATTAATCGTTAACATTTGTAATTTGTTCAGTTTTGACGACTACAATCGTACTTTACAACTTTACTAAAGTAAATACGCTTAGTATTATTCACTACTCTCATGAGGCTAAATGTGGCAGAGTATTAGTCAGTCGCCGATATACAATACTTCGAAAATTAGCAACCAAAAACCTATTTCCCGTCAGAGGACGCTATTAAATTGGAAACATGCAAAATGTGAGCATGGGTTCCCTGAAGCCCGTTTTTGCCGACACAGTTAAACGGCTTTCAATTTTTTCTATATAGTTTGGAGATAGGCTGAACTTAGTTTAAACTTCGATTAACCTTGGAGGAATCGGGCCTGACTACGCTAACTCCTCCATGGATCCTCTCTGGCGAGACGAAATGGAGGGCGTCAAATGGCCACAATCAGCACCGCAGGGTGGCGCGAGCAAATGAGGAGGGTATGACGGCGCGCTAACTGCATACGAACGTATGGGTGCTGTTCCATGTCAGCGACGGATCACGGAACAATGGAATCATTGGTCTCGAAATCTAGTTACTTTGAGAATTCCGGTCCGTACGCTAATTTGCCTTATGGTCCCATGCTGAGCATATACAGTATGGATGCTTTCCATTTACTGACTCAAATCGACTTGTGTCGCTATTTCTGGTGTATCCGGCCAATCTGGGCAAAGGAATACACCAGAAATAGCGACACAAATCGATTTGAGTCAGTAAATGGAAAGCACCCTATATGCTTTAAAGTCCTATGTGGCAATTTTCGAACGGAATAACAAAACGGAATCAATGCAAATTTGCGGTATTTCTAAGAATTAAATATTGATACTATTTCATTAGAATTTCATATGTAAGGTTAGTATAAAATACGTTCCGTCATTTAGTTTGAAGTTTGTCACATGGCATAAGCAATTATGTATACGTGGAACGGAACTCCAAAACTCCATACGTGTGTTTATCATATTATCCTTCATTATTTCGAATTTTAAATTAATAAATAAAAAAACATGAGAGCTGTCATGGGATAGCCGGTACGAACGAAGTTCCTTACGCTATATTAGAGACCGCTGCTGCCGTCTCCCACCCCAAGCGCTGAGACAGAGAGAGAGAGCGCGCGCACACGCTGGAATAGAGAGAGAGAGAGAGAGGGAGATCGCGCGCACTATAGCAAACGAGCACTATAGCCAAAAAGTGTCGGTTTTTTGGTGTCGTTTTTTTCCGCCTAGCCCCTACGGTGAACGAGCGATAAGGAACTTCGTTCCAAAAAAACGTGGATTCGAAAGTCATGCTAAATACAATGTTGAAATTACTAGTAGATGCCAGAAATCTGCCGATTTGGCATAGCAAAAATTATACTCAGGAGAGTTTTGACGAAGTGCAACGGAATCTTAGAACATACCGGGACAATCTCGTGAAATTTGAAAATCAACTACACATGCGCCAAATAATTCAATCTCATTGGTCGGCGAAATCTTCCCGCAGCCATGGTGTAAGGAGTATATTGTACGAAGATTGTTTCTCTATCGAGCACACCTTACACCTTAAGCTATGCCCACAACGATATTTTTGTTTGCGATGCAGGGGGCCAACGTACACAAAACGTGTACTTTTGAATTTTCAAAGTGTACAAGCATTAAATTCCGACCGTTCTTTCAAGAACCAATTTTCCGATCCAATAACAAATGCTTCCCAAATCTTTCCGAGCCACTAGCTCTATTATTTGAGATTCTAACCTCGAAAATTCGTAGGAACTACAGAGCCGCCAGAAACAGTTTGACAGATGAAAACTCGGGATGGCCAGTCTGCACGAACAGCCGATAAATCTCGCGCATGCGCAGTTGATTTTCAAGTTTTAAGAGATTGTCCCGGTATAGAAATGTAGGAAACCTCAGTGGAAAACGATACAGAGAAGGAGATGGTAGTACATTCGTTCTCTGTCTCGCAGGCCCCGATTGGCCGGCTCGCGCAGCGTTCTGAGCATTCACGTCCGTTCCACAGGACTCTGGCGCCTGGCTCTAAGGTTTTGTTAGTTGTGTGCCCGTAGTATGTATGTATTACATACCGGGAGCATACAGACGTGGAGTATTGCTATCGCTGTACCTATTAAGTTTAATTTATTTACTAAAATCATGCCGTTGAGACGTCGCGTTTCTATCAGACTTTTCGGCGAGAATGCCTGTTTCACATTGACAAATTCAATTGTTTCATTAAAAAATATGCTATACACTGACATTATTGGTTGTTTGATTCAATAGCCTGACCCACTAAGTACTAGTATATAATATGTATTCATATCATCCGGATTATGTCAATGCAATGCTTCGGGCACTCAAATACGATAGGTACGCTTCTGCCGCAGGAAGGAAATTTAACGTATATAGTATCACAACATCCCTCTCTCTCACTAACTCGGGGACACTTTTAGCGCAGATGCTTCCTTTCATGTCTATATGCTCTAAGAACAGAATGCTGGTTTCGTCAAAACCCATGCAAAACCTGACGAAATGCCATCAATGAAATTCGGAATCTAGTGACTTTTGTTTGTTTCGTTCCGTTGTTCCGTGATCCACCAAACTCTCGTTGTCATGTGACAGCACCCTAAATTCTGAAGCTGAAAGCACCCTCGAGTGGATTTTCCACAGCAGTGGCGGGGTGGAGGGGGGAGCGAGCGTGGCGGATGAGCCGTGGGCGGCCTGGAGG
Organism: Neodiprion virginianus; assembly: GCF_021901495.1. NCBI lineage: Eukaryota > Metazoa > Arthropoda > Insecta > Hymenoptera > Diprionidae > Neodiprion > Neodiprion virginianus. The sequence continues at coordinate 14,822,729 of NC_060880.1, forward strand.
ACTCTGGACTAGCTGTCAGTTACAGTTCGAACGTTGTGTAAAGCGTGCGAGTGTGACACGGTTGAACGATGGTAATCGCATAACGATCCTTCTCCAATATTACCGGAGTGCGTGTGAGTGTTAAGGGACATGTCGACCAGTTAGTTCAGCCGGACTGAAAATTCGCCGAAAGTACCGAAACCGGATTACGCGAAGACATGCTCCGAAAATTCAGGTAAAAATACGCGTATGTACGTAGATTTACAATTAGATATAAGACATAATCTAGTTTCAAATTTTTATTCAAATCGAACGTCAATTGCTGCAACAATCGTCGTAGGTAAACAAAAGATAGTCATTTATCGAACACGGAATAGTATGTTTATATAGAGTTGACAACTGTAGCCAGACTCAACCAACTCCTCCATACGTGCATGATGCGCGACCGACGTCTCCGCGTAGTCGTTCCTTCTCGAGCTATTATTCGACTCGAATCAACAATTTCCGTGCAACGACACGCGCAGGTTGAGAAATTGTTCGTACATTTAGCGTCTCTTTGTTTGCATCTTTTTCCGTGATTCGTATTTCACTCTCTAGGCTCGGGTTATTATCCTCGTTTGATAAATGTGAGAAACAAGTACAAAACATATAACGGTGCGATGAGCAAAGAAAAAACAAAATTACATGGACACACGACGACGCATGTGAGATGTCTTTATAGGGTTCACGACCCCCCTTGTATATTGCCAAGTTCAGGATTGGCTGGCCTCTCAGCAATCCCCTTTGTACGGCCATGCTCTCTGCAAGTATAGTGACGAGTTTCCCCATACATAAGACATGCAAAGTCCAGGGATGGAGATCGTACAATTTGAAAAACAGACGATCATTATTTTTTGCCTTCGTCCAAGCAATTGTATGTTGCGTAATTGGGAAACAAAATAAGGGGAAAAAAAATAAAGTTGCCGCCATGCAGTATTATAATTATGGAACTTGAGCGTCACTGAAAAAGTAATTGGAATTTTGTATAAACGCGATGCGAACGAACGCCGCGACAATTACACACGTTAAATAGTTGTTGACCCTTCTTTGTTTCTTTCTTCACTCCTTTTTCCCTCTCTCGCTCTCTCTCAATTCCTATATCTAAAGGACCGACTACGACGACGCGAAGAAGAAAATGAGGAAATGCTAATTTTATCACCGTAACACACTGCCAGCGGTTAGATTGCGTGCGGTATTATTATCTTCTCGGGATATAATGTATCCTTCTTCAACAGTTGTCGATACTGTATTACAATATACACCAGGCGTGGATAACATGCAAATAATATTACTGATAATCACAACCATGTCACACTCACAGCGTTGCGGAGGATTAATCAGACACGGTATAGTTATAAAAAATGCTTCGTTCAATTTCTAAATTCATATGGGAGAAACGCATTTCCATAATTATCACGTATTCGAGCGATTCAATCATTACATTAATACCTACGTTTCAAGATAAATATCATGTTTGCATACTGCGTAATCCAGTCAGTGTAAGTTTACCGATGTCGGATTTTCCATTCATGCCGATTCCTAAAAAAGAGGCGGTCGTCGATCATGGGAAGAGGAAATCGTCATCTTAATGGAAAACAACCTCGATGATCACGGAAGCAAAAACGATTGATCGATGCTACGCACTGGCATCAATCGCGAATTGCCTGAATAACGAATAGAATTGCTACGTCGATCTTACAAACTAACCGCAATATGGATCTGGTTTTTGATGAGGTCTGAACGCTTAGAATATTGTGTCACAAATCCGTCAGCTGAGCGATCGCGCTATCTCGTGCCATTCGCGGTGTAAAATCGGCGGAATCGAGTGCCTATAATATGATAAGACCGGGTAAATATAATCTTTGGCGATAGAAGATAACGTGAAAATAAAAAGAAAACCAAAGTGAGTATGGAATTTCAGAGCGTACGTGCATACATAACGTGTGATACAATACAATACATGCGTTATAACGGTCAGACATGGTCCGCGTATGCAGATATTGATTTTTTCTTTCACCCTACGCAAGGGGCAAAAAGGAGAAGCGAATTATCGCGAGAAAGAGAAAGAGAAAGAGTGAGAGTGAGTCCCCCTTATGGGGAAAATCTACGGGGCTTTGTGCGCCCGATATGCACCTCGGCTTGCTTTAGCTTTGCTTTACTTTACTTTACGTTGCCCGGCTTTTCAACGTCCATTGGTTCTGCCTTGTCGATCCAAAGTATGCAGCTCTGAGGGTCGCGTATACGGGAAGAAACACCGACGTATACGTTCATCGTTGCACCGATCGATATGGGACAGAAATAAACAATTCTGACGTAAGACGGTTGCCGTGGTATTCAACGTTCGTATTTCCCCTGGTTTTGTTTGCTTTTAACCCACATTTTTGCGTAGTGACGTTTTTCTTTTTTGTGACATGCATAATATCGCAGTTGACTTAAAGATATGCATTATTATTTCCTCGTCCAAATCTTATAGATTTCATGTATAACTTTAAAACAAATAATTACATAAGTTCGTACTGTAAATAAAATAAAATCATTGGACGAATCGTAGAGTGTGGAGTTCAAATGATACCGAAGAACGTCGCTGCGGTTACAGTATTCCCGCATTTCTCGGAATCAGTATTCTTAGTCACTATTAATTTTTCAAGTCGAAATTCTCAACATGTAACGTCTACGTGCCCAGTTCAAGAGTAATACTAGTTAGTTATAGCGCCCGTCAACGCGACTCCTGTACGCACAACGTAAGTGGGTGGGTGTCTGATTGTCAGCAACGCACGAGGGTCGGTTCCTGGTCGGCCTCTCTCTCCGTCTCCTCCTACTCTTCGTCACTCTGACACACACGGAGCTTGTCCGTCCGCCCCTCGAAACTTAGAGCGGTTTGCTCGAAGCATCTGGCCGGCACGTGTGCAGGCAACTCTTCAGATAATAGACGAATTTTCACCTTCGATAAAAAGAGCTTCAAAATTCCGAAGATTTGCCGCAAAACTCTAAGCCTGAACACCGTTTACGCGAACCTCGCACGATGGACGGTTCTCGACTTCGGCGAGTTTTAGTTTCGGCCAATCGGCGACCGGTCAGCTGTTCGATCAGCTGACGTTGCAGCGTGCCGATTCGTCGGATACGAAACCGAGCGTCGTTCGGCATTCGCGCTAAAGTACCTTCGCCTCAGTTTCTCGCAAGGGATCTTTTTTCTGATGTACGTTGGGCGAAATGCCCTTACCTAGAGGTGGAGATAAGCGGAAAGATATGCCAGTTGTTTAGGAACTCCCATTTTCGTGCAGCAGTGGCTGCGTTATCGGCAATTGTTTCCCTTCCTTGAACCGCAGCAGCTTCAATGGCCCTCTCTGTTGAGTTGCCAGGTGCATACGCAAACTTCACACCTCTGTATGCACCTGCATCAAAAAGCTCTTTCCCCCTCTCTCTCTCTCTTTCTCTATTTCTTTCTTTCTACCGTCCGCCGACAATCGAGCCTTACTAGAGACGAAAGAGAGAGGCGGGGTTCAGTTTCCTGACTAATTGTAAGATTTGATCAAGAGTAAAATAGCACCCTATGCTGATGGTACTTTTAAAATTCATTACTTTACCGAAAAATTTATTGAAATGAAAGAAATTGAATCGGATCGAAGAAGCATTGGTTCTTTACACTCTGAATTTACCTCGCACTCATCTGGAAGACGGCAAAAGTAGTCCCACCTTTGTGGCCCGATCTTTTCGCTTGCTTAGCCTGAACTTTGTAGCCGCGCGCCCTTGTCTACAGAGCTACATTCGAAGCTGCAATATATAAAGTATGTATGAGTATATATGTACACATAGAGGTGAAGCATTTCTTCAAGATCTTGTTTAGAGAGTTTCACAGGGGAGACGAGAGGGTGCTACGTTATTTATAGCACGTATATCCCTACATAGGCACGGGGAAATATGTGTATGTCACGTATATGTGTTTCTCCTTGTTAACTGGCTCACTTTTACCTGCAACCATCTCTCGGATATTTTTTTCTCTGCTTTTCGTTTCTAAATAATTTTTCTGTTCGATGCTTTACTCATATTTCACTGGATCGCAGTTTTGATATATAATTCAGATTAAAACAACAACAACAACTACTACACATGGAAAAACACCTGAGAATACAGCATTCACCGTACAATATACATTACTGGCTTAACCTCCCGACTAATTGTAAGTTGTTTTCAGTCCGAAACAAAATGCGAGTTCGATTCTATACGAATTATGAGAATAGGATATTCTAACCTTGGATTCGTTATCGGTGATCCAAAAAACCTCCGCCCACAAATTTCTATCAAAATCGGAATATTTTTAGATTTTTTGCACTATATTAGATCGCCATTTTAGATTCGCAATCTGAATTCGTGATCAACCACGAAACCAACCGAAGGTACCAATTTTCATCAAAATGCATAATGTTTTTATCTTTTTTTCAGCTTAGTGAATATATCAAATTTAATTTTTGCAAATCTGACCTTAGATTCGTGATTAGCGACCCAAAAAACCTCACGGTATCAATTTTCGTTCCAATCCATTCATTCATTATCAAGCTATCATAATTTTTATTCGATGTATTGAAATTTTGTTGTTTAAATAATTGAAAAAGTACCAAACCGATCAAAGTCGGAATCTAATCAGTTCTAAATTTGAAAAAGCCGCGTTGATTGGAACCAAAACTACCACAGACATCCGTCCGAAAATGGTTGGGGGTGACCCTCTAGACCTTGAAACGACGAGATCTAGTGAAAACTCAACGTTTCATTTTCCGGGTGATTACAAAACTTTCTTTTTTCTCTGACAACAGAGAAACTGGAAATTAAAAAACAACTGACACGGATTGTCAATTCTGTATGTCCCGTCTGTTTCTGCAGCTTTGTGACATTACAGCGTTTGGCAAAATCCCCCCCACCAATCCTTCGTGCTTTCTTTCCTATTTTCCGACATTCTGTGTACGCCTAATGCTCGATTACCTTATCGGCATTAAAATATCGCGAGTAGATGGGTAGACATTGTGTTATAGAAGGCGCATTGGGTAGTTATATGTATAAAAGCACATTGGACAGGGCTGAGTAGGGTGTATAACAGGATCGTTCGAAACAACAGAGCCGTCTAGACGAGTTTTTTACGCATCTTTTCTTCTTTTTCGCTGGCAAATGGTATATAACGTGTTTTTTTCCCACTACAAGTTCGCGCATCTCGGTTTCAACGTAGGTGTACACAAATCTGCGTTACAGGTCACATGAAATGACCCGGTTATATTCTACGCCCGCGGTAAACGAACCCTCATACAGTAATAATCATTTCACCCGTTAAGTAATAGGAAAGTCTCCGATTTTCATATGCAGCAATATTATCGTCACTATCGTCAGCAAGATTGTATTTGTATAGAATATACAATTGACAAGTTGGGAAGATGAAAACATGAAGAACGACCGATAAAATCGTGGATTCTGCACACAAGTTTAAATTATCTTACAGCTTTTAATTAAGAATTTAATTAACGATCGATTGATTAGGCCCAGCATGCAACGATGCCGCTGTTCGCCCGTATTATATTAGGATTTAGACTCCTAGGGAGAACAGCCTATTTTCAGCCGTACGCTAAGACGGTTCATTTTTAGTTTTATTTGGTTCGTCATTTTCTTTTCTCTTATCTTTTTGCACGTAACAACGCTGTCGGTTCAAATCTATTTTCGCAATTTGGAGACTACTTCAGCTTCGCCGACTTTTGTACGTTGCGCATGTCTTTGCACAGCATAAAGACTAGGTACTCGTAATCACATGGTAATTCTGCACTAATAAGCTTGCACTACGGACGATTAAACTTTTTTTCTTTTCAAAAGAAAGAATCGAAATTTACAGTTGTATTTTATTTGCGAGGTTTATACATGTTCTCTGGAATAATAGAAAAATGTTTCAAAATTTCCTTTCATTTCAATAAAAGAAATTATTGAAAATTACGCCCGTCTATTCATAGTTCGTCGCGGTAAACATGAGTACAATACATAAGCACATAAATAATATCCGATCGTAAAGATTCTCCCCTCGTGTGTTATATACAGATATGTATTACGACCGCAGCGGCAATACCTGCACCGTGTACAACAAGTATTAAAAAAGAAAGAAAAAAATCAAGGGGAAAGGAAGAAGAGAAGAACAAAAAAGAAATCTTGTGTACGCAGACTGCATTTCATAATATTCGTTGCAGAGAGATACATCTCTAAGTGATATGCACCACATGCACACGTCATGAGATGCAGCGTAACTGAGCTACAGCATTCATGAGTTGGTTTCATCTTCCTCATATTATGAATTTGTTGAACCTAATAATATTTTTCTCCTATAATTTGTCTTGCAGTTCCACTGCAAATATATTATAACGTTCTTCCGTTGAGAAGGTCGAGCTTAATAAAATCGAAGAATTGATTTAATTTTGAATCGTATACACTCGTTTGCAAAATTTACATTGATTGCAGTAAGGGATGAAAAATGTTCTCCAGCACTTCAATTACTTTCCACGGGAAACAGAAAGTATAAGGGATACGTGCAGCAAGACAGATTGAGGAAAATGAATGTACATCATGTGCACAGTGTACATACGAGTATGCATGAATACATGTATCTTACATGGAGAAGTGCCATAACCGGATGTTGTAAACCAGGCCCTGCACGTTTCTCGCTCCATTGTGTCAGTAAATCATAAAAATAAAGGAATAAAACTGATGCAAAAAGTCTGGACTGTTTGACCGTTGAAACCATATCGGAACGATATTTCAGGATAAGCATTTATGCGTCGCATATTGTTGAGAAAAATTTAAGTATTAAATGAAAAAGTGAAAAATTCAACCGCGTTTCTTATTTTAGACCACTTCCAAGAACGATGTAGAGAAAGTGCTTGAGTAAAATCAATATCAACCCAAAATTGAGTTTTACCAACAAGTTTACAACAAACGGTTGTTAATTATTTTTCGTCAGCTTGTACACAATACGTATAATATGTATACCTATATATGTATGTACATGTTGATATATACGATTAGGGAGAGAATAAAAAAAAAGTTTACTCACGTTCAGTATGCGAGTCACGCGACATTGTGTGTACAAAGTGTCCACAGATCCCCGATTCTGGTTTCCGTTTTGGGCGCGGTAAAAACACACTGCAGAAGGAGGAGCAGCCTATTCGTCGAAGCAAGGTGGCAATACGTAATTAATACAAACAAATTCAGCCGAGTGGTTTTCTGACTGGAATAAAACAAAAAGAAATGCTATTCAGTTCAGTAATCATTTGTATACAATTTGGTTCGGTAAATAAGCGTATAAAATGGGATTCTTGTATTTGATTAAATTGAAAAATCTCATTTTACGGAATCAACAAACAATCAATTTCCTGTTTTGTCAATAATTTGCATAGAATATTTTTTCCATGTACAAAAATCAGCGACAATAATTTTGCAAGCTCGGCTTACAAAAATTGCAACTAAAAGTGATGGAATTTATTTTGAATATATTATACAGTTGTTGTATAGCAGAGAATTCATAATTAGTTGCGCGCAGAATCGTCTACATAAAATATTACAGGTATACGAACATAACTAAACAGCAGTACACTGTGTGCAACGACGTGGATTAGGGAAAGCGGGGTTTAGAAGCTAGAAATTCTGTGCACCCCGATATTTGCGCGCATGCGGTAATAACGTCTGACTAACCCCAAACCTGCAGCTCACCCCTCGCATCCTCCACCTCGGGTCGGCCATTCTCCTCGTTGTTCTCCGAATGCGAGTTTTCGATTTCAACAGGGCAACGAATCTTCGGCTAGGGAAAATGTTCAAAATCAGTTACGGAACAGCACGAATATTCCGGCCGAATGAATAATTTGGACATGTTTGAAACTTCCAAAATGATCCTTTCAGTCGGATTTTGAAAACGGCTCGGATGGCAATGAACTGCAATAATTGGCAAATCGGAATGAGAATAAAATCGAATTTGTCCGAAATCAGCGACAGTTCTACAAAAACCTCACCTACTGTAGCTCTAAATATTCTATAATCTTCTATTTTTCCCACAGTTGCGCGGGTCCCGAGGGTAAACTGAACGCTGGTGGAAAAGCCTTCAAACGCCATCCTCGGGATTGATCTTTACACATAGAGATTTCGCGAAAGGCTTGTGTGTATACGGGAATATTTGTTGATCCGTAAGGCGAAAAAAGCACAGAGCGGAACGAAGAAGAATATAAAAAAAGGAAAAAAAATCGCAATCATGAAGATATATCACCTCATTCCCACGATACATTGCTAGACAACGAATCGTCATCACCGAGGAAAGAGGAAAGCTGTGGCTGTTTTTTTTTATCTGCGGTACCGCGAATCAACGGCGACAATGGGGAAATGTTGCAGCAAGAGGCAGGAGCCTCAGCCAATTGGTAAGGGCTATCAAATAATAATAATAGTTCCCCATTTTACCTTATTCTATTAATATACGAGTATATTACATGCATGGATATTAGACACAAATATGTTTTCCTTCTATATTCGGTGAAATACGCACGCTCTTACTCTATGTTCGGTCAGGTTACAAGAAATCGGAAATTGGCCTCAACTCGGCGCACAGCAACGGAAGTTCCCTCGACAAGAGATACTCGGAGGATCCAAATCGGCGCTGCCCTCAGACCAGAGTCGACATTATTCGCCCGAGACAGACCCCCTGTGAGCCTCCGATTTTAATCCCAAAATCGATTCCTCTGCGTGAATCATCCTCCCCGTCTTTTTCTGTTGCATGTGTGTAATTTATTATTTTCGTTATTATTATTATTAGTACCATTAATATTATTATCATTTCATCCTCATTAACGTCAGTGTAATCGTATGTATCAGTAGATTTAATTTAATCTCATTTATTTGCCATCATAATAATACTGATTTTTTATCGTTATTCGGATCCAACGAATGGGCATAGCTAGTGCAAAATGGCGTCGTTATGGGTTATCAGCTGATCGTATCGGGACGGCGCTAACCTCCAATTAACCGACTCAAATCACTGACATCTCGGTTTTTCCAATTTCTTGCCAACTGAGACATGAAATCGACCTTCCAGCTAGTACTACCAGATCAAAAATGAAGACGAGTTATATAATAAGAACTCGTAAAAAAAACCAACTTTTGAACCGATTCATGCAACTCGTAGGCTTAGGTTTCATTTTGTTAATGTGGCAATGAGTTGATGATGATTTTTGCTTTTTCTCTTTCCTCAATACGATCATCATTTTGGCTATCAAATCAGACCATCGTCACTAATCTAACAGACTTCAATCTAAATATCGATCAAATGGATTTTATTCGTGTCCGAATATGGATACTTTAGGATTTTTTTGCATCTATCTATGTTTCGCAAACAAATTTAAGCATGAACGCATGCTTATCGTTTCACAGAATGTATTCTTAGGTGATGCGTCATTGTCGTTGTTATTGTCAGTAACAAAAGATTCAACTAATTTCTACCGTGTACCGATGATTTATTCGTTCAATGCTCTGTATTTATTCCATTGCACTGCAGCACATTCGCAAAGATCGAACAAAATTGTGGTGGCGTTGTACAATTATGCGGCGAGGGAAAGCACCGACGTGAGTTTTGTGAAGGGTGACAGGATGGAGGTGCTGGATGACACGGAACCGGATTGGTGGAAAGTACTTCACCTGACTACCTTGCACGAGGGATTGATACCGTGGAATTTCGTCGCCGTCGAACGTTCCGTCGAGAGCGAGGAGTGAGTATAAAAAATATAAGGACTTTTTGATAGGAATTGCAAAAGAAAGAAAACTGTGTACGTATATTGAACTACTAAAATAAACCAAAGAGTCAAGTTTATATTAATATATCTATAAACAGTTGACTTCATTGTTCTGGAATTTCCGCAACCACTACACCATTCATTACACACAAGAGGATTTTACACTTGATTACGTATGGTATACACATGCGGATATATAATGCATAATAAATGTTGTAGATCTGATAGTTTTCAATGTATGAGAGGAAATGACAGTGTCCGGGTATTTTTTTTCTCACTGCTTTGAAGCGAATTGCTCGCTGTCAAACGAGGTGGCAATTAATATCGTGTTTTATTCACACGTCATGAATATGGTATATTTATCGAACAGTTGGTTCTTCGACAACGTATCGAGGAAGGAGGCTGGGAAATTGCTTCTCGTCGACGAAAATCCACGGGGTACGTTTCTTGTTAGACCGAGCGAACACACGCCAAGGGGATACAGTCTTTCGGTGAAGGATTGGGAAGAGGGACGCGGGCATCACGTGAAACACTACAAAATCAAACCTCTGGACAACGGTGGATTTTACATAGCGACTAATCAAACTTTCTCCACTCTACCAGCCCTCGTAATGGCGTACAGCAGTAAGTGAAAACTGCCGCGACACGGAATACCCTGAAAAATGATTGTTGGTTTTGTGACATTGTTTGTCTGATTTTATTCAGAAAATGCCCTGGGACTTTGTCACGTGTTGGCGAAACCGTGTCCAAAACCGTTGCCGGACATGTGGGACCTAGGACCGGAATTGCGTGACAAATGGGAGATAAACAGGAACCAAATACAGCTGATAAACAAGCTAGGGCACGGTAACTTCGGCGAAGTGTATTACGGAAAATGGCGAAACCAGATAGAAGTGGCGGTGAAGACGTTGCGCGAGGGAACGATGTCCTCTGAGGCATTTTTACAGGAAGCAGCTATAATGAAACACCTGAGGCACAGACACCTAGTCGCCTTGTACGCGGTCTGTTCGAAGGAGGAGCCGATATACATAGTCCAAGAGTACATGTGCAACGGTAGCTTACTCGACTTCCTGAGGACTGGGGACGGCAGGTACATGCAATTCGAGGACCTAATTTACATCGCGTCGCAGGTAGCCTCGGGCATGGAATACCTCGAGAGCAAACAGCTGATTCACAGGGACTTGGCTGCGCGAAACGTTCTCATAGGCGAGAAGAACAAGGCGAAAATATGCGACTTTGGTCTGGCAAGGGTGATAAAGGACAACGAGTACTGTCCGAAACAGGGCAGCAAATTTCCGGTAAAATGGACCGCTCCCGAGGCCATAATATACGCCAGGTTCAGCATAAAGAGCGACGTCTGGTCCTACGGCATTTTGCTCAATGAACTCTTCACCTACGGCCAAGTGCCGTATCCGGGTAAGTGGAATCAACGATTGTCACTTCTGTCTCTCTCTTTTTCTCTCCTCGGTTAATCAGTGATACGTTTTTTCGCAGGCATGCACGGCCGCGAGGTCGTCGAGCACGTTGAGAAGGGTTACAGGATGCCAAAACCGGCGAATCACCCACTACCGGACAGCATATACACCCTGATGCTGCAGTGCTGGGACGCGAGTCCGGAAAAACGACCGACTTTTGAATACCTTAATCACTATTTCGAGTCGTTCAATGTTACGAGTGAAATACCGTACCTAGAACCGCCAACGGACTGATACACGGCCCACCACCACATGCAGAGCCACATGATTCCAAGGGGACACTATCACCCGGCGCACATTAACTGTGCCATGGAATTTTACGGGATCTACTGCTGAACAAGTCTCGTTTACCTATTTATGTATTAAAAAGAACCTCGAACACTTTTTTTCAGTGCATGGATAGAAATGATGTTTGAAAGTGATGAAGATGACGAAAAATAACGGAGTAAATGCGGCGCATGACATTTGCCAGAGAATCGATTGGAAAAATACAATTCACTTCATATAACGTACTAAATCTTGTTCATACATCGTAACGTACAACTGATGATAATAGCGACGAAAACAACTGTTTAGTTCTGCGCGAATTGTGAAAACTCTGCCAATGAAGAATTTGTGTGGTACACGTTTACAAAGAAGAATATTTATCGCAAATTTCAGGGCAGCCAGCGCAGATCGATTACTTTCTAAACTCCGATTGATAAAATGGATAATTTTTAGAAAAATTGACGAACCAAAAATAAAACCAAGAAAATCAAGACAAATAATAGCTACATGTTTTGTAAAATAGTACACTACGATGGATTTGTAGAGATAATTATGTTACTTGAATAATTTTAGCACACTTCGAGAACACAGACCGGTGAGATATAGATTGTGACGAAAACTAGTCGTCGTTGGATTGATATATTGTAACACGGGGTATTTTAAGTAACCGCATTAACGAGGGTGTCGAATCTTTGACTAAAATTATTTTATTTTTTGCGATTTAAGCTTTCTTAGCAAATCTCTCAGTGATGATATGCGAGTGATAATTTTCCTCTACAAACAGAGTGATCGAGCTGTGCATTACTGATTTTAATAATCTGAAAAAAACGAAAAACTAAGATAAGAAATTTTATACAGTAAACTTAAATTATAAGATTCCAAACGATAAGTACATAATATAAAATAATGTAAGTCATCAATGTTAATCGTACAAAATATAGTAGAAAGACCGGAAAACCAAAACGAGTTAGTTGTGGTGAAATTAGCAAAGGTGTAAAGTTTCTGAAAACGAAAATTCGAAGGGAAAAGAAATGAAAAGAACCGTTCTTAAGGTAAACCATTTGAACAGCGGTTGAAGCTTTAGTGGACAAAATTCATTATAATAGCATCTTTTATAAACGGTCGAAATAATAATAATAAAAGTAACACGAATAATTGCGATCAATATTCTGAAATGCTCCTATAGTATATAACGCGAATATTACAGTAGTAGGTGTATAATCGATGAAGTATTTCAGGTTATAGAAATCATATTTACCTGTAAAATGATGTTTACATACTATAGTAGTATAAATGATGTAATTCTAATTTGGCGAAAGAAATACGGATTCGCGAAATTGCGTCAAGGAAAAGAGCGAAAGAGCGAGCGACAAAGAGAATTTAGAATTAAAAAGTAGAACATAGAGCGTACATGATAATATACGTCCAAATACATTTTTCTATGAGCGTTTTGTACTGACCAAATATTAATTATAATACCGTGTTATACTAAGTACTTTTTCGATGTTGGCTCTCTCGTGAAAAAAAAGATAGAAACTGAAAGAAAATGTTCAAATGTGTATTTTCCAATATGGTATAGTGAAGATTTTTTTTCGGTTTTAATGTTAAACGCAGTATAGTTGTAAATTGTTATGTATGTGATGTAATAGTAACTTATCTTTCTTGTTCTTGTACCGGCAATACATAGGAGAACGAAAAGTAACCAAGGAGAAAAAAACAAAAAACAAAAACAAAAAAAAAAAAGTTAAAGTTCACATCTCACGTACGCATACGATGAAAACGAAAGACGTACTCACCTTACCTAAAAACGAGAACGAAGAAAGCAGAAGAAACCTCGGCGTTAATAAATAACGTATCGAAACATCCATTTCCGACGTAGCAAAGAAAGACAATACTATACATATAGAAGAGAAGTCCATAAATTACTTACTACTTTACTGATCTTTTTTTATATATCAATTGTACATAATACACACACATTTTACGTGTAAATTACACAATCCTAATTCATACTCGCATTTTTTGATCAGCATATATGTATATTTGAGTTAAAAAAAACTTCACAATAAACCTTGGACTGAAAATGAGAGGAAAACGATAATTTTCTTCCCGAATGGATTGAATTGATTACATGAAAAAAGAAAGAACAGAATTACAAACTTTGGGAAAGTTTTTTGACCAGAACCAAAAGCACACTTACTGCCATTAGTTTTTGATAATAAAAGAGAGAAAAATTGTAAAATTGAATATTTTTTTTTCCGTTAATACGTACGTAACTTTTCTTTTCTCACATCATATGTGAAAACATCATTTTCAAATACACTATTTATTCTTCTTTAACGAACTCTACTTAATTAATAATGAAACGTGTTTAGAGAAGAAAAAGAAAATTGAATTATTTTTTTTTCGACTGAAGACAATGATCTCTGTGTTTATTCTAACTATTATGAATAATATAATATTAAAAGAACTAGTGTTATTACTATTATCATTATTATCACCAACTGATATGGAAATAAAATAATGAAATTATTTTCACATGGTGACGATGATGATAGTAATAATAATAATAATAACAACGGTAGTAGTCATAACGTCGTCATAGATAGCTTATGTACCAAAGCTTATTATCATTAATTATTTAAATTATTACTTTATACACTACTACTATTACTACTATTAGGTGAACATAATTATTGTAAAACTGCAGACAAAAAATATATATACATATATATATATATATTACGTATCATAAATAATGAAATGATCAAAAAGTTTTGCGAGTTTCGTATCATTTATTTATTCATTTTGTACCATAATTCTCGTTCAACCATTGGATCAATATATCATAAGAATGAATTCAATCAAACAAAAAAGAAGAAAAAGATATTATATGAACGTGTAAATTTTTTTTTAAATTTTTAACAATTTTTCTCTTCCAAATAATATTAGTAACATTATAACGTAATTTGAAAAATAATTTAAGGTGCACCAAAATCATGGTTATCATAATACAATAGTAAATACATAGTATTAAACAATAGTGATTGATTAAACAATTAATCGATATTACCAAGAAGAATTGACTGCCCGTTTGTCGCTGTTGTGAAAAAAATCAAATCAGAAACAGAGCCATTTAATTTTGAGTTCAAATTATACTCTATTATAAATCTCCCCCCCCCCCCCCTCATTCGATCGGCAATATAACTCTGAACAAAATCTTGCTGAATAAGATTTGTTAAATGTACATCATCTCGGCCATGTGTGACATCTTCTTTGGAATATGAACAAATTCGTCAAAGTAACTGGCTAACTCGTCAATTGTTACATCGCAAGGCGGTGGTGATATTCTGGCCTGTATTGAACAAGTGCTGGAACTCGAGTTCTGATTTGATCCTGGGGAATTTTGTGTGTCGTTCTGTCCAGCATGTAAAGCGCTGCCCCCACCAGGACCGGGTCCTTTCTTCAGGCTGGGCATGGTATTGCTTCTGGCACGTTGAAAGATGCTTGCGTGAAAGTTGTCGTCAATGCTGGCGTCGTCTTTAGCAAGTCTAAACTCTGTTGGGCTGATGTTTAGAGCCTTAAAGTCCTTGGTAACAGAGCCTCGACCGAAGGTTTTACAATTTATACTACTACAGATACTTCGTTTGCAGACCTCTTCCAGCAACGTGCTGGCCAAATTTTCGCTCAAGTAACTCGAACTCACGCTATTCGAACTTGTGTTATTTAATTTTAAGACTGCCTCCTTAATTATAGAATTTCTTTTTTTGTTAGGCTTGTCTAATACTTTCTCATGTTTACACGGTTTGAAATTTGTTGTACTTCTAACACCCCTTGGATTTATTGCAGACAATGATGACAACGATGTCGTTAGCCTGCTGTTAGGCATTGATCTTCGAGGGAATAAATGACTGGTATCAGACCTAATACCTCTACTTGTTATTCGAAATGGATTCGTTGGCTTCGTTTTATCCGTTGGTTTTACACTGCAACAAAAATTTATTTACTTGTCAGGATTAAAGCAGACTTTGATTTTCTTTTCAATCCGATCTACATGTCTTGTGATTTTAGGGTACTCCGTATTATTCAGTATTTCGTATCGTTTCATAAGCAACTGGCACTTGACCTGAATGTTAAATGTACTGTATTTATAGTTAGACCTAATTCGATCGTGCTGCAAAATTATTACCAATAGTATTGTTGGTATTAACAATATTACTACTTATATATTATAACCATCACGGAGTGTATTGTTACGTAAGTTCATCATTACGATTAAGCTTTTACACAAGAAAATGTCCCATGATAATAACAATTGGTTGTTTTCCAGAGTTTTTTGTTGCAATCTTTTATTAAAAGATTTTTAATATTGTCTGATGAAGTAATCTGATGCTAAATCAATTTTGACATTCAATCGTGCATCTTGATACACAAAAAAAAATCCTGGTAGTTGTCAGAAGTTGATGTAAAAATGAACGTGCTTGCAAAATCACGACAGACAAGTTTTTAAATAACTAACACCTCAGATTTCGACTAAATGAAATGAAAAGTAGAAAAATAAACAGAAACAAGGTAGACCAAACCAGTTACCAAATACAGATCAGTGACTCATAGCTCTTGGCAAAAAGCCTTGAAATGTAAAGGCGATGCTCAATAGTAACCATTATACCTGAATCAGATGCTTACACAAAATTGCTTTGCACTCATTTGCACTACAATCTACGGCTATCAAGAACTGGAAATATTCCAATGTTCAAGTCAAGCATTTCGATCAATGATAAAGAGGGGGCAGCTTCTGTCACAGAAGAGAGTGACAAGAGAAGGGAAGTGAAGAGGAAACATGGTGTATAAAAATAGGATCCAACGACGAATCAAACCTTAAGAAAGAGAGATAGGAAAAATATCTGATATACAACTCACCGAGCAGAATTGACGGAATCTCGATCAATTTCCAGCCTCTCCAAGCTAGCCGGCAACACTTCGTCAACCATCGTTTGAAGGGTTGTATCTGCTGAAACAATATAGTTGATGCATTCAAGACCGCGTTGTGTTTACTACGACTTTGAGAGTGAGATAGAGGGGAGGACATGCGCGTTTCTGGACTGGAGTTTCAACGCTTGTTTACATCGTGGGCATCCAGCGCGAACGAATTTGGCACCACGTTCTGGAAAATTCGAGCTCTAGTTTCGACGTCCAAGTTAAAATACACATATTTGACAATGGCGTAAGATTAAATAAGTAGAGTGTCTGAGCCTTACGATTTGAGAACGACGATGAAAATCAGCGGAGGGGAGAGAGATGAAGAGAAGCGAGAGAGAGCGGGAGCGTCAATAAACAAGCAGCGTAGCACCTACTCCGGGTTACGCTCTGACGCCGTGCCATGAACTGGCAGCAAGCGTAGGTTATAACACCGCGATTAAAAACAGGGCATTACTACCTAACCTCAGAGCATTCCTTGCCAATAATCCTCGATCCGATACGCAAACTTTTCTTGTAACTGCGTCAACTAGCGATGAGCCTCAACGACGTACGTCATAAATAAACACGCAACACAGCACTACGCACAACACTCAACCGCGTCCATCTTACTCTACCAACTGTGTGTGCCCAATACGATTGTACGATAACGGAAGTGACTATTTCCGATCGCGAGGTTCATGCGCGCGCATCGCGACACTTACGGTCAGCCATCTTGAAACACCGACACTCCACTTATCATCCTTACAGGTCTCCCTGCATCCTTACCACTCCACTTGCTACCACTTACCGACTGCGTTTCCCGCTCACTTCACATCGCTCGAACACGCTTATCGATCGAACTCTCATGGCCCTCTGTACTTGGACAACCGTCTCGCGGGTCGCTCAGTGCTCGACTGATGATGAACCTACCCCGCCCTCGCCATTTCTTTGGCATCGGTCCGTGGCGTCGCGACGCGGCACCAGTTTGCGCGACGCGTTTATGCGAGCGTTGAAACAGACATGACAAAACTGCAATTTCGAGAATAAATGCCGTTTAATGAACAATGATATCCGATTTCTTCCAGCTAAAGCTTGACGATTGATTGATGTTCACGGGTACGA
Organism: Neodiprion virginianus; assembly: GCF_021901495.1. NCBI lineage: Eukaryota > Metazoa > Arthropoda > Insecta > Hymenoptera > Diprionidae > Neodiprion > Neodiprion virginianus. Next base: position 14,840,358 of record NC_060880.1, read on the forward strand.
AAGGCGGGGCGTCTGAATATTATACTTACTTTTGTCCCCTTCTAGTCCTTGCTTACCTTTTCTACGCTTTTCTAGAGATTTTGTAACTCGTCAACGATCCGCCGCCTGCAGCTATTCGCCCGATATAACGACTATCCTCGTTTGTTCGTGATTATTATCGGAACGTTTCACCGCTCGTGAATTCTCGTTATTTTAACAAGAACACGTTGTCTTCTGTTTCAAGTTTTTCGCTCTAAATCTAATTTGTGGGGAAATTTTCATGCGGGATTTGTCTAAATCTCGAATTTCCTAAATTATATGTACAGTACCGTGTCTAATATCGTTTAGTTTTTTTTTATCCAACACCGAATTACGATTGATGAAACACAGTTCTAAACTCTCGGATTCACAGTTATAATCGGTTCCTGACCAACGATCAAAATAACATCATTTGCTACAAAAATTCCGCAGGCGTCAGTCGTAAATTTCCATGTATAATATTCTGTATTTCCGGTCAACCATCGAGGACCGCGTTATAAATGTTACACATATGCATACATCGTGCGTCCCACTCGCGAGTAAAAGATTTCTGACATCTTTTCGGTTTATCAAGAAAAATTAAAATTACAAAGGAAACTGAAGATCCACATACATAATATATTATAAAAAAATATCAATCATCCGAAGGAGAGGAAAAAAAAAACCTTCAGAGACATCGTCGACAAATCGTCACGCCGAAAGCGCGACAAAGTCTCGGGGATTAGACTGCATCCCTAATCCCGCGTATAACCAGGAACTCATTCTCTTCGACGCCTGTGGTCCATGATACTCATAAGCTTCGGCATTTGTGAAGCACGTAAGAGTGCCGTGATCATCGTGACTACGTATCTCCCATATTTAACGCTGTCAAATTGTTCCAACCCTGTATCGCCATATCTCATTGCATGCTCGTGTGGTGCAAAAGCCCTTGAGACCGTGCAGAACGCAGTTCGAGTGAATAAGCGCTTATAGGAACGGAAACATTGAACGGTAGACGGGTTTTTTGATACGAGATAAAACTGTCGAAATTCGCAATAATTTCGCAATGTCGTTACTCGCATCCTGCACTCTTCGCGGTTTCGTCGGACTAAAAGCGAAACTTGATTACAACCGTGCCGCGTTTATTATGCCCGTATACATTGATGTATATCCTAGGCGAGCTAAAAAAGTGCCGGATGATTCAGCTATAAGCATATTACGAGAACGTTTTCAAATACGCGGCTGCGGTCGTCAGCTCTGACGCACTCACCGAGAGCTTATTTAAGCGGACTGCGAAATATGTACAATTTCCGTGAAAGCTCACCTCAAGCCTCGTTTTCCGTTTTTATATGATCTTCCACCGAGACTGCAGGCCGAATAAGAACGCCAACGCGCGATTCTCTTGAATGTATAAGATATAATTGTTGTTAGACGACGTAAAAAAAATAAAATCGAAGCCGACGTACAATATCGTTCTATCATTTCCAAAGACTCTTTGATATAATCCGATTATTTACAGAACTACACCTGTTTCCAGAAAATTCTGCTTCGGGTTAGATTTACGCTTGTGCATTATATATATAAATATATGTATACATATATATATACATATATATACATATATATGCCTGTACATACGTGCATAAAGCAGAATTCGTGGTATCGGATAGCCGCCCCTTTGGTATGTAGGTACATAAAGTAAACGTACGTGCGCGATTCTAAAATTCCGATTGAATAAATTAACTGCCTTTCAAATAGAACCCTGCTTGCTGATCGTGTAAGTGTTATGCCACACATGCTGGCTAATGTAAGAAACGATGAAAAATGCCTCGGACATTCCTTGCAAATTCCTTGAAATAAATCGTCATGTCGGTAAGAGGTAAAAAAGAGAAAGGAAAATTAATATCTGTCAACACTTTATTTAATATCTCCGTTGGCCCGAAAAATTCACAATGTTGCACACTTGAAGCTCGAGTTGTAAAGCAATGCTCTTCAGTTATGCACCTCACAGGCTTATACATTATTATATCTATATATAGACCAGTGCGCAGTCGTGGATCAAAAGCCAGCCGCTCTTATTATTCGTCACATGACCTCTGATCATTTTATCCGCAATTATCCACGGCAATCAGTACGATTATCTTTCAGCCCCTTTAATTCTTACAGTACTTAATTGTTTTCCTCTGCTTTATCAGTTATATCTTGCTTTCTACAATTGTATTTTTCTGTGCTTTCTTTTTCGGGCCAATTTACGTGACATCACGAGGAGAAAAAAGGAAGAATATGAGAAAAGAATCCGCCCGAGTTTCAGTCTAAACCAAAAAGAACAGCGGTTTGGAGTGATCGTGTTTACACAGACCAAAAAATAGCTGCCTATACGCGGTTCATCCATCTTTTTCTCATTCCTAGGTATACCGATAATACCAACAATTTTTCTCGCTGTGATCAGCTAATTTAAGTATCGGTGGCCAGATGCTATCGAACACGTGTTAAAATCATGCTGCGGAAGTTTTGCGCTGGTTTATGCATGTAATAGATTCATCGGAATAAATTTTTGCGTGTTTGGCGGGATTTTCTGTAACACAATGTGTCCAATAATTTTTCACTTCTGGTTTTCATCTTTCAATTCCATCTTAGTTGGCACGATTGAAGGGGTCAAAAGGTGTCCACTTTGACAAATTGAAATAAAGCTTAGACACACGAAAGTCGAATATTCGTGTTAAAAAATCCCATTTAAATTCGAGCGCTCTGCCAAAATCTTTGGCATTTGATATATGTTGCGATATATGAAAGTTCAAGTGAAGATTTCTGTGCCAATATAATATCCAAGTCGGCTTTACTAAATTGATCGTATGAGCATACAGCACATTTCGGAAATAATAAGAATAAAAAAAATAATGCAACCATCGAGTTGTATTTTTTTACAAGCCTTGTCTATCCCCAGGCTTGCAAACTCCGCAGAAATTCACGATGAGTGCATATTACAGTTTTGCAAAGCATGGTCCGATAACAATGAAACTGAACAACACCAGTTGGAGAAGCTCTCGTTAATTTTCCGAAAGACGCCAGACACCGGTGTATGAATGACGTGAAAAATTGCACGGCAAACCGAGGCGGGCCAACTTCAATGATGTAATAATTTTAGCACTCGTAAATTAGACTTTTGATTTCGATTTAACGATCGTCGTCCAAAGACGCGGACTAGTTACGTCAACGCATTCCCCTCCCAATTCCCCCACCAGCGTTGCGTCTACATAATTTTATTTAAATTTGTGGCCAGAAGAAGTTTCATCGTCGTTACATGCACGCATACATTTGGGCAAAGATCATCTACGCACGCAAAACGCGTATAACAGTGTACACGATGCATAAATGTTCGTAGTAGGTACATCGATGTGTTAAGCGATTGGACTGTAAATCATATCACAAGCCTCGGCGCCAAACTCTCCACTCATCTCAACAACCAGAACCAGCTGTACGAGTTTCGATCAACGGATTCCACTCCATCATTGTACATGCACGTTCTCGACGGCTGATGAGAGTGATCGTTTAGCACATCCATAAATCCGACAAATTGTAAGCAGAGATCCGAAAATTCGTTCGTCGTCGAAGCCGTGTTGTCCTGCAGTCCTCTTCTTGGCATGAATCATGATTCAACTATGGTCTTCCAAGCTTTCAGAAGACCTGCGTAATGCACTGCTCATCACAAATGGAACAGCCTATGCTGCCAAGAATAAGACCTGAGCGGGCAGGGCGGGGGGAGAGGGAAGATACGGCTGATTTCATTTCTCGACACTAAATTATCGCGAACTTTGTTGCAGACTGTGAGGTTGCAGCATGCCGCTGATGCGTACCGTCGGTTATTCCAATTCGGTATTCTACGAGAACAAGTTATAGATAAACCGCAGTGCCAAATTTTCGAAGCAAGTTATTGTCCTTCATAATTTCGGCAAATTAACGGACTGCAGACGTTGCACATTTCCGGAGCTTGACATTATAATTGAACGACATCCAGATATTTGGGATACACGTACTCGGCGATGATGCAACGATATATTCATCTTTCACCTCAAAAGGAGAAGATGAAGAAGAAGAAGAAGAAGGAGAGGAATGGTTGGTGCACTTTTACATTGGTGGGTAAAAATTTGGTACCACGGTCATTATTGTATCGCTCCCCAAGTGCCAGTCCTCGCTCCACAACAAGAAACAGAGATATTTAGAGAACTGCTACGCTACATCTCATAGATCTTGGACTTTGGCTGTCACCGTGATTCTACGAAATGGTTTTTTTCCCCTTGGACTCTACTTCATCTTCTTCTTTTCAATTTTTCCTCTTTTTCCTTTCCTTCTCTGCGGTTAGCTATGAAAGGGGTCTTTCAGCCGGAGATGAAACATATAACCGTGTGATTTGATCAACAAACGCTACGTCAATTTTTACACGAATATTTACACGATATCCGATTCGTGTATATTGTATACGAGGTTTGTGATGTAAGCTCGAGCCTGTGGGTAAAAACAATTCCCTCGTATGTTATAATGGGCAATTACCTCTGATAAAATCAGGAACGTCAAATAAGAAAACGGTCATTAGAATTTTATTACCTTTCGCTCCCGTTACCTCGGTGCCTGCGTTTTGGCGTTTTACACGCTTGCGGTTTCGCTCGGATCTTTCATCTCAACCCTTCAAAGTTCCCGAAGCACACAACCGCGGTTACCTTGGAGAACTGGATCACCCAATCCACACTCAAGGTCCAGCTGTTTTCCGATCCTTCAGGCACGGTTATTTATACATCGGTGTCGGATAAACTACTTCCACGTTTCCGTTCGCCGTTTCCCCCCAGACGATCATATAACAATACGTATTTATCATTCGCAATGGCGAGAGCCAGCTGCATCGTTCGGTATTTCAGCTCAGGGATGTAAAAAGCCTGCAGCATGAAAGGATCACGAAGAGTTACGCACAGCGGTAGCACATCCTTCGGGACGATCCTGCAGCATCGTCATACTCGTGGTAATCGTACAAGAGACTAGAAGTCTAACGTGTTCTTTTCTATTCTTGGTTCCGCGCTGTAGAAACCTACTGCCAACAGAAATATTACCTCTCCTGATCCAAAAATAGGACCCACACGAACGAACGAACCAACATCGCGGTCGTTCCGTTCCGTTCGCTTCCGTTCGCGGTCTTCGAGTTCTTTGGTGCGAGGGAGTCCTTGCGGCATATGCGTCGCGGCGCCGGGAAGCCGTGGCGTCGAAAGACCTCTACCAGCCAGTTAACACCAAACAGATTGCGCCCGGTGAAATATATCCCTGCAGCCGTGCCTCACGGTCTGGAAGTTAAGAAGCTGATGAAAAAATATAATCTAACGTCTTCGGGAGAAAAGAAGAAAACGAGACATGAGATTCATGGTAGCACATGCCTGCGTGCGAGTTGACTATGACGAAGCTTCGTTCTTTCCATCCTAGGCGAAACAATTAACATCGTATCATATATTACAGGTGCATTCATACACGGTAATACTGGTAAATAAGATACTTGCACTGGTGAACTGTTCGGCTATCATCCAACAGAGGGTGCAAAAGACCGGAACGGCTGGGTGTCACGTACTGCACACGTTCAATTCGTATGGTGAAGGTGCACAGAAAGTAAGGAGCGGAGGCGTAAGCGTCTCGTTGCCATACAGGAAAGTTTACGATCTGGTTTACGGACTGGCGAGCAAAGTGCAGACTGACTAAACTCGAAATAGCCCGAACAAGGATGGAGAGAAATAGAAAGACACAAACGTCGCAACGTGGGATTTGGTAACTAAACACGAAACTAAACGGAACGTTGCGGACAATATGTAACGTTGCATATAGTGCTAATTTCGACCTGATACATCGGCTGACAAAAGAGGCACGTACCCCTCGTCACGTACTAGGCGGTGGAAAACACAAGCTGACTGGCTAACGATTAGTCATAAATCGCTGAGAGCGACACGAGTCTTGAGACTACGGTTGCGGCATGTTATATGCATAGGTATAACTGCAGCAGCCGGTCGGCGGTCTGAACCATCAAAGGCTGTAGCACTTGCAGTTGCAAAGAAGAAGACCGACGAACGAAGAGCGAAGAACGAACAAGAAGTTTCTGTGAAAAAAAAACATGAAAAAGAAAAACGAAAGCAGCAGGGAATTCTAATTTTTCAAACATTTCTCATCGTTGATGGTGTAATTGCGTGAAAATTTTTCTATCGACTCGAGAATCGAGTCAAACCGAAAACTTTTCATCGTCATGATCGTGTAACGCGTGCGCGGGGATACAGAAGAACGATATAACGTTGTTTAATTTAAGAGGTCGATTAATTTATCCAGACACCTAGAACCGCGTGTTGTTTCTGGTGTAGGTATATGAAACGTGAGGGTGAAAATTTATTACCGTGAATAAGAAATATTTAAAACTCCGCGGTTATGAAAGATTTATAATCAATCTGCTATACAGCGAAGAAATCGCGTCTGTTTGTACAAGCCCGCGGTGTAAAGATTGTTCCACGTATCCGACAAGGTGGTTTGGTTTGTCTATTTTTCTTGAGAAGAACTGAAGGAAAATCTAATTGTAAGAAAATCGTATTTTGCAGAGAACATAGGGTCACAATTGCACGTTCTGCAGCCAATAACTAAAACGGATGCCACATGATACAGGTACAATAATTCGTCAGGAATTTTCAACGACGATGAAACGATTTTAATAGCCGACAACTCCTAACTCTGCTCGGCAATCTGTAGACACACAGACGCACAAACACACACGTACAACACCATGAGGTACGGCGAGCCCGTGCAGAGTTTCGGTAATAAAGTTAAAGTTAAATATAAATGGGCCGCGAGGTATACGGTCGGCGTTAGTTAGCGGGTTGTTAAACAGTTTTGGATATACGTCATGGTGTGTGTAACACGCCTGTATAACTCAGACGTGTGAATGCCGTCTCCATGCAGTCGAATGACACAGAAGCCGGGGGCCATCGCAGCCATCTTTATTGCCCCGAAAAAGGAGACGAGACTTCGCACTCATCATGCGGCTACTGATCAACCGAAGCATGCCGATTTCATATACCGCTCGAAATCTTGAACGTCGGGGGTAAATTTTAGGAACATGTGAAATCCTTCCTGGGATAAAGAAGACTATGTTTTGTCACGAGACAATTGAAGCCGGTAACGTTAACGTATGAACGACACGCGATGAAAGAAGCAGAATCACTATTTTCCAACTTGAGGATATCTTCGAAGGAGTTGACCTTGCAAAATGTAGCGGGTTATTTGTACGATGTGCGCCTGATTGTTGGCAAACCCGGGTACAAGTCCACCCTGAGCAGCTCCGATGCTCTTTTGTTATCACGCGGCTGATGTCGCCTCGGTGAAACTCGGAGCTGCTCAGAGTTGATGTGTGTCCTGATTTGCCTATAATTAGGAGTCCCTATGCCGCGCATCTCAGGTCTGTATAACTATGCGATATTTGTTGTTGCTCGATTACGATTTATTGAATCTTGGACAATCCTGATGTTGTGAAATAAGGAGTCGTTCCAAAAAGGATATTGTAATGTTAACGCTACGAACTTGAATTCCGTTTATCCTCATCTTCGACTGTACGGTTCGCCGTGCAGAACTTTGGTTCCTTAATCAAAGGTTTAGAAGCGTACACTCTTCGAGTGCGGGAAATCGATTTAAGCCGAATCGCTGAGATACACTTGAGGCGTTTATGAATCACCGAAATTGAGCGGGTGATTGTTTACGGAGTGAGCGATCAAGCCCCGGAACCACTTCGAATATCAGCTGACACGGAACGCGTTTTAAACTTTCAACTGCAGAAGGGATCAAGCCCACTTACTGCACCAGTATGCACGATGGGAGGATGTAGTCAGTTAAAGTGGCGGGTGTAAATGAGAGAGGCACAAACGACCGAAATACTTTCGGGTTAATAATAGGCCGCGGGAATTATCGGTCGACTGTATCCTGAAGAAGGTTCGACCAGAGCGAGGTAAGAGGGAAATAGTGGGGAAATCGGAATTCACGCATCACGCCTGTTGCACGGTTTAAATGAACGATACATCACGGGAATAACCCGGTATATTCTGCAAAGTCAACTCCTTCAAAGATGTCCTCAAGTTGGAAAATACTGATTATGCTCCCTTCACCACGTTTAATTTATACGTTGACGTTACTGTCTTCGATTATCTCGTGACGAAATGGAGCCGCCTCATTTCCTCTTTGTCTCAAAAGGATTGCACGCGTTCGTAAAATTTAGCCCCGACGTTGAAAATTTCGGGCGGTACATCAATTCGGCATGCTTTGACAGTACACAAATCGTTGTTAAAGTCCAGTCGGCCGGTTGTGAACGATGGATTGACAGTGGGATCTTGACTAGATGTCCAGTCGACGGTGTTCTTGGTCGTTTCAGCTTCCGCATGAGGCGGATGGTCAATCGAACAATTAGTTTGGCAATATCGTGCGGGAGAGTCGGCCTGTTCCCCTTTGCTGGCGGTCTCCAACTCAGCGGCAGCAAAGCGGAAAAAGACACACCCTCGGCCAACACTCCACCACCATATCATTCGGCGTCCTTTTCAGGTTTCAGCCCCGCTGCATCGACGACGGTACGTTTCGTTGCCTCGCCTGAAAGGTGGGAAATCCGTTAGAAATGAATCGGGAAAAAATGGGGACCAGAGTCAACAAGTAATTGATCTTGACTATCGGACAGCGTGAACCGATCTTGTGATTCGAATTTTACGAAGCTTTCTTCGACCACATCGAATGCTAAGTGGAAGCTTTCGGCGAGGTTCAATCCGCCTAAAACCGAGTGTCAGCTATAGGTGCGTGGCCGTTTAATTCGGTCGTTACCGCAGTGCGAGAGAGCAGGTGGACGGATGTGCTGATTCTAATAATAAAGGTATACGGAATTATTAATATTGGATAGAATCAGTCTAAACCTTTGCACGTAGAGTCCGGGCCAGGAAATCGTCGCCTGATTTTATGCACGGCATGTCACGAGATAAAAGATGCAACCATACATGAACTTCGGCTATTAACGCATGAGATGATTTTCGAAAGGACGTATTTCCGCAAGGCAATCGAACATATAGATAAACCCTACAGCTGATAAATAGTCGAAGAGTATAATATTCAGTGATGATTCTGAGAAAATTTAAGTTTCTTTAGTCACGGAGCTTTCCTCGACTTACCGTTGCTTCGATTTTCCACCCAATCTTTGAATTTTAACTCCGGCTTTCTGAATCATGGTGCAATTCTCCTGCGCCGAGCGCATCTGTTTGGTGGCTGGCGAAGCGCGGGCGGTTGTACATGAAATGTATACGAATATCGTGGCTTAGGTCCAGCAAGTGTTGGCTATATTAAGCCTGCCGCTTATGTAAGACTAACTCATATTTTATACCCGTCGCGGTCGTACGTATGACTCCATGGCGTATATATGCTTACGGCGCAAGTATAACGCAGGTATCTGCAACCATGCGAAACGAAGGTTTCGTTTTCGCGATTCAGATCTGATGGTAACGAATGTCATGAATTTCTTTTGTGGTATATTACGGATCCAAGATCGCGTCTTGTAGGTCAAATTTTGCACATCGGTATCGTCAATTGTTTCGTTATCTTTCATTTCGCAGGTTGCAAATTTCCTCTACACAGAGCGAGAGACAGATTTTTAAGATTTTTGAAATTCCGCGTCGTGCAGCCGCGTGAAAGTGTGAATGTACTACAAATGATCGTCGAGCTATGCGGCAAGAGGATTTTAAAGGTACGATGCATTGTTTGTAAATCTTGTATTTTCGTTTTCCGCTGCACGTACGCGGCTGCCGCGAATATCTATATATCCCTAAGCAAACAAGCGGGTTGAGGCGATGAGTGACGATCAGTACGGTATGTTCCAAGGCAAACAAACCGCGAGATACGGATGCTGCAGAGAAAACTAGTCCGACTTGCGAAACGAATAAACAACGGCAAGAACACATTGCGAGTAACCGGCAATTCGAGGCGCGGATTTATCTTGAATCACACGCGTTATTATAGCCGGCAGGCCTGTCATAATGTAAAACTATAATCGTTCTGTTTTTGGCGCAAAGATTCTACATCATATCTTGAGAAAATTTCCCTCTCCGAACTACAATTTAATAGACGCTCCACTCCACGTGTTGTTCCACAACTTGTTTGCCAGATTTTTCCAACGAGTTGCTGCATTGATAATAACAACTGTAAGAATTAACTTGAAAATTTTTCTATTCATATCATGTATAAATTACGTAATTAAATCTATATTACTGAACAAAAAATCGTCACGGGAATATAGATGTGCAAATAGCACACGATAATTGCGTGGTAATTGTTATTGTTATTATTTTTATTTTTTTCTCAAGTTATACAAAAAAGACCAATGTTAATTATTACATATTATATACCTGTACCCAAGGTTAGAAGATAAGAAAAATTTAATCATGCAAATTTCAAAGTATGAAGGCACACACATTCATTGGGATCGGAATAATTTTATGTGTCGTTGTTAATGGTGTTATTTCGTTTGTTTTTATCATCGTACATAATAGTTTCCTATACCATGTATATGACATTCGAAACATGTAGTTGGATGAAAGCCTCGATTTTCTCTTCTTCCTTTATATTAAACATCTGTTACAATTATGTTATGTTGTTAACCACATCTATACGAGTGAATTGCTTAGATCACTGTTCCATATTGTTTTTGCAAATCGTGCGTTCGCAAACCGCGGTTATAAAAACAAAAATCGGTTAAAAATCGGTCGGCGTTTTTCAATCGCGATTAAAAAATTTTTCCCGCCTCGCATCCGATAAAAGCATAAAATACATGAAAAAGAGAGGCTTGTAAGAACATTTAAAAAAACGAACACGGACACGCACAAACACGAATTGAGAAACAAAAATCAGGAGCAAACAATGAACAGAAAGAAGAAACTCGTCGAGGCACAAGAACGAGTGAATAAAAATCACGCGTTCATCGATATAATCATGATCGTAACGAAGGGTATAGGTATAATGACAATAGCGAACCGCCTACCGTGTGTTTTGTAAAAAAAAAAATGATGGTAGTTATAATACTTCGTAAATCAATCGCGGCGAATATCCTGACGGCGATCGTTTCGTCTTTTCCGATTTTCGGCCGGAGACCACGTGGACGTGATCCTTCCGGCGATGCCGTAGGACTATCGGATGATCGGTAGGTCGCTTGAGGATCGCAAGAGCCAGATGGCCGGAGGTGAAAGATCGGCGAACGACGGCTGATAACCTCTCCCTCGGGAAGTGTTCACCGGGACGCACCGCCGTCGATAGTTAACGCCTGGATGCGAACTGACTCCGTTTCGTCCATTCACGATCAGAATCGTGGGCGTCGACGAGGGGCTACGTCAACGTCGACATCGCGGCGCAAGCGCCGAGCGCTCCTTCTTTCCTTATTTCTTCCTTCTGTTCGCCGTTGCGGCCGTCCTCCCGTTTCCTTTTCCTCCTGCGCTGTGCGGATCTATTTCGATTAATTTATAAAACACAATAACCCGCGAAAAAGCCTTCACCCCCACTCCCCTAATTCCGGAAGCCCCGTCGCTCGCTTCCGGTTCGAAATCGCGTCGATGTGCGTAACGCCTCGATTTGCGGAAAAGATTATGGTCAGCGTCATTTTTTGACGCGATGCAATTCGCTGTTTCTATTTTTCTCTCATGCTATTGCACAGAGGCTATTTTCAGTCACGGATTATACTGATGTTTATTTGAAACGTTGAAACATTATCTCCTGCATTGCTGTGTAATAATCTAACGGTTAGATAAACCATCTGGAATAGTTTCAAAAGTATTTTTCCTTCTCTTCGACTACCGTGGTACATTATTTGCCTCATATTTGTGAGTTTCAAATTTTTCAAACTTGACATAAAAACAGCAGCGAAATTATTCTAAATCGGTATAAAATTTGGCACGGAGTTAGCTGTTCAAAGTCGAATTAAAAATCGAACCCAATAATCTAAAAACGTTTTACAAAAATAAAAAGTACTTAACTTATGACTATCGCTAAAAACCGGTATATGCAACGAAGAAAGATAAGTTATGATGATATGAGGTATAGCGGATGGTGGAAATACGGTTTTAGACACGGCTGACATAATTCAGCAAACGGAAACGCCCTCCGATTCAGGGATAATATTTATTCCGGGTAAAAACAAGCGGGCCTGGAGAAAAGCCAAGGCGAATAGCTCTCCAGCATCGCGGATCGGATACTGCGTAGGCCAAAATCAAAACCAAAGCCGGAAGTTCGTACCTCGTTAATATAATTTCGGTGAAACTCACAGGTACATACACTAAATATAATCTGGTAGCATTGAATTTTGCCAAGAAATTCGGATTCCCAACGTGATAAAAATTCGAGAAAATTGAGTGCAGGCTGCAGTGGAGGCTTGGCTCATACCACAAAGGCGAAAACCGTCAAATTCAATCGTCGAAAACTATATATCAAGATATTATAATCTAAACCAGACCCGCCGTCGGTTCCGTTCCCCTTCCGTGGTCTCAAATAATCGAGAAGCGAGAGAGACAGAGAAGCGAGATCAAAGTAGGCTAAACTTCCTTCGCGATAAAAATAGTTCAGGGAGAGAAAATCGCGTTAAATAGGTGTGAGATGCGTACGAAATAAGCTGCGCGTACATTACGTACACATGAAACGCATTTTGACTCGATATTTTAGAGGCAGTTGTGCGAAATCACCGTCATCGTCGCCTTTGGTGTGCAATGGCGTGAGATTGCGAAACTGCAACATCTGGCCAATTACCCGAAATGCATCAACAAACGTTTTCGCCGCAATAACAAACAGAGATCGCGTCACGTTTTGCCGATAGAATAATATAATAATCACCGACTCCTCTAAATCTCTAGAGGTTTCAAATATATACGAGCATTGAGAAAAAAATTGTTTTTTGCCTCGCTACATGAAATCGATGTGGTCTGTGCTCCACTCGAAAATCCCCATCTTCTGGTAGGTAGAACCAGTACTTGATATTTCCTTAGATAAGAGAGCCAAACTTCGTGTTACGAAATAGTGAAGAGAAGCACAGATTACGTATAAGGATGAGAAGAACGCGTTAGAATCGATCGACGCGATACGTACATATAGGAGGAATATGAAAACCGAGTCCAAGATCTTCCTGTAGGATTACAGTGATAATGTATAGTAGATAAGAAGAAAATTCGTCGCATGCGTAAAATAAGTTTGCTATAGGTGAACGCTGTACACGTTCCAACGTTGAAGCATGATCTCAAACGCGTTCAGGCTAATAAATAATAAACAGGATTACTTTGTAGCGAGCGTTTGAAACTCGTACAAAGTGGATACAAGCGGACGCGATCCGTCATGAGGGAAACAGCTGTGCCGCTGGTGCTGTACTCATACACGCAGGGTGATCCTCATCTCTAGAAGAGAGATACGATTATGAATGCAGTGGAAGCTGCGCGGCGACCGAGAAGAAAGTTCAAACATAATAATTGCACTTACCGTTGGATTATCCAAGCTTCGGTTGTTCTCTGCGTTCTTCGTTTATCCTTCTTTTGCTTCCTCTTCGCTTCCTCCATTTTCTACCTAGGAAACGAAATTATGAAAAAGGAACAATCGGGAGCGTCGAAACCGAGTTGTAGTAGCTGAAACATGCAGCCGTCAAACGACGGTAGAACCGAAGCTCGTAACTGTCAAGCTGTCAGGCGACACGGGTGATCCGAAATTGTTCGGACGTAAATCAAAGGATTTTACGAGCGCGCCGGTTTCGCGGAGCTCGGCTTGACGCGAAGGCACCCTGAAGAAATCGAGACTTCGAGCCGTCACTGTAGGGCTGTCCGGCCATCCACCGTCGCTTCCACCGCTCGTCAATTTCTCCGTATACGACGAGTTTCCTAATTGCCGACTATTACACTTGTCAGGGAAATATCTGTTTAAGTTTATGGTATGAAACTCTTCAGCCAACTGTGCTGTTGCCTCTTACCGAATAGCGCGTGTTATTGATCTCTTATTATTACTTCACATCCAGCTTCTCTAAGTATCCAAGCTCTATTGTACACAGCGGAGAATCACTTGAATCCTTTCACAATCTGCTATTCGTAATATGAGTAGCCTAAAACGATCAGCTGATCGCTATGATCGCCGCCATCTTGATTCCGGCTACGCCCACGTTTGATAACCCTTGATTAACCTTCAGAGGAAGGGAAAACCGCATGATCGACACTTTACTCGTGATAGTTTTAACATATTAGATACCTTTTTTATGCATTTTCTAAAGAAGACCAAGAATCCCAAATCCCCGTCATCTAAAGGTTAATTCGTGTCAGTTGTAATCCAGATAGTAGGGTCTAATCACCCCTTATTCGTCACGCTTCTGTTACCTGAAATATACGCATCCAAAACAGAGAAGAAACAAACAACATGACAAGAAAGTGGAATATACGTTATGTAAACTCGCGTAATTTGGATTAAAAATTGGCTAACTGATGATATTGGGCGTAAAATTGCCCTTTGACCATAAGCAAATGTGCATTAAACCCATGTACTTTAAAAACTGTGAACGAATTTGATTGAAAAAATATAATTTTACCTATCCCATTCCTCTGTCTGCAGTATAATGTATAAGATTATGTACGCGTGATACCAATAATCAGCTGAATGTTCGTTTTAATAATAGCCGAAACCATTTAAATATACGAATTACATTATAAGTTTATACACACGTACGTACCAATATTAGATTCTGGGCGAACGGGGAAAGTGAGAGAAAATTATTCGCACAATTCCTGTAAGGCGGCCAGGTGATACGATAGTCGTCAGGTGTTAATAAAAAATGAAAACATGTTAATGCCAAGGAAGAAAAAGGAACAATCTTCAATCGAAGTAAGGATTCCAAGAAATTTGTCCAGTTTGATATTGAAAATAATTACTGAAAATTGCGTTGCGATTAAACATCAGGTGCCTAGATTCAGAATAATGCAAAGAAAAATTTTCGAGAAGTTGGATTTGAAACATTAAAAAAAATTCGCGCGCACAATAGCGGTGACTCTATGAACTATTGGAAATTTGAACTTGTGCGCATCGTGCAATTACCCGTGGGTCATAAAAAGTTAGTTGCGCAGACGAACACGAGAGGCGCCAAAATACAGAACTTCCGGCCTGTCATCTGGAGGCGTGAGCTCGAACCATCAGACGCGGTCGCTTCACTAATTTTTTTTCATTAAATTAGAATTAATAAATTATTAACCATGGTATAAGGACTTATCAAAATGTTGAATGATAAAGTAATTTGTCGTAACAATATCAGCAATAATAATAATAATGACGACGATGGTCATGATAATAATACTCGTTTCAAATATGGTTTTCTTTATTTTGTAGAAAACTGCGTGATATTAATATAATTGTCATTATAATTTTACACCGAATAATAATATATTTCAAAATATAATTTTTTTTCTGTGAAAACGCTGCAGCCTGCCACCAATACGACTTTTTCACGTTTTTACTCTCTTTATTAACTTTTTCTCTATATTGTTATACGTATAAAGGGACTCCAGGAGGGGTTTTCGGATAAGAAAGAAATTTCTCCCGCACCATAATTTATCAAGCAAATGGCCATCACCATTTCGTTGAAATATATGTACACAATATGTTATATACGTAGACAGGCATGTTTTTTTTTTTTTTTTATTTACCTATTTATTAATTCATCGATTAATTAATATAACTACGTGGTGCGTATAAGTTCAAGTTTAATGAGTCAATGAGTCAGGTTATCGAAAGCCATTAAACATCAGAGAGCGGAATAGTTTCAAAGAAAGTAATGAAGAAGTTGCCCTCTTCTGCTACTGCAGGAGATAAGAATAGACAAGCAAATGAATAAATAAATAAATAAATACAAAATACGTAAGTTAGATTGATGGATAAGTTGCAAGCGGCGGTACGGATTTTGATTCTTTTTTCCCCTGTTTTATAAATATTTTCCTCAATTCTTACTAATCTCGGCTCCACTTATGCGTATAGGTATTCTTTACATCAGTTCTGCGCGAGTCTGTGCAATGATATAGGATACAACTTAGTACATACATACTTATATTTAAATATATAATATACACACGCGTGTGTGTGTCTGTCTATATTCTTTAAAAAAAAAATATATATATATATTTCAGTCGGCAGTCAGATATAGGGGATCCATGCAAGATAACAGAGAAACAAAGAATGAATACGAGTGAATAAAGCCTCTTGTTTTTTTTTTTTCTTTCTTTTCTCTTTTTCAAAGCTGCGAAGACAACGGAAATTAATTGATTACTCGGTATATACATGTTTGTGTATACATTTCTCTCTCTCGCTCTCTCTGTGTACATATATATATATATATATATATATATATATATATATATATATATATATTGTATTCTATAAGAATTATCTAATAGTTACGAATCACCATCATTTCATCGGTTCAATTATTCACCTCTAATATTTATTTATTATAAGATAACAGATTTTTTTTTTTGTTTCTTTATCCTAATTTTTCTATTCCAGTTACACACCACTTAATACGAGAGTTCGCTTTGGAAATTTGGAACACGTCTTCGTTTTTATTTATTTTTATTTGTAATCTTCACTTAATTGTAATCTTCTTCTGTCTCTCCCCCTCTTTAGGGGAATCACAATAGTATCGGAAATATCTTGATCACAAGTAGATAGCCGCTGTCTCACGTCGTAAGATATTTTTTACAGATTTGTATTCCTACTAGTGTTATTGTTATTATTATTATTGTGATTATTATTATTATTATTATTATTACCCCTAGTAATTTGTTTCTTAGTACTTTAATTATAAAATCATAACTATGATCGAATATTAAATTTGTATATATAGACACATATGCGTGGATATATATATAATATATATATATAATCATAATGTTCCTGCGCAACAACGAGCGAATTTTTCCTATTATAAAAAGTTTCAGCTGCTGCTCTTTTTCCGCGGTTTATGCGTATTTCATTATCATTATTCTTGTTATCGTTAATATATCAAATGTATCATATTATTAGTATAATTATTATAATAATCATTATTACATTTACGATCGTCAATAGTTTCAGTTCAACTATCACTATCGTAAATTTATAACTTGAAAAAACTTGTTTCGCCAAAAACGCCAGTCTGGTATTCTTTTAATTTTCGTCAACTATATTTGACGAGGGTCGATATTTTCCTTATCTCTTTTTGCATTACAGACATTAAGGCAATTGTTCGTACCCTTTGCGTCAAAAATTCATAATCAATCCACTATATGTACAACTCGTTTCGAACGCCATTAATCGCCTGAAACACCATGTTTTCCTTCTTCGATCGAATCAAGTAGATATTTTAATGGTCTAACTCAATAGATGAGTTGATTAATTAAAACTATAACAAGTTGTATCGATTGTTTATCCCCAAAAACCCAAAAAACGAGGATAAAAATTATCGCTCCAATTTCGCTTTGAGGAAATATTACACAATACTGGGTTTCTTCATCGTTGCAAACTATGCCTCCTGATATCGCGCCATGTAACATGTACTCAGAATTTCGAATTACAAGTAGTAGAGTAGCAGTAGCAGCAGTAGTAATATTATTAATAATAGTAATAACAATAATAATAATAACAACAACAACAACAATAACAACGACAACAACAACAACAACTTACAACAATGATGACCATGATGGTGATGCTGATGCTGAAGGTGATGACGATGATGATATTTTTAACATTATTTACACAGAAAAAAAATCGTAATGTGTAACATAAGAAGCGGTGATGGTAGTAAAATTATTAACAGTGCTGCTGATAATGTCACGTGACTATTATAACTGTAAAATATATATTATTAGCTTTTTTTCCTTTTATTTTTTATTCCGACTGTGTTGCATATTAAAATTTCACAATCAATTACCAGTGACAAGAAAGCGAGGGCCTAGTCATTCCCGAGTATACTTGCTTCTTACTTAAGGCAGTAACCTGATTTAGCTTATTTTGCTCATCTATCCCAAGACTCGTCGTTATTCATCGTCGGCGATGAGATAATTGTACATTTTTCCTATACGGAGGAAATAAGAGAGAAAATAGAAAGAACAATTTTTTTCACTGGCTTCCGGTTCCTCGAATCCAAGTCAGTGTTACACGAATTTTTGAAATTTTTATTATCTGATGTTCACATAATTGGTACTTGTAAGCCCTGTAATTGATCGTGCAATTCTTGGTACATGTAAGAAGAAAAGCAAACAAAAAAATTAAATAACACTAAAATAAATCATGTCGATATATCAGAAGTAAGTTTATTTTTCCCTCCCTCGTTGACCTGCTTATTTTACATTTTCTGTTGTTGTGCAATAATTTATACACGGGCAACGCTATTCAGAGTAACGTTAACGAGAAATACTAGATAGAGGAAACCTTTTGTGTCAAAAATGAAAAACGGAAAAAAACAAAAGAAAATCGAAAGAACAAGACTTACAAACGCGTTTTTCGATCAGTCGCTTTTATTGATTAATTCGGTTATTTATTTATTTACTCATTTATTCATTTCAAATTCATCTTTGTCAAGGCATAGTTAGTCCGTTTGATCAGAACTGTGGCCTATACTTTCGTAATAACAATAGTAATAATAATAATAATAATAATAGCATATAATAATAATAGTAATAATGATAGTATTGCCCATTAAAAAATAATAATGATAAAATTAGTATTATTATTACCAATTGTAATAAGAATAATAATATTAACGTTATTAATAATAATAATTATGAAGGTACCAGGATATTGTATAAGAATGTCAAGAAGCAAGGTGCGCCATCACAAGGCGGTCGAAGTGAATAATGGTAATCCTGTGTGTGATGGAGCTATAGACAGCAATTACTTCATCTTCAGGTGTAGTGAATAATTTAAGAAAAACCAACAATTCGTGAGCGAATTGTACGTTATGAGATATTCAATCGAATTATAGAAAATAAGTAAAAGAGACCGAAAAAGAAAGAAGAAAAAATAAAGAAGAGTTCAATCAACTGTGACGTTGTATTTCGTATTATATTCCGTAGACCG
Source organism: Neodiprion virginianus (assembly GCF_021901495.1). Lineage (NCBI taxonomy): Eukaryota > Metazoa > Arthropoda > Insecta > Hymenoptera > Diprionidae > Neodiprion > Neodiprion virginianus. Next base: position 14,859,495 of record NC_060880.1, read on the forward strand.
TAAACATCTGACATCCAGCTTCAGAATGTATGTTTTCGTGTTTATGTTTCGCAGTGACTCCGTCTGGTGTGGTACATTCATCGTTTGCCGTCATTCGTCTTTATTTATTCATTTCTTACATTCTGTTGACTCATTTTTTCTTTTCTTTTTTTTTTCTTGTTTTCTTTTAACCTTTAATCAGTTTATTATATACGTATCAGCTTATATACACATACACATATGCGTGTATGTGTACACGTATATGTACATATATATTCGATTTTTCATCGGAGAATCATATTGTTATTGAACTACCTAGCTTAATATTTACAATGTTTTACTTTTTATTTGCTCTTGGCACTACATAGATTTCCTCATTTCATCTGTCTTTCCATATTTTTCATACTATGTATTTTATTCTCACCTTTTTGTTCCCGCCGATCTTACTTCCGAAACAATTTACCTCCTTTCGTTCGTATTTTGCTCGCAGAAACATTCGCAACATTTGTCGTAATGTAATCACTATTGTAATCATTATAACTATTAATATTATTATTATTATCGTTATCATCATTATTATTAACATCATTATTCACTTATTAGTTCAATTTATTCTCGTACGTTTCTCTGCGCACGTATTTGAATATTCACGGGTGAAAATCGATATCGTAATTTCTGCTAAATATATATATATATATATATATATTTATATATGCTATAAACTGCGACTGCAATGCCAATCAACGATTTTTTGTTTTCTAAGTCTTTATTCAATTCATTTAGTTTTTTATTTAATTTACGCCTTTATTCAATTTCTCTTCTCTCAAATTCGTTCATTTCAATGGAAAAATACGTCAACACCAGAGTATTTCGACAATCGTCCAAGCACGTCCCCATCCGTCATCCGATACATCACGTATTTCGCCAGTTTTTTTCTTCTTTCTCCTCATTTTCTCTTCGATCTTGTATGTGTAATTAACATAATTGATATATTCGATCATCGAATGTGTTTTTCTTCTTCTGACATATCACCTGTCATTCACATCCACACTCGCTCGCTACTTCTTCCCTTTTCAGATAGGAATAACCAAAGATCACAGGCTGAGCGACGGTGACAGCAGAAATACGCGCATCAGGCAAACTCATCCATCAATAATTATATCTATTTACACTGTTGTAGGTTTCAATTTTATTATCTCTCTTTCACTCATTTCTTTACCTAATTGATACAATTTTCATTCTCTCTCTCTCTCTCTCTCTCTCTCTCTCTCTCTCTCTCTCTCTCTCTCACTCTCTCTCTCTCTCTCTCTCTTTCTCGCTCCCGTTTTCTCTACTGTAACTTTGGACTTGTTTTGAGATCTATATTAATAGACTGGCCTCTCATGTGTAATTAAGCTATTATCGTACACCCCAGCAACTCGTAATACGCGTCAGCAGAGTATCTGGATTGCAATGTGTAAAAGAAAAACCAATATAAAAAGAACGTCGAACCCCTTCCGTCTCCGACAGTTCTTTGCGATCGTTCGTCACTTTTCCAACTCATAATGCCATCTCACAAGTTTCATTTCTCAATTTTTTTTCTACTCTTTCCTTCTTCTTATTCTCTTTGCCAAATTTTAATTCGTTATACCTATTAGCAAACAGATTCAACGTCAAAAGAAAAAGAAGAAATGAAAGGAATGAAAAAAAATCTACTACTAACAAAACGAGATTTGAAGCCAGCTCGTAATGTTGTTAATTAATCGTAACGAAATAGGTAATACAGTTTTACAGGTTTTATGTATGCATGAATGTATGTAATGTATTTTTCCCTATTATTTAGCATTGTTTTAGTAAATATGAGAAAATATGCACCGATATTGGAGGTTGAGAAATATGGAGAATAAAATTCAATTACTTTATTTTATTTATATTCAATTACTTCATATATATATATAATAATAATAATAATAATATATACCATAAGTTTGACTCTGTCAGAATGAACTTAGGTTTTATTATTATTACCTTTTTTTCTTTCTGTCTTTTCTCTTTCGCTCTCTCCCTTTCGCTCATCATACGTAATTATCATTACATTAATAATTATTATTACTACGACTATTATTATTATTATTATTATTATTATTATTGTTGTTGTTGTTGTTGTTATTATTGTTGTTATTATCATCATCGTTATGAATTCCCTAATATAAGGAATCAAGAATAAAATTTTCACAATTATCATTATTACATCTGCATCTTCGGCTTAGCGTCGTTTAACAGTATTTTACACCTGCACCTTGGTTATTTCAATATTACATACACGTGCACATAATGAATTTATGCAAATAAGACAAAAAAATCTCACATCCAGCAATTACAATCTTGCCTCGTGGTCGTAAAATTTGTCACGGTCTCATTTTCCTCCTTGACTTACGTCGAAGGGACGAAGGGAAGAAAATCGAAATTTCAGACATCTCGTGCCTTTTTCTGCTCTCTATCTTCATCACCATCTTTTTCTTCTTTTTTCTCAGTATTCCTTTCACTTAAGAAAATCATTCTGCCGGAGTGTGATAATCCTTTAACTATTATTTTGTGATGAGAGTTGATTGGGAGTCAGCCTTTTATTCGTTAATTTCCGCCACCTCTTGCCGCGGCCGTTTCGTGATCATCGTTGAACGTTGAAACTCAAATAATTAGGAACAACTAAGCCAAGCGCAGCCACATCGACGGCATAATTATCATCGACGGCGAGGCGACAACAGCGTAATAAAATTTTTTACTTAAACCCAGGCAAGAAGTAATCGTGCGCGAGCACACAACCGCCAAGGATCAGACGTGTTGATGAGTTTCGTCAGTTTCGCACGGCACTACCGTAAGACTAGACAAATTACTCAGATTACTACTCGACTCTGAGTAGCTGGAAAGGGTTGGCCTCCTCGGCACGATAACCGAGGGCGTCGAACTACCGGAGTTTGGAAACTTTCTGAATACTTTGAGGAGTGAACTGCCGGCACTGTGACACCGCACTATTCTGTCCGGGGCGTCAAGCAGGGCCGCCTGACTCCTGTAAGCAGGCGGACTCTCACTGTCGAATACTGTCCGATTTGGCGGCGGCCTAACGCACTTCTGGTAAATCTCACTCTCCTGAAACAAGCCGACGACGGAGAATTAAAAATGAGAAACAAAGAGAAGATAAGGGAAGAAGGGGGGGAAAAAAAACCAAACGACTCTGCAAATTTCAACAACCTGCGATTCCTCACCTGCTCGGGGTCGCGAAGATGAAGTCCGGCGTGCGCTCCGTAAGGTCGCTCCTCGCCGTCGGGTAGCTGCAACCGGGGCGGAAGGTCCAGGGCCAGATCCTGGCGTACGCTGCTCGCCCTGACCGCCCGATCCTTCGTCGCGGCGACGACGTCGTTTTCTACTCTCGAGGTCGGTCCATCCTCCTGGAGGCTTCCCCCGAGCCCGCCGCGACCTCCTCGACCACCGCTTCCCACCTCCATTCCACCGCTAACCGACAGCATCTGAAATATAACGACATACTTGAAAGATCGGTAATCGGGAGTATGAAAAACTGATTGCGAGGTAGGAAGTGTAATGTAACGATTAGAGGTACGCGTTCATTCTTTCTCACATTCATTTTTCCGACGACCCGATAGAACTATGTACGTATATAAGATTTACCCTCGATTAGTAATTGCGGATCTGCGATCTCATGATATTTATGCTATACGCACTTTGGCGTGCGCAGACGATAATATATGTGTATATTATTAGACGCGAGATTACAAGGGGAGGCGGAGGAGGTAAAGGACGTTAATATTGCTGATTAGTCGCCGCTGGAAGACTATAATAAAATGTAGGCACATAAAAGCTGAATAATGTTGCGTATCGTACGAGACACACGTTCAGCAGGCGATGTGCGTCAAGTATGAGGTACCTGAACTCTCGAAGAGAGATTGCAGAAAGTGTGTTAAAGAGAGAAATAGAGACTCGGTTGCAAAAACACAAGGACATGCATACGTACATACATCCATTCGTCCACAGTTGCAATGAATTCCAGGGTTATCAATGGAGGTCTCTGTCCGTTCAAAAAGACGACAACACGCAGTTAAGGCAGACGTTATACGGCGAGATATCGCAGTGTGTTTTGACTATCAGTTTCGCGGTGTATAATAATATAGGTATGTATAATATAAGTGCTCTGCACGCGTAAGAGCAAGCAGCATTGTGAATGTGGCAAGATGAAGGAGAACAATACTATAAGAGTGGTAATAATAGAATGGAAAAAAAAGTTAAAAGAAAAAGAACCGCTCGATCGTGATTAGTTTTTATTTAAGCTTGTTTCGTCGGTCATTGTGGTCGTCCAACTAGTCTGCCCGGTTGCTGTCGTTATAACGTCTGGCTACGATAACGGATAACACACAGGCATAACGATAAATACACACGGGCCTGCAGCAGTCGACACAAACGATGAGAACTGTCCGTGCAAGCAGATACAGACTTCGCAATCTCCCGGCTAACTCACTAACTCAGTCTAAAACCCACACGCGCAACTCTATAACTGCAAATGCAGTCTCTAAAAGATAGAAGGCTCCAAACAGATTATATACCTCTTTTCTCTCCTTTATACCGCACGGCTGCGGCGGAATTACACACGAACAATACAAGAGTTGCAGAAATACATACATACATACGTGTACATTAGTTTCGCAAATCTTTGTATAACCATTTTTCGAAAAACACACTCACTCACTCTCACTCCCTGGACGCTACATGTATAACAATATCTGTTTGTTCAACTAGTGGCAACGCGTGGAGAGGCGGAGCTTCGCTCCCATATGCTTTTCTACAGGGGAGGTCAAAGACCCAAAAATTGAAAGCCAACCACGTCAACAACTGAGCGATTTAACCGCTTATATGCCGAATTAATTTTTCACACCAAATACTTGAACGGATTCGCAGCCAGCCCCGTGCGTGAATTCATGGTGGGCACAAAAAATTCCTTGATTTTTCCCTGACTAAAATTCGAACCAATAACGCCATTTCGAGTGTCTAACAAACAAAGCTTCGAGTAAATACGTTTTCAAAAACATGTTTATGATCTATTTAATGGTCATGGAACCGAGCACGAAAAAACTAAGTATTCTTCGAATTTCGTGAGAAAACCTTTCTTCTTTACCGTTCCATCACACCGCCATAGAATACTTCGTCTTTTGCCTAACTTCCCGGTTTTCCCTGAGCAGTGGCTTGCACCACGAAATTGGAAACTCAAACACTTCAAACTCGCTGTTACCTGTGATTAAAAGACATGAATATGATAATCCTCCGGAGAAGGCGTTCAGAGTGTGGATTTCTTCTTCTGCTCGAATAATGGAAAAATCATCACGATTGATCCGAGAGATTTTCGAGGATTGCACGCAGCCAGCGCGGTTAACGGTAGAAGTTTAGAAAATTCTGACTCACGGTCCGTGATTCACCGTCGCTTCCCTCTTATCCGCAGAGAAAGAAGAGAGTGAGAGTGCAGCATCTCTCGTCGACCCCATAACGCCGGTTTGAGAGCGACTAGCGATGGGGTCAGGAAAATATACAACCGACTCCAACACTGCGGGGTGCGTCAGACGTACCCGATCCATGCATCATCCAAACGCAGCGACACCCCTTCTTGTTCGTGGATGTAAGATTTTATCATTCGTCCTGCAGCGTTGTGCAGCAGTATTAAAAACAGCGGGGGGGGGGGGGGACCACGTGGCGCGAGAAAAAGGGAAATTAAGTGCACCACCAGCAGCAGTAGCAGCACAAGCGGCAACGGGACTGTACTTATTGATCGGCCAGGTCGCAACGCAACCGTTGAGTTTGGTTTAGTTCCGGCGATGATGGCCTCTGGTGCATCTGGTGCATCGTATCCGAGGATGAGACGGCCGTCCCGTAATAGACCGGCATCATTCTTTCATTCGTTCATTCATTCATTCATTCATTCATACGGAGTGTATTTTCTATTATCGAGTTGCGCGAAGCACGAACGCCACCGAGATATTAGATATTCTCCACCGCTCATGTATAATACATATTTATGTATATATAGCCATAGATGTGTGCGTGAACGATGACAGAGTTCCGAGTGCGAGCAAAAATCTTTCGATATCTTCTGATCCGGTAGCCACAGCATGATAATTAAATATCTCTAATCTAAAACGTTTTAAACAGTCAGCAGGGGAGACGAGAACACGCTAGCGACGTTCGCGTTTCACGTGATTTGTTATTTATCATTGATTACACATTTATTCTCTTCAACGTCGAATGAGATTTATATTTATGGATATATGCACACGGACACACATCAGTTACCCGTGTTCCGGTCGTCATTGTAATGTTCGTCAATGACTGTCGGCCAAGGATTTCGTGTATACCTACAGTAAATGTGCAGTGAATAATGAATAGTGGAAAAAAAAGGAAGGAACAACAAGCGCTGAGTAATTGCGCGACCTTTTGACACGCGGATGAGCCATAGACATAACGTACTGCGTAACAATGTGTGTGTATAATTGTATATATGTATATATGGATAATCGTTTTTTCAACGGGTAATCGCGTTGAGTGAGTTGCTGTGCCTTCAAGAGACGGGCGACAGTTTTTCAAATTGGGAAATTGAAAAACGACACGACGTCGATTTTACCGTCTCCGATATCGAGACGAGCCCAACGAGAGTCGTCGCGCGTTTAATTCGATTAAACCGATCCGCAGGTATCGGAGTTTCTACTCGCTCTATTCGCGCTTATCATTTAACGACACGAAGCCGTGATAATATCTCGCTGTCGTTTCATCCGATTTTGTTGATGTTCGGTTCGTAGGAGGAACTGCGACTTGAAAACAACGAGGAAAGGATGCGAGATAATTTTTAATTCGTCAATATAAAATTGAAGAAAATTCTATTACACATAATACAATTCGCCTCTTATATATTGTACATGAGATAAAAATAATATACAACATTTATGTATCCAGCACATATTATACCTACCATAACGTACGTATAACACGGCAATAAAATACAGTAGGTCTTTATCGCAAAGCCTCCCAAGCTCCTCCCACTCCTCATTTGAGTAAAATACGCGACACCGAAGGCCGGAGACGACGCGCAACTATAGAAGATCTCGGCTGGTGTCCGTTCCTCGAGACTCGACCTCTTAAGGCATAACTACGGACCGAACGGTTCCAAAAGTTAATCCGCTTGCTGTATTTTTCAATATATGCAATGCAAAAATAAAATCAGTCGTAGGATCTCAATTGATTCAATCTTATGTATTGATGCATATATGTTTATTATAAACGACTGACATGCTATTCAAGGACGAGAAAAGTAATGTTCTGCATACGCGATTTCCCGAATCTAGCGTCAACTTTTGATCTAGTACAGTTCACTCACACTCGCCCATGACTACATCGATAGGCGCATACAATGAACAACGCGCGGAGACCGGTCGTGGCAACACCGCAGCGTCGGCCGCCACGGACTCGCTAGTACCGTGTGTATACCAGAGACCGTTGTGCGTACTGTGATTTTTCTACGAAACAAAAGTGTGGTTATGTTGAAAATGAATACAGAAAATTTGGTACGGTATAAAGGGAAATGGAAAAAAAAGACCGTGGTTGCTGGTAGATTGAAGCTCATTGAGCGGAATAAAGAAAAGTCAGATGTGGCACGTGTCGAAAAACCAACGACCATCCTCCGTGGCATGCGATTGATCGATCCTAATGAAGTCAACAAAAACATGATATGCAGCAATTGTAAAAAACAATTGGCATTTAATCATATCTTGGAAGAAAAAACAATGGGCTTTCACTACATTTGGACTATGAAATGTGATACTTGCTCCACGCTAACGAAATGCCACTCAAGCAAGTCACACTTCAACGACGGTCATCGTTATTATGCAATTATTATCTGCTCTTCGATATTTTCTCTTCATAACTAATAAATTATGCATACATAAAGTGAATATTTTCAATTTTGTCATTGGAAATGAGAATCTAACCTCAAAACCTAACCTCAAACTGCGAATTCATAAGTGCCGTTCACTCCGGAGCAGGATGCAATGCACTGAGGAAAATTGCAATGTGCATAGATATGCCGGTCTTGAGTGAGGAAACATACAAGCGGTATGAACGTGAAATCGGTCCACTCATCGAAGAAGCTGCCAAGGACAGTTGCCGAGGTGCAGCGGCGGAGGAACGAAATTTAGTACGCTGCGTGATAAATTGTAAGCTCTCTGCCGTTGTGACAAAACATTTCATTCTCTTGAATGGCATAACTAAGATTTTTTTCATGAAAAGGATATTGGTGGAATTAATGCACAACAAACAAGGATACTGCAGTATTATCATAAAATAATAGTTCCGTATAAAATTTCCGTTTTATCGTACCTGAATTCGTACTATTGATGTCAAAAATCTATTGATAATTTTTCTTACTCAATTGTATATAAGTCTACAAGTTTGGCATTAAATTAATAAGTGGTTGTAAGCACCTCGCAGCATGAATTGTACATACAAATATACTGTTAGATTTCAATGATTAATTCCAAACCATGGTGAAGTTTGCATCGTTGGAATGCAACGGAATTCTGTTTTTTCTTGAGCCGAGCTCGAGATTCTCATTCAATATTTGGTCAGGACAATAAAACGATTTGTTTTCAAAATCCGAAGACAAACCGGTACGAAAATTTTCATGGTTTTTGAAATTGAACGAACAATTTAAAAAAAAACGTATTTTTCGTTGGACCTCAACTTTTCAAACTTCAGTGTCATAATTCCAACAATATCGTATTCGTGAATGAATACATTAGTTTAGTGATTTGAAACAGAGATCTGTATAAAAAAAAATTTTATTCACACACCAAACGTTATAATAGACAAATGAAAATAATATTGAACAATTATATGAATAAAAAAATATACAGCCATTACACCAAACCTCGAACCCCTCAATCTCTAATACAGTATGAAATGTACAAGACCAATACAAAAATAAACAAATGTAACACATACAGAATAAGAAAACTCGAAAGGTGGAAAATGCATTGTGATTGGTTTTTTTTGTTATTCAAAATTTTTAGGCCTCAGGAAATATCGGACGAAATTTACCCCCTCGCAGACTTCATGCGGCCTAGGACCGACGATACCGATAGACTAGATTTTGATAACGCCCTGAGTCATGTCATAAATATAATTGTATCGTATGACATGGGATGAAGTAAGCGTGGCAACGGACGCAGCTACGATAGTCTGAACGGGTACGGCGCAATAATCGGGCTCCTCAGCAATAAAATATTAGATTTCGCAACGCGGAATCGTAAATGCAAAAAATGCGATCTAGGATATCCAAAAGAAGATCATGACTGTCGGCAAAATTATGATGGCAGCGCCAAGGCCATGGAAGCGTCTGTTGGAGCTCAATTAGTCAATCGCAGCAGTATTCTCAAGGAGGCAGGGCTCGACATTCGAGTTGTCATCGGGGATGAAGACTGTTCAACGATAGCAGCAATACGCCGAGAGAGATCTCAGCACGTTTTCAAGCTGGCCGATTCCAATCATCTGACGAAAAATTTTTCTAACGAGTTATATGCACTGACCGCCGATCTTGCAGCTGCATTGCGTAAATTGCCTGATCATTTTTTTGGTAACCACGAAAATTGTGGAATATGGTGCGCACGTAGTTCGGAAAAAAATGGCCAACATAGAGTGCAATTGAAAAATAGTCAATTATATGAGCAATTGATGAAACTGCTGAAGAAATATGCAGAGAATGCTTCGAAATTTGCAGTACGCGCGTCCAGCCAAACTAACGAGAGTGTGAACTCAATGATGGCTCGAAAAGCACGTAAGTGCGACTGTTTTTCTTTGAGCGAATCGTGCGATTATCGCTATGCAGCTTGTGTTTGTTCTCTGAATGAAGGTGAAAAATATGTGTGTGATGTGAGAAAAAAGGCACAAATGGCACCGGGTGTCTTCACATCAGAATTGGCGAAAAGAAGCGATGCAATACGAAAAGGTAAATCAACTCGAGAGAAATTGCCCGCTGCAAAAGCTAGACGGAAGCAATTGCGCGTAGACAGGGAAAATTTACGAAAAAAACGTGAAACAGCAGAAGGAGTGCAATATCAGTCAGGTTGTGGTTTAGAGTTTGACACAGACATCGCTTGTACAAATTACTCTGATCCGCCCGAAAACAAACTTTTAAAATTAATTCCCGACAACTACGAAGGAATATATTTTGACCTCGAAACTTCTGGATTGTCTCACTCTTCAGACATACTGCAAATTGCAGCTAAGTCTTAGAGTTTCAGATTCTGCTCATATGTAAATCCAACGCAAGTAGTAGACGCGAGAGCATCTGCAATTACTGGGTTGAACAATGTGGCAGGGGAATTGCATTTACATGGTCAAAGAGTTGATTCGATCCCCATTAAAGATGCGCTGGTTGATTTTTATGAATTCTTAAAACTATTTAAAAAACCTTGTCTACTTGTTGCTCACAATGCCACATTTGATGCAACACGTTCAGTCCTTGCTGTCAACGGTCATTCGATGACTGAAGACTTCCAATTAGTTGTCGTTGGCTTTTCAGATACGTTGCCATTATTGAAAAAAATTTATCTCGAGCGAAAGGGACCAGGAATGTTCAAGCTAGAGAAATTAGCTGAAGATATTCTAAATTTAAAGACCAACACACGTTTTCACGATGCATTATATGACGTAGAAATACTGGAACAACTCAGCGTTGTTGCTATTGACATTGCCAGTTTCTTTACAACATGCAAACGATTTATTGAAAGATTAAATAATTGCATACATAACATAAAACTTGCAATGGCATTGCCTTATTTGGAGCCGTTAAAAAATGTTATATCGGCAGGAATGCTCAAAAAAATGGCCAGCGCTGGTATTACGTACGACAGACTGAAAGAAGCTCAAAAAACTAGTGGAAAAAATGGAGTCGTTAATTTATTATCAGAACGAATAATCAATAAGAAGCCTCTAGTCACCGATAGTAAAAGAATATTACTGGCTCTTACTGATTTTCTTGCAAAGAACGTTAGTTAGCGTAAATTGATTTACGCGAACGAGTGATAAGCTGCAATATGCTCGTGATAGTTTGTTACATTTGTAAGACGAAAGATCTATGCCGTTATAAAGATTTTCTTCAGTTTTGGATTTGTTATTCACTGCATAATTTACTTTTCTACTGATAAGTAAGAATTCTCGACCTCGTATATAATCTATTATAGAATCTTGGTGATCGGTCAATTAAGTAAACGTATTTTTATCTAACGTTTCGACCCGGATATGGGCCCTCCTCAGAACGAATTATTTATTTAACTGTCAAGAACGACAAAAAATTTTTTTATAAATAATAATACTAGAAGTAATCAGACATTAAATATTGTAGATGTAATACTCTTATGGCTATTATATATTATTGGTTAGTAAGAACATTTTGATTAATTGAAAAAAGAATGGCTTCAAGTGTTATTTACCTTTTTTTATAAGTGGACTAAGATGTAGTCGAATTCACAATTTACAATTAGTGGAGACAATGTTCTTTGAGTGACGGTAGTCAATGTCAATCTTCTAGTTATTTTACATGTAGGAGTTAATAGTTGGAAGTCATTAATTAAAAAGATTAAAGAACTATGTTTCTTCACAGTCAGTATGTCATCGTGTTAAAAGGTTGTTAAAGAAGGTCTTTTTAGCAGTAAAATTAATTTGCAAGTGTCCAAGAAGTGGAGGTAGGCTCTTTATGACTATGTTCCACATGTCTAACCAAAAATTATTGTTGGTTGAACCGATTGGGTCAACAGGTGAATAACGACTGATGGGAGAAACAAATATGATCCAGAGTGAAGGTGAACCTAATATAAACAATTATACAAAAAAACAATAAATATTTTGTGAAAAAAAATTATGTAGAAAGAACTGCGTTATGGGGACAAAAATTTTTTTTGTATCTAGTTAAGGTTAAACAATATTTGTTGTGTGGGCGGAGATTAGAGGTTTGTAAATATTACTTAAATGTTCAACATCTTGTCTAAGATTAACGGAATTGGTGTGACCTACAATGTAGCACATTTCAAGTAATAGTCTTTTATAATAACTGTGTTCTTCACAAAGGATGTTTGTATTGTCGTAATTAAAAGTATGTTGTTTATCGATACTATGTTTTGTTAGAGCCGTGTGACGTTCTTCAATCTGATGTACATTGCGTTGGTGTTCCCTGATTCTGGTGTTAAGGTGGCGGCCAGTTTGACCTATATAAACTTGGTTGCAATCATTGCAAGGTATTTTATACACAACATTGGATCGTTTGCCCATGGGGCAAAAAAACCTGGTCACAAAGATATCTGAATTTTAATTCTCACCATCCATGTCCTACAAAATAGGCACCATCATTAACCTAGTAGACCGAGCCATCAAACTTTCTAGTACAGAGTTCCAAGAAAAAAACCTGTCGCTCATATACAATATACTAAGATGGAATGATTACCCTCATGGCCTATTACACCAACATATTAATAAGAGACGCACCTACATCAACAACTTACCTGACAATAATATTGACTCTGCTCCCGCAGACGATAACAATAGACTTGCTACTACATATATCCCCATCCCATATGTATCTGGTCTCTTTGAGTCTCTGTACCGCCTATTCGCCAAACATAATGTCAAGTTTGTTGGAAAAAATTCAAAAGATTTACAACTAGTTTTTGATACGGGAAAAGATAAGATCCCCATGGGCAAACGATCCAATGTTGTGTATAAAATACCTTGCAATGATTGCAACCAAGTTTATATAGGTCAAACTGGCCGCCACCTTAACACCAGAATCAGGGAACACCAACGCAATGTACATGAGATTGAAGAACGTCACACGGCTCTAACAAAACATAGTATCGATAAACAACATACTTTTAATTACGACAATACAAACATCCTTTGTGAAGAACACAGTTATTATAAAAGACTATTACTTGAAATGTGCCACATTGTAGGTCACACCAATTCCGTTAATCTTAGACAAGATGTTGAACATTTAAGTAATATTTACAAACCTCTAATCTCCGCCCACACAACAAATATTGTTTAACCTTAACTAGATACAAAAAAATTTTTTGTCCCCATAACGCAGTTCTTTCTACATAATTTTTTTTCACAAAATATTTATTGTTTTTTTGTATAATTGTTTATATTAGGTTCACCTTCACTCTGGATCATATTTGTTTCTCCCATCAGTCGTTATTCACCTGTTGACCCAATCGGTTCAACCAACAATAATTTTTGGTCAGACATGTGGAACATAGTCATAAAGAGCCTACCTCCACTTCTTGGGCACTTGCAAATTAATTTTACTGCTAAAAAGACCTTCTTTAAAAACCTTTTAACACAATGACATACTGACTGTGAAGAAACATAGTTCTTTAATCTTTTTAATTAATGACTTCCAACTATTAACTCCTACATGTAAAATAACTAGAAGATTGACATTGACTACCGTCACTCAAAGAACATTGTCTCCACTAATTGTAAATTGTGAATTCGACTACATCTTAGTCCACTTACTTATAAAAAAAGGTAAATAACACTTAAAGCCATTCTTTTTTCAATTAATCAAAATGTTCTTACTAACCAATAATATATAATAGTCCTAAGAGTATTACATCTACAATACTTAATGTCTGATTACTTCTAGTATTATCTCTCTATCTAATAAAAAAGTTTCAAACAAATGAACGTAGAAAAAGATTATAATAACAATAGTATACGCATGAAGTTGGCGGTGGGGTGAGATCCCGAAAACAAAACAAAAAGCATCTAGCAAACCCTTTGACAGCTGTCATCGGCTGTTTATGACAGTCTTTGACAAATATCTTTATAGGTATCTGTTTCTGACGCACAAAAAATGAACATGCAAACGAAAATTATCAAGATGATTCCCGACGGGAATTGTCTTTTTCGCGCGTTGGCGTATTGTGTATACGGCACTCAAAATCGACACGCAGAGGTGAGACTGAGTATCGTTTCAAATATAGTGGATGATTGGTCTACAGTTGCGGGTTTTATTACAGGTAATGAGTCAAACGGTGCTGTGATTAGGTCACCTGGTGATTACAAATCACATATGAATAAAAATGGAATATACGGGGGAGAAGCAGAATTAGTTGCAGCTGCGGACATTTTTAAGATATGTTTAATCGTGTATCGCGAAGAACAAATTCATCCACACCGGATCGGATCACAAAATGAAACACAGTTCTCGCTACTCTTCACCGGCGACGGAGACAGTGGACACTTTGATGTCTTGCAGAACCAAAATAAAATTCAGATAGTGAGTAATAAGTATGAAGAGTAACAATCAAATAATAGTAAATCTAAATATATCACCAAACAGTCAAAAGGACAGCCAGGATTTACGATGACAATGGAGAAAGGAGGAGTTTCAAGCAGCAGACAAGGCGATGAAGATGGTGGACGGTCGGACGTATCACAAAAGAAAAAGGAAAATAAAATTGTAAGTGCGAATAACCAAATAAGCCAGAGAATAAAAATGAACAAATATTCCTATAACCAGGCAAGAGGACGACCAGGATCTATGTTAACCACAAGAGAAAGAGGTGTTTTGCGGAATGAACAGCAACGCAAATATAGAGAAAAAAATAATATATAGAAGGTGATTTTGGAGAATAACGGGCAGAGCGGTAGCAAAAATAATTCAGCAAGTCAAGGAGATAGATCGATATCAATAGAGAAGGAACACCAATTTTCAACCAACGAATGGAAGCTTAGATTGATGAAAAAAAGAAAAGTAAGCACAGAAGGAATTGAAGTGGACAGCAAGTGCAGACCTGTCATCAAATCAACATGAAGGAATTCGCCTGTCTACTAGACAATGCGTAAGGAAATAGTGAGGCGCGTAGCGCCGAGATGGGGTTGGCGCGCGAAGCGCGCAGGGGCGAAGCCCCTAGTTATTTATAAAAAAATTTTTTGTTGTTCTTGACAGTTAAATAAATAATTCGTTCTGAGGAGGGCCCATATCCGGGTCGAAACGTTAGATAAAAATACGTTTATTTAATTGACCGATCACCAAGATTCTATAATAGATTACTTTTCTACTCTACGTTGAGTATAAATCTGTGTAACAAAACATGATGTCGAATAAAAATGACTGAGAATAAAAGCATGTGATTAATTATTTCTCTTAGTGAAAAATTGTCCGTTTTTATTTATATTGTCACCGAATCTAATTGGTGAACATATATAGTAGGGTACATATAAATACATTGGGGATAGCAGTGGGCAAAGTCTCAGAATGGATGTAGTAGTGTACATGTATACACACCGCGCGCAGTCGCAGAGTTGATGTGACAGTGCACACGTATATATATACAACCGACAGAGTCTCACTGCAACGTTGCCGCGACGCTCCCCTCTCGACCGTCGTGCCAGAAATTTCGTGATAAATGTTGAACTTTGTGTGCGTTTATCAAAAAGTCCTATGAGTGAAAAAGTTTGAATCCAAGACAAAAAAAATTCTAATTTTTTGCTCTGTCAAATGTTAGTTTTTCATCAGATTAGCGCGGCTCAGTTAGTTGTGACAACAAAAAACGTGTGCGTTTTATTGGCCTGGCATGGGGAAGACGTGTTACCAGTACTGACTTTAACCGTGATTTTCTCGTTAATCTATGAGACAATCGTGTTGAAAATTTGTAGAGATATTAACCACTACTCGAATTAAAAGTAGGAGAAATTTTAGCTCGCTTACGCGGGATCATTGCGTTTCATCAAAAACGACACGTGACCTTATTGTGCGTAGGAATTACACATACTCCGTGGTATATTCATTGAGAGGTTGAACGATGCGGAAAGAAGAGGAGAGATTGAATTGAACGATTCTTACAGGTTATTATACATTGTACTTTGGATATTATCTTCAAAGTCATTACACCCCGGCACTTAATACCATATATTTTCTACACGCACGCTATCGCAGACTTCTTTTATGATAACATGTTTTATTTTATTTTTTTCCCTATCCCCCGTCATTTTTTCATTCGTTCTAAAGGACTATTTAAGGAGCTACGACTAATCCGCCGAGGTCGAGGCGTTATTTGATTCTCGCGTAATCAAGTTTCAAAATAAGTATGGGTCATTCCATGTCAAATCGACCAATGGTTGTACTCGACCCCTTTTGTTTTGGATGAAATTTGATCAGAATATTTCATTCATCATACGAAGAAGTTCTGCCAAAGGAAATAAATTAAAAATTTTTTATTCAAAAGTTACGCAACTTTTAAAATTTCACTATTTTTCCTGTTTTTTAAACTTATGCTTCAAAGATCTCGAAAACTATTATAATTACTGCAATGATCTGAGCTAGATTTTCAAGGGGATACTCGAAGCTACCAAAAAAAAGGATATATAAGGATATATAAACAACAAACTGCGTGAATTCTAGAAGTACGGCCATCACAGAGATGATAGAGACCTCTGGAAAGTTTCACAGTAAATATCTAGTAGAAAAAATTTCGTAGCAAACATGAGATGGCAGAGTGTGTCACTTCTTAACTGATACAAATGTACATTTAATTACCAAATAAATTTAAACGACATATTAATTATTTTTTCATATACTCTATAGCCTTAAAATAAATTTTTGTGCCTTAAAATTGCAAATTACAAGTGAATTCATCATTGTTTTATTCAGTCAGTGCCAAAGGAAAAAAAAATTTTTCTTCAAAATTTAAAAATTTATATCTTTTGAAAGAAAAAAAACCCCATCTCAAAAATTTGAGGATCTTTTGAGATCAGTTAGAGGTACTCCAGAAAAAAATTGGAGTAAAAATTTATTGGCGGTCATCGATTTTTACAATGTTGTAAATTCCAAAATTCTGTAAAAAAACGATTTTATGAAAAATTTTTTCAAAAAAAAATTTTTTTTTTGGTAGCTTCGAGTATCCCCTTGCAAATCTAGCTCAGATCATTGGAGTAATTATAATAGTTTTCGAGATCTTTGAAGCATAAGTTTAAAAAACAGGAAAAATAGTGGAATTTTAAAAGTTGCGTAACTTATGAATAAAAAATTTTTTTCCTTTTTGCAGAACTTCTTTGTATGATGAATAAAAACTTCTGACCAAATTTCATCCAAAACGAAAGGAGTCGAGTACAACCATTGGTCGATTTGACATGGAATGACCCATATATATATTTTTTTAGTTTCAATTTGGTACAAGAATACGCCTGTTAAAATTTGAGGGCTTAACGAAATACGGTTGTTGCTTCATTCCGATTCGTATGACTAGATAAAGCTAACAGAAGATTCACAGACCCACTTTTGTAGAGAATTGAACGATCTTCGAAAAAAGTCTGTTATCATATCATGACAAATCTACTCTTTCGAAAGTTGGTCGAGGTCCTTAAGTAACTTTTGACTTTCATTAAACTATAGGGCGATTATGGTCCGTAACTACATATCCGTACATCACACCACATTTATTTGACAGGTCTGCTCACGGAGCATAAAACGCTTTATATTGTATGCGTACATATAACGCAGGACACGGCGTGAAGCGATCAAACTAAAAGAAAAAAAAACCTCCCGCAACTACACGTGTATAGTTAGTATTAAGACTTGTAGTTTGTTACAAAAACAAACCTATAGGAGAATACTTTTGTGCCGTTCTCGTTGTTGTTGTTGTTTACAAAACGAATTCTATATTATAAACGTATGCAGAGAAGCGGCGAGATCGGCTGGCGAAGAAGGGTGGAGGTGAAAAGAAGAAAAGAAAAAACATATACACAGGCATATAGAGATTGTACGTGCATGCGCGCGCACACACACACACACACACGTTGTATGTGTCGAAGCGAAAGCGGCGGAGGCGGCAATTGACGCACGTGTCGTCGTTAGACGGGGCCAACTGGTGTTTGTACAGTTTGTTACCGTTTGCTTAGTCTGTGTCTGGATAAATCTGGAACACCACGGCACCAGAGCCTCAAGGCCTTCTTTCCTTCCCTATAATAGATACATACACGGTAGGTACGCTCTCGAAGCCAGACCGGCAGGCCTCACCGCCGCCCCGTTTTTCTTTCTTTACTTTCTCTCGATCTTGCACGTATACCTCCACCCCTTGAATTGATCAGGCTGGGAAGTTTGTAACGTTATTGTAATCATGCGTGATTAGAAAAAAAAAAAACTCGTCATGTTGCAATTTTAGGAAACTGTTGACAAAAGTGTGATCAAACTCAGATTTTGTAACTTTGTAACTTTTCCAGTTATTTCAAAGGGTGCATAATAGTAATTTTTCTTTCGACATTTCGATACGGTAACGTTACTAACTTCAGCTTCGTTTGAATTTTAAATTTTCTCAACGAGACTACCGGATACATACGTTAATCCGTACAGCATGTGATTTACATACATCGCCAGAAAGATGACAATTTCGGAAATCTAGTTAATCAATATTCCAGAAAAATCTACAAGCATATTTGCAATGTGGTTGAAGTTAGTAACGTTACTGTAACAACGATGGATGTTCAGGAAAAATCGTTACTCCGTATCATCGGAATTGTCTGAACTTTGGTAAACCATACCGAACCAAATATATCCAATTGTTAAAAAGCCAACTCTTCGAAAGTCATTCTAAAATTGCAAAATAATGAATTTCTTACTGAGATTTCGTAACGTTAACGTTGCTTACTTATCAATCTCTTTATTTACTGTTAAAATATCGCTTTCCTTTCACGTATACGACGATAGTACATACATAGGTATATTTCGTCGTACGAAATGCGGGTAAAAAGAAGGAAAGAATGTGAGCAAAAACAAGAAGAAAACCAACAGATGAAAAATAAGGGAAAGAAAATTCTTTTTCTTTTCACACAAATGTTACGCACGTCAAAACGGCAGATATTTTCGCGACGCGATAGACGATTTGGGGGTGTGGTGGTGGTGGTGGTTGCATAACGCGGCAGACAGCCCCCCCCCCCCTGCCCCTTTCGTTCGTTCATTCGGTTGGGCGGCGAATGGGCGCGTGAGCAGAGTCAACAGGTGGCGAACGTGTTATAACAAGCCAAACATTGACCGTGTCGATATATGCCTACGTATGACGGAGTGGCGGTGAAACGATGGACTCTAAAAAATGAAGAAGGAAAAAAAGAAAGGGAAAAATAGAGAACTAACGTTTGGAAATGAGGAAGGCCACAAACAATGCACACAAATAACAAAAATATGAGACCTGTGCGACGTGGTAAATTCTTCAATTTCAAGTCCTAGCCTTTTTTTTTTTATTTATACCAGTATTTAGGTGATCAGTCTCAAGATCGTGATTTTTCACTGTTTATATAGTTGAACGTAAAGAAAAAAAGTCACACAGAAATTTGAAACAAAATTTTTCTTTCTCTTCGTGTGTAGTACGTGATTTCATGCTTTTTTTTCTCTATAGATTTTTCCCCTTTTACCGCAACAAGAACTGAACTGCATGAACACTATTAACCGAAACGTGTTCATAAGAAAAATTTTCAACGTTTCAATATCGTTGAAAAGATTCAAACAAAGTGTGTGTAGGAATGAATACTTTGAACTTCCACGTAAATCAAGATTATACTGAACAATATCATCGAGCTTTCAAATTTCTAACAATTTTAGAACGACTTCCAAGGAGTTTACTTCAAAATATGAACATGTACTCTTTGTTATTATTTAATAGCTGAATCTAAGAAAATCCTAAGGGTCCATGTAAGAATTTTTTTCTGAACACGCATCGTTAAAGTAACGTTATTAATTTGAACCGCGTAAAATTTCCCAGTCCGTTATATCATTATTTCCATGGCTTGTTGTTTCGGCGTCTATCGTTGCAAATACCACTACGTACTACAACATGATACGATATGCAGAAACTCACACGATGGCGCAATTAGCTTCAACTTTCTACAATACACCGTATGCACACAGTGATATTAAAAGAAAATAAACGACAAATTTCCGTGTTGTGTGTGTATGTGTGTGTGAAAGTAGTTCCAGTTTTGCTCTCAAATTAAACTTTAGAAAGACGAAAAAAAAAAAAAAAGAAATCAAAAATTAAAAAAAAAAAAAAAAGAAATAAAAATAAGAAAACCATCGCGGCTGTAATAAAAATAAGAATACGATAAAAATGAAAAGATGCGCGTGTGTGACGTACAACGTTGGAGAACGATGCGGTCACGCATGAATGCACGCATGCGAGGCGACGCGACGCGAGTGAAAGCTCGCGCGTTCCACGGCATTCCGGGACACGGTAAAATAAAAAAAAAAAAAAAAAAGTCCAAGACGAATAAGAAGAGAGGCGGAAGTTGCGCCTCGGTGCGCTTCGGCCCCCTTCCACAGGCGTTCTCCCTCTGGACTTTCATAATTCTACCGCTACTCTAGAATATCTCTGTATCAGGGCTATGCCTAGGAGATATTCAGGCCAGAGTGGCAGCGGCTCTCATTTTTCTTAAATCTCACTACGCGCAGTCAATCCTTGGGCTTACTTTGAGGAATCGGAAAAATTTTTTACAGACAAGAAACGGAGACTTGTATACGTCGAACCTACCACAAGGGCCATGTCGCGTGACTTAGCAGCCTGGACGTGAAGTAACCGAGACGTGAGCTCGATCAGTTTTCTCCTCAATTGTTTGACAGAGACGCCTAGCGTCTGCATGCAGCGTCGCCGCAGCTTCATTTGAACTTCGCCGCCAGGTTGCCGTCCGAATTTATGGAAGAAAAATAGCCTAGGTACAACCGACTGTCAACCGGCTATCGTGGCGAGCGTCCTGCTGCACCGTCTCCTCTCTTCCCTCTTCTATTCTCGCCACCACGAGTAGTATCTACTATCCGCCGCAGATACTCCAGCTGTCAAACAAACGTCGTGACGCTTCTCTGACGCTTCTCGACGTATGTCTTATTCCCCTTCATCCGCACCCAACGAATAAATTTATAACCACCGCGTCGTTTCCCGAACAGAACTAGTATATTAACGTCGATGATCAACCGACCGTAATCACTTTGTAATTCTTTCGATCTGATTTTTCTGTTAAAAAATTACCAATCATCAACACTAACGATCCCACTCGCGTGCGTACGTTTTCCTCTTTATCTCTTCTAGTTGAGTGAGTCAGTGAACGAGTTTTTTACTTTCTTTCTCACACCGAAACATCAAAACGAGAATATAAAAACCGAACTGCAAACCAATAGCCCGTATATAATCAACTCGTTTTCCTTAAACACGACAGTTTCCTTCAATCACCCGAAAAAGGGGTAACATTTTTTTTTTAAATCACAACACTCGTCGACCATTCGTCCAGTACAAACTGCACGTTTGTACAACGGTACATATTATTTCCCGATATTTTATTTTATCGCATTAAATTACATACACGTAGATACGTGTAATAACTTCCCCTCTCTTTGATCCGATCGCGCGCCGCCTCCGTAGGTCTAAAACTCGTCGAGTCCAGCGGCTGACTGAACGCGTCTCCTCGATCGCCGGCCGGAGACAGCAGCAGCACTATCGCCCCCCACCCCCCGCCCGCCGCCCCGCCCCCCTCGCCGACAAACATACACCCCCCGACGTATTCGTCGCCCCTCGGGACCCCCTCCACGGGCTCGCCGACGGCCGGAGGGTTACGACGTCGCTCGCTTCGTCGTCGTATTCCCCGAGACACGCAGACGCGACGGCGAAGAACACCGAGGAGCCATCATCGACGCAGACGCGTTGCGCCGGGCGTTTGCATACGTGTGGTGCGTGCATGGGTATGCACGTGTGTGTGCGCCTGTAACGAATAAAGAGAGATTGAGAGAGAGAAAGAGAGAGAGAGAGAGAGAGAGAGAGAGAGAGGGTAACACGGACGTTTCGTGGACGCGAGGACGGCTGGTGGGTATAACCGAAGGTACAAACTCGCAGGAGCGTACATACGACCGAACGTCGGGATCGAGACGAGACGGGAAAAATTGCCTACCTCGGATAATATTAAGACTGGTAGACGCCGTACTATTTTTTCCAGTTTGTTGTTTCTCGGTGTGTGATTGTTTTTTAACCGTATCTTGTAGATTGTCTGCTTGCCTGTCTGTACCTGCATCCGTAATACGGACGAAAAGCATTACGGGGAAATTTGACGCGCTCTTGCTCGAGACGGTCGATCCTTCAGAGTGAAAAGCCTTTCCCTATCCCCTTTATCTTACGTTGTGATTGTCTTTCCTTCGTTGTCCACGAAAATTATCGCGAACCGAAGAACTGAGCTACTTATACTGAGAGTCGATGAGAGATGAATAACATGAGAGAAAGAAATAGGTCAGGTCAAGATGTTGGTCGGGAAATAACGACGACAATCGTTCGTCGATCCGACCCTTTTAGTCATCGTTCTGCGGTACCCTTTATAATATTGGCGTAATCAATCACCGACGGAACAGGAAGAAAGCGAGAGGAAAAAAAACGCGGGGTTAGGGGAATGCGCGCGGTGGTTGATCGCGAGTGATACGCAATGCAGACGAGGGAAGACCGAGTTTCTTATGACCATGACAGTTGACTCAACATAATAATTATCAACGAGGTGCAAATAAATTACTTAAATAAGAAACAAATGCATATATACAGATATATTAATCAACATACAATGTTAATATACTATATACATCACATCAATTTTCTAAGTACATTATACCTAGATTCTGTCTCTGGCATCAAATGAACTGCAAATTATCGTCGTAACATTCCGTACCGAATAAAAACTTATGGAAAACAAACGAAGAGAAAAAAGCGCGATCAGTTGCATAAAAACAAAATTTAATCCATTATAGGTATTATACGTGGTATGTACATAATATTATAAATTTCTCGACTAAATAAAAAACTTATTATATTATTACTATCATTATTATTACATTATACATCACGTTGACAAGTTGTTATTATTATTATTATTATTATTACTATCCGTGTGACATGGGAATCATCCTGTAGCGTGAAATAAGTATATTATATACACACATGCGCACACATGTATAAATGCAGACAAATATACGTACGGGATAGCTACATATATGTATACATGCATGCCTATAGTCATGTATATACATATATACATGTAGAGCACACAGGGAAAGAAATCACACGTGAATGGCGGTCGCCGCTCTACTTACGGCGCTAGCTCTAAGGCAGACGGCCCCCCCAACCCCCCGTAACACCACACGGGTGAGCGTCCCGCCGCCGTGAACCGCCGCCAAACCGTAGTGCACAGACGGTCCAACACGTTCTCAGTTTCGTGGGACACGTGCACCAACACAAAGGCGTAGCCCCGGGGCACACACGTACGTAAGACCCGTCGCAACACCACGCCGTCACGCCACCGCGTCATCGGCCCCCCCCCCCCCCCCGCCCCCGCCCCTCCGCCACACCACCTCCCGCCCCACTTCTCATGACGAGCCTGTGTGTGTGTGTGTTTGTGTGTGTGTGTGTGTGTGTGTGTGCGCCTATGTGTGTGCGCCGTCTAGACAGGAGGTTGCCGGGGCTGGAGTATGGAGGGGGCGTTAGATCCGTTGTCGGGCGGTGGGCGGGGGCAGAGAGAAGGAGTGAGAGAGGGAGAAAGACGCGCACCGCTGAGGCGCGGAAGAGAGAGAGGGTGAGCGGGGGGGTGGGGGGGGAGAGCAGAGCTTGATAACCGGGCTATCATATCTCAGGGCCGAGAGCGAGCGCCGGCCCCGCGTCTCGTCATCGTCGTCATCGTCGTCGACGATGTTCCCCGCCGCGGTGGAAAACCAGCCTGCGCGCGGCGGCTAGCTGGAATCTTTGAGAATACCGAGCCGACAGAGACGCTGGAAGAACGTGATAAGGCGCGATTCGTTGTCCATAGGTACTTGATGATAAAATTTTTTCTTTTACTCTCTCTACTCCTCCGTAAGGTTCCTTCGTACTATTTTTTTTTTCTTGTTTGCATTCACATACATGTGTGTACACGTTGTTGAAAATTTATGTTGTAAATTTACTACAAATGTACAGGGAGCATTGTTTAGGTATTAGGTATTACGAATTTATTATACGTATGGTGAGTAATTTCAAAACCAGAATTGTGAAATTTACCATACTATTTAGTAAAATTAGTGCGATGAATGTTGTAAACTTGAATGTCATTATTCGATTGGTAATTGGCAAATTCAATACTCGAATTTTTAATTGCTGTTTTATCATATTTACTTTACAAGTTTAGTACCGTTATGGTAAATGTATGCTAAGCTGTAAAATGACAAAATGTAGATGAAAAACGGGTTGTGATTGATGTAATTACGGTGTAATTGTTTGAAATTGAAGATTTGATTGTTAATTTCAAAATTTACATGCTAATTCTTTGAGCTGCACTGAAATCTGATACCTACTGTCAAGGATATTGTATAAAATTTGTATCCTGCACAACTTCAGTAGATTCACAAGAAAAGTCCAGAATTTCAGTAGTATGTATAAATTCAGTAGCATGTTCAGTAAATTCCAAATACCGTACACCTGTATAGTGAATTTACAAATATAATACATTTACTACATAATTTAGTAAATTAAAAATACGCTTTTGCGTTTTTCCAACCAAGTCAAGAATAATTAAGGAATTCGATTGGAAACTTAATAAGAATGCTTAGCAATCTTCTTTGAAACGCCAGATTTTTTGTTGCCATACTTTTGTGTATTACAAACGTGTGGTAAATTTACGGAAAATTTTCAACAGTGTAGTTACCGTAACACCATATCAAATTCTCTTCCGGTTTTCTTCTCTTCTGCAACTGCTGTTCTTTACGATTATTCATTATTTACAATTATACGCGAACGTGCGTACAGCGCATTACACGTACAGTCTGCAGAAAGATAGTACGGATAGACGCTATCGCGATACGCGCAACGTGCGGCGAAATTTCAATATAACATGTATAATAATATCATACATACTGCAGTCATCGATAACGTGCAGCTGCTAGAAGGGGGACCGCGCTTCCTTCTTCGCCCTGCATCGATTTGGCCAATGCACGGATCACAGAACGCGCGTAGAGTCGCCACGACACGTGTTACATTTGCGTACCTGCATCCCGAATTACCGCGTATTCGCGCGTATCCATCAGCACATCGTTGCGTGTAATAGTTATAATTCGTAATCGCGTTTACACGCGTTACGTACTCCTCAAATGTATCGGTAAATTATGCATATGCGAAACAGGCTCGTGTTTCGTACAGCTTGCACACGTATAATACCTACCGTAGGTAAGTAAGTAAGTAAGTAAGTAAGTAAGTAAATAAGTAAGCATGCACGCATTACGTGCCCATATTTATCGCGACTGGAGAGTACGAGCGTGGCGTACGTGCGACTCGCGGTTGAGCGAAAAAAAGCGACCAAGAAAGCCATGGAGAGATAGAAACAGGAACGGGCATCGCCGGCGGCCGGCGGCCTTCAATAAGCCGTCTTTGTACCTACGCTGCTGCTGCTGCTGCTGCTTTGCACTGCCCTTCAGGGACTGACTGACTGACTTTGTAAGCACTTGCCGGTCCCGTTTAAGCGGTCAGTGACGCGAAGATTACGAGGAGATCCGGCCACCGTGCTACGTTACAGGTACAAGTTTGAAGTACCTCGTACCGCTTGTGTCTCTTCTTCACGTGCAGAGGAAAATGCAGGAGATTGGCGCGCGATTTAAAATCTCTCTCGTATGTGTATATATAGTGGGTATAATGTATAAAATCAACGGAGTAGAACGAGATGTAAGAAATATGATAAGAGAGTTTCTTTCTTTATTCGCCTCGGCTCGCGGTTTAATTGCGACTCTTTGTGTCAGAGAGACAACGTGTTGTACAGTGTTTTGTACGATTTGATCGAAGGACGTACCTCGCGAACATCGCGGTGGAGAAATTGAGAATTTATTACAAGTCACGCGCATACAAACGAACGCAGCGATGAACGCGAAGTGAGCAACGCGCGTGAATATAAAGTATAACGAAATTCACGTCGTGCGGCCGATAATCGACCGGCCTCGATAAGAAAAGTTACGAAAAAGAGGATAAGAAAAATCAAATCAAAAAAAAAAAGAAAATAGAAGAACAACAATACTATGGGTATGATAATTTATTGTCGCATTATACGAGCGGATTGATTTGCAACGACGACAATCGTTGAACTTTCGAGCACAAGCGATCGCTTAACCTTGGTTTTATCGAATCACGTGACATTCTAGATGATTCCGTTCTTTTTAATTTTAGTTTAATTTCTTTTTTTCATCACAGTAAATATTATTTTTTAAGATGATGAAGATAATGATAAAATCAAAAATTAGATACATTTTTTATACGCACGATACAAGATACAATTTACGGATATCATATTTTCATCTGAATTTCGGGGCATCGGATGTCCGTCTGATGACAGTGCGAATGATATTGCAAGTGCAGAATGATAATCGTGCAGCATCGGAAATACCGGCTAATATCTGACCTTAACCTTGGCCCGATTCAACCTAATCTTTCTCTACAAGGTATATTGCAATATAGGATGTACAGCAGGGTAAGGGAGCTTGCAGGAAGGAGGAAGAAGGAGACACGAACGATCCTTCCGCTCGACTTGAGCCAATCGGCGGATACAAGTTGGTTATGTAGACGCGGTTGAATATACGTATACCTATATAACAAACAGTTATACCATCCTGCGACGAAACCGGGACATTAATTACACGTGGCGTTTGTCAGAGGCAAAACTTATGATCGTCGTCGTGTGTCAATGACCACCGTGACCCTGTTTATTACATCTACGTACACATTGAACGTATAATTCATTATATGGCATATGATTATACAAACGGCTCCAAATCGAAGGCTACATGAATGCGCTGTATAAAAAGTAAGTCGAAATAAATTTCTTTGCGACTTTTTTTTTCCGTAACCCGCAGGCGGATATATGATACCTACTCACAAAACAAAACGAAAATACAAACTCAGCGAAAAATTAATTTATGTCATAAAATTACTCTACACAGGCTTAGTAGGAATAATGATAATATTAATAAGAATAAGCATTCCGTTTCGTTCACTCGGTATAACTCGGAATGCAAATAATAAATTTGTTATGACTGTCGCTGTCTCGTCGTCTCGTCGTGGTCGGTCGTTTCCGTGTCAATTTCCTGTGTCGATTGTTTCCGAAACTTTGTGATACTTGCCGGTGGAACGGTGCAGGGACAGAGAGTGGGGGTGTCGAGTTACATAAAAAACAAAAATTCGAGCTTGTTGCAGATATGATTAGTACCGGTATTTTAAAAATTTTATGTCATGTCCTGCGGTTCACAAATCATTGGTATATTTAGTTATTCATTGCTTTCTTTTTTTTTTTTTTGACGTTTCCGTTTTACAGCAAGGACCTTCACGGCCAGAATGAAGGAGAACGACGCGTGACACATTTGAGGATATTCGATGTTATTCATGGCTTACAATTAATTTTCCGTAAACTCTCTCTGCAGGCTCCGTCTCTGCACTGACAATATGCCTGTTCATTTATATTGCGCAGTAAACGGTATAACAACAGCAACAGCGAAAACAACAATAATAATAATAAAAGGTTAGCAGGAAAATAGTCTTCTTTAATGTTCCTTTTGTGCCTGTAACCCCGCCCCCCCCCCCCCCCCTTTTTTCTGTAAGAAAAACCTTGTCCAACACGATTTTCAATTTTATTTCAGTTTATGTTGTTCTATTCCTTGGTTTCATCTTCGTTTATACAATATAATTGACTACGCACGGAGGCAAATAATTCCTGCAATGTAGAGATTAAATTTTTTAACGTCTACTGTTCAGCGTTATTATGATAAGGTAGGTACGAGTATAATTGCGTGCTTCCAGTGGCGGCATGATTGTATAATTTAATCTCAACGACAATAATAACACAAGGAAGAATAAAAACAGGTGTAAACAGAAATTACGTTACAGTTTATACGGTGGACAAGGTTTAATTATAAAAGCTATACCGGGACAATCTCTTGAAACTATACATACAATGCGCGTGCGCGAGTTTTATCGGCTGCTCGGACAGGCTGGCCACTCCGAGTTTCAGCTGTCAAACTCTGTTTCTGGCGGCGATGTAGTTCATACGAATTTTTGAGATTAGAATCTCAAACATTCGAGGTAGTGACTCGGAAAGTTGATGCTAATGCTCTTTGAAAATTGGCTTTATTCGAGTGAAATGAGAAATCTGTTTAAATGTTGGATGCTTGGAAGAAGCGCAGCAGGTAGGTGGGAACATTTTATTTGATCACTTTTATTATTTCGTACATTAGAAATAACGATGAAATTTTTTTCCATCAACAGGTGATACGGCCAAAATAATTACATCTCTAATATTTACTGTTATCTGCCTATTCAATTTATCACACGTACAAAGATCATCGCCACTTTCAAGCAACTAAGGAACTTTCTCACTCTCTTGTGATTTGAGGTGGTAATATTGAATTTTATCACTTTTGAAAATTAGACATTAAACCGAGCGTTCAAGAAATTTAAATATCTCACTATCTGTAACAGAATGGTGAATCTTTTTTTTTCTCGAAAATAGTTCAACAAAATTCACAAATAGTCGATAGTCAATGTATTTTTTCCGATCAATAAATTATTGCTACTACTATTAAAAATTTTCTAATGATTATCAGAGTTCATTTCGCAAATTTTCAATGATGTTCAATTAAATAAATGAAGGGAACCTAATACTCAAATTGAAAATTCAAGTAATATTAGATTTATTAAAATGATTTCTGTATTTCATGTTAGTGCGGTTCGAAACAAAGAAAATCTAATCGGAAGCGTAGAAATCAGGAACTCAATGGTGCACAGAATGATTCCTCGGTAGAATGAATTGGCAGCAACGGTTAAGTAACAAATTTATCGCTATTGGCTCGATCAAAGTAAAACGATGGGATATTCAGTCATTATGATCTGTAGTATATCCCGCTCTTCAATTTTGCCTCAACTGATGTTAAGAAGGTGGCGATGGCCTTATGAAATTCACTCTGGCACCTAATGTCTGAGGGAACAACCAGGTTCGATGGTTATAATGATTGCACCGCTCGAGAAACCAGGATCCTTGCCACCTAAACTTTTTGACCATCAGGTAAGGCATAATTTTCCTCGTGTTAATCAAAGTTTAAACTTTGAGCCTGATGAAAAAAAAACTAATTTTATCATTGAATCCATGTTAAAATATTGTAATAGTCAAAGATCACGTAATTAGAAATTTACCTACATGCTTCCATGTCTGACAAATTTAGTCCCGCTTTGACAATGAATTATTTCGTACCTGAAAATATTATCAGACAGGATCATTTGGTATTTTTTGATACAACTAATTTCCAATAAAATGCACAAAACATAAATCGTTAATGAGACGCATTTTTAATTTTATGTAAATAAGGAATCTGTTCACAATAAACTTTGTTTTTACTTACCTACCTCTGTTTGTCCAGACTCACACTTGTTAATGACATTTCACATTGAATTTCGGATTTCTTCTTTCAATAAATAACACCCAATTTCTGTATCATTTGATATTTGCTTTTCCGTTAAATTCTTTATAGCGTCGGTTGAATATCTTCCGATATCGACCACGGTATTGCTGAACGATACTATTCTTCTTAAACAATTCACGTTACGTAAAAATAAACAACAGCATAACCTCAATCCACGGCTTTACGCGCGAGAGATTTACAGCTTTAGTTTCATTTCGTGTACGTTGGTGCTCTGCTCAACAGACGAAAACATCGCCGCAGAGCGATTTCACCGACCAATGAGATTGAATTATTTGGCGCATGCGCATTGTATGTATAGTTTCAAGAGATTGTCCCGGTATAAAGTGTATACACCCGTGTATAATATACGATATAGATAAATGCAGAGAGAATGACAATTCGGAAAGCTGCGAATCAAATCTGCGCACCAAAGCCTCGATCGAACTCATATACATATATTATATACGTATACCTACTTACCTACCACCTACATTTAACGTATCGTCTGTATATGAACGGACCTGCAGTCTTTTGGCAATTTGACAAAAGAAATCACCGTCTCGTTCGCTGCCCGCAACTGCAGTGCAGTGTAGGTATAAAATACTCGAAACGGTGTATTATACGATGATCATGAACGCGACACGCGGTGGTTTTTATTCGCGCAGAAGGGGGGGGGGGTGAATGAATGTGAAAACAATGCATACGTAGAGCCCGCTGTTGTTGACTCAACGCGCGCGTTTCTTTCCGAATGAGTTAAACACGTGCATGATATACGTATGTATGTATGTATGTATGTATGTATGTATGTATATAGATAGCTATGTCATATACTGTATCGCAAGGTGGTCACCGCTGTGGAAAATTTTTTCTCCGCCTCCGTAAAACAACACTTGCAACACGTTACCGGTTCCTTTACAACGTGGATAGATTAGTCGCGTTAGGTTAGGTTAGGTTATGAAAATTAGATATCAGGGTAGGTTTCGCAGGGGCTGAGATATATAACGGGCAAACCAAGTAGTTGCCAAGAATTAAACTTCCCATCAGACTGAAATGTCGGAAAATAAATGGATCAAGTCAGGGGACGATATTTGATGGTAACATTTCGATCCTGAAATGGAGGATAGAAAGGAGTGTAAAATGACGCTGGATTTTGTAGAATTTCTTTACCCGAAGCTTTATAGCGAGATGACGATTCGACGAACGTACAAAAATTCCGTATATGTAACAGGATGCACTATACCTGCCTATAATAAATATTATACGTTTATGTTAACTGTGGACGTACTTCTAGGGTGTTTTGGGGTTGGCTAGGCAAGGATTTTGAGGTAAGTCATCCATGGTCGAATAATCATCCTGACGGCTGTTGAGGGCTTTGAAGGATTTGGTACCGCGCGCTTCTTCGTAGTCTAATTAATCAGATGTGATCACTTTCGAACAGACGTTTTATTCAGCCGTAGACAACAGTACAAAGTTCTCGTGAGAAGTCAAGAAAACGATAAACTTGGCAATAAAAAAATAACAAAACAATTTCCAATGCTTAGAAACAGAATTTGAAAAAGTTATGGAAAACAACCAGACGTTCCATGGAGTGCCTTCCTCAAAGTGATGGACACCTTAAACACCGGCTGTCAAAGATCCGTTTCAAGACGTGAAAATCTACATATTCCGAACGAGAAAAAATTGTTTTGTCATTTTTCTCATTGTTTATCGTTTTTTTAAAAGCTTATCGTTCTGGACTTCACAGGAGAACTTTCTACCACTACCACTGTCTACAGCTGAATAAAACGTCGGGTCGAAAGTGATTATATCTGATTCATTACACTATGAACAAGCGCACGGTACCAGATCCTTCAAAGCCCTCCACAGCCATCGGAATGAGTTTCCGACCATGGATGTCTCGCCTCAAAATGCTTGCCTAGGCAGCCTCCAAAGACCCTAGAAGTATGCCCAGAGTTAACACAAGCACCCTGTATGCAGCATGGTAACTAGAATATTTTCAAATTCTTCTTGTTTAAAAACTATTAGACATAGTCATATGCTCTCGTGGACTTTTTTTGTAGAGCTCACAGAGACCTTGAAAAATTCTTGAACCTAACTATACGCATCTGATCCCCTTCCGCTTTGGCTTACGAATATCGTTACATCTCCGAAACTGTTGATCTAGTTGTAACGAAATATAGCTGAGAATCTGGCCAGACTTTGTAACTACCATAGAAAAGTAAGGAATCAAATTCGATTCGGTAGCTTTCGGGTATATTAAGCGAACATACGGACGAGACGTTGAGTTTTAGACAACTTGAGAAGAGAAAAAAAGAAAAGCTAAACCAATTTGCACCGTGTTAAAATCTTCGCTTTTTTTCAACAATTTTTCTTATCAATGGGGCGACATTGATGATACTGGCTAAATTATACGCTCCGATTAACAATTGTATAATGCATGTTCTTCATCGTCAATATTTACAATTTTCATGGTTACAGGTGTTATATCATACCCTGGAAAATAAATTCTATCTCTCTCCCTCTCCCTCTTTCTTTTCCTCTGTCTCTCTCTCTCTCTCTCTGACTCTCTCCCCAACTTTGCACCTCGGTGCGATGTGCAGCGGCTAAAGTACCGGAGAGCGCAAAGCAAGCAAAGTCGTGAGGACGGGGGTCGGTGGGTTACAGACAGACACCGGTCAGCCGACGGTCGTGTTTTCTCCTTTTTACGCTCCCCCCCCCCCCCCCCCGCCCCTTTCCCGCCAACCGTATTTCTTTTCACCTCATGCCGCCGTACTCAGCCCCCCCCCCCCCCCCATTACACCTCGCGTCTTTCTTTCTCCTTCGCCTTCTTCTCCTTCTTCTCCTTCTTCACCTTCTTTTCGAAAAAGAGAGTACGTACAGCCCGCGAGAGTCGTGTGTCTCGTGTTGTGTTGCGTTGTGTTGCGTTGTGTGCGAATCGCGGGGTGACCGACCTCCTCTCCTCGCGTTGGTTGCTCTTGGTTGCGGAGGCGCGCCTTGCGGACTTTGCGTCGGTCGGTCCAATTTATGCGATCGCCTCCTACGCGTGTGTAGGTCTCTGCGGAGTGCATGCCTTGTATACGTACACGCGAAACTACACGCGAATATACATTCGCGGGTTATTGCGTACGTATAACACTCCTGTGTGCTGTTGTTGCCATGTTGCATCTCTTCTCCGGTACTCGTCGTCACCGCGCTGCATCCTCCGATGCAACCGTCAGGTGGCACCGACTACGACGTTCTGCAGGTGGATGATGGAAGGACGCCGAGTCGAGTTCGAGCAACAATTCACCGCCGATCGATCGACTAAGGGATTTATACACACAGAGGCGCACGTATCTACCTACAGTATATAAACACTATCGATCAATCTGTTGCATGGGTATATACGTACTACACGTATTTATATTAAATATTAAACATGATAATAACATTAAATAAAATATTAAATACCTCTATACATCAACCCACACGCACACATATATATATGTAGGTATTAAATTAGAATGTCGACGACATGTATACGAATACTACAGATTAATAGATAGTGTTTATATGATGCATGTAATATACGTAATAGCGTCTTTCATGACTGTCATTCCCGCTCGAAGGAAGAAACAACGATGAGCAAATTTAAAGAGATAAATGTAATGGCAGGTTACATGTGTTACAACTTCAAGGCCGGGTAAGAATTTTTCAAACGGAGACAAAAATTTATAAACAGCTTATTATTATACAGTGAAATTTGCATGCATGCGCAAGCGTGTGCGTGTGTGTGTGTGTGCGTGTTTACATCGCAAGTGTATAATCGCGTTATAAGAAAGGAGATGAATATAAGATAATAATGAGAGAATTCAAATATAGGTATGAATGCGAGTGATAAACTTGGATTGAAAAAAAGATAGAATAAAATAACACGTCGATCCTTTTTTCTTAATTTCGTATATATTTTTTGTAAGCATAGATATACTGTATACAATATGTATATTATTAGCTGCGATGATTATTGACAAGTTTCAGGGTGAATTCTTAACAACGAAATGGTTCGTCGTCTGCTATAGCTTAATGCGCATGCGCTACAATTGAAAAGTCATTGTTTGTTAGGACGTCCAACCGTCATAAACTTAGCCTCAAAAATTTTCATAGTTTACACGGACAGATTTCAAAATTTTTGAGCTTACACACATCGCAGCAAAATGTCTAAATTTATAACGGTTGGTCGTCCTGGCAAACGACTACTCGCCGATTTTAGCGCATGCGCATTAAACTATAGCAGACGACGTACCATTACGTCGGTATCACTGATATATACCGGGAGAATCTCTTGAAACTTGAAAATCAACCGCGCATGCGCCAAATAATTAAATCTCATTGGTTGGCGAAATCTTCCCGCAGCGATATTCTTGTCTGCGATGCAGGCGAGCCAACCTACGCAAAATGTGTACGTTTGAATTTTCAAAGAGAATAAGCATTATATTCCGACCGTTCTTTGAAGGATCGACTTTCCGACCCAATAAGAAATACTTCCCAAACCTTTCCGAATCACTGTTAAACTCAATTATTTGAGATTCTAACCTCAAAAATTCGTATCAACTACGTCGCCGCCAGAAACAGTTCGACAGCTGAAACTCGGGATGGCCAGCCTGCACGAATATATGATAAACCTCGCGCATGCGCAGTTGCTTTTCAAGTTTCAAGAGATTGTCCCGGTATATATCGGTGATGCCGACGTAATGGTACGTCGTCTGCTATAGTTTAATCCGCATGCGCTACAAAGAAAGTATGATATTGTGCTGAAAATACAAATTCTCCCAGACATTTGGATAACGTGACATATGATAACAATTCTATTAAGTACAGGTATATACCAAACAGGTAGGTTTAATTCCTCGAATTTCCACATATCTACCTCCTTAGCTTGGTCTTAACGTTTGTCAAATTTCATGCAGGTGTTATTATTGCACCACATTATAAGTGCGATCAACGATTTTCGACCGATCCACGATTACGGGCGTACAAGTTGGAACGAGAAACATCGTAGAAGAGAAAAGTGAATGTTTAGCAAATAAATAAATTTTTATATTCAAAATATCACGATACGGTATCGAGCTTCGTTGCGAAAGCTGCGAATCGAAATAACAACGATTCGGCGAGGAAATCGAAACAGCAGGCGGCGGGTCATGCACCTGAGGCTGCGTTGGCTCTCGTCGCCCGCAATTAAAAATTGTCTAATAAGCATAATCGGAGAGCCAGTCTAGTGACCTCAGACGCCGCAGGCAGGCAGGCAGGGCCGAAACGCGGTTTACGCGGTACATACGTGCATTCATACATACATATACGGCACGTCTGGCCGCCGTCTAGGAGACGCGCCGCCAATGTTGACTCATCGACATAACAAGTAGGAAAACACACGTGCACGCAGGGGAGACCCTCTATATTCTCTGTGACGCTGCCGGCGATGCTTGCTTGTACTCATTCGCAATCAGTCTCGTTGTAGAATGTTCAGGAGTTCGTCGGGTTTCAAGTCGATATTTTCTCCTACTCCTTGTTAAGAGGTTATACCTCAGTCGGGGGGGCCGAAGAAAGCGATTTTTCACGAAGAGACGTTTCAACTTATTAATGTAAAAATTTATGCACATGATACGGTAACGCTGAATTTCGTTCTGATGTTTTTTATTTGTAAAAATAATGACGCGAGATATCTCTGGACTGGTTCATCCGAAATGCAAGAACAAAAAGAAAATTAGTTAATATAAGGAGTTGTCTGGTATTTTATGGATGGAACAAGTAGAATATTGATTTTTAAGTAAACGGCGGCTTTTAAAAAAAAAATTCGATTTTCTATAAGCATTTTCGCTTTAATTTGGATAAACAATGGCAAATATTTATTGGCGAGGAAAAATCTTCGATCGAGGACTGAAAAATATATTGATAAAGCTTGGGTAAAAATTTGAAACCGATCGGTTCAGGAGTTTTCGATAAATCTTGCTCACCGACTTTGAAAACACAGTTTTGAGAAAAACGTGTTTAAAGTTTCAAAATCACTTTGAAACGCTGGGGTGGCGTCTTTGCAAATGTGCGCATAACTTCGAAAATATTTGTCGGACCGATATGAAATTTGCTGTGTATACAGGTACTTGAATATATGTACATTACGAAAATTAAATAAAAGAAATCTGGGGATAACTCCTTAAGATGTGCTGCGGGACGTGTACACTCTTGTCGAAAATGCGTTGAATCAAAAACGTGAAAAAACGAATGCTAAACAGGGCAACTGAAACTGATCAAGTTGATTTCAGAAAGTCTCACTGTGATCCGGACGAGAACTTCTGATTTTCGATTGGAAACACCTTGTTATCAACAACGTCAGAGAAATCACATGAAATTATTTCACTATTTATTTCATCGAAATATCCGTACAATTCGTTTGGTTCTATTGAAAAATCGCTGATTTTATTCGTAAATGAATTTCCTAAGATTTGACTTACAATTAGACGATCTGTGCGGGAGAATTCATTTACGAATAAAATCGGCTATTGCTCGTTATAATCGGCTAAGCGATAGGGATATTTCGGTTGAAAAATATAAAAATAATAAACTGATGTCCACGACGTAATTGAAACAACGAAGTGTTCGCAGTAGAATTTTTTCAGCGTTTTAAAATTTTCTCCTCCATCACGGGAACTCTTCTTACGTACGTAGTTGAATGAAACTAGATCAGTGACTCAGCTTCTCAGAAATTTCAGTGACACTAGGTATGATTCAAAGCTCTGTTTCAACGCTTTTTCAATGACGATCAGATATTATGCGAGTTATACATTACATTGTATTTATTCGAAGCAATCGAGTATCAGCAAAGAAGGAAAAAAACATATAACACTGCAGACAGTATTTTCTCCCGATGTATATGTATAGATTTATCGATCGATCGATCGATCGATCACTTATATACCAAACATCATGCTTAACCAGTTTAGCGTCAAGCCGACGGAGTGCGTGAAAATAAATAACATTATTATTGCCATATTTCCTGACGCGGGTCGCAATGATCAGAGTTTGATCAACGAGGAGCTGCGGACTCTGCCCGATTCATGGGTTCTGCGAAGAGTTGGAAAAACCAAGGCGCAATTGAAAATGCACTCGGGGATAAATATCGGGCGGAACTCGGCCAGACGAGTCAACTGCGTCATGTCCGGCACTCCGCTTGCTCATATCGTGCTGCAATAGTGCACCAGCAACAGCAGCAGCGGCAAGGCAACGATGTCGAAACATAACCGCGATTAAAATAAAATTGATGGTGTAAGGTTTTTGAGAAAAAAATAAGAAAAACAAAGATCAAAGTAACTAGATTCTGACAATGAAATATTCCTGTACTATATGTGCAATGTATACATGTACATATAGTATAGCTAAACAATTGAAACCTGTTTTTTCTCCTTGAAATTTGTGACACGATTTCTCATACTATACATACGATTCAGCATTATTCGGATTGACACGCGTTGACCAACGCATCGGAATAAGAAGGGCGAAGAAAACTTTAATTCGATGGGAAGAAGTACGATATCGAATTACCCATCAAACACGCTGAAAAAGTGTTATTCATGTAACGGAAGTTTTTTACACGCTTCAATGTTCATACACGGTATAGATGCGAAAATGATAAAGAATATCGATAAGAAACTTCGCACGAGTGAGCAACGAAACGAAACGAAAAGAAATAAAAATATGTGAGCGTAGGTGATGTGAAAAAAACCAGCCTAAAGTCGATGTACCGAATGTTGCGCCACGTGCGAGTTTTTTTCCTACTTATACGCATACATACATATATTTGCATAGGTACGCGTTGTTACATGTATGCGTACATTCGCGTCGTGCACTTAACCTAAATACACATGCATTTGTGGATGTGTATGTCACCGGTGACTGCAGGGGGAACATGGACCCATATTACGCACGTCGTACAATCTATACGGAAGTGCTATACGTACATGTATACATGCATATGTGAATATTTTTCGTTTATGTACGTAAAAACGTTACACGCGTTATACATCTATGTATAATATACGGGATGGGAATCCCGCTCGGTTAATTAGGCAAGCCGTTACCTTGTACATGTATCTGTATATATGTATATAGATATTATGTACCCATTACCCAACCGCCCATTGTGCGTGCATATACCTATGTACGATAAGTATAGATATAACTACGTTATATACTCATACTGTAACTACGTAAGCGAAGGTCTAATCAACGCCTTCTTTAGAGATTACGTAACCGTCTAGACTTTAAAACCGGGAGGACAGAGAGGGAGGCGGGAGGGATTGAATGCTCGCTTGTTATCGGCCGATCTTATCGGAGAGCGTCAAGGCTGATTCATTAACGGAAAACAAAGCTATATACAGCACGAGCAATCCGCCGGCAACGACTGTGTTACCATGTTATAACCTTACAGTACACATACATATAATATATTCTACTACGAGGATTAGCGTCGACGACCGCGAAAAACTGCGTATTGTTATGATGAAAAAAAGGAATAATAACGATGATAATAATATAATAACGGAATCTCGGTTGGGGGTGGATAAACGTGCTGAATCTGAAAGAGACAGATAGATAGGTAAGCATTATTGAAAATTAGATGAACGATAATGAAATTATTATGCAGTCAATATATTTTGTAGTTGGATCGTGAGAAGTTTAAATAGGTGATATTAGTCGCGTAGGTATAGTATCCGTATACCTTTGCGTCTGTAGTGCACATGTTCTTTTGAAATTGTATACAACCTGTTTATTACGACATAAGCGTATGTAACAATAAATTGCGCTGCATCGTATAGGTATACACGTATCTACGTATTGTAAAGGGTAGACTCTCTCTCTCCGTATGCTCTTTTTCTATTCCACGTATAGCTAGATGCCATTTACACAACGGCTAAAGTAAAAGTGCAATTTTTTCGAAAGCAACTATCATGTTAACAAACGCGTCGAAACATAATGTCACACGCTGTAGGATATAACAATGGTTACATCGGACAATTGTATTTTCATAATGGCATTCCTGTAGATATGTAATGTAGAAGAAATTTGTGAGCGAAGTTAATTTTTTATTCTTTTTTGTTTTTCTAACTTTTTTTTTCACGGTAACAGCAAAAAATCGAAACGAAGTGGAAGAAAGGAAAAAAAAAATAAATAAATAAAAAACAACCTGTACGAAGCTAGTCATTGTCAGACATGACGCAGGAAAAACACATTTCCGCTGAATAAAATATTTCTTCTCTTATCATTGTTGCTATCCCGAAATATATCCAATGTTCGGAAGCACAAGATTTCTTTTTGAACACACACACACACACAAACAAAAAAAAAACTGGTAATGTCAAGTTTT
The DNA here is from genome assembly GCF_021901495.1 of Neodiprion virginianus. Taxonomy (NCBI): domain Eukaryota; kingdom Metazoa; phylum Arthropoda; class Insecta; order Hymenoptera; family Diprionidae; genus Neodiprion; species Neodiprion virginianus. The sequence goes on from NC_060880.1 coordinate 14,898,422, forward strand.
TGTTTTGTACGACAGGAAGTGTACCCATACCCATAGTTGTACAACATATCCATAGAAAAAATTTCAAGTCAACGTACGTCGGACTAGAAAGTTTTGTGATTTTGCTGCGTCATTGTCAGCACACCGCTGCCCGTTGTTACATCGTACACAACGAAAACTGATGCGGTAAGATCGAAATTCGTGCATATGATTAAAAGTTTTGCATAGGCATGAACCGACATTTAGATTCGGCGGAATCGGCCATACGTATGTAGTTATTATATACAAGGCTAACCCTCGGCGAGTCCTCTTCTCCTCCCGGCGCGTCGCGTCGTCGTCGGTCCTTTATACCTATATACGTAATACATATGTACAGCCCGGCGATAAAGCGCCACGTGCCGAGTGTAACTGACGCACACAGAAGCGAAGGAGCGACGTCGAGCCACCCCAACTCCGACTCCAACCCCAGGCTCGAGTCCGTACAGAAATTATCCCTCTCGCATACGCGGAGAGAGAGAGAGAGAGAGAGAGAGAGAGTGAGAGGCAGGGAGGGAGGGAGAGTCAGAGGGTGACTGCCGTTCTGTGTGCGTAGGTATACGTATAGAGACGATGGTTAAATCGGTCGAATTTCGCGCTTCAATGCCAAGGTCACAATGCGATCGCGAGGGACGAGCTGCAGGCGTTGCATAATCTATACGTATACACGCGTTTCTTCGATATTTCTCTCTCACTGCGTGCAACTGCATATTATAATTGAATTATGCATAAATAAAAAAATAAATGCGATATACGTATATAAATATTCTGGAAATATTACAATGTAACGATAATAATATATATATATATTAATGTTTCAAGAGACTGGAAAACTAATGAAATTATTTATTTTTTTTTTTTTAAATAACAGGATCCAGGGGATGAAGTTTAAATTCAAAACCTGTGCGAAATTTCTGTACGTACAACGAGGTAGCGTGTTTACGCGTGTGTGCGTATACCCCGTAGATGTATAGATATAGGTCTCCGTGTAGTAACGAGAAGGTCGTCGTCGCACGTGCTCGAGCGGATTCTACGTCGGTGTTGTCGCGGTCCGTCTGGGACCGTCCTCTTTAAAGGCGACCCAGACAGCGACGCCCGAAAATGGAAAGAAAAAAAAGCTGTTCGCAAACTCCCCCCCAACCCGTCATCCCCATCGCCCAACCTGGCAGCCAACCTCTAGCGTTTCGACTCGTGCAAGAATGGTGACGCGGGGACGTAAGGGCGGGGGGGGGGGGGGGGGGGGGGTATAAATTTATACAACACGTGGGGGATCCGAACCCCTCGCGGGGGTGTGATTTTTATCAAAATCGCGTCTGCCGAGTCGGAAAGGATTACACACATCCATCCATCCTATCCTCCGTGTTACACGCGGCCGAGACACAACGATTACGTGATCATGGTTGTCAGATGTATTCCATATTTTTCATCCTGTGTGTCTTGCGCCTGGTGCAACCATCGATATGGAATTTTGATCATTATTGTATACTCCAAGTATTGCGAGATGGAAAAATGATTATTACATACTATGTAACACGTAATGAATTTCTCCTGCACTTTGTGGGACGATTGCAAAGGTTGAATGACTTTCGAGTAGCTTAAGGGTTGACAAGATTGGAAAAACAAAAGAAAAGCGCTTTTTTGACAATTTTTATTTGGATGTAAGAATAGGTAATAAGATAATATAACATTTAAGTTAACAGGCATATATCGGAGTATAATACGAAAAATTATTATCAACGAATATTAAAAAATGGTGACACTGGAGCCATTCTCGCGAGTCGTGTTGAATTCTGCGGCACGCAGTACAACTGGTGATAATTTGAATCTGGAAATTTTATTTTTGTCTCAATCACTTAATCTATGTATTTTTAAAATATTGATGTTTGTGTAATTGGCAAGTATTTGAACGAAAGTGTTCAATTTTCTACGAGAAAAGGGCACTTATTTCTTGACATGTAAGGTTTAAATTCACTTGTCGAAAATCCCCTATTCATTTCTGTAGCCATTAATACGTAGATTAAGTGATTTTTGTTTTTTGGGTATACTGCGTGCCCCATATCTCGCGAGAATGGCTCCAGCGTCTCCGTTTTTGAATATTTGTTGACAGTAATTTTTTGTATTATAATTAAATACATACTTGATAACTTTCTTCAATATAATTATCTTAATACCTTTTCTTGCATCCAAAAAAAGAAAACTGTGCTTTCTGTTTAAGTTTTTACAGTGGTGTTACAGGATTACAAAGATTCAACAGATTTCAGGAATTTCAAAAAGATTTCGGATGATTACAAAAAAAATTTCAAGAGATTTCACAAGATTTGCGGAAAAGTGTACACCAGATTTCACGAGTGATTATTACCTCGGTTACCCCTCAAGCGTTGTACATTTGTAACGTTTGTGAAAATTGACAAGTATCTAAATTTAGTTGGAACGATTTTACAAAATATGATCCACATCCCGCATCTAAGCAACTGAAAGGATTCCTTGGCTCCCAGACTGGCCGACAGAGGAAGTGAGTACGTACAAGCAAGCAGCCAAGGAAGTACACGTAAGCAAGAGACAGGCGGAAGGAAGTAAAGAAAAGGGAGTCAGGTTGACGGATAGCTTAGCCCACGTTAGCCGGTCTCGGACCTTCGGGCCGACCTTCCCGGTCCAAAATGGCGGAGGGCGCGTGGGCGAAGGCAACTCTAACTCCTCTCTCTCTTTCTCTCGCTCCACCGAGAAGTAAATATTATGTCTGGTGTGGGTGGAGGGGGAGGAGGATCCGAGGCTGAAGAGTAAAGCGAGCGGAGCTTGCGACGATGCATGCGGACGGTGACAGTCTAATCGGCACAACACCGGTACGGTCGTCATTCGTTTCATTGCTTATTGTGTATGCACGCATCTTGTGTTTTGCCTGCACGTATAAGTAAATGCACGCGTACGCAATGTAACATAAATACGTGTGACAAGTCGCAACCAAGTGAGTAAATAAGCAGTAGACACCGCAACGCGTTGGTTCGTTAGTCGAGTCAGTTGCATTGTTTACGCCTCTATCTACCCAGCGCATAACTAAGATTATTTTCGTTCTACCCGCGGCCTTAGTATAATATTATTCTCCTTACACCCGTCACTTATCCAACTCCGAGTCTTTCACCCGAGACGTATATATTCCTACATATGATATGTTTCTTTCACTACACATTGCAATTGTGTACATTGTATCGTTTATTCGTTCTTTATTTTTTATTTTTTTGGTTTTTTTTTCTTTTATTTTTTCTTATTTTTCATCGCACACCTAGTCGATTTTCGCAAGATTATACATGCATTGCGCAGCGTCGCGCGTCGGTGCAATGACCGTATGCGTACGATAATTATACCTCGTACGTCACGCACCGATACGATGATGCATATGGTACACAAATTGCGAACAAGCAGCTCGCTCGTTTACACCGGTGCAGTCAGTACCTGCACCAATCACACGTGGCAGGCAGTCGTTCAGACTAAAGTGCGCGAAGCCGTTGTTCAACGATAGCGGAATGTAACGTTATGCAACAGATAAATTTCTATCAACTGCGGAGACTTAGTATAATTATCACCTAGTTGATCTACGACGCAGGGGTAGGGAAAAGTTGTTCGAACACTCACCGGCGTGGCGGAATGGCGAAGTTGTCGATCGTCGGTCGTCGAGAGTGCGTCGGAAGCCCCGGGGGCCTCGGGAAGGCGACGTTGATGCCGACGATGGAAGTGGTGAGACACGGTGGCCAGTACTCCAACTATGCCCCCCACCGCCAGGACGAGTACGACGGAAAGAATGTACCCGCTACGGCTCACTGCGAACACACGTGTAACACCCCTCTTGTCATTGTCCTCATATTCTTGTGGTATTTCCTTATGCATATATTTTTTTTTTTTTGTGCACATACATCGAGTCGGTGTAGGTACAGGTACTCGAGACCGTCATCGAAAGAAGGTGGGTACGGTATAACGAGTCTGCGAAAAGAATGATTATTATACACGTTTGAACCGAGGAAGCAGAAAACACGCAGTGAATCAATGTGCGCCTGGATACATGGTAACGCATCATTTTGGCGATGTTTTATTACAGAGAAGTGGGTCAGCACTCACTCCTACACTCGCTCGTCGAATCAACAGACTGACTGCCGTGCATGGGTGCAATTAGGCTGTGTATGCTCAACGATGAGGATGTGACGCGGGTTCTACGTAAGTACGTCGCGTTGTACCCCGGCTGCCTATAATTTACGTACGTTCACGCTGTTATTACTCGTGATATCCACGACTAGTGCGGAGGCGGCGGAGGAGAATCGAAAAACACGAGCAATAACAAACGCGGCAGTCGGTGATGTAAAGAGTTACAAGACGACGACGACGACGGTCGCAGTCCGGGTGCGTGCAAAGTAAGTGAGACTACTGCTTGTCCTACTCCAGGAAACTCGGTCACTGCAGAATCCGTGGAAAGCTGGTACAATGGTGAGGTAGGTGGTTGCCCATGTCGCATACCAATGACGCACGCACGCATAATACGGATCGCAGCCGCACACCAGGTACTCAAATACGATTACAGCGAGGATAGAAGGCATGCAAATGATAATGAGACGGAGGCAGGCTTGGGGGGCACGTGGTCAAGTTGAGAGACACAAAAGCAGAGGCTGCTGTTGACCATGCCTGTTTGCGCACGCCAGCGGGATACTTGATCACCCTTCTTCTTGCGAAAATTACGTTATATAATCCCGAATTGGGACTGACGTGTGCCTGCAGAGTGTAAAAAAGTTGTAAAAAGGTTGTTAGATGTCCTTCGGCAGGTGTGGTTATCACATCCGTTCGGTGTTACGCATCGTTCTCTTCGCGGTGCACGATGATTGATTTTTAATATGGGTTATCGAGGAGACGGTCGTTATACCCTTGTGACGTGGTTACGATACCGAAGCTGAGCGGCTTGGAGAAGGGAAACAACAAAACAAGAGTATAAGGAAAAGCCTGCGCAGCTGAGCCACGACTCACTCTCCCGACGAGTCACGGTCTAGGAATTTTGTTTTCTTTTCCACGTGTTCGTCAACGTGTGTGCGTATTTACACGTGCACACATGCGAATCATCCGCGTACCGTTCGTCGATGATCGTTGAGTGAAACGCTCTTTCAGAGTTACGATTTCGTCCAAACGTTGTACGAGTAGTATTCCAATCTAGTCGTTGTACTCTAAAAACTTAAAAATACCACGATGTAAAAACATTCGATCCAAACGACTAGTTCAATTCGACACGTGTTTACATAGATCCTTAGGTATTTCAACGAAAGCCATTTTTTTTTATGTTTTTTATTTTTTACCTCAACAATATTTTCCCAAAGATTCAAGTCAATTGGAGTAAACGTTCATTTCTCAAAAATATATTATTGAAGTCGGTGGACACGATTTCTCGGCAACTAATGCACCGATCTTATCGAAATTCTGCACTCTTCTTTTAGATAGGATTAACTAGTACTTGGATGAAGTTTTTTTTTTCTTCTCAGATCACAATTTATTTTACAAGGCAATATATGGTGCGGATTTTATCGAAAATTATACTTGTTTGCATACGACTATGCTAAAAATTCAAATTTCAATATTTTTTTGAATCCTTCGTCCGAGTACAATCTATACTCACCTACCAACAGAAAATATTGGCTTTTTTGATTTCAGATAAAGCTGGCATGAGTTATCGTGTCCGCCGCAAAAATACTGGGCCTTTGAAACCCAGTTCTGAACGGCTGAATTATCAGCCGTGATATGAAATATCGTTCAAAAAGTGTTTTTTGATACGACTTGAGTTTGGATCAAACAATTGTCTCGTTATATTGAAAAAAAAGTAGAGAACATGTGCTTTTTTTAACCTTCGAACCCCATGCAACACCTTAACTCTACTCGTAAGCCAAGGCATCGGTGAGATCGAAACCAGGTCAATAACCCGACCGGTACAAGGTACACGGCAAAGCGGAGAGTGAAAACAAGAGGAGACAGCTACTGCAGTGTTATTTTTTCTCCATTCCATACGCATATGCAAGCGAACAAAGCAATTGAATACCAACAAAGCGTTTAAATTTGAGTCATTCTCTTTGTCGTATTTCCATTTTTAAATTTGGCGAATTAGCTCCGCTGCAGTCTGTCATCAAGACCAGGACGAACCCACCGTACAAAATTTCCTCCATACCAAAGTGAGGAAGGGTTTGAGGTGGTTATAGCTACAGGACCGGCACGGCAGCAGCAGCAGCAGCAGGTATGACGTGCACACGTGTCAGCGTTGTCCTGTTGCAGGAGGAGGAGAAGGAGAAGGAGAGACACCTGCAGTCTGTTACAGGTAAGGAGGTAGGTTGGTAAGTACACGCGTCTTTATAGGGGCGGACGATGATGCGGGGAACGGACGAACGCGTCGCACACGGACAAAAGCACGGCAGCGGCGACTTTCGAATGAAAATAAAATTAAGCAGAATAAAGAGCGCCTTGCAGCCGTGCTGCTGTTGCGGCGGCACAGTGTCCAGTGCACGGACTGTACATACAGGGTATTATACCTATATGTCGTGCGCACGTAGCGACGAAGAGAAACGTGCCGCAAGAACGATCAAAGATCACCTTACGTTTATCCGCCGTATGGTAATATCCGTGCAGAAGTTGTTAGCCAGTGCAGGTGTGTGTTCGGGATATCGTCGCAGGCTTAAAGCACGTCCATATAGGTATACGGCTCTGTGATTTCTCTACTTTCTATAAGCACTGCTGCAGAGACTGTTCGTCCAAATGTACTTTGCGACTTGTTCGGGGCGGAGGTCCGGGTCGATTCTGGAATTCTTTTCGACCGTACAGGATGCGAGTATTTCAGTTACGAGAGCAGGAAACGGAACGTATAATTTGCCCCAACTGTCTTCCGTGCCCGTTACCCTCGCGAGTGCAGCGTGTTTCTCCGATCACGAGTAACGATCGGATACTCCTTTCGATTTTAACGTTATCGACTTACGCAAGTCGACGTTTGGACAATCATTTCATTTTATGCTGAATTCGACGACGAACAGTGGCGTTCGATTTCCACCGACGCACGTTCTGACGCGTACCGCGTGACATCGCGTCAATGCGGTGATTCGATTTGCATACTTCGGACAGCAACAGGAACAGCAACAGCAACGACAGCAACGACCATTTCCGTATATCGACGCTGCGATGTAAGGGGTCTTCATCGTCGCCTGACTCGCGGCATCGCATCGTCGACGGCGCACGCGGGTACACCAGACAAAAAACGATGAGCATCAGCGGGGCCCAGACGGGGGACAAAAACACGCTATGGGCCCCTCGTCGTCGTCGTCGTCGTCGTCGTCGTCGTCCTCGTCGTCGGTGGAGGAGGAGGAGAAGAAGGAGAAGAGGAAGGAGGGTGAGCGGGACTTGAGGCCGTAGCCGCCTGCCGCACCGAGTTTGCCTTGTTTCTCTGTTGATCCTCCACGAAAGTTCTCCTCCTCTGTTCTTCTTCTTCCTCTTCTTCCTCTTCTTCCTCTTCTTCCTCTTCAGCCATATCACGGACTGCGAGTGACCGCTCGCTGCCTTGTTGTTTTTATCTTCTTCTTCCCTGCATCCTCGGATCGGTGAGACGCCGCGTCTGATTTTGCGTCACCGTGGTTACATGTGCAGGTATATGTATACCGCGAAGGTGAGGAGAGGAATAGCAGAGAGAGGAGAGAAAGAAAAAGAGAATAAATTACAGCACCCAGGTTCCATTTTTCCGACAGGAGGCCGCGCGCGGGCTTATAAACACCGCTGCACAGCCCTAGGAATGGAAATTACCCTGTTTAACTACAAGGGCGAGGGAGGGAGCAACTGGCGCGTGCCTTCCTTCTTTCTTTCGACGAAACCCGCGTCAGGTTACGACGGAGCCGATCAACAACTTCGTGAGGTAAACAACCTCGATTCAAAAATCATCTCGAGAAATCATTCGAAACACTTGTTTCATCGTCAGCAACGTTGTTCGCACGTATAGGAAGAATCTGTTCAAAACCCGCATTGGAATCGTCTTGCGTGCAAAGTAGAATTGGTGAGAATAATTAATAAATCAGATGAAAAACTAGCGTATTCGTAATTCGAAGCGCGTCGAGATTTTACGCAACGGATCAAAATAAATGTCTACGTAGGTAGAAGAGCTGATCGACGAGAGAATGTTATCCCAGTAGGTGTCAATTAGTGAAAGATCGAGAGAAAGACAAAATAACTTGGTCGTGTTTTTAACGAAAACTGGCTGGCTCGTCTTTGACAGCGACCGAGTCGCCTGGTTAATTAGCGGTATTCGACGAATGGGAAAAAAGTTTCCCAGCCTAACTAACGCTGAGTTGTGAAAACATGGATAATTCGGCCTTTTGACCTACACAGTGACCTACAGAGGAAATCGAAGGAGAGTCCATCGGCGGGGGGTCAGGAGAGACCAGACCCGGAGACCTCCGGGGTATAGGAGGCCCACGCGTCGTAGTCTAGCCGAGCCAAGCCGACGATACGAGAGAGAGAGAGAGAGAGAGAGAGAGAGCAAGAGGGAGAGAGAGACAACCTGAAAGCATTGTCGATGAAAACAAAAGGCTGGGAATTCTCCACGGTCCTCTCGTAATCCCCGTCATCCTTTCCGTTCGTTGGTCGCTTTGAAGAACCCGGACCGACCGAAGACCCAAGATGCGACGGTCGGTCGTTCTTGGTGGGTCACGCCACGTCGTGCCACGCGACGCGGGTCAAACACGTGTCCGAAATGTCGAGGCCGGTCGGCCGGTATTGTAGGCATTGTAGGCAAGGCTGATTGTGAGGGGCGTACTTTCCATGGCCTGGTGTGCGAGTCGGGTTGTGATGAATTGGCGTGAGGACACGGAGCGGTGGACAAAGTCGAGGATGAGGGACCGCCGAAAGTGGTTACCGGTTACAGCGGGAAACTCGCGAGTCCGTAAACTTCTCGTCGCCTGCATCTTCGTCCCGAGTGCTGCCGACGTTTGGCGATGCAGCTGCGCCGCTTAACGTACCTTATACCTGCGATGATTCCGCGTCAACGCGGCTGGCCAACGCCACGCGACGCGACGCATTCGGTGATTATGAGAGACCCGAGTATTATTATTACGTACGAGCAGTGGCAGCGGTGCCGCTGCAGACAGTCCGCGAGTTGCGTAACACCAACCACACTCGAGACTCTCATTCGTCACGTAGTGTACCCCACACTCGAGTAATGTGCAATCCGCCACCGTCCGGACGGCGGCACGTGTCGACGAATAGAGCTTGGGGCTATACGTTACATACTTCTTAATGATAATCAAGGACAGCTAGTGCTCGACTCTAGGATCGGATGACTCCGATGGCTGGGAACCGTTCTCATTCTTCTCATGCGGTAGACATGCTCGCTCTACGCGAAACGAAAGGACGTAAAATCCGGAATGGAAATTTCCCCGTTTCGAGGAACAGCCGCGGATTCAACAACGTTGCGGGGTGCGGAGGGGTGCGGAGGAGGCACGAGATATGCCGAATACGCGACCCCGAGAGACAAGTAACGTCCCTGGTTAAAACAGACCCGAGCAATGACGTCACGTCGGTTGCTACGGCGACAGCTTAAGCTGCGGTTCAAGTGGGCAACGCTGGAAACCTGTTCGCCGATGACGATCCTCTTGCAATTTGGCTCGCAGGCCAGTCCTCTTTTCGCCTAAATTATCACCCCGGAGAATAGGAATAAAAGTTTGTCTCTCCCACTCTCCGTCACTCTGTCTACGTACGACCCACACAACATGAAACCTTTCTAAGAAACTTTGAATAAACTATTTTATACAAAGATTATGAGAATCTTTTTAAGAACAACAACAATCAAGAAATCTTTTTCAAGTTTCTGGGGCGAACATTTTCAACTTGCAGCAACCTTCTTCTGAAATATTTTTGAAATGTTTCTTCCCGTTCGTGAAAGATTTCAAAAAGTTTTCTGAAATATTCATTGTTACGCGGGACGGTATAACGGACTCGAGTTATTTTGTACCGACGATGGATGAAGTTACTGCCCGGTCCTTAAATCGGATCGTACTCGTTGCAAAAACGCATAATGGGAAGAGCAGTCGTCGCGATGGTTCCGAATAAAGAGCCGACGACATGAGTTGGCGAAAATTCGCTTCTTGCTTGTCCGACTCAAGCGAATGAGTAACATGCAGACAAACGTGTGATCTCGTATGATAAATAAATCCCCCATAAATCCCAGAGGGATTAGTGAATCATGGTCAAACTGCCGCAGACAAATGTGCGCTGGGAGCTATTATTCTTCAATTTATATAACGTTCGGTCGTGAGGGTGTGGACGACGGACTGGGTGGCCTGTGTGTTTCGAAGTGGCAATGCGCGCGGTGCAAATCCGCGGAATAATACTGAATTGAGATAAAGTAGCGTTACAGTCGCTGCTGCCGCTGCGGCTCGCTGGTTACGACGACAAGGCGATGATCACGCACGCGAGAAGAGAGCGTCCTTGGTCAACGTGCGGGAGACGCCATCGTCGTTCGGGGCCATATGGCATCGGTCTAAGCGCATCGCGACGAATTGTAACGACGAATGATAACGAGGCTGGAGTTGGTAACGTTGTCGTGGCGAAACATTGAGGAAAAAATGATCGTTCGTCTATTCTTACGACGACTGAACAAAAGAAACTGATGTTTGAGAATATAAGTGGGTATGTTGTGTTTTATTACCGTGCACCGAATTTCAGACGCTTCCAAAATCGCGGTATGACGGTTTTTTTCCGCAGCGTGAAGCGTTGCGGTAACGTTACTAACTTCGACACGATGAATGATGATTGTCTCCGGCGAGCCAACAAAACGATGACGATTACGATGATGTTGATAAAAATATCCGAACACGCTTCTGACCTTCGATCGAACCTGCAGCATGACGATGACGTCTTTTTTATGTTTAGGAAACTTTCGCCAAACTTCGACGATCATCCTCCTCAGCAAAACAAGTACGGTAGAGAACCTCGGTTATCCGAACTAATTGGGACCGAGCCCAGTTCGTATGACCGAAATGCGATTTTTATCTCAAGGTATAAGAATATATCACAATACAAATTTAAATCGATAAAACAGTCCGTATCAAACATCCAAATGCATATTGAACCTCTTTCGAACACCGAACGATTATTTTACTACTTTGGTTTTGCATAGTCGTCCATTGTCAATTGACGAATGGTTCCTTCACACTTTTCAGCGTGCAACAACGTATATTTTTCACGTAAAATGTATTTCTCGAGCCGGCGTTCGGATAATTGGGGTTACGGGTAAATAATCGAGGTTCTACTGTATTCAGGATTCGTACGCTTTTTGGAACCCGGAATTCCCAGACATTTCCAGGTGTTCCAGCCTGAAAATAGGATTTTGTTCAGTAACCTTCCAAGAAACATGCCGCTGATTATTGACAATTTTTTTGCATATTAATACCGATACCTTCAATATTACCTACTAATCAATTTACTGTCCGACTACTAATTTACAAACAACAGCCAGCGATTTTCAGTAAGAAAGAAAACGAAAGGAGGTTCGATATCAAGTAACGTACGTATAAGAACGAGTTTATTTCTTCAAGAAACTTAAGATTCCAGTCTTATTTTCGAAATTCCCTGACTTTTCCCTGCTGTAAGAAACTCCCGGAGTTTTCCCGGTTTTCCAGGTTTTCCCTGTGCGTACAAATTCTGGTATTGTATTACATCGTATTTCGAGACTACTGCACTTGGCGTATAAATCTTCCCGGCGATGACGAGCCGGCCGTTCTGTTTGAAGCCGCGTAGCGTCGTTGCTGAAACGTAGAGGTATTACAACAGCGTTCGTAATACACGGAACTCATGCTTGCAAAGACATTACATAGCTCCGGCAGATTGCACACGTGTAAATTAACGCAGAGTAACAATGTAGCGGCGGTTGTTTCCAGCGAAATTTTTACGCCCGTGGTTACCAGTAAAGGAAGAAAAAGGGGGAGGAACCGAGCGGGCAAAAGAATTTACAAGTTACGGATGAGTGGGCAAAACCGCGGCACCGCATCATCGCCGCGACGAGGAGGAGGCGGCGGGGGTGGAGAAGGAGGACCTAGACAGTTGACAGACTCTCGCAACTTTGCACAATAGTAGGAAGCGCTAAAAATAGGCGCGCTCCGACTCTCGCGTCTGCATCATGTCGGCCTTGAGCCTCCCACCGAAACCGGCCCTCTCCTCTCCTGCACGACTCTGCTTTCTCCCCCCTCCGCGCGAGCCCGAGCAACTTTTTCCGCGTCTCCGTCTCTACCGAGCACTGTGTAAAACGGGCGAGCGAGCGAGATCCTGTATACGTGCAGGATCGCCTCCTGTGCCTCTTCCCTTTCACCCCACCTGACGCCCTTTCTATCACCTCTCCATCCGAATTCGCGCGACGAGATTTTTCCTTCCTCCTTTTCACGTTTCTCGGTCCCTTTCTTTATACCTCTTTTCACTTCCATTCCGGCCGTTCTTATTCCGCGCCTGCGTTGATTACGTTCAAGCAAAAACCACACCGAAATTATATAGATAAACGATTATGAGTGCCGTGTGGTTTTATTTTTGTTGTTTGAATTTATTTTTTATTTTTTACGTTCTCTTTCCACCCTCAGATATTTTATATGTAACGCTACTGCTACGCTAGATATAACTGGTCGACTTACTCGTTACAAGACAACACCTTGTCTCCGTATAATCGTTAATTATTAAACAGTACATACATACATAAGTGTTGTTGATAAGTGTCGGGGAATTGAAACGTCCGACTTTTATTACGAAAGAATGTGTCTTTTTTTCTTCTTTTTTTTTTTATTTACCAAGTTTTCCAGCCATACGGCCAACGAGGGTAGATAAGATAACAAGTTTTTTTCGAATTTATTAATATCACACTCCTCTTGTTCTTTACACTTTGATATAATTATGAAGTACGTTTTCACTATTATTATTGGTTTTGATTTTTCCTGGATTACTTTTCCTTTTTGCGGTACATAAAAATCATTCGAACATCGAACATCGGGAATACACTGTGAAAACTCCGTCGGGAAAAAAGGGGGAGAAGCGAGCCAATCGAGTAGACATAACAACACAGCGGCTTATTGTTAGCGACAAACAGTGCGGCAAGCTGTTATACGAAGAAACTGTACAATACAATACATAATATACGTGCCTTGCGTCACGATATCCGCGAGGAAAACGTGCCGCATGCTCGCAGAATGCCGAAGTACGTGCGTGTACGTCCTACATATACACGTATACAGTATGCACGTATAAAATGTACATATAACACAATGATTGTACAGTGGCAATCTTGTATCACAAAATCGGCGGTATACCGTGTAGAAAATGAGGCAGAAATTCGTGACGGTGTGAAGGAGAAAGAAAATTAATCAAAAATAACCTCGAAATTGCAAGGTCACTTACATGCATACGAAGTAGAATTGTAGACATAACTTGATTCCGTGTAAGCTGAGAGATTGATACGTGTATACGTATAATATAATTATCACTGCATGCAACACACATGTATGCGTGTAACATTTCAATAACTGATTGTACACGTGCGAAAATACGCGGCGTGAGGAGAATAGGAGGGAGGGGATGGATGGATTGATATCGACAAGAAGATGAGAGGAGAGGAGCGACGTCGAACGACCCTGTTCGCCGGTTTTACACGCCTGCGTGTGTGTGCACGTATGTATATTGTATATATCATCGTACGGGATGGATGGCACGCTGTATGTGCGTTAAAATTTGAACGTACCGAGAGTATATAACGTATAACGTATAATGTGTAAATTGTATGTATATATACGACTTTAGGCCAACTATTCAGTATATCGGGAGGTCGAGCTTGTACAGAATTCTTACGAAAACTATCACGTTGCGATTAGCGATGAAAGTCAATTTGCGGACCCAGAAGTCACTTTTATCGCGTCAAAATAAACTTATAAGTATTCTCGAAATTGTCTCATTCACGCAGATCTGACTGAAATTAATGCTTTTTTTTATAGGTTCTTAACAGCTACGTTGAATTTCTTCCAGATTTTTCATCAATACAAATGTCGATCGGTTTTATTATATTCGTATCAAGTAGTCCTTACCCGAACTATGCGTAATCTTACTACAAAAGTGTATAAACAACTGTGGTATCTTACCGGAGATGACTAAATCAGTCTTTTTGGATTTTTATACCCAGCAATACCGCACTCCTACTAATCTGCATTAAATCTTGCTATTTTTCGGGGTGAATGTCGAAACATGTTAGTTTTCGCGGTGAAAATTGAAACGTGCCAGTGTTTGCGGTGAAAACCACAACGTGTTAGTTTTCGTAAGAAATCTGAAACGTGCTACTTTTCGTAAGAGGCGTGTCGATGTGATACACGCTGCAGTATAGACGCGTCATATTATACATCATATTATAAACATCGATTGACGACACGTGCCAGTTGTCTGCCTCTCCTTGTTTGCTTGCCGATTACACGTATACCAGATATGCCGTGTGTTTAGCGATTGTAGGGTAGGTATACGTTATAGAATTCGAGATTACGTGAAAGGACGAGGTTGAAGTTGGTAACGTTATCGTAAAAAACATTTGAAATATATTCACTATTTTGCAAAACATTCAATCCGTTGAGGAAACATACATTTCAAAATATCACGTATATCTTGTTTTAATACGATTTGCTGGATTTTGAACCATTCCAAGGTCGCGAAATGTAACGGTTCCTCTTCCAGACGAATCGTTACAGTAACGTTACTGACTTCGACGTTTTGTGAAACGTTTTATACCTGCAGACGCAGGAGTATTATTGAGAACAATGTACGAAATATCCGATTCCCAAGTCTGAAAAAATATTCCATTTCCTTCGCGTACGCGAAATATCAAGGAATTCTGATTGAAAATAGAATTTAAAGTCTGCAAAACTTCCTGGCGGCCGTGTTTACCGTTGGTTATTCCAAGATGCAACGAAACCGAGGAATACCGTCGAATCGGAAATCTACCTTGGACCGAAACACTCGGGAGAATAAAGGCACAGGAGCGCAAAAGGAAGAAGGATATCCGCGCGTGCCTTTCTGTCCTCTATCCACGTGTCGCGGCGAGTGTGTGCGGCGTGCGTGTGCCGTGTTTGCGACCATCCGAAGCGCAGTCACTGTACGAATCCGGTCCAAGCCGTGTTTTGCAACAATGTGTGCCCGGCTCGCCTGGTACGCGGGCACAAGGCAGGCTACTGATCGTCAGGGCGGGCTATAAATATCCTCGATCAGGCAAAAGAGAGACGCGATGTGGTGCCGAGTGCTGAGGTCATGTTCTAACCAGAAGCAAATCACCGAGCCCACAATTTCTCTTACCGATTATCAAACTTTACGACGAGCCGTTTTGTTTTTCTTCTTTTCCAACCTAGTGTGCACAGAGAAGAAGGAAATCGCCTGCAAAGATCGAACGTGACGTTGTATGGGTACGCAGAAAAAAAGAAACGAGCCGAGAAAACAGTTTTTTCGCGATACTTTTCACCAACTTGACAAGGGAAGAGTCCGTCGGTCTGTCGGATAAACTGCCGTGTGATGATCTCGTAAACGGCCGCGTGAAAAATATGAAACTGACAAGACTTGGCAGCCAAATGGAAAAGTTTGAAAGAGAAATTAGAGAAAATAAAGTTGAGACGAACGAAAAATTTATACATTTTTAAAAAACATATGTGTCTAAGCTGGGGAGAAACATAGTTATTTGATTCATTGAGAATCGATTCAGTCCTGGTAGAACCGGAAGTTTAAATCGAACGGGATATAGCAATTTTTCACGCCCTTCATTTGATTGTAAAATCCTGTAATTTTCAAATATTTTCGAGCCGTGTCCGAGATCATCGCAAGAGTTTGTCGGCAGATCCGACAGACCGGCAATTTTCTAAAAACCTCTTTTTGTGAGTTCTAGAGATGCGAAAACGTAAAGTGTCGTTGAAATTAGAAAAATTAGTAAAAATTTCACAGTTTGTTTTGGTTTGATTTTTTTCCATTTTCCAGTCAAAAGATCACCTATTTAACCCTTTCAGTCACGCAATTTAGTTTTCTTTCGACACGGAAGTGCAATTATACGTTTCCTATGTATTTATCGATGCTGAATGCCAATCTGATGTCTAAATTTTAATAAAACTAAAAACAATCCCTAACATGGGGTGAAAACGGGTCGAATTATCAACATTGTTTTAGACAGTGTTCTTGATTGAGATTTGTATGAATATTTATTTTGATACAGTACGATTTTAGACCGACAATAGGTGCAACCCCAAAACTATCTATATCAACCCGTAGGGAGAGTGAAAACTAACCCTATGCATTGAATTTTGTAAATCTAACGGGCATTCTGAGATCTCTGTTTGTCAACCAATGAATTCCACGCGTTACCAGCATACGCTTGTCATCAAATTTCTGCGCCAACAAATTGCATATATTTATAATACTTACAACAATTACAAACAATTATGAATTCTCAAAAAATCGTAATCATTTCAAAGTTTAAGTATTTTTTCGCCCGAAAACGCAAAAAGTTCGAAATTTTGCATGGATCATAATGAAAATGAGATAAAACGAAAAAGAAAGAGTGCCACTATAGTGGCTTCTGTGACTCGAAGGGTTAATGCAGGCATGCATGCTTACGCCAAAAAGCACCTGTGCTTGTTTTTTCATCTTGAAGACAATTGTCAGAATTAACGATATTTTCTACTATATTGTTCGAGTAGAAGCGATCCTGCGAGGATTCATCCTCGAATCCACGTGACTTGCTGGTCCCCGACTCACGCGCCAGCCGCACACGAGGCACCGTCAAAAGCAGTAGAAATGTACGTCACGCAGCCCAGACCTGACAAGGTGGTGATAATTCGATTGTTCGATTCGATATCTCCGATCCTGATAACTTTCTGTATCCAAACCTTTTTCATATCTGCGGATATAATAACGATTCTGTTTCTTGGAAATTGAATGAATAATTAACGTGTCTTCACTTCGTGAAAAATCGTCTTTTCCAAGTCACCGAAATACTCGAAGTGAAGACACGTGAATTATTTATTTGATTTCCAAGAAACAGAATCGTTATTATATCCAGATATGAAAAAGGTTTGGATACATAAAGTTATCAGGATCGGAGATATCGAATCGAACAATCGAATTATCACCGCCTTGTCAGGTCAAACTTATTCTCGCGAATAATCAATACATCGTATAATTTATACATCACTTATTTTTTGCAAGTTTCAGGTGTCAATACTATATTTTCTGTTAATTGCAGCGCAAAGTCAGTTTGTTTCGTTCACTGTATTCTAGTTAAACCTAATTTGTCACATTCGGTAGACTGGCTTAACGTTCATACAGGGTGAAATTCACCCCAGGTCGAAAAAAGTGATATCCTGCTTCAACAAAAAATGTCTGGGTATTGTTCAAGGATTGCAGAAAAAGCTCTTTCACTTTCCCGACCAAAATTTATTGTTCAAATATTGCAAAACATCGGCAAAGTTAATGTACTAAGGAACTCTACGAGGAGTTTGAAAAGTTTATGGGGTGATATTCGCCCAAAGTGACCAATAGGGTTAAATAACGCCGTAACGTCATTTTATTCTCGCATGATCATCAAATTTTCGCAAAGCTTACGAGAAAACATGGTAACTACATGAAAATAGTTGAGGACTGCGTGTACTTCATGTCGTAGTCGCAACTGCAAGATTCTCTCGGTTTAGGAATGTGAATTCTGGACTTGGTACCAGGATTCGCTTCAACGAAGATGGGCAAGGCTGAAATGGATTAGGTTGGGTTGAGTTGTGGGTATCGAACAGCGTAACTCATGCCATGTAACATGGCAGCGACTCGATATAAACATACGCGATGTTCGCGAATATCGTGGCCGTTGTTGGTGCCTAATAGCCGTGAATAGTTCCAGGCTCCCCTCTTTGTTACGTAGGTACATTAGCTATGGATGCGTCACGTCCTGCACTGTACTACGTGTGATGGTTTTGTTACATAAAATTGATGATAGCCCCCGTATCAGCAGCTGCTAATCGTAAGTATTCAGCTTGACGTCGATCGTGCGAAATTCGTCGGCGTCGCTGAAGCACGAAAGCAATTTGATTTTTCCGTCAATTTTATTCTCCAAAGATGAATGGGAAGACGTGAAAAATGTTGGAAAAGCGTAAGAGAATGGCGGAAACATTACGAAGATTGAGAGAATAAAATGATCGGCTATTTAACAGCGTGGAATCGTGTCGAAACCAAGCGACCGCAGGATTCGAGGCTTAGTATCGTGCAATAATAGTGATTTATGAAACGACGCGCTGACCGAATCTGGGTACTGAGGACGAGGACGAGGACGAGGACGAGAACGAGGACGAGGACGAGGACGAAACGCGGAGAAGTAAACTTACATGCGACGAATAAAAACGCGTCGTGGTGCACGGTATGACAATTATACAGAGGCCAATGTAAGTACCTTTCACACTACTACTAAGTACTAAATACTACTACATACTATTACTAGCGAAGATGAGAAAAATACGAAATACGGGAAAGACTAGTTTCACAGACTCGCCTGGCGGAGGTCTTAGACCCCGCGGACGGTGTGCAGAGACGAAAGGAAATTTTACGGTGACGTCCGCATCGTCATTTTAAGTGCGTGCACAATAACGCGAGCCAGTCCGATTGTAAGGTGGACAGAAATGACAAGTTACGCGTTGATTGAAATCATAATTATGCACACCGGATTAGCGTCATCGGTAAGTTCGCGATCATCTCGATCGGGTGAGTAACACCGTTTGATTAAACGGAATTTTCTGTTGTTTTTATAAAGACAACTATTATAGGTACGACTAGGGGCTTCGCCCCTGCGCGCTTCGCGCGCCAACCCCATCTCGGCGCTACGCGCCTCACTATTTCCTTACGCATTGTCTAGTAGACAGGCGAATTCCTTCATGTTGATTTGATGACAGGTCTGCACTTGCTGTCCACTTCAATTCCTTCTGTGCTTACTTTTCTTTTTTTCATCAATCTAAGCTTCCATTCGTTGGTTGAAAATTGGTGTTCCTTCTCTATTGATATCGATCTATCTCCTTGACTTGCTGAATTATTTTTGCTACCGCTCTGCCCGTTATTCTCCAAAATCACCTTCTTTATATTATTTTTTTCTCTATATTTGTGTGGGTGTTCACTCCGCAAAACACCTCTTTCTCTTGTGGTTAACATAGATCCTGGTCGTCCTCTTGCCTGGTTATAGGAATATTTGTTCATTTTTATTCTCTGGCTTATTTGGTTATTCGCACTTACAATTTTATTTTCCTTTTTCTTTTGTGATACGTCCGACCGTCCACCGTCTCCATCACCTTGTCTGCTGGTTGAAACTCCTCCCTTCTGTTCGTTGGTTGAAAAGCCAGTATGATATTTTTTGTTCGCTTCCCTATATTTTCGCTGCTGTTCTCGTTGTCTAATTTTTCGCTCTTCTATGTCCATCACATTGGTTGATCGTCCTCTTGATTTATTTTCCAAATCAATAGTTACAATCAATTCTTCTAATTCTACGACACCCCTCGTTGAATTATTTTTACTACCGCTTCGCCGGTGAAACTCCTCCTTTCTTCATCGTCATCGTAAATCCTGGCTGTCCTTTCGACTGTTTGGTGATATATTTAGATTAACTATACTTCTGGCAAAAATTAAGGGAACAACAAAATTTTCGCAATTTCTTGGTGATTTTCAACAGGCTGTATTTCAGTGAAAAATGGTCGTGCATTGCATAGGTCGCATAGCCTGTTTATTCAGCTTCAAGATGCTTTTTTTTAAACCTCGATACGACCATTTGTCTTCGAGATATCGAATTTTGAATGCCAAAGGATCCTTTTTCACTCAACTGCCGATATCTCTGGAACTACTGGTCGCACAGCGAGCCGAAGGGCAGTTTCTTTTTCTGCAGAATTGGTTTAGGTTTAGCTCGGAAAAATTTTTCCATGCCCGTAGAGCGAAAGAAAAAACGTAAAAAATTTTGAAAATTTTTTCTTCGTGCTTTATCCAAGGATTGCATGGCTAATAGTGCTTCGAAAAATTTTTAACCAAAAAATTTAAAAACTAGAGTCTTCAAGCTTCAAAAGCTTTGTTTTTTTATTTCTTGCACGACCATTTTTCACTGAAATACAGCCTGTTGAAAATCACCAAAAAACTGCGAAAATTTTGTTGTTCCCTTAATTTTTGCGAGAAGTATATTATTTGATTGTTACTTTTCATACTTATTACTCACTATCTGAATTTTATTCTGGTTCTGCAAGACATCAAAGTGTCCACTGTCTTCATCGCCGGTGAAGAGTAGCGAGAATTGTATTTCATTTTGTGATCCGATCCGGTGTGGATGAATTTGTTCTTCGCGATACACGATTAAACATATCTTAAAAATGTCCGCAGCTGCAGCTAATTCTGCTTCTCCCCCGTATATTCCAATTTTATTCATATGTGATTTGTAATCACCAGGTGACCTAATCACAGCACCGTTTGACTCATTACCTGTAATAAAGCCCGCAAATGTAGACCAATTATCCACTATATTTGAAACGATACTCAGTCTCACCTCTGCGTGTCGATCTTGAGTGCCGTATACACAATACGCCAACGCGCGAAAAAGACAATTCCCGTCGGGAATCATCTTGATAATTTTCGTTTGCATGTTCATTTTTTGCGCGTCAGAAACAGATACCTATAAAGATATTTGTCAAAGACTGTCATAAACAGCCGATGACAGCTGTCAAAGGGTTTGCTAGATGCTTTTTGTTTTGTTTTCGGGATCTCACCCCACCGCCAACTTCATGCGTATACTATTATTATTATAATCTTTTTCTACGTTCATTTGTTTGAAACTTTTTTATTAGATAGAGAGATACGTGAACCGATTTCATTGACCGCATCGAGCGTTGTCTGAACCGATAACTCTTCGACGTCGAACTATACTCAGAAATACAGCGTCGTCTTCGTTGTAAACGCAGAGATAAATGCTGCTGCACCAGTTCAACATTCTTACCCCTTATCTTTGTCGTCGTGCCGTTGTTGCCGAGTCGCCTCGCGATTGCTAACTGCAGCTAATTCGCACGGCAGATATTATGCATATGTATGTGCAACGTCGTCGTGCAACCAATGACTGTAATTTGTGCTCACAATATAGCTAGCCGTGATGAAATTGGGTATGGAAGTCGTGATTTCTAAACTGAACGGATCGTTAGTCGAAAGAGAAACTCTTTAACGAGTGTAAAATAATCACTGGTCTGCAAAAGAATTAACTTTTTTCTGTCTCCTTGTTATTATCATGTGTAATAATAATAGATCTCATGCTTTTGAATCGAAATATGGTAATAAAAAATACGTAACACGTAAACTTTTTATGCAATGTGTGTGTATGTGTGTGTGTGTTTTTTTTTTTTAATAAAATCCTATTACTGCTTATAAACAATAATTAAACACTAATGATAGCAACAATATTTATAAAACAATAAAAGTTACAGAGTTATCAAGTTTAAATATTAATGTCGTTGGAAAATCTATTTACTAGTATAATTCTAGTTATTTTGTAGTTTCCTTTTCGTTGATACCATCGAAGGGAGCTTCACGGCGAATCGACCAACAAAAACCTGTAAGCATTCCTTCTGACCATTTTCCGTTGTATCGTCTTTCTACGTGCAATACGCCCTGGGTTTACTATTTAAATAGATTGAAGCGGTGTAAATGCAAAAGCAAAACACAAGAAATTCTGAATTATAAACAATAAAAGAAAAAATCATATCACGTACCGTATACGTGACGGCAAAAAATGGAAAGCAGATATAGATTTGGCGCATTGAAACCTTCGTATCTATAATATTTTCTCTTTTGTTTTCTCCCCCTCTCAAGGAAGAGGATCTCGTACCGAACCTGTGTAATGGTAGCTACGATCCCTGAAAGCATGGACGGCGGCGTTCCGTTCGACCTGTAAAGCGCATACGTCAAATATATCTTACAACGAGTAAATACCTGCGCGTATGTAAGACGCACGTACGTACGTACGTACATCGAAAAATAAGATCGAGCTGGTCCGCAACGGAATGGCGGTATGTAGAATAGAGGTTGCGGTGAGGGGAGTGAATTGAGGAGATGTCGCTTTAAACGACGCCAACTTTCAAATTCCTTCAGCACCGAAGAGCGTTGTTGTTTATTCGTGTGTTCTCTTTGAAAAATAGGTCTTCGTTTCATTCAAGGATTACCGTGTGTACCAGACACCTCGCTAGACATTCGGTATTGCACAGACGCACAGTCAGGCGTGGAGAGATGACGAAATGGACGAACGAATGCGCTCAAATAATCCCGTTCCGTTCCAGCACGTACCTATACGACTCGGATACAAGTGTGTGTATGTACATAAAAATTCAGACGTCGCAGAGAGCTTGCGGTTCGCTCTCGTTATGCCTAGAAAGTTTACGTCATTGTTCCTTGCTCCGCGTATCGTCGAAGGAAATCAGACAATCGGTATATTAAAATTTTATTTGCTCGTTCCGAATCTGCGCTCGGTCAGTGGATATGCCTAAGGCTAATGACGGGTATAGAAAGGAAAAAAAAACAAGCATAAGTGTAGGTAAGTCTGGTACATGATACGACCGATTTGGCCGTCACTGCAGAGTACGACCTCAACCTGAATCCTTCGAATCCAATGAGACGAAACGGAGAAGAAGAGAGAAAGAGAAACGGTTAACGAGTAACCCTCAACGAGCTCAACTTAGGAAGGAAGGATGAGAGTCGAGAAAAACGGCGAAACCGACTGCGGCTTTTCTTCCGCGTCCAGTTTCAGCGGGCCGAACTTGCGAACACACAGCCGGGGCTGCAGCGAGGACGACGCCACGAGTGGGGCGTATCGAGCGATGCTGGTCGTCGAGGGGTCGTAGGCTTCCTCGGATAGTCGATGGCCCAGTGCTCTGCACTTGGCACCACTTTCCCTCTGGCACAGCCCTCGTAGCCCAGGCGTTCCTCTTTATTCAACAACGGTGATTCCCACCCCGCGGCATGCGCAGAATTATCCCGCACCCCATTTCTTTACGAGCGGGGTCTCAATCCTACCCTCATCGTCGGCAGCGAGCGAGTTGTGTAGTGTAAAAATGGTGCTTTCTCCCTCACCCGCCGTCACGGCGTGCAGGGCGCTAAAGCCGAAGCAATTAGGTACCGTTGTAACATTTTTCTTCCCTCGTCCTGTAGAGATGAAACCTTGGCAGGCTGTTCTCCGACTTGTTCTTACGTTCGTCGGTTTGGGGCCGTTCATTAATCACGTGAGGCTTGAAAGGGGGGGGGGTTGACAAAAATCACGAAATGTCACAAAGGGGGGGGGGGGGGGGGGGGTGTAACAAGATATCACGTGTACTTATTTTTTCATTATTAACCTTTCTATTTAGACATTTTTATCATGGTCCTTAATATCAGAATAAGATAAGATTATATTTTATATCTGTACTTAGGATAATATTCTAAGATATTCTGACAAATTTTGAGTTTTTTTAGATACTAAAAATACACGTGATATTGGGTGGGGGGTGGGGGGGTAGTCTTAAACCTCACCACGTATCACCAAGGGGGAGGGGGGTTTGAAAAATGCTTAAAAAAAGATCACGTGATTAATGGACGGCCCCTTTACTACAGACGTGTACGAGTATGTACGCAGGTACCGTTTCTCCTCTCCTCCACTTCCTCTTACTAGCAATCCGCTTGCGCACCGATATTACGGATGATACGTATATGTACCTATGGAATAGGTGATGAAATGTGACTAAACCGTGCGGCTCCTCACTATCCTGAGACTGGTTTGCCCGCTTGCCGGCTAGTCGCTGCTGCTGCTGCTGCTGCCTGAATGCAACGCCTGTCGCCAGTAGACACGACCTACTTCGGCCAAGGTAACCGACACGGCGAGGCACCACCGACATAGAGTGGACGACACTCGCTTCTAGCTTGGACGGCTGGCTTCGATTCCTCGCGTCACCGACACATTCTCGTAACAACATGATTTCAAATCCACAAAGTAGTAGGTGAGAGACGACTATGAAACATTTCAGCGGATGAAACGGAATAAATGTTGTTTTTACACATGGGGAAAAAAAAAATAGATTAGAAATAAAACCGATGGAAGAAATGAAAGTCTGTAAATAATACCAAGTTGCATTCTCGAATATGGAGATCGTGTTTGCTTGTTCTTTGAATTTTCTCTATTTTTTTGATCAATGATCGATATTCCTCCACTGTAGCGCTGTTGCCTTCACAGCAATAAGCAATAGCACAGTTTTTATGATCGCGTAGTTATGTATGTACGTACGATACAAAAACGATTAGAAGTGTACAAGCAACTGGCAATGCCATCTGCTATCAAGACCATGTACTTACTTCGTGTACAGTAACGTTGATCAATGCCTCGGGCTTCCGGCCCAAAATTCGAGTTTGCGATATGAATATACACAATTAATATAATTTCGGGCGTTTCATTTCGAATCAATCCCCCCCCCCCCCGAAAAACTTGTGGGATTAAAGAGGTGGTATCCATCCGCGAGCATACTTTCATTGATGTTCTCAAGAAGCAAAAACAATGTTTTTCTCCAAACGAAACACCCTGGAGCAGTGTTTTTCAAACTGGGGATCGCCAAGTCTTACTGGGGGTGTCGCGATCGGAAGCCAGATAAAAGTAGAGTAAGGTTTACAAAGGTTTTAGGTAGACTCTCAAAAGAAAGAAACTTGAATATGTACTTTTTGAAATCACTGACGTAGCTTTATTATGAACCTGGGGGGTCGTCAGATTTTTTTTTACCTGTAATGGGGTCGCGAATTCAAGAATATTGAAAAACACTGCTCTAGAGAATATATCGTATAGATTTTATTCCTGCAGGCCTGTCTACACTTCGTCTCGTCCTCGTCCGCGTCATCTTCTTTTCTCTCTCATTTTTTATTATTCTTCTCCCGTTGAATAATCAATTGCAAAGTGTACTCGAACGATACATGCCAGCCTGAACAGTGCGTTCAATACATCAGCAGCATTTTATGCATAGGTATAATCGCGGTGGCGATATACGCTCCGCACACTTATTCGCGGTGTGGAACACAAGCGGCAGTGCAGTGCACTGGCAACAGCACGACGTAGCAGGCGGAGGAGAATAAACGAAAGGACGTTAACCCGCCCTTCCTTGGCTGACCCTCGCCACTCTCTCAGCACAGGGAGTATAATAAAAATTGTGTGTTTATGCACCGAGCCTCTGTATCATGCATACGTTCGTACATATGCACACGCGTGCGCTGCCGGATAATGGTTCTCCCGGGGAGTATCTCCTCTCCTTATTGTATCCCAAGACCCGCAAACCGCGCGCATCGCCGCGGCAAGGAGGCAGCCCGAAGGACAGCATTCGGAGAAAAGAAGAAGTAAACACCGCGGAATCGACGATTGTTATTGTCCTCGTCCCAATATCGTCAAGAAACATACAACCCGCCGAACCGACCGACTCCCAAGAGCCAACAGACAAAGTCGGTCGAACTGTCTTTTTTTCTACACCTAGCATGTATGCACGGTGAATTGGAACTCACGTGATTCCATAGAGGAATGATTGGTCGGTGATGGAGGTGGTTGGGTAGGCGCGATATCCTCGTCCTCGTTCTCGTTCTCCTCCTTGCGCCGTGGTGAACCCCGCTGATAAACTATCTCGTCGTCGCCCTCGGTGCCCGATGGTTCTTCGCTATTCGACCTAGGTGACATCGGCCCGGCTACCGTAGTCGACTGGCCATCGACAGCAGCGGCACTGTAAGCACCACTATCACCACCAAGAGCACGATCACCTGTGAAACCCCGAACACCGGACACTGTCGTCGTAGCGATTTCCCCTTTCCGACCGCGATCTCGAAAGCAGTTGTGATCCTCGTTCTTCTTATTCCTCTTCCTCTTCCTCCTCCTCTTGGCCTCCTCTCGATCCTCTTGGGGGCCGAATCTGCGATGAGGAAGACGTACGATTCCGCTCCTCGTCCTCCTCCTTAAAACCAGCCACCGCCTCTCGCCCCGAAATCGGTGGAGCTGGCCTTCGGTCAGGGTCGTGGAATCGGCGGTTCCATCCCGACGAGCGTGCGAGGACGACGACGATGTCGACGAGCCGCGCTGCTCCGCGTCCTGGACCCGATCATCGGTGCAGACTCTGCTCGCTGTTACCAGAACGACGACCGCGACCAGGGCGACGAGGCCGAGGACGGCGGTCAGCGAGGTCGGCGGAAACCCCTGGTGCGCTCCGGTCCCCGTTGCGGCCCCCGCGCCCCCCGCACCGCCCCCGGGGCGCCGTCCCACCGCAATTCGCGGGACCGTCCAGTCCAGCTGTCCCTTCTTCTCGCTGTTCCTCGCTGGTCGGGATTTTTGTCCGTTCCGCCGAAACTAGGTATCGCTCGGAAAACTCGCGGACGACGAGACTTTCCACGTAATCGGTAAACGAGACGAGACGAGACGAGACGAGGCACTGCTCGATTACAAGGGAGTGATTGATAAACGTGCGGACGATTCTAGCAGCAGCAGCAGCACCGGGCTACTGTCCGGATCATCGTGGCAGTGCGGATCCGCGTCGTCGACGCCCCCGCTCACCCTCCAGGTCGCGACGTATCCGAGGTACTTTCCTTTGCATTCTCTCGGCTTGTAGGCGATTCGCGTATGCTGTGTGCGCGAATGTGTTCGTGTGCGGATGGCGCTTATAGCAAGAGGAACAACGACGACGGTCGTTGGAATTTCTTCGGCAATCTTTTTCTCAGCCGTTTTACTTCTTTATTCCTAGTCGTCTTCTTTCTTTTTCTCGGCAGTTCTTCTTCAAGACGCGTGTTTGCGCACGACGGTTCGGACTAACACACTACCACCCGCCTCCTCGTTCCTCCTTTTCCTTCGGCTGCTTCCCTTTTCTTCTCGGAATGAACCATCTGAAAAATAAATATCAACGTGTTTAGCGAGAAGAGGAAGAAGGAAAAAAATAAAAAAGAAGGAAAAAAAAATCTATAACATTTTACTTACTCGACTATTTATTTGACAATGGAAATATACAACAGTGAAAAGATAACGCGGATGTGTATTTACATACTAAAAATTTCAAACACACTTACATCACTGTGAAATTGGATAACAATTTCAAAAGTGGATAAAACGATTTAACAAAGTTACTCTGATTTGTATCTCGATAACTTTCGAAGGCTAATTCGATCGTAACGATTATGGATGCTACCTGCAAATATACGTATAAAATGAAACATTAAATTCCTCCGATTTATTTCGCGGAGTTGAAGAAACCGAGAAAAATAACAATTTCCCCGACGACACACTTGGCATAGTGTTTTAACATTATAATTCCTGCAAACGCTTTTATACAGAACTTCGTCGTTCCTCGTGGTGTTGTTTGGTTTTATTTATTTACTTTATTTTCATTCTTTTCCTCCCATTCCCTTACCGCCCTTCCCGACCCCGAAACATTTTTCTCCGACGTGGGATCAAGTAAGACGTATTATTTTCCCGCCGACATCCCGTCGGTTCGTATAAATACAATTACAAAGTGTTAGTATGTGGTGCAGCTTATAAGGAGGTAACCACCCTTCCCGTTTCCACTCCTATAACCTCTTCGCGCCACAACTTCTCCCTTTCGAGCACCGTCTCGGCACGAGATCTAAAATAAGATTTTCCCCCGTAAAAATGCCTAGTCTGGTCTGGCACATACGTACACATATACCTACGTACACACATATCTAATTCGTTGTTTTCCTCCCGCGTTTTTTCCCTTCCCCCATCCCCATCCCTGTCAGCTATCAACACAGCCCTGAGATCTCCGTGAAAACGTAACGGGTGTGCATGATGCGGCATTCGCTGCAGAGCGTCTCTAAACGGTAAATTAAAAAAAAATACGAAAAAAAGGAATAAATTCACCGCTAAATACAGAGACGTGAAGCCCTCGCGTTTCAAATAATTTCGTTCTTTACACAAGCCCGCTGATACAATGTACGCCGTTCTTGTGCGGATTGACGTAAAATAAAATGAAGTGGAGCGCACGCATTGCTGCATGTCTATCTCGGGAACCGTGGCAAGTGACCAAGTACCCTTCCCTTCCTCCTCCTCCTCCCCCCCTCTTAGCGACGACATTGTTTTCCATCCCTACACTACTTTCGCGATTTATCATCATCCGGCCGAAAATAAGAAGAGCGGGATCGTGAGTCATAAGAGGAACGAATTGTTCTTGACTTTACTGCGTGGAGCAGAGATGGTTCTTAAATTCGTTTCTTGATCTCCCTTTCGTTATACCCTCCCTCAGCTGTACGATAGGCCGATGGGGTTTCATGGGTATAAGGAGGATATCCTGAGTGATCGCTGTCACAAATATTCTACGTTAAGACGAGATTTTTATCCTTGTTCCATTTCACTAATTTCCAGGTGCGTTTAGTGACTGGCATAAGCAATTGACAATAATAGTTACATAGTGTTTTTTTCACGTTCTATTTTGAGTAATTGAAATTCCAATCGTACAAATCATGACAGACAACCGAGTCTCCCCGCACGTGTATCATCCACGCCACAAGTTTCTTTCTATCTATCTTGCATCTCGCTGAAAAATTTCAATGCTGGAAAAAATTTCATACATCTCCTTGATTCTGTTGTTATCGTTCGTTACAAATTTCAAATTTCGCTTAAGATATCCTATGAGATCGCGTAAAAAAAAAAATAAAAAAAAAAAAAACAACTCCGCAAGTGTTTCACACGCGTGAATTAATAAGCTAAAAGAAGAATCGAATCATGGAAACATTGTCGTGGTCTTACCAGTAGTTGGTCGACAATATCCGCACAATTTCCGAGAAGATCGATGGTTGATCGATGGATTGATCGATCGACGTTCAACAGGCGACTTTCCGCGGGCTATGGGCGTAGCTAAGATTTTCAGCGCCTTTTCAAACGCTTTCCCATCCTTTCCTCGTCTGCCCTCTAACTTTTCAAATTTCACTTTGTCCCTCTTTCTCTCTGCCCGTTTTTTTGTCTCCCAGTTTCATCCAGCCGGCAGTGTTCTTCGATACTGTTTCAGCAGCAGTATCTGCAGCAAGAAGGGCAGGGGGAGGGATATTCGGATCTACGATCGAGAGTATAGGCGACGGTGAGAGGGAACAAGGATAGGGAAGGGGAAGAGGGGTGGTAAGGAAATAGAGGAATGGTATAATCAAAGAAGACGAATGAATATATACATATCTATAATCTCGTATGTAGGGTACAGGAAGCAGGAGCGAGGGGCTCGTTCGCGTGATAAAAAGAAAGAACGAACTCCGCTGTTACGAAGCCGAAGGTAGCAGCCAGAGTTAACAACCAAACGTGTTAAGCTTTTTGGAAATAGAGAAATGCGGTTTAATTTTACCCTCATAATTTTATAAAACTATTGGGGGTTCAAGGTTTTGCGGAAAATCTCGACTTTCGGACTTTACTATCTCGTTCGAGTGAACATTAGAACGTTTGGCTGCTAATTCTGGCTTCTAGCTTCCGCCTCGTACGGCTTTTCGGCGTAACTATTATAATGATACGGAAACGTGTTCGATATTATTCATTTTGAGGTTAAGTTCGCTCGCAGTTTAGTTGTAGGTACGTGTTTGTATCTCGAATACTCGTCTAGGCGTGTCCCAGCATCCACTGGCCCAATAATAAACGCGGGACAAACGAGACGACGCGGCAGAAGGGAAACAAAGCAACGCAAGTATCAAAGTACAAATCACAAGTACGATACGTAGTTAAATCGTCGGTGAATTATGGTACACAGTTAAGAGGGTACGATACCCGTGACGGTGGTTGTAAATGTAAAAAATGTATAAATATATGGATATATATGTCGGTGTAAATCGAGTTTAGGTCGCCGAAATCGGCCCAGTCATAGTCGATGCGACGTTGCATTATCGGATGAGATAAAATTCAGCATGTAAGCAACACACGTATGTACATATAAAAATTCTCTATACCCCCGAGACTAATTCTCTCGGTTTTAAGTCGACGAAGAAGATAAAAATGCGCCAGGCACGCGCCCGCGAGGCGTTCTATATTTGAATGAAACCGGCGGCATACGGTTGGCGGCAGCAGCGGCAGCGGCAGCAGCAGCGGCACCAACGGTAGCAACACTACCTAGTATAACACCAAGAAAAGTACACATACAACACGTGTACGGTATAACAGAGGAAAGCGATAAAGGGGGAGCCAGAGGCGACGGAAGGAAACTCTGAGGCGAATAGCGCACGGAAGATAGTTATATATGCATAAGTAGGCGAGATTTTAGTTCTGCTAGTGTTTCACCGACGGCGTTTGGCGACGATGGCGGAGGCAGGGGGGGGCGCGGCGGGGGGGGGGGGGGGAGGAAGAAGAGCAAGGGGGTAAGAAAATGGGCAGCGTGCGCGGTTAATTGAGCGAGTCGGTGTTTCCGTATCGTTCCGCGTTCGCGATATATCAGCGCGGATAAGAGAAATCTACGACAATCACGCGAATATTAATCGCGTTTCAACCAGGGCCGAGCTTCCTGCCCCAGCTTCGTGGCGCAGCTCACCGTTCGCGCATCAATCGGTAGACGCGCCCGCCGCGACGAGCCGGAGACGGCCATACTGGGATCAGCAACTCGCGTCGCGCCGAGCTGCCTGCTTCCTTCGGCCGCCGCGGGCCGCCGCTGTGCTGCCGCTGCTGCTGCTGCTGCTGTCTGCCGACGGGCGACGACGACGACGACTGACCGACGGGGCCGAGGGGAGAGGTAGGATCGTCGCCGACGGCGGAGACTTTAGACAACATTCCCTCGGTCCGTCGACGACGAACGAACGAACGAACGAACGAACGAACGAACGAACGAACGAACGAACGAACGAACGAACGAACGAACGAACGAACGAACGAACGAACGAACGGACGGACGGACGTCGAACAACGACGAAGGGTGTATTCCGAAATACACTTCCAGTACTGCCGACCGTGACGTCACGCAGTCAACTGCGAACTGCGTTCCGTCTTTACTTCGGGTTGCCAGTCACAGTAAAATCGGAACGCTACACCGAGGACGCGGCCATCTCTCGAGTACTGCGACTGCCTCACGTTCCAGACCGCAGTAGTCGCAGTCAACAACGTCACAGATATCATGACGTCACTGACTGGCGGCAGTAAGCTGTCGCGCGATTTCGGAACGCGGTTGCCAGTACCTGCAGTATCGGGAGTACATTTCGGAATACACCCGAAGAGAACGGCGGTAATCGCGCTGCGTGCGACGCGCGGTTTCGTAAGGAGGAATCGGGACGGTTGCATCTTGTCTCTGCGGTAGGTGGAAATAAATTGGGTATAACCTGCGACGTCGGCGAGTTGGTTCTGGTCGTAGTACTCGGGTCTGATGGTTCGGTGGCACTGCGGTGCAGCCGGCGGTGTAGGATTAATCCTGAACTGTGGACGGAGGGAGAGGCGGGAGTATTAACGACCCCTTCGTTTACCTACCGCAATTCAACAATTGACAAACTGTAGCTAGGCTCTGGCCGCGCGTATCCGTGTGTTTGTGTATGTATGTACAAAGCGCGCTTCGCGCCCCCTGCAAAACTACTCGAGCCCGTTTCGAACTGTACTGTATACAAAGGGCACTAATCTTACCCGGTCTGTTGGAATTATCGTGTGTTGTCCTCACCCCTTATGATTATGATTATGATTATGATTATAGTTATGATTATGGCTACGAGGACGAGTGTCTATCTTTCTCTCGTTCCTTGATCAGCGGAGTCGAGTGATGTCACGAAGCCGCGTGTTCTGTTCGAGGAATGAAAATGAAGATAAATCCTCGACTCGGGAGTTGGCTGACAATGAGGTATAACCGATATGCGCTTGGAACGTATCATCGAGTCGTTGTACGGAGATTTATCGATTTGAAAAGTTCAAATTTTAGGGCAGAGTCTTGCGTGTTGTTTTCGAAAAATCAATTTTCTAAAAACTACAGATTTTTGTAGTAAATATGGAAGAAAATGAAAGTTACAAGGAAACTGAAGATTTAATATACGGAGCAGGCATCGCTAACTATGGGTAGGAGGCTATTTTTTGCAGTTTTTTGTATATTTTTGGAAAAATAGTAAATCGCGTTTATCTTGAAACAACACCTTTTGGCCTGGCTGACATTTTACAAAAAAAAAAAAAAGGTGCACCTATCAAGCGGAAATTTTGCTTCAGGAGATAGCGACAAGTTTACTTTTTAATAAACTCTTTGTTTTGTTTTTTCAGACGCTTTAAAGTCAAGATATCGTGTCAGCCAGATTTAAATAGGGTCAACTTCAAGCGGCCATACCAGCGAGATTTACCATCGAAAACGAACAAAGAAATCGTCCGCATTACGTTATTACTCTCTCTCTCATGTGTAAAAAATTTGGACTTATTAAATAGATTTTACTATGAAAAGTGAAAAAAAATAAAATTATTGAGCCTGAGATCACCCCCTTAACAGTTATTTTGGTATATCCTTCGAATAGTGTACTTTATTCAATCGCCGTTTCTATATTTGGCGTTTATCAAACCTGTACACAGCGGGCGAAGAAGGAGAGAATGTGAGAAAAATCGAATATGTTCTTGAATAAGAAAAGGTCTTTCGTCGGTACGTTGTGCGGACAAACGACTTATACTATACCGGTTGTAAAGTATAGTACAGGATGTATTTGTACGTGTAGGCAGGCAAACGCTGAAAAGATAATTTTCATCCCATGCAACAGAAGCAATGAATATAATTGAATGAAATTCACTGCACGACGACCGGTCTTTACTTACATGCGACTAGGACCCAGACGGGAGCATTTATATACAAAAGCATGTACCTTACATGCGTATAATTATCCTGAGGCTATACATGCAAACGGGCTAGGTGGGTGCAATTACCCGACCAACTGTAACGCGTAATCCCCGAGCGATGAATGTTTCAAGCAGGTTTATCTCGCGATTTTAGAATGCAGTGTATGAGTAGATCTTGCATGTACAACGCTGTCGTTTCTATATTTCTACAGTACAAGTCCGGGGACCATAGACCAGACGGAAAATCAAAGATACGAGGACGGATTTCTTGCGAATTGCCTCGTCTGTCTGTCTTTTTCACAGAGTTACATAGGCCAGTACATAAAGCCTACGCGACTCGTTACGCGATACCCTTAGACTTGAGAGGGTATTCCAAGGTCGTCTGCGGTACTCCTGCACCCTCTAACGATGAATTCATAGATCAACGAAAAACTTATGCAAACTTGATGTATTGTCCTCTCCCCTCCTTGGCGTTTTCTCTCTTCGGAATACTTTTTCCTTCACCTGACGACCGACGCGAGCGAAGCGTATAATAATAACTGCAGCGGTACGTTGTGGCAATTACAACATATTTCGTTAATGCCCGAGCGAAGAAAAGGAACGCAGTATGGTAAAACCATCGACACGCGACTTGGAATAGTATACTAAGACTTGAAGTATTAGTATGCCCACTACTGTTTTTTAACGTTACACCGAGAGATATTTTTAGTTTCGGTTAACGCTCAGTCCTTAACTATTTTCATTTTTTACCACAATCGAAAAATATAGTCCTAGATACAAAATGAAAATTAATTTTCTACCTACTACCGGAAAGTCTA
This sequence comes from Neodiprion virginianus, assembly GCF_021901495.1. Lineage (NCBI taxonomy): Eukaryota > Metazoa > Arthropoda > Insecta > Hymenoptera > Diprionidae > Neodiprion > Neodiprion virginianus. Next base: position 14,932,079 of record NC_060880.1, read on the forward strand.
GCATCCGTTACTATTCTTTCTCATTATCATCACTGTTACTATATTTTCTTGCAACTGTTGCGAAAATTTAATGCTTGTGCAACGATAAGTTGACGTCAAAGCCTTATTTGAATAAAAAGGTAGAGTAAACCGAACAAACTGATTTTGCGTTGCAATTATCAAAAAATTATCGACGATAGCGCAAAATGGTTACGCGTGCCTCGTTTTACGTAATCCCAGCAATGTTCAAACAGTTTTTTTTTAACGATACCTGTTTTACTGAATTTTTCAAATGAAATTTTTCTGAGTGTAGCTAAGGCTTTTTGAAAAGTTTATTGGGAAATCGATTCGTTACTTGGGAATGGTAAAAATGCGCTTTACAGTCACATCTTGATCTATTTATTCATACTTTATTGAATATTAATTATTAATACACATTTTGGGTAGAACGTGAATTTATTATTCATTGAGTATTAAATACATTATATATTATCTTTCTTTTGAATTGCATGCAATAAACGTTATATTTGCTAAGATATTATTATTGAGCTATTCGTGTATTATTGAGAGGAGTAGGCATTGAAAAAATTCGAAATTGTTCGTTTTTTTCAAAAAGTTTTTATTCTATTATTACAATCTCTTCCAAACATTTGGGCGCGCGAAAAACTGAAAAATTCCCAACTTTGAACTCAGGTGGACTAGAAAAGTTTTGACGGGTGAAAATGTGTTAAAAATTCAATTCGCCTTTTATAAACTACTGAAAAAACATGCGAAATTTTCATTATTTCTAAGTTTGTTGTCTCATTTTTGTCGGTGAAAATTAGTGGTATACGAAAAAAGATTTGTTTAACAATAAAGCAAGATATGAAGTTTCGGTGTGGTGCACATTAACAGGCGTTTTTCTTTAAACAACGCTTATCAGTAGTTTTGCCACGATAACTCCAAATTTGTTTTTATTTTTGTTATTACAACAAATGTCATTTATTTTTCGACTTTTTTTTTCGATTTTGTCCGAAAACTCTTCAACTCTTGTGTCTTTTCAAAAACTTTAGGTTCAGTCTGTATAGTAACATTCCCTGAAGAAAATGGCGCTTGGAAATTGTCGAAAACTCTAACCGTTCACTCGAAATCGTGGCAATAGGGGAGCGGCGCACGAGACGCGTGGACTTCTTTATCCGCCAATATCTCCCTTAAATATTTATATTTTTTAAACCCTAACCACCGACTTTCATAGCCAAAACTCCAATGAAAACGTTGCAAAACGTTACAAAATGTATGTATGTTGTTTCAGTTCTTCACAAAAGCCACTTGAATCTCATCCCGTTTTCGGCCTATTTTCGCTGCCTACTTCCCTTAACACCTGACCTTTTATAGAAAATTGTTTATTATTCTCAAGCATGCGGCGTGTCGGCTTTGAGCACGCACATGGAATTTCCTACGTTAGCTAACGCCCGCCTGGAAAGTCTACTACTACAGGGTAACGTTTGATAACGTTTCTCCGAATGGCCTAACTCTGTTTAGCGTTAGCTAATACTCGGAACGGCCCCATAATTTTCGGATGTTCCACACCTACAGTTCTTGATGGATCGTACTTCACGGTGTACGTGTCACCGATATCCATTGCAGTATCGGCTCGTTGTTGCGTTGTTGCAAAGAGTAAAACCGTAAATAAAAATAATCAGAAACATGGATAATGCGCACAGCGTAACGTTAACGATAGGCGGTCAACGACCCTGTCGCTGCAGCGGTCTCGGAGTGCAAGACACAGAGAGAGGTTGCATACTCCTTTCTTCGCATGCTTGTCATTAGCTTACTCCCACGTGCATGTGTATGTGATCGGCATGAGCTGTACATATCGCGCGGTATCGCGTGTCACAGACCTAGGACAGACGTCTGACGCTGGTTTGTTGTTGTTTAATTCGAATTCGGGCACATCGCAGCCGCGGCAGGAGATTATTGCGTTCAAACAAACGCCTGATAAACACGAAGGCTTGAAAAGTGTCGCCGAACTTAATCTGTACGTAAGTTACATTTAACCGAGTGAAAAAATGTTTAAGCAGCCGGACGATTCACGTTATTCTACAATTCGATCGTTGAAAAATTCATATCGCTTGCCCGATTATTACGAACAATAACTCATTTTGTTTTTTAATGAATTCTTCAATCAGTCGTATTAGCAATGAACGATCCGTAAATTATAACCGTTGCATATACTGCTCGTTTTTTTTTTCGTTCTGTAGATCTGTAGGTATGTAATTCATATTTGAATAAAATAAGGTGTAGGTATGTTTAATCGTAGAATCGGACGAACTGCATAAATAATTGATTTTCTTGTGAAAAATTAGTGGAGATTTCTCCGACTTTTGATATTAGATTTAAACCTTTCAGTCCGACATTTTTCCGTTCATCATTTTGGCCCGAAATATCGGGGTCGCTGATCACGAATCTGAAGTCAGAATTTGATAATTTCTAAATCCAAAGTGCCGAATGCAAGTTCGAACAAACTATCAAAATTCGATGATTCTGGCCGAAACTCCATATTTTAATAGCTATACGAAGTGACAAAGATCATTTGAAGTTGTAGGTACATAAACTGTGGTAAGACTAGGACATGGAAATTTTTGAGATGGGACGCTGAGCAATGAGCATAACTTGAGTCGTGATTTTTGTCGAGTTTTTCCAACCACAGATTTTACAACCAATTGTCACACCTTTCGCACGTGAACGATATATCTACCCAATTTCAAGTTTTTTCACGAATAAAAGCAAATGAGCATAATTTTACTGAAAAATGCAGGAAAAGAGAGACAAGCATGAAGATTTTTGTAAAAAAAAAAGTACCCATGTAAACTATACTTTTTACTATAAAATGTAGCAGATTTGACTCTGAAATTCTGCACTTGGCGTAGTACATTTTACAAAAATGCTGACGCGTCACTTTTCTTCTGGAGTTAATTTGAGCGGAGGTGGCTGTTTCATTTTCCCCGTGTCGGATTTGGCAGGAATACGCGAATCGCCGATAACCGACAAGAGTCGCAGTAAAGAACGAGGTACGTACCTAAGTGCAAACGGCAAACACAAAGAAAGCTGAAAGCACGTGAGTCGAGCGACGCATACGAGTGCAACCGAGCGTCTGGCCGGCGTCTGGACGTTGGTCTAGTATCGCACGACGTCGTCACCTTTGGTCACCAGCATCGTTATAATACCCAGGGGTTCGTCGACCTCGCGATGATCGTCATCGTCGCCAGTCCGGAGTCCTGCACCGTACGCAGGGTCCAACTTTTCAGCCGTGGTCTCTTATCTCGCGTCATTAAGCCGCACCGTCGGTGCCTCGTCTCCTCCGGCTATAGTTGATAACTTTACGGCCGCATGCACTAACTCGAGCCGCGGTGCAACCTGACCGGCCGGCCTGACGTCGCGGCTCAATTCGACGCCCAGTGCGGACGACACCACGAGGAAAATTTCTCAGGACGCGGTGTAGCTTTTTAGATTCCGCCGCCGTGCCCGATCATTTTCACGTCCTTTGACCGATCAGCCACCGACGTTCGGCGAACGAAATTGCGTCTACGATACGTCGAACCCAACAGCCGTGCAACGATTGCACGAAGGTAGTTAACGCGGCCGGCCGATTGGGGGGAGGGATCGAATCACGCGTCTGGATGCAACGCGTGCGTTTCTTACGAACCTGACCTTTGGACGCTCGAGGAGATCACCTTGAGCGTATAGCTTGCGTCGGGCTTGCGACTCGAGAATGTAACGAGAGCTGCAATTTGAAATTGGAATCGATCGGTTCGAACTATGCGTCGCAACCGGAGTATACCGTACATAGGTTATTTTCCGTTGGTATGGTATAAGCGACGCCGTTCTGATGCCCGTTGCAGCAGCGTGCCAGGGTCGCGTCTTCGTTTGAATATATAACCATACACAGGCATAGAATAATCACTTTTAATTACGCAGACATGTCGGTGAAAGATTTCACCATCCACCCTCGCGGTTGGAAAAATAACGGTTGAAAAACTGATCGCAAGATTCACTCGGCAATTTTATTGGACCTGAAAAGAAAAAGATTGAAAAAAAAAAAACGGTCCGCCTGCAGCCAGGCATTTTAAGCCATTTTAATTCGTTAAAGTTTCTTCGTCGCGGTAAATGTAATTTAGGCGTGCTTCTTTGTTTTTCTATCCTTCCGCTTCTTGTTTTCGAAAATTCAAGTATCGACGCAGGCTGATAATTAATTTTCCGACAATTAGACATACCTAAATAAGACGGGCAAGACCGAGAAGTTGGTTATAGAATAAAGAATGGGGAAAAAAGTGTTTGAAAACGAAGAAGACAGCGACTGTCTGGACAAAAACCCGAAATTATCCCGTTTGTAAAAGCAGGTGACTAACGATCGGATAAAGAATGACGACGAAAGAAGACAAGAAGAACATTCATATATATATATAATTATATATATATACACATCAGACATACCTATATTATACACAAATACGAAGGGTTGCGCAGTGCAGGCATTAAAGTTATAAAGACAGAGATAGAGAGATATAAACCCAGAGTACTTGGTGGTGGTGGAGGAGAAGAAGACGAAGGCGCGTTAGATCGGAGGAATAAATCCGTATACAGGGTTTAAAAAAAAGGTGTCTACTAGAAATAGTAATAATAAAATCGCGGCGGGCGTTTGGGGAGTTGGAACGGAGTATTTTAACTTTTTAGGGGCGACGCGAGCTCGATGGGGGAGGCGCACGGGGTTGCAGCGGCGGTAGGTATGGAAGCCGAGCAGTTCACTTGAACAGTTTGGTTGGTTCGTTGGTTGGCTTGTCTGCGGGGGAGTCGCGGCCCAGGGAACGGGGCAAGGGGGTTCAGTCTAGACGGGAGCCCCCCTCCACCCCCTTGCCCCCCACTCAGACTGCGAGCAGACAGGTTGCACCCAATGTCGTAGCAGCCCGCTGCACTTGCCCGAATCTTTTGCATATCGGCAGCATCGTCCGCTGGTTGCATGCGGTGCGACCGGCCATTCCGCGGTTACTAACGCGGATTCGCGCCCGGATCAAAATCGATCCTAATTGCGCATTCACGCGGAAGAAAACGCGGAGAAAGTCCGTGCGTTTCTGTGGTATGCCCGAGTATCGGCGTTATTTGACAACGGCGCTCGTTCGTTTTGCGTTATGTAATTCAAGATGACTTGTATATCTAACTATAGTTGAATGATTACTGGTGTAAATTGTTGATCAGAATCGACGACGATTGCGTGAAGTAATTCAGAAATCGTTAATTTGCGTCGATGCGTAGTACGGAAAGAGCGCGAAATATTTCAACAGGTAATACGTATGGTACGTGTATTATATCGTTCGCGCTTATACCGGCGAACACGAATTTTGAGTCAGGTTTCTGAACGCTAAATTTTGATTTCTTCCACGTAACTGATGAAAGAAAGAATGGTTTTTAATGAAAACATTATTGTAAAGTTCGCTTTTTATTTCAACGTGCCGCTCTACCTGCTGCTTATTCCATCAACGAAAAACATCAAGACTTATTTATCAACGTAAAAGTGACAAAAGCAAACTGTATATGTAATGAACGCAGATTTTGGTTATTATTCGATTTATCGATGATACAAACTCAAAAAAAAAAAAAAAACTTGTTTATCGACCTGTATTATTCACACACTGCAGTGAGTGGACGGAAAATTTCCTAGTGCAGGCCGTTCAGGCTATGATTGATTGATGTATGTATAACAACGTATCATACCTGAGGAGATGGATTTCTAAAACGCCGAAAGGTCAGCCTGATCAGAGACATACAATGATACCCGGTGTATAGCGGGAATTCCACGCTAATCCGACACCGTCTGACCCCGTTTCGGTTTTTGATTAAATAATTTTCTACACTTGTCCCAATTTTTAAATAGTACCCCGAAGTCGTTCAGGTTTTTTATTCAATTTCTCAATTATTCATGAATATTGGAAGTGATTTTAAAATGAACCTTTTTTAAAATTCGCAAGAAATTCTCAGGAACTGTATATTCGATTTTTTCCAATACGTTTCAGCACTTTCAATTTTTTTTTGTTCAACTAAAAAATTGTTTGAACGGTCTGAAAATTCCCGAAAAATTCTCAAAACTTCTATCTTTCATCTAGAACGTTTCTAGACCGGTTCCATTATGGTGCGATTTTTGCCTATTTTTTGCCACGTTCAACTTCTTTTATCAACTTTATCATCAAACCGGTCAAAGTAAATGTTCAAAGTAAAAAATGGATGTTTTGAGAATTTTTTGGGAATTTCCAGACAGTTTAAGCAATGTTTTAGTGATAAAAAAAATTGAAAGTGTTGGTAAAAAAGTAGAAAAACCAATCTATCCACCGTGGGCGCGATGTTGAGATGTTTGGAATGGAAAATACAGTTTTTAGGAATTTTTTAATGAATTTTAAAAAGCGTCTTTCTCAAAATCACCTTCGCTATTTATGAATAATTAACCAGTTGAAAAAAAAAATCTGCCAAAATCCAGGGTACAGATTCGAAGTTGGGACAAGCGTAGAGACAATTTTGAACAAAATCAAAAATGCTTAGGGTCAGACGTTGGTTGGATTCCCCCTCCTCCACTTTCTTCGTCAAGAATCACCGAGAAACGGAACTGAACTACGAAGAAAATACCACAAATAAATATTATAAATTAAAATTAGAAATATTATCAGAACGACTTACTAATTGCGTGCCATTCGAGCGAAGGTCCTGAAAATATTTTTCTACAAATTAAAAAGTTCCTCATATTTTTTTCCATCGCGCGGCTGGAATTATTATTTAAACATTGCAAGATTGATGAAAATCATTAAAAAACGTCGATGGCGTTCATATGTAGGAACTTCCCAAGGATTCCGATCACAGGAAAAAAAAAAGAAAATGAAAGAAAAGGAAAAATTTTGTCCAACAAATTACGAGATGATTATCCGAATACATATATGTCCCAATTGTCGAACATACGATTTTTCCGATGCACTAGTTTTATACATTTTCGAAATTCCCTCTTGTAACAACGACAACAACAACAATAATAATAGTAACAATAACAAACACAATAATTCCAACTGACGAGAATTTTTTCTTCAAGAATAAATTTATGTCAACCTATCTCGTTGAATTATTACAGCTGACCCGCAGCTACTGAATTTAAGTTAATTTCCATAAAATTCTATCAAATAATATCATCTGATGACGGAAAATGGTCGTTGATTCGTTTACCCTGTTGACAGGTGAAAAAAAATTTTTCCTCGGATTAAAAGTTCCGATAAAATGTATATCGTTAACCATAGTTTCGAATAACGCCCAGCCTCAACACGTATACCTAGGTATGAATAATATCCCGCACGGACGAAGGGAATGACTCGATTGGCTTATAAAAACTTTTCCAAAAAGTCCACGATTGTTTCACGGTCAGCATGATACAAACGTAGGGGTTGAGAGGAGAGTAACGACGCCTTTGCGTGTTCGGAAAACGAACCTAAACAGTCGCACGGACACAAACATAAAAGAAAGGTGGGGGAAAAAAAAAGAAATAAAAATACATCCATCCTGGTCGGACACCCCAGCGTTTAATTTAATCCGCAGGAGAGACGGAGGACTTTTCGCCGATGGGACGCAACGCGCGTGGCCGGTTTATTCCGCGGGCGTCGGGGGTGGGGGGCGTAGAGCAGGCGTACGTACGTCGACGATATTCGAAGTCGCGGGAGAGCCGTCGGTGGGGGCGTCTAGACGTAACGTCACGGGTAGTCGCGGTAGTCGTGGTGGCTCCCCTTAACCCTGCCGGTGTCGCCCTGGCCGGCCAAGCCAAAGCCGAGCCAGACGGAGCCCAGACAAGGAGGGTAACTCCCCGTGACTTTTTCCTCGCCGCAGGATCGCTGCCGCGGAATACGGGCGCTCCTCCAAGACTCCGCGCTGCCGGTTCCTGCCGCAGCGTAGTTCGAGGTGTACGTCCGCCGCCTGCGCGAGCCAAGGACTCAGGACTCATCACTGCTCCTCCTCCTCCTCCTCCTCCTCCTCCTCCTCATCTTTCTTTTCAGATGGACTCGAGAGGACCTTGAAAAACGTACGTCCCGCGACGTGCGTCATGCACCTGCCGCACTCTTGTTTCGAGAGCGGTTATAACAACTTTGCCGCATCGTCTTTCGACGGATCTCTCCGCGCTACGCGATACGGTTACAGCTGATTCATGGAGATTTCAATCTTCTTCTCGGACTACATGACGATAGTTTACAAAGGGATAGTCGAGCTAGACCGGCTAGTTGAGTACAGGGTTTCTACGACTGGTTGTCCTCCAGCCTCGAATCGATATGCAGTTGAGTTCACCCTGCACCGCCTGCACCACGTACATACGTACAACCGGCGTCCGGCGGCTCGCGTACACACACACACACACACACACACACACACACGTCCGTTTACAGCATAAGCCTCTTAAGCCGCCGTGCAGCAGCAGCATTCGAACAGGCAGTGGGTATGGAGACCGGTAGGTAATATGAAATGCACAGCTGCACCACCGTCGCGAGTAGCAAGCAGCAGCCTGAGGCCAGGGGCCACCATAATAACAACAACACTTCCCCTTGCATGCCGCATATTGCTCAGGAAGAATAAGTTTTTATCGATTACTGACCTGGGACAACCATCTGCCTCTCTCCGCAGTGCCCAGAGAATTTTATACCCACGTACACAGAAACGGCATACGTATGTCCTATATTTGGGGGGGGGGGGGGGGGCAGGAGAAACGGCCAAGAAGAGACTGCAGCCAACGCGACGGTGCAAGCAAGCAGGCGAGTCGCCTTACGCTTCTTTTTCTCTTCTTACGTACGTACCTACGTATGCATATGATATGGCGCGGCGATATGCTGCATACGTTATTCGATGCCTCCACCTTCCTCTCGGTTCTCCTGAACGTTATTATACGTACCCGCAGTCGTCTATTCGTCGCTAAGCTAAGGCAGAGCCTTCGGATTGCTTCGTTTCCAATCAACGTTTGACCCATCGCCTTGGAATTCTGAGACTTACATGGTAATTTGTCGCGAACGTCTAGGCGTAGAATGTAGGTACATACGTACCAGTTGGAAATTAACGACTATACAATACCATCTGCTCGGTCCTACCTCAACACCGTGCTTGTCTATCCCTATCGCCTGGTTAAAGCACGTCTACTCGCATAGTGGTTGAGTGTTAACTGCCAGCCGTCACGCTATTGTACGTTATACATTTTACGCGAATCGGTGTTACCTTTATAGGTATAACATGCGTTATGTGATCGCCACGTCAGATTCAAGTTGTAAGCGAAGCGTGCTTGACGTTCCAATTTTCACACTTCGGCTTGATTCGTGAAAACTCGGCTGGAGATAGGAAGGAAATTAGAATATGGAACCGTGGAATATTTCTGGTATCGTCGAGTTTTTTCTGTAACTCTTTTCGTCCTCGTTAGGATAATATTTTGTACGTAAATCATTGCAGCTTTTATTTCGGAAACGAAAGATATTTTCCCTTGACAATTATGTCGCTAATGATAAAAATTTAGAAGCGTCGTTAAACTAGACGACGTTTTCCGATCGCGAAGAAGAAATTCACCGAACACGCTCGTTATGTCACGAAAGAACCGTGACGAAAAATCGACAGGCCTATAAGTATCGGTCCATAATCTTTACACTGTTTTAAATAAACTTTACATTGTTTGCGAATATATTTGCTCGAAATCCGACCAATTCTTAAGACGAACGAAACTAAACCAATGGACCAAGTTTTATCTCTGTTTTAAAACGATAGTCGCGGGAAGACACGTAAGTTTTCTTGTACCAATTGGCACGGTAATGTAAAGTTGATGCAACGATCATAAAGTGACGTTGACGCGTAGTTTAATTGAAACAAGCGGATTTGGGCTCACGCACGAGCCAGCGTTTGAATTTCTGGTTTTCAAACTCGTGTCGCGGTGAAATAATGATAATTTTAAAAATAATAATAATAACGTCACTATCTTATTCGCACTTTGGAAGCGCAACGTCAAATTCGTCATCAGCGAGCCAAAAAACCTTGCGGTATCAATTTTCAGTCGAATTCATTCATTCGTTATCAAGATAACATTTTTGTTTTATTTTTTGGAATCTCGTTGCTCAAACGATTTTAAAAGTACCGAACCGCTCCAAGCGAAAATCTAATCAGCTCTAAGTCTGGAAAAGCAGCGTCGATTGTCTCAATAATTGAAATCCGGTAACCCGTTCTCGAGATATCGTCGGACAACAAAATTGATCGCGTACGTACACACATAGATACGCAAACAGACGTTCATCTGAAATTGATTGGAGGTGATTTTCTAGACCTTGAAACATCGAGTTCTGGCGAAAACTGAACTTTTCATTTCACGGTGATCGCAACAACTTCTTTTTTTCCCTGAAAACAGAAAAACTGGAAGTTGAGAACGTGGCGATGATAATGTAAAGAAACGGATGTTTGCTGTCGCGAATATTTCCCGAAAATGTGCAGATGTACTGAAAACAATAATAATCGCGATAAAGGCAACGTTCAGTTCCACCAATATAATACTCTAAGCGTTCTTACGCGACAACGATAAACCAAAATCCGACAGCCGTAAGCAAGAAATTCGTGTCGATTACGCAACCCTTGCCTTCAATGCGCGTCTATAAATTTTCAATTACAAATACCGACATTGAAAACGAGGTTTCTTTCCAGAGTTAACCACATTTCCCCGTTGAAACCTCACCCTCGTCATCTCGCTGTACTACTACAAACAATGAAGTTTTTCTCTCCGATTGTCAATGCGGTGCAACAAGGGCTGCTGCGTCGTGTCTGTACGGGGTGTTCAAATCTATAGTCTATGGCACTGCCCACGTACACCGCCGGGGCGGTTGCACACCCACTCACCCGCATTCGTCCGTCCATGCAGACCTAGGTACTCGGCGGTAGCGGCAATGTATCTATCTCTCCTTCTCCCTCTCCCGAGCCACCCGATGACTCTGTCTGGCTAGACTGGCTGCTGCACCCCCGCCGAGCGAGGAGGGGGTGCAGGGTCGGGGGTCAAGGGGGTGCCGGCTAGACACCGCTCAGACGGTCCAGGGGGGCAGCGGCGGCGGGTGGCGCATTCGGCCCATTGGCGTAGGGTCGCGGTGCAGCGGCAAGTGCAGCGTGTGCAGCGGTGGAGCATGAGCTGAGGACTTAAGGTGACTCACGATCGGCCGAATGCGGTGGTGGTTCGGTCGTCGACCCGTACCCGGTGGGGATTTTTCAGAAATCAGCTTGTTTTTTAAATTTCATATTCGTAATGAACGTACGTTCAAGTGGGTACGTAGAAAATTTCATATCGATCCGATAAATATTATCGAACTCGCGCACGGACTTGCAAAGACGCCGCGGAGTGTATAAAGTGCTCTTGAAACTTTGAACGCGTTTTTCTAAAAACTATAACGTCAAAGGCGGTGAGGAAGATTTATCGGAAACTGCTGAACCGATCAGCTTCGAATTTTTGCACAATGTTTATGAATGTATTTATCGTTCCTTGATCGAAGATTTTTTCTTGCCGGTACGTATTTTCCATTTAATAAACAAATTAGGGCGAAAATTTTTAGGGAAAAACTAAAGTATTTTTTTTCTTTTTTTTTGATAAGCCGCCGTTTTGTTTAAAATTAACATTTTGCTTATTCCTTCGACAAAGACCAGACAATACCTTGTATTAACTAAATCTTTTTTGTCTCTTTCATTTCGGATGATCCAGTCCAGAGGTATCTCGCTCACCGCAAGCAGCTTTAAAACGCATTAGTTTTACAAATAAGATATACCAGAATGAACTCGAACGTTACCCCAATATGTACATCAATTTTTATGTTAATAAATTGAAACGTCTCTTCGCGCAGAATCCTTGAAAAATTGCTTTTTTCGGCTTCCTGACTGGGATGCTCAGTGTCCGACCTCGGAAATTTCCGTGTTCTAGTCTTATCACGATTTATTTACAACTGCAAGTGATCTTTGTTACTACGTATAATCCCAATAACCCCCAAGTAACAAGATTCCGTCAGAATCATCGAGTCTTGATAGTTTTTTCGATTTTACATCCGCCATATCGGATTCAGGAATCATCAAATTTCAGGCCGAAATATTGTGTCAAAAAATGTGTGACTGAAAGGATTAATATCACGGATCAGCGTTATATTCCTTCTTTCCACCTCGACGTTCCCCGCAACGCGGTGCAAAATCACGGACCGCGATTCACATCCGTGGATGAGATGATGCAAAATTGCTATCGAGATGAGGGTTATCTTTTTCAGGTTTCGTAATGGCGGTGATCGAGCTAACGATAAGTCGATCATCCGACTTACTGCAGTACATTTTGAAGCCCATTTCCGGACGGAAATTGAACGCGCTTGTACGACGTAACGTAGCTAAGCGACATCGTAGATCCACGTGGAAACGATGACCTGTCCCAACGTCGTGTCGTGTATATAACTTCATCCTCTCTTCCAGCATTCATCACTCGATAGCACTGTTTGTATAAACATGTAGTATTTCCAGCTGGAACTTATTACAAGAACTCCGGCGATAAGATCGTCGACGTTGTGTTTAAATATGTCTACGAAAGGATTTCTACGTAAGGTGCAGATTGAGTCCCATAGAAGCGTCGTCGTTAATCTATCTACATATAATCATCCGTTACGCCCGGGTTTACGTCCAATCAAGTGGTGAGAATTTATTACAAACACAGCAGAGTGTATTCCGATTATTTTCTCACGAAGCAGCTTGTGCCGTAGATTCTTTCAAACCGACGTAAAGGAAACTGGTCCCAGTGTACGACCGAAACTCGTTCGTCGGTCACAGTCATTTGAAATAGACCAAGCAAACGAGTCGCGGTTTTCCAAATTCGTTCTCTTTCAAGTTGACGATAAAATTCGTTAGTTCGTCGGTCGACGTATTAGGAATCTTCGGCCTGCATATTTTCACCGAATGTTTACATACAAAGAACCTGTACATCATATTTCATCGTGGAAAGAAACGTATAGTACATTCTGAACATAACATTTGCCAAATATGACTCATGCGTGTACATAATACAAAATACATCAGCTACGCTTCCCCTCCGACGAGGTTGGAAAAATGACGCGCAAATTCTCTGCCCCCCCCTATATTACCACCGCATACGAATGCCGCGGAAATATTGCGTCGTGCAGGACGAGAGCGGTTTAAGACCTTGAAGTTGTAAAAATCGCGTATGGAAATGACTGACGCGTAGTTTACACGGTACGCACTCGAATAGAATTGCACAAGGGTCGAAGAGGGCGGCAAGTGCGGAGGTAAGAAGACACTTCTGAGGTATAAGGGTGTCGTGTTGGCTAGATAGGCGGATTTGCGCCTCGGCTAAAGAGACCTTGCGCGGTTCTGGTGCCGCGTTGTAGGTATAACAGGCATGAGTTGTATGTACAGCGAAGGACGAGGTTGCGCGGCATCGTGCATGTGCATGTTCTCTTGCAAGGCGCATCGTGGTGCATTCGTGCAGGATGAGCAACAGGAAAGCGGGAAGCGGCGATGCTTTTTATCGAGTGACTGGTGGAGGAGTCGAGTCGAGTCGAGTCGGTCTAGACTGGCTGCTGCTTCGGACGAGGGACTCCAGGGAAGGCGCTCGTCTCCCGCCTTTCGTGCGGTGCGGCGTCGTTTCTGACTCGAATCGGGGGCGGGAGACGACGAGACGAACCGCGATTACCGTCGGCGATGTATCGCAGGTGGTGGGTGCAGTTGGGGATTCGATACGTCACTCGACCGCGGTGACCAACGAAATTCCTGACGTAGTAGAATAGATAAAGAGTGGTAGACTGGATCGCGGTCAGGAGACGATGGAAATGATCGGGCGATCGATTGGTTTTAAGGTGCGACTCGGGCAATGGTCCGACGAGAAGTCCTCAGAGTCTACGATACTTTCGGTCCAAGGCACGTATACCCGTAATTTAGATGGCTGGAGTATAACACTGTACGGACGGACTGGAGAGTGAATTCAACGCCGCGCAGTTTACAGTTAAATGCCGCCGCCGACGCGGGAATAAGATATACGTATGCCACCATACCCCGCTGCTGCTGCTGCCTGCTACAGAGATAATCGCGTCCCCCTTTCATACATTATCCAGACCTTCGAAGAGATTATACCGTGTGCGCTGAACGTTCGTTAATCGATGGTATACTGTATCTGGTACAACGCGATGTATGCGGTGCACAAGATGCGTATAAAAGGACTTAAAAGCTTTGGTTATATTATACCCGTTGTGTGAATACGCGATATCAGCATAATCGACTCGAATCTTCCGTATGAATATTGAATATGCAAAGCGAACGGTAACTCTTTTCTTTTTCGTAGTAGAAACGGCGGATTGAACATTGCGAGAATGTTCTCGAATTACCTCAAAGGATCTCTTATTAAGCATAAGTGAAACCATTCACGATACCGGATAATTGATCTTTCAGCGGTGTTGGGAAATAAGATAGCCACGATTATCACGGAGAATTAGTTCATTCGTGGCGAACTTTAAACAAACGGATTCCGTCTGAATTCGTTCATCACCGTAACTGATTTGCGTATAATAATCGCGGGACAGAAATAACCCAAGAACCCAAAACAACCCAAGTATTTTCCTCTAAACAATAATAAATTAATACATCCTCGACGAAGGAGGGCGAAGAACAGAATTTGTCCCGAACTACGGTGTACTACAAATGTGGAACGGTGATGGTGCTTTTCGATCAAATGGCGACTGCACATCACGCGCACATCGTGTTACGAACGCGTAAAAGTATATAATCATTGGTGAAACGTCGATGCACGGAACTCGGTGCAGTCTAGACGGTGGAGGATCTCGTCGTTCGCAGAGCCTTGGGAATGATTTGAGAGTGAGGGTGTGCAGCAGAACAAGTTGCACGAGTATGGGTAGTTATACACCAGCGTTAGGTAGGTACCTAGACTCTCCTCCTCCTCCTCCTCCTCCTCCTCCTCCTCCTCCTGCATCCATCGAGTGCATTGCATTGCAGAGGCGGCGAGTGCGACTGGAGTCTGTACAGAGACGACGTGGGGGCGTGGAGGGCGGACCGGGTGGGTTTCTGCATCGGATCAACTGCATCGGGTGTCGCGACGACGGAGGTTGCCGCGTGACGTCGGACGTCCCCTGACCGTCTGGTGTCCCCCTTGCCGCCCCTTACCGCCCCTTGCCGAGTCATTTCAATGTCAGCTTTCGTCAGGCAAGCGCGTTGCGGTTATTAGGTGACCGCCGCTTGCGTAGGTACATGCAACGTGTGCATTTCCATGCCGTCAAGATACTCCCAGTTGAAAACGGCGCGTTAATTACGTCGCGGGATCATTTTACCACTTTGAAACATCGCCGTATCGATGAGGACGATGCCTGTTGTCGACCTTGTCACGGACCTTTTCCAGATTTAACCATCTCTTCATTCCGATTGCATCCTTGGTCACGGTCGAGTACGCGCGACGAGATTCGGTCGGAGGACATCTCAAACGTGTGTGAAAAAATATAAGATTTGTCGAGAAAACGACTTTGCCTGCCTACCTATCGATTTGGTTAAAACTTGATGTTACACTCGGAAAAACATTTCATCGTGTTGACCAAAATTTGCTAATGGCAACGAAATTTCAGGATTAATATACATCCAACCGAACATTATTTTTATACAACGAAAAAGCCTAGCTGATTTTTGATAGTGGGCGAAAAATGAAACGTTTTTGCAATATCTAAGAAAAAGTTTGACATCACTGTTGAATTTATTGTTTCTATTAAAATAGAAAGCGGTAGTTTTATTTATAATAATAATGTATTTTACGTAAATTATGTACATGGAAACTTCTTCCCTGTTTGGTAAGAGCGCGTCTCACTTAACCCTTTCTATTATGAGACTCTGGTTCAACAGAACCGTTTCTCCTTCTATGTTCGCACACTTCTTCAGTTTTTTTTTCTTACTTACAATACTTTAATCTTGACACTAAGGAAACAAATATGAGCAGACTAATTCAAGGTGAAAGATAATTTGCTTGTATTCTAACAACCACAATCCCACAGATTCTGTCACTATTACGAAATCAGATCTACACAGTGATGTATCGTTTCGTAAATATTGAAAAATGATTTTTTTATTGTTGTAACTGTATAAATAAACGTTTGATTGTAATTTATGCTACTCGAATTAAGTGTTACATCAAACGACGACAAAGATATATGCCACTGTGAATTGACAGGCTGATTCAATGGTATTAGACCACGAACGATTTAATTCTGCTGATAATCCTACACAGATGCCTCGAGCCTCTCCCAATAACTACTCATTTTTCTTCCCTTGCGAGAAAGGATTTTTAACGTGTTACCGAGTATTTTGCCACTTCAACAAAAAAGTTTGTAGATTTACGATTTAAGGTATTATTTGATACCGATAATCAATTCGTAGCTTTCGTGATTTCGTAAATTTTACTAATCTTTATTCACCGAATAGATTTAGTGAACTCTGTAAACCGATTTAATCGAATCTACCAGAATCTATTCAATATTTTTATGAAACCATAAAAAAAAAAAAAAATCATATGATTAAATTGATCAAATTAAAATCGAGATTTCGTATTTACAAGTATATTTCATTCAATTAAATTTTTTCTGCGATTTCCAAACAATTATGTCGTTAATTTTGGTATTCACAAGAAAACATTGTGTTTTCACGAGGAAATTTTCTCCAAACTGCATCTACAAATTGTCCTTTTCTAGAAAATCGAAAAGCTATCTCTCAGTGTAAATCAAAGATCACAAAAATCAACCGTAACGGCTGATTATGACGCTGCGCTTATCGCTTCGTCATGGGTAAACGGTAAACGATGAAAATGAATGTCGCAATTTCATCCCTGCACCGTTCTTCTTTCTCCTTCCAAACTTTCCCTCCTCTGCACCTCGTATATCTCGCCGTGTTCCCCCTTCCTGAGAGATAGAAGAGGGGAAATTGCGGGAGATATTCAGGGAGAGCAGAGTGCGGCAAGGGAGAAAGGGGCACGTCGGACGCACACATACACGTCTGCCGACACAGGGACGTCGAGTGCAGCAGCGGCATCAGTGGTATAGGTCATTCCCAGCCGGAGCGGTGCACCAAACATGGCGACCGGCTAGACAAAACAAAAACGGAACGCGGCTAGACTAGACGAGGGCTAGACGACCTCGGCGGCAACTACATGATTGCTGTATGTATATACCCGGCGCAAAGCGAGGGGGGAACGTGGATTTCGTGGGTGGGGTTTCGACGCTCTGCATTTGCCAGTTGTAGTTTTCAACGCTTTCTCTACGCGTCTCTCTGTACTCTACATAGGTATGTATGTATGTATGTATATGCATGCATGAGAGTGAGTGCCCAACGCGTTCAACGATTGCACGCTGGCCACCTTTGCCGTCGATCCGTTCCCAACCCCTTCCCAAATCTAATACATATGTACGCATGTAGGTATTATACCTACGTAGGTCGATTTTGATTCCCACGCTGCAGTTACGCGTCAAAAGTGTCTAATGTATGCAATAGGGTCTTGCGGAGGAGAATAATTTGTCACTCTTCACCGTGGGAGCCCCGAAAAAGCTTGTTTAAAAATTCGAAAAAATTAAAAAAATCAAATGAGCGCGAATTTTCACAATAACGTAGAATGCTACTCTGTTGACGGAACCTTTTTCTTGACCTAAAACAACTTTTTAGGGAGTGCCACGGCGAAAAATCGCAAATTATTTTCTTCTGAAAACCCTATAAGTTACACGTTTGTGTTCGGCTATGTTACGTTGTTCGGCTGTTGTCATTTTCGATTTTTCTTTCATACCGACTGTGCACAGATGAAATTTCAAGAGGAATCAGAGCAGCGCTGTACAGTCCATATTGATGGCCTCTAATAAAGTTCACTCAACTTTAGAGAGGCTAATTATGATAAAAGACCTAACTTTGGCGTGACGATTATAATGAAAGTAACTCTACGGACCCCGATGATTAAACAATTATCTTCTATGCTTGTACACAGGAGTTAACTGTTTTATCATCTAGGTCCGTAAAGTTCTTTGAATTATAATCTTCCGGCCAAAGTTAGGTCTTCTATAATCAGCCTCCCTAAAGTCAAGTGATTTTTATTAGGGACCATCGATATGAGAGTAGATTTAAAGTTTTAAATCGGTTGTGACTTGTCAAGATTTCAAAGATTTCTGTCCATCTAATATAGGTATATTTCACCGAAAATTAATATTCTACGCGATTCCCGAATGCGTGTCAATAACGAAAATCGTAGAAATTTATTTGCAATTTTTTTAAAATAGTTTTTTTCAACTGGCCTTTGTCAATTTTACTTTCAACGAACGGACTCATTTAACACAGTCATCTCCTATTCGAGCTGCGTGCAGAAGATGAGTTTTATTGAAATACGTAGTCATCTACGTTAAAAGTCAGTAAATTGAGTTGAAAAATAAGAAATCAGCGTTATTACATTCAAGAAAGGAAAACGCACTGGCTTCGTAAATAGCAATCAGTGAACGGCAATTAATTCCACATTAGGATGG
This sequence comes from Neodiprion virginianus, assembly GCF_021901495.1. Taxonomy (NCBI): domain Eukaryota; kingdom Metazoa; phylum Arthropoda; class Insecta; order Hymenoptera; family Diprionidae; genus Neodiprion; species Neodiprion virginianus. The sequence goes on from NC_060880.1 coordinate 14,950,639, forward strand.
GACGGATGGGACAATGAAAGATTAATTAAAAAATGAAGACATGGGGAGAATTTGAATTAGCTGCCGCCACAGCCGATTATTTGCGGCAAAAGTAGTTCTTGAAACTCTCACCAAGCTGGTAAGCGCCACCGCATGGATAGATTTTTAATTATTAAACATCGTTACGTGATTTACGGGTTGCATAGAGTAGGGCGTTTTGCGATTACACGTGCTCGTTATTTTTCTAACGATTTTTACTTCACATCCTTTGCAAAATGGGAAATCCGATTTTTTTCTTTCCTGCTTCGCGTTTCCATCGTTACCCTCTCACTCTTTCCTTCGATCATTCTCTCTATTTAGTGCTTTATCTTACATTATACTATCTATCTCTTTGTGTCACTGAGCAACTTGTTGATCTGTTACATTGTCTAAGATTGTCATAGACATCAATAAATTCATCTATTTATCTATCTATCCCTATCCCCGCGTTGTTATTACCTAATGATTTGTATGTCGACACAAAAATATTTTTCATATCTCTTTGGTTTGCGATTCTTATCTACGTTGTGTATTTTGGTAGTGGTACTTACTATTTTTCACTATTCTTATTCACAGCATTCACACCAAAATTCTTCGACTTTTAGGATAATTGTATTTCCAGCATCATTATATCACTATCGTCATTTCTGTTTGTATTCTTATATTACCGTGCACTGATTTCGATGTAATTTCATACATGTTAGCAATTTATGTGATTCATGCGAATAAGCATGTTGGTATTCTTTCTCGTTTCTCATTTTTGCCTTACAGTTGTGAACTAAGGCACAATAAATATGATCTATCTATGTATCTATCTATCTACCTATCTATCTCTCTTTCTCTCTTCTCTTCAACAAACTTCCACAAAATTACGTAATTTTGAACAATTACAATCCATATCGGTCAAAAAACGATGAAAAAATTGCGAACTAGTCCTGTTTGTATAGAGGCGAGGACAAAAAATAAACAGACGTGCAAAGACGCGGGGACTGACAAATTTAATACGTAATATTATATTTTATCGTGTATACACAAATGTACGACAAATTTCATTACTTAATTTTTGTAACTGCCGCCTTCCGGTCCTTCGATATTATTCTCATTCGCAACTAATACCTTCGATATTTTGATTGAAAAATTTGTAGAATATGAAAAAAATAAACTGTGACGAAACTTAAATACAATTAATCGCGGTTTTATTTTGGAACATGTTAATTCAGTTGCGCCTATTATAAAAAAATCAAGCTCATATTGTTCAAATTTGAGTGTGATAAAACTTCAGCATTTCTCACAGCGACAATTTTTGGTCAAGAGGAAACTTTTAACGTGAAAATTTGGACGGATCTTAGTTACAACGTTTGAAGCGTATAATAACCATCTGAAAGACGAAGTACGATAATTCCCTCCCAAAAATATATTAAATTTTCTCCCACGTATCACGAGAAAACTATTTCTCATACATGTATATAAATTACACGCTTTATGTTTAGTGTTAATATATCGCGTTCGTGCGATCATCTTACTTGTGGCTACTCGAATATATATATCGATCTAAAATTATACATACTAAATTTGATTATGTACTCTTGATATAGACAAACAACTAGTTACAGTCGCTTTGCATTAATGAAATAAAAATCTCACCGACTAGCACGATTCCCAGTCGATAGAAATCATTGATATATGAAGATTTATGTTTACACGCACAGACACGCATCTACCATACGTATAAGTACTAAATGACGTATACCATAAATGTACAGTTACTAGATTGATGAAAAGTAAGAACTCGACGAAGATAAAACAGTAAAGGAATGAAAATGAAAGAAAAACACATCCTATCACAGTTGGTTACATACATAGCTAATCTAATCTATATTCTTCTATCGTATAGACTAGCCTATACTCTATTGTCTACCCTATTCTCTATTGTTTTATTCTTCCGACCCATCTCGTTAGTTTAAGTATTTTGCAGCCCAGTCTGTTCTCCCATGAACTCCGCTAGATCTTGCGTTCAAAACGCTTCCAAACAGATTCGCCTGAAGTGGCGACGGTTTGTTAGTTGGTATGACTGAAATTTTGAAGAAACATCGTCAAGACAACAGTGAATAAAGATCAACTGAAGTGCTGGACAGGAAGTACAGAATTACTGCAAGTTTTACTTTTCAATTCGACCCTTCTCTGTTGAGGCTACAAAAATTAGTGAAACCTTAGCAGCTCGTTTTCCTTGGAAAAAAATAGAGATGAAAATGCGTTGATCAGCTCACCTGTACCACCGATTTGCGACGTACCATAAACGCTTGGGTATGGCATTCGTGTGCTTTGGCCAGCGACGTATCGACTTCTAGCTAAGTAATGTTGTTTTGCTTGGGTGTCAATATTTTCCTGAGATCCCCATAACGAATCAATTTTCTCCTCGATATCTTCTGGAGGATTAGGAACAGGAGGAGGAATCGACCCATTCAATGTAATTCTTGTTCGGTTGACATCCGCGTCGCCGTTTCTAAAAAAGTTCAGAAAAATAATATACCCGTCAGATATTAAGTCTAGGAATAAAAATGAACAAGGGACATTCGGAGGCGGAATGGAATTTTATTGGGAAAGAATTTTTGATACAACACATTAGAGTTCTGAAGGTATAATAACATGGATGGTATTTGGCGGTGTGAATAATGATGAGATCGATACAAACGAATAAGTAAGAGTGCATTAAAAAAAATCGTCAATAACGATGAAACTGAAGCACGATATGCGTATAAACAGTACAAAAAATAGAAATACGTTAACGGATGCAATAAGATAAACCAAACGGCGTTTTTACCGGTTGGACAACAAAATGATAAATTCATCTGTCATCCCGTGACATAGGCACAAAACGGAATTTTCAGACATTCGGCGCATAATGCATAATAGTATCGTCGTAGGTGGAGAAACAGATTGAGATGTGGAAAAAAGTTCGTTGTCGTAAATTATGAGCTGTCAAATCAAGTTCAAAACTGACCGCTGAGCATTGGACTCTCATTTTTACCCCATTATAGAAGTTTCCATCGTCTCCAGTGTTCGCGTACCAATCTTACAATTAGTCCATTCTATGGCACCTATGGCACCGTACAAAGTAAACGACATAATTATCTTTTGTCATTTTGCGTAAATATGAGCGTAAATTACGGATCTGCATTTTGTGGTGTACATACCGCTACAATCTGTAACAATGGGTATGTAAATATATTGATGTCCCGCTAGATGACGCGGGTGTCGTGGCCCGGAGGCGTACCGACTCAGAGCCGCATCATCACTCGAACATATGTTCCGCGCCGCCGTGTAGATAAATGAACACACATCAGAAGGTAGCCACAAGTGAGCCGGCCCTGACTCGAAGCGCTTATGACGCCCGACACTCGCGTCATCTAGCAAAGGATCCATCGTTATAAACGTTATAAACCAACCACCGCGGTGCATGCCTAGATCTATTGTCACGAAGCCGTAAATTACAACGGAATGAAAAAGATCTGTAATTTACGCAAAATGATACAAGATTATCTAGTCGTTTACTTTCTACGGTGCGAAATAATGGACTAAGGTTGATAGGTGAATATTGGAGATCATGGAAACTTCAATAATGAGGTAAACATGTGAATCCGATACCCGGGCGGCCATCCTTAAACTCGATTTGATAACTCATAATTTACGAAAACGAACTTTTTTTTCACATTTCGACCCGGTTCTCCATCTACGATGATACTATGACACATAATACGTCGAATGCTTGTGCGCGAATACTTTCTGTGCCTCCGTCGCTGAATGACAGCTGAATTTGTCATTGTACAGTCTGATCGATTAGAACATCGTTTAGTTTATCCTGTTACATCCCGTTAAAAATAAATGTGATACAAAGCTTGTAAAACTTGAACTACAAAAATGACATAACGCCCTGACTAAAAGGTTTCAAGAAAATTATAAACTTTTACAAAAATATATGATCTATTAACGACAATTAAAGTTGTTAAAACGATAGCAAGAGATATTGCAGTCAACTCAATCAGAAGCTGTTCTTCACACTCAAAGTTCAACTCTATTTCAGTAGGTACTTTTTTCTCAAAATTCAGAGAAGAAATTTCTGCTTGCTGATCTTTACAAAATTGCCCGTGTCCGATGTACTTTCTATTGATAATAAAAGCGGCGAATCGCAGCAAATTGTGCCAAGAAAACCGTGCGACTAATAGTAAAGAGTAGCGAATTGTATCGATAAGAAAATACACAGGATGAAGAATCAACACACGTGAAGTAAGGCAACATGTTACAGAGCGAAAAAGATGAGCGATTGTAATTCCTAATTGAAGAAAAAACGAAGATATTCCAACGAGCTGCTTGCCTAATATATCAACAACGACTTGAACATCAGTAATAAATTTTATGGATAGTATTTCGTTATTTGCTTTCAAAACTCGTGCAGTTTCTATTACAATCTGCTGGAGAAAACGTAAACATTCGCTCTGACGGAAAAAGAATAAAGAACTAATAACCAAGGTGATAACAAGTGCCAGGAGGACGTTGCAGCGATTTCTAAATGCTGCTGTATACCTGGACGGCAGGGCAGTGCTCTGTCCTGCGATGTAACGAGCTACGCCAAGGTAGTGTTGCTTCGCCGAGACCTTTCTTGAAGAGTTTTTAAGGTTCGGTTGAACGCGAGTCCAATTCTGGGATGGCAATGACTCGGTCCAAGCCGGCTGAGTCCACCTGGCATTCGTCTGTTTAACGTTTTCTTGAGCATTGTTTGGATAGGTGGAATTCCAATTAGTTCGATTCTCCTTGTAGACTCGATCCGGTAGCAGCTTCGCATTCGTGTTATCCGGTAGAATTTTTCCACTGGATTCAATAATCCCATAAATTTGGAAGCACTATTAGAACATATAATGCATCCGGCTGACGCGGAAGCAGAACATGAAGACTTAGCTTCTGTGGTTAGATCTTAATATGAAAACTCACCCTAAAACATCAGCAAACTCGTCATCATCCCATACTGCTGTATTTTTTTCTTGGTTCCGATTACTATTGTTAGTTTTATTGTTAATATTGTTATTGGTATTGTTATTGCGTGTGTATAACGGCATTACGGGTTGCTGAACCTGTACTTTTTCCTGTAACCTACATTTGATATAATTTAATATAATCACGGTTTGTTATTCCTGATGTCCAGATTAAAAATACAAATTAAAAAACTGTTCTTGCGAATTGGCAACTGTACCTAGTCTGAACAACAGTACTGATCATATCCGGTTGATTGTAAGTTCCGTTTGAAGTGATTATCGAGGCAGGCAGATTCACCTTGTTCATAACAAGTTCCCGCTGTGATCCTACAGCCATTTTTTTGCTACTGACTTGTCGTGGTCCACCAACTTGGAAGTAACGATACCTGCGAGATATGCAGTAGACGATGTAGGGCGGGATTAGTCAAACATAAGCGCTGAACTGATACGGAATCTATATTCTATACCTCAAAGATTGCTGCGCCGTCGGTCTTTGAACCGGATTCCACCTCATCATGTCTTCCATAAGTGAGACAGATTCCTGACTGGCGTTTGGTATCAATTTACTCAACGGGGTAGAACTGAAGTTTGGAAATTTGAAATTCATGGCGGCAGCCAGCTGATAACCCTCAGGCCAGTCATCCTACAATTACAATTAGTTGTGAAAACTAATTCGAAGATGCAATGATATTCCTCACTTTGACCAAATACAAAATAACAATCGCCCAAGTACCTTGTTTGGTGTGCCAATAACAGAACAGATTTTAAATATCTCGTCAATCTCGCTATTGCCAGGAAATAATGGCCTAAACGTGTATAATTCAGCCATTATACAACCAACGGCCCAAATATCTATGGGGCTGTTATAAGTAGTAGAGTGCAACAGAACTTCTGGCGCTCTATACCTAGAATAAATTACATTACAGTGCCGTCAGAACTCGGAGAGATAATTGAAGTTGATTTTTGACAGTACGTACTGTTTTCGCAAGTACATACAACAAAGAAAGTAATAAAGGAAGTAATGAAGGATCAATTTTCGAACGACACAATCATTCCTACTTACCATCTGGTAGAAACATAATCTGTATAAGGTGGTCTTGATCTAATTTCTCTGGCCAACCCAAAGTCAGCAATTTTTATCAGTTCTGGCCCCATGCAGAGCAAATTTTCAGGTTTCATGTCGCGATGAAAGAAGCCGTGCTTGTGCATAAAAGCCAAACCCTGCAATACCTGATATACCATGTTTCTGATCACAGGTTCGGGAAAAAGTTTCTCCCTGTTATTGAAAATTAATCAATAATGTTAGCGACGTCATTAAGCTAAACTATATGAATGGAGATGAATCTGTAAATGAATCCTTAAACACCTACCTATCTTTCATCAGTTGATAAAGATTCTCCTTCATGTATTCAAAAACAAAATACAAAACATCATTCTCTCGTATCACTTCCTTCAGTTTAACTACGTTTGCATGACTGAGTTTTTTCAGCGACTATGTGTGGAGGAAACATCGGATTATTGCTGGATATGTCAACATGAAGAACAATATAGAGACAAATCAAGGAAAAGGAAATATCATTCGATACCTTGACTTCCCGCAGATTCATAGCTTCTTCCCAAGAATAATATTTTCTTTTCATCCTTTTTATCGCCACTTTTTCACCCGTATCAATTCTCTGACCAAGTACAACGGATCCGTATGTCCCATCTCCTAACTGATGCAACGTAATATACCGATTCATCTTCATTTGCGCCCGAAGGATTTGGACGATATTATAATCAGGAAGTGTACCAGCCGATAGGAATAGCAATGCAGATGTTGAATTTTCTGACAGGATTATGGGAGGCTGTTGTTAACACAGTGATTCGCCATCTAAAGCGAAAGACACCTAATGTATTTTAGTTTTGTATAATTTCTTATTTAGTTGTATTCACATAGACCAAATATATGACACTTGTTAACATTTACTAAGAAGTGAAAGACGTGGATAAATAGATGATTGAATATGAAGCGAGTATATAAGTAAGATCGAAAACGAATTATAATTATTGCGTATACCTGCAATCTTAAGATGTGTCAATGTCAAAATTACTATCTATAAAATTGAATGAAGTTTTAACAAGTTTTGAACTTACTGCAGCCATAACGTGACCGTCAACCGCAGAGAACGCAATTCGATAACGTCGAGCAGAGAGAATCATACAATCCCCTTCGAGTCGACATTTAATATTTCATAATAATTTCACCTCGACACGAATATATTCTCGCAAACTGGGTAGGTATCTGACCCAACTTCGTACTACATTTACTACGTTGTCATGGTCACGGTCTTATATACAGGCGACACTACATACACATGTCCATGCTATACACTGATTACTTTCGCAAGATGGCGGCGGACTTGCCGAATGATAATTCAATACTCCTTCTTGACCGACGGAAATTACTGTCGTGTAATTTTTTAAATTTCGAATGAGCAAAGGCGCCAATTCGATTCTTCTCAACACAATAGATTGTTATAGAGTTTGCAATTCTTTATTATAATTGTGACATGTGAACCTCGATTAAGTCTACCTAAACTAGAGGAATTTCAGGGTATCACGATTCTATACGCGCAATAGAATATTGAACGTTGATTGAGGATTCTTCAGTCAACGTATTGAAGTATCCGTTTCAGATTAATTTACCCGACAGCGAAATTGCAATTTGAAAAACTACAACTTGTCAGTATTTGACCAATGAAAATGAGTAGTTTTTGGGATTCCAATGTATATTCAACCTTCATAACACTAGAATGAATGATCTGGCTTCTCTCCAATTTACTCGTTGTCAGCCCTTCGTCTAAAACAATTTTTTAATTGTTCGTTCGTTTTTTGACCACAATGAGAAAAATGTATCGAATTTGCGTTAATGAGGTTCGACCAACTATTAAGTAGCATTTTTTGTAGTTATTTTATACATTCGGGTGGTCCATATTTAGGGCTCGGACGAATTTTTCATCATTCGCCCTCTAAACCGGCTCGAAATAATTTAAAAGCAATTTCCTAATTTTTTCAGATTTTGATATCAACTCTAATCCCTATTTGTAAGAGGGGGAATTTCCGTATTCATATACACGTGTTTTGACTATATTCTCGGTATATATTTCATTGCAAGAGTAATATTGGCATTGTCGCTACTATCTGATACAAAATTCACATCATACCAGGCAATCTAGACGAATCTGACTTTTTTTGGCATTTAGTGAATGTGCAATTAAAGTTTATTTCGGACAAGATTTGGAGTACCAGAATGTACCCAAACAGAATCTTCAGTCAACGCTAATGGTACTAGCAACGTAGCATCATAAACATATATGAATATTTAATACGTAAATATATAATTTTGTAATAAAAAATTATTTTTGTATTATTTAATAGTCGATTGAACACTCTTAAATGTTTCATAAGGATATGCTTTGTTTTGGCTAAGAAAAATACTCTGAAATTTCAGTCTTTTTTCGGTCTTTTAAGTGTATGTTAGGCGCTTTTTCGCGTTTGAGATACGTGGACTTTGATATTTTGAGATATATAAGTCAGCGTCGAAATCGACCAGGGAACCCCCCTCAGGCATGTCTTGTTACAAACATGGTTGACTTCGCTATATTTCCGCCGTTGACTCAGCTGTACGGGTCTGGCTACGACGATCAGTTTTAATTACGTGCCCAATGGGAATATTGCGATTTCCTAGAGTGACTATAGTAAATATTCAGTATCACAACAATTCAGGCAATGTTGCGTTTGCGATAAACACTCAGCTGGAAACGTATGTGTTCTGTAGCAATAAAGTGTTGCAGTAACCAAGATCGATAGAAAATATTACTGACCGAACCAGAATTCTTGTTGAGTGGTGGAAACGCTTTTTTCAGTGTAAAAATATTTTGAACTGCGAAATTTAGCAGCCAATGGCAATTTTGACTTTGGTTTTTACATATTTTTCATTTTGTGGGTGTAGCAGGAACGTAGCAGGTTTGTCACGAGGCGCTAACTTGCATCAAGCTTCACGTAAGAGGAAATCTTGTTATTGTGGCTAGCAGAAATGGAACGTTGTACAAAATACCTAGTCGAGTTTTCTGGGGCTCCAATGATTAATTAGAAGATCGACAAGCTTCTATTCAAAGTGATAAACCGCTCTGCTGTTAATTAAACGCCCCCTCCTCTTAAGTCTGACGAAAATTTTTTATTGGATGTTCATTCCTCAGCTACTAAAAAAAAAATAGTAAAGGTGATCGAGGCACGAAACAGGGTAATAAAATTGAAATTGAAGACCGGGCGGTTGAAGGAGGGAACTGATTGTAAGACCCCAGAAAGTTTGAGTGCGAAATTGGATGCGACAAAGTATTAGAGAGTAAAAAAGCAGTGTTGAGGACAATTTTAGAAAATTCGAGACGCTAACTGCGACGCAGGTAGTCCGAACCAAGTTCGAACCACGTTCACAACTAGAACTAGAACCAACGCCGCGCCCTCCGAACAAATTTTTGGAACTAATTTATTATCACAGAAACATGTCGGTATCGTATTCCCGAACGTCGTATCGTGGCATCAGTAGTGTTATTTATTGTCAGTAAAGAAAGTAAATGTGGACGGGTTACCGACATTCTTTCCCTGTCGAAAAATTAGTTCCAAAACTTCACTTTGTTCCAGAGGGCGACAGATCTCGGAGAATACACGAAACGTGAATATCGGGCTGTTTCCCCACAATTTGGCGCCAAAAGCAGTCAAGCACGACAAAGCACGGTGGACGGATTCTCAGCGGCCGACTTCATACAACAGCAAGCTGTAGCATTACGGCGATTATTATTATTTGTCCTCATTTATTCATCTGGAAACTTGAACGCATCGCATAGCATTCGATCGAAGAAGTCAGCATGACCGGTGAGTGTACTGCGCAAATTTTAGCGAATATTCTATCCTAACCCATTTATGTAAAACGGCGTCAATATCTCATGAGAATTGTACCGGTTTAACCCTCAGCTCACCGTCTGATCACTGTCTCATATTTTTCCCACCAGCAAATAACATCGTCGACTGGACCCCGGATTTTTTTTTGGCAAACGAAGCCAATTGTCGCCTTGTACTAAGTGAAACTGCTAATCGACTGTCGGTGCCATCCCTTAACTCCATACCCTTACACTCGTTTAAGGATAAGCAATTGGCCAGGTTCCGAGGAATGATTCAGGACACTTACAACCCTGAGTACTACCTTGATCGATTTCAAATTCGCAATGTTGCCACTAACGAGACGACAACCTGCCGCGGGCGGTACAGAGATACATTGGACTCCTTGGTACGTATCAACGTCAGTTCTCCAAATCTCATGTGGCCTTGTGCGCTTTATAATCGGCGGAGATCTCATGTAACGTCATAGGTACCTGATATTTTCGTTGTGAATTAAAGCTTACTGTACTGTCAACCTCTTTGTTGGCCGAGATGGTAGTCAAAAGATGGCCTACAGTAAATGATAATTAGCAGTTACAGGTGCGAGCGGCTACAAGTGTTGTTCGCTTCGTGTATAATACTGCCTACAATGCAATACATTTTTTCTTAGTATTTTCAAAGCTGCCGTTTACCATAGTAATGAAAGTCACTTTGACGTGAACTGCACTGATTTGCATTCTCGTTGTATTCGTTCGTTTGTTTGTTTCCTTATCAGCCAGGTGAAACTGTGATCGTTGACTCCAAAGAGAATGTCAATGCTGAACGGCAGACATGTTTTGTTATATCAGTTCCTGGCGTCAACAGTTGGGCAAAGGAAAAGTGTACAGTGCGCGAAAATGCACCTCAAGTCTCAACTAACACTGCCACCAAGCGTTCACTAGAATCTGAAGAAATGGAATGTGTAGAATTCAGTAGCAAAAAACACACACAAACAACCCCGAGCTCAGGTGATGGCGAACCACGCTTGCTGTCCAGAGAACATGCAATGAATTTCCCCCTTCCCAATGACGATGGTAAAGCCTGCATCGTGAAGGTGTGTCTGTATTGCAACGTTCCACAATTAATTGTTCACTTTTGTTTATCTTTCGTGACAATTCAAGTTTGTAGAATTCACTTGAAAATCACTTTGAAATTCACGTTCTGTTTACTGTATGAAAGGTATTGGAGAGGCTGATTCGCTCTAGCTGAAAAGTTTATTTAGTTAGAATTTGAAATACCTATGCCGCTCTTTTAACTTTACAGATATATGATGAAACGTCGTTCAAATTGAACCAGATCATCGACATTGTAGGCTTCATGTCCTTAGACCCAGCTTTGAGCATTGCTCATGATCCAGACAAGTTGATGGATGACATCGAATTTCAGTCTCACAATCCACCCGTGTCGCTGATACCTCGATTGCACGCGATCGACGTCAAGGATGTGTCCATGGAGGAGGTTCCACAAACTATCCAAGGTGATTTAACCTTTCCCGTTACCACACGGAGTGACCTGAAGCTAGTGTTGAGTCAGATTCTATTTGGAGATGTCTTAGCGGCCGAATATGTCATATGCCACCTAATATCTTCCGTGTAAGTTTTTGGCAATTTTTAGTTTCATATTAAAAATTACAGTTGTATCCTAAATTATCTTAGTTGTATATTTAAGATGTAAAATAGGTATTCTACTTTAGCCAGACGAACAGAAACCAAGCTGATGTCTTAGAACACCACTATTTATTTTCACAGCTATTTGAGACGGGACTTTCTATCCCTTGGTGCGTTTCCGTTGAACATAACGAATTTGCCTCTCGATAAGTGCAAGACTTTTCCAGAAGATTTTTATGGAATATTATCATTGTTGCTACCGAAAAGTCACCTCATTGGCATGACTTTGGATGAACTTAACAACCTGAATCTGCAGCCCAAGTACGTGTACTTTCCCAATGAGAAGTTATTTATTCATTTATTGATACTCAAATTACATCAAGAATTTTATATTGGACAATTTGGGACTAACCGGGCTCATTCTTCATGTTGTTTCAGAAAAGACTACGACTGCAACAGATTGACCAGCGGGGTGTTGCAGCTCAGCGATAATACGCATCTTGTATTAGATGAAACAAAGCTGACCGACGGTCAGGTTTCGGCAAATGGGAGGAAAAATTATGAAGCTTTCTCCACGTTGATTAATTCCCAGACGGTTACCTATGACTTCAAGTATTACACAATGGATTTTCCGGCTGACATACCCGTTCTGATACTGTCGGAATCAAAGTCTATGATTCCTGTAAGTTTCTTGACATTTCACACATCTCCATAGTCTCCAGAATATTCTTTTTTTATTCAAGTGCCGATTGAGCAGCTGACTCAATGAATGATATGTAATTTGATTCTCAGAGGAAAGTCATATTTCTGGTAATGGTAAAAACAAAAATCTGCTTCGTACTTTCGTGTACGGTTGTTTTGCATGAACTTAACAGTTTCAGCTAGATACGAAGAATATTTAGTGCAATTTTCAGTCAACATCTTATTTTCTTTTTCCATCTTCACGAATTTCAGTGTTATAGGCAAATCGTGTTGGAAAAGAATTCAAACAGTGAGAATATCTATTCGGAAACCCTGGAAGCAGTCAGGCATTATTTGAGTGATGAAACCAGGATATATAACATTCGAAACTGGTTGAGGGTATCGAGGCGACGCGACATCGCAATCGAAACCGAGAATAGCATAGGAGACGTGAGTTTTGCACGGGATGTAGAGGATAAAAGAAATATTCCGATGAGTAAAACACATTTTTTTTTCCTAATTTCGCAGGTAATCCAAAAGGATTTCGTTGAAATGCGTCAGTTGGACAAAAGTACATCAGCGGAGGATCTGCATTCGCTAATGGTTCTCGCTAGATTGATATCGATGTCGCACGGTATGGACAAATTGACCGTTGATTACTGGCACGAAGCCGTTAGAATGGAGAAGGAACGTAAACGCAGACTGCAGAGATAGCGCGTGCAGATGTGAAATGAGTCATCAGTTTTCCGAATATACTCGCGTATGAATTACACACAGCTTCCTAAATATGTATATGCCTTTTTTACAACTTCACTGAACCATCTCGGATTTGTTTTTTTTATTTTTATTTATTTCTCTTACCCAAACTAAATTCTGCCCCGTGTATACACAAACGGCGTTATAACGACTTCGAACCTCGAGGATCTTGGCTAGTGATCAAAAGCCATCAAGTTAATGATGGCTGGCAGGTAGATAAGCACTCTGTCTTGTCGACGTTAACAGCGAACAAACAGGATATCACACCTATCAATAAGTTATTCGTGGAGAGAAAATCTCCTGAAATGAACCAACAATATTATATGGTTCAGTGGTGCAGAAGTGATATCTTCGATCCAAACGGTTCCCGTTGATACATACGGAGCTTGAACAAGCTAAAACTTGCGTAAGGCTACGACTGTGAGTAAAAAAAAGAAAAGAAATATTGTGAAATGTTTGACAGTCGAATTTGAAGATTGATTCTTATTTTTCATAATTCAAAATAACTGCAGGAATAGTTCAACTTTTACGTCATACTTGTGTACGTATATCAGGCAATAAAGTTTGGATTCTTTATATATTCATGCTTTAAAATTTCTTTTTCGATTCATTCTATCGAGGGGGAATTCGTAATGTAATTGAAATAAAGCGTGCTCGATTTTTCAGACAAGTCCAGAACACATTGTACCCGGAAGCCGACAGAGAGTGATAGCGCGAACGTTCCGACAATGGAATTTAATGGAAATTTCAAATCCACGAGTAAACCGGACAAAGATGACCCGCGGGTCTCTCGGGATAGGCTAATCTCTACGCTTAATATCCGCCTCGACGTCTTAACAACAACGAGCTCGTTGCCCTGATCAATTCCGCCTTTATGTCTTCGTCCTCCCCCGTATTCTCTATTAATCAACAAGTAATTGGTACTCTAGTCACGGAGGGACCCGTTCGATCTGATTGCTTCGAAATTAAAGGGATCGCCACCCCCGAGGCATATCGACAGACTCGCAATTAATGAACGCTCGGCTTTTCCTTCATTCCTTCAGTATTCGACAGTCGGCGCCTACGTCCGTCGCGCGCACAACGTCACACGATGCTCCCTCTCCTGGGACTCGGAGTGATCCTCTTCCGAACGAAATCTGCCTCTTGTAACGTGGCAAAGTATGCCTGACATGTGCGTTCGTTATTTCTCAATCGTTCAACCCTTTTCAACAAATTATTAATCATATTTTCACTCGTCAAACCCGACATTCAGTGTAAAATTAACAAAATTCTACCGATATTTAACACGACATAAATTTATTTACGCTATACGTGACTAATTCTCCGCTTGATGTTATCAAGTTTTAATAAAACTGAAAAAACTCTCCCGATTTCATTTCAAATTATTACTCACGATGTGGAATAAGTTGTTACCGAATAAACCGTAAATAAATTTCATCATCTCTTATTATAGATCGATATCTACCCTCCGGCGTATTAAGAAGGCATCGGAATTGTGTTCTGTTGAATCCTGGTGCCAATACCGAGGGGATTGGAGTGTCTGATTTTTTTTTTTTTTACTTCGAAATTCGAGGAAAAAAGGCGCCGAGTGAATCGTTTGATAAATCGTCTCACCTGGTGAGAACCGAGTTGTGGTGAATGTACGAGGGGGGAGGGGGCGGTAGATAGGTATATTTATCGGCGATAGACTGGCTATCGCGGTGTGGAGGAGTATGCATGTGATGTCCCGGGTAAATTATACCCCGCGAACCGGCGGCGGAGAGACGCTTGCGCGGTTGGAAAACGCGAGAGAGGATCTTGGGATCCGCGGTTGTTTCGCAATTCTTAGAATCCAGTCGCGCACCAATATCGGCGCGTCAAAGTTTAGCGAGCCTGCACGCCGGGTGCACGCCGTCTCGCGTTTTCAAAACCCGGTCGCCGATTTGTCCCCGAAAACGGTTTCATTCTTATTCCCTCATTTCTTGCTACTTTAATTATACGTTCTTCTCTCCGTCTGTTTTCCAGTTTTCTACTGTACGTTTTCCGCAGATGTTTAATCACCGTACCTGACGCGCGATCACACTTTTCTTCAAATTATTCCAATAACACTGTAAATGCAAACATGAAAACCAGACTACTGATCGATTTTTTTTCAGAATAAATATGTGAGGTACTCTTTGAGCATCTTTGATTCGTATAATCGCGCGCATTGTGTTCGCCGCTAATTTAAACTCGATATCGCATTCTCGTCGCGCATTTAAATTTGACAAAGATTAATCGATGTATACACAGTACCCCCTTGTCATTGGTTTATAAAGCAAACAGGAGGGAGAGTGTTACAGAAAAAGAGAGAGTGAGCGTGAGGCAGAGGGAGTAAGGGAAACAGAGTGACGACTTTGTTCATTAATATTTATAACCAGACACCTAGCGACGAGAACAAACTGTGGAGAGAAAGTATGTCAGTGAGCAGTCAAAACGAAAAATTATCGAACAGGGGTTTAAGGGGGTTAACTGTAGACGATGTTGCGGAATCCGGTTCAATAATCGTGTCCTGCCTGCATAACGAATGCCTAAAATGATCAATTTCAATCGCCGAAGCTCAGTTTATATAAACATGCTTTGCCAAGAGATGTCGCATTGATAGAATGTTGATTTTTCGAATACGAAGAGCCTCTAATGACGATGAATAATAGCTCATTTCATTTGTGAATTCTTCATTAAATTCCGTGCTTCTTCAGCAAATGAGCACGTTGTCTGTGTTAGACAATTTGTACAGAATAAATTTGCTATCGAAATTAACTTCGTTTCATTAAAATTAAGTGAATGATGTATATTCGTCGCTGAAAAGATCATTAAATAGTGTTGGAAAATCGGAGTTTAGAAGTTTGTTTTCTTCCTATATAAACGGATATTCATTAAATTTACATCTGCCGGTTGTTTTTATCGAATTTCGCCCAGAGCGATGAAAAAATGGTCGAAAAATCTCATAACGGGAACTCGAGTGGCTTAGGATATAATTCGCATGCCGAAATCGACATTATAATTATTTCCAACGGTATGCACGTGTATTTCAGATGACAATCCGTTCTGAATTATTTTCCCTAGAAACATGCTCGCAAACGGGTCAATTTTGAACAAGGTATTCGGTAGAGTCTCGCTCTCCTAATCGCTCGCCGACGCAGAAATTTAGGCACGTGGTGCCAATTGATTTGCGGCCTTATGTAAGCTTTTATATAATCAAAATGTTCAAGATGATTAAACGCTGGTACGTTTTAGCCGATTAGAATTTTTACGGACTCATTTTCCTCATTGAATCCTAGATCTCCACGAATTGTTTGAAAAATATCCAAAAAATTCATCACTACAGAAAAGTTATAACTCGTAGATGTAACTGTTGGTGAACATCTGTTGTAAAGTGCTTGCAAAAATCTATTTTTGTCTACTCTGGAGATATACTTATTTGTAAAATTAAAAATATGGTAAACAAAAAAAAAAAAAACCCAAAAACATTGGGTCCTGATGAAAAACACCAGAGTTTAACAATTTCAAACGTTTGATTACGAAACCTGTTTTCAAATCGTAGCTTGTGTTATTCGAAGTTGCTTCGATTCGAATCTATAATCGTCTAAGAGGGACGTTGTTGCATCGGAGCTCATCATCATTGGCTGAAGTAACACCCCGGGAAATTTTTCACACTGCTTTATCAACTTCTGATTGAGAGGGTGAGGTCGATTTATCCTCAACTCGCGGTCATGCCTGTGTGCACACACCCTCACCGCGCCTAATGGGTGTACACAGTGACCGCACAACCGGTCGACTTCGTGGTAGTAATTTCAGATTATTGGTCACTTGTTCGAGTGAATTCATTGCTGTAATTCAAGCCTCGGTGCGCTCAAACATTCTGCCTATATGTGTGTACGTATGCCTTGCGCACGACCGTCGCCGGTGTAATTGAAGTATACAATGTTTGCCCGGTAATATGTGCGCCAATGGAGCGCAATTCCGTGCCTAGTCGATCTATGTCAAACCCTCCTCCCGTCCCTGATCTTGTCCATAAGGTTGTTTTTTTTCCCCGTTTTTCTTTGTTTTCCGCGTCATTGCCTCGCCTCGGGAACGCCCTCCAGGCTTTTAGATTTCTTTTCCTTTCGCGTAGGTGCCCACTTCGTCTGCTCGCACAATTCGACCCAAAACATTAACGACTGCTGAGTAATTTAGCCAATCGCAGAAAGTCGATAAAACTTTTTTTTCCATTCAGTTCATTTTATGACCTGTTCCGATTAAAAAATTCATCGACGAACGCAGAGAAGAACATTATCAACTCGCATTATGCTTTAGCTATACTCGCTTGGAAGTTAAATTTCATAATTTTCTTTCTGCAATCCCTGTATCAGACTCACCAACGATTCGTAAATTTGTTATGTTTATCACGTGAAAATTCACCGACTTTTACAAAAAAATATCATTCGTCAACGACTCCTCAAAATCAGAGATAGAATCGTTAGATCCATATTTTACTTTTAATATAGTAGAATAGACATAAATAGTTCCGCTCTTGTGACATTCTCTTATTGTTGACCTGACACAAGTGTGCATTTTCGATTATCTATTTCTCTCTAACAATAAGTAAGAAAAAGTAAATTAAAACGAGCATTGACGCTCTATAAGTTCGGGAAAAATTGCTTAAGGAACAACCGAGCCGGGGAATGAAAATTTGCAAAGAAATACCAAGTGAGGTTTCGCAGTTGGATGGCTTCGTCTCAAAGCAAAAAAAAAAGAAAAAAAAATACGGTTCATCAAATAAACGGTCGAGGTTAAAGGTTGGACGCTTTCGGGTGGAACGAGAAAAGGACATGCCATTAAAATCGTGCATCCATTCTTCCACTCGATTCTCATGATTTCCCTCATTCTCGATTTCGCCGCGTCTCATGAATACATACATATACATACTATGTATGTTATAAAAATTTATTCAACAACTATACACGACAATACGTTTCGCGTATTTTTCTTATTTTTATATTCTCATCCTTTTATATTATACCAGCTATACACGTGTATGTATTACATCGAACAATTTGTTCCATCCCCAGCAAGAAAACACCGCCGACAGGACTTGCAAAGGAAAATTCCGTCGTACCTTTTACTTCGCGGCGGGTCGAGGGGCCGAGGAAATATTTCTTTCTCGTGGGTTTTTCATTTGCCTCTGACTGAGATACGCGCGCAGCGATATTCACCCAGGCGCATACATATCTATATGCCGACATTTTTATCCGTCTTCGAGTTATTTGGCAAGGATATCGGCTACGAGCGACGGCTGACATCCTGTAAGTACGCGGCGGTGTGCGCACCGCGGGGCATCGCACGAACGATTTCAAATTCCCTGAGAATTTTCAGATTTCACACACCGACGCTTTCCACCCTCTCAGTTCTGCACCTACCCAGCTCTACCTTTTTGCATTCATCGCCGAGTGAAAAGCTCGAACATTATACCTCGATATACAGCCGCCGTTACAGAACGGCGAACATCTCTTATACCCGTCCTCCTTCTTAAAATCCACACCGCCACAATACTTCATCGTCCTTGTTGTTACCCACGCTTCTGGAATTTCGAGCCTAGCTTACAAATTTTAAGCTTGTTTATCGTGCAACTCTTCGCCGAGTTTTTTTTTTTTTTCTCCAAGAATGCCTTAAATTCTTCGTAAAACCGCATGAAATTCGTCGGCGTAAGTGCAGACGGAGAAAAAGAAACTTAGAGGTGTGCAAACTAATGAAACGTGATTCAAATTCCAGCGCAGGCAGCATGAGCCTGGGAAAGCAAGATGGCGTCGGGCCGAGCGATCAGCTGATCGTTTCGAACGAATTGCACAGAAACCGGCGGTGCGTAAAGCTTCGTGCATGCAGTCGGAGCTTATTTTCCCGAAATTGAGTCAACGCGTGATGAAACACAGGACGTGACACGACTTTTATTTTTAAATACGTGAAGGAGCTTACGTTCCGTTGCCAGATGGCGGGCCTCTGATACTTTGGGCAATCACGGGGGTTGTTTGCGCAAAGCGGAGTGGTCGCGGACCGACGAGCGCGGTTCTTCGATGGAGAATAGTAGTTTTTTGGCTTTGAAATATCGGGCGAAGCGACGAGCCAGCTTCGCAGGGAGGAGATTAAAGCGGAACTGGAGTAAATAGTCGGAACCCAACCCGAGGCGGCGGGGACGGGTTCTGCAGTTTTAAACGGCAGCGATTGAGGCGATAAACTGCGGCTGCGGAACGGCGGCCGCGTGCCGGACGCTGACAAGTACCCCGATTACGCCGGCTCCGCGGACCTTCCCTAAATATTTATCTTGTCGCCGATTACGTAATCCGTCCAGCCCCGCAGGCTTTGCTCATCCGAAAAACTGATTTTCACTGCCGCGTTGGCGGGTCAAATCAACCCACCGAATTTTCCCTTCGACCGCCGCCAGAGTTATTACCCAGGGCTTAACTCGCGCCTATAATAACCACCTACACGCCGGTTTTAAAACCGCCGGCACGGAGGCATCGCGCTCTATTCGTCAGCTGTGTAATAAAATGGCTTGGATTTAACCGCAACGCTATACACGCATCAGCTCTACTTTCATCAGACCTTATCATAATCGTAAACTTTTCTTTTTTTCCTTTCAATTTTTTTTTTTTTAGGAACAATTACAACAAAATCTAATAACGGTCAGCGTTAATGAGCTATAGTAGAAAGAACTCAAGTCGTATAAAGAGAAAATAATCGAGCCACGGCGATTTGTCGGTTTCAAGTACGGATCTTAGAAATTTTGGTAAACAATTAGGGCGGAGGCAAGAATGTATAATGGTCAAAAAATCGAAGGGTCGCAATATCGTATTTATCAAGAGGCGAAAATTCTGGTTCCCAGGATTTCAAAAAATCGAAAAGGAAAGTAGAGAAAGTTCAATATATAGAAAGACCGAAAATGTAGAGCAAGCCAAGAGATAAAATTGTCCAAATTCCCGGCGAGACTATACCTTAGGGGGCACAAAAAAAATTTGTTTAGTACGCTGAAACAAATTGCTGTGAAAGGAGAGCCCTGTAGCTCAATTATAAAAGGTCGCTCACGAGGCTTTTGTATTCCGTATCTGATTAATTCGTGAAGAATCAGAGGGGCAGCGACAGGGGAATCGGTAAGTTTTGAATATTTTTGTCTGCACCCATATTTCGCTGAAGCCTACTATTATATATATCTATGAAAGAGTGCAGATATCACGGTCGAAAAAGCTCAAGATTTTTAGAAATCCAACCGATAAAATGTTCGATTGTAACACTCATAGAACTTCCAAAAGATTTGTAAAAAAACAAGCCCATTGTGCGCTTATTCGGTAACGGGGTGGAGCTTCTCCCGTCGCTGCCCCTCTGATTTTTCACGTGTTAATCAGATACGAAATACAAAAGTCGCGTGAGCAATCTTTCAAAATTGAGTTACAGGGCTCTACTTTCACGGCAATTTGGTTTAGCACACAAATCAACTTTTTCGATTTACGCCAGAAAAAAGAATTTTTTTTGGTCCACCCTACTACACGTATTTCGTTTTTCTATGCTTCACCTTTTCACATTTTGACTAATCTATATTTTTCGCCGTTCTACATTTCGAAATTCCATGAGTCAGGCTTGCGCGTCTTTAAAAATTCTACATTGAGGTCCTCTATTGTGTTCCCATTATACTTTTTAAACCCTACACATGTTTATCCGCTCACCCCGTCCCTTTTCCACATATCCTTTTGTCATTTTCCAACTTTCGCGCGATGATTGATTTCCGATTTTTTCTCGCCCCTTGTTATACCCTCGTTTATTTCCATCGAAACTCGCTCTCAATTCAAAGTTTTCGGTGAAAAGTTATAGGGAAAGTTTTCGTTGAAGTCTTGAGCTCCGGGCTTAAGGGTTCGGTAGTTATTTAGGCTTTTTAATCCACCAAATCGCTCCTATGCTTCCATCGATTGTCTAATAAGGGCAAATTTCGCCACGGGCTTCGAGACGCGAAGGTTGTGAATAACAATGTAAAATGATGGTAGCAATGAGGCTAATAAGAAGGAGATTATGAAAGATGAGATAAGGAGAGGAAAAGATATGGGGAAAAAGATTAGATGAAACGTTGATTGGTCGGGCGGATCGCTTGGAAATGCTGTGAGAATACTTCAATCAGTCTTGCAGAGGTATACGCGGCGATAAATTTTAATTAAAATACTGAAACCCTTTTTTTTTCTTCCTTCCTCTGTTTGCTCTTCTTTTCTTCTCATTCTCCCTCTTTCCTTATACCTCGCCTCATTGGCTAGGCTCAAGACTCGAGCATTAAACACCTTGACACTGACAAGTTGCCACGTGCTTTTTCATTCCTCCAGAAAACGGTGTTGTATGTAAAGTGTATACATGTACACAGCTATACATGTATATAACTATCCTTCGGAAAAGGACGGTTAATTAATTGGGTGATCACGACTCGAGTTACTCCTTCAAGAAGAGGATAGTGACTGGGTTACCGCGTCAGCGTTCTTTGCTCTTATCTACCCCTTTCCCTCCCTCAATGTTGATAAATCAAGTTGAGAAATGTGAAAAACAAGAGAGAAAAAACTTGAAGAACAGTCAAACAGCACAATGGAATGAATCGTAACGAGGTATCAAAAACTTTGGTCTAAACGTCGTGTATATCTGTGTACAAAGTAACGACAGTAAGACATTGTGGAAAGGGAAGAAACGCGATATAAACTTGAATGAGGGAAAAATGTCGAGATGTTACGCAAAATAAAAAAAAAATAAAAACAAATAAAAACCAAATCGTGCGAAAATACAGCGGTGCAGGTACGAGGATAAGACGTAGTAGGGAAAATTTGTTTCAGTGATCGGTAAAGAGTTGCGGTAGAGTGGTTTGGCAACGGTGCGGTTGAATAATCCGGTCCGAGTATGAATTGCCGGGAAGCGGATAATTTGCATCCGGGGTCTTGACGTCATCGTGAAACTGCAGGATCGGTAGTGTCCTCGGTAGGATGGGGAACGGTAACAATACGAGTTTCGAGTACCCGGACTGGGACCTGACGGCGAACGCGGGAGTCCAGGCGGCGTTCTGCATCCTCTACGGGAACATATTCGTCCTGGGCTTGTGCGGCAACGCTCTTGTGTGTTTCGTGGTGGCGCGAAACCGGCAGATGCAGACGGTGACGAACCTCTTCATAACGAACCTGGCGCTGAGCGACGTCCTCCTCTGCATCCTGGCCGTGCCCTTCACACCCCTCTACACCTTCCTCGGCGGGTGGGTGTTCGGCAACACGCTCTGCCACCTGGTACCCTACGCCCAGGGCGCCAGTATCTACATAAGCACCCTGACCCTGACCGGTATCGCCGTCGATCGTTTCTCCGTGATAATCTACCCGTTCCGGCCGCGGATGCGGGTCGAGGCCTGCCTCGCCATCATCGCCGGGATATGGGTCGTAGCCCTGGTCCTAACCCTGCCGTACGGCATCTACATGCAGCTGCAGGAGAATCGGTACAAGCTCTGCGAGGAGAACTGGCCCAGCGAAGACTTCAGGATGGTCTTCAGCAGCCTCACGTCCATTCTCCAATTCGTGCTGCCCTTCTTCGTCATCGCTTACTGCTACGTCTGCGTGTCCGTCAGGCTCAACGACCGCGCCAAGGCCAAACCCGGATCCAAGACCAGCCGACGCGAGGAGGCCGATAAGGAGCGGAAACGGCGCACCAACCGCATGCTCATCGCCATGGTCTCGATCTTCGGCGTCTCCTGGCTTCCTCTCAACATCGTCAACGTCCTCAACGACTTCTATTTACCCGTCACGGACTGGTCCTACTACAGGCTCTGCTTCTTCATGACGCACTGCCTCGCGATGAGCAGCACGTGCTACAATCCCTTCCTCTACGCCTGGCTAAACGAGAACTTTCGCAAGGAGTTCAAGCAGGTACACAAGCGGGTCTCTATCTTGTTTGCGGCGGTGATTCTCGCCATCGTTAGAAACGTGGGAATCCTAGTTGTCTGTTCCTTCTCTTTTCATACTTCTATATGAAAGGTTTTCGAATTACAATCAGAACAAAGGAAAAGAGAGAGATGAAAAAAAAAATACGGAGGGGCGAGCGCTAATGGATGGTTGAGACTGAGCTGGTAGGCCATGATATAGACTTAATTTTCCCCCCTACGAAACAATAACGTCAACGGGTCGTCCTCGCGTCTTTCATGATTACTTTCACCGAAAGTTTTTCTTTCTTCTTTGTCACTGTTTTCATCTTCTCATCGTTCTCTACCTTATCCCTCGAGGGACAAGCCGAGAAATACAAATGCAGCTATACCCTGCACGGTACACATTGCGCACAACGACGTTGAGTTACGGACAGGCAAACGACTGCCTGCCTGCCTACGCTCGTGAAAAAGTCGCTATCTACGAGCAGTTGCGCGGAATGGATTTGCGAGGGGTGCCGACAAATCGAGCGAACGGATACGGCTATACGCGCCTATATCCGGGACCAGATGTCGCACGATCCTACAGTAGTCCGTATTCCTCATTCCTTACGAGCCAGCGTCGCGGCGGCCCCTCTCCATGGGGTGACGTAAATCCTTTCAGACTACGGTTTCAGATTCGGTTTCAGCTCGTCCCGACGGTAATTCCTTTGGAATTTGGATTGTCTTAGCGCCGGAGAATCGCATCGTAAACTCCCGCGGACGTAAGGGCGAATCGTTTATCAGATGTGGGTAATTTCGACTGAGAGTGAAAATAAAAGGGACGCGCAGATGTCCGTTCCATAACTGGTTGAAAATTTTGCAAAAAAAAAAGGAAAGAAAATACGTCGTTTCAGGAACAAAATAGCCGTTGGTACTCGCCTCAAATGATTCTTCTACTCTACTCTCGGAATTGCCCCTCGTTCGTTTTCTACTTGCCTCTCGTGCGAAGCGGGATCATGGCAAGAGGAGTTTGCTCTGGAATACCTCGTCGCGAAAGCCCGGAAGCGTCGAATTTAGTTATCAAAGTTCGTTCAGGCGACGGAAAGAAGAGAAAAATTTTAATTTCCCGGATATCGGAATTAGGTGTAAATGCCCGGAAGTAATGGCTAGCTATTTCTCAACTCAACGAACAAACGATCAACGTTCGAATTGCTTCTGCGGTAGAACAGAAGACAGAAAACAAAGAAAGTTTATCACCAAAACAGAAATAACCGTTTTACACTGGTTGAACGAAAAATTCATTACCGACGACCTGCCAAGAGGTTTTATATTTTTTTAATTTAGAATTAGGTAATACAATAAAGTATTAGAACCGTATCTCCCTTAACGCGGGATAATGAATGCGTGTGTACATAATACAATATAACGTTCCACCCGTGTACGATACGGAGGGTATTTGTTATTAGAGAGGTTCGAATACTTCAGTGACTTTGAGTCAATAAATTCTTCGCTAACAGTTTTCGGCCCCGCCTGTGCAGGGAACTCGGGATATTAATTTTCCCCGGCGAACAAAGACGCGGGAGTGTAGCAAAGTTCGACGGATACCGTTGATTACGCTCTTCTGAAATGTTCGTAAATCGACGAGTCGGGTAAAATGATTGCCGGTGTCATTCAAAAATTTTCCTTTAAATTAGACGTGTATTCGTATATTCATAGGTAAATTGCAAGAGTTGATTGAAGATAATCCACTTTGCCTCGGGGTTTTCACCGCAACCTCAGCGACCACAACGAGCGTTGCCGTGATGATCCTAGGTGATTTCGTCCGGAGTTTGACCCGATTAGAAGGCTCTCTCCGTCGACTCCTGGCGCATGTAAAATACCTGTGATAGGGCCACGGCCTCAAAAAAAAAAAAAAAAAATTGAAGGCTAGAAATTGGAATAGAAAACTCAATAGAACGACACTTATCTGCACCAGGTGATTCCGTGCTTTAGACGCGCCTACGAGGGGCGAAATCCCAACGGGAAATCCGTCGGTGGACTTCGGACCGAACGGACCTGCGACGGTGAGGCTGACGTTGACGGAAACGGCGTTGGAATCGGTGTGGAGGCCTTTCTAGAGGAGACGCTGCTTCGCGTTCCTGACGCCAATGTAACGGGGTCCGAACTCGTCGTCCTCGACCGCTCCACTGGCTCCTCGTCCGACCCAAAGGACAAACGACGCTCAGTCGCCCTTCGCGACGTAGCTGAGGACGCGTTGTAGGAATCCACTGCGAAACAAGGTGAGAGACTTCAAGTCGAATAATATGCTTCCAGAAATTCCAAGGAATCGGTAAGGAGTCTTTCTCTTTATAAGGACACACGCGAACTGGGTTATCCCGCAAAAATGTAACGTGGAAAATTTGACACAGGTTGAAACCGCTTGCATTTATGCAATTTTTAGTATGCCTTTACCTATAATCGCCTGCGTTTTTTTTCCGCTTAACGATCGCTGGAATGTACCCTCGGTTGCCGAAAGGCAGGCGGATTTTGTTAAAAGTACCCTGAACTTCGTAAACGTAAGCGGATTTACCCGGTGTCGAATTTCCTCGGAATAAACCAGTATATCACAGAGTGCGGTACTTGCATCAGATTTCTGAAGAGAGAAGACTCTTGAAATCAGTGACAAGATTTTGTTAAACTTGATTCTAACTTAGAAAGAGAAAAAAAGAAAAGAAAGCCATCTTCCTCGTTATCATTCCTGTAATTGTGAAACTTTTGTGTGAAGGTTCTGTTGAACAAGAGAGAAAAATGAGATAAAAATATAAGAACTTCAGATAATTTGAACAGGCTGACTAAACTTAAACTTTTTGACATAGCTTCGCGCGGGGAATTAAATGAATTTTCCAAGTACCTGAGCGAATCCGCAATGACACACCGCGACCGTTTTTCAACTTTACACATCGTATACTTAGCCCCCAGTCATATAATGAGTGAGAGGGAAGTTTCCAAGAAATAATATGTACCTAACGACGTTGGGCGAGAAAATTTTGCAGAACCATCTCTTGGTCTAATTTTCTCGGCCGCGCGCCAATCAGCGGAAACCTGTTGAAATACCCGATATGGCACGAAATTTCAGTACGACCGTCGAGGTGTTTTCTGGCTGCAGATTATTTCATACAGGTATTCATACGGCCGGCCACCCTCTGCATATTATTCCGAGACACGGGGTTCGGGGGTTTGGAAATCCGGGTGAAGACAGTGACGGGATTTGAGAAGTGGTGGATCGAACCGAGTAGATTATAATCAGCGGGTTTGCGGGGGGCAAATCCCGCTCTCCCGAGAGTATACATACCGGAACTGTGACTGCAAGGGTTGCTGTGGAAACTTTTCCAGGCGTTGACGGGACCGACGGGGACGTCGTCGAGGCAACCTGCCCTCTCGATCTCGGCTGGCGACGGCTGCGGGAGATCTCAACGGGGTTCGGCTCGTCCCCAACCCAATATCAAGCCGACGGTGCGGATCTCAGTCCCGGATTTGTCACGTACCAGCAACCCGACTCTGCTCTGCCCGGTTCAGCATCTCTCCATCCGGCACGGCATTCCTGATCAAGACAACGAGCGAGGAGTAACGAAGAGATTTAGCCCCCATCTCTCTGTGTGGCATAATTATAATTAGCCGTGAGATTATACAGGCGAAACGATGTAAAGTCTATCCGCGATTATACGATAATGTAACTACGGCCTGCATGATTATGTGATATAATACTTCGCACTGTTGGAAATCTCGCTTCTCGCAATTCGCTACAGTTTATTATTCACACCCCTTTCTCTGTGTCGCTTTTTGTTCGCAGATTTGACGGGGTTAAAATTTCTCACGCCCTTACTTGGAATTGTTAAATTTTCACCGTAACCGCGACCCTGAGTTTTTCAACAGCGCGCGTGTAAACTTGTACGTAAACGACAGTCGTGTAACACCGTCTGCCTGAGCGTATGCGCGTGTGCGTGTGTGTGTGCGCGCGTGCGTGTAGAATATTGTAATACATCGAAAAATGTTTGTGTATAGAGGTTGAAAAAGGCAGAAGAAAAGATAAATAAAACAAATCGTAAATAACGAAAATGGCAGTTTATGTGTTACACGCGTATCGGTGCGGAGAAGAAATTTTCTCACAAGGTACATATCTGAAATCCTGCATGACACTAGTGAACTTTTAAGCTGAAATTCACGCCGGCAACTTTTTAGTTCGATCCATTCTCCCTCTTCTTTTGCTTGGTTTTATTTTTAATTTTCGTATCGAAAAAATTCAGCAAACGTTTCCTTGTACATTCATATTACCCAGAATACATTTTTTCCCATCGTCGATCCCTGGAATTTCAAACGCGCTCGCGGCGATCGCTAAACACTCTTAAATATCCACGTTGCATGTAAATAAGTAAAACCAAAGTCCGTAGGTCGCGGTCATCATCAACGTGTCTACATGTATACAACATTGCATATAATTACGTTCCTTTTATCGACAGATTTGGTATACAACCGAAAGGTATAACAGAAACGAAGAGCACGTGAAATTTGGCGAAAGAGATGATAAGAAAAAGGAGTTTTCGTCGTACGCACGATCTGGCAGTTATAAAAATAATCCATCAAAGAATCTATTTATTTCCGGACAAGAGGTAAATGCGTATTTAATGTTTATTGTACAAGTAAGTTGCGACAATTGTTGAGATTCAGATGAGCAGTTGAATTAATCCTTGTCTAAGTTATTATATTATATTTTTCTTTGCGGGAGGGAAAAGGAGGTTCGCAACGAATCCCCTCTTTCCGCTATACCTTGTAAAACGCTAATCAGAACTTCGTTGGTACGTTTTCCCCGTGCGGCACGGTATAACTTTATATATGGGGCATTCCACGCCAACTCGGTAATCCGTTGACCCTGACATTTTTTAATTTCACCAAGGATTTTTTCTACGTCCCTTCTCAAAAACATCCAAATCGATTTTTATGAAACAAGAAAAAAAATCTTTGGTTACCGAAATTGAACATTTTCACGCAAGATTCACAAGTGGGACCGCGTTTTTTGTCTATTTGTTTCGTCGTGAGTGTATTCTAGAAACAGAGAAGCAATACAAAAATTCAGTAATCAAATTGGAGATGCGTTATGTATTTTAATAGACATTTAACGGGTATGAAAATAGGAAAAAGTGTTAAAAAAATATAAAAAATTGTTTAAAAAAATGTATAAAAAATCGAGGTTCCACTTGTGAGTCTTGCGTGAAAATGTTTTATTTCGAAAATGGCATGTTTCTTATCTTGTTTCATAAAAATCGATTTGGGTGTTTTTGACACGGGTTTAAAAAATCACAGAGTAAATACGAGTGATTGAAAGAATGTCATATTTTTTTTTTTTTTTTAGCTTTTCAGGAGTTGGTGTTAGCGTAAGAAAAATCCTTGATGAAATTACAAAATGTCATGCTCAAGCGTTTACTGAGTTGGCGTGGAACACCCCATACATAAAGGTAATATTTATAGTACATATTATATACTTATAAAGATAACGTTTTAATAGGGATAAGGGATGGGGCGAAATTGTAACCCTGCACTCTTCAAGTTTCGAAAATGTTCCCCCGAAGATAAGCCAGCATCGCTCCCCGAAACGCGTCGACGGTGACGGCGGCAGGTGTCCGGTGTCACAATGATACTTAAACCGAATGATAGAGAGAGCAGCTCGGAGGACGGGATTAGTGAGAACAAATGGGTTTCCCGTCTCCCGGAGACGGCGAGTTGCGAGTATCGGTGCACACGGAGGGGCGGGAATCGATAAACCCGGGGTGCCATCGGCCGACTTTTCCGGCGAGTAAAAAATCCTCGAAATATTGAAAACATCGCGAGCGGGCGGCGTGGACGACGTAATTAAACCACGCGCTTCCACCGGCCTTTATGAAGGGCCCGTCTGTTTGGCGCAAACAGAAAACGGTGCCGGGGTTCGTTCCCCTCGCTCTCCGTTGCGGAACGAAATTCGAGTCCCTCGCCGCCTTTTCACCCCCCCCGGGAATCCGCTACACCCTCCAATTTTCAACTTCCGAGGACCGTTTCCCGCATTCG
Source organism: Neodiprion virginianus (assembly GCF_021901495.1). Taxonomy (NCBI): domain Eukaryota; kingdom Metazoa; phylum Arthropoda; class Insecta; order Hymenoptera; family Diprionidae; genus Neodiprion; species Neodiprion virginianus. Next base: position 14,979,654 of record NC_060880.1, read on the forward strand.
ACGCGAACCATCGGAACCCCCGATGCCCTGCAAATTACCCTTTTTTTTACCGAAGGGGGGAAAGGGATGGAACTGTTTACGATCCGCAGACGGGAACAAAAACAACGCGATCCCGCTAACAATAAAACCCGGCGTCGAATCGTCCGCGGAAAAATGGCGAACGGACGGTGTGTAAACTGCATCGATGCTCTGGAGGATCACCGTTCGTTTTCGCATTATACGGCCCGCGTTTTATCGCCCCGTCTGGCCCTCTGAATTATTTTTAAACCGAAAACTCCCCTCGTCTCGTCTCTCGTAGCACTTTTTCACCGATCTTTATAGGTGCTTGAGGCCGAAGTGTTTTTTATCCGAATATCTCACCGCGCTTTATAAATCACCGTATGAACGGCTTGACCAAAATCCTTGGGGTGGGAAATTTCGAGGCTGTGCGAAAGTCTTATTATTATACGTGTATTCGGAAATTTGCCATGATAAACGCTCACAAGTGAAGTCAACGTTCTGTGTGTTGTTTTACCGACTCGCAACTCTCTTGAGCGACAAGTGCTTCGGAGGATCGATTAATTGCGTCGCCTGTGGCTCGAGATGTCCAGCCCAGCATCCCAGGACGTGCCGATATCATCTCGACGAAAATCAATGCTATATCCGCGAAGCTTCTCGCGGATGCGCGACGATTTTCATCATTGTCTATTATCGCTGTATTCGTGAACGTAGATTTTTTTCATCGTTATTCTTTCGGTATCATTTTTTTATCGAAGTGTTTTCACATCCGTGCCTCTTCTTTTACCTCAAATCTCGACCGCCTTTGAACGCCTGCTCGTATTTCCTGCCAAGGAAAAGCGGGAGAATGAGAGAGTAGCCAGAGGGGCGCGATACTCGAGCCGTATTTTTGAATCGATCACGTATGCGGGCAGTGAGCAAACGATCGGTTTGGCATAGCCGTGGGGTGATTTGTGATTTTAGTGTGATAAAGCAGGCGAAAGAGAGAGCGGGGCGGAAATAACGTGAATGAAAAAAAAAAAACAAATACGTCAGAACGGGGCGCCCGGGTTTTGCGGTAAACGAGGTAATGGATGAGCAACAACTTGGCGGGAGGGTGGCGCGTCAATCAAATGTTGATTAAAACGAGTCGGCTCCAGGGTCGGCATCTGGCGACGAAGGGCTCGTTAGGTTGTTTTATTGAACCACGGGAAGATGGCCAGCTATGTTTATGTTTTTTTTCTACCCCCCCCCCCCCCTCCCCCGTCTACCTGCCCCCCACATCCGCACTAAAATACGACACTATTCAGATGCGGGGTATCGACGGGCCAATGGGAGTCGCGCCGTGCCCGTGGGCCTTAACGGAGCGAATCCCAAATCGCAAAATCGATACGCGAAACTCGCCCTTCGCTGGCCGACAGTAAGCAATTAGTGTTAAGGTAGCGATTAATTGCAAATCCTCCCGATCCTCGGGCCTCAACTCCATTAAACTCTTCAATTAGTCTTCGCAGCAAGGACTTCCGTCCGACGATAAATTTCGCATTCCGGCCGCTTCCTACTTCTCGGCGAAGCCACGCGGCTTGCTGCCCGCTACGAAAGTTAATACACCTGCTATCTTCCCCCGCCTATCTATCGCCGGATCAACAAGCGCTATAACCCGGATGGATGGATGGATGGATGGATGGACGGATGGATGCACGGCGGCTCCGCTTGCACCCACTTTTGCCAAAGAGTAAACCCATTATTGCCGTCCGCCGTTAATGGATTCAACGCGTTCGCCTGGACGCCCGTTATCGCCACCCTATCGCTTCGCCCGCCTCTTCACGCTTGCACGCGGCCAGAAACGACTCTCCGACCACTCGAAGCACACCGAATCTCGGTCCCGATTTTTTTTTGCATCGTCTTTTTTCTACTTCTTCGTATGATACCGAAGGGGATGGAAAACGGTTCTTTCTCCCCGGGAGTTTGCACTTGCGGTTTTTATTGCTCGATTGAAATTCAAATTCAAACGCCTGGAAAGGTACCGCTGTTGCATTATAATATTCGACACCGAACCCCCACTTCAAATATAAACCGCGTTTCAATAAGCTACCCCAAATTTCGTCCCATGAATCAGCCCCCAGACGCATCGGAATAAACTCGAGCCCTGCTTTCGGGCGTCGTGATTGGTTCGAGTTTTATGACGCAGACCGAGGTCGTTCGAACAACGCGGCGCACTTGGGACTTTGATTCTTCGAATAATTCCGTTACGGAGCACGAGATGTTATTCTCTCCGAGGGTGACGGGGGGGATTGTAAATTAAGAAAATTCCCTTTCAGTCTTAATCAATCTCATTTTCTTTTTATCTCCACTTCTTTTTATTATTCTTATTCTTTTTGCTCTTCATCTTCTTTCATTAGTCGTACCGTTAACTACTGCAAGCTGAGTGGGTACAGTCATATTGTAAGTGACTTCGTCGCGACGTCAATAAAAGCTTGTACAACATACCCGCGTATCTATGTAGTTCCAGACAGCGAATAACAAACTGATTACAGACTCATCACGAGCTGCTGCAGCGTACACACCCTGCATGCTTCCAGATTAGAAAACAAGGTATCGTTATTTATCGCGCGTTGAATTCAATGGAGTGAAAACAGCGAAAATTTATATCTGGCAATAACGCAGTCTGCCTCTTGCCCGAGCTTGTTCTCAATGCACTGGAATTCGAGTAATCTTGCATATTCTCTTCAATCTCATCGTCAGGAAAATTATCCAGATACAGTAAAACCTCTCAATAGTGCCGCTTCCCCTAATCCGTGCTCGAGCGTTTCCCCCACTACCATACTACACTCTGGCGTTTCAGCACTCTCTCTCAACACTGCCGCTGATGTGAAATATATATACTTACCTGCTTCGGTGATTCCGAAGTATGTCTGCAAATGAAATTGAATGGAATACAAAGGTGCGAAAGTTACACTTTATTGGGAGGGTCGAGTATTAATTCTCGAGAACGAGCGTTTCGGGTCAGAGTGGGGGGCGGGGGACCGAGATTCTGATAAATGCATTCCCCTCACAGTCCGTGGGCGGCTCTATTGGGAGGTTGCACCGTATAATACTTCCGATCTGATCAAGCCGACGATATGATCTATCAGTCGGAATGGTGATATGAAAAGAAACTCGATTGAACTTCGGGCAATATTCCTAAACAACACCGTGAACCGGTGTTACCCTGCAAATGAAGTTTTTCACCACATGCACAGCGATGCGGCAACACGGAGATCAGAATCCGCAGGATTGCAGCTACGTTGTAGAATGCGGAAAGTATCAATTCGAATACGTGGGCGACGATGGCGGCGTCAGCGTTAATTGAAATTGACGCGGTGGTTTACGTGCGGTCGGGCAGGCAGCGATGCACTCATCATCATGAACGTAATCATCATCATCGTCATCGTCATCATCATCATCATCAGGAGAAGTAGCGGCGGCATCGAGGAGCGAATAAACGCGAAAGGGGCGGTCCCGGCACTCAGGAGGATATATCTGTAGAAATAGGGTGGAACACATGTGTAGGTACATACAACGGGATGCTCGCGGCATTGCGTGCGAGTATTGCTTTTACCGCTTTGCAAACATACGTGCCATTATCAACAGGCTTTGTGTACTTACTCGTGGCGTCATTCACCGCAGTATAATCTACCCACCTGCCCCGCGGTGTAACGCTTATACCGCTGAACGGCGTCGCGAGATTTTTGACTCGCGATTAAAACTTATTGTACAAGGTAACATGTGCCTGAGCTCTAAAACCTTCGAAGCCCTTTATGCTCACGTAGTACTCCTACGCTTACCGACCGAGGAGGCTCGCCCGTTTTCTTCCTGTGTTAAGTTAATAAATGAATGGAAAGGGAAGTTCAGGAATAAGTTACTCATATTCCGAAAATCGTCGAAATAATGCGTGGCTGTTCACTCCGTACTATTTCCATAATTCTCACATTTCAGAGGCCAAATTGTGCATAGTTGAGATACTTTTCGCCATTCCGGAAAGAATCGGGAATAAAATGAGCTGTCGTGAGACTGTTTTTACGCAATATTGAGGTCGCCAGACGAGAACTAGGAATTATAATAACTTCGTGAATAAAAGATGCTCTCACGGTCAGCTGGGCACATGGCCAAGCGTTCTTTGGTTGTAATTGAAAGCGGGGAAGCGGCCCTATCGAGAGAGTGAACAGTAATTCGAATCGAGTCTGGGTGAGGCGGTGGCCACGTACCTTCGGGCGGCCGTAAGAAAGGAAAAGAGAAAACAATAACGCCTTTTTTGTACCCTTGGTGTTGCTTTATCCCCCCCCCCCCCCCCCCTTCCGCGATCTGCACCTCAGGAATTTCATTTCGCTTAGCGACCAAATAGCCCGTGCGTGCCTGCCGACTGTCCCTCGCAGCCTCTTCAAAATTTAAACGAGCCGCTTCTCCGCCGCGCCTCGGACGCCCTTCTAGTCCCGACTTATTTCATCTCTCTTTTTCCCAATTTTATAATAAAATGTTTCCATCGTGAGATGCGGCGAAGGAGTCTGTATAGATTCCCTCAGATTTGTAACGCATTTACCTATACTACAGCTACGTGTCAGTTCGTTGGCGGTAGAACACCGATGGAGAATGAAATGTACGGTTTTCGATATGAAGTCGGAACCTTTCAAAGGTCGATTCTCTCTTCACTCAAAATATCAGACAGGAACCATTAAATATTCCATATTGAAGCTTCGTCGGATTCACTGCTCGGCAATCAAATGCAAATGTCCATGATTGTGGATATCGGAAAAGAGAAGAAAAAACGTAAATAAAGAATAGGGGGAAGAAATGATTTGCAATCTAGATTAGTACTAGCTTTATATGTGCAAAAACAGAGGAAAAAAAAATTGAAAAATGAAGAAACGGATGTTAAGCCATGCTTCGCGACGTGAGGCACGCAAAATCCACATGTGTCCGCGGGTCACGCGCGCATATACGTACCTCGTTTACAGAAATTCAATATCCGAAAGCCATGCTTATACAGGGCGGACAAAAAATCTAGGTTTAAACTCAACCTGAAAAGGGGCCACTGAGCTTTACAAAAATAAACAGAGATAAGAAATAACAATAAAATTGAAGGGGCGACACTCTCGCATCTCCGAAAAACAAGATTATTCACTCAGAAAAACGCTGTTGCGAGTCGTGGCAAGGGGATTTGCACAGCTCTCGTCGAATCTCGACTATCACGAGATAAATCATCCATTTTACTACCATTATACGATTTTATGCGTTTAGCACGACGGAATGGAATCTGAGCTAATTCTCGGCTATCGATCGTCCTCGTGGTCGCTGTATCGCTGTACAGTGTACGTCAAAGAAATTAAATTCAAAAACGTCTGTTGATTATACATAGACGAGAATTATCCGGCCACGCTTTGTTGAAACGGATTACGGCTAAATGCCGTTACAGAATTGGTGTACACAAAATTGAGTTTTACCGGGGTCGGAATTAAGCTGCAACATGTACAATGGTCGTTTGTATATAAATAAATAAATTTATGAACCCACTTGTGAAACCGTTCTTTGTAAGTTATTCAAATATCTCTGTAACTCATATAGAAGTCAATTTACTGGCTATTTTGGGCTTGCTGAAGCGTATATTTGCATGCTTTTGATCCTTTTACCGGCCTACCAGACTCGCAAAGGACTTGGTCAAATTATTCTCCTGTTTCCAAAGGATGGCAGGTAGGTAGGATACGGTACGCGCACCATACTTCGATGAATAGGACAGAATATGAATCTCTGATTTTCTTGCAACCAATCCCGGACCCTTTCCTCGCCTTCAATTTATTGCTCGTCGCTACGAGAGTATGATTAAAACAAATTCAGAGAGTTAATTCACTCGTTTAGATCCTAGAGTTATGGATGACTGCCTTGGCAAATGAGTTCTAGCTTTTCAGTACATACGAGATGTTGCAAAGAAATTCACTACAGGCAACTATTCGCATTTATATTCCATGTACATATTTGCATCACATGAGTTGCTGAGATTCCTAGGTAGAATAAAAACAATATCAAATTTACAGTTACACTGAAAATACGAATAAATACATTCTCAACTAGTTGCAGGATCTTTAATTTCAAATTATCGATTTTATATTTATAGTCCGGCGTCCAAACGAGCTGGGGATAAACATCTAGTTATTATTCAAATTTTAGCTCCCAAATCCATTCGATACGAGGTATGTTGTCGATAATTAGGCCCTTATGATTGAAATATGGTATAACATTAGTTGCCTCCGATAAGGCGTAAAAACTCGTGTCTCATTGCATATACTAAGATGCGTAGATTGGGAATTTTAAACAAAATGAAAGAAAACATTTTGCAGACAGAGGATTGCCAGTGATCAGTCCCATATGCTTCACTTTTACACGCTGCAAATCTACGCGCCTCGCTTAAACATTGAGTCTAATCAGGTGGACTCTTATTCTTCGACTTTTTTAGAGTAAATTCATCGTTTGTCATACAGTTGCTACAGTTTCTACAAATTATTGTAATTGGTCGATATCTTAAACTATACACACACAAGGCCGTTTTCGCAGCTGCCAACCCTGCCGTATAGGATCGAATTGTGTAGGACTGAACCAGTCGAATGTGTGATTCGGATTACGTGTAGTTCGAATTACGTGTAGGAAAATTTTGTGTTGGATTGAACGTGTAGAAATCACGGTTTCTCGTGTGTACTTGGCGCCTAATTGAGAGCAACACATGCTGCAACACATTTGCGGGATTTTCAGCCTGTAGGATATGCAATCCTCTGGTACGCGCCTAATTATCGGCAATTTGAATATAAATATTCGAAGGTTAAAGCAGATAAATCTGCCTACTTCAGGGGGTGTGAAATTTTCACTCATCGCAGTTCGACTAAATTTAAACAGAAATCACGCAGTAATTTCACTATCAGGGTACAGTTTTGAGAAGAATGTGTAAACTGCGTGGCAATTTTCTCGCAATAGGAAGATAATGGTGAGTGTAAATATCCATCAATTCCATTTATGAACAAGCCGATTAAATAAAATAAGGTTATGACGCTCCTTACTTGGGCTTAGGCTGCAGTCATAAATATAAACAATAGACGAACGATTGAGCCACTGCGATCTCGGTAGCTTACCGCTAATTTATAATCGTCGAATCTTCGCGCCCACCCCGTACCTGTGATACTTGTCGTGTACAAAGCAAAAAAAATATCCAAGTTTGCCGCGAATATTGCAGTTTATATCATAATCTATAATTCGTTTCGAGACGGGATTCGTGCGGTATATAATTTATCGCGGTTAACTGACATCGCGACGCGTTTTAGTTGAGAAAATCATCCGGTTCGCTTTTCATTCTTTGTGACCCAAAATCGAACCACATTTGATATTATTTTCATGACCCCCTTTAGACACCACCTGATAGGATCTCAGCGTTATCAGACAAAACAAAATGAAGAATTGGAAGCTCTATTGGGCACAAGATTAATTGGACACAGCCCGATGAGACAACAGCCATATTGGACACCGAACATCGAATACGACACTCGATTGAAAATAAACTTCGTCAGATGTGAAAAGGTAATGCTGAAATCCCATTTCCACACCGATTACGGCAAACGGAAGCTCCAGTGTACGTATTTACACGGCAGTACATGTTCAAATTTAATCAGGCGGAATGGCTAATTTAAGGCCAAGGAGTGTACTTGGAATTTTTTTCTCCACTGCAGCATCGGTAACCACCCTATTCCATGACCTGAAAAATCTTTGTAGTGTTGTGAACTGGATACACCGAGCATTGAACATTGATTGCGAGTGAACACTGAATACGGAGCTTATGTTTTCCGTAATCGGACTCTCAGATTACTTTTCCACATCTGACAAATTTTGATTCCAATCGAGTTCTGAAATAGTTATTTAATTTCTTGGTCCATTAGATGTATTCAATATTCGGCGTCCAAAAGTCGGCTGTGTCGAACAAACATTGGTTTCTAATCACGCCGCGTTCAATAAATATTTGTATCCGATATAGCTTCCGGTTTTATTTTTTGTTCTCCAATAACGCTAGTGTCCTATCATCGCCACAAGCTACCGACATCTGCATGAGCAGTCGTTGGTATGAATTCCTACAATGCCGGCATGGTTAAGTGATATAGAGACAGATATGTTTCATTTTCCTAATCTCGCATATCGGGAAAAAGAGAGCGTGGCGTTACCGACCGAATTACAGCCGATACCTTAAGTTACTTAGCTTACCGATTGGCACTGAACGCGTCTTAAGCCCCCCGCACACGACGCTTGTTTTGCTGCTGGATTGCTTGCTAGATTTTACCGCTGGGTTCCATGTTGGCTGTGGCGCTGGGTGCAACGATGGCACCCTCGTTGGGTTGGCTTCACACGATGCTTGTCGCTAGGCGTGCTGGCGTGCAGGGAGCCTAGAGAGAAAGTATAGGCGAATACGTAGTCCTAGCATTTCTAACCTCAACAGTACCATGGACGCTCGAGTGCAACAAACTATTGCGGCTGAAATAATTCGACGTAGGAAAGCATTTATCGTGTCAGCTGTAGCAACTGCTTTTAAACGTAGACATCTACTGAAACAACGAAAACGTAAATTGTGGAGTCGCGAGTGGCTGTTACGGCGTGATAGAGGACAGAATGTTCTAAATATGGTATTTCGTGAGCTCGGGTATGTAACCATATGATTTTCATTTTATTTATTATTACTTTTTTGGATTTTCAATTTTATACTTGACTTTTCAATGCATATTTATACTAAATTTTTGTTTAGCCCTGAAGATCCAGCCAGTTTCACCAATTATACTTGAATGATGGAAGATGACTGTAATGAGTTGTTGACACTTCTGACTCCGGCCATAAAAAAATAGGATACCGTTATGCGTCAAGCTATATCACCGAGGGACAGACTCACTGTGACTCTTCGATATTTAGCAACGGGCAATACCTTTCAAGATTTGAGCTACTCCACTCGCATAGCCGCGAACACAATTTCAAAAGTGATTGACGAAACTTTAAGAGCAATAGTAGAAGTACTCGACTCAAAAGTATGGAATTTCCCATCATCGCTGGAGGAATGGCAGGTTATCGCTCACAAATTCGATACTTTATGGAATTTTCCTCATTGCATCGGTGCGCTGGATGGGAAACACATCAATTTTCGTCCCCCTCGAAGTGACGGATCGATTTACCGTAATTATAAGGGAAAAGACAGCATTGTGCTTCTGGGTCTTGTCGATGCTGAATACAGATTTTTGTTCGTTGACGTCGGAAGAAATGGACATATGCACGATTCTGCTGTTTTGCGTGAGAGCCCATTATGGACTAAGATCAACGATGGAACGTTGAACTTACCTGCTCCATGTGAAATTCCAGGCTTTTGTTACAAATTACCGTACGTGATTGTCGGTAACGACGCATTTGCCTTGAAACCTAATTTGTTAAAGCCGTATCCGGATAGAAACTTGACACTTGACAAAAGAATATTCAACTACAGATTGAGCCGTGCTCGCAGAACTGTTGAAAACGCTTTTGGCATACTGGCAAACAGATGGCGCGTTTTACTTTCTACGATATCTCTCTCCGTTCAAAAAGCAGAGAGAATAACTTACGCGTGTGTGCTTTTACATAATTATTTAATCAATAAATCTAACAATGATTCCAGTCAATGGTACGTACCGCATAATTACAGAATCTCAACCCGCGTTGATAGTAATTGTAATGCAGTACAATTATCCGAAGGTCAGAATGCCTCCCTATATCTGAGAAATAACCGAAGCAGTAACGAAGTTCTAGAGATACGAGATAAATTTTGTGAATACTTTAATACTACAGGCATAGTGCCATTTCAATATACCGCTATTGAACGAGGTAACTATTAGTCGTTGCTCTGCGAGCAAGTTCATAGTATTTATTCATTTATTAATTTATTTACTAGCACTGCGGCCGCGGCTTGTATTTGTATTTGACAGTATTTGTACAATGTTTATACAGAAATAAATAAATGCCATTACTGGTTTTATATTATTCGAATTTTGTTTGTGTACGAAAGACTTTTGAAAATATCTCTTTGACTAAGCAGCATCGACAATTGAAAAAAGAATCCCTCCAAAATTACACAGATTCTCGAGTTTTTGGATATTCGCCGAGGACTTCTGGGAAATTTCGAGAAATTCCGGAGAGTGTGAATGGCCAGAGTGTCGTTCGAAGTGCAAGCGACGAAGGGAACGATTATATTTTTTTACGACTTTTTCTCAACGATTATCGAAGCTGGTGTCAGAGAGAAAAGTTCGACCGAGAAAAATCCATAGTTCCTGAGAACTGTGAACTGTAGTTAATTTTTGTTCCTTCATCGATCTTGCCGCTTCACATTGACCTTAATTTTAGCAATTGGAGTAATTTTTAATGCTTACAATTATACATAAAGAATGACGTGAAATATTAAACATAAATAACGAAATGAAAAAACAAACAGGAGACTTATGGAATGGAATTTTTATAAAAGAAAATGAAAATCAAGATTTTTTGGTTGTCGGTGATGTCAAAACAGGTTGGTGTACTCTTTTTCTGTCACTTTCTAACCAGAATTTATTCCCCCTCGATCGAACAAGATTTTACATCGAAGAAATTGTCATGATTGTTTTTTTTCGATTTTTGAATTTTGAAAATTTAAGGAAAACGTGGAAAACAAAAATTTCCTTCGTTCATCATTTTTTTCTGGTTTGTTTGTCGATTTTTGAAAATTGAAAATTTAAGGAACACATGAAAAATGGAAATTTCTCATTTATCATTCCCTTCAGGCTGCTTAAAAGTTTTTTTTGCTTTTCTACGGAGATAAAGGCACGATAGGGTGTTTTTTTCGACTTTTGAATTTTGAAAAGGAACACGTGGAAAATAAAAATTTCTCGTTCGTCGTTTTTTTATCAGGTTTTTAAAAATAGTATTTTGCTACGCGCAAGAAAACCATCACGAAAAATAGCACACGTTCTATCACCGAAATCCAGCACGCTGTTACGTGCCAGCCGGTATCCACGGCGGCGCCCTCTCTGCGCTCTACCTGACCAGCGTGCAGTTACCATAAGAGAGCCCTACGTGCTCTTACCGATAGTCGTAGATTAATACCAACGCACTTAGTTACCATCACAACGTCCAAATTCTTATATCAACAGTCCTCACACGCTAGATTAACCGTTATTTCATCAGTCAAATTCATACATACATGTTATATATACATTTTTTCCCATTCAACCGTAATAACCCAAAATAATAAACCTCCAACAGATAAGATAACCAAAAAGACAAACACCGGAAACGTGGGAAGATAAATCACGGATAGCTCACAGAGAAAGAAACCCCTATTCCCAGAATTCAGGATAGCGCCCTTATTTTAACGAAAACAAGACCAGTCAGCGCTTCGCCGCTTGCTTCTCTTAACCAATCACCTCGCGCCAATCCACCACCGAGATCCCACGCACGAACCAGAAACCTTACCCCCAATTTTTTCATCATCCTCAACCAATCATCCGAGACCCGCGAGAAACCGCGACTCCTTTTGAACTCCTCCTATTTTCCCTCTAAGTCAACCTTCCCAAAAACAGAATAATTAGAAGAACTTCAGACATCAAAGAGAACAGATCAGATCTCTACCTAAATCCTAGAATAAAATCAATATAAGTCATTCAGAACCTTCGAGACTTGTAACAGTTAATCACTGTGATAGTGATTAACACCAATCTGTACCACGATTGTAAACCTACCATCGAGAACTGGAAGAAGACCGTTAATAAATGTGTAATTAACCCAAGTGTTGTCATAAACAATTATTTCAATCACGCATAGTGATGGTTGGCACGAGCCCTACCTAACGAACTTTCAGAATTGTGGGCGAGTTGAACGAGAAGATCTGAGGAGCTGATCAGCGGATTCCCGAGATTTACATACACCAACTACGTAAGTCAGGAGAACGATTTAAATCACGCGGCGAATCAGAATCGACTCGGAACGTTCCTCTCGGAACGTAACAGCTCTACAATATAAATAAAATGGTGGCAGCGTGTGCGAGAGCCAACTAGAAATAATTAAATAATCATCAAACAATCAACGCTACTGAAACCTTCGAAAACTCGAAAAATTTTTTTCAACATTGGGAATACACATCGACGATATAACTGATAAATGATTGTGACCAAATCATCATCGAACTAAACTTCTTCAAACTGTTATCAACACACACTGTTGATTAAACACCTACAACAACTATCATCAACAACATATCACCAGACGACATCGAAGAATTGTGCATCGCAGAACGCAGCACCGGAGAACTTCGCAACATTGAACGTGGCACCGTAGATCTTTTCATCGCAGACCTTCGCATCGCAGACCTTCGCATCGTAGAAGCTTGCATCGCAGAACATCAATTTCAACGGAAACTTCGCCCTCCCGCCCAACCCCTGAGAATCGTCATTCATTGCTTATAGTCTCCGTAACGTAAGTCAAAATACAATTTTCAAAATGCCTGATAACGATAATACTCAAGTTCCCATGGAAACTAGCACCCAACAGAATACAAGTACCACAAATCCCAATACATTGCTTAGAGTAGACGGATCATCATATATCCAGAAATTCGATTACAAAGATGTTTTCAAAATAATACCAGAATTCGATAATACATCTGCTGGTTGTTCGATCCAAACATTCATAGATGAATTTGAAAGTGTTAAACAATTCATACCACAATGCGGAGAAGAATTTCTAGTTAAAATGTTACGTTCAAAATGTAGGGGAGAACCACTTAAACGTGTAACAAACGCAAAAATACAAACAATCGATGAACTTGCGAATTTTTTAAGAACTCACTTTAAACCAGACAAAGACATAGACACTTGGATAAAAGAACTTAACGACTTTGAACAAAGACAAGACGAACAAATTATTGACTTCAACTACAGAATAGGCACTCATTTACAGATGACATTAGCAGAAATTGATTTAACAGAAACAACTGATGCTCAATCACTAAAATCATGGGCAATTAAAGTTGCAGTAAAATCATTTATAGCCGGACTACTTCCTAGATACTCCCTTTTCCTGTCGAAATCTAAGTATAATACATTGCAAGAAGTAGTGACCGAAGCTATGGAATTAGAAAAGCGTCAAAAGAATATCAAGAACGCCGAAAATATGTATAAACCAACAACTAAAGCATCCGAAGAAAAAGCTTGTTATACTGCTCAAACAAATAGTTCAAATGCAATAAACCGGAATAAAATTTCAAATTCTCGAATCAATGGCAATCGACAAAATATTTCAAGTCAAGCAAATATATCAAACTCAAATCAGCAGATAGATAAATACTGTCGATACTGCAAACGAAATAACCACGTAATAGACGAATGCCGCTACTTAAAAAATAAGAACAATGGAGCAGCAATTCAAAATTCGAATCCAAATGCTAACCTACAATGCAATTATTGTAAGAAAATAGGTCACATTATCCGAGATTGTAGAAAACGCGCTTATAATAATAGCAGGCGTGAAGGAGGCAAAACAGAGACAAACAACGTCACTAATACACAAGCGGGAAACGCTCGAGCCTCCCCTCGAATAGACGCGACGACGGGAAACTCCGAGACTCAGCGTCAGGTAGCAGAGTAATAAAACCCAATACAGAAAATAAAAATGCACAAGAAATCCGTAGTGCTGAATTTAATATCGGTTCAATATCCCCAAATCATAGATCACCATCAATAATTATAGAATCAAAAGATCTCAAACACAAAAATGGAAAATTTTTAGTAGATACAGGATCTCAATTAAATTTGATAAGAATAAGTGAATTGAAAAATCCAGAATCGATCGATGCCTCGATTACTTACGAACTTAATGGAGTCTCAAAAGTCGACAAACCAATGACATTAGGAAAAATTAAAATCAGGATTAATAACATTCTCGGAGAATTCAATGTAGTTCCACAAGATTTTCCATTGAATTATACAGGTATTATAGGATCAGAATTTATGCATGACAATGACGGAAAGATCGATTATCGAACAAAGTCCGTGACCCTAGACAAGATCAACATACCGTTCTCGGAAACAGAAAGCGTACTGCTGCTGGCCAGACAGAAAACCGCGATGTTTATTCGAGTCAAGAACACGGAAATTTTAGAGGGTTACGTACCGCGCTTAGATACGCAGGAAGGTATATACATAGGCGAAACCGTTGTTTCAAATAATAATGGAATAGCTTATTTGTACGCGATTAACACACTGGATGAAGATGTTGAAATGGAAATTCCCGTAATTCCCTTGTACCCTTTCGATACAAGCGTAGACGAGGATAGTAATAGCATAAAATGTGAAACTTTAGAGCACGCGATAACTCGGACGCGAGGAAACCGCGCTAATGAAGTATTCAATTTATTGCGATTAGACCATTTGAACTCAGAAGAGCGTAAAGCAGTTGCTCTCTTAATCGATGAGTATGCTGACCTTTTCCACATCCCCGGAGAACCCCTGCGAGTTACTAACACATGCATGCACCGTATACTAACCACAGACGAGATACCCATCAACACCAGACAGTACAGGCATCCTCCCTTTCAAAAGCCAGAAATTGAGAAACAGATTACAGATTTATTAAAAATGAATATCATAGAACCATCAAATTCACCGTATAATTCACCACTATGGATTGTACCAAAGAAAGAAGATTCAAAAGGAAACAAACGATGGCGATTAGTTATCGATTATAGAAAATTAAATGAAAAAACGATTGGAGACGCTTATCCATTACCTTTAATATCAGACATACTCGACCAACTAGGTGGAGCAAAATATTTTTCAATATTTGACTTAGCCTCAGGATTCCATCAAATCGCTATGCATCCAGACGATAAACATAAGACAGCATTTACAACACCCCACGGACATTACGAATTTAACCGAATGCCTTTTGGACTGAAAAACGCACCAGCAACCTTTCAACGACTTATGGACTTAGTTTTACGAGGTTTACAGGGAATAGATTTATTCGTATACCTAGACGACATTGTAATTTATGCACGATCACTTGAAGAGCATGCAACTAAGTTTATAAAGCTCGCCGAACGCTTAAGAAAAGCAAACTTGACGTTACAATCGGACAAGTGCGAATTTCTTAGAACGGAAGTCAAATATCTAGGGCATATTATATCAGCTGACGGAGTTAAACCAGATCCAAAAAAAATCGAAGCTGTAAAGAAATTTCCTGTTCCGAAAACCACGAAGAATGTTAAAGAATTTTTAGGACTAGCCGGATATTACCGTAGATTTATTAAGAACTTTGCTAAAATCGCTAAGCCTTTGTCAGAATTAACTAGCAAAAATAAAAAATTTGAATGGAATTCTAATACGCAATTAGCTTTCGAAATCTTGCGCGACAAACTTTGTGAAGCACCTATACTACAATATCCTGATTTTTCGTCACAATTTATAGTCACAACAGACGCATCTGGTTTCGCAGTAGGAGCCATTTTATCGCAAGGAAAGCCAGGCGAAGACGCGCCCGTCGCGTATGCTTCTAGAGTTTTGAACAAGCATGAAAGAAATTATTCGACAACTGAGAAGGAAATGGTGGCAATCGTTTATGCAATTAAAACTTTTAGACCATATCTCTATGGTAGACAATTTACATTGTTAACCGATCACAGACCGTTAGTATGGGTAAATTCTACGAATGACCCTACGTCACGTGTAATGAGATGGAGAGAACGTTTAAAAGAATTCCAGTATAAAATTCAGTATAAAGCGGGCAAAATAAATACAAACGCAGACGCGTTGTCGAGAAACCCCGTTGATATTGGAAAAAGGGACGTATATCCCATAAAATTCAAGTGGAGACAGTCAGCAGACCCTGCTCTTAACGTAGCACCGGGTATAGCCAGGCTACGGTCGTCATCTGACTCCGCTCAAAAGTCAACTCAGAGAGACGCGAAGATTAGACGACGTTATGTAAGTAGTTCCTCCGTGGAAGAAAAAACTATACAGGCAGATTACAAAATCCAAGAAGCTGCAATGAGTACAGACGAGGAAGACTTTTTAGGTTTTCCGAGCTCAGGTGGAAACAAACATGTCGGAACGGCAGATTCTAAAAACGTGACAAACCCGAGAGGCGCACGATTAGACTCAAATCCCGACTATAGCAAAAATCGAACGATGGATAACAATAGGCCTGCGCAACCTATTGCCAGTCGTCATAGATCTAAATTCGTAGACAAAAATACAAACTCACAGGAAACCGGTAAACATAGGAAATTAAAAATCCTTAATAAAAGAAAATCAAGTGCTAAACGCGTTACTCCATTCAGACATCGTTCTGAATACGAAGATTCATCATCGGATGAACTATCAGACTCTCCAGAAAATCATAGAACTTTAGCTAGCAATAAATCGAATGAAAATCAACAATCTGTTATCATAGAAATAGAATCAGATTCTCAATCTTCATCTTCGATGGATGAAAGATCAAAGAAAAATCAATCTACGTTACTTCCAGATTATGTAGACTCTGAATCCTCATCGCTGGATAGCGATGATTCTTATAAATTAAATCCAGTAAAGCATAGAATTAATAAAAGTAATATGGAATCGAGTATACCTAGTATAAAACAAAATACAGCTATAGTCGTCACAGAAAGCGGGCATTCTCTAGCCTCACCCCCGACACCCACTCAAGAGCATACTTCAGCTACGATTATTCACACCCCTAAGATTGTATCCGTGCCAAATATTAATAATACACCGACAGGTTCAGGAACACCTTCCAGCAATAGGAAGAATAATTTCCAGAGAAGCTTAGCCAGAGATTTATTAAAGAAACGTTCTTTTAAAACAGCTGAATTTACACCTTCACCATTACTTAGAACAAGACGTAAAACTATTACAGATAATTTGAAAGTAACGACAGACGCAGACGAAATTACTCCATACCCTATTTCAAAGACGAATGACGTAATTTCGAAACAAAAGAAATTTCATGACGAAATGGAATTGGACAAGGAATGTACAGGAAGACGCATTATAACCTTAGACGTTGCATCAGCTTCGGAAAGCGAAAAATCTAATACAATCACAGTTCAGGCAGACGTACACCCCTTGCAAGAACCCATGTGTATAAACAAGTCCTTTGAGACCACACAAAAGATGGACGTTGACGAAACGCTCCAAGATCTCGGACATAAAACAATGAACACGTCCTCAAGCGGAAGCGACGCTAGAGATAAGCAAAGGACAGAACAATTACCAGTTCGACACGAACAGATAATGGAGACCGAGACCATAAAACCGAGAACTATTGCGTCTAAACAAAACATCAAAAATACAGGAAAAAATAACACTAACAGTTGTATAAACCATATGCCAGAACCCCGACGGACAATGAGACAACATAGACCGACATATAAATACGCATGTTACAAAGGTTTAGAAGGCCACCAAAGCACCCATGCAAATAAACCTTCAAAACCTAAAGCCGCGAGAAACAAAACTAGCACTGGAAAAATTAGAATACAGGCAGCGGAAATTTTGCAGACTCCCAAGAACCTAGCTTCACTTGAGAACGTTAACAAAGAATCTTCGAAAACATATATAACTCCAGATCCTCAGAGCCAACGAAATCCGATATCGATAAATATTTCAAATGCTTTACCAGATCTAGATGCAATAGTAGAACTTAATAATCCACAGAATCTAGAAGACAAATCAATTGAAATAAGTAACTTAGATAACGTATCGGATATCACAGTATCCGACGATTCGCAAGCCTCAGTAGAATTACCAAGACAAGAATCTACTAATTTGATAGAAACTCGAGACAATTTAGAAATGAGAAAAGATAATTATCTATGCTTCATTTCCACTAACGGAATAGCACTAGGCGAGATAGGTAAATTTTTAGATGAAAAAGGATACTTGAAAAACATTAAACCAGTCACAGAATATCAGATAGGACACATAATTATATTAGGAACACCAAAGAAACGAATAATCGCATTGGTTACTCAAGAACATAAACAAGACACACCTTTGGAAAATAACTATTACGATGCATTTGTACATTTGAAACAGAATATGGAAGATTTGAATATTAAAACAGCAAGCATATCGCAAGGTAAAAGTGGAATAAACGATCTTGGATGGATTAAAATTAAAAATATCATTAGACAGGTATTCGCCGGAACACAAATTATCATAACGATCTGCAAAGACAAAATTATCATTCCACCTCCAGATATCAGACTCAGAATAATACAAGAAAATCACGAATCTCCGATCGCAGGACATAAAGGTATCACGAAAACGTATAACAGAATTCGACAGAAATATTTTTGGGATAATATGAAAAAGCAAATAGAAGATTTTATAAAGAAATGTGTCAGCTGTCAAAAGAAAAAACTAACGCGCATCAAGACCAAACAACCTATGGTTATAACAGACACATCTGCAGACGTATTCGACAAAGTAGCGCTAGATATAGTCGGACCCTTCGAAACATCCGCAAACGGTTACAAGTATGTATTGACCATGCAAGACAATCTTTCAAAATTCAGTTTAGCAATACCGTTAGTACATGCAACTGCTGAAGATATTGCAGATGCATTTGTAAAAAACTTTATCTGTAAATACGGATGTCCCAAAACAATATTAACAGATCAAGGAGCAGCATTCATTGGTCAAGTAATGAGACGAGTCGCAAAAGCATTCAAAATCACACAATTCAAGACTACAGCATTCCATCCTCAATCAAATGGTTCTTTAGAAAGAAGCCATCAAGTACTTGTAGATTACCTAAAACATTATTTAACGAAGAGAGACTGGGACGAATGGTTGCCTCACGCGACATTTTCTTACAATACAAGCAGACACGAAGGGACAAACCACACCCCATTCGAAATAGTTTACGGACGGAACGCTCGCATGCCTTCAGAATTCCCACCCCTCGACGAAACTCTGACCTATGACGACTACGTAAAGAACCTAATGCTTAAAACTATAGAAATCCGAAATACAGCACGCGAAAATTTAGAAAAAGCTAAAGCCAGATCGAAACAATATTACGACAGAAAAATAAATCCAGTTGATTTCAAAATAGGACAAAGCATTTATTTAGTGAAAAATCAAAAGACAGGAAAGTTAGATGACAATTACAAGGGACCGTACAAAATCACAGAAGTATTGCCAGAAAAGAATGATATAGAAATAGAATTAGAGAAAAACAAACGTAAAATAATTCATTGCGACAGAGCAAAGATAGCTTATTAACCAAATTCAAATTTCAATTACTTGGATTGCTGATGAAGCATATACTAGAATCGGAAGTATACAAATCTTCAGAAAATTTACTTATATACAAAATAAATCAATCAATCTTATAGAAACGAACAACCTCAGATTACAAGATCCGAACTCATAGAATAATTCATAGAATATAACATATATAATAATAATACTAAAATATTACATAGACCTGTAATAATTCATATAATAGCTTATAAATTAAAATTTTTTTTATGAATAATCTTAAGTATATTCACTACATATTTCAAACATTATATAATTCATGCCTTAATCATAGAATAATAATAGGCATTTATATCAATATTACTTACCTTAATCGTATATACTCTTAGAATAATCAAAATATCAGACATTAAGCACTATTATATCCACTCTAAGTATATTCACTTATATTTAGTTGATCAATATTCTGTTCACTATACTTTACTATTATTCAAGTAATCATAATTCATTATTAATTTCATGTAAATTTAAGTAATTCACAATTTTATGTAATATGTTATATGATTTATCACGTTAACCCTTAGAAGTAATCGAATTATGGAAACTTCACGTCGGTATAACAGCACTCGCTTACTTCGAGCGAGGACGCTCGAATCTTAACGGGGGAGGTGTTACGTGCCAGCCGGTATCCACGGCGGCGCCCTCTCTGCGCTCTACCTGACCAGCGTGCAGTTACCATAAGAGAGCCCTACGTGCTCTTACCGATAGTCGTAGATTAATACCAACGCACTTAGTTACCATCACAACGTCCAAATTCTTATATCAACAGTCCTCACACGCTAGATTAACCGTTATTTCATCAGTCAAATTCATACATACATGTTATATATACATTTTTTCCCATTCAACCGTAATAACCCAAAATAATAAACCTCCAACAGATAAGATAACCAAAAAGACAAACACCGGAAACGTGGGAAGATAAATCACGGATAGCTCACAGAGAAAGAAACCCCTATTCCCAGAATTCAGGATAGCGCCCTTATTTTAACGAAAACAAGACCAGTCAGCGCTTCGCCGCTTGCTTCTCTTAACCAATCACCTCGCGCCAATCCACCACCGAGATCCCACGCACGAACCAGAAACCTTACCCCCAATTTTTTCATCATCCTCAACCAATCATCCGAGACCCGCGAGAAACCGCGACTCCTTTTGAACTCCTCCTATTTTCCCTCTAAGTCAACCTTCCCAAAAACAGAATAATTAGAAGAACTTCAGACATCAAAGAGAACAGATCAGATCTCTACCTAAATCCTAGAATAAAATCAATATAAGTCATTCAGAACCTTCGAGACTTGTAACAGTTAATCACTGTGATAGTGATTAACACCAATCTGTACCACGATTGTAAACCTACCATCGAGAACTGGAAGAAGACCGTTAATAAATGTGTAATTAACCCAAGTGTTGTCATAAACAATTATTTCAATCACGCATAGTGATGGTTGGCACGAGCCCTACCTAACGAACTTTCAGAATTGTGGGCGAGTTGAACGAGAAGATCTGAGGAGCTGATCAGCGGATTCCCGAGATTTACATACACCAACTACGTAAGTCAGGAGAACGATTTAAATCACGCGGCGAATCAGAATCGACTCGGAACGTTCCTCTCGGAACGTAACAACGCGACCACGCTTCAGAGCCATCAGAGGCGCCACTTTCTAGCAGCGCTCCCAGCAGAGCAGCCATCCTAGTACCCCGCATGCGATCTATCAGCAAAACAAGCCCCGTGTGCAGCGGGCTTGTCATGATTGTCTTTTTCTGTCACTTTCTAACCAGAATTTATTCCCCCTCGATCGAACAAGATTTTACATCGAAGAAATTGTCATGATTGTTTTTTTTCGACTTTTGAATTTTGAAAAGGAACACGTGGAAAATAAAAATTTCTCGTTCGTCGTTTTTTTATCAGGTTTTTAAAAATAGTATTTTGCTACGCGCAAGAAAACCATCACGAAAAATAGCACACGTTCTATCACCGAAATCCAGCACGCGACCACGCTTCAGAGCCATCAGAGGCGCCACTTTCTAGCAGCGCTCCCAGCAGAGCAGCCATCCTAGTACCCCGCATGCGATCTATCAGCAAAACAAGCCCCGTGTGCAGCGGGCACTGCACACGGGGCTTGTTTTGCTGATAGATCGCATGCGGGGTACTAGGATGCAGCGGGCACTGCACACGGGGCTTGTTTTGCTGATAGATCGCATGCGGGGTACTAGGATGGCTGCTCTGCTGGGAGCGCTGCTAGAAAGTGGCGCCTCTGATGGCTCTGAAGCGTGGTCGCGTGCTGGATTTCGGTGATAGAACGTGTGCTATTTTTCGTGATGGTTTTCTTGCGCGTAGCAAAATACTATTTTTAAAAACCTGATAAAAAAACGACGAACGAGAAATTTTTATTTTCCACGTGTTCCTTTTCAAAATTCAAAAGTCGAAAAAAAACAATCATGACAATTTCTTCGATGTAAAATCTTGTTCGATCGAGGGGGAATAAATTCTGGTTAGAAAGTGACAGAAAAAGAGTACACCAACCTGTTTTGACATCACCGACAACCAAAAAATCTTGATTTTCATTTTCTTTTATAAAAATTCCATTGCATAAGTCTCCTGTTTGTTTTTTCATTTCGTTATTTATGTTTAATATTTCACGTCATTCTTTATGTATAATTCTAAGCATTAAAAATTACTCCAATTGCTAAAATTAAGGTCAATGTGAAGCGGCAAGATCGATGAAGGAACGAAAATTAACTACAGTTCACAGTTCTCAGGAACTATGGATTTTTCTCGGTCGAACTTTTCTCTCTGACACCAGCTTCGATAATCGTTGAGAAAAAGTCGTAAAAAAATATAATCGTTCCCTTCGTCGCTTGCACTTCGAACGACATTCTGGCCATTCACACTCTCCGGAATTTCTCGAAATTTCCCAGAAGTCCTCGGCGAATATCCAAAAACTCGAGAATCTGTGTAATTTTGGAGGGATTCTTTTTTCAATTGTCGATGCTGCTTAGTCAAAGAGATATTTTCAAAAGTCTTTCGTACACAAACAAAATTCGAATAATATAAAACCAGTAATGGCATTTATTTATTTCTGTATAAACATTGTACAAATACTGTCAAATACAAATACAAGCCGCGGCCGCAGTGCTAGTAAATAAATTAATAAATGAATAAATACTATGAACTTGCTCGTAGAGCAACGACTAATAGTTACCTCGTTCAATAGCGGTATATTGAAATGGCACTATGCCTGTAGTATTAAAGTATTCACAAAATTTATCTCGTATCTCTAGAACTTCGTTACTGCTTCGGTTATTTCTCAGATATAGGGAGGCATTCTGCCCTTCAGATAATTGTACTGCATTACAATTACTATCAACGCGGGTTGAGATTCTGTAATTATGCGGTACGTACCATTGACTGGAATCATTGTTAGATTTATTGATTAAATAATTATGTAAAAGTACACACGCGTAAGTTATTCTCTGTACTTTTTGAACGGAGAGAGATATCGTAGAAAGTAAAACGCGCCATCTGTTTGCCAGTATGCCAAAAGCGTTTTCAACAGTTCTGCGAGCATGGCTCAATCTGTAGTTGAATATTCTTTTGTCAAGCGTCAAGTTTCTATCCGGATACGGCTTTAACAAATTAGGTTTCAAGGCAAATGCGTCGTTACCGACAATCACGTACGGTAATTTGTAACAAAAGCCTGGAATTTCACATGGAGCAGGTAAGTTCAACGTTCCATCGTTGATCTTAGTCCATAATGGGCTCTCACGCAAAACAGCAGAATCGTGCATACGTCCATTTCTTCCGACGTCAACGAACAAAAATCTGTATTCAGCATCGACAAGACCCAGAAGCACAATGCTGTCTTTTCCCTTATAATTACGGTAAATCGATCCGTCATTTCGAGGGGGACGAAAATTGATGTGTTTCCCATCCAGCGCACCGATGCAATGAGGAAAATTCCATAAAGTATCGAATTTGTGAGCGATAACCTGCCATTCCTCCAGCGATGATGGGAAATTCCATACTTTTGAGTCGAGTACTTCTACTATTGCTCTTAAAGTTTCGTCAATCACTTTTGAAATTGTGTTCGCGGCTATGCGAGTGGAGTAGCTCAAATCTTGAAAGGTATTGCCCGTTGCTAAATATCGAAGAGTCACAGTGAGTCTGTCCCTCGGTGATATAGCTTGACGCATAACGGTATCCTGTTTTTTTATGGCCGGAGTCAGAAGTGTCAACAACTCATTCCAGTCATATTCCATCATTCAAGTATAATTGGTGAAACTGGCTGGATCTTCAGGGCTAAACAAAAATTTAGTATAAATATGCATTGAAAAGTCAAGTATAAAATTGAAAATCCAAAAAAGTAATAATAAATAAAATGAAAATCATATGGTTACATACCCGAGCTCACGAAATACCATATTTAGAACATTCTGTCCTCTATCACGCCGTAACAGCCACTCGCGACTCCACAATTTACGTTTTCGTTGTTTCAGTAGATGTCTACGTTTAAAAGCAGTTGCTACAGCTGACACGATAATTGCTTTCCTACGTCGAATTATTTCAGCCGCAATAGTTTGTTGCACTCGAGCGTCCATGGTACTGTTGAGGTTAGAAATGCTGGGACTACGTATTCGCCTATACTTTCTCTCTAGGCTCCCTGCACGCCAGCACGCCTAGCGACAAGCATCGTGTGAAGCCAACCCAACGAGGGTGCCATCGTTGCACCCAGCGCCACAGCCAACTTGGAACCCAGCGGTAAAATCTAGCAAGCAATCCAGCAGCAAAACAAGCGTCGTGTGCGGGGGGCTTTACAATAAGCGTGGCGTTACCGACCGAATTCCAGCCGCTATCTGAGGTTACTTCGCTTACCGATTGGCACTGAACGCGTCTTATTGTAAGCGAAGTAACCTAAGATATCGGCTGGAATTCGGTCGGTAACGCCATGCTCTCTTTTCCCCGATATGCGAAATTAGGAAAATGAAACCTGAGATGAGCAGGGAGATCTCCAACGCTCGGCTTTTCGTGATACCAGCTAGGTTGGAGCGTCGACGTGACACTGAGGCGGCCACTCACCGAAGGTGGCCCACAATCGTGCATATATGATATACTCGGTCGCTCGAGCAAGTGGTTGCCAATCGCATCCTTGTCCCCGCTCACACAGATGTTTCCAGGAATGCATGAATTGGGATCTTTCTTGATTCAATTATGAATGTCAGCGAATAAAAGTATCTCCAGATTTGATAAATTTTGGATTCAATTGGCGGACGCTGAACCAAAATAATTAACCATTCCCAGCCCGGATACTTTTTTTTTTTTAATAAATATTATTTTTTTATTGATATGAAAATATGTGATGCCCGGTGTTCTCGAATATTTGTACACCCAGTCTATGGAAAAATATACGAAGCCAGCTCGATAACTATGCAAAATGTGCAATGGGCAAGTGGTTGGGGGAAATTTTTTTTTTCTCGAACTGAATCTTGCAGAGAACCATCAGCGAGTTCCAAGCAAGCTCCGTAAATATCCCGAGCTAACGCGCGTTCATGGACATAGCTGTAGTGTGGCTGAGTGAATACCACATGAGGGTGGAGTGATGTGGGACACGGGTTCGATCGCAATTCACTTTTTTTTTGTTTTTTTAAATTCAATCACAGCTTTATTTTGTATTTTCGGGGAGAAAAAACATATGAAAGAAAATTTCGAGAGACGGTCGATTTTTTCCTTCTTTCCTTTTGCTTTTTTTTTACTGAACCCACCTTTTCTGTAGTGGGGGTAACCCAGAAGAGGTCAAGTAATTGAAACAATAAAATACCGAGAGTGAATCGATTTGTTCCCCGTTCTTGGCGCCTCTTGTTTTTACTTAATCCCCGCCCCTTTTTTATTTCTGGTAACTTAGAAGAGAGAAAATAGATGAAAGTGAGAGTGAACCGATGTTTTTTTCCTTACGTTATTTTTTATTTCGTATTTTTACTTGATCCCGCTTTCTTTTTTGTATTTTTGATAACCGTGTTACGGGGTAGATTGTGTAGGCTCCGATGAGCGGTAATCGGAGCTTACTCCACGCCCAACCAAGGTGTTATTTGGCTATTGTAGGGTCCGTTCACGTCGACTATGCACTCGCGTGCTACTACTCCCAATGCAGGAAGTGAATGGAATAGAAAGGAATCGGTATTAAGGGAAGGTAAACGATTTAAAGTATATGGTTGTTTATTAGTGGTCAATGCAACGGAGTCGGTGAAGGGAAAAGAAGGTATGGTCTTGGTTTAGAGGGATAGGTGTCTTGCTTGAGCGCTGGGATAGATCTGCCTGGTTTTGCCGGATGTAGCAGGCAAGCTAGCCGCGAGTTACAGGAGAACCTGCTGACTCGCGAACGATAAGGGTAGACTACAGAGCGTAAGGTAACTAGGAGCGTGGGAAAGGAATATGAAGTCTGGAGGACGTAACAACAGAGAAGAGAAAAAAGGAATAAAAAAAAACAATTCCGAGAGTGTGTAGATTTTTTTACATTTTTCTTTTGTTTTTCGTTTCTTTATTTGGTAACCCGGGAGAGAAAAAATCTAAAGAAAAACAAATGGAGACCGGGTCGATTGTATAAAAACTCTCTTTCAGCTGTTTATTAATATTACCCCCATTCAGCCGTTTCCCCACCGGAAATCTTGAATTCAATCATTGTTTAATGGGATCACGCACAGTATTTCAAAACCTGTAGAAAAATCTGATTTTTCGAAAAATATTCAGAAATGACTGTACGAAAAGATCAGGGTGGTTCCCGAACATTTAAACAAGAAAATAGGT
Organism: Neodiprion virginianus; assembly: GCF_021901495.1. Classification (NCBI taxonomy): domain Eukaryota; kingdom Metazoa; phylum Arthropoda; class Insecta; order Hymenoptera; family Diprionidae; genus Neodiprion; species Neodiprion virginianus. The sequence continues at coordinate 15,005,802 of NC_060880.1, forward strand.
ATTCAAAATTAGACTTATTCATAGCAGCAAATGGACCGTGACTTTCGAAAACAATTGAAGAGGTCGTAAATGCTGGGAAAAAAGTGAAATCACCTACGTATCCAATGGACATTAATTCTTGTTATGAGTGTTATAAAAATGTTAGCTAGCCGCAACTTCAAGGACAAAATCATGAATTAATTACCTTTACGACTCATGACTTCCGGTCTCGAGGTGAGGTTATGCACTTGACAGCTGGCAACTTGACGTGGCCAAATTAACAAGTGAACTAGTCAAATTTTTACTAATAACCATATTTTTTTTCATGCAACAACTAATTACAATAAACTAATTTGTCGTTTATATTAATTTTTTAATCTATACATTTTGAGGGGATTATCACATCAATCCGCACGATAAAAATATACTACAGTTGTTCAATACACGCGTGGTCAGCATGATCTCATTAATGAAGGCGTAATGGGATTTGGGGAGCAAACAAAGTGAAGGTGAAGGCACGTAGAATTGGCACATGAATGTCCGTAAGGGTTTGTTTTTTCCAAATATTGAAGCACTCATGAACGAATACTATTCAAATTTTTGTGACGGAATAACGTCTGGATTTCACAGAACGTCAATAAGGAAAGTGTTGAAAGAATTCTGTGAATCATACTTTTGTTGATTGTTTAGCCGAGTGCACTATAATTGGAATCAAATGATTAATATTCCAAACTATTCTTGAAACAGGATAATAAGCATGAACATTTAACTTAGTATTCAGCAAGAAAGATTAATGCACTCGTTTTCGGGGGGCACCACGAGAAGGCAATCAACACCATCCCCCGTTCCCGTATTTAAATTTTTGGGTTGAATATAGAAATATTATGTATGGAGCCAGTGATTAGCCAGTTGAATCATTATAGCATGTAAACTAGCTGGCCATTAGGCCTATATGCCATTTTCCGATGTTCAACCAACAAACGGTCTACAATAGACGCATACGTTCCCGTTCCCGTGGGGAGTTTTAGTATATGAAACCCATAGTACCGTCTAGAATTGAACGCACACGCGATTGTGGACGTTACTATGGGTTTCGTATACTTCAACTGTCCACGGGAACGGGAACGTGTCCATCTATTGTAGACCGAGCTATAAAATACACGAAGCGCAGCCCACAGAGCCTCTGGCGATCGCCAGTTTCGACTTCAAACCAAACGAAAGGAAATACATGAAGCGCAGCTCATAGAGCCTCTGACAGTCGCCGGGTACGTCTTTAATAAGAGAATACTTAAGCGCAACTCACTGAGCCTCCCCGGGTACCTCTTCATAACAGAAAGTGTCATGAAGCGCAGCTATGGAACCTCCGGTTGACGTCCGGGTACATCTTCGCATTAAGAGCTTTCGATTCAATTTGAATACCTTCAATTTTTTGTAACTTACTGTTCGGCTTGTGCATGGTACGAGCTGATCCGGACTGTCGTACTGTCCGATTGTTGAATGTAGTCTGGGCGAAAACCTTCACTTTTACCATAAGGCGTAGAAGCTCTATGCGATGCTGATGGCATTCATCACCTCCGTGAAACCAGTCAGTAAACAATCTGGCAGTATCTGTGATAATATCATCCATAAGATTGATCGAAAGACCTTTGCAAGCCCAGTGAGTCTTCCACAATCGATAAAAAGCTTGGAGTTGCGATCTGTCGATGCTTTCGAACTTGTTGCTTGTGAACTTCTCTGTGGGCCGGCTCAGATATGACACCGATGGCGCATCAGCGTCAGCATGTTCATATTCCCGAAGTTCAGTATACACCTCATTCGGCGATGACGCTTCCATCGGAGTTTCAACGGTTTCAAAACGACATCGATCGCACGGAAATTTGCGCAGGTTGCGCTGAGCTACGTAACCAGCAAAATAATTGATTGCACTAAGTTCGTAGCTCGGTAACTCCGTTTCTTTCGACGTCTCCGCGTTCGCCATTTCTGTTTCCTGCTCTTGCCTCAGAGCTTCCACAGCATTTTCTACTTCTGCCGTACCCTTGTTGAATTCGTGTTCGGTGGGATCCGCAGGCATACTCTCTGGCGTATCGAAAGCCCGAGCTACCATCGTGCAGGGTTCTATTAAAGCAACGGCGTCAGGACATTGTACATTTCCTCTGCTGCCGCTGCCGATGTATCCGGTAGAAAGGATGTGTCTGAGAGACAAGCGAACCATCCGAGCCGTGGGATTTGGGTTGTGACCACCTCGCTGGCGAAATTTCGAGAAGAGGTGTTCGACGGAATCTTGGTTGCATAGTCCGGCTGCCAACTCGAATCCGGGATACTTCTCTTTTATCGTCGGATACGTTAGCAGAATAGCTGGCGAAGTATTTTCAGCCGTCCCTTTCTCCTTGGGTCAGCAATCGTCCATTCCGAAGAAAACTTCACGAACTCTGTAAGCGTTTCCTCGATCTCGGGTTTTTTGTCGGCAAGCGGGCGCTTATCCGGATTTCGGCATAAAAGCTCGTAGGCATTACACGAATCGATGACTTTATTCATACGCTCAGCAAAAGCTGCGCTAGCCTGTCACGTTTCCGTGTTGAGCCCGTGCGGATCCTTGCCTGCAATTGTTATTGCCGCTGCTAATCGGCGGCTCAAAATTTGTGCTCGGAGATGTGAGAGAGTAGACTCGAGGTAGTACTGCAGTTATCGCATTTCTAAGTTTTTACAAAATCTTCGTAGGAAGCGATAATCTGACCCCTCCAGTACAGTATTTCGTGTGTTCGCAACGTGCTCAAAAGACGTTTTATCAAATGAGGAAAGTCGAATGAAGCAAAATAATTTCGGTCACCGCTCATAAAGCACGGACTCTCCTCTGACACGTTTAAACAAGAATTGAACAATTTTTGGTTCGAGGGACCCTGATCACATGTAACGAGGTGAACTACGGCTCCGGCTTCATGCAATCAACGGAGGGATTCATGGACCAAGGTATGAATCTCCTCGGCCTTCATGCCAGTCCCGGGAGGAAAATACGCGAGTTGTTGCCGCCATGACTGATTTGCGTTCAAACTGTCGACGCAAAAAAAGAAGACGTAGCGCGCGCGTTCATCCCTCCGACCTAGTGGGCCGAGATCAACCAGACCTTCGATGCAATCGAGTTTCTCCGAATATTCTTCAAATTGTTTGATTGTCATCTCGTCCCATTTTAGAGCGCATACCCTATTTTCGATAGGCAACTCTTCAATTTTGACCTTCAACTTCTGGAATATGAAATCGCAGAAGCTGGGTTTTATGTCAACCTCCGAGATCCAATTGCGCACGGTACTTTCCGCCGGAAACATGCATCCTGCATTTCTCAAACGCGTATAAAAAAGCTGCTTTGCAAGATCTTTTTCTTCCTCCGAGTAAGGAGCATTTTTCCGGTGCAATTGGAGCTTCATCATCGTTCTTGCTGCCGGCTACAAACTCTTTTGCTGATCGAGAAAACTATCGAGGGACAATTTTTTTTGAAGTGACAACTTCTTCAGCGGAGCTTGGCACTTTTTAGATGGGTACAAAATGTTAAACTCGCGTCAGATCCGTAGCCTGATCGAAAAAGCGTAAGACGGATCCACACGTGCACCTGTCCTCAAAGCTCGTTTCAGCTTTTGACGGAGTTGTCGAAACGTTTTCGTCTTCGATGCATTTTCCCGTATCAAAGCGGCATTTTGTTTACGCAGATGACGCAACACTTTTGCACGAAGCGACAGATCACCCACACATGACATGTGTCCCTCAGGCGTCTGACATGCAGGGTTACTGTCATCGGGTTGCGGTTCTACGCTCATCCAGGTGCAATTTTTGTCATCCGAATCAGCAAAGCTCACCACTGTCTTCCTATACTTACGCGCCTGCTCCGCAACGTGCAAATCTTCTTTACCTACGCCCGTAGGCACACACGCCGATGTCGACGAGTGAACCGTATCAAAGGCGGACTCACCTGTGCTTTGTACCTCTACGGATTCACAAGGCATAACAAGCACCGTTTCCGTCAAGCCCGAGGAAACGGTATCCGCCGGTATGACAGAGTGGTTCGCCGCAAACGCGGAAATGAACGTCACCGGTTCATCGGCAGAATCGTTGAGAATCAACGACTCGAACTCGACCGGGTGCGGCGTTGCGAGAGAAATTGCATCACTTACCATTGTACGGACTGCGCAATCATCCACTGGACCTTCCGCATATGTGGATGGAGTTCGGACTTCCGGGTGGTCCTTCGAATCGTCAACACTCTCGAGAAACATAAGAGGAATCGCCTGTTGCGAAAGTCTGTTGCTAATGAAGTACATCGGGCTGAGATGCTCCCGGCATAACCCCCACGTCCGTAATGTTTCCGGTGATAAAGTCAGCAAGTACTTATTGCCTGCGATTTCGGAAAAAATGTACCTGCATTAACAAGTGACACATCTGCGCCAAACCGCGCCGTGTGAATACATTGACTTTGAAACTCGATAGGAGAATTTTTTTTCCTACCGAAAGTGAGTTTTGGTGACAATTTTGAGTACTTTGCCATAAGGTAAAAATCAATAAAAAAAAAAAAAACATCCTGCAGATGCGCAGAACATTTTTTGTTGTCATCATAAGGTGAAAAAGTTTGAAATCAATCGTTTAAAAAAATGTCGTTCAGAAAACCTCTAGAAAACTTTATTTTTTCTACTATGAAATTAATGTAAATATATTTACAAGCAAGTGCGATGATTTTTTTTTAATTGTCTCTTTTCCAAAATCTCTGTTTTCGAGAATTCATATAGGTTTAATTTCTGATCGTTTAATATCCCGCATACTTCTTGGATGCAACACGGAACATTTCTCCGAACATGTATCAAAAATTCGCCCTTCATAATTTTACCAAAATTATAAAAATTGAATTCAAAATGGAGTGAAAATTCTGAACAATTTCATACATGTTCAGAGAAACGAACGAATTCATTCTATAATATAAGAAAAGAACATGAACGGAAATTTGTTCAACAATTTTTTCCCGCCATAATTTTTTTACAAGTTTTTTGCATTATCAAGAGACACGGCAGACGTTTCTCATGATGCGTGAAAGCACTCATTTTTCATATAGGAAATGAAATTATAAAAAAAAATTTTGTATGCTGGATAGAATCGAAAAAAAATTTTTAAAAATAAAAAAAAATTAAGAAATAAATGTACCAAGCATTCTTCAGCACATCCCTTTTCGCATAGCGTTAGTTATTTTAGATTTCACTGTTTTCCGAGATTCTTGCACTTTTCCATTTCGAGAAAAAAGGCAAATAATTACAAGGCAACACTTACCGGTATTTTTTACCCACGCATCAAGGCGGCAATCTCCTGCCACAGGAAACCTGTATAGTTTTGTTCCCGTAAATTTCGAATTGTTGTAACCACGGTAAGCGCAGAGATCGCGCGCACGTTGCGGTTTGTTTTCATCCATTGTTGATGTTTTTCGACGCAACAAAGCACATACAGAAGTCACTCCCTTATTACGAGATTACGATGTTGAGTATTCGTAACACGAGTTGCGACTGACGATCGAAAAATTGGTGGATAGATTTGGGGGAATCCGTGATCGCATACAAAGCAATACATTGTAAACTTGGTCGTTTCGGGATATATTTCGAGATATACATGCAAAATTTCTCGTCAATATTTGAATCGAGAGTCGACCGGCGAAGTCGAAGTATAATGCAAAAACAATAAACCGTGTCGGTTGTGATAAAAAAAAAATCAGCGAACTTTCAATTTTTGGATCCAACATTTTCGGTGGGTAAACGACCAAATGGGGGTATGACACCGCCTAAAGGGAGGAAAATGTTTAATATTCCATACAATCATATATGTATATATTAGGGTGCTTTTTTTTCGACTATTTTTTTTCGGTCCCATCGTGAAAATTTTATTGGAAAGACAAAAAAAAATTCCCTGAAAGTTTGAGCTCTTAATATTAATCTTAAGTCGTAGACCAGGGCGTGTAAAGATTTCCCATTGAAAATACACGGAAACTCGGATTTTTTATCTTTAAATTTCTATAGCTCAGCGGCATTTCATGGCATTGCTTTGACCATAGACAAGTATTTCTCAGGATTAAACGCTCTACAAAAGTGCCCATTGCGGAAAAGTCGTAACTCACACCGGCGAGCTAGTACGGGCCACTAAACCTGTCAAAACTTTTCCTTATTAAAAAAAAATACGCCCATTTTATATCAGTCTTGACGAGCATTTCTTAAGAATTTTGAGAGATGCGAGATCGGAACGACAAAATTATTTCAGTAGCAACAATGTATGGACCCCTCTCCTTTTCTGATACAGGCAGCCAGTTAAGAGGCTTTACAGTGTTCAGTTTAGTGACGGCAGCTCTCGAGGTATCAAGATGGTAAGTAAATTGCATAATTATTTGACATGTATGGAAAAACCGGCTTAAAAATCATATTTTAAATCATAAAATCAGTGTGAATTTTTTTAGATTTTTAAAAATGTCGTTTTCGAAATTGGTTTTCCGATTTTATTAAAATTTCACCAGTGGCTAAAAAAATCTGAAAAAAATTCCGAGACCCTTGTGGGTCGGTTGCAAGATCCTACTAACAAATTATGAAGAAAGAGAGGAGGTGAGGTGCATTGATTGCAAATTTGACGTGGAATGCCCCATAGATATTTAATTGGTCGTTAAATTGCTTTTTTGCAATTTCAATGTTACATTGTCGTAGATCGGCTTCAAATATATAGAAAAAATTTTTTTAATTTTTTTCAGATTTTCATTTTCAGCGAAGAAAATCACGGGCCAGCAGGGTCACTGAGGGTTCGAAATAAAAATTTGTAAAAATTAGAGATTTATAAAAAATATATTTCACACGGATCTACGACCATCCAGCATTGAAATTCCAAAAAAAGCCATCTAACGACCACTCTTGTGTACATAGTCAAACGAAAGTAATTTTCAGACGAACGGTAAAATCGCTAACCCGCGTACGCAAAATCGTAAGAGTTGAGAAAGAATATCCTGTATGAACATTTCAGTATGAGTTGTCGATTAGTATTTTAATCGTTCATAGGACGAAACAATGGCAGTCGTAATAAACTGAATGCTGCAAACAGAATTATCTCATATTCCTTGTTTTATGTACAGACGATTCCTATTGACAACTTGGAGACTGAGATGGAGGCGTTAACCCGGATCGTCAACCAGGACGAAATGTGAGTACGCGCACATATCGCTTTGGAAATCCCAAACCAGCGTTTGTTGGTAACCGTTCAACAATCATATCGTCAAATATTCACATCGGAATCTAATAAATTGTAGGAGATGCATTTTTTTTAAACAAAAATAAATATTTCCTAAACAACACTTCCGACTATTTGTTACATACCAATTTCAATTTTTTTAACACGCCGATTGAAGCATTTCGAACAATCTATCGTTTCGGATTGTCGATACGACTTTTGTTTCCATAAATAAAAAAATGTTAAGGCCTGTATGCAGAGTAGTCGGTTCTTAAGATTGAGCACGGTCTTCAGACCGTGAAGTCCTGTCTCAAGTCATGGTAAACGAGGACTTAAGACCGTGCTTCAATTTAAGAACTGACTATAAACATGGGCCTAACTGTTTTTTCCCTCCTTGAAGCATGGACGCCTCACTCCCCCTTCCTCAATAACAATTGACCCGACATGTTCGCATCCCAACTTATTCCGATCTTATTCTCTACACTCCATTTGTACGAAGAATATTTTATTCATTGCGGGATGGATCAAAGTACAACGGGTCAACTTGGTGTTGCCTCGGGCAGCGCGGAGATTCCAAAAACTCCTAATCGTAAGTACTTATGTGATGCATGCAATGCGCTTTTTTATTGACCATTTCAATATCGGCGTTCCAAACATACAGTGGAGCCTGACACATAGCTTACACAGACAATGCTGGGGAAGGTTGTAAGTTTTCCATTCGGTATTGCGAAAGAGTAAGGGGTATAGAGAGCCCTGCTCACGGATGGGTACTTTATGCAATTTGCATATTTGGATTGTTTTTTACTAAAAAGAATACACTTATTTTGCTACCAACTTTAGTAAATCTTCGGCCAAATGTGTAGGTTCAGTAAAAGAATCGTTATAATGCAGTCGTGTAGGGTTGTGGACTCTAAAAAAAACATTGTACAGTCGCATGATTTGATTTAGAATTTGCTTTTTAACTCCAGAACTCTAGTCGGGCCCGATCCGGTGATTTTTTTATGGAATCTTACGGAAAAGTGGTCTGTCTGGAGAAAACAATTTAAAAAATTGTTTCATGGAAAATAGAGTCTACAGGGCCGTTAAAATTATGATGCAAATGTTATTGAAAAGAAGATTGAAAACTACAACTTTTGTTTTCAATGTTTTTTTTTACAAATACTTCAAAGAAAGTTAAAAAAGAATCGGGTGAACTCGTATACGACCTTATATGGTTTTTCTTTAATTTTCAACGCAGACCAGCGTAGATGATTGTAGTGGATTGCAATAGGTTACTCTCAATTGTGTTGTTCTGGTTATGCAGCCACCCCGAACGAGAATAAGAAGCAGAAAAAAAATTGGCGATGGTGGGATAAGAAAAAGTCGAAGAAGAAAAAAGAAGAAAAAAAGTCCGCACCTGCGTCGGATACTGCGCAGCTCCACAAGTTGGTCAGATCCACCCCGAACCAGCGGGACAAGCGAGTCTCTCGGAATCCGCGGTCCCGAAAATCTCACACTGACGGTCCGCCGAAGCAGACGTCTTCGGACCCGCAGACGGCGGAAGAACGAGCATTAGCGGTAGTCGTTAACACCATACTAAATCGAATGTCATAAAAATCATGATGCGGTAAAAATAAAAATATTCCTGATAATAATAAGAATAATAATAATATCGGGTGATGACAACATTTATTCTATTTTTTGACGTACGTTTGTTGATTGTTTGGCCAAGTGCACTAACGTCTCCCTAGTGATTGTTATGTTTGAAATGACAGCACTAGGAGTGGACATGGTGCATTCGATTCCATGTTGACCATTGTCCCAACACAACCAGCTTTCGTGCGACATTCTTTACATTGGTCACCCTTTCGAATAGAGCATACGCATTCTATTCGTGGTGCCTGCTAAAGAATCCATAAAAAATTCAAGGATATTTTCGGAATATTTTCAGGGTATTCAATGATATTTAGGAAAAGTAGAAATCAACTGCAATGACAATTAATGATATGTGGGTGATTCTACTGATTCCAGACACAAGTCGGGGTCCTCGATATTTAATTGAAACTTTGTAATACATTGTAAACTTCGTCATTTCGGGATGTATTTCGAGATATACATGCAAAATTTCTCATAAATATTTGAATCGAGAGTCGACCGGCAAAGTCGAAGTATAATGCAAAAAACAATAAACCGGGAATATATGTATATATATATTCTCTTCTAAGAGCAAGCGAGGATTGATCAGCCGACACATGATTGCAAGAGAGATAGCTGAAATTTTTCTCATTACCAAATAAAGCAACAAAAAAAAAAAAGAAAAATGTAAAAAAATCTACACACTCTCGGAATTGTTTTTTTTTCATTCCTGTTTTCTCTTCTCGGTTATCAAAAATACAAAAAAGAAAGCGGGATTAAGTAAAATTATGAAATAAAAAAAAATGTAAGGAAAAAAAATCGGTCCACTTTCACTTTCATTTATTTTCTCTCTTCTGAGTTACCCGAAATAAAAAAGGGGCGGGGATTAGGTAAAAAAAAGAGGCGCCAAAAACGGGGAACAAATCGATTCACTCTCGGTATTTTATTGTTTCAATTAATTGTCCTGTTCTGGGTTACCCCCACTACAAAAAAGGTGGGTTCGGTAAAAAAAAAAGCAAAAGGAAAGAAGGAAAAAATCGACCGGCTCTCGAGATTTTCTTTCTTTCATTTGTTTTTTCTCTCCGAAAATACAAGAAGAAAGCCGGGATTGGATTAAAAAAAAAAAAAAATAAAGAAAAATAAAATAAAATATAAAAATGAAAAGTGAACTGCGATCAAACCCGTGTCCCGCATCACTCCGTCCTCATGTGGTATCCACTCAGCCACACTACAGCTACGTCCATGATTGCGCGTTTGCTCGGTATGTTTACGGAGCTTGCTTGGAATTCGGTGATGATTCTCTGGAAGATTCAGTTCGGGAAAAAAAAATTTCCCCCAACCACTTGCCCATTGCACATTTTGCATAAATGTTATCGCGCTGGCTTCGTATATTTATATACATCAATATAGAATATTCGAGAACACCAGGCGTCACATATTTTCATATCAGTAAAAAAATAATATACATTAAAAAAAAAAAAAAAGTACTCGGGCTGGGAATGGTTAATTATTTTGGTTCAGCGTCCGCTAATTGAATCCAAAATTTATCAAATCTGGAGATACTTTTATTCGCTGACATTCATAATTGAATCAAGAAAAATCCCAATTCTTGCATTCCTGGAAACATCTGTGTGAGCGGGGACAAGGATGCGATTGGCAACCACTAGCTCGAGCGACCAAGTATATCATATATACACGATTGTCGGCCACCTTCGGTGCGTGGCCGCCTAGGTGTCACGTCGACACTCCAACCTAGCTGGTATCACAAAAAGCCGAGCGTTGGAGATCTCCATACTCAGCTCTGCTTTCACCAAAATCCGCCTGCCTTTCGGCAACCGAGGGTACATTCCAGCGATCGTTAAGCCGAAAAAAAACGCAGGCGATTATCGGTAAAGGTGTACTATAAATTGCATAAATGCAAGCGGTTTCAGCCTGTGTTAAATTTTTCACGTTACATTTTTGCGGGATAACCCAGTTCGCGTGTTTCCTTATAAAGAGAAAGACTCCTTACCGATTCCTTGGAATTTCTGGAAGCATATTATTCGACTTGAAGTCTCTCACCTTGTTTCGCAGTGGATTCCTACAACGCGTCCTCAGCTACGTCGCGAAGGGCGACTGAGCGTCGTTTGTCCTTTGGGTCGGACGAGGAGCCAGTGGAGCGGTCGAGGACGACGAGTTCGGACCCCGTTACATTGGCGTCAGGAACGCGAAGCAGCGTCTCCTCTAGAAAGGCCTCCACACCGATTCCAACGCCGTTTCCGTCAACGTCAGCCTCACCGTCGCAGGTCCGTTCGGTCCGAAGTCCACCGACGGATTTCCCGTTGGGATTTCGCCCCTCGTAGGCGCGTCTAAAGCACGGAATCACCTGGTGCAGATAAGTGTCGTTCTATTGAGTTTTCTATTCCAATTTCTAGCCTTCAATTTTTTTTTTTTTTTTTTTGAGGCCGTGGCCCTATCACAGGTATTTTACATGCGCCAGGAGTCGACAGGGAGAGCCTTCTAATCGGGTCAAACTCCGGACGAAATCACCTAGGATCATCACGGCAACGCTCGTTGTGGTCGCCGAGGTTGCGGTGAAAACCCCGAGGCAAAGTGGATTATCTTCAATCAACTCTTGCAATTTACCTATGAATATACGAATACACGTCTAATTTAAAGGAAAATTTGTGAATAACACCGGCAATCATTTTACCCGACTCGTCGATTTACGAACATTTCAGAAGAGCGTAATCAACGGTATCCGTCGAACTTTGCTACACTCCCGCGTCTTTGTTCGCCGGGGAAAATTAATATCCCGAGTTCCCTGCACAGGCGGGGCCGAAAACTGTTAGCGAAGAATTTATTGACTCAAAGTCACTGAAGTATTCGAACCTCTCTAATAACAAATACCCTCCGTATCGTACACGGGTGGAACGTTATATTGTATTATGTACACACGCATTCATTATCCCGCGTTAAAGGAGATACGGTTCTAATACTTTATTGTATTACCTAATTCTAAATTAAAGAAATATAAAACCTCTTGGCAGGTTGTTGGTAATGAATTTTTCGTTCAACCAGTGTAAAACGGTTATTTCTGTTTTGGTGATAAACTTTCTTTGTTTTCTGTCTTCTGTTCTACCGCAGAAGCAATTCGAACGTTGATCGTTTGCTCGTTGAGTTGAGAAATAGCTAGCCATTACTTCCGGGCATTTACACCTAATTCCGATATCCGGGAAATTAAAATTTTTCTCTTCTTTCCGTCGCCTGGACGAACTTTGATAACTAAATTCGACGCTTCCGAGCTTTCCGCGCAGCAAACTACTCTTGCCATGATCCCGCTTCGCACGAGAGGCAAGTAGAAAACGAACGAGGGGCAATTCCGAGAGTAGAGTAGAAGAATCATTTGAGGCGAGTACCAACGGCTATTTTGTTCCTGAAACGACGTGTTTTGTTTCCTTTTTTTTTTTTTTGCAAAATTTTCAACCAGTTATGGAACGGACATCTGCGCGTCCCTTTTATTTTCACTCTCAGTCAAAATTACCCACATCTGATGAACGATTTGCCCTTACGTCCGCGGGAGTTTACGACGCGATTCTTCGGCGCTGAGACAATCCAAATTCCAAAGGAATTACCGTCGGGACGAGCTGAAACCGAATCTGAAAGCGTAGTCTGATAGGATAATGCGGTGATTCGATTTGCATACTTCGGACAGCAACAGGAACAGCAACAGCAACAGCAGAAACGATCATTTCCGTATATCGACGCTGCGATGTAAGGGGTCTCCATCGTCGCCTGACTCGCGGCATCGCATCGTCGACGGCGCACGCGGGTACACCAGACAAAAAACGATGAGCATCAGCGGGGCCCAGACGGGGGACAAAAACACGCTATGGGCCCCTCGTCGTCGTCGTCGTGGTCGTCGTCGTCGTCGGTGGAGGAGGAGGAGAAGAAGGAGAAGAGGAAGCAGGGTGAGCGGGACTTGAGGCCGTAGCCGCCTGCCGCACCGAGTTTGCCTTGTTTCTCTGTTGATCCTCCACGAAAGTTCTCCTCCTCTGTTCTTCTTCTTCCTCTTCTTCCTCTTCTTCCTCTTCAGCCATATCACGGACTGCGAGTGACCGCTCGCTGCCTTGTTGTTTTTATCTTCTTCTTCCCTGCATCCTCGGATCGGTGAGACGCCGCGTCTGATTTTGCGTCACCGTGGTTACATGTGCAGGTATATGTATACCGCGAAGGTGAGGAGAGGAATAGCAGAGAGAGGAGAGAAAGAAAAAGAGAATAAATTACAGCACCCAGGTTCCATTTTTCCGACAGGAGGCCGCGCGCGGGCTTATAAACACCGCTGCACAGCCCTAGGAATGGAAATTACCCTGTTTAACTACAAGGGCGAGGGAGGGAGCAACTGGCGCGTGCCTTCCTTCTTTCTTTCGACGAAACCCGCGTCAGGTTACGACGGAGCCGATCAACAACTTCGTGAGGTAAACAACCTCGATTAAAAAATCATCTCGAGAAATCATTCGAAACACTTGTTTCATCGTCAGCAACGTTGTTCGCACGTATAGGAAGAATCTGTTCAAAACCCGCATTGAAATCGTCTTGCGTGCAAAGTAGAATTGGTGAGAATAATTAAATCAGATGCAAAACTAGCGAATTCGTAATTCGAAGCGCGTCGAGATTTTACGCAACGGTTCAAAATAAATGTCTACGTAGGTAGAAGAGCTGATCGACGAGAGAATGTTATCCCAGTAGGTGTCAATTAGTGAAAGATCGAGAGAAAGACAAAATAACTTGGTCGTGTTTTAAACGAAAACTGGCTGGCTCGTCTTTCACGGCGACCGAGTCGCCTAGTTCATTAGCGATATTCGACGAATGGGAAAAAAGTTTCCCAGCCTAACTAACGCTGAATTGTGAAAACATGGATAATTCGGCCTTTTGACCAACACAGTGACCTACAGAGGAAATCGAAAGAGAGTCCATCGGCGGGGGAGAGGAGAGACCAGACCAGACCCGGAGACCTTCGGGGTATAGGAGGCCCACGCGTCGTAGTCTAGCCGAGCCAAGCCGACGATACGAGAGAGAGACAGAGAGAGAGAGAGAGAGAGAGAGAGAGAGAGAGAGAGAGAGAGAGAGAGAGAGAGAGAGAGAGAGAGAGAGAGAGAGAGAGAGAGAGAGAGAGAGAGAGAGAGAGAGAGAGAGAGAGAGAGAGAGAGAGAGAGAGAGAGAGAGAGAGAGAGAGAGAGAGAGAGAGAGAGAGAGAGAGAGAGAGAGAGAGAGAGAGAGAGAGAGAGAGAGAGAGAGCATTGTCGAGGGAATTCTCCACAGTCCTCTCCCCGTCATCCTTTCCGTTCGTTGGTCGCTTTGAAGAACCCGGACCGACCGAAGACCCAAGATGCGACGGTCGGTCGTTCTTGGTGGGTCACGCCACGTCGTGCCACGCGACGCGGGTCAAACACGTGTCCGAAATGTCGAGGCCGGTCGGCCGGTATTGTAGGCATTGTAGGCAAGGCTGATTGTGAGGGGCGTACTTTCCATGGCCTGGTGTGCGAGTCGGGTTGTGATGAATTGGCGTGAGGACACGGAGCGGTGGACAAAGTCGAGGATGAGGGACCGCCGAAAGTGGTTACCGGTTACAGCGGGAAACTCGCGAGTCCGTAAACTTCTCGTCGCCTGCATCTTCGTCCCGAGTGCCGCCGACGTTTGGCAAAGCAGCTGCGCCGCTTAACGTACCTTATACCTGCGATGATTCCGCGTCAACGCGGCTGGCCAACGCCACGCGACACGACGCATTCGGTGATTATGAGAGACCCGAGTATTATTATTACGTACGAGCAGTGGCAGCGGTGCCGCTGCAGACAGTCCGCGAGTTGCGTAACACCAACCACACTCGAGACTCTCATTTGTCACGTAGTGTATATAGTGAATAGAGCTTGGGGCTATACGTTACATACTTCTTAATGATAATCAAGGACAGCTAGTGCTCGACTCTAGGATCGGATGACTCCGATGGCTGGGAACCGTTCTCATTCTTCTCATGCGGTGGCCATGCTCGCTCTACGCGAAACGAGAGGACGTAAAATCCGGAATGGAAGTTTCCCCGTTTCGAGGAACAGCCGCGGATTCAACAACGTTCCGGGGTGCGGAGGGGTGCGGAGGAGGCACGAGATATGCCGAATACGCGACCCCGAGAGACAAGTAACGTCCCTGGTTAAAACAGACCCGAGCAATGACGTCACGTCGGTTGCTACGGCGACAGCTTAAGCTGCGGTTCAAGTGGGCAACGCTGGAAACCTGTTCGCCGATGACGATCCTCTTGCAATTTGGCTCGCAGGCCAGTCCTCTTTTCGCCTAAATTATCACCCCGGAGAATAGGAATAAAAGTTTGTCTCTCCCACTCTCCGTCACTCTGTCTACGTACGACCCACATAACATGAAATCTTTCTAAGAAACTTTGAATAAAATATTTTATACAAAGATTATGAGAATCTTTTTAAGAACGACAACAATCAAGAAATCTTTTTCAAGTTTCTGGGGCGAACATTTTCAACTTGCAGCAACCTTCTTCTGAAATATTTTTGAAATGTTTCTTCCCGTTCGTGAAAGATTTCAAAAAGTTTTCTGAAATATTCATTGTTACGCGGGACGGTATAACGGACTCGAGTTATTTTGTACCGACGACGGATGAAGTTACTGCCCGGTCCTTAAATCGGCTCGTACTCGTTGCAAAAACGCATAATGGGAAGAGCAGTCGTCGCGGTGGTTCCCAATAAAGAGCCGACGACATGAGTTGGCGAAAATTCGCTTCTTGCTTGCTTGCACAAACGTGTGATCTCGTGTGATAAATAAATCCCCCATAAATCCCAGAGGGATTAGTGAATCATGGTCAAACCGCCGCAGACAAATGTGCGCTGGGAGCTATTATTCTTCAATTTATATAACGTTCGGTCGTGAGGGTGTGGAAGATGGACTGGGTGGCCTGTGTGTTTCGAAGTGGCACTGCGCGCGGTGCAAATCCGCGGAATAATAATAAATTGAGATAAAGTAGCGTTACAGTCGCTGCTGCCGCTGCGGCTCGCTGGTTACGACGACAAGGCGATGATCACGCACGCGAGAAGAGAGCGTCCTTGGTCAACGTGCGGGAGACGCCATCGTCGTTCGGGGCCATATGGCATCGGTCTAAGCGCATCGCGACGAATTGTAACGACGAATGATAACGAGGTTGGAGTTGGTAACGTCGTCGTGGCGAAACATTGAGGAAAAAATGATCGTTCGTCTATTCTTACGACGACTGAACAAAAGAAACTGATGTTTGAAAATATAAGTAGGTATGTTGTGTTTTATTACGGTGCACCGAATTTCAGACGCTTCCAAAATCGCGGTATGACGGTTTTTTTCCGCATCGTGAACCGTTGCGGTAACGTTACTAACTTCGACACGATGAATGATGATTGTCTCCGGCGAGCCAACAAAACGATGACGATTACGATGATGTTGATAAAAATATCCGAACACGCCTCTGACCTTCGATCGAACCTGCAGCATGACGATGACGTCTTTTTTATGTTTAGGAAACTTTCGCCAAACTTCGACGATCATCCTCCTCAGCAAAACAAGTATGGTAGAGAACCTCGGTTATCCGAACTAATTGGGACCGAGCCCAGTTCGTATGACCGAAATGCAATTTTTATCTCAAGGTATAAGAATATATCACAATACAAATTTAAATCGATAAAACAGTCCGTATCAAACATCCAAATGCATATCGAACCTCTTTCGAACACCGAACGATTATTTCACTACTTTGGTTTTGCATAGTCGTCCATTGTCAATTGACGAATTGTTCCTCCACACTTTTTAGCGTGCAACAACGTATATTTTTCACGAAAAATGTATTTCTCGAGCCAGCGTTCGGATAATTGAGGTTACGGGTAAATAATCGAGGTTTTACTGTATTCAGGGTTCGTACGCTTTTTGGAACCCGAAATTCCCTGACTTTTCCAGGTGTTCCAGCTTGAAAATAAGATTTTTTTCAGTAACCTTCCAAGAAATATGCCGCTGATTAATGACAATTTTTTTGCATATTAATACCCATACCTTCAATATTACCTACTAATTAATTTACTGTCCGACTACTAATTTACAAACAACAGCCAGCGATTTTCAGTAAGAAAAAAACGAAAGCAGGTTTGATATCAAGTAATGTACGTATAAGAACGAGTTTATTTCTTCACGAAACATAAGGTTCCCGTCTTATTTTCGAAATTCCCTGACTGTTCCCTGCTGTAAGAAACTCCCTGAGTTTTCCCGGTTTTCCAGGTTTTCCCTGTGCGTACAAATTCTGGTATTGTATTATATCATATTTCGAGACTACTGCACTTGGCGTATAAATCTTCCCGGCGATGACGAGCCGGCCGTTCTGTTTGAAGCCGCGTAGCGTCGTTGCTGAAACGTAGAGGTATTACAACAGCGTTCGTAATACACGAAACTCATGCTTGCAAAGACATTGCATAGCTCCGGCAGATTGCACACGTGTAAATTAACGCAGAGTAACAATGTAGCGGCGGTTGTTTCCAGCGAAATTTTTACGCCCGTGGTTACCAGTAAAGGAAGAAAAAGGGGGAGTAACCGAGCGGGCAAAAGAATTTACAAGTTACGGATGAGTGGGCAAAACCGCGGCACCGCATCATCGCCGCGCCGAGGAGGAGGCGGCGGGGGTGGAGAAGGAGGACCTAGACAGTTGACAGACTCTCGCAACTTTGCACAATAGTAGGAAGCGCTAAAAATAGGCGCGCTCCGACTCTCGCGTCTGCACCATGTCGGCCTTGAGCCTCCCACCGAAACCGGCCCTCTCCTCTCCTGCACGACTCTGCTTTCTCCCCCCTCCGCGCGAACCCGAGCAACTTTTTCCGCGTCTCCGTCTCTACCGAGCACTGTGTAAAACGGGCGAGCGAGCGAGATCCTGTATACGTGCAGGATCGCCTCCTGTGCCTCTTCCCTTTCACCCCACCTGACGCCCTTTCTATCGCCTCTCCATCTGAATTCGCGCGACGAAATTTTTCCTTCCTCCTTTTCACGTTTCTCAGTCCCTTTCTTTATACCTCTTTTTACTTCCATTCCGGCCGTTCTTATTCCACGCCTGCGTTGATTACATTCAAGCAAAAACCACACCGAAATTATATAGATTAACGATTATGAGTGCCGTGTGGTTTTATTTTTGTTGTTTGAATTTATTTTTTATTTTTTACGTTCTCTTTCCACCCTCAGATATTTTATATGTAACGCTGCTGCTACGATAGATATAACTGGTCGACTTACTCGTTACAAGACAACACCTTGTCTCCGTATAATCGTTAGTTATTAAACAGTACATACATACTATTACATACATAAGTGTTGTTGATAAGTGTCGGGGAATTGAAACGTCCGACTTTTATTACGAAAGAATGTTTCTTTTTTTCATCTTTTTTTTTATTTACAAAGTTTTCCAGCCATACGGCCAACGAGGGTAGATAAGATAACAAGTTTTTTTCGAATTTATTAATATCACACTCCTCTTGTTCTTTACACTTTGATATAATTATAAAGTACGTTTTCACTATTATTATTGTTTTTGATTTTTCCTGGATTACTTTTCCTTTTTGCGGTACAAAAAAATCATTCGAACAATGAACATCGGGAATACACTGTGAAAACTCCGTCGGGAAAAAAGGGGGAGAAGCGAGCCAATCGAGTAGACAAAACAACACAGCGGCTTATTGTTAGCGACAAACAGTGCGGCAAGCTGTTATACGAAGAAACTGTACAATACAATACATAATATACGTGCCTTGTGTCACGATATCCGCGAGGAAAACGTGCCGCATGCTCGCAGCATGCCGAAGTACGCGCGTGTATGTCCTACATATGCACGTATACAGTATACACGTATAAAATATACATATAACACAATGATTGTACAGTGGCAATCTTGTATCACAAAATCGGCGGTATACCGTGTAGAAAATGAGGCAGAAATTCGTGACGGTGTGAAGGAGAAAGAAAATTAATCAAAAATAACCTCGAAATTGCAAGGTCACTTACATGCATACGAAGTAGAATTGTAGACATAACTTGATTCCGTGTAAGCTGAGAGATTGATGCGTGTATACGTGTAATATAATTGTTACTGCATGCAACACACATGTATGCGTGTAACATTTCAATAACTGATTGTA
This sequence comes from Neodiprion virginianus, assembly GCF_021901495.1. Classification (NCBI taxonomy): domain Eukaryota; kingdom Metazoa; phylum Arthropoda; class Insecta; order Hymenoptera; family Diprionidae; genus Neodiprion; species Neodiprion virginianus. Next base: position 15,024,809 of record NC_060880.1, read on the forward strand.
CACGTGCGAAAATACGCGGTGTGAGGAGAATAGGAGGGAGGGGATGGATGGATTGATATCGACAAGAAGATGAGAGGAGAGGAGCGACGTCGAACGACCCTGTTCGCCGGTTTTACACGCCTGCGTGTGTGTGCACGTATGTATATTGTACATATCATCGTACGGGATGGATGGCACGCTGTATGTGCGTTAAAAGTTGAACGTACCGAGAGTATATAACGTATAACGTATAATGTGTAAATTGTATGTATATATACGACTTTAGGCCAACTATTCAGTATATCGGGAGGTCGAGCTTGTACAGAATTCTTACGAAAACTATCACGTTGCGATTAGCGATGAAAGTCAATTTGCGGACCCAGAAGTAACTTTTATCGCGTCAAAATAAACTTATAAGTATTCTCGAAATTGTCTCATTCACGCAGATCTGACTGAAATTAATGCTTTTTTTTATAGGTTCTTAACAGCTACGTTGAATTTCTTCCAGATTTTTCATCAATACAAATGTCGATCGGTTTTATTATATTCGTATCAAGTAGTCCTTACCCGAACTATGCGTAATCTTACTACAAAAGTGTATAAACAACTGTGGTATCTTACCGGAGATGACTAAATCAGTCTTTTTGGATTTTTATACCCAGCAATACCGCACTCCTACTAATCTGCATTAAATCTTGCTATTTTTCGGGGTGAATGTCGAAACATGTTAGTTTTCGCGGTGAAAATTGAAACGTGCCAGTGTTTGCGGTGAAAACCACAACGTGTTAGTTTTCGTAAGAAATCTGAAACGTGCTACTTTTCGTAAGAGGCGTGTCGATGTGATACACGCTGTAGTATAGACGCGTCATATTATACATCATATTATAAACATCGATTGACGACACGTGCCAGTTGTCTGCCTCTCCTTGTTTGCTTGCCGATTACACGTATACCAGATATGCCGTGTGTTTAGCGATTGCAGGGTAGGTAGACGTTATAGAACTCGAGATTACGTGAAAGGACGAGGTTGAAGTTGGTAACGTTATCGTAAAAAACATTTGAAATATATTCACTATTTTGCAAAACATTCAATCCGTTGAGGAAACATACATTTCAAAATATCACGTATATCTTGTTTTAATACGATTTGCTGGATTTTGAACCATTCCAAGGTCGCGAAATGTAACGGTTCCTCTTCCAGACGAATCGTTACAGTAACGTTACTGACTTCGACGTTTTGTGAAACGTTTTATACCTGCAGATGCAGGAGTATTATTGAGAACAATGTACGAAATATCCGATTCCCAAGTCTGAAAAAATATTCCATTTCCTTCGCGTACGCGAAATATCAAGGAATTCTGATTGAAAATAGAATTTAAAGTCTGCAAAACTTCCTGGCGGCCGTGTTTACCGTTGGTTATTCCAGGATGCAACGAAACCGAGGAATACCGTCGAATCGGAAATCTACCTTGGACCGAAACACTCGGGAGAATAAAGGCACAGGAGCGCAAAAGGAAGAAGGATATCCGCGCGTGCCTTTCTGTCCTCTATCCACGTGTCGCGGCGAGTGTGTGCGGCGTGCGTGTGCCGTGTTTGCGACCATCCGAAGCGCAGTCACTGTACGAATCCGGTCCAAGCCGTGTTTTGCAACAATGTGTGCCCGGCTCGCCTGGTACGCGGGCACAAGGCAGGCGACTGATCGTCAGGGCGGGCTATAAATATCCTCGATCAGGCAAAAGAGAGACGCGATGTGGTGCCGAGTGCTGAGGTCATGTTCTAACCAGAAGCAAATCACCGAGCCCACAATTTCTCTTACCGATTATCAAACTTTACGACGAGCCGTTTTGTTTTTCTTCCTTTCCGACCTAGTGTGCACAGAGAAGAAGGAAATCGCCTGCAAAGATCGAACGTGACGTTGTACGGGTATGCAGAAAAAAAGGAACAGTTTTTTCGCGATACTTTTCACCAACTTGACAAGGGAAGAGTCCGTCGGTCTGTCGGATAAACTTCCGTGTGATGATCTCGTAAGCGGCCGCGTGAAAAATATGAAACTGACAAGACTTGGCAGCCAAATGAAAAAGTTTGATAGAGAAATTAGAGAAAATAAAGTTGAGAAGAACGAAAAATTTATACATTTTTAAAAAACGTATGTGTTTAAGTTGGGGAGAAACATAATTATTTATTTATAAAAAGTAACAAAGAAGAAAAGGTATAGGTTTGTCGGTCAATCATTGAGAATCGATTCAGTCCTGGTAGAACCGTAAGTTTAAATCGAACGGGATGTAGCAATTTTTCACGCCCATTATTTGATTCTAAAATCCTGTAATTTTCAAATTTTTTCATCGAGCCGTGTCCGAGATCATCGCAAGAGTTTGTCGGCAGATCCGACAGACCGACAATTTTCGAAAAACCTCTTTTTGCGAGTTCTAGAGATTCGAAAACGTAAAGTGTCGTTGAAATTAGAAAAATTAGTAAAAATTTCACAGTTCGTTTTGGTTTGATTTTCTTCCATTTTCCAGTCAAAAGATCACCTATTTAACCCTTTTAGTCACGCAATTTAGTTTTCTTTGGACACGGAAGTGCAATTATACGTTTCGTATGTATTTATCGATGCTGAATGCGAATCTGATGTCTAAAATTTAATAAAACTAAAAACAACCCCTAACATGGGGTGAAAACGGCTTGAATTATCAACATTGTTTTAGACAGTGTTCTTGAATGAGATTTGTATGAATATTTATTTTGATACAGTACGATTTTAGACCGAAAATAGGTGCAACCCCAAAACTATCTATATCAACCCGTAGGGAGAGTGAAAACTACCCCTATGCATTGAATTTTGTAAATCTAACGGGCATTCTGAGATCTCTGTTAGTCAACCAATGAATTCCACGCGTTGCCAGCATACGCTTGTCATCAAATTTCTGCGCCAACAAATTGCATATATTTATAATACTTACAACAATTACAAACAATTATGAATTCTCAAAAAATCGTAATCATTTCAAAGTTTAAGTATTTTTTCGCCCGAAAACGCAAAAAGTTCGAAATTTTGCATGGAACATAAAAAAAATGAGAAAAAATGAAGAAGAAAGAGTGCCACTATAGTGGCTTCTGTGACTGTAAGGGTTAATGCAGGCAGGCATGCTTACGCCAAAAAGCACCTGTGCTTGTTTTTGCATCTTGAAGACCATTGTCAGAACTAACGATATTTTCTACTATATTGTACGAGTAGAAGCGATCCTGCGAGGATTCATCCTCGAATCCACGTGACTTGCTGGTCCCCGACTCACGCGCCAGCCGCACACGAGGCACCGTCAAAAGCAGCAGAAATGTACGTCACGTAGCCCAGACCTGACAAGGTGGTGATAATTCGATTGTTCGATTCGATATCTCCGATCCTGATAACTTTCTGTATCCAAACCTTTTTCATATCTGCGGATATAATAACGATTCTCTTTCTTGGAAATTGAATGAATAATTAACGTGTCTTCACTTCGTGAAAATTCGTCTTTTCCAGGTCACCGAAATACTCGAAGTGAAGACACGTGAATTATTTATTCAATTTTCAAGAAACAGAATCGTTATTATATCCAGATATGAAAAAGGTTTGGATACATAAAGTTATCAGGATAGGAGATATCGAATCGAACAATCGAATTATCACCACCTTGTCAGGTCAAACTTATTCTCGCGAATAATCGATACATCGTATAATTTATACATCATTTATTTTTTGCAAGTTTCAGGTGTCAATACTATATTTTCTGGTAATCGCAGCGCAAAGTCAGTTTGTTTCGTTCACTGTATTGTTTCAGTTGAACCTAATTTGTCACATTCGGTAGAATCGCTTAACGTTCATACAGGGTGAAATTCATCCCAGGTCGAAAAAAGTGATATCCTGCTTCAACAAAAAATGTCTGGGTATTGTTCAAGGATTGCAAAAAAAGCTCTTTCACTTTCCCGACCAAAATTGATTGTTCAAATATTGCAAAACATCGGCAAAGTTAATGTACTAAGGAACTCTACGAGGAGTTTGAAAAGTTTATGGGGTGATATTCGCCCAAAGTGACCAATAGGGTTAAATAACGCCGTAACGTCATTTTATTCTCGCATGATCATCGAATTTTCGCAAAGCCTACGAGAAAACATGGTAACTACATGAAAATAGTTGAGGACTGCGTGTACTTCATGTAGTAGTCGCAACTGCAAGATTCTCTCGGTTTAGGAATGTGAATTCTGGACTTGGTACCAGGATTCGCTTCAACGAAGATGGGCAAGGCTGAAGTGGATTAGGTTGGGTTGAGTTGTGGGTATCGAACAGCGTAACTCATGCCATGTAACATGGCAGCGACTCGATGTAAACATACGCGATGTTCGCGAATATCGTGGCCGTTGTTGGTGCCTAATAGCCGTGACTAGTTCCAGGCTCCCCTCTCTGTTACGTATGTACATTAGCTATGGATGCGTCACGTCCTGCACTGCACTACGTGTGATGGTTTTGTTACATAAAATTGATGATAGCCTCCGTATCAGCAGCTGCTATTCGTAAGTATTCGTCGCTGATTTTTCAATTTTATTCTCCAAAGATGAATGGGAAGACGTGAAAAATGTTGGAAAAGCGTAAGAGAATGGCGGAAACATTACGATGATTGAGAGAATAAAATGATCGGCTATTTAACAGCATGGAATCGTGTCGAAACCAACCGACCGCAGGATTCGAGGCTTAGTATCGTGCAATAATAGTGATTTATGAAACCACGCGCTGACCGAATCTGGGTACTGAGGACGAGGACGAGGACGAATCGCTAAGAAGTAAACTTACATGCGACGAACAAAAACGCGTCGTGGTGCATGGTATGACAATTATACAGAGGCTAATGTAAGTACCTTTCACACTACTACTAAGTACTGAATACTACTACATACTATTACTAGCGAAGATGAGAGAAATACGAAATACGGGAAAGACTAGTTTCACAGACTCGCCTGGCGGAGGTCTTAGACCCCGCGGACGGTGTGCAGAGACGAAAGGAAATTTTACGGTGACGTCCGCATCGTCATTTTAAGTGCGTGCACAATAACGCGAGCCAGTCCGATTGTAAGGTGGACAGAAATGACAAGTTACGCGTTGATTGAAATCATAATTATGCACACCGGATTAGCGTCATCGGTAAGTTCGCGATCATCTCGATCGGGTGAGTAACACCGTTTGATTAACCGGAATTTTCTGTTGTTTTTATGAAGACAATTATCATAGGTACGATACGTGAACCGATTTCATTGACGTATCGAGCGTTGTCTGAACCGATAACTCTTCGACGTCGAACTATATTTAGAAATACAGCGTCGTCTTCGTTGTAAACGCAGAGATAAATGCTGCTGCACCAGTTCAACATTCTTACCCCTTATCTTTGTCGTCGTGCCGTTGTTGCCGAGTCGCCTAGCGATTGCTGACTGCAGCTAATTCGCACGGCAGATATTATGCATATGTACGTGCAACGTCGTCGTGCAACCAATGTAATTGTAAAAAACTGTAATTTGTGCTCACAATATAGCTAGCCGTGATGGAATTGGGTATGGAAGTCGTGCAAAAGAATGAACTTTTTTCTGTCTCCTTGTTATTATCATGTGCAATAATAATAGATCTCATGCTTTTGAATCAAAATATGGTAATAAAAAATAAGTAACACGTAAACTTTTTATGTAATGTGTGCGTATGTGTGCGTGTGTGTTTTTTTTCAATAAAACCCTATTTCTGCTTATAAACAATAATCAAACACTAATGATAGCAACAATATTTATAAAACAATAAAAGTTACAGAGTTATAAAGTTTAAATATTAATATCTTTAGAAAATCTATTTACTAGTATAATTCTAGTTATTTTGTAGTTTCCTTTCCGTTGATACCATCGATGGGAGCTTCACGGCGAATCGACCAACAAAAACCTGTAAGCATTCCTTCTGACCATTTTCCGTTGTATCGTCTTTCTACGTGCAATACGCCCTGGGTTTACTATTTAAATAGATTAAAGCGGTGTAAATGCAAAAGCAAAACACAACAAATTCTGAATTTTAAACAATAAAAGAAAAAATCATATCACATACCGTATACGTGACGGCAAAAAATGGAAAGCAGATATAGATTTGGCGCATTGAAACCTTCGTATCTATAATATTTTCCCTTTTTTTTTCTCCCCCTCTCAAGGAAGAGGATCTCGTACCGAACCTGTGTAATGGTAGCTACGATCCCTGAAGGCATGGACGGCGGCGTTCCGTTCGACCTGTAAAGCGCATACGTCAAATATATCTTACAACGAGTAAATACCTGCGCGTATGTAAGACGCACGTACGTACGTACGTACATCGAAAAATAACATCGAGCTGGTCCGCAACGGAATGGCGGTATGTAGAATAGTGGTTGCGGTAAGGGGAGTGAATTGAGGAGATGTCGCTTTAAACGACGCCAACTTTCAAATTCCTTCAGCACCGAAGAGCGTTGTTGTTTATTCGTGTGTTCTCTTTGAAAAATAGGTCTTCGTTTCATTCAAGGATTACCGTGTGTACCAGACACCTCGCTAGACATTCGGTATTGCACAGACGCACAGTCAAGCGTGGAGAGATGACGAAATGAACGAACGAATGCGCTCAAATAATCCCGTTCCGTTCCAGCACGTACCTATACGCCTCGGATACATGTGTGTGTATGTACATAAAAATTCAGACGTCGCAGAGAGCTTGCGGTTCGCTCTCGTTACGCCTAGAAAGTTTACGTCACTGTTCCTCGCTTCGCGCACCGTCGAAGGAAATCAGACAATCGGTATATCAAAATTTTATTCGCTCGTACCGAATCTGCGCTCGGTCAGTGGATATGCCTAAGGCTAATGACAGGTATAGAAAGGAAAAAAAACAAGCATAAGTGTAGGTAAGTCTGGTACATGATACGACCGATTTGGCCGTCACTGCAGAGTACGACCTCAACCTGAATCCTTCGAATCCAATGAGACGAAACGGAGAAGAAGAGAGAAAGAGAAACGGTTAACGAGTAACCCTCAGCGAGCTCAACTTAGGAAGGAAGGATGAGAGTCGAGAAAAACGGCGAAACCGACTGCGACTTTTCTTCCGCGTCCAGTTTCAGCGGGCCGAACTTGCGAACACACAGCCGGGGCTGCAGCGAGGACGACGCCACGAGTGGGGCGTATCGAGCGAAGCTGGTCGTCGAGGGGTCGTGGGCTTCCTCGGATAGTCGATGGCCCAGTGCTCTGCACTTGGCACCACTTTCCCTCTGGCACAGCCCTCGTAGCCCAGGCGTTCCTCTTTATTCAACAACGGTGATTCCCACCCCGCGGCGTGCGCAGAATTATCCCGCACCCCATTTCTTTACGAGCGGGGTCTCAATCCTACCCTCATCGTCGGCAGCGAGCGAGTTGTGTAGTGTAAAAATGGTGCTTTCTCCCTCACCCGCCGTCACGGCGTGCAGGGCGCTAAAGCCGAAGCAATTAGGTACCGTTGTAACATTTTTCTTCCCTCGTCCTGTAGAGATGAAACCTTGGCAGGCTGTTCTCCGACTTGTTCTTACGTTCGTCGGTTTACTACAGACGTGTAAGTATGCAGGTACCGTTTCTCCTCTCCTCCACTTCCTCTTACTAGCAATCCGCTTGCGCAACGATAATACAGATGATACGTGTATGTACCTATGGACTAGGTGATGAAATGTGACCAGCCCCCTGAAACTAGATCGAGCGAAAAAGTAAAAAGAGTAACCTAGTATGTCACATAATTTTAGTTCTTATTGAAGGCGCTAGTAGTGCAGTTGCACGGGTTGCACTCTGTAAAGGCCGTAAAGGTAATCGCGCAAACCGTGCAACTGTACTACTAACGCTCTCTACCGAGTGTGACAACATAGACTCGTTTTCTGAAACACGGAGTGACAGGGGGCTGAATGTGACTAAACCGTGCGGCTCCTCACTATCCTGAGACTGGTTTGCCTGCTTGCCGGCTAGTCGCTGCTGCTGCTGCTGCTGCCCGAATGCAACGCCTGTGGCCAGTAGACACGACCTACTTCGGCCAAGGTAACCGACACGGCGAGGCACCACCGACATAGAGTGGACGACACTCGCTTCTAGCTTGGACGGCTGGTTTCGATTCCTCGCGTCACCGACACATTCTCGTAACAACATGATTTCAAATCCACAAAGTAGTAGGTGAGAGACGACTATGAAACATTTCAGCGGATGAAACGGAATAAATGTTGTTTTTACACATGGGGAAAAAAAAAATAGATTAGAAATAAAACCGATGGAAGAAATGAAAGTCTGTAAATAATACCAAGTTGCATTCTCGAATATGGAGATTCGTGTTTGCTTGTTCTTTGAATTTTCTCTATTTTTTTGATCAATGATCGATATTCCTCCACTGTAGCGCTGTTGCCTTCACAGCAATAAGCAATAGCACAGTTTTTATGACCGCGTAGTTATGTATGTACGTACGATACAAAAACGATTAGAAGGGTACAAGCAACTGGCAATGCCATCTGCTATCAAGACCATATACTTACTTCGTGTACAGTAACGTTGATTAATGCCTCGGGCTTCCGGCCCAAAATTCGAGTTTGCGATATAAATATACACAATTAATATAATTTCGGGTGTTTCATTTCGAATCACCCCCCCCCCCCCCCCCCCCCCCCCCCGAAAAACTTGTGGGATTAAAGAGGTGGTATCCATCCGCGAGCATACTTTCATTGATGTTCTCAAGAAGCAAAAACAATGTTTTTCTCCAAACGAAACACCCTGGAGCAGTGTTTTTCAAACTGGGGATCGCCAAGTCTTACTGGGGGTGTCGCGATCGGAAGCCAGATAAAAGTAGAGTAAGGTTTACAAAGGTTTTAGGTAGACTTTCAAGAGGAAGAAACTTGAATACGTTCTTTTTGAAATCACTGACGTAGCTTTATTATGAACCTGGGGGGTCGTCAGATTTTTTTTTACCTGTAATGGGGTCGCGAATTCAAGAATATTGAAAAACACTGCTCTAGAGAATATATCGTATAGATTTTATTCCTGCAGGCCTGTCTACACTTCGTCTCGTCCTCGTCCGCGTCATCTTCTTTTCTCTCTCATTTTTTATTATTCTTCTCCCGTTGAATAATCAATTGCAAAGTGTACTCGAACGATACATGCCAGCCTGAACAGTGCGTTCAATACATCAGCAGCATTTTATGCATAGGTATAACCGCGGTGGCGATATACGCTCCGCACACTTATTCGCGGTGTGGAACACAAGCGGCAGTGCAGTGCACTGGCAACAGCACGACGTAGCAGGCGGAGGAGAATAAACGAAAGGACGTTAACCCGCCCTTCCTTGGCTGACCCTCGCCACTCTCTCAGCACAGGGAGTATAATAAAAATTGTGTGTTTATGCACCGAGCCTCTGTATCATGCATACGTTCGTACATATGCACACGCGTGCGCTGCCGGATAATGGTTCTCCCGGGGAGTATCTCCTCTCCTTATTGTATCCCAAGACCCGCAAACCGCGCGCATCGCCGCGGCAAGTAGACAGCCCGAAGGACAGCGTTCGGAGAAAAGAAGAAGTAAACACCGCGGAATCGACGATTGTTATTGTCCTCGTCCCAATATCGTCAAGAAACATACAACCGGCCGAACCGACCGACTCCCAAGAGCCAAAAGACAAAGTCGGTCGAACTGTCTTCTTTTCTACACCTAGCATGTATGCACGGTGAATTGGAACTCGCGTGATTCCATAGAGGAATGATTGGTCGGTGATGGAGGTGGTTGGGTAGGCGCGATATCCTCGTCCTCGTTCTCGTTCTCCTCCTTGCGCCGTGGTGACCCCGCTGATAAACTATCTCGTCGTCGCCCTCGGTGCCCGATGGTTCTTCGCTATTCGACCTAGGTGACATCGGCCCGGCTACCGTAGTCGACTGGCCATCGACAGCAGCGGCACTGTAAGCACCACTATCACCACCAAGAGCACGATCACCTGTGAAACCCCGAACACCGGACACTGTCGTCGTAGCGATTTCCCCTTTCCGACCGCGATCTCGAAAGCAGTTGTGATCCTCGTTCTTCTTATTCCTCTCCCTCTTCCTCCTCCTCTGGGCCTCCTCCCGATCCTCTTGGGGGCCGAATCTGCGATGAGGAAGACGTACGATTCCGCTCCTCGTCCTCCTCCTCAAAACCAGCCACCGCCTCTCGCCCCGAAATCGGTGGAGCTGGCCTTCGGTCAGGGTCGCGGAATCGGCGGTTCCATCCCGACGAGCGTGCGAGGACGACGACGATGTCGACGAGCCGCGCTGCTCCGCGTCCTGGACCCGATCATCGGTGCAGACTCTGCTCGCTGTTACCAGAACGACGACCGCGACCAGGGCGACGAGGCCGAGGACGCCGGTCAGCGAGGTCGGCGGAAACCCCTGGTGCGCTCCGGTCCCCGTTGCGGCCCCCGCGCCCCCCGCACCGCCCCCGGGGCGCCGTCCCACCGCAATTCGCGGGACCGTCCAGTCCAGCTGTCCCTTCTTCTCGCTGTTCCTCGCTGGTCGGGGTTTTTGTCCGTTCCGCCGAAACTAGGTATCGCTCGGAAAACTCGCGCACGACGAGACTTTCCACGTAATCGGTAAACCAGACGAGACACTGCTCGATTACAAGGGAGTGATTGACAAACGTGCGGACGATTCTAGCAGCAGCAGCAGCACCGGGCTACTGTCCGGATCATCGTGGCAGTGCGGATCCGCGTCGTCGACACCCCCGCTCACCCTCCAGGTCGCGACGTATCCGAGGTACTTTCCTTTGCATTCTCTCGGCTTGTAGGCGATTCGCGTATGCTGTGTGCGCGAATGTGTTCGTGTGCGGATGGCGCTTATAGCAAGAGGAACAACGACGACGGTCGTTGGAATTTCTTCGGCAATCTTTTTCTTAGCCGTTTTACTTCTTTATTTCTAATCGTCTTCTTTCTTTTTCTCTGCCGTTCTTCTTCAAGACGCGTGTTGCGGACGACGGTTCGGACTAACACACTACCACCCGCCTTCTCGTTCCTCCTTTTCCTTCGGCTGCTTCCCTCTTCTTCTCGGAATGAACCCTCTGAAAAATAAATATCAACGTGTTTAGCGAGAAGAGGAAGAAGGGAAAAAAATCTATAACATTCCACTTACTCAACTATTTATTTTACAGTGGGAATATACAACAGTGAAAAGATAACGCGGATGTTCATTTACACACTAAGAATTTCAAACACACTTACATTACTGTTAAATTGGATAACAATTTCAAAAGTGGATAAAACGATTCAACAAAGTTACTCTGGTTTGTATCTCGATAACTTTCGAAGGCTAATTCGATCGTAACGATTATGGATGCTACCTGCAAATATACGTATAAAATGAAACATTAAATTCCGCCGATTTATTTCGTGGAGTTGAAGAAACCGAGAAAAATTACAATTTCCCCGACGACACACCTGGCATAGTTTTTTAACATTATAATTCCTGTAAGCGCTTTTATACAGAGCTTCGTAGTTTCCCGTGGTGTTGTTTGGTTTTATTTATTTATTTTCATTTTCATTCTTTTCCTCCCATTCCCTTACCTCCCTTCCCGTCCCCGAAACATTTTTCTCTGACGTGGGATTCAGTAAGACGTATTATTTTCCCGCCGACATCCCGTCGGTTCGTATAAGTACAATTACAAAGTGTTAGTATGTGGTGCAGCTTATAAGGAGGTAACCACCCTTCCCGTTACCACTCCTATAACCTCTTCGCGCCGCAACTTCTTCCTTTCGAGCACCGTCTCGGCGCGAGATCTAAAATAAGATTTCCCCCGTAAAAATGCCTAGCTGGTCTGGCACATACGTACACATATACCTACGGTAAACTAAACGGTAAATTAAAAAAAAATACGAAAAAAAGGAATAAATCACCGCTAAATACAAAGACGTGATGCCCTCGCGTTTCAAATAATTTCGTTCTTTACACAAGCCCGCTGATACAATGTACGCCGTTCTTGTGCGGATTGACGTGAAACAAAATGAAGTGGAGCGCACGCATTGCTGCATGTCTATCTCGCGAACCGTGGCAAGTGACCAAGTACCCATCCCTTCCTCCTCCCCCCCCCCCCCCCTCTTATCGACGACATTGTTTTCCATCCCTTCACTACTTTCGCGATTTATCATCATCCGGCCGAAAATAAGAAGAGCGGGATTGTGAGTCATAAGAGGAACAAATTGGTCTTGACCTTACGGCGTGGAGCAGAGATGCTTCTTACAAGGGGAATCCGCCAATTGTAAAATTCAGGTTCGATTCGTACTGCGCGTAATAAAAGCTCAAGGCTAGAGGTGTAATGTGGCAAAGCACCAACATGCCATTCTTTGCCGTTGTCGAGAAAATCGATACTGAAATATTCCATTGCGTTCAAATACTTTACTACGATAATTGTACAATTCCATAGCCGCGTGGCCCAGCGGTAATCTCTCTGGTTCGTAATCCGGTGGTCGCGAAATCGAATCTCGCTGCTGGCGACTTGTTTTTTTTTTTTTAATTTCATTTTTTTTGTAATTGAATTGTGTGTATACAATACATAATCCCCGGCAATCAGTCTCAACAACTATGTATATAATAATTTTTTTCAATTGCCGTTTGTCGTGGAAAAACCGACGACTTCGAACATCATTATGTTGTTCGCAAACAAAGTTATATTTCAAAAATGTTATCAATTGTTTTCATAATGTTTATCAAGTTTAGTTAACGGCAGAAGTATGAACGATGTTCCAAAACGAATACGTGTAGTGAGAATCAAATGTTCGAAACACAACAGTGACTCATCCTCGATCAAACATTTGCTGCGGCAGGTATGAAATTTCAAATCACGTTACTCGATCGTTTCAATTCAAGGACAGATGTTCCTTTCGCACAAGGCGGGGTGGGGGTCAAGAGGGTCGAAACGAGACGCCGTGTAACAGCGTAGTTGCCTGCTAACTTCGAAAGAAGGTAGATGCGGTCCCTAACACAACTCATAACAGCGTCGAAAATCAGTGTGTACGTGAAAGTTTTATTGTACCCTGTTAAAAAACGGAAAAATGGAGACGGGAAAATCCGAGAGTGATCCGGGCCTTTCGCATGAAAGTGATGAGATCGAAGAAGATTCGATACACAGTGAAGTGTTGAACAACAATTGAAAGATGCGTTGGTATATTTTGAAACTTTCCTCCGTAACAGTAATGTCATCACAGCAGAACCATCTTCATCAATCAACGAAGAAGCCATGGTAATAGGGGAAGAAATGATTCAGAATACGTTGCAAATGCTCGCCGAAAAATCACTCGTTCTTGATAGACTGAACTGATAGACATTAATGAAATCGACGACAGTAGTGCCTACGAAGAAGTTGAAACGAGTCTCATCGCCAACGAATCATCAGATGAATACGAGCCGAACGAGAGGAAAAAAAAGAGTACGATTATATTTTTCTGGATTACAAAGTTAGAGCTGTCACTCTGGCCAAAGAACATCCAAGCTGGAGTCTCAAAACTCTACAACAAAATGGGTGCTCTCGTTTGAAAAATATGATCTATTTATCCAGGTGGGAAGAGCAAAAAAAAAAAGTGACGGTAGCAAATTTGATAAATATTGTACCGTCGATTCATGGACACATGATCGCTACGTAGAAGCTCGACAAAACTTCCAGCAAATTACGACCAGAAACTTGCAGCAGTGGGCTTTGGGCGCTGCAAGTCAGTTCCGAGATTTCGAATTCAAAGCTTCAAAAACATGGGTCACCGAATTTAAAAAGAAGCACCAGATTCGGTAACGGAAAATCACAAAATTTGTTTCCCGGGAAGAGATGGCTACCCAAGACGAAATTTTGGCCGTAGCGGACACATTTAGCATTCAGACGCGAACGCTGATACCGAACTTCGACAAAGATTTTATAATTAATACAGATCAAATTTCAGTTCACAAATTTCATATGGCATGACAGAATATGATTATCAAGAGTCGCGGTAGCGACTCGAGACAAGTACATTTTCTCGACAGCCCGCGACACTTACTCCGCACAACTTGCTTATACACAGGACTATATCTATATACAAAAATTTATTTCCTCATAGCCAACGAATTATAGAGTCCCGAAAAAAATACACCAGTGTATATTTTTTATTTTTTTTTCTCTTTCGATTGAGACTATTACGAAGGCTGTTGCTATAAGAATATCGCCGATATAGCTTCATCACATGATCGACTTCGTTTCATTCATTATTATAGAATTTCGTCGTCATCGCACACTTTTTATTATTATGATTATTTACGCATGGAAGTCACCATGACACCCGGCAACGAGACTGAAGCAGCCGCACTCCGTCGATGCTGCAGAGTTCTTTTAGGGCTACACCAACATGATGATCATAAATGTGATCTTGGTGGATAATACAGATCGCACGTTCTCTGTTGTTTTCGTGTGTGCGGTGCTCGTAGGTGAGCTAGAACGTAGTTGCGAGGGCATACCCACGCGGCAAAACGCTCGGCTCACGGACGCACGTACACCACACACCGTCGGCCACGAGCGGCTAACCCCAACGTTCCAACACACACTGGGTGGATCAGGTGTATATATGGGGCATTCTATACAAATTCAACATATTCATTCGTTATCGTATGATATAATAATTTATATGAAACATTATATCAATACGATAACGAATGAATATGAAATGTTTGGGCCTTCGGATTTTGTACGTAGGCTCGTAGTGAGTAAAATAATGAGCGGAATGAAAAGAAATATATGAATAAAGATTTAACAGGGAAAATTTAACAGAGCCTCATTCTATATAATAGAAACGAATTTTTTTTTTTTTTTAATTGTCATTCAATCCTTTCCATTATCCAAGTAATAAATTGTTTAAGCAAAAATTTGTTCAACGAATCTCTAGTAATTTCTGTTATTTCATATGAAATGAATTCATTGATTTTTCAGAATACGTATGAATTTTTTTTTTTTAGAATTTCCGGCGATTTTGAATATTAAAAATAGCAATACTTTGCAAAAAGTCCTGGAATATACGCCAAAAACACCAAAAATGGTGTAAAAACTGGAGACAAGTACATTTACGTACGTAGCTTTATCTATATACCCACAAAAAATGTATAATGAAACTCTAAAAATACACAAAAAAATTATGTACAAAAATTTGAATCAAGTCCGCTCTCATATAATAAAGTATATATAGTCTTCTACATATCCTTTGCAAAAAGTTGCGAAATAAATTGAAGCATGTGTCGCCAAGCACATGTGGTTTGCTGCTTTAACGTCATTAATTTTTTCAATCACATAGTAATTATTGAGCTGAGGTGCAAACATCTTATTCGATGTACAAAATGTAAAAAATGCAATCAAAAAAATAAAAAGCACTAAGAGAGTTCAGCTTTTTCTCTAAACCATAAAATAATAGATATAAAATGTATAATAGAAAATAAAATGCAATAAAAATAAAAATGTACTTTGCGCGACTGCCTTAATATGAAGTGAAGTTTATAAATGAATGTATAAACTAACAGTCGCGCCAAGTACTTTTTTTTGTGTGATGTATGATAGACAACACAGATTTCGTTCCGAATATACTGCCATAATAGCAGAGTTGTAAGTAATGCGTTGTTTTTTTTAATGCATTATTGAATACATTACGCATTATTTTGTCAATTGATAATGTATTGTTCAATCCATTATCGATTAACTAATCAATGGATAATGCATTGTATTTTCATTGAAATTTTTGCAACTCTGCATAATAGTAACGGTATTTTTGTATTTTGTTTGTCAGGGTGCCAGTACCAGTCCACGTTCAACAGAACTCTCACAGAAAACGGGTCAAAGGCTGTCTGGTAAACCGACACGACATCAACAAGGTGACGCATACGTATACGGCACAATATTCAATCACCATGTCTGGACGAGTCTTACCTCTTATTTTCGTATGCCTCCAAGAGTCTACATGGCAGGTACGTTTGGACCCAGAGTGCAGAAGACGGTCAATGAGTACGCCAAGATGTATAGCAACGTTGTTATTACATCTTCCAAATCCGGTAAACTCACAACGGGTTTGTACAAGGACTTCTTGCGTAATGCTTTGAAACCATACGTACAAAACGAAAAATTTCTCCTTCTGATCGACTCTTGGGTTGAGCACACGAACCCGGAGTTGTACGATGAGATGTTTCAGGACGATAAAAAGTTACCAACGTGCACTATGAAGGTCATTCCTCCAAAGTGCACTCCTCTCGTCCAACCGTGTGACGTATACTTTTACCGGCAGGTAAAAAATTTGACCAAGCACCTTCAAAATTGTGCTTTTTTAATCGAGCGAGACCGTGAGATCAATTCCAGAGAAGATTGTATAAAAATCCAATCGATCGTGCACCACCAGTTGTCTTCTCCGATTTTTTCCGATATGATACGATACGCATGGTTTGCATCAAACCTGACGCACGATAGAACAATTTTTTTCAATGTAAATCAGGTGTGTTTTCCAACAGATACTTTAAAAAACAAGTGTTCCTGTAAAAACGCATCGTTTATCAGATGTGCTGGATGTTATGCTGTTTTATGCTTTCCATGTTTCTATGATAACTATTACTCTGGTTCGTGCAACATTCCGGCTACTTCTTGTCACTAATTGTAAATTATCTGCAAGTTTATACGGAACTTTTCAATAAATTGTACCCACTTGAATGTTATTTGTAATATTGTGTTTCATTTCCAATGTTATTTGCATGAAACAACACGAATCCATATTATATTCTATTTCAGGAAGCAAATGTTTGTTCGAGGAGTCACTGTTATGTTTCGAACGTTTGATTCTCACTACACGTATTCGTTTTGGAACATCGTTCATACTTCTTCCGTTAACTATACTTGGTAAACATTATGAAAACAATTGATAACATATTTGAAATATAACTTTGTTCGCGAACAACATAATGATGTTCGAAGTCGTCGGTTTTTCCGCGACAAACGGCATTTAAAAAAAATTATTATATACATAATTGTTGAAACTGATTGCCGGGGATTATGTATATACACACAATTCAATTACAAAAAAAAATGAAATTAAAAAAAAAAAAAAAAAGTCGCGAGCAGCGAGATTCGATCCCGCGACCACCGGATTACGAACCGGAGAGCTTACCGCTGGGCCACACGGCTATTGAATTATACGTTTATCGTAGTAAAGTATTTGAATGCAATGGAATATTTCAGTGTCGATTTTCTCGACAACGGCAAAGAATGGCATGTTAGGGCTTTGCTACATTACACCTCTGGCCTTAAGCTTTTATTACGCGCAGTATGAATCGAATCTGAATTTTACAATTGGCGGCCTCCCCTTGTTAACCCCTCCCGACAGACAACTCGATGGCAGCATATAATTAATTATTGAAGTAATCAGGTCTTTGGTATAACGCAATCGCCAATAAATTACATTTTGTAGTATAAACAAATTACAATGACAATCTAGAGTGTCTTCGATATGGCATAGTCGTGATTTAACAATTACATCTATGTACGTTAGTTAAAATTATATTAGTCTGCATTATCCTTTACCACGAAAATTTGAATGTACAGTTTTATAAAAAATGGAAAAGAAAAGAGAACAGGGAAATTTTACGTATCTATCTATCTATCTACGCGAAGGTTAATTTCTCGTGTGAGGCGCGTCCTCTGCTCCCCAGTCATTCAAATCGTCTCCCCACCCGTCATCGCCGTTACCTTCGTCGGGTGCAACTCCGACCACTTTTACATCGAACATACTGTTCGACGCTACCGCCGCAGTTTCAGCTATATGCAGAACTTGAGTTTTTTTAATCACAGGTTCCATGTCAGTAAAAAAGTTAAATTCTTCCTTCTGTATGTGCATAGGTTTCGAGTTCTTAATATCCAGCTCTGATATATCTGAAATTATCGATTTCTTCGAATATTTTGGGGTTTCCACTTTGGCAGATGCTGAGTCTTTGGAATTCGCTCTCGTTGCATCCTGCGTTGTCGTTTCCAACGGATTCTCCTCGTCTTTGACAGCGCTTAGTTCGCTAGGATTCGCTCTTGGGTTGGCAGATTCCTGAGCGTCCCAGTCCGACCAGTTGCCGTCTTCGTCGTGAGAAATGGAGTTAGAATCGTTCCGATCCTCTCCGCCATCCGGAGACGGTCTTTCCGGTAATTCCAAGACTGCCATTTTGGTTCGCAACAACACGTCTGGCACACTCGCGCCGTTCGGTGCTGCTGGTCGTACTTTGGTCTCTCTCAATCTGGGAGCCTTTTTTGGCCGTCCATCTGTGAACAGTTTTCCCCTATTTCCACCAATCACAGTTGCCGAACCCAACAGGGGAATGAGATCGGCCAGGGCTCTCAGTGTCGTGCTAACTAAATGGTCGTCTGTGTCTTTAATACCGACCAGCAGTTCAGGTAAAACGTGCTGCTTCAGTTCATCCAGCTGGAACGCACTAACGAACGAATTGAAATGGGACAGAAGCAGGAGCCTGATTTGGGCATCGCGTACGCAGAACATCTGCAGAAGTTTCGGTATCAGGTATCTCTTGAATGTTGAGAGCGTGAAAAGGAGATCCGACTCGTTATTATCATCTGTAACTAAAAAGTGATTCAACTATTAACTACATCGTCGTCGACAATGCATGCGCTTGGATCATTCCGCTCTCACCTTTCGGTGTCAAAACGAATGGTAGCAGTTTAGATTGGGCTGTAGAATCAAGGAGAACCATTCTAGAGAGGAGCAATACGCCAAGTTGTTCGGCGACGATTTTTTCTGGAAATTTTTTCAATTCAACCACCAGATTTCTGCAAGAAAAAAGAATAGTAAATACGTTGATTAGAAGCTGGAAGATTTGAACACAAATCGTTTTCTGTGGGTAAACTTACGAGAAGAAATCTTGCTTCTCCGTATCACTTTTCAATGGTAATTCCATGAGGAAACTGTGTATAGTTATAAATTCATGCGTGAAGAACGGGTGAACTAGGACGGAGGAAAGTTTGGTTCTCAATGTTGGATCAGCATTCTGCAAATGTTTCTTTGATAACTCTTTGAATTCTGCCAGGGCAGGGACGTCTTCTGTCGTGCAGAGAGGAAAAAAAAAACAGAATATTATCCAAAACCGAAATAGCACTGGGTGAATTCTTCCGCAAGATTGCGACAACTTACCGTCGCTTTTCTGCCTCAAGACCTCCTCTGCCAATACTCCGAATGCAAACTGATCAATGGCAGAAGGCTCCATGAGAACGGCGGATTTTCCGCCATCCTCCTCTGGCGATATTGCCTTTTCATATCTGTAGTTCCTAGTCTTCTGTAAATAAGCAGGTGTCAATTCAGTGAATCTGCATAAATATTCCAGCCCCCCCAATTTCCAAAATCCATCAGGTGTGACATAAATGGCGCTGTTAGAAACATTGTTGTGAGAAGCGAGCGCCTTTTCATGGAGAAAAATCAGGGCACGTAAAATGTTGTGCAGTCCAATGCAAATCTGCAGAGTTGTTTGCATTCCGATCACCTGGACAAGTGGCTTGACTTCCTCCGTCGCGAGGAAGAATTTGCTACCCTTGTGCCAGGATGCAACGTACTTCAATATACAGGGATGACGATGCAGCATGAGGTGCTGAAAGAAAAACGCGTCGATCACCATTTGCTCAACATAATTCCTTAAACTATTCTCTGCGCTCGTGGCAAACATATGTTATGCGACGGCTAGACGTGCGCCTAGAAATTGCAAATTACAGCGCCGGCCTGATTAGGATCGCCTGCAATTGACACCTCTTTGTAAAAACGTTGTCGCATGCCCCCACCTTGGCAGCTTTCTCCAAAGGCGACGGCTTGCCGAAATTCGCACCAGAGTGCAATGACGGCTCGCTGACGAATACTGATAACGTTTGCTGACTGGGTTCACTCAAGCTGGCACTGTGATGAAGCCAAAAGTCCGTGATCTCAACGGCCTTCTCGTCGATCTCCAACCCGCCCAGGGCACTCTTCTCGTTACCCATAAATAATTCAATTCTGTTGATCAATCCCCGCCGTGTTTACGTGGCAAAAATCACAAGACTGCCCGCAGGTACGACGAGTTGTCTGCTTTGCAGGTTAGGTTAGGCTGGGTTTGGTTAGGTTCATGCATCTCTGCCATTGTCATATTCTTATCGCAAGCCGTAACCGCCGTAACCCAGAGATGAGGAGGGAGATCTCCAACGCTCGGCTTTTCGCGATACCAGCTAGGTTGGAGCGTCGACGTGACACCTAGGCGGCCACGCACCGAAGGTGGCCGACAATCGTGTATATATGATATACTCGGTCGATCGAGCAAGTGGTTGCCAATCGCATCCTTGTCCCCGGTACACAGATGTTTCCAGGAATGCAAGAATTGGGATCTTTCTTGATTCAATTATGAATGTCAGCGAATAAAAGTATCTCCAGATTTGATAAATTTTGGATTCAATTGGCAGACGCTGAACCAAAATAATTAACCATTCCCAGCCCGAATACTTCCTTTTTTTTTTTAAAAATTTTATTTTTTTATTTATATGAAAATATGTGACGCCTGGTGGTCTCTAATATTTGTACACGCAGTCTATGTAAAAATATTACGCAGCCAACTCGATAACATTTATGCAAAATGTGCAATACGCAGGTGGAGAAATTTTTTTTCTCTCGAACTGAATCTTCCAGAAAATCATCAGCGAATTCCAAGCAAGCTCCGTAAATATTCCGAGCTAACGCGCGATCATGGAAGTAGCTGTAGCGTGGCTGAGTGAATACCACATGAGGATGGAGTGATGCGGGACACGGGTTTGATCGCAGTTCACTTTTCATTTTTTTATTTTATTTTATTTTTCTTTATTTTTTTTTTTTAACCAATCCCGACTTTCTTTTTGTATTTTAGGAGAGAAAATACAAATGAAAGAAAGAAAATTTCGAGAGCCGGTCGACTTTTTCCTTCTTTCCTTTTGCTTTTTTTTTACTGAACCCACTTTTTTTGTAGTGGGGTTAACCCAGAAGAGAAAAAATAATTGAAACAATAAAATACCGAGAGTGAATCGATTTGTTCCTTGTTTTTGGCGCCCCTTTTTTTTACTTAATCCCTGCCCGTTTTTTATTTCGGGTAACTCATAAGAGAGAAAATAGATGAAAGTGAGAGTGAACCGATTTTTTTTTCCTTACATTTTTTTTTATTTCGAATTTTTACTCAATCCCGCTTTCTTTTTTGTATTTTTAATAACCGAGAAGAGAAAAAAGGAATGGAAAAAAACAATTCCGACAGTGTGTAGATTTTTTTACATTTTTCTTTTTTTTTTTTTCTTTATTTGGTAACCCGGATGAGAAAAATTTCAGCTATCTCTCTCACAATCATGTGTCAGCTGATCAATCCTCGCATGCTCTTAGAAGAGAATATATATATATATATATTCCCGGTTTATTGTTTTTTGCATTATATGTACTTCGACTTCGCCGGTCGACTCTCGATTCAAATATTGACGAAAAATTTTGCATGTATATCTCGAAATATATCCCGAAACGACCAAGTTTACAATGTATTACATTGTATGCGATCACGGATTCCCCCAAATCTATCCACCAATTTTTCGATCGTCAGTCGTAACTCGTGTTACGAATACTCAACATCGTAATCTCGTAATAAGGGAGTGACTTCTGTATGTGCTTTGTTGCGTCGAAAAACATCAACAATGGATGAAAACAAACCGCAACGTGCGCGCTTACCGTGGTTATAACAATTCGAAATTTACGGGAACAAAACTATACAGGTTTCCTGTGGCAGGAGATTGCCGCCTTGATGCGTGGGTAAAAAATACCGGTAAGTGTTGCCTTGTAATTATTTGCCTTTTTTCTTGAAATGGAAAAGTGCAAGAATCTCGGAGAACAGTGAAATCTAAAATAACTAACGCTATGCGAAAAAGGATGTACTGAAAAATGCTTGGTACATTTATTTCTTAATTTTTTTTTTATTTTTAAAAATTTTTTTTCGATTCTATCCAGCATACAAAATTTTTTTTTATAATTTCATTTCCTAAATGAAAAATGAGTGCTTTCACGCATCATGAGAAACGTCTGCCGTGTCTCTTGATAATGCAAAAAACTTGTAAAAAAATTATAGCGGGAAAAAATTGTTGAACAAATTTCCGTTCATGTTCTTTTCTTATATTATAGAATGAATTCGTTCGTTTCTCGGAACATGTATGAAATTGTTCAGAATTTTCACTCCATTTTAAATTCAATTTTTATAATTTTGGTAAAATTATGAAGGGTGAATTTTTGATATATGTTCGGAGAAATGTTCCGTGTTGCATCCAAGAAGTATGCGGGATATTAAACGATCAGAAATTAAACCTATATGAATTCTCGAAAACAGAAATTTTGAAAAAGAGACAATTAAAAAAAAAATCATCGCACTTGCTTGCAAATATATTTACATTAATTTCATAGTAGAAAAAATAAAGTTTTCTAGAGGTTTTCTGAACGACATTTTTTTAAACGATTGATTTCAAACTTTTTCACCTTATGATGACAACAAAAAATGTTCTGCGCATCTGCAGGATGTTTTTTTTTTTTTATTGATTTTTACCTTATGGCAAAGTACTCAAAATTATCACCAAAACTCACTTTCGGTAGGAAAAAAAATTCTCCTATCGAGTTTCAAAGTCAATGTATTCACACGGCGCGGTCTGGCGCAGATGCGTCACTTGTTAATGCAGGTACATTTTTTCCGAAATCGCAGGCAATAAGTACTTGCTGACTTTATCACTGGAAACATTACGGACGTGGGGGTTATGCCGGGAGCATCTCAGCCCGATGTACTTCATTGGCAACAGACTTTCGCAACAGGCGATTCCTCTTATAGTCTAGTCAACAAGATCCATTTTTAGAAAATTTTGACAGAGCTCACCGAAAATTATAATTTTGGTGTCATTCGATTCGTATTGACGTCTAGAAACTTTTTGAGAAAATTGAAATGGCGCTGATAAAAATTGCAAAATTGTTATTAAATAATAAGAAAAAAGTAAATAAATAATTGAGTTAGAGCATCGACTGTCGGTCCATATCGTTAATTACTTTAAAATGGTTAAAAATGACTTGAAGTATTTTTTTCGTATCTGTAATAGTTTAAAAGTTATTTAAATAATAGTGATCGTAAGCTGAAAGAAAATATGGAACTTACGAATAGTAAAATATTAAAAATTTTCTAAAAGATAGAAAAAAATTTTTTCATAAAACATGCGATACATAGTTGTTTTTATTTTAATTTGAAGTTACGAAAAAAAAATAGAAAATAAAAATTTCATTTGTTTATAACAAATTGTTTATCAAATAAACAAATTAAATGTGAATAAAAAATTGTTTTTTTTGCAGGATATAAAAGAACAACAAAAGTAATGATTTAAAAAAAAAAACGATTCCTTAATATTAATAATGAATTACAAAAAAAAATAGTTAATTAACAAATGCTTTTTAACCAATAAAAACATTTTTTTAAGAAATGGTTTTTTTTTTAAAAATCATAATATTTTTTAATGCTTCGAATAAAAAAATAAATTTTTTAATTATCTCCAAAATAATGCATTTGTTTATAACAATTTTTTAAACAATGGGAGTATAAAATTAAAAAAAAATAATTTCAGGTGGCGCTTAATGATTTAAAAACGAAGTAATTGAAATGTTTGGAAAAAAAAAATTTTACAAACGCTTTATTGCTATTATTAATTTTTCAGTGCAGTAGATTGTTGATAATTAAGTGGAAAATTAAAATTTTTTAATTTTTCCAACGGAAATCTATTTTTTCACCTCTTTATAATAACTGTACAAAGCAAAAAAAAATTGAGCTTTTTAGTTTAACAATTACGAAGGTTTTTATGTTAACTTTCCAGTTCAAAAATTTTGTTACTTAACTAATGGATAAAATATGAAAAAAATGCAAATAAAAATTTTTTTCGCGCGGATTATTATTTATCAACCTATTCTTAAGGTATGTAAATTTTTTCATTCCTTAATATTCATATTTAATATCTTTAAATAATTTTTTTGTTTACCGTGCCTGAATGACGCGGCGCGCGTGAACGCCAGACTGCCCGTTTTAGTACTAACTTTAGGGCTCTGTAAAAATTATTAATATTGGAGATAGAGTTCCGGGAGTACGGACTTTTTTTTAAGAAATATTCTCCTCTTTAAGGATCTTTTTTCAAATTTTGAAAATATTTTATAGTTTTTGAGATTTTTCAAAAAAACGAAAGCAATTTTTTTTTTTTCACTATATTGTTTATAACTTTTGCAATTTTTATCAGCGCCATTTCAATTTTCTCAAAAAGTTTCTAGACGTCAATACGAATCGAATGACACCAAAATTATAATTTTCGGTGAGCTCTGTCAAAATTTTCTAAAAATGGATCTTGTTGACTAGACTATTATGTTTCTCGAGAGTGTTGACGATTCGAAGGACCACCCGGAAGTCCGAACTCCATCCACATATGCGGAAGGTCCAGTGGATGATTGCGCAGTCCGTACAATGGTAAGTGATGCAATTTCTCTCGCAACGCCGCACCCGGTCGAGTTCGAGTCGTTGATTCTCAACGATTCTGCCGATGAACCGGTGACGTTCATTTCCGCGTTTGCGGCGAACCACTCTGTCATACCGGCGGATACCGTTTCCTCGGGCTTGACGGAAACGGTGCTTGTTATGCCTTGTGAATCCGTAGAGGTACAAAGCACAGGTGAGTCCGCCTTTGATACGGTTCACTCGTCGACATCGGCGTGTGTGCCTACGGGCGTAGGTAAAGAAGATTTGCACGTTGCGGAGCAGGCGCGTAAGTATAGGAAGACAGTGGTGAGCTTTGCTGATTCGGATGACAAAAATTGCACCTGGATGAGCGTAGAACCGCAACCCGATGACAGTAACCCTGCATGTCAGACGCCTGAGGGACACATGTCATGTGTGGGTGATCTGTCGCTTCGTGCAAAAGTGTTGCGTCATCTGCGTAAACAAAATGCCGCTTTGATACGGGAAAATGCATCGAAGACGAAAACGTTTCGACAACTCCGTCAAAAGCTGAAACGAGCTTTGAGGACAGGTGCACGTGTGGATCCGTCTTACGCTTTTTCGATCAGGCTACGGATCTGACGCGAGTTTAACATTTTGTACCCATCTAAAAAGTGCCAAGCTCCGCTGAAGAAGTTGTCACTTCAAAAAAAATTGTCCCTCGATAGTTTTCTCGATCAGCAAAAGAGTTTGTAGCCGGCAGCAAGAACGATGATGAAGCTCCAATTGCACCGGAAAAATGCTCCTTACTCGGAGGAAGAAAAAGATCTTGCAAAGCAGCTTTTTTATACGCGTTTGAGAAATGCAGGATGCATGTTTCCGGCGGAAAGTACCGTGCGCAATTGGATCTCGGAGGTTGACATAAAACCCAGCTTCTGCGATTTCATATTCCAGAAGTTGAAGGTCAAAATTGAAGAGTTGCCTATCGAAAATAGGGTATGCGCTCTAAAATGGGACGAGATGACAATCAAACAATTTGAAGAATATTCGGAGAAACTCGATTGCATCGAAGGTCTGGTTGATCTCGGCCCACTAGGTCGGAGGGATGAACGCGCGCGCTACGTCTTCTTTTTTTGCGTCGACAGTTTGAACGCAAATCAGTCATGGCGGCAACAACTCGCGTATTTTCCTCCCGGGACTGGCATGAAGGCCGAGGAGATTCATACCTTGGTCCATGAATCCCTCCGTTGATTGCATGAAGCCGGAGCCGTAGTTCACCTCGTTACATGTGATCAGGGTCCCTCGAACCAAAAATTGTTCAATTCTTGTTTAAACGTGTCAGAGGAGAGTCCGTGCTTTATGAGCGGTGACCGAAATTATTTTGCTTCATTCGACTTTCCTCATTTGATAAAACGTCTTTTGAGCACGTTGCGAACACACGAAATACTGTACTGGAGGGGTCAGATTATCGCTTCCTACGAAGATTTTGTAAAAACTTAGAGATACGATAACTGCAGTACTACCTCGAATCTACTTTCTCACATCTCCGAGGCGCACTTGTTTCCATCGTCCTTCCAGGCGATGAACGTTGAGCGTGCTTTTCAAATTTTGAGCCGCCGATTTGCAGCGGCAATAACAATTGCAGGCAAGGATCCGCACGGGCTCAACACGGAAACGTGACAGGCTAGCGCAGCTTTTGCTGAGCGTATGAATAAAGTCATCGATTCGTGCAATGCCTACGAGCTTTTGTGCCGAAATCCGGATGAGCGCCCGCTTGCCGACAAGAAACCCGAGATCGAGGAAACGCTTACAGAGTTCGTGAAGTTTTCTTCGGAACGGACGATTGCTGACCCAAGGAGAAAGGGGACGGCTGAAAATACTTCGCGAGCTATTCTGCTAACGTATCCGACGATAAAAGAGAAGTATCCCGGATTCGAGTTGGCAGCCGGACTATGCAACCAAGATTCCGTCGAACACCTCTTCTCGAAATTTCGCCAGCGAGGTGGTCACAACCCAAATCCCACGGCTCGGATGGTTCGCTTGTCTCTGAGACACATCCTTTCTACCGGATACATCGGCAGCGGCAGCAGACGAAATGTACAATGTCCTGACGCCGTTGCTTTAATAGAACCCTGCACGATGGTAGCTCGGGCTTTCGATACGCCAGAGAGTATGCCTGCGGATCCCACCGAACACGAATTCGACGAGGATACGGCAGAAGTGGAAAATGCTGTGGAAGCTCTGAGGCAAGAGCAGGAAACAGAAATGGCGAACGCGGAGATGTCGAAAGAAACGGAGTTACGGAGCTACGAACTTTGTGCAATCAATTATTTTGCTGGTTACGTAGCTCAGCGCAACCTGCGCAAATTTCCGTGCGATCGATGTCGTTGTGGAACCGTTAAAACTCCGATGGAAGCATCATCGCCAAATTAGGTGTATACTGAACTTCGGGAATATGAACATGCTGACGCTGATGCGCCATCGGTATCATATGTGAGTCGGCCCACAGACAAGTTCGAAAGCATCGTCAGATCGTAACTCCAAGCTTTTTATCGTTTGTGGAAGACGCACCGGGCTTGCAAAGGTCTTTCGATCAATCTTATAGATGATATTATCACAGATACTGCCAGATTGTATCCTGACTGGTTTCACGAAGGTGATGAATGCCTTCAGCATCGCATAGAGCTTCTACGCTTTATGGTCAAAGTGAAGGTTTTTGCTGAGACTACATTCAACAATCGGGCAGTGTGACAGTCCGGATCAGCTCGTACTATGCACGTACCGAACAGTAAGTTACAAAAAATTAAAGGTATTTAAATTGAATCGAAAGCTCTTAATGCGAAGATGTACCCTGACGTCAACCGGGGGCTCCATAGCTGCGCTTCATGACACTTTCTGTTGTGAAGACGTACCCGGGGAGGCTCAGTGAGTTACGCTTAAGTATTCTCTTATTGAAGACGTACCCGGCGATTGCCAGAGGCTCTGTGAGCTGCGCTTCGTGTATTTTATAACTCGGTCTACAATAGACGAATACGTTTCCGTTCCCGTTATCGTGAACAGTTGAAGTATACGAAACCCATAGTAATGTTTACAATCGCGTGTGCGTTCAATTGTAGACGGTAGTATGGGTTTCATATACTTAAACTCCCCACGGGAACGGGAACGTATGCGTCTATTGTAGACCGAGTTCAAATCTTGAAGTCATACCTGGCAATTAACAGAGACTGTGCGAACTACGCTTCAACCCGTGTATAAATTCTTTGGTTGAATATCGGAAAATGGCCTAATGGCTAGCTAGTTTACATGCTATAATGATTCAACTGGCTAATCACTGGCTCTATACATAATATTTCTATATTTAACCCAAAAATTTAAATACGGGAACGGGGGATGGTGTTCATTTCCTTCTCGTGGTGCCCCCCGAAAACGAGTGCATCAATTTTTCTTGTAGAATACTAAGTTAAATGTTCATGCTTATTATCCTGTTTCAAGAATAGTTTGGAATATTATTAATTTGATTCCAATTATAGTGCACTCGGCTAAACAATCAACAAATGTATGATTCACAGAATTCTTTTAACACTTTTCTTATTGACGTTCTGTGAAATCCAGACGTTATTCAGTCACAAAAATTTGAATAGTATTCGTTCGTCAGTGCTTCAATCAGTGCTTCAATATTTGGAAAAAACAAACTCTTATGGACATTCATCTGCCAATTCTACATGCCGTCACCTTCACTTTGTTTGCTTCCCAAATCCCATTACGCCTTCATTAATGAGATCATGCTGACCACGCGTGTATTGAACAAGTGTAGTATATTTTTATCGTTGCGGATTGATGTGATAATCCCCTCAAATGGTATAGATTAAAAAATTAATATAAATGATAAATTAGTTTATTGTAATTAGTTGTTGCATGAAATAAAATATGGTTATTAGTAAAACTTTGACTAGTTTACTTGTTAATTTGGCAACGTCAAGTTGTCAGCTGTCAAGTGCATAACCTCACCTCGAGACCGGAAGTCTCCATTTCTAACAACTACAACGGAAGTCTAACATTTTTATAACACTCATAACAAGAATAATGTTCATCGGATACGTAGGTGATTTCACTTTTTTCCCAGCATTTACGACCTCTTCAATTGTTTTTCGAAAGTCACGGTCCATTTGCTGCCATGAAAAAGTCTAATTTTGAATAATTATTTTCGTGTTTGAATGTTCGGGAACCCGCCTGATCTTTTTGTACAGACGTTTTTGAATATTTTCCGAAAAATCAGATTTTTATACAGGTTTTGAAATACTGTGCATGATCTCATTAAACAATGATTGGATTCAAGATTTTCGGTGGGGAAACGGCTGAATGGAGGTAATATTAATAAACAGCTGAAAGAGAGTTTTTATACAATCGATCCGGTCTCCAATTTTTTGTTAGGTAGATTTTTTCTTTTCCGGGTTACCAAATAAAGAAACGAAAAAAAAAATAGAAAAATGGACAAAAATCTACACACTCTCAGAATTGTTTTTTTTCATTCCTTTTTTCTCTTCTCGGTTATCAAAAATACAAAAAAGATACCGGGATTAAGTAAAAATTCGAAATAAAAAAAAATGTAAGGAAAAAAAAATCGGTCCACTCTCACTTTCATCTATTTTCTCTCTTATGAGTTACCCGAAATAAAAAAGGGGCGGGGATTAAGTAAAAAAAAGGGGCGCCAAAAACGGGGAACAAATTGATTCTCTCGGTATTTTATTGTTTCAATTATTCGTCCTCTTCTGGGTTACCCCCACTACAAAAAAGGTGGGTTCAGTAAAAAAAAAGCAAAAGGAAAGAAGGAAAAAATCGACCGGCTCTCGAAATTTTCTTTCTTTCATTTGTATTTTCTCTCCGAAAATACAAAAAAAAAGCCGGGATTGAATTAAAAAAAAAAAAAAGTGTACCGGGATCGATAGCGTTTCCCGCATCACTTCATCCTCATGTGGTATCCACTCAGCCGTACTACAGCTACGTTCATGATCGCGCGTTAGCTCAGAATATTTACGGAGCTTGCTTGGAATTCGCTGATGATTCTCTGGAAGATTCAGTTCGAGAGAAAAAAAATTTCTCCACCTGCGTATTGCACATTTTGCATAAATGTTATCGAGTTGGCTTCGTAATATTTTTACATAGACTGCGTGTACAAATATTCGAGACATCCAGGCGTCACATATTTTCATATCTATAAAAAAATAAAATTTATTAAAAAAAAAAAAAAAGTATTCGGGCTGGGAATGGTTAATTATTTTGGTTCAGCGTCTGCTAATTGAATTCAAAATTTATCAAATCTGGAGATACTTTTATTCGCTGACATTCATAATTGAATCAAGAAAAATCCCAATTCTTGCATTCCTGGAAACATCTGTGTGAGCGGGGACAAGGATGCGATTGGCAACCACTAGCTCGATCGACCGAGTATATCATATATACACGATTGTCGGCCACCTTCGGTGCGTGGCCGCCTAGGTGTCACGTCGACGCTCCAACCTAGCTGGTACCAAGAAATGCCGAGCGTTGGAGATCTCCCTACTCATCTCTGCCGTGACTGACTTCGACGAGCGGTTCGCGGCGTCGTTCATTCCGTAAAATCGAGTGTTTTCAAACGCCTGCGTATGTCGATTCGACTGCGTAATCTGGTCTCCGAATAGTTCGTGGAGCGTCGTGAAGATAGTTGACAGCTCGGTAATAGGAAACGTCAAAAAATTCACATGCAGTTTTTTGAGGTTATAATATCAAACGTAATCAGTAACTGTCGCGTTGTGGAGATCGACTGGCCTGTTCACGGTTCCTTCAAGTTTTCGAAATATGTCATTCATGCCACTCTGGCCTGATTTACAACCCCGAGCTATTGATCCTCTGTGGTTCGACGCAGACAAGCCGTGCGACGACGAGAGCGAGGTTATTGCATTAGAAACTGAGCATCAATCATGGGTAATTACGTTGTCATGTAATAAAAACTCGTCACATGGCCTAGACCATCTGCAGGACATATTACAAAATGTAGTGTTTACTTTCAGATGGACAGCATACAGGCCGAACGCTGGAATCAAATTCCAATTGGAAAGTCAGCAAGTGATGTATGTAATTAAACGTAACATAATCTGTTTGTAATCACTACTTCTATCGCAAATTTTCATTTGCGGTGTTAGTAGACAGGAAAGAAGACAATGCTGCAAAACTGAACTGTTTTCTGTTCTAGTTCCGTGGATCCGAAGGCGAAGAAGAAGAGGAAGAAGAAGACGAGGGCGAAGGAGAAGAGGAGGAGGAGTCCGACACCCATGAGGAGGAAGAAGAAGAACTGGACGAGATCGACATGGAAGTCAGCTACTCCCATCAACAGCCGCGAGCCAGTCCTGGGCCCAGTCCTGATACCCAGCAAAACCCGGTTTCCATCAGAATGGTCAACGCGCGTACCCTCCATTACACCTAGAATCTGATTGTGTGACAATAAATTAAGATGTTAAGAAACGTTTAGCTGTACAATTAACCGTAAGAAAGAATAAAATTACATTTGTGTTGCATCTTCTGTGTCATTTAGAGTTTGAATAGTTCCAGAGACTCGTTCAAATTTGTCCTAAATTACATCCCAAAATTCTCACAGGTCTCTACTTTACCGGCACAGTAAGAGTTTCGCTGTTTTCGACAATACCACCCGTATTCCATACGCATGCACGAGCCTGTAAACTTGCCGCAGAGATCGAACGTAAAGATACCGAGCGAACGGCTGCGACGAGTCGGTGGGTAAAAGCGCCGTTTTGACCGCGGAACAGCAGAGCACAGCACAACACCACAATGGTGAGTGTTAAAACAGTTATTCGAGCACCTCCGATTACGTAACTGCTGCTCTAACGGACGCAGGTCACGACCCCATTGACCCAGTGCTGGCCAACTAGTAGTACCGAGGAAAATCTCTTTTATCTTTAAGAATACAAGAGAGGTTGACAAAAAATTACAAAAATTAAACAAGCGAAAGTATGTAAAGATTCGGCTGCTTTTATAGGTATAGTCTGCAATTTATTTTTATTATCTTGATCTGTTTCTCGCACAAACAATCACATTCCCTACGGCTGCATCGAGATGGTGGGAGGAAGGGGAGGCTGGAAACTTCCTCGTGGTAAACTTTCTCCGCGAGTAAAAGATAATCGGGCTTTCATCGTTCCTCGACTTTCGACGGTATGTAATACCTATAGTTGCCCGTAAAACGTTCCGATCGTTGATAAAGAAATGATGTGCATCAATTTCGACGCGTATAATATATGTATACGCGTGCGTAGGCAATGCAAATTCACTTGCGCGTATAACAATTGTCGTTCGTTATCGTATACTTTGGCGCACACCCTGTAGAGAAACGTACGGCTGGGTATGCCGAGTGTACGTAGGTATGGAGAGGAGTTTATATAGAGGTATGCATGTACCTCTGCGAGGTAGTAAGCGAAGTAAAGCTAAAGCCAGGTTGGTGCCCCCGCCAGGGTGAACGAACGCCAAGACACAACCGGCGCGAGTAACCGCCTAACACAGCGAAAAGCCGACGCAACGGCAGCCGACGGACTCCTCAAAGGAACGTGCGGATCTCGCGATCAAGCCGAACTCTCTTCGCGCTCTCTTCGTGAAAATTTTGAAGTTTTTATTTTTCATCCGAAAATCAGCCTCGAAACTGCCGCCGATGCTCCGAAGGGCCGCGAAGCAGCTTCAGCCCGCAGTTGTTACTGTAAATACGAACGAGGGTCGCGAGCTTGCAGGGGAAAATCATCCGCGGAACTTGAGTACTTCTAGGATTACCCAAACCCCGAGCAAGGGATGTTTACGAAATCATATATCCACACGGTCTATGGGCCTCGTTGGCTCGATGTACACAGGCGCAGTAAAGATCTATTAATATCGTAAACGACCTAGGATGCAGTTAAAAGAATATTTGACGTGTATGAATAAATAACGGGAGAAATGGATGAAAAAACACCAGTTCTGAGCGCAAACCCCCTCTCGATGATCTATTCTGTCATATGTCTCGTGCGGTTTATCCCTGCGTTCGTTCATTCAGTACAGTGAGAAAATTCAGGCAACGAAGAATTGAAACTCGGCATTCCGTCGATGACCATCCAATTATCAATTTCAAAATCTAAAACAATTGGTTCAAATATTGCTGGATGGATGCGGCTTGCGGTATCGGTAAAAAACGAAAAGCAGGTTTCTACTTTAGAACAGAAGTGTTATTAGGCGGTGAGATAAAGAAAGGAATCGCATGAATGCGAAGTTATCTTCTAGGCATCATCTTTGCGATCTTCGTGCCTTGGATAAACTTCGGTACTACCGGTTCAATGTGGTCGCCAAAAAAAAAACAGATACACGTTTTACGTCAACTCTGCAGTGATACGGAATCTCCCCGTGGACGCTAGTCAAGAAACAAAAAAAAGCGGCAGTAGTTCTCTGCGTGAAGTTTAGTGTGTACACATGCATTTTTGCGTACAGAAGCGAATGTCAGTTTTGTCCGGACATGCTTCACAACGCGATAAATACGAACGCAAGATGCCTAGAAGCTGCACGGACTAATGACAGTATACAGTCTGCAGAGAGCGGCGGACCTCGTCGATACCTCGAGTCGGCGGCAAATGCTAGGCGCCCTAACCTGCCTCAAACGAAGTTAGTTGGTAGCGGGGAGAAGGAGGAACAGGCGGCAGATATAGGTGCGTGTGATAAAAATGAAGAGGGCTGGCTAGAGAGAGCAACGAGTGCATACGGTACACGTACACGCAGCAGAGAGCGGGGAAAGTAGGATGAATAGTATTGTTACGCGGTGCACTTCACGCGGCTCGACTCGCGCATACGCAGCGCAGCCTCGCGGCTCTTCTGTCCTCTTCTTCTTCTTCTTCTTCTACTTCTTCTTCTTCGCGGCATGTCGAAGGGTGCGTGCTCCGTGGGCGAGGGTTGAGAGAGCGCGGGAGAGCGGGAGAGGCGAGGGAGGAGGGAGAATTCACTCTTTGCGGGACGACGGGCGGTCGGGTGGTGAAACTGGGAAGCGAAACCTGGGCCACCGTTCCTCGTTCGACGTGAAGTCAGTCGCGCGCGGACAACGAAACCCGCGTATTCGCCAGTTGCATTCCGTCGTCGCCCGCACCACGTGGAAATCACAGACCCAACGAACGCCTCGTCGTTCTTTCTCTTTTTAAAACGTGGTCTCTCTCTCTTACTTTCTTTCTTTCTTTCTTTCTTTCAATCTCCATCTTTCTATCGCCGCGAACGACGGTGCGGAATAAAACGCGTAAACAAACCAACCTTGTCTGCATTTGACCGTTTTGTGACCCGACACGATGTCTCCAGAGCTATAATGCAACGCGTGACAATTTCCCGTTGTGCATAAGCCGAGTGTTTACGGTGATTACAGGTCAAGTAGAGTATTCTACACCCACCCCACGGAAGATCTCGTAGCATTCTTTTTCCACATACGAAAGCAAATATTGGCAGATATAAACTTTACATTATACTGTATATGCTGTTAGGCTGTATCGACGAACGTCAATCTTTATTCTGGATAATAATAATAATAACAATAATAATTATGATGATATAATACAAAACGTTGAAGAGCATAACGGTGTGAGTTAGTGAGTAGTTAATGTGTGTGTGCTGTTTGTGTGTGCAGGTTTTGTGCTATAATATACAGTGCGACGGATTTCCAACAGTTCGCGATACATCTTCTCCTGGCGTATATTGCACCACATACCCTAACCATCGCCCGCCAAACTTGCCTCACCGATCGAAGGATTTCATTATGCGTTTTCAATATAAAGCCCATCGGTGAGTCAAACTATTCCCTAATATAACAGCAATGATATGATAAAGTTTAAAACTCTTGCTATAATTTGTCATGTAACGAGAAAAATAGCGAAATTAGCTATCGTCGGTCAGGCGTGATTCTCATTCCCTGTATACAATGATGATAGGCACATGCTTCCCATGTCCGCGTAAGTGAAATACGCGAATGAATCGATAAAGCACGTGTTCCCACTGCGGAAAACAAAGCTAGCCTACAGCTTATGGAAAACGTGAATCAATCGGTTGAAAAGAGAGGAGGAGGGGCGGGAACGAGATATTTGCGAAGAAAATCATCCCACGTGAGACGAGTAAATGAAAAAGGGTAAAGAAGATGCGTCGAACGGTTACCGTGCATCGAAAGTAGGCTTATCAATTCGCCTGGACACTCCTATCGACCACCAAAATTACTATCCGGTGCATGTTACGGCGGTAAACAGACGCGGGTATGTATTATCATTGTATCCGCAAGGTTTTCCGCGGAGCCTCTCGACGTTCCCGAGATCCTCTTCTCCTGCAGCAGGAGAATAGGACGAGACGACGACGACCCGAACCGGGCTTCCCCGCGTCGTCGACGGCCCTGCGAGGTCTCTGACCGCCGAGAGACTCGCCTCCCCCCCTTTGGAGCTTCGCCGTTCCTCACCCCCGGCCTCAAAACGGCTCTTTGGTTTTGCCTTCCTCGAGTCCCCCCCGAGTGATCCGGACGTTTCCGATATCGAAGTCCCGTCGTTCGTTCGTCGATTAACGCCTGCTCCTCTTTCTCCTCCTTCACATAGGTATTGTACTAACTCGTGCATGCTGCACGATCATGCGAGAATCAATTGAGCAACAACTAGACAGGAAGGAAGAAAGGACCCTGGATGTGGAATCAAAATACGGTACACGGAAGAACTCGGGAGTCGGACGAGAGTCAAAAGGTGCGGTGAAAAGGAGCCAGCCAGCGCCTGCGCGTATGCGCACGGCCACGCAGCAAAGTCGGGCGGGTTGTGTGCGAACTGTGAGTTGAACCGCACGGCGGAATGAGGCATGGAGGAAGAAGAGGAAAGAAGGAATTAGGAAAAGAAGAAGAAGAAGCGCAGCAGCAGCAGCGGTGCAACACTGCTCAGCACAGCGCCGGGGTAAGACTGACTGGCTGGCTGGTTGGCTGGCTGGGTGGATGGGTGGATGGGTGAGCCGAGCTGGTGCAGTGCAATGACCGCGGGTGACCACACGTCATCAAAGACAACCAACCAGTGACGTCACAGGCTATTGCACCGGCCGCAACGTCACGACGGACCGACGGACTTGCCACCCCGGAACCTGCGGCGGGCAAACCTTTCAGCATTCGGCCAGCAGGGAATCGCTGCAATTGCACGGCGTATCAACCCGGCCTGATAGACTGATAGTATTTTTTATTTTTTTCTTTCTTTTTATCATTCATCTTTCAACCGCTGTTGCGCTTTAAGTTTCTGAAATTTTCATCGCCATCGTTAAACCTGCAATTCACTGAACATATTCGATTTGATGTCCATTTTCTACGAGAAAAGTAAAAAGTTAAATTAACTGTAACGGATGGTTGTCGGATTTTATGTTATACGCTATTGTACTCGTTAGGTTACGATACGAAGTTTTTTCGTCCGCCGCATCTCTCCTAAATCTTTTGAATCGACCCCGGGCAACAACTAACCGACTGAATTTCGCGTTTGTTTTATTATACAGTACACATTTTTCTATTCATATACAGTGCGTATATTACGCGTATACAGTTGATCCGCATAAATGCGGACTGGCTGCAACGTCGTGCAAACTGCAAAACTGCTGCTGCTCGCTGCTCGGTTGTTGCGGCTGCGGTTGGTATTATACGAGAAAGTGGCTTAGTTAGCTTTCTCCGATGTCGTAGAGTGTGGCTAGGCTAGGTTACGCCGCCGATGCTGATCGGTGCACAAGCTGTATAACCTCTGCTTCAAGAATAGAAAGGAGTAACGCCTGTACCGTCATTATGTCTATGTATATATGTATGTACATATGTATACTAGCTACACGCAACTCGCGTTGCAGCAGCGCGGGGCCTCTCAGATTTTCGCCTTCTCGGAAATCGGATATTGTATGTATAATTTGACGACTCTTTTGATTCTCAATTGATGTCTTTGTCTGACATCTTTTTATTTTTATTAATATTTTTTTATATCAATGTTACATGTCTCTACTTCTTTCACTTTTGGCATATAAGTAATTGGCGAAAAGTATGTCGATTATATTTATTGTATATCGGCCAGTCCACCAATTGCCATCAACAAATGAACGGAAATTTTGACCTCTTGTAGCGTGTACTAAAATTAAGTTGAAGTTTGAGCCTTCTCGGACTTACCGTTCGCAAGAAATGCCACAATAAAGTTTATCATTTCGACCTAATTGAGGTTTAAACGCGTATTGTTTTCCTATCGTTATCGGCATAAAAAAAGTAATGAAAATA
This sequence comes from Neodiprion virginianus, assembly GCF_021901495.1. Taxonomy (NCBI): domain Eukaryota; kingdom Metazoa; phylum Arthropoda; class Insecta; order Hymenoptera; family Diprionidae; genus Neodiprion; species Neodiprion virginianus. Next base: position 15,061,607 of record NC_060880.1, read on the forward strand.
TAGATATCTCATACGAAAAGTTCTCACCTGTCCGAATATGGTATTCATTTCTGGATAACTTTTCAAAATTAATCTCAAAAAGACGTTTTTCGACAAAAGACCGGTTTTTTTTTCATGCGCCACCAAAATTTTTCAACTCAAAGCTAAGGTTTTTTCAGCGAGGACCTCAAATTTTCAGAGTGGGCTGGCCATAGGACCTCACGTGAGCTACGTTCAATTGACAAAGGTCTGTTAATAATAACCTCTTTTTGGAATATTTTTATTTCCTTGAATTGCGCACTGTTAGAGTAAGTCTTGAAAACCAGAAATAAGAATATTCTGTTGGATTCCAAAAAGAGAATATGCACACATTGTTAACAGACCTGTATGAATTGAACGTGGTTCACGAAAGATCCTATGGCCGTCCCGCTCTGAAAATTTGGGTTCCTTTGAAGAAATCTCAGCTTTCATATGAAAAACTCAAAAGTAAGATAGATTTTGGTGGGGCATGAAAAAAACTGGCCCATATAGTGATATATAATCTACCAGTTCTTGCTCACAGAGAAAATAAAATCATCCGTTATGCATGTCACCGTAAAACTTTTCTCACAAAATTTTATACTATACATATTATACAGTGATAGATGATATTTTGAACGTTGAATAGAAAGCAGTAAAATAATGATCGACGAGAGAAAATCTTTCAAGCAAAATCTCGTATAACGTGTATAGTTGGATACATCGTACAAAAATCTTTCGAACATTCTCATTCAGCATCGATACTATAACAAACCGTTCCACAGTAGTATAATAATTGACTTTCGGAAAGTTTCCGTCATTACCGAAGATATTTGTAAAGTACAGATATATGGTATACGTAAATAATCCTGAAGCATTCGCAGGGTATGTTGCAAGCCTACATGAGATGTTCACAGAATTCGAGTACCTTGAAACGTCCAATCGGATCTGTTGAGAAAAGTGGAAAGTAGCGAAACCTGCGCAACGGATTCTCGGTGGCAGATGACGCTGTTGTACATATATTATACGCACTCCACTTCGTTTATCACGTATAAGTTACGTGTGATAAATAAATAGATAAACAAACCAACAAATACCGTGTGTGTGCAAGTCGAACGTATAGATGGCTGATTTTTTTTCCAAAATTCCCAATTGCTCATCCAACGACGGTTGGTCGTGTCTGTTCGCGCCTATCGAATGGGCAACGTACATGCAAAAGATACGAGAGTTGCGAAAGGGAGCGGATTTGTTGCGTTATCCGCACGTTCGTCGGGGGTTTTGGGTCGATGTGTGTAATTCGACTGTTGGTTAACGTCGTCGCGGGTGCAACCTTGCCTCCGGTAACATTGGCCCGAATAGTGGGCACTGGCCCCTGAGTCCTCGTTGGGCCTCCGAACTCCGATTCGGCCTTACGATGTAGCCGGGACGACGATAGCCGGTGTCGATGACTGACACTGGCCCACTAAACGTGCGTTAACACCCGACGAATCCTACGCCCCGAATGTCATACCACGGCTCTTGCTTGCGTAGGTCGGCACTCCTTCTCCTACAATAGATACTTACGTATCTACCAATTCTCTCCGCATTCGGAATCCCGTCGAGCGAAGGTTTTTTACATCATACATGCGGCCGGGGTACCGACCGAGTTATGAGCTCGTCCAAGGGTGCGATTGATTTCTATCTCCTCATATTTTACGTATCCTCGATCACATTGCAATATATTATATACGTGTATACATATAGTTGTGCACGAGTGTGCGCTCACGCGCGAAAAAAATCGAAAGGACAACGTTGCCGGTCATTTACTTCGATTTTTTTTTAACGTCCATTTGGGTTTTTTAACAGCCGATATTCTGACGCACTCGTCTAGCTTGTGTAAATATATTATACTCATTATTAATGTTTCGATTATTGATAAATCGTCGATTTAGATCAGACTTGTTTCAGCTCTGTAAGGTTTGTTGTTGCTCATGTGTGGAATTTCGTTGAACTTTTTTCATCGAGACGATGGGAAAAAAGAATTCGATTCTAATCTAAACTGTGGAGAAAAAAATTGCTACCGATAGATTACAGATGGGATAAAATTCGTTGCTTTGGGGTTTTAGTTGGATTTATATTTCCGTTCTTTGCAATAGATTCACCAAGGACTGTCTCACCGGACCAAAATTTACACCATGATCACGTATTTCGTGATTACTTACATTTTACAGAGTGATTACGAGAGTTTACTTTTGACGGATAAATTTTGCTTTGATTACGTGATTTCTCGTGATTTCTAAGTTTTCATATGATTTCTTAAGATTATCGAAAAAAAGATTCCTATAATCCCAAGTGATTTTTCATTAATACCGATTACTACCTTGATGATTACTTATTCAGAATTTTATTTTGATATTACCGACTGCACTGTGGTTTCGGAGATTACGGGATGATTTCGAATGATATACACGTCTCAATCGCTTCGGTGAAACACCCCTTGAGATTCACGTATAAAGTAGCGAAGTGTACGAGAGTAAATCTCCAATTCTAGGCGTCGCTTTTTTTTTCATTGGAATGCTGACCATTTTTTGGAAGAAAACCTACTTTTCGAAAAGAATTTATAGTGGCAGAAGAACGCAAAAATAAATTGATAAAACAAGAATTAAAATTAAACTATATGGAATATTCCATACAATAACTTTGAAAATAACGGGGGGGGGATTTGGGATGCTGTTTTTCTACGAGGATTTTCAGCTGAAAAAATTGCGAGAAGATCTGACGAGGTGAGGCTAGATCCGACAATTGGAATCGGTAGACTTGCTCACGAGCAGCTTTTTTTTTACTATTCTTCAAGATGCGTTTGCGTCGCTCAGAAGTCACCGAAAAATAATATATTTCTTCGATCGTTTATTAAAGCAATTTCAATTGCGTTGTAAGAAGAAAAAACTATAGTATCCAACCAACCAAGTTTTTGAAACTTTGAACGATGAATATCGTTCGTATGCTCCTGTACACCAAACGAGAAATAAAATGAAATGAAACCAAAAAAACATTACACGAAATAATGAAGGACCAGCCATTCCTACGGCACGAATCAATGTCAATAAGACCGTATAATCGGATATAAGCTTACAAGTTCTCCACCGATTACACTCGATATCACGTCGATAAAATCTTTGTACATAATTATAAGTTCGTTGCGATTGAAAGATAAACGGACGCGAGGTCCGAACCTTCGCTAGTGTCACTGATCGGCATTGAATCGCGTTATAATATAAGTATGAATACTTCTGAGGACCGATAAAAGTTTCAAAAAAAAAAAAAAAAAAAAATAATAATGAAATAATTAAACGGCTCAGGTTATAAACGTGATGTAAGAAATCTGTTATCGGAGAAGGATTATGACTAATTAAGTCCGGGTGTTCAATGCCCGGCCGATCTACAATAGTGACGCGTTTCGGTACTAAAAAAATTTCAAAGTTACCGGATTCATTACCAGGTATTTCAAGGGCTGTTGTCCCGCTTCACCTGAACGACGATGGTAGTGTAATTACGCGTCAAACATGAACAATACCGTAGTCGTGGTATCTAGTGTGTGTGTGTGTGCAGGTATGAATGGTTCGAAAAACTTAGCATGGGTTTCGTTTAGGTATAATGTGAAATGATCGTTACAGCTTCGTCGCGTTTTAAATTAAGAATGCCAAGATTTAAATGAAATCGGTGAAGCTTATTGCGTAAACACACTTGAAGAGCACCTGATCGTTGTTTATGCACGCGATTTAATTTGCCTCTAGATTTTCTTACCGGCATACAGGCCAACGTACACAATACGCCCAGGTACGGTGTATTCGTTATTTATGCATGTACCATCATCACCAATACATATCCACTAAAAACGCCGGTGGATCTAGGTAGCGGTGTTGAATAAAATTGGTGCGCGGTGCGTGGGCCTACGGACTCGATATATGTCACGGCGAGTCATTGCCTGGGCCTTGACTGGGCGCTCGCCTCGGATAAAACTGATCTCCCCTTCCCCTTTCCCCTTTCCCTTTCCATAATTCCGCAGCCGCCGGATTCGTTGCCGAAAAACGCACGCATACCCGATGTAAGTCGTATAATTTTTTCCGCCGTTCAATTTTAGCGGCCCTCCCTCCTTTCCTCTACTTTGTCACTTGGTGGGGGGTTGGTGGAGAGAGAAACAAAAACAAACTCATGATTCTCGCGGCATTGGGCCCCGAAAAGGCCCTTCGGCGGCACACCGATTCGTATTTACCGCCGTGTAGATGTGCGTACATGCGTTGCACGTATAAACGATCATAGATATCGGGAACGAACGATCCTTAGCCTAAATTCTGTGCAGTTATACACGTAATAAAGGTTTGATGGTATAACGTACGTGAATATATTTATAACGAAGGCGATGTGCGCAGGGACTGTGTTTCTATTTAATCTGGGCCGTCATGGGTATTGAGAGGATGTACGGTCGGTTTGAAAAAGTGTTGCAAACAAAAATGTGACGAAATAGAGCTTTGGATTATAGGGTTACTGCAAAGATAATGCACAAGTTACGTTCGATCGTAAGAGATCCCGCGATAAACGAGAAAAGATGTTGAAATCGAGGTTTAAATACCGATTGTTCAAATTTTACTATAAAAACATCGCTTTTTCAACCAAGTCATAAAAATCTCATTATTCCAATATCCTTTCATCGATTAATCCAAAGCGCTTGTCCGATACTTTGTTCGTTATTTCTTGTTGAAACACAATTTTAACAAGATGTAAATTATACCGGTTTTACTTATTGGATTTTTTTCGAAACCAATTGACGAACCGTGAAGTACGAATCCGTTTGACAATCACGACGATTTCTAGGGAATTCATTTACGAACAAAATGAGCTATTCTTCAACCGAATCAGGAGAACTGTACGGAATTTTCGATTAAAAAATAATAAAGTAACGTGACTTCTCTCTGAAACTGTTAATAAAAAGGTGTTCACAATTGAAACTCGGATGTTGAAACGCTTAACTTAAGTTGGATCACGGAAATTTTTTTTTGCATCAAATTAAACTTGATCAACTTTCGTTCTTTTATGATTTTCATTCATTGATCGTACATCCATAACCGTGGAATATTATTTTTCACGTATTGGAGTAGGGTGTAATATACAATATGCATGCACACTTTACGCAATCAGTAGGATACAATCATAGTGTCGCGATTCTTGCTGCTGCTGCTGCTGCTGCTCTGCTTCGCGGGATAATCAGACGGAAAATTGCATGCGGTGTGTCGATCGGCGTAGAAAAAGGAATAAATTCTATCGGTGCGATAGCGCGTTTTTATACGCGTCTTAGGACATGTCAGAGGATATGGGGAATTATCTGTTCTTTTTGTTATTCTGGATAGCTGTTGTTAGTAGATTTTATTCTTATTTTATACATACACTGGAATTCTGCAGTGGAATAGAGGGAATAATACAAGAAACTTGTTGATCCGTGCATATTAATTCTCAACTTGCTAAACTTTATTATTTGCTAAAAAAAAAAGGTGCTTTTAAAGTGGAATTATATATATTACGTATTGTTATTTCTAATATTTGCAAAACAAATTTGCTAACGTTAAAAATTACTCGAACGACACGATTTTGTAGCGGTTAAAAAGAATCCCGCGATATTTTATGATAAGTCCAATATTTTCGTTATTAATCTCGAAAAAAGTGATTCTACACACGAGTTCAACTTTAGGCTAAAGAAAATTATAAGAGACCTTTTTTGCAGAGCGTTAAATTCCCTACAAAAATATATATGTATATCGGCCAATTACGTACATCGCCTGCGTTACCGAGATACGAAATTCCGAATGAATCTAAAACTATTTTCGCGTGTCAATCAAATGGAATATCGGAACTAGCGTTAAGGAACCACTAAATGTCAAAATTGAGGGCTCAAATTTTTACAGGTATCTTATTTCCTCTTTCTACAAGTACTGAACTAAACTAACTTAATTATCACACGATTCAAATTCTACGAATTAATTAAAATCATACCAATCCGATTATCTAGGCACGTACCTCGAAATCGGTGAAAGTAAAATTCGTACGGTCGTCAAATCGTGTCCCTAATTTATCGTATTAACTCGAATATAAATGTGATTGTTAATCTGTAAAAATTTAACTCACCGATCGAAAAGCGACGACTTCAGTGATAATTTTTCCGTTAATCGTCCGGACGGGACGGTTCTACAACCTGACCTAACCTAATCTTTGTGACAAATCCTTTCGCGAGGCTGATAGGTAATACGTTGCGTGGAACCGAGCGGGATTTCGATGAAACGAATCATCGGTGCGTGTACGACGAAGCCGGAGCGTAACCGCCGCGTCCTCGCGTCGACACGCGGAACTGACTATGTAAATGCAGGCTCGCGGTGACGTCACAAGGTCGATTCGTAGCGGCGAGCGTTTTGCGTTTAGTCGCGGGCGATTCGCTGTTAGTCGTAGATCAGCGGGCGGTGAGAAGATCGAGCGTTGGAATCAACTCGAATCACCTTGCGCTAAAATTATTCCTACAAATTGAAATGAATTAGCCAATATTCAATTCTCCCCTGAGCTTCCTTCGAGTTTGCCGTACGGCATACGTGTAAACATATTACGATACACGTATAAGGATGCGAATGTCGCGTCGTGTGCACGCGACGAAACGCAGGGATTACAGTATTTCCGTAGTTATATTCTTGCAGTATCGTTGCGTTGCACATATTTTCCATACACTCGTTACTCGTACGTACCCGTATACTGTAATATGGATTACGGTACGATGTATTTGTTTTATTTTGTTTTACTTTTTTTTTTTTTTGTTTCTCTTGTTTATTCGCGCACTGTACGTATTATTACATAAATTTAACGCTGCAACGATCGTTATATTATATGTATTATATCACCGTATTGTGCACGCGGTGTATGTACGTTATACATATATGATATTGTAACGCGCCATACGCGGTATAATACACAATGTGTATTATATATACATTTACTGCATCGATATCCGTCGCGTCTACGGCACACGCAGTTGCGCAATTTCTTTACGTTACAAGTTACGTTACGTTACTTTAGGTTACGTTACACGCGCGCACGTCCAGCAGCAACGTATATATGTATATATATATATATACATACATACATACGTGCATGCGTGCATCAAACACGCGAGGATTGGTAATAATTGTCGACGTTTTCCACGTTTCTGCACCTATATAAATATAGCACGTAATCTTAGAACACACACACGCCGGGTTCATACGAGCAACGTATCACAGTAAAATACATATATAACTAGATGAACGACACCGTATTAAATACCAGAAATAGAAAACTATTATGCAATACGATATGGTCGCTATATACGTACATCTGCAGTTTCTACGCATAAGCATCTGTGTATAGCATAGTACATTAGAATAAAAAGAATATATGTTTCACCGATCACGGGTGTGATCTCATTTCTTGAGTCAATTTTTCACCGTAAAAAATTTCTAATCGATGTTTTTTTTTTCTTGTTCTCCCCCCCCCCCCCCCCCCCAACCCTCTTCCTCTTTGTCACTCCTTGTTTTAGTCACGTTTTAATAATAATGCGAGTGGTATCATCAGCGGAAACTATCATCATGGTGAATATGATATGAGATATGCATATATATATATATATTAATATTATTCAATATATACATACAATACAAATAATACGCTTACATAGGTACCTGACATTTATACATGCATAATACCAAGTTTACCACGTATAAAGTAATCCGTCCGTGGATTAACGTTACATTTGCCAATTTAACAAAAATAACGTATACATAATAATACAAATAATTAAATGTAAATCCGACAAGTGCAGCAGCAGCAGCAGCAGAAGCAACGAGTATGTATATGTATATATAGATGTCGCCTTCGGGTGATGTGATATAAGTCGGGTTTACGAGTTTGAATGTGCGCGTGCGGAGCTAGTGACCGTGGCTGTGGCCTTACACCGCCCCCCCCCTCCCCCACCCACTCCCTCCCTCCCTCCCTCCCTCCCTCCCTCCCCCGCCCTCGCCCTCCTCGCGACTCCCTTCCTGGCACCGAATATGCGGTATACGGTATAACATCATCGCTGCTGTGCGGTCGGTGAGCGCGGGAGTCGAAAGGAGATGGGAGATAGATCGTAGAAGAGGGAGGGAGTGAGAGACAGCGAGAGAGAGAGAGAGAGAGAGAGTGAGAGGCGGGTGGGGGAGGGGGAGAAAGAGCGATCGCAATTCTAACCTAGGCTAGCTGTTAGTCTAGGCGTCGTTGTTGCTGGTTGTACGTTCGTTTGTTCGGTTCGTATATTCGTGTGTGTATTCTGCACAGAGTCGAAGCTCTAGGCTCGCAGAGGTGGGCAAGCCAGAGAGAGAGAGAAAGAGAGAGAGAGAGAGAGAGAGGCCTAGGCAAGCCAAGAGTTTACTTGGCTCCGAATGCTCAGTCTTCATTCGCGGTTCAAAACATCGAGACACGAACGGGTTTCGCGCGTCGCGTCTCGTCTCTGCGCGAAAACTCTTTGATACATATGTGTATGTATATGTATGTATGAATATTATTGGAACTTATATGTTACACATGGAGTTTGAATGCACATATTGCGTGTCATAAACTCGCGCGCACGAATCGCGGTATTATAATATCGTTCGCTTCGTTGTACAGGTACTGTATATTTATTCACAACGTGCAAGTGTCGTGTGTCGCGTTATTGAGAATGTACGCTGCGTTTACATAGGTATATATTTATGTCATGCGCGTATGTTTGACAACCGACTGATCTTACGTATAATAATAGGTTGTACAACGACCGATATCGTTCAATGTTCGTTGAATCGTGCTTTCGGTTTTTGAGGGCGTTTTAAACGAGAGAAGAAGGAAAGTAAGGACAAAATTGTGATTATCAAAAATTACACACACCCAACTCTCGTCGTCTTCTTTCAATTCGATTCCGAGTCCGTGGATACGTGTGTGTAAATTATATTTTAATACGAAATACCGGAGAGGATCGAGGAGAAGTGTAAATTGGCGCAAATTGCGGAGGGATGAGGAGGACGAACGTGTACGACGGTTGAAACGATGACGATTATCGTCGTCGGCAATGATTAAAACGAGGATTGAGTAAATCGTCCAGCGTATCAGAAGGATATACATCGCCGTTCGACCCTGCAAAGAAGGAAGAGATTCTTCTCTCTCACTCTCTGTAAACTTCGTAATCGCGAAGCGGGAATTCGGATGACCGGAGAAAGATATTGAAAAGGAATCGCGTGTACATCGAAAGTGTTTCTTTTGTAACATCCGTTTTCGTTTTCGTTCGGACCTTTCTAACTGTTTATCTACAAACGAACTAACGATTTGTGCTGTGCGCGGTAAAACGACTGATATTGTATATACGCGTGCATATATATATATATATATATATATATATATATATATATATATATATATATATATATATAAAACACATAATTACTCTGTTATTTTGTGCAACGATCACACGAAGAGGAAATTACCTGACGTCCAGGTGTGCATGATTTCTACAGAGGATCAGTGACACCGATCTTTGTTAAGGTAGAGTCTTTTACTACTGATTGTTTTTTTTTTTTTTTCAATTTAAATCTCTCGTTTTTATTAATTTTTTTCAAAAACGAAATATATCGCCTGCAAGAATCAATCTGTTGCGCAGCTTGAAAAATGACGAACGGTTCGTTGCATATAACCGAAATAGATCGTCTAACGAATAACGGCGTTTAAGGGGATTCCTTGATCGATTTCGACGTTGTCGTACATATATCTCCGAATATCAAAGTCCACGCATCTGAAATGCGAGAAACGACTCAACAGCTCCAATCTACACACAATTCTGAACGAAAACGCTCTAATACAGTTTCATTTTACGCAGAAACAAGGAAATGGCACGAATTCTACGAATTTACTATTGCAGTTTCGTAGAATCCTTCCTATTCGTTTATTTCTACGTCAGATGAAAACTTATCGAAGTGTTTTTGTTCGAAATTATGTACAGAATGGGGCTGTTGAGCCCCATTTGGTGTTTGAGATACGTGGACTCGATATTTGTGGCACGTTTCATACATATATACGTTAACGTCGAAATCGACCGAACGTTTGTATTCGTACGGATATCAAAATTATGCACAGCGCACACAACGATCATTTATCGGTCATCAATGTTTTGACAAATCAGCTGGAATCCGTTTCATTTGTTTGTTTGTTTTCCTTTCTTCTCTTTTACTTTTCTCTTTTATTATTTCCCACTGTTTGTGCAACTGCCGCACAGTTTTGTTACAAAACACCCACACACGCATACGTGTATATAACAATATGTGAGTACAAACATACGAAAATAATATAATTACCGTGCACAAATTTTCTTTCTCATTATTAACAATTGATCTTGCAACGAGCGTTGCTGCTGTTGTTGTTGTTGTTGTTGTTGTTGTTGTTATTACTGTTATTATTATTGTTTACATACGCGTCTGTCGATCTTCGCCGTTCTTCGTTATAATAACTATAAAAAAAATCGAATACTTACACGCGTTTCCTCACTTTCTTGATAAAGATTTCTACACTCGCAGTGCGTTGCGTTGACGTTCTTGAAACGAATTCGCAGTCAGCTGCACCTCCTGCAGGCGCTTCTTCTCCGCATCGGCTCTGGTTGTTACATTGTACCTACTACTTACCGTTTCGACTGTAATAATAATAGTAATAATAATAATGGTAGTAACGAAACGGAGCGAGATTCCTGAAACTCGATCGACGACAATTAATTTGCTGCTGCACTTCTGCAGGATCTTTCGAAATTCCAGTTCCTCATCTGTCAAGGTAAATAAACTTATCAAGTATCAACGTACAAACATTGTACATATTGAGGGTAAAAAGAAGTCGACGAAAAGAAATGCATCGAAATTTCCGTATCTAAGAATTTAATCACCTAGCGCGGTTGTTGAACTCATTATCATTGTAAATTTAATTAGCATGTGATATTTCGACGATTTATTTTCTCCTTTCTATCGTATGGATTTCCGGAGTTTGCAAATATCCCGTTAACGTTCTTTCCGATACACATATATGTGTAAAACAATGGAAAAACTATATCTGTGTGTTTCCCTCGTATTTTCAAATTGCTGTGAAAAATAAAACCATCGCTAGAAACGCACTCCACCTTTTATTACTACATATCAACGTTCGTATCCATATGGCGTAAAATATGTATATATTTAAATTCCAACACAATTGTGAAAATGCAGATCTATTATCGTATGTTGCATTTCTAGTTTGAAAATAGAAGAAATATATCAAATATTATAGAATTATTATTCATGTTTCGATCTGAATATTTTTACAGAGATAAGAGTGTCAAGTTTTTCGTCACGATCTCTCGTGTTAATTTTTTTACTTTATTTTTCAACTTGTGTTTGTTTCATCGGTATATCACCAAAATAAAGCGCCTACGGCGCATTCCTTACGAATTTCCATACAAGCGTGTACCATCACCCCCGTCACAATTCCGAACAATATTTATTACACAGAATACGTTCAATGTGAAAAGTTTTACAATAAACACAAAATCGTTTCAGCATTCGTAAAAAAATTGCAGGTCCGTCTGTGCGATTGATAAAATTCATAATCTTGCATCATAGATTCGGATGGATAATCGTTTTTCCGATTGAACAATTGATCAAAAAAACAAAAAAAAAAAAAAAAACAGAGGAAAGAAGCAAAACGATCCCATTCAACGGGCAGATTAATCGATCAATCGCACAGCTCTGGCGGAAATATTTACATTAAAACTATTTATGCGTGCGCGTGTATATATATCACATAAAATACGCATGTACAACCTATTTTATTACGCATACCTACCTATTATGCGTAAAGAAAAATCAAAAAATAAAATACGAAAAAAGGAGCAGCATTCAGCGATCGGTTAGAAGGCGCGAAAAAAAAAAGTTGAAAAAAAAACCGCTTCTCACAACTCGGTGTCGATGGCTATAATAATGGCGGTCGTCGGTCACTCTCGCTTGTTAGTTGGTTACGTCGAGTAGCGGCCTTCGCCGCGGGCCCGGGGGGCCCGGGGACCCAGGGCCAAAACCACCGTCGCACGCAGTAAATGTGTGCGACACATGCACACGCGTAGAGAGATAGAGAGAGAGAGAGAGAAAGAGAGAGAGAGAGGGGAGAGGAGACACGTCGAGTTTTACGCGCATCACGTCCTAAGGGCGAGCCCTCCTTTTTCTCTCGAGGGTCGCGGCTACCGGCTAAAGGAACCGTCGGCTCTCCTCTCTCTCTCTCCCTCTATCTCTCATTTTCTCTCGTCGATCCGTCACCTTCGACGATATTGGGTCAAGACGCGGTCATAAACGCGCGGGAAAATCATCACGGTATATCGACACGCGCGCACGCGCGGATGTATACGAATACACGCGTTGAAAGCGAAAACAGAAGTGAAAAACCGAGGATCGTTTAGCGACGAGAAAGATGAACGAGAAGACACGAAAATCGCGCCAAACATTTTCCCGCACTTTGTTGGTACGAACATTTTTTGACGATTTAAACTTTAGCCAATGATACGTTGAGTGCAAACCTCGGTGTTGAAGAAAAGCGTTCACGTGGGAATACAACGATTATTACAATACTTGTGGTACAATATATTGTACGGTGTTGGGTGTTATAATTGTACAAGAGCTAGGCAACATAGAGAGAGAGAGAGAGAGAGATGTGAAACAGCGTGTGTATTAAACATACAGCGCGAATGATTTTCAGGCCTTGAGATGCGAAGCCCCGTGGTAAAAGTAAATGACCTTAAAATAACTAACAAACACTTGCGGGGATCGAACCTATAACTATGTATATAAGTACGGCAGAGTCGGTTGTTGAGAGAGGCGGCGGTCGGCGTGCCGAGCGAGCTCTCCAAGCTTTTGCTGCTTTTGATGCTTTTGCTCTTGCTAGCCGTTTGTGGTGGGTCCGTGAACCCAAATTAGGACAGGACCTTGACTCTCCGGACGGATAATAACGCGGCTAACGATCATTACGATGACGGCGTGTCTCTCTCTCTCTCTCTCTTTCTCTCTCTTTCTTCCCCCCTCCTTCGATTAGCCGTGTACAAACTACGTTACAATATATTTAATGCAAAACTTGAACGAGTTTCAAATTATACGTCTTAGATGTACACCTACGAATATGGATAGGAGAAAATCATCGTCGTGCGATATCACGGCTTGAGGATTTTAATTACGAGACTTTGTAAAGTTATACACAATACGCTGGGCGTAGATAATTCTCGCTGTAATAATTGTGTAAACAAAGAATTGTTAAACTTTAAACTGTATGTATTTTTGAATTAATGATCCTGGGGATTTTTTTTTTTTTTTTTTCGAAAAATGAAAACATCGAACGAGACTCTTTAACGACAATTGTCAACGGCGCGGTTTTTTCAGTACATATATGCAAAACAATCGTGTCGTATCTTTGAATTTTTTGTGTTCGTTATTCTTTGTAAAATCACGCGTTTCATCTAAATTGCATGTGTACGTGTATTAATTTCTTGTCTTTTCTCTTTCTCGTTCTCCTTCGTCTATTCGTCTTCCTTTTCGCGCGCGTACCGACGCCGTTAAAAAATGCAAGTTGTGCACGCATTACGAGTGCTTGTTTCTTTACTTGTATGTAATTGAACAAAATACACATACAACGATTGCTAGAAGCGGAATGGCGGAAGGCTGCGCCCGAGGTCGAAGTCGCGGAATCGCACGTCCTGCTCCCTTTCTCTATTTTTCTCTGTATAATCTCTCTTCCTGCAAAGCAATGCCTCTTCTCTTCTATTCTCCTCTATGTTCCGTACAGGTGTAATTTTAATCCACGCACAACGCAACGTAGGACAAAAATTGTAATCCTGACTTACCTATCACGTTATACTGTCACTCTCACTCTCTCTCTCTCTCTTTCTTTCTTTCTTTGTTTTTCATTCGTTTCTTATTTTCGTCTCTGCGATTCAAATCAGCCTGGATTTATTTCATTCCAATGTATCTAGTGTATGGAATATTATTATATACACATACCGTATAAGTCTAAGCTTTCTATAAGGATTTTATTACATAATTTTTATATATCCCGCGCGCGCAAAGTTGACGCGTGCATCTCACGACTCAATGTACATTATATATATATACATATATATATACACATAGTGTACGTAAAATGTTTCTGTTACAATAGCGCGAAGGTCAAGTCTTTGTGTTTTCGATTTTCCTCTCTCTCTCTCTCTTTCATTTTTTGCAGTGCATGTATAAGAATATATATCGCCGCGGTTTTATAACGTACGAACCTGCAATAGCTCGACAATTTTTTTTAATTACTCTTTTTCCCCTTGACATTTATCTTCAAATATCCGCCTCCCCCCTTATTTCCCCGCAATGTTTTTCAATTTGCAATACTCACCTTACGGACGTTCATTTCGAAAATTTTCTCAGTATATTCTATATTTCTATACTAATTGTGGTGTCTATAGTAATAACGATAACAAGATTAATTAAATAATAACAACAATGGTGAACAAATATATTGATATACAGAAACACAGACGCTTATACAATACAAATATATACACGTATGTCGTATACCGTACACATGGTCGAGGTATCACGTATGCGCTAATTATAAATGTGGGACATTTTACGCCAAATCACATTTTTTAATTTCACGTTAGCGCGACCCCTGAATAGCTTCGAATAAAAGTACAATCGGATTTGTTTTTCCAATCGCTCGTCTTCACCCTACTATATCTACACAATCTGAAAATGTTTCATTTCGGAAACGAAATTTTTTTCCTACATACACACACGATACGTCGAGTACACAACATTGTACACGTGTAATGAAACATGTGAAAAGTTCTTTCTCGCTGTGTGCGTACGTATGCATGCAAGGTGTATGCACAGGTGCCCGACGTACAATGTACGTGATATACTTGCGTTATTTATATTATACTCGGATCGTACCGCACCGCGCTTTCCTACGTATATACAGTGTAAAGACAAAATAATGAGACAGAGATCTCCTCGCCTTGCCCGGGGCACGAACCAAGGCCCTTTTAACCGACGAAGGCCCGGCATGAGTCAACCGATCTTGCGATCCTGCTGTATTTAATATTGCCAACATCGCACACACGTACTCGTACGTACATACGTGCATTTATTACGCTTAATGCAGGAATACACACGTTCAAATTATCGTATCGTATGTAACGTACCCATACAACTAGGAAGTGCAAATCCTCGAGTGTGCGTGTCTCGTTCCTTGTGAGAATATTTTTACACGTGTATGGGTTTGTATCTACGTATGTGTGTGTGTGTGTGTATTTACCGCCACCTTCGACCTGCGTGCCTTATACTTTTGCAGCGATAGTCCGTCGTTAATTCCGCGAGATCGTAGGTATGTACCAACGTCGTCAGGGACATTTAGGAATTTATTTTAAACGTTTCGCCTTCGGAGTACGATGTGCAGGCGCGTTTCTTCCTTCCTTCCTCACTTCCATTCATTCTTATTCTCCTTTGCTTTTCTTATTATGCGTTGTTTACACCTACGTCATCGTTATAGGTACAAAATACCCCCATGCATACTTCGCATGGGTGTTTATTATATCGAAATCGAGTTCAACCGCGCGTGAGAAATATATTTTCCATTTTTTTTCTTTCCTGGTTAGGTGGATCAAAATCACATTTCGTTTCTCAACGCATGCACGTAGTAACAGAAAAACTTGTACTACTCGGTTATTGTCAATTTGATTTTTATCGCGTTGAGAATAAACGGCCGTGCGTGTTTAGAAAAAATAAACATTTTTTTTTTTTTTTTTTTGTTTTCCTTGCAATTCGTCGGACGGTCAAAAACCCTGCTGATGTTTTCTCCAAAATAGGTGTACAAATTATTCCTGCACTGTACGATGTGCGTAATTATGGTCGGCTAGGCTATGGTTATATACACAGATACACATACGCCTGTATACGTATGTGTTAGAAGGGCGTTGACCTTTGCGTCCAGTTTCGAGTATAGGAAACGTTTTGTGCATATCGGAGAGATGGATCGAGGCTCTAATTAGTAATTAGTTTGCTGAACTCGCCTTGATTCGAGTGCCTTGTGTCAGTGGTCACATCGGCAGCAGGTTCTCGGATTGTACGTCGTGTTTGTGTGCGTGTGTGAGGTGCAGGAGTAACTATTTACCATCGTATCGTATCTTTTGTGTGTGTGTGTGTGTGTACACGCATCTCTGCAGTTCCGCGCAACTTTCTCCAGAGAGGGAAAGTGAGCAGCGAGCGGATCCCGCAATTCTCTGATCGCTTATATACTCTCGGGGCTTTCACCGACCGACCGACCAACGTCGAGTTGTTGTGTATTTATAAATAAGTGTGGATAGAGTAATCCGGCACCAATGCACACCAATTTTTAATCATAGACTCGAAATCGTTCCGAACCAATTTCACGTATACCCATATATTTATTGGAGGTGAATAATTCTTTATTTTATTTTTTCAAAATCATATTACATATAATACGTGTTAAATTTTCTACCGCATTATTATTTTTCACTTATATAACAAGAAAAAGAAATTTTTTTCACACGCCTGTTACAGTTTGATAAGGGGTGAAAATAATGTACTTTCACAATTTTTTTTTTTTTTTTTTTTTTTGCAAATTTATTTTTCTTACGATTTTGTTGACGAAGTTTTTACAACAACACGATTTCCGGTCATTTTTTGTCTCTTCGAGTTTCGGCGCGTCCACCAATTCAAATCGATTATTGTTATTTTTATTGAACTGTTACACGCAATGCAATGCAGGATACATATACTGTATATATATTGTATATTCAATCGATCTTTACGATCATAGCGATTTGTTCACCCCTGATCATTAGCTGCGGAACGTGTCGTTCTAGGGTCTCGGTTTTACCGTTGGATTCCTTGACCACTGTTTTACTTATAATTGTATTCCGGTATGATTCGTCTTCGATTTTCCTCGCCTCAAATTCGCGACGTTGATACGAATCGGCAGGAGCACCTGCAATTTATACGAACTAAATTACGATCTAGTTATTATATTCACGTAGTGAAAAATGCATGTACACACGAATATCGCGACAATTTTTTCATACTTGTTTAATTATTACACTTTTTGTTTCTTTCCTTCATATTGATATCCAAAATGAAATGAGAAAATACTACCCAAGCTGCAACGCGCGAACGCATGCGAATCGATGATTTCATACTCGTAATATAATTGCTGCACTTGTTGCACATGAAATATGCGCATATCGTGTATATAATGTATAATGATAGAAAATAACAAAATCGGGGGATCGATGCAGTGCAGTGATTATCGTCGTTATCGTTATTTCGTTGTTATTTATAAACACACGCACACGTACGCACCCGGACTCGTCATTTTTCATATAATTAGAATGAAGGGGAGGGCGTGTAATCGCCGTCGAGGCTGAAAAACTTTTGAGAGTTTGACTTGTGTAATAAAAACACTTGAAATTATTTGACACTTGACTTGAACCGACCTCAACCGACTTTCTATAAACCGTTCAACTTCTTGTTGTAGGTTTTATATTAAATATGCGCGTATATATATATATATATATATAACATATGTATGTATACACACACACACACCGTTATCCACATCACAACCTCTAGTATACACGACATAAAATACAAAAAATAATAATTCCATACTCGATTTAAAAAAATTTCGAATAATCAACAACAATTGAAAAATAAACTCAACGTATGAATTTCTTGTAAAAACATGCGTATTCAGTTCGTTTGATATAATACGTCACAGACAGACGAAAAAAAAAAATGATAATTTTGATTACTCGTCGAACGAGCCACGCGGGAATATAAATTTGTAACAATATTTCTCACACCTATCGTGTAATAATATGATAATCGTGAATCTTGCGTATACATTATATATATATATGTCTGAGAAAAGTCTAGGAAAGGCGAAGAGGAAGAAAAATGATGATCCTAACGGGGTTTACTCATGTTTAAAAGCGTGACGATCCCGAACACGTCCGGTCAGCTCTCTCGCTTGCCCCTGACTGTCGATTTCGTCCAAGCGTTGTTATAAACAAACAATTTGCTTGTTGCTAAGATCCCGTCATTAAGCTATATTCACAGCTTGCAAATTAACGCTTGACGCTCGACACGGTGGACTCATCGAGAGTTGAAATTCAAATTGATTCGATGAAATATCCTTTTCATTCATTTCTGACAAAAGACTGAATACATTTTAAACTGTTTATTTTTTAAAATCAATTTAACGAAATAAATGAACAAAGATCTGTCGTGCTCCGACATACATATATATACATATATATGTATGTAGCGATATGCGTACGTATGCGCAGATAGAGTACAGCTCCTGGCAGGGCTTCTCCGTCCCTTCGAAGGTGCGCAGCAGGGCGTTTCGCAGTGTTGTATATGGAACACGTGCACCGCCCCCACTCCCTCCCGTTTTCCTCGTTGCGCCCACGACATCGATCCTCTCCGGTAGGCACCCTTCAAGGCCGTCTATTTCTCGCCCCTGCCTCGCCCTCATCCCCTCTCTCCCAAAAACAGCCTCCCCCCCCCACCCCCCTCCCACCCGCTAGCTCACTCGCTCGCCAAAGTACGCCACTAGGCCAACTAACCCTGAACTCGCATCGACGCCGCGGGTACAACGCCCTGCAGCCACCCGCGGTGCTTTGCTCCACGCCTCGTTCGCCCTGCCCAACCCTGCCATTTTTGTTGCAACTTTTTTTTTATACCTCTATTCCTGGTTTTTCGATATGATTGGTTTTTTTATTTATTTATTTATTTTTTTTCATTTTCTTTCCCTCGTCCGTTTCAGTCGATTCTTCTAATTGCGTACCGCGATCGCATGCGGAAACGTAAGAAACAATTATTGTTGTAGTTGTTATTTATTGTTATTCTTATATTACTCGCGGGTACGTGTATTTAATATACATATATACGCACGTATGCATTTATCCTGAGAATCTCTGTGTATAATAAATTATAGTTTGAGATAATGTTGTTGTTGTTGTTGTTGTTGAAAATTTTGTGGGGAAAAGAGTAGTAAGAATAATAATAACAACAACAACAACAAAGACAATAAATGAATGGATCGATATGCATATAGAAAAACGTATCGCGGAACATCGAGGAAGAGATCATCTCGCGATATAGGGCACGAGGACCGACGGTCGGGCGGGCATATCGAACGAACGACGCCTCCCTTTCCCTCCCCTTCTTCTTCGACCACCTACCACCGCCCCCGGAACGTTGCCAAGGCCGACCTCTGGCTTTAACCTAAAACCCTGTATAACCTAAAACCTGGACCCGAACCCGGACCAACAATTTCACACGTGTCACACATGAGTTTCAATATTACCTTGTGTCGCGTGCGTTCGCGCGTAATGTAACGAGATGCGTTACGAGTGTAGATATTAACAATAAGTCTATACGCATATATGCTTATGCCCTATATACGTCTACCTAAATCTGCGACCTATATTTTGTTAAACATGCGTGTATGCGCTCGTATCGCACGAGTTTCATTACACTCGTCGTTGTTATTCCGATTTTTATTTATCCCTCGTCTCTCTTTTCTCTTCGTTTTTTTTTTTTTTTTTTTTTTTATTTTCTTTCTACCTTGCTCGTTATTCTTTCATTCTTCTTGTTACGATATGAATACATAATTGTTGTGTAACGCTGATGGCATACGTATTACCGCTACGCACATATATTTGCGTATACGTATATCGAAACGTTTCGTCCAGTTCAAATGTTCCCGCTTAAGGACAATAATTGTTACGTTATAGCGAAGAGGAGACGGGCGAGAAAAAAAAAGAAACAAAAACAAGCAAAAAGAAACGAAAAATTTAAAACATGTAATATACGTACATATGATGCGTTGTTTGGATCGTGGGGATGAGGAAATGTAATGCGTATCGGTATAAAATAATTATAAATTTTACAAGGCGTCTAAAATTTTGAAAATAAATGAATGAGGAAACAGAAACTTGCCTCGCTACTTACGATCAGCGCTATCACTATTATTTCGGAGATATATATATATACACACACACACACACACGCAGGCGCGAGATAAGTATATTGCATCGCGGATATTGGCCGAGGTCATGGAGATTAATGTAGGAGCTTACATAGACATATACGCGTTAATGATTGCGTGTATTGAACGTATAAATAATATCGTGTGCGTGTGTACGTTCCGTGTATCGCAGAACGATGCAAGCTGCAAGAGGAAGGTATCATCAGATAAGAGAAACTTGCTCGTATATAATAATATGTGCACCTGCGTGTGTGTATGTGTGTAGTCGCAACGTGAACACTGTATTATACATATCGTGTGTTTACTCATGCGCATGTACGTCTTATATCTCTGTGATATCGCATGATACACCGCGATTAAATATATACTTATACCCGCACAATTCAATTGATCATAACAGACGAAAGGTAAAAATTTTTTACATAGATATATATGTATGTGTGATACAAACTCGGATGATTTAAAGAATGTACACTCGCCGCGATGCACATTCTAGAAGAACGAGTAGAGAAATCTGAGAATAATTTCGAATGAATAGGAATGGAAAACGAAGAATTGCGAATACAAGTATTGCACAGGCGAACGAATTGCGACGAAGAACAATTTTCTGACTGTCGTGTAGAAATGTTACTTTACCGAGTGCCGGAGCTTTTCTTTTAACCTTGCGCGTCCACACTTCGAGACAATCCTCGAGTGCGAGATTCCAGTGCTTGTCAAAGGCTGCGACGTATGCTAAGACGTAACCGCGAATACTGCACGCGCCCCTCGTGTACACCTGTAAAATAATAATTATTTTCAATACGGTAGAGAATATGTAGAGAGAATATATACTTATACCGAGGGGTTCTTTTGAAAGGACCTGCTCGAGGAAAATCGGAACTCGTTTAGTTGATGGTAGTAGCCAACTTTGTAAAAATGTGACCGTTGCGTAGGGTGAACGAGACGTTCTTAATAGGGGTGATTTTATCGTTGACCGTCACTTGTCAACCGATCGATTCTAGGGACTTTGTTCTCGTCAGCGGAGGTTTGCTTCGGGCTGCGAGAACGGACGTCGGCCAATTAAATTCAAGCAAGTTGAATCGTGCGCTTTACGAGCAGGTAAGTACCTTTCGAGATCTTTAAGGTGCCTTCCGAAATTAATTCTCAGTACTGTAAACGATTATTTATCTCTTTTGCGCAGCTGAATTCGTCGCTGGTTCTGTTTCCTTCCTAGGGAGTTTTTAGTGCTGCTAGCTAGTTTCGGAACGCACTCTAAATATCTTTAAAGGACCTGCTCGCAGCGCGCGCGATTCAACTTGCTCAATTTTTATTGGCTGACATCCGTTCTTGCAACCTGAAGCAAACCTCCGTTGACGAGAAAAAAATTCCCTAGAATCGACAGGTTAACAAGTGGCGGTCAACCATAACGTCTCGCCTATGGGTAAGGGTCTACTCACGACCGCATGTATGTTGTGTAATTGTTATCACAACAAAATTTTACGCCAGTGTATTCATTATTATCCGCGATATCACGCGTGAAAAGTATTGCTAATGAAGAGCCCGCGAGAGCGCGACTGCAGATCAATTAATTGTTCATGTATATATACATTGATGTATATTTCGAATCGATTTACGCGCGTGCGCCACGAGTCTCTATTACATAGGTTGGGAAAGAAAGTAGAGCCGAGGAGGGGTAGGGATGTGCTTTCCACCCTCATCGCCGCCCGCTACTGCTGTTGCTGCTGCTGGTGCTGCTTCTTCTTCCTCATCTCGCGTCCCTCCTTTGAGTGGAACGGCTACAGGCAAGGGGCGGGAAGGGCGGGGAATTTACGGAAGGGGTGGTTGTTATTGAGAAGCGCTGCCTTGCGGCGTTCGGCCCAAGCCTGCAAAGAGCGAGAGAAAGAGAGTTCTTTTTCGCCCTTTCCTTTTCTTTTCTTTTTTTTTTTTGTTTTTTTCTGTTTTCGGAAGGCGGGCGGGTAGGGGTGGGACATCGTGCAGCACGTGGTGTTCGGAAGGTGGGAAGGAGGAGTATATGACCTTGCGCTCGACGGGTTGCGAATCGGGGCGGGGGTGGAGGGGGTGGGGGTTGGGCGTTACCATGACGCCGTATGTTGACCCTTTTCACTCCCCCCCTTCAACCCCTCCTCTTCAATCCTACTTAGGTTTGATATCGTACGTGTGTACGCACACCGCGCGGCTCTCGAAGGGCTGCACGCGCTTATACGCGAAACTGTGTCACTGCGTCGTGTTGCCGCGAAACGGCGTCGACGACGCGACGTCGCGTGGGCTGTTCGGTGTTGAGTTTTTAAGGGGGGGGGGGGGGGGGGGGGGGGGCGGCGGCAAGTTAACGGAAGGTTTTCCGCTAGTACAGGGTGGTTTAGGCTTGAGGAGAGAATTCGCTAGATTATTGTGGCGTTGTTGTTGTTGTTGTTGTTACAACAACGGCACGCATGTAATTTTAGTATACATTATACGTGTTGTGTAAACTATGCATAATGCGTGTTTATAACCATATAATCGTCGAGATGTTATTCACGGCAGGTATACGCTTATTCGATAGTTGTAAAAGAAAATTCATAAAAATTTACGATATACATTTTACGTACCAAGTATTCGATTTTACCAATGAATTTTAATGTCAGAACCGAAAGAATGAACGATTGTATGGCTCTGTAATCTAGGTATACACGGTGAATTCTTAACGACTGCATTGTCCGTCATCTGCTGAAATTTAATGCAGACGTGCTACAATCCGACAACGAATTTTTGCCAGGGTGACCAACCGGCTTAAATTTTTAGACTACAGTTCGCCGCGATTTACGTAACCTCATAAATTTTTACAGCTGTCACTAGCAGTTTTGCTCAATTGACCACTGTCGAAATTTCTTAGATTGGTCGTTGCTCTTGTAAACGGCCGATCTCTGATTGTGGCGCGTGTGCATTAAATTTCAGGAGACGTCGGAACGTGCAGTCGCTAGAAATTCGCTCTGTATATATATATATATGTGTGGTTTTTTTTTGTGTTCTCGATGAAAAAAAAAATAACAGCCCTCCTTTCCGCCCGTTGTGACTCTAAATAAAATCCCGATTCGCAATTTTAACGCTTGTTGGAATTTTGGACACGTATACTTGTTATTACGATTTTTACTTTTTTTTCGCCCATAGAAGCAAGTTTTGTCGTCTAACTATAACGATTGTATAACGTTTCGGATTTCTCGTCGTCAGCTGATTGATGAGTTTAAAAAAAAAAAAAAAAAAAAAAACCACCTTAGAGGCGATTATCCGTCATTATTTATAAGATAATACATGCAATTTAGTTGTGAATGAAACGAACTTTTTTTTTTCCATTAAAATCGTACACAATCTGTGAAAAAATATAAGTAGTTCAGTAATGTGGTGTACCTGACGTAGTTATTTTGGATAATAATTGAAAATTTATAGTATATCGAAACATTTATATCTGTATCGCGGGTATGTATTTCTTTTCTTTTCTTTTTTTTTTTACAATTAAAATTAACTTATATATGCGAGTTGAACGTTTACAAAATTTCTGCGTTTAGTAGCGCTTTCTTGTCGCGTTGAACGTGGAATTTTTCTCATTCACCGTTACATAGTATTGTAAAATTGTTCAACGCGATGCCCGCAACCAAATCTACGGTACTTACATATAATATTATAACAGTACGCACCTTGACTCGGGTTCTCTGCTCCATGCATCGCAGAAGCATTTCTAACGGGCCTAGAGAGCCCTTCATCCTGGTCAGGACATTCCTTCCTTCGAGATTCTCGGCGGCAGCGCCCCCGCGGTCTTTATTTCGACATTTGCTACCCGGCACCGGCTCTATAAAGGATGTAATACAGGGAAATATGGAGAAAGATGTTACTGAGATAGATAGCTAGATAGATAGGGGAAAGATAAATAGGTAAGAATATCATTGAATATATGTATGCACACGTATTGAAAGTACAATTATCAAAATCATATGATGTAATATAATTATATATATATATATATATATATATATATATATATACATATACACTGGGGTGAACCAAAAAAAAACATCGATTTTTCATGCTTCTACCCCTCAAAAGTTGAGGTTTATTGTTAGAAAAAAACATTCTCGCGAAGAGAGAGCTCTGTAGCTCAAGTGGAAGCCGCCGCTCATTGAACGTTTCTAATTATAACGACATATAAAAGACGAATTTTTTGAAAGGAAAAATTAGGGAGGACGGCGATTGTATTTCAAATTATAAGAAGGAAAATTTCATCAAATAATTGTTTTTTGTCATTTTAATTTCTAATTTATACAAAAAAATTTATACAAAATCAGACATCGGGAATATACTTCTTTTTATTTAATGACATTTTTTTTCTCGTGATTTGAAACAGAATGGTCTCAAATTCTTCCTTCCAAAAAGTTCGTGGCAGACTTTGATTGGCTGTTATAATTAGCAACGTCCAATGACCGGCGGTTTCCGCTTAAGATGCAGAGCTCCCTCTTTGCGAGGGTGTTTTTTTTTATAAAACCTCAAGTTTTGAGGGGTAGAAAAATGAAAAATCGATTTTTCTTTTTTGGGACACTCTGACATACACATATCCATCAACGACATCAATTTGCGCGAACTGTCGGGTTTTGTTTTCCGCTCATAGTGACAGTTTCATCTGATTTTTATTTTATAAATTTACTCTTCTTTCTTCGTTTTGTCTTGCGTAACGATAATCAATTTTTTCGTTTTTCTTAACATTGTATCTTCAATATATCTTTATGCACAATAATTCCCGCGACAAGCAGTTACAATAAACAAGTTTCATATATTTTCGCAAACGTGTTTATTGTATTATTGTTACCGTTTTACTTGCATATATAATATACATTATACATAATCAATTTTCCACATAAATATTATGTAAAAACAATGACAGGGTGGCCACCTGTCTGGAAAACCGGGAAAACCGGGAAATGTCAGGGAATTTTGTATGTCAGGGAAATGTCAGGGAATTTTTTGGTTGGTCAGGGACTTTTTATAGAACTCACGGATTTCAAAAGCTTTGTCCATAAAATTGAGATGCTATCACCGCATCGTCACAATTTTTCTTCTCTTCTTATTGACGATTATAAGCTTAGTTGTTGATTGTCACATGAATTCAGTAGTACGAGCAGACATCGGTCTGATTTATCTATGGCCGTCACTGCGTGTGGAGACGCACGTTCACCGACGCCTAATAGTCTAGAAAAAACGAAGCCTCAGATTTTTGGCAATAACTCAAAAAGTAAAAGCGCTAGCGAAAATTTTAAAAAGATTCTTAAAGAGGAGGAAATTTCCAATAAAAAAGTACGAGCACCCGGAATTCTATCTTCAGTATTAGTAATTTTAATTTAACGCTGAACATCGGGCTCTGCGCAACTGTTACGGCATAGACGCGCCGCGTCTAGACGGTACACCGCATAAAATAATTGTTTTGCTGTATTAAATATCAATTTAAATATTTGGATAAATTGTGGTGTATTCTTAACGCTTGAAAGAAAAATGTCCCGTTGGAAAAAAATTTTTAAGTTTATTTTTCAAAGAGATGCACATTCGTTAATTAGTCATAATTCTTCGAACCTCGATTTTCATTGCAAGCAGCATAAATGTTCAAATAATAGCTCTAAAAATATTTCGCTTCTTGGAGCCCCTTCTTAAGTATATACTTAACAAGACCACGGAAATGGAAATTTTAATTTTTTGTCAACTTTCAAAAATCACAATGAACGGAATCAACAACTTTTAAAAACTTTTATAACTTTAATATATTTGGCCATACTTCACCTAGGTTACTATAGTTATTAGTGATTTCTGCACAAATTGTGCATGAAAATGTTAGGGAAACGTAATGATTTTAGTCAGGGAAAACCGGGAAATGTCAGGGAATTCCGTGAGCGGAATTGAATGGCCACCCTGAATGAATATGTTTAATAAGAATGATTTGCTCCTTTTCAACGTTCAATTACAATTGCAGCACAGCTACAGGCGGCTGTGCAACGTACGTATAGCTGTGTCGGTATAATTCACACACGTATGTACCTACACAAAGTGCATATAGGCTATACTGTAACGGAGGGCTTTCTCCGATAACTTTCATTTGGCGATTTTCCCCCTCTTAGCGAATTTACTAGCCTGCCTCCTCTCTTTTCCTATTTTCTGCAGTCCCGTGTTACTTTGTACGTACTTACGAACAAACGTACGTTACAAACATTGGGAGGGGGGATTACTTTCACTATCGTCGGCTGCCTTTCGTTTTTTCGCTATTTTCCTTTCCCTTACAATTTTTTTTCTTTTTTTTTTTTTTTTTTTTCGTTGTGCCTCTTTTCCGTCCAAGGTACGTATATTTTTACACGTATAGGCATGTATTACACGGACCTATTTCTTTGATACGTTACCTCGAGATCGCTCGTTCCTTTCACACTTCATTTTTAATGCATAATATTTATTATCAAATTATTAATTTTTTTCTTTGTTTTTTTCATGATTCTTCCATTGTCAGATTTTTAAGAAAAAAAAAAAAAAATAACGCAATTTACGAATACTCCTAGATTCAAATATTATAATTCTATATGCACGTAAACACGGGGCATTCCTTGAGATTTCGATCAAGATTTTACGTCAATGTCTTAGATTGACTTTATAATTTTTTGCACGAAAGCAGGTACACGACCGAAAACGCAATCTGATTTTTTTTTTTCCGAATTTCTCGACCCAGCGTATCTGATGTATGAATTAAAAACTTGAAACAAAAACTCCCACTTGCAAAATATCCGAAAAAAATTCAAAAAAAATTTTACAAAATATAACAATATTTTCGACACCTGTTAGAAGATGGAGATTTCATAACTTCCAAAGATAAATAAGAAGAATGAAAAATTATTGTTATTCGATTGCATTTTTGGCATAAAAATGAATACAAAAAAATGGTCATTCTTAATAACAATAATAACATAATTTAGATGATATTTTTTTTTTTTTTTGTGCTCTTCTTATTTATCCTCCGAAGTTATGAAATCTCCATCTTCTATCAGGTGTCAGAAATTTTGTTATATTTGATAAAAATTTTCCGAATTATTTCAGAGTTTAGAAAGTGGGGGTTTTTGTCGGAAGTTTTTAATTCATACGTCAGATACGCTGAGTCGAAAAATTCGGAAAAAAAATTCAGATTGCGTATCCCGTTGTGTACTTACTTTTATACAAAAAATGATAAAACCAATCTGAGACATTGACGTAGAATCTTGATCGAGATGTCATGGAATGCCCTGTGTATAAAAATTGATAAACACGCGACTAAATACCGTTGACACTAGCGTATAAATTTATACGTCTGTAGGAAAAATTCGAGGCGCTACGCTGGAGACGGTGTATAATAGTAATAACAATGATTATTATTGTTGTTATTATTATAAATAATAATAATGACAATGATAACGATAATATAATAAGACAGTCGAGTATAAACTCATCGCCCAAATCTTCCCCGAGGTGCGTAACTGTATAATTTATCTCGGTATAAATTTGCACGGCATTTATGCGTGTGCAATGTATATGGACTTTTTTACACATTTGGCACATTCATATGCATACAATAATGTGTTTTTAAACGTTCGCACGGCCTCTCCTTTTTCTTTCTAGCTTTTTCTCCATACGTAAACATTTAATGTGACAATTATATCAGCTGAGTCTCGATCCCCGCATGCATGTGATATTTTTTCTATAGCAGAGGGAATGAAGAGTGTGAGAGAGAGAGAGAGAGAGAGAAAGAGAAACAGAATAAAAAATAAATTAACAAGTGTGCAGGATACGGAGACAATGCTTATAATTAATATATCTAACAAGAAGTAAAAAAAAGTGCAAATACCGACTTTCTTTTTTTTCTGTTTTTTTTTTTTTTTTTTTTTTTTACATCATGCATATTATATGCCTGCATCTGTACGCAAATAATTATCGTCAAACGTTTAAATACATATAATACGCGAGATGATAGTAGATACATCCATACACACATATATATAACGTATATGTGTAATTTATAACAGCGAAATACTGGATCCCGACATCGTAATATAAATTTAGTGCAGCACAGCTTTTGTTATTATTCTATTTTTGATCATGCTTCGCCGTCTTGTGCATCGAGACAATGAGTGAGGGATTATATACATATATTTTTTTCCCGAGTATAATATATACCTACCTGACGGGTCAAAGTTCGGATTTACCGTTTTGTACCATTATTACGCATCGAATTTATTCGGTTTAAAGTGTCTACATTTTTATTTTTATTTTATTTTATTTTTTTTTTTTTGTTCATCTGGACCGATAATACCTATAATCGACATGTCTATGAAAATCCGATCGATTTGTTTGGAAAAGAGAAACCAAACAAAAAAAAAAAAAAAACAAAAAAACGGAGAAGGAGAAGAAGAATCAAACGAATCGCATCGCAAAAAATTGCAGAAACGTTGCGATTTTTGTTTGAACGACGATGATGGAGCGTTTCGAGTTTCAAGGCAAATTAAATAACGTTAATATACGTGTGTGCCTGTTTTTTTTTCTTTTTTTTTTTTTTTTCTCATTGTACTCGGGTTTAAATATCGTTACTAAAGTTGGGGCAGACCGCATGCAAATGTTTTACTTCATATATCTATGTATAATTCAGCGATGTAGGGCTTTTTCCGCAAGACTGCACACGCAACAACACCACCACCACCACCACCACCACCACCACCACCAGCAGCAGCAGCAGCAGCGGGAGACGTTAGACGATCATGAGGACGATCCCCAGGTTGAGTCGCCCTGAGTTCAACGGCCGACCGGCCACCGCTCCCGAGAGTCGGTCGGGCCTCTCTGCCTCCTGCTGCTGCTGCTGTTTCTGCTTGCAAACACACGCTTGCATACCTATACTATTATACGTGTAGCGTATGCACCGGGGAGGAGGAACACGGTATGTGTGTACGTATGGATATACAGACGCGCGCAAAACTCATACGAATACGTTGGTATTATACGTATTATATTGCATACGATGCGGCTCCGCAAATTTCCGCAAGAGATCGGGCGAACGCGGCCAGCGCGGAATTGTACTGTTAGTTTCGCCCGGGAAGAAGCGAGAGATTCTGCGCTGCCCGGCCCTTTTTCCCTCCTCATTTTTTTTTTCTTTTTTTTTTTTTTATTCTTTTCTTCTACAAATATTTCTTTTTTTCCGCACACGCGAGACCAAGGGATACCGAATAGCAATCTGAGAAGAGATGGAGAAAGAGTGAGAGAGAGAGAGAAAAGATCGAGCAGTATTTTTTTTTGTTTCTCGCTCGGATGGGGAGATGTTTTATTTTTTTTTTTTTGTTCTTTTTTTCAAACAACTAATATCCAGGTCGAAATTGGCGGAAGGAGGAAGTATGGACGTGCGATTTTACGTTTATTTTGTACGCGGAGATCCACGGGAAAACACACACATACACGACGTCTGCTGGCGTTGAGATAGGTCGAGGAGGAGCCGGCTTTGCCATGCCTTTGCCTGCACCACGCGCGCGGGAATTGGATCGTTTCATGTAACGGGTGTCCTTCTCTAAATCCACGGATCCACGACCGATAAAGCTCTGACAAATTTTATCCGATAACAATCCCCAACCCCTGTTTTTATCCATTGATGAACAGAAAGCGATATGATCTTTAAAAGGTATTCTCTATAAATTATTTTCTCAACGTTATTTACTAAAGTCAGGTTATAAGCTTTCACGTGACTAGAAATTTTATTTTCAACGTCAACTGATTCAATTGTACAATTGATATATTTATACATATTCGCGCGCTTATTTTGAGAGATTCGTGTTTTTTTTTTGTTTTTTTTTTTTCAAATAAAATAAAAAACCAACAACAACAATAATAATAATAATCATAGTAACAATCATAATAATATTATTGGAGAGAGGATTGATAAAAAGATGATAAATATGTAAGTCATGCGATTATTCATTTATATACGTGGTAATTGATGAAAACGATTGAAAAATAACCAAAGAATTGTGCTGCACGGGTGGAAAGAAAGAGATAGCAAGATTCTTAACTTACATGATATGTGTATATATATACCGAAGAATTTTCAGCCAATAGAGAGCGGCTAAAAAAAGCTATCGTTTTTTTTTTTTTTTCAACCTTTCTTTCGCGGTGTATAATCTATATCATATGCATATGTATGATTATTATACCTGCATATACCTATAAAATACATTACAGTCTATTCCGATCTAATTACATCAATATAGGTTGTATATTGTGCAGTCTGACGGGGTGAACTGCTTTATACGTGTATATGCGTGTAGGTATGTACGTATATAGTATATATGCATAGCGCGAGCTCTATCAAATGTTCCGTTATAATCTCCTCCCCCTCCCTCGGTGACTTTGCGCTCGCGGCCCGGGACCGAGCGAGGATAGTCCACTCCCCGTTTGCCTGCATATGATGTACGTATGTATAATACGTTTTGTATGCAAAAATAAATAAAGAAAAGAAAAAAACAAAAAAAAAAAAAAAAGATCGATCATTTCGTTTGCTTTTTATATCTACAATTTTTATAGGGACGGAGACCCGACAATTGAAGTTTCCATTCAGTCGTATGCATACAATTTTCCTGCGACTTACTTTCGAAGTTTGTATGTGTAATGCATGGAGGTAAAAAAAAAATTTTAGTATTGTTCAAAATTAGTGCGACATTAGGGGTCAATTTTCGTAGAAACGGAAGAAGGAAAAAAAGCATGTAGAAATATTCACGGTCAAGTTAAAAAATTTACGTCCATTGATTTTTGATCTTTGAATTTTGGCTATTACAACGTATGAAGAATAATAAGAGAATTTCACTTCTCCTGATTCTTTGATTGAAGTATGGGTAAACAGGTGTATAATAATATATATTTTCTGTCGTTCATTCTGTGCAGTCAGTGATATTTACAGTATATTATATATATATATATACTGTATTATATTTATATTGCAGTGTCGGGTGTTTGATGTGTAGGAGTTGCACACTTTGCATATTATACATTATATACCCATCCCTGTATATGTACATACTTTTTACGTGCACCCAACCGCGGTAAGTATGTAAACTTGCAGGGTACGGATGTTACGCACGTAACCTACTGCAGACTAGCCTAGCCTAACCTGACCTCCTGCACACCACGCGGTTGTAAAGTGTAAATCCAGTCGAAAAGAATAATGTAAACCGTGTAGAAAGTGTCGAGGCTTGGATTTGCGTTGCTCATAACGAGGAGTAGGAGTACGAGGAGGACGATGGTCGTTTACAAAATATGTATGACCAGAATGAAAATTATATGCGGGGTGAAATTTCAAATTATCGATAAAACATGATGGACGTCGCACGATATTCGTCTTGATTTCGATACTGCGTACAGCTCTCGTAATTCGCCACCACTTCCGTGTATTATCCGAAACGTCTGAATTTTAAAATTTATTATATTTGGTCGAGGATTTAGTATTTATTCTGTATCGCGCGATTGTTTGTGAGAAAAACACTCTGAAAATGAAAGGATAGAGGAAAGGAAATGAAAAATAAAAAGATACTATCTACCGGTTGACAGTAATCACACACATATAATTGATCGTTCTTAGGGGAGAAAAAAGAAAACTTTTTTTTTTAAATCATTTTTTTGGTTTCTCGACAATTTCTCATGCAAATATCCGCGATTTCGCAAGTACGCATATCGCGGATGTACTTTGCCTGCACCCGGAATGAGGGTCGGTCGGCCGTTGTGTCCGAGTCGAAAGGAGAGGAGAAGAGAGGAGAGACGAACCGCTGGTTGAGACTAGGGTCGACGTCCGGGCGCAACAAGTGCTGCACTCCGCACACACGTCGCCACCTATATTACACCGAACCCACCCCCGTCCATTCGCCGCGGATCCCCTTTTTTACCCCCACTGGCTCTCCCACCCCCGCGGACACGCGCTTCACGCGTTAAATATAACCTATTGTGTATACATGTATTATACACGTACGTACAGGTACATACATGATCCCGGATATTTTTTCATTTTAAACGCTTATTCTATTCATGTCCGTTATAGGTATACAGTGCAGTGTGAATGCGCGGGAAATTCAGGGAATACGGAAATTTTTTAATTTAAATTTTGACGAATCACTGCATAGGTAAATTAATTTGTTTTCCCTGTACAAGACGTTGTTTTACCGATAAGCAGGGGGTGGAAGAAAAATTTGGGGTGGACGCGGTACAAAGTGACCTAATTTCAATCGTACTTGTGTAAATTAACATCAGTTACACGTTACTCGCAACCAAGTTTGTCTTTTTCTCTTCAAATGAATTCTTATATACCTTGACGCAGAACGACATAAGTATAATCTATTGTAATTTGAA
Organism: Neodiprion virginianus; assembly: GCF_021901495.1. NCBI lineage: Eukaryota > Metazoa > Arthropoda > Insecta > Hymenoptera > Diprionidae > Neodiprion > Neodiprion virginianus. Next base: position 15,094,166 of record NC_060880.1, read on the forward strand.
AATTCTATGTACGTACTTAAATTATATAATCATTGACCTGTCGCGACGACGTGAATAAGTCTCACGTCTATTTATTTATTTTTTGTTTCTGCATTTCGTTCCTTTCTTGTTTGACGGATGCGGAACGATAATACACACATACACACACACACTCCTGTAAACTAATCGGACCCCGTAAACAAGTTATGACAATTACTCTATCGTAACTGACATGCATAATTAACATTGCGTACAGTGTTCGAATAAATACGTGGTATTATACTATTTATACGTTGTTAATAGCATGTGAGTTGTAGCTTCTAGGTTAACTGTAAGTACGAAACGTGATGTCTGCACATATAGATCTTTCATCGATTTCGAAATGATATTTCGTTCACATCCCGATAAATTCTATTCTCTGTTTCTATTTTCCCTCTGTTTCTATTTTCCCGCGTTAACAAAACGCGGCTGAATCGATACCGCCGCCATCTCGCGTCGACGGAGCGAACCTTGAAGCATCGCGTGCTGAAAATGAACCTAACCTAACCCGTGTGTATGTACAAACTATGTGATAAATATGAATCGAATTACCTTGATGAGGAAGAAATCTGCGCTTCGGTGTAGCCCCGGCGAGTTGTTCCGCATTTTCCTTGCTACCGGGTCCCTGAACAAGCAATCATTAGCGACGACATGGACGTTGGGTGGGGATGGAAGAAAGAAAAGCATCGGAGTGGGGAAGAACAAAACAAGACGCAGACGCACGTGGGTGAGTTAGTGGTGACAATCGAACGAGGAATGTACGAAGATGCGTTACTGACTCTTGATTTTTGCCGCGGTTGACCCCTCGCGTTTGACTCGTAACTTCCCAGGTTATCGTAGACCTTCGCGCCGGGCACGGGGAGCCGCAATTTCGGGGAGTAGAGGGCCTTCAGCGGTTCGAATTTGTCACTTAAAGCGTCCAGCGAATCGTCCGACGACGAACTGCCCTCCATCTTTGATATCGAAGCTTAAAGGTCTTGAACAGCGCGGAGACGCAGCTGCTGCGAAAGGTAGCGCGATGCTCTTTACCCACCGAGCAAATCGAAGTCCGCTGCGGGAGGGCGACGGAAACGTTATGAAACGCATCAACGAAGCGGCGGGAGCGAAAGGAGAAGGAAAATTGCGTCGGAGGATGTTAACCTCCGGAGAAAACTTTCCTTCTAACTGTTCTTTCTCGGTGAATTACGTAAACCGAACCGCTGCTGCATTTCTCTACCTTCTACCTTATAATAATGCTGTTGCTGCTGCTGCTGCTGCTCTGCTGCACAGCGGCAATGGCGATCGTAGGAACGAGTTACGAGAACCGCTGAGGAAGTGAATCGACAAGAAAGAAAGTTTTCACCGAAGACAGGCTGCTGCTTCTACTCTTGCTTATAGTCGCTATAACTAACAACACCGAACCGTTGCGGCCGCGTAAGCGTAAGCCGTTTTCACTTTCATGAAAATGCCAACTCGCCGTCCGTTGCGCCGCTGTCTTTTAATTTGTATCCCCCTCGGTGAGAAACTTGTCGTTTTAGCAACTTTTCCTCCATCGGTTTGTAATGTTATAATAATATAAGTAAAATTACACGCTGAATTTTTTTGTCTAATTGATTCGATTTTTTTATCACCAATGAGTATTTCACTTTGACAGAGATCTTTTGTTTTATTTGTTTCTTTGTCACTCTGGTCGATAAAGAAGAGCGGGTTTCTTCTCACCGGCCGACGAACGGAGTCTCTGAATTACCTTTTTGGCCAACTTTCATTTGTTTTCTCCGGTTGTTTGTTTCAGGAAGACGGGAATCGCCTGAGGAGGGTGAATCTACCGCGTGGCGTGTCGGGCGGAGAAGGTTGGGGGCGGATCGAAGGTGGTTTTGGATGTTAGGAGGCGAAGGGGTGGCTAGTCAGGCCCCACCGCCAGGTACGGGTCCTAATGCCGGTCCCCGTATCGCAATCTCTTACGCTAACTACATCCCTCATACCCAAAGAGGAGAATACGATGCCATTTATAGACGACGAGTTACTTTGGTGCCCTGACAACGACGGGAAGATGGTAGATCTCACCCAGTGTCTTCAGGTCAATATATGTCCAATCTAAGCCATTCCCCGAATCACTACCTTTCGCTTCTTTGGCCCCCCTTTTTTTTCATAACTTTTCCTCGACGATTGTGGTGGGAACAAGGAGTTCAATTTTAAGAGAATACCTAAATTCATTGTCGAGGAACGACTTCGATCGAGAAAACCTTTCGTTTTACTCAACAATGACTTTACAAAATGTATTCCTCTCAATTGGATTCACGTTTTTTGACGTCATTGTCGCATGAAACAAAAGATACTTTTACGGAGAAGGCTTTGATTGATAGTGAAAACAAGCGACAATTTACTCGATCGATAAACACGGTCTATAACACTCTCTTATTTTTTATTTTTTTTTCTCGGGCCTGAAATAGGAGAACGGGGCCGGACAAACCGACGAATTCTCGGCGATGGAGTTGAGCGTTCTCGTTGGAGCTCCGGGAGCGCCTTCAGGGCCATCAGAGGAAGGCGAAGAGATGCCTGGCGTAGCTGGCGAAGAGCCCTTCGACACCCTGGACACGTTTTTAAGGGAATTGCAAGCTGACCTAGCCGAGGCCAGTCAACCAACTTCCACAACCACACCTATTAATTCCTACAGAAGACAGAGGTACAACATTGCCGCTGCTAATCCCTTACTGGCAGGTGAGAACAAAGCTATATCGTTACAGTTTATTTCTTTATTAATATTTTTACTATTTGTCTCAGTTCGTACAGTTTTGACTATTGAGATATATTTACTTATTTCTGTTTCTTAGTTTTATTTATTTATTTTAATTTTAATTTTTATTTTGTTAGAAAAACTGGCAGCACCCACTTCGCAGAGCTTACCGACCCCCATAGCGCACGCGGCGAGAGCAGAGATCAAAACTGAGAACATACAACCCGAGACGAGTAAAGGTAGGAACTAATTCATTATTGTTACCATTTGATCTCTGCGTTATCGACGCTCGGTCGAGAGTATCGCCTACCCTTCGCCCGTAACGAGAACTCGTCAATACCAGCGACGAGTGGGTTATCCTTCTGTATTATCGACGGTGTTCATACCGATCGAGTTACTTTCTGCTAAACTCACATTTGTCGGTGGGTAAAAGAAAATACCTGCGTTAAACTGTAATCGGCTTACTACTGATCGTGAAGTCGTTGAGCAGATTGCCGTTGACGGTTGGCCTGCCGCGACAGTCGCAGTGCAAAGTAGCGGTACCGTACGGCTCGATTGAAGCATACATAGGTATAGCGCGGTTTTACATACGGTTGATTCGAAACTTCGAAAGGGAAAACCGGCCAAGGCCCCTCATGCGCGCTTGAATTGCGACCACACATCCGCGTTAGCAATAATAATTGCGTATAGACGCGTTCCGTGTACTTGAAAGATATATACACCACATGTATAATTCTTGCTGCGCTTGGTGGACGCTGTGAAGTCTAACATTTTTTTTTTTTTTATTCTATTGCTGTTATTCCTTCTACTATGTACCCATTTCTATTGCCGCTGTCGCTGTTGCTGTCGCTGTAGGCGAATGGTTAATACCAAGCGTACACAAACGCACACGTAGGCGCGGGGCAATACTTACGGAACATACGTAACCGGACCAACGCGTACATTATAACGTGCGATGAAAGACACGGCAGCACGGCGGCAATATATGCGTGGCCCAATTCTTGTAATTTACAACCGTGTCGTAACGCGCTCTCGGTGTTATAAGCTTATGGCATCGGTATAATATAGCCTGCACACCGTGTAGAGGTATAAACGATTCGCGTTACATACTTGGAGTTCTGCCGCTTCCCTTTTTGCAGTCTGCATTCGTCCGAGGGGATTTTCGATTGGCCGTATTCGGTTTGATTCTTTGTACGGGATTTTTCTCTGTATTGTTCAATCGATTCCTCGTTACTCCCGTCATTCGTATGCATACACATGTATGTACATGCTTTTAACAATGCTATAACACATGTTACATGCATATTGTATATCCATGTGAGATATCCAATGTTGTGTGTGTAAAAATTCAACTACAACAATCGTCGAAGAAGTAACATTTGTATAATCTATTCATCAAAAATTATACAAGCGATAAGATTTGAGCTTCCTATTACATAGACTTGCCAATAATTATTATTGTCTGCGTATAACCCCGCTTATCGCTTATCTCTCTATGATATTAGATACGTAAAACCTCTACCTCTTTCTCTTGTTTTTGCCCCCCGTCCGCTCCCCCCCGTACCCAAAAAACATTTGGTTGACGGCGAGTTTCCCCGGAAATCTCTGTATACATTTTCACCTTTGTTAACACTTTATGTACTCGTTCTCTTCTCTTTCGAAGGGGGTCTTTCTTCTTCCTTCTCACGCTGGGTCCAGCTGTCTCGCTGTCTCGCCGTTTCTCCGTCTCTCCGTATCACTGGGGTCGAATACCATGCACTTGCCGTTTCGTTTCCTATACCGCTATTACATATATCGTTTGTGTGTACATACGTGTAGCCAGACACCGTGCCAAGGCACGACCCTTTCCCTTGACCTGCCCTCAGGCTTACGCCGAGGCGAACCCTCGGGCACCCTCACATAAATCCCCTAATAAGTGTTATACGAAAATAGCTCCGCTCTTGCAGACGGTGACAGAAATAAAGCAAAAACAAGATGGAAAAAAAACCGGTTGTGGAAAAAACCGGCGAGAAAGAGGAAAAGGAAGAACAGGTGTTTGTACACGCTTAGAAAAAAAAGAAAAAAAATGCGAAACTATCCAAAATGTTGTATCGCTTATTTAAAGAATGTAATTATCTATCGGAATTATGATATAGGTTGTAATTTTATTTTTTACGTTCACTCTCGAATTTATTATATTATGGTAGTATTATAATAGCTGAATTCAGAGAGAAGTCGTTTAAAGTATGTTGAAAATTTTATAAAACGGGGTGTGGGGTGTACGCATCCAAGGTGCAAAATAAACATATTTACATAGAGAAGAAGCGCGAAACTATATATTACACGCGCCATGCTTGCCATATAGCCGCGTTCTTTGGGTGTATATTATAGTTATATAGTTGTTGAGCAATCGTCTTCCTCGTCTTGCCACATACATACCGCGGTAGCGGCGCAATCGTGTAATAGCGCGTTTTCGGAACGCTCGAAAGCTGTCTCGACGATTACGACGGGATGGCACAACTTCCATTCCCCTTCGCATCCGAGACGCAAGCGGTTAGGTAGTTGAAATTTTTCGCTGATGAAAGAAAAAAATGAACTTGTACGTGCAACTAACGTAAAATATGGAATCAATGTCGCCTTGTATTTAATTTTTTTTTTTTGTATTCTATTTTCTTCGTTACAATTTGAACATTGGATTTTGTTTAACATCGATTCGAAATCAACCGGAAGGAGTTTTACGATACCGGAAATCTGTCGTTGCCGCTAGACTGCGGTATTTGAACGCCAGTTTTTTTTTTTTTTTTTTCTTTTTTTTCTTCATTTCATGTATAGGAAAAGGAAATTAATCCTCTTGGTACATAGGTAGGGAAAGAGAGAGATATAAAAATGACTCTAGACACGGATCATTGCGTATATATGATAGTTAGCTCGGCTGCGGCGGTTATCCGACTACCGTAAAAGCGTTACACACTGAAGGTAGCGGCAGCAGCAGCGAGCTGCGAGTGAAGTGTTGACATTTTCTGCAATCAGGTCAGGGACTCCCGGCTGATGGTTTTACCGATTTACCTCTAACCTGCCCTGCGACACCCGCGTTAAAGTCTCTCCCTCTCTTTCTCTCTCGCACCAACTCTCTCTCTCTCTTCTTCGTTATTTTTTTTTCTCTTCGCATTTCTCATCACATCGTGCAAATTTTTTCTACAATTATATCTGATATCTGTCTTTGCGGTGGTTATACGGGCATGTAGTTTTTTCCAAAAAAAAAAAAAAAAAAATAATAATAAAAAATAATTAAAAAATAAAAATAAGTCAACGTACGACGAGATCGATGAGTATAGTTACTCCAATGATTTGCACTTTGCTTTTTGTCGTTCTTTTACTCCGTACGTACGGAGTGCTTCTCTTTTTCTCTGAAATCGTCCAACCTCTTTTCTAGTGTGTAATATAACGTCTGAAGTTGTACAAATATTGCGTTATCAAAAAATATATGTATAGGCGGTAGCCGCAGCATGTATAATATGCGAATAGTGTTGAAGTACACAAAGGTGAGTTTTTAATAAAACGCTGCCGCATCGTAGGTATGTGAAACGATCGCTTCGTATACAAAAGTTGTAATCCCAAAATGTTGTTATAAAATGTCAAAAATCTTCGCCAAAACTTGAACCTTGAGTATCGTTTTCCGAAACGACGAGAAAAGAAAACATTTGAGACAATCTTTCAGGCTGCCGCTGCTGCCGCTAAGCTTTTATACTCTTTGTACAGACAGACTGCAGTCGAGTCAGTTTCAGGCAATCGAGACGGCGGGATGAAAAAAAAAGCGGCAAAGGGTCCGCCGCCCTGGAAGTCTATCGTATAAACAATCCAAATATCGCGTTTGTGTATATTTTCGAAAACCTCCCTGCAGAGAGTCGTGCCTGCTGCACGTGTTCCGATGCAAGCTGCAGCGGGCGGCTTATGTGCATATATACATACATACTTACATGTACGATTCACACACACCCACATGTATATGTATATACGTATGTACCTATATCTGGGTTATTATGTTATGCTTGAAGCTGGAAGGGCGAAAAAGTTGAGACGGGTAGGGTGTTGATTTTCTTTTTTTCTTTCCTCTCACCATGTTTTTTTCCCCCTTTTACCGGTTTATTTTCATTTACAATCTCTCTTTCTCTCTCTCTCTCGTTTTGTGTCTTCTTTGATTTTTTTTTTGTTTTTTTTTTCCCTCTCAACTTATCATTATTATATCTTGTCTCTTTTCGTCAACCCTCGGGGGTCTCGCGACGTCGCATAAAGGATAGAACCAAACCTCTTCTTCCAAACCCTACACCTGTCGCCCCTCGTCACTGCCATGCAAGGCAGTTTTCGAAAGCGCTGTTATCATACCACGAGCTCTGGGGAATCCTAAATCCATCCATACGTATTATGACACACACATACGTGCATGCGTGTATTCATAAAATAATACGTTTACGTAGGAATACCGAACCTGCGAGCGAAAGGATGAGAAAGAAAAATGTCACGTTATACGTACAACGTGTGTTTTTCTTTTTCTTTTGTTTTTTTTTTTTTTCAAGATTTTTTTAACTTGTCTGGCTCGGTTTGTTCTGGAATTCAGGCCCTTCTCCCTCCAACTTCGTTTTTCACTCCGCTCCACCCTCAAATGTTGTCTCATTATCCTGCAGATATTATAATCATTACACGCACGCGTATTTACCGCAATCGTCGTACGAAACGAATCTCGCCAGACTGCCAAGTTCCGCGCCCTTTATTGTTTGTGTTTTCTTACTTACATTTTCATTTAATAACATTTTTATTTTACACACTTGGGCGTATGAATGGCCAATTAATAATATAGGTACAGCTGGTCGTTTTAAATTATAAGAATATTGGCAGACTCTTGGAAATGCGGGTGACGATCGATCGCGGTTTTTCGCTCTATAACGTCCAGCCGACCTTGGTTCATGCTTCTAGAAACCGTGCGCGATATTATCGCGCCAATTAAGGAGCCGTATTTTTCGTTATGTAGTATAAATAAAAATAACGGTACGTGTAATGAAAATTTTTCTATATCGATCGATATGATTATGTAAGGAGGTTTCGGTTTTTTTTTTTTTTTTTTTTTTTTTTATCGATCGATATCACATCGTCGGTTTCTCTCGGTGCATTTTTTTCAATCGCAAAACACTTCTGCTGACGAAATCTATGTACTGCTGTATTATACGCATATAGGCGTAAAAATTATCTGCAATTTCGCGTCAAAATAAGAAGAAAAATAATGACAATAATAGTTGTGAGAAGAAGAAGACGATGAAGCAAAAAATGTACATACTAATCAAAAATCACGTGTCTGTGCATATAGTTTCCCCCTGTAATTACACATACTCGTTTGATATACGTACAATGATGTCAATTTTAATGTTTCGATATACCTCGTTTCGTAAACGAACGGCTCATTTTGACTTTTCCCTTTGTTATTCTTTCTTCTTTTTTTCCTTTATCGCAAACTAAAACGATCGCAATTCTCGCAAACTCGAGTGATCGATGAAAAACGTCGTCGAACATCTGTGCTTCGCGTTTGCCTACATATAACATACATGTGTACGATAATGTGTGAAATCGTGTCACGTTTCGGATCGGAGAGGAAAAAGAACACGTTGCTTTCGTTCCTATTATTCGTATTCTTACTATTATCATTATTATCGTGTGTCAAATCTTGTGCAAAATTGATTCCTTTTTGTCGTGTTTTTTAAAAAAAAAAATTTTTTTTTTTTCTTCATTTTGTCTGAAACGAGCAAACGATTTCCAATCGAGGTTCAAAAATTTTCACGATTACGCCACAACGCATATCGATCCTAATCCTTGTTTTCTTGTATAAAAATATTTTTATCACGTTATACCCGATTGGTTTCGATGTTACGAATTTGAAAGATGAGAAGAAACATGTGAGAATAATATTTCAGAATCACGATAGAAATTAATATAACACGTATAGGTGCGTCGGTATTCGTTTGGTTTTTCTTCCTCTTTTGCGTGTGGTTTCTTTTTCATTCCCTCCCCCATCACTGCGGTTCCATATTTGGCGTACATAACCGAGTCTTGCGCACGTATACGTGTGCGTGCATACATCCTTCCGCGGAGAAGAGCCAGCAGCCTATCAGAGGCGAGTTAAAAGGCTCCGTTGATCGCATAACGTTACGTATATAAAATTCCTGTATACCAGGTATAGCACAGGTAGAAAAGTATTACAACCGCAAATACGTGTCTTAGTGTTCGCCTCTGGTTGTTGGGCATCTTATACAGGTAGACTCCGTGCTACCTGTAATACCGAACGTGGAGACAGGGGCTACAGGTTATCCTCGTCCCACATTCGCATAACACTTTCACTGACGTAACACTTCGGGCTAAAACTGTTGCGCCGCGTACATGTAACCCGCAACGCTCGAAAAACCCCCCTTCCACCTCCTTCACCTCCTCCTCATCCTCCTCCACTTCCTTGCCCACAGTCCCGCATAACACCTCCCATGCTACCTACACCATTATTATCCACCGAGCCCTCTCCCTCTCTCACTCTCTCTCTCTCTCTCTCTCTGTCGGTCTCTCTCGCTTTCTCACTCTCTCACTTTGCGTAGAATCTCCTATGTACGCGCCTATCATATTTTCAACCTTATAAGTTGCACCTATTTCACAGTCATGTAATATCTAGTCAGTCGATCGCTGCACACTTTTGCGGTTAAGTTATACATCTTATACATCCATCGGTTTTTCCGTACTTTTTTTTTCTCCCTTGCGTAGGTATTCTTTTTTTTACATTCGATGAGATTTTTCTTTTTTTTTTTTTTTAAGTCATTACGCTTACCCACCACCCCTAGAGCTCGAAGAATAATTCTTCTGATTTTTTCTTTCTTTCTTTCTTTCTTTATTTCATTCTCGTTTCGTTTATCGGTATTATCATCGTGTAACGTCTTTCTCACATTATTTTTTTTTTTTGTTTTTGCAATCGAATGAACGAATTGTATATAAATATAATATTTACAGAGTGAATTACTAAGGACAGCCATGGTCCGTTGTCTGATAAAATTTCATGCGCACGCGCTACGATCCGAGAGCGGCTGTTCGCCAGAGCGAGGCAAACGTCACAAACTTGACATCAAAAATTTTGACAGTTGTCGCTGGCGGTTGTGCTCAGTACCGACAACTGTCTGAATTTTTTTAGTTACACACATCGCGGTGAACTGTCGTCTAAATTTATGACGGTTGGTCACCCTGGAAAACAGCCACTCTCGGATTGTAGCGCATGCGTATTAAATTTTAACATACGACGTAACGTGCAATCGTTAGGAATTCACTCTGTATATATTTACGTTCATGTATATATATATATTTAGGGTGGGCCAAAAAAAATCGACTATTTTTTTTTTTTCACTTTATACTCCGAAAAATTGGTTGGTAGAGAACCTCAAAAACATTCTCTCCGAGTACGAGCTCTTAATTTTAATAGGAAGGTCCTCCGCCTCGCAGTTTTCTATTTGTTTCTTACGGCGAGGAAGAAAAGTACACATCTCGGTATCTAATATTTAGAAAAAAATAAATCGTCTCGCATTTTCGTAGGAAATTGAATCCTCTACAAAAAAGGTCTCGTACAATTTTTCTGTACACCTCACTGTTCACAAGTTATTGAAGGTTAAAGTTTGATCATTTTAAGGTAGATGTCTTTTTTTTTATGAATTTTTAAACTCTTCAACAAAAAGTCATTATAATACGCGCAACTGATGGTTAGGTCGGAAATTTACTGCTCTACAATAATGGTCTGTTATGATTAGTCGATTAAATTAACCGTTCAGAAGATATTCACCGTCAAACTTCAATGCACACTATTTTTAACAGTTTTTTTGTTAATAATTCAAACAATTTCAATCTAATTCATGAGTTTCGGGTAAACAAATTTGTAAAATTTTACTAATTTTCCCGTATTTATTAAATTAGCTCAATTTGTAGGTACGTATCATATTTGGGTATTCTACGCGTTACAATCACAGGTTTGTCAATTGTTTCATTTTCGTTTTCTTTATTCTATATAATATATGTGAAAACGAAACTGAAACACTGAGTAAAATTTTGCAAACACCCGAAGTAACATTTGACAAAAAAGAATCGTTTTCCTTGATACTTGAGGAATATTTTTCCCCGTTATTGATCTTCTTCTTGTAAATCTGTTATACATATACGCGTAAGTTTCTCCCCCCCCCCCCCCTCTTTTAATCATACGCAACTTATCACGTGGATGGGTGTAAAATACACAAAGGTATACGTACAATAATGTAAGTAGTCAGGCATATTATCCTTGAGCTTATGTATTCGTATTCGCGCGTCTATCCGTGCAGTGTGAATCGCGACAGGTAAACAATTTCGCAACCTATTATATACGTTATAACTTATATACCAGCTGTATATACCTGTATCTCTCCCTCTCTCTCATCGCGGAGCAAGAGAATTTCCTTTAATACGCATCGCTTCGAAGGAACGACCAACATATATATATATATATATATGTATGTATATAACAAATCGATCGTCGTCGTCGATGTAAGTTTTTAAGCCAATTCGGGCGAATTTAGGTTACCCAGCTATACTCGACGAAGTTCAATTCCCGTCCCCCGCTTTCTTAAGCTCATGTCGTTCGAAATGTGCTCGACACTCTCGTTTCTCTCTCTCTCTCTCTCTATATATATATATCATTTTGAGCATACGTCAATATCCCTTTTGTCTGGATACGCATTCTTGGAATTCATTTATTACACGGATATAATTATTTATAATTCGTTGTTGTCGTGCCTCGAACTGTCGCATCGGTAAAACTTTGAACAACGAACGAAAAGGAAAAAGAATACAAATATTTACAGAGAAAAATGATTATCGGCACTCTAATAATCGTCATTATTTATCACTTAAATACTTGTATTTTTTCACCCGAATTATACTTACTCGGAGAATTACGTGCGAAATCGATCTCGGTCTGACCTCTCTGATTTGGCTCACGACTTTTTATATTATTGTTTCGACTTTCGAAGAAAATAATTTTTTAGAATTAACTTGAACTAGCTGCAATTTTTGAAAACGACCATATTGATCGACACAATTTGATAATCTCAGAAAATTCTGAAAAATCAGGTTTCAGATGTCCAAGTTTTTGATCTTTGAACCGGAGTGGACTGACTCTTCTTCTTGAATAAAAGTCTATATTTTTTTCCGATACTTTGTCGAATTTGGCATGGAATCCTCCATACATATATATGATTAAAGATCACATGATTACTCTGCACGCTTATAATTATCTCCTTGTTATTTTGAAATATTACATATTGTGTATTCTGAAGAAGATTAATATCGATAAATATGGAATAAAACGAGGAAGTTGCAAAAGTGGATGTATGTATGCAAAAAAATATGTGTGGAGTTGGGAATAATCCATATATATCAATGCGTCTAAATAATATATACATATACGAGATAAGACTAAGATGGATCAAGACAGAGGGATAACATATAAAGTGTATATGCGTGTACTTGGTTTTATTATTAATGTACAATATACTTGGAGATAAGAAACTCCGGGCGAACGATGAAAAATGGAGAAGAAAAAAAAAATACGTCTACACGATGAGTTGCAAACTGGGCGGGACGAGCTGATAATCTGTGCGTGAAAAGATAAAAAGGAAATGAAACAGGCGGGCGAAGCGAGGAGGAAGCAGAAACTAAGAAGTACGTATAGATAATGGGGAATTTCCTGTTTGAAAAGAAGGAGGAAAAGAGAGAGTGAGGAAAAAAAAAATTAAAAAATAAGCCGAAGAGCAACGACAGGATTTTTCTCGAGTCAAGTCAAGTATATATAAGAGGGTTTTTCACACCCTCGAAAGAGAGAGAGAGAGAGAGAGAGCGAGTGAGTGTCTCGGTTGGCGTATTAGTATAAATATGTGTTAAAACACTGCAAGAGTCGAAGGGGCGAAATAAGGGATAAACAGACGGCTGCTGACGCTGCTTGAATATCGCGGCAACACGTTCGTGACACGAAACAGACTTCCTGTGCACGCATTCTCGGTATGCGCTCACTTCAGACTCGGGCTCGCTCATCCTTTCGTTCCTCCAATCTAGAGAGACGGAAAAACTCTCGTGTCTTTTCCGGAAATTATTGGTAAATATCATTTATCTCAATGTTTTTCATTGTTTCTTTTTTTCCACTCACACACCTTTGCTCGCCGGGTAAACAAATTTGTAAAATTTTTGTACAAATTTTCCCGAAATTCATGAATTAAATTGAAATTGTTTGAACGATTAACAAAAAACTGTTAAAAATAGTGTGCATTTAAGTTTGACGGTGAATATCTTCTGAACGGTTAATTTAATCGACTAATCATAACAGACCATTATTGTAGAGCAGTAAATTTCCGACCTAACCATCAGTTGCGCGTATTATAATGACTTTTTGTTGAAGAGTTATAAAATTCATAAAAAAAAAGACATCTACCTTAAAATGATCAAACTTTAACCTTCAATAACTTGTGAACAGTGAGGTATACAGAAAAAATTGTAAGAGACCTTATTTGTAGAGGATTCGATTTCCTACGAAAATGTGAAACGATTTTTTTTTTATAAATATTAGATACCGAGATGTGTACTTTTCTTCCTCGCCGTAAGAAAAAAATAGAAAACTGCGAGGCGGAGGACCTTCCTATTAAAATTAAGAGCTCATACTCGGAGAGAATGTTCTTGAGGTTCTCTACCAACCAAGTTTTCGGAGTATGAAGTGAAAAAAAAAAAAAATAGTCGATTTTTTTGGCCCACCCTAACGTGTATGTGTGTAAATACAAATTGTGAAAAATTGCGTCGTCACATTCGAATAATTTTAAATACAGGCTTGCCACTCTGTTTTATCAAAACTGCAGGAAAATACGATATAGTTTCGAAATTAGACATTCAGTTTGAATTAGGGTGGTCCCTATTTGAGGTAGACAGTAAAAAGAACTTTGAAAATACACGAAATTATATAATTTGTACATCGGTTGCTCAAATTGTTTCTTTCTTTCTTTTTTATTTCACATTTTCGTTCAAGTTAGACGCAAAATGTATAATCCGTATGGGAAAATCTGGCAAATTTGAGTAATATTTTTAATCTGAAATTCGCGCGCGATGCGGATGACATTATACGTCGTATGCTTAAATTTTGCAAACCCGCAAAATTCCAAAGTTGAAAAATCACGACATTTCCGTAACCCTATCGAACTTTCGTCACGTAATTTATGACGTTCCCAATTTCAATACAGTAGAATTTATCCTCTTCAAAATTATGAACCAGACCTGATTTTCATTCGTTTATCATCGATCCGAAATGGGGCTTGAATCGATCATTTCGGACAATCATTATTACGTCTATATTCTTTCGATCGGGTCGACCGACGACACCCACCTATAACGCAAAAAAAGTGACGCAACAGCTCTCTGCACAATCAGCGAGGAATTTGCGAACAATCGCGAAGTAAAAGACGCTCGAGTCGTCGCCGGCGCGTGATACGTTACAATTTTTATTTTCCTTCTTCCTTTTTTTCTTCCTATCACTCGTCTCGTTCTTTCGTTTGCTAAAAATTTTCGCGAACGTTTTTGTTTCCGTACATAGTAGAGGTATGTGTTTAAACACATGTAGCGGCGAATTTTCGCAGCGGAAGAAGCAGAAGCTCGTTCCTTTTTCTTGCGCCGACGCAATTTTCTTTCTTACTTTTTTTTTTTTTTCTTTTTTCACGATACAGGCAACGTCGGCAATTAAGCGCCGACGAGCGATATCTTGACCCACATTTCATGCCTGCGAATTACTCGCTAATCTCTATAGAGAGGGAATACATGTAGGTCAGGCACTTCCTGCATTATATGTATAGTCACGATCACGGCTAGTAGTAATTATAACGAAACGCTAAACGCGCACATGGTTTTTCATTTCTCTTATGTATGGAAAATAGTTTTCCTTTCAAGGAACTAAATTGTTACGATTCCGTGTACAATTGTACGTGTACCTACTATACAAAATTATATTTTTGTACCTTTGATTTTTCATTCATTAATACACTCTTGAGCGTACATTAGATAAAAAAAAAATACGATGTCGATCCAGTCGAATCGATTTAAGAACAATGATTGCAGTTTGAAATAATGGCGCGAGTATCTTTAAGGCGGGACTCCGGTGGAATTTCGTTAATGTCGAGTCTTCTCGTTTATGAAATGAGTAGAAAATATACGACGAAAAATTTCTTCCAGTGAAATTTAGATTATGATAATCAATCGATATCAGCGGACAAATTATACGACTCTAAAAAATTTGAGGAATGTCGGATGAATAATTTACCGGAATTTAAAACTTACCCCGTGGAAACATATGTAAAAGGTCTGTCTGAACAAGCTGAAAAAGTCCTTAATAAACAGGGTCTCAGGTTGGTTTACAAAACCGTCAACGCTATATATCTACTTCAAAATTATTTTCTCGATTAAAAGATAAAATTTCGAACGTAGTATACCAGACTGATTTTTTAAATTTATACCCACGAAGCGTATTTTCTTCTTCGATATGTACGAAAATAACAATTTCACGTCACCATAACGGTCGAACCGTTACGGATTCGAGATATTCGTAAATTCTATGGAAAAGCAATTAGTTGCATAACGTTGATATTGAAAATCGATTGCGCAGTATTTAGATATTTTCGTTCAACCCCCTAGTGTTATATATTATGTGATGATAATATGTAATATATCATCATTTCGGGCAATATATATAATAAAATGATGAAACATACTTCAATAGGCTATTCGTAATTACGGGGGGTTGTTCAATTATGGCATAACTCCACCCAGCTTATGTATATTCAGGTATAAAATAATGAAAATGAATGTATATGCGTACTATAAATATTAATTGACTACAGCTTAATTTAACTCGTTTTTTTGTTTTTTTATGGATAGAAAAATTAGTAACAATCCTCTGATGAACTTTTGTCAAAAATCATCGGGGTATAAAAATTTTCGTCTCTGTTGATTTTTCACCCGTCTCGGCAATCAAATTTATTTTATATTATTGTTCGTAGAGCGTTGTTGTAACATTCAAGGGTGGGCAGGAGGTACTATTTGCGGGGTAGTTCTGAAAATAAATTCTCTGACGTTAGATAACATGAACTTCGGTGACCCGCGGTAGGCGGTCAATCGTTATTACACATCATATCTCTACGAACGTAATACGCCTTAAATACCATGTGAAATAATTAATTTCCTTAATACGCGATATTATGTACGTGATAAAGAAAACGGGAAAAACCTTGGTAAAGGCGAACGAAGAAGAAATAACGAAAGCAAGAAGAGAAGGAAGAAAGACTAATTACGGGGCCGCAGGGAGGGGGGAAAAAAAGAACACACATATTCGCTACTCAGACATGATAATTCGACAAATCGGCTGCTCATGCAGGCAGCTTCACTCCCTCGTTCTTCTATCCATCTATCTATCTATTATTATATATACCTGCACAGTCCACGCTTCATATTCGTTATATGTTGCTTGCGTGTGTGTGCGAATACATTAAAACAACCTTCGTGCATATACCGACTTTCAAATACGACGGCGTTGCGGTAGCGAAATGCATGCCGGTCGTATGGAAGAAGAGGGACGATGAAAAATTCAGAACGGTAATAGCATCGTGACGGTTGGGTGGGAGGGGGTGGGGGGACAAAACAGCCGTAATAATAATAATAATAATAATAATGACAATAATTCGATGGAAAATTATTATAATAGGCAAATCAAGTCGTCTCTTTGGTAATTCCGCGGTCGCGTAGATCGAAGCTCGTGACGCGGATAATAATTTTATGCTTTTATTATATACTGTACCGGGGTGTTTCGAAAAGAAATAATCTGTGATTTTTCACCGTGATATCCCTTAAAAAGTTTGTTCGGATTAAAAGAAGGATTGTGTGAAAAGATGAGCGTTCTATAACGTTATGTGGAATATAAAATATAAATATATTTGTATGCATATATATATATATATATATAACGTGCAATAATGAATTTCAACAAGATTAATCGTTGATATATGAAATCGTATATTTTTCAGATTATATATGTACTTGTATGAAACTTGACATTAACGTGACAAACTTAAACTTGATAATAATACGTCTTTTACGTGTTAAGTGTGGAGCAATGAGTGTCCGAGATTAGGGGAAAAAAAAAATTTTGAAAAAAAAAAATTAAAACAGAAATAACGCATACAATGTGACAACGAAACACAGCCGAAGAAAAAAAAAAAATTAACGCCGGGTGGTGGCAAAAATGTAGAAAGATCGGATAATAGAGGGTCACAGTATCGAATTTCACAAAATGCGCAATGTTACATTTTACAGAGTTTTCAAAATGTAGAAAGCCCCGATACATGGAGTCCCGAGTAATTGAAACAAGAACAATACAGTTCTATATTTTGACTTTATACCATTATTCGAAGATCCTCTGTTGTTTTCTCCATGTCTCGCAATTTTCTGGTTGAAAACCGTGAACACTGTCCATTCCACAAAAGTGACGGAGGGTTGGAAGAGTATATTTGAAAAAAAGAAAAAACAAAAGGAAAATAAATTTTTAAATTTTTTAAAAACTATACCATATACCGTAAACTATACTACAGCCGCAGTGCCGTCTAGCCAGGTGTTTGAATATGTGTATATATATAATACACACATTATACATACATGTATGTATATTATACAACGTATGCGCACGTACACGTACATCCATGCATACACAGATTTTCACGGGAAAATTGAGAAATGGCTTTTTTGTACAGCGGCTTGTAGCAGACGGACAAGGGTGGCGGGGTGGGAGGGTAGGAAAAGCGGCGGCGGGGGCTTCGTCAGAGCCGCCGACCGGAGAGAGTGAGGTAGGGCAGTGTGGGAAGGAAGAAACACCGAGGACAAGGACGAGGACGAGGACGAGGACGCGTCGCGACGCCGCCTCCGCCTCCCGGTTTATTACGCCTGGGAGCAGCCGCGGAGGCGGGGGTGGGAAGGTCGTCTGGGGCGGACCATCGATCGATTGGCGGCGGTGGGAAATTTTTAGCCGAGCAACGCACCCCCGAATAATACCTACATATGTGTGTGTGTGTGTGTATCGCGTGTGTACAATTACGCGTGTATGAATGTACGCAGACTCTGAATACAGTTGTCATTTTTCACTGGGTTTTATCAAATTTTTTCATCCCCTCTTGACAAATTTACATTGTGTTTTTTTAATTTTTTGTTTTTTTCTTTTTTTACTTCATTATACTCCAGTTATTCCCGTGCAAAATTGCAAGGCCCGCGGATCGCAGTCGCGTCGTTTGATATTGAAAAACTTTGCAGGGCTTTCACTTCAATTCTCCGGAAAAAATTAATTTTTTTTTTTTCACTTCCTTCTGTCCACCGGTACCCTTTCGAACGTTTTGTGCGACCTGGACGCGCATCGATTTGTCCGTTTATTTAATTACTTTGTTACAGACGTTTTTATTTTTTTCTTACCGTACTGTTCTGATGATGTATCCGTAACTCCTCTTACTCTCTCTCTCTCTCCCCCCCCCCCCCCCTATTTTTTTTTTTTGTTCTCCTTCGAAATTCAATTGCAATTATAAAAAACAATATTGTATCGATTTTGAGCAGCTATCCGTTTTATAGTTCGACCCATATAATATGTCCGTGACGAAAACTCGTTTTGTTCTGCGACTCGGCACGAACATTAAAATTTAACCTGGAAAATGGTGGTGCGACAAAACAAAAAAAAAAAAAAAAAGATGGAAAAGAATACACACGCATGTATAACAGCGGATCAACGAGAAGGTCTAGGCGATTGTCCTTCCCTCTTTCCCCCTTTCTTTTTCTCACTCTCTCTCTCTCTCTCTCTCTCTATCTCCCTCTCTCTCTCTATTTTCGTCTTCGAATTCCATGTAACGACCCGCAGCTTTCCGGTCGCGCGGCGAGCACGGAATTTTCGCATCACCATCCCCCCCCCTTTCCTATGTCGTAGGTGGGGATTTTGACCCAGACGTTGACTGTATTACAACAACTGCGCCACCCCCATCCCCTAGTCTTCGCAGCGGCTTTTTTTTTTTTCTTTTTTCATTATTTTTTATTTTTTAACCACCGACGGGGCCGTCGGGGTTGCTCGATGCGACGCAGCATAAGCGAGGCTGCCGCCGCTTCGCGGACGGGTTTATACGCGAGGTGGGGCAGGGGAGGGGGTAGGAAAGCGTCTAGACTCACGGCGCGCGCGGGGAGAAAGCAGTGAAAGTCCCCCAGCGCTCAATAACCCCTGCGCCAAGGTCACGGTCGGAATTCCCCACCGCCACCAGCTCTGTCTTTACGATCTCGCGGGGGTGGCGGCGACTGCGGAAAACACCCCACACCCCAAATTTAACCATACATATGCAACCCCGGAGACGGACGAACTTTATATATTTATATATAAATATATATATTATATATGGTATGTACGCTACAGTACCCAGATATCTTACAAGATTAAAACAACGCGATTATAACATGACATATAACACGAGTACGTAACACCTAGCGCTTTATATATATATATATATATATATATATATATATATATATATATATATATATATAATAACGACCAAGCATGTATTAAATAATTTGCAAGCTTGTACAATTTTGTGAGGTTCGATTTTTAATGTATTTCCCAGTGGTATGTTTCCTGCAGGTTTTTTTTCTTGTTCTTCTTCTTCTCCTCTCACGAAAGTTTCCGTTCTTATTGATTTCTCCTCCGCGTGTATGTTTTCGTTTTCTTTTACTTTGAGTGGAATTTACAATTGAGTTTAGTATAACTGGGCATTTTTTCTTCTTTGTTTCCTGTTACTTTTTCCTATGGTATATGTTTAGTCGGGTATTGTTTCTTTTTCGGATTACGAGACAAAGGCTCGATCGGATCGTACGAATACAATCGAAGGATAAGTATTTACGGTGAGATAATTTGATTTATCGTATAATACCTAGGTATAGTATTATAAATAATATATACGCAAGGGTGACAATATTAGGTCGGTGTAAATTACGCGGTATGAATAACGCTGCGTAACGCGATTTTCTAACGGAAAATAATCGGCACACTACTTCGATTTATATACGTAGGGATAATTAATAATATGATAAATGCATTCGAAAGGAACAACGTTTGAGACGAACGTTGAAACGGTATCGTCTGTAACATAGATACGGATATTGAGAATAAAATAGCGAGAATTAAAAAAATAAAACCCAATAAATAAACAAATAGAAAGGTTTTCAAAGAATCATCGATTCGATGAAGTGATGATTCAAGAGGGGAAGTGAGTAACGACATCGATGACGTGCAGTTGAAACGTAACCGCGTTTTATACGTTTAATTTCACTGATAATGCTGTTTCAGGTGTATGTATGTATACATATAGGTATAGGTATTAAGGCGTTGCGAGGATATACTAATATAATATATAATTTAATGCACCGACGACCCAATGCATGTTATATTTATATTATACCTGCATTGAAATTTACTGTATATCTATTATTATTATTATTATTGTTGTTGTTGTTGTTGTTTTTATTGTTATCATTATTATTACTATTATTGTTGTTGTCGTTGTTGTTGTACCACTGACCCACCAGTGAACGATTGTATTGAAGAATTGAATTTCTTATAACAATAACATGTGATACGTCTATAGTCGTTGTGATCAAAAATACATAATATACACGTGTATGTATAATGTACGTGTATAATATGCATATATTAAATTGCCAGATCTGGAAAATACGGTTTTTAATGAAACTTGTCTGTTATTATAATATTGAGTTCGTTCGCGATTCGCGGATTCGATGAATAAGTCAGGCGGGCAGGAAAGTAAGGGCGGCAGGATGAGAGTGAAACCCGCATGGAAACAAGAGTTTTCCACGGCCGGCGGCCCAGGTATACCTTGTATCATATGTACCTATATTATGTACGTACAACGGAAAAATCAGCGACTCCCGCTATCCGCGCAGTTAAACAGCGCGCCGTGCTTTTGAGGTACGAGAAGGAAACCCTTCGAGGAGAGTCATCCATTATTATTTAAGACAAAGATCCTCTCCTCGACGTCGTTTAATTCGGGTGTACGAAGGCGTATAACCTTGACCGTCAAGCTCCAGGCGTATCTATGCAGTAAATTGTATGTACAAACGTGCGCGTGTGTATATTAATACATCTATATACGTACGAATGTACGTGTGTAGAACCTATCGAGCGCCGTAGCCGCAAACCCGGCAGTCTCCATGGCTACGCGTCCGCCCGAATCGTAATACATATAACCTTCCCTAACCCCCAAACCCCGAAAAACTCCCAAAACCCGAAACTCCGCGTCGCGTCGATCGCGCGCACCTTATTACGCGACGTGACCCCCCCCCCCCCCCCCCAAGCGTCTCGAGAAATTCGCACCGAAAACCGGGACGTCCTGGAACAATTACGCTAACTGCGAGATATACTACAGCCATGTGGTGTACTATAGATAGATAGATAGATAGATAGATAGATAGATAGATAGACGTATCGACAGACAGATAGATAGATATATAGACAGATAGATAGGTAGATAGACAGATACATAGGTAGATAGATGACGGATCGACAGGCAGATAGATATATAGACAGATATATAGATAGATAGATAGATAGATAGATAGACGAATCGACAGGCAGATAGATATATAAACAGATATATAGATAGATAGGTAGATAGATAGATAGATAGATAGATAGACGGATCGACGGACAGGTAGATATATAAACAGATATATAGATAGATAGGTAGATAGATAGATAGACGGATCGACAGACGGATAGATAGGTAGATAGATAGATAGACGGATCGACAGACGGATAGATAGATAGATAGATAGATAGACGGATCAACAGACAGATAGATAGGTAAATAGATAGATAGATAGATAGATAGATAGATAGATAGATAGACGGATCGACAGACAGATAGATATATAAACAGATATATAGATAGATAGGTAAATAGATAGATAGATAGATAGTTAGATAGATAGACGGATCAACAGACAGATAGATAGGTAAATAGATAGATAGATAGATAGATAGACGGATCGACAGACAGATAGATATATAAACAGATATATAGATAGATAGGTAGATAGATAGATAGACGGATTGACAGACGGATGGATAGGTAAATAGATAGATAGATAGATAGATAGACAGATAGATAGATAGATAGACGGATCAACAGACAGATAGATAGATAGAATGACGGATCGACAGGCAGATAGATATATAGACCGATATATAGATAGATAGATAGATAGATACATAGATAGACGGATGGATAGACGGATCTACGGATAGATCGAGATTTTTCACGTCTATAATTAACTAACTGCACCGCGGTGAGACGTTATCATGTAATATATCCGTGATATTATACACATACATTTTTCATGCGTATAGGAATGTTTGGTTGAAAAAAAAAGGAGAAAAAAAAAAGATGAACACCAAAGAAAACACTGCAGGCAGCTGTATAGAGATAATGAATTGTTTCTTTAATTTTCGTGGAAAAAAAAATTCTCAGCTCTTTGCACGAAACGGGAAACAAATTTTTTATCCGATACAAATGTACAGTCAAAGTTTATAGAATGAAATTCCTTCAATCTGTATAGCAAATATACTATCTATTAGACTGTACCTACATATAGCGATGCTATTTAATCAGTTTGCATCGAGTTGTCGAATGTTCTTGGTCAAATTGAATAAACTTTTTTCCAATCAGTGCACGGAGAGAATAACAGAGATGATTTTACGGAAAATTCTAGGAAAAGAATGGTACGTTAGATTTTTTGGTAAAATATATTTCGTAAAGTGCAGAATTTACTTTAAAAACAACTGAAAACCAGATGAAAATCTTATACATTTATAGCAAAAAAAATAGTTAATAGTTTTCTTTACCAAAAATCTTGACGCGTCACTCTTTTCGCGCGGTTTTCGGTAAAATCTGCTCTTTTATTCTTTCTGTGCGGTAATATCATTGACTATACGTCGAGTTCCTCGTCGTTTCGAGGTTCCTGGAGGAGGCGGCGACCTCTTCGCATCCTTGTCTTTCCGTCCGGTCGAGACGCCCCCGCCCCCAACGACTTTCCCAACCCCCAGGATATCGAGACCCGATCGAACGAAACCCTCGCTTTCACCTTCGCCGCGCCCTTGTCCGTCATACGTCGCGGCGGCGAGAGGGCGAGACGGAGAGAGAGAAGGAGAGAGAGAGAGAGAGAGAGAGAGAGAGACACGTTTTACTATTTGCATTTCATTTTTCTTTTTTTTTCTTCCGTCTTGGCCAAAAGACGAGAGATTTTTTCAACTGTATTATATTGAAATTTATAATCAACCGATATAGTAGAATCTAGAATTATTTCAGGTAATTTACGTAGGAATATTGTTCCAATTACATGATCTTACGTAGGGAGAACGATTTTCAAAACTAATTATTATTTAAGTGCTCGCATTCACTTTTTGTATGAAAAATCGAATCATTTGCCAATTATCAAGGGGCAGATTCAATGTTTTAGCGCACAAGCATTGCAGAAAACTTTAGAATCATCAGCGAGTTAGTTTTTTTCTTCTTCTCTTTATTTTCGTATTCATTTCGCGGAATTTGGGTAAATTTTAGCTTTTACATGTGTCGCGTGTTCTATATTTATACATACGACGTATGAATATATATATATATATATATAAAGCTTTTACATTCATTCTACAACTCTTGTTTTTATTGAGATTACAATTTATATTTCGTGAATGTGTTTTAATAGGTCTTCCATATGTTCAATATTCTTCCGTTTTCGATCAGAAACGAATAACGTATTTTCTATAGAAGTTGTTTTTTTATTCTCTGGCGATAACTGACCGCGAAGTAAATCGGCAAAATATTCAGATAGGCAAGTAGATAGATAGAATTTATTGTTATTGTCATTGCAATTGTGGGATACAGGTGCAGAAAGAGAAACAAAAAAGAGATGCAATAATATTGTAATATATAAATTAACTTGTTATATAAATACATACACACACATATATATATATATATATATATATATATATATATATATATATATATATATATATATATATATAGTATATATGCGAAAGATTGAAATCAGACGGCAATGAACGAATTAAATATGTGTAATATAAATGACAAAAGTAACATTATTAATCTGCAAACTTGACTTCTATACGATGCATATATGTATAGTAGGGTGTTTTAGAAAAAAATTATTCACAAAATTTCACCATGACATCCCCTAGAAAGTTTGTTCGGGATAAAAGAAAGGTTTTGGTAAAAGATGAGAGTTCTACAATTATGTGGAAGATCCCGTTCAGTTGATTTTTCACATTTATAGATTTTTTTATTTCTCACATCAATAACAATATCAATTTACGTCGCTAAGAAAACCCACACTTGTAATATTAAAGTCTCCAGTTAATGTTTGAGAAGCGTGTCTGACCATCTTTTCATTGTTAATTCAATCTCGTAAAATAGTTACAATATAATATGAAGTTTTAATTGAGGAGAATAAGATTCCCGGTTGATATATCGTTGTGTTATGGATGGTGATCTTCGGGTTTGATTGTAAATGTAAGGAAGTAAATAACAATTGAAGTGCCACAACGTGTTTCTTCGCAAATTCGAAAAAAAAAAAAAAAAATGTGGAAAAAAGATGAAATATCAAACGAGCGCTATCTTTCGCATAAAATAGAACGCTCATATTTTTACAGAATATTTCTTCGACCTAAACTAACTTTTTAGTGTACGCCAAGGTTGACGGTAGAAAATGATTTTCCCCCGAAACACCTTAATATCCACAAATACAACGAACACGGACAAAAGTAAATGTCTGTACTCGAAACGATGAAATTTTGCGAGAATCGACGCGCCGATGATGAAAATATGTCCACAGTTGATTAAATTTCTTTGCTGTCGTACAACCAAGCAATGATAAAGATAATGATAAATTTTTCGAAACGACTGAATTATAGACTGATAAATTAGTATTTCCTTCTCATCGACTCCTCCTACCCCCGGCTCTTTGTCTTGGAACAAAAAAAAAAATAAAATAAAAAATAAAAAAATGAAGAGGAAAAATGTAAAAAAAAAAAAAAAAAACAACAGCAATCCGCAATCGGCAAAACATGTCCCTTGCTCGACAAGTGCAGCAATTCGCGGGGGACGGGGATGGGGTGTAATATTCGAAGGCGGGAGTACCAGCCTAACCTACCTTAACCGACGTCGAGGGGGTGGGGGTGGGGGTTCAGGACGCGGCGTCGCCGGGACGCCGGCGAGGAGGGAGGAGGGAGCTCGGGAAATTAGACGGCTTCGGTCGATAAGCAGGCAGGTTCAAGGACGGCCACGCCCTGTCTGCAATCCAGCCCCAACCTCGGCACGCCTCGGATTATACCTATATAGACGCGTACGTATAACGTGACTCCCACTACGCACACCGACGAAACCGATGTCGACCTCGACCGCGACCCCTAAACCTGACCCCACCCACCTAGACAGCTGTTCTTCTATCACCGTCTCGCCGAAAAGGGAGGAAGATAGGCAGAGGGAGAGAGAGAGAGAGAGAGAGAGAGGCGGAATTATTAATGCAGGATATTCCCGAAGCTCAAACGAATACCGAACTAAGGGATGATTCGAAGTTGATAATTTTACACGCATGTTACTTAATATAGGTTGGGTTCCTAATTTTTATTCGTGGGGTGGAGATTATTAATTTTTTTTTTGGTTTTTTTACGAAAGTTTCTTTCGCGATGTGCGCGATTTTCGATGTTGCGGTTGGTGAAGAATAATCATTCGGTCATCGTAATTGTGTCGAATTTCAACATCGCATTAGGCACATTATACGTGTATAATATATAAAAAGATGTATGACGAGTGTAACAATTTATAAATTGTACGAACGCATGCGTGTAATATGTATACCGTAGTGTATATGAGATGAAAAAAAAAATAATTGTAACGATTGACGCCGTTAAATTAACGTAATTTTTATAACTTACAATTGCGTGGCAAATTCATATTCTTCGTTGTAAAACTTTGAGCGAAACAACGTATTGAATCGTTTTTAGGAAATATTTTTCATCGCTAAAATTTAGTCTCATTCTGTACCGTATAGCCGACAATTAGAATCAATTCTGCATCGCAACGTGAGGCGAAAAATTATACATACCTACATACATTTGTATATTCGTAGAGGTAGCACCGGTGTATATATATATATGTACACATATTCTCGAATATAATTATCAAAGTATATAAATACTTTGTATTTTGACTGATAATTAGGCGTATGCGCAAAAAGTTCTGTAATGAATGGTGATAAAAGTAATGAAAGAGAATAACAAATAAATAAATAAAATGAACGATGTCCGAATAAATTGAACGAACGCTGCCGTGTCAGAGTTGCACGTTGCCCTGCAAGATAATTGTCGATGGCTCGTTTGACCTGAGCCGCGTGAACGTGTGCGTGCGTGTGTGTACGCCGTTTTCATATCCTATTATATGCGAGAAGTAATATTGAACAAACATAAGGTACAATATGTACGTATGCGTGAAATTGTCCGCATCGCCGCGAGACGTGTAATCGTGTCGTAAATGTATTAAAAAAAAAAAAAAAAGAAAGAAACAGATAAATTAAAACCAAAAAAAACAAAAGCAAGCATCAAGAAGCGAATGATAAAAAAGCCAAGAGATAAAGGAAACCGAATATAAAATGATATTGATTACACCATATGTGCATTTTATAATGTATACTATATATATATGTATATATATATATATATAGGTATATGATAATGATACGTGTTAGCTGATTAAAGGCAGCTTCTTCGCTGTCTTACGTATCAGGGTTTTTTTTCTTCTTCGTTTGTTTATTGAAACGAATTATTAAAAAAAAAAAAAATTCAATGCAACGGCTGATTTTTAATACAGGGTAACTTGTAAAATTTGCGAAAAAATACAATGTCTTGTTCACTAGTTTTATAATTGAGCGTTTTTAAAAAGATTCTTAAAGAAAATGGAGTACTTCGGGTAAAATCAAATACTACAAAAGTTTCAGAAAATAAAAATATTGTTTTTTCTACTATTTCTTGGAGGAGGTCGCCTAGCCCGGAAATTTTATTTTTTTTTATTTTCGAACAATGGCGATATGCGATGATGAATTTGTTCGCGATAGATCAAAACAACTTGTACACGGTGCTCAAAAGCCGAAAAAAATAATTAACTGCTCAGGGGGTCCGAATAGGGTGGCTTGTTTTTTTTTATGTTTTTTCTTTTTTATGGTACTGGTCGAAAAATGTTTCATTTATCAATGTTGAAAAAAAAATTACCGTAAAACCTGGAGGAGATGGGAAAATATTTAGAGGTCTCTACCAATAATTAAAGTTGATTGGTCCATGATACAAGATAAATAAACTGGTATATATAACAGACAGATCCAAAAACATCGTGTATTTTTTTTTTTCTTTTTTTGTAGGAAGAGGAAATAAGACGCCCGTTTTAATTCGAGCTCTCAATATTAATATTTAAAGGTTCCTGAACGCAATCATACATTTTCCATGTAATTAACATTAGAAAATAATCTTGGTTATTTCGGAATTTTATAGCTCAGTAACGAGGCAATATACATGAATGTCCGATGGATATTTTTTATAGGTAACTGAATTTTATACAAAAAAAAGGTCACTTATAAATTTTTCGATAACTAAACTCTTCCACCTCTAAATATTTTCCTACCCTCTCCAGGTTTTACGACAGTTTTTTTTTTTTTTTTTTTTGTCACAAATTTTTCGAACAGTACTTTAAAAGAAAAAAATGAAACGTTGTAAAACGAACCACCCTAATACACATGTGCATTACACATATGTATATGAGAAAGCGAAGACTTGGGTGCTTTCAATCGGCTAAACACGCGTCATTGTCATACGTATACCGTGATCGTTGAAAATAATTCAACAAATTCACCGTTAAGATTTATTACTTGTAAAACGACGATCGCCGATCCATTGAATATCTCAAAATCCGATTCGTTCGTAATTGTTTTTTTTTTTTTTTTGCGCACGTACACTCGCGCGCATTCATACCGTAGGTATAATATATAAAATGCACATGTATCGCGCGTCACGTCTACGCATGTATCACCACAAGAGCGTGGCTTAACCTCTGGACGAGAGTGTCGCCGACGTTGAGAGGGTTGATTAGCGTGTAACGACGACTAGGTAGCCGTCAGTAGGAAAATGGCGAATAGTCCGGGAGGAGGGGGGCTTATGTCAGGAGGTCTCCGGGTCGAGAGTCTTCCCCAATGGCGTTGTAAATTATGGGAACAGGAGCAGAATCAGGAGGAGGAGGAGGAGGAGGAGGACGAGGAGGATACACAGGCACACAGAGGACGAATAGCGAAAGTGAGTTTTTGCTTGGGTTAGCTGGTTCGGTGGAGGGTCGAAGTAGAGAGAGAGAGGGGGGGGGGGGTCGAGTCTAGACGGAGAAGGGCGTGGAGGGGTGGCGGCGTCGGTGGGGGTGGGGGTTGCTTGGGGGTTGTCGGGCCGAATGGCTCCGAGCCGAGTTTGGTTGGGGTAGGACGACGACACGGCTGCAGAAGGTCGTGGAAGGACGCCAAATGTCTGGTAGGGGTAGGTCAGCACCTACGCACTTTAATCAATACAACCGGCTTTCCGCCCGGGTACTCGTCTATCCTCGTCTTTTTCTCGCTCCGTTTTTATCAAACCCGCGACAATTGGGCCATATATTTTACAGGTTATTTTATACACGGGATTGATTATGTATATGTATATGTATGGAAGACAGATGGAAAGCGGCAAAAGTTTACTTTACGCACGCACGATGTGCATGCATTTTCATTTTCATGAGTAAGTTATCGTACGAAGGGAGAATTTGAACCGATAATTATTACAAGACGATATAGGTGTATGCGTAGTTGGTGGGATTTTTTGTAAATTTTATATTGTTGAAAAGAAAAAAAAATTTTTCCTCTTCTTCGCATTCACGCGGTCAGATTTATCGTTCGCCGAATATAATTGTCGTTTTTCTTACTCGTTGTATTCAATGTCGATTTTATTTGCCTTCGTATCAGTATGAATATTTATTTATATATTTATATTTGTATGTTCTATTATTATACATGTTACAGGTACCATATAATATTGGATTGAATTGGTTTATTACATTAATGTATTATCGAATTCCGGTGACATACCTTTACGATTCCGCGCGAATTGTTGGTATACCTTACATATATTTAATTCATAATATTATACTTCCGAAAGGGTAGGTATTTATGTAACTTAGCACGGGTTATTGACGTTAAATTCGTTATTGTCTTGTAGGATTTTCACGTAACGGGGATATTAATAATCGTAATGATCGTAATAATGAAATAATTCGATTACCGTACGATCGGTACAACGGTAACTTATACTCGGTCAATGCATTCTATTACGACACAAATTTACTTCGCATGATCGGTGTATAATCCTCGGTACAAGTTAACTTCTCTTTCCTCTTCTCTTATTCTCTCTTTTGCTTTCTCTTTCTATCCTTCTATACGGAAATTTCTTTTCCCCCCTACAGATTTATACTCTACAGGCTTTATTATTGTGGTAATTGTATATTATTGTAGTATATAACTTAGCATCGTTTTCATATAATGTAATATTTATGGAGCATTCCACGCCAACTCGACCTGCGTTAGAACCCGACCGTCTCGAAATCATTTCAGATTTTTTTCTAACATTCTACTCAGTGATGAACGCGTACTGATTTTTATTTAGATTTTTTCATCAAACCGTTTATTGTTGATAAATTTTTGCACTTAAATCCAGTGGATGACGTAAAACGGGGACCCGTTTTCAAAAATGTCCTAGTATTTTTTTTTTTTTACTCGATTCGGAATTTAAAAATTTTGAAAGTTAAAATTAATACCGGATCAAATCTTAAGCGTCGAATAAAGGTCAATTTACTTGTAAATATTCGGTTTCACCAGATTCATCAAGTATTTCGTTCTAATTCGACGATGCGTCTCTCTAGTTGATAAAGAATATTCCACCACATCCCTACGGAGTGCAGCAGATTTAATAATTTCATCATAATATTCGATATTTGTTGGGTGCGTAGAAACAGAGCACGGACTGGAGGCTGTTTTATGTCATCCGTTGGATTCTTTTTTTTTTTTTGGTTTTAGAATTTTTTCAGATTTAAAAAACGGGCTTTCTCAATCAACGTCAAAAATTTATAAAACACGAAGAAGGCTTGATAAAGAAATCTAATACAAAATTAGGCCCAGTTTTTTACCGAGTAAAATGTTAGAAAAACACCTGAAATGATTTCGAGACGATCGGGGTCCAACACCGGTCGAGTTGGCGTGGAATGCCCCATATTCCATACTTACAATGTTGCAGTATGCATTGTGCAACAACGCTACCGTAGCGACGATAAAAATTTTCCGTTGATTATTATTAGTCATCATTATCTGAACATCACGTGTCCCTCACTTGGGTAAATAACGCCGGTATTTCCTTACAAACCGGCAACGATATGCATTCTAATCATCCATTATAGAACGGAGATGGTTATTTTTCTTTTTTTTTTTTGCTTTTTGTTTTTAGAGAATGAAGTTTATTTAAAACAGGAAATTGAATTGTAAGTATAATAACCGTACAGATGTAATTGATTTTTACGCTAGAAATCCGTAACGCTTACACGCGTTTATTTATGCCTATGCATATACGTATGCAGGGATATATATATATTTATTACATTGATAAATTATGCCGTGCAGAAACAATGTGTAACGCGTTGCACATGCGTTATATTTTACATATCCACGTGTGTGCGCGCGCGTGCTTGTATGTATACATACGTATACATATATATGTATTGGCAATATATATATTCTCGTGTAACTCGCGAGGGGCGTGGGAGGGGGGAGAGAAAAAGAGAGAGAGAAGAGAACTAGGAGGAGGAAAATCCAGGTCGTGCCTTGACACACATATTTGTGCATGGCAGCCCCGATCGTCGTTTCAGCGAGTAGTCGTCGGTGCACCTATCATCTTTACATCGTACCGCACGGTGCATACACTGCACTGTCAGCCTGCGCTTGGATTCTCGTTGCAAACGATCGGCACCGCGCCGTTTCGCAAGTTCGAGATTCTCCACCGGGTTGTAATTTCGCTCTACGCCGTATAAGGCTGATTTTCTAACTTTCTCATCTCCCTCCTCGTCCGCAGTATTTTCCAAACGCATTTTTGTCGTCACGACACTCGGCAGTAACGAAATGAAGAATGAGACCAAAATAAAAAAAAAAAAAAAAATGGAAATAATCGAAAACCTGTTCGAAAAACAGATCGTACGTGTCGGCCGATCCTCGTTCAATATCGTATGTAATAATGTGTATGCCTAACGTTGTTATTATTGTTATTATACACGACGACTCGTACAGTATTTACGTATCCGTTTCACCTGATCGCCGATTAACGATCGCATACGCATCAATCTTTTATTAAAGGTAATCATAGACTTTGCAACTCGTTGATTGTTTTACACTTTTCATTGTATTACGATACCTGTGCGCGTGTATGTATACACGCACATGCGTAGCCAGAGAGGAAAGTTCTTTGCGTTTCAAAGCGCGGCTTTCCATCAGGTTTGTGCATGTGTGTGTACACACATATATATATATATATATATATATATAATCGATGCCATTTATCCGACATCCGTACATTGTCATGTACGTAGTCTGAGGAACTAAGAATATGATATGAGAAATTGTGTACGTGTGTAGGTCTTGGGTTGTGTAATACATAGGCGTTTTAGGCCGACTCGTTAATAATGACGTCACATTGTCCGCCATACATGTACACAGACGTTTATATATATTCACAGCTCGGCCCCTTATATATTACCTCATGACAGCGATTTTATTGCATCATCTTATACATACGTTGAATATATTATTAAAAAACCAATCAGTCGTATACGATGCGTTACAATGTATGTGTATAATAAAAGGAGTGAATCTGGAATTAGAAGTCGACGAAACGAGATGAATTAACAATTTTAGAAGAATCCGCTAAAGGGAAAGGAAAATAAAAAAAAAAATGAAAACAAAAAATAAAAATACGACAACGAAGCGGGAAATCAGGAAAATTGAAATCGGCGTAGGTATGTGAAAAATTAATAGAAATATTCGGTACCAAAGTGCGCGCGACGCGTGTGTTAATTGGGGCAGGGGGTTGACTTTCGTTTCACTTGTTAAACGGAGAAAAGATCGTATACGGCTAACGTACGTGTCCGTCTAAGCAGCCGTCGAATAATTTGTAAAGTGGGGATTGCGGCGTGTTTTCTTTTCCCCTTTTCTTTGCGGTTTTACCGCGAGTTTATCTTCGCGCCGATGCACCGGCAGACTGCACCCACTGGCTGAAAACCGGCACGCCGCCGCGTTCTATCTAGGCCATGGCTAGCCGTATTACGTCCACACAGAGACTTGTAACGTAGAACGCACGTGCACCGGAGATCGGCGCGAAGGCGTCTCTGTGCTATTTACACTTTCTCGAATCGCGCTTATCCGCAACGCCGATGCCTTAACGATCGTCATCTACCGAACGTCGCACGGTACAAGTCCGTTCGGAGAGGTGGAAACGGTGCGGAAATATATGCCACCCGACCAAGGTTCGAAAGTGGGAGGATAACCATTCGAGGAGATTAACGGTGTTCATCTTTTCTAACAGTGAAAAATATCAAATTTATTCGCTACTGGTCAAGAAAAGATACTAACGGAAGAAAAAATTTTATCAACGATATTGTTATTAGCGTTTAAAAAGCCAACCTGCAATTACGCGATAAAATATATACTCCATCGTTATCGTGGATCTGATTTTTTAGACTTGAAGACAATTCATTCGCAAATAAAATGATCGGCTACGAGATCATTGAAATTCTTCGAACGATAGGATTTTTTCATCAAAGAAATGATTCGGTGATGGGATCTCTTCAAAATCATGAATAATCGTGTTATTGATAATTGAAATTTATCACCTTTTAATTTTGCTTTAGTGTCGATGGAATGTTGTTTGAATTAAATTTAATTTTGGTTGCACTTTCAAACCTCTGTTGTATCGTATTTCCGCCTGCACAGCTCTTTGACTTGACTGTACGTTTGATGAATTTTTTAATATTAGAACAAAGCCAATAGCACTTGTTAATTTAGTTGCTTACTTATCGTAGAAAACTGCTTTCAAAATTATTTCACTGCCACAAAATCTGCAATTCTTTCAATTCTCATCAAGATTGTGCGTGCATAAATCACGATACGTAACCTCGCAATTAGTCTTCGGTTTGGAAGTTAAATATATCTTCGTACCATTCGGTGTTAAAATGTTTTTCGATGAAATTTAGAATCCCATTACGAAACACTCAGTTTGAACCTTGTTCTTTTTTTTTTTTTCTCCATAGCCATTATCCAACAATGAAAGAAAATGCGCGTTATGTGAAACCGAGAGTAGTTCATCGGTTAGATCCTGTGATAAAATTACACGTTCGATACTTTTTCTCCCCAGTATTTAATCGTTGACACGGTCGTGTAAATAAAAATAAGACAAATGAAAAATTCGTCTTCGAAATGGGGGAAAGTCCCGTATATACATGTTTCGTCATACACCACGTGTACAACGTATCTACCGCATTCTCTGCGCAATTATATCGGCTCACAATCAGCTCGCTTTTCTGCATCAACTCTGCGTCCATCGTAAGCACGCACGCCGGTGTTAACGAGTGACGTCACGCGACCCCTTAATCATCATCATCGTCACACGCCGTACAATAACGCGCGCTAAGGTTAGCCTAGGTTGGATCTGTGATTGCGATACAATATATGCATACATGGTATCTGTACAATGCATACATATACGTATGTACACCACCTTGTATGCCACCCTTCAGGTGAGGATGATGTCTTGTGACGGAACGTTGTTCCGAGCACAGATTCCTATACCGGCATTTTGCCGACACTTAGCCAAGACAAATACCATTTTTTAGAATTTTTAAGGACAGGGGATGTCTCCGCTCTGGTGGCCGATTTCATTGAAATCTTGCTCTACGAATATTGGTCCGAAACTCTTCTTGTTATGTCTACCCAATTAACTTCGGGTGAAGAAAAAAATAAATAAATAAAAAGTAAACGGTGCGAAGTCCGAATGCAACAAATCAGTGCAGTTGTACCAATTCATTTGTAATAACAAACCTCCGGCTGCGTATCAAAGCTATATGTATGTATATACAACATATACATATATCTAACATATATGACACTCGATACCGATATACGTCCAGTGGTTTATTCTGTACCATATAGCAGTTATAACTAGGTACGTATATATATATTATACACAGGGAAACGCCGATCAGCAACTTACGTATGTATGAGTTACATAGGTATATATATGTAAGTATACAGTTGCATAGTGGCCGGCGTCCGAGACGCCTGCTGCGGCTGCTGCTGCAACGCCGGCGGGATAGAAGAAGGAAGAGTGGTGGCTAACGAAGAGGGGGGCGGGAGGGGGGGGGGGGGGGGCAAAAGCCGGTGCAGCGAACTCTCCAAGGACTGCCCCCCGCCGCACCCGCGCGACTCGGACTCTGACTTCCCCCTTTATATAGTTTCAAACCCGACTAAACGACGAACCAAGAACGAGAACGAAACGACGACGACGACTGCATATGCATTTGGTAGATTGCACTTCACGGATCTCACTGTATTTATTATTATACATACATATATGTGTACATATATTTACAATATATATATATATATATATATATATATATATATATATATATATATATATTAGACTATTCAAAATAAATCGATAATTTTTTGTTTTGCTTTACACAATCTTAAACTATACTTGGACATCAAAAAATGATCCTCGCGAAAGGAAGGGCCGGTCCTTCAAGATTTAGAGGTGTCTCATCGGACCTTTGTCTTTTTTATTTCGTTAATACGTAAATAATTAATTTGCATGGATGGAACAAACGTTTTTCTTGTCCTAAAATGATGAATATATTCCAAACTTGTGTATAAGTACTGAATATACTAGCAAAAACGATCTTGATGATCGCAGCAACCATTATCGGTCGATATATACGTCGATAAATACAAAAATCTCCGTAAAAATGTATTTTTTGTTATCGTCAATAATCCGCAATGAATACATTCATTGATACGCTGTTACGATAATCATTTTCGGCTACAAAAAACTTGCCTGAAATTGACATAAGTCATTTCATCAATAAAAAATCGAGGCGCTTATTTCAACAATGTGAATTGCCCCATGATTTCCTGGATGAGCCTCTCATACAATGGGAATCTACCGAAAGCTTTCAAACGTGCTTAATGGTTTTCTCACAAATGAAAGTAGTTAATGATTCAGCTGAACGTGGAGTAGCCCTTGTCGAGGAATATAATAATTTGTTAACTAAAAATGAGGAACAAAAACAATATTTGTTCGAAATAGTTCAAGACCATAGAAAAAAATACCCCAATTGCAATAAGTCAAGTTTTTTGTAGCCGAAAATGATTATCGTAACAGCGTATCAATGAATGTATTCATTGCGGATTATTGACGATAATAAAAAACCATTTTTACGGAGATTCTTGTATTTTTTTTTTTGTTTTTTGCATTTATCGACGTATATATCGACCGATAATGGTTGCTGCGATCATCAAGATCGTTTTTTCTAATATATTCAGTACTTATACATAAGTTTGGAATATATTCATCATTTTAGGACAAGAAAAACGTTTGTTCCATCCATGCAAATTAATTATTTACGTATTAACGAAATAAAAAAGACAAAGGTCCGATGAGACACCTCTAAATCTTGAAGGACCGGCCCCTCCTTTCGCGAGGATTATTTTTTGATGTCCAAGTATAGTTTAAGATTGTGTAAAGCAAAACAAAAAATTATCGATTTATCTCGAAACAGTCTAATATATATATGCGCCTATAATGTTTATGCATGCATATGAAATAATGAAAAACGCATCCTGCGTCCGGTGTTACTATTAATACTACTATTATTATACTTGCGTACTGGATAATTCCCTACATGTCGGATTTGTTTGTTATTTCTCATTTGGTTCCATTATTTTACCGCTCGGATAATTTATAATCGTACACAAACGTCGGACGAGATTTTAAATTTGAGAAAACATGAAAAGAATTGTACACGGAGTAGAGTAAGAATATAGTTATTATAAGTGTAGATATTTTATATGGTGCGATGTCTCTAACACAGGTGTAATAAATACACGACACGTATGTAGTGTAACTTGATAGTTTTATATCGTAAACCGTGGTGCAGGTATAATAAACGTGAGGATAATAAAAACGAACGATTGCTCATCATCGTCGCGTATGTTGTAACGATAAATAAATATAAATATATTCGTGTATTTACCTACGACGCAAAGATTGTTATAATTATTTTGAAATATCGAAATCGGTATAGGCGTACGATGTATCTTTGTATCTACATATTATAGGCTTAATTTTCCGGTTTTTTCAATTATTACATCCGAAACATAGTGCAGTGCTTCCGTTCACGTAAATATTAGAAATACAATGATCGTCGATAATCGGTCGTTGTATGATTATATCGATTTTGGGCATAGCGTAAGGAAAGGACGTGATTATATAAGTATAGAAAAGAAGAAAAATCCAGTGTAACCATTGGGAAAATTGTAAATAATAGTATAAAGTATACCTAATAATTCTTTGCAAATTTCCTCTCACGTGGCCTTCGTTCGTCAGTTATTATTATACTTGTAACATTCTATGCAAATATTCGCGTGACAGATAAATATTTCCGCCTTGGCACGGTTATGGTGTACAACTTACTGTACATACTTACGTATAACAAGTATACGGTCTACACGTGCGCGTATATCAGTTACTGTTGTTATAAACAGCAATAATAACAACAATAATAATATATAAATATTTACAGAAGCTTAATTACCACCACCGCAACAACAGGAATGATAACAACACTAAGTTGTAAACGTAGTAATTACGAAATTGTTAGTTTTTGCGCACATGCCGCAAATCCTATTTTCTATCCTACTACCTCCTGTCAAAATCTACAAAGTAGTAGGCAAGTCGTTGTATATGAAATTTTCTCCGATACTCGCTGGATAACTACCTTGCACAGCCGCCGTGGACTGACGCGCTCTCTTTATTATTACCATAGGCCAAGAAAAAAATAATATGAATGTATATGATATAATTTTAGAAGAAAAGGGAAGGGGAGAGAAAGATCAGAGAAACCACGTTGTTGTTCGTCTGAGGAAAAGTTTTAAGCGTTAGTCGCGGCCTGAATCGTCGGCTAATGTATCCGAGATGGTTGCAATAACAATAATAATAACACCAACAGCAACAATAATAATGATACTAAAACAAGACCTATTTTTAGAGGATTTTGAGTGCGCGGAGTTTTGGGATTATATTTATGAATTATCGCATTGTAGCTATGCGGAAACATGTCGCGTAACCGAATCGTATTTGTCGTCCGATCGAATGATTCTTGTTGCGGTATGCGGTAAACTGATAAAATTCCCGGCGGAGAGAGAAATTGGAGAGACGGAGAGAGCGACAAGCCTGCAGATACGCACGTTACGCCTAGAATTGCAGTGACTGCGTCTTTTCCTTCGCCTCTCTCAGTCATGCCGCTGCACTTTCTTCCTCGTTCCATATAACCACTGCCCGTGGTATACGACACTGTACACAATTCTTTGTAAACGCATATTCGTACGTGGGTAAGAATACGCGAAACTGTAGAAATGGCTGCAATTTTACCCGCGACATTTATAAACATTTCTTATATCAGGTTCAAATTTTGCAATTTTCTCCAATTTTTGTTCATTATTTTTCACCGTTTCTTCCTTTGTTTGTTTCGTTCTTTCCAACGGAGTTTATAATCGGTGTAATATGTACGAATCGTTGATGTATAAAAGTTTCCTTTCACATGCAGGATATGATCTTGTGTTTTGGTGTTTCTGTAATATAGGATATAAATTGTACGTGTATTATTGTTTAATTGACGATGGGATTTCTGTAACGTTTTTGTACACTCATAACTTATTATACTTGACGCTTACACGTGACTGTGGCGACTGAAGACATCATCTTACGTTTGTACCCCGCGTGTTTCCAGGTTCTGATAAGAAATACCAGGTTTTCTATCTCCATGCGGTATATACATGTATGTGTGTATGTATATATTTCGTAAGATTTGCGATTCTCGCAGACGATGAAGTCGTCTGGTAAACGAGGTGAAACAAACCGCGCGTGGCTCATATTGTATTTATTATATGTATGCCTCTACATATAATAAATACATATGTATAGATATTATACGAAACTGGAAAAAAGCAAAACATTTAGACAAACACACGCGTAATTATATGTACAATATATATTTGTAAATGTGGGTAGAAATGAATATAGAAGAAGGCGGTGGTGTGTCGATTAACTTTTAATCAAATTTTTTTCTGCGAGATGTTGAAAACTAATTTTTCAGTGACAAGACAGCCGGGAAATTCCCATCTATGGATTTTTCGCCACGGTTCGTTTCGCGTACAAGGTACACGTATTACTATTACGCACATATTAGTGCATCATCATAGTATCAAAGACCGCCGATTTTGCGATAAGATTGTAAAAATTTCGCGCGTGCAGTTATACGCGAGTCGAGCTCCGATTTTTTTGCACGTTATAAAGTTGTTGCTCCACAACCGGATTCCGTGAGCTTGAAATTATCGATCCGTGTAATGGCGAGCCGAAAGCCTTTAAAGCTGTATAGACGGTGCTTTGCAGACGTATAGGTATATGGAACTTGTACTTTATGTGTGCATTATCATGTTGACCCCCCTCCCCCCCTCTCCAAATAAAAAGAAAAAACTAGTCGCGGTGAACCAAGTCTTTCAAAAGTTTTTTTAAACACCAGGTTTTAACGCTATACGTAAACACATGATTATAACAAACAATAGGCGGTATTATACTGTTTTGAAATAATTGTGTTTTTTAAAAATTCGCCCTGCTTGCCCAATTATCATAAGCATACGAGGGTCGTTTTATTAGCAAAGAAATTCACTGCAAATCGTTGTAAGTTGATAGATTTTGGATAAGAATAATGACTGAATGTTGCCGAATCGTAAGTTTGTCGATCGTAAATTACGCAGCGATCGTACAAAAGAAATGAAAATTTTGAACAAAACGAACCGTGTATTGGATTCAATTACATATCGGGTGATTTTTGGTGATAAAAAAAAAAAAAAAAAAAAAAAAAAAAAAAAATAAACGAAAAAGAAAAACAAAAATCAGTCGAACAATGTAATTTCTCTTGGCGCGTGATAACAACGGGGTGTTTGTATCTAAAATTCAACGTTTTCAACTCATGTTCTCGGTAAAAGCTAGTGTTTGTGGGTGCATTATAATACAAGGGTGAAACTCGGTGTGTTTTCAAAGAAACCAACGCGTCGTTTCGCGTTTCGTTATGAATTTCGGCCGGACTGTACAAAAGCCGGAAATATCCTTCGGCCGATCCGCCGTAACCTAGTTTTATTTCGGTTATCGTAATCGGCGTAATCCCGATACGGATCTCGTTATGCTCGATGTCAAACATACATCGGCGGGCATCGAAACAACGACGAGATATCAAACCGCGCACCGCAATCCATCATATCATAGTCTATGCCGATAGGGGATACAAATCCGTCACGCACGCATCGCGCCTGCACACCGTGGCTGAGGGCGCGATTCGCGGCGGAAGGAGGGAGGTATGGCGCGCGGGAGGGGGGCGGGGTGGGGGGCGGGGGTAGAGTGAGGAGGGAGGAGGGGCCGGTTGTCCTATCCCAATAGACGGAAAATAGCTTCCTTTCAATTGGAACGGGCGATGTTGCGGTAGGGTAAGCATCGCTTTTCGTCTCTAGGTGCCTACTGTCTAGCCGGTCGGGCGGTGGGGGGCGCGAAGAGCGCCGGAGACGCCCGAACCGTTCGACTCTTGGTTTCGCATCGTCTATGGCGCGCGGCGCAAGCCTAGCGGGCCGAACCGACCCGGAGTCCCAGGTCGCGACTCAGTCAGTGTGCCACCGGCAACCGCTTCGCAAGGATTCAGAGATATACGCACGGAGTAGGAACGGACGGCGGAAAGAGCGAATCGCAACGCACGGTTGGACACGTTTTAATTTTTACGCGAAACAATTGTCGCTGCACTCGCGATTCTTCCTTACCTACGAAACGGGGGCCGATCGATCGATTCGAGTATAAAACCCGCCCTCCCCTTGTGATCGGTTTCTTAATCGTTGTCGCTTCGTTTCAATCTCGGTCGATCCCAGAAGCGCTCAGTTCGTTCTTACCGGTTCAATTGTACCGAGAAAGGAGAAGGAAAATTGATAAAAACACTGTGATTTGTGTACGCGGATGTTGAGGTTAATAGAAATCACGGTCGAATCGACATAAACGGCGGGGCGGGGGGCGGCGGCGGTGGGGTCTGGGGGGGGGGGGGGGCGGGAGAGAAAGATATAGTTTTGTGTATGTGTTGTTGCTGTTGGTGTTGATGTTGTTGGTGGGTTTTTATGTTACCGTAATAATATCGCTGTTGTCGATCGAGGACGACGGATTATTGAAGGAGTTAAAAGTGAAATTGTTGAAATTATACAGCGAGAGATTATACTAGTCATCTCGTTGTTGTTGTTGTTTGTTTGTTTATTATTTGGCCGCGGTCCCGGCGAATAACGCAAACACCGAAAGTACGGAAAACGCCGCCCACGTGACGAGGAATATTTCACACCGTCGACGTACCAACGGGGAAAAATCGAGATAAACGGGTCGGAGGTGTCCACGTGCTGCTGCGACAGTCAAACAAGTGTCACATAGATATATATGGACCAAGTTTCGATGAGATTTTTTTTTGAAGAAAAACAACAATAACTACAACGACTAACCAAAACGAAAAGACAAGCAAAGTGTTGTGAGATATCAGTGTCACTTATACGCACAATACATTATCAACGAACCTAGAAATTTTCGTCAAGAAAAGAAGATTGTAACACTTGAAAGATCGAAAAGATATATATGCGTACATATATTAATATATGTATATAACAAGTTTCTTCTTTCGAATCGTTTCCCGATCGTCATGCGACGTTGTTTCTATCTCGTCAATCGTCCAAATGTGTGTGCGGATGTGTGTGCAGCGGGTGTGCGGTAAGGTAGATAGATAGATAGGTAGACATATATAGATATATATATATATACGTAAATAGATAGACAAAAGACAGGTACAAATAATTGGTCCATTATAAGCGCCAGAAACGGTAAGCAAGGAAGAGGAGAGTGTTGTGATCAAGGAAGAAAATGAATCGCGCGTTAAGCGGCGAATAGAGGGGGGGGAAAGAAGAAGAGAAGAGAAAAGAAACGGAGGAGGGAAAGAAAAGGAAAGGAGAGGAGATCGCGGGCGGGAGATTATCCGGTGACTTTTTGCGAGAGAAGCATCGCCGCAATGCTCGAGGACCAGCCGCTCGACCTGAGCGTCAGGGTTGGCGACTATCCGGAGTTCGAAAACGAGCAGGAGTCGGCCGACCTATTCGAACCGGAAGTCAAAGACGTCGACGAACCGGCCGCCCTTAGACTTCAGGGCAATGTCGCCGAGTATTCGTCTCAGGGCGAAAGGACCTGCTCCGAGGACTCGGATGATTCCTGCTCGGACAATAACCAGAAGAACTCTACCGGCACCAGGTCGAGGTCCAGGCCTCCCGGCACGAAACCCTACAAGAAGAACCTCATGAGGCGATACCGTGAGTCACGATCTTTGGCATTGATTTCACTCCCCCAAAAATTGTAATTAAAGTAAAGATAAAGAGAAAAACGAATGCACGCCGTTAACGTTTTTCTTTTTGTCTCTTTCTTTCTTTCTTTCTTTATCTTTCTTTATCTTTTACCATATCTCATCGCGGAATGCGAAGAAAGGTGGTAATTATTCGTCGGTATTGTCGTTTTGCGAACAAAAATTTAACCGTTCGTCGTCATTGAGAGGAAAGGATGGAATTTAATTGCTTCATTCGTTTGCGTATGTATGAAACGCAAGCATGTAAGGAGGGTGTAGGAGGGACGTGTCGTCAGTTCGTGAATTTGTCGTATCAAAAATTGAAGAGAGTAACCGAAACCGATCACATTGAAAAACTTTCTTTAGCTTTCTTCAGGTTGGCTTCGGCGACGTAGTTTTGTGTAGGAAAAGAAATAGGTAGGGGGAGGATCGAGAGTCGGGTCTAATTTGGATAAGATAAAACGTGACACGCGTTTTTTAATCTTTCTCTACCCCACCTCCGTTTTTAGCCCCCCCCCCCCCCATTCACACCCACTGCTGCGTGTACAATAGGAGATGATGATTATTATACGAAGTAAGGAGGAAAAAACGAAGAAAAATAATGAAGCGCAATCACGTTCACGACATGATTATTATTATTATTGTTGTTATTATTATCAATATTATTATTAGTATTAATATATA
The DNA here is from genome assembly GCF_021901495.1 of Neodiprion virginianus. NCBI lineage: Eukaryota > Metazoa > Arthropoda > Insecta > Hymenoptera > Diprionidae > Neodiprion > Neodiprion virginianus. The sequence continues at coordinate 15,136,622 of NC_060880.1, forward strand.
ACATCGTGAGATCACGAAACTGTGCCGAAATTGTTTAGCGGGGAGATTTAAGCGCTTTGTGTGTGTATAAATAATGATTCCTACGCTTTTCGCATTGTCGCTACAAACACCGTTGTGTAATATAATACGTATTATAATGTACGTACAATAGTACGCGAATGGAAGCGAGGGCTCGGGGATTGATTATTTTTTTTTATTTTTTTTATTTTTCTCATCGTAATCTCGTACAACCTTTCACAACATAAAGATGACATACCTATACGTAACATAATAATGTACATGCATACCGCAGCAACAGTTTTACGTTTATAATGTAAGGTTTACAGAAAATATAAATTGATACTCACGCGTGTTACGTATATATGTATGATGTATGTATGCACGAATGCCGCAGCCATTGGGCTGAACGAGTAAGAGCGTGCGAGTTAAAGCGGGCAGAAAGCGAGGATGTAATTTCGGAGATAAAAATATTACGCAAGGCACCTTGCGAAGGTCGAGAGACCCAATACCAGTACCAGCAATACGCTGTGTACGCGGGGAGAGAGAAAGAGAGAAAGAAAGAAAGAAAGAAAGAGAGGGAGGATCGTACATGTTACGATACCTATTAATACATACGTACATATACATGTACATATATACACGAGGAAAAGACGAGTCGAAATGATCCGTGAAGGTAGAAAAATGACGGAAAAGCGGAGCGAGAGAGAGAGAGAGAGAGAAAGAGAGAAAAATGTTCCACCGAACCGATTAGATCAAGGATTCTCTCTCTCTCTCTCTCTCATCCTCCTTCTATCTATCCATCTTTATTATCTTTCTCATATTCTATTTTCCATTATATACAGCGTATGTAATGTATAAAATACACGTTCGTTGTTTTTTTATTCGCTCGTTGCGTACAATCTGTATTTTATCTTGTTTGTCGCGGATCGTCGCCGCGTTCACTTCTCGTCAAGTCCTTCATTTGCTATCTCTGTCTCTCTCGGCTCTCTCTCTCTCTCTTCCTCCCTTCTCCCATCCCTCTCTCCCTCATCGTTATTTCTCTTTCTCTGGAAATGGAGTATCACACATATCGTATTATACATACAGACACGCACGGCACCCGCATTTATATTCAGCTGATAAATCTTGCGACATTGCAGGGTTTGACCTGCCTCAACCCCGCTAAAATTAAAAATCTTTTTTCGTCTTGGACATCTATCTCGAAGCTCCCTGTTGCCGGTCGGCCACTGCTAAACGCCACGTATCATATGCGTGTATAAAGAGTTCGACGTCTAGCGAAAGATTGATTGATTGATGTAGTTTATTTAGCTTCAGTAGCTACATTGTAGGTTACAACTCTGATGTATAATTTATATTAAGGTTCTTAATCTATAACGTTTTTTTTCACTATTATTTATTTACTACTATCCCAACTCTCTCTCTCTCTCTCTCTCTCTCTCTCGCGCTACTTTTGATGTACGGCACTAATGCTCTTCTAAACCTTTGTAGTATTCCAGGGTGGCCACCCGTCTGGAAAACTGGGAAAACCGGGAAATGTCAGGGAATATCGTATGTCAGGGAAATGTCAGGGAATTTTTTGGTTGGTCAGGGACTTTTTTTCTTCGCTCCGCACTTATTCCTGTATACTCTAACAGTCTCTCTTCGACGTTTAAGCCTTTCGATTTTTTTCTTATACCCCTTTCCTTTTCGTATTATTCTTCCGCTACGCGTGGACCTCCCAAGAAGAACGACAATGAGAATGAGAAAAAGAAACGGAAATAGTGCGACGGTCAGTTGACGGAGAAAGGGGGTGAAAGTGCGGGCGGGACGAGCGAGGGACAAAACCCGGAAAACCGTGGGTCGTCGGCCACTTTTCACTTTTCCAAATTCTCGTCGAAAGCGGAATGGCCAATTTCGGGGTGAGAAGTCAAGGCTGCGGCAACCAGACCTGCTGTGTATATGTATTACATACACACACACACACACACACGCGCGCATTTCACCCGCAAGAAAATTGGACGGACGAAACCATAGCTGTGTACCTACTTGACAATGCACACTATTGTGTGTGTGTGTGTGTTTGTCTCGTGTATGTCAGTTACATGCATGGTTTGGAGTTCACACATTTTAGCGCAACAGTGCGAAAAAGAAACGCTTTACGGATTGAGAGAAAGAAAGAGGGTGGAGAAAGTTTCGAGCGAATTTTAATCTTTCGAGGAGGTTACGGGAATGGAAAATTCGTAAAAGTTTTCACCTAGCCATTTTCCTATTCAGTCACACCGTAAACTATTTATACTGTGATACTCATACCTACTTATAATGTACACGTGAAACAAATTTTTTTATTTTTTTTCTTCAAAGGTCTCTTCCCCCATAACGTGTATGAATTTATATATATATATATATATATTATATATGTAGGTATCTATGCATATGAGATTAAACCTTTAATATGGGTAGAAACGAAATTATATTTTTTTGGCAATAAAAATTGTTGTTTCTCCACTTTACGGGATCCAATTAACTTGTACTTCATTTTACCCATCTTCGTACGTCGATTATGTGATTATTATATCTTATGAAATTCTCGCTTCTTTTACACCGAAGTTTCGTTACAGGGTATGAAAATTAAAATTTCTTCGAAAAACTACTTTGCAATTAATTTTTGAAAATATTATTTTTTTTTTTTTTTTTTTTTTTTTTCAATTTTGCTACGACGCGTCTGATACTCGAAAATTTTAAGAACCTTGTTTACTTTTTCTTCCATTCATCGTAATTTTTAATTCACGTTACTCTTTCATTCGTTCGGTTTTAAAATTTTTTATTTTTATAATAAAAAATTAAATCACCGCCGCAAGATTAAATTATACACTTACGTAACGTCAAGGGAAAGATGAAATTGGACGATGATTTCAGTACCGGAAATCGCTGCAGTTGGTGGGACGCAGTTGAAATTTCCAGTTCGTTACCTCGTGTGTTGATAATAACTTGTGCGTGCAGGTAAAGGTGTGTGCATATATATACGATATAAGCTTAATGCAACTCTGAATATATAATGCGCGTCTGTATGGTTTTATATATATATATATGCGTATATACATATGTATCTATTTATTTGTATATGGAAGGAAAAGGGGGAAACCGAGCTGGAAGTCAGACGGTAGCCGCCTGTCGTAAATGAGCGAAAGAAAGAAAGAAAGAAAGAAGGGGTTGGGCGTAGATGCATAGAAAATTGGGCGGCATAGATCGCGTCTCTCGGTCCGTCTGCGCGGAAGGACCCAAAACGGTACCTCGACCTTTTTTTCCCTTTCCCGCTCGGTTTTTTTTTTTTTTTTTTTTTTAATCATTTTTATTTATTTTTTCCCTCTCACCAGAAAAGATCAAGAGAAAACTGTACATATCTGTATACATTATATACCTACATATTACACATTGCAAGTTGAGCTTTTCGATTGTATCTTTGCGTATGTATTATGTTCACGTACACAGGTAATCTTATGTACATTATTTATTTAATTATTCATCCGAGTCTGTCGTTTCCTTTTTCTTCTTCGTTCTTTTTTCTTAATAGACTTGGTAGTATTCGATTTTCTCACCTTGTCTTTTCTTTTCTTTCACTCCGTGCTTTCTTCGCACTCTTTAATTCATCTCTGTTTGTTATTTACGTCGTCGTCCGCGATGTTCGTCAAAGACCGTTTACCTCTTTGGCAATGCGAAGAAGGCGGCGGCGGCGGCGGCGGCACGCGTTGTTATTTTACGATTGTCTGGTCTCATTTTCGACTCCCCTCGTTCTCTTTGTCACCTTTTCTCGATATCGTTATCACCGCATTGCACCGCCGTCTCGGGAAACACTTGTGTAAATTTTTTTTGCCAATATTTTTACCCACCTTGCGCACGTGGTGAAAAACTTTTCGATCACACTCGAGTCGACCCCGTTTGCCAAAGCAATATACCTGTGTGTAATTATCGGAAAAGCGAATCGAGGAAGAGTAATGCTAGAGGTGAAGAAACGTTGAAAATATAATTAACTTACAATTGTCTGCAGTTTCAAGTTAAAATAATGCCTACGATGTACGTGCATACCTATGCACGGAGAGACTCTCTAAAGTGTTCATCGCCAGCTCAGACATTCACACGTCGCGCGGTTACCGGTTAACTTTTACTTTTTATTTACATAATTATACACACACGCTTATAATACCAACAACCTGTCCTTTTTGCCTATGTATTTACCTTGGTTGCATACGTGCATACGTTGCATGTACGTAGTATGCAGATACGATATGACGTGTCGAGGTTTCGATTGTATTGTATACATGTCGTTTTAACTCTGTCGCAGATGTACGATTTTTTTATTTATTTTTTTCTCTTACCACAATGTTTTGGCTCTTTTTCGCTGCAGTCTTACAAGTCCTGTATAATTACACCCGTCGTGGTGATTACGATAAGACAAAGTTTATTGAATGAATCGTGAAGGATGAGGAAAAGAAATACTCGTCGCGATAAACGGTCTCGTGATTGTCGTTGTTGTTGTTATATAATAATGTAGCGTTTGAATTAGACTCGCAGCGACGAGGAAGGATTTGACGAGAATAATAACAACGATAAACTTATTTCTTCGTTTTTAAACCGTAGGTATGTGGAATCTATGCAGTTCCGAGTATCCGCATAGGTATATTATAATATGGCCATAAACCAAAGTTCCTTCTCCCCTGTTTTCTCATCTTTTCCAACCAACCACGTCGACGTCTAAGAGACTTATTTAAATAACTAATGATTCGGAGAATGATCGCGGCGTTTTACCTCATTACGATTCAGGATATTATCCCGGCGCGGAAGGAAGGACTCGCTTCCTGTCCCTCCCTCCTCTTTACGATTCTCTCTCACCGCCCGTCGTGTATACAGTCGTATATGCATACGCATTCGTGTATATACGTATACACACACGTCCTCGCATCCTTTGACGACAAGTATGAATTCCTTATTCGTCCGCTTCGATTTTCGCGAATCTTACTCATTTTCTTTTTACCCTCGAAGTCTCTTTTTCGAAGTTACTTTACCCTCTTCTTCGCTTCTTCAATTATTATCGATACGTTTATACTTATTCTCGCACTTTGATTGTAACTTCAATAACTGTACCGTAACGCAATTGCAGTATTATCGTTTCAACAACGTATATATACACACACATACGTACATGCAGTTTAATTTGCCTCACAATCAGAGGGAAAAATCTAGGGTAGCCCGTCCTTGTGCCTCGTTCGGTTTGTAGAGCATTGGCACGGACGCGTTTATACATCGTGTGTACAACATCGCCAGGTCAGTCGATCTATGTACCTTGTACACACACGCACGCATCTATCCATACATATGGATACTTATATGCTGTAACCCAGTGAAGCGTTTATCAACGAATGACAACAAAAAAAAAAAATCTTTTTCAATAATTTGGCAAAGAGCAAGAGAGGATAAAATTCTTTAATGCAGCAGCAGCAGCAGCAGCAGCAGCGACGTGTTGCGTGTGAGGTCGTAATACACGTTTATAAAATACCTATCCACCTACCTCCCTCTATATTTCGTCTCGTCGCGTCGCTTCTCTCGTCGTGCAGTGAGGAGGAAGACCCGGACGCGCTCGATGCGCGAGCCCTGACCTACATTGTCGGCAAGCCGTACGTACGTGGTGGATAACATACGGGTGTGTATATAACGCATGGAGACACGGTCATCAATCTACCTACCCTATGGCCAATGACTGGTGTCGCCATTCGTTTACACGCTGTTATCACTCGGCGGTATATACATAGGTATAGCTATATTACGCGTGTGTATTATATACAATTTAGGGTGGGCCAAAAAAATCGACTATTTTTTTTTTTTCTTTTTTTTCACTTCATACTCCGAAAACTTGGTTGGTAGAGAACCTCGAGAACATTCTCTCCGAGTATGAGCTCTTAATTTTAATAGGGAGGTCCTCCGCTTCGCAGTTTTCTATTTTTTTCTTACGGCGAGGAAGAAAAATACACATCTCGGTATCTACTATTTATAAGAAAAAAAATCGTCTCGCATTTTCGTGGGAAATCGAATCCTCTACAAAAAAGGTCTCTTACAATTTTTCTGTATACCTCACTGTTCAGAAGTTATTGAAGGCTGAAGTTTGATCATTTTAAGGTAGATGTCTTTTTTTTTTTATGAATTTTATAACTCTTCAACAAAATGTCATTATAATACGAGCAACTCATGGTTAGGTCGGAAATTTACTGCTCTACAATAATGGTCTGTTATGATTAGTCGATTAAATTAACCGTTCAGATGATATTCACCGTCAAACTTAAATGCACACTATTTTTAACAGTTTTTTGTTAATCGTTCAAACAATACCAATTTAATTCATGAGTTTCGGGGAAATTTATACAAATTTTAAGCTGTTCTTAAAGGAACGATATAATTAGATGAAATCGAATATCTGTGTGTATATTATTACGATTTCCCCCTTCGAATATGCATGTATTTATTTAATTAATGAAAATGAAGATCTGATGTTCACTGACAACGTACGTCTTTTGGAATCAACGAGTATCTTTCTGGATTCCTGAAACGGACTTTAAAAACGTCACACGTCTCCTTGTACTTTTGTCCTAAAATAAACCGCCCCAGTCTTTTTCAATTCTCCCGATCATTTATTTCGCCCGTTTACTCTATATACAGACCTGTATAATATGTATTTTTATGATTTTCATCCCTTACGGGGGTAAAAAGACGCGACGGTACCTGAAAAACTGGAAACAAAAAAAAAAAAAAACCCCCCGATAAAACGGGACAAAAGAGAAAAAAAATTTAAAAAAAAAGCAATCCCCATGATGATCCATCTGCGGGGTGGGGAGGAGGGGTGGCCAGGTTGGAATCCGAAGCATCTCTCTCGCTCTTCGTTGTAATATAATATAATGCCCCAGGTCCCCCCCCCCCCTTTTTTTTTGCTCCTAATCTTACATTATTATACCTGCTGCAGCGATCCTTTCGTTGGTTTTTCTCCTTCTCGCATACCGTTAGGAAAAAAGATTTCCATCAATCCATCCACTCACGCACACACACGTAAATATAACGGGGTCAGGATGCGTTTTATATATATATATATATGTATAGAGAGAGAGAGAGAGAGATATATTCCCTCTTCAGACCACCTTGCTGACGCTGTTCGACCAGGATAACCAGGTTCTAGGGATTCCAACTATGTTGCTGATGTGCTCGGTATAAGGGATGCCGAGGGGGCGAAAAAAGGCATAACGGTACCATAGCTCCGACCCTCGGGATTATTTTTTTTGCCCTTGACGTTCGCCTTATTCGTAGGATGATGACGATGCCGATGCAGTGCAGGGGGTCCGTCCGATAGATCTTCTTCTATCCTTGACCATACGCCAAAAGGGTTGAACGCTCTCTGTCGTTACCAGAAATTGGAAACAGCGGTTTTCATAATCGATCCTACACTCGATAAGAGTTTTCGGTTTTCTCTTCGCCGTTACGGTCATACCGTTTTGTGAAGGTTGAAAAATGATTTCATTATTATTGTTGTAACCGAACACAATACGGTTTGATTGTAATTTATGCTACGTGAATAAAGTCCTGTATTAAACGACTACAAAGAAATATCCCATTTGTGAATGCTCTGAACGCCGATTGTCGTAGAAAGATGCCTGGAGTCCCTCCCGATAACTGCTCATCTTACTTCTGTTGCGAGAAAGGATTTTTGACGCGTTACAGAATGTATTTTGCCACTTGAAGAAAAAAAAAAATTGATGCAACGTATTATTTGTTAGCGGTAATCACTTGGCGAGCCTCGTGATTTTGTAAATTTGACTAATCTTTTAATTTCTCTAAAATTGTATGAAGCGATTCACTTGAATCTACCAGCCGTTATTCGATATTTTCATGATACATACCACGAATAAAGTATTATTTCATTGAATTGACTAAATTAAAATCAAGATTTCGTATTTATAAGTATATTTTTAATTATTTTTATTAATTTTGTTATTTACAACAAAACATTGCGTTCCCGCTAGAAAATTTTCTACAAAATGCGTCTACAAATTGATTTTTTCAAGAAAAGCAAAAACGTTTTCTTCAAGTGTACACGTAGTTGTTACCTTTACTGTAGATAGTTTCTCCTCCGCGTAAATTTCACCGCTATACTCAACACCTCTAATCGTTCATCGACGTTGTCGCAAAGACGAGCAACGACACGAATTCCTTCTCCATCATTTCCTTATCAATTTTTTTCCCAAAATATTCTCCCACTCTTTGAATATCGGTTAGCGATGCGTTATTATTTCAACCCCAAATTTTCAAACGTTCGAATTACGATCGCGCTGTACTTGCAAGCGTGCGGGATGGCGTACAGTGAACGTTTTTCACCCGAAACTGATATTTCCGTTTTAAACCTACTACCTAGCTGCCTTTGTAACTGTGCATATGCTCTTTGAAGCGCATGTGTGATGGGTATATAATATTTTACAATATATAGGCACTGCCGTTTCTCCTCAGCCGATGATTTCCATTGAAAACGATGCTTACGATATTTTCTGGGTCAGGGCTGCAACGGTGCCGCAAACTTGTCCGCCCTCCTTTTCATCCCTGCACTTTTCTTTTCCTTTCTTCGTCTTCTTCTTTTTCTTTTTTCTTTTTTCTTCCTTTTTCTCTTCATTCCCATTATTCTCATTCTCATTCTTGTACGTTCTATTTTCTATTGAAACGCCGCTAACACACGTATCCTAGCCTCCTCCGAAGTTTCTTCTTTTACAATAACAATAATAACATCCATGAATATATTAGATTTCGACAATATTTTATTGCATACCAACAACCGCTCGACACAAACATCTTTACGCGAAACTCTAACGCGCTGATGGATGTTTGGCTCAACGCAAGCGTGTGTGTGTGTGTGTGTGGAGGTTGGGTAGTAGAGTGTGTAGGAGACGTATCACTCTCGATTTCGAAGCGCAAAAGTGGGTCATACGACGCCGCTTCGCGCCTGCACTCCACGTATGCGTTCTACTCGACGTATTCTTTGCCGTCGGTGTGTTTGAACGACTCCCTTCCCTTCCTCTTCATCCTCCTCCTCATCCTCCTCCTCCTCTTCTTCTTGTTACTCTCATTCTTCTCATTCCTCCTACCGTCAACATTTTTTGCCAGAAATTAAAAGTATATATACGGATTGTTGTTCGTATAATTACAATACGCGGGGTGAACGTGGAGAGATGTTGAGGATATAATTCGTCTATAATCAATCGCAAGTGTGTGTGTGTGTGTGTTTTTTTTTTATTCGGTTATTTATATCCTTTTATATGTTAATTTCATCGATAACAATAATTTCGCCGATATACGATGTACACCGAGCACAATCGATTATATGCCAATATTGCGATTTTTCACAACTCGGGAGGTTGTTGTGAATTCCGGTCCGCATTGTCATCGTAAAATGAATGCTCGTTCATCCTTGTGTTGCCGTCGCTGACCAACCGACAACGCGACGTTATGCGTCACATAGAAAGAGAGAGCGCACTCCGTGCCTGTCCAAGACTAAAGTAATTATGCAATCGAATTTTATTATACACGCCCGGGTCGTACGTTCTCACTTTGTGTGCCGCTATTTGCTGCGAGCGTTGCGAGAAAGTCGAGTCGACCGAATCGCCGAAATGCCTGACCTTACTTCACACACCTCCGGTATTACGCATGTGCGATACATGCTCCATGTGTGCGCTTGTGTCGTATAATTATCCTACATGCGTGAAACTTTTAGCAATATTGACGAAACACGCGCTATATGCGACATGTGAATAATTGTAATATGGAGAAATTTTTTGTAATTTTTATTTTTACTTTCAATAAGCGTTACTGCGATAGACGAAAGATTCAAAAAATTGTACTAGAATTTGAACATGTTTTATCGGTATTTATATTCTTCCCTACATTTTTGAAAGTATGCTTTTTTTTTTGTTTTTTATATTCTACTTGGAAACTATGGAACACGATAGTGTAGAAGAATAGGAGCGGTTCTTATCTTCTCTAATTTTACCTCAATTGGGTCTCGTCATGGCGTCTTTTAACAACTTCTTGCTCTCGAAATCGTCTGTAATGAGAATTGCGAGTTATAAGTATACGTATATGTCGGTGGTATTATTATTGTATTCATACGTACATGCATGTATAAAACAAAGACCATGTGTCGTTGCGTTTTACCTGTCGGTAATACACGTACCTACCATACCGTCTGTCCCTTCTTTATATAAATTACACTGCGCATGATATAAAATGCTTTCCCGTTACTCTCACGCATTAAACACCATATAAACTAGAACGTCGATAGTTTCTCTTATAATCGGCAAGTTTTCTATTATACCTAAATACATACGTACATATCCACCTACCCAGGCCTATTACCACTAGGTACATACGTACTTCGAAACGTGGCGTTGAAGATTTTCTAACGCTTTTCCATCCCCTCCCCATTTGAATCGTTTCTTCAAAGAATTTACAGTTAATATTCATTAATGTCTTCACACTTCCGGCTAAATTTTTCCGTACGCTACATTCTATGCACTCGGCGATGGCTCGAACGTCGGCTGCGTTAGCGCCAGACATATATATATGTATATATATATATATAGTAAGCCGGAAGTGGGCAGGCATTAACCCTTTGAGTCATAGTGGTAGGTAACATTACCGTCTATTTTATATCCATATTTTGTATGCTTAGAGAACTTTGATAACATGTTTCTTTACGATTTTTTTTTTTTTGCTATTTCAGACAGTCTATGTACCAATAGGGTTTCAATACTTGAGAGTATTTATTGCCATATAATGTAAATTATTGTTGTTGGGAATGAATTGATTGAGAAAAATCGTGAAAATTGAAGGAATAATTAATTTTCGAGAAATATACCCCTCTACACTTGTTATAGATGTTTTACAAATATTATAAGCTTTCGGGGTCGCTGATTACGAATCTAAAATCAGAATTTGAAAATTCGTAATAGCGAATCCAATCGAAATCGGAGCGATCACGAAAACCCTTGCGTAAAGTTTTTTGACCGTATTCGATGGAATTTGAAATCTTGATTTTTCAAAATCTGATCTCAGATTCGTAATAAGCAACCCCGAAAACGATAAAATTCTATCTTGTTATAAAATTTGACTCGGCACAACAATGTGCGACCGAAAGGGTTAACGAATATTACCGAACATGTGTTCGCGGTGTGAAAACGCGATTAAAAAAAGAAAAAAACCAAAAAATGGAAAACCTATAACAGCGGTTCAGTTTCAATTTCGAACCTCGATTAAAATCACATCCACACGCAACAACGTACGAGTTGGAGCTTTATCGAAGATTGAAATTTTTCCCGAGTATAGTCTGTAAAACACAGGAACGGCGTCCCCCTTGTAACAACTTTTCCGTCAATATAAATATATAATTTATGCACAGGTACGTATCTTGTGTCTAGTCGGCGCTCGAAGCGGAAGTTCGTAAAAATACAGGGTGTATAAAAATTCGTCGGTTGACGGCGGGGTTCGCGGGGTTGGGGGTGGGGGTGGAAGCGACGACGACTCGACTCGGCGTTTCGGTCGATGCGACTAGACGTGCCCTCCTTCACCTCGTCCTTTCTCCTGCGCGCGAGCCGGCGGCGTGATTCAAGGTCGGCCAAGGTCAGCCCTTTCCTACCTACCCTTGGTTGCGTCGCGTTGCGTCGCGTTGCGTTGCTCGTTCGTTTCTTCGTTATTCCTATCTTTCCGCTCATCCCATTTGTATGAATAGGTATGCATACATACAAACATGTATAATATATAATATATATATACATATAATAAGCGAAACTATCCTCAACAGATGCAAAACAACTATTTATTAGATTCGATTAAACGCATGTAGGTAATAAAATTGATCTTTATATTCGGTTCGGTATTTGTCGTACGTTGGATTACATACTAATAATTTTATTGATCGACGGTGGGAGTCAAATCGATGAGTGAAAAGTTGAAGAAATTTCAGAAAATGGAATTCCGGTATGCACGCGTATCGTTTGAGATTATAAATAATCAGAGATAAAAACGAAACGAGATGAAATGAAATGAAATGAAATTAAACGAAACTAAATGAAATGAAAACCTGGGAATCGCAACACCCGTTTTTCGCTCGCGTTGGTCATGTTCTCGTTATACTCACCGAGTGCTAGGGGGTTGTTGCCAGGCAGGTATTCCGTGCTCGTGTATACGTACGTATATATACATATACATACACGTGTTTATATATAGATATAAACATAGTTATATACTCGTACGTACATCCCCACGCTATGTACAAGCGATCTGTCTGCTGCCTGCCGACTGCCGGCTTGGTTTGGTTTGCCTTGATTGCCCCCGGATACAGAGCCCAAAGCTTTCATGTCACCCGGCAACGGCGACGTTTCCTTTCTTTTCTTTTCCTTTCCTTGCCTTACCTTTCGTCTGGTTAGTTTTTTGGAAAAATAATTACACGTGTTACCGCTGGTGCATTTGTCGATTTGTAATAATCTCTTACTATTGTTGTAGGTAAACACCGTAACACGGTTAATCGATGTACGATAATTTTCTTACAAGCTGTATCAAGAGTAGCTAGTGCTTTTAGTGTTTGGAGAAACTTTGAAGGAAAGAAAATAGAAAATAGAATATAGGTTGAAGGAAAACTGTGGTATATTGTAATTACTCTCGTCACGTTTAAACTTGATGTTTATTAGCGCGGTTAATGTACATGCCTGTTATACGTATATAGTTGAATGGTTCTGTTTTCTTGTAGAAATTTTCGAATATAATACATGTAGTAAACAAGTGCACTGTTCACACTCGCGAACGAAAAAGTATTCCCTTGATTCTGTAACAGCAAAAAATGAGCGTTGTAAATATATTATAGTTTGACTTTTTTTGTTTATTTAATTTTTTTTTCTATTCCCTCTATGTCCTTAAAATTCATCAAGGAATATCGCGAATAACGTGTACCAAAATCCTTGATACAATATCGATGGGGTTAAAGAATGTGGCAATTCGTGTGGTTAATAAATTATTGTATACACTTGTGACAAGGTTCGCGAGCAGAGTATCAACGGATATAGAAAAAACAATTGACGTTTATTCGCGAGCGTAAATCGAAGATTTCCATAAACGGATAGAGATAATGAGAGAAAAAGAGGAAAAAGTGCGCGTGTCGATATAAAATGTACGTAAAGTCGATGTTGGGCCGGTTGGCTAGGCCTGGGTGATGGGCGATGGTTGATGGATGATGGGTCGGCGTAGCTCTGGGTCGATCGATAACGCGGACGTGAAAGAGGAGCACCCAGGGGACCTCGAAGACGAAGGAGAAAAAAAAGAAGTATCATCGTACTCTCACTTTTTCCCTAATTCTAGTTTTTTTTTTCTCCTTTATTCCCACCTCTAGTCATACTAGTCGCACACTTCCCGGAATTTTGCAACCAGAAGCTTAGCGCTTGTGAGCAACGCTTTTAGATTCGTGCGGCGGGATATCGATCGCAAAGTGATCGAAGTGATCGATGTTGTGGTTATTGTATGATAACGCAACGTTGAAACCATCCTGGGGAAGGAAGTCGGTCTCGCTTTATAAAGAAAGAGAAAGAGAGAGAAAGAGAGAGGGAGAGAGAGAAAGAAAAAGTGGAGAACTGGCGCAACGTTTTGCCGCAGGCGTATATTATGTGATATTTCCGAATGTCGTGGACTTGACGTAACTGAAGTTACTTTTTATTTATGTTTAGTTTGTTTCGTTACGTTTTTCTTTCCCTTTCGCCTTACCTTTTCGATTCTATTTTTTTCTCGAATCGATGCAGGTTGGTGGAAGAGGAAAAAAGCGGATACATATGGGTAGTATTTCTTCTTTTTTTTTTTTTTTATTTTATCCACGCACACGAAATCTGATCCTTCACTGTGTTTAAGCATCACGCATAAGACGTCGAGCATTGTCAGATCCGAAATGACGCGGTAATGGCAGAAAAATCTTTATCAAGCGATATGATTCTAGGGAAAAGTGTCAATGAGAGTTTATCTCTAAAAGTTGTTTATGTATTGAACCATCGTCGATCCGTGTAGTAATTTTTTTTTCTTTTTTTGTTGTGTAACTCACTTATACGTTTCAGAACTTCTCGTGATTCGGCGGCTAGTATCAGCTCCATAATCTTAAAAACTCTCGACACTTGATTATATTGACGAAATTATAGTGAAATCATATTACCATATTGTTAAATTCTATTTTTTCCGAGTCGAAGAAAGCTTTTCTTGACTTGAGTTTTACTTTTCAGTTAAACCTTTAACTTTCGTTGTGTTTTTGTTGCTGGGATTTATTTTTCGTATAATATGGTGGTTTTTATATCGTATAACTGATCGGCGATAAAAAAAAAATTGTTAAATCTTAATTACGATCGAATTTATATGCGAAATTTGGCAAAAGATGAATCGACAAACAGAGAGGAAGAGAGATAAAAAAAAAAAAAATAAAGAGATAGAATGGATTGCTCAATGAAACTGACGCATTTTAAGCACCAGCCACCGGGAATTCCGGCCTGTGTATGTATAAGAACAACAACACAAGCTAGAACAGCGAGTCTAAGGAAGGGAGAATTATTGCATTAAAAAGAGGATTGTACATGAGTGGGTCAAGGAGAATCGCAAGCGTTGGGCTTTCACTTCCTTTACACGAGACTCTCCGACGCTGGATTGCAGCTATAATATACGTTTACTTCGTGCTCGCAAACACACACAAATGAACGAATACCCACAACCGCTTAGACGAAACGAAGCGTTTCAGCTCTCGTATGATCATTATATACGTAGGGGAGAGCTGTGTCAGTTGTAAGAATTTTTACAAAATATTCTCTTTTCTCGCTCATTATTCATCAATTCTGACTCGTTATTGTTTTCCCAAATTTATTGAGCTTCGCGCTTACTTTTTTTTTTTTAGCTTAATAATAAGGCTCGTTGATATTATTAAGAATCGAATTAACACTTCGTATCACAGACACATCATGGGACAATCGTATCGAAAACATTTGTTTTCTCTCGATAAACGGTTTTTCTTTTCCTATTGTTACTGTAACGTGAGTACGATACTTTTTTCTTCTTTATATCTTTATAATATATTAAATGACAACAATTTAACAAATCCGAGAAACACTTGTTGCATACAAAGAAAGCACTACCATTAGTGCAACAGATATGTGCCTATTTCATGAGAATGAAGTTGGTAACGTTACTCTAAGGATGCGTGTTTACTCTAAATCATTACTCCGCAAACATTATCAACTTCAGCCTCATCCCATTTCTTAGACTCGGTGCATTGAAGCCGTTCTTCGTTGCTCTGAGAAATACGGCTCTAAACAGATTGATCTACTCGGTTTTGTTTTTTTTTTATATCCTTTTCTTCTTGTTGTTAGTGTTTTTTTTTAAATTGGCGAAGGAATAGTGTAAGGAATAAGCATGGAAAAATTAGTAGGATTTGAACAGTGTTACAAGTGACATGTACGGCTGTGTTTTGTAAACAAATAAAAATCTTCTACTCCGAATCATAACCTTCAAATTCCAACTGCGTCACTTGTATAGTCAAAGCATCTTAGTTCGAGGTAGTTCACGTCATTTATGAACAACGCTCATGGTTCGCGTACTAGACGAAAGCATAGCGGAAGGTAAATATTTACATTCGGGTTCAGAAAACAGACAATTGGACACAAGGCAAGGGTAGGATTTGCATAAATTCTGCGAAACGTTGGTGAACAAAAGCGGGACAGGTAGCTCCGTAAATGACTTGACACAGATGACATATTATCCGCAAGATGGCGGAGTTGTCTTCACCAGTAACATTTGACACTCTGTTACCTACACGTATCGCGTCGTAAAAACATTCTTCCTCAAAAAAGCTACCCCCCCTAATATACATTATAAATATAATGTGTAAAATTTTATTTCTCTCTCAACTTTCTTCGTCGTCAGAGGTTATATTTTGCATTCGGAATCATAATTATCACGCAATAACGACTTGATTCTTTTTTTTTTTTTATTATTATTTCTTCAAGTCAGACTAAAAATAATGAAAAATTGAAAGAAGAAGCAGAAATATCGGAAATGTACTCTAACGGCTATGTCAATGTTTTCTCTAATTCCAGTCGACACGAGGGAACTTCAACCGGCACACGACACGGGGGATAAAGAGGTACTCGGATTGGCCAGTATCAAGGCGGAGCCCGGTTCGACAACCGGTGCGAGACTACTTCACGACATACTTTCTCAGCACCCCCAGCAGCATGGCATTGCCGGATTGCAGAACGGGTATGCTCGTCATTTAACCACTGCTCACGGGCAGATGGGACAGCAAGGGTACTCTAATGGATCGCTCGCCACGTCGAACACCCCTGGTCAGTTTATCCTCATGCATTAGTCTTGATTCAACGAATTGAAAAATGTCCAGTTGCGGTCAATGTTGTTCTTGTTGTATTTTTCTTTTTCTTTTTTTCTTTCTTTCTTTCTTCATTTTCCTTACAGCTATGACCGCAAAACATCACAGTTTTGGCCACAAAATTAATGTCAATTTTTTTCCTGTTGTAGTAGGGGAAATTTGGCGCGATCTAGTGTTACTGTAATTCTTTTACATTAATAAGTCGCCGATCGCATTATTTATAGATAGATATGTTATGTTCTTCCGACTGTTTTTGCGATAATTTGATACTATCGACGTATCAGAAATCGATGATGTTTGAGGGCATATTTTCAATGGAAATAATCTAATCGACTATTACGAAGTAACAGATTTTGTGCGTCTGTACTTTATAATCGGAAAATGTACAAACATTGACGATTACTAAATTAGGCAAACTAAATTTTTGTCAGTCATCCCAGTAACGATACTCATTTTACCATAGAATTTTATCGTTATTGTAACAATGAAATTTTTCTTAGTCAAATTCTATTCTATTCTTTTTGTATCCAGCCTGTGTTGCGAGACTGTGTTTTTTCTATTCCCACCTATTATATATTACACACACGCACACACACATATATGTATTACATTTGGATAAACAAACGGTTTTTTTTTAATTTTATTTTTATTTTTTTTTTCGTTTCATTTCAAATCCTTACGCGACACAATATCTGCGGTTTTGACAGTAACAACAATCAGTTTGCGTTTACTCGTTCACTCTTTATCTTTTCTTCTTCCTGTATGATATTTCCACTCTCGTTATTCTAGAACTGGGATTCTCGGAAGTGGTATACGTGGTTTTTAATATGGCCTTATCCGTAATCGGCTTGGAGCAATTATTCTATAAATTGATGTTGTACACTATATTATTCGGCGTAATTTATTCTTATACAGTACTTGGAACAAATTTTTTTGTTTTTTTTCTTTATCACCACCCTGTGCGCAGAATTTTGATCGCGATGCGAATATATTCATATATTACTATTTTCATTTGAAACTATATACATGTACAATCACATTTAAATCTTCTTCCCTGTACGAATGATCCTATTTCTTTTTTTTATTCCTCAATCATTTAAGGTATACGTTGGACAGCGAGAAAAACAGTATGAAACGGAATATCCGCGATTACCGCGAGATATAATCTGTGATTTACTTATAAGATGATTTGGCTGCAACAGAGGGGTTGGGGAAGGGAAATGTAAAATGTAAATAAAACTACGATTACGAAAAATTAAAATTTGTCCGTTTTCACAGGCGGTGGATCACTGCCGGCGAGTCCGGCTGACAGCGGTGTCAGCGATGTTGAATCCAGCACATCTTCAGGCGGGAACGACGACGCTAATATGTTGCTCAAGGCGCGTCTAAATCCAAACTCGGCGCTGCAATCCACGCTGGCTTCTCATCACTCCCACTTGACGACAGGTAAGTCGAATAAACAATTTCTGCACACGCATCATCATTATCAGGATTTTTCTGGTACGAGACTAATTGGAAGAAGAAGACGATGAAGATGAAGAGGAGGTCTGAAACCGTCCATAAGGAATTGGTGAAATTAGTCGGAAGACTGCTGGAAGATGCAGAGAATTCAGCCGTCTGAAATTTAATTTCTCTCTCTATCTACCCTGTGTGATTCTTTTTTTATTTCACTGGTTGGTCCGCCGATCATGCCGTAATACGCGTCCGCATTGTCGAAACTTGAATTTTGAACGCAGCTCTGGGACGATCAGCGTGTCACAGTCCGGGTGTCTACCAGACGACTGCCGGCGGTTTCCTCACGCCCTCTTACCAGCATCCCCATCATCAACACGCCCCGGCCAGCTATCACCATCCGCACAGAAGTAGCCCTCCTCATCACCACCATGCCGGCAATAATCACGGCATGGGACCGGCCATGGGACCACCGCCAGGCCACCACCATCACCACCACCACCATCACCAGCACCAAAGTTTACAGCATCTTCACTACCGCCAACCACCGACACGTGAGTTATCCTTTATCTTTATACGTTGTGTTTGCGCGGTATGTTTTAAGCTCGAATCGCTGTACCTGCGTTGTCGTTAGATAGATGATGTGAAATATCAATATCATTCACCCGCCGTTCGGAATAGCAGTTCTCAGATTCAGCGGAAAGATTTTTTTGCGACGATCGGTCTTAAAGAGAATCTTGCCGAAGCTCGTTGATACATTATTTATTCTCATCAACGTACCAGCTGTCTGTGACTTATATAGGTATAATAACCTGAAATCGGGTTTTCTCAAATTCCGACAACATATGGGTGGAAATGGATTGGAGTGTTCTTTTTTTCTCTCTTTCTTTACATCGGAGAACACGTGACCGGCTGCCAGCTGCTTATTATAGTACCCACTGTTTCGTGGCGCAATGCAAGGAGAAAAGAAAAGAAAAGAAAAGAAAACTGCATGCAACTCGTTGTGCAGGAAGTGAATCTGGGACGTCGAGAGTACATAGTCGACTTTTTTTATAGGTGTACAAAAGTACATGTAGTAGGTAACAAACTCTCATCATCATCATCATCATCATCATCATCATCATCATCATCATCGTGATCATCGTCTTAGTATGCGGTAAACCTGTACCACACGTTGTAACTGGGTCACGAGCGACTCGCCGGTGATATTTTCAATCTCCGTTTGCCGCCGGTATTGTGGAATTGTATTTACCGTCTACCATGCAGCACCAGCACCAGCAGCAGCAGCAGCAGAAACAGAATTGTGTACGTGTCTGTGTTTATCTGTTGCTTTCTTAAATATGTATATAAATATACACACACACACAGGCACATGCATATATATATATCGCAACTTGCAACGGGTTCCCTTTCACTTAGTGATACTTCAAACGAACTCAGCAGCTCGCTAGATATAATCGCGCAGTGTTATACATATATTGTCCGGCAATTGATCGATTTCGTCACTCCCCCATTATCCCTTAACTTCCCTAGCTATACAACTTTTTTTTTTAATATAATTTTTTTTTTTTCTTCATCACTGTTGGAAAAAAAATATTACTATTTGAGAAACGAAAGAATTATTTTCGTCCTTCTGTCAATACATATATAGTGAGAAAAAACGAATGAAATATAAAGTTGTATTCCTTAAATTTATATTTAATTCGATTTATCTCACTTGTGATTACTTGTTTTCGCCTGTAGCTTCGAAACCAAAAGTTTGCCCATTTCCATTTTGGTCTCAAAAAAAAAGTTTCGTGTTTTGACTAAGAATTTTTGAAAAAAAATTGAAGCAATCGATTGGGTCTATAGGTTTGATAATTGGGTTTTCGTGTTTTTTGGAGCAGTAAAATCAAACGCGTGATCCTAAAAATGTAAAACTCTGCAAGATGTTTCTTTTTTTTGTACACTCTACACCATATTTGAAAATAACAAAAATCGCCGATCGTGAAGGTCAGATGTAGGTCGGTTTGGGGTGGAATGCCTCATTTATGCATGCGTACAATTTTGCAGTTTTAAAACATTTTGAAAATCCAACTTAAATTATTACTGTGTGTAAGGTGTGTAACAGTTATAACCTCTCGATGCTGAATTTTCCTACGAAATTCATTATAGTTGGAAGAAATATAATTTGGTCGTCTTTAACAGGGAAAGAAAAAGAAAAATAAAAGCAAACAGCACCTTTTCACAGGCGCACGGATATACTTGTTCGCGTCAGCGTCGCGGTCGTACAACCAGTACAAGGTGGGGAAAGTCCGGAGGAGACTCGCCGTTTCCCCCTTATACCTGCAATTGATATTGTACAGGTATACAAATTACAAAATCATTATGACGCAACGCGGCTACAGCCACTCACGTACCTACTCATGGTTATTATTATACAATCCTCGCAATGGGCACATTTACACTTTTACTCTCTCTCTCTCTCTCTCTCTCTCTTTGAAGATGCCTGTATGCAATTTTAATACGCGTATATTTTCTCATGTACACCACCGGGTAGGTAACTGTATGTATCGCATGTTCTACAATATTATCATTCACCGATTTTTTTATTTTTCACATTATGCTTTATTCGAATCCGCGTCTTACTTTCGTTTTTTTTCTTTTTCCATTTTTTTTTTAACACACATCTCTCTCTCTCTCTCTCTCTCTCTGTATCAGAATGTTTTTTAATGATTTCATTTCCGACACACACACACACACACACACACACTCACACACACTCTTGAATGGATAGCATATTATTCGTTCTTGCGTATACACATGTGTTCAGGTGTGTCGACATGAGATGTTCAAAAGTATGTGTAAATTATATAGAGGTATGCATATACGAAATTACCGCTGCTGCGTGCATCGTGTATGGTATAGAACAATTCTGTATAAACTTTGGAAAAGCTTTTGTATGCTAATGCGATCTTTAATGTCAACGAACGAACGAACGAACGAACGAGAGGGACTGAGACAGATGGAATTATAGAACAGAAAATTAGTGGTGAGGAGGTAAGAGAGAAACGCGACGAAGAAGAATAAGAAGACGGAACAGCAAATAATCTATACTTATTTCCGCACTATACATACCGTTTAACATTACTTGTTTCTTTTTTGTTTTTGGCACGAGTTTGCGGTATGTTTTCCAATGCCGATGTAAACGCGATGCATTTATACGGTGCGTGTGTGTTTAAAAAAAAATATATATATAAAAAAGATAGGGAAGGAGACACGGCAACGAGCTAGAAAAAAAGAAAGGGGGGAGGGAATTTGTAAAAAAAAGAAAATAAATAAATGTGACTTCTCGCGGTTGTTGCTGCCAGTGGCGTGACGGTCGCGAAGAGACGAGACGAGAGGAGACGAGAGAGAAAGAGAGAGGGATAGAAATGGATGTCCTGGTTGCCCTAGATCAAGTATTTCGCCGGTGTATTTTTAAAGCGCCGCAAGCAAGAGAGACGCGTCAGCCGGCTTTAGGTGTGTACCCTATACCTATAAACCTAAAGTTTAAATTGCCGCGAGAATAAGGCTCATGGCTCATCGCCACACGGTTTTTCACCTCTACAATTAAATGCCGCTTCTGTGCATTCGTCGAATCTATGTCTCTCTGCGTCACATACATAAGCATATACTAATCGTTATATGTTTATACCTACGTATGTATGTACCCATTTACTTTCTGCTTGCGTATATAACTGCACACTGCGCGACGATGCTCGGTGAAAAAATAGAATAAAATTTTACCAGGCTGCTGATGCTTATACTATCGATGATGATGATGATGATGATGATGATGACGACGATGCTTGTACCGGTATCACAGTAATCCACGATTTATGTATACATACCTATATTAGATTATCGCGCAACGGCTGGCTAACAATAACCAATCACTTTTAACGGAATAGATATATTATAATTCGTTCTTAATTGCAATTATGTCCCGACAAAATTCCTGAATATACCCGTGAAATGAATGATATTGCTGAATCGATATTTATAGTTCGGCATACGAGCGGCGTCACTTTTTATGGTATTACACATACGTTGTACGAAAGCGTATAACTGCTCGAAACGAGTTACGAAAATTCTCAGCCCTAATAAAGTTATCCACGTTGTGTCGTTTATACCGTCGAAGGATCGTAGCCGCGGCCTCTGACCAAAGAAAATTGACCAATATTATACCTTGAAAAAGTGAAATCTGCGCACGAGGTGCCGCTGGTGCGGATGGTTACGCAAACGATATTATAATATTATTATTATTATTGTTGTTTTATTCGTTCGGTTGAAAATCGAACGGCGAAACTTTGCGTTAGGTGTAATAATATACGCTGACAATTATAGGTGGGGTATGTATATAAAAATAAAATTTGTCACGCGTCTTTCTAGCCGATGATAGAATATAAATATCGTGTGTTTTATAAATCGTTATCATATATGTATATTTTATATATCATGATATAATACACAGCGGTTGAATACGCGTATGATAATATTAAAACGGATCGCGTTTGTCATGGCGAAAATATGTCATTTGTTTCTTATACCGCCAATCGCGCCGAGTATCAAATCTTGCATATTAATACATGCTGTTTGAATTCTCTGTAGTTGTATAATTGTTATCATACACATGCGTGAATTTCGTTTTGGACTATGTTATGTTGTCTTCGATAGGGTGCGAGACTTTTTTTTTTTTTGCTACATTTAATTGTACGCGCACGCTATTCATGTATGCTATCAAAAATACAAACTGCAGATATATATATATAGCTCGATTCTGTTTTTTTTTCTGCTTCTTATTCATTCTTCGAGAAAATGATAAGATCTGAAATTTGTCGTTTTATGGAAGTGCAGCGTGAAAAAGTGAAAAAAGGAAAACGCGGGAGAAAAAATGAAATAATAAATAAAACACTTGGACCGGTTAAAACTTCGTACACATCTCGTTTCTTATTTAGCTACTAGAGGTATAAATATGCACGGGCTGTGTAGAAGTGTGCGCGTTCACATACCGACGTGCAACAGTTATACGATGATTGGACGGTTTAAAAATAATTACTTTTTTCGTTTTTCCCAACAAATCCTCGTACCGAGTTTTATGTATGTAACTGAGGTGTTTGTGTGTGTGTGTTTGTTTGTGTTTACGGGAGTGGGTCTGTGTGATATGTATAAGAACACCCACTGGGTCAACGACGATACGGATAATATGTATTTATACACTCTCGCGTGATATATACATATATATATATATATCTATATCTGCAGTACAGGAATTTTATACAGAGAAATTTCATCATTGCAACAGAAGAAACGGTACAAAAATCTCTAGTCAGGCTTGCAAAAATGTTACACTTGGGGTACATTTCATTCATTTATTCGTTTCTTTGTTTGTCACAGTAATTATTATGCATGCGTACGTAGTCGCGTTTTAAATATTAGTAATTAGTGTAATTTGTACGGGCGATGTAAGAAATTGACAAGAAAAATTTCTCGGACAAGGAAATTTTGAAGTATGGAAGCAGGTTGACAAGAAAGTTTAATATACATTGGAATGAATTTTTTTTTTTTTTTTGCCATTCTTTTCTCTTTTTTTTCTTGCAAATTCGTCAATCGCTCGATGAAACGGAAGAGCTACTACTAGTGCATATACGAATGTGCGATCCAACTTCGTTTTTATTCACGCTTGAAATATCTGATAAAACAAACAGTTATAATAGTTGGGTAAATATAAAAAAAATAAAACTCTCGATTCGCGTTGATACTGTGTAGCAATCGTAGGTTTTTTTTTTTTTTTTACCCATGTTGTACAAAAGGTTGCAACATCGCGTTGCGTGCGTATACCGTGTAATAGAGATAAAGGTAATATTACGTGTATGTGTGTGTCAGCGCGCGTGTGAAGAAGGAAACTGAGGGGAGAGGTGGTCGTCGTTTCGCGCGCAACGCCACTCGAAGAATAAGAAGAAATAAAGAAGAAGAAGAGGAGGAAGATGAAAGTGTGGACGGGAAGTGAGCCGAGCCGCCGCTAAGCAGGGGATAACGGGCCACGCCTTCGACCTCCCCACCGTCTCGGCGACCTAGACCTAGACTTAGACCTAGACCCAGACCTAGACGTGGTCGTCGTCCTAGTCCTAGTCCTAGAGACCGCGCGCCGCGAGAAGCGCGAGAGAATAGCGGAGCAGCGGAGAGCAAAGGAAAGGAAAGTAAGGGAAAGGAAGGGGGATACAAGCTTCGCCTCCTCCTCCTCCTCCTCATCGACGTCATAGTCGTTTTATTTTCAATTCGAGCACCTATCTAGCGCGGCACAACGCGCACACAACCGCCTTCTCTACCACATTCGCCGGGTTTTCATAGGACAGGAAATTAAAAAGGATGCATCTAACGTGCAGTATAGAATTGAAGAGCTGTGGAAACAGAAATATGATATAACGAAAATTTGAAAGTGCAGCTGAAGTTCATCGAGGTGAATTTATGATCTTAGGTTTGATACATCCTTGAGGTAAGTGTACCAGTTATTGACCTTTTTTCGTTGTATCTGTTTGATCCTTAGTTCTGAAATTATCAAAAAATAAATTTATTGTCTACGACCCACTAGCAATTGGTTTTAGTCATCGAGAAATTCGCAATTTGTGCCGTCGGTGTATTATTTTGCAATATAAAAAGGGGTCAATAATTGCTTGTAAACGTGTCAATACCTGGTACACACTTACCTTGAAGCGCGAGGAAAGGTGTGATGGATTTCCATCTTTCGTATGAATGTTTATGAAAAAAATAAATATCTGTGTGATCTCGGTTACATTGTTGCACTGCTGAGCTTCATGAGATGGGAATTTTAGAGATTTTTTTTCGCACTGCAACTGGTTGACACTATTTTAAGGTTAAACATGGTGGAGGATAGTCGAATGCGATTCTTGAAACGACTTATATTTTTTTTTTCGCTTAATGTTTTATATCGTACAAAATATTAGCATTGCAGGTGCGTGCAATGTTATTTAACGAAGGCTGAATCATCACGGCGACTAACCTAACCTAACTAAGCTACATATCACATCCATACAGCTATGATAACATGTTGTTTTCACGACTGTTTTTCAATTACCCTTCTGCACATGCTACAGCAACAAGTTACGTATACATAAACGAGTGCAATGACTTGACACCGGCATTAAACAAGAGGGTTAGTCGAAATATCCGTTGTTAATAACAAAGGAAGAGATTAATGAAAAGCGGAAACGTTCTTTGTATGCCAATCTATGATTCGCTCGCATTCGTACCTGTATGCACAACGTTTTATGACAGAGTACCCAGTGAGACCGCAATGCCATTATTTATTAACTGATAAATGAAACTATAAATATATCCCACTCATCTTATACGCTATACGTTTTCTATTATATGCGTATGTGTAAATATGTGCTCGCTCGGTATCAACTTCCTGCACGTCTATGATTTAATTGCGTTGGGATAGGTTAGGAGCGATTTTTATTACACATCGCGTTGCATTATACCGATACATATAGGTATACGTTACATGTAACCACTTTATGCATACACACCGTCTTCCGCAGACTCGCTTTTTATAAGTCAAGTGCCGGTTTGCATTGAACGAAATTGTGCAGCCTTCTTTTCATCGTTATTATATGTTTACATAAAATACCGTCTTCTCTTCGATTCACGCGGTATTATGTAATACAAATTCTGCCATATTTTGTATATGTGTACGTACAATAGGTATATGGTATATAGGTTTAAAAATAAATTGCGGCAATTATTTATACACGCGGTCGCGTATCTTCGTTATGCCAGATCTTTGTTTTTTGTTGCCTTCTCATTTATCTCTTATAGTATAAATATATCTCACTTTTTCAATCGTTCCTCTTCGGATGTTTTCGCACAATATTGCATTATTTTCTCGTTATTCTATATCGCGGTCGCGGTGCATACTCTGTCTGTCTATTCATAAACAATGTACGTTGCACATTATAGGTATATACGTTGCATTGCGTCTGTGAACTGGTAGCCTTTGACTTGCGGTGCCGCCGCTTCCACCATCCGGGCTGTGCATGAGTAAAAGCTGATAAAAAGAGGGAGTAAGGAAACGAAGAACGAAAAAAAAAAAACAGGCAAATGCGCCGTTACATATATATCGAGCGGTATAACAAACATGCTGTGCACTGCAGTGAACGGTTGTTGTTTTCTCAATTTCCTTGTTGGTTTTTTTCCCCGGAAAATTTCTCGACGATTTTCATCTTTGCTCGAGGGATAGAAAAAGAAAGAATTCTCGCTGGGAAAATTAATAAGTAGATAGAAATTACTGAAACTTTCGCCGATACGCGGTAAACTTGTACATACATATAATACGTGCGAACTCTTAGATTGATTGTGACACATTAAAGCCAATCACTGGCAACTGTTTCCTCATGTTAATGGTGGCGTTGAATGTACCAGAATCAATCTAAGGGTTCGTACACAAGGGAGCAACATTTCGCGTGTACGTATGTATCCGATGGCTTGCTTGTTTGTTTGTTTGTTGTGTGTGGAGCGTTGCACAGAGTCACGCGGCGGCGTGAACGCATACATAGGTAGATAACAAGCGGCAGTATCCGCGTCCTTCCTGGGTCTCTGCCCCCTACCGTCGACGCGTCGGCTGCTCGCCGTCAAGTAGTTTACTGTAGTAGCAGTAGCGGAGGTATTGTGTATTTTGCTACTACGTATACGTATTATCGCGGGTCGCGACATCAGCATTAACGCTGCAATGGCGTCGTTTTCACCCTACTTAGCCGTGCCTGTGAAGTAAAATCGACAACAACAACAACAGCAGCAATAATAATAATAATAATAATAATAACAATAATAATAATAATAATAATAATTATAAGAAAATTAACAAACACCGTTGTATACAGACGTATCCGTGTTTAATGATATTGTTTTTATTGTTATTTTACCCGTGTGCGATGTAGGAATGGAGAAAAACGTAGATTTATAGACGTACACTTGGGTACAATGAATCTGAGACCGCTAATTTTTTCCACTAGACAGTTATGTTGGCAACACAGAGAAACCTACAGCGCCATAGCCGGCCGAGCCCGAAACAAACTCAATCTCAGTAAACGTAACATAACCTTAGAATACCGCGGAGATAATGACTTGTTGGATTTAACATGTATTCTAAGGTTAGATTCGACAGTCATGGGTTATGTTACGTTTATTGAGATTGAGTTTGTTTCGCGCTCGGCCGACTGTGGCGCTGTAGGTTTCTCTGTGTTGCCAACATAACTGTCTAGTGTAAAAAATTAGCCGTCTCAGATTCATTGTCCCCAAATGTACATACGTATGTAGGTGTTGACGTTGTCCAATGCAACCGAGTATCTACCAAACTCTTCTTCCGCGGTTGTCAACGGTCGTGCCGCATACTCCACATGTCCGTTATCATCAATAGGATAAATATCTTCCTTCATTTTGCAATGCATAGTAACATTTACTGACGCTACCATTATACACGTCGCAGTGTACACACGCCCGCTGTGATCCTGAAACGGCCAACTTGTTGGGCAAGTCAATTAGTTGCACCGACAATGGATAATTTCAGCCCGCAGCGCCACCGCCGGCCAGACGCGAAACCGGTTCATTCTTTGTAAACATAACTTATCCCATTATCGTGATCGAATCTAATCCAAGAATGCCCAAGAATACAAACAATGTTATGATTGTGAAAATTCAGGCTGTTTCACGGCTGGCCAGCGGTAAGCGCCAACGTAAGAGTCTTGTTCAAAGAATTGGCCGTTTCAGAATCACTGCGGGCGTGTGTACAGTTACATCGGCGTTGCTGTACCTATCATGCAGTTCGCGTTAATTTTTTATGCGCAATTTCGTATATGCAGTTACGATGGTTATAAATTACGTAATCGTGTGTATAAAGAAAAACAATCGGATGATCGGATGACTGGGAAATTTTCATTGTACAGTATAAAACGAGAATTAAATTGAATTCAATTTAACAAAGAAACGTACCGGTAATCGCTGCAATACATTTACATTATTATACATACAGTTGTGTTATTCAATGTTCTTCCTGTTTCGGGTCTCACACCCACACGCATAAAACGGATGACTGTAATTGCAGTGAAACTCAATTCGCGCACACTCGTATATGAACAGTGCAACGTCGATATTCTGTATGATAGTTGAATATACCTTGCACAGGTTTATATTATACCATGTGCGGTATGCGACAGGGAAGAAGGAAAGAGGCGAGAATCACCGCGTCAAGCTTAGGAGGAAAGGATGTAGTAGCGTCAGGGTGGTTGCATTCTCTTGTGTGCAAGGCGTCGCTCGTGTCCGTGTGAATCTCTCTCTCTCTCTCTCTCTCGCTCTCGCTCGCGCTCTTTCTCGCTCGATGCGTTTGTCGCGCGGTGCAGCAGGTTAGGGTGGCGGAGGAAGGTGGCTGGTATCGCGGCTTACGGAAAGAGGGAGGGAGGGAGAGGAGCGGAGTGGAGAGGAGCGGAGAGGAAAGGAAAGGAGAGGAGCGGAGAGGCAAGGCGGAGGTACACGTATAATGCAGTGACCTTGTCGGCGGCAATTCACCCCGTCTGTCCCTCCCCTCTTACTCTTCGCCCCGCCTCCGCCGTTACTCTCGACGATGCAGCTTTCGTCGTTCGCCCTCCTCCCCCATCCCCCATTCTCCGTCTCTCGCTGCCTGTTGCTTGCTTGCTTGCTTCCCTGCCTGCCTGCCTGCCTGCCTGCCTGCCTGCCTGCCTGCCTGCCTGCCTGCCTGCCTGCCCCATATCCGTATGCATTGGCTTTTATACCTATACAGACGAACGCGTCATCCTGCAATGTTCCTGCTGCTGCTGCTGCTGCAACGACTCGCGTGCGACGAGAGAACCAACGCGCTAGCTAGATATATATATATATATGTATATATATATCCATAGCCATATACACATATATATACGTACACACATAGAATTGAGTGAATGTTTTTGTTGCGTGCGTGCGCAACGTGCGTTTCCCTTGCAGTTGTACGAGTACATGCATGAATAAAGCCTCCGTAGTTGGAATATTATTATTGTTGTTACTATTGTTATTGCTTTTGTTATTTGTTATACCGGTACACGTGGAGGGTGCGGTACCGATTCGTGTAACTGCATAGGTATATACCGTGTATGTATGTATATATCCGATGATAGCAAGCATTACAAGAGTTTTATGCCCACCGTGTACGTATGCACGTAGCCCTCTGTTATACTTATTACTGACATTCGTGTATGCGGTTATAAATACCGCCGGTGGTGTGCCACCGTTGCACTTGTAAACTATTATACACGTCACGATCTTGGGTTGGTTATTTTTTGTTTCATTTTTTTTTTCTGTTTCTCTATCCCTCTTTCTTCCCTTCCTCATCTTCTTTGATCCAACTTTTTCGCCCTGCCGCAGTCGTACGTCTCGCTTTCTTTATCTCTCATTGTCTTTTTTTTAATCTTCTCCTTCTGTTATAGGTACACGTTATACATGCTTATACCTATCTATATTTCTCAATATGTTATCACTTGTGTATTCATGCATGTATGTACGTATGTACGTATGCATGTATGTAAACTCGTTTCTTTTCCGCTCTTCGACACTCCGATTAGGTACAGTGTTATCTTATACTATTACTTTACCCCTTCGACTGCATGTACGATACGGAGCGTGTATTTTCAAGGATTCTTCGCATATATGCGTGTAACATTATATATACCTATAAGCCGAAGATAACATGTTATACACTTGGTGCAGTTTGTGGTAACGTGATATAAAGAATTTGCGAAAACATATAACAATATCTGCATCATGCGGGGGGGGGGGGGGGGGGGGGCGACGTGTTATGGCTGCGCTGAAACGATTTATGTCTTATCGGTTTCGGTTCTTATTCGCATTTCGAAATGCCGAAGAGGAAAGTATATGCTTTCGTTGGTATTATATACAATTTATACACCGCGCTGCGATCATTCGCGGACGCTCATCGGAAAAAATAATAAACCAAGTTGGCTAATAGAATAGGAAAATTATATGAAACTGTTGTCTGATGCAACTATTTAATTAGATAAGATAATCATACGATAGAAGATATTTTACCTTACCAATGTGTGTGTGTGTGTGTTTAATATTGGAGGATGTAGAACGTCCATCTTTACAGATACAAGCTCTGTGTACATTATTGTAACGTATGCGGATAAAGAGGGTTGCGCTGCGGGGCTGTTTGACTGTGTGCCTGTGTGTATGTGGGTACAAAATAACTCGTTTCCGGCTCCCCGCGCCGAGCGATAGAGCCGAGCAGACAAGCGTTTATGTGGGACACACAGAGGAAGAGGATTTTAGCTCTCTGCGATCCTCGTTCCGTGCTGCAAAACTGCAAGCGAAAATAGTATACCTATATAAGCACGGTTTGCCGCTGCTGCTGTTGCTGCTGCCGCCGCCGCACTTGATCGTTTCTTGCTCGCGGTCTCCGGCAAAAGAGAAGGAGAATAAGAAGAGGAGAAGGAAGAAGGGGAAGAGGAGGCGAGATCGCGACCTGCAGTAGTAGGCCGCTGCGAAGCGCACCAAGTTTTCTAAATATAATACTCGAAGCGATCGCTGCGCCGCTCCGCGACAGCTTTTTATTGTACTTCTTGTACACCCTAGGCTTCTTCATCTTCTTCTGCTTCTTCTTCTTCTTCTTCTTCTTCTTCTTCTTCTTCTTCTTCTTGGTCTCCTTCTTCTTATGCAGCCTCGCAGCGTGCGCCGAGCCGCTAACGCACTGGTTCGTCCACTCGATGCATGACGACGACGTCGTGCGTATAATCTACCGCCGCACTGGTATGCCGATCCAACCTAGACCCAGAATGCTATCCTAGACCTAGTCAAGAGTTGGCTCCGAGTGGGGAGAGGAGAGGATAGCATAGGACAGGAGTGAAGTGGAGTGGAGCGGAATGGAATTGAATGGAATGGAATGGAATGGAATGGAATGGAATGGAATGGAATGGAATTAGAGAGGGTTAGTTGAGTAGCACAGCAATGCTGCAACGCTTATCTTGGTTAGTGCAACGCTATCGGATAAAGTAACCATGTCACTTTTGCTCATACACACGCGCACATCTCTGGTTATTTGCCTAAGTGTTCAGCGTGTACCCTCGCTTCCGCATGCATTGTGTGTACAACGTTAGCTCGCGTATTATACCCATACACGATATCTACTGTATAACAAGCAAATTGCGACGAGAGATGATGCGTTATACACACGTACAGGCATGCATACCTTCCCATATCGTATGTCGCATTCATCCGCGCGCGATGCGGAAGTGGGTGAGGCCGGAATCTAGTACGGTATTATACGTATGGCTTTGCGCGACGATTTCTCAACCTCGTGTTATACGTTCGTCGATTTTGTCGCTATGATATGCTTGTTATACACTTCCGTGTTTTTGGGGGGGGGGGGGGGAGGGTTTCAAACAAATCCTCTTCTTTCCCCCGATGGGATGGACAGTTTAATATTGCAACGACGGTTGTAATTTTCGATGCTAGGATCATTTGTGTAAACGTGTAGAACTATATTAATTCATACTCAATAATGGTTGTCATGTATATAAAAAATTCGTTCTCACATATATATAATAATCTCGATAACGTGTAATATCACATTTGAGTTTCGTGGACTT
This sequence comes from Neodiprion virginianus, assembly GCF_021901495.1. Lineage (NCBI taxonomy): Eukaryota > Metazoa > Arthropoda > Insecta > Hymenoptera > Diprionidae > Neodiprion > Neodiprion virginianus. The sequence continues at coordinate 15,168,227 of NC_060880.1, forward strand.
ATAGCTCTTTTCCTGCTCTGCATTATAACTCCGCGCTGTTCAGGTCTTGATGCGATGGGTATAACGTGTGAGGAAAAACGTATAGTTATTTCTCAATTTCCTTTTTACGTGCAATACCTGCTTACATGGTCATCCGTTGTATTGCAGAGAGAGAGAGAGAGGTAGATAGATAGATAGACAGAGCGGAAGGATTTGTTTCTCTATATTGAATGTAAAGACAAGAAGAAATTCTACAACGGATGATATTGTAATTGTCAATATTGTCGTGGCGGCCGTTTCCGTACACCGCAAATATTGTCTTCCGCATCAAGCGAACGGCTATATCCATAGTATGTATAATGTATAACATGACCGTATATCCGTGCAGTTAAAATCCGCGATAATGTAGAAAGAGGAGTGCATAATGTGACGTTGTGCATGAGCGCAGAGGAAGACACCGAATCGAGTCGTCGGAGTTGAGCCGCGATGCCGCTGCTGCAGGGTTAAAGATAGTGCCCAAGGCAGTAGGGTATACCCCCTACGAAATGAGATGAGGAGAGAGTTAACGAGGATGAAGACCGCGAAAGAGAGAGAGGGAGAGAGAGAGAAATGTAGAGAAAGAGTAAGAGTGCATGCATGTACGCGTTATATGCGCCGATGCGCAGGGTTGGAGGGGGGGGGGGAGCTAAGCAGTCGGCGAGCTGCAGCAGGCAGTGCGAGCAACGCGAGGAGAGAAGTGAAGAGGAGAGAAGAGAAGAGAAGAGAAGAGAAGAGAAGGGAAGAGAAGAGAAGAGAAGAGAAGCGTGCAGAGGAGACGGCGAGGAGGCAGAGGATAGAGCAGTTAAGTCGAGAGTCTGTCGGTCAGTGACTGCCTGACTTTCCCGCCACGACTGAAGGTCAACCCCCCCCCCCATTCCTCCTTCTCTCTCTCTCTCTCTCTTTCTCCCTCGGTCTCCCAGGGCTCTCCGCCCGGAGTGCATCTCCGAGCTGTGCAACTCGGCTCCGAGTGCAGTTAAATCTAAACTCATATTTATTATTTATAGTCTGGGCGGGGGGAGGGGGGTTATTGTGCACGCCTATGCGCCCTAGGCCAATAGGACAGAATCTCCTCATTGCCTAGGCCAAGTGCATCATGTGCATGCATTTCTCTCGGGCAGTGCACCGTATCGCGCGGTAGATATACTATTATTCTCACTTTCGTTTCTATAACAAACGCGATTGTAATTCCCATTGCTATATTATTATATGCTATATATATATATATATATATATACACACACATGGCTTATGTTATACACCGATTCTCTTCCCTTTCGTTATAGGCATACGTACGTGCAGTGCATATAATATCCAAGTATATAATGTGTAATGTAGAGGTGCAATAACGAAGCGGCCAATCTCGATGGATCGGTCAATGCGCGTGCGTGTATGTAAATAACTCGATAAAGCTTTGCTCGCGATGCGACTCGACACGCCATTCCGTCAACCCCTCGCTTGCCACTTCTGTTCATCATCATCATCATCATCATCGTCGTCGTCGTCGTCGTCGTCGTCCTCTAGTCTCGGCTCGGTTCACGGCAGCGAAACCTTGCCAATCGGGGTACGATCCGCTCTGATAAAAAGAGTCGCAATATTATCCTTGAACGTTGACCCCCTCAACGCTGTTCGCTGTTTCGCAATCACGCATGCCTCGTATCGTATATTGCAGTACATATATATCCTGGATTATGTACGCATACAAGCGTACGTAATATACGTGTATGTGTTTACTTCTGTTTCTGCAATGCAGGCCTTTTATCAGCTTGCGCTCTCTTTCTACCCTCATTCAAATTTCGGCAAAATTTGTGTAATCAAACGATATGGATGCAGGATGATCCGCACCAATGCAGTGATTTTTCTTTGTCAATTTTTTCTTCGATATTAAACCACTTTGTTTTCATTTCGTCGAATGCGTTGTCTTTTCTCTTCTTCTTTTTCTTTGCTTTTCTTTTATGTATCATACATACGCATGTATCGACACAGATACTGTATATATTTCAATAATCATGCATGTATTTCATACATTTATACATACACATGTGTATTCGGTATATTTTTAGTCGGCGACAATAGACCGTGTTACGGGTCACACCTGAAAAATTCAGGTGAGTCTGCACTCACCGTCAACCTACGTCGTCTGCGCGTCTATCACTATGTTTACGTGCATCGAGTTACGTTCTTACGTGCTACGAATTTTCCCAACTTGCACTATTTGCCAAAACTTGAACTAGTCGTGTCTTTACGCGCACCGAGTCACCTGTTACGAGCCGCTGATAATCGATAATGTTCGATCACATAAACCGTGACGGATTTGAATCAATGTAAGTCAAGTAACACCTAACACGCCTATGATTGTAATTGAAAAGTATGAAATATTGCGTACGTAAACGTAGTATATGTATATATATAATAAATAGGTACACTATATACTTTTGTACAGCATACAAGCGTGTCCGTGCAGTAATAATTTTCAAAGTGTTCGCCGTATATTACTTTGCACAAATTTACATTGTATATACTATTACCCTACAACATGCGATTATCGCAGTGACGCGGATTTTTGCATCGAGTTTCGAAACAGTTTTGATTGCATCACCGTGCACCATCCAACGATATTGTAAATAGAGGGGGTGTAAACGTTTTGCAACGCGTGCACCGCGAACCAGATTCATGATCAACTATCGATATCAAATTACGTTGAAATGAATAAAATATGTTACCAACTTTTCTCCGTATGATGGAAGTTTTTTTTTTCTTTGTTCGCAAGAAGGTAAAAAGTAAAATAATTGCTGCGCTACAGAGGACAGAAACTAATATTTCAGAAGCGAAACGGAAAGTGAAACATTATGAGGATTATGCGGTGGAATACATTCATATTTTTTTCTCCCTTTCTCTTTCTCTCTCTTTTCCCAGTACGTGTTGCCACAATATATTCGGGCATTACGAATAGCAGCAGCAGCAGCAGCAGCAGCAGCAGCAGGAAGTTTGTAAAGTCGAAATGGTATAACAAGCTGATAGTTAAAAATATCCAACGAGGGGGTATAAGCCGCGGGTCTCGCGAGTTCGTTTATTTTGCGAGAAATTTCGCGCTAGCTATCCGCCACCGCCGCCGCGCCCGCCGGAAGTACAAGTATAGCGAACAGAAGAGGGTCTCGCCGTCGCGACGGCGACGGGGACGCGAGAATTGAGTTGGGAAGAAGCTGGTATATCGCGTATTAAACGAGAGAGCGAGAACGAGGCGGGGCTGGTTCATCGCCCGTGTCATTAGCTGCCAACATATTCCCTGATGCGATACCTACGACGGATCGTCATCTCATTATTTTATCTTTGATTTCTATTCGCAGATCGGTCTTGTCAAATTATTGTTATGTATACCCGTTATACATCCACGCGCGAAAATCACGCGACGAACGGCATGCATCCTCCTACGAGAGTGTAGAGCGCAATTGAGTCGTGCAGTATAAGTCAGCGTCCAACACTCTCGCTCTCGCTCTCACTCTCACTCTCACTCTCACTCTCACTCTCCTATCGAGCTAGACGCCGAGAAGGGGTATAATAGTACAGGCATTGACTCATCTACGACTTATAGTCATCGGAAACGTAAACATCGGACGTTGACGTTTGTTGGTGGATCGCGAGAGGGACGACGATTAGTCTCGTTGTAATGGTATATTACATATATACATACGTACGTACGTATAAATAGAAGGCCTCTCGAGGGGCGGGGGGGGGGGGGGGGGGAGGAAATTCCGATTAACGGTGGCCTCGCGGAAATGTTTTTGCGCCTCCTCTTTATAGACTCGATATAAATTATTGCAGAAACACTGCTGCCTGCATTATCATGTCTCTCGAAATAATAAAACTTGATGCCACGATGATGGTGGAAAAAATAAAAGCCAGACGTGTAATTTTTCGTGCGATTTTATTCGTTTTTGTTTTTCTCGTCTTTTTTCATTACCCCTGATTTTTCACATGTCTATTCAATAGTCCCGGAAGTGAAATATATCTTTTAATTCTGCATACTCGATAGATACTTGAATTGCAACTTCCTGTTGTTGCAGAACAACTTGCGAAGCGTTTGTACGTATGGCATATACCGCTCATATTATACGTGCGGAATACAGACTCTGTCCAGGTGCCCATTATGCACTACTAGCTAGTGACGTCAGTGGAACAACCTTGGTTCGGGTCAGTCCTCTATCATACTGCAGGCTGGCCGCCGCTGCACTGCTGCATGCAGTTGCTGGTGCAGGCGTGAGCGGAGAGCGAGGAAAGGCTCTCCTCTCCGCCTGCCCGGCAGCACGTAAAATACACACATGCATTGGCGGTGAAGAGAACTGCACGAGGTCGGTGCATCGCGCCCCTGTCTGTCTATCTTTCTGCCTGTTCTCTGCCTGCTTGTGTCGGATGTGTGTGTGTGCGTGTGTGTGTCGAGCGGTGATGACGATGCCTTGTTCAGTAGCTTCGATGCTGCTTGGAGCTCTACAAACCATTATATACGATTCTACACCCAGCGCCACTTGCGGGTTATAGTGACCTCTGGGGGCAGAAAAAGAGATAACTTATGTTGCGAAGGGTGGTAATTAACGTAACGAAACGAATGAATAAAAACGATTATCTTCAGGGGAGAGGAATATATTTTTTTATAACGGTAAATTTCATAAACACTCGCACGGGGTGATGCGTATCGAAAAATAAAGATTCGACCAAGTTATCCCAACACTGGAGAAAAAAAAAATCAACATGGCCGCGTTTTCGCGACTCGTTTGCGATTTTATTTCCATTATACGTTCGTCTTGGGAATTTTTCGAATATCGTGCTGTACTTCACCACGACTACAGCGATGAGAGGAATATTTTTCGGTGGTAGTATTATTTTCGAGAAATGTGCCTGGGTGCGGGGAATTCAACTTGCGAAATTCACCAGGACATGTGTCACGTGTTGCAACTATGATACGCTCGTGTACTGAAAGTGAGAGTATATAGTCGCTTGGGTGCTGAAGCTGGCGGATCGCTTGTTTACGTCAGTTAACAAGGTGTGGGAAATTAGGCGTACCTAATCAGGACCGAGAAAACACGAGAGGCGATACTTAACACTGTTACGACGCGGCTTTTAAGATCAAGATGTTATTTCAGTTTATCGTAATTACGTCACATATGTAGCACACGCGACGACCTCAACATATATTTTTTTCCTCGCTACATGGTATACGAGGTATACGGTGCTATAGGTATATAGGTGATTATTAGAACGATAAAGTAAGTCCTCTTTATCTCTCTCTCGCTCTCTCTCTCTCTCTGTCGCTATTCTCTTCGCGGTATCGGCTATGTACCCGTGGCATTCGCTTCCTCCTGGCCTTCGCAAAATCCGTTTATATTCGAGCTTTAAGCATTCCCTTCGGCAGTATCTGTTCGATGCTGAGTTTTCTCGAACACCCTTTCGTTAGGCTAGATTTAGTTTTAAGTTAGTTTTACGATTTTTCCTTGCTTCGTATTAATTTTTATCAATTGCTTTCTTTTCTCTTGATCATCATGTAACGCGTGTAAACTTGTACGTTACATGGTGATATTGTCCAAAATTGTTATGGACATGAATAAAATATCTATCTATCTGTCTGTCTATTTATCTATGTATCTATCTCTGTCTCTTTCTGTCTTTCTCGTCGTCGTGTGTTTCTGCTTTAATGCATGTATGTATAACGTCTTTAGTCCATTCCTCCCTGGCCTCTTTTTTCATATTTGCACGGTCTCAAGTTGTTGACAAAAAAAAAAATTATTACGCACTCAACCGCGCTTCTCAAGTCGGGCACGATGCACATATACTACATGTATTAATACCTACGTGCGAAAATAATTATCCCACTCGACAACACTATGTATGTACCTCGTACAGTATACTCAGCTGTATACCCAACGCTACATGATTTGTTGTAAAAACCCGTAATGTGAACAATCGGATATTACACGCGTCGTATAATGTTACGCAATTTGTATGAAACAACAAAAAAATTAAGTAGAAAGGTTCAAAGTAACTGATCATAACCAATGGCCTACCATTGGCTTTTTTTGGGTGTATAAATCTTTTGCAAGTACAATGATCGGATTTACCAATTTTTTTATGCCGTTTTGGTATAAATTATCAAATTTTGTATTCCAAGTAAAGCGTAAAAGAGACGTGCATGGTTACTTTTTCGTGAAAATTAATTATATTTACCGTGGTTGCAAAAAATAATAATAAATAAATGCATTCCGTCCGATGCTCCGTACAATAGTGAGGCGAATCTTCCGGGCTACTGCAAACGAACGCTTAGCGCCACCTCTGAAGCTGAACGGGAACGCAGACGAGACATGTATTATAGAGAGCTCTGTTAATATTGTGGTTTTGCACACCAGTTGCATAGAATGTGCAACCATGCATCCGCATACTTGATTTACGATAGTGTGTAATAAACCGCGACGACACGTATGCTCGTATTATGTTTTCTTGCAACGCGGCTGCAGATAAGATATTGAGAGAAGGGGAAGTATAAGGTGGTAGCGAATCGCTGCGCGAAGTATAAAGACGAGAGACGAAATAAGACGAGTATTAGATAGTCGCTCGGAGCCGCGTTGCTATACCAGCGCGGAAGCGTTAATTCATGCATATTTTTTGCCACTTGAGCAAATTTTTAAACGTCTTACACTCGAACGAGAGTGTGATAACCTCTCGCTGTGATACAGCTGACCGCAGTTGTTATCCCCTGTATCATGTACGAGTATGTACGTATTCATATGCTGTTATGTGTACGCGTATTGCCAAATCGAATTATGTATCAGGTGCTATCTTCATGTCCGTCAGTCACCCTTGCAGACTCTTGATAATTCTTGAGTTTCTTTTTTCCTATTCTTACACATCATCTCTTTCTACCTTCTGCAGATATGTTGTTTTTATATTTTTCCAGTTGTATCGCAACGCAGGCATATTGAATCGAATTTCAAATCGTAGGTTGAACGAAATTCACGCAGGATTTTCCTATCGAAAATGTATGTGCACTTTTCAAACAATCAGTGGTAGAATTGGTGGAATATTTTACCGATCGACATTTATTTGGGAAGTGAAGAATTCGGCCAGTCTTGAAAAATGAACGAGACGTTGATCGGTAACACGTGTACCACCGTGTATTGCAAAGACGCAGGCGGACTTACCCTAACATGTTTCAAATTATCCATTTCACATTTTCTCCACGAATTCTCCGGGTATATTATACATATAACATTATGGATGTAAAATTGAAATTTTTCAGTGTAAAGTAATATGACTAAAGTTTTTGGTATTTCTTTTGCCGTTTTCCAGTGTCCGAGAGTTACAGCAACTACGTGAGTTCGATGTACGGAGGCGGAGGACAGTTTGCGACACCCTGCACGCCGAGTCCACCGCGTGGACCAGGAGGCGTACCCACGAGCGTTATCCAGGCGGCGACCAGTTCGGTTTCGGACGATCTCTACCTCCTGGAGTTGGGCTTTCAACCGCGGCCGAAGAAGAGCAAGCTGAAGAAGCCTCGGCAGGGCGGCGAAGGCGGTGCGGCGGTGAAGCGGAAATCGAGGGAGGGCTCGACGACCTATCTCTGGGAGTTTTTACTCAAGCTCTTGCAGGACCGGGAGTACTGTCCGCGTTACATTAAGTGGACGAACAGGGACCGGGGAGTCTTCAAGCTCGTCGACAGCAAGGCGGTGTCTAGGCTGTGGGGATTGCACAAGAATAAACCGGATATGAATTACGAGACAATGGGACGCGCCCTTCGGTACTATTATCAGAGGGGCATCCTCGCCAAGGTTGACGGTCAGCGACTGGTTTACCAGTTCGTCGACGTTCCTAAGGACATTGTTGAGATCGATTGTACGGGGGCGTGAGATCAGGCCCCGCCCTGGCGAAACCTTGGCAAATATCACAACGATAGGATTAAAATGCAGCGAATATTGCGGGCGAGATTATTGTTACAAGACAATGACGGTATGAAAGACGAGAGAAGCCCAGAAACGGCTGATCTACTCCACTCGTCTACGAGCTCATCGCCGCCCCGTCGGACGGAATCGGATTTACCGCCCGCTTGGCATACTCCTCAAATAATCTAAATCATCCCCCTGACTCTGTTATTATACATATTATATATACACGCGCATGCATATTGTATATGATTGATATAATAATAATGACAAAGCGGTAACAATTTTTTATTATACCTTTTAAATTTTACGTAATATTACATTATATATCTACATTGTTTATATATATATGTACGCCAAGCACAGAAACGAGAATCCACGTACCCTGGTATATGTATAAATTAGCAGTTTATATATTGGTTAGAATTTTTTAAATTTGTACAAAATTTAGTTATTGTAATAATAATAATAATAATAATAATAATAATTGTAATTGTAATTGTAATATCTAATAATAATTATTATATTATAGTTGAATGGTCGGACATATAAAGATTGTGTATTATGTAGTAAAGGACAAATTACTTAATTTATGTACGATGAGGATGAAGTTAAAACGAAACAGAACAAAACAAACAGAAAAAAAAAATAACTAATCAACAATTGTACATTTGAAAAATGGTAAATTATTTATTATTGTATATTTAGATGACTATATAATATACCTGATTAAAAAATGATAAAAAAAAAGAAAAAAAAATTGTTAAAGTGGAAAGTTTAAATGAAACGAAATATACGGGCTGTGAAATGGTTTATAGAAGGAGTGTTAAAGTTTTGATGGAGCGAGCTCAGGGAGGAAGGGGGATATATTATATATATTTTTTTAATAATGATGGTGACAACGCGTGACTGCTTACACAAAAGAGAAAAAAAAACTGCTGAGGTCCGTTTAATCGACGTGAATATGGTGCTGGCTATACACACAAGAGGTCCAACAATGTTATCTAGAAGAAAAAAAAAACAACTATATAGCGTTTAAAATGATATAGTATGTTATACATATGTATGTATGTATGTATGTGTATGTATATATGTATGTATATGTGCGTATGTACACACACACACGCACGCGCACGCACACACACACACACACACACACACACACACGAAATAGAAATTATCGACAATTAAGAAGAGGAAGATGAAAACAAGAATTTGTTTGAAGGAAATTAACAAGAAATATATGTATATACATATATATATATACGTATATACACACACACACCATTTATCTCTGTATATATACAAAGTATACCATTGCATATATAAATACATATATATCTATATATTAACACTTATTACAATATTTAAATATATATTATTATATATATGAGTATAGGTATATTGTATGTTACGTAGTAGATGGCAACTGTGCGTTGTGCATGAATCAGAATTGCAACGAAGAAGGATGATTTTCTAACAAGGTAAATTTAAACTTTGCCCTATTTTCGCGTTTTTATTTTCCTATTATTTTGGAGTTTTCTCTCTCGTTGATAAGAATCTCATTAAAAAATGTAGTAGACGAATATATAAGATACACAAAAATGACCGGTTAAACGACCCGCATACATTGTGCAAAAGTTGGTGCAAAGTTTAATTGAAAACTGCGAAAGAAAATTCCCAAGCTTTAGCCCAGGGTGTAATAATAATGATAAAAACAATAATAATAGTAATAATGGTAATGATAACAATATTAATAGCAAAAATATTAATAGTAATACTAAATAATGATCATAATAATGATGATACTGATAACATTGAAATATCCAGAGTAAAATTCAAATTATTGTCGCCCCCAGGTATGAAATTGAGCATACGGAATATATCACCTTAATTTTAAGTTTTGTATATACACACATCTCTATATATATATAAAGAATATTGTTTAAGACTTAATCATATATCTATACGTTGAAATATGTACTGGAATTTTGAAAATCAATTATATTGAATATAATATAGGGTTCTGCAAAACAAATCTGATAAATTTAAACGACCCTGCATATTTCACTATGATAGTACAGTTGAAAAGATAGACTCAAATGAAAATAAATATATCACGAAAAAAAAACAAAAAAAAAAACAAACGAACAAAGAAAATATTACAGAAAAAAAGCAAACTAATAATGCAAATACAGTAAACCTGTGCTGCCAGTAATGCCTGAACAGTCCCGTGCGTTTGTTAATTGACGAAGTGATCAAGTTCTAATGAAAAGAAAAAGGTTTGCAGCTGGTAAATGTTACGTACAGTGTACATATATGCATATGCTTCTGGTCGTACGTACTACACCTATTCTCTGATGTGGTGTTGCGTATTGATATTGTACACCTTCTGTGCATCGGGACTCAGATATACAAAACTGTGACAGATGATACAAAAATGATTGCCTTCAATGAAAGAAAAAAAATGTAGAAAAAATTGACGCGTTGCCTTCTGACAAAAATAGTAAAATATAGCAAGATTTAATGTGTCGTTTTTACATAGATTTGTTTTTGGTACTTAATTTGCCATTTGTTACTCATCTTATATAAATTATACGGTCGTTTACAAATATTTGCTCCTTTCTCAATTTTCAGTGTTTCGTGCCTGTAGAGAAAATTGAAAAACAATGAAATAAATAAACAAATAGAAATTTACTACTACTTATATACCGTGGAAATTACAGTACAACAAGCAGAAGCAAGTACCTATTATACAACTATACATAATAACACATACTTATAAACAATGAATGGACACTAAAATTAAATAATACAAATTTTTCAAATCTCTTATTTTCAGGGAAAGTAAATTTACATTATAACATAAACATTTGACTACACTATGATGCTGATGCTGATGATTATGGTGACAGTGATGATGATAAAAATGATGATGATATGATGATGATATTTTAGAAAATTAAGATTTTACTGTAATAAGGATATGATTATATTTACTTGTAATATATAATTAAGTATGGATAAATTGATTTACGTGTTAAGGAACTATAATGTAACGTTCTGTGATTCGTTGTTTGTAGGTGAAATTTAATAAATGAATACTGTATCATAATAAGATATCCAGAAATTACTAAGCATATTTCAACAAAAAATAATATTTCATTATAGTATTATTTACATTTTTGCGAAAATAGAAAATTCGAGGTAAAAACATTGTGAAACCTTATCGGAGAGCGGCTGTGTAAGTATACATTGTATACAACGTACGATCTATGTGCATTTTATAATATTGAATCATCGTGATAGCGACTATTTAAAGCTCACCAAGCTCACAATACTAACAACAAGTAAATGTGAGAGAGATTAAACATTACGGGCTCAAGCTTCATTACAACTAGCGGGAAACAGTGTATATATGTGTACAGTTAATCTTATGTGCAGTATGACGCAATTGCTATTTATACGGAGCCTATTGACCCGTTATTCCATGTGGGCTGTAACATAATTCAGTTGAATATCTCGCGCAGGTTTTTAACTGGGTAATAGCCGATTCGCAAGCCAATTAGAACCCACGCTCCAACAGAAATCACCGAGTAGACAGCGCAACGCGGAGTTATGGAACACCCGGCGATTACCCCACTTACTGAACACCCGTCGCTCTTCCGCACTCGCGTATAGTATCGAACGTGGAATCAACGACGACGAATGTGCCGAATGAGAATTTAGGTGAAGTCATTCTGAGCAAGGTGTGTTGTTTTGTACCGTTTAGAGTGCAAATTGTGAGCCGTAAAGTGACCGTTTGAAAATTAGATTTTAGGGTTGGTGCGGGAAACGATAATTAACCAAAAAAACAACGGGGCTGACAGTCCGTTCGATATTCCGAACACTATTCGGCCCGCTGCCACACCCCGCGGCCATTTTGGTGGATAACTACTGTGTACAAAGTCTCAATCATGGATCAAATAACACCCAAGGAGATTAAGATCCTTGAAAATCCTGCCGACATACAGGAGCGCAGGGATCAGGTCCTTGGACGTTACGCTAATTTTAAATCCGAAGCTCGTTTGAAGCGGGACAAACTTGAGGACTCCCGTCGCTTTCAGGTATGCCCTTTGGTGCTCGTGTACGTGTATGCGGGTGTTTCGTGCGTTTTGACAGACGGAAATCGGTCGGATCAATCGTGTATTTTCGTCTTACATTTATTTTGGATTAATCGCTGAAATAAATGAAACTGGTTATTCGATTCTTGATTGAAATCTTACACTAACGGGTACGTTGCGCATTTTTTTCTCCAGTATTTTAAGCGAGATGCGGACGAACTTGAGGGATGGATTTACGAGAAGCTCCAGGCCGCTTCCGACGAGAGTTACAAAGACCCGACGAATCTTCAAGCTAAGATTCAGAAACATCAGGCGTTCGAAGCTGAGGTAGCCGCTCATTCAAACGCCATCGTATTGCTCGACAACACAGGCTCAGAGATGATAGCTCAGCATCATTTCTCCTCTGACGTTATTCGCAAGAGGCTTGGTAAGCGTAGATTAATAGTTAACTGTGTTATTTCTTTCCCAAATGTAACAAGTACCCTTCGTTCATTTCTTAATACTTAACTGTAATTTTTGTATTATTAGAGGAACTGCATCGTCTTTGGGAGCTGCTCCTTTCTCGTTTGGCCGACAAGGGATTAAAACTTCAACAAGCTCTTGTTCTGGTGCAGTTTCTTCGTCATTGCGACGAGGTCATGTTCTGGATCCACGATAAGGAGGCTTTTGTCACTACAGACGAGTTTGGGCATGACTTAGAGCATGTCGAGGTTCTTCAGAGGAAATTTGACGAGTTTCAGAAAGATATGGCTAGCCAAGAGTACAGAGTAACAGAGGTTAATGAACTCGCTGACAAGCTTCTACTGGATGGGCATCCTGAGCGCGACACTATTCTCCGTAGAAAAGAAGAGCTAAATGAATCTTGGCAGAGGTTGAAGCAGCTCGCTATTCTCAGGCAGGAAAAATTGTTTGGCGCCCATGAGATACAGAGATTTAACCGAGATGCTGACGAAACTATGGCCTGGATTGCGGAGAAGGACGTCGTTCTGTCGTCTGATGATTTTGGCCGCGATTTGGCCAGCGTTCAGACACTTCAGCGCAAGCATGAGGGAATCGAACGTGATCTAGCTGCTCTGGAAGACAAGGTGGCCACTCTTGGTGCCGAAGCAGATCGCCTGGCTGCTATTCACCAGGCCGATCATTCCCAGCAGATCCAATCAAAGCATGCAGAAATATTGCAGCTCTGGGAAAGCTTGACGGCCAAGGCAAAGGAACGAAGATCCAAGTTGGACGAGTCCTACTACCTTCATCGATTCTTGACCGACTACAGGGATCTTGTTTCATGGATGAACGATATGCGAGCCATTATATCTGCAGACGAGCTTGCCAAAGACGTTGCAGGAGCAGAGGCGCTGCTGGAGCGACATCAAGAACACAAAGGAGAAATTGACGCACGGAAGGACAGTTTTGACTCGACTGCTCGTGCCGGTCAGCAACTTCTTGATAGGAAACATTATGCAGCAGATGAGGTAGCCAGGAAGTTGGAGTCTCTTGCTGAGGATAAGAAGTCCCTGTTAGATCTTTGGGAAAAACGTCGCATTCTGTACGAGCAATGCATGGACTTGCAGCTATTTTATCGGGACACAGAGCAGGCTGACGCCTGGATGGCAAAGCAGGAAGCATTCCTGGCTAACGAAGACCTTGGAGATTCCCTGGACAGTGTAGAAGCTCTAATCAAAAAACATGACGACTTTAACAAGTCCCTGGCTGCTCAAGATGAAAAAATCAAAGTGCTAGATGACTTTGCCCGTAAGCTTATCGAGGGTGATCATTACGCGGCTGAAGATGTATTCCAACGTCGGCAGCTCTTGCTCGAGCGGCGAGGTGCCCTTCTTGATAAATCTGCTCAGAGAAGACAGCGTTTGGCTGATGCTTACACGCTTCAACAGTTTGAGAGAGATTGCGACGAAACCAAGGGTTGGGTGAATGAAAAACTCAAATTCGCCACTGACGACAGCTACCTAGACCCAACAAATTTGAACGGCAAAGTACAGAAACATCAGAATTTCGAGCAGGAGTTGAATGCAAACAATACGCGCATGGAGGAAATTCTCAGCACAGGGCAAAAGCTGATCGACGAAGAACATTATGCCAGTGATCGCATTCGTGCACGTCTTGACGAAATCACTGGCCTTTGGGACAGTCTTGTTCAGGCGACTGACAAAAAGGGATCTAAATTGCAAGAGGCTGCACAGCAGCAGCAATTCAATCGAACCGTTGAAGATGTTGAGCTGTGGCTGTCTGAAGTTGAGGGCCAGCTTATGTCCGAAGATTACGGCAAGGATTTAACAAGCGTGCAAAATCTCCAGAAGAAACACGCGCTGCTTGAAGCTGACGTTGCTTCCCATGCTGATCGTATTGAAGGCATTGCTCAAGCTGCGCAACAATTTGTTAGTTCAGGACATTTCGACGCGGATAATATTAAGGCAAAGCAAGATCAACTTGTGGGCCGATACGCAGCACTGCAAAGACCGATGAGCATTAGGAAACAGCGACTTCTTGACTCCCTTCAAGTGCAGCAGTTATTCCGAGACATTGAGGATGAGGAAGCGTGGATCAGGGAGAAAGAGCCTGTCGCAGCAAGCACTAACCGCGGTCGAGATCTCATTGGTGTGCAAAATTTGCAGAAAAAACATCAGGCTGTCTTGGCGGAAGTAAATAATCACGAGCCAAGAGTAGCTGCTGTTTGCCAATCAGGAGCAAAAATGCGCAATGATGGGCATTTTGCAGCTGAAGAAATTAGCCAGAGGCTGGCAGCTCTCGACGATCACTGGGGGCAATTAAAAGAAAAGGCTCGTCAGCGCAAAACGGATTTAGACGATTCCCTGCAAGCACATCAGTACTTTGCCGATGCAAACGAGGCGGAATCATGGATGAAAGAGAAACGTCCGATCGTTTTGAACACCGATTATGGAAAAGATGAAGACAGCTCAGAAGCTTTGCTCAAAAAGCACGAAGCCCTTGTCAGTGATTTGGAGGCTTTTGCTAGCACTATCGGCGCCTTGAGAGAGCAGGCAGCTGCATGCCGACAGCAAGAGACACCGACTATAGACATAGCCGGCAAAGAATGCGTAGTCGCTCTTTACGATTATGCAGAAAAATCACCAAGGGAAGTCTCTATGAAGAAAGGCGATACTCTAACGCTTCTCAATTCGAACAATAAAGATTGGTGGAAAGTCGAGGTGAATGACAGGCAAGGCTTTGTCCCGGCTGCTTACGTCAAACGGGTCGAGCCAGAGGCCAGTCTGAGTGCCTCTCAGCAAAATCTTGCCAGAGAACAGAGTTCAATTGCGGCTAGGCAGGCTCAAATTCAAGCTCAGTATGACGACTTATTGTACTTGGCTCACGAGCGTCAGAATAAACTGAACGAAACTGCCAAAGCGTACGTGCTTGTCAGAGAAGCAGCGGAATTAGCCACTTGGATCAAAGCGAAGGAAAATCATGCCCAGGTTCAAGATGTTGGTGAAGACTTGGAGCAAGTTGAAGTAATGCAAAAGAAGTTCGACGACTTCCAAGCAGATCTGAAGGCAAACGAAGTCCGATTGGCTGAAATGAATGAAATCGCCGTTCAACTGATGAGTCTTGGGCAAACCGAAGCTGCTCTCAAAATTCAGACTCAAATACAAGATTTGAACGAAAAGTGGACCAGCCTTCAAACCCTGACTGCGGAGAGAGCCAGTCAGTTGGGCTCTGCTCACGAAGTTCAACGATTCCACCGTGATGTTGACGAAACGAAAGATTGGATTCGTGAGAAGGATGCTGCTTTGAACAATGACGACCTTGGGAAGGATCTTCGCAGCGTTCAAGCTCTCCAACGAAAACACGAGGGTCTTGAACGAGACCTAGCCGCTCTTGGTGATAAAATAAGGCAGCTTGACGAAATAGCCAATCGATTGATGCAATCGCATCCTGATACCGCGGAACAAACTTATGCCAAACAGAAAGAGATCAACGAGGAATGGACACAGCTGACAGCAAAAGCCAATAGCAGGAAGGAGAAACTACTGGACTCTTATGATTTGCAGAGATTCTTAAGTGACTATCGAGATTTGATGGCTTGGATAAACTCCATGATGGGACTAGTGGCATCTGAGGAACTCGCCGGTGACGTGACAGGAGCCGAAGCACTGCTGGAACGTCATCAGGTATGTAATTGACATCGACAGCTTTTGATAGTCTAGATGTTATAATATATTCGTTATTCATAAATGATTCAAATTGTAGAGCCACAGGGCAGAGATAGATGCGCGTTACGGCATCCTTCCAGAGGTATCCAAGCGTTTAAGCATGGAAATAATTTTGTAACATGTTTTCCGAGTCCAATATTAACTAACGAAATTTAGACCAATAATACGTGTATCATAAATCAGATCAACCACGCTTGCCTTGTCATTTCTAATCTTGTCTCAATCACGTACAATGTATACCTACTTGTACGTGTATTGACACCACAAGTCATTGCTGAGAAATTTTTAATTGTAACAGTGCTACCACAGCTGCGTAAAGTAACAATATTCTTCAAGTAATAGACAAATTTCGCTGTTTTCTCAGCCAAGCAAATGATGAGTGTAACATTTGTAAAGTTTTTTTTCTCTTTCGGGAATTTTAAATGTCTCATATATTGTCAGAGTATAATAATACTATGTGAAAAAGAATTTTATCTTAAAAAATCCAGTGCAACAGAGTATGTAGTTTGTTAGCTCTTTGCGATTGAGAGTGGTGCTTATTAATTTTTTGCTTAATCGTTTTATGTAATGAATTTGGCTGCCCACATGCTTCTGGTGCAATCGCGTGTTGAAGCTGCGATCGATCTTTCAAATTTGTTGTGGTTGTGAATAATATGGAAAATTTTTTTAGGAACATCGCACTGAAATCGACGCTCGTGCTGGTACCTTCCAAGCGTTTGAACTCTTTGGGCAGCAACTATTGCAGTCGAGTCACTATGCTAGTGTGGAAATTCAGGAAAAACTGGAAGCAATGGCAGAAGCTCGTCAAGAACTTGAGAAAGCGTGGATCCAGCGCCGCATGCAGCTTGATCAAAATTTGGAGCTCCAACTTTTCTGCCGAGATTGTGAGCAAGCTGAAAATTGGATGAGCGCCAGGGAGGCCTTCTTAGGTAGCGCGGATGCTGTAGACAGCGGTGATAACGTTGAAGCGCTGATTAAAAAACATGAAGACTTTGACAAGGCTATCAATGCTCACGAAGAAAAAATCGCGGCCTTGCAAACACTTGCCGATCAATTAATAGCTGCGGAGCATTATGCCGCTAAGCCAATTGACGAAAGACGTCGCCAGGTTTTGGATCGCTGGAAGCATTTGAAAGACGCGCTTATTGAAAAAAGATCTAAATTGGGTGAATCTCAGACCTTGCAACAATTCTCCAGGGATGCCGACGAGATGGAAAATTGGATCGCTGAAAAGCTTCAACTTGCTACTGAGGAGAATTACAAAGATCCTGCTAATATTCAATCCAAACACCAAAAGCATCAAGCGTTTGAAGCTGAGCTTGCCGCCAATGCCGACAGAATTCAATCCGTTTTGGCCATGGGCACTAACCTGATAGACAAACATCAGTGCGCCGGTTCTGAAGATGCTGTACAGGCTAGACTTGCTTCGATTGCAGATCAGTGGGAGTATCTGACCCAAAAGACGACTGAGAAGTCTTTGAAACTAAAAGAGGCCAATAAACAGAGGACGTACATTGCCGCAGTGAAAGATCTAGACTTCTGGCTTGGAGAAGTTGAAAGTTTACTGACCTCCGAAGATGCTGGCAAAGATCTAGCGTCCGTGCAAAATCTTATGAAGAAACATCAGTTGGTAGAAGCAGATATTCAAGCTCACGAAGAGAGAATAAAGGACATGAACGGTCAGGCCGATTCCTTGATTGAGAGCGGACAGTTTGACGCTGCTGGTATTCAGGAGAAACGTCAGAGCATAAATGAACGCTACGAGCGTATAAGAAATCTAGCCGCACACAGGCAAGCCAGACTCAACGAAGCCAACACTCTGCATCAATTCTTCCGCGACATTGCTGACGAAGAATCATGGATTAAAGAAAAGAAATTACTCGTTGGTTCGGATGATTATGGTCGTGACTTGACTGGCGTGCAAAATCTAAAGAAAAAGCACAAGCGTCTGGAAGCAGAACTTGGCAGCCACGAACCAGCTATTCAGGCTGTTCAAGAAGCTGGAGAAAAGCTGATGGACGTGTCAAACTTGGGAGTTCCTGAAATAGAGCAGCGTCTGAAACTTCTCAATCAAGCTTGGGCAGAGTTGAAGCAATTGGCTGCGACCAGGGGTCAAAAGCTTGACGAGTCACTCACCTATCAACAATTCCTTGCCAAGGTCGAGGAAGAGGAGGCTTGGATTACGGAGAAACAACAGCTCCTCTCTGTGGAAGATTATGGCGACACAATGGCTGCTGTTCAGGGATTGCTGAAGAAACATGACGCATTCGAGACCGATTTTGCAGCACACGGAGAACGCTGCAAAGATATTTGTGACGCAGGAGCAGCACTGGTCGACGCTGGTAATCACCGAGCCGATTCAATCAGCCAGAGGTGCTCTCAGCTCCGCAACAAACTTGATCAGCTGTCGGCCCTGGCAGCCAGACGAAAGGCGCGATTGAATGATAATTCTGCATACCTACAATTTATGTGGAAGGCTGATGTTGTAGAATCATGGATCGCAGACAAGGAAACACACGTGCGTTCCGAGGAGTTTGGTAGGGATTTATCAACTGTACAAACTTTGCTAACCAAACAGGAAACCTTTGATGCAGGGCTGCACGCCTTTGAACATGAGGGAATCCAGAATATCGCTACCCTCAAGGATAGGCTTGTGGACTCCGCCCATGAACAAACACCGAGCATTCAAAAACGTCACGCCGATGTCATCGCCAGGTGGCAAAAACTTCTTGCTGATTCAGACGCCAGGAAACAACGCCTTCTGCGCATGCAGGATCAATTCCGTCAGATAGAAGAGCTCTATCTCACGTTCGCCAAGAAGGCATCAGCCTTCAATTCCTGGTTCGAAAATGCTGAGGAAGATCTCACTGATCCTGTACGTTGTAACAGCATTGAAGAGATTCGCGCCCTTCGTGAGGCTCATGCACAATTTCAAGCTAGCCTTTCGTCTGCCGAAGCTGACTTCCAGGCTTTAGCTGCTCTTGATAGGCAAATAAAGAGTTTCAACGTTGGTCCAAATCCCTACACCTGGTTCACTATGGAAGCCCTTGAAGATACATGGCGCAACTTACAGAAAATAATCAAAGAGCGCGATGTCGAACTGGCCAAGGAAGCCCAACGTCAGGAAGAAAACGACAAGCTCAGAAAAGAGTTTGCAAAGCATGCCAATGCTTTCCATCAGTGGTTAGCTGAGACCAGGTAATTTTTCAGAAATAATTCGTGCTTGTTACTATTTTTTATTGGTTTAAATCCACTTGATTTCTTACAATGGAGAATTATTTCCTTTTTCTTCTACAGAACATCGATGATGGAGGGCTCAGGATCACTGGAGCAACAGCTGGAAGCCACCAAGGTAAGACGGATGTACCCTATTGTGTTATAATTATAATTGAAATGTACTTTACCATTGTATTCATGGTTTGGAGAATGAAACAAATCAATTAACCATTCAAATTGCAATTACAGCGCAAGGCTCAAGAAGTGAGGGCCCGAAGACAAGACCTGAAAAAGATAGAAGACCTTGGTGCAATATTAGAGGAACATCTGATTCTTGATAACCGATACACGGAACACAGTACTGTAGGCCTTGCACAGCAATGGGATCAGTTGGATCAATTGGGAATGCGTATGCAGCACAATTTGGAGCAACAGATTCAAGCCCGCAATCAATCGGGAGTATCCGAGGATGCTCTTAAGGAATTCTCAATGATGTTCAAACACTTTGATAAAGATAAAAGTGGACGGCTCAATCAGCAAGAGTTTAAGTCCTGTCTCAGAGCTCTCGGCTACGATTTACCTATGGTTGAAGAAGGTCAACCAGATCCTGAATTCGAAAATATTCTCGGTGAGTTTACCTAGTAAATTCACTCCATTTGCCACATTTGACATTGATTTCGTTAACTGTCAATTATTTCTTGAAACACTGGCATAATGAAGACTGCGCTGTATCGTAATGTTCCCATTTTGAATTTTGCAGACATCGTCGACCCAAACAGGGATGGTTATGTATCCTTGCAGGAATACATGGCGTTCATGATCAGCAAGGAAACAGAAAACGTTCAAAGCTCAGAAGAGATAGAGAATGCTTTCAGAGCTATCACCGCAGCTGATCGGCCATACGTTACAAAAGAGGAACTTTATGCGGTATGTAAATTAACGTTGCGTGTATTGATTTTTTTAATCAACTATTTAACGATGAACTAATATATCTTCTTTATATCTTATTACAGAACCTCACAAAAGAAATGGCAGATTACTGTGTCGCCCGTATGAAATCTTATATCGATCCAAAGACGGAGCGGCCAATTACGGGGGCTCTTGATTATATCGAATTTACGCGTACTCTTTTCCAGAATTAATTACATGCGGATGATAACGCTTTTTTAAACAGCTAAGTAGATTCATAATTTTTAGCTCGCGGTTATCCATATGCTTCTGCGTCATAATTATTCTGAATATATGCTATATACTATATAGAAACTGTTATTTCGAAAACTGTATTCTTGCTATCAGTATTTATAACACGCCTATTCCATTTATCTAGCAATCCAACGTGATCAAGAGATGCGCTATTTTTGTTGTTGGCAAAAATTTAACAATGATTATTATTTATTATATACAATTATATAAACTTGAGTCTTATAATCGAATTAGCCGTTCCTCAAATGTTCAGAAATATTAACGCGTAGAGGCGTGAACTTTTTTTTTAAGGCAGTAGCCTAATATTTATTTAATGGCATTTTAATCTGGTTAATAAAATGTGGTCAGCTCAGGTGCGTCTGTTATTAATACATTCAAAAACCGCTACGGGGTAGTGCAGTCAATAGTTGAAATTCTCCGTGTGACTGACTGCAGACAACAATTGGAAGGTAGGTAATTTTTTATTTACAGCACATTATAAATTGTCACTAATGCAATTCGTATTTTTTTTCTCAGCACTATAAAATTGTATCTCTGACATCGTAACACTGTTTATGTATACACATATGGCTTATACACATACTTATAATAAGTCAGTTGGATTTTAAAAGCTAAATCGCAATAATTCGCAGGAACGCGTTTTTTTTTTTCAAATTTAATAAATAGGGGACAGCAATAATGAAAATTGTTCTCCTCCAATTTGGGACTTGTTGTTTTTCAATTAAAAGTACAGAAATTGTGATCTATTATTTACGTAAAATCTTCAGCAGACCTTTGTTCATGTAGTAAGGCTTTTCAGGTGTTCCGTCATTGCGTTCGCAGTCCTCAAGGAAGCAGAGAAACAGAGTGTCAACTGCTGTAGAATATACACTAAAGAATACCGACGCTACTAAGTAGGTTCCTACGCCAACCAGGACCACTGGGACGTACCAGTAAGTGACAACCAAATAATTTTTCGTGTACCACCAGGTTCCCCAAGCCATACCACCAGTGACTAATACCTTTCCTATCAGAAGCAGCAAATCTGTAATCTGTCGTCAAAGTGGAGTGATTAGTACACCAATTGGTGAAATAGTGGAAAATCGACAAATTTAATACACATTATAATACATGCATACCTTGTCGAGGACGAAGACTCGCAAAATATTTCTCATAAGTAGATTAAAGGCGCTTTTTGCTGAGGCGCAAAAACCTTTTCCATGTACTGCACACATTATGTACGCATTTCTATTGATGAACTTAAGGAACTTCTCCAGCAACCAGAAGCAACATTTCATGCATTTTACAAGGAATCTTACAACTTCATTGTCGTATTGCTTCAGCTTTACATCGATCCATTCCAACACCCATCTTATCAACCGGCAAATTGTTATGATTAGAGATCCAACTGCCAAGGTGCCCAGGTGATATCTGAAATTTGTAAAGGAAAGATGAAGCACTGTATAAAGTAATTCATCTCTATACATATCAGGCTGGCCCATACATTCAGGAGTGTTACCATACCTGAGTGTTCGCCAGCAGCTGCTGGTTAGTGTGAAAAAAGGTACTTTGGACTTTTTGAAGGTCCAGTACCAGGTAGCAAAAGTTCCAGCCAATGCCATTTCTCCAAAGGCTGTGGCAAAGAAAACCAACCATAATACTGCAACGACGTTGTAGGCGTGCAAGTAATTTGAGAACCATGGTCTGCTTGTGGTGTTCAAGTAACATCCGCCAGATATACAGTAATCACCATTTTCTGTGCAACTGCTGTTGAACGTTGTCTGGTCACAAGTCGTACCGTTAGTATAACCGAGATCTTCAGGACAAGAACAGTTGCCGCCAAGTTTCACAGAGTAGGTCTGTACTTTTATCGATACCAAGTATGTGGCGGCGAGTATCGCGTATACTACCAATAGAATTTCTACCACCCACGGAACAACCGGGAAGATTAGTGTTGAAGTAGTGCTGGATACTGCTCTGTAAAATAGGACAGAGAAGCGATGTTACTGCCTGAAATTAATAATATAACCAGACATATTAGATACCTGTATATCCAGTTTGTGACTCACTTGCTAGCTTCTCCAATCAGTTTACAAGCAAGTCGTATTCTATTGCGCAGACAGATTGCTATCAGCAGAACTATAGCTAAGATTATGCCACAGATTATTGTAAGAACCAACCAAAAAGTAGACTCTTCGGCTGTATATAGTTCGTAAAATTGGTAAGTGCTATATCCAAGTAGCAAGCAGAGCCCGATGATTGATAGGAAAATAACCGGAGTGGCCAACCAGCGCAGTAATATTATGTAGATCAGACTTATGGCGGCACTGATACCAAGGATCGATGCAATGGTCCATCTATAAATGACAAAGTATGTAATGAAAATCAACCTTTACTTAAATAGTCAACACGTCCGGTGGTGTTTCCGAGTTATCTGCTGACTTCTAAAAGAGTCAGGCAGCCCTTTAAAGGTTAAATCTCAAATTTTCAGAACTATTAACAATTCATGGTAAGTAAACAAGTATATATTTTCGCACCCAGTTGCTATGATATCGTGGTAGATATTTAGTACAATTATTTCGACCTGAACCAGTAACTCGATATATGTGGATGCTTCTTCTAGGTCAGCTACAGTCATTGTATAATTGACAAACAGTTCCGGAATTCCGTTTGGAATACAACGACCAGTTACAGAAGTACTGGTCAGATACCACTGAGCACACACGTCGTTTGAAACGTAGGTAGCAAGCTGGTCTGCCGTCGCTGTATCCACTTCAATTCCAGTCTTGCATATCATTGCGGTTCTTAATGCGGTCAAGTTATTTGCCAAAATTGACGAATTCAACTGCCACACAAAATTATCTGTCGGACACTCCGGCACGCATACCTGCGGCGTATCGCATCCTTGGGTCACAGACGTGACCGCTACACATTTTGTCAGATCAAAAAATACCAAATATGGTCTGTCCTCGACATCTTTATGCCTACCGCATATCCTTCCTTCACTATCAGTTGGGTATACTAACGTATCTATATCTCCATAAGTATAAGCTGAAATTATAAAGAATTTTATCAGTGTGTTTCAAAGCTGTCTTTAAACATATATGATCAGGGTGATGTAAAAAAGATGTACTGGTTCCTTGTAGTATACTCGTATTCAAAATTGCGTACCGTAATATCCAATTACCGCCCATCCTACCACAAATGCTGAGAAGATAATCAAGCAAAAGCAATCTGTACATGATCTGCCCTTTAGAGGTCCTCGATATTTTGGATCGAACTGCATCCTATCACCTAAAATTGGTAATTTACATACTTAAATCAATAATAGGCCTTTTATAGTTTAAACATTTATCCAGTTCACAAATTCATTTCAATAGTTTTGGCACTAAGCCATTTTGACAATGTGTTGTGACATTCAAATAATCTTATCAACCACTTATCTCAATAACGAAGTATACATATTATATTGGTAGTGATCTATATTGATCTCTTACCTGGAATGGGAAAGTATCGATAGAGACGGTACTGCTTACATTTTACAATAGAAATTAAAGAAGTTTTTGAGTTACAAGCATAGTGCTCAAAACTATCGCAGAAGTTGCTTGTTGAAAAATTTGAAAACAGTTGTGGATCGTTCGGTTTGGCATAATCCTTTTTTGGTAACTCACACAAAACTCTCTACAGGTACAAGACATTTTTGACACGAGAATTCAAAGCAGTCTGTGACGTGACTCACGTTTCTATACAATGAGACAATAAGCATACGTACCATGTTTGTCGACCATTGTTTGCACTTTGGTTCTTTAAATAGACGTTATCACTCTGACTTTAAGTACTTATATAAAGCCAGTCAACGTTCTAAGAATTTTTTTTACTTGTCCAGTGTTACTTATTAACTTGTTAGGTCTGCATATTATTTTGCCCACTCCGGTTTCATGCTCTTGGTTCAAATTATTAACGAATACTTGGATAGCATATGCTTTCAGTAACACTTCTACTGATAACACATTAATCTGATAAGATGAGATTTGGCAGCGAAGTATGAATCACCGGAAGTAAACAATCTTATCAATTTTTAATTGAGTCTGATAAATTGCAAATTCTTTACAGGATATGCTAACCATATATTGATTGAAAATATGCACAGCAGTAACTTGAATCATACGAAATCTCAGAATTATGTGAGTCGTCGAAATTCTCATTATTTGCACGTTATCGGTTCTAGCTATCCCGAGTTTATAGTTTCCAACTCTGGTCAAGAAACATTTATTTACTGAAAAAGTAGCGCTCGGTGATTTGGAATAGAGTATAAAATAACAAAATAATGGAATCGTTGTTAAGACTATTGAACAGTTCGTTGCGAAATCCAAACATATCAACATCTACACTATCTAGAAGAGTTAATTCATATTTCATGAAACAGGGAATGGGTCGTTTTTTGTTAGACTTATGTACACCTTCAGTGCCGACAGATTTGTTAATTGATTAAAGAAAGATACGCAAACAAAAACAATATGATTGATAGCACTATATGACTTGATAAGAATCAATTTATGTGTACAAGATATGAAGCATAAAAAAAATTCTCCCAAGAGAACATTTCGTGTAATGGCTGTGCCGGAATATCGGTAAGGTCGTCTTAAACTACCGGGTTATTGAATTGATGCAATGACAATATTGCTCTTGCCTGGTATTCATCCCAGATCAAAAACCATTGTGTTTCTAGGATAAAATAAGAATTTACTTGATATCATAACATAGAAACTAAAATCACTAAATATCGAATGATTGGATTTGTAGGGTGGTTCATGGTGTGTTGGCATTCATAAAATAAGGTACTGTCAAAAAATGACTATATGAATAAACAACCTATACATAACGTATACATATTAATTAGTATTCTGCATTGTTTTAGGTAAAAACCTGTCCAGAACTCCATGGCTTTTTCCTGGCAATAGCTTATTTGCTGTGCACCTAACTGCTCGATCTTCGTGCATCGTCTTGATTGTCTCCTAAGGGGAAGGAGAGTGAGTAAATTATTAATGGTACGCGTATATGCTGGACTTTTTTAAATCAATTTTCGATATTTATCCGTTACGGAAGTGAATCCATTATAATTATGAGTAACGTGTATAAGTTACTATAAATTAAATTTATCCTTACTGATTACCGAAATCATAATTTATCATCCTCTTGAACATTATTGGAAGATAAGTAACCACGCTTTGATTGGCACATGCAAGGTACATAAAATACTCTACTGATTAGCCTCATTTAGCAAGTCTTAAATTGATCTTATGAATAACAGCGATAAAAATGATAATAGCAAATTGTAAAACCATGAAAATTACGCATACCTGCCGACTTAGATCTTTCAGTATCTTCTTAGTTTTGACAATCTTGGCTGTTCCACCCTTTCCTTTAGCCTTTGTCTTCCGTGGCTCAAAGTTAATCTTTTTCGGTTTCAAGTGCTGAAAAAATCCGTATATAAATCAATACAATCTGATGAATGTAAAGCAATGATCTACTGAATTTTAGTTTATATGTATTCTAAAACTTTTTTCTTTTTGCCTACCAGAAGTTTCTTCTTTGCTTCGAACTGGTCTCTCATAGTAGGAAGATCAACCTCAGCAACTGCGGATGGCTCAAGGGTGATCAATTCAGGTTGAATTTTGTCCAGAAGTGCTTTCACTTCAGCCTCGCGGCGTTGGCTCTTTGTCTGGAATGGATTACTCTCAAGAGCATCAAAATTGGCTTCGGCACTCCCAGGAACAAGTAGAGATTGAAATCCTTTGGCTGTTGCGATGCCCAACACATCTTCATAGGGGCAAAATTGTTGCCCTGTGATTCCCCAAGAACTCTTATGGCGCAAATATGGTTTTCCATTTTCAACCCAGTCTCTAAAATAGACATGACATTGTTACTATACAGTAGAACATTCTATCTAGAACTCGGTTTATTAATTCGTTCTTATAATTACTTGTAAACTTCCACTATATTGCCGGATGCAACAGATAACAACCCTTTCTGGCTGTAGGACAACTCCTGAGCTGCAGAGCGTAACACCAGAGTATGCAGAGGGCCTGATAACTTGCGTACATCCCAAATTCTTAAACTACGATCTGGGCAGCTAGTTGCCATATAAGTGCCGTGAGGGTGAACTGCACAAGCCGCAATGGCTTGCTTGTGACACAACATTTTGGCCACAGGCTCCCTTGTATTTGGAGACCACATAGAGACCACGCCTTTTGCATGTCCAACGCACAAAATAGCATTGCTAGGATTTTGCGTCATTACCTGAAATGGAAATTCATAATTATGTCAAATATTGATGTATTCAAATTTGTTCTTCCTTACGTTCAGACTTACCGACAAATTTCCAAGTTTTGTATTATAGCGCGATATCATTTTTCCAATGGATACGTCAAGCCAAGCAAGATATCCCTCTTCAGAGGCGCTTGCCAGAAGAAAATGGTAAGGAAGAAACTCGAGCCGTGTAACCTTGTTCATATTTTTTAAACAGTGAATTTCAATTCCCTGGTTATCATAAATGTGAACCCACTGTTTTTGGGCGACAGCAAACATTGTTTCAATATGGAGCCACGCGACATCGTGCACAGACTCCATGACATTCATCTCGCATGCCAGAGTTTTAGTTACCCAATCGAAAGCTGCTACATGACCTAGTTTTCCTCCAAGAATCAGATGTCTACCGTTCCGTGTGTATCGAAGGCGATAAGAACCGAAGTCCAGATTAATATTGAATTGTTTAGTGGCGCTTGTAATATCGACATTCTCTGCAATCTGACCCTGCGTATACTGAGTCGTGGTTTCCCCAGCATCGGGTTCCAGAAACCCTTGCGCCTCGGTCAGAAGCAATTCCGTACGTGCAGCCTGTTCGGTTGAGTATTCTATGGCACGTTCCTTTTTTTCCCAACGATCCCTGTGAACCTTAGTACGAATTCCACTGCGATTCGATGTCAAATTTATCCCCGGCCCTCTGCTGTGCTTTTCTAGCTTCTCCTTGGCCACTGGCGCCTTGCCTGGGTATTTACCCCTTTTGTTTAACCTCAATGATCTCACGTCGTCGTGTTTACGTCTCCATTTCGGACGGCTAATGTCGACTATTGTGACGATTTCGTTAAGATGTTTACCCTCCGCATCTTTCGCTGACGCTTCCATTTCCTGTTGTTTAATTATTCGCACGACAAAACTGGGTTTTAGTCACTACTGTGATGTTAGTTCCATCGGTTAGCGTGTGAATGTGGTGCGAATCAAAGCCAGAACAAACCATACTCGCGGAAACACGTGCTTTGAACTCTTTTTTTCTTGATGTTACTCATCTCATTTACTCTGTCGGTAAGAATGGTATGATTATGAAGGTAATCAATAATGTACACAGATTGACGAGGACGTATTACAAATTAAAATAGTTTGTTGATTTTTATTGCGTACACGACTTTATGTATTTATACATATTTTTTTAACAGTGTTTTAACAAGTTTTGTCGTGAAAAGGCGAATAAAGTAATCCCATACGAACTAGTGATCATCTTGTCAACAGTAATTGTATACGAAATATAATTTGTAACGTAAAACTGCTAAAGTTCCAGTCACAGAACTTTCTTATACATTTCTCATGTACAAAAGTGATAAACAAAAAAAAAAACATCTTATCGCTAATTGCACATTTTCCTACATACGGAGTAAATAAAATAACACATTCGTTTGTGTAATCCACTTATAACAGTATGAAAAATTGACAGTGCGATTACTTAGTAAGAAAAAAAAAAAAATAAATAAAAAAAAATTACTTTGTGCAAAAACAAAAAAAAAAAAGGGAATTGTGCTCGTGATTAGCAGCAGTTACTAATATCTCTTTGACAATAAGTGGTCGGTTTTTTCTAATTGACGTTTGATTAATCTTTCAAAGTCTAATGTACAGTGCAATGTGAGAGATTTCTGGCCAAGTTTGTGCTGCAGCTCTCTGGCTTTTTGGGCAATGCAGGGGTGTTCTGAGTTTACATATTTCTCCACTTTTTTTGCAGCACGTTTCTGCAAGTACAAAGGCAAACTTCCGTCAGGACTAGGTTTCTCCTTTCTGTCTTTCTTATTAACTCTATGTTTTTCAGTTTCACTAGCAATACCAGGACTTTCATTAATAGCTGCGTGTAACGCATGGTTATAAATAGCAGGACTTGAAGTTGCGTGTGCGTCGGGTCTACTTCTTCTGTTATACGCAATATTTGGGAAATCGTGAGTATTGTTTATAAGACCGTCTTCAGATGTTTCAGGTTGCCTGTCACATATAAAATTATCCTGTATAGAATTTTTACGCAGAGTATAGCTCTCTTGCGATCTGTTTTTTTCGGACAAGTTTCCCTGATATCCAACTTTAGGAATATCTGAAAACCCGTTTGCTGTTGCCCCCGATGATAAACTTCCTTGCAAAGTATCGTTTTGATAAATTCTCTTCGATTTTCTCCTAAAATTATTTTCAATGCGGTTCTGCAAACTGCAAACATCATTGTTTACGGAATCGGCATGCTGGACATTTTCCTGAAATCTTGTACTTCTTCCTTGTTTTTTTTCAGCCGAAATATTGTCAAAATTGTATTTCAGATTATAATAATTTTGCTCTACATTGTTCCAATGGTTTGTCAACATAGGCAGAGGTTTTGGTAAGTTGCGCTCAAGATCGCGATTAGGGTTACTAACATCCATACTCGAGGCTTGCAACTGAGCTTCAATGTTGCGACTGACGTTTCTGTTAACAGTGGTGCATGTACCCTCTCTGCTACTGTTTATACCTTTTGGTAAGATTTGATCACTTGCAGTGAATGAAACGTTGGAGCCAGCCGACGTTGTGGAATTAAAATCATGGTTTTGGTTTACCCTGTTAAGTGATATAATGTAACTTCTGTAATCTGGTACCTTTGTTTTATTTCGCGATTTTTTTCTCTTATTTTTCGGTTTTCTCTTCTTTACTTTTGCTTGATCATTCATCTGTTTTTGCTTATATTGATTGAGCAAATCTAAAATGTTAGGTGGTGTGTATGCTGCAAATATTTTATTGTAATGATGGACAATATTAAGATACACTGAGGGCTCTACATGATTTTGATTATCAATTTGTTGCATACTGTCACTATTGTGAGCGCTTACATAATTTGTACTAGTGATCCTTTGCATATTGCATAGAGCTTGCCTCAAATATTTGCAACTCTTTTCATGTCTTTTTGTTTTAGATTGTCCAAGCAAAATCATATTAAGCTTGCACTGTGACTTCGCCAATTCCGAGACTACGTTCACACGTTTCGACGAGATAACTGTTCTTCCTGTTGGTAATTGCCGTTGCATACTTTGTAATCGATCTTTCAATGATTGTACATTCCTGAATATTTCAATTGGATCACCTAGATCTTGTTCCAATTCGTTTAACTTGCACGATAATAAATCTATCAGAGCTTTCTTGGTCTTTGGTAAATTTAGGTTTACAAATCTGCTTCTTTCGTCAACTGGCCAACTCAACCAATCCATAATAATATGTTTTAACGCACCACGAAGTTTCTCCATTCCAGTAATGGTCATGACAACTTTTTCTCTTCGGAAACGTTCAACTACCAGTTTTACAGGGAATTGGGTAACTAAATTGTGCAAAAATTGACGACTTAAATCTGATTCTACCAAATTCTTGCACTGATCAGTAGATAATGACTCTACAGATTCACTCAAATCTGATGCATGTATAAAACTACCATTTAAAAGTTCAGATTCGAGCCTCAGGAGTGTTTCCACTTCATGCGTGGATTTCGAATTCATCAGCAAAAGTTCGGTACTTTTATGAGACTTCTCTACATTGGATTTACTCTGATCTTTTGACTGTTTTCTTGACTCGTCAATACGTTCATCAACAATATCGGTCCTTAAATTTCCTTGAGGCACTTTATCTTCTTTCCGTTTTTTCTGACTCCTTGGCAAGTCTGTGTTGCGAACGCGTACTTCAATATCTGCGGGTTCTTGAACTGGTTTGGTCGGGTTTTCAGTACTGAAATTAGAACTTGTATCCTCGAAAATAACATGGTCCGCGTAAGCAGGTCCTATACTGTAATTGGTTACATATGATGGAGTAGGAAAGTGTCGTGACCAACGGTAATTTTTACATGTTGCAGAATCATGACCACGCTTAGCACAATTGCAACAGCTGAGTTGGTGTGAAGGTTTCATCACATCCGTAGCGCTCAGGTTTGTTATCACATTTCTCATGCTTGTCTGCAAATGAAATAATCAATTAGACTCTTGCTGAGATACAAATTCTTTTACTGTTCAATCTAATAGAAGATGCTAACTTCGAAAAGTAGGATAATGAAAGCTTACTGTCAGATGATATCGTCGCCAATGGTCCGGGCATTTATCTTCCAAATGTCCGTAGGACCGACAACCGTTGCACCAAGCTTTTTTGCATTCGTTGCAGATTTGCATGTACGTCAGTTGTTTCTTGCCACACTGAAAGCATAAATTGTGTTACTGCTATGTTTACTCGACCACTGAAGATCTGATTTTGAGGATTGAGATATTCTCGGAAAACTATATGAATAACTAAATTCTAATAATGACATACACCAAGACACATTTTGTGCGGACATCTCGGTTCTCTGTGGCCTGAAATACCACACATGTGACAGCACGGGAGTTTTCTTTTTGATGTGCACTCGCTAGTGTTGTGATCACTGCCGTTACAGTTCCTGCATTTCATTCGCGTCCAATATCTCGAGCCTCGTTGCCGGTAGTTAAGCAAGTCCTCATCCGAAATGGCCCAATATCGGGGGTCTTCTGTTCATATAAATTTGATGTGACAAATATTATTACACTTTTCCCATACAATCTATAAAACAATTTAGTGCTGCACTTTACAGCAATTTTCAATGAAACCTAATTGATAGTAGGAGCATATGGTGCTTCGAAACATTTGAATTTGAGAGGTTGGTTACTATATTAAAATAAATTCACCCTCACTTACTCGGCATTTGTTTTCTAATATCATCAATGTTAAAGTTCTTAGACGCGTCTGACTTGTAATAATCGGTCATCTCTGGATTCATAGGTATGAAAAAATAATCACCAGCACAGTTTCTCTGTTTTTTTCTATTCTCCTTGTTCTCTTTCGGAGACTTGGTAGAGGAAGAAGTTGACTCGACAGGTTCGTCAGAGTTTCTAGCTTTTTTGGGAGAATTTTGGTGTTTAAATTTTTTTCCACTATCCATTATAGGTCTCTTTCTACTCTCGGGTGTTCCTGCCGATGTTTGTGATTCTTGACTTGCTACAGGACTAGATAATATTTGAGTCATTTCGTGTTCTGCTACATTAATTATTAGCAAATCATCACTAATTAGATCCTGACTAATCTCTGAATTTTTATACTTCTCATTAGGTGTGGATAACGTTTGTCCCCTCAGTGATGACAATTCTCTTACACCACCAGATTCCTTTTCCGGAGTAGCGGAGTTGACTGATGTCGACACGACTGTACCTATTTTCTTGCTAGTTTCTAAATATCGTGATAATAATTCGTCTAAATAATTCCCATCTTGTCTTTCCTGCTCGTCAGATATGTCTGTATTGTTTCCATCTCTGTGAGCGAGAATAGGATGGCTACTGCTTCCTTGCTGGATAGTCGACTCTTCAACAATCGGAGACATTCTTGTATCATCACTAAAAATATGAGCAGGTTGATCTTTGTTCATTTGACTCCCAGCAATAATGCCCCAGTGTTCTTCCTCACTTTCGGTCATGCTGTCATCACTATCAGACGAAGACCAATCTGAGTAACAGCTGTTTCTGCTCTTCTCAGTTTCTTTTTGTGCTATAGATACCTCCTTTCTAGCTTCAGTCGATTCTGTGCATCCTGCACTCTGATTACTGGTAATGGATTTAGACACAGCATTCTTGTGGTATTTTTTCTGTTTTTTTCTTGACATTTTATTCGAGCTACTGTCACTACTAGATGATGTTGAGCTATTGGAATCATCTAAATGAATTGTAGGTGGCTGAGGTTTTGGTGGGACAGGAACTTCGCAAATCGAATCCTCTGAATCGTCAATTGTTATCACGCTACACCATTCATTTCCTACATTCTGAGCTTCGTCAAGATGTCCATCCGTTATTGGCTTATCCTTGCCTGCAATACTAGTGGAGGGTGCATTTGATGAGCAATCTCTCGAGGAGGAGCATGAAGCTTCATGCTCCATCTTAGCATCATTCCCAACCTCTTCTTCAGGGGGTATACTTGCTGGTCTATGTGAATCTTCCTCTGCAGTACAACTTAAATTATATTGAGGCTGAGTTTCTGCGGATTCTGTCTTTTCTACCTCGTCTTCAGCTTTGACATTCGATGATTCAACTGCGTCTTTGGGTAACGCATTTGCTGCTACATCAGGAAATTGGATGGTAGCTGTCAAAAAATTTGGTTGAGTTAATTGCAGTTCAATTTTAACAAAGCTAAAGGTACAGAATAAGCTAATTTATTAATTATCGAAGCATGCAGGAATTTTAGATTACTATTTATGGAAAAATCTTTTTAATTGTTTATCTAGAAATCAGTGCAAAGAAGAAATACCCCAAGTATCGGCTTTGTCGACGCTATCGCTTTGCTTCCACAACTTGGTAGATGAACCTTTGGCACCGGATTCGTTACAGTAGGGAGTTTTTTTAGGAGAAGCTTTTGATTTTTTCGCAACCTTTGATTGAAGCGATTTTTTCTCCTTGTCTGTGGTGTTCTTGTCGCCAAATACAGAAATTGTTTCATCACTTCCGTACAAATCAGCAGCGCTAATTCCTTTGCGGTGCTTATTAGTCACCAATTCATTGTCATCAAAGTCAGTATAGGGTTTAGCTTTATCACTTTGAATGGTCGGGTTTAAATTCTTGAACTTTATATGATCAACAGTGAGAGTGCCGACTCTGGATTCATCTCTTGAACTCAATTCACTATTCTTTTTAGATGAAATAGATTCACAACGGTTTCTGGTTTGGACACATTTATCAGACCCAATTTCACAGGAATCTCCAGAACTGGTGTTACGTTTTTCTCCGGAGTTTGTTGGTTCATATGATGTCGTACATGAGGTCTTTTTCGTCTTTGTAGAATTGTCACTATCATGAGAACTACTTTTCCACAATGTGATCCCATCTGTCAAAGAAGTGACACGGCTATATGCTGGAATGTCTTTGCTCATAGATGATGATAAATCGTTGGAATGAAACACAGCAGCGTATAGTTTGTCCTCTAGATCTCGTTCGATTTCTTCGTAATTATCATCATCATCATCATCATTATGATCATCATCATCGTCGTAGTCGTTGTTGTCAGTGTCCACAAATTTATCCTGAATAGGGGAAAAAAAAGAAAACAAAAAATGATAACAGTAAGTATACGAACTGATTACATACCAAGTACCGAAAGGCGTTATTTGTAGGTTATGAAGAACGGAAGTGGTGCGAAATTGTGATATAAAAAATATTGTTTAAAAAAATCAGATCTAGGTGTTCCGAGTGTTTGGTTTTTTTTCCATATAGATGTGGTATTTTTTCATAGTGATTGAACCTCTATAAAGAATCATCTATGCGACAATCAGCTTCTGAAGTATATCTCGAGTATCATACCTACGAAGGTGGGGAC
The DNA here is from genome assembly GCF_021901495.1 of Neodiprion virginianus. Lineage (NCBI taxonomy): Eukaryota > Metazoa > Arthropoda > Insecta > Hymenoptera > Diprionidae > Neodiprion > Neodiprion virginianus. The sequence continues at coordinate 15,202,535 of NC_060880.1, forward strand.
AGGAGAACATCATATCTTACCGCTAAGAACAGTCTGTCGTCGCAATCCATTTTGCGAGGAATTTATCTAGCTACTATCATCGGTACCGGAGAGAATACTTATTTTTAAATTAGTACAACAAACGTAATTTCTTCAGTTTATTACGCAAGAATTTTTTCATGTTTTCCGCGGCTCCACCAGACTGCACGCAGTAGCTTCACGCACGTGTCGCGTGAGCGAAGCCACCGATATCCCAATACCTAAGAACGAGAACTGTGAAACTCGAAATACTTGGAAATACTCGAATATCCGAAGTCGAGTACTCAAGTGTCAGACTATCGAGACTCAAGGCTGGATTTTATTTCAGCGACAAGCGAAACGGAGCCCTGCACGGAAAAATGCAGTATTTGCGTCAACGTGTTTTTTGCTATCTGCCAGCACTGATTTTGAAGTGTATTACAGTTATGAAGCCTAGAGACCACGGAGTACTAGAAACTTACAGTATTTGCCACAAATCACCTTTTTTTGTTCTTCTAACCTCTCAGAACGTGGATACATCTTAATAAAGACTTACACCCCTGGGTTATTTTTCGTAACAGTTCGGCGGGTATAGGTGGGTTTGAGGGTATTAGCAGTTTCACGTATTATCAACCAAATAACTGACCACGCCGGTAAAAGAAGTTCTTCATAACCAACAACTATCGCGTTCAAATTGTTGGTAACATACCGTCGTCATTGTGGAATTGAAAAGTTGAAAAAATCTCGCACAAGAAATATGTACGCCGAAATTATGCAACGGAAAAATAAATGTCAATTAAATAAATGAACCTGTATCATTGATATTTACCTGAAAATATCAAATCTTTTATAGGCGACAGTAGCATCTCTCAGATGCTCTACAATTTATATTTTTAAAATTTTTTACAAAGTCAACTTTGAGATGCAAATATTTTTGAAAAATATTGAACTACTTCATTTCTAGTTCCAATAGTTCTAATTTTGCATTTAGTTGTTTTTATTTATTTTTATTTTTTATACAATATTCTCACTTACTTTCATTCTTTACATCAGGCTCCCGCACAGGTTATCTTATCCTACAGCGAGCGGTACTGAATGTACTTTGTAATTCCTTAGTATTTTAGTATCTCATACCAACAATATGTAGAGCTACTATATTGTAAATGAGCCTGATTATGAATAAATAACTAAGCTATCCGTAAAGTCAATTTTTTTCCTGTCAGCTGTACATACTACCGTTAATAAAAGATACTCATAGTGTTCAGAGAGATAGCGATAGATACTGGATCATTGAAGCGTGGGATCCGCGAATTAGTGATAGAGGAAAGGAGTGAGCGAATCGGGATGATGATTAATGGACTAAAAAATATAAGTTACGCGCGCACACGATACGAACCGTATCTGCAGAGATGAGAAAGACAACCGAGATCTTACAAAAGTAAGAAAATGCATCGATGATACACATAGAAGATATCGAGACAGTAGGCATTGCATGAAATACACAGCTGATTTCTTTCGAGGCGCGACACGGGCAAGCGGCAGGATTCGAAATAGCGATTGACATGAAACTGTAATGAGCGAGATATGTACTTTCGTTTGAACTGTTACATTGCTACTTTGCCGAAACACATTGTTATAATCTGCTATTCCGCATCAAAGCAAGTTGAGGCGAGTATAGTTACATCTTGCGTAGTTGCACATTTATTTAATTTCAAGACATGAGAATTGACTATATTGTTACGTGTCCGAAAGGAGGAGTTGAAAGAGTTGAATAGACGATTCAAAAAGAGGTATGTGGTTTGTAGCCACGTGCAATAAAAAAAGTACCGAAAACGGTAATCGAAAGTAGTATAGCAAGAAGATAACCCATGCAAGAATTTCTCTGCGCGTGTTTATAAAGGTTATCCTATTGCACATATCGCCTGCCCTTTATGAATAGCAATTATGTGGGGTTATAATCGAACGTGTAGATCACTTTGACGTCAACCATAATCATCCTTATCATATGAAAATATCTTTGTTGGAATACTTAGTGTTACAAGTGCGCGTGATAGGTTTTTTTTATTGTTAAGTGAAAAGCGTGTCAACCCAAAAAGTACAGATACGTGGCTTTGGAATTTCATATAGATGTCAAAAAAATAGAGATTATTAGTTGGAAAATCTTCCGAAAGCTTGGAGTCTTCTGTGTACAACGTTCCATTGCTCATCTACGATAAAAATTATCAACGTTAGCTACTACCATCGATATGTCGGAAACGTGTTTTTGTTTGCAGAACTACGCTAAAATCTACGAAACGACGAAACCTGCACTGTAAATATTATTTAAACCTTGACACAAACTGATGCAATTTAAAATTTTGACAAATCCTGAAGGACTTGACTTCCCGGAATTGAAATATGCAAGTACGTGATTTTGGAAACGGGTGGAGCAAGACAAAAAACTATAACCCAAAATTTAGAAAGAAACTGAAACTCTTCGATTCAGTTAACAAGCAAGTCGATCGCATTGCACAACTTGCTGTAATCACTTTTAAAGTTTTAAAATCTTAGCGACTTCTTCGAGCTCATCGTCTGCAGCTGCTGCAGCAGGCTCAATTCGCTCCACCCACTGAAGTCGACCTGGCAGGCGTATCAGCTCGCATCACGTTGTCGTGGCATATAATAAATGTATTTCCACAATGGATATCAATCGCTGACTAAAGACACATATTTTGATCAACGTTCTCTACAAGTATGTAGATCTATTCCACCTCTTACAAATATACTTTTATTCAGTATTCCATATTCCAACAAGTCAGATTATAACTCATTCTTCATCAAGTCCAACTCCCCTTATTTTCTAAGTTCTAATTACTCTGGAAGTATCGATTCCAAAATTCATCAAATCTCAGAATCAACTTTCTACAAATGATAATTTCACACTCAATAGACTCGACAGTGTTTTCTTGAACGTTGCGTTCTCGAAATCCTTGCGTACAGATTTTACAGCTAAAAATTTTTGCTTAAAGATTAGGGATAACCCGTTTAGGTTTTTGGTGGAAATTTTAACGCTTTTGGATGATGTGAAATCAATTCCTTGATGCACTACATTGAAGTAGTTTTGCAAGATGAATCGATTGCACGCAGTCCGAGCACGTTGCGAGCAATGGATTAAGAGTTACCGCTAAAAAACGAAGATTTTCTTCGTAATTCCTCTGCTGTTGGTCCCAAGCTCGTTCCGATGTCTTTTTTTGATTTCCAAGGGTCCACTTAGTGGAAAAAGAGTTCTGCAAAACGATTCTCAGACGAAAAGTTTCCGAACTTTGAAAGTGGCAAAAAAGCAAAGTTAACCCCTTCGAATTTTTTTAGTCCATTTTTGATGACTATTGGAAGAAGCTGAAATCAATTTTTTTATACCCAATATTGTCGTCATATTGAAAGAGGATTCCTTTGAACACATTCTTGACACGTTAAGAGCAACAAATCAAAACTCACGGTTAAAAAATATCAAATTTTCACTGGGCACTCACAGAGGTAGAAAAAAAAATTTAATAGTCATAGCCACACAGTTCTAGACTCGTTTCAATGCAGTTTATTTAATATGCTTTAACTCTAGTGCAAGTGCTTGGGCGTCAAAGTGCAGCAATTTAACAAGTTGACGAATAGAATTAGAGTGGCAGTCAATAAGAGGTGTAAAAATGTGACGTGTAATTACGTGTTGACAACGCGTCCGTCTATTTCAAGGTCTAGTTCGACCCGTGAGTTCAACAGCCGCTCGTCGGGACTAGTTCACAACCCCTGAAATACAATTAAAATTACGAATTTCTTCGTTTATTTATTTATTTATTTATAAATTTATAAATCGTACAAGCTCAAAGTCTTTTTTACATTGAAAGTACAGATTAGCGTTGATAGGCAAGCCAGTATCTCCCTGAATGTAGAAATAAAGTACCAATTCTGAATTATTATCTTTTGATTCGAAAAATTAATAAGTGATTCTTTTTTATCCTCTAAGAAATTTAAGTAGGAATAATTCTTATTTTGCCGAATTGTTTTTCATTTTTTAATACGAAAACTTGAAATGGAAATTTATTTCCGTTCTTTTGGCTTGAAACATTGAATAAAGAAACAGTACTTCATTTTGATAATTAGAAAAATTAAATTCAGAATTAATTCTCATTCTTCAATGAGCAAATTCGTATTACATTTACTGTAAATTTGTCAATTCAAAAATTCCAAGTAGGAATTGTTTCGAAAATTTAGATTTTACTAACATTATCAAAAAATGAGGTTGTTAATCGTGATTTTTAGTTTGAAACGAAAAAATAGCTCGACACTCTTACGTCGTATTACGTAGTTGTGCGAAAAATGTGCAGGTAGTGGGTTACAGTCGCATGAGCATGAGCTCACCATTAAGCAATTTCGAGAGCAAGGCTCGGATTTTTTTTGGGATTTCCATGTTGCTGTTCAACGAGTGGCGATGAAACAAATTTTACCTTCAACGACGGTCTGCAAGATCAAAAAAATTTTATATCACGACTTTCAACCTATTGGTTGTGATAAGCTAACGTCAGAATCTTGTCTCAGAAAAGACCAATGGAATGTTGGAAGCAAAACACTCCTGAAGCTTGAGAGAAATCGTACTTCAAATCCTGCATGTCTCAGTTTGCCAATAAAAATGCATTGAATTTAAACAAGCCCCGAAAATTTAACGTAAATTGAAACATGAAAAATAGAAAAATATTAGTTATCTATAGTATCGTTAGACTTATAAGTACATAAGATACACAATAGTACCACTATATTATAAATTCATCCCTTCATTGTAACTCCTTCGGATATTTTCGTATTGTTTATGTCAAGAACTGGCTTTTAACAGTTAATCGTGTGTATCTACGTTGTGCACATATTCAAATAACATTATTTTTGTCGATATGCCTGAGATGCAGTTAGATTAGCATTGCTGAATTTGGTTGGAATGAATTGCCTCGAATATATTCGCACAGTTGTGGAGGGTATACGGCGTCTATATGGCGATACACAAGAATTTCATTCGGTGGTCATTTCATAGTCATAATAATATGTCAAAATTCGTAGCAAAACAGTGATTTAATTGAAGTATAGGTACTCGGGAGAAGAATGTATATGTAGATCATAAATAATAATAGATCTGATGTAATAATGATGCACAGACCAAAAAGTATATATGTATATGCGGTCCATGTGCGATATCAACATGATCCATTTACAATTAATACGTGATTGATGCAATGATGCATACTATAAATTTTATAATTTTCCAGGAGACAAAGTAGATTATCTACATTAAAACGGCTATAACATGAAAATAGAAGAATTATTCATTTCGAAATGGGATTCTATTCGACACGCGCTCGATGTACTCCGTAACATTAATATTCATAATTATTCCAACAACTTTTCATTTGCTCTATCGATCATGAATTTTCGTGGGCATACTGGGCATAGAATCAAAACGCTGTTTTAGCTAGTCGCAAGTGAAGTATCCACGTTGGGTGCAGAAGCAGAATTGTTTTTCGAAAAGTGTTAGTGTGGAAAAAAATTCAGAGTAACTGTAATACATCACGGATGCGCTAATTTTGATCGAGATGAAATGGATGCTCCGTATATGAGACAGTATTTAACGCAGTATCCTAATTTGAAGACCTAAAAAGGTGATTGTCGGCAATTTTTTTTTTTTTTTTTTTGATAGGGAGAGATGGAACGAAGCTTCTTAAAAACTTAGAGTGTATTTTAACACACGTTTGAAAGGTACGAGCGAAAATTTTTATCATCCAACTGTCACAGAACGGCAACGCTATCAGCTGACCCGTTAACTGTGGAATATATCTTTAGCCAAAGGCTGAACATTGAAGGGCCTAGCGGCTTGAGCCTGGAATCGGCAGGAAAGATAAAGTGCGTATTTCTTGTCTGAAATGCAAAAGCTAAAATCATTACACATCATGTCATATTATACATCATACATCATACATGGTATTAAAGTTCCGAACCAAAGTTTGGATGTTCGGATGCTCAGAAAGTGACGTCACTCAAAATTTTTTCTCTATTGACGTCATCGATCTATATAGATGAAAATCAGCTAACCAAATTCCTCAGTCCGGAAACAACCGCGCAGTAGAGAGGACGTATGAGAACCGCGCTCCGCAAAGTTCGAGTACCGGGTTCTCTACCTCCTAATCCTGCGCTCCTGGTGCAGCTCGACTTCCAGTACAAGCGGTTCGTAGTTTCCGCGCTCCAGGTCCGTTACTTGGTGAAACTCGACTTACAGGACAAGCGCACCGTAGTTTCCGCGCTCCAGGTCCGTTACTTGGTGAAACTCGACTTCCAGGACAAGCGCTTCGTAGTTTCTGCGCTCCAGGTCCGCTACCTGGTGAAATTCAACTTCAGGAATGAGCGCACCGTTTCAACCCCGAAGATAGAAAGGACGATGTCCAAAGCTAAAAAGAAATTGGGAAGGCCCTTACTTAGTGGTTAACCGGATAAATGATGTTGTTTATAGAATCCGAAGATCTCCTCATTCGCATCAGAAAGTGGTTCACTTGGATCGTCTTGCTTCATTTGAAGAAGATCAACCTGGAGCAGTCTCTTCAAGACCAGGAACATCCTTCGAGGTTAGATCTTCAAACGTACACCCTTAACGACTGTGATCGACTTGACCTTCTTTACAGTCGGTCATCGATTGGGAGAAGAATCTGCCTTTTGGAATCCATTTGAGTAAAACTCGACCGCTTACGATCATTATTGAAGGGAATATCGGATGCGGAAAAACAACTTTCACCAAGAGGTTTTTAGTAGATCGCCAGGTCTGTACACTTTTAGAACCTCTTGAGGAATATCGAGACGTAACTGGAATTAATCTCTTAGATTTGATGTATCAGGACCCAGATCGTTATTGCTATTATTTTCAGCATTTCGCTCAAATGGTTATGTTAGATAGACATCTTCAGACGACTTCATTGCTTGTAAAGGTGATGGAAAGATCGATATTCAGTAGCAATTGTTTCGTAGAAGCTCGTCGAAGGTTAGGTAATTTTCGCGACTTCGAATCTCATTTATTGATGAAAAATTTCGATCTTCTCATTCGCTCGTCTGAGCTCAGAGTAGATTTGATTGTTTATTTGCGAGTTTCCCCAGAAACTTCTTTTGCTTAAGTTAGTTCTCGTTCTCGTGAGGAGGAATCGATCGTTTCTTTAGAGCTACTCAGAACTATTCATGAGGTTCATGAAGATTGGCTAGTAAAACAAACCTTTACTTATTTATCGGCTCCTGTCTTGGTTATTAATGCAGAAGCTACGGCCGATCAAGTTCTTAAAGATTTTTGTCCTTCCTTGACATACGGATAGCATATAGTTAACCTATACTTGCTTTATTAAGGGATACACTTAATTAAGTAAAAGACATAACAAAAATAATAAAATAGATTTTCTTTATTGAGAAAATATAAAGATTATGAGAGTTTATGTTTTAAAATTCATTTGCAATCAATATTTTGCGTAGCTGGTCTCCATTTTGTAGGTTCGAGGCGGGGTGACGCTTGGACGAAGTCGAGTTTCGGTCGGCTTGATTTTCTGCGTCGAATCTAGCGTTTGCTTCAAGCGTTGCTCTATGAATAATAGAGAATGATTTTAGGATGGTTTGCTCTTTCTCGGATCTTTCAAATTAGAATTGAATTATTTCCTTTGATTAATAAACTTTTCAAAGAGCTTACATTTGTTACCATTAAGAAAGAGCCAGATTTCAGCGGAGCTCCAAAGGTCATTGAGATCCCATTGTGCGAATCAGTGTCGAGTCCTGGTCAAGTACCTTCTTCGGGCTCACAGTCGGCTACCGCTCTCTTTTCTTTGGTCGCCGGAGTTGACCGACACTTTGTCGACAAAGTGTCAAACAACGGTAAGGCTACTGAGGAAATTGGGGAGTTTTGGGGAGTTTTTGGGAAGGAATATTTTTGGTAGGGAAAAAAGCCCCGGCCGGCGTCCGTGCCGGCCGAAGAACAACAACGAACTGATGTTTTCAATACAAGAAGTTGTTTGTTTTGAAATGATCTTTTGTTTTTCTAAGAGTTTCTATAAACTTCTTCTCTGGAATCGAGTTTTGTGTCGGATAGGCTTTGGTTTCTTTTGAAATGTGAATAGAGCCACGATTATTTTTCGAGGTCGATGAGCGATTGCTTGATTTTCACATTTTATTAACCTTAAGTGTCAGTTTTTGTGAGCACTTTTTCAGGTTATTTGACACAGCCTTTTCCTTCCAATTTTCCCCGATTCCTGAGGATGACTGGTGGCCTTATTTTGAAGAAATACACGGAAATGATTCAGATAAGATCGTTTCTTTTCTTTTGAATACATATTCAATTTATTTTATTCGTGCATTTTCCCAAATTCACTTAGTGAATTTGATTAGTTATACCATCACTCACATTTGTCCTTCCAAAACTCTAGGGTGTGCTGTTTCTAAAGAAGACTAGGATCAGTCACCCATCTATTTCCCTGTTTCCTGTATGAATTTTCAAAAAGGAATCTGCCTTTATCCTGTTTGGTCCCGGAATTTTCGGTTCCAGCCTCGATGATTCCACCCGAACCTGTTTCGTTCGGACAATCCTTCATGAAGATACATAACACTTAATAACACTTACCTTTATAAAACAAGGCACATAAATTTTTGAAATTATTTAACGCTCAACTATCTGCTCAAGGTTTTCTGTGGTTTACCTTGAGACTGTGGGCAAATGCCAGATAGTAAAAAAGGGAGTCCTTAAATTTTTAGAGCCACAGCTCCAACTCACCTTTGAGCACTGACTGCTAGATCACTTTTATAATTGTTTTATCTTTCCCGAGTCGGGACGACTCTTTTCCTCGGGGGGGAGTAATGTTACAAAGGGTGAAATCACCCGTTTTGCCCCCTTTTTAATGATCTAGTAGTCATCATAGATAAAAGACGTTTATAAACCTCTTATGTCTTTCAAAAGAATAAGGTTGCTGCGTCAACCAACATTATTGTAAAAACAGTCTTGTTTCAGACTTAAAACGAGAAACACATATTTCGCAATTAAAGCTTTTTCACAACATTTTATTCACGCTTTTGATTTTGACTTGATAATCAAACTCGCGGATCCATATTTATTTCCGTAACGTCCAAGAATGTTACAATATGTCCGTCACATATACCTATAATATGCGTGCATATTATACCTATGTATAGAATGTAACTCGTTCGACTTTTAGAATCGCGATATCTCAGAAATGATAATTCTTAGAAAAAAAGTACACAGACCATTTTTGTGGATAATTTTATGATCTACAATTTTGTTCTGAGCTATTTTTTGGTAAAATTAACCGTTAACGAGAAAAATCGAAAAAACCGAAAATTTTGACCTTTGACCTTGAATAACTTTTTTAGCACACATGGTATCGATGGGGACTTCCTTCTTTTTCTTTATAATGGTAAATCCAAGGTCTCTACCAAAATTCAGCTCTGTCGGAATTATTGTGTTTCGATCACTATTTTTATGTCTAAATTGACCGGACTACTGGCTTGGGCTTGCCATTGCGAAGACTATGTTACTCGGAAGGTGAATGCAGCCAGGATCATGTTGAATCGGTAACTCTTTGATATTCTGCAGTAAGTTCTCAACTCTACCGTTGGATCATCTCTAACGGCGCATGCGCACGATGATTTTTGGTTGTCACACTAAAGCCCATTAGGGCTGTCTTTATATTCTTCAGTCAACGACTCTAACAGGAAGACTAGAGGGAAGGCAGCTCCCTGCAACTCTGTGTTTCAGAAAACGAGTCTATGTTGTCACACTCGGTAGAGAGCGTTAGTAGTACAGTTGCGCGGTTTGCGATATATATCAGTGGGTTTGCGCGATTACCTTTACGGCCTTTACAGAGTGCAACCCGTGCAACTGCACTACTAGCGCCTTCAATAAGAACTAAAATTATGTGACATACTAGGTTACTCTTTTTACTTTTTCGCTCGATCTAGTTGCAGGGGGCTGAGGGAAGGAGACCGAACGCATATGGGGCAAGTATTGAAAACGTGGTAGCCAGAAGTGGAGAAAATTATTTAGTTAAAAATTCAACCACGAGCGCTCGTGTTCCTAAGATAGAACAGGCCTTTTCATCTAAAAATTTTTTTGTGCGCATGCGTTAGCATCAGCCATCTTTTACGTACTGCTTTTTGCACGGAACATAAATGAGAAAGCGAACGTCAACCCAGCAACAAGATATGGGCCGCTTGAAGCAAAGCTTCGGCGACTTATAAATTCGTATGATGGCCACGATGATGGCTCTGCCGTCGGTTGGTCGCCCTGTCAACGGGTCGAACCCGTCGAACACCCGAGTGATTGTGGCTCTACGCGTGAACGGCGTGTGCCAGGAGTGTGGATCATGTGGAATTGCGAATGCAATCGACCTGTGATGATGGACCGCTTAAAGCAGCTAAAATAGTTTTTTTACGATAAATGTGAGCTGCGGGTTGACAACAGGGATGTCAAGAATGACAAGCGACTCTAGAGATGTCTCATTCTTCCGGTGAATCTGTTGAAAGAATATTGGTTTGTAATTTTTGTTGACAATTTCTGTACATACCAAGCAGCGTTGACGGTATGAAGGCTTTTTGGAAAAATTCCAAAGTTCGGTACCTGTTCCTATGCATATTGATCACCTTCGTCGTATCTTGCATAATCGGTATTACACCGATTAGCTTAGGTAAGAATAATACTAGTGTAATTTATTTTCATTCATCACGTTGTCAAGATTGTTGTGGTATGAATTCGTTTCTTAGATTGTAACAAAGACAACGTCTATAACAAGTACATTTCTTTGTTCTGTATGCTATGGTTTTTTAATCTTACAATCCTTCGAAAGCATTCTTAGCCTTTGTACGCTCAAGCTTCATTTTTATTATAACATCTTCCTCTTTTTAAATTACTTAGTCACGTATAATATCTTCATTCAAGGGAAATTTGAATCCAAAGTTTTCTGATCAATTGCCTTGTCGCAATATTAAGTAAACTTTTTTCATCTCATTTCAGAGGAGTGCAAATGCGATATCCAAGATTCACCTTCCAAACTAATCAGACAAGTTCAGCGAACAAATCAAATCAAAAGTGGCAAGCATCGTCTGGCTATACTCGTGCCATTCAGGGATCGCTTTGATGAATTGCTCATTTTTGTCCCTCACATGCATAAGTTTCTTAGTAAACAGAACATTCGGTATCATATATTTATAGTGAATCAGGTATTAACATTTGTTAGTATTTTCATGCTTCTTTTGTAAGGTATAACCATACAATTAAGTAATTAAACAGTTCCTGTACAGAATAACAATTTTCGTTACCCATCGTTTGTGATATTTTAATTATAATTTCAGATTGATAACTATAGGTTCAATCGAGCATCGCTCATTAATGCAGGTTTCTTGGAAGTACAAAAAGACTTTGACTACATAGCGATGCATGATGTTGACTTATTGCCTATGAACGATGAACTGCTGTATCATTACCCAGCACAAGGACCTTATCACATTGCCTCACCTGAACTTCATCCGCGATACCATTATCCTACTTTCGTTGGCGGTATTTTACTTGTAAATAGGTACGCAACTTACGTTACAGACATCAAATACTTGTGATCGGGGGGTTATTAATTTGTATTCTATGTATTTCTGACAATGATACAATCTGTTGCATGAAAGCTTGCTGTGAACAAGATAACATACCTTATAATTATATAGTAGCCGCAATTTTCCTTCCAGAGAGCAGTTTGTACAAGTCAATGGAATGTCGAACAAATACTGGGGTTGGGGTTTGGAAGACGACGAATTTTATGTGAGGCTGAAAGAAGCTGGTTTGAATGTTGGCCGGCCAGAAAATGTCAGTACTGGAACGCACAACACATTTAAGTATGTTTTTTCATAAAGTATCATATTTACACGAGGATGAGTTGAATCTTATTTTCGCTGTTCTAACCTCTCAAAATATGGGTGAATTTTATATGCGGGTGCGTCTTATATAGGGACAAAAATTCCGGAAATTATATTAAAATGTTAGAAGGCATATTTTAATGCTTACTACGGCTTGAGACGGCTAGCGACAATGAGGGTAGCTGGGTATAAGTATAACGATAATTTAGTGAAAGCGATGGAAATACAGCATCAAATGGTTTTTTCATCGAGAGCACAACAATCAGTCTTCTAACTGTACATTTTCAATACTTGAACATCTATTTCAGTGACAATGAATTATATGTGGGTTTCATTGAATAGTGAATATCAACAACTTGAGTCATGGGTGATTACTTGGGTGATGCTTAGTTGGTACAGCACGGTATTGAATGCCGCGTCTTCTATTAGTGTAAAAATTTGTATCCTGAAATGACCCCCTTTAAAAACAGGGTGCATTTTATTTACGTGTAAATACAGTAATTTGCAATTATTTTTACATGCTGAAAGATTAGAAACCTCGCATAATGAAATTTGATGTTTTAATCAGTAATAGTTCAATGATTAACAAATTGCAATGTGTTTGTTCAGGTTTATATTGTTGTTTTCTGTCAATTCTCCATTATAGACATATACATGATAGGAATAGGAAAAAACGAGACATGACCAAATGTTACAATCAACGTGAAGTTACTCGCAGACGGGATCGACGAACTGGTCTCAAGGATGTATCCTATGAATTGGTCGACGTCACAGAACTTACGATTGCGGGAACACCTACAATAACTGTGTTTAAAGTATCATTACATTGTAATAAAACTGATACACCGTGGTGTGATTGCACTAAATCAGATGACATGAAAGGGGAAAACGTGGAAGAAAAAAAAAAAAATAAAAAATCTCAGCATGGATCATGAACAAAACTATTCCTTGAAGGACAAAAATTAAAAAAACTAAAATTTTATGATTTTACAAATTTTTCTAATCCTCATAACTTCCTTTTTGAGTATTTATAACATTAAGGAACTAAGGTACATACAAAAATCGTAGCCACGAAAGATCTATTTAGTATTCATCTCGCCATTAGAGTACTATAAGCCTGTAAACGCGAAAATTGCATTAAATGTAAAAAAATAGTTTTCAACGGTGCATTGTGATATCTGAAAAGTGGAATGGATGGAAATCTTTCGTTTTTCGGCTGTAACTGTTGATTCGCTGTTTGCAGCGGTTTCAGTCTAAGCGCAATCGATTTCTCGCGCAATTACCTCGGTATATCGTCGGAATAAATTAGTTTTATCATTTTGCGAAGACCACAGAAAACGACCTAAAAAATTACAAAGTGGTTACCCTTGCTTTGTTTCCCAGACTAAATATTTTTGTCTCACAATCTACGTAAACCCTTCAGAACGGTGGTTCAGTCCAGTAGAATTCAAAAATTCATAACAAAAGCTTCACTCGTCAGATTTTTAGTTTAAGGGAAAAGTTTTGTCAACAGTTGCATCACTTATCTGAAAAAAATATATCGGGGATTGTTCCGTCATTTCAATATGTTTTCTGGTGGAATAAGTGCAGCTGGAGTAGTCGAAGAGATGCTTGTAATTTTCATTTTCATATCTAATTTTTTGGCTATTTAAAATTAATTTGTTATCTAGAAGAAAAATATTGACGTTTCTAAAATAGTCTCAAATTTTATGAAAAAAATGTATAAATTCCGCAGCTATTAATGCAAAGTTGTAAACTTGAAAAAAAATACAAGTCCACTGTAGTAATGGATATGCGTATAACTTGTGAGGAAAATTCAAAAAAAAAAATCAGATTCAAGTTAGTTGACAGATACAAAATCGAAATACGTGGAAAGTGATGTTTTTTACCGTTAGATTGAATTTAGTTTCGAAAGGGTTAAACAACTTTTTCTCGACTAATTGGACCCCAAGGAATCAGGTGAAATCATATTTTTCACCTATTTTCTACAATTTTTTTTTTTAAGAATCAATAGGGAATTTTTGGATTCGGGTTTTTGTGGTCAACAATATAGTATTTAAACTATCTTTCGAAAATATTTTATTGCATAATATTACAAAATCACGGCTTATCCATAATAGTGTCAAATGTGTTTTTTACTGTTCGATGTGATATTTAAAGTTCCAGTTATCCTTAACAGAAAATTCAAAAAATTAGTTAGTTTACTTTAGTTTAGTTTATTCAACATTCCTTATTCTATTAAAAGTATTCAGTTGTCATCAGTGTATAATGTTATTATGATATGTTTTGTAATCATAATCACAAGTGAGTGTTCAACATTGTATGATATTGTGTGGTCTTCATGTTTTTATCTTATTCATTGCGGAATATTTTTTTTCTCTTGTCTCTTTCCTCGTTGTCATGGAATGGCCCTACATAAATTGTGGAATTTCCGTGCAGAGGGGAAGGTTGGGATAGTTATAGATTATATGTATATTTTACTTGCAATGGTTTTTCCTTGATGTTCACCATACCGCTCGATCGATATGTAGAGCTCCAGCTGTCATGGCTCTTTGTTGATATTCATGTCTTATTCTTTCTTCGATTTCATTTGAATTTTTATGAAGCTTGATCGCTATATCTTTCAGATATTTTTGGCGTACTTCCAGTATTTTGTTTTCTTTATGCATTTTGTCCGTTGGATATCTTCGGTCCAAGTTGAATGGGCTTGATCAGACCTTTCGTGCTTGATCCAGTTCGTATAGGTTTTTTATACGTGTTCCCTATGCAGTAATGCCGTATTATATTATCGACTGTGTCACAGCATGGTAGATTTCTCTTTCTGTGGTTTTGTTTACGGTTTGGCTTATATTTATCAGTGGATGAAATAGATTTTGGATTTTTTTTTATATGCAGTATGTGATACTCGTGTATTCCATTTCATCGTTTTATCAAAAATTCTTGAAATTTTATCCCAGGTATTTTTGTTCTGTGACTCTATTTACTGAAACGCATTGTCCGTAATTGGTTGTAGTTTGTCCGGTTGCAGGTGTGTAGTTGAATTTTTTTGTACTTGTTCTTCCATTTTTTCGATATAAATGCTATGGCCGTGTTCGTAAATTGACTGACAGTACTCAAAATTCCCTAGGACAGAGTCACAGCTATTCACGAACTTGACAGCGCAAAAGAGATAAAAGATTGCTGACAGTACTGTCAGTCAATTTTCGAACACGGCCTATGTAGGTTGTCCTTTTCGGGTTTAATATGAGAAATCGATCATATTGGGATGTTGATAGATAATGTTGTCTTCTTGGGTTGCTAGGGTGGCGGCAGACTGGAAAAACCAGGAATAGTCAGGGAATTGAGTTTATTGGGAAAAGTCAGGGAAAAATCAGGGATTATGATGGACCACAGGAAAAACATACTTTTTGTCAAATTGTTTTCTAACTTCAACATCTTCGTAGCTTCAACTATGTTTCGTGAATTCAGCTAAGCTATCTTTCGGAAATGGTATTGTACAATTTCTAGTTATTTGTGTAAAACAACGAAATACTATGTGTTTTTGAATCCAAATTTATATATCAAAGACGCACAATTTTTGGAGCTTTTGGTAATGAAAACTGCTCAACGTTACTTGATTTTCATCGAAAAAGATCATGCTGGGAATTCTGAATGTTTTGACAAGCAAATTCGGGGAATTTTCATTTCACAATTAGAAAAATTGCCGCCACTCTGGTTACTTTTAAGGCTGACGCCGACTAGACCGCGGCGGACGGCGGCGGACGGCGGCGAAATTTTCGCTCATACAGTTATCCCCATATAGGTGTTCACACTAGACGGCGGCGGACCGCGGCAATTTTTCGCGAGTTCCAGGTTGGGAATATTTCGGCGGTGCGCCGCGCATCGCCGCGCATCGCCGTCGTCTAGTGTGAACACCCGATCGATGCCGAAATTCATCCCAAGTATAAAAATAGGGAAACCTGCGTTACTTTGATGTAAATGGTTATGGTTTACAAGGATTCTTTTCATTCTCTCCGCTGTTCTTGCGAAAAATAAATGTATTCATTTTTACATCTTAAATAAATCCTACGGATATTAAATAAATGTTACGCAAGTAATTACTTCATTTTTAAAGAAATTTAAGTAAATGTGAGTTTTAGAACAACAAGTTATGATCAACGGATTATTTTATGTAAAAAATTTATTTTTTTCTCATTGTTCGGGTATGATGCTGATTTCATGAAGACTGTTTTTTATTTTGCATATTAATTTTTATGCATAAGAAATGAGAGAGTATATTTTGAGCTAAAATTTATTTCATTTTTACTATACATATATTATATGTATAATAGGGTGTTTCAAAATAAAAAAATTTACGATTTTCCAACGAGCCACACCCGAAATAGTTTAGGTAGAAACAAAAATTCTGGCGAAAGATGAGCATTGTCGGTTGATTTTTAATCCTTTTTTCCTTTCTATCGAATTTATGATGGACAATTGTTAGTAATTTTTTTTCGTGTTAAACACTTCTTCATCTGAGCTATCCATAATGAGTAATCAAGAAGTAGTGGCAAATATGCATGATTATTTATTGTGTGCCCATGACGACTGAGACAAATCGTGGTCATCAGATAATTGATAAATATCTCTTTTTCGTAGAAACAGTATCGGCGGGTGGTCACGCGACTATAGTGGGCGCATCTCACGGTAACTGCGCCGCGGTCCGCCGCGGTCCGCCGCGGTCCGCCGCGGTGCAGTGGGTGTCAGCCTTAACTTTTGAAATGTCCTACCATTTCCGAACACCTCCAACCATCCTATTTACCTATATTACTAGATTAGCTATTATATGAAAAGAGAAGAATTATTCACTTCGAAATGGGATTCTATTCGACGCGCGCTCGATGTATTCCATAACATTAGTATTCCTAATTATTTCAACAATTTTTCATTTGCTCTCTCGATCTTGAATTTTCGTAGGCATATAACCAAAACGCTGTTCTAGCTAGTCGAGAGTGAAGTATCTACGTTGGGTAGAGAAGCAAAATTGTTTTTCGAAAAGTATTCGGATGGAAAAAAATTCAGAGTAACTGTAATACATCACGGATGCGCTAATTTTGAACGAGATGAAATGGATGCTTCGTATATGAGATAGTATTTAACGCTGCGTAGTGATTTAAAGACCTAAAAAGGTGATAGGAAGAGAAAGAACGAAGCTTCTTAACACTTCGAGTGTATTTTAACACACATTTGAAAGATACGAGCAAAATTTTTCATCATCCAACTGTCGCAGAACGGCAGCGTTATCGGCTGACCCGTTAAGTAAAGGATATATCTTCAGTCAACGGCTGACCATCGAAGGGCCTGGCCGCTTGAGTCTGGAATCGGCAGGACAGATAAGGTGTGTATTTCTTGTATGAAATGTGAACACTAGAATCATTATACATCATATCATATCATCATACATCATACATCATACATCGTACATCATACATCATACATCATACATCATACATCATCATACCTAGTATTACAGTTCGAAACCAAAGTTTGAATTTTCGGATGTTCGGAAAGTGACGTCACCAATCTAAAATCGGCTAGCCGAGTTCCTCAGTCTGGTAACAACCGCGCAGTAGAGCGGACGGTTGAGAGTCGCGCTCCGCAAACTTCGAGTACCGGGTTCTCAACCTCCCGGATCCCGCGCTTCGGGTCCGCTACGCGGTGAAACTCGACTTCCAGGATAAGCGCTCCGTGGTTCCTGGTTCACGTTTACAATAAATTATTTCAATTCGTTTTTCGCGCAAGCTGAAATTCAGTAGCTGTCGGTGCGCTAATAAAATTTCTCGACTTCCAGGATAAGCGCTCCGTGGTTCCTGGTTCATGTTTACAATAAATTGTTTCAATTCGTTTTTCGCGCAAGCTGAAATTCAGTAGCTGTCGGTGCGCTAATAAAATTTCTCGACTTCCAGGATAACCGCTCCGTGGTTCCTGATTCATGTTTACAATAAATTATTTCAATTCGTTTTTCGCGCACGCCCAAATTCAGTAGCTGTCGGTGCGCTAATAAAATTTCTCGACTTCCAGGATAAGCGCTCCGTGGTTCCTGGTTCATGTTTACAATAAATTATTTCAATTCGTTTTTCGCGCAAGCCCAAATTCGGTAGCTGTCAGTCCGCTAATAAAATTTCTCGACTTCCAGGATAAGCGCTCCGTGGTTCCTGGTTCATGTTTACAATAAATTATTTCAATTCGTTTTTCGCGCAAGCTGAAATTCAGTAGCTGTCAGTCCGCTAATAAAATTTCTCGACTTCCAGGATAAGCGCTCCGTGGTTACTGGTTCACGTTTACAATAAATTATTTCAATTCGTTTTTCGCGCAAGCTGAAATTCAGTAGCTGTCGGTGCGCTAATAAAATTTCTCGACTTCCAGGATAACCGCTCCGTGGTTCCTGGTTCACGTTTACAATAAATTATTTCAATTCGTTTTTCGCGCAACCCCAAATTCGGTAGCTGTCAGTACGCTGATAAAATTTCTGTAACTTTACAATCTTCTCATAATCTTTCTGGTAGATAATATCGATAAAAAAATTATATCAAACCTTACACATTATTTTTGATTTGTTCTCATGCTGAAAATATTTATTAGTATTCGTGGTATAACTCGAGGTGGTTGGCGGTGGTCGGAGGTGGACGAGGAGGAGGACGAGGAGGACGAGGATTTGTGCTGGGTGAGTAAAACACTTTTATAATATTTGATGGCAATTGTAATTATATTTCATCTGAAATATTACAAACTTGTCACGTTTACAATAAATTATTTCAATTCATTTTTCGTGCAAGCACATATTCAGTAGCTATGAATAATCTTATACAATTTATTACATTATTAATCAATTGATTAATTACATTAATCCTTACACAATATTTTTGATATGTTCCTATACTAAAAATATTCATTACTATTCCAGGTATTACCCCAGGTGGTCGGAGCCGGACGAAGAGGAGGACCAGGTGGACGAGGAGGAGGACGAGGTGGACGAGGAGCAGGCGGGGTGGGTCGTGGGAGAGGACCTCTCCTCTCCTCAGAGGAGGGGAGGGGGAGGGGCATGGAAGGGCGAGGTGGGCGGGGAGGGGGAAGGGACGGGAAGGGAAGGGAGGGGAAGGGAAGGGAAGGGAAGGGGTGGGGCGAGGAGGGGGAGGGGGACGGGGAGGGCGGGAGGGAGGGAGGGAGGGAGGGCGGGCGGGCGGGAGGGTGGGCGGGAGGGAGAGAGTGGAGGACGGATGTCGATGCAAGCCCGTTAGAGTTAATAGAGCAGTACCGCACCCCTACACGCCCTCCCGCCCTCCCTCCCTCCCTCCCTCCCTCCCTCCCGCCCACTCCCTCCCCCTCCCCCTCCCATCCCTTCCCTTCCCTTCCCCTCCCTTCCCTGCCCGTGCCTTCCCTTCCCGTCCCTTCCCATCCCTTCCCCCTCCCCGCCCACCTCTCCCCCTTCCCTGCCCCTCCCCCTCCCCTCCTCTGAGGAGAGGAGAGGTCCTCTCCCACGACCCACCCCGCCTGCTCCTCGTCCACCTCGTCCTCCTCCTCGTCCACCTGGTCCTCCTCCTCGTCCGGCTCCGACCACCTGGGGTAATACCTGGAATAGTAATGAATATTTTTAGTATGGGAACATATCAAAAATATTGTGTAAGGATTAATGTAATTAATCAATTGATTAATAATGTAATAAATTGTATAAGATTATTCATAGCTACTGAATATGTGCTTGCACGAAAAATGAATTGAAATAATTTATTGTAAACGTGACAAGTTTGTAATATTTCAGATGAAATATAATTACAATTGCCATCAAATATTATAAGAATATTAATTAATTAATTAATAATATAATAAATTGTATAAGATTATTCATAGCTACTGAATATGTGCTTGCACGAAAAATGAATTGAAATAATTTATTGTAAAAGTGACAAGTTTGTAATATTTCAGATGAAATATAATTACAATTGCCATCAAATATTATAAAAGTGTTTTACTCACCCAGCACAAATCCTCGCCCTCCTCGTCCTCCTCCTCGTCCACCTCCGACCACCTTCAACCACCTCAGGTTATACCTTGAATAGTAATAAATATTTTCAGTATAAGAACACATCGAAAATTTTGTGTAAGGATTAATATAATTGAGTTATTGATTAAATAATTAATTGATAATATAATAAATTGTATAAGATTATTCATAGCTACTAGATATGTGCTAGCACGAAAAATGAATTGAAATAATTTATTGTAAACGTGACAAGTTTGTAATATTTCAGATGAAATATAATTACAATTGCCATTAAATATTATAGGAATATTAATCAATTAATTAATAATATAATAAATTGTATAAGCTTATTCATAGCTACTGAAATTGTGCTTGCGCAAAAAATGAATTGAAATAATTCAATGTGAACATGAGAAGTTTGAAAAATTTCAGATAAAATATAATTACAATTGCCATGAAATATTATAAAAGTGTTTTACTCACCGAGCACAAATCCTCGTCCCCCTCCTCCTGAATCACCGAGATTACCCGTAACCACCCCTAACTACCTTCAACGAAAACCGCCAACCACCTCGAGTTATACCTCGAATACTGATAAATATTTTCAGCGTGAGAACAAATCAAAAATAATGTGTAAGGTTTGATATAATTTTTTTAACGACATATTTTACCAAAAAGATTATGAGAAGATTGTAAAGTTATAGAAATTTTATTAGTGCACCGACAGCTACTGAATTTGGGCGTGCGCGAAAAACGGATTGAAATAATTTATTGTAAACGTGAACCAGGAACCACGGAGCGCTTATCCTGGAAGTCGAGAAATTTTATTAGCGCACCGACAGCTACTGAATTTCAGCTTGCGCGAAAAACGAATTGAAATAATTTATTGTAAACATGAACCAGGAACCACGGAGCGCTTATCCTGGAAGTCGAGAAATTTTATTAGCGCACCGACAGCTACTGAATTTCAGCTTGCGCGAAAAACGAATTGAAATAATTTATTGTAAACGTGAACCAGGAACCACGGAGCGCTTATCCTGGAAGTCGAGAAATTTTACTAGCGCACCGACAGCTACTGAATTTCAGCTTGCGCGAAAAACGAATTGAAATAATTTATTGTAAACGTGAACCAGGAACCACGGAGCGCTTATCCTGGAAGTCGAGAAATTTTATTAGCGCACCGACAGCTACTGAATTTCAGCTTGCGCGAAAAACGAATTGAAACAATTTATTGTAAACATGAACCAGGAACCACGGAGCGCTTATCCTGGAAGTCGAGAAATTTTATTAGCGCACCGACAGCTACTGAATTTCAGCTTGCGCGAAAAACGAATTGAAATAATTTATTGTAAACATGAACCAGGAACCACGGAGCGCTTATCCTGGAAGTCAAGAAATTTTATTAGCGCACCGACAGCTACTGAATTTCAGCTTGCGCGAAAAACGAATTGAAATAATTTATTGTAAACGTGAACCAGGAACCACGGAGCGCTTATCCTGGAAGTCGAGAAATTTTATTAGCGCACCGACAGCTACTGAATTTGGGCGTGCGCGAAAAACGAATTGAAATAATTTATTGTAAACATGAACCAGGAACCACGGAGCGCTTATCCTGGAAGTCAAGAAATTTTATTAGCGCACCGACAGCTACTGAATTTCAGCTTGCGCGAAAAACGAATTGAAATAATTTATTGTAAACGTGAACCAGGAACCACGGAGCGCTTATCCTGGAAGTCGAGAAATTTTATTAGCGCACCGACAGCTACTGAATTTCAGCTTGCGCGAAAAACGAATTCAAATAATTTATTGTAAACGTGAACCAGGAACCACGGAGTGGTTATCCTGGAAGTCGAGAAATTTTATTAGCGCACCGACAGCTACTGAATTTCAGCTTGCGCGGAAAACGAATTGAAATAATTTATTGTAAACGTGAACCAGGAACCACGGAGCGCTTATCCTGGAAGTCGAGAAATTTTATTAGCGGACTGACAGCTACTGAATTTCAGCTTGCGCGAAAAACGAATTGAAATAATTTATTGTAAACGTGAACCAGGAACCACGGAGCGCTTATCCTGGAAGTCGAGAAATTTTATTAGCGCACCGACAGCTACTGAATTTCAGCTTGCGCGAAAAACGAATTGAAACAATTTATTGTAAACATGAACCAGGAACCACGGAGCGCTTATCCTGGAAGTCGAGAAATTTTATTAGCGCACCGACAGCTACTGAATTTGGGCGTGCGCGAAAAACGAATTGAAATAATTTATTGTAAACATGAACCAGGAACCACGGAGCGCTTATCCTGGAAGTCAAGAAATTTTATTAGCGCACCGACAGCTACTGAATTTCAGCTTGCGCGAAAAACGAATTGAAATAATTTATTGTAAACGTGAACCAGGAACCACGGAGCGCTTATCCTGGAAGTCGAGTTTCACCGCGTAGCGGACCCGAAGCGCGGGATCCGGGAGGTTGAGAACCCGGTACTCGAAGTTTGCGGAGCGCGACTCTCAACCGTCCGCTCTACTGCGCGGTTGTTACCAGACTGAGGAACTCGGCTAGCCGATTTTAGATTGGTGACGTCACTTTCCGAACATCCGAAAATTCAAACTTTGGTTTCGAACTGTAATACTAGGTATGATGATGTATGATGTATGATGTATGATGTATGATGTACGATGTATGATGTATGATGTATGATGATATGATATGATGTATAATGATTCTAGTGTTCACATTTCATACAAGAAATACACACCTTATCTGTCCTGCCGATTCCAGACTCAAGCGGCCAGGCCCTTCGATGGTCAGCCGTTGACTGAAGATATATCCTTTACTTAACGGGTCAGCCGATAACGCTGCCGTTCTGCGACAGTTGGATGATGAAAAATTTTGCTCGTATCTTTCAAATGTGTGTTAAAATACACTCGAAGTGTTAAGAAGCTTCGTTCTTTCTCTTCCTATCACCTTTTTAGGTCTTTAAATCACTACGCAGCGTTAAATACTATCTCATATACGAAGCATCCATTTCATCTCGTTCAAAATTAGCGCATCCGTGATGTATTACAGTTACTCTGAATTTTTTTCCATCCGAATACTTTTCGAAAAACAATTTTGCTTCTCTACCCAACGTAGATACTTCACTCTCGACTAGCTAGAACAGCGTTTTGGTTATATGCCTACGAAAATTCAAGATCGAGAGAGCAAATGAAAAATTGTTGAAATAATTAGGAATACTAATGTTATGGAATACATCGAGCGCGCGTCGAATAGAATCCCATTTCGAAGTGAATAATTCTTCTCTTTTCATATAATAGCTAATCTAGTAATATAGGTAAATAGGATGGTTGGAGGTGTTCGGAAATGGTAGGACATTTCAAAAGTTAAGGCTGACACCCACTGCACCGCGGCGGACCGCGGCGGACCGCGGCGGACCGCGGCGCAGTTACCGTGAGATGCGCCCACTATAGTCGCGTGACCACCCGCCGATACTGTTTCTACGAAAAAGAGATATTTATCAATTATCTGATGACCACGATTTGTCTCAGTCGTCATGGGCACACAATAAATAATCATGCATATTTGCCACTACTTCTTGATTACTCATTATGGATAGCTCAGATGAAGAAGTGTTTAACACGAAAAAAAATTACTAACAATTGTCCATCATAAATTCGATAGAAAGGAAAAAAGGATTAAAAATCAACCGACAATGCTCATCTTTCGCCAGAATTTTTGTTTCTACCTAAACTATTTCGGGTGTGGCTCGTTGGAAAATCGTAAATTTTTTTATTTTGAAACACCCTATTATACATATAATATATGTATAGTAAAAATGAAATAAATTTTAGCTCAAAATATACTCTCTCATTTCTTATGCATAAAAATTAATATGCAAAATAAAAAACAGTCTTCATGAAATCAGCATCATACCCGAACAATGAGAAAAAAATAAATTTTTTACATAAAATAATCCGTTGATCATAACTTGTTGTTCTAAAACTCACATTTACTTAAATTTCTTTAAAAATGAAGTAATTACTTGCGTAACATTTATTTAATATCCGTAGGATTTATTTAAGATGTAAAAATGAATACATTTATTTTTCGCAAGAACAGCGGAGAGAATGAAAAGAATCCTTGTAAACCATAACCATTTACATCAAAGTAACGCAGGTTTCCCTATTTTTATACTTGGGATGAATTTCGGCATCGATCGGGTGTTCACACTAGACGACGGCGATGCGCGGCGATGCGCGGCGCACCGCCGAAATATTCCCAACCTGGAACTCGCGAAAAATTGCCGCGGTCCGCCGCCGTCTAGTGTGAACACCTATATGGGGATAACTGTATGAGCGAAAATTTCGCCGCCGTCCGCCGCCGTCCGCCGCGGTCTAGTCGGCGTCAGCCTTTAAGTATGCATCTTCCCACGAATTTGTCGTTATTGTTAAGACTGTTGTCTGCGTATCAAATTATCCTGGATTGTATGTTGAGTCTGAGGAGTAGGTTGTACGTAACCCTGTTAAACTTCAATTGAAGTTAGTAACGTTATCTTAACATTTCATGCTGAGGAAACCCCGTTATTTCGCGATTTTAGAATTGTCTGTAATTCAGTAAACCGTAATAAAACAAAACACACTCACATTTCGAAATCTTAGTTCCTTAAAAATCATTGTAAAATTAAGCAAATAGTGATTTGTCCCCCAATGTTTCGTTGCGATAACGTTACTAACTTCAACCTCGTGTCAAACGCCTTTGCAAGGTCCAAAATTATTGCAATAGATTTCTTTTAGTTGTTTATTGATCCGTGTATTTCGTTCGTTAGTTGGTGAATCGTATCCTGTGTACATTTTCCTAGTCGAAATTCGTACTGCTTTCCTGATATAAGTTTGTGTTTGTCAGTGAATGCTTGCAGTTTTTTTTTCGTATATTGTTCTAGAATTTTAGCCAGGTTACTTTTGATGGGCTCTTCGTTACGCCTTCTTTGCTGCCAGTTTTGTGTATTAGTGTGATTGTGTTTTGTTTGTATGCGTGTGGTACCTTGCCTTGATGAATGCTATTACTGTACATGTGTTGAGTCTTTAATCAATGTTTGTTGAAAAGGTTAACCTTGCTTTTTTATGGAACCAATAACTCTTCTAGACTCTTTTTAGATTATTTAGACCCCATGGAATTCAGATAAGGTATGAACTACTAAATAAATTGACCGTTTTTTGGCTGTAATTACGGATCGGCTGTTTGTAGCGACATCAGACTACGCGCAATTTCTTCCTCTCGTGAAATTACGTCGATGTAGCATGTGACAAAGATGGTTGCAGTTCATCTTTGAATATCTGTAAAAAAATAAGTTGAAATAATTCAAAGCGGGTAGCTTTACTTGTTCTGCGATTTTAAACTCTCGCTTGGCTAATTTGACACTCAGGAATGCCAAAAATAAATCTCTAAAATATCCGAGGATCAACAGCTGGAAAACACGGTCGCTATTGGTGAGTTGCAATAAATTGATTTTATTACGGATCAGAGTATATTTTTTAAAGTTTCGAAATTTTCAGCTGCGAAGACTTCTGTGAATCAGTCCAGTCAAAGTCTCTATAAAACATCTACAAAATATACGTTTTGTAGGGACTCTAAGTAAAGCATGTTACCATTCAGTGTCGAATTTTCAAGCATTATTCGTTAGTTCGCGCGTGTTACTATCGTACAATTTCTCACGTTACGACACCGATTTTCATAGAATGTATAGTCTACTGATTTACAGAAAATAGTATCTGGAGTCCCAACAGTTTATTTTCGTGGTATTGCACGTGCCCGCAGTAGATATCGTCCTTATACTAGCCCAGTTCTTTTATTCAATCATGCATCTATCTATCTATCGTTATATCCCACGCCTTCTCCAACAAGGCTACCGTCACAGCATGGGCACCACAATGGTCGCTGGTTCGCATGTATGAAGTGCCTAAGATAATTTATATCTTGCGAAAAAGAGCAAGATCCCTTCTCAGCAACGCTCTGCGTCCCCGTCCTCCGGCGATGTGTCTATCATCCGATACAACAATTGGGTGAAACAAAGGTACGGTAGGTGTTGAATTCCATCGAGAGTTGACGGACGCCGCTGTCGGAACACAATAACTGGAAGAAGTGGGATAAATCAGGAATACAAATACGAAACATTCGCACACAATTAACAACACACGTTTCCCTCCTTGTCATCAATATTTTATAGCTATCTATGACCGAACATCATGAGAGTAATAAACGTTCTCTGAGAATTCCATTAAATTGCACGTTAGCCGGAGCAATTCGCCACCGTATCCCCGCCCACATGCGTACATTGGTCAATTGCGGTAATTTGCTTATGATTTATTTAGGCTAGCTACTACGGCCGTTCGGGATGTCACGATTCCGTAAATTTTGTTTCATAACGCGTGCATGTCTGCGTAAATGCGTTTATATATTCGTGACCAAAATTCTCGTGCAGTAAAGGAGAGAAAGAGAAAAAAAAAAGAAAAATAATACCGACGATAAGAAGAAGAGAGTCTTACGTATAATGTCGAATAATCGTCGAACTCGATGAACTCACACACCTGAAACTTTGCTCACCTTTATTATATTCTCAAAAAACAAGAGCCTTGCTACCAGGTCAAAAGCAAATTTCAGGCGTAAGAGTAAAAATCGAGTCTTGTGGGATGCGTCGCGGTGAAGACTGTTCTCGGCTTCTATTCGCCGTTGTATACGAGCATACGTGCGTATGTATATGTATATATATATATATATATATATATATATATATGTGCGTGTATGTGTAGCAACTGATGTCATCCAATTTATCCGGTGTAGACGTAATAGCGACATTGCAGGATCCCGCAACTAGAGTACAGCGTACAATCTCTTTGTAACGCGCTTGAAGAGACAGGCAGGCAGAGACAGAGAGACGCAGACAGTCATACTGAGTGACTGACTGACGAGGTTCCCCTCCTTCTTTTCGTCTCCACTTTTTCTGCGCCGGCTGAGTTCCGTTTCCGCCAAATTTCATTTTACTCGATTCCCTTATTCACGGTCCGCTGCAACGCCGTTACCGCCCCTCGTTCGCCTCCTTCGGCGCGCCATCTTTTTGTTTTTCATTACGTTGGAACGGTTGTCGCAACTAAAACCTGAGAATTGAAATTCTGTCGGAACAGACATGATGAAAACTTTCGAGTACAGATACGGGACAACCGTCTGCGGCCTGCGAAGCCTCTCTCGACTTCACCCTGCTCCAGCCCTCGTCAATCGTTTTCACGGTTCACGATTTTACGCTTCGGTGGTGTGCACTTCGAGGAGTGTACAGTCGTTTCATCGAGCCAGTTGATGGTCGTCTCTCCTTGACCTGTCGCCCTCAGCTGTGTTTAGTCGATTATGGCACCGGAAGAACGTTACATGCTCCAGCGATCCCGACGGAGCCCAATTGTCTAGGAAGTCGTTTCCGTTCTGTTCCGCTACCCGGTTTGAAACTCGGTTGGCCGGTTGGCTGGCTCTGGATAACGTGCAGCTTGTACACACGGGTACATATAAACTCTGTAGTATCCTGCTCTCCAGTCCTTCGGTACCACGACAAGACTCTTTTTTCCCTTTTCTCCACTGTCGAGATCTATTTACTACTAAAATCTGCGCAACGATCAAGTCTGTGAGGATTAAAATACCGCAGACACACCTGAAACTTTGCTCACCCAGTAGTTAAAATCACGGGCAGAGCAAGGATTCAGGCCTAACTGTGGTATCTATCAATCGATTGATCGAATCTCGCTAACCTCGAACAGATAACAAATAAAAGGATATAAAAATACTCGATGAGATTCAGGTTTCTGGGTGAAGAACTTTCCAGCTTCCCAGCAACCGTTGTCGAATCACATCCACCACTCCGCGTTTTCATCCTATTTGATTGCCCCGCGTCAAAACGAGGTTATTGATCTGTAACAAATAACAAAAACAGTAAATAAGAAAACTCATTCTGTACACTAATTGCTACTGCTACTGTTACTGCTCGGTGTTTGCGGTATTACCCAATATACCCGAAAAGCGTTCAATTCTGAGTAGTACCGCGGTTACCGGCCATGTGACGCGTATACTTCGATCAATAAACAGTACATTCAATATCAGAAGAGAGACAAAGAGAATCAATCCGTAAAAAATGTGATCATATTCTCGAACGGTTTTATCTTGTCTTGCTGACGAATGACGAAGTCTGCCATCTGTAACTGTGTAAACAATTATGAAATCTCATTTGCGAAATGAAATCATCTACAACTATAACAACGCGACAAGGACGCAGAACCATCGTGTTTAGGGTCATGATCCTGGAGTACGGTGACCCAAAAGAGGACCACAGATTCAGTCCGATTTCTCGAGGGAGAAGGACGACAGTCGCGGCTCGCTTTGACCCGGCGCAACAACCGCAAGTGAAGGAATCGACCCCGAAGGAGCACCGCATCATCAGCGGTTGAGCTCCTTCGTTCCAGCTAGACGTGACACCAGAGACAACGACAACTGCGTTGCGCCGCGGTTATTGCGGTGGTTCGAGAGGGCCGAAGGGAAAGGTGGAGGGAAAAAAGAGACGAGAAGAATAGAAGAAGAGGAGGAACGAGCAAGGAACCGACCAACCGACAGAAGTGAGTCGAACCGACGCTGCCCGTGCTTCGGTGGTGCACGGGGATCCTGAGCCAGGGGTCATACTCCGGTCACTGACACTGCAGAGGCTTCGCTTCGGCACGACCGAGGTTCGCTCCTCTCTGCAGCTGTGGTATCTCCGTCTTACCTCGTGCCTCTCGCCTCGCTCTCAAACGCTTGCCGTCCCTAGTTACCCCCTGCGCCTGGACTCGGTCCCGGGGCACCGGATCAACCGATTCAATCATCTGACCCCTTCTCTTTTTCCGGATCGTAGTCCATAACTGGGTCGTGATTATCGCGATACTGCACAAACTGCCCTAAGCCTGACAAATTTTTCTAGCAAGTGGTTCTGGCCTCCTAGCAGCAAGAAGTGCATAACTGATATCGTTGGACACGTCGTGTTCTCCTCAGTTTCATTTCTTATTCTCAATTCATCGAGTGCAATCGAATGCAGGTGTCACGGAAGTTCAAGTTGTTGTTACTTCGTTCGTGTGAAATACGGTAACCGTTCGGGCGGACAAGTTGGATTCTTACAATAAATCCTCCCCTTCAAGGTTTTGGTTTCGCGTTATAGGGGCGAGGCGTCTTGAGTTGAACACGTTGCAATATGCATACGCACAGACGTGTTCCTTTAACATGGACTTAAATTTCGTTTACGCAGAGGTGTTCCGTGCTTTTAGCACTACACATAGATTTGCTATACGGGTAAAGCTTTTCAAGCCTGGTATATTTATTCGCGTTCCCAGTTTACGCGTACGGTCGTACATACATACTCATGTACATGTATACACGGGGAAAGGAAACGCGAGCGCGCATTCCTGCCGAAATTTGTGTGTATTATTCCTTGAAATACCCAACCGCGACGGCTTTACGTCACGAGAATCACCGAGAGAATAGCAAATTTATTAATAATTTACGCGATCTTAAATTACACACGTTATCCGCATTACTTCTGCGTGTGTTGCTTTCTAAGAAAAAAACTCGAAACTTGAATTTTAGCACAAGGTGTAGCCGAGTCTGGTTAACTGCAACGTTAGGATTACCTATAGGCGATGTTTGCTCGCGACAATTTCGAGGCCACGAGAGACGGGTGCGCGCACCTATGTACAAATGTCTTTCCCATATAGCGACCTCGAAACTTCCGTTATTAACGCAGATGCCCGGTGCACGCGTACCCGCGCACCCACGCACCCACGCACCTGGTTATTACGTGGTGGTGCTGCTGCAGCAGGACGAGGAGAAAGAGGGGCCAACTGCGCCTTGGAAAAACTGACACAATGCAACCGCGATGGGTGTGAAAAAGAAAAAGAACGAGCTTTTCGACTCTCCGGAAATTTCACCGATCAGTGCTTTCGATTCCCGCCCGATGTCGCAGTGTCATTCGTCTTTTGTACTCCCGGAATAAACGGGCAGATAAATGGATTGGAAGTTTCCGTACGAGTATGTTCGGCGGAAGGACGCTTTTAGAGTACACCGAGAATCTTGTTCTCCAAACGAGCTGATGGGCCCCAAAGCATCCGCAGGAACAGACACCAAAGTGACGAGTTTTGTTTACTTAACCGATTTGTAAACGGTCTGAAGTGCCCGTGAAGAACCTCGCACGGACGAGACGGAGGATGAGCAAATAAACAAGTAAATAACTAAACACGGTGGTAATGTACATGTCCTAGCTATTCCCATTCCTACATAGACCGAGAGAGAGAGAGAGAGAGAGAGAGAGAGAGAGAGAGAGAGAGAGAGAGAGAGAGAGAGAGAGAGAGAGAGAGAGAGAGAGAGAGAGAGAGAGAGAGAGAGAGAGAGAGAGAGAGAGAGAGAGAGAGAGAGAGAGAGAGAGAGAGAGAGAGAGAGAGAGAGAGAGAGAGAGAGAGAGAAAGAGGGCCATCGTCGTCGTCGACGCCGTCGAGAGTCGTGGGATTATCTTCCGTGACCTCCGAGCAAGGCACAAGGAGTTGGGTTCTTTGTGGCCGGTACCAAAGTAGGCCAAGCCCACTTCCGCCACGCAGAAGTATGCACATGTATAGGTATACACGTGCATTATGTATCTACCGAAGACAGGGCATTAACACAAAGAAGCATATACCACTGACACAAATTGGTTGAAGTCTCTTCTTCGCTCGCTCGCTGGATTCGTTGTGTGTGTTACTCAGGCTTTCATGTAAACGTGTATAAAATGTACACCTATACGTGCATATACGTTACACAGTCGACAAGATTATGCGACAACTGAGCCGCCATTCTGGACTTTTAACACTTCGCGGATTACGTCACCTTTTAATAAGGCAACCGTCGACGCGACGAGAGGATGCACGGTAAAAATAATGAAGAATATAATAAGGAGAAAAAGAAGAAAATTCTTCCCGTTTTAACAGGCATACTCATCACCAGCTGCGGATGTTTCAAAATCTCTCTTACAAAAGTTCCCGCCCGTTGAGCAAATTTTATCCTCTTTGTGGTTTCGGAATTAACTCCGTATTTATGCAACAGCGACGTTTTTTTCTCCCTGAATAGGCATTGCAAGTCGAGTTCGCTAACCTGCTTAACACCGACTTCGTAATACCATTTTGTAAATCTCAATTTCAGCATTGAGTCTCCGCGACAGGTAGCGTGTGCGTCAGTACCTCAGTGTCCTGCTGAGTATCAAATATATTTTTCGTGTCAGGATGGTACCAAATCCTTGTATATAGTTGCACGGGATACTTACAATTTTGCCGAATGAAATAACAGACGAATACTGGTATTCTTATATAAGTGACAGCCTCTCCGAACAATCTTCATCGGTCTCCGTCTGAAGGTACTGGTATGTTCTCGAGATCCGTTGTATTTGTGCACATTGCACCAAGGTATTGAGGAAACGACGGGCAGAAGTGATCGCGCGGAATTCTCAGGGGTTTCCCCATAGCGTCTCTCTTCTCATCCCACGCAAAACCATCCGTCGATCCGTTTCATCCTCAAGCTGCACTTGCGGTGAGAATCGCTCCTTCTCGCTCCATCGAGATAGCGCAGTGGCAGGAATAGTAGAATTGCAGAACTGGCACAGAGATACAGTTCAATACCGTAAAATTGACCTATCACGACCGAGAGCTGCGGGTAGCGTGGCGACGCTTTTTATTCTTCTACTCACAATCAGTGCTGTAATGTATAGGAGGATGCTGATTTAGACGAAACTTCCCGCGTTCGTGGTCCAGCCGGAGAGTCGACCGGTGGCCGAGAGCCGTGAGCGAGCGAGCGGGTTAAAAAAAATCTGAGAAACTGATCTCGAACACGTAGCTTATGCGTGCCGTATACAACGTGGGTTTCTCATGCTGCAGAAGAAGAGAAGAACGAGTATCTCAGTTTTTTGAGGTTCAGATCACGCGGAGATACGAGGTGTTTATATGTATGGATGGTACGTACCTCCGAACCGCGTATGGTGCAGAGATTCTCATCTGGCGCTCAGGCATCATGCGGTTGCTTGTTGACGTTACTCCCCTCCCCCCCATTGTCAAACGCTCCGAGCAATCAAACCAGAGGTGTATCTCTACGTTCCTCGACGACGTAATCAGTCCGACGCCTGGCGAGCTCAACGACGTCTGGCTCAGCTCGAGTGCCTGAAGACCGAAACTCGTAAAACCTCCGTGCATTCATCAGTTTCTTCACATCTGAAAAGCAAGAGGAAAAAGAAGTTTCGCAGTCAAGATTTCATTCACGGAATTCATTATTACCACTGGCTGGAACTCAGCGAGTCATTAATCCGGCTCATCTCGAATTCTAGAATGATCCACGACTGTTACCAATTGTTTTCCCGTGCAAAAACACGGCACAACGAGAATAATTCGGCGACTCAGCAGCACAGGACTTTTGCGTGCTGGATTGATTACTCACTGTGCACATCGGTCGACTATTACCTGGGGTCCGATGTTCCTTTCCAATTTCACTGGAGGTTCCTCCTTGGCATCCAGATGTGAAGTTTCGGGTTGATTCTGCGGAGAAACAGTACAGGCGGAGGATCCTGATGTGGCACGAGTATGTTTCACGGAAGGAAAGACGAGAGCGGAAGATAATATGAGAAGATCCACACCGGGCTGCACGGCAGTATGGAACTTTGTCTCGAAGAGTCTGGATCCCGGGTCGGCGACCGCTGAGGTTCGGTCTGTGCGGCAGAGAAGAGAAAAAGATAGAGTAAGAGGAAGAGAGTAAGATTTGCGGACACTAAGTGTAGCGTAGGAATGGATGGAGGAGGAAGGTGTGGGTGGCGACCAAACCGAGGTATCGGTCTCCGGTTGAGAGTCCCTGAGCACTAACGCGTTCGCTCTGCTCGCAAGTAGTGGCGGCAGCAAGAGCGGGAGTAGGCCAACAAGATTCAAGATTTATGCTCCTCCTGCATCCCCCCGTATACCATAACGCACGGCCCGGTTCTTGTCTATTCACCGAGAATCGGCACCCACGCGTTCTTACACGGTAGACATGTGTAGAAATTCAAAATCCGGTCGTTTTCGACGCCATGATCCGTTTGCTGCCTGTTCCAAATCCATTTTACATCATCGGATTGTGTAATGGAAATTCACGAGAAGAATGGGAAATGTGAAACATGCGAACCCCCAAGAGATCGTTCCGGACTAATTGATGGGTCGAATGAACAACGAGGGTAAAAGTTTTGAAGAGAATGTTTAGGGTATAGACGCTGAATCGACCTGGATACCCGAGCTGCTCTGGCCCTTTTCTGTGGTATCGGGACTTCGATGGTATAAA
Source organism: Neodiprion virginianus (assembly GCF_021901495.1). Classification (NCBI taxonomy): domain Eukaryota; kingdom Metazoa; phylum Arthropoda; class Insecta; order Hymenoptera; family Diprionidae; genus Neodiprion; species Neodiprion virginianus. Next base: position 15,235,863 of record NC_060880.1, read on the forward strand.
GTCCGTATAATAAACCGCGTTGATTTCAGAGGACGACAAAGACCGCGACTGGGACTGCGAGCCCGCCTGGTCTCCTCTTCATCTCAAGACTAGAGCTCGTCGTGGCGCGTGGGAATCTTCGCTTTTTACAGCGAAAGATCGGTCGTCAGTCGGGCGTGTGGCTGGCTAGCAATCTCTTCCGCGCTGACTTGGACTAGGAGAGAAGGAGGAGGATGCGGCTGGTCTGTAAACGCTATGAAGGCCTGCAGAGTTCGAAGCGGTTCTTTGGCTGTTACGCGATAAGACGGATGAAGTTATTGAACAGCTCCAAAAATCTGTCTCCAGTCCAAGATCCACAGCTTATACAACTCAGCAAAAACCGCGAAATCACGTAACCTAGTTTCCTTTTTTCCTCCTAGGTAGGTATTTTTCTTTGTTTTACTCCAACGTGGGTGTATGACGCGTATCCAAGAAGGATGAAAATATATGTAACTATTGAATTTTCTGTATAGCGTACATTTGGTTCTTTCCGAAGGTAATCAATCAATCAATTTAAAAGAAGGAAGGAAGGAAGGAAGGAAGGAAAAGGATTGGCCTTGCTTCGGACCCACAACCACAACTAGTATATTAGGTATACTTGTCACTACGCGGCACGCGAATCTTTCTCGGTCTATTCTTTCTCTTTATTTTGGAAGAGCATCACCGCATTGAGAGACTCCGGCGCGAAAGGGAAGTCACCCTAACATCCGGTTCTAATGTACTTCCGTCTTCGCATGTCGCCGACACAGCCTTCCGCTATCAAATTGCATGATTTTGTGGTTCCATTGTTTTCTCCCTAAACTCTTCACGGGCCACGTCTCATCCTTGAATCAAGCTTTGCCAGGTACAACGAAAACGGAATTAAACGTCGTTGGCCGACTGGCGTGTGGCTGTTTTACCAATTCCATACAAGAAAAGGAGAAGGAGGGGGAGAGAGAGAGAAACGGGTTTATTAAGCGTCCTGGGACACTACGATCGCCTAAGGACTATGCAACAAATACACAATATAGAAAATAAACAAAACAAAAACAAAAAAGAGAAAAGTACTAAAAAATACAATACATCAATAAAAATAAAAATAAAAATAAAAATAGAAATAAAAATAAAGATAAATAAAGTCAGGAGTAAAATAGGTAGGTTAATCAGTAAAATAGGGAGAGAGAGAGAAAGGGAGAATACGCTTCCGTGTGGCTCGTCATCGAAAACTAGCCGCATTGTCAGTTACTCCCTCACCTTTCCACCGCCATTTCACGACTCTGCACTTTTGGGGTCTCGCCATTGTCTTCAAGGATATAATACATATATAATACACAAACGCAAGTGCGCAGCAATAGAGCTATGTGCCTTTTTGGAGAGATCTTTCGGTGGCAAGGAAAGCGGAGGGTAGCAAAAGCGAAGGAAAGGACGAGTGCTGGGGATGAGGAGGAGGAGGAGGAGGAGGAGGTGGAGGAGAAGGAGGGTATCGGGGTTCGAAAAGCCGTACTACTCCTTGTTTCTGGTTATCGATTTGCACCTGCCACCGAGGTGGTGCCAAGAAACGGTGCAGGATATGGTGGGTCTTAAGTTTCATGGTAAAAAAACCGCGCGATGTTGCGGTGGGACGAGTAACACCTGCGCGGAACGATTTCGGAAAGAACAACACCATCGTCGTGGATACATTGCCATGCAACGATAACTGCAACCAAGGTGCCACGAAACGTTTCTACCTTAATACTGTTTGATATTTAGCTTGTAAATAAACGTCCGCGGTCGACCAATCCATTTTTTTTTTTTTTTCATCATATTTAATTTTTCCTCCCGTCGCCCGTAGTCGTAGTTTTTCTGCAGAGCATTATAGAGGTGTACGCTGTATGGATATAGGAAATCGACTCCGCTGACGAACAAACATTTTATATTATAGAGTTACACTGTCAATAAGCCCCCTTCCCTTTTCAATTTCACCCTTCATCCACCCGTCCGTCACCTATAGCGGTTACGACCGCCATGCCATCACCTCTTTGTCTCATCGCCCCTCCCCCCCAAAGATTTGAAACTCGGACGACGATGCTATTATGGAGAGAAAAGTTTTTCACAAGGGTTTTCAAACTGGGTACTACAAAGCGGGCAGCTTGGTGTAAAAAGGATCGTCCTTACGACGTAGTTCTCGCCCTATAATTTTTACTCCCAAGACCGACGGCTGCTGCTACCGCTGCTATTCATTTATGCCCGATTAATTTCATTCAGAAGATGGTTCTGGCGCAGATGTATATATGTATATATCACTGAATAACTTGACCTTTCGATCCCTCTTCACCGCCGCACAGGAACGAAAGGGTTTTCTTTTACAAATTTGGGCGTTATAATTAATAGTCAATTTTCAGATGGGCAACTCAAGTGAGCGTTGGGTTCGATCAAAACTTAAAAGAGAAGAGGATCATTTGCGAGCTGGTTAGCTCAGGGAAACAAGTAGAATATCTGTGACTGATTGAGAGAATAAGAAGGACCATCGTTCAGACTGCGGTTTTTCGCGGTGCGGATATCCGAAGTACCGTTATGTTGGGTTAGAATAGAAGGGAGTGTCGACTGAAGGTTAAGAGTATAAATTTTCCCAGCTACTTGCCGAGATTTTTGTAAAAACTGGCAAGCGAAAAATCGAAACTATCGTCGTCGGTCAATGTTTCTAGTCAAAATTGTGACGTTTTCCTTTGTAATACAGACAGCGAATCACCTTGGCAGCGAAATGCTGATCTTTCTCGGGGTTAGATCAAGTCAGGTTTTAGCGTGTTATAGTCAATTCAGTTTCGAATAAACCATAAAAAAAGAGTCTTTCATCGCGGTAAGCTTTGACCGTTGAAACAAAAGAAAGGAATTTTATTTACGTAGATCGGGATATCTGCGCGGCAGTTACACGATGATATAACTGCATCCGTCCATCCACCCATCCATTCGCATATACATCCGCAGGCTTGTTGGATCGAATGCCCATCGGAAAGGCAGGGGAAGGTTTGTATCGACCATCGAACCCGTCGACGAGGGTTAAACCAGAGTCGAATAAAAGGGGCACAAGGCCAGAATTGGCACCCTTATAACGCCTGTTCACGGGCACGTGTGGATAAGAGATAGAGCGCCGTGGGCCATATACGCGCAGGATAACCATAGTTATCGGTATCTCAAACTTCGCCTATGTGTTTTTACTACAAACTCACACGCGCGCGTGCACAAACATGGTTATAACCATCGCCATGCAGGCGTTCGAGTAAAGAGGATATTATTTTTAGTCCGATCGTCGTTAACCGCGTTCGCCTGCTCCGCGACCCGCGCCGAAAACCTCAAGCCGTGTACCTCAAGCTATCCCTGGTAGCTGCCGAGGAGACGCACGCCCCCTGCCTTTGTGCCCAACTTTGTTTGGCCACCCATTGATCCATTTATGGTTAGAAACGCGGCGTTACCACCGCCCCGCGAGAACTGGCATTAACGGAACCTTTTCTGCACCTCGCTTCCTTTCGGCCTTAATCTCCTTCTTTCCTTATCAGTCGTGCTTTATTACGGATCTTGACCTTACGGGTTTCAAAAAAGGATTCCCGAATCGCAATGTACCAACGGAGTACTTCTTCTTTCCACCGATATTCGTTCTCTTATCCGTTTTCTTGTTAACGCTCTCTTTCGCTTTCCAAGCATATTATTCACCAGGCAACAAACACTCAAATAGGTGTAGCATTGCGTGCTGCAGGACGAGCAGGTGTAACTATATTCTGACTGTTCAGGACTGCTGTTACTGCTTCTATACCCTCCAACTGTATCGCCGTCGACTTTTGAACGCCATTTTTCCACATGGTACACAATACCAGCAACGGAGTCAAGTGTGCGTGTGAATTCTGACCGGCTGGTGTAATGGGTGCTACAGCAATAAAGTCGAGCATTAAAAACTTTAAATATAGAATTACTATACGACCTCGCGGGATTTCAAAATAAATCGCCGAAATTTCACCCTGCGCAAATTCAACGGGTTTTAAAAATGTTTTCCTTATTTCATCGAAACGTAGGTACGTTTCTATTCATATATTGTTCACGGGTTGTATCGATGACGATTTTCGATGAGGCTTGTGTAAGTTAGCAAACGCGATTGAACTAGAACATTATACTGGCAAAACAGCGTGCGGCAAGCAAGATCTGTTTTCGCGATTACAATGTTGCAATTTCCGGAATTTGGTCAAACATGGCGAAACTCGAGAGGTCCGATAGATAGATATAGAATATGATTAAAGCTGCGAGCGAGTGAAACGAAATGAGGCTAGGCAAGGCGCCTGCCAGCCTGCCTAGGTACATGTGTACCCAAACACCACCCACACAAGTGCAATGTAAAAATCGTACGGTTTACACACCGTAACAATCGCTGTGTCAATCTATACATACATAATACACCGCTATTTCGGATACTGTTCAAGAATACAGGCGTTCATTGTTGAGCGATACCTAACTCCTTGTCGATTCGGCGCAGAATGGTAAAAATACACGGGCCCGATAAGGTGTATATACGTGTAAAAGAAAGTGTCCCTAAACTAAAGTCAACTAGACTAAACTGTAAACTAAAGGGGAAAACGTAACAACAAAACACGCCTAACGTTCTAAATTTAAAGAACTCGAGGCGCGCGCCCCGTATAGGCAATATATGCAAAAATTTTTGCTCGTTTCTCGGCAAGCGAACGCCGTCGTACCGTTTTCGTGCCCCTTTTCCCACTCCCGCCTCCCTGTTTTATTTATGATGCGTTTCCCCCGCGTGGCGAGCGACGGGTTCGAGTGAGTGTGTATAATATACCTATAACCTATGTACATAAGCTATATTTTTAGCCGCACACGTATAAGTCTATTTAAATCGACTTCTTTATTTCAACCTATACGTACATTATACATTATACAACGAAGCACACAAATACTTTAAGTTTAATGCGGAATACCCGCAAAGCTGCCGGTGTGAGCCAGACCGCAATTTCCGCTCGTCATCGTAGAATGCGTGACAGAAAATTTTTTCGGAATTTTTCAACTGTATACGAATTCTTCATGCTAAATGCTGCATAAAGATTGAGATCCTAAAATAATCAAAATTTGTAATGAAAAAAACAAAGAGTCGTAACGATATTTCTAACCCTGTGTGAAACAATTTTTATTAAATCATTCTTTACGTCATCTATTAATTATATTGTGATTAGACCGTTTGATTGATTGAAGAAACTAGAAATGCGTATATGATACATAGTTCTTATCTCTCATTTCAGTCGACCAAATTTTGTATGTACGTTGCAGAAGAAATAGAAAAAAAAGAAGCTAGAATTAGTGAAGGAAAAATAGAACAATTATAAAATCAAAGTTGAGTCAATTCAATCAGCTCTTCAAATCAAGTCGAACTTGTAAATTACAATATCGAAAAAACGTAGTAGGCATATAATATAAATGCTATGTAATACGTACAATATGAATTGCGAAGAAGTAGTGTAAGAAAGAAGTAGGAAGAATAGGCTCGTGTCCTATATGCACACACACACACACACACACACACACACACATATATATTAGTAGGTATTAAAATATGTTTTAAGATCGTTTCCAACGACGACAAGGCGGAGGAGCCAAGTATTGCGCAATCCGGAACTCGAATCGCGCGCCTCGCGGGTCGCGCCGCCAACTTCATGATGTCACAGTAGTTTTCATTCTTACAATTAGATGTACATACTTGAAGAAGCGTACGTATGTACGTATCTACGAGACTCACGTACATACATTATACGCGTACGTATCGTACGACGTCAGCTCCGCTTCGCTGCAATATGAGCACGCCTACGTCTGATAAAAATTCCCGGAATCAAATAATTCATCGCCATGTCGTGCTTTATATTATATTCTACAGAATATTATACGCACACGTATACGTATAAATGAAGAGAAATATAACATGCACGCCTATTATTTATATAGGAGGTAATTCGACGCTATACTAAAGTTAATTTTTGGAAAGAAAACAGTTAGAAGAGGAATAAACATATTTGTGGAAAAAAAAATGTCGCAACTTAATAAACATCACACTTTATCACAGTTATACTTTTTTATTTTAACATTGAAAGAAATTTTCATTCGGCATGAGTACGTACAAATAATTGTACAGTGTTATATTGCATATGGGGCATTCTAGCTGAACTCGATCCACTTTTGACCTCATGTGTTCGAATTCCGTTTTCAATTTTTTCCGAAATTCTACTAGCCCACAAGAAGACTCTAAATTTTTTCAGATTTTTTAAATTAAACGATTGCGAGTTGTGATTTTCTTTCAAATTGCGTTTTTTTTTTTTTTTTTTTAATTACATTTTTCAGGAGGACGTAGCGCAGAAACGCGACCTTTGGCAATTAAATTTCATAGAAATAAAATACTGAATTTGATTCAAAGTCTCGTAAAAAAAATTACGAACAAATCTACAACCTCCCCAAAGGTGATTTTTTTCTTCCTAAAGTAAAAAAATTGATTTTTCCTCAAGTATGTCATAATTAATTTGGCCCGAATTTTTTTCTCGAAACGGTGCATTCATTGCAATCATTTCAAGATCCGGAAAATTACAACAAAATGGCGGCATGGCGTATATAAGTAGCGAACGACTCCGAACTCGAGGGTTTCAATTTACCTTTTTCCTAGACCCCCCTCTCCCCCGTTTATACAAACAAACATTAATGCAAACAATCGCATACGTGTTAAACACACATACGCATCCCGATTAGCCACCTGTTTCAGACAGGTGGAACCGTTCCAAATCCCTCCACCAGCAACATCACAACCAACCGACGAACTTACACCTGTGTTCGGTGCATTAGGCAAACGTACGTAATACCGCGTATAATATAAGTGACGTTCCATACAAATGCACGTATAATGTATTGTAAATGAACACAGGCACGCCGAGCGGCAATTTATATCCGACGGGTATATAAGATTACACCCACATAGGTACATAACGAGAGTTGCAGCCTGCAGCCGGGCGGCAAAAAAATAAACGGTCACTCACTAAAGACACCCCGACGACGCAGTTTGCTGCATCTTGACGCAGGCACGCGCCGCTGCAGAAACTCCTAATCTTGCCTTGTAAACAGCAGCCGGTACGCATGCATACATAGATTTGTAATAAATACACAAGGGTATATGAGACATGATAATGTACGCTCTGTATGTATGTAGATCGCACGAGAGCAGCTGTAATAATGTTATATACCTACATATGTAACATGAATTGTATGAAATCAATTGAGCGGAAAATGATGTAGTCATTATTCACCCTGTTTCATCGTAATTCATTCTTTTTCTTTCGTCATCGAAGGCGTCGTGTCTGTATGTGTATCGTACAATAATGATTGCATATGTTTATCATTATTTTAGGTATTCGCATAATAATTGATTGATTAATGGATGCGGCGAGAGAGAGAGAGAGAGAGAATAGGGAAAAGAGATGAAAAGGGAAAATGAAACCATCAGCTGATGTATGACTAGAGTCCTGCTGCACCCACTTCGTTTATATTGGCGATTGATTGCAGATTGCGCAACACGTGCAACGCCACAAAGTGACAAAGCCAACGTCAAGTAATTCATATGTAGAAGTACATGCATTGTTGTATATTGCGTTTATTCTCAACGCGGTAACATATTACATATCCTTTTGACGTAATCTGATTCCGTGCACGAAGGACATTATTGATTATACTATATATGTGTGCCGTGTATTAGATTAAAAACATATCTAGTATGTTTAATAATGTTCATGTCCCTGTACAAACAAGTTTTTCAAAACTTTGAAGACGAAGAATTAAAATATAAAAAAAATGAGCGATATTGAATCCGCGAGACAAAAGATAACCTATGTTTTCGCAGATGCGTCAACGAGGATACTTACAGAATAGAATTTGGAAAAGTATAATAATAGCACACTAAAATTGATGTATAGAAGTAGGGAAAGGATTGTTCGATATATCAATAATGTTTGCCCGAATAATGGAAGACGGTTACTTTCCACCCCTTTCCAAGCGTCACATTTTTATAGGAACTGGAATAAATATTCTCGTTATAACCCCCGAATCGTTACTGCAATATCGTCGTTACATGCGTACAGGTACGTACTTATATCATAAGAATAGCATACGAGAAGTTGAAGCATTATTAATTGACAGGTATGACGAAGGTGGAAAAAGTTTGGGGAGGAAAAGAGGCGAGGATAGGGAAAACGATGAGTGACATCGCGTGTAGCTGAAATGCTCTCTGCAGCTGTGTACAAGAAGAAGAGAGTGAAAATATTGAGAGGGAGAGAAAGAGAAAGAGAAAGAGAGATAGAGCGAGAGAGAGTGAGAGAGAGAAGGGAAGGGAAAGGGGGCGAGTGATAAGAGAAACAAAAATAGAAAGGAAAGAAGGGAAAAAAAGGGCACTAATAAGGAAAAAGGAGGATGGGTCGCGTGTCCATTAACGATCCAGCTGGCATCGCAGCCTCATTTTTCACACTTTCCTGTCCGACTAACTAATCGTAAGAACTCGACCGCCGCATTTCGTCCCTCCGCACGACCTCACATGAAGAAGAAGAAGAAAAAAAAATAAGATCACGTGACTATATACGGGAAATTCCAGTCGAACGATCGCGATCCAGCACACGTGTTTGTTTATCTCTCATGTTCTCTTCGAATCGTTATTATATCCCACTTCAAAAACGTGCTCCGATGATTTTCGCGACAGGAATAACGAAGCTATAAATTGATGATAAAAAAGGCGACAGAAAAAGCGGGATAAGAGGAAAACATACTTTATTATATATATGTATTTTGTATATATTGTATATACAGGCAACCGAAATACATTATTTATTGATAAGCATTCATCACATGGGATTATTACAGACACCTGGGTTCGACGTAAGAAGAGTACATTCGTCGAACATCGTCGTACATGATTGATAGTGTCAATAAGATAAGGCAGTTGGTGTCGTCTTCAGCTGCGCTGCAGTGCGGGCCGCGGTTTATACGCGCGAAATGAGGAAGAAGAGTTTGGAGTTTGGGGGGGGGAGGTGAGTGAGGAAGATGAAGATGAAGGATTTGGGAAACGCGGAGCGACGGACAACCAATCTCGGCGTAGCTAGGGGCAACGGTAAACGCATTAGGGTTCGCACCAAGTCGGTCTTCGCACATCTCCCCATCCCCAAATCCAACCCTAACCTAACTTAACCTGTAACCCCGTTAACAACGACGCGATGTCGCATGGTGTATGATGATAAGTATATAAGAAGAACGATTAATTATTACAGATTAACGAGACGAAAATATTTCGAATATAATACATGCCATTCAAGTGCATGAAAATTATACGACAGTTGATTCTCAAAATCAAATTTAAAAACGTCGCGGCAACCTTAGCTGTAAGTAAAAATAAAATACATGGATGTGTAGAAATCTTTCAGGTACCTTCTTAACCCTTGTTTGACACCCCGGAGGTACAAACGACCTCACGCCTTTTTTTCGTCAGTTTAAAGTACCTAAATCTACAAAAAAAAAAAATCGGGTCTGGGGCGACATCTGGCATTTTGATATTTTTGATAGATAACCTATACAGTTTCGAAAAGTAACCTTTTAAGAATTTCCAAAAAAAAATACTTAATAGTTCATTTTTCATAACGATTTTTGTCGCTGAGGACCCCAGTGTATCTAGTATGTGATACTACAGAAGTGTGCCAAACAAGGGTTAATAGGATGACAGTGTCACTGCGTTACTGACCGAGTAAAATTTCACTTATTTTGACTGCTATTACGCCGGCTTATGCATCACTGATGCAAGAAAGCTGCAGATAGCGCCGTAAGTTCTATTCGATATTTCTATCTGCAGCTTTTTTCCGTCAGTTATGCCCAACAAGCACGCATAATAGTAAAAAACAAGTGAAATTTCACTCGGTCGGTAAAGACGGACTATAGCATACTCTTGATTCATCTTCTTCAAATAGTGACGACAATTTATTCGTTTAATATGTAGTACATTAACGTGGGTGGGTAGGTAGATGTATGTACATATATTATACGTGTTAAAAAAATATGAAAAAAAAAACAGATTGTTAAACGCATACGTGTGGGTAGTCGAAAATCATGGACGACAACGAGCCCATGAGCGAGAAATGCGGCGCGGCGGTAGAATCGTGCTTCTCTACGGGTCATTTAACGAGAGCAATATAATAAAATTCTCTAGAATGTCGCGCAGTTGTACATACATAATATACATATACATATTATATACGAGTGTTGGTATTAAAGAAAATGAACCTTTTAATACGAATAATTTATGTCTAATGCTTGCGCACTCTTCTGTGGTCCATGGTGGAGAGAATAGGAGAGGATAGGAGAGGATAGGAGAGGAGAGGACAGGAAAGGGCGAGGAATCAGAAGAAAAAGAAGATGACGTGATGCGAGAAACACTTACGGACATGTATGTACTTAATTGCAAGTATAATACGCACACGTGCGGCCGGTATAAATTAAGTAATAATTCCTCTTTGCAATTATAATATGAGTATATGTAATGTATTTCTTCGTAACATAAGATTCTAACCAATTCAATTACCTAGTGAAAAAAAAAATATATGCATACACACGAATTTTTCCCTCAAATTATTTCAAAAGCAACTCCATCACGATTCATCAAGATAATTATCATTTCCTATTTTTTTCTCATTATGTTATTCGTTCGATTTATATATTCTCTGGTTTTTGGTTGTCCATCTTCTAGCGGGAATGATAATAGAGTAAAATAATTTCGGCCGCGGAGTATTTTTTATATGTATATAATTATGTAAGGTATTTCAAGATTCAGGGAAGCGACGCATAATTGCATACGCACACTGACAAAATAACGAATAATTTCCACATCCCGGATAGTACATCGTCAAACGTAATAACACATAAATGTACCCACGTAGTACAGGAATTTGTTTATTATAGTTTCTACATATTCCATCGCGTTATCTGTACATATTAAATTTTTTATTAGCGGTGATTCACTGATACACAGATATATTCTAACGTATCTGACACATTTTTCTATTCTTCCCGGTTTTTAAAAACGTTGTACGAATTCTTCAGGATCAATCAAATAATTGTTTTTGCAAAACCGTTTATTCGACCATCACGGAAAAGGAGAAATAAATTTTTAACGTACCGCAATAGTTGTCGGTTATCCGTTAAAGGCGACATATTTCGCAATTTGATATTTCCTCTCAATATCATTAGTCCCGGTGAATCGTGGTTTGAAAAGATGGGATGAAAACCGCTGGAAACTGAATGTAATCAGATTGCTCGATCGGTGGCTTTAAGCCGGTCTATACATGGCACAATCGAGACCGAGCCACGTAGAATGATGATCATTGAGAGAGCTCTAAATCAAATCCGTGACACGGTGTTCCAGGGACTGATTCCCTATTCAATCAGCGCGTCATTTCTCGTCTCATGCATCCGTCAATGCAGCAGCAGCAGCATGTGACGTCTACTCAATGGGTCTAATAATAACAACGGGACACTGAGCAGAGGCGGAATGCATCATCGAGGATCAAATATACGCAGGTATAACAATGGTACGAGAACTTTGGACCAAAGTTAGCCATCGCAGTTCAAATTCGAACCTACAACATTAGCGAACTCGACTCAAAAGAAGATTGATAAAGAAATCATTTGTGCATTTTTGTCAAGAAGTTAACGAATTTGTATGTTAATTGGGTTCTTACCTTCGGTGAAAGGAGGAACGATTCAAGATAGAGCTGAGAGGGTGTTTCTGTGATTGGGGTAGTTTTTCATCATCCACCAGGAAAAAGAAGACTTGCACGCATTATGCAGTCTCTTCATCCTTTCTACTCGGAGTATAAAAACTGCACCGGTCACGAACGATGTATGTACATGACAATTAGCGATAAGCGAAGTGCCGTACAGTAAATAAGAAAATAAACAACGGAAGCACTTTTTTATTACCGTCGTTTCGTCCATGAGAAAAAAAGAGAAAAGAAACAGGACTTGAATCACAATTAGCACTCGGTATGAAAAAAATATATTATATACATATCGAACAAGGAGCTTCATCATCTGCACAATTTTATTTTCCTTTCTCAGTTCGATATTTCTATATGTCATCTGTTATTTCTAAGTAATATTAGCAGCAGCCTGATTGAAACTCAAAAGGCGATCTGTCAGGCGTTGACGCAGAAGCGAGTCGTCCCCCCTCCTCGTCTTCCTTCGTTTCCTGATAGTCGTTCAAACTGAATTCAAATTTCAGCGTGGTCGATGCGTCACGTATATTCGGAACTCACTGGATTCCCGACATGCCGGTGAACAGGCGGTACGGCGTACGAAGTGACGGAAGGAGGAAAGACCGGCGCGCTGAATAATGAAAACAAAAGCCGAGGTCTCGAGGCGGAGATCCAAATTCAAATTTGTAGCGCGACTCGACCCGCGATGATATTCGCGAGTCGCGCGCCACGTTTGGCGGTTTCATCGCAACTGAACGGCGCCCGGCGCCGCGGGATCGGATTGAGGACTGGGAGGGGGGAGGGCGCCGATTCGGGAAGCCTCGGCTCTCGTCGATAGCGGTTCGGCCGCCGGCGGGGGAGTGTCGGAAGGTAGCGGGGGCCGACAGATGGCGCCGCCTCGCGAAAGAAAGGTTAGCCGGCCGGAGGACGGGTTCGCGGGGATGCCGAGCGATCATTCTGCCCATCGGATGGTCGAATTGATTGATACTCGGGTGGAATTCTGGAGCGGCGAACGACGAGTCGTCGCTAATTTTTTACGTCAACTTCTCCGAAAACGCGCAATGAGGCTATGACTGTGTTATACGCCACCCGAGTGCACAGTGTATATCTGTATAATCTATGACCGTGTACCTTATACATTATACTTGTATGGTATACGTATAGAAAGAGGGAATTAGCATTTTGACTGGCGTCGGGAGGAGCATCCGACCGACCAAGGAAGGCTCGCTCGGAGGCGCGAAGCTACCGACTCCGTGGTGAACAAATGATTTCCCGCTCAAGAGAGCGGGTATATAATACTGGAAACGCCATTGTACTTATTCGATTAAGCACAAATGGAATTCTGCAAATTTTATTATTTCCCATCCTCCATTTTCCTCCTATTCATCCTCTATACTCATGGTTTGTTTTTCTTCTCATTCTTGTTTTTTTCTTCTTCTTCTTCTTATTCTTCCTTCCATAACGTCAGCAAGTTTAACGCCTTTCAGATTTTTTTTACCCTGGTTTGAATTCTTTCGAACAGTAAAGAAAATCGAATGAACAGTTTCCTATAGCACAGTGACTAAGCCATTGATTCGTGATCAAGGCTTGAGCCGCTACTATCCGCAGCTGGAGTTTCGGCCACCATGACGGTTTTTGATGGGCGTCGTGACGCTTGATAAATCGAAACGTTGATGCTGGTCACACACACCGAGCCCCTACTTCTGGCCATGTTATACCTAAGCTGTCGACTCCCGGTCGTCCGCAGCGCATATAAACTGACTGTCAACAAGTCAGGATCGGACGTCCAAACCACCCGCACTGTTGCACGACTCGAGCAAGGCCTCTCTCCTCTCTCCTCTCCTCTGCTTCTGGTATAAACACACACGCGGCCTGCCGGCATATCGTCGATGAATTTCAATTGATCGGCTCGCGGATCGTTCCACACTGATTGTGAGTACTCGACGATCTTCTCTTCCCTTCGTATTTCTCAACTCCACGTGCAGTAATTTCACCGTTGCCCAATCTCTAGAGAGAGAGAGAGTCACCCATATCCTAGGATAGATTAAACGGTTTCGCGGAGTTATCTCAAGTCTGGGTGGGGTGGAGAACCGCCGTTCCTGTTAGCGGACTGCTGCACACTCCGGCACGTCGTACCATGTTCGAGACCCAATGGCGCAAAGGACACCGCCGGGATTTGCCCGGATTGCAGGGTAACAAGCGTGCAGACGATACGGCAACCGGGAATAAACCGTCCTTACTTCCCTTGAAATATAACCCGTGCAAATGCACCTCTCGATAGTCATAGTGATCTATGGTTCAACGGTATTAGTCCAGCATGAGTTTTAGACACCAGGGATCGTTTCGACCTCTCAATAATATAGTCGCCAATTTTCAAAGTGGTAGTACCACAACTCGCGGAAATAACTGTCTCAAGTTTCTCGTCTAATTTCAAAGTTTTCCTCTTCCCAGTTCGTGCCACAAAACGCACTGATTTTCCGCACAGCGTAATGTCTATGTATACATATACTTGTATGAGAAATCAGCGAGCACATGAATATAAGCGTTGTACATATCAGCGGAGATCAGGCATTACACGTATGCGAGAAACGGTTATATTTTTGGCACGGGGCGTGTGTATAATCCGGGGCACATATCCTCCATCGGTTGATCGAGAAAGGAGGCGAAGGAGAGAAGAGAGAGAGAGAGAGAGAGTGCGGTGTTTTTGAACGCACGCACGCGTGCTCTAGCTGATACACCCGGGCTTACTGGTTCACGGGGTGTTCCGCCACATCCAAGTTCCCGTCGACGTTCTCGTTCGCCGAATGTTTACCGGATCTATTCTCGACGGTGGATGCGGTGCCCGTTTGTGTGAGTGTGTGTGTGTGTGTATGTGCATGTGTCACAAGTACAGACCCGATAACGTAAGCAAACTTCTCTTTCTCTCCGTCTGTCGCACTACTCGCCACTCGGTGAGGCCACAGAGCGAAAAGAACGGAGAACGCAAAACGCCTCCGAGGATCTGAGCTTCTTCCATCAACGCGCGTATCCCACTCAACACGTATCTTCCGCAGATAGCGTCGAGTCTGTAGCATGAACATGAGCTCAGAATTTTTCAGCCTTGGCTCAGTACAAGGTTACACCAGATGAAGGTCTAGATGAAGTTTCAGAGTCAGCATTGAATCTGAAAAGGGGATGGTTGAATCGTTGGAGTGGATGAGAGACGTTAAAACGCCGTTGCGGATGAAAATTTTCACCGGGTAGTCAAGAGGCGGGTTTTTTACCCCACCTCTCACTTCTTCTACTTCGTTTTCTTATACTTTTTCTTCTTCTTCTTCTTCTTCTTCTTCTTCTTCTTCAGTTAATTAGTATCTGCACGCTGCTGCCCTGCAGGGTGACTCGTTCCCCCAGGGACGTGCGTTGCGTGCTGCACTCTTTTGTCAAGGATGTAGATTGCGAGGTTGGCAGGTAGGCAGGCAGGCAGGCACCTCAAGCGATCCGCCAACCAACCTACCTCCACCCGCCAATTTATCTTCCCTGGTTTTAATTAGCACGGGGGTCACCGTCGGCGACCCGTCGACCTGACAATGAGACTATCGCCTAGTTCACGTCTCGAAATGGCAGGCAGGCTCACGCAATTCTCGAAGTCCCACTCTTTGCGCTGCTGGCTCAGAGTCACCGTCCAAACAAACTCGGTGACTCACTATCCACCGCACTCTTTACTCTGACTTACAACTAGGATCGTTGTAATATCGTTTAACAGATGGTATGAGAACCTGAACACAATCGATCCATTGAGAAATTATTACCGATGTAGTCAGCATCCTGTTCAGATACGGAATTAAGATTCAGCGTTTCTCTAGTTTCTCTAGTTAAGAAGACATTAAAAAAATCATCTATCCAGAATAAATACATACGAATACTCGGATTGTATACATAAACTAGTCCTCACTTATGAATTGAATATACACGAACATGACTTTGAGTGACTATAAAATATTTCAAGTACAATGCTCGACCGATGGAGTCGATATTGGCACCGCATTTCGTCTCCGATTTTTTCAGCTCAATTTGATTTTAGACCAATTTGAACCCGTGGCAGTGATTTCCGAATCGGAGTACCAAAGGAAAAAAGCAAGAGGGACAGAGAAAGATGAAGAGAGTTTTAAACGAGAGGTAGAATAAGGTATGCTCACCCAGCCAGTCAGCTAACCACCCACCACAGCTTCTCGTAAAACTTTTCACGATTCCACGAGTAAGGCAAATTTATATATATTGCATATATATATATATATGTGTGTGTGTGTGTGTATATATATATATACTCATACACACTTACGTGGCGTTACGAGTGGAGCCTGTTAGAGGCGAGATATTACGGCCTTTTAGCGAGTTATAAATATAATACGACATAATGAAATATTATTGCCGAGCGTCTTCGGGGCTGGATGGTAGGTATGGTCGGACGGTTTGGGGTAGAGAGAGGTAAACGCGTGCGACGATGGTAAAGATCGCGGATATCGCACTCGCGGGTTTGAAAACGGCAACGAGATGGAGAAAACCTGCAGAGAGAACCCTGAACTGTCCTGACATTTATACGCGCGCAGCGTGAGGGGCGGGAGTGACATTAAACTCCGGGTTGTTCTCGCCCTCCTCAAACCAGGGAAAATCGAGCCCCTTTCGACCTGGCATTTCGCCCTAATGCCACACCGAGAGATCCTAAACGTCTCGACTCCGATCCACGTTGTAATCATAACCCGGAAACGATGACGAGAATTTATAGATGATGAGGCAGAAGAAGGCTTGACACACACGTGCATCGCAAAACTGCCGAAAAGTATTTTTATTACTGTAATAATAAAGATAACTACCGAATCGTGGAAAATGCTAATCTATAAAAAAAATCCTCACTCTCACAATTTACACTGGTGTTACGCACGGCAATTATATCCGACTGCCGAGAATCTTAGTTGTTAAAATTTTTCACTCTCCTAGAAGACAGGCAAAAATTTGTGTAGGTATAGACAAAAGTTTGGTAAGTGGGTTTAGTCACGATCTTGACCGTCGGTGTCCAGTTCTCATTTCCCAGGCCCGAGCTCGTTCTTGACCGCAGCGTTGGTGTCTAATTACTCGAAATTTATTACACCTTTACATTACGGTTGTAAACCGACGAATTTGGATGGAGCTGAAATCCCGGGTCATTTCTCGATCTCAAGTACACGTTGGTACCATCGGAAGTAGAGGGGATAAAAGCGAGCGTATATTTTAAATTCGCGTATAATGAATACCTGAGTCAGCTTGGCGGATAGGTATGTACGATACGTTCTCTTCCCAAGCCTTAATACGATCCGCGGTATAAGATCCTCGGGGGACTTTCATTAGGGGAATTTACAGGATAGATATCCTGGCGTCACTGGAGCCGCTTCCCTTCGTTTCCCTTCCCTTTCTTCCTTCCGTCCACCCTCTTTCTCCAGAGCCCGGTAAATCACTCGCGTTAAACGGCTCCGCCGAATTTCTCCCCGCCCGCCCCCTCAGAACTAAACGCATAACGTGGCAAAGACGAGGCTCTCAGGTGAAACGCGATTAAAAATATTAACCCAATTAGTGTAATCAAACAAACGTGACGAACACACGCGTGCGTGGAACTCAAGGCGCACCCTGAACGCCTCGCCCTACTAGCCTCGTGACTAGTTTGTATGTACGTCATGAACATCCTTCGAGCCGTCAACCAGCTCCAAGGACAGTTGAACTATTTTCCGCGTCCTACACTTCGAACGAATAACTTCTGACAGTATTCCAGCAATTTTTCCTTCCTACTATTTTTTGAATCCGTTTTAATTCATTCTGAAGTTTCGACGCAAGCTGCAGCGACCTGTATCAACGCACAATAATTAACTTTTCGACGTACCTATTGATATGCGCGAATCGATTTGTAGGATATTCCATGTGGACAAAACGTCTGATGTACGAGTATCTTATTATAGGTAAGAATACATATACACTCAATTAATTAAGGCTACTATACGAGAGAAGAGTATACGGCTTCATTTGTTTATATACCAACACACGTGTTCGAAATTGTGTTATAGACGTATATGTGCATAGATTGAAAGACGAGGCGGAGGAGGTTGCGTGGGCAGTGAAAATAGCCCATAGAAACAAGCCAAGCCAAGGCAAGTCAAGCTGAGAATTAATGCGGCTTCTTCATCGTTATAGCTCATTGCGTGTGGCTTACGTATTCTATATACTGCACGTATACATGTAGAATACGTCATGCGTTGCCTCCGTTAACGTATAAACGTAACGAAAAGTAACGTTGTTTCCGAAAAGGCAACGGAAGTCACCAAGACGTATGGTGTGCTCGGCATATCGACAATCGATTATAAGGGGTATCTGGGTGCATCTGTTCGTACATAAATTGTACTTATTACGGATCGCTCTTCAAGCTTGCAGAGAATCCAGTCAGAAATTCCTGCTACTGGATCTTCAATTATGATTTACGATTCGAGCGACGGTGAAAGAATGAACCAATGAGCGAATGAATAAATGAAAGGAAAAAACAAGCAAGAAAAATCGCAGGAACAGTACGAAAATTGAAGGGCATCCGTTATATAATCGGACGGATTCACGAAAACGCTGGACTCGATCGGTTTGTTCTCGGAAATCGAAGACACAATGCGCTAAATGGGTTTACGTATTCGTAAACTGTAAGGGAATTGAGGGGTGCGCCAGAATATCGTACTCCGTGTTTCGGGCCAACGTATATCAGCAGGACTGCCTCGTTCAATGGTTGTATAGGTATACGTACAGGCGTACCTATACACTGCATTGTACAGGCACCAAACGAGCGAACGAACGAACAATTCCATGTACGTGCAAGGGAAGGGCCCGACCTTTTATAACCTGTCAACGACAGACATACGAACGAGTCATTGTGCGATCGTTACAGGTAAAAGCGATAAGACTTGAGTACGAAATATTGCTACCAGCCGACAGATCCAACTTCTATCTAAAAGCTAAACGACTGTTTCTTCGAACGGATTTGGAATTACGTTCGATTGCAGAATTGCAAAGGACACGGAAAGCTTTTCAACTGGTAAGTTCATGAAGCCACTTGTAAAGCCTCCAGCCTCCAGTTCGCTCAAAGACGAACATATATTTATAGGATGGGATCTCAACCCACCTGCCTCCGTATTCGGTATATTGACGTTTAAACGTCGTCGCCGTGAAGTACGGGGTGTCTTATTAAACCGGTGAAGGTAAAGGGGTGTAAGTTACGGATGGCATCCCAAGAGCCGATCCCAACTGCGAGTGGTACCTTCTCGCTGGCAACTAAGTACTAACTATGCATCCAACTAAGTAAGTTAGTAGGTAAGTAAGCAGGATACGCCAAGTTGTATACGAAACCGATCTTGATAATGACTGATAGATGTTGAGTTTGTTAGTTCAATTGTTTACGTATCGAAGCGTCGGGTGACGTTATGTTTCAATCTGGGAACAGAACGTGAAGATCAACGCGTGGAGAAAAACGAAAGAGGAATTTTAACATCGGGAGACGATGCAGAGGAATGAATATCGTGACTTGAAATGACTTTAAGTCAATTCCCAAAATTTTTTCTATGTCTATTTTGACCCTGAATTTGAGTATGGTTACCGGCAATGGTGCATAATCAAAAGGATCTGAGAAAATTAGACTAAACGATTGAGAGTATCATAGAATAATATCGATATAAGCGAAGGCTGTGAACAGCGTAAAATAAAATTCATCGTGTTTATTGTCAGGTAGAGGGAAAATGTGGCAAATGAATGAAGTGATGGTTTAGCACATTATACTGACGCAATGCCAGCTTCAGTTATAGGAACAGCAGTTACTTCAGCTGAGCGTAAACCTTCTTTGTCACGTTTGCACGGGTGTGTGAAATAAGGTAGAACCTTATGCCGGGACGTGTTGGACTCCTGCTGAACCGTAAAGCGCATCACCATTTTACTAAAGGGCGTTCAGGGGACGAATTTAACCACCCCGAGACCCGACGCCAGTTTCAAAATGTCAAACCAAAGAACGGCGCGAAGGTCTGACGTGGAGTGAAAACCAAAAAGAGTGTCGCGGTCATTAATTTTACAGTATCTGGCACAAAGAGGTGTACAAAAGACGAGAGTAATGTAAATTTTGGTAACGGATATCAAAAGAAGATGATTTCTGATTCATCTTTTTAAGACGTATATCATTCCATTTTCCTTCTTTGTGCGGTTTTTCTTTCTCTTCTGATTCCGTATCATGGGATATTAAAAGTCTGACGATGAGAGGATGAGATGAACTTCCAAGTCATCGATTACAACCGGATCGATGAGCTTCTTGAACAAAGTTTATATACTTATACCAACTGGTTGGCTACGGTTATAACTTGCCTACACACTGACGCATCTATGACAGCTAGAAGCTGAATCACCTGTTCAAACAGTTCTCCCTTTCCTTCCTTTTCTCACTTTCAACATTTTATCTTCACTTCGAACAATTGTCTTTACTCGGCATCGGCGTATGGACGGTGAAGTGTCGGTAAGAAGAAGGACGAAAGAAAGAGGTGAATGAATACTTTTAACTGCCTTTCCTCCACAACTCAAAGACACTAACTAAATCCGTATGAATCGGGTAAATCAGTCAGGTGGATATGTAATTCAATAAAACGCAGGTACAGCTATAAAGAGTGAACACGAAAAACCATGGAGAAAAAACAATACTCCGTATACATATATACAGATATGTGTACACGATGTAGCGAATAGAGGCAGTTAGGCAGTGCGTGTTCTTTCGCGTATAAATCTGCAGGGGATGAACAAGGGAGGAAGGGGGAGGCGTACAAAGTTAAAGGTTGCGCAATGCGGTGTCTTTTGTGCCGAAAGGTCCGTGCAAAGAGCCTTTGCGTAACAACTGCTCGAGGCACCCACGCCTACATTATTATATACGCATAATACCCCGTTACATGCCCATTTCGCGATAACACATAGGCAGGTATATGCGCAGTGTACACGAGATGTTGTATTACATCAGCGGGTACGATTGCGTAACTTCGCCCTGCTGATCGCGGCCGGGTCCTTAGCCTCTGCAGTGCTTGTTGCGTGCGCATTACGTAAAGGAGATAAGTATGTACAACATACGCTGAATCAAAATGTACATTCTGCATAAATGGACGCCAACTCCGGTGTCTGATCGACATGTCAGCTGGCCAACGCACGATGCCCGTTTCAAGGAGGCAGATGGGACCAGAACCCCTATCTTGTCGGTCTGCACCTACACGTATGTCCTATTCCCCTACCACCGCCGACAAATTAACGCGCCAACACCTGCTGCTGAACTGCTGCTGAACGATTCTTACTAGAAACGTCAATTTTTTACTTTTATTTCTTCGTCTTTCCTTTCTTATATATTACTCGATGGATCTGAACGTCGGTTTTGAAACGTTGACGGGTTGCAAGAAGAAGAGAAAGAAGAACCGGCTGAGTATAAAGAAGGATCTCAGCAACGTGGTGTCGTATTCCGATATCCTGGATATCTACCAACTGTTCTTGCAATGTCTGCATAAATTTGACATTTCTCAATTTCAGGATAAAAGGTTTTCGGACAATTTCAGATTAAGATTTCCGATAGCTTCGTTTCAAATGGTTTCAAAGGATTTCACGAGATTCAGTAAGTTGGGAACTGTGGTACTTGAACTGTGGAAAAAAATTATAAAGCAAAGCATGATCAAATTTAAGAAAATAATCACATCAATGTTGAGTTTTCTTATGTAATAGAATATTTAGTCATAACTAAAGTCATTGTTACCTTGATTCAATAAACATGTTTTTAGTTCTCTAAGGAAGGCCGCCCTCAGTGCCAAAACGTCAAAAATTTGACTTTACATTCTAATGAATGTAGGTTAATACCTTCGAAGGTGTTAATACCTTCGACACCGAGAACTTCTACACATACAATCGCATCAAGCTCGTGAAATTTCAAAAATATTAATTACGGAAAATCACACGCAATGTTTTATTCTTACCCATCTCCATATCGAGGATAGCTTAATTTCGTTGTCGTTTATCATCCTCTGGTCGTCTTGTAGATAATTGTCGACTCATTATCTGCCTCGTAGAAACATCCCTGAAACAAACGAAAAAAACATTTTTTACAATCGATACATCCCCTCATCAAAAACGCAAATTTTTAACCAACATTCTTAATTGCATATTTCTTAAGTAACTGACATAAAAAACTTGAGGCATGGATTATTGCTGAAACCGATGATGAAATGAGAACCGTGATCTAATTAGCAATATTAGTTTTAAATGCTAGAAGCAGCTGGTCAAATCACTAGATGAACAGAAACGGTACATCAAAATATCGAAGATAAATGAACAAAAACACTAGATTAAAAGAATTTATATTTTTTATTATTAGTATACAGTAGACAGTAAAATAAGGCAGAAAAAAGACAGAATGGGCTTAAGCAAGGACAAATGTCTGAAAATATTTCCGCGACTTTCATTCTGTCCAGGTCTATGCACTATAATTTTCTTTGAATAAATAAATTGTAAATTGAAATTGAAATTGAAATTCTTCCAAACGTGTATAAATCGAAACTAATCGGTCAAACGATTTGAAAATTATCGTCCTGTGTAACGCGAGAAAGCCGAGGCCGCAAATCTTAGCCGTCGAATAACTTAAGCTGCTATTACCCATTACTTTCCGAAGAGCAAAACGAAACGAATTCCATCTCAAGTCGAACAAGCTGATTGTGAGATGAATAACACAGTGGACACAATGATGATCGAAGGATGAGGAGGAGACGAGTTAAACATTCGCTCCGGGCAGATCCTCGGCTCTCGAGATGAGGAGATGGGGGCACAATGGGTTATTATGGGGGTGCGCGTCACGGCACGTGCCGAGCCACGTGCTGCGGCCACGAGGACAGGCGCTATGGGTTTGAGAATTCGCGACACAGACGGCCGGGTGGAAACCCCGTCACGGCTCATTTGCGACCTTTTCACTTGCAGCGGTGCCGGTTTCCGCACCTGCTGTACCGAGCCTAGGTATAATACACACATCAGCAGCAGAAGCCCGAACACTCGATTCACGCGCGCCAAATCATCCTCATTATTGCAAACGACAACTATTACAATCCTGGCTGAAGTTGGCAGTTCAGAAAACAGAGGATTGAATAATAGCCTGTCTGCGCGGATAACCGTGCGAAATTTCAATTGACAGATCGGTTCGAATGTTTCGAATTTCGCATTGGTTGGGCTGAAATTGAGAAGACGTCGGGACCAATTGTAGACAATTCTGCGAATATTAACTTGAAAGGAGAAAAAAAAAAAAATATGTTTGTTTTCTTAAAGGTTAAAGGGAGTGTTTTTTTAGTCCGCATCAGCTGAAGAACGACGGTTGAATCCCTGTTAATTTATTCACTATTCAAGATACCGGGAGTAAATATTTTTTCCTCGTGACCAAGTTTCGGATTCCTTTTTTTTTTTTTTTTTTTGTTGCTCTCCCTTCTTTTATTTACACAGGTTGAAATTAATTCAAAGACTTGTTACCTACAGTTGTTGTTGTTGTTTGCGACTTTCGGACATCAAAGGAATCCGGCGGGCAGGTTGACGGGTGGGGTAAATTACGCACAGGACTGTGAGAGAGAAAATAGGAGAGAGGGAGAGAAAGAAAAATTAGGGGTACTGCCTCGTTTGCGGACTTATGCAAAGTACACAGGTGAGTGGTTATAACAGGGAACGGCAAAGTTGTCCTTTAAACTGGTCTCACCACCGCGAGGGTAGTGATTTAATCGTTTCGTTCCAACTCTGCAGCGCGAACCGTTTTAAAATTGTATAACATGTACAGCAATGAACGATAAAGTTACACGGATGTAAAAAAAAATTTCTGTTACGATTCCACGCGATCTACAGGCGCAAAAATTAGGAGTTTTCCAATGCAATGCGAAAATTTTACCCTGATTCGTGAAACTTGCGAAATGAAAATTTTTATTTTATTGGCGACTGGTGGTGTTCCGAATCACGGCGGATTGTTTGTTTCCTCGAGCAAAAATATCGTAAAATTATTCACGCTTATATAACCGAAGCGGAGGCTAGTATGATTTTTGAATAAAAATTAATGCTCGAGAAATAGGGGTAAAAGCATCAGCCTTGTAACTCCGCGGGTAGCAAAAGTTGAGAGCGGAAAAGTCAGACACGCGACATTGCGTGTGTCACGATTGCGAGGCGTGTCCGTTTCTGTGTGCGAAGGTACAAAGTTGATTATATTCCCAATCAATTAATTGGGTTACGTTATGCTCGTCGACGAGCATCCGCGAGTCAACTTCAAAAATCGATGCGATACAGCTGCGCCCTTAAACCGTTGAGAACGACGTCGAAATCCACCCCCCCCCCCCCCCCCACAAAATTTTTTAAGGGAGGTGCAGCTCATTTTGCCGACCGAAGAAGAGATTGTTTCTATCATATAATGTAAGAAGCATGTGAGTAATGTTATTTCGTTGATACGATGCGATAGCGTAGCTCCGCCGCCACTCCCTAAATCGAAATGAAAATTGACTTCCTTCGCCTATCTTATACCCTCCGCTGTCTTCGTTTCTGCCATTCTTATTGTCCGTGATATATTGAGAGGGATGATTCGACCCGCCTGCGTAACCCGAAACCTCTTATTTTTTTTTTTTTTTTTTTCGTTCTCCTTGATACACGTTTCAGTGCTTAAAAACCGGCACTGATATTGCAGAGTAATAACGTCTCAGCCCTTGGTGTTCTATTATAATTGCAAAAGGTTACTCATAACGAAGAGTAAAACATTATCCTTCCGCGAGCAAGGATAAAATATAATCTATCCGTAATTGTTACCAAACCGCGGTTGAAAACTGTAAACCGATATCCCGTGTTTCTTGTTATACGTGTAAGCCTCGACGTTGAATATACGCCCACCTTATACCTTATAGGCTATACACACAATCTCTACGGAAGATCGTATCCTCCCATTATATTTTAATTTCTCCTCAACGATCCACGAAGCGCGCAATTAGTAACGGATATCTGCAAGAGGAATTACATCAGCTTCGTCAAAAGCTGCAGAAACTTGATGCGAAATAAGAAGAAGAATCATCCTTACACGCACAATATAAATAATATCAAGTCGCTGTAGCAAATTTCGTTGTCAGTCAAGAAGACGAAGATTAATGAAAAAAAATTCATTCCTTTCATTGAATACTGTAGCAATTTCAATTTGTTGTTTCGGGCGTCGGGACCGCGTCGATATAAGTTCGTGAGAAAATTCGGCAGCTCGGGAATTAGTACAGGAATGAGAGTTTGAGGTAAAAAATGGAGAAAAAATGGGTAAGGGGCGAAGGGGGGCGCAGCATTGTATTTAAACGAAAATGGAATAACGTGAGTCAGCTATTAGCGATCCGGGACAGAGAGTCGGACGCTGGTCATCGCGGGCGGATGGGTATGGCTGTACTCTGTAAGAGCGAATAACCTGCGCCCATCCATCCATCCGTCCATCCGTCCAACCACCCACACGGAATCGGTGGAAGGCGGCCCAACCCATGCGGCCATGGGTGCGGCCACTCCGGCTAATGCAGGGGTGCGCCTCTCTTTGGTATAAACCGGCGTAATAACGCCTTAAGTAATTGTACATCGCTACCTCGACGTTGTTTCGCATACCTACGACATAGACGCGGCGTTATGCCCGGTATGCCTTGTACATGCTGTATATCTATATATATATAGGGATTTTGGTAAATTTTCTTGCAGGGAAAACCTGGAAAACCGGAGTCTCGGGGTGTTTGCAAGGAATCATTATTGAAAACCTCGAATTGTCAGAGGATTTTCAATTTGTTCGTAAAAAAGACTGAAAGTATCACGTTTCTATCGCGGGAATTAGAAATGATTTTCTGAGGTCGAGAAAACAAATTGGTTTAACCTGACTTTTTTGTAGATTATATTTTTTCTTCCGTTCGAATTTAATTTGAATCGAATATAGAGTTAATAAGCTGAACGGTTTAGGTTTTTGTTACTTACGAGGACTGGGAATATGTCAGGGAAGACTAGGTTTTAAGTCCTGCCAAAACCTGGAAATGTTATGGAATTTTTGCCCTGAAAAGTTGTGGCTAGTCTGTCTCGGTAAAAATTTTCAGGGAACGTATATTGCAATTTTAGGGACAGTGAAATCAGATCGACATTGTCGAGGATTTAAAATATTGTGATACAACATTTTATCTTTCGGGGTTTTCAGGTATTCGATGATAATCTACAAATATATATTCAGGGTTCTTTTGTTGTTATAAGAAAAACGATGGAAATTAGATAGAAATGCGATGTTATAGAAAGGATTTGTTGAATTTACCAAATATCACAATCTAATGTGGTGATCAGAGTTTAAAAAAAAAAAAAATTGTTACAGACAGTGTCATTTGATTCAACAGAGAAAAAAGCAATCACAAGAATAAATTGCTTTGTCAATAACTGAGATCTAATTTACTTGCATCAGAAAAAAAATTTGTTTTTTTTGCTAAATTCGATGAAGTTGGAGATTTTTTTTTTTCATTTCCGAATGATATGAAGTCAGAAAAAATGAATATGTAGGATGTCAAAGCAGGGAATGATCATCAATTTTATACCTCGGCTTTGTGAATTTTTTCAAATTCTACGTTCTGAAATACGTGTTCACGTCTTTGGAAAGTCGGTTACATACACGCGACTGATTTACATTCGATCCCTGTCCATAAAAATCTTTAATTTTTCGGTCTATTTCCACATTTTTCTTCTGCTCCTTTTCACATTTTTGGGCTATACCTGCAGTGCGCGCGTGTCAACGTGTTAATAAAGGTTATACGGACTCGGCCCTAAGTGCCAGCAAACAAGGGCGAGGCGATCATCTGCTTGTAGTCACGCACTCACGCACACGCCTCTAACGACACGCGTAATCAAACACTGCGTGAACGGTCCAGGAGGCGGAGAATCGATCTGTCTCTTCGATGACCGTTCAATTTTGTAGAATATTCCCGTACGAAAGTTATTGAAAAACGCGAAGTGTGAGAAAATATTTGACTTCAGCTATTCCCGAAATTTTTATTCATACTGTATCACGTGTGTAACAAAAGTAAAACTTTCTGAATTCCAAAAATTAACCCACTCGACTCGAGCATAACGCGTGACTTGTAATATAAATAAATTAGCCATACACACACAATAGAATTCACGTTACATTATTCTAATTGCAATTTTTTCCCGACCACATTTTCATAATTATTTTTTTTTTTTTTTACTGTTTAAATTATGGCGGCTGGTTAAAAGAATTAATGATTTAGGAAAACGCAGCTTGTATAAACGCGGTTTAAATTCGCATTAGACTATATATGGTGTAATGGTTGTGCGGCCGCGTTATCTAACAGACTGTATTGATTTTTTTTTTTACCCAACTGCATTATATACCCGCTTGTACAACTGTGGGTGTACAACATAACAGTAAAAGAGCCTTAGAGTCTGTGGAGTCGGATACTACAATAATGAAATATCGATCGCGCGGTGAAATAAAAAATTCGAAAATCTTGATTTCCCCTACCGAAGTTATAACGCCGACATTCCAAGTGTGATTTTTGTGTTCCTAGGGTGCGATAAAGTCGAGAGAAGATTGGATCAATAAACTTCAAAGATAAAAGAAAATTTTCACAAAATTGCTGTCGAAAAACTTTGACTTTCGGTATGGGAATCGCCGTAGGCTTTATACGCGTCAACAAACTTCTTTATATTGTTTTTAAGTAATCATCGTAGTGTAACGCGATTATCGAATTAGCCTATTGTTTCGACAGATTTTTTTGAAAAAAAAAAAATGTGTAAATTTCAAAAACAAAACTAAAGCTTCCATAGCAAGATAAAGAATGGCATGAAGAAATTCGTTGTGTGGAAATTTGAAACGGATAGCTGGGAAACTCTTCCTTTGAGAGTATCCACCGTTTTGAAAAACCACGTTTCGAGAAAACCGTTAGGAAAAATGTAAGAAAAAAATGTACGTTTAATAATTAATTTATAATTTGTTCTTCGCGAGTGTTCTGACTTGACATTAAAAAATCAGACTGATCAGCGTATTTTAACCGTCGAAAAAATACATCACGAAATTTAGCTATTTTTCGACCCGTTACACTAGGATGATCCCTTAAGGATCCCCGAAAGCCAGCAGAACCCCATCGGATACAATACACGTAGGCGTAAGTGTAAGCCAGTGTACCTACAGGACTCGTTTGTATCGGCATCTGCATCCATCAAACAGGATCTCTGCCTGCGTGAATATACTATATAACATAAACGTTGAACAAGAAAATGTTGAGTTTCTTCGCCTAACTCCCAGAAGACAATTGAAAAGTTATACAAAATTTTCAATTGAATTGTATTGTATACTATATTTAGATAAACGATCCGCTGTGTTTATTACTTGTTATTTGGAAATTTTGACAAGATCAGGAGATAGAATTATTTTTCTTTATTGTTTCTGTTCTTTCTTCTTTCTTCTTCTTCGTAGTTTAGTTCTTGTTTGGTATACAAAATACGACGTGTACAACTTTTGACGCAAACTTTTCGAAGAAAGAGAAATAGGGAGAGCGTGGCAGAGTAATAAAAAAATAAATAAATAAATAAATAAAAAAAAAAGAAAAGAAAAGTACTTAGATGTAATAAAGTTTTACGAGAACGTTTCATCGTTGTTTATTTTCCCTAATTGAATATATACAGCTTATAGCTGTAACACAGCTGCGTTCGCAACTTGTTTACGTATATCGCCTGTAACGTGTAAAATGACATAGATATCTATAAGGAGGATGAAAATTAGCATGCAAATCCTGTCTAACGGCAGCTTCTTGCCGTTACACTATATCTAGATTCTGAACTACGGTTCTTGTATACGTATATATATATATATATGTACACCCTGTGCGGTAAATAACGAATTAACAGCGATGCATCGCTGCATGCACAGACAGATCAAGCTTCGTTGCATGTGAAAGTTGTTGTAGCTAATAGGCAACGATATCGTCCCACGCAGCTACGGTCATCCGCGCGATAAAATAAGAAGCGGTGCTACCTATAATTCATCAGTGTCCGAGTTATTACGCGGTAACTAATTTATGGAATCAGCTGATCTCACATCTCAATCTAAAGGCATCGCCGATGACTTCGATATGCTGAGTATGGAGTTTCCACACATGGGAAAAGTAGCGAAACACATTTGCAGATTGGACATTATTGGTAAACATAGACTTGAATGGAATCAAATTAAAAACTTTCGACGATTGTTACGGAGTCAGTAGCTTAATCGCCTCGAACTTTCTGCGTGTCTGTATCTATAAAATATTTTACCCATTTGCATTGTATTCAAAATTGATTTCTTTTTTTTTTTTTTTTTAGAGTTATTCCATTCATCCCAGCGTCGTCTTGCACTGCGGTATGGATATATTATCATTTTACAAAGGTTGAAAACTCACATCTTATTGGTAGATTAATAATGGTATCTAGATTCATTCGCACAGCGATCCTTTATATTCGGGAAAAAATGGTAACAGAAGTCAATCGAGTCTCCATCATGAATGAGCGAAATGTTGAACTTCGAGCTACTTTTGGTTTTATTGAAAAATCATGAATAAATGAGGTTAATGTGTTTCGAAAGTGCAAAGATAGAACGTTAATCAAAATACCATGTAACTGTGATAACGTAAATGAACAATCGGTTCCCTTCCGTTCCCACTTCTGTAACGAAGTCCATAACGTACGTGTCAGTTATTGACACATGTAGACCTAATTATTCACCCTTTCATTTTCCAATATTATAAATTTGATGGCGCAAATTTTTAATTCCTCGACAACTAAAATCAATTGCTACAAGGCTAGGCACTAGAAATTTATTTTTTAGTAAATAATTTTAGAAGAATGGATCAAACAGATACAACCAATACAGTTCAACAATTGGGAAAGGATCAATAACTGGTAGACTTATCTTACCTGAAAAAATGACAAACTTTGGACAATTGGCAAGTTGAAATTGCGCGTTAAAAAAAAAATTGAAGAGAAATCACTCGCAAATTAATTTATCCATGCACAATTTCACCGAGATGTTCACGCGATTTATAAGCCGTGTCACGGCTGACGCGTGCTGCATAGGCTATAGTCGAGGTTTGCACAATGTGATAGGAGGAGGAACAGCCGCCCCGGCACGATGTTGTACATAAATACCGGCGAGCGTCCGAGGCTATAGATCACAACGACGTCACCCTGACAATTAATTACTGTCATTACCGCATCGCGCCGCACGTATAACGTTCAAGCTTTCAACTTTCAATAAAATTTGACAAAAGTTCGTTTATTCGTTCATTCGTTCGTTCGTTCTCTCAACGCGGAGTAATTAAAAGCCCCTGTATACAGACCGCGTCAAGTGCTACTGGTGAAACTTAAATTTATTCATCCCACAGGATATACGTTCTGCGAGTTTGAACGTCGCGAAAAATTGAGCTGCGCCTTTGACCCATCAAAGATAATATATGATATGATCATTGTCGGAATTAAGGAGTTAAATATTGGACAGAGTGAGTAACTGACGGTCGAATGGTCTAACGCGCATGCGCTAAAATTTTAGAGCAAAAGCAGCTGTTTTGTCAGGCTGACCAACCGTCATAAGTTCAGATTCGTGGATTCTTTAGCTAAAAATGTAATACTGGAGCGACAAAAAAATCGCACGTAACTTTCTAAAAAACGAAAATTTAGGTTTTGATATACTTTTCAATTTTACCATAGAAAAAACTGAGGAAAACATTTTTCTCAAGCTGACGGATTAATTTTCGGCGGCTAAAAAATAACCGTAAAACAGCCGTGTTCAAAAGTACGTACGGAGGGTAAAAAAACAATGATAGAGAAGTTTCTAAAAAAGTAAAATGAAGGTAAATTTGTGCTCTTTAAAACAACGCTTGCTATAATTGATTATCTTTATTTTTGAGTCCGCTATCCAACTTTTAGTGCGACAAGAAATTCCGACTCGTGTACCCAAACTTTTGGCCGGCAGTGTACGTAACCTTGAAAATGTTGGTCATCCTGACGAAAGAACTGCTTTTTTTTTTCTCTATAATTTTAGCGCACGCGCGTTAGATCATTCGACCGTTAGCTAATCACTTTGTACAGTACCAGGAGTTGTTTGTTTTTAATGAAATTAACCATACCCATAGCACTGCAAAATGCAGCTTCGATCGCCAATTTCGCTGTTTGATAGAAAACTCCCGGTACGTCGGTGCGAATGGCAAGTGGCAAGAGGAAGGGGGCAAGTTTTATTGCGTTATCGTCCAAATTCGAACCTAATTATTACAGAGAGTTCCCCGTGTTGTGGATGAGGGGAGGGTGACGTACCGGCCTTATAGCTGACATTAATCTTGATTAGAGGAAAGTGGAAGGCGTGCAGCGTTAGAAGGGTCGGTCGGTCGCCGTTTCATTTATATCAATAATAGATATATCTTCAAATTGAATATAGCCCCCTGCCGTCATGCAAGGGCTGACTTTCTTTATTAATCCGAGATGATACGCTTTGGTGCGAGAGTAGATAAAGCGTATCCGCAACCCGTGAAATAAATAAAGAAGAATATAATAAAAAGCAAGAGAATCGGACTGGTCGAAAGTTTCTTTCAATTTTTTTTTGGCTTGCTTTTTTGCTCCAATTTTTCCCTCCTCCTCTCTTTCCTCCAGCTTAAAATCGCGCTTGAATCAACAGAGTAGGCGAGAAAATAACGAGCCTTATATGAGTCAACTCATCGACATTGCTAAAACTGCGCGGTTACTCGAGGCCACGTCGTCGATTAGGAATCCTCAGATCTGTTACGTGTGTATAACAGAAATATCGTTACAATTTTTTATGTAGAGAAACTTAATGAATTCATATTTGACGGAGAAGAATTTCACCGTCCAATATGATTTTGGAAAGTGTTCATAGCGCTTTGTTTCTCTCTGCGAGAGGAACGGGTTATACATATAGCCGACGCACCTGCATGCCGCTTTGTTTGATTCAATTCGTGCGATAATTGCCCGTTTCACGCGGCCTAACGAGCCTGGTACAGAGTGAATTCAACTTGAATTCAACGTGGGGTATAAATGAAAGGGGGGGGGGGGGGGGGGGCGGTAGGTGAAAGAGGAAAAACGAAACGAGGGAAAACACACGAGACCCCCTATCCGCTTTGCTCCAGCGAGTCGGGTGGATTAAACCTGCTGAAGTCTCTCTCTCTCTCTCTCTCTCTCTCTCTCTTTCTCTCTAGTCGGCACTGACGCAGATTAAATGCCCAACTGTTGAGCAGATCGCGAATGATATCGCGAAGGAGACGACAAAAGTGGAATACGGATGGCTTACGACGCGACGGGCCAAAATCTGCATCGTGATTCAAAGTACGTAGCTCAAAAATCTCGGAGGAAGCTGTTTGATGATTTTCCAAGTGTCGTGCCACCGAAGTGGCACAACGACGCCGTAAAAACAAGGAGCCATCAACCCGAGGACCGACTGTAGCTCTTTTCACTTTCATACTCAGACTCGGAGGGTTTCTTTTCCCGACATGCGGGCGTTTCGAGTCGCTTGTTACCCCGGCACCTGACCGCCTGACACGACGGTACGCATCGGATGGCCTCGTCAACGCCGTCGTTCAATCTGTATGGTAATACGTACCCCGCAGGCCCGGGTTTTAGGACCCCGAAAAGATTCCCGGGTCAAAGAGACTGTCGTCAAGTTATCGCCCCGACGATTGACCCCCTAAACGAGGACCGTTTGTCGTTTTTGACGAGCGTCAAGCGCTGCGAAGGGAGAGTGAGAGGATAAGGAGCCGCCTTTTCTCCGACGCTCGAACATCGCCTGCACAAATGTCGCAGGAAATCACCATCGGAGATAGCTAAGAGTAGAACTTCTCACCGAGGCCAGAAGGACATGCTCGTACGCGTGAGCGATCGACTCTGATCCCCTTGTCGTGGAGACCAGAAGAAGGGACCCGGGAGGAGGATGTAATCGCACATCTGAAGTGAAGCGTGACCGAATTCAGTACCCACGGATCATCGGGACATCGTTGCAACGTTTAATATTTATGAACCGAACCTTAGTGGAAACGATACTACGCTTCGGCCGCTTGTTTGCCGTGCAATTATCCTTGGAATCGGTAGCCCGTTACGCTGGTTAATAACGCCCAGTTTCCTGGGGCCGTGGGCGCTCCTTTTCTGCAGGCATGCAGGAACGACGACAACGCTGATGGCCTCTGTGGCCCGTATAAACGTCTACCAGACCTCTTCCCCTCCCTCCAACCCCGCCATTGTGACAATCTACTCCTCGCCCTCCTCGTCGAGCGGAGTGTGTCGTCTAAGAACCTCCCGGAAATGGATGACCGCCGGACGAATTTCCGCCGGTTAAAACGTACCCGGTTTTATACCACCCCCTGTAGCGGTGCCATTATGATGCCTTACACATGTTTCGGTAGAAGCGAAGGGTGATTTTCTCGTGGGAATCCGGGAGAGGATCGCGTCTCTCGTCGGCGAAAATGACTCCGGAGTTTCCGTCGCCGATGATTCGACAGTCCGGAACGGTTACAGAGCCAATGCAACCGCGAGCTGCTCGCGACGAAACACTAGAATTGGAATGGTCCGAGAGGTTGGAGGCTATTAGGTATGGTTTAATAAAAGGAATTGGTACGGAATTGAATTAGAGTATATAGAGCGGGCGGTGGCCGGGGGTTACCGCAGAGAAAATAGGCATTAATTGAATCATGACACAATTACCGACCGATCGGAGTTGCGCGTGTGTGCGTTACAGAGGCTGTCCGGCACACGCGGGCAGACCGACTCGAATCTGGAGACGAGGGTGGCGGCGGTCGTGTTATGTGTGCGTATATAACCGAATGGCCAGTCAGCCAATCATCGGCGAACCCACACCCGCGACATTCTACATACCTACATCTGCGTTTGTGTGTGCCAGCCGAGAAGCGGCCGGAGGAGAGAGACGGACAGAGTCTGGCCTCGACGGCGTTGTGTTTCTCGCTGAACCTATCTATTGATCGAAGCTGTGGGAGCCCAAAGTCACTGCCGACTGGCGTCAACCGGGTTTCGTGTCTCGTCTTTTCCTGCCCCACTATCCGTCCAACGCGTATTCCTGCCGTTCCGCGACGCGGTCTATGCCTTTCCCAAAATCACCCCGATCCTCCGTAATCAACGGTCCAAACCACCTTGCACCTGACCTCGAAATCCCCGGAAAAGTCGTAACTTTACTTCCTTCCCACTGTGCCGAGGATTCGAGTCTTGACCTTCTCCAACACCGGACTCTACCGAAGGATCGGGAACGATCAAGTTATGAATAAACAAGCTGCTTCGTCGAAAGTTTTAATATAGCTCTGAGCGTCGGCGGCGAGAGGAACTTGGATGAACAACTACCAGGTTGTCATCCGATATTGCATGTATTCGAACGATAGGTGAACAAAAACGGAAATTGTAAAGAGAAAACAGGCGATCCTGGACATCGTCGGGGTTTTTAGATCCGGGGATCAAGTCCGGAAGAGGTTTCGACTCTTCGACGATGATTTCGTGGACGGTATCCGCGGTGAAATCGGGGTGAGAACGCTAATGGCTCCCGGACGTCGCATCGCTTCGCGGCCAGTAGAGCCCGTTTTCCGGCTGAAGTCCTGGCGACTATCCCCAGCGAGTCCGATACGTCACGTAACCCGATAATCCGAACGATCCGAGCTATTCGAAGCCCGTCAAGTCCGGAATGACGTATGCCTAGATAGGTTATACGTGTCACATACGAGAGAGTCGGTGAGTCCTGGACGGAGTAACTTAGCAACGCTTCAACGTGCAACAGCGGGGGGTTGGGTCGAGAGTATCAACGTTTGAATTAAAATTCGACTCGTTGATGTTCGTCATCGTCACGACCGTCATCGTCGTCTCAACTGACGCAGAGAGGCCGTTGTGAACGAGGTACGGGCGGCTACTTCCGCCGCGGAGGAATTGTCCGGATCAATGTAAGTCGCTGGTGGCATCCGTGCCGGCGCCTAGCAACAGGGAAAGCCTTTGGCTAAGGCCAGGCTGCGAACCGCGGTGAAAGAGAGGCTTGTGGCTCGGCGACTCATTGTCAGTTTGAGTGAAGAGCGGTGGAGCCAACCCCCCGAAATTGGCGCCGAATCGCGAGGTGCGAGGCACAAAAATCATGCGGAAGCCTCGAACCGACCAAACGGGGTGTCGATTCTCATCGGGCTGCGTTGTGGGTAACCTACGGGTTATGAGATCGCGATGCTGATCTAATGCCGATTGATGGGACGAGGCGCGGTTAACTCTCGATCAATTATACCGAGTTTGTTGAATCGAGAATCGAGGATGGGTGTACGTGGGTAGGAAGGAAATTGTTTCGACCCTGACCAGAGGAGAAGACACTGGTCGATTACGCAACGCGATAAACGGTACAATATACGCCGGTGTAATTAATCGATCCCAATTAGCGATGGATTCCCGAAACTCGAGAATGAGACAACAGCCGCTGAGGGGATGTAAAAAGTTCGGTCCCACCCACGCAGCGGCGGAACATCTCGATATGGACTCCGGGCTGTGACGAGGCGAATTGGCACTGCTTTTTGCGACGGTGATCCAGGGCGTATAAATTGAAGACGACGGGCGTGATCTTCGGCAGGGAAAGACGAGACGCGCTCGGTCTAGCACGACGACGACAACGAGCCTGCAAATCGTCCTCCTAAACGCACCTGGTGGGGCTCGCCGATCAAAGTATAAGAAGATGTCGCAGCCGGAACAGAACAACAGTATGCCGTACGAGCGTGAGATGTCGACCTCGAAGAGCAGCTCGCTGTTGCGCCTGAATCAGGAGGCCCGCGAATGGCCGGACCACGAAACGGACTCGGAGATAAGCGAGAACGAGTTCATAACCAAGGGCGCTTTCCTCCTGACGCCGAGCCACGAGCTCAGCATGGACAAGGCAGCGACCATCTGCGAGAAGATGAACTTTCGGTGAGCCGATCGATTCGTAACAGCGTTCAATCAATCCGTAACACGAACCGTCGCTAATCCGTTTCAGTGGCGCCTTTTCCCTGACCAAAACGGCGACTGGTATACTGTTCAAGTTCAGCAGCATCGACGACTTCCAAGCGGTCTTCAAAAAGGGATTCCACAAGGTGACCGGCGCCAGGTTCTACAAGAAGGTGAGTGAGCGGCGTCGGCTTTAGGCGCCCGTTTCATTTCCTATGTCTGCGTAATTTCCTACCGAGACAAGTAAAGATCAGCTTCCAAACGAACGTACGAAGGTGGCGATACCCTGTCGACCGGCCAAGATATTCACCGTCTACGTTCTCGATGTGCCGGAAGAAGTACCGGAGGACGACATAAGGCACGCGCTCTACAAGTATCGCTCGATCGTCGAGGTTACCAGACTGCCGTTGAACACCGGAAACGTTCGTGAGTCGATCATACAGTCCGCGTCCGGAAAGTGTGTTCGGTAACTCCGTTTATACCGTTTGCCAATTCCAGTCAAGGCCATAAACGACAAGATCAAAAGCGAGACCCAGAACTCGAACGAGGCCCCGACCATCTACACGGGTCCTCCGGTGATCCGAGTCACCCTGGCCAACGTCGATGAAACCTCGATGCTGCTGAGCCGCGGTCTCGATTTTTACGGTGCGACCTACTTCCCCACGGAAACTCCTCATCCGGCCTCTCAGCCCTTCGCAAAATTCAGGAACAACAGGTAGGCATGTGATGTAATGATAACGCTGAGAGCGTAAGCGACGTTATCGATTAACGGTCAAGCCGATTCGCGGCTAGAGAGACGACGATGGAGTTTTGTTTGTGCAACCACTTTGGTTTTCAGATGGGCCGACGTCGCCTCACCGGGTACCGGTCAGCGAGTTCGAGACCTACTTCCGGTGTTCGACAACGCGGGTTTCAACAAATTACCACCGCCAACAAGCCGTACGATCAAACCGCCGAGGAACTAAACGATCGGAAGTTGCCAAAAATTGAAAGAGAAGTAAGCGAACCATTTAGACACAGAATCGATGAAAAGACGGTCTACAAAGATGATTTTTAAACAAAAAAAAAAAAAATATATACATATATGTAGAGAGATAGAGGATATTGGAAGGAAAATTTAACGGTTAGTTATTCGATAGCGGATATCAAGGAAATAGAGATGAAACATAGAAACTTTACGAAGAGAGTGAGAGATAAACGAAGAGGGGCATAGAACAAATCTTTGAGGTGGATGGAACTTGATCTACTTTGTCAGTCGCAATCCCGATGACAGCCCAGTTTTCGTCGTTGAACTTCGTCGTCCCACCGAGCTGTGACTGGAAAACGATTGATGACGCTGTAAGGGCTCGTGTTTTATTACACATGCATACCGGAGAACTTTGAACATCACCCGCGGTTATATATTTTCTCTCTGTTCTTTTCGCAATGGTGTTGCTTTCTCACCCTATTTTTTAAATTGTTTTGTTCGTTTTTTACTTGTTTTCTCATCGGATCTCGTTAACGTTCACTAGTTTAAAGAAACACACGCGCGAATTTGGAAAGAAAACGAAATGCAAAAAAAAAAAACGAACAATTAAAACGCAAAGTTGATGCTAACGACAAAGCTGAGAATTCGTTTGATCATTATAATAATATGACGATATAACAGCGAGGATAACGATAATCCTACCATTAATAATAATAATAATAATAATAATAATAATAATAACACCGATAACAGTCATCGCGAACGGATTCACAATAATCGAATAATCGAATAATGATTCTAATTCTGATACTTCGATCGTTTTTCGAATTCTGCGTATGTATATTTAAACGTCGTTATAACTTTTTGTTTTCAAACTTCTATCCGCATTTGATATATTTTTTGTTCCACATAATCATTCCTGAAATATTTTTCTATTATAACAGAATTTTTACCGACGCACACAAGATGCGGAAATAAGAAAAATGAATATCATGTGAAATAGACAAGCGATGCAATGTACGCTATACCGTTCAAACTGTTCCTATATGTATACACCGTGTAACATAAATATTACTACCTATATCTATCATATATACCCGATACTCGAGCGATCGATTGTGCAACCGATAATCAACGATCACATTATTATACATATACATTTATAACGATTTACCTCTCTTTATTATACATATATATATATATTATATATAAATAATAAGACAACGGCTTGAATATGATAACGTATACATGTCGTCGATACATTACGAATATAATAATCATGTCTGTAATTTAAACGTTGCATGCGAAATAAACGACCTTAATCGTATAATGATGATCGTTACCCGGAGAAAGTTCTTTGTCGTTAATTGATACTAGCGAGAATTTATAAAACGATGATAGACTTGCAGATTTTTCGCACAGTGATTGAGTTCGAAGAACTGCGCAATTGCGTATCAGAATAGATGAATTGGTAGTTTTTTAATTTCTCGACGAAGATGAAGATTTCGAAGCGTAAGGAAACGCCGATTCTTTCGGTAAAGACTCCGAGTGGACGTGAGGCGGGAATATTCGGATATAGAACGCGGGGTAAGCGACTCTCGAGTGCCATCGTGGCGGGTTGACGGGGCCGCTTGCGTTTCTAATCGCGGCGAAGTAATCTGCATTATTTCGACCGGCCGAAATTTGCCGCGGTTTTAGTCACAGCCATGGTTCCTGCGTTGAGAGAGAGAGAGAGAGAGAGAGAGAGACGAAGAAGAAGAAAAAGAAGACGAAGAAGAAGAACACCGGCGCCCCCGGAAGATAAAGGCACTCAAACGTGTATCGACCCAAAAGAAAGAGGGAGAGAGAGCAGAAGAAAAGGACGAAAAAAGAGAGAAGGCTGCTATCTTCTGCGAGAGGAACGGAAAATCTGAAGAGGAAGACGAAGAAGAAAAAGGAGGCGGGAATTTCCGCGCATTTTATGCGGCCATGGCACTTCGATACCGATCGATGTGTTCGTTTGTATCGGGTTTTGAGTTTCAGGTTTGCGACAAGTTGATGTATTGTATATGTATATTGCAAAAGATCAAGACCTACGCAGCATTGCATATATAAATACACCGTTGGGAAAAATCCCACCGCTACGCGATAAAGGAAAAAGTTTAAGAGGGAGAAGAAGAAGAAGAAAAAGAACGAGTTACAGAAACGCGGAGAAAGGAAAGCGAGATAAAAAACACACCCCCTGCGTAATACACAAATGTATAGGTATACATTTGGCAAACGGTAATCGCCGCGAAGAAAATATGTAACCTACACAGAAATCGTAGCTACTCCAGAAGTTGAACTGTAAAATGAAAAAATATTTCCTCGTACAGCGTATTCTGTAATTTGTTTTTTTCTCCCTTTCTTTTATTTTTCTCACACCCGCATACCGCAGCATTGCAAAATATAAACTATGAGTTTAGAGAAAGTAATCGATTTTTTTTTTTCAGACAATCGCTCCTCGAATTATTGTGTACTAATTTCATAAAAATAGTATAAATATTTCAAATTCGATAAATCAACTAATTTACCGTATAAATCTGTTAACCATGGTATATAAAAGTTGAATGTCTGAATTGAATACAGGATTTATGAGGACCTTGTGTAACAAGTATGCAAACTAATTAAAATATGAAAAAAACGGATCTATCAAAGTTCCTGTTTATTCCTAAATTGAGGAATCAGAGTGATGTATTTGAAGAAAAATACCTAAAGGTTCCTGGAGCACAATGCAAACAATTTGGTCGTCAACGAGAAAATACATGTAACGGGGGCTGAAATAATCATGATAGGTATAGAGTAGGGTGATTTAAAAAAAAAAAAAATTTTTTTCAAACAGGCTCAAAAGTTTCCTTTGAGTGTAAAAAAATTTCTGTAAAAAAATCAGCCCTTAATATTAATATTAAAATAGTCCTCATCGCATTTTTTTAATTCCCATAAGAGTAACATGGGAAAAATTATTTTCGCTTCTTCTGACTTTTATACCTTTTAAACGACCAATCGACTAAAAAAGCGCTATTCTGATTTTTGTAGAGAAATGAACGTTCTACAGAAAAGGTCTGAAAACATTTTTTGATCAGTCCACTCGTTTGAAAGTGATTCAAGATCAAAGTTTAATCTTTCAAAAATTTGAAAGTTACCAATGACGTTGCTGAACGCGGAGTCGCATTAATTGAAGAATATAACTGCTGCCTAACTAAAGATGAACAACAGTTGCGGTATTTATTACAGGTTGTTCGCGACCATCGACAACGTTTTCCCAATTTTTACAAAAAAATCTCTGCATTAATAAATATTTGATATAACTAAATGAGTAATTTTTTTGGCAAAACTCATGGTATTCACTGCGATTTCTGCTCTTATAAAGTGTAAAAAATGTGATGGAAATGTACTGTTTCAAACAGCAAGTACACGTGGGCTGGGATTCAAGATTGTAGTTGCATGTAATAACTGTGGAAATGAATATATTCCTTCCTGTTCTTTCATTGGGCATTCTTATGAAATAAACAGACGTTTCATTTTTGTAATGAGAATACTAGGAATAGGATACGAAGGATTGTGCAAGTTTTGTGGCCTGATGGACATGCCGTCTTTTTTAGACAAATGTACGCATACAATTTTACTGAAACAGATTTTAAATTGTGGTAAAACCGTCGCAGAAGCCTTCATGACGAAAGCTGTGAATGATGAAAAGCAAGCAATGACTACAACTGAAAATGAAGATATAAATCATTTAACTGTATCGGGAGATGGAACCTGGCAAAAACGGGGATATACATCGTCATTTGGAGTTTCTTCTATAATTGGCTATTTTACTGGAAAGATTCTTGATATAAACGTTAAAAGTGCATATTGTAAGCTATGTGAGTATTGGAAAAAAAAAACAAATACAGTTGAGTTCCAGGAATGGTATGAATCGCATGAATATGAGTGTTCTGCTAATCACAAAGGGTCTTCTGGAAAAATGGAGGTGGACGCGATGGTCGAAATGTTTTCGCATTCTGAAACAAAATATGGAGTCAAGTATGCAAACTATATCGGTGATGGTGACTCCAAGACCTATTCAGGAATTATAAAATCAGATCCTTACAAAAATACAACCGTAAATAAAAAGGAATGTATAGGGCATGTCCAAAAGCGGATGGGGACTCGATTACGTACACTGAAGACTCATCAAAAAGGTCTTGGTGGTCGAGGTAAGCTTACAGGAAAAGTAATAGACAAACTAACTGTATACTATGGTTTATCAATACGCCGGCATTGTGAGTCTATTGAAAATATGAAATCTGCTATAATGGCAACCTTTTATCACTACGGCTCGAGCGATGAAAAGCCGAATCATGATATGTGTCCAAAAGGCGAAGATTCTTGGTGCTCTTACCAGCGCGCTGAAGCAAGAGGAGAGCTTGCTACTTATGTTCACGATTATTCTCCCCTACCTCCTGATGTTTTAAAAGCTATCAAGCCTATTTACGAAGATCTCAGTAATGAAAATTTACTTTCAAGATGTGTAGGTGGATTCAATCAAAATAATAATGAAAGCTTTAACCAACTAGTATGGAAAGTATGCCCAAAAACGGTAAATACTAGTTATACTATCGTACAAATAGCTGCATACGTGGCTATTTGTATATTCAATGAAGGTATAAATTCATTATTAGTCATAATGAATACACTAGGACTTGATTGTGGGCCTAATTCTCATCGGTGTGCTAAAAAAATGGATGCTGCACGTATGAAAGTGGCAGATAAGCGCGCTAATGATAACACTCGAGAAGGTAGATTGCAACGTAGGCACCAGCAAATCGATATTTTGGAAGCTGCTATGACGGCTGAAGAACTATTATATGGTCCAGGAATAGATGACTCAGTGTAAGTCATTAAATAATTCTTATAACTCGACATAAATCAATAGTAAAACTTTAAATGCATTTTTCTCAAAACTATGTTTTTTGAACTGGTGATCACTGTAACTTACAAACTGCTCGGTAGATTTCAATAAAATTTATTCTACTTTTGAAAAACATTAAAAACTCGTGCCTGATCGAAGGATTTTTTTTTCTTTCAAAAATTTTGAATTTTTTTGAACAATTAACTGTCGGTTTTTTTCTCGAAAATCTGAAAAAAATTTCCTGAGACCGCCATTTTGTTAATTTTGAAAAAAAAAAAAAAAACTTCGATCAGGCACAAGATTATCTATTAATAATACTAATTTTTCTTGTCCGATTGATTTTAGATGAATCTCCAAGGACTTGTGATGATCACCGCAAGGGACTTCTAGAGAAACGGGCTCCACACAAACATCGATAACTTTTAAAATTATTAATTTTTTTTTTTTGAAATTTTGGTGAAGTCAAGTCGAAACATAATGTATTAAAGCTATGTTTTGATTTTTGTAAAATGAAGCAATGAACTACCAAAAAAAAATTATTGAAAATCATCGATTTTTCAGGCCTATGACTACCCCTAACCCCTTAATAAAAGTGAACAGATTAATAAAATAGAATTTTTTATTTCTTGATTTATATTTTGCCCAGAACAAAAAAAAGTTTAAGACTAAAATTAAGAACAGCTGTGTCTTCAAATTAGAATCGATATGATTTTTTAATGGTAATATAAATCTTTTAAGCCAAATTCTGCGAAGAAATTCTTTGAAAGCATTATATTTATTTGATTCAACAAAAAAAAAAATCATTGGTTAACATTTATCAGAAGTCTAATTCATGTTTGACAAAAAATTTGATCCTCATTTTGACAGTGAAACCAACAGTTTTGGTGTAATATACAAGATTCGATCAAATTTTTGAAAAATTAAACTTTGATCTTGAATCACTTTTAAACGAGTGGACCAATCAAAAAATGTTTTCAGACCTTTTTCGTAGAACGTTCAATTCTCTACAAAGATCAGAATAGCGCTTTTTTAGTCGATTGCTCGTTTAAAAGTTATAAAAATCAGAAGAAACGAAAATAATTTTTCCCATCTTATTCTTATGGGAATTAAAGAAATGCGATGAGTACTATCTTAATAATAATATCAAGGTATCATTTTTTCACAGTAATTTTTTTACACACAAACGAAACTTTTGAGCCTGTTTGGAAGAAAAATTTTTTTTTTTTTTTTTTCCAGTCACCCTACTAGAGAGGCTAGTCCTTAGATGCAACGCGTTGCGTAATCGCAGATATGTATACATATGACATAACAGATATAACAATAACAACAACAACAATAACAATAACAATAAGGTATATTGTAAATGTACAATACTCTCGATCGAAAACACTCCCCGATCCACTCAACTCGATCAGCACAAATCAACGTCGAAAGGAGCTTTCGTTCTGGCATGTAAAGGCGCCACAATAAATGGGGAAGCGGGGACGGAGAGGAACAATCGCATAAGCGCTCTCTACAATTTCGCGGAATAGACGGAGGATGGATGAAATAGGCGAAATGACGGTTTAAGGGCGCAGATCTTTTCCGTTGAGATACGTTAAATACATTATACGTTGTATATAGGAAAAGCGAGGAGAAGAGTACGTGACGCATTATGTATTATATTCTTGATCGAAGAATAATAAACGCAAAACGATTCGACGATGAGTGCTGTTGTTGGTGTTCTTATTATTGTTATTATTATTACACATTGATCGATGAAAGGTTTTACTTCTTCTGGGTAAATTAAACCCTTTACCTGATTCGTTTCACCTATTA
Organism: Neodiprion virginianus; assembly: GCF_021901495.1. Classification (NCBI taxonomy): domain Eukaryota; kingdom Metazoa; phylum Arthropoda; class Insecta; order Hymenoptera; family Diprionidae; genus Neodiprion; species Neodiprion virginianus. Next base: position 15,279,376 of record NC_060880.1, read on the forward strand.
TAATGACACATTTTGCGCGTTTACAATGAAGAGTATCGATTTTGTCTTTAGTTCGTTTCAACATTCAATGATTCAATCGTCAATTTTATAATGTATAAAATTACCTCTCAGATGAGGTTTTTTTTTTCTTCTTTCGCTCATTCAATTACAGCTGATTCGTAAATTTTATAAGAAATAATCATTGTTTCCATTGTTATTTGTTTTTCTTTTCAAATCAGAATATTGATTCAAGTTTAGTAGGTAATGAATACTGTTATTATTATTATCATTGTACCTATGAAAGTATTTGTTTTATACCTTTTTATATGATGTAATACACATACCTACACAGCTAGAATACGAAACGTTTTGCACGGAAGCTGCAGCTGAGAACGAAGTTTACAGAAAATTTCTCGTAGCCGGTGGGTGATATTTTTATTTTTTCGCATAGATCATGTTAATTGCAAAATTTTCCGCGAACACGTTGCCCCATAAGTCATAACTCGGTACTCTTTATTTCTCCCTTTCTCTCTCTCTCTCTCTCTCTCTCTTTTTTACACTTTACGCACAGAGTAGATGGTAGGTACTAATCTGCGAGGATATTATACGGTTTTACGTCTTTTTCATTCCCCCCCAGCCGCCGTTCGTGCCGCGTGTTGAAATCTTGTTAATTCTACCGTTTCAACATTTAACGTTTCTTTCTTGTCGTTGTTTCGTTTTTTTTTTGCTATTTGCTTTTTCGACTTTCTAACTCTTTCCACGATTCCTTTTCTTTTTTTTTTTTTTTTTTTTTTTAGCACAGTCTTCTACTCAAACTCCACATTTCACGTTTTTTTTTTCCCATCCCTTCATACGTACACATCATATAATTATAGAAAAACAAAAGAATAGAAAGATTAACGTGCGTGAAAAACAGTAACTATTGCAGCTGGTATGTGTATTACATGTATATACAGGGTGTCCCTAAATTGAGGGACACGGACCAGCCAGCGTGATACCTGACTGAAATGCAACCGAGAATTTCTTTACCGGAAGGTCGTCCGACGCATAGTTTTTGAATTATAAGCGATAGCGTTAAGCCAATCAGAGTGCACCATTTCATCTGGATTTGCCGCCACGGAAATTGCTGTTTTGTTCGTCTGGGTGAATTATTATCATTCGGTTACAAAGTAAATATCGGCACCTCCCCTCACTCGCTGTTGTACCCCTTCTCGAGCGCTGACCTCGGTATTGTTGCCGCGGCATACGCTGCCGGCCGCACACCAACGGACGCACACTCGTGTGTGTGAAAATAAGCGAATGCCCAGCTACACAATACTACGAAACACACATACACGAGTGAAAATAAAAATAAATCTCGAAATAAATCAGCGGATTTAAGATTTAATGTTATAAAACACTTCCAATCATCGATGTATGCATAAAACTAGAGATTTTAGAAGATTGATATTCCGTTAGGGTTCATAATTAGTCATTCAATCAATCCGAATTATGCTTTCCGAACATTTTCTGTGTCTTTGCAGCATAACTTTTCCACTAGTTTGAAATTCATCATTGACATACGATTCTTCAATAATGCGAGGAAACAACAACTCGCTGAATTGACGTGTCAATAGGTTTGTAAATCAATTATAATTCACCTGAGTTAACACAAAATAACTGAACAAATGAGAATTCACTGAATCACTAAAAATGATAACTGAAATCATGAGAATTATTTGAGATATAACTGAATTAGGAAGAGTTGTAATAAGTCAAGTTACTTTGAATAACTTTAGATTCGTGCCAAAATTTTATGTTTAGAGAGAAAAATAATTAAATTCAAATAAAAAAGTAATTTTAAATCAAGAAGAAGAAAATTTCCAAATACCCGAATTCAAATGAAGCAATTTGAATTTAATAAATCTATCCGAATTTGAGAAAAAATAATAATTATTATTTGGACCAGAAAAATGAAGTCGAATTACATGAATAAATTCAATTAATTCAACTCAAAAAAATATGGTGTCATTCAAATTCCCAGTTATTTCCTCGTCGATTCAATGTGGGTCTGGAGTGGCAAGTAACGTTCAAATTGTTGAGATCAATGCTAGTGATGGCCACTTATCTGAGAATAATCGATGTATCGATTAATCGATTTCAACAAAATAATCGGACACGGCTCGATTGAATTGGTAAAAATTAATCGATTTGGTAAATTTCTGCGTGTAGTCTTGATATCAGAAGAGATATTTTGATAATTCATAGTCTTATTCAAAATATTTTGGTCCAAATAATAATTATTATTTTTCCTCAAATTCGGATAGATTTATTAAATTCAAATTGCTTCATTTGAATTCGGGTATTTGGAAATTTTCTTCTTCTTGATTTAAAATTACTTTTTTATTTGAATTTAATTATTTTTCTCTCTAAACATAAAATTTTGGCACGAATCTAAAGTTATTCAAAGTAACTTGACTTATTACAACTCTTCCTAATTCAGTTATATCTCAAATAATTCTCATGATTTCAGTTATCATTTTTAGTGATTCAGTGAATTCTCATTTGTTCAGTTATTTTGTGTTAACTCAGGTGAATTATAATTGATTTACAAACCTATTGACACGTCAATTCAGCGAGTTGTTGTTTCCTCGCATTATTGAAGAATCGTATGTCAATGATGAATTTCAAACTAGTGGAAAAGTTATGCTGCAAAGACACAGAAAATGTTCGGAAAGCATAATTCGGATTGATTGAATGACTAATTATGAACCCTAACGGAATATCAATCTTCTAAAATCTCTAGTTTTATGCATACATCGATGATTGGAAGTGTTTTATAACATTAAATCTTGAATCCGCTGATTTATTTCGAGATTTATTTTTATTTTCACTCGTGTATGTGTGTTTCGTAGTATTGTGTAGCTGGGCATTCGCTTATTTTCACACACACGAGTGTGCGTCCGTTGGTGTGCGGCCGGCAGCGTATGCCGCGGCAACAATACCGAGGTCAGCGCTCGAGAAGGGGTACAACAGCGAGTGAGGGGAGGTGCCGATATTTACTTTGTAACCGAATGATAATAATTCACCCAGACGAACAAAACAGCAATTTCCGTGGCGGCAAATCCAGATGAAATGGTGCACTCTGATTGGCTTAACGCTATCGCTTATAATTCAAAAACTATGCGTCGGACGACCTTCCGGTAAAGAAATTCTCGGTTGCATTTCAGTCAGGTATCACGCTGGCTGGTCCGTGTCCCTCAATTTAGGGACACCCTGTATATATATACATACACGCTAGGGTGTTTAAAAAAAAACAACATTGTTTCTTCTTTTATAAATAGGTTTTACAAAAATATGCCGCTTAAAACGTGAGCCTTTAATATTAATATCAAGAGGTTGTTCATCGCACTGTTCTGTTTCCCATAAGAATAACATGGGAAAAATGGGTTTTTGCTCCTTCTGATTTCTGTAACTAGCTAACTATACGTCGTAAAGAAAATTCACAGACATATTTTAGCAGAGAATTGAACGCTGTTCAAAAAAATGTTTTCTTTTTTAAATTATTTTCTGATAAATTCAAAACTTCAAAAGTTATTTAACGACTTAAAATGATAAGAGACCTTTTTTGTAGTACGTTCAATTCCCTACAAAAATATGTCGGTGAATTTCCTGTGCGACACATCGTTGCTTGCTTATAAAAATCAAAACGAGCAAGAACCATTTTTCCCCGTGTGGTTCTTCTGAAAAACAGAACAATGCGATGAACAGCCTCTCAATGTTAATATTAATAGCTCAAATTTTAACAGGTGTATTTTTACGCTTAAATAAAACTTTTTAACCATGTTCGAAGAAAATTGTTTCTTTTTTTTTTCTGACACACGCTGACAAATACAGGCACACGTATAGATAGGTATACATATACATATATAATATTGTATTAAACTACATAAAATGTAATATAAATTACGTATCGCGTTGATGAAAAGTTTGTTAAAGGCCTCAGCGTCCTTTTGTTCCTTGTCGGCGAAACGGGGATGTGGGTGGCTGAATTATATCCACACACAACGTGCGGTATTATACAGAGTCGCGGAAGGCATTGTTTTCCTCGTTGACGGGGATATTAAAAAGTGGTTTAATCCATCGGTCCAAATGGCGGTTTATGATACATACGCACATATATATATTAATATATATATGTATGTATGTATATTGTACACACAGCTGGTATATACATCGCAACGAAAAAGAGGGTAGGGGATAAATTGGTATAAATTTTGCAATATACGTTACAGGTTTTATACACATCGTTATACGGTATAAAAAGGATATGTATATATGAATATATGTGTATATATATATTCTTATATATATAATTATGTATATCGTATACCTATAACTATAACAATGCTCATGGTGTGTAATAACGTTTGTAATAAAATTAGAAACAGGGGGAGAGAAGATACGTGATAGTGAAACGAAGGGATGAAGTATAATGGACTGCGGAATATTAAAAATGTTCAACGACATCTATAAAACGATGTTTTTTGACTTTCGACTATTGCAGAAATTTAATGCCCCCCCAATTCCATTATTTTTTTTCATAGATTTCGCGACACGCGAGAAACTTTTCGCAACGTATAACGTAATCGATTTTTACCCGTTTCGATCAATCGTCACCTCGGGCGTGAATTCGTTGTGTATCGTAATGAACGTTAAAAAAAAAAAAAAAAAAACCGGCGTGTAAATCGAGGCTCGAACAAAAAATAGAATCGATAGCCGGAGAAGGGTGCGATAATGAGAAGAGAAAACGACAGTACCCCATGTATAAATACTGTACCTGTATTATACATACACGTATACGCAGAATACGGTGTGGCATATATCGGTTGCACTGATTTCTCATGAGAGCCACAGTGGCGGATAGAATAAATACCATACGTACGCATACACATCTATAATGATACATGTGGAATATGATATATACATATTGTATAACACATACGGACTGTAGGATTAATCAGGGAACGTCGTCGTCTCGTTGGCACGTGCAGATGATGCATGACGTACATGCGTGCCTATGTATGTCTCTGCATGTATGTGCGTATACATATACTCGTATGTAGAGGGTGGGGCTTAAGGAACCTTCGTATAAGGAAGACGGGTAAAATACGTTCGGAACCCGAGAAGGGAATCTTATAACGTCGCGTCAACCTGATCCTTAAGGACGAATGGTCTCCGCGGTCTGAGTCGAGAGTTATGGTAAAAGAGGAGAGAAAATCACGTATGAAAACATCGCGAGTTCTATATATGTAATATCGAAGGATTAATTTCAGAAGACAAAGAAGTAATATATGATATATAAGCGTGGTAATATCACTGGTCTGCAAAAAAAAAAAAAAAAAAACTTTTGATTCTCCTTATTATTATTGTATATAATTATAATAAATTTGATGCTCTTGTATCGAAATATAGTAATGAAAAATATGTACGACGTATACTTTTCACGTAATGTTTTTTGCAATGAAATGCTATATTTGCTCACAAATTACAATGCAACACTTATGATAGCAACGATATTTACGAAGAAAAGTTGTAAAGTTGAAAAGTTTTAACATTAAAATCGTCAGAAGATATATCTACTAGTATAATTCTAGTTGTTACGTAGTTTTCTTTCCTTTCGCATACATTGGCTCTACATAAATTTCAGAGGTGTGAAAACAGCGTTAAGACGATATCTTTCTTTCTATTTCTATCAGTTCGAACTAGTTTTGTATGCACTTACACACAGACACTATTGAAATAGGTGAAAGCAGTGTAAATTTAAAAACAAAACACAACGAATTCCGCATTTTGTACAATAAAAAAAAATCATCCAACGTAATTTATACGTCACAGCAAAAAATGGAAAACATATATAGATACGGGAAATTAAAACCTTTGTATCTGTAATAATTCATTTGAAGGAGGATTTTCTCGCAGACCTGTGTATTCGCCGGAGCTGATCGAACGATTAAAAAAAAAAACTCGTTCGTTACAACATATTCGATTAGCAAGCCTGAATGAAAGAACGGAACGAGTAAAATAATATTGAAAACATTTTTTCTATTAGAAGAGAAACGCAGAAAGAAAAGAAACGACACCGCAAGACCCGTAGAATTCGAGAAAAGGACTTTCGAGACGAAACTTCCGCCCGCATCGCGAAACGCGATGCGATATGATAATATCATCTAGGTAGTCCCGCGGTGCACGAGGCATAATATCATGAAATTCTCTTCGGCGTCGCGTCGACGCAGTCCTAGAATTCGGAATTCAAATTAAGCTCTCCGTGGAGGGATGAAATAATCCCCATCTCGCCTTTTCCCTCCCTCCCTCTCTCTCTCTCTCTCTCCCTCCCTCTCTCACTCTTTCTTCCGCTCTCCTCCGCCAATACAATTCACTGTACGTAAGCGTTATACCGCTTTGCTGGGGTTTAGGACAGGAATTTGTCCGCATAATAGTGTGTGACGCCGCAAACTCATATCTCTCTCTCTCTCTCTCCCACACTCTCACTCTCCGTACATGCCACACAGCCGGCGGTACCAACGGTATTGGACCAGACAGCGAGTAGAAGAAATCAATGTTGGTCAGACGCCGCGGCGAGAAACGTATCGCGGAGGAAGAAGAGCGACTCCGGAAGCCGACGGATGCCGAGCTCTCTTCGACCCCTCGACCCCTTCCGATTAAGGGTACCGGTACACCTTCTTCGGGAGGAAGAATAAAAAAAAAAAAAAAATAATAATCAAGTCCGAAATCGACTCGTCTCCCGAGCTAAGTTCGTTTCGCATCGCGACAATGCTTGATACTCCTCTCGTGTTAAGGGGTGTTTTACTCGAGTGTCGGTTGACACCGTGATTACATATTTCATGATTATCTTACATTTTACGGAGCGATTTATTTTGAACTGCGTGATTCTGAATTATCGAAAATTAAGTCAAGCTGATTTTACTTAGTTTGGATTCTGTTTACAGAGAAGGAGAATTTAATTGAACCAAGAAAGTAGGTCGATTTTTAATAAAATGATAAATTTGAATTGACGGGAAGTGCGAAAGAACGAATTGAAATTTTTTTCAAACTCAGTTGGACTATAGTGAATTGTCGAGAAAAAATCGAAATTTACGAATTGAAATGATTTATGTTGAATTAAAGAAAACTATATGAATTTAGTTGAATTACGTGAATTGGTTAAAGTTAATTCATCTCGAAGAAAATCGTTCTGTCGCTCAAATCTCGAGTTATATCTACCTCGGTAACAATTGACTCGCATGTATTTTAACTATCTAATTTGTACGCGTACGTCGAACTTTCACACGATCGCTTCGCGTTATACATTACCATCCTTATACCACAAGTGTGTCCGTATAATATAATCGATCCTCGATATTCAGGACCAGATATATGTACATACACACCTATATAGATCGGTATGTATACGGTACATATATCAGTCTAGTAAAATGAGGGGCCGAAGTAAGTCATACATACATAAGGCAAAGGTCCCACTAACCTTTCCATCTATATCCATCCGTCCGCTCGCATCCCGTTCATCTTTTTTCAACCAACGACCTTCCGCCGGATGAGAAAAAAAAACAGTGCAATTGCGCAAAAGCCCTGTCCTTCGTTAAATAAAAATGGTAAAAATAAAACGAAGTAAAACGAGGAAGAAGAAGAAGAGAAAAGTAAACGGTCGGTAAAAATCGAGACAAAGTTTCATCCCCCACTTGATTAGATTTTCTCTCCCGTCCCCCTAAGCGATAAAAAAAAAAATTTCAGTGTTATAAATTTCACCATCAAGTAATTATTATTATTTTTATTATGATCACGGGGTAAGAACCGTTCTTCTTCTTTTTTTTTCTCCCTCCTTTCTATTCCATTAATCTTTCATCGTGCCATAAATATATTCTAAACTCCTAAAATACGAGAAAAAAAAACCAAAAAACGCGAGTTTAAGTTCCCTCATCGTATCGGTATGCGTAAGTTATTCCTTCTTATTTCCATTACCTCTATTTCTGGCAATTTTCAAATTCGTCCTTGGCTCGTTTTTCGTCCTTTCAACCTGTTCTTTTTGTTTTCCATTTTTCTTTTTGGCGACCCACGTTTTGTTAAGGGAATTTTTTCTCCCGAGGCCCTTGAACTCTCATCTCCTATATATACGGCATACATAGCTCGAGGTACATCGTAGACAGCCCTGCACTTGTCTGACACAACTTTGGCCTCGCTACTTGCCTCGGAGAGGCACCTTACAGTGCGGCCGCCGGTCGAGTAGTGATAAGGGCGAGAAAGAGGAGAGGAAAGGGGAGAAGAGGAGAGAAAAGGAGAAGAGAGAGGGAGACCCGCGTGAGTTCCCACAAAGAGAGACGCTCGCATTTCGCAAACTGCCTCGACTTTATAAATATACAAAGGGCATTCCGTCCCGATGTCACTGATTTTTTCACGTAACGATTCACTGGAACTTACGATTTTTTGCAAAATTTAAATTCCATCGCTAAGAACAATCAATTTTTACTCAACGATTTTCAAACAATTTTTACTTTATTCCAATTAAAAAAAAAACGTCGACAAAATATTGTGCTCATTTATTTATTTATTCATTCTATTTTCCATTGAATATCGTCGAAGAGAAAAGAACAAAAACAAATTTAACCAAGAAAATTGTCGCCGTTTTATTTTCGTTTTCTAATCATAATTAAACTTCGAAGCACTTTAAGAACCAGACGAATGACGCGCGAAGCTGAAGATCAGAAATTGTTCACAATTTTAAATTTAATTTGACTCGGAATGCCCTATACGCATAAGTCAAGGAAGTCCTCGACGCGAGTTTCAGCCGCAGGATCCTGCATTTCTACCTTATATTCGCGAATCTCTTCCCTGATTGCGGAACAAGAGAAGCTAAATACAACTCATGGGATTAGACGGCGGCCTGCATGTAATATAAAAATCTGTCTCTCTCTCGTTCCCACTGATCTTTTGCCTTCTTCTTGGCTTTTACACTTTCTGTATTATGTACAATATTAAGGGTGGGTAGAAAAAAAATCGAAATTTCGAAGAAGAAAAAGGAACAAGATTTGAAAAAATATTATTTAACTACCCGCGGGTGTGTGTAATATAAAAAAAATATATATATACATATATGTAAAGTTATAGTTGAATTGAAATTCATTGCAACAAAAATATAAACTTACATGTTCGTTAATTTTCTTAAAACACTATACGATACGCATATATAATAACAATAATAATGATAACGACAATGACAATTTGTCAATGTACAGTGAGGTTCGTTAATGCCTTGGGCTTCCGGCTAACTTGTTTTCGATTCGAAACGAAATGCGGATCGATTCTATACGAATTATGTGACAATGTCTGCCAATCTCTCACGTCGGTTGCATCGCCGGTCGTTGTCACATAATTCGTATAAAATCTTACTCGCATTTTGTTTCGTACCGGAAAAAAGCTAGCCGGAAGCCCGAAGCATCGATGAACATGACTGTAAGTATTTGCAGTATGAATTTATAATATTTTCCGCAGGTCCCGTTTACGCATTATTAAAATGATTCTTATAACTTGTGTTTTTCGTTCCTTACATCTTTCGCGATCATTTCTCATCGACTTTCGTATTTTTACTTCCGAAATTCCGTTTTCACTAGACAACCTCGTTTTCTCTCGTTTAAATAAGCGCGTATTACAAATTGGACAAAAAAGAGTAGGAAGAAAATATAACACATCGTTTCAAATTCGTCGCAGTGCTCAAGTTCTACACAATTTTGAGCTTGTAGAATATCGTATTTCCTTATATACACGCCGTACATAAATTTATTCGTATACTCGGTCAGGTACGTATATATAAGCCAGGTGGCGGCATGGCGGGTTTAAATTTTAATCAGAAGTTTCGGTTTCTGCCTGCAGTATCGCCCTGGCATAAAGTTATAATAATATACGAAAATCATCGCGATACGATAGGACGCGGTGATTAAAACGGATCCCTTTTCACTCGCCCAAATTTATATACCATATACATATGTATACGGATACGCGTGTATCGAAAATATCTCTGCGGTATACCACAGTATGAAACTAAAACCCCAATTCCCTGGCGATTTTTTTCCTCTCTTCGCAGCTTAATTGTTGGGATTTTAATTTTCTTCCTTCTTTTTTTGCAGCTACAGCTATATCAACAGCGTATATTTCATGCGATATACCCACGTAAAATGTGTATGAATAAATTTTACGTGTCTATGCCCAGGTGTGTATTGTATCGATTCAACAGGTGAAGCAGATGACGTTTATGTCCCGAATGTATAATAACAAGTTCCGTATGTAAAGCTTTTCGTCACTTAATTACAAAAAAAAAAAAAAAATAAATAATGTCGACTCTTTAATTAATACAATCAATATATCTCCGTATATATATGTAATATGTATATATAAAATTTACAAATTTTATAGAAACATTACCACAATAAATGCGATAATATGAAAAAAAATGAATTCTTTTTTTTTCTTTTTTTAATCGCGATTTCTTTTTCCAAAAGGGATGAGAGAGAAAAGAAAAATACAACGGCAGGAAACAAATTAACAACGAAAAAGCGGCTCGACGAAAGGAGCTGTGCGTATAAAAAAACTTCTGTATAAATTAATAAATCCGGTGACTAAATAATATAGCCTATGTATAATCCGGGGGGTGGGGGATTAAGTCGTTTAAACAATTATCCGACGAATTTCGCATGCGTATGTGTGTGTCCGCCAATGTTTAATGTATAATGCATAAACCGCTGCAGCAACGAAAACAGAATACCCTGTAATCTGGCCCCGAAGCGCGTGCGCAATTCACACGTTTCATGTATATTACGTATTTATACATGCGTACATACATACATACACGTCTCTTCTATATCGCATATCGCAGTTACGTCGACAAAATGTGTATATAATATGATATACGTCAATATATGATATATACAACGCATTCTCTGCAACAAGATAACGTTCTTCACTCTACACATTGTACATTAATGTATTGATTGCCATCGATTCGTTCTCACTTGAAATAGAAACGCGTCTGCTGTAAAGATTTATAAATAATATACACACATATATATATATACGTACATATGTATATAGTATCGCATAACGATTTGAAAAGGTAATTCGATTTCGGTATATAATTATATACATTTGTCGTACCGAATTATAAAAACGAGATTTTCAGGTGAGAATTGAAATTAATGCGTTAACAATTATTTGGTTTTTAAATAATTTCGTAATACACATATGTACAAAAATTTTTGACCGCAAAAAAATCGCTTGATACATCGACTCACCATGGGAATATCAGCTCGAGGTTGTTCAGTGCGATAGTTTCGTGATTCTTCGTTTGTTCTATCGGTCTTAATTTTCGTCATCGAAGGTACGTGAGACGAAGCGAAAGATTCACTGCGCGAGAGTATTTTTCTGATTTCTTACAAGGAGATAATTAGTGCGTTTTTCTTTCCTCCAATTATTTTCACCGACCGTTCAAGTTTCAGGGAAAAATTTTATACGTCAAAAAAGAGGCTGGTCCGTATAGTTTCGATAAGAATTAGTCGAAGGGATTAGAGGAAGGAGTAGAAAAAAACCAAAAAAAAAAAAAACAGGGCAAGAAACTCGACGCAAACACGATTGAATATCCAAAAACTGAGCTGCACCGCGTGGGCGATAAAAATTTACAGGAACGCGGGGAAAGATTGCAAATACCGCAAGTGGCTGATGCGGAGTATGAAAAAAGAAATGGCAACATCGTATCTGCGGATTTTTTTTTTTTTTTTTATTCGTTCATGGAATCGCGAACAAGACGATCTGCGGTCAGCTTATATTTTACGACGATACGGTGATAAGAACAAGGAATTCAGGACGTGCAGGGATATATGAGAGATGCGGTCGCCTCATCTCGCCTTCGCACTGAACCCGTGTTCGATATTCGAACGGTTATATTCGACCCCACCGCCGCGACTCGGGGTTGCAAAATTTCCCGGCGCGCACAAGATGGCCGCCGGGAACGGAGCGTCGAGAAAATGGCGCCTGCGCACCTCGTCGAAATTCCTGCACACCGCGGGTATTTGAGGTGTGCGATATACAGACACAAAGTCAGGTTAGCTACGTGTGTGCGAATCTGTGCAAATGCGCTGAGAGCTTTTTTCACACGTCTGCGCGCAGGCGGAAATTTTTTTTTCCCTCCCCCTCTTTTTTCCCTCTTAACTCTTCTTTTATCATTTTCACGAAAGTTTTAGAATTTGAGTACTCGCGCTGCGTTGGGAAATTTTGAAAAAATAAAAAAAAATCTCCCACAAAGCACTCGCCGAATGTTTGTCATGTATTATTCGGAGAATCAGGTGAGTACATATCTGTAGTCTACGTAAGCGAATTCATCGTACACATAACGTATGCGCGTGATAAATCGACGAGAGAATCGCAAGGTTTAGAATATTATAGGTATGGAATACGGAGCTTAGGTGTAATTGTTGACTACCTTGTAGGTCTGCTCGAAATGCCGCTGAGCACTTTCGAAACTCCCAAACGCCTGTACATGCGTCTAATCGGTATCGTTGCTGATAGACAAACCGGTAAATATATACATACACAAATGTGTAGGTATACACCAGGTACGTACACAGGCGATATATGACAGTGAGACGTAGACGCGCTCTGATCATGCCGACTATACGAGGAGCATCTGTTGCTCAACTCCGACGCCGCTGTTCCCCAACAAGTGGTGGATTGGATTGGTCCACGCAGTATTATAAGATATCTATAGAAAGGAAAGTTTGCCCAGAAAATTCAGCCCCCACCCTTTCCAAAGCCGACTCAAAAATCAATCGATAGGAATAAAAGAAGGAAGACACGGCAAAGAGAGATGCAGGATATGCTATTTTTTTATTACAATTGTATTATACAGCGATATAAATTTTAGTAAGAAATTATAGAATTGAAAAGAGGACGGAGTTATGTGCAGGATTGATGCCAAATTGACTCGAAATTATTTATACAGCAAAATTCGATGTTTAATATACATGCGGATGTATATATCTACGTATATTCGTTCGTTGCATGGGGGGAGTTCTCGCGTATTGATTGCTGCAGCTAGTGAGAGCGCAGTGTATACATATACACGATATGTATACGTACGCAAAGCAAACACGTGTACATGAATTACTGTAACTACATTTGCAGCTGTTGCGAAACCAGTTAAAGAAGAACTAAATAATTTAAGAAAAATACCGTAAATTTATAAAATTTTATCAAATTCATCCGAAATTTGAAGAAAATTATGATACTCAGTTGAGCATCGGAATCAAACTTGTATTGTTGATGATGCGTAAATACTACGGTCCTTTTTTTATAAACCGTGCTCTCGAGGCTCTATTTCGCGCAATTAACTTTGAGCAGACTGAGCAAGAAATTAAACACGAAACTGTAAAAAAATTTAATCAGACGGGGTCTGAATAAAAATAAAATCGAACTGTTTTACCTGTATGGCAATTAATAAAAATTTATAAAAGAAGAGAAAAAAAAAATGCCAAGAATTCCCATTGATGGTATAATTTATCAATTTTACTTCTACAGCGTATTTTTAATTCCTGTTCGATTGTACTTCAAATCTAGATTATTCGAGAAAAGAGGAATCGTCGAAGGCGAAACCAGGGGTCGAAGAACGAATCGAGGGTGCGAGCGCGTTCCGAGTCTTACTGACCCACTTCCGTCGCTCTTCTTTGACACCGGAATCCAGTATGTAGAGTGAAAATTTTCTTAAGGTGCCCAGAGATCGGAGAAAGGAACGATGGGTTCAATTTTAAAATTGAGTGCAAAAATTGAATGATAGAAAAAAAGACACACCCCCAAAAACATGAAAAACTTGTCTACCTATGTAAAATAAGATAAGTTAGTGTCAAAGTAAACAGTTACTGTTTATAAAAATTCTAAAATCGGGGGAGGAACAGAATATGAGACAGAGGGAGGGAAGAACGAATAAATTCGGTAGAAAAATTGTCCGCGGGTATATCGTAACTGTAGGTAGAAGGTATATTTATATACATCTACATCAGGGGACGGATACCCGAGTGCCACGCAGGTGAATCATTTTTAATGAAATTGACACGGTGAAAGGTGAGCCGCTCTTCCTACGCGTCGGCATAATGTATATATGTATAGATATAATATCGCGTATATGTATAGTTGTACTTGGGCTAGGGGTTGGCTAAAGAGAGAGAAAGAGAGACTCGGATTTTACGGGGACGAAGGGGTTCGTAGCCGAGCGCGTAAATCGTCAGTATCGAGACAAGTTTCGAGCAAAATGTTAATGATCAAAGTAGAAACAGAAAGGTTTCAAATTAGAATTAGAGGTAAAATTTCTCGCACCTTTCCTGACGAGTGGATCATAGGAAAAGTCAATTTTCTAATTCCTACAACGATTCCTAAATAAGAATATTTCACAGTATCACAGAACCAAAATTCTACCCCACTGAAAAAAAACTGTAACGAAAATAAAAATTGTCCTGTACCAATGCTAAAGATTATTCAAAATTCAGACAATTAGTGTGATCAAAGACCTGATTATGACCATGTAAAAACTATGAACCATAAGATTAAGGATCTTTACAATTACAGACCATACGCGAGATTTTGACCTTGGTCCAAAATGTCAAGAGACAGCTTGTCTGCGATATAAATGAGGACCGATGGCGTCTTTCCTCTCCGTCAATCGCGGTTGTCTCGTTAGGGGTGAAATCCTCGCAACTCCGTCGGTTAGATAACATACCTATAATAGTCGACATCGCGTCATTGATTTATAAGCTAGTCGTAGACGTCTACAACCGTTTCAGCTGCCATTCCAGATCCTCAGCCTTCTCCTCATTCTTTGCAGGCGGATCTGTCCTGACGTAAACGCGGCGGAGAAAACAACCCTGGCTAACATAAGCAACTTACGCGCTGTGTGTGTGGGCCGAAGAACAGTGCAATGGGCAGCATAATCGGAAGGCCGGGTTTCAACCCAACTATAATACGGGAATGATAACATCGTGACAAATGCGAGGAATAGGCGAAGAGGACCGATTGCCGCTTGTTAGGGTAACGAACGACGACGGAGAAAAATCTGCCCAGTTTCCTGTCCATTTGTGTGACATACTGTCAAGTCGAGTCGAGGAGAAACATCAAAATGCCCGGTACAAAGATCGTTCGAAACGGTTTTTTCTTTCTTTTTTAAATCATGTGTAACTGATGCCACATCTCTAAATTGAGGTCACGTCAATATTCTGTTCAAAATCCTTGATATCATTTTAACGGATCCAATTTTTTGTGCCAATCCTATGAATGTGAAACGTAGTATCTATACTGAAATTTAGATTGCATAATTCGTGAAAGGCGGATTTTGAAAACACTTTGATCAGACGTCATAAACAAGAGCGTAATATAGTCGTAATATGTAGCAACGTGACCAACGACTGACTTGTTGTTTGTACCAAGTTTATGCATAACTGCAAATCTATGGCACGTCTATACATGTAGAGTGAATTATTATCGACATAATAGTCCGCCGTCTGGTATAGTTTAATGCGCATGGGCCACAATTCGAGAGCAGTTGTTTGCCAAGGCGACCAACCGTCATGAACGTAACCTCAAAAATTGTGAAAGTTGCCGCTGGCAGTCGTGTTCACACAAAAATTTAAAGAGTGGATTTGGGATATGGTCAGCTGACCGATGCCTTTTGTTCCGAAAAAAAAAACTTATGTCATATTCAACACATTGAAATATAATAACACTGGAACAATACTGCGGTGGTGGAGATTCCGGAGAGAGAGATAGTTCGGAGATGAAGTGCTGTCTTTTTCTAATTGCTACTGCGCATGCGTGAGACAGTCTATAATGTCTACGAAAAGCCTATAAAATATATGGAAAAAATTTAACGTTACTGATTTACAAAAGAAAACGCGTGCGAAAGGGGACTGATCTCTGGTGTACAAGCTTTTTGAAAGACTGCTCAAATGGGGACTCAAATTTGGTTCTTTTTTTTTTTTTGCAATGTTTTTCTTTTTCTTCGTAGGAATTGGAGTTTTTTTTCACCCCGATCTCAATAGATCACTGAATAATGAAAATAATGTGATTCTGCAATCTATCGGATCTAGATCGAGGCATATATAAATTAGAAAAAAGACAATTCCGATATAGAACAGCTAAGAACTTGCGAAAAAAATAGTGAATTCTGAGATACCATCATCGTGTTGAGGTCAAAAATTATATTTTCAATTACAGAATCAATGTGAATTTTTTCAGATTTTTAAAAATGGCATTTTCGTAATTGGTTTTGCGTTTTTTTATAAATGTCACCAGTGGCTGAATAAAATCTGCGAAAATTCCGAGACCTTTTTGTGTTGGTAAGAACATCATTGAAAAAAAAAATCGCTGCTAATTTGACGTGGAATGCCCCATATATATATGGTGATTCTGAAAAAAATTATTTATGATTTTCCAACGTGGCACCCCCTAAAAAGTTTGTTCAGGTTCAAAGAAATATTCTGTGAAAAAATGAGCCTTCTACATTATGTGGAGAATCGCATTTATTTGATTTTTAACAAAAAGATAAATTTAAAAATAATAAAAAATATCATTCGGGAATCTTATTCTCCTAAATTAAAAGTTCGTGTTGAATTATAACTATTTTGTAAGATTGAATTAATAATGAAAAGATTGTCAGTTACACTCATCAAAAAACTACTGAAGACTTAATATTACAAGTGTAGCTCTTCTTAGTTACGTAAATTGTGATATTGCTATTCATGTAAGCAATAAAAAAGAAAAGTTATTCACGATTCTTCATAAATTTTAAAAAAATATACAAAAGTGAAAAATTAATTGAGCGTGATCTTCCTCGTAACGTAGAACGCTCATCTTTTCAAGTTTATAAACTTATTTACCGAAGAAAAAAAAATGACGTATACTTGATTAGATTTAATTTACATAATTTTTTTGTTCAAATTCTATTTTTCTCTAAATAGAAAATATAAAAAAAAAAATAAGATGAAAAAGAATGAAAGAAAATAACTAACGATCTAGTTAGTTATTTTCTTTCATTCTTTTTCATCTTATTTTTTTTCTTCTAACAATAAATTGATTCAACGCAGCTACACGTTTGGTTTTTCATTACTATATTTATATGCAATTAACGGCGGCCATTGATTGATGGATTACTATAATATATGTATACGTAGCAAATGACAGACTGACAGGACTACCAAGTGCAAAAAGGCAGATGAGCATGAAAATTACAGGCTAGACGGATTCCTGCACTTGCGGTTGCGTATCATTTTTTCTCAGAGAAAAAAAGGAAGTAATTCAACGTTTGAAGATTGGAGAATTATAATAAGAAGGTAAAAATAATTCTCTGCCTCTTGTCGCTACCCAATGTACAACATTTTTACCAAATTTCATATTGAAACAAGAATTGTATGAGCCTGTTTCAACTCATGAAGCGAATGAAGAGAATGGGATGGAAAAACGAAGAACGGGATAAATGAATGCACCATTGAAAAGACTCCAAAGACCGGATCTGTCTCGACGACAGGTGCCGGTAAAAACAGCGGTACAAGATAACGAACAAGATAAAACTGAAGCGAAGCGTCGAAAAAGACGGATTTTCTCAGAAGATAAAAAAATACGTACGAGAATTGAAAACAACAAAAGGAAGACCAAGATGACTATACACGATATATTATACAGAGCGAATTCCTAACGACTGCATAGTCCATTGTCTGCTAAAATTTAATTCGCACGCGCTGCATTCTGAGAAAAATTGTTTACCAGGGTGACCAACTATCTCTAACCTCAAAAATTGCAACATTTGTGAATTGAGCACAACTGCCACCGGCAACTGTCAAAGTTTTTGAGGTTAAAGACAGTTGGTCGCCCTGACATGCAGCCGTTCATGAATTACGGCGCGTGCGCATTGAATTTTAGCAAACTACGGACCACGCAGTTGTTAGGAGTTCACTCTGTATATTATTATAGGTTAGAATGAGAAACTTGCGATGGAAGGAGGGATTTTTTTTTAAATTTCCAAGCATTCCGCGCCGCGGATATTATAAAAAAAATACACAATTAAGCTCGGAATGATCACAGTTGTTCTTAAACTTTTGAAGTTTTCACGTTTTCTATGAAAATTTGAATAATGAATTGATTAATAGATCATACATGAGTTTCGAGTGAATATCGGGGGAGGAAAATTTCTCAGCCATTGCACGGTTCTAATTTTATTAAGTATTGAAACGAAATACGGAGGCTTTGAAATAAACAAGGGAGTCTGCACCTTGCACTCGTGTCGCGACGAAGGCGGTTTTCCCATTTTCATCAGGTCGAATGAATACGCAGGCATAGGTACGTATACTGTAATGTAGGTGTGTATATATGTATAGTATGTACAAAAGGTACGGCGCCACCTGCCCGATCATCGCCTATTCTGCAGGGTTTAAGTAGATCGGCTTTAGTGGCACTCAGGTCACAGCGAGTGACCATTTAGAGCAGGCGAGAACCGCGGGGTGCATAGTGCCCGCCTGCATGCGAGCATTCGGAAACGGGATCATCGACTGGGAGGAAAATGAGGAGGAGGAGGAAAAGGAGGAGGACCAAGTGACCGTAACACGCACGCCGTCCTCCGATCGGCTGGTATATTGATTTCTTATTACCGTCAGCTGTGTCGCGCAGGAAATTGGAAAATAACGTTAATCACTCGTGTATATAATATATAATGTAACATACAACGACACAAAGTAAGAGAGAGCGAGAGAGAGAGAGAGAGTTAGAAGCCCCGCGCAATTGAATTCCCAGCAATTACAACGTGCACTAACAGAAGTTTTTAGTTCCGGTTACCGCTTAGTTTCTAACTACTTTCATTTTTTACCACAATCGAAAAATGTAGTTCTAGGTACGAAATGAAAATTAGTTTTCTAGCTCTTACCGGCAAGTCTAGTATCCGTTACTATTTTCTCTCATTACGATCCACTGTTACTATATTTTCTCGTTACTGTTGCGAAAATTTAATGCTTGTGCAACAATAAATTGACGTTAAAGCCTTTTTTAAAGCGTTTAACTAAAAAAGTAGAGTAAACCTCCGAAACTGATTTTCCGTTGTAATTACCAAAAAAGTATCGACAGTAGCGCAAAGTGGTTACGCGTACCTCGTTTTTCGTATTCCAACAATATTCGAACAGTTTTTTTAACGATACCTGTTTTACTCAATTTTTCTAGTTAATATAACAAATAAAATTTTTCTCAGTGTGGAAATATAATTTACTACCCTCTCCTGTCCGTAGAAAAAATGAACGATTTACAAATATGACACGATTCACGATAATATTTATATATCAATAGTTATTTTCGTGGCGAGTGGGCATAAAATAAGGATTTCTTGACGAGTGTAACTAACACGAGTTAAGAAGACGCACATATATGCGCACATGCCACAAATCTTATTTTTTGTGCTACCTCCTGCAAAAAACGACAATGTTGTGTAGTTTTTATACGCACTAGTGCGTAAAAATTGACTTTCAGGTACTAGTGCTCGTGAAAACACCAAAGTAGTTGCGTTGTTGATGAAGGTAGAGCAGAAATAATATTTCGATTGAACTCTTTTCCAATTTCTTTGATACACCGCATCATTTTGTGGAAATCTTCCGCGAGCCATTTTAACGTGCTGGGTAAATCCGTCTGTAGTTATGCATTTCGTGGTACATTTCTAAAACCATCTGCCGGCATTTATTCAATTCAGGATACACCGTGTCAAAATACGCCTGCATTACGGCAACTGACAGTAGATTATTGACCAATCGACCGATTGAATTGCGCATGTAATATTTCCACAAAGTATCCTGGTACCGTAATTCATTTAGAGAAGTTTGAATAAAGACGAAAATTTTTAAGTATATAATTCGATCCTAAAGGTTTTAAATTTTTATTCACTCCAATCCTGACGTTTTTTTCTATTTTTTACTTTTTGCTACGAATCGGCATAATTACACAAACGTAATAATTGATGCGGCCAGGCTAGAAAATCCGTTCAACAGTTTTATTACATGTAAGGTATAGCTGTTGATTCTCTCGAGTGTGATTAATCGCCGTTTTACACACAAGTACATCGTTCGTGTATATTATTTCAATTACATTATGTACCTCATACACCGCAACTGCAACTGCCTTGATTTGTTCACCCTCTAAGTTACAAACAAATGAAAATACCTATAAGGTAAGGGCGCGATAAAATGCGTCAATTTTTTTCTCTTTCGAGAGTAATTAACATGCAACGTCATCATTTGCACCGAGTTATGCATATTACACACATATTTATATACATATGCACGAGTCTCTTGGGTGCAAATATTTGCACGCGTAAAGCACATTTATACACATAACGAAAGAGAAAAAGAGACAGAGAAAGCGAGTATTATGAGAACCGCTTTAACAACCAGACCCATTTAACGTGGCTCTCTTAACCGTTTGCGACTCGATATTGTCTACCGCACTCATTTCCCGGAGTGAGAATAAGAAATACGAGCGAAAATGAGAAAAAAAAAAATTAATAACAATAAATAATGACGAAAAATATAAGCATAGTAGAAATAAACGAAGAATACCGGAGAAATATAACAGCCGGCACTTTGCTCTTTGCGAAAGATTTGACCAGATTACAAAGCATGTAATTGAGACACAAATGACAATTTAAAATACCCGAATTATAACAGAAAAAGGGAAACAAGATTGAGTAAGATTGTAAATCCCAATTTACTTACAACGTCGTCTGAACTAAATTAGAATTAGATATTTTTGTTATCTGTGAAAAGTTTGACTCAATTGGGAGGGTGGGTCAATCAAAATTGAAGTAAAGTAGGTGAAAAAAAAACGAATCACATACAATATTCGCTGACTGATTCACTCGTTCGTTCCAGCCTTCTTGTGACTCATTTTATCGCCTGCAACAACTCGTGCGGGTATATAATAAGCAAGCGAAATTCGGTTGACGCGAGAAGGCCCGTATAAGCGTTTCATTAGGGATTTACTGCTAGTTAAATATCCCGAACACGGTTACGGTGCGGTCTACAAGGTACAGGGGATACTAGTTAGGAATATATACACCCCTAAAAACCGCCCTTACCCTCGCCAAAAGCCAACAAAGTTCGCTCTTGTACTCGCATCGTCGGCGCCCCTTCTATATATTTTCTTTCTAACTTTTTGCGCCGCTCTTTTTCGAAAAATAAAATCCACCCACATTATCACAATCTTGAAATCAATTAAATCTAGTGTTGAGAAGAAACTTCCCATCAAATGATTTCATCGAATAATGAAAACCATCGGTATAATTGGCGTGCAACAACTGTGTTTCAAACAATTCCTAAACGATAGTAAAATCATTTACAGACGGAAAAAAAAAAAAAAATGAAGTTGAACAATTTTCGTGAACATACGCATACATCAAAATCCGACCTAGATACAACTGTGGCCAAGAATAACCGAAAATATTCTCTAGAAAGTTATATTGACATATTGCAATGAATTGGACCTGATTTTTTTCAAATATTTCTTATCGCAGGAAATTCGTTCGATTAATGTATCGAACCAAATTCAGGGCTGAACTTTTTGAAACGTTTCTTCGATCGTTCGTTGTGCGTAGTTTTTGTTCGTATATTTCATGCATAACATTAATATTTTCTCTAGGAAACGATGACGACAGATACGGACGAAAGCCCCCGTAGTTTATATTGACTTGATATTTACTCCACTTTGTGTTTACAATACATTTGAAAAAGCTGATTGCCCCCCGGATCCAGGGCGTCCAGACGGCGTCATCGGCGGCGCCGAGCGTCGTCGCGCTAACTATCGTCCGAATCACCGTCGGCGGACCCACGCCTTTATTAAACGGTCGGCGCCCCTCCGTTTCCGCCCCCCTCAAAGTATCGTAAAATTAAACCCGACTTACTTAGCGCAGTAGTTGACCAATAATAATAAAAATAACAACATTATTATTACTATTATTGGTGCAATGAATATCACAAAGACGTACTCGTTAGTAGTGCAAAATTATCAGAATTTGACAGGTTTTTTTTATTCTGTGTCAAAATTCGTTTAACTTTTTACGACCCCCTTCCCCATTATAGAGATGATTATAGTAATCATTTACTATAAACGATCTTGACGAGCATTGAAAAAAATTTTTCATCCACTCTTTACACGATTTTTCGACGATTACTTCCAATAGTTTATTTGTCAAGTTTATTGTTATTGCGTAGAAGACTCGAAGAACCACAAACCATAACGTTTGTTAGATCATTTAATTTCTATTTTCTATCGATTCCACTACGCGGTGATGACATAAATAATATATTTCATCGTCACGTACCTGTGAAGTTTTGAGTTAACGATCCAAGTCGGATTTCTTTTTATTATACTACAGAGTTTTAATCACAGAATCGCGTTTCTTGTTTTCGTCAATTCTTTTTCTCTTTCTTATTATTTTTTTTTTTTTTTTGTGATAACCTGTCGTTACAACGACGTTATAAAATGCGATGAAAAGTATCACGCTTACAGATTGACGAAAAAAAAGTATGATCCGAGTAAGTCAAGCTTGAAATTTCATACGCTACATTTGGCAGGTAGATCTTGACTTGAAAAGACGTTAAAAGGATTGGAGCATAGTTCACGGTTAAATGTGCAATATGATGTAAATATGTATTGTGTACATAAATAGGAAGAAAACGTGACCATTTCAAAGGAGAAAAAATATTTTAAAATTTATAAAACATGAAATTTATCCTCCAAAATCCAACTATACATATGTGTAACATTTCTTTCGTCTTTTTTTTCGTATTTGTTTCTTTATCATTTGTCGCTTCTCTTCAACGTTTGTACGTATGTACAAAAGTAGTGATAATAATGATAATAACAACAACAACAACAATAATAATAATAATAGTAGTAGTAATAACGTAGTACAATAAAATTTGGCGTACATGTATATAATGTGTATCATATGTAATTCTTATATCAACAAGTCGAATATTATGGAACATTTAAGCAACAATCTCTGAATACTCTAATATAATATGTATAATATTATTTACATCTCCAATGACATTCGAGATACTTATGTACAATTTAATATTCGGTTAGCGAATCTGGTGGCGAAACGGAAAAAATTCATTCGAACGGACGTACAGGCGAAAGTACAAGGAAAAAAGAATGAAAGATGACTGAATTATGATCAAATACCGAAAAGATGAGTAATTGAATAATCTTAACAAAAAAAAAGAGGAATGTTAATCTTGATGGTTTTTTTTTCCATCACACCACAATACAAATTTAGTTCGTTGTGAATAAAGCGGAACAAATTCATTCAAAGTACGATCCGTGGCAGAAAAAATAATGCTAGACTCGACGAACCGATAAGGGAAAAAAGTTCGGTGCATGGAAAAAAAAATATAAACATTGAAGAGGTTGGAATTATATACGAGAGTTGACAAGAGTGAGTTACAAATTTAGGGATGATTTGGCAACAGCGAATTAACAACGAGAAAAAAAAATTACGTCGTGATCCGAGTGAAAGAGGAAACGAAATATTTTCGCGAATGTGAGAAAAAAAGAAGTATGCTATCGAAATACCGTATTAGATAACTTTCAATAATCTGTATGATACTACAGTAATTATTTTCAAAAATATTGTACAATATTTATAACGTGTATTTATTTATACGATAACGACTAAATCTACCTATCCTCAAATTGTCCCCAGAATCTAATTAAACGCCCGCTTATTCAACGTGTCTCTCTTCGTCATATCACCGATAATCAAAAATCTACGTATCTTATACATATTGAATATTGAAAATGAAAAATTCAATTCCCGCATAGTTCAAAGCTAGAATAAAAATCGTATCAAATATATCCATTCAATTAACAACAGTGTGTAGCATAAATGAGGGAGAAAGAGCGAGAGCATTTTTAGTTTTATTACTATAATTGTCATTACACATTTCGCTGGCGATTCCGTTGAGCAATTGTGATTGCGGCGTGAACCAAAAACGGCCACAGTATCATCAGTGCGAATAATCGTGGCGAACATTCTGGCAATGGCCACCATTTCGGATATCTTCGCTCGGCTGCTCGACTCTGCAATAAATAATTCAACGGTCAATTTTCATAACAAGTTAGAATCGAGCGAGCAAAAGCGTTCGCTTATAAAAAATTTAAAAAAAAAGTGTCAAAACAAAGATTGAAAAACCGTTGCTGAACTCAACGATGTAAATCTATCTAAAATAATAATCCATGAACACGGAAAACATTCAAAAACTACAATGTTTAATCTCAACATTGTCGAAACTTGAGTGGCTTTCCATTAATCGACAAAAGTAAAGCAATTTGAATTTAACTCAACTTGCACTTCTCGAAACTTTGTTACGGTAAGATCATGTTCAATTTCTGTTTCAACACTTTTGTGATCAGCCTGTGTCGGTGATGCCATCCTTCGCTCCACAAGATTCGTCATTTCTTCTGACTCGACTAACGTTTAGCAAATTGCAACAGTCTATTGCTGAAGCAGCAAGCAAGGGACTTAAAACGGGGGTTGTAATACTTACAAGCTGAGGAGAGAGCGTGTTAAGCGCGTGTCCCTCCAGGCTTCGAACACGAGCTGTTATTCTGTCCAAATCTCTTTGTAAATTTTGTACAGTGGCTGTAATTTGAGCAAAGAATTCGGCATTTTTTTTGTCGTCCTTTCTTTCCCTGGATCTTCCCCTCTCGGGTTTCACCTCTTCGTTGGATTGCGCGTGACCGCTAGGCGGCGAGCTATCCCTCTTCAACTGTTCCGTAGAATTTTCCCTGACAATGGTCAGCTGACCGTTGGTAATTTTATTACTGTTTTTAGAATTGCTAATCGCAGTCGTCGATGACTGTTTCTGATGATGATTGCTCGAATACTTGGCGGACGTGCTATCTTTGTTTGCCGTTCTTTCCGGTGCGGACTGAAACACATTACACAGACAATCTGTTGCCAGGTGAAATTAATAGCCGGATTTAAGTTTTATTATGCAACAAAACTGAAAGAAGACTGTTAAGTGAAGACAGAAATGAAAAGTATTTTCAAAAAAGTTTCTTTTGTATCTCACCTGTGAAACATTTTTCTTAATAATACTTAACTGCTTTCGGGTGATAACATTTCTTTTCCTCACATTCATACCATCGCATTTGACATTAAGTGGCTATTTGTTCTATCGATAGTAAAAACCAAAGAGCAATGCAAAAATAAAATAATAAAAATAAAAAATCCAAACACTTTGCAGGCAGAAATAAAGGAAAATATAAATCCGCAAACCAGTGATAAAATTAATTTTGCTACGTTTTTAAACGTCGTGCGTGGTAAATATTTGACTATGGAAATCTAGTTAACTGGGTGAAATCATAAACAGATAATGAAGTGTACACAGAGAGTTTTGCACCGTTACCTGTTAGCAATTATCGCCATTGCCAAGTTAGTTGTTATTATTACTGTGGTTATTAAAATTATAATATCGTAAATTTGAATTAATAATTACGGAGAGAAAGGAGTAGCTTGTAAATACAGCTGGGGCGATGCTCTCTTCAGACTACCCCCAACTTCCATTCAATTAACTAATTATTGATACTATTATTAGTATTATTATCATCAGTATTATTATTACTATTTACCAACACCTAAAGCAAGGGAACAAAAGCTGATCACTAGCGGGAAAATGAAACTGAGAAAACAAATCCTACGTCAAAAACGTCAAACTTTATGGGATTACTTGAAACGATACGTGCAAACATTGATAGTCGAATCAATTGAAGAAAAAACTTCATTGTTACGCAAGGTTATAACAAACTAGGTATTAATTGTAAAATTTTGCCCAGAGTTTAAACGCAGATTTCATTGAATGGAATATCAATAAATATAAATATCGGTTTGTTTCAAGCGAATCATTTTCTGATGAACTGACGAGGATTTCTAACACATTTTGCGCTTCGAGAATAGTCATGTTTCGGAGTTTGGATTCATAAGAAAAAAAAAAACTAACAACTGTAGTATGAGACAATATCAAACAGGATGAAAAAAATCCTCAAAAATGAAATGCTTAAGCACGAATTCTGGCTAAAAATGCACCGAACGCATGCCCGAGGAAGCCGGACCAACTGTTTTACATTGCAAGTAAGACTGATTAGAACAAAGTGGCAATCTAACGATCAAAGTCAAAGTAAACAAAGACTACTGTGCATCATGAAAACACTGTAAACCAATACATTATTATTCAACAGGAAATGAGTTAGAAAAGTTTCTTCGTAGTACTTGTACACATTTGAAATAACTAGACAAATAATCTGTGAAATGGTTTCCCATTTCATTTCCTTACTTTCCGGTACGTTAGACACGAAAAAAACAGGACATGAACACAATGAAGAAAAGATTAGGTAACCATACTATAGATCAGTACAATAGATCGAGTTACAGATGCGCATGAATCAATATCGAAAGTGAAAGCAGTTTCAAATGTGTTACAAGAAAATAGATCGAAAATAAAGGTAAAAGAAATTTAGCTGGATACAAAAATAGGAAAGATTGTAGCCGACGGGTCGCAGGTTGGTTTAAGTCTGCGATTCTGCCGCAGATTCCAGAAAAAGTAAAGAAAACAAAAAAGAAAAAGTGAAAACAAGAGGTAGTCGAGGAGAGCACTCACTTCAACAGTATCTATAAACACTTCTTCTTCTCCGTCTGTGTCCGGCGGTAACGGACTTGCACTGTGACTGCTAGCCGGGCTGGTTTCCAGGCTGCTAGTTATGTGTCGGGAGGTGCCACGTGCTCGATGAGGCGAAGTTTCTCTGGATCCTGAAAAGCATCATTGAGAAAAAATACAAAACAAGCGGTCATACAGTAACATGAAGAAAAAAAAACCATCAATGTGATTGCATTGTATAACGTGCCAAACAAAAACTGTTCCAACCATATAAATAAATCAACCAGCATTGAAATTAATCTTACCGAGATATGAATAATTTCTCCTTCTCAGGATTTACTTCCCGGCTGAAAACGTTCAACCTACTACTATTGAAGAATTTTTTCTCATTTTGCTCTTTAGAATCAATACTGAACTATTAGACTATAATCTGATCAATAAAACGTCGAACAAAAAATCTAAATAAAGGAAGCAAATAAACTTTTGCTCTCTGCGTTCACAATCTAAACAAATAAGCTTTTGCTCACTGTGTTCAATCTAAATCTTATTTTCTCCACCCTGTCGATTAAACCAAAGAATTATCACCAACCAATTGGAGATCCAGAGAGCGGCGAACCGGGCTGAGATCTCATTCTCTCAAGAACGGGTCCAACGAGCATTTCCAAATCTTCGGCAGGCACACTGTCGTAGAAAGAGTCCAGACTCCCAAGAAAATTGGCAACGTTGTCGGTATACGACATCGTCTCTACAATCTGTATCGAGGGGAGGAGAAAAAGAAACAAAGACATTTAAAAGTACAACTGTTAGAAGTCATGCGGTCAAATTCAACTTTCAAATAATTTTATCTACCTTTTTGAGCTCGTCGACATAGTTATTCATGGCTTCTACTCGCCCCATATTTCCCAGTCGCATCCAAGCATCCCATTTGGCCTTCCTAACGACTTCCCAAAAACCCGGTTTGGGTTGCTGACAAGGTCCTTCCGTTGCTTGCTTGTAGTACGAATAGAAGCGCAGCATAAGCTCATTGCTCGGTTGATAAGCTCCTGGTATTGGACAGATTGTTTTGTTTCAAGGACATGGTCAAATTTTTACCACAGAAAATCATCGTCATGTTTCAAAGGTCGTAATAATATTTAACGTGACAATATTTCTTTGCTTATGAATACGTAATTACAGTCCTTGTGAGAATATCGTGATCCAAGGAAATTTGCACAATAAACGGGTGACTAAAACTACTTCAAATGCAAATTTCAAGTATAGCAAATGATCCAGAGTAGACAAGCGCATAGAAACGTAAGACACCAAGTTCGTCATCTTGGAGATAAAATAATAGGGAATGAAAACAATTGTCAGCGACAGTCATCGGGTGGTTATAAGTAAGTGTGAAAGTGAGAAAGCCAGACATGCAGTTTCACAACCACCACCGTCTGATGTAGTGCATTACAAAACTGACTTATAGTCGATCAACTTTCTAGTATAATCGCAGTTAAATACGGGATAGAATTTATCATTGGATTAACTTTTGTTGTAGCCAATGTTGACGGGTAAAGGGAAAAGAAACAAAAACTAGAAGCAAAAAGAATGGAACAACGTTGAAAACAGTAATCATAAAATGCTAAGTCATTGGATCCAACAAAGTCGATGGCAGAAAATTCTAGGTATTGATAAAAACGATATTTCTTTGATCCTCATTGTCATATCGTATACAATGACATTGAAACAGAAACAAATTACCAGTTTATGAACAACTCAAATGTCATTATGCCTGAGATGTCACTTTACAATATGTAAGACTCTGCTTCAACGTTAATTATTATTCCATAGAGAATATATTAAGCATGAATAACGAGTGTACAATATTACTATTCATAGATTCGGGCAATGATAGGTGCAAACAGAAAAAGAGCGAGTATATGCATATTTATACATCCAAACTCAAACATCCTTAAACAAAATAATATGGAAGTTTCCTGGCCGTAATTTGACCCCAGTTAAACATGGCTAAAATACCCTAAGTTTTTATTATTTTCAGTCAGACACTTTGTGCTTCATGGAGCGTTTGGTTTGCTGCCTTGACTTAATTCCATGCCTTTCACTTACGCAACCAACACAAACAGCTGCTCTCAATACTCGACTGAAATCTGTTCAATTATTACAAATAAATGCTCATCTATCATCAAAATGATAGGGCAAAAAGTTTTTTTTTTTTCGTTTGAATATCTATTCAAATGCGATAAATAATATAAATTCACTATAGAGTTATATCAGTTTTGTCGATATTTTGAGAAATCAACATGTAAATGCGATTGTTTCCGGCCTTGTCGGAGCTGATAAATATAAGTAAAAGAAACGAAGAAACAATATAGAAATGGAGGGTTGAGAGGGAGCAGAAAAAAACAACCAACCTGATACATAGGCATATTTATTATAAGAAAGGAAAAAGAAGTAAGATTTACACAAATAAATGATACTAGAACTTTCAAGGAACTCATAAAAGTTCGTTTATTATGGGTCAGTGTCACTTTCCCCATTCGTACCTTCCCTGGCTGCCGATATTAACTCAAAACTGTGTGTGCGCGTGAGTATAAGCTCCTCCTCTACTCTTGCAATACCTCTCTAATGCATTTTAAAGGAAAGGTGAAAAGTGAAAGGTGGAGCGAAGCGGCGGGTGTGAAAACTATGTATAGCTACTTACATTGGAAAGAACTCCTACATTCTATTATTGACACATACAAAGTAGCTTAGAATATGCAAAGTCTGTCCCGTTTGAAAGGCCAGAAAAAAGAAAGAGAAAGATGAAGGGAGTGCCTGAAGGGATTTGGAAGAATTTTTACCGATCGCTGAACACCGAGTAATGACAAAAAAAACCGTTTCACAAGAGGTGGACAGATAGCCTGTATATTCCGTTGCTGGCATTAGCACAGTATGTGGAATGGAAAATTACTCAGGGTCACATAGTCGGAACTAAGATTAATTAAATTGTAAAGTTCAAAGCAATTAAATACCAATAAGAGGTATTACTGGTTTTTTCAATAATTTGAAAGGATCATAATTCATTGGGATATTTGTTGCAGTAAGAAAAAACACATGTTACTTTTGACAATAGGACATAGACACTTGCGATATTCCCATCAACATTAATATTCCTAAATATTTTCAACATATTCCTACTCAGTGAGAATCGATTTATTTATAAGCCAAGTCAACGAATGAATTGAATAAGCCGATTTACAGCAGTTAATGAATATTCAAGCTAATGACCTCAGCTGAGCTGAGAAAAATTCCTACCTTGTGTCAGACTCAATTTTATACATCGTAAACAATGAATTTGAGAAAAAAGAAGGGTACTGATTCGCTAGCAGAACCTGAATTTCTGGATTAATGATATCAGTATAAACTCAACTTGATTGCCACACGGTTCCTTGAACTTAGCACTCCGATAATCTGGTTTGGTGTTTATAGCAGTAATTGGAAAAAAATAAAAAACCGTGCGAACATAGCGATGGGATCCTTGATCCATGGATTCGGTCGAAACTGTAATTCATTTCTTTAATACTTTTAGCTTTCGTAAAAGCGGTTGTATGCGTGTGTGGAATCAGGAATGGCGTAACAAACAAGAAGAAACGAACTTCGGACCCAGTAATTTTCAAGAACTTTGCACTGGTGCGGTTGATGATATCGTATCCATTCCTTTTCATCGGTCATCTTTCTTTGCTAGCTTTCTCTCTCCGTCAGTCTACCTGTCATCAAGTAATCGACAAAAACAGAGGGTAATGCAAACGCGTCGAGTTAAGTAGTATGCAAAAACGGAAGAAGAGCGGCACGGGTGCAATTAGCGTAGAAAAGAAAAGATCTCGACTCTTGGAGCGTGACGCACGAGCGCAGCGTAGCAGTAGAGTAGTAGCAACAACAATCACCGAGGACGAGCGGAGCGACAAACAAGAGGGAAATGAAAACAAAGGAACCGACCGTTTTTAGGTTAGACCTCTGACCGTCGGCTAGAGCCAATTTCGTTCGGGAAGACTCACCATTTTTCGGTAAATTCCTGATAACGTTCACGGCGGCGTGGAACTTCTCCTCGGTTGTCATGTCGGCGATGTGAGTCAGGCAGCCAGCCAGCCAGCCTCGAGTCCAAGGAACCGACGAATCGATACAACCGTACGTTCTCGTCACGTCCCCGTAATTACGCCTCGTTGATGCCCAACAACGGCACCAGCTTCGCGTCTTTGTTGTTACGCGCTCGCGACTTCCATACGTGTAATTGAGCCAGTGTTCGCCACACAACAGGGATCAACCGCGACAAGCCGTCTTTCCTACCCCACTCTGTTCTGCACGCAGAACTAAACTACACAAACTAAACGTATCTCTGCGAGTCCGAGGCGCGCGAGCGTCAATAGACTTGTTCCTCTATGGCGAGTGGAACTCTCGCCAAAATGGTCGACGCGCATGCGCAATGCGACGCTTCGCGATTCAATTATTCATCGCGTCGCCCACCCGCCTCAACATTTTCTTTTTTGTTTCCTTTTTTTCGACACAATATAATCGTACATGTACGGTTTGAATGTGTCGATACTTTTCGAGTCTGAATAATTGCAAAGTAGAAACGAACAAACTTCGATATGAAAACTATCCAGTATACCGATTCTTTTGTTCGATCAGTAGGCGCTGAAGTAAGTCGACAAAGTTACGGCGCGTGAAAACAACTGACTTTGAAAAAATGTCACCTCGAAGCTTGACGACTCAGAACGGAATAATTTTTTACGTTGAAGCTTGTTTTATGCACTGCAGAAGTAAATTAAGAACGTTTCATGATCAGGTCACGGGGGAAGAAGGGAGGTGATTGGGGATCGACATTTCATTTATACCGGTTCATGTAATTATACAACATACATAAATACGTCAGTTGCAGTGCAAAGATTAGGATTACATAACTCGTCGAGCTACGTGTAAATAGATTTTTACTTTACTACACATTGTACGTAGACTGCGGACTTATAAATTATTCTCACGCAACCTGGACGATGAAAAATATGCTTCCGTGCATTGTATGTCGATACGAAACAAAGAATCGTTGGGGGCGTCCCTCTCTTCCTTACATGGAGAGAAAAATCTGAGAAAAATTACCCTGCTGTTACTATAATCGTGATGTAAAAGACACCTAATGCAGTTTTTACCGTGCTGCATCAGAAAAATGCGTCGTCACATTTTAAATTTTGTGCTGCCGAAATACATAGTTTCTAAGCAAGGTAGTAATTTTTTTCACAAAAACCCATAATATTTGTAACATGCATCAATAAAAACTGCATTAGGTGTCTTTTACATCACTATTAGTAACAGCAGGGTAATTTTTCTCAGATTTTTCTCTCCGCGTATGATCAAGTCTTCGTAATGAGCGACACGATGCGAGACACATCAAAGCATTTATAAATTTATCGCATATGATACGGGAGTACGTGAACGAGTTCATCGTCTCCTCTTCGAGGTTTCTTTTAATTAACCGAATGGATCGTTATCGTCCTTAATATAGGTATAATCGGTTATATTTTTTCCTTTCTTATTCTACGCCTCGTAAGTTCCCATTATTCGTAAACACGGGCGTGGAGGGGGAAGGATCCGTTTTGTTCACCAGAATACCTTTGCAGCCAAGTAACCGAGCTACGTGTAACTGAATTTTTAATTCGCCTCCAACTTGTCGGCGTCGATTAGAGTGTTGCAGAGCCTGAACTATACATCTACGCTACATACACGTCCAGTTGTCTAATTTCATCTAGTTGCAACATTCCGCTTTGCTCTACATTTTCTACAATACAATTCCAATGAGAAGAAAAGCAAATAGTAATAAAAAAAAATAATTATAGCGTATTTTATATGAGGTATTCCACACCATTTCACCTAATCGGTGAAGGTCACCGACGCCGATCTTGGTGTCAATTTTTTTCTCAATTCGTCTATCGAAAAAAAAGAACACGTGTTCGGCCGTTTTTCGATTAGGCCACCAGTGTCGATTTTATGAATTTTCCGATTTTTCAACTTTTTCGAAACAGACGTTTTTCAACTGGCTCTATCTTCAAGAGCTTTCATTCTTTTCAAAAAATGATACAAGTATAAAATGTGTCAATAAGTCCGAGTTTTCTGAAAAAAATTTTTGCAAATTTTTCCAACCACACAATTCTAAAATTTTTTCAAAAAAAAGAAATCAAAATTTTTTGAATTGCGACACCTTCGATTTTCCTGAAACTTTTTACTTGCATTCGACCAGTTACAATCAAGTTTTCCTACAAAGGAAATTATGGACTTCCGATTCGTTCGGGAGTTACACCATCATAAGTGCCGAAAAATTGGTAATATTTTACGGAAATCAATCTTAACTTCGATCAGACAAGTTTTCATGTTATAAAAATACATGTTTCGATTTTTTCTTTTTTTTCGAAAAAATTTTAGAATTGTGTGGTTGCAAAAATTTTCAGAATTGACACATTTTATACTTGTATCATTTTTTAAAAAGAATAAAAGCTCTTGAAGATAGAGCCAGTTGAAAAATGTCTGTTTCGAAAAGGTTGAAAAATCGGAAAATTCATAAAATCGACACAGGTGGCCTAATCGAAAAACGGCCGAACACGTGTTCTTTTTTTTCAATAGACGAATTGAGAAAAAAATTAACACCAAGATCGGCGTCGGTATGGTATATATATATATATATATAATATATATACCATAACGTAAGAGAAGTGAGAACAATTTTGGAAGCGCGATTTACCATTCGCAGAAACGAGTTAAAAGACATTAACGTAGAATCAGGAGGTCAGATATGCCGTATAAATAACTTTTTTTCATCTCTTCTCTATATTTAGGTTAATTTAAATAACAAGAAATCAAGGAATAAGGTGATGTGGACACAGTCGAAGATGAACCAGTTCAACGAATATATATAATATACCTATGTAACATCCAACATGTAATTAGATCGTATACCTGAGATATTCCAATAAACAACTACAACGATAATTTACTATCCGCATGAGTGGCAGAATGTAGTTATTATAGTTTTGCATGCTGTAAATTAAGATCCAATAAAACCGAGTGAGTCGATCATTGAACAAGTTTGCCTGGTTTCTTTCGAAATCGCTTTGAGACAGGTGAAATAAATGGAGTAAAATTACTATCCAAACTTATATGCGCGCACACTTCAATAATCTCTGATCGCCGCTTATTACGTCAAAACCTGTCCTATCTTTGTAATCCTCCTCTTTTTTTATCACTCCATCATCTACTTTATACTTCCTTGATGCATTAAGATCCAACGTAAAATCGTAACGAGATTGAATTTTTCCAACTCGAAGAAAACACGGTAGAAAAACAGTTTTTTCTCAACCGAGTCTGTCGGTCTTTTCGACAAACTTCCGTGATCTCGAAAACAGATAGATGAAAAATCCGAAACTGATAGGACTTGGCAGCCAAATAAAAACGTATTAAAAGAATAATCAAATATTATATACCTAATCGAAAATTCTGAAAGAGAAAAAATTTTGTCATATTTTTTAAAATAAATTACTAAACTCGGAAACACGTAATCGTTTATTTGAAAAAGTAATAAAGAGGAAAAGGTTAGGTAAAATATAGTTTAGTAAAAATAGGTTTATCGGTAAAACATTGAGAATCGATTCATTTCCAGAACCGAAAGTTCAAATTAAACGGGTCATGGCAATTTTTCATGCCCACCATTTCGTTGTAAAATCCTGTAAGTTTCAAAATTTATCATCGAACCGTTTCCGAGATCACCGGGAGAGTTTTTCGGACGGACCGACAGACAGACAAACCGAGATTCCTCTAAAAACTTGTTTTACATAACTCGTGCATGTATCATGCGGGTTTTCACGTGTGTTTTCCGTATATGAATTACCCGTTTGCATAACGGTAGAGTAAGTCTGCCAATGCGCATGCCCGATGTACACAGAAGACTACGCTTCTAAACTGTGCGCATGCGCTGCCGCAAACAAATCTGACATTACACGACCCTAACCTGATCAATTTCATGCTTCGTGAAAAAACGCTTAATATACTCTTGTTGGGTAAAGAATCGTATGCAATAAGGAGACAACGGTCTTTTCATCTCGCGTATTTGCAATATTCGTCCTCGTCTCGCACAAGCATACTTGCCTTCTCCTCATATGCGTGCCCACCTATGACTCATATTGCAAACTTACGCTCGGCCCGAAAAGACCGAGTTTGCCTCCTTGTTACGCAAGATACCATTTCCGATTTGAGAGCTTAAAAAACGTGAAGATTCGTTAAAATTAGAAGAAGTGATTTTCGACTGAAACCAAATAACCCAATACTTTTCTTATATCACCAAAAGATGAGGAAAAGTGAAACGATTAAGAATAGATGCGAATGACCGAAAATAGTCGATTACGTAACAAGTATGGATATGGCGTTTTGACGAGACGTGAGGAACACGCGAGTCAAAAAACCTTGTCCATACGAATTTCGACCCGCATTTTTTATCGCGAGAACCAGGAAATCACGACGAAGTCACGGTTTTGAGGTTTGAGTGGTAAAAAAATTATTAAAAGAAGGAAGAAGATGTATGCAACTGCACATTACCTGTTTGCGTGTCAATTAACGAAGTTGAAATATGTCAAGATAGTTCTTTCGACTTTGCGTTTTATCGTACTTCTTTCTCCTCCTCATTTTTACACGCTTATTTTTGTCAAACAGTTAAACCGGTTTTTATCGTATAATTACCTATACTCATTGCGGTGCAGGTCTTGTGAACGCCAACTCGTAATTGCATGCATATTATATCTATAAATGTGCATTCGAAGGATGGCAAGGCAAAACGGTGTAAATGCCATCATTACGATTGTATCAGGAAAGCAAAAAAACTGTCCCGAAATTTGAATAATTAATTTAACAAATGATTCATAAGTACTTTTCAGAGTTTTTCAAACTCTTTCAAATGGACTATACCCCGATTCAATGTAGCAATCCACCTTCGAAAAAATTACTGGTGAATGTCGATTATTTTCGCCACCAGTGTAAGTCCGTGACTCGTGCAAACGTTTTTTTTAAACTTTGGATAAAATTTAAAAACCTAATCAAGATTTTGAAATTGCAAGACAGATATAAATCGCACGCTTGAACTCCAACGAATAAGATCCGGTTGCAAGCTTTCAAATATTACGAGGCAAAATAGCGGGCTAAGGAGGGACCGGAAACGGTGTAATTACCAAAATGGATATAATTGGTTAAGAAAATGGTCAAATTTTAATAAAAAACCAGTAGAGCGGTATAGTAACTCAATTTTATTGAATTAAATTCTGATAGCACAATCAGTCCTGCGGAGAGCTGAAATGGAGCATATATCAGTAAGGTGCTTTTTTTCTCATTTGTGACATTATTAAGCGATTTTACGAACTTTGAACCGACTGGGACCCACACAAGTTCAAGGCTGATCGGTGACAAAGCCCAATTCACATCTGTTTCGTAATGTCAATATCGTAATTGTGTTTTTAATCAGTATCAGAAGTAAAAGTCAAAAAGTTGCCACGAACTGCGTACTTACACTGGCACGGAAGAAATCGATTTTCGTCATTCATTTTCTCGAAAACGAATTGCCATGTTAAATCGGGGTTTGTACGATTTGAAAAAGCTTGAAAAACTCTAAAAAGTACTACTTAATTTTCGTTTCAAATTAATCAATCAAATTTGGTACAGTTTTTTGTTCCCCTGAAAAATAATACACCGTTTTGCCGTACCACCCTTCGTTTCAATAAATTTATATTGTACGTTACGATCAATTTTTTACTTTCAGGATTTTAGATTAAGAAATGAAAACATGAATAAAAATATAAATCAAAGTTCTTCAAGTATATTATAATTCTACAACTCTATTCGAAATTGTTTCATTCCTTTCCGGTTTTATTTGTTTTTATTTTATTTTTTTTATTGTTCTTCCCCCCGATGATAAGAGAATCGCGTCCAATAATGTATCGGATACACGACGCGAACATGTGTGCACATGGATTACACATCCCTCGCGATCGCCTCTGTATATGTTTTGCGCAAGGATGACCGTACGTGGGTGGTGAATCGGTGTCCTATAAAAGCCCAGGAGCACACGAACCCCTCGCAGTCGGTCCTCGGTTAACTATGCGTTCGGTGGCAGCATTTGTTTATTTATTTATCTGTTTTTTCTAATTACTTAATTTGAAAACAACTCCGTTTCTCACGATCAAAAACGATGGAGAAAAAAAAAACTGATTTCACTTCATCCCACAAAATATAAAACAATTAACGTTGTACACAAGTATTATTACGTGAAATGATAATTTGAAAGACTGTTTAATATTTTTCAATACAAAAATCGCGATTTTATTAATAGGTATATATTTTGTTTCCATCGCAAGTTTCATTCGATGATCAGATACTGGTATAAAATTGCTCAATCAATATCACGATCAGAGTTCGAAGAATCTTTCTCAATTCTATATTGAATAGGATAATATGTAATAATGATAATTATAATTATAATAATAGTAATAATGTTACTAATAACAACAACAGCAACGATAACCATAAAAATGTACATATTTTTGTAAGTGAAACAATTTTATTATCGCATAAACAACGATCGGTGAAGTACCCGTGGTAATTATTTTATAAGTAGAGATTTGAAACGCGTGGAAGAGAAGCGAAGCGAAAAAAAAAATTTAAAAACGATATTTCGAAAGAAAAAAATGATTATAAGGTTATATTCGTCGAACTGTGAGGCGGAATTCCGTGCGCTACGTGCGAAATATATTGAGAAGCCTTTCAATTGAATACGCGTATACCTGTATATCGATGATGAA
Organism: Neodiprion virginianus; assembly: GCF_021901495.1. NCBI lineage: Eukaryota > Metazoa > Arthropoda > Insecta > Hymenoptera > Diprionidae > Neodiprion > Neodiprion virginianus. Next base: position 15,316,979 of record NC_060880.1, read on the forward strand.
AAATTTGTGAATAAACGTCTGTTCGAAATGTATATTTCTTTACACCGAAAAAACAGCTGGAGTCAAAAATTCATTCGGATAAAATTTTTGAAACCGAAGAGTTCAAAACCGCGGATCTTACCGATTGCACGAATAGAATTAATCGATCAACGAAAGGTAGTATTTTTGTTTCTGAATATTTTGTCGAAGACTGTTTGAATAATAATAATTGCGAGACGATGATAATCCAGTATTGATTGATCTCAGTTAAGATCTGACAAATTAAGAATACTTCTCTTTCTTCTTCGTTTCCGTTCTTTATATTCATTTTTCCACCGTTATACCGACTATTTTCAACCACACGTAGATTTTTGTAGAAGAACCTGTCTCGCTGGAAACACCTTCGTCGGGCATAAGCAATATCGTTGTGTATCTTAAACGTCACCCTAAGGAAACCATGAAAAACTTATTCCGTCATCTGAAGGGCTGCTCTTCGAGAAATCGAAGAATACCGGAACCCCCGGGAGGGGGAATTGGAGTTTTTCCAGCACGCCGAGGAAGCGACTAGCAGACAAATGAAAAGGAAAGAGAGCTAGGATAAATAACGAAAGATTAAAAACCGGCAAACTTCAAAGAACGGGTCGATTTTTGATTGATTCGATACTATGCAAACGCATTGGCTGAATTTTTTTTTTTTTTTTCGAGGAACAGAGACTGCCCTATTAGAACTAGCGAATTGGAGAAGGCTGAAGTTAGTAACGTTAACGTAACGAAACATCATAGAAAAAAAGATTGACTATACAATTTTAGAACGCCTTTTAAGTAGTTGACTTTTCAAACTATGAACGTGTTTCCTTTGCTATTATTTACTAGCTGAATTGCAGACAATCCTAAGCGTCCAATTAACGATTTTTTCTCGACATGCATCGTTAAAGTAACGTTACCAACTTCATACTCATGATACTGGTAACTCGAAGAATTCGCAACCTCTCTGCGTTCCAGATTAAGGAGGGGAAGAAAAGCTGCAAGGATGTTTCTAATCACGAGCAGACGGTCGATGAGGTCCGGATTTTCCGGATGCGGCGGGTTCGAGATGACTGCTTGGATATGGATAGGATGCACCGTTGCAACCCTCGTGACGTCGCAGCAGAACTTCTACACGAACGGGAGATACGGAAAACGGCAGGACCCTGAAGAAGGTGAGGCACGTTCGGGGTTTCGAAACACGGCCAAAAACGGGATGCCTTTACGGCCGTTGGCCTTTGTTTTCTAACGTCATTGATGTAGGGCCCAAATTTATAGGCAGACTTAATTACCGGGCGCTGCATTCTGCGCTCCACTTGCAGGAGTCAGCTTTCCCGCCACCTCTAACTATCTCCTCCTCTCTGTATTCGTCCTTTGACTCCGCAGAAATTTGACAAACTGTTAATTTGCCCGAGGTTTTACCGGATTCTCCGAATCGCCGGATTTGAAATCTAAGAATGACCAAAAATAATCGACTTTTGATTAAATCGATTATTTTCCCTCGCAATCGGTTTTTGTTTTTTACTCCTATGAACGACGCAATACAATATCAATATATGTGATTAAAGTATCAATTATTATCATTGTCTTACTTACTAAGTATCTATTTGATACAGTATGTGAAAGATGAATGAATATTTTTACCTGAAATTGAAAAATGTTTTGAATGAAACTATAAATGATCAAAAAAAAATTTTCCGCTATTAAGACTACGTACTGAAATTTATGAAATTTTGGTTTCATTTGCACCGTTTCAAGAAAATTCGCAATAATCTATTACTCGATTCATTTTTATCGATTCAATCGAGTCGTATTCCATTATTTTTTTGGACTGGATGAATCGATGCGCTGATTATTTTTAACTTAGTGGCACTAGCTAGAGTTTCAGGCTCACCAATTTTTCCCGCTTCGACTTTTGGGACTGATTAAAAACGCCTTCTGTTTTAATTACGGAAAGTAATAAAATGAAAGTTCAAAAGGTGTGACTGCACCGAATAGATTTCAATTTAGGTCACAGATCAATATCGAAAACGATTACAAGGCCACGAACTTCAAACTTTACGTTCTAGATCTCTGACACCGCTTAAGGTTGCATAAAAAGTTATGAAAAGGAAAAAAAACTTTTAAAAACTCTCCAGCAATATTATTTAGGTGAACACGAATAATACAACATCTCTATTATGTAACGGGATATGAATCTGACGACGAGCAAATTCGAAAAACGTGAGCTAAGAAATCATCAATGTTCGAAAACGTTTTTATCTGATGTTTTTGACTCAATTTCGAAAACGATTAATTGGTATTTTTGACCCGATTCTGATGTTCCGGAGTTCTTTTTTCATCACTCATCAAATCCCGAAAAATTATCCGAACAAAATTTATGAAATCTTGCAATATAGCAGAGTTATAACGGGGAAAAGAATATCTGTTGCACCGTATTTAAACATATATTTTGATCCACTCCGAAGATAACTACTTGTAAAAATGTCAAAACAATCTCGGGATATCTCTATGCTGGACTAAGTAGGCCCATAAAAATTACAATCGGATCAAAAACACGAGAATTTAATCATTTTGACCGTTGTGATTACACAGGCCTGCGAAATATAACGTATAATTTCCCCCTCAAATAAAAATACTTTTTTTTAGATATTTAGGTATGTTGAAATAAAATATAGAACAAGTTTTTTTGCAGCACATCAAAATTCATTTTTATGCATTTTTGAACTATTTTTATGGAAAAAAAAAAATAAAATGAATATAAAACTAAATATTTGGGTATAAAATTAACAGCATTAGGTTCAAACAAGACTTAAGAGACTAGATAAATCAAACAGACTCATTTTCTCTTGTATTGACGATTCGGTTCATCTTATCATTGAACAGGAGTGTTGAAGAAAGAAACAGATATCACAACTTTATTTGAATTATCTAGTCTCTTAAGTCTTGTTTGAATCTAATGCTGTTAATTTTATACCTAAACATTCAGTTTTATATTCCTTTTTTTCATATAAATAATTATAAAATGCATAAAAATAAATCTCGATCTGCTGCAGAGAAACTAGCGCTACATTTTAGTTGAACATACCTAAATACTTAAAAAAACAAGCGTTATTACTTGAGGGGGAAATTAAAAGTTATATTTCGCAGGCCAGTGTTATAAGTCCTTTCCTCAAATTATCGACACCTGAAGTTTGCGTTGTTCGAATTTGGCTTGCAGATTCATTTCTATTATGTGATAGGGACCGTTGTTTAACTCCAGTTCACCATCACTGGGGCAAACAACGTCGATGGATTTTTTTAAACGGTGTTGTCACCTTTTCTAACTATTGATTGATTGTGAGACCTACGGCCCACTGATCCTCAAACCATCCCAATTTTCGGCCGTTTCAGCGTCTTCCTTCTGGTCGGGGAGCAGATATGGTCGGAGCGGGGTTTCCGGTGCCGACAAGGAGAAGATCGAGGAAGCGGGTAAGGACATGGAAGTCTCGCCTCGGACGGACAGGTTCTTCCTGGGAAGCCGTTATGGGAAAAGGACCTTCTCTAACAACGAGCGGGTCGACTCGCTAAAACACTTCAAAACAACCCTGGACTTCCTGATATCCGTCGACCGGCAGACAACCGAGAAGGAGCAGCTAAAGGTCCTCAGTCAGCAGCTGAGTGAGTAGGATTTGGTTCTGAAAATAGTGGCAGTTAATTTCTCGAACAAATACCCATAATGTTTCCGTAGAGCTCAGTTCGAATATTATGTGAGTAAATTGTGATCTTTTTTTCTCTATCCCAAAATTTGCAACCTTAAGAAATTACTCGGAATTTTCAGAAGACAATGAAAACGTCGCAGCGATCGGATCCGGCGAAAATTTATCCTTATCCGTGGATAATTTATACCGCCCTCGAGCAGCCAGAGACGAGAAGATGATCGGATTCGCCTGCCTCTACACAGGGATTGGAAATCTCTACCGCTGTTCTCACAGGTATAATTATTTCCATTTTCTTTCTTCCTCTGTATCCAAAAATACTCGTCGTGACCGTCGTCTGGCCGAATGGGAATTATTATCGTCACCCTAAGTTACGGGATTTACTACTTTTCTCGTCGTCTCAATTATAACAATGAAGATACATTTGAGAGACGGAAAACCGGCGCGGTAAGCAACAACGGGGAGACAAAAACATTTTATATATATATATATATATGTACGTATCTGCGACGGTCATAATTCCGCGTTTGAGATATTAACCAGAGTTCTCGTGTCGACAGCTGTTTATTGGAAACGCAATTACTTGCGATATTTTAATCGAATCAGCACCTCGCTATTTTGGTACGTCTCACATATGTAACGTGATCGCAATTATTTCGCGAATTTCTTCATTTTTTTTTTTTTTTGCTCTAATATTTTTGTGTCGAATTCAATTATCTGCATTCTTTCCTCGTTTTTTATTTCTTCCTTCAGCACGCTTTCGACACAACCGCCGTAGCCCGAGACGAGATAAAAAGCCGCGTTTGCGACAGAGATAAAAATGTGGAACACGCGGCGAACAATTAAAAATCATCGAAGCGTTTCTCAAACGTGAATATTATGAATAAACGACATATGTTCGCGGCATGTTTTAACCACCGAGCGCAACGTGTAATCCGCGATGATAATCAACGATCCGTTTCTTTTTCCACGTATGCGTAATACAGATGCATGAAATGCATGAGAATATTTGGAAAGTGCACGTTTTAAATTTAATTACAGATACGAATTATCGCTACTAACTAGTAACAACTGTTGGTGTTTGTTTGTTTTTTCTAGGCGAAGCAATGCGACCCAAGGATCATCGAATTGATCAGGAAACCCAAGGCCGAAAATTTCACTTTCGTTAAAAATGATTTCTTTTTTTCTTGTTTCAATATAAATTTTAAAACTTACCGATTAACGGGATTTACGGAAGAAGCAATAGCAAACTATTTCAAACATGAGTGGCCAAAACTCTGGCACATTTTATTGATATACGCTTTTCAGTCGGCATTGATCAAACGACAATTGACTAAATTATTTTGAAGTTTTAATATCTTATGAAGAAACAGTCATCTCTGCTGTAGGATGACTTTACGTCTTATAATTTGAACAAATTCATCGCAATTATCGGATCGCGGTCTTTCGTCGATCCCGTGAGTCACAAAATCTTACATAACATTATTAAAAAGCTACATGAAGAAATCATTTGCTATGAAATTAATTTATTTTTCCATCGACTTATCGTAAGTAATGTCTGTTTAATTTTAATGTTTACATACGCGAGTTCTATCTTTCGAATTGTATGTGGTCTTGAGCTAATAGGCTGGATGTTCGAGACGACGAAAAAAGCGCGAGAATGCCTCTTTTTTTTTGTTTCGATTGTCACAAACACAGATTCTCTTCCTTCTGTTATTAAAACAAGAATAAATATTAAACTACAACTGTCTTCTACCCGTTACTTTCATCACAATTGCCTGTTCTCCTTATTTCATTTTATTTTTTTTTTCTATTAGCACAACAACTATATAAATCGAGCAAAATAGTAATGATATTTCAGCACTTGGCCTTGAATATCAAAGCATTTTTCGTTCCAGCTCTCTTACTGCCTTCCAAATTTACATTAGAAGATAGTGAACATGGTTTATTACAAAATCGTGATTTGTTTATTTCCTACATTATTTTACAGCGTCTCTTTTGGAGTTCCTCAAACCCCGGCACCATCATTGTATAGATACCCGTATCATTGAAATTCGTTTCTTCTTATATCAAGGTGTCCTCGGATCGTATGTATTCACCGATATCTGCCTGGTGGAAACAAATTGTCGAAATTGGGTCGGCGTGCTTACAGTCAGCGGTGCTTTTTGCCGCAACACCGAATCCCTAAAAATATTGAACATTGTAGTTGAATCGGCATTAAATCCTTATTAGATAATGGCCTCTTTGATCAATACACTCACCAATGGCAAGTCATTCATCGAATAAACAACGACACCCTGATACTGTGCAGTGTTTTCAGTTATCCTGCCCAAACCAGATTTCGCGACATGGTGTCCGTAGAGAAACTGCTGCTCGGCGGAAGGTTTTAGCCAAATTTTATACTGGAATTAAAAAGAGGTGACGGATGAGTGCCAAGTTACGTTTTAGCGATAGCAGCAACAATTGCGTGAGACTTATTTGCATACTTGCGCGTATGGAGCGAGGTAGTGTAGAGCGGTAATATGCATCTTGAATTTACCCGACTTGGTAAACCTTCCAAAGCACGTTCCAAAGCTGATTAGATTCTCTGGTGCGACAGTACTGGCGAGGGACAATATCTTTTCGGAAACGTAATATACCTTCTCCTTTTGCTCTCGAAAGCAATATGTGCCGTCTGGTCGGTCTATTAGAAGTTTCAGGTTTCCACCGATACTGCAAAGCAATTACAAAGTGTTTATTACCACGTTTAGATTTACTTTCAGATCAAAGTAAGTAAATATTTAAATCGTTGCTGTTCTACCTAACCTCAAAATCGAATTACTTCACTTACTACTTAGTTAACTTTTCGAAGACAAGCTTCGTTCTTTCCTCTGACAAGCGCTTCATCGTATATTCAACTGTACAGTTTGAAAAATTTTTATTTTATCGAACTTTCAACGTAATTGTGAGGATGAAAACTTAACACAACGCACGTGTCGCGTCTTCACTCTGCTTGTTGTCACGCTTTTGGCATTATGCGAAGCGATTTGCCAACCTGCGTCCCTGCCTCTATGCAACTGTGACCAAATACTACAACGTTCCCGATGATAAACCATTCGCGCCTGGTTTTAGGCAACTTTGACTACACACTTCACAGGCGTTTAACGCCTAGTTGTATGCAATTCCAGCTAAATGGTTCGCATCACTTTACGCCATTGTTGTCGGTGTATACAACCAACGTTACATCAAATTTTCATCATTTGATTTTCAACCAAAATGATTTTTCAAATTTCAAACCCCTGATAACGCTACAGTAGATAAATATAAACCAAGCCCCAGTAAACGCGTTTATAATGTAAAATTGATGTTATTCAATATCATGCTTTACATAAGATGAGCCACTTAAATGAGTCGTATTGCCTCATTAATGATTATAGAAACGATGTCAACTTGACATCACCATGATCCTCCTGATGTCAATTTGTCATAACGCTAAAGTAATAACGACGGTTAATTTTTTTATTTGTAACTATAACTTTAAATATCACTTTGTGATGACATATACCTGACATCATGAAGATATAATGTAGTGAAATGAGCTACAGATGTATAATACATTATAGAAATATACTATACACTTATAACTCAAATGTAGAAATACATAACAGAATTATTTGGTTACTTCTACATATGAAACTTGAAATGTTGTACCATCTACGAGAAAGGATACCATGAATAAGACTCTATAAATAACTCATTAAAAAAAACAATTCTTCTGTAAAACTACATTTGGAAGATGGACTTGATTTTTGAAAGTTAAAATATAGAGAATGCAAAGTTTTTTATCAATTCAATTGTTTTATTCTTGATTAATAAATGACAAGAGTTTCTTTTCAACTTTGATATTTCCATACATTTCTTCGTTGGAAATATTTCACCAGAATATACAAAATCATACGCGGACACATCTGACTGTATGTATGAATATTTGATGTCTTATTGAAATTTTCTGATACGGACATATATTGAAATATCAGAGCATATATTTCTATATCAGGTCATATCAAACCATATCAGAAAATTATATGGGCCTATCAGACTATATATGGGCTCATCAGAAATTTGTTTCACGGGGATGTAATAAAGCTGACGTCCCTGTGATGTAACCGTTATGACAAATTATTCTTAATAATTAAACATTTCGATATAAAAGAAAAAATTTGGATTGTTTTTCTTTGGTTTAAATAAAATTGCTAAATATATATAATAAACATTTTAATGGCTACATTTCTTACGTCAAGTGATTAAACATTATTCGATTTGCAATATCAAAAAATTAATTCTAAGCTGGAATTTCAAGATTCTTCGAAAAAAATGAATAAATTTTTTTTTTTTTTTGGTTCTTCGAGAGACAATACGAAAGAAAATATTACATTTTACGTAATATGATTTCATTGTTACGTCAAATATACGTAGAAAAATGACGTCAATATTATATCAGGGCGTTATGTAAATATTATATATCATTTAAACCATTTTGTGAGATCAAATTAACGTCACTTTTTAAGTCAGTATAATGTGAAAATGATATATAATTTTGCAATCATATCCTAGTCACAAAGGATGGCATTATTATATCAAATTTACGTAAAATTTCGTTACCTATTCCTATGACCTATTCATAATGTAAAATCAAGGTCATGTGTTCACTCGAACGTATATTTGCACGAGATGTATCCGCAGCATTCTGTTCCTAGAATTCTCACAGATTTGTCTCCAAATCATGACCGTCAATCCTTTCATCATATTCAATGCATTTCACTAGTTCGATTTGTTTCGTATACTTTACTATCTGTAATTTTAATACTAATTGTTAGTCTTGTTGTCATGTTCTTCTTCTTTTATTATTTGATTATTAAGACACAGGTCATGAAAAATAAATCAGTAGTAAGTCCGTAGATCCAAGAGAAATAACGATGTCTTTATTACTGTCAGAGGCATCATATCTATATAGTATGATTTGGATCATTTAGAATGGTTTCACTGCTGTGTCAAACGCACTTCCCCACAACGTTATTCCGTATTTTATTATTGAGTGCAGTGTACAAGTGCGTAGTATACCTGTATCATAATTTGGGTTCCCCTGAATAGTTTCGAAACCAGAGGCTTACGACTTGTCTACAAGTTTGGGACACGTGATGAGGTGTGGAAATTAAACTGAAAAACAGTCTTCATGTAAGCACACGATTGAACTCTTTGAACTTAGATAATTTTTTAATTATCAGCAATGCTTGCAATTTCATCATCAAACTAATTTGGTTTCCTGCCAAATGCTTATGAAAAATTCATTTATGCTTGTAGATTTTCTACATTTTCATGTTTATCCAGCTAACCGATTAAGCGTTTTCGCTGGCTAATTGTTTCAGCTAGCTAACTTTAACCTAGTGGCCACGCGCGGCCAGAGATTGAGAACCACTGACGCTCACGCGCGTTCATCCGGCAGGCAGTAAACGCTAGCACGAAAATTCAAAACACACCAAACTATAAACTTTTTCTTCACATGCGATAGCATATCAATTCTCGTTATCTGATATATTATGATTATGGTTGACACCTTTTTTTCATTTCGATTTAAAACCAGGTACGGTTAGCATAAACGCTTATGTTCGTCGAGTCCGGTAAAACTCATGACAGCATACAACGTAGCAGTTGAAAATTTTACAGAATATTTCCCAGACGGACAGAAGCTCAAACCAATTTGATATTGGCCGGTAATAGGATGTTATGAGTCGTTAAAAATTCGGAAACTTCAATGTTTTACATAAAAAGTCAAAAGTCAGCTACAACTTCCATACGTACATGACTTGGGGGTGAAATATTCTACAGAATATTCTTCAGATGTACAAGCTCTTGAGCAGATCCAAGTTTTTCAACGCCCAGAGAATATTCTTTAGAATATTTAAGCCCCAAGTCGCGCGCTGTCATGAGTTTCACCGAATTCGATGAAAATAAGCGTTTACCCTAACCGTATCCGGTTTTCAATCGAAATGAAAAAAAAGCATCTACTATCATCATAATATCTCAGACAGGGAGAATTGATATGCAATCGCATGTGAAAAAAACGTGTATAGTTTGGCATGGTTTGAATCTTCGTGCCAGCGTTTTATTACTGATTACCGGGTGTCCGCGCGGGAGGTTCAGTGGTTCTCAATCCCAGGCCGCGCTCTACCGCTAGATCCGATCGCCAGTTTCAGCGACTTGTGACTGTCTTGGCCGACTTAAGTTGGCTAAATCGTGCAATACGAAACTTTATAGATGACTGGGCATATAAATAGAGCACCCACGGTTCGTATATAATTACGCATATCACAGGAACCTTTTGAACTTAAGATCTGTTTGCTACCCAAAATTACTCAACAAGCACGCTTATCTACACGCTTGTTCATTAGTTGGTCATTTCTTCCAATGCAGAGCTTGATGATTAGTCAATACCGTGGGAGAAAATGACTGATAATTGCTTAGTATATCCCATATATAAGTATTGGTGTACCCCATATGTATAGATAGGAATACGTAGTTACCAGCGGCAACAGTGTTTCTAGCCATTCTTATTTCGTAGTCCGTCGGAGATAGCCACCAATTCCATCTTCAAAGTCAAACTATTTAGCCTGTTCGGATAAAGAATAATAAAGTAAGTTAATTCTCTTTATATTACTACATTCAATTTACAAATACCTCGTAGATCGAATCGTCTAATGCTAATAGTACAATGTACAGTACGTATAACATAGTCAAGATAAACGTGAACATATTTTCGGGAACGACTCAGCGATTGAGTCAAACCAGCTGGTCTATCTTACTAGCTTGCACGTTTAGTAGGTACGGACACTGATTAGAAGTTCCATAAAAGACGAAAATAAGTTACTGACCCATACAAATCACCCATTGTATCGGCATCTCTAATGATATTTATTGTTAGATGGTAGTTAACGATAGTTTCACGCACTTTATAACTTGGAAATTTTACTGAAATATACTTGGCACAATTTTTAAAAGAAAAATCAATACTCTAAACCACTTATATCAAGTGTACAAACTAACAGTTAACTGTTTTCATATCAACAACAGGTAATAATATGGACATACAAAAAAAGGGGTGGTTCAGCGAAGTTCACGATCTTTGGCCAGGAATTACATTGTCCTTAGAAATAAACAATGTCTTGTACAAGCGAAGATCCAAATACCAAGACATTCTAGTAGTTGAAACGTGAGTTGCCGATCAGCAGGCTGTAACCACCGAATTTGTAATACAGTCAATTGATTGTTCGATGTACTTCAACATTATTATGGTATCTCTTCAACAGAAAGGCTCATGGTAAGATGTTGGTTCTGGACGGGGTCATCCAATGCACGGAAAGAGACGAGTTTTCGTACCAGGAAGGCATCGCCTTTCTGCCACTTTGCTCGCATCCAAATCCGGAGAACGTGAGTGAAACGGCTCCAGGCGCATTGCAGGCAAATTACTATCAAAGAGAAATTTTTAAACGCAGTTCTTTTCTTTATCCAGGTTTTGATAATCGGCGGAGGCGACGGCGGCGTAGCTCGCGAGGTCGCCAAGCATCCTGGTGTCAAGCGGATAACGCAGGTGGAGATCGACGAGTATGTCCTGGAGGCAGCAAGGCTGCATTTGCCCTTCATGAGCATCGGGCTGAGCGATCCGAAGGTCGATCTCCAGGTCGGCGATGGGTTTCAGTACATGAAAAACCACACCAACGAGTTCGACGTCATCATCACTGATAGCTGCGATCCCGTGGGTCAGCAATTGTCGCCCTCTATAATTGGCGTCTCGCGTTATGCAGGGAGACAGATAATCTTACACAAATGTGATACTCTTTTGAGCCCTTCAAAAAGTGACGCAATAACGCGAGATGGCATTCATCGGTTAAGACCAAAATTATTTAAGAAAAGCCAGACCTATCAAAGATTTTTTGTCCATTTACACAAGGTTTGCGACTTTTTTGGCCAATTTTGAGTATTTCTGGTTAATATTTCTGTAGGCATTTGTCGTAGGTCAAATCTGTATCCATATTCTTGTTCCTTGGACAATTTTACACTATGAAACCGATTTTCAGCCACTTAGTACAAAAAAAAACCTCTGCGTAATCAAAAATACCCAAATTCAAATGAAAAATGCGAAAAAAAAACAACGAAAAATGGGTAACATGCCCACAAAAAATCAGTCAAATTAGAGGGAGTGGACGACAAGTCCGGCTTTTCTTACGTAATTTTGCTCCAACTGTTTGCGAAATTCGAAATGCATACCTACAATCTCCATACCAGTTTTTATTCATTTTCAGGACCCGCGACGTGCCTTTTCGAAGAGTCGTACTTCCGACTAATGAGGACGGCTCTCAAACCCGGAGGAATAATTTGCAGCCAATCGGGAACGGCCTGGGCTAACCTGGACCACGTGAGCCAAACGTTGAGTAATTGTCGGTCCATGTTTCCGGTCGCTTCTTACTGCATCGTCTCTGTCCCAACTTACCCTACAGGACAAATCGGGTTCGTCCTGGGCAGCCTAAATACAGTGGGTGTACTTTTTTTCCATTATTTTCATCGCGTGTCTGCATCATGCAATCTGAACGAAAATTATACACACTTGTAAACATTCGTTACATACTTACGCAGCTAATAAATGAACAAGAATGATAAATAGACGGTCATACAATCATATAGAAAACTTCGCCTTGGCATTAATCAGCTTGTTAACGTACAATGAATATTAATGAATGACGATCATAGATCATAACGGATGAAATGCTGGAGGGTGATGCAATTGTAAGGAATTTCGTCGAGAATATTTACATGTGTTGAAACTTTTCTTTTTAATTCCTTGCAATAAATGCGCGTAAAATAATGCTTTTCTATTGTAACTTTCAGAGCACGGATTTCAAGGAACCAGTACAAAAATTCAGCGAAAAAGAACTGGACGATATGAAAATACGATATTACAGCGCCAATGTTCACCGTGCTGCTTTTGTACTGCCGAGATTCGTCGCCAAAGAGCTACTAATCGATAATAAAATTTTATCTTAGAATGAATTATCTACGCATTATCAACTGCTGTTTTTTCAAAAATTCTTTGTGTGCGTGTAACACGCAACCGTCCCGAATTGTATTTAATTTTTTAATATAAAATATATTCGCTGTCAGTAGTTTTTCGTAGTTACTTTATTTTTCTTCTTTGAACTCATAAAATGATGATTAGTGTAAATTATATATTTAATGTTAGAAGTGTTTTAATATTGTTTAGCTTTAATGTATAAATAAATACAATATTCTTAATGGCGATTGATTGTGATAACATTCCTGGACGACAATATAATGCATCTATGTATATTTGTGATAAATCTTGTGCGGTTGTATCGAAGAAAAAGAAAGTAAAATAATAACTATCAAATTACAGCCTAAATTCTGGATTGTCGGGAAAAAATGCTCACGGGTGTATTACAACAATTGGTAAGAGGCCAGGCATAAGCAGTAAATAGATCTTGTATATGATAATTACTGACGATTTAAATTACATTTACTTTGTATGGTTATTATCTTTATCTCTTGTCAAGATTTATGCTGTTGCTGTTTTTGAAATAATTTGACGTCATCGATTGACGAATTTTCGGCTGTTTCATTCTCTTTCAAATCTCCTTTTATTTCTCCCTAATGTATTACTAGCCATTAAATTTGTCCTTAAAATATATTTTCAATATATATATATTCTTTTCATCATAGTAAAACACTTAATTTTTGGTATGGTTAGACTTAGATGTAACAAGGGTTATCTTACAATGTATACATATACTATATGTATCGGTGTATACTGAATTAAAAATATCTGAACCGTCGTATATTTTGAAGAAAAATAGAAGAAAAAATCAAAGAATTATGTAAAGTTGAAGGAGTAAAAGAGAACTAAGAAAAAGGAACAGACAGTGATAGAGAAAAAAAGAATTGACAAACTCAGACTAACATTAATAATTCAAATAAATCATGTTAACATTGGCTAGTCAGTGAATCGAGTATCGATCGGATCTCAGCCAAAAAATTAATATAATTAAATGATATGTTACTTCTCTTGTTAATTCAACTTAAAATTAACATAAATGCTTATTCGTAAATAAATTGTTGGAAGCAATATTATATTCAAGCGTCAATAACAATAATAGAAATATTGATAATAAGAATAATCGTATTTGCTGAGAAATTTTTCTTCTTTTTCTCGACCGTGTCAAGGTCTTGTGTATATATTAAATAAAATAAAAAATAAAAACATCGTACCTCCAAATTAGAAATACGCAATACATATGTATAGATATTTATTTATATTATAATTTGAATGGGATGTAATTAATATCAATTGAATTTTCAACGGTTATCAGTTGAAGGAATCTAATCTAATATTCCTCAAAGGCATTTGAAATACAGCACATTTTTTTCACCTAAGGACACTTTTCTACTTGGCCGCATATTTACTGTTCATTTGTTACAATGAGAAAATCGTAAGGATTTCAATTTTTTTATCTTATAATTTGACCTTATCATTTTTCCCAACAGTGTTAAACTCTATATTCTGTGAAAACAAAAACGCAATATACTTTATTAAACTGAACGTGTTCAAGGTTTTTACAAATTGAAATAAAATACACGAATCAGCTGATAGTAAGCTGTGAAATAATTTTTTTTTCTTTCATTCCTCTACACCTAATGAGAACGAATCGCAACAGATTATTCTGGGCAATTAGAAATTCCCAATTAGCGATACCCTGAATGTTCCGAATACGTTGCGACTGTACAAAAGTATCAATAAATATTTCTACGTGGCGTTAAAAACGGCTGCTATCGTTATTGAAGGCAACAGTGAAAGAAAAAGATAACTGATCGAGAGCAGAAAAAGTTAGTCGTAAGTTAAATTTCTAACAAGTTCGAAAAATTTATCGGTTCTAGAAGCCTTGTAAATATTATTCAAAAACAAAATAAAAACTAATTAAATATTTTAACCAATGCATGGATATTATATGTAAAGTTATGTGATTATCTCGCGCAGCAAAGCAATAATTAAATACCGTAAAAGCACTATGTGCATTAATTAATACGACAAACATATTGAAGTGAGAAGGAGTTACTCTTTGTAAATGTAAAAAAGTGAGATTTAAGCAGTTTCCTGCCGAAGTATTGTTGGTTTTTTTTTTTCGTTTTGTAATTGCACTTGCGTCACAAGACGACTTCGGGAAATGGTTAAATCTCGGTAAATTTGAGTATACATATAGATACATACATGCAAGAAAAAGATGAAAAAAATATAACACTACACCCCATAAAACGGGTTAAAATTTGCCGATTGATTACAGTCACTCGTACGCATATTATATACAAGAGAATAAAATCTCAAAAACGAGTCGAATAAATTTCATCAAATTCAAACTGTACAAATTTACGAGTAGAAACTCGCGGTAACGAAATTTTCATCGGTCCAATTACAGATGCAGTTTTCACTTTTCCTGATCATCGTTTCGCCGAAATATCATATTTAGCCCAAAAATATCTTCCAAATAATCTGTCACCATATTTGCCACGAAATCATAATATTGAATACCGTAAAAGGCAATAAACTATAGCATGTAAAATCTTCTACGCATATTGAATAAGGTATAAAATTTTCAGCTAAAACATTTACATGCCGTCTAAACAGCATTGGCGTATTACTTCGTGACTGGCGAATAGCGTACGTTAATTACATTTTTTTTTCTTTTTTTTCTTTCATTTTCTAAATTTTTTTCTTCTCCATTATCTGGGAATCAATAATAATAATAGTTATAATGATAATAACAACAATAACAGTTAAACAATTAAGCTAGATTTTGATTTTGTCGAAAGAGAGACGTTACAAACGACGAAAAAAAAAATTATAGTAATAATTTGTCCCCCATGATTAGAGATCGCGATAATCTGTCGATCGCAAATGATCACCATTATCAAAATTTAATTGTCAAACCTCAATACCTGGTGCGTAAAAGTTTTCTTAACATGAACAGACGTGCTGCTCTCCGTAAGTTTTTTGTGACTTATGTATTCGGTAGCAGGTTGAAGCTGATCCAGAGTACTGTTCATCATTTGTATAGGAGATCGCGACTGATTCGGTTCGTAAGATCTAGTCTCGTATCTTGTTGTGTAACTTTCATATCCGCTCTGGTCAGCATCAGTCTCAGCATCATCCGAAGTATCAGTTTTGCTCTTGTATTTCGCCTGACGAATAGCAGTGAGCCTACCTCGGGCTTCTTCAAGCTCCCGCTCGATTCTCAGCACCTCTGATCTGGCATTTATCTCCTGCGCAATACCTCCGACCATCTTTCTGTTCAAAACTAGAGACCTGTCCTCCTCCTGCTGAATTGCCTGTTGCGCTGCTCTGACCAGATTGTCCGTGGCTCGCTTCACGGCGTTTCCAGCCGCCTGCAGTCTCTTCGTACTCTCGCTGTCTGGGTCAGCTTTCACCTTGCAAGCTACCAGTAGCTGTGCCGTGCTGCTCGCCACCTGCTTAGCGCTGGATATCAGCTTCTCTTCCGAACTGACCCCTTGGACCAACGCGTTAGCCGATTCCACCAAACTGTGCGTTGCCGCTGCTACCAAACGGGCAGCGGATATCAAACCCTCGGACCACTGTCCATCATCTGAACTTGTCAATGGTGTTCGCGACACTTTTCCAGTTGCTATAAGCTCCCGCTGAGCCGCACTGGCCGCTTTTATGAGTGCCGATGTGGCTGCTGCAATAGATTTCGCAGCCTCGAGTATCATCTCGTCAAAGTTCATGTCTTCACTAGCTTCCTGCGAATACGAAGAGAAAACGAGGGTAACGTTACGCTGTCATTAATGACTGGTGAATTCCACTGAAGATACCGTATTATACATGTGATTATTGACTATTTTACCTCCTTCCAGCTGGATGTGCTCGACCACAGTAATAATATGTTTGATTCCTGGTCGATTATTGGAACAACAACCAAGAATATCAAACATATCTAACAGTAGCCGGCCCTCGAATTATCCTCAGTTGTTCATGATTCCGCAAAAGACAATTCGAATTTACTATCAATCAAAAAAGCGAAATTGATTACCTGTATGCTTCGCCTCGGTCTGAGACTAGCGAGTTTCTTAGCAGCAGCGTCGATACTGGCAGCGGCGCCAAGCAATTCGTTTTCAGCGATGACTGTTGGGTCGTCAGGATCGACCCAATCGTTGCCTTTGAGAAGTTCAGCGACGGTGACAAGCTCCGTAACAGACTGAGCAATTTTTCTAGATATAGGAGGAAGAACGTGTTTTGCGTCGCTGGGACGGGTAGATATTTGCAATATGGCCTGTAGCAGCTCTCTATAATTCATGGCAACGTCGTGTCCAGCATTCAGGGTTCGATCTCTGAGTTCAGCAGTCTCCGCACAGTTGTGTGCGGCATTTTTGCATATCAACAGCATATCACTGATAGATTTTCTTCCCATATTGGCAGCCGCTATGATATCATCCTGTTTGCAGCTGTTGCCCGCTGCTACTGCCTTTGCCGTCGAGATTGTTATGTTCTTGGTACATCTGACCAGGTCCTCTGGAGTCACAGTCGATTTCAGCTGGACTTCTGCTGTGTTTAGAGAACGTATTTCTTGACCAATTGCTTCGATCGTCGACTCTAAGGCTCGTGTACCTCGAGTGTGCTCGTCTTCGACAGCTTTCACTGTTTTCAACAGAGAAGTAACGTTGGTTACCATCACCTGGAAAGAATTAACACCGCGTTAGATTTTGTGAGAACTTTTGCAATCACAGATCCTCTTTCCACTATTAGCACGTCGACCTGAAGATGCTGTTAGTACTAGGCGACAGAAAAACATTAGTGATAACAACGTTATGCTGCAGTGGGAAATAACTTTTCCAAAAGGCATTCAAGTTTGTGATTTCTCTGAATATTAGTAGAATAATAGCCTGTAAAAAAATAAAAATAATACACATATATGTGTACACATATATGAACATAAACAATACAATCGGTCATGTTGTTACAGCACTACAAAATAACAAATAACAGTGTTAGTTGAATCCTGCAAATAAAATGATTTAAAAAAAAAAGAATAATAACCGAACACTTCCACAACCAGCTAAGATTCGATTTTTGTCATCTGCAAGTGTAGGAAACATGTACATTTTTATAATTGCAAATAGTTTATGGCAACTAATTTCGAAGCCTGTATATTATTGTTATTACAGTAACAAATTTGATTTTTATACGTGTTTTTAAATAATTGCTTTCAAACTTGATGCTACATTTGTTATTAAGTTAATGTTTCAACTACGATATACGCTTGATTATACTCTTTTTACCGTTAGTACACATTATGATTGCGGTACGTACCTATTTTTTTTCTTTTATGCCCATAGAAATTTTGCGTTTGAGCTAATACGTAATGTGGAGATTCATTATCATATTCTTCCTTTTGTGAATATAATAGCTCACGAATTTTATTCAAACATTACAACAAAGATAGAATAAATATTCGGAGACAAAGTACAAAACAAAGGAAATCTGTGTCAGCAGGTGAACGAGACATATCGACGATATAAAAATAAATTGTGGTTTGTATGAAAACTGTGTATGCATATTGCTATATTTTCGGGAAGTTACGTGTGAATGTTGTGTCAAGAAATAAAGACTGAAATATTGGACGTACATTTTTTAGAACCGTGCAGTGTGAAATGTGTATGAGGCTTTCTATGTTAAATGAAGGTGTAACTCGCGAATATTGAACCTTATTTCGGCGTGCCTATAAATATTTCGATCAGTGATCAATTCTTTGTATGAAAATACAGCATCAGAGCTTGCGGCAGAATATCGTACAATGGATAATCGAGTATACAGAACATGAATCCTGTTTGCAGATAAATTGATCATTGGCTGAGAATAATAATGAGCGAATAAGCAATTTCTTTCAAATATATAATAATACTATCAAATCGGATAATAATATCGTTTGTTTGATCGATTTATCGAGCTACATAAGCAGCAAGAGGTCCGAGGTACGCCGAGCCGGTTGATTGCTCTCGGATACGGAGAGTAGACGAATCAACTCTTCTTCCTGGTCTGATATAAACCACTCTGATTCCGAGCCACCAACGTCGCCGTTAAACTGCTGCTGCAGATGTTGCGCTAACACCTATTCATGCCCCCAGAGACCAAATATCGTCAATAAGAATTTCATTAAAGTCCACCTTCATATTTGAGGGTTCAAAGTTAAACAAAATCTGTCGTCCTTTTTCTTAGAAGTAAATTAACATTGAATCATATAATCTTCACCAAAAGAGCAGTAAAACCATATTTTTACAAAAATATTGTAAAAGACAGATTTCACATACATGTAATTTTGTTTGAGATTGTAAAATCAAGATTTTAAATTCAGAAATTGAATAGATTCAATGGAAATGCTACTAAGGACAGAATGTTTACTTGTTTGCTTATAATCCGACATACAGAGTATACCAACAAAAAAGATCTGCAGTTTAGTTTGCATTAAAAAATCGCTAAACCAACAACTACATAGAGATAATATCCACACACATAGAAAAAAAACCGTTAAACGAAAAATAATAATAACAACAAAAAGAGAAGAATAAGAAAAAAAAAAGAAAAGAAACTGCCAATTAAGTGACAGTGTAAACCAGATAAATAATAATAAATAAATAGAAAACGATACTTCATAAGAAACATAAGGTGGACTTTAATATTAGATACTGACAATATTTAGCCAACTGTACGCATACACACACGGATAATAGACATACATGTAATACATGATATCTCGCTGCCGCCACTCGAATGCATAGGGATTTGTAACATGATTGAACAGTTACATATACTATAAGAATCAAGTATGAATACTGTTTAGTAAGCTGCTTCATGTCGTTGTTGATACATAATATGTGAAATTAGTGAGCAAAAAATCAGATTGCAACCCAATGTACAAATATTATTTCATTAAAGTCCACCCAAGTAAAGAGAAATAGAAATAACGAGGGAGAAAAATTAAAAAGAAAAACATTGAGAACAGTATATTAAAAATAAAAAGATGCCTATTAGAGTTAGTCAAACGTTGTCAACAGAAAATTAGTAATATTACTCATTTCAGCCTGCTGCGTATGTACAGAAAATATGTGGAAATTTTCGCAAATGATTCGAAACCAATAATGATGATGATGGTGTGAGTGATTTTACAATCACAACGGCCAGTAAACGAATGAGCGAATTTTGTACATATATTGTTTTCTTTTTGCAGGCATGGATTAATACAATATTAATAAGCGACCGAACTGTCATTTTAGTTATTACTTGTTACAGATTAATTACCGTGATAAGAAATATACTGCGTTGTTAATAAATAATATGAAGCATAAGTAATAATGCTTTTTCCGTATTCATTCTCGTAAGAAAATATAAAAACATTGTTTAAACCAGTATGTAAGAATGAATTTGATTAACTAATTGCGTTGCTAAAATCTGCTGCAAGATGCTTGTCTCTGCAAGTAAATCGACCGAATTTCTAGAATTGTAATTATCTACATCAACAGTCTAAGGGTATGGTGGAAAAAAATGAAAAGTGATTTTGTTTCTTACCTTTGCGGAATCCTTAAGATGCGCCATACTCGGATCGTTAATCGGTTTACCGCTGGCCGTTTTAGTGGCTTGAATCAGATCACCAAGCGCAGAAGCAACATCCTTGACAGCATTGATCAGCATGACTTGAGCCTCGGGATTGTGACTTCCCAAACTAGCAGCTCCGTACTTGACAACCTCAGCGAGTTGTACAATAGTCGAAACCGCGTTTTGAGCAGCAACAGCCAGCTGCTCCTGAGACGAAGCAGCCCCAGCGACGAGAGTTTTCGTATCCTCGACGAGAGCCTTGGCAGTTTTGAGAATATTTTCTCTGTGATCGGCGAAAATGTCACCTTCGTTCTCGGCATGAAGGGTTCCGGCCGTGGCGAACATTATGGTCGTGTCCAGGTCACCGATTATACCAGAAACCGTGCTCGCTGCGTTGATGCATGCCTGGGTGCCTCGCGATCCCGCCTGGAGGGCTGCAAGGACCTGGGATACTTTCTCCGACACGTTTTTACTCTGTTCAGAGACCTCTCGCTGGGTAAAGGCATCTCCAGAGGCCATCTGACACGTCCCCGCAGCTTTTACTATGTCCGCGCAAGCTTGACCCAACTCCTGGACACCAATTCTGAGGCGAGTAGACACGTCCGCGTTTGTCGTTGCCGCTGAAGCACCCGAAGCGTCCCGAGATAACTGGGTGTACTTGTGAGATATGTCTACCGCTAACGGACCCAGACGTGATACGTCAACGCTAGACTTTGTCGACTGTTTTTGGGAAGAGAAAGCACGTTTTTAAAATTCAGGACATGTTTCACAGCTATTTATGTCATTAATAAAATTTTAATAACGATTTCAGACGTTCTTCCAACGTTGGGATTAACAAGGAACTGATTCACGAACGGGATTCATTTGAATAAAAAAAATAACATAAGCAATTCTTACCATTTCCTGTGCCAATCGCGCAATTTCTTTAGCAGCCTCGACCATCCGAGTCTGATAGTCGACGTATGAGTCAACAGTGTCGACGGTGGACATTCTGTGATCTTCCAGCCTGACCATGGCTCGAGAGATAGTGTCAATGAGTCCAGTGACAATGCCGTTCGATGTTGAAATTGTTTCTAGGGTATTTTGCAGCTCCCTGAGGGCATCCTTAGTCGATTCGACGTTCTCGTCGACCTCAGAATGAATGTTAACGGCCTTCGGATTGCCGCCGGATTCTTTTACGACGTAAATCAACTGCAGCGTAGACTCAGCGACAGTCTTAGTCTGGTCCAAAAGCACCATTTGCTGCTTTGAGTGAACCATGTTCGACGCGGCGCCGACGGCTCCAGTGACAAGCGGCTCCGAGTATAGAGCTATCTGGCTGACGGCGTGACCTACGTGTTCCGCTCCGTACTTTGCGGCGGATCTGAGCGGTTCGAGTTTTTCACGAAGTTCGTTAGCGCTGCTTTCCATCTGGTCGGTGAATCCCTGCATGGTGTTCTCCTTGCGCGGTACAAGAGCCTGAGAAACAGCGCTGAGCGAAGCGGCGTCGAGTTCACGAATGCGGGCGGAAAGCGTCTCAATTGCACCGTCGCACTCCTTTTGTCCGGGCGCTTTGTCTCTGATCGACGCTACCAGCGACTTGATCGAATCGCTGACGTTCTTGCTGTGATTAGCAAGCAGTTGCCAAGTCGGTGGATCCTTGGGACTGACCGCGAGGCTCTTGGCGGCCTGAACCATAGCGCAAGAACCGTCGATGATGGATTTTCCAGCACTGGTGATCGGCTCCTGAGCGGCGCGTGCGGCAACAGATATTTTCGCCGGTTGACTAGCGAATTCCGGCGATGAAGCGAAGCTGCAGAGACTATCGACCGCCTCTAGGAGCGGTTTCGTGGCTTCGGAGCACTTTTCGCGATTAGCTTCCGAGCAAACCTGATCCAGAGCTTTGATCTCCTTGACTAGACTTCCAGTAGAGTTAGCGACGTCCTTCGCAGACTGAACGAAATGCCTTTTAGCGACCGGGTTGCTGGTCTTGCTCGAGGCGACGCGACACGCATTGCAAAGTGCGCTCGTGTGCTTCGCGATCATCGTCGCGGCGTGAAGCACCTGCTGAGAAGAGCTCGTCGGATTCGCAAGGCTCTGGCAGCCCGTGTGTATGGCCTGAGCAGCCCTGAAGAACTGTGCTTGATCAACGAGTCCCGGTTTTCCAGCGACCGAGGTCGGGTCACTGACACCGGCCAAATAAGCGGCCTGAGCAGCGGCTTCGACGAGGCCGCAAATCGATGATGAAACTCCCCTAACGGCGACGGAGAATTGTTCGTGTTCAGATTTCTTTGCGTGATTAGCGATGCCAGTCATTCCCTCGCCAAGGCTCTTGCTCTTCTCCATGACAGTGTCGAGGCACTCGAAGTACGAAACATCGGATATCGGATCACTCGGATTGTCGAGGAGCGGACGCATCGACTGGATGTTTCTTATCGCGCTATCGCACTCGTTTTGACCTGGTGCAGCTGAGGTGCAAACGTCGACAAGATAGTTTATAGAATCTGTCACCGCTCTCGCGGCCGCGGCCAGCTGATTCTTTGCGTTTGGCGCGCCCGGATCTGCCGCGACAGATTTTGCTGTTACCAAAAGCTTGCTCGAAGTCATGCTGACATTCTTCAGCGACACGACCATTTTTCCGCGCGTCTCGGTCGTCGTTTGACCAGCCATTTCCATGCTGACACCCAACAGTTCGCCAAACGCGTTAGTAAACTCCTTAGAAGTGTTCGCCAGTTGAACCGGTGAACGTATGGAGGAAACTACGTTCGACGATGCATCGTTCAGATCCGCAGCAGCGGTGTTCAAGTTCTGCTGAAGTTGCCTGTAAATAAAGCAACAAGCCTAGTTTCAAATTCAGAATGGAAAAAAAAAAAACTTAAACATGGAGTGCTTGACCAAGTTTAGTATGCTTTTTGAAACTTGAAATTACCTAGCTTTTTCAAGTATTCCAGAAAATATACGACCTTTCAAATAATATACCACTTAATAATAAGTAATTTTCAATAAATGACAATTCTTTTAATATCGTCCAATAGATAACTTGCTCATATTTTATTTATGTGCTAACAGCAGCCTGTAATTCTCGGTAGAAAAACATAGTACCATTTGTTCTAAGGACATGAGATTCGAATTTAATTTACATAATTACTGGACATTTCCCAGTTTCCCGTATTTTTCCTGTGCGTATCATTACTGAATTCTTGGGAAAAAAACCTGAAGACTTTTTACTCACCCGTAGCTCTTGTTACTTTGCGGGAATTCGTTCATGTTCAGAACCTGGCTCATATCGTCAATGCTGCGTATGGCATCGTCGACGTCTCTCTGCCCAGGAAGACAGGAGACGCATTTATTTAACGACTGTGAAACATCCTTGGCGACAGCCGCAAGATTACCGACGTTGTCAGGGTTATCGGGATTGTTGAGCGCCCTTCTAGCCTCCTTAACCAGATGCAGAGACCTGAGTATAATGTCGTCGGCGGTGATCAGCACCTTCTTCTGCGTCTCAGGTTGGTTCGAGGTTGCTGCAACACCGCGTACAGCGTTCGTTAGCTCCTTGAGAGCGCTCGCTGTTTCTCTCGCCGCGCTGCCGGTATAATTTTCATTGCCCTGTTTAGCAGCTGACAAAAGTTGCGCCATCGCGACACCGACATTCTTCGACGAGGCGCCGAGCTGCAGTGCAGTCGACTCCGCTGTTTCCCCGGGCAGAGGTCTGAGTCTAGCCGCTTCAACAGCTTGGTAGAATTCAGAAAGCTCATCCTTTAGGCTGTTTATCAATTCCTCGGCGGCATCCAATTCCAATCCGCCACAAGCCTCTCGCGCACGAGTCACCGCTGATCTTAAATCGGACAACGTTGATCCCAGCTGTTGGGAACTGGTGTTCAACTGCATAGCGGATGCCTGATCTGAGACTGTCGGAACCACGGCCCTGGCAGCTTTCACAACACTGGAACCTGGCTGCAGGAACTGTTCTGCAGCGTTGATCAGGTCCAGTTGAGCACTCGAGTTGTCAGGCTGTGCCAGCGTTCCTTTTAGATAAAAATGAGAGTAAATGTTCGTTAGAATAGCACAGAAGTAAAATAGCAATTCGGTACATTGATTCAGACGTAACAAAATTTCGTCAATCATTCAATTTCTACTTATAAGAAGATATGAAATACATGGATTTTGACAAAAACCTTTAACCCCAGTGACGAGATTCGGAACTTGCTGAGCCATTGCGCGGCACTCGGCGATGAGTTCCTCCTGACTGGCCGCATTGGTGTTGTGTTTACCAGCGCCTGAAGCTGCGGAAATACACTGCGTCGCATTGGCAGCGGCAAGTTTGGCGCAAGATTCGAGTCTGGTGATTAATTTCCGCCGAAGCGCCGGCGTGGCAGCAGCCGTAGTCGCGGCTCTGAGTTCCTCGGCAGCCTGTCGTAGTTGGTCCTGCATTCTGGCGTCGTGCGGACTGCTTGCGCACTGCCTGGCAGCCTCGACCATCTTTGCGGTAGCGTCTGCGAGAATTTTCGCAGCAGCCAAAAGTCTTCGTTGCTGATCACCGTCCGGTTGATTTTCGGCTTCGCCCTTTATGCTGTGAATAAGTTGAGCGGTCGCCTGACCAACGACCTTTGCCTGGCGCACCATTTCCCCAGCGTCTCCAGTGCTTGCAAAGAGTTTGTCGGTGGCTACGAATATTGTCTCCACCGCTCCCTCCTGCACGCTCTCCTTCGCTTTTTCGCTTCTTGTCGCTGACTGAATGCGGTTTAATAGATCATTCAGAGTTCTACTGACCTCGCCTGCGGCGGTGCTAAGCTCTCTGAGCAAAACTTCATCGTTGCAAGTCTCGTTGCAAACTTCTACCAAGCCTTCGACCGCCTTTGTAACTTCCCGTACAGCATTCATCAGCTGCGCTTGGCAGGCTGGCGAGTGGAGAGTCGGTGCTACAACCTTGGCACACGCAACTAGCTGCGAAGTGGCCAAAGCGCACTGCGTGGCCGCTGATATGACCCTGTTCTGAGTAGTCGAGTCTTCGCAAGTTGCAGCTATGTTCTTCGCCTTGAGAACCAGAGCAGCTGTGGTGTTAGCCACGGCCTTCGCCAGTGCCAGTAGCATGTCTTGCAATTCGCGGTTGGATTCATCCTCCTCACCGATCGTCGTTAGAACTTGATGCGAAGCTTCGCCGACACGAGAAGCAGCATTGAGGAGATTTTGCCGCGGCTGTAGTGAAAGAAAAAATTTGTTTATTAGTTTTTAAAAACTCGATCCTTAAAAACGGCCACCTTCAAGTTATCGTCTTACCTCTTTAGTTTCCGGCTCTGTAGCCTTGAGCAGATCTGAGAAGGCAACGCATAATTTTCTCGCAGCGTCGAGAAGCCTGTCGCCTGATGAATCATCCTCCATAAGGGCGGCGATCATTCTCACGCCTTTTGTCATCTCCGGTAAATTGCTGGCAATCGTTGTTATCGCAGCGCCAACAGCAGTGTGGTCCACGTCATCGGCAGGACCAGACGTTAGGGTGACGACCTGCGCAGTCGCAGCGTTCATGGCAGCAATTTGAGAGCCTACGCTCTGCTTGTGGGTATCCATAGTCTGTTCGATCCATTTTAGAGATGCGGGGTCTGTACCGAGCTCAGGAAGTTGGGCCTTCGACGAGAGTTCGCTTTCCGCCGTTTGGATCACCTGGTGACTCGCAGTTATCGTTGACAACAGGGCACGCTGCGGCTCGGACAATACGGACGTAACTTTCGTTTGCTGTACCTTTGAAATGACGAATCAATACAAATTTGTCATCGAGCTTGGTGGTGGAAATTTTGTACAGTTGGAGGTTGACTTTATTACACCTTTGTTTTTTACTGTTTACAAATTCAAAGAAAATAATGGATTTGCATTGCGGTAGATTTACAGTAGATTTAGTTCGCCGACAATATATTTTCAATGTTCAAAAACGTCTCATGAGATAGCAACAGTGAGAATAGCGGGGACTGATTGTGCAATGTGCCTGTGTGGTTGAATCATGATCTCATCAATAGAACTCAACGAATGGATATTTAATCGTTTTGTACCTACTCTGTGTCCGCAATAGAAGACGTCTAGCATGAAAATAAATTTGATCATCTATTATTAGTTGGACTTCAATTTTTATTTGATGTTTAATTTTTTTTTTTCTCTTCCTTTTTCGTGGTTACTTAATAATAGTGGTATTTTTGTTTTCCTTTTTTTAAAACAACTTTACCGTTGCTGGTTGTTGCGAAAAATTTTGTATCAACAAATAATGGTAGAGCATCATTTTGACGATGAACACAATTTTCAACCTTGGGGATACAAAGTCTGCAATAGAATCGACTTTAAATGATGATAAATTACTATTGGTAGAAAAATGTGTCCGTCGCCAATATGACCGTAACAGCTTATTTGATATTCTTACCATTGAAGGAGCATGACCAGGTATGGCCTGTCCGCTGACAGTTGAATACTGGGCAGCACCCATATGACCGGTTCCGTACGATTGAGCTCCTACAAATTTTTCCATGCATTCTATCCTATATATTTTGTCATTTAGAATACATATTTACATAAAGAAAGGGGGAACATTGGTTACATCGTTTCGAGGACGAAGAGAGAATCCTCCGCTTTCCTGATGAGAGAGAGACTAGAAAAACTTTTTCTCTATACATTTTTTTACATTTAAATTTATATTTACTCACGATAATATATTTCGAATAGAATCGACGAAAGAAACCACAAGCATTCGATTGTCTGGGCAAAAGAACGAACATCACTATTTACAAAAATAATTTCAGGAGGTGAAAAGTAAAACGTAATAGGTGATTAAACTTTCTTCGCGTGCGTAAAACGTTCACGTACTAATATACGAGGTATCAGCAATTAAAAATAATATATGGCGTGATGATAATAATTTGTACATATAACGGCACACAAAATTTTGCGGATTGAAATTTCTTCTGTACAAAATTATAAAGTCAATGCCTACTTTCCATATTTTATAAATTCTCTTTCACTCTACTATTCCTTTTTTTTCTCAGCCGAGCAGAGAATAATAAAGTTTCCTGCATCATTACATGGTAAAATTGACAGTTACCTTTAGATTTTTTAAATGCAATGTCGAGTATTAAAGCAAAAAACGCTGAGCAAAAGTTGAAGCAAGAAAGTGAACTAGACAAATACTTTATGGGACTGATGAACCGCATTTTTTGAATGACTTGCGGAAAGGATAATGCTCTAATGTACGGATAGAAAAAGGACTTACCATCTCCTCCAACTCTTATAACGACAGGCAAAGCTACAGATTCGATATTGCCTTTTCCCTTGTTGCTAGTTTCGTGCTGCATGATCGTGCCTCTATCGGAATCACAGAAAGAAGTTATTTTTATACACAAATAATAAAAGAATATAGGAATTGCAGAATGAAGACTGATTAATTCAAAGAAATCTGAAAAAAAATGAGTACTAACTTGAGAGGTAAGACATTGTCTTCAACCATGGTGGAGCCTTCGTCTCCTTCGATACCAAAGTGATCCTTGGCCTTCTGTTTTTTCAATATGATGTCGATGTAGCCAGCGATTAGCTGAAGTATTTGCTCCGCCTCAGTGGTCTGCACGCTGTAATATTGGTCTGAATAATCCCCAAAGTCAAGGGTAAAGGTGTTGGGTGAAGCCCCCCACCGCCGAACAGTGGTAAGAGGCCAGGTCTTCAATATCTCTTTAGTTTTTTCGTCCAATCGCAAAACAGAATCCTTGGTGACACCGAGAAGTCGGGGAACGAGTTTGTTCTTCCCTTTCATTTTCTCCTTGACAAGGAAAAATGTCACCCCGTAAGTGCTCAGTGATCTCGCGGTTTTGGTGTACAGCACTTTGGCGTCAAGTTCTGACAATCCGGCGTGTTTTTTGTGTTCTGCGAATACCTTCTTCTCTATTCCCTTCACTTTCAAATAAGACTGAGGCAGAAACTCCTTGAGGCTAGTGAAACAGACAGAAGAGAAAATTGTCGATGATGATGCAAATCGTCAAATTTTTCGACAACACAAAGCTTTGTGAAAACATTGGAAACATTTATCGACGTAAATAACTCACTCAAGAAATCCGGTCTTGTGCTTGTCTTCTTTGTAATCGCCGAACTGTATTTGACACTGTATTCCAGCAAAAGTGCAAGCCTTTTCTTGAGTGATGGGATGTGTGCCATCCAGAATCGCGTCTCTGGCCTGAACGTAGAGAAGAGACAATTGCACAGGGTCTCTGCTGTCGATATTTTGATCGGAGAAGAAGAACTTTCGTCTGAGGAGGACAGTTTCCTGCTCGTCTATTCCCTGCTCACGAAGCGTTTGACTCGGGTCGATCCAATTGACTGTAATCAGAGCATTAGCAATGAGCATTGAGATTTATAAAAGCCAAATTGCCAAACAGATGAGTGAAAAATGATCGGTCACCTTCATCGTCTGTTTTCAGTTTCTTTCTGAGCTGATCCATTTTCGCGTCTCTCTCCCCTTTTTCTTCCTTTCGTCTCTTCAATGTAAGCGTGCCAAAATTGCCTGGTTTCTGATTCTCCGTTTCTTCGTCAGGCAGTTCTCTGACCAGTGAATACTCATCGTGATTAGTGAGGCCAATTTTTGTGCATATTACCACCATGAGATTGGCTACGGGTTGGCTGTCGTCTACGAGCAGTGTCTTCAGTGTTCCATCAAGCATCCTGACCCTGAGGGTTCTCAGCTTGCGACGATACTCGAGGAGGTCTCCGTTCCTCAATATATAATAATCAAGATTGCGTCCTGGCTCGAGCCAGACTCCCTTTTTTACGTCTTCGTCGGCCAGGAAGAGACTGTAATCCTTGGCTGTTTTGAAAAGGCACAAAATTTATTGCATGATGAAGTTGGTTATACTCCATCTTTGGCTGTGTACACGACTAATTCTAGAGAACACCGAGTCAAACTTACGCTGCCCCAGACTGGCTGAGTCTGTGAGTTTTTCTCTTATAACACGACATGCGTCGTACACCGAAGTCGTCGGATCAAACTGCATCATTTTTGTAGCATTCTGCTCCGGTATGGAGATTCGAAGTGACAAAGTAGCCATTGCGACTGCCGACGGTGATCTTCTGCGTTCACAAAAACCCCCCGAATCAACTGACTGAAACATCGAAAAATGGACAGTAAGCACATCAGGTTCATTTGCAGATCATACATAACCTGGACAAAACTGAACAAATATCTTTCGAATTCGCAACATTATATGATACCGCATAATTGAAGGTGAAAATTTGGAAGAAAACAAAATTTGTGTACCTATATTAAAAAATATAGCCAAATTGCTGCAACTACTTAAATACGCGTGTATGTAATATTTACACATTTCACAGCCTATATTAATCTTTTATTGCATAGTTTAGATCTGGTCGAGTGAATAAGTGTTATGTACGTAAATATATATAGGTATATGCCATTTGTGATAGGGTGCAACGTGACCATGGGCGTAGGCGGAACCTTCCGACCTGCATCGGTGTGTAATGTATTAGCAATAGGGGCAGTAGCAGTAGCAGTAGCAGCATCAGCATCAGCACCAGGAACCCCGCATGGGTAAATTGGTAGAATGAAATTACAATGGATTAACCGTCAGGGGGTTGAAAACTTCATTACAGACTAAATTGAGTAAGGGGATGATAATAATAATAATGATAATGACGAGGAGTAGTATCGTCGGCGCATCCCGGGTAATAAATAATTAGCAAAATTAAACGCGTACATCGTTCGTCCGCAATACATACCTATTGAAAAGATAAAAACGCGAACGGTATTAATCGAATATGAACAAATCTAAAAGTAGCAACTGCAAATGGTTTCGTGTACGTACGAATTTAGCTCGGATTCAATTGTAAACGAACTACTGCGAGTATAATAATATGTTTTCTGTGGCAAAAAAAAAGCATGAATGATATTTGTTTATCGCGACAAGCAGGAGGAATGTCGGAAGTGAAAATCATAAGAGAATCAAATATTATTATCGTCGCTTCCGCCGCTGCAGCTTATAGGTATGTATAGGCGTTTAATAAATTGCAAAGATAGAGAGAACGAAAACGATCTTTGAGCTATCAGGTCCACGCCACTGGGCTCTTTCTCTCTCTCTCTCTCTTTCTCACGCACCCTCAGGTTGCCAGGTTGCCAGGCAACACCGTCTCTGACTGTGTCAAACCGAAACGTCGACGGACCGAACCATCATCATCAGGGGGGGGGGGGGGGGAGTATGATGCAGGGCTCGCAGCCTCGCTTCGCCTCACCTCGCCTTGGCTTGGCTTGCAGGGCTTTCTTCTCCGAGCCCTGCACCCACAGCAAGCGACGCTGAGAGATGAGGAAGCAAATGCCCCACGCCGTTGCGCAAAGCTTGCATTATACAATGTTGCAGAAGCGTGTGAAGTTGGTGCGCGGTGCGCTTCCTTTGTCCGTTCCACGACGTTGCAAAAAATCTTCTATCTTTTTTTTTTTGTTTTTTTAAACCGAGTATTCGTTACGTCACTATGATGATAAGAAGTTTAGGGCGTGAAAATGAGACCGTTAAGAGAAACAACTCAGCGAGAATCGTTATCTCAATTCTGCGATATGTAACATCGATTAACCAGGTGCGAGATGCGGAGCAATGAACGAGCGAAGGGGACAGAGGGTAAGATACCCCCCGTCTCGCCCTGATCCTCTACCACGTCCACTTTGCGGCGGCTTGACGCCGCGAAGAAGAGAGATAAACCGAAAATCCGTGGAAGACCACCACCTTGCCTGCGGTATATGTATAAAGTGAGGTGAACCGGTGGAATCTGCTTCTCCACCTTCAGTTCCTCGGCAAATAGAAACGCCTCAGTATTGCACGTCGCTTGTTATTCGTTTGTTAACCAACAACGATCCCCGATAGTCAAAGACCAACCTGCGTCGACGCATCAAACCTGAATTTAAAATAGTTAGACCAAGGTCCGATGGACAAGTTAGACACATATGCGTATGAAACTTCCTCTCCTAATAACAAACCTATGGCCAATGCCAAATGGGCGCCAGTTCGTAATAAGACGCGCAATGTTAAGCAATGTAAAAGTCTACTACTCGTTAGCAAACATTATCCTTTTATAATATAAACTCGTGTAGAACTTTCTTTGGGCCAGACGGGCGAGTAACCTCTTAAAAGATACCACAACTGTACGAAAACCGGGCACTGGTCACTTGTTGGAGATAAAAAAAAAAAAAAGATTGCGAAAAATAATTAAAATTATGTGTTAACACGGCATGAAGTGTCCAAGTTTATGGTACAACGGTGGAGATGAGGTAACGTGTAAAACTAATAGATAATTTTACCTTCTAAGAAGGTGACAGGTGTAAATGCCGGTGGAATGATGATCTGCACGATGCCATGCCGATGATCTACAAGGCAGCCTGGTGATTATACAGCGATCGTTTTATTTCCTCATAGCCAAACTCAACTACCGATAATCGCGTTGTGTTTAGGGTGTTATCACACCCCCTTATCGACTAGTGTCGCCGACTTTTCACACAGGTAATTCACCGTTGCGAAGAAACTACGGGATGGCGAATAACAACCGCTGTCCATGTCAAATGTTTAAGGTAATACTTCACTGTTACCAATATTCAACGAAGTCAAATGAAATTCACCGACGATTCAATTTTCCTTAACGAACCATTTCTCGTCACGTGTGTCATTCAAATAAAAAGAAGACAACCGATCACGGTGTTAAGGTAATGAAAGCGGTTGGATCGTTTCGCGGAATACAAAGTCGAGACCGAAGGAGTGCCGAGGAGAATTTGGAGGGCAGATGCGACGCGTAACGTAAACGTCGAGGCACTGCCGCCTTGCAAGTACGCTTTAGAGAATATATATAAGCTTCACGGAGTGCACGAGCATGCGGGGAGAAAGGGCTTCTGCGCAGTTCTGCCCCAGTAACACACGACGTCCCCATCCCCAATTTCCGATCCCGTATCCCGACGGGGTGAAAATACCCGAAGCGTGCTAGACGACGATCCGAATCCCCTTTCTCTCTATTTCTATTTCTTTTTGCTCCTTTCTTCGCGAATATCAGAGGGTGTTGTATACTATCTAGACTATAACGCGATTGAGGGAATTTACGAGCGACAAACACAGGCGCGGACAGGCGCAATGGGGTGGGAAAAGAAAAGAATGAAGAGGCGGTTTGGTGGTGAAATTAAGTCATTTTATATACCTTTTTCCAGGGCATCAGGAGATTTCTATCGCTTGTAACACGCGCATGGCTTTCTCGGTGTGTATAAGTATCTGGCGACAGTTTCGCAGTTTTTTTTTTCTATATATACCTGTAATTCCAAGACTTTGGGTCTCTTTGTATCTTGGAAAAAAAATAGTAAAGAATGGAAAATAAATTTTTTTAGAGTGACTGCAGTTGTAATTTAATTGCGTTCTATGTGGCGCGTTGAATTAGAAACATAAAATATTTTCGAACACTAAAATTGCCTCTACCCTGACGTGTCCCTTCAACAAATTTGTTGATACCAGTGCAAATATCTGGTAACCTATCCAATAAGTTGCTATAAAAAATGTATTTTCTTATACCTGTATAAACGTACAATGGTATTTCAGTAACGAATTTAATTCCACATTACTATTTTTCAAAACATTCCATATTCCGTTTTGTCCCACTCTTTCGACGCCTCCTCCCCTGGTATTTTTATAGCCGTTATTTTTGAACTAATACAATGAACTTGCTCGTTAATACTATGTCAGCGTGTTAAGAGTTCGGCACAAAGTTGGCAAGACGTGACCGATCAACGCCGTTGCACTTTGTTTTCAGTTAGCGCGGTGCAATTGCCGTTTTCTATCTACCCTGGTAAGTCGCATGTCGCAATTGGTTGTCTATTTATTCTAGTTTTAGGCAACGTCTATTGTAAGATGTGCGGTAGTCACTCTGTCCAAATTGGAAACAAAAAACATGATTTGCCTCTGTACTATCAACGATTTTCTGCAAAAACATCTCTCCCCTGCCATATCTCGCATGGCATATGGCAAGGGAAATACAAAATAACCAAGAGAGATAAGTATTTAATGAAAAAAATATTCATGTACAATACGAGAAAGGCGATGATTTTATGTTGCGTTATGATAAGGAATCTTTTGAGTTCATAGATTTTTAATCGGTTTTATATATTTCATCTCGGGTAATATGTGAAACGACAAGTCTAATCATTGTATGTAATCATACAAAATATATGAAGACGAATTAAAAATATCGTACAAATTAACTATAGATATTTTTATTTTGCAGTATTTTATTTTATTCATTCATGAGAAAGTCTATATCCTGCACACTATATCGCTCCCCTGGTCAGTGTCTATCTCCTGGCCCCTTCGAAAAGGTATTGAAAATAATTAAAGTGTCTCACCCTTTAGTAAGTATCATAAGGAGACTGTTAATATTCCATTAAATATGAAATTGACCGAAATCATTACATTTTTTACTCTGCCTCTCTTGGAACTACCCATACACGTGACGGAGACCTTGGTTTGTCTCAACTATTGCGATTGTTGTTTTTTTTTCTTTTTCAATTATTCGTTCTATATCATTCGTACGCGTTCAGTTCAAGAGTGTATAGAGTGAAATAATTATAGTAAACATTTTCCCGCCCAGTTACGAACGCCGATTTAAATTTTCCTCGTGACTATTAAGTTGGACAACTGTGCGAGAGAAAAAAGATATTTTCCAAAAATAGATGAACTATTATAAATAAGAAATATATAATTCTTGTAGAAAAAAACAATGCATGGATCAAATATATATCGTGATAAAATTAACACACAGCTGAACAAATTTATATGCATATACTGTGACAACGTATCATTCGATATGCCGACAAATAGAAAAAAAAAATATATATTTACGAAATTGATTATAACGAATTTCGATCCATTTTCTGCGTCAATCTGTTCCTATTTTGTCCGAATTTTTCTTTATCTGAACCTTGAACAATATCAACGAGGATCTCGTGATTGGAAATATAATGTCCAACGATGAAATAACGTGATAAAAAGAACCGCAGAAAGAAATGAATGCAAATGGAAAATCTGACCAAACAACAACAACAACAACAACGATACTGCATACTAAAAAAAAAAATCAACAACACTAGCAACAACGGAATATTTCAACAAACATACAATAAATAAATATGTATATTGTATATTTAAAATCGTCACCTGTTCAATCCTCGCCGACATGCAAAGCCGTCCATAATATCGTACATGTACAATATAGGTATACAGTTATATATCGTACGGGCGCAGTGTGTCGTTAAAATTTGTCTTATCTCAGGATGCTCGAAAGTGCAGATCGTTGCCTGGGCCCCGGGTTTCGTGAAGATCCTCTCAGTCGCAGATTCGTAGTCTTCGATATTCGCGACAGATGTCCGGGTTTTACAGGAATAAACGAAAGCCGTGCAAATGTCCGTAGGTGCAAAGTCTGTGTTCAATACGCAATTTACCGAGACAGAAATACCGCAGTGTCAAGGTTTGGGCTTGTCGGCGAAAGGCTCGAGTCGAGGGTAGGTAAACTCGGGCTCAGGGTAGAGAGAAGGGATGGGATGCTGCTCGGCTCGGAGTCGCGAAGGAAGTGATGTGTCCGTCGAGCCGCGGAGGGTACCCCGAGCATCCCTAAGGGCTGAGCGCCCGGCGCCTGCGCCCAAACGACCCGCCCCTGAACCCGCCGAAGGGGATGCGCGCCCCGGAGTCGCGGAGCCTCTCGTCGTTTCATCCCCCTGCCGCGAATCCGCGGTGCGGAGAGAGGGAGAGCCAGGAAGTGGATGGATACACGGTAGACTTTCCTCGTCGACGAAAAGTACAGGGATCGGCGACGGTCGTAGGGCTGACTTCACTTTTCATATGATATATCCCACATGCCTACACCGGCGGACTTGCACTTTCCCCGTTGCCGAGTCGAGCTGCTGACGAAATACGTGTATAGACGCGAAATATTGTCGTACGGTACGTATAACGTATATATGGCGACGAGTAGAATCGACGATGCTGAAGCTTGCGCTCAGAGTTAGCAGACTGAGGTGTTAAACTTTTTGTAAATAGATAAATGGACTTCGGTTTCATCCTCGTCATTCTATAAAAGCATTCAGGGTTCGAGGTGTTTTAAAAAACTTTGATTTTCGGACTTCACTGTGCCTAATTTGCAAGAACGTTGGAACCTTTGGCTGCTAGCTTGACTTTCGTGTAAAATCGACACTTTCGAACGGTATACTGTCTGATGTCGAGGAATTATCGAGGGTACTGACAAGTATAAGGTACTGTCCGATGTTATACAACGGAACTTTGAGCGTCTTTTCGTTACAGATTGTGACCACGAGACTTTAAAAAACTTGGAGAACACAAGTGTATTCGATCGGCCCGAATGTATGTATTCATTTCTCTTCAGACTCTTTACTGTAATTAACCAAGCTCATCAAAGATGTACGATTCGTAACATTCGATTGATCTTTTTAAATCCTTAAATCGAATGCATGTAGATGCAAGTGATTTTGATCTAAGCGTAGGACAATTTTTATCGTAATCGTCCCTCGTGATTTCAACAGAATAATCTGCCGAAAAATAGTTCTTATTCCACGATAGACCATAAATTGTACTGTAGATAAAAGATATTTTAACAACCAAGAATTTCAGTTGATCACCTCACCAAGCCCCTAGCTGCATGTTAAATAATTGAATTCCAGAAAACTTTTAGCGACACGATGACCATGAAGAAGAAGAAGAAGAAGAAGAAGAAGAAGGACAGTATGGGGTAGTCCACGGGGTTGCATGACGAACGAATCTTGGGTTGTTGGCGTTCGTCTCGCGCGGTTGGGGGGGTGGAGGAGAGAGAGGGTCAGGTTTACGTGTATATATGTGTATATGTATGTATATATATATATATATATATATATGTGTATATATATATATATATATATATACACATAAAAGAGAATGAACAGAATAGACACCGTTGGGGGTGAATTGAGACATACAAGCAATTTATGCAGGAAGTGAGAGGTCGGCTCAAGGGAGAGAGAAGAAGAGAAGAGGAAACACCCCGTGTCTATCTATTCCGGCCACCTAGGTATACACCCTTTTATCCATACACACTCGACACATCGATTTTGGCAGCTGATGTAGTTCGACCCCTGAAAGTGCATTACGCCTATCAGGTATACCGCAATTAGGTGTATAGGTAGTTCAACACATGACTGCAAACTCAAGTAGAACGTGCAAAGAAATTTGTAACTTATACGTACATGCGTCGAAATCATTTACGTGGGAAACCTTCTCTACTGTAAAAGGTGCAAACGTTGAAGTAAGATAAATAAAATTATAAAAAAAGGAGTTCACCGGTATGTAATACACTTCGCGGTATGTTTGTTATTTCGAAGTATCGGTAATAATACCCTACCTACGTGTACCTATTACAATACACACAGCACCGATCTAGACGCAAAACTTTACGATTGGCGCCAAACTGTCTGGCGTTCTGTGATTGGCTGACCAAACTCCCCACCATCGATATAATCCCTGTCAGCAGCAGCACCGTCACCATCACCAACCACCACCACCATCGCCAGCATCCCTTGCCGTTTCTCCAGCTCTCGCGCTGTCATCGATCCGATTACGTATAGTTATACGTACGTATGTATACGTTATACACGTGCACACACGTATTATACATATACGTATAATGTAGCGCCACATCGATAGGTTAGCGCGCGAGAATTATCCGCGATTTCAACACCGCGAGAAATGCAGAAAATTTCACAGCCCTTAATAACGAAGTACAGCCTGAAATCGGCGATCGCGGATTTAGCGGAAAAACGATTTCGTGCATCCCGTAAATGCAGGGGAATTTACCCTGTATTACACGCGTGTTCAATCTTCGCGGAATGTGCTATGCGTAATGAAACGACGGTTAAAAAAAATTTTGAAACATCCCGCGAAGACGATACGTTCCTACGCGTAAACATAAAGGGTGTTTCGGAGAGTATAAGTTGGAAAAGAAGGACGACTGCACGGGAGGTTGGCGATCGCATGTTCGTGGAGCGTGGAAAAGAGATGGATAAAGCTGACGGGATGCGGATTCCGAGAAGGGGAGGACATAGGCTGACTGCAAAAGCCGCAATGTGCTTGCAACTCGCACGGTTCGCGGGGCGAGCAGGCAACGAACCACTTAACGAACTTAGTGCCGTAGTGAAGCACGTTCGGGGCATTAAGGAGTGCCTATTCAAATTTTTACGATCAATATATTTCTCTCAATTAAATATATTCCTGCCCCTTTATTACACGGCCCTGCTATATGCACGAAACGGCGACTCGAGGAGATAAATTTCGCATTTATACACGTATGATCGAGTCTCCTTGTATCACTAAACTGCACGCGATGAATCGTCGGCATCGCCGTAGTTATGAATAAGCGATCCTACTCAATTTTCGATTCAGAACTATTTCGCGTCAACTATCTGTAACGAGATTCGTCTCATCGTCAAGGAACCTATTATACATCAATTCGCATGTTTGATGACCAGACTGCTGCCACGATCCGCATTCAATGTTGGGTACATGACGAACTCATGATCAATACTCCATTGCGCATGGATTAGATACATTATGCATCATTGCATACACATATCGCAACATTATACATATATTACTCACACCTACAGGAAGATACTGCGATTATTCCTTTTCTAAAGATCTGCTGTTTTCAGTAATATCCCGTGGCTATTTCTCTCACACGTTCAATGACGCACCGTCGTCGTCGTCGTCGTTCGTTTCTTGTTACACGTTATATTATAATAAACTATAAACTCCGTTCTCTTCGCGTTACACCTGTAACAAGAATAATCAAAACGAGACAAGATTAATCACCATAAATTTCGGTTAAAGAGTGTAAAAATAACACGTAACGAATACGCAGGGTTTGAAAAACGTCTAGAATCTTGCAAGAAGAAGGGAAAAAAAAAAAACAACAACAACCAAAAACAAAGTCGTTGCGTGTAATAGTTGTACAGTTATAATATTCTCTACGTTACACGAGAAATTACTGTACACATTATAGGCAGACTTTATGATCATTATTATATATGTTTGCCTATAGGGTTGTCGACGAGGATTTTACCTATACAAAAATATGTCTGTACAGGCAACGTATCCCACATGCAACATCGTGTCATCACCTACAAGGTGCATATCCGAGAATATATGAAGATAGAAAAGAAGGAAAGGTAAAGACAAAAAGAGAAGGAGAGAGAAGAGTGAAAGGCAAAGGGGTAGCGATTTTCGCGGGCAGAAATTCGGGCGAGTCTGCGGGGGTTGGGTGGGGCTGGAAGGGGGTTGGCGGCCGTGTGACGGGCGCCGGGGGTGGCGCCGCGACGCTCCGGCGCCTACCGGCCGCCGAGACGCTGCTGCTGATGCTGGGTGGCTGGATGGCTGGATGGCTGGCTCCATCCATACAGCTCCCTCTCTCTCTCTCTCTCTCTCTTTCTCTGCCCCTGCAAGAGTGCCGGGGATCGCGGACGATCCCCCACCCCCACCCCCTTCGTTCAACGCACACATCGTACAGGCACATACATAACACCTATAATACATAGGTAGATATATCTCACATCATACGTGCCCGCTAATAAACTATTCGCGTTACATGCTCTATTGTTTATTCGTCGACTTGTTTGTTTGTTTGTTTGTTTTTAACCGATTAATTATATCATACGATAGAATTAACAAAGTACGTGAGAAAACGAGAAACGAGAACAGTTTTCGATACGCGCGATCGGTTGGAATTAGGTAGTGACGGCGTGATAAAAAAAAAAAAAAAAGGTTCCTATTTTGGAAACCGTACACAGAGGTTTACTATATTACAGCCAAGTTTAAGGGAGGAATCGGCGGGGGGAGGTTGCAGAGCTGCATAGCATTTAATTTGGGAGAGTTGAAATTGATACCGATTACGTACCTACTTTTTTTTGTTAGGGTGAAGACAACCGATGTATTGTAACCTAAGTATTCCATAAGCACGTATCCGTATATTGTATAGGTATAATAGTCTAAAGACTCGCGAATCGACAGCACAACATTTCTCTCCTAATTCTCCTCCTGCTTCAGCTTATAGGTGTATATATATATATACAATAGTATATACTCAATCTTCTTTGAGTTCTTCTTCACACGGATTTTTCCTCAAGTATTCAACCGTTTTTCGGAATATAACTCAGCGTGGATTTTTGTCACGTTTATACGGAGGTTAGGTAGAACTACCTTTGGGATCATATTTCTTATACTATTACGTATACGGTATACACGATATGTGTATACGAGGGTTATAATGATCTAGCTGCGGGCTTAGATTCTATTTTATCATCCGTCGAATCACTGGAATAGCTACCGTGGAGGAAATGATACTTACTTGTAATAAAGATTCACATACGGTATAGCAGAAGTTGAATTTACAGTCGCAGTATGAGGCTCAGTTTAATACCGCATTGAATATTGTACTGTAGTCGTTGTAGGAATCTTCTTACAGAATCGGAATAATCGTCTTATTGACTATACCGTATATACGTACGAATTTCTATTGCACCCTTTTCTCCGTGTACAATGATGCAAGCATGTTATACGCATATTCCAGGGTGGCCACAACTTTTTGGGAATAAAATTCCATGAGATTTCCATTTTTCCAGTACTAGTAAGTTACTAGAACCTAAATCGTTCAGCTTAATAACTCTACGTTCGTTTCAAATTCATTTCGAATTGAAGAAAAATGTAATGTACAAAAAAGTCATTTCAAGCCAATTTGTTTTCTCGACGTAAAATGTAGACTTGTTACCTCAAAAAATCATTTCAGATTCCCATGACTGAAAACAGATACTTTCCATGACCAATCAACAAATCCCCTGAAAATTCCAGGTTTTCGATGACCCCTTTTAAATACCCTGACATTTCCAGCTATTTTCCGGGTTTTCCAGATGTGTGGCCACCCTGTATTATACACTCAATGTATACAATGTTTGCATCCTACGTATACGTATTGTTATACAACGCATTGCACAACCGTATATTATGCAACGCGTATTGTTGTCAATTTTTATTCGAGATGCAAGAAAAGAAAAGGAAAGAGGAAAGCAGCAGTTGCAGTGCCGGAAAAAGAAAAGGGCGTTACTCGACAAAAAGGGAACACAACTAATAGGGTCTTCCCACCGTAACAATCCTTCCTTCCAACCCACCCCTGTAATAAATCCCAAGACTCGGTAGGTATATAACCGTGATAACGAGATTGTGCGTCCGGCGTTAGCTGTTCAAATGCGCATACCTTACTCCTATCCAAGTTTTCTTCTTCTTTTTTTTTTTGTTTTTTTTTTGCCAAAATTTCGTTG
The DNA here is from genome assembly GCF_021901495.1 of Neodiprion virginianus. Classification (NCBI taxonomy): domain Eukaryota; kingdom Metazoa; phylum Arthropoda; class Insecta; order Hymenoptera; family Diprionidae; genus Neodiprion; species Neodiprion virginianus. Next base: position 15,357,759 of record NC_060880.1, read on the forward strand.
ACCGCAAATCTTCAATTTCGAAAGCAAAAGCGTTATTTTTGTATACACGAGCAACCTTTGTACCCTTGATTCGAAAATTGCCGTTGCATTATACCTGCTCGTATCCATCTACGTTACGCAATACACGTAGGTATATGTATAGATATATTTTTCGCAGCTTTGACCGGATTACATATTTTATACATATGTAGCTATGTATATAAGAATACCTGTATAATACTTGTTGTATATTTATATTAACAATCCTAATTCATACAAAGTATACACGATACGTTATCCACACACACGTGCGTACAGCATATAGGTATACATAGATACACGTGTGATGCGGATTGACACTTTACTCCGTGGCACCCCCTCCTCCTCTCGCTCACTCTCTCTCTCTTTCTCCTTCGCATCCCTCGCTCATATTTAATCCAAGTTTACCCTTGTTTGTCGAGTTTTGGGTTACAGGTCGCCTAATGGATTATCCTTATATCTCATGGTGGGCCGTTCGTCCGCGCAGGCGCGTTATTTATACACGTTATATATAAATATACCATCTGTATGTATGCATGCAGTAATACCGATGCATGTATACAACGCAGTATTGCACAATGTATTAATATATATAACTGCAGTTATGTAACGTTATTAATATTGTACATGCACGGAAGACGACCGATTTGAATCAAATCGTGTTGTTCACCACCACCTTACATAATATTATATATCCTGAAGTTACATGACAATATGCAATCGCAGGATGCAGCAATTTCACTTATTGTTAGTTTCCTGCATGCATCCTTTACTGTATGTACGATATACATATGCATATAATTATTACATATAGGCATAATATGTGCCAAAGTGCACGTTTCGCTTCTTCGCATTTCTTATATGCAAGAAGGCGTATATGATACACATGCACACATACATATATACATATATATATATATATATATATATACCGGGTTTAGATGTATTGTAAGAATAGCGGACGCATTGCGTCCGGGGGTTCATATTTACTCAACTTATTAGAAGATTTCCACCCCTGCAGCTAGTATTATGTTATACATATATGTGTGCGCGTATATATACCATAATAACGTATACTATCTACACATATACATAGTTATGTATACCTAAGAGATTTTTATCCACAGACTGACTCACTAACTGCCTATGCACTTTCATGCTCTTGTTACCTCAATGTATAGTCTTCTTTTGTCCCATATATACGTATACTCCTATGTATTATTATCTTTATTTTGCTTCTGAATTTTCTCTTACACGAGCGTTCGCAGATCGTTTCATCTACAGCGACGCAAAAAATTGACATTAACCCTTCGAGTCATGGTGGTAAGTATTCTTACCACCTATTTTATATCCATTATTTGCATATTCAGAAGACTTTTCATCATATTTCATTGCAGTTTTTTTCTATTTCTGATGGAATACCGATAGGTTTTCAATACGTGAAGAGTAATTATTGCGACGCAATGGAACCTGTGATTGTTAGAAACAAATCGATTGATTAAAATCGTTAAAATTGAAGGAACAATTCATTTCTCTCTCTTTTTGCATAGACTGTAAGTTTTTGGAGTCCCTGATTACGAATCTGAAATCGGATTTTGAAAATTCAGCATGGCAAATTTAATTAGCGACTTCGAAAACACTTACGTCGAATTTTTTTACCCGGATTTTATCAAGTTCGAAATTTTCGTCCACCACATTGGATCCTACATGTTGAATCTATAAAATTTGATTTCAGATTCAAAAACCATGACATACCATCTTGTTATAAAACTTGACTCAGCACAATAATGTACGACTCAAAGGGTTAACGTTATTATATTAATTTTCGACACGGAAACGAGAAAAAGAATAAATACACATATCAGGAATATTAGAGACTGCACTAAGAGAAATTTTTAGTTTCGGTTACCGCTCAGTCCTTAATTATTTTCATTTTTTACCAAAATAGAAAAATATAGTTCTAGGTAGAAAATGAAAATTAGATTTCTAGCTTTTACCAGAAATTCTAGTATCCGTTACTACTCTTTCTCATTGCGATCACTGTTACTATATTTTCTTGCAACTGTTGCGAAAATTTAATGCTTGTGCAACAATAAATTGATTTTAAAGCCTTATTTAACTAAAAAAGTAGAGTAAACCTCACAAACTGATATTGCGTTGAAATAACCAAAAAAGGATCGACAATTGCGCAAAATGGTTAGGCGGAGCTCGTTTTTCGTAATTCCAACAATATTCAAAAAGTTTTTTTAACGATACCTGTTTTACTGAATTTTTCTAGTTACTGTAACAAATGAAATTTTTCTCAGTGTAGGTAAACACGGTATAGGTGGGTATACCTTATCAATACATCGTGTCTGGAAACGGAGCCATAGATTAAGTATATATAATACCATCTACATATAAATATAACATGTTATGAAAACGATGATGGCTTTTACCGTGATAAGCATTACGAGCCCAATTTTCCTGTCCCATACGTATTTCATTTCATATATATTTAATCACTATTCTTCATTTATCTACACATAAGTACCTATACGTGCACTGATTTGGCCGTATATAAAATGGTATCGCATACTTATTGTTAGTTGTTAGGCTTATAACTTGATATATTTATAATATTAATGGGATAACGAGGAAGACTCCTACTGTAATCGCTGTATGTAACGAGTTTGCTTGTTTATCCCTCGTCTATAACTAAATACGAGAAATATCCCGCCTGCATTCATAATACAACCGCCGCCGTGAAAATTGCCGAATAATTTCAAATTAGATCGTGCTCGTCATGCTTGCCCCATAATTTTTGCATGGTAACGAACCTTTCCGTTACGCTTGTTTATACGTGTAGAATTATATGTAATCGTATGTATCGAAATATACAATACCGCACAAAGAAGAAAGGACTTGAAAAAAAATTTTTTAAAATTTGTAGGGGACGTTGTAGAAATAAAAATAATAATAATAACAACAACAGGACAACGTCGTTGTGTATTATTCTATACTTCGTTGAACGCGTCGTCGCGAATTATTTTCTTTCCTTCCTTTTTTCATATTCTTTGAACGCGTTTCTCCAACAACTACTCGTGTATCATAATTTGTATAAAAACCATATAATCGTATTTTCGTTTTTCAAATTCAACATCACGCGTTAACCCTTTGAGTCACGCGTTATTGTGCTGAGTCAACTTTTGTAAAGAGATAGTATTATATGGGTTTTGGGTTCGCTGATTACGAATCTGAAATCAGATTTCAAAGAATCAGGATGGCGGATCCAATGTGGTGGACAAAAATTTCAAATTTGATCAAATCCGGTCATTTAACTCTACGAACGGGTTTTCGGGGTCGCTGATTACGAATTTGAAATCAGATTTTGAAAATTCAACACGGTGAATCCAATCAACGATACAACAATTTACATTATGCCGCAATGATTACCCTCCAGTACCTATTGAAAATCTGATAGGATATTATCAGAAATTGTAAAAAACCGCCAAGAATTATGTTGAAAAATTCTCTAAATATATAAAAAAAAAAATGGATATACGATAGGTGTTAAAAAAACGATCCTTACTGTAATATCCTCAATAAATACAGAACGACAGAGAAAGTGACAAGGGAAGTGGGAAAAAAAAACCGCACAACAACGACAAGGACAACGGAAAATAAATAAATCAGGGCAAAAAAGAGGAGAAGCAAAAAAAAGCCTGCAGGACTGATGTCTCCCATAATTGCTAATTTTTACCGTACATAAGTGAATGATTTCTGATTTTAGAGCACGAACCGCATAGTGAAAATATTGAAGGTACTGTGCTTATGATGTTTTGGGTATACGAATTGCCTCAGTCGTCTCGTCTCGTCTCATCTCATCTCATTTCATTTCATTTCATTTCATCTCATTTCATCTCGTCTAATTGTCAGTGCGGCTGGACAATTAGCATCGCGCGTGCAGAAACAATTAGGTCTAATGCATCGGACTGCAAAGCCACAACAAGACGACGCCTGCTGCATTTCTCCACCGCCATGGCGGTCATGCTTGATACAAATCGCTCTGAACGCCCTTTCGTTACATTAGAAAGAGTCGAAACTACTCGATTCTGGGTGCTGCTGCTCTGCTGGTGCAATGGGATAATTCGATTGACGCGCAGGAGACTTAAAATGTTGTACCTTACATGTATACGTACGAATACCCTTTTTTCGTGATTGACTTATAGATTAATGATTACAGCCGCGTATGCATACAACTCATAGTTACAGCGATTAAAATTATATTTTTTCTCATAATACCTAAACAGTCTTTTAATCATATAACGTGTTGATTTTAATTTCTCTCGCGCTATATTTTCGTCTTTCGTATCGATAAAAAATAAAACAACTACGGACAATTATATAACGTGTTAACACACTTATTCAGTAATTGAACGGCGTTAATTTATTTCTGCATTTATTTTGCTGAATCGACGGTACATTGTGACGCGTATGACATTACACATAACTATAATGTATGTTTTGAATATCTCGTTAATTGTTCCGACATCTCTTCTCTCTCCCTCCTTTTCTTTTCTTGGTTTTCGACTACGTGTATCTTTTATTTTCTTCTCTCATTGTCAGTTCTTGAACAAGCCACCGCAGCGTCAGCTAGATCTCTGAATTTACATTACGACGAAAAACCTTTTTTACGATACGCACATATATATATATATATACATACATATACACATTCATATGTTATACCTTGAACTAAATGCCTGCCTAATGACGAATCCATGATGCATGTCCGTGACGAACGAATTGCGTCATAATTATGACCGATCAATTCATTGAATGAAAGTGTAAAAAAATGTTCAACGTGAAGTTAAATTGTATAGTATGCATCGGTTATGGATTGAACGATGGTAATCAATTACGTTATTATTATAGAGAAACAAAATATGACCACTTAGCAAATTTGTTTTTATTTTAGAACCGGAATTATAGACTGGAAGTGATAAAAATCGTCGAAAAAATGTAATCGGAAATGGCGGTGTATAATTTCTAGAACAAACGCAGAAAAATGATGTAGTCGTAAATTACAATTCTCCGTGACAAATTATACATATACGTGTAATATGTTATAAAAATAATTTCATCGAGGATTCCCAGACTTATATAAAAATATAAACTTTATTATTATTATTATACGTAACGTGAGGTTTCGTTTCCGCTGCAAGTAAATAATTATAAACCGCTCACGAGATAATTTTTTTTTTTTTCAAACAAATTGTCGTTCACAACGAGGGCGGATCAATTTCTTGAATATTTTCGATCCTGGTGAAACTGTGTAATATAATTTACATCCACACAAATTGGCGAGGAATAAAGACGAAGAAGAAGAAGTGGGGGTGGTTAAAGTGTGATTAAAACGCTGAATATAGACCTTCCTTCCTTCCTAATTTTACTACATACGTCTTCTTCCCTGCTCATCAGCAGTTCTTCTTCTTCTTCCTCTTTCTCCCACCTGGACCCGGCAGTTTCTTCAGAATATGATTTTCCCAGCCTATTTCCGAGCCTCAACGACGACGACGACGACGCTTCGCGACCTCTCTATTTATAAAAACTTGTGCCGGAACTTACTAATACTAATTTCTGTCCCCTCCCATGTTGTAATACATATATACATGTGTCAAATGTTGGGAGATCTGACTTCGGTACAACGAGTGAAACATATGATAAGAAACAACGAAAAAAAAAATCCGAGTATATAAAAATCAGCGAAGGAGTAAAAATTAATTCACAAATCGGTGATTATGTTTTCTCTATACATTCTGCTGTCGAGTTACTTTCCCGCTAGTCCATTGATCCGTAACGTTACAATCGACACGTGGGACAGACGTAAAGTATGTATACGTATAAGAATTTGATCAATCAATTAGTCGATTTATAGACGTGTGACCAGAAATAAGGCAGGCAAAGAGAAGCTTGCAAGGCGAAGGCAAAAGGCAGCTGTGTTTATGCGTGAACCTCAAACGCAGCCCACGTCCAGCAACCAAGGCAAGGCAAGAGGATAGAAGAACGCGTTATGTGTGCGCTTGTGGATAGACGTAAAATACACACAAGCAGCTCGAGAATATCGATGATAACATTCTGTACAAGACTAGAACACTGCCTGCTGATCTCTGGGGAACAAAACGTATCGAATTATTTGAAGAGAAATAATCAGACGTTCCCAGTTCCCTATCGTAGTTAGACTGGTATTGTTGCTATCTTGCAATTAGTATTATCGGCTATGCGGAAAATATTCATGCGCACGTTATCGTCGATGATATGAAAACGAATGAATCCAAATTTTTCAGACGAGAGGAAAGAAATTGATCTTAGACGTGTGTGTAAACAAACGGTCGGCCTAATTGCGTTGATACAAGTAAAAGAGAGACGGGATGGAATAATTGGCGTTATTCCTAACCTGTCAATTGTTTCTCAACCTCCTCTTTGACTCTAATTCTGAATCACGTCTATTTCGAGTGATGAATATATATGTACCTTGTACGCTACTACAGAGAGAAGCGAATGAATGATACACGCGTGAGAGTCGCGGTGTTTATCCGTACGGTCAAAATAGGCGAACGTCAGTCACAATAATATCATCGAGCTTCGCGATTCGCCGGGGGTGTAGAATTTCTCCCCTTTTTAGTGCCACTCGTCAGGGAGCTGAGCGAGAGGGATGAGAATCGCAGCAGCAAAAGTAAAAGTAACGCGATTGTGTAAATACGAAAACCCAAGTTGAGTAGCGAGCAGGGAACGCGGCAACATCGCTTTCCAGGTACTAACACGGTCAGCGGGACCGCAAGACTGAGTGTGTGAGAAAGAGAGAGACAGAGTGAGAGAACGGGAGTAGAGACGGAAAAACGCCCATCGTAGTAGGACATCTCCATAAATCGCATGGTTTAGGGAAATGACAGTAATAAGAGAAGTGAGGAATGGATATAAAAGGAGTGAGGCAGAGAGACAGAGAGAGAGAGAGAGAGAGAAATGTAGATACTACAATAGGCAAAAATAAAATCAATAAACTTTCGAAGTTTCTTTAGATCGTCGGAAATATTCATCGCGTTGTAAAAATTGTCTGGCTACGTACCGTGCGTAGATTATCCTGCACATAGGTGGTCAAAACAACAACCCCCGATCCTCGTTGGCAATACTAGTCTCTCCGCCCCGTGTCTTAAATAAATCAATTGTCACACCGCCACTCTTAGCCTCTCTTCGGCGGATCGAGAACCAACCACCCGAACTACACCAGCGCCAAATCAGAGTCAGCGACTTAATTCCGCATTCCGCGTTCCGGTTGTCGAAACGACGGAATTTCGTCAAGGATTTGATTTCCGAATTCTTGAATAAGTGACGATCGTCGGTTCGTTCCTGTTACTGTAGTTGCTTTCTCACACAATCTTTGGACAGATTTTTTCGTCCTGTCGAACGGTTTGTAATTCAGTCGGACTTTTTCGGAGTCACCGCAACACTGTCAAGTTGTCGATAATTTCCAGCACCTCGTAACTCGCGGTTCAATTCCGACGGACCGCTGTTCGAATCTTAACAAAACAACACACGATCGCACCGACTCGAATCGACTTTCGTATGTTTAACGACGAGGTGGATTATTTCAGGTTGTTTTTCACACGGTTAATACGATCGTCGATCTTTTGACCCCGTTCTCTCTCTTGTTCCAGATTCTTCTTCGATCTGTAAACTTGTTGATTCGGTATCGAAAACGGTGTTCGAATCGTCGGAACGATTAGATCGCGCGCTCGTGTACAACAAGAGATGAAACAAAACGAACGAAAGAGAGAGAGAAAGGGAAGGTCGAGAACTCGACGTATGTACGTTTCGTCGAGTTTCGGAATCTTTACCGTATAAGGAAGCGCGCGCGTTAAATGATCGCCAAAAATGCGAACGGCGTTTACCTTGCGTCTCGTGTAAAAAAATTGCTTGCTCTTCAACGGTTTATCCGTTATTTACTTCTTTTTTCAAGATTCGATGGCCAATCGTCACGCGTCGAACTTTGAATTTAAACACACTTGGCTTCACTCTCGCCGCGGTTTTTCATTTGCACGTTCTAGCGAGACGGGGATAAATAGAAGAGAAGACTGAATAAAGTACGAAGATTTGATATTGTTAAGCGGAAGGCACGCTTTGCGCGTGACTCGCACGTCGTACACAATAATGCACGATACAAATTAACCAACCAACTAAAGAAATTATAAGTATACGAGTTCGGTCAGTCGTCGTTTTGCGGTCGCTGGCTGATTCAGCCTCCTGACATTGATATCGCATCGTTTCATGCGATACAATATACCCTTATATGGCGAACGGGAGGAAAAGCCATAGAAAGGAGAAACGAACTGCGCAAAATGTGCATATACATAGAGATGTACACAAACATTTCCAACATACAGCTTCCTCCCTGACTAGATAATGTTCATCCGTATCCTGTTATGACTCTGAATATTCAGTTACAATATGAGACATAGAGAGAGAGAGAGAATGAGAGACGGAGAGAGAGATGTTGACGCTTAAAAACTCGGCAATTAAATATGCGTGTAAATTTTTACGTCATTCTTTTGTTTTGATATTACATCAACGGAGAATTTTTCCCCGTATAAGCCGTTGTGCGAAGAAATGCATATAATAACATCGTAATAACAACGTCACAAGGAATTTGCAATTTAAATAAATAATTTCAAACTACAAAGAAAAATAATAAGTTATTAAGTAACGGGAAGCCCGTAACTGCTGGAATCTCTGATCAGCTTGCGAAACAGTTTCACTCACATATTATACCGTAAGGCATGTGATACATGCGTTGGGCTGCAAGCCGAGATACGAAATGCGGAGAGACTGGGTTTGTTTGTTTGCATAACGTACAACCAGATTCTGTGGGCGCAGTTGATCGGTTTACTAAAAAGGGGCATGCGAAGCCCACACTCGATGTTATACCTGCATGGTGTGGAAACCGACGAATTAACACGCTATTAAACGATGCTGCTGCCGCTGCTTTCGCATCGTCGAAATTAGGGGAAAAAAGTCAAGATTCGTGATAGAAAACAGATGAAAATAGAATTTAAAGTTACCTATAGAAAAATCTGAAATTTGAAACCAATTGTGAGTTATTTACCCCCAAGGAGAGTCAAAAACAAACAACAACCTTGACCGTATTTGCTTGTATCTTTTTTTTCTGTCGAGAACTGAATCTAAAATTAATTCTCTGATCCGAAAAAAATGGATTTTCAAACTTTCGATCAGGTCGAAGCAATTGGGGTTAAGTGAAAAAAAAATTGAAAAAAACAGATCGCAATGAATTGAGGGGATAAAAACTACACATGGGAAGTTGAATTGAAAAACGAACCAAGTTTGAAGATTTCAGATGAATTTTCTCTTCCACGCCTGCAGCGTGCAGGTACATACATTACCGACGATTCGTTTCCAACCTAATCCTGAAGGCGGACACACCCATGATATGCGTGCGTATAATAATAACTAACGGGATGTATTAAATATAAATACGAGCAATGTAACGTTAAATTATCATGCAAATGCGGAAAAAAGACGTGTCAGCTGCGCAATTTCCTTTAATATTCTTTTATCTTCGATAATCGTTTCAAACCCACCACGGAAGTGGTGAAAATAATACGTGAAATGTGTGATTACATTTATATACACACACATGCATATAACACATATCATGTGACAGACCGCAAGTTCTCAATTTATCACGCGAAGAACTTCGACGCTTATCTATTATATGATATATGTACGATAGAGGAACGTTTTTCCATCGAAGATTGAAGGAAAAAATAATCGAATTTTCTGGATATTCCATACTCTGTTTTAATTTTAATTCTCCAAACTGATGCCGCTTATTTTGTTTCCATCTTCAAAATGAACAACTCTCGCATAGTTTCACATCGAACGATTGCAGGCCGCGACAGTTTTCCCGAGTCCTTTTCACAACCAACATGTGCTGCCACCCATCGACGGTACGGCGAATGACGAAAAAGCCCGGGTGGCGAAAGATTCGAACTAATGATATAAATTGAGATATTCAATAATCAAATATATTATACGCGACTTTTGTCACAGGGTAATGGAAGATTTTTTAAACGTGCAAGAAGAAGAGAAAATCGTCGTAGAGATTCAATTTTGGTGTATTGATTAACTTTTCAATGAAAATTTGATCATTTTCTCTCGTCTGTAATAATTGTGCATACCGTTGGAATGGCAAACATTGTCACTTCACACTTAAGCTTATTGGCGCCAAAGAGAAGAAGGTATAACTCCGTATTGTATCACCAGTATTATTACTCCCGCCTTCTCTTCTATCCGCTCAATTATCTGTACACGTTAAACAATAAACAGCTTTCATAACGAGAATTAATCCATTGATTTCTAATTGTTAATAAGCGATCCACCTAAATCCAACACAGACTGCGTAATACCCTTCCATTCCAGCTAACTTATTCTTGGTCCGAAACAAAATGCGAATTCGATTCTATACGAATTATGTGACAGTGACTGGCGATGAAGCCGACGTGAGAGATTGAGAGTCATTGTCATATAATTCTTATAGAATCGAACTTGCATTTTGTTTCGCACCGATAGCCGGAGAGGGAAGGCATTAATGAATATTAGTGTACGATGTGTTTCCATATAAATAGACAAAAAAGCTGAACGGTTCCTCAGATATATCACTTCCGATTCGTTCGCCTACGAAATCGGTTTGGACTTTCGGGGCATTGACAAGGGGAAGATTCTAAGAAGAGTGTAACAGTCTGGAATAGCGGGAGGCTTTTTGAACCACGTCTCCACTCGGAGTGCACCAGAGAATGAGTTGCGCGATTTTCCAGATAACCAAACAATAGATTGTCCGTAAAATTGGGAGACACATGCCCATGATCGCAAGACGGATAAGTCCCATGCATAAAATTATTACCGATTATAATTAAACGATTCAATGTAAAAATCATTCTTTGGTAAAGGTTCAAAGTTTCTCTGTTCCTTTCAGGGTTCCGTACCTCAAAAAGAACAAACGGAATCCTAATAAGATCACTTTTTTATTGTCCATCCATCTGTCAAGACCTTCTTCCTCAGGAACTGGTAGAGGTATCAAGATGAAATTAATATCAAATACTAAGATTCACGGTTCCTTGGGGGTGTAAAAAATTCAAGCTTCTAAGTCAATGCAATCGAAAGATACGACCATTTGTGTCACATATTTTGATACTCGCAAATTTACTTATCAGAACCTATGGGGTACACTTCCCGTTCACCTGGAATCATGTTTAGAGAAAAAAAAGGATTCAAAGCACAAGTAAAAGAAGAAGCACAAAAATAGTTAATTTATACTTATATCAAATTAAAAAAATAATGAAGTTTGTACGAAACCCTCAGGGAGCGAGTTCTACTCGCACTTGTCCAGTTTTTTCTTGTGCTTCTTTTGCCTAACGAACAAAGAGGTGAGAAACATATCGGAATGAAGCGAGAAGTATCTACATAAGGCCAATCCATCGCATGCGAATCAAAAGGACGAGGCATCGACGTGCTGGAAATTGGCAAAGTATTGCCGGTTCACGATCAGTGTCTGCAGACTTGTATAACTGGTTGTTTTATGTGTCGCCAGTTAGGTGTTAGCAATTTGGTCACCATTGTTCCGCAACTACAATTTATTCCCATAGAGATATTTATATACAATCTCTATGTTTATTCCCGGCCGCGGCAAGGACACGGCAGTTACTTGGCATCTGGTAAGGATTGCAGTATCTTAATAAAACGCGTTACATTACATATTATGCGAGAGAATAAGCAGAAGAAGAAGAAGAAGAAGATCGAGTAGAAAAGCCAAAGATCCGCTGTTCCTCGAATAAAAGTGGAGCCGAGGAGTCGCGAAAAAGAAACGAGAGATAAAACTATATGACAAGAGAAATCGGGAAGGAGGAGTGAGAGAGATCAGAGAAGTTTGGCCGGGAAACGTAGACGAGCTGGCGCATCGCCACTCATCCTCTCCTCTCCTCTCCTCTTATTACTTCTTTTTGCCGAGCTACTGCCACTGCTGCTAGTTTATATTTATTACCAAACTAGGGAGAAACGGAGATACATACATATATAAACACACACACACCATATATATATATAATGTACAAAAGCGATGCGACCCAATGCTCTCATCTTGCTCTGCGATTCCATCTTCCGATGGTGTGTCCTTTTGGTATGTATTATATGTGTATGTGTGTACTTGTATGTATATATGGGTATTATACATGTCCGTCGCAATTTACTGAGCGCTCTGGCAATCGATCTCTATCTTTATTGCCGAGATCCGGTACTGCAGATATAGACGAATAGATGGACGGACGAATATGGATGGACTGCACACTGCACGGTATGGTTCTCCCTCCAACCATGAAAGTAGAATTTTAACCACACGTAGCCTGCATAACGCGAATCTAACCAACCTGAGGCTTGCATGACCTGAAAAAACTGATGATTTGCCTTGCGTATATGACAATAAATTGTAAATGTAGACGATTAACCGAGGAATAATATAATAATGTGTAGACAAAACGGGGATTCGCTTCGAAAACAAGGGTGGAGGATTTAACGGGTACGTGAAGTTGTTTTCTCTTTTATATATTTTTTTAGCTCTGTCGCATTGCGAAGAGAAAAAATTCGCGACCAGAAAGCGCAAATGCGGAATGGCTGGCGCATCGCATAAAAACAATAGTAGTGGTAGTAGTAGTAGTAGCAGTAGTGGTAACTCCGCGGAGGATTCGTCGTCGTGTAAGGGTGGTACAAAAGAGGAAACGGGAGGAGGGTTGGGTGGGAATATGTTTTGCCAAAACCCGGTGGCGTCTGGCTGGCGCCAAGAGGGCTGCGCCTTCTCCTCCACCTCCTCAAACTCGGTATACAACCCCCGGTTTACACGCCGCCAACACAGATATAACTTTTCTTTGCAGAACCGCGATCGCAGCTCCCGCGTTCCGCACCCTAGATTCTAGATTCTTGTAGAGTTTCCGTCAAGATTGATTGTATATATAAGGGAAGGAGAGAGAAGGAGGGAAATCACTGCTCGACGTCCCGCGGATATAATGTTTTGCAAACATGAAGAGGAACGGAAAAGAAACAGGCATGTTGTGTGTAATGGTCGTTCTGGAAGAAAACTTATGTAACTATACGGGTACGAAAACTTTGCAGTTTTCTCAAGATGCTATCAATTTCATATTGATAATCTTTAGTTCTGCACAGATCAGATCCGGTGCATGGAGAAAGATTGGACGTTGACATCCCCTGTCTACAATTTTTTATACAGCCATACAAAGAGAAATAAAATACTAGAAGAAGAAGAAGAAGACGAAAAAAAGTAGAGTTCCTGACGTAAGAAACGACAAGGAATTAAACTGAATTTTTGCACATTATTCCCAGGAGTAAACACGGCGTGTATTAAATTTTCAATAAAGAAACGCGAGTCGTGTATAATAATATTTCGATGCTGTGGTACCTTGCGCACAATTGCGAGTCTACGGTTAATAAAAGAGACCCGAATGCTGAATATTACGGCTTGTCGTAAAAATAAGATTTCTTCAATTCGTCGTGCCGAGCGCCAATATAGCGCATGTATAATTAATAACCTGCAGATTAATGTACGCGAGATGTAGTCACGGGTAGTGTGATATACATATATTATAAAAGGATGCGCGCGATGGAGAGAAGAGAAGATCCTCCTGGGGTGTATTTAGGTCCGCATCATCATCGCGGTCTAAAACGATCGTTGCGGAATCTGAATAAGAATTAGCCTGAAATGGGCTGTGAGCTGGGTCGAGTGGTTCGTTGGGAGGCTCACGCCAGCCTCGGATATTAGGCACGGGACTAGAGGGGCATGTCGTGTATATTGCCGCTCTTTCATATGTTAAAAGCATTGTCTGCTCCTGCACAGTGTATGAAATATCGCGCGTTGTTAGAGAACGAGTGTGCAGATCAGAGAGTGAAAAACACCGTGTTGCAAATATGTAGAGGAAAAGCCTGCGAGCTGGTGTCCGTTTCGAATAACACAGGTCAAAAGAGAATAATTTTTGTTTGGGTTTCTATTGAGATAAGTAAATTTCGATTCTATACATCGAATAATGAGCAAAAACTTTATTTATTACTTGTAAAGTTTGTTTTTGTCTTTTTTACGTTGCTAATTATAAGTCTTGATGTTTTTCGTTGATAGCTGTTATAGGTGCCTGTTCCGAAGAGAAAGGAAAACGTTTTCACCAAAATGTGATGGACTTTAACGTTATCAACGTTATCAGGGGCAGTGTAATGAGAGCATTATGGGTGATTACGTTTGGGGTTTGATACGAGAAAGTTCATACGAAAATAAAAGAAGTGCGAAAAATATTTATTTAAAAATTTTTTTTATCTATTCTTTTACATTTTTAGTCTATTGTTGATTATTAGTTTTTAATAAAAGCGATTTGAATGCAAAACTGAAGTTTGTTTAATTGTTATTTACAACGGTGCTTGAGAAAATAGCTAATTTTTCCATAAAATACGAAAAATATCGTTTTGGTTTCTACAAAAATAAACTTTATCTTGTAAAACTGTTCTTTCATTTATTAGCCACGTAGACGGAATGAAAATTTGACATCTGTAACTCAGACTCACAAGTTGTGTTGACCGGTATAATCGATCCTCAACCGGATGCTCATTCGTGATTACAGACCTATTGTTTCATCACACTTCTGTGTATACAGGGCCCAGTCCACCAATTATCAACAAATGAACGGGACGTCAAAAAATCGATTTGACTGAAATATTTTGCGTCTTGTAGTGTGTACTAAGGTATAAAAATTTCACTAAGTTTGAACCTTCCAGTACTCACAAATACCACATCAAAGTTTATCGTTTCGACCTAATTGAGGTTTAAACGCGAGTTGTTTTCGTATCGTTATCATAAAACAAAAAAAAATGTATGAAAAAATAGTCATCTTGTGAGAAAAATTCTCATCTTTCCGAATATGCTATTCATTTCTGGACAATTTTTCGTAATCAATCTCAAAAAGACGTTTTTTCGAATTTTTCATATAAGATGCCTATTTTTTCATAATTTATCTTATGCCGATAACGATACAAAAACAATTCGCGCTTAAACCTCAATTAGGTCGAAATGATAAACTTTGATGTGGCATTTCTCGTGAACAGCAAGTCCGAGAAGGTTCAAACTAGGTGAACTTTTCAATATTATTAAACACTACAAGAGGTAAAAATTTCAGAAAAATCGATTTTATGACGTCCCGTTTGTTTGTTGATAATTGGTGAGCTGGTCCCTACATAGCGTCTTTTCTACCATCGATGTGCAGAAGCAAAGATAAAATAACAAATTCTTGCATGTCTCCCCGAAAGTAAAACGTATGAAAGAGAAAACTACCGCTTCCCTCAATAACCAAGTTCTGTTCGATGACCGTTGGCTTTTATTGATTTTCTCTATCTTATTCCGTACCGACCGAGTCTTGTTTTCCCAATGAAGAAAGAGAAGCCAGGCGAATTCTAACCCCAAACAAATGACGGTCGGAGATTTTTTTGTCACGTTTGCGGAAGTGACGTTGTTAGCTGCCATGGAGCAGTAGTGGTTCTGGCTTCTATACATGGAAGAGCGTATAGTCGCGGTGATTCCGGAGTGCAGGAATCATCCCCAGTCAAGTCCAAGTTCGCGCTTGACTGGCTTTTCAGATTCTGAAGAATCACCCAACCCGCCATCGCACCCCAACTGCAGAACGTCGTAGAAATCGCTAACGGAAACGGATGCACCGGAAGCCGGGAGCTACCGGGGAATTTCTATTCTCGCTTACGTGGCTTGGTGGTGGCTTTTCGACTCAGTATCATAGATGACGTGTACATGCACCATGGGTACACATACATATACTAAGTCAGTAGAGTCCCGTGCCGATCGGGAAGAAGGAGTTTTGCATCGATGACACGAGGATCGCTGCGGCACGTGTCGGTATAAAAGACTATTTGTACCGTTCATCAATCATCCCCATGCGTCTCCTCGATCACGCTTCACGGGACAATAACGCACCCGGGAAAATAAGAATTAATAGATATAACGATATCTCGCCAGTGTTTTTACACATACGTATCTCTTACTGCACGAGAATGAAGGAGTCAACAAGGGTTCTTTGAGTAAATGCAGAATTAGCTGGATGAGTTGACTTGTCTTCGATTAACGGGAATTTTGAAGGGGAACCTATACCCAGATAGCGCACTTATCCAAAGGCTGACTATCGTTCGAATACAAAAAGTTGACGGTTCGTCAAATTAAAAAAATGCCGACGCGTTGTTGACAAAAACTAGACGAAGGGTCGGCTATTCTTGAATGGCTATAGATCGTCAAAAAACTAAACTCAAAGTTGACATGCAGTATACTTCGTGTTTGGGAACGTCATTTGAAATGCCAAGTATAAGGCAATGCGACTGGACAGCCCGTTGTCAAATGTGGAAACTCGAGTCAAAAGTTTTTCACGTTTTTCAGACAAATAATTGTTAAATATTGTCAATATCTGGTGGCGGTTAGACTGACTAATCGATATCTCATACTTGACGTCAGCTGACTATTAGTTCATGTAATTAGCCTACTTGCAAATTATTGCTTTTTTGTCTTGACTGTTCAAAGTCAACTGAAAACCTAATAATAGTTGACGTCGTGTCTTGCCTTTACCGTGACATTTCAGAGGACATTCGAGCACTCCTGGTCGGTGTACGGTCAACAATAGGCTCGTAATATGCTTATTCCCAGTTGACTTGGAATAGTTGACTCAGAATTTCAGACGATGTTCAGTCAACTAACAGTCAACAGTGTGCTACCTGGGATAAACTCTGAAAACTTTGCAAACCGATGACGGATTGCGTAACTAAGAAAAAATTGGATGAATAGATGAACAATCTGTCTAATCGCGAAGTTGAACTTGGTAATCTTAGTGTAACGAAACGCTGGAAGAGAAAAATCACTATTATGCAACTCTGAAGCAGTTCAGATTGAAAATAATGAGCATGTTCGGTTGCTGGAAATTCGGAGACAATCCCAAAGTTACGAAATAGCCAGTTCGCCTAAAAATCCACAGTTATAACGTTACGGCCTTCTCCAACTTTACGTCCAATAACCAACTCCGGCAGTCTAGCGCTATAAACTCATTGAGAAGTTTCTGCAATTGCAGAGAAACAAAGAAAACGAGATTCGTACAGAAAATGGGGCGTTATAAAGTCTCCCCGACGTGCCGTAGCCCCTACGATACATTTGGTAAAAAATGAAGAGGCCGTCGTACAGAAGGGTTTGAATACAATTATCAGCGGTACATCCTATCAATTATATTATACAATCTACACGCGTACTATACGCAATTATACCGTTATTGTGATAACGGTCTAGTATTCGGCGAGTGTGTCCCCGAGGCAGGAGGACTATTTAACGAGCAAGCAAGCAAGCCCAACCCCCGGCATTGGAGGCAGCAGCCGTGGAGGATCGAAGTGGCAGGAGGGCCGTTGACGCATCCGTTCTAAATCGTCGTGTGTTAATGGGATAACACTTAAATCGAAAGCTGTACGCGAAGGAACATTTGGCGACGACGGGGAAACGGAGATAGATAGAGAGAGAAGGACATTAGTTTTGTTAGGATGACTGCAGCGAATGAATGCCAACAACTCACTCGTGTACAATTATAAAATACACACGTCAGGAGTTGGATAAGATAATGTCTCGCTGCTTCATCCCACTTGCAACGATGTACATGTATATATATACAGCTATCTATGAGCAATTTTCTAACGACTCGATCAAATCCGCTGAAGTATGAGTACTGTAGGTACACTGTAATAATTATTCTCGCGGAGTGCAACTGCCTGCAGATCAGGGCCTAATGGCCTAATGGCCAAATCGCATCCCCCTCGATAAAGCACAATCAACGGGGCTTCGCCGTCTTCATCTGTCTTCTGACCCCGCATGCTCCATGCACTCTGATAATTAAAAGTTAAAACCCTCCCGATTCCTCTGACTTGTTACAATGTATATTAGGGTGGTCGCCATTTAGAATGTTAACAAATTTATTCCGGATTCACCCCACCAAATCAACTATAAATAATTGAAAAACAATTCACAATTTTTTTCACATTTTTATATCAACTGTAACCCGTGCCTGTGAGAGGAAGGATTTCCCAATTTAAAATACACGTGTTTCGGACGCGTTCTTGGTATATATTTTACTGTAAGAGTAACAATGTTCGAAAAAATCCATGAACGCAAGGTTCTAGGGAGCATGACTGCTACTGTCTAAGAAAAAATTCACATCATCATTTCAGGTAATACAGACAATTGCATTTCTTATAAATAAAAAGAAAAAGTCAAATTTCTAGGGTGTGCAACTCGTCGAGATTGGTTGGTACGATGATATGAATTTTTTCTCAGATAGTACCACTAATACTCACTAAATCTTCGCAATTACAGATTGATTGGAACATCGTCACTCTAACAGTAAATTATATGCTGACAATGTATCTGAAACAGGTGTATTTTAAACGGTGATATCCATCCATTTACAGGCACGGGTTAGAATTGATATAAAAATCTGAAAGAATTAGGAAATTGTTTTTGAATTATTTACAGTTGATTTGGGGGGTGGTCTGAAAAAAAAATCATCAACACCCTAAAGTAAGGATCACCCTAATGTATATGTATACGATTTGCGCGGTGTGACTGAACGGTTCGTTTCTTAATTACCGTTCAAAGTTAAAGGCTAGCTAGCTGCACACGTCAATTTTCCAAGTAAAAACATTTTAACTTGTAATACATGTACACGGGTAACCGGACTTCGTGTTACAGATATGATTATAAAATTCCATACGTCGAAACCGCTCGAACTGAATGACGTAAGACAGCGAGCATGGTGCGGAACATGCACCCTAGCCAATACCAGATATTGTAGAAAAAATATAGCAATCCGAAGGAATGGGAGATAAAATCGTTGAGGAGAAAGAAAATCCAATCAACGCTTACGAATCGCACGCGTATTGGCTACCGTGCGGCTGATGCAGCCGGATAAACGAACGGAGAAAACGTGCAGCAGAAGCAGCAGCCTAGCATCGATATCGTACCTATATCGGCGGAATTGAGTGAGAGCCATTTAATCAGAGTGAGTTCGATAAATATAAACGGCTGGTGGTGGTGCGATGTTGAGCCCCTCTTATAACCTACTGTAACATAGTACAAAAGGAAAGCGGAGAAGCAAAACCGCCATAAATTTATCTCAATCTCTCCCGTAACACACAAACATACAAACGCACACACGCGCACACATGTGTGTGTATATACGATGATATAAATCTATTACTACCGGGTACGTGCGATGATGCATCTACATTGCACACCGAACGGTGAATCTGAGTGCAGCAGGAGAAGCAACCCTCTTTGCGACCGCCGTTACATACGTATACTATTCGAATGCGATGAAATATAGTTTTTGATTTGTCACAGTAGGCGATATCCCATTCCCGATGATACTTCGGTCATGTAATACACTTTGCCTTGAACCGTAACTACACGCCGCTTTCCAATCTAATCCTATACGCGTCGTTCGTGTATTTTCGATAAAAACTAGACCGTACCGAGTCTAATTTTTTTTTTTTCTATCTTTCTTTCTTTCGATACTACCCTAGTGTGCCTCTATAAGACTCTCAATTTTACGTTAGTATTACATGCATTAGGGATTAGGCCAAGAAACTGCAAACTACATATCTTGTACGTATTTCTAATTGAGATTTTATGGTGTATATGAGCGTATGCAAAAGGCAAAACATTTGTATGTAAGTACACTGATATCGCAGTAAGGAAAATACAATATTTTTCACCCGCGCGGCCAAAATTGAACTGTTATAAATTAGTTTCGAGGGATTCGAATGTACGTACATAGCTTCTTGTGAAACCGTTTGCAAAATATTAATGGCATATATATTTATACGGTTTATGATGAATGTAATATATATGGCCCGAAGAGCACTATCGCCGATTGGATATTTTCTTATTGGACGGATTCAATTCAATTTGTGTAATGCATCCTTCGCGCGTATTATATTATAACATTATACTGCATATGACGTTATATGCATGTATTTATCATATCAGGTCCTGAAAATATCGTCGCCGAATCTGTAATCGTACGTACAATTTCTACGGGTTGTACATTCAGCATATATTACTAATTTCCTTGATCACGATTTTTGGAAATCCAGAAACGAAGAAGAAACAGCTGCTCAGAAAAGTTGTAGGATATTTTCGTCGATGTTACAGCAAGGATAATTAAATGGCAAAAGAAAAAGAAAACACCCCGTCACTCATTGTACAAGAAATGATAATTTCTACAGATGTAATAACAATGCCAATGTTTTTATTAATTCCTTGTCACCATATTCCGAGGAGATCGAGCAGCAGGCTTTTCGGAGCAATCAAATAATTAAGGAGACTCGAGGGAATTGGGGTAACGATTAATAATAAGTCAGGCATGACGACGCAGAGCAGCGGCAGCTAAGGATAATGATGGTACAAGGATTAAGAATCACGAGTTACACCCTGCAGGACTGCAATAACGGCTGGGTTCCTACAACCATTCTTGGGAAATTTATTATAATATTTTCCTGCGCACCCCGTGTGTCAAGTTTTGCCATATTATAAATTATACATCAGGGATGTTTTTGCTTCGCTGGAAGGGGTTCAACATCCCCGGCCCTTGACGATGTTAGATGTCTCGAGATTACGACCGCAACGGTATAATGTAACAATGCACGACAACTAAACCGGCACTTAATTTTATTTTAATTATTATTAATTGCCGCGACTCGCCCGATAATACGACGATCATCGTGTATTCGTGAAGATCGACGTTCGTATTTATGCATATGTACATTTATACAGCTTCTCGAGGCGCACTGATGTTTCATCATTCATTGTTAAATTGACGCAAGTATTTTTTATCTTGTAATAATAATAATGGCAATGAAAAATATACGGGAATGTTTCGCACAAGAATCAAAATAATTCTGTTAATTTTTGTACTTGAAGGATAATTTTTCGCTTCCTCGAAAAAAAATTCATCATGCGTAAAACGACGTTTATCGACGATTGAATTGTTGATGGAAATGAAATATTTTATTCTTTTCCTTGCTGATTTCTGCATTCAAACATTGTAATGTTCGGAAAAAAGAAAAATAAATAAAATGAGAATCAGAAGCCTAATGGATGGTTATTGAATTGATATTCCATGTCAACAAGACCAACATTTTCGTTAAAATAACAAGGTCCGCATCCCTTCTATGCTTACATAGCTGAGTGCCGGTAATTTTTCTATAAACTGTTATTTCAATTCCTCCCGCGATGTCTATGTATTACTACATGTATAGAAATGTACATTATATACGTAATTATAACTTACGCATATATATACTGTACAACTAATAAGTATAAATGAAAATGGCGTTCCGTTGAAAACAATAGTCTGTATTATTATAGGTAGATTTAACATGCCATATATAATATGAATATCTGCGGTATGTATAGGTATTAGAGTGTTTAAAAAAAAAAATTTGGGATTTTTCTTAACGCTACCCGATAAAATACCTGTTTGGGACCTAAAAAATAATCTCTTAAAATTTGAGCCACTTAGCTTATGCGTAAGAACTGGCGCAATTGATTTTTCGTTTTTTTTTTCACTTTTTCCTAAAAATCTCCCCAAATATAACATATACGACAAAAAGTCTGAGAAGATTTTTTTTATGAAATTCAATTTACCGTGAAAAAAGTATCTCGTGATTTTTTCATATATTGCGTATTTATCAAGATATTTACAAAATGCAAAATTACAATTTCAAATATTGACTTTTCTTTTCCAAAACAATTTCTTTTTTTTTTGTCAATTCAGAGTCGATCAACAAAACTTAGGATTCGATATGAAATTTCTTTTTTTATTGAGAATTGAAAATTAATATATGAGATCTGAAGATTTAAAAAAAAAAATTGTTTTGGAAAAGGAAAGTCAATATTTGAAGTTGTAATTTTGCATTTTGTAAATATCTTGATAAATACCCAATATATGAAAAAATCACAAGAGACTTTTTTCACGGTAAATTGAATTTCATGAAAAAGATCTCAGACTTTTTGTCATACATGTTATATTTTTAGGAAAAAGTTTTAAAAAAAAACGTAAAATCAATCGCGCCAGTTCTTACGCATAAGCTACGTGACTCAAATTTTAAGAGATTATTTTTTAGGTCCCAAACAGGCATTTTATCGGGTAGCGTTGAGAAAAATCCCAAATTCTTTTTTTTAAACACTCTAATGTACATGTATAAGATTATCCGTCCATCAAATCAGAAACTGTTATTAATTTATTATAAATAACTTCCAAAGTGTGCGTGAGAAAATAATACGTGTATATGACGACGAGTATTTACACACCGCAAAGTTTAACTCAAAGCGAGTGTTCCTGGAGAGTGAAAAAAAGCAAGAAGAAGGGAAAAAAGTAAAATTTCGGCAATTTGAATAATTCATCGAAGTTTCTGGTGTAATGGCTATATATGTACGGCTGTTGGAATCGTTGCCGGGACGTAGAATCATAATAGTGGCTGCTAGCAGGTCGTAAAACATTTCAGGGCACCAAGGTTGTGTGGGACGTGCATTTCGCGTACATACGTATATTGAATGTATACGCCCGTACACACACAAGCATTTACATAGGATGTGCCCATCTATAAAATGAACGAAGATAAAAAAAAAGTGTATAATAAAAAAGGGGAGGAAAAAGTGACAAAGTTTGAACAATTTTCAAACTCGGTAGGATCAATAATCGTGGCAGGTTGATTGGCCGTTGTTCGGCCAATGGAATTCACCGTGGATTTTCCACCCCCGGCGTAGGCGTGATTTTCAGGGATTCTGCGCACGGTACGTAAACACGATTGGCCAGGAGTGAGCCAATCCTCGTTGGTATCGTGGGTCAAAAGAAGGCAGGGAAGAAAAAAAAAATTAAGTAAATTGCGATAAGTCACGGACTGATATCTATGCTGCAGTATATTTGATGTGAATTCTTACTGCAGTCGGAACAAGTGAAAAAGAGAATGGAAAAAACGATTCGACGGGGGAACGGAACTCAAATAAGAAAAAATCTGAAAAAAAAACAACAACAACAACAAGAAAAGAAAAATATAATCGAGGAATAGGAAAAGTAGAAAAAAAGGAAATTTTTAAAGCTCCGAGTGTTGAGAATAAGCGAACCCTACAATTTTTACGAGAAGGATGTAAGTTTTTTCTAAAATCGCGGAATCGAAATGTTGACTATATTCGACGCTTCTCTCCTGCCGCTTTCAAATTATTTCATTGCAACTTTACTCATGGAGAAAATGATAATGTTACCATGGTTTTTTGATAATTGTATAACGAAAAACTGAAACCCGCTGGAATAATTCACTGTACATTTGCGGCGATATTGATATTGTACCTATTAGAAAACTCAAGGTACCGTGCTTAGTGCAATGGATCGAAAAATAACTGATTTTCGCGATTTTTTTTTGTTCGTTGGTTAAAATACGCTAATGAGTCTCATTTTTTTTATGTCAAATCAAAGCACTCACGAAGAACAGAAAATAAATTTTTAAGCGTTCATCTTTATTGTTTAACTTCTCTTTTTTAACGATTTTCCCGAAACGAGGTTTTTCAAAACGCTGTACACTCTCAAAGTGTGAGTTTTCAAGCTATCCGTCTCAAATTTGAAAACAACATTCTTCACGCCATTCTTCATCTGGCAATGGAAGCTTTTTTTCGATATATTCGTATTTTTTTTTAAAGAAATATTGTCAAAAAAAATAGACTAAACTCGATACGTTTTGTTCAAACCGCGGCCACTTTGTCGAATTTTTATTTTAAAAAACATCACATAGCAAGATAGTGGCTTTCAGACTGATTAATAATCTTTTTAAAAATTTTATTTTAGATAATGTTTACGGCGACAATCGTGTACACTGTGAGGACTCCTTTTTTCGAAGTTATTTTCAACCTTGTAAAATAAGTGTAAAGAAAATACAAAGCGACGTTTAAAAATTTATTTTCTGTTCTTCACGGGTGCTTTGATTTAACATAAAAAAAAATGAAACTGATCAGCGTATTTTACCCATCGAAAGAAAATCGCGAAAATCAGCCACTTTTCGACCCGTTACACAGACATGGTCCCCTTAACGTCTGGGTTTTACATAAATATAATAACTTTGAAAGATTCATTTTCGCGCATATATAACTTACTATGTTATAAACGCTGGGAAATATGTCGCTAAATTCATGCACATACCCTTACCCTAAATCCAGATAACATGTTCAATAATTAAGATCGTGCAAGTCGACACCTGCACCAATTACGAGATGCGATTTAGATACAAGTATAAATCGTGCATGCATATAATAGTGTTCAAATATACGCGTATAAAATAACGCGTCAGAGCCATCAGGCGTCAAAGATACCGTCAGTGTAGCCTAAACGAGAATTTACAGATAAGAACAGTAAATTATACGCACTCTCGAGGGCAGGAACAAAATAGACAATAGGAAACGAAGTTTGCAGGATGCATCGCGGTGTGACAGAGGGTGAGAGCAATACGACACCGAAAACTCAAACGCAACGAAGTGAATCAGATATTGTATAGCAAAAATGAAACTATGAATATTTACATCGAAGATAACAATTTGTCGCATGGAGTTTGGATCGTATTTTGAGGATGTACGTACGTACTGCAAAAACCCAAAAGAAATTAAGTCAAATTAGAAAATTTTAAAGCGACTCCGGAGATGATATAATACAAGCATAATTATATTGAAAGAAGCTTTATTACATGGGTAGTTCCAAGATATTGGCTCTTTTAATGTCTTTTGGAAAAAAAATAGTAAAGAATGAAGAATAAATTTTTTTAGAGTGACTGTGTTCTGTGTGGCGCACTAAATTTCTAGCATCAAATATTTTCAGAATTTCTAAAAATTAAGTTCAAACACTAAAACTGTGTCTACCCTGCCGTATCCCGCCAAAAAAATTGTTGATTCCAGTGCAAATATCTGGTAACCTATCCAATAAGTTGCGATAAAAAATGTATTTTCTTATACCTGTATAAACGTACAATGGTATTTCAGTAACGAATTTGATTCCACATTACTATTTTTCAAAACATTCCATATTCCGTTTTGTCCCACTCTTTCGACGCCTCCTACCCGGGTATTTTTATAGTCGTTATTTCTGAACTAATACAATGAACTTGCTCGTTAATACTATGTCAGCGTGTTAAGAGTTCGGCACAAAGTTGGCAAGACGTGACGGATCAACGCCGTTGCACTTTGTTTTCAGTTAGCGCGGTGCAATTGCCGTTTTCTATCTACCCTGGTAAGTCGCATGTCGCAATTGGTTGTCTATTTATTCTAGTTTTAGGCAACGTCTATTGTAAGATGTGCGGTAGTCACTCTGTCCAAATTGGAAACCAAAAACATGATTTGCCTCTGTACTATCAACGATTTTCTGCAAAAACATCTCTCCCCTGCCATATCTCGCATGGCATATGGCAAGGGAAATACAAAATAACCAAGAGAGATAAGTATTTAATGAAAAAAATATTCATGTACAATACGAGAAAGGCGATGATTTTATGTTGCGTTATGATAAGGAATCTTTTGAGTTCATAGATTTTTAATCGGTTTTATATATTTCATCTCGGGTAATATGTGAAACGACAAGTCTAATCATTGTATGTAATCATACAAAATATATGAAGACGAATTAAAAATATCGTACAAATTAACTATAGATATTTTTATTTTGCAGTATTTCATTTCATTCATTCATGAGAAAGTCTATATCCTGCACACCATATCTGTCCCCTGGTCAGTGTCTATCTCCTGGCACCTTCGAAAAGGTATTAAAAATAATTAAAGTCTCACCCTTTAGTAGGTATCATAAGGAGACTGTTAATATTCCATTAAATATGAAATTGACCGTAATCATGACATTTTTTACTCTGCCACGAATGTCAGGTTTTGAGACGCAATATCTTGGAACTACCCGTATAGGCATGAAGCAAGAATTGCCAATGTGATAATTATATTCAAATGAAAGATGTATAAAAAGCTTGAATTTTATTTTACTATTTTCGTGTACCGTTTGTTCAAAATAAATTTGTCGTTCAAAAATCACTTGAAACAAATATTCAATGACGTTAATGATATGTGTTTGAATGAAATTAGATTTTCAAAAACTGCGGGTAGGGTATATTGTCTGAATTACACGAATTCATTCTAATCAACGATTCCAGTCTCTGATGCAGAGTAATTTTGTTCGTTTCGGCTGTAGGATGGTCAATAAACCAAAAAAGGGTGCGCGAATCGAAGATCGGGATGTACAAGGTAAGATCCGACGATGCATGATAACTCTCCCGCTCCACTGCAGCGGAATAATATAAATGTACAATAACTGTCGCGGCTTGGAAACTTTACAGCTATCTACTCGAACAGTTTTGAACGGCTACGGTAGCAGGGGTGTAGGTCGGGCTTGAGTTCGCCAACAGGAATGAGACGCGATGCATCGAAAGGGGCCGACGAGTAAGTTATGTCCTTCGATTTTACTCGGTGGCGGTTAAGCGAGGCGGCAAGGGACGACACTGATAGTTTCGAGGCTGTTGACTCATGTTAAGTGCTCCTCGTGGGCTGCGAGGGAAGGAAAATACATCGGCATCGAGGCTGCGAATCGCATCTCTGACCCTTGCGTAAAGAAAAATCTTGGCCATTCATCCTCGGCGGGGTTTCAATACGAATTTAATAACCACGATTCTCAGTTTACTCGCTCTTTATCGGAATTCTCGTTATATTTGAATCGGATAGATTGTATGAGCTTAGTATGAGCGCATTACTATGTTTCAATGATAAATCTAACTTACTCGATCCTGAATTGTACCGGACGAATTTGATTTGCAACTGTAACCATCGACTGTACAATTGACGATCGCCGTTTGTTCGAATTTCACATTTGTCAAAGTCCTCGTAGAACGCCGTAGTCGTGGAAATGGGCCCCGTGACGCCATTCTTGAGGCGAAATAAGAACCGTTTTTTCGACATTTTTGGCTCTTTTTTTAACCATGCCTATTTTTCGCAACATTTAAATAATCAATTTAGGATAGGAAAACTGAGAGAGTTTTTCTGCGATGCTTGAACAATACCTAGATCATTTTTGCTTAGATTTTGAGAACTCACCGTTGAGTCACAATATCATGTTTGTGAGTGTGACAGTTCTGCGATTCTACCGAGGTGCGATCTTTTAGGGTTAAGCAAGGACACGCGTCGTACGAGGAAGTCAAAAACATCTTACGGATCATCGCAAAGCTTCAATTACGCGCATTACACGGTATCGTTTCGTTTGGGGTTGATTGGAACACTTACCGAGCCACAGACGGTACCGACCGCGCTGTGACTCCGAATCACCTCGGCGGCGGGTACATGCACTAACCGTTGTGAAGTTACCGACGCAGATTTATCTTACCGACTCAGCTCTGTGGACATATACAAATTTCTTTTTACCGACGAAATCACTGTCATTGAAAAGTTGCAATCGTTGCAGGTACGTTGAATTGTGCTGATTTATTTATAAATAAGCTAGTATCGTAGTCTCTCAATATTTTACGTTAGACGACGTATTTTATAAGTAATTTCAAATATTTGACACAATCAAACTGACGCGTGAAAAATTACTCGAAATAACCGCGTTGCAACCTGAATTGGTTCAGCAAGTTCGTTGACTGACGCTTCAGTCAACGGCAAATTCAAGTTGCGAAGTCGATCGTGTGCCTAGTACGCAAGCAACCAAATTTTCACTAGTGAAATTTGTGCAGCTGATCAGGGTGCTTAATATTCATTTTAATTTGTCTCAGAATTGGACAATTTCAGGAATTACATAACTAATACAAATAACTGTCAAATTAAGTGATATCTGCAAAGAACAATTTTGAATGCATAATAATACTATATATTGTTATTATACATATGATTATGCAGAATATGAGATTATTACGATATGGATAATACGCAACAGCACAAATATAATTTACAGTCTCTTGGAGTAATGGGTAGGAATAGTGTAATAACAGTGATAAGATAGCTTCGGTAGCACCAAAATAGTAAAAATAGAATATTACATCGTATGATATACTTTACACGCAGTATGTAAGTGCGTGTTTGCATAAAATTGTGACGGTATTCAAGTACATGTATATTCACAGCAATGCTAATGATTTCAATACCAGGTCCCACTGAGTTAATTACAAGTATTAATATAAATCTACGTGTATCTGAAGCGGCAACATTTAATCACGTATAGCTGTCTCCTTCCGTTCTTTCCAAATATTTTATCACATCAATACAATATACCGTAGGTACATAAAGATAATGTGTCGCACGTAATAGAGATTAGTTCTCCTTTGCAAGTCTGAAGATTTAGGCTTGACGAGATTCGGGTACTTGCGTACACAAGGAAGAGCGACCCTTGATAAGTAAACTCATTTCTTTTCTTCCCAACATAAACATTAGTGATTTTGTGTGCGTATAATGTATATTGTTTAAATAATATCTGTAATAATAGTAAATAAAATATCTGTATATGTACACTTATACATCTGTACACTATCTCAACGTTTATCCAAAGAACCGGGCCGTTAAATACTACTCACAGTAATCGTCAGTACCTGCAGTAAAAAAAAAAAAAGAAAAAAAATGAAGGAAGTAAAATTTTTATAAAATATTTGGATCAGGAATACATACATCGCGGATACACTTTTCGCACCGATACGTAAGAATTCATATATTTTTGGCAAATATAATCCAGCCCATACCTTTCAGGGCACTTTGATTAATTACTTCGCTCAGCCAATAAAACTTCGTCTTCGGGTCTTGGCAAACGTTTATAACGATTCTGCGATACCATATAAACCGACAAACCACCAAAAATGATAAAAAGCAAGCCGATAATATTGATCAGGATCCCTTCGTCAATAAATTCAGAGTATGATGATTGTCTGAAATATTGAATTCAAGGATAACGGTTAAACATTCCAATATTTTCATTATGTATATACCCAATATTTTTCCAAAAAAAAAGTCAATTTATAGATATATTTTGACCTTTTCCATTTTTTTTCTACCTCATTGTTGTTACTTAATACTTACAATACCCAAATAGCCTTCTCATTGAGTCCTATAAGACAGGCTGCAATAACACCAACAAAACCGGCAGTGCCGAAGTAAACGTGCAGCGGCATGTAGGCTTCTCGTAAATGCGGTTGTATTGTGGGATAGAGAAACGAGATCATTCCAGCAACCCACTGAAATAGTCAATATTTTCTCAATGTCGATTCAGGAATACAGTGTGAACAAAAAAATGTCCCGATTGAAACGGAATGAGACATCAAAGAGAAAAATTCACCTGACAACAGAATAAAAGAACGCTGGTCAAGCCAACCCAGCTATGCAGTGTGTACATATTCGGCTTAGGCGGGTTGGCCAGATTATGACTATCGAAAGCAGCGATAAGACCAATGATGGTGCATAACAGGCAAAAAATCATGATTCCAGCGTGAACGAGCTTCAATCGACGCTTTCTAACGGTGCGCTGGGTCCTGTAGATGAGCATTCCTATATGTAGATAAGCACAGAGTATATTGAAGTGTTAATTAGTGGACTTAGATGTGTTACTATTATACGCCGATACTCTTGAATAACGAGACGTTAAACGCGACTAATGAACATTGTGTTAAAGGTGGCGACAATTCTACTAAAATAAAATTCCCGGACTTTTCCCGTTGAAAAATTCAGAATACCCTGATCTTTTTCCACAAAAGTTAGGTAATGTTGAGTGGCGGCATTTATGACCAAAAACTCCAGAAATTGTGCACCTTCGATACATAAATTTCGATTCACGACACATAGTATTACTTCGTTTCACACAAATAATTAGAAATTGAACAATGCCAGTTCCGAACGTGAGTTTAGCCGAATTTTCGAAGCATAGTGGAAGTTTGAAAACAATTTATAAAAAAGTATATTTTTCTCTGGAGTTCATCACAATTCGCTGAGTTTTACCGATAGACGAAATTCCCTGAATAAACCCGGTTTTTCCAGACTGTCACCATCTTGAAGTTGAACATATTTACCATTTGAGTACAAAAATACGAGTCCAATGGTCATCAAGAGCGGATGCCAATTAAATTCATGTCCCGGATCAGAGGTCCAAGCAAAACCGCCTCTAAAATGGGTAACCCATACCGTCACGAGAATAATGAGAAAAATGCCGACAAGTTCGGTGATTCCGAACAGTACATTAAATCCCTCCAACAGTTGGGCCTGAGTTGGCTGATTAGGTTGCTGATCCATGTCTAAAAAATTAAATCGCACATAGTTGTAATGAGTTGATAATAAAAATTTTCAAACGATATGAAAAATTAATAGATAAAAATTTAATTAACAATCAAAAGAATCGAACTAACTCGTTTTCTCATGCATACCTGCGTATACCAAGAGATTATCTTGAAAGTTAACACTCGGTCACCGCCGACTCGGCACCACTCACGTTCTTCGTCTGTTTTTCGCAGGCTGGCCATCCGATATTTAATTTCAAACTGCGAAAGGTCGAAAATCGAAAAAAGTCCTTAAAGCTTATCACATTAGGTGTGATCACCCATAAAAATTCAAATCATTATTCATGGACGATTTGACAGGGAATGCCCCATACATTAAATGAAAACATAATCGTCGTCGTCGTCGATGCAATCATTTTTCGGCCTTTCGCAGGTTAAAATTAAATATGGGATGGCCAGCCTGCGAAAAACAGACGAAAAACGTGAGTGGTGCCGAGTCGACGGTGACCGAGTGTTAACTTTCAAGATATTCTCTTGGTATATAATATTTTTCAGCAAATTAAAATGACAATGTGAATATGACGAATCGTTGCGTCAAGATGCACGATCGATATCCGACGTCAAGGACGTTAATTATTAGAGTACAATGAAGTATCGCTTCGCAAAGCGTAACTTTGTGTACCTACGTACATACCATTCGATCGAAGTGTTTCATACTCGTAAGGATAATCCGACGGCATTTTGAACGGATATAAGGATATACCTGTAGGTAAGAACTCGATTTTGCGTCAGAGAATATAACACAGAAACCGACGCAGCTAATGCATCAATGTTATCGAAAATAAAACGTCTTAGCCACAGCTGCTACACGATTAATGCGAAAAACAGCCGACAAACTACAACAACAAACGCGGAAATACATACATATATATGTAGGTAAAGTTAAAAAAAGGTTAGACGCAATATAATGAGAACCGTTCAGCCGTCATTGGTAAATACAAGAGCGAGAGACTCGAACTGGAACATTCCGATGGAAAGTAGGTACAATAAAACCGTCCAACGTGAAATGCTGAAGATAAAACAAATATCACGTAATCAGTGTGAACGATATGTTGTTATATTCAAACGGCACACGTGTTATATATCGTACTGCTTATCGTGCGTGCAGCTTACTCTGAGCAGAGATTGTCAATTCCAAAAAAGAACTGCAGCTCGATGAATCGTTCGGGTAGTAACAGCCGTCAAACTTGGCAATCAACAGTTGTCACCGCTTCAGGTGATTCTATGCAACTGGTGTGGATTACAAAGCTGTTGCGTTTAACCGCGGACATACACCCGGCTTATGCGCACAGCGACGCGGTGTCTATCGATTATACAGACGCTTGTGGGTGGGTAAATTTTGCGCCGTACTAACCGCTGCTCGACGCAGACAACTGCGGTTTTCGCAAACGCATAATCGCAGCGTTCCCCGTTTCGGCAGACACTCTTCCACGGGACGAAAATCGTCTATTGTTTCTCTAGCCTCGAACGTCTCGTGGGAGAAAGGAAACGCAATGCTATCCCCGTTTTCAACGAGGTTAGCGATCCGACCACGCGACGTGTGGCAGCGAATTCCGTTCAGTCACCGTTCGCTGGGTTTGGAAAGTGGAACGTTGACGCAGTTCCTCGGCCACGTCATTCGCCGCTTCGCCTCAACCCGCGACCTCATTGGCTGAATAAGTTTAGTTCACGTTTTTAATCCGCTTCTCTTTAACATGCACCGACCAGCTAATACTTGTTACGAATTCAAGGTTCTCTTTCCTGTTATTTCATTGACGATTGTCATCTTTTTGTCTTTTCTTACAGATCTTGGTACTCACGTTCTAAATTTTCAACGTTGCATTCTATTTACATTTTGTTTTTATTAACACAGTTTTACCTAGTTCTTTTTCGAGGTACGTAAAATATTTATCTTACAATTTATTCTTCTTGGTTTAAATATCGATAGAAATTAATATGTATGAATAATCACTTATTTGCTAAACAGGATGGTTATAAATGGTATTTTCCAACATTAAAAAACCGATACACAGATTCTTCAGAGATCTTGACAACTGTTGTTGCCTGACAAAATTTTATCCAATTTTGATGGACACCCTGAGCTAAGCAGAAGTTGATTTGGAAGTGCTTCATAAGCGCGATGCTAATTTCATCGCGTTCAGATGGATAGAGAAGATTACTAAGAAGCGAGAAAAAAGAAGAAACAAGGATACCTACAAATCTCGAAATGCTACAGATACTTATATATGCGTATATTCATTTTGCACATTACCGTAATAAGAGATCTTTACCATCTGTGTCATATCTTGTCACTTGTCGACTATTTCATGAAATGAGTGTCACTGGACCCAGATCCTTTCACCTAAGTGCACTCACGTCTAATCGTAAGACGCGGATATTTACACAGAGAGTGCGAAAAAATCATTGGTGAGTTCCGTGCCATGGCGACGCTGCCTTAAAAATTAGGTATAAATATATGTTGTACTACGATTCGGCGACGCCAATGCGTAGGAACGCGTCTCTTGATCCAATGGCAGACAGTCAGTTAGACATTGGAGTGACAATCAATGAGCCACTGCAACTGGAAAACAATGTTTTTTTTTATCTTTATCATCAAAAAGAAATACATATTATTCTCGACGAAGTAATCTAATCAAGAATAAAAGAATTGCTATCTTATTTTTCCTCTCTATTTGCATTCTTCACCTTCGTTAGTAGCTGTAGCTTTGCCAAGTCGATAGTGGATTTCCTTTTAACTCCTCCAGCAATGATTATCATTTCAATTTTCCACCATACATGTACAGATTGTAGGGGAAAATGATAATCGATGTCCTAGGTTCTTTTCCATGAATAATACATTTCCAGTGGTCGATTAACTCGCCAAAATTTGTCATTGACTTGTCGCAACGTTTGAGAACCACTGAGAACAACCAGCTGGCCGGGAGATGGAGCTATGTATATGCAAAAATTCAAGTGTCTGTGGGATTCTGACAGTTCCGTGTCCAAATCAAGCGTCAATCGAGTGGCAAGGTATTTGCTCAGATGGTCAACTGGGAAAACACGAAAGAAAATATCAGTCAATCAGGAACTTTTTTTCATACCGAAAATAGGTAATTTCTCACCTGTTGCATTGGCTGTCGTTTTGATATATCGAATGCTGTTCTCCTTCAATGCTTTGATCAATGAATTATCCTCAGCCATTTCCGTTGGATGCGGTTTAAAAACGAGTTCAATTTCGTTCAGCATAAGTGGTTCCCCGGGTCCTTCCCCCTCCGTATCAACCATAGATTCTCCCCCGCCAGTCTCAACTTCAACACTGGACCCTGCAGAGTCATTTTCAGAATTTTGCTGACTTTTCTGTCGCTTTGCAGGCTTCGGAGAAGGCGTGGTTGAATTTCGGGATGTTGTGCCTGTAAACATACGAGAAAACCTCTGCAATACAGATCTGTGATTTGGTATCGAGCATTCAGGTTCAAGGCAACAAAGAAGGTAATCAAAACTTAGCTACCCGACACTGCAGGGCTGCTCGCAGGCTGGGAGACGCTGTTAGTAGAATTCTGGTGATTCTGACTGTTGCTAATTACATTAACCATCAGTGCACTGTTGTTTGGGATTCCTGTTGGTCCTTGCGAGGAGTCGCTTTGATTAGCCATGTTGGCAGTTGGATTGGGAGTCGTTCGTCCACTGGTGTTGCCAGCAGTGTAAGAAGCCGTACCATTGGCATTTTCAGGTTCGTTGGCGTTCTTCCGAGACCTTTGCGGCCTATTCTGACTTTGAAGCTTAATTCCCTCTGTTATGGAATTGACCAGAGCTGCCTGAGAATGAGATTTGTTCAGTTTAGCTAAAACACGCTCCTGGTGAGCCTCATACTCATCACGACTCGGGTATATCTTTGATATGAGGAGGTCGAAGTTGGGATCTGGCCTCAGCGACCTTTTGGAAACCAGCTTTTTGCGGCAGGTCGGACATTCCTGGAAATCGAGAGCATCGATAGCAGGATTGCATACGTGAAAATCGATGGGTGTTGAATACCATAAAAAAAGTACTCGCCTTATTTCCGCTTCTGAGCGCGGTGATGATGCAGTCAGAGCAAAAACGGTGAAGACACTCCTTGGTAGTCATCGTCTTCTTCAGCATGTCCAGGCATATTGGACACATAAGCTCACTGTGCAAGCTCCTCGGGCTGACGGCGATCTCGGTATTGTCCGTAATCGCGTCCTGCGGCGTTCTATGCAACTCGTAAAGGGACAATTCCCACGTTTTGTTTAGACCCACTTGCTCAGCGGCCGCCATTTCTGCGTGGTGTTTACAGATTCAGAAGTCAGGTAAGCAAACTAGATTTTCTTTGCAGTAAACGTTTCCTTCTTCAACTATGATGCTTCTTTCTGGGGAAAATCGAACACGTAGAATTAAACGTAAACCTTTGTTGCGCTGGAATACTAATGTTTATTCCCTAACGTCACTTGCTTGAGACGCGGACTCTTGGCTTACCGGGCTTACCCTTTCGCTCTGCCGATAGGGAAGAACGCCTAGCGGGGTTTCAAACCAAAAGTAATGACACTCTAGCTCAGCTGTCAAAACATGTAAACAAACAATCAGATCTGTCAGATTAAAATCGAGGATAAGAATTTCGAACAATAATCAATATTTTCATAATAGATATAACAATGTCCGACGAACTGTTGACCAGGGAGAATAAATTTTACGAATTAAACGGCGAGTTGGAAAGAAAAACTAGGGAGCTTATGAGGGAAGTCAATTCCGTCGTTAGCACGACGCGGTTATTCGACGGCGAGGCGGCTTACGAACGTCTAGTTAATAATTCAAAGTCGAAAAATGGGGAGCGGGATAAATCCTTAAAACAGGTCGTTGATTCTGTGTCACGAGACTCAGAGTCTGACGCAGGTTTGCCGCGCTTCTTGAGCAGATCGAAAAAGATTAAGTAAGTCATATTGTTGTACGCACGATAGAACCACTAAAGTGGTCTTATCAATTCTATTACTAAATTTCACAGAGATACCCCTGACAATGGAAGTTACGAGGAAAGTTTTGAGAAGCGCAACGACGCTGTGGTTAGATTTTTCAAATCAAAGGCAAAAATCCTAGAGAGCGAACTCGAGGCCATCAAGCTAGAATATAAGAAAAAGGTGGGCTTTGCTGTTTGTCTTTGCCTGTAATGATTCTCTGTTTCATTCGAAACTGGTCAATGTTATCTAAAAATTATTTTATTCAAGTGTGATTACAGCAGCGAGCTTCAAGCGGAGAATAAAAAACTAGACGAGGAAAGGGTCAAGTTTTGTGGTCAAGTTACATCGCTGCGAGAAAATCTCGGGAAAATTGAAGCCACCAACAGCACACAACTTGCAAATCTGCAAAAAAGTGAGAATGAGAATGTTTCGTTAAAAAAGGTGGGTTTGTCTCTTATGTAAATTGCTCGGAACATCAGTTTCTCTCAATTTTTTAGGAGCTCGATGCATTGAAAAAAGAATTGAAAGCAACCAGTCAAAGTTTGAGTAGCTACACCATAAGACTGAATCGATCTACGGAGGAGAATGAAAGACTTTCCAAAGCATTGAAGAGCAGTAGACTGAAGGAAAAGGTTCTTAAAATATTGATCAATCTGTGCCTGTAATTCCGCATGATCAGTCTCTTGGCTGATTTTTATATGACAGAATTTAGTATCTGTACCTATATTTGATGTAAATTCAGAAACCCGATGAACGTGACAGTAAAAAAATTTGCTTTACAGGAATTGAGAGAAGATAATCGAAAATTGGAGGAGGATAAGAAAGCAGCGATAGTAAACCTAGAAAAACAACGATCAGAGCTACTGCATGCTTTCAAAAAGCAAATGTTGTTAGTGGATAATCTCAAGAAGCAAAAGGTAGATTATATCACTTTTCAATCATATTGCTTGAGAAGAGAAAGGGAAAAAAAACTTAATCATTTTTTGCATTACAAATATCCAAAGGCACACCTGGAAGCAAACATACTGATTAAATACACAGAGGAAGAATTACTGAAGTTATTAGATTGGAAATTGGACGACGTTTGAAATAAACTTAAAATCTATGTAACAATAGGCAAAAATCGCATTACATATATCCTCAATTCAAAGGCTGAGTGTTTCATTCCATGAATTTTCCATCAAGTGAAAGAAATGACAAGACTTTGTAAAATGTACAATTAAGTTCAAAGGCAAAAATGATTGCAAATAATTGCAAATTACCGACTCGGTGGAAGTACTTTTCATTGGAAAACAGTATATATGTATTCTTGTTCACGTTATACAGCCCATAAAATGGATTACACATAATTAATAGTATTACTGAATAGAAAAAATTATCATTATAAATGACATATCCAAATATAATTAGTCGCAATATACATTTTTTTCAACTTTTTCAATTTTTACTCATATGTCTGGCTGATCGTTCATTTTTACGATTTACCCCATTCTCATTTTGTTTATTTCTCTGAGTTTTGTATTATTGATTCATTTTTTTTTTTAACCCTTTAACATCATTATTGTTATTATATAGTATATCACTTAAGAATTGTCTGGTGAACGTGCCGATATGATTACTTTTTATCATTTTAATTTTTTTTAATATGTCTATATGTATATGTATATCATTAATATTTACACTGCGTGGTCGACACGTTCCAATTATTCACCAAAAGATTTTTTTTTACTGTTGATACACCAATCTTCTCAACCAAATTTTCTCTCAATAATTTTACGTGACAAGAAGTGCAAATTGAGAATAATAAAAGATACCCTCCTAATACAATAATACCTAGCACAGAGAAAATTCAATGGATTTAGGGGAAAAAATTGAGCGTAAAAAATTATTCCAATATACTTTTCACTTGTAATTGTTTCTCTTCATTATCCTTTTGACTGGTTATAAAAATGTAAAATGGAAACAAAAAATATATAATCACAATGATAAAAGCAGAGAAAAGTAAAGACAGTGAATGAGAGGTGAAAACAATTCAACAGTTTCTTATTGTGGTAATGATCTGATTATTTTTTGAGATAATCTGAGCAGCCTGAGAAATGGATGAACAAATGAATGAAGGAATCAATGAATGACGATTATTATTATCTTAATAAAAAATTCCGAGGATCTATTAATAGCGGCTTAATTAATATTATGGTAGTTTCATAGTAGGCTAATAAATACCGAAAGCTTCGTACACATTGTTGTGAGCTTATAGTATATGTATGAATAGATTTTGCGGTGATGTTGATGTATCATTCGATTATTATTGCAAAAAAAAAAACGAAAAGGAAAAACCCATTTTAACATCATCTACTTCATGTTTTCATCGCAAATGAAATCACGCATACTTCTATAATTTTACCTTCTAAATTGCTGTCATCGATTATTAAAATATTCAATGCTTTTTTTATACTTCTTACCCTCGTTTTTCATCTTACATCTTATGCCTCCCGACTTTTAGCGACATATTCCAAATATAATTTTTCAGCTTTTCAATAAAATAAAATATATTTTGTACGTAGAATTCTATTCTTTTCTTTACCCCTGTGTTTTGTCAGTTTAAATAATACGGCGCATCGCAGTATTAACTAATCCCATGGACTTAGTGCTGTGTACACACCATTCATTTTTACATTCCTCAATTTTCAGTTATCTCACGTTCAAGTATGGTTAAACAATTGAGAATATCCTTACTAATTTAACTAGATCAAATCAAATATTATTTCATTGACGACCCAAATTGTACCTGCTATGTTACCTACTTACATATCATCCTAAAAATTGAATCTAACTATCGCGTATCGTTTAATTATGGTTGCAAATTACGATAAAACATCAGTGCGTACTTATTTATTTATTTGCTAAGGACATTTCTTTCTTTCTTCTCTCTTTCTGTTTCATCGCCGTCTTGTTTAGAATCTGCTAAAATGTCTCTAAATCGTATCTCGCATGACTTCCATTTGGATTTTGCAATACTTTACATTTCCCCAGAACAGGCGAAATTCGATTACAATCCAACAACTTCCTCACAAAAATCTTATCACGGTCCTTAAGCATTACACGATGATCATAATGAAACGAAAGAAAAACCATCGCAAAATTAAGATAAATTTCTTTGCGCAACCCTAGAAGATTAGAAAAAAAAATCACAATAACAACAGGAGGATTTGTGGCTATTAAAATTCGAATACACTACAATAAAATATTTTATTAACATTACGTAATTATCGATCAATCAAGAACAAACTAGAATAAAAATCAGAAAAAAAATAATTACAATTATGCCAAGAAAATATCTCTAATCCTTCATCTTGAATATGATCCATGAAGTTTTCTCAAACCAAAGAAGTTCACATGTTTACCTTTTGGTGAAAAAAAAAAAAAAAAGAAAACCGGTAACGCACAGCGAGCTTGCAATCAATTTACAACAACAGTGATAAAAAACGTTGTTCGTAAATTACCAAGGATTGTTTGATAACAAAACGAGAAAAAAAACTGGTGCCCGATATGATGCAAGTATTTATCAAAATTATCTATAGATAGAAGATGCGTTTCGAGTCTGTTCAGCTAGTTAATTTAACAGGTGTACGCATCTAATAAAATATAAAAAAATACTGAATACATAGGAAAAAAAATCACGCGTGTCTCGAAGATTACGACACGAGCAAACAATCATAAAATTTAACGTAGAAGCAAAATTGCATTTTCTCCTTCTTCCATAAACAATACAAATCGATAATTGGTATTTAAATTGTTCATTTAATTTTAAACCACAAGGTTTGTTCTCCGGCTGTCATTAGTTGCAAATTACGTTTATAACCGAATAAATTTGAACTATGAAAGAAATTTATTAATAATATTTTATAAAATCCATGTTTCTTTCTTTTTTTCTCTCTTCCTTCTTTTTCTTCATTTTTGCTAAATGCGATCGGTCGGACACTTATTTCATACAGGGCCGAAAGGAGGGGAGGGGGCTTATGTTGTATACAAGAACTTTGTGTGCGACGTAAATAATAAATATTGTAACGTAGATACAACAGCAGCAGCAACAATGACAGATGCGTACGGCAGAAGTTGTTTCTCCTGTTTTAAACAGCTGCTACTTTGTTGTCTCACTTAGGCAGATCATGCCAGGTAACTGTACGTATCCTTTTGTCCTTCCGTACGTTCTAGATATTCCTTTTCTATTAAAATGTCTATACATTTCTGCGAATGAGAGAAATCAAAGAAATGAGCGAGAAGATGATAAGCTGTGTACATCCGTCAAAGAAGATTGTATATTGAAAATTTACAAATCCTTGAAATCAACTTAACCCTCACCTTAATAACGTGCACCCTCGGTTTGAATCTCGCACTGAGCTGGTTTAGTACTTCGGCGACGAGTTGCTGGTGCTTTAGGATCTTACGCATTTTCATAATTCTCACAATCGCGGCTTGAATTAACAGCTTGCGATCTTCTTCTATGTGCTTGTGGGTCGTTTCCTGTTCAACCTTCAATTCCGTCTTCATTGGTATGTTGATATTTACCCTTAATTTTTTGCTGCAATTAAAATTATTCGATAGTTGGTCAATGATGAGTTCTAAGCCTTCAAGTTTTACATGTGAAAAAGTACGAGATTTACGAATTCTGGACAATAAGGTGAAGGAGAAATGTATTCACTCACTTTTTATATGCTGCAAATAGTTCGATGGTTGACGATGGAGTTAAATTAGTTTCATCTTCGTGTGCAGGGACAGTTAAAAGCTTCGCTTTCAACAAAATCTGTATAACCTGTGTTACAAATAAGAAATAAAGCAATTAAAAAGATGGAGCAAAGCACGATAAGTCAGGAAATTTATTTAAAAAAATCTATGACGTTAAGGACCTGCACAAGAAAATCCATTTTGATTTGCGTTGCGTCATGAAGTTGTTGCATGGTCCAAAGTGTAGCCACATTATACTGCAATAGAACCGCCATTTGGAAGGTCGAAGCTTGCAGAGTATACCTGTAAATAAAAAACGAAATTAGCAGAGATTGAGAATTATTATAAAAAAGAAAAAGAAAAAACAAAGCCAGCGATGCAAGAGATTAACAATAAATTTTCACCTGTTCTTAAAACAGTTTGTGTGCAATTCCCCTTTGGACATGTTGTACAACCAATTCAATTTTCTCCCACTGTGCTGAGAACTATAGAAAGTGGTAAACCTGTGCACAGATCTTTCCAGCTGCGAAACAAAACCAAATGCGTTGCATAGATTGTTCGGGACACGTACATTATTACCTAAGTATGCAAAAAGAACTAGTACCTCTGTGGGTAGAGAAAATGTAAAAGATTGCTGGAACGGCCAGGAACCGGACGACAGCACCTGTATACTAAAATCGATGTCCAGAAGTTCCGTAGAATTTATCAAATGCCTTCGAAATTGTTCGTTCAAGTCTTTCGACACTCCGATATCCTATAGAACGATAAATTTTCAATAAAACAAGGTAAAATAGTAAAAAGTGGAATATAATCTGTCAACGTGATTACGTATAGATACCTGGAACATGCGCTGTAGTTTAGAAGTGTATTCGAATCCGCAAGCTTGTTTCAGCTTTGAAATCATTGACGCTTCAGCGTCGTCGCTGGCAGACATGTGCTGCACGAGCCGTTTGGCAAGCATTTTACTGTAGAATTTTTGGAATACATCTTTGTCTTCGATATATTTGAAAACTACCATCTAAACGAAGAAAGAACATTATTTTAACCTCGCTGTTTCATTTGATGATAAGATCGCGAGTTAGATGATGTTACACTTTGCTATTAGTTAGATAAAACTTACAACTTGATTAAGTGTATCTTCGAGCTCTGCCTCTTCCGGATTCTTACTGCTCTTCTTGAGCAAAAGGTCGCAGTACTTGGCCAAGAGTTCTGGCGATTTGCTACTGCTATTAGCAGCTCGTGTAATAGAGTTGCTGTTAATGAACCGTCCGCAAGCTTTGTCCAGAGCAGCGACAAATCCACTATCATTATTAAACGCAACCAATACCAGCGCATTATACTTCTTGTGAACTTCCAAGATAGTGCTCACATATATTTTAGGATCCTGCACTAACAACATGGTAAGTATAAAGTTCTGAAAAATAATTTCCATAACCGTACATAGTAATGATTAATAAGCTCAGTTTCATGATTCTCTCAATATTTTTTTTCTTTTCCTTTCTTGCAATATAAATCCAGGTAATCGTAAGTCGCTTTTAAGAAAGAGACGAATAGCAACACTCGTTCATCAAACATTTTCCTATCGAAAGACCCGAAACTTGATGGCTAATTTCGTGCAGTTAATTAAGTTTGATCGGTAAATTTACATACGTTAACCGCAAAGTCGCCGCACTTGTCAATAGCAGCTAATCCCTGACTAGCTATGTGACTTTCGAGAAGATTGCGAAGCTCCCCAAGACCATTCGGTATCCTGGCGACAAGCATGTACATTCGACCCAAATCGACATTTTTATCAGCGTCCAAAAGATTTTGGAATTCTGCATGAAATATGTCCAAATGTTTCTCGATGAGGACCTTTTCGCAGGTTTTTGCTAGACGGTCATGTGTCGTCTGGTGCAAATACACCCTGACTCTTTTCTCTTCCTCCAGGAGCCTCTGCTCAGCCTGTGAAAAACGAAAATATTTGTATGAACATCCCACTCCTTCTTCTTGGCGTTAGTTTCGCTATATGTTCGTCAAACACCTTCTTCATATACTCTGTGACAGGATTATGTCGTAGGAATTCAGTGCTTTCGCGTGTATAAAAGCGTTCAGTGTCATCAAGAAAAACATTCTCAAACGAGTCCTTGTAGACGGACAAATTCTGCCCTTTGGCGCCCGGATCCTCCTCATTTAGACCCAGCTCAACATAGCAATTAATCACTCCGCTGACAAGACTTGTGTTTATAGTCTCACCGTTTCTCTCTCGTTCTATAAGTTTGAGCACCGCGTTGGTCACCTGATAAGTAGTGGAGAAAAGTGGGTAATTTGACATCAAAAATACGCTGATTCACCTCATTTGTTTTACCTGCTTGTTCAAATGTTTGAATAAATTATCCCTCCATGTGACCAACGCCAGCTGATAGATCTCACAAATTCCTTTTCGACCTTCCTCGCACTCTCGCCTCACCCAGTGACGGTTTAAATACGCACAGACCCCGTTCAGGACTTTGCTGCTGAATTGATACTCGTCCCATTGTCGAGTGTAAAACTTCAGCACATCCTCATCCATCAGGTCGACTCCATGCTAAACGAGGATTGAAATCAGGCATTGAATATCGCAAGAATAGAGCAAGAGAAAACTGGATAAGGATAACTAATCGGCGTCTCGCACCTTCAGTAAACTGATGAGATAATTCCGCAGAAAGTCTCGCAAACGTTTGTACAATTCCAGCCCAACTAACTGAGCGCCGCCCGATATTTGACCCTTCTTACTTTTCATCGACGTCCTGTTGTTCAACTGCTGATGTACACTCGTGCAATAGTTATACACGTGTCTGTGTTTTTTCACATCAGTTTTACAGTTAAGGATAAAATACATCATGTAAAATTTTTGATAGATTCTTTTTTTAGGTATCACAAGCTGAGTGTCAAAAACATTTTGAAATATGTCTTTCAAGTCAATTGTTGATATCTAAGGATACGTATAGAGCTCCATGTATCTTGGCTTGGGCATGCATTGCCGGTTGTAAACCTGCTCGATGCCTTCTCTCAGGTCGCCCCAAATCTGGTCGAGATCTATTTGCTTGAGACCCTGAGGACCAGTAGGATGGCTTCCGGTGCCACCGGTACTTCTGTGTCCAGACATTTTATTCCCAAATTAATGTCTGACCAGCCTCACTCTAATTACCTGCTACTTGAATAACTCTGGAAATGAAATAAGAAATGCCACACGTTCTTTTGTAATACTCAACTGTGACTGGCGATACTAATAATTTGATGGAGATAAAAATCGCACCGCAATACAAAGAAAGATGTTATGTTGGTGCTATTATTTGTGGTAAAATTATGTATTCCAGCCGCAGAGGGCTTATCTAGATTTCTGAACACGCTGTTTCAAATAAATACAATAGATTCCAGATGAACGAGGGACTGGTTATCCGCAGATAAGATGCGTATACATAGATACGATTGACGTGTGAAATGTGGGAGAAGAGTTTTGTTGTGCCAATCTTAACATCTCAAAAATCTTCTTTGTTTGAGGGTTCTTTCTTGTCGTGTAATTCATTCGTTATTATTTTTGTTGAAATATACGTCTTAGAGGTTTGAGAATCGTTTTTAAAAATGTTACAGCTCCAAATCGGCTGTGTGTAGCAAATAAAAGCCTAGTTATATGTTTAGATTGGAATCCAAAATTCGAAGACGATCAGACCAATCAACGGTTCTGCTAATATTTACCAGAAGATACTGTAGTGTGACCGAAATGCGGATTAACTCGTTAACGGAAATGTGAATCCGAACATAAAATGCAGAGCAATGGTGACAGAAGGGGGTTAATTCCGTTAGCGAGCAAATGGTAACTGGGGTAACCCGATTATGCGATAGAAAGAAACGGTGAAAGAATAATGCGAGAAGTGAAGAAGAAAACAAAAAGAACTAAGAAATTGATACTACGCTTGGTAAAATTTTTGCGAAAAATACAAAGCAAGAAGTGGATTCGGTCGATAGAACGAAACGTAAGAACATACGCGAAAGGTCCCATTGTCTCTCCTCAATGCCATTTGAAACGAAGGAAACAACATTTTTTTTTCTTCCTCTCTTTCTCAAACTAGAAATCTTATCTCGGAGACAAGGAAGGTTTACTCACCTGGCGCTAAGTCACCACCGCATAACAATATGTGAGCCTTGCGTTGAAAAGCGAAATATCGTGGATTTGGTGCGTCTGGTTGGAAAGCACGGACGAGAATTTGAACCACTATATATGTATACACGAAAGAGGATTGAATATCTGTCTGAACGAATACGCAGTACGTGTGGGTTAACAAGTCGGTTATGATACTGAGTGTGCTCCGTGCTTTTCTCCGTTTTCTGACAGGTTAAGTCACACTGCAGCCAACTTCAAGACTCTGGGCTCGCTACAGAGAATCTGAGATCACTAGATTATCCTTGGGACAGAGAGCTTGGGATACCCTCGGCTAGCGTTGAGTTGGCCGTTCGTTGTTTTCGATCGAGGGTGACTGCGGTCATCGGACTATTCGACGCGCGTTCGACTTCCAGTTATTCACTTTTACCCACTAATTATTATGTGTTCTGTA
Source organism: Neodiprion virginianus (assembly GCF_021901495.1). Lineage (NCBI taxonomy): Eukaryota > Metazoa > Arthropoda > Insecta > Hymenoptera > Diprionidae > Neodiprion > Neodiprion virginianus. Next base: position 15,402,544 of record NC_060880.1, read on the forward strand.
TTCAGTATTTATCGTTCAAGACGCCGAACTTGCGCGACTCTGGTGGCTACCCAATTATAATGACGATAATGATGGCGCAAAATTTTCAATCGATCTTATATAATTACTCAATTTTCTTTGTATCGGCTGCGAACTGCATACCGTCATTATAAATAAACGCAAAACCTCAGGATAAAAACGCAAACGGACAATTTGTAGCACAGCGGTTTCGACCTGTTCTCAACTACGTTAACTCGGAAGAATATTCGCCTAAATGTTCATTTGCATTCACCTACGTCATCGCGTGATCCGTTCCGCCATGTTGTCTAACAAGGTCGAACGCAGCGCATGCGGAAAGTTCTCGAATTATGAGTCACTCTTCTTGGCCGACTGAGCTGAGCTCTCTCGATAACTTCAGCCTGGTCGTAGATAATCAAAAGTCGTAACTCGGTGTTCGATACTTGTGCATGCGCTGAACCTCTGCTTGTGTGTTATGCATGCATAGGCTAACACACTTCGCTAAACTTAAACGCACCATATGCACCATATATGCACTCACAGACCCTGTATCAGTAATTGCCGTCGGCAATTTCTCCCCTCATTGCATTCATGCTGAATAATCCGGTTCTCAATGTCCAGTGACCAAGTAACGAATCATTTATTATGCACATACAAGGGCAAATAAACATCCACACAAACTGATCGTTCACGGTCGAGTCGGTGCGGGGCGGGAGGCAGGAGAAAGAAAAATAAACTACTGGTAAAAAAACTAAGCAAACTTAATCTCTCGCCTAGAATTGGGGAGGAAAAAGTCTAAGAAGTATTTTGCATAGCTTCGAGCTTGTCAGTAAGGCTAATGAAGTCAAAGCGAAGAAAAGAGAGCAGTCATAGCATCGAATGACAACATGCTGTAATGACAGAACCTGACATTCCGCTAAGCAAAGCTGCAGCCTGCCGTCGTCGACACGCGTTACGTACTTCACCAGTCGTGTCTGAACAAAAACGGGATAAATAATGTGAAGATTAATCGTTATTAGGATAATTATTACTGGCTTATATTGTGACAGTATTAAATGCCGATTAATGTCAGCTGAATACAGAAATACGGTAAATATATCTTGACTTAACTCCAGTCTATGTATTGGTTAGTTTACCTAGCACTTGTACAAATAATAATCATTTGTCGAGAAGATAAACGTGGCACTAAGCCGTCCAAAAGCTGTCCTCGGATAACGTATCTGTAGACGTGGTTTCGCTATTACGAATTTTCCTCAAAGTTTTGGAAAGTCACTCGTCCCTTAATTTCTGCTACTCCGATAGAAAAATTTGAAAAGAAAAAACATCTGAAACGTAAACACCAAAGGTAATAAGCAATAACAATTGTCCGGACACAGTTAAAAGATTCTTTTTGACAGAGAGCATTTTTTACCTGATATTGTGTGCAAATTTGCTAAACGTGAAATCGATCGTAACAAAATTTTAATCGAGCCTAACAATTTCCGGAGGAATGATATTTTATGTCATAATTTCACAAGCTTGAGATGAGTATCTGCATTGGATAAGTTCTTATCACTGAATGGGAATAAACATCACAAACCGAATGTAGTCTGATAATGAATGATAATGCTCTATGAACATGGAAATATTTAACATTCACATTATCCTCCATTCGATTTTTTTGTCACAGTTAATCACAGAATTGATAACCTTTTGATATCTCGACAGTGATACATCCATCATCACAAATTATACATATACATATATAATGTGTTAATGAAATACACTCGCAGATGAGGTGACGTTCGGTGGTGCCATGCGGAAAAAATCAATCAGCTTCATATTCGCATCTCTCTGCGTATGGGGTGTCATAACTTACTTTCTATTTCTTGATCGTCCAATCGGCAAAGAACAAAATAAGGTGAATATCAAGTGTTGATTCCGTGCACGAATTGATAATGAAACTCTGGAAATACACCCCTGATATTGATGACTAAAAATTATTCCCAACTCCAAAATTACAGGGCAACATCGCAGCAAAAATTCGTGATATCGAAGAAAGAGTGAAAGAACAATTTGCGGAGAATAAAAAACTCATTCAACATCTTCGTGGTAAATTACAGGATCAGAGTAAGCCTCATTTTGAATTGGAATTATTACGGTCAATTGAAGCTCCATCGATTTATTGACGTTCGTGATTTTCAGACGAAGCAGAAAACGCGGAGTCTACTGTCGTGAAGAATGCAGAAGAGGCGCAAAATGCCGAACGAGACAAACTAGAAGCCGCCGAACAGGATTTGAAAATAGTGAGTTTTTTGGCGTAAGACATTTGAAGGGTCCAGGGGAAAAACCGCTATAGTCCACTCATTCTGATATCAAGAAAAATGGAAATGAATGTTTCCTTTTCCGTAAGAGTACATTCGGTATCGATTCTACTGGCAGGTTTTTCGAGGTGTAATACTGAATTTCTCATCCAACAGTGGTATTTTCGGAAAGTACTCTTTAATGCAATAATAATGGTATCGCTATATCATTTTCAACGAGAGATGAAATATAGCTGTTTCCCCTCTTCACCCTTCATTTCCTAGTTTTCAAACGACTTTATATTCACTATTCAGCAGGTAGACGAAGCTCAGCATGTTGCACCAGAAAAATCACTGACAAATGAGGAACCCGTGATTGCAGTTCTAGTATTTTCATGCAACAGAGTTACTGTGAAGAGATGTCTCGATCAGCTGATCAGACTGAGGCCAAGCGCCGAACAATTTCCGATCATTGTCAGCCAGGACTGCGAACACGAACCGACTACGAATGTGATTCAAAGCTATGGAGAACAACTGACGCACATAAGAGTAAGCTGGTTTATTACCCATCTCAAACTTTAGCCATCCCGAATATTCGATAATGTACTTGAATCAAACTCCTTCGTCTTTTAAGCAACCAGACCAATCGGACATAGACATTCCTCCAAAAGAGAAAAAATTCAAAGGCTATTTCAAGATAGCTCGACACTACGGCTGGGCATTAAATCAAGTCTTCTTAGAGTTCGGATTTGAGACCGCGATCATCGTTGAAGGTAAGGAGAAGAATCTGGATGCAGCGAAATTTCGTTTCTATCAAAACAAGTTTACTCTGAATCTCATGGATGCGGGTTATCCACTTTTATTTCAGACGATCTAGATGTAGCTCCAGACTTTTTCGAGTACTTTCTGGGCACTTACCCTCTGCTCGTCAAAGACAATTCTCTTTGGTGCATTTCTGCCTGGAACGACAATGGAAAATCTGAACTGGTTGACGATAGTGGTCATCACTTATTGTATCGGACAGATTTCTTTCCCGGCCTTGGTTGGATGCTCACTAAAGACATTTGGATGGAGTTAGGACCAAAATGGCCAAAATCGTGAGTTTAATTACAGTCTTATATACGATGAATTTGGAATAACGAAACTGCCTCATTCTTTTTCCAAAACATAAAATCTTAATACTCTTCCATCCACTGTTATTTTCAAAAAATTAATTCCAGATACTGGGATGACTGGATTCGAAAACCAGAGCAAAGAAAAGACAGGGCTTGTATTCGACCCGAACTATCCAGGACGCGAACGTTCGGAAAAATTGGAGTTAGCAAGTGGGTAGAGTTAATATTTTCCAGCAAATAGATCTGGAGGAAATTTATAACTCCAGCAACGAGTTTTGAATCTTGCGATTTATTTTTCAGCGGGCTGTTCTACGAAAAGCATCTGAAATTCATTAAGTTAAACGACGTATTTGTGCCTTTCACCAAGATGAATTTAACCTATTTATTAAAAGTGAGTAATCCCTTTCCCTCATATCAACTCATTGCTAAACCTCTTTAACCATACAACAATTTTCGTCTCCGAAGGATAATTATGACATGGCCTTTGTGAACGAAGTGTATCAGTCGAGAGTGGTAAACTATTCGGAACTGAAAAGTGACACGTTACCAAAATCTAGCCCAGTGAGGATCCCGTACCACACTCGTCAGGCGTATAAAAATACAGCAAAAATGCTCGGCCTGATGGACGATTTTCGGGTGGGTGTCTTCCCTCGAATTCGCAAAAACTACTGGTCCACTCTTGTTTCTGTTCCTCACAATTTCATCCTAATATTCTTTCAGAGCGGTGTACCTCGCACGAGCTATCGCGGTGTTGTCACGTTCTTCTACCGTGGCAGAAGAGTGCATTTGGCACCGAACGCCAACTGGGCTGGCTACGACATAACGTGGAGCTAACACAGAGCTCTCTACAGAAACGAAAACGATCTTTAGAGCGTTCAACGAGTGAGCCAGGTCGGGTATCTACTCTCTTTTCTTTCTCTTTTTCATTCGCACTTGTCGTCTTGCCTATAATTCATTATTGCGAAAGTTTTCAGCCTCCGAAGGATCTTATATCAAATTGAATGTCAATTTTTAAATACGCAAATACCTATGTACCTACAAGGCGCGCGTGATTTTATATTGCCTCAACTTCCTACAACATTTACGCATCGCTGAACTCATCGATCAATGTCATATATATACCGATTAAGCATTATTGACAAACGCGCTATTTGCAGATCGCTCAAACGCGTGGATATTGTGCGCAAAACTTATTAGGTATTCATATTTATGTCTGTTTTCATTCTTTCATTCTCTGTCTCTCTCTCTTTCTCTATGTCTGTTTAACGTTATCTGCTTTCTACCGATTTAAATATCCTTTGTGAATTATAATTTCAATTCAACTAATTGAATTATAATGTACATTTATTTATTTTATTAGTATATTCAGAGTCAATGATAAAGAATATTATTGGCACTTTGCGTGACTTGGTTACAGTGAAAAAATAAGTTGTTTCAAGTTCCTTATAAGTTACGTATAGGTATATATATATATATATATAAATTATAAATATAAACAATTACAATAAGCTATATACCTCTATATATATGAAACAAAACTATTAGAAATAAAGAAATTAACATTGTAATTATTATTATTATTTTATCCTTAAATAATAATGTAATTATTCTGTACAAGAAACAATAGCATAACATCGATAAGTGATATACTATACATATAGGTCTATATATTATACATAACAATATTATATTGTAATTAGAATATCTTTTACAAAAGACAAAAAAAAGATTGATACCAATTATAAGATTATCTATAAATCATAATCAGAATGTGTTTTTATTAATTTTCATCTCGATTCTCAAAAAAAGAATGTAATTAAACGGAAAACACGCAACAATAAAAAAAATAATAATAACGAGTCAGAAAGCAAAAGTCGCTGTTCTCGTTTGACGCAGTGAAAACAAACGTGTCAGTTTTTACACCCTTTTCTTTTATCCGATCATTGTACTCTGCTCACCATATTGAAGTTAGTAACGTTATCGTAACGATTCATGCTGGTGAAAAACCGTTACTTTGCGATTTTTGAATTGCTTGAAATTCTGTAAAACCGTAATAAAACAAAACATAGGCATATTTTGAAATCTTCGTTCCTTAAACGTCATTGTAAAAAATTAAAAAATAATTACTATTTTCCCAATGTTTCGTTACGATAACGTTAATAACTTCAATCTCGTCTCCGCACGGGGTCTGTAATTATTTACGAATGTCTTCCAGCAGACAGGCTTCTTTTGCAAACTCCCTATTTCACGCGAAGTCTAGTCAGCGAAGCGATGCTCGTGCAGGTTTACCAGGCGCCAGACCATACGCATGGTATCGATCCCGAGGTGTCAGCTTGCAGTTATGAGTTTGAAACAGTACGGCAGAGGCTGCAGGCTCGGATAATTAAACGGACTTTTCCATTTCTGGAACTAGTCTTGGTTCGCTGGTTCGCTGATTTAGAACTCCGCAATCAACGGACAATATTCAAATCCGCGAAACCGAAATTTCAGTTTGGCGTCCGCAGTAGGTGTATAATGAAAGGGATAATTTTAGAAATGGGGAGAAAATCTCGGACTTATCTCAAATCGTAAATCGCCGCGAACACGTGCGCTGCGATTGAGTTTATCCCCGTCTAATAACTCCCGCCGAAATTAGGTGGATAATATGGAAGGATGAAACGAACAATGAGGGGATTCCCCGAGTGGAAGGGGCGCAATTAGCTTCGCTCTAATCCCCCTGCAGCCAACACTTGGTTACGGAAATTCGCAAACACCCTTCGTGTCATAATGCAAGCGGTTATTTCACGCCCTCATCTCTGATCCCATTCTTCTCACAAACGCGATCATCATGTTTATGGAAAACGTTCGAGTCACGAAATTTAAATATAAGTACGAAAAATTGTAACACGCAAAAATCACGAACAGAGTGTGGAAATGTGCAGATACCGTATATTTAGAGATAGAAATAATAAATTGGTTCAACCCACCTACATGCATGATGCAACCAACATACAAATTCTTTTATCTTCCTTTACTTAAAATCATTTCCACGAATTTCTAGAAACTCTGCGAATCTGCAAGAAACAAATTTTCGACACACTTATTCCGGGCATCCCTAAAAAATGTCAAATTTCTTTTACCTCTCGAGTACTATTCTCCTGTTAATTAGTATGCCCAATTTTTTCTTTTCTCTTCATAGAAGTTGAAAAAAGGAGAAAATGTTTTTCTCAGTTGACGACGTTGTTAATTTGACGTGACACGTAAAATAATTTTCCCGTATAAATGACAGATGACTTTTTGGACAGGAAACATATATTTTGACGGCACAGGGTTCTACTGCAGTTAGGTTCAAACATATTAGAAGATATTACGAAATATATGCACCCCAAAACTGCAGAGTCTGATCCGATTTTACACGGACATATATATAGATATGTCATGTACGTATAAGATACAGCAATATTTACGGACTCAACTCCGCGACTCCCCTTCTATTCAGGCTTCGCCGCCAAGTGGAGTGAATAAGCCAAAACTAATATCTATTTAATTAATTCTAGATTTATTAAAATCTGTCACACGTCTCCAACCCCTGTTATGTAATAACTGATCGCTCACACATCTTGCATTCAGGCATTGATAACAATATGCTTTACAGAAGAATATCTATGCACAAATCATCGCCGTAAGGGGATGACGTAAAAATATTTTATAAAATTATCTTCATTATCAGTATCGTTTTGTTTTAAGTTCAAAACACATTAGAAAAATTTGTTTTCTAATCCGAAAAGCTTACAGTGTTGTCAAAAAATTTTAAACGTTCTTCGGGCGATTTTTAACGACTTCTTCAATGAAATGAGCTGTTGTCAAAAAAATCTTTAATATAATAACGAAGAGAAAAACATTCAAGCTTCAGGGGTTTCTTTGAAACTGATTGAAAATAAAATAACTCCGTCCATTATTCCTCGCTTGAAAATTTTTTTTTAACGTCTGAGTTATCTCTTCAATATACATTCTCTGTGTCATCGTTGAAAAGAAATACACACACACACACACACACAAATACAAAGTAAAAAGTATTCCATTGACTTGCCAATTACTGCCATTGTATATAAATATCCTGCATGAACACCCCTGAAAACTTGGTCTGTATAGTCGCAGGCATCGCGAAAATTGTATTAATTCAACGAATTCGCGAGGACGCGAATAGTCCTAAAATTAAAAGATAATTAGTATAAAACAATACAATTCACGAAGGACAAGTCGGATCGTCCAGTGCGCATGAATTGCGAAATTTTCCATGGCGGTGAAAATTTGCTTCACGCAGATTCTGGGCAAGAATTGCGGCATGTGGCGAAGGGGAGGAGTCGGCACAGCCCAAGGGGCGATCATCACCCGAGTCCGCGAATAGTGGCTCCAATTTTCCCGACCCTCGACGAATCGCAGGTCCGGGAATTCCGGGGAAAATAAAGGGGTGGAAATCATCCCTCCTCGAAGAGCCCGGACAGAGCGATGGTATCCAGTCAGAAAGGGCGGTTCAATCTATGCTATAAGAGGCGATCTCTGATCTTGGGTCCAAAAATCATCGGTCATTTTCTAACTCGTCAAAATTGCGGATCAAAAATTAAACAACGACGCGACGGGTTTTTTGCAAATTTTACTCGGTGTGTATTTACCCAGTTCCATTGAAATTCAGTGAGAAGCGGTGACATTTTATTTACAATTTTTTTAAACAACGCAGTAAAATTCACGAATATTGACGCTTTATACAGCTGGCTGAACTTCGTGTTTTCGTCTCGCGAATCGTTTTGTGCAAAAAACTTGGCAGCTCATCCAAATATGAGCTATCCCGATTCTTTGTGGGAAATTAACGGGAATCAACCACCAGTGAGTATATTTTATTATCGATATAGGATGATAGTTGGTACACTGAGCGGGTATTTCCGTTATTTTTTGCCATTTTTTCGCCAAAGCTGCGGGAACCGATATATACAACGATTTTCTTGTAATATCTTGTCAATTTAACACGGAGAAACCACGGAAATCGAATTAGAGGTAATTTAATACTATGGAAAGCTGAAATCGATCAATTTATGAAATTGAAACCAAATACCTATTCAGTGAATGAAATAAGGTGGGAAATTATATGACAACCAGTTTTCGAGTTTCAATTTTTTCCGACGAACGTGCGAATTCTGTCATTGATCGGCGCCGCGACGCAAGGCGTCGACTTGCCACGGCTTGATCCATGTGTAAATCGAATTAAGCGGACTGCAGGCACCTGATCGCCTTAAATTTCATCGCAGGTTATTACACCTGAAATGCCTCAGTACCCGGGAACCGATTTGGGAAGCTACCCTGTCTGGGAAAGCACGATGCTTTATCCGCCGCCGCCTCCGCAACACCCTCACATAAATGAGCACAGTCTCTACAGGCAGCCATGTGCCCTACTTCACCAGAGGTATTATAAATTAGGGGAGACGAGTCCTAGTTGTCATAATGTTACTCTCTGATTTATAGAATTATTTAGAATAAAATTTTATTTAATTCAGGTATGAGGCAATGTAGATGCATCCTTTGCGCACCTAGAGAAAATTCGTGAATGTTCCGAAGCAAGTTCGAATAAGGTTGTTCGAATGATCAAAAAAAAAAAAATCTTCCCAAGTATTTTAAATGACGAAAGTTGGTAAAAAATTATGAACAGTTGTTTTTTTTGCACCTTGGTTGTTCGGATTTTATTTAGATGCAAGAAACTCGGGGTATCGATATATATTTTTCAGCAAAAATTCTTTTCTTTATTGCATTTTTTCCTGGAAACCACAAAACGGTCGACCTGATCTCCGAAAACGCGGAAAATCCCGAAAAACTTGACCCGGACTCAGAAAACCACGGAAAAGTCAAAATGGGGCAAGTTGTGTGAAATTATTGTCAACATGTGACAACTTACCGCAATGAGCGATTTTGTTTCAAAAAGGTGCATATTTTGCTGACCCGTTATTCGAATAACAAAAACATATACCAAATCAAATGAAAGCGACAAGAAGCACTTTTCCGATTATCTTATTGCGAAATATCCAACTGCAGCCAAGAAGATAAGAAAAGACATAGTTTGAAGATATGTATTTCTTATTATATTAATTACTTACCAGGACCAATTAAAATTTTTTAATCACTGCAAAGCAGTATATAATGCGATATTTTACTTAACAACATTTATTTATTTCAAACATTGAATCTACAGTGCCGCTCGTTCCGATATCTAGCGGCGGAGATATGGACGTTGTGACAACTAGGACCCGTCTATAGTCTCCCCTACCCTGATACTTGTGAATATTTGCCACTATTATATAAAAATAAATTTTTAACGAACTAGTCATTTTCATACCTCCTCCTCAACCCTTTCAGTCACAGTGGGATGCGCATCGTCCCACCTAAAAAAATTCCATATCCTAGTCTCATGCCAGTTTATTTACAACTTCGAACGATCTTTGTTACTTCGTATGACACGTAAACCCCTGAGTAACAAGTTTCTGCTAGAATCGGCGACTTTTGATAGTTTTTTCGATTTCACATCCGCCATCTTGGATTTAGAAATGATCAAATTCTGACTTCAGATTGGTGATCAGCGACTTCAAAAACCCTCGAGTAACAAAATTCAGGCGAAAATATTGAGTGGAAAACTATGTGACTGAAAGAGTTAAATGATCGAAATCTAATCACTATCGAAAAATTGTTACAACGAATTTTAGCCGATACACTCCAAACGGCCGCTCCCCAAATCTTCCATCCTCAACGACGAAGAAGCCGCGGCGCAGAGTGGCGACGGTTTCTCAGAGAAGGGCTGCGAACATCCGCGAAAGGCGTAGAATGTTCAATTTGAACGAGGCATTCGACAAGCTGCGGAGGAAGGTGCGTACGGGAGTATTTTATTCTTCGTTTTGCGAAGCAGCAAAGCGACAAACAAATAACAAGAAGTGGTAAAGATACGGTAAATTTTTTTACAACTATTGGTCTGAATTTTTACAACTATTTCAGGTGCCAACATTCGCCTACGAAAAACGACTGTCCAGAATTGAAACGCTGAGATTGGCGATAACTTACATCGCCTTCATGGGCGAGCTGCTCGGGCTAGATTCGAACAGTCCGAAACAAGATTACATCCCGAGGGAATATTACCTTCCGAATTGAGCCGTATTTTCGGATACGCAAGTGCGTTATTCGATTCGTTTCATTCACGTATAGTGCGCGTTATTAATAAGTACGTGAGTAATACACGCAATCATGATTCTGATACAAATCGCAACCCATGTCTTCCATTTTAAACTTTAGACAAATGATATACAAGTATTATACACTAATTATATCGTTTTAATATACACAATATGAATAATTTGCATTTAAAACGCGTAATATAAATACACGCAGACTAATTCGCATATCTAGACATAATCATAAAATTAAGTTATTGATATTATTATTGCTTATACGCGCGTATGAAAGACACGAAAATCAGTTCTTTGTTATACCATTATGGATATTTATATTTATTTATTTATTTACGTTAAATGTATTATAAATGATTTTCGTAAAGAAACAATTGAAATATATGATAATAAACCCGATTTCGACGAAAACGAACTGAATTTTATCGTATGACAAATTAAGTTTCACACAAAATTGATTTTCGTAATGTGGCGTGCGTTGCGCCTGAACGAAGCCCGAAAGGCAACTCGATTTACAGGGAAAATCTGCTCTTACCTGCCGTTCAATTCTCTCGAAAAATGAAAGCGACCATTATACCTGTTTTTATATTTTTTTTTACCTCATTATTTATTTTTAATAAATTCATATAAACATTTTTCATCCGGACATACAAAATCAATATTACAATTATAATGAAAGACATTTGATTGTTCGTGAAGAAAAGGAAAATTTTTTCGAACAGAAACACGCCAAGCTTTATCCTTTAAACACTTTTTAAATTACTTTCTCTTTACGTATATTGCAAGAGAGAAAAATCAGCACCTAGATTAAAAAGAAAAAAATACAACCATTATAAATCACCTTCCCTCATCTATGTATATATAAGTTAACAGACATAATCATTTTATCAATATTACTATGATTATTAGTATTAGTATTTCTCCGTAACGAAGAATTATTGATATCTTTGTACGCTATCGCCGTTATATTTGCAACACGTTAAATGATTATAATTTATGAACCGTCATATCTTTGCCACAAAATCGTTGCTTCTCGGTGACATACAAATTTATTTCAATCTAATTTTCACTTGTTTCTAGTTTTCTTGTTAGTCTCATTCGAGAATAATTATTATACAGCTCATTTATAAATTTTTCGAGCATTTTTCTCGGACACTTAGATTCTGTATGTCTTTGGAATGTCTTTCAACGTTTTTACGACGGTGACCCGAATTATCTCGCTTAGAGAAATGCGTAAGCGATAAGTAAAGGGAAAAAAGAAAAGTACTAACGAATATCTGTAATTCGAATGCATGTAAACACACCGCTGCCTCTTTTAAAAGTTTCAAGTAAGAAGAAGATATGGTGCAGCGGTAATTTTTTTCGTTTCCTTCATTCTTTTTTATTCAACAGTTACAATTCTTTTTTCCCTGTAAGTAACATATAGTATATGTATATTTATGTATAAATAATAACATTTTCATAGTTCAATAATATGTATGTTTATGTTTTCGAATGATCCGATTTTTTTCTGAGTGTGATAGAGAGATGGAAATCGAGAGAATGAAAAGTACCAAAAAAGTTTTACGTGCGTTTATTTCACGTGACGCGATCAGGAAGTTGTCGCTGAAGAATCGACGTCGTAACTCTCGCAGCCTCTTTCATTCGAAACATTGTTCACACATAATTTGTAAATATATTATGTACTATACATGTAATATTAATTAGTTATACGTTTGCGACGTGTAAATTATTATGTACCTATATTTGTTCAATAATAGCTGATTCGAAATACAAACACAAACACGGAAGAAAAAAAAATAATTAAAAAAAATTAACTGCTTGCCTAGAGAGATGACATCTTATTATTACTGGATGATGATATTTAATTTATAGACATGAGTTTTATGTAATTATAATTACAAATTAATCGAGCAGAGAATATTTCAAGTTGTCCGATTTGCTCCGAGTTAATAAAACTTCTTTGCTTGTGCTTCTTTACTGTCCCTGCAAGATAAAGAACCAAAAAATACAGAAGTAGAAAGAATTAACGAGAGGAGGTGATGAACAGAAACGTAAATTTACCACAACCAGTCCACGTTACACATTAAAGTAAAGAATTAATCATTATAATTATAACTTTCGACCAAACAATTCGAACTCGCTTACCTGTATATATTGTATCCTAATAAAATTACCATCTGTACCGCGAGGAAGACCAAGAACATGGAAGTGGTGAGACAATTTCCTGTTCGACAATCCTTATTACCGGCATCCAACTTAACATTAGCGTGTTCTATGTCTCTTTTGACCCTGTTCAATCCGTCTTTCATTTCGGATATAAGCGCCTGGTAATCGTAGCCGATTGGCTGAACCTGGAGAACGTTATACCGAAGTCAAACTAAAGCTAGACAAATCATAGAATTTGCGAGACCTGAAAACCGAGAAATTGCGGCATACCTGAGCCGTAGGACCGCGAGCTTGATTGTTCAAGATAGTGTCAGCTTTGGAATGAACTTCGCCGACGAAAGATTTTATCTCTCTGGCTGTGTTAAGGATGGCGTTCTGATTGTTTAGCACTGCGTCGACTTCGGGCCGTCTTATAGTGTCGATTAATTGAATCGGTTGACCAGGTTGCCCGCCGGCAGCACCTTGGACGCCTGAAAGGCAAGACTCAGTGTAGAATAAAAATTCTACGTGCGATTGATCCCTACTGAAATGCTTCATTACTTAACAAAGTTATCATACCATACACGCAGTTTGCATTCAAAAAATAAAAATTTTATACAAACTCTAGTTTGCAATTCGCACTCGGCGACAAATGTCCAAGTAAACAGGAATTTCCTTCTATCAAATCTCGACGAAAAAAATTTGTTTCGTAACTTTTCAGCTGCCAGAAATAGTGGCGCTTGATTTAAAGCGATATGTTGTCAAATTTAATACTCACCGCCCACTTGGACTTGTGCTATCAGGCTAAGGGTTCGTTCTTGCCTGCCGACTACTTCGTCTAGTTTTCTGTTTAGTTCTCTCAACGCGTCGAACATCTGGCTCTGTCCGGAAAATATTTGACGCAGCTCTCGCTGATTATCAGTTTCGAACCATTCATCGAACTCTTCCTTCGCAGGTTGTTCGTCGGGGTGTTGTCTGCGCAAATAATTTAGTGTGTCAAACAATCGACAGTACATAGTCAAGTGATGATAATGGTTTAGAAAAGCGGGCAGATTTTTTACCTACGATAGTCTTCTTTTTGCTGTTCTAGTTTTTTCTGATAGTCCTGATACTCCTGGCCAAGCTTGATCTCCTCTTCAGTCGATATTTTGCGCCCACCGTCGCTCACCGTTTGGCTTGTAGTATGTAGAGATGTGGTCAAGAAGTGCAAGACATCGTGATCGTCGGCCAGCCCACCTAAAATAGAGAATCAGACGTTCTTCAGGGATTCCGAAAACTTTTCAAAAACTACGCTCTCCGATTGTGAGCAAAAATATTCACCAGTGGCTGCAGATACTCCAAAGTAACCATTTTTCGGTAGTTGCACATTCTCCGCACGCAGACACATCTCGAAATCTTGATCATTGTTTGTCATTCCATTGTGGAAGAGCACCTTTGAACACATTATCGAGAAGATATATTTATAGCGTTAAGCTATTGGTGGAAATATTTTCATTCAAATATAAGGTAACACGATCGAGCGCCTGAATGAAGAAACTCACCGTTAACGTGTTCTGGTAGTACTCAATTTTCGCTCGGGTTGGAAACGGTTTGTTACGAAAATCCCGCAGACAACCAGCCAAAAGCTGAGTTGTCCCATCGCTGCAATTAGAAGGTGCAGAATAAATTAATCACAAAACTCTGATAACTAGCAAAAGGGGAATTAGAGAAAGAATTGGCTCCCTTACTTTGCATGATCGAATTGTTTCGTTCCATCATTGAGAACAGCCATGATGTAAGGGTTGTTATGCTTATTATCATTGTCGAAAGAATCGAAGAATATTCCGAGTCCATTCCACTGATCCGAACTACCAAAAACTGTCCCGTCGTAAGAGCCTTTCGACGTCGTGTACCAAAATGCTAAACCATCTGCACCAATTCTCCCACGGCCAGTGACGCGGAAGACAATGTTAACTTCCCACCAGTCGAAGTTTGTCGGCTGTTTTGTCCATATGGCTCCTGTTATTCAAGATCAAACAATTAGAAATTAAGGTTAGATACAGCACGCTGATAGATTTGAACTGAGATGTTTGTAAATCGTTCAAGAAAGAAGAGAGAATACTAAGCGACTAAGTTTGTACATTATCATAAGAACAGATTTGAATTTCTAATGGAAACTTAGTTTATCTTATGAAAGGACACGATTGTGACAATACGTAAAGAAATTTTTTCCTATTAATTTCATTAACTCCGGAGAAAGTCAATACAACCTTTGATAATGATACTTTTCGATACTCGTGAAGTTTAATCTATTCCACGTAATTCTTACCTTTTTGGCTCCGTAAGGACGGAGCAATTCTGACGTTTTCGGCACTCGCGATCGCATCTGGAAAGCAATAAATTCCGATTAGAATGCGATGGTCGAAGATGAGGGAAAGATCAGTGTATAAGAGGCTGGCTGAGAGGTTGGAGGACCGATTAAGGTGATTTTCGACAGGGCGCAAATAGTATTGCAATAAATATTCGGCAACAAACGAAATCCATACGGTAGGAAACTGGAAGCGCGGGTTGAACGGGAGACAAGATTGGTTGATGGGTTAGGAGACGAATGAAAAGATCGAAGACAACTTACTTCCGCCGTATTCCCAGAAAGGCACGCTCCCGTCCTTTTGGGCGAGATAAGGAGGCTTGAACGAGTACTTGTACTCGAATTTCTTGTGTGGATTCTGAGCGAGACCAGCTGATAGTCCGATTGCAATGATGCAGACAACAATCGCGGGCCACCTCACCTCCGGCGCCATTTTCATTTTGAAATGCCACTTGCCAGCCGAACTGCACTCTGCAGCACCGTCGTAGAAAACATGGTGCTTAAAAAAATAAGATCTGCTCTTGCGCAGCCATCTCTTAGAGTCAATCGCGTAACCATCCATGTGAAGGTCATCTTGAATTTTCAACCAATTGGATTTGAGATCGTTTGGCGCGCATGTTAACGTGTAGAATTTCCAAACAGTTTAATGTCGTATATTTTTAAGATGGCTTCCATATGGGCGGCGCAGAACAGGATGAAAATACATCCCCCCGAGGAACATACGCTATCTTCCTAGATCATGGTGGAAACCAGCTCGTCAGTTTGATTCGGCGGTTAAAGATGCTCACGGAGAAAACTCGAGTTGGATTAATCCGATTGGCCGATACCTCTTTTTGTGACGTGTCAAAATCTGAGAGCCTTCGATGCCGCAGACGGCATCACAACATAACTCGCCTTGCCACTCGACTCCAGGCTCCGTTTTTTGCCGCTTTATTGTTGACAATTTTCTACGGCTGGGTGAAAGCCAGGCATCGTTACAGATTGGCGAAAACAACCGTTTGATCAAAAATGATGACCGACATAGGCGAACAGGCTGCCGTCGAAGTGCAGCCGAAGATCGAGCAATGCGAGAGGTAATATAACCTAGCACGAACGGACCTAACCTCTTAGTCAGCTGTTTTTCTATTAGGCAAAATTTATAATACTTAATTTCACGTTTGAAAAACTAATAAGCATCAGTATCGAACTAATAGCGCAAAAAGCCAACTTTCAAGTTCCAGCTTTTCATGGAATGATTTTCTCCTTAGTCCTAATGGAATTCGCGTTGATTTTACCCAAGCGACTGTGAATCTGGCACAAGGACTGCTCGAGGTGTATCGACCACCGCTGGAGCAAGTCAAGAAGGAATTGATTGAATTGACGTAAGGGATCTGGAAGCAGATTCGCTTGGTTCTCCGAGGTGGATGCTAAGACTAGATTTGATGTTTCAGTAATAAGCAAGAAACCCTCATCGGTCACATGCATGGAGAGAATGCAAAGTTGTGCCAGGTACAGGAGAACTTGGATATAAATGAAATGGTGAGTCCTTGTTCCTCCCAAAATTCTGCGCTTTGAGATTGTTATTGCGGGATTGAAATTTTGATGTATATTTTGCAGTTTACGACGATCAAAATATATCAGGCAAAACTGGCAAATATTAAAAAAGACATGACCTCTGTCCATGAACGTACAAATAAGCTAAAGGTAATGAAAAACTCATAGTTTGAGACTATCTTGCAATATTTTCGATTCATTACATTTTTCATACTTTTTCATACTCAGAAACGAGCAACACGTTTTCAACAAATTAAGGAAAAGGAGGTGCTGCTCAAGGAACAGCGAGAACAAGAGATTAGTAGGGAGCACGAACTAATAGGGAAATCATCAGGGTCATAATTTATTGAAGAGATATTTGTGAACTTGATAAATCATTTGTTTGTGCCTTTTGCATCATGTTTACATCATTATTACCTTTATTGTTATCATCATTCATAGAGATAAATTTAAATATTTAGGATGGATGTTCAAACTTGTATACATGCATGGACATTTGACTACTTGTGTAACTTTGTAAGTCTCTGCCCTGGACAGAAATGTGATAAATACTGTAAATAAGATTAAAGTGATAGGATTTATAAAAATGTATTGTACTTTACACCCCCCTTACCAATTGAGCAGATGGAAGCTGTGCAAAATGTATCTAGAATTCCATCAGTAGAGGAGCTTCCATAAATGACGTGACGCTAAATTCTGTAGTATAGTATAGGCATGGAAGAAAGACGAATAGCTCCCTTGCAAAGTTAAATAAACGGTTTTCAAAAAGATTTGATGGGGAAGGGAAGAAAGATCCACGAAACAATTACCTATTTAAAAAAACAAATTTATGGTATAATATCCAGCGACCACAAGATAAATTGAATAATCATAATATACATACAAATATCAATATGTAACAAGACACTAACTAATATTGTATTATCGATAGAATGCAAAAGTGTTAATTATCATGCCTTTGTGTCTAGCGGCAATATTATTATGCTTACACTTACACAGTAGTAAATTGGTATCGATTATTTATAGTGATACGTGATTCCGTATACTTATAGTTCTAAAATTTCAGGTAATCGTTCTCAAGCATAATTGAACCGAATGTTTAAAATAAGAAAAATTTTGAATAAGCCTAGATTGCCTGTTCATCTAACTTTGTTATCTTCATTTTTTACTCTGTGTTCGAAAAAGTCATTCCAAATATTATGCAACTAAATTACATGTAGTATGAAATTTTTATTCTGTTCACATTTTCAGTGAGATATAGTTTCATATTCGAAAAAGAAATTTCTAGATATTGTTAATCATTATTCAAATCATCAACGATATGTTAGTCACGATAATTAGTGGTAAAAAAAATTGTGTACTGTCAAGATCATGAGAACTTAATGAATGCACGTTTCGGTGATTCTTGTGAATGTACTTTAGTTTCGTACATATTGCGAAATTTTTTTTTTTGTACTTTGAAGGGAGAGAAGTAGCAAGAGAAGGGGCGAAGATATATTTTACATTCAAATGTTCAGAGTAATGAATCAATATATCAAATGGATTTAGTTGTAGTCTTATACACACTCCTGAATAATTTAGAAGATTAGAATTGTTCTTCATGCGTCGTATAAGAGCAGTAAATATTTTGCACAACTCTGCTCTGCGTTCAAAGTTTCCTTTACTACAATCTTATAATGATATTGAATGTTGGTCATTATGGTTTGCTTTCATTTTTTTTTTTCTCAATAATAATGATTGTTAAGTTCAACACTAACACATTAATACACCTAGAAGCGCTTAAAATGTGAAAATTAATTGAGAAAGTTGTTACAAATCTTCATAGCAAATATTCTGTGCTAAATTTCAATGGATAAGTAGTTGCTATTGCGTAACAAAACAAAAAATACAAAAATATCATGATTTGCTGTCAAGATCCTCAAAATCTATTGTTCAAACTCTTGCAGGGTGTACCAAAGAGGCGGTTTCTTACATCGGCCAATCTACAGTCATCGATTCAATACTTTCCAATATTGAATAGAGTTCGTGAAGATAAGATATTTCTTTTTATTCATAAAATGAGAGTGGAGGGGGGGGGGGGGGGATGTAACAATGATGCTAATAAATATAAAAATCATCTTGAAACAATATTTTCAATTCTGTTTCAACATGTGACAACCATCCTCTTCAGAAGCTTCTTAATATATTAATTGTTCGCTTTTTGAACATCATCGAACATCCAAAGGTATCCCAATTTGGATTATGCAAGAAAAAAATATCTGTTATTATTCAGAATGGAAAAACAAGGAATACGTAGAATTAAATAACAAATGATATTATTAGGGAACGCGAGACATGTTTTGTATTAGCCCTATAACAAATGTGATCGCTCGTTTCAATATAGCTGGTGTACCAGGCTTGTTTGAAATGACCGACAGAGAATTACTAATCTCACGGAATAGATTGCGAGTGAACGGATTGCGTCTTGAAGACAAACGCAAGGCCAGAAATTGATAGTAGATGAAGGGCGTCAGTAATCCGGCTCGTCCACTGTTAAACAGAGTAGAACGCATACATTGAACTATTGATAAACTAGAACAATGGAAAAAAATGGAACAAAAGAAATCGATCAGCGAACAAACAAAAATAAGGAAATTCATAGCATACTTGAGGATCAGTAATATCGTGTACGGTAGCAGGAGGGCTTCACAGATTGCACACAGTCTGAGTATGTTCCTAGATTGGAATTCCACTAGGGAGATCAGTAACCGCGCTCCCCACCAACTATTTTGTCCTAGACACTGAAAAAATACAATATCAATCAACTGTCTGTAATGTCAGAATAAAAAAAACATACATGTATATTAGACTGTTTCAAGATAAATCGATAATTTTTTTTTTGCTTTACACAATCTTAAACTATACTTGGACATCAAAAAATAATCCTCGCGAAAGGAGGGGCCGGTCCTTCAAGATTAAGAGGTGTCTCATCGGACCTTTGTCTTTTTTATTTCGTTAATACGTAAATAATTAATTTGCATGGATAGAACAATCGTTTTTCTAGTCCTAAAATGATGAATATATTCCAAACTTGTGTATAAGTACTGAATATACTAGAAAAAACGATCTTGATGATCGCAGCAACCATTATCGGTCGATATATACGTCGATAAATGCAAAAAACAAAAAAAAATACAAGAATCTCCGTAAAAATGTATTTTTTATTATCGTCAATAATCTTCAATGAATACAATCATTGATACGCTGTTCCGATAATCATTTTCGGCTACAAAAAACTTGCCTGAAATTGACATAAGTCATTTCATCAATAAAAAATCGAGGCGCTTATTTCAACAATGTGAATTGCCCCATGATTTCCTGGATGAGCCTCTCATACAATGGGAATCTACCGAAAGCTTTCAAACGTGCTTAATGGTTTTCTCACAAATAAAAGTAGTAAATGATTCAGCTGAACGTGGAGTAGCCCTTGTCGAGGAATATAATAATTTGTTAACTAAAAATGAGGAACAAAAACAATATTTGTTCGAAATAGTTCAAGACCATAGAAAAAAATACCCCAATTGCAATAAGTCAAGTTTTTTGCAGCCGAAAATGATTATCGTAACAGCGTATCAATGAATGTATTTATTGAAGATTATTGACGATAATAAAAAATAAATTTTTACGGAGATTCTTGTATTTTTTTTTTGTTTTTTGCATTTATCGACGTATATATCGACCGATAATGGTTGCTGCGATCATCAAGATGGTTTTTTCTAGTATATTCAGTATTACATAAGTTTTGAATATATTCATCATTTTAGGACAAAAAAAATGTTTGTTCCATCCATGCAAATTAATTATTTACGTATTAACGAAATAAAAAAAGACAAAAGAGACACCTCTAAATCTTGAAGGACCGGCCTCTCCTTTCGCGAGGGTTATTTTTTGATGTCCAAGTATAGTTTAAGATTGTGTAAACCAAAAAAAAAAAAAAAATTATCGATTTATTTTGAAACAGCATAATATATATATATATAGTGTGAATGTGTGTGTGTATATATATATATATAAAAAATTGTGTACGTACGTCCAGCAAAGTGAGAGAATAACTAGCCGAATGCAGGATAGCGAAGAGCAAAACAGGAGCAATGACGACTATGATTTGTGTTAAAGAAATTCACTCTACTATGTGGCTTTTCATCATTTTAGACTAAAACGGCTGAAACCAAATTACCGGCGACTGAAATTCGCATGATAAAAGGATACGTGAAGCTGGAGCAACGTACAGGAATATTAACGAGTAGAATAAATTGTGGCATGAATCCTCCAGGACCAAAAGTGTCCAGAATTCTCTGCTGAATTGTACTCGTGGAAGTCTTTGATGAAGTCTAAGAGCACTGGTCGCTGCGTTGCACATCAAGATTTTGTAGTAAGCGTTGTAAGGATTTCTGAGAGAGAATCAAGTGATTAGTATTCACAATATTCCGATTAAATTATCATTACATAACACTAGCTACCTGCGTTTAAGAATATCTTAGATCCTTGCCTTCTTTTTATGTGCACACCATCGTATGCAATTAACTAGATTAACAAAAGAGGTTCGGATGCCATAAAGAATACATTATGCTAATGAGTTGACATACTTTCTTTATGAAACAAGTAAAGTTCAACGTCAAGGTAAATGTGTTCACTCTCTTCTATGTTTCGTTTTTTTCTCCTTTTTGTTTCTTCACTTTAATCATCCATCTTTTGTACAGTATGTGCAGGGTGTCTACTACAATTGACCATTCAGATTCCAAGACAATGAATTGGAAAATTCCAGGACCTTAACTTTGTTTTCTTATCAATTTATAAGAATAGGATAAGTCAGTAATCAATGGATTTATGTAACAACTTCACTCTGTGTGAATTACTAACGACTACATAGTCCGTCTGCTAAAATTTAATGCATTCAAAATACTCCAGGACTTTTCTAGGATTTAAAGAGCAATTTTTGTTTTCCAGGATAATCCGAGGATTTAGGGATATTTAAGGAGCAGTAGACATCCTGTATATTTACGAAATTTGAATAGAAATGTTAAGAGCCTTTACTTCAAACATATCGCTACAAAAACAAAATGCCAATTATAAAAGGCAAGGATGAAAAAGAGGAAATCAAACACTGTGTCAGTGATCGTGTATCTATTTTGCATATCTACTAATGGAATACTCGGACGCCGTGCTGAGTAATAATGCTGATAAAGTGATTCTCGCATTGATTATGTAACAATTGAAGTATATAATGAAATCTTCAAGTCATGCCAAGATAATGAGTGGGACAAGGACGTTCGTTAATAACTGAGTCTGATCGAGATGACAAAAAGCAGAAGAAATAAATGCAAGATTAAAAAGCATGTGTTGTTAACAGCGCGATTCAGGTATGTAACGACACGGAAGCATGTACTCAGGCTGGAATTACTTAATACTTCCAACATTTAATTAGGCATAGTAATAATGTATTAAAAAAAATGAGCCAATTCAGATGATATTGTTTAAACGTATGTGAAAAAAATTTACTCCATCGTTGGTCGGCCTACCCAAAAATTGGAATAATGTAGCCCACTGTGAAAAGTATGGTCAATACTCTTGTTGCCCATAGTCCGACCGATATTTTGTTATCGATAACGTGCTGTTTTAAATTCTCCCATCCTTTTTCTGGCGTTGCAGTCCTGTCGCCTGATCCATTGCTCGCGGTATCAGCCATTCTGCAAAAAAAAGTTTCACAATAAGGGAAAAAATAGTTCCAAAAGGATATAAAACTATCGAATATGAGATGTTTCGCAACAATGATTGTATCCCGTTATTAGCCGTTCTATCGAATGATATTGGAAAAAAATATGAGTAAACGTATTTGGCTTGATTGCCTTGATTTCAATTTAATAAATACAAGCAGTTATGCAGAAAAGTGGATTTGTTTTCACCATGTTTTCACCATTCAAACTCAACGTCGACATTCTTAACAAGTGAATTTTAAAATGATGGGAGATAAAACGATAAACAATACGTAAAGAACTAATCGAAAAACAAGTATGAGAGAGAGAGATAGAGAGAGACATCTCAAGGACGCATAAATTAAGGGAATATTTTACTAGGCAATTAAATTGGAAACAAGATAGCAACGATGGCGTTGATATTTTTGCTAGATAATATTGCAGTAAAACAGGTTTCTAAGACTAATTAAAATGAGAGGAAGAGAAAGACAAAATTTGAGCCAGTTTTTACTCAGGTGAAGATCATTTCTATGTGCCTGAGGCCAATTACCGAGAGATAAGCGATTTATCATGGGCCGCGTGATCGGTGACATTTGGACAGAATGAATCGTGAAATAATAATTATGTAGGTGCGGATGCGAATATACATATAATTTTAATAACTTTTGTGAAAATCTAGGGTAAAAGTGTCGGAAGTGAGTAATCAGCAGTTGCTCTGAGCTGTGTTTGAATAATTGATTGATCCTCCACGGAGGAATCAATTTATCGGGAAGAGCCCTTAATTTACAGTTATCGTAATTATGCGTGACATATACATCTAAAGAACCTAGCCCTACTTTTGCACGTTCACACATTGCACGAATGATTTGCGGGTGATTGCTGTACGGGAACTTGAAAGGCGTTGAAGGGACATTGATAATCGTGGAAAGACACTCACCTTATATGTACTAAATGATGTTTAACCTTATATTTAATTGATTCAATTTCTCGTAGTAAATAACTACAAGTTCATTTGAGCTGTTTTCACGGCTACGTGTATTTCTCGAGCTTTCGCGAGCAGGTGCGAGTTGACTTGACTCGAAACGACTTTGCTGCTGCGCCGTGCGACACGGACCGGTATTTTCATACGTCTAGAGCCGTAGAGATGGCGGCACAAGCTAGGGCCTTAATTTCGATATTTTAATTGTCAGGATGTTTCAAGATTTTTGAAGAATCTCACAGCGCTCACAGCAATAATTTCAACTTAACTCATTTTCACCATATTAAAATTGAGTAGTGTAAAAATGAATCGATGATAGAAAAGTACTGAAAATCTTTGTCGAAAAGTAACTACTGCGCCTCGATTTTTAGCAACGGATTTTTAACGTGAATTTATTATTTCATACGCCGCAAACACGAATGCAATCATAAATTCAAATTTGATTATCCCGTTCATGTTTGTTCAAAAATTTCAGTATTGCTGCACATTATGAAATGTGAATACAAACTCACGAACCGATTAAGCGTTTCGAAATTTCGAAAATATCGATTTCATAACACGGTACGCTGACACGGTGATCTGTATGCGGTTAATCGATGTGTCGATATATCGACTCTCGAAATCAGAAATCCGAAAGTATTAGACAGTGGCGCATCACAAGGTCATTCGCTTCTTGCCCAAGCATTCACGGCCATCCACGCTATATTCACGCTTTCCGCCGTGGGAAAAGGAAAAAGAATGGAAGAGAAATCATGTACTTCCATACAGCATTTCATAGTACATGCGTATGTTTATTAATTCCCGTTATTTTTCTAGTTTTTCTGTCTTACAGTATGTTCGTTTGAAACTTTCTAAAATATTAGCACATTCGCAACATGCGAGAAATTCGTCAATTTTAACTTGACGCTTCGAACGATAATCATCAAATCAAATCGCTGCGGCTGCAGATTGAGCCTAGCCAGCAAGAGACATAATGTAATTTGTCCTAATTATTTATCGATGACATATGTGTAATGCGATATTTAGCGGTCACCATTTATTACTCAACTATAAACATAATTATTTGCTTACTCGACGTTGTACTTGCAAACAACATTTCATCTACAAAACCAACCAGCGCATGCAGTGCGTAATTTTAGTCCCATTTTAGTCAATTACGAATTTCAAATTACTCTAAACCCTCATCGTGTCCTATTTATTATCTTGCGTTTGCTATCTACAGAAGTGTAAATAGATACCGTACCTAGTGGAATCTTATGAAAAAGTAACTGTAGTACAAACGTTTACACGGATACGTGCACACGAACAGGCAAGGTCGGAGAAAGCGGCCGAAGTGAGAAAGTTCTAACTTCGGAAAGTGTTCCGGGTAGTAAACACGTCAGGGGGCAAAGGAACAATTATCCAAAAGAATTTGATAATCATAATTTGACGATTCAGTGAATCGGCGTCCGGCTACGAATGAAAACAGCTGCGGTATCGCAGCCGAGTAAAGGCCCAAACATGTTTCTCTTATTCGGTTCAATTTTTATCTTCGCCGCCGGTGTTGCAGCTTATTTCAAACCGAAGAAAAGCCTGTCTCACATCACCACTGAGATACTATACGAATTCAAGTACAACGCGCTTGGGATGAAGGCCCTTGTGGCAGATTTTCTTGAGTCCAAACGCAACAGACTCGGTAATAACACTATGCACAAATTTATAAATTTTTGTTATTCTCACGCATGAAATATTCCCACGCCTCGTTTTGAATTTGTGAATAAAACATCCACTTATTTTTCAGACCTACCCAAAAAGGCGGGAAAAGTTGCTATCGTTACAGGTGGATCTCGAGGAATCGGTGTTGCAGTTGTTAAAATGCTGCTCCAGTGTGACATGGAAGTAATAATTGGTAATCAATGGTGCATTTTCATAGCGTTTCACCTGCAATCTTTGCTGTGATGCAGCGTGTCGTTACGCTTTCCCTTCAACTGGTAACCACATGTACTTATTTCTCGTCTGAATTATTTACAGCGTGCAGAACGCCTGCAGCTGCCGACAGAGTTGTCAGATCACTAAGAGAATCAGGGGTGACCGGAGGATCGACAAAAGTGTATCAATTGGATAACAACAGCCTTGAATCTGTGAGGAGATTTGCCGAATCCGTTAAGGTGGAGTACCGAAAAATTGACGTTCTCGTGAACAATGGTACAGTGGCTTAATTTATCTGTGGAAGGAATAAATGAAAACAAAATGATATATGCTTCAAAACTACGCAGAAGCTTGGGAAGTTATTTAGAATCAATTTTCTCATTTTCAGCTGGCGTCATGTTTACTCCTTATTCTGAAACTAAGGAAGGTTTCGAACAGCAATGGGGTGTTAATTACCTCTCTCATTTTTTGTTGACTTCGCTGCTTCTGCCGTTGCTAAAAGCTGCTGGATCGCAGAACGAGTCGGCTAGAATCGTTAACGTCTCTTCATGCGCTCATCTCGTTGGCACAATAAATTTTGACGATATTAATTTCAAGTAAGTACATGATTTGATCATGAACACAAAACTCTATACTTGCGATTACAGGGCACTGCTCACTTGAAACTTTTATATGAATTATTAACCAAAGTTCTGTTTTTTCCCAGAAAATCTTTTATCACATCAGCTGCGTACGCTCAGAGCAAATTGGCTCAAGTAATGTTCACGAGATCCATCCAAGACCTGCTGGTCAAGGAGCGTATTTGCGTTGAAGCTTACTCTGTTCATCCTGGAATAGTGAATACGGATCTCTTTAATAATACAGCGCTGAAAAAGCATGCCCAATGGATAATCAACTTGTTCTTCAAGGTGAGTATATTACTTTAATAAACTCGTATGAAATTAGTAGCTGTATGCATAACGTTTTCAAATAAATTTGTGTCTACAGAATCCGACACAAGGGGCTACTCCAATTGTTTATGCTGCTGTGAGTAATGAGATCGCAGGAAAAGGTGGAATGTACATCAGTAACTGTGGCGAAAGTCCAGTTAATGACAAAGTTGAGGATCCAGAGATTCGTCAACGACTGTTCAATTTGTCACTTGAACAAACTGGATTACAAAGTTTTATCTAAAATTATGTTGCTTCTGATATTACGTTCTATAACAGCGGCCTTAACATGGTACAAAACGACATCGTGAGTCAGTTTGACAAATTAAAGAACTAGATAATTACATTCTGTAGCCAGAATATAAGTATTAACTTGAAAACATACTCATGTACATAGCTGTCTGACTAAAACGTAAGTATTACAATATTCATGTACTTAAAACGAGTTGGAAGGTCTGGCGTTGAAAAGGGTAAAAATCTTTATTTGTTGAATTATTTTACGAACCTCGAACAAAGAAGAAAACTCGGATGTGTTCAGTTGAGAGATTTTATTTGGTTACAAAGAATATCAAGTGTATGAAGACTGGACAAAAATATACATCATGTATTCATAGTTTTACAGAGAAAAATGTGAAATGTTCTTAGAATAAATAATTATTTCTCGACTTCCAAATATCTTTTGAGATTATATTTGTAAGTTGTTACCTATTTATTTTTATGATACAGTGTTATACATGTCACTTGAAATAGAGTAAACTTCATTATTGCGTCAAGAAATCAAATTATACGTAATTTTTTTTTTTTTTAATTGTAAGTGTACGTATTTTTTCAATTGATTTTAATTAATTTGTTGATAGATTTACACAATCTTAGATAATGTAGTCTGAGTACCCAAATAATATAGAAATAATGAATCAACGGATAACCGAATGACGAGTTTTAATCAATCCAATAATCCTAAGTGAAATTTCGAATGTAATGAGAATAGCCCGCAAACCCAGCCAACACAAAATGGGGGTGCTTAATATGGAGATATAGATATTTATTTGAATATAAATTGTAACACTATCACGGTAGGTTGATTTTAATTTTTATTAAATAAATTACAAGATATTGGTCAATTTGATTTGGTTATTAGCATTTTAAAGCAGTGCAGAGATATCTTTATAAATATTTGTAGTTTGCAAATAATCATCTAGCAGTCGTTTTGTTTTCATATATTTTCTTTTCATTTCTTCGTGCCGAATAAGAATTTTCTAATAATACTCGTTTGCAGTAAGATTTATTACAATATCTGTATATGCAGGTAAATGCTAATTGAGTAGAAAGTCAGTTAACATTTTACAGTAAGTGGTTTGCGGTACTACAATGAGTACTGATTTTTACTTACAATTGCAGGACACAGATGTGTAGGTATAGGTATACGTTTGCATGTACTTAACAATAATAATATTTATTGCACGAGCTGTTTTTTCTTGCGTCGAATTATCGTTTAGCAAAACGATAATTATTATCAGCTATGCAAGTGAATTCTAAGCCATTTAATGTCTAATGTGAAGCATATTTACAAAAGAGAAAAAAAAACTGTGGACCAATATTACACGCAATGTCATCTATTGGTTATTATCTTATTATTAAGTTCGCAATCAGTTTCCATACGTCAATACAACAATAACAACAACAACAACCAATTGCTGTGAATAAATTATCAAAGGCATAAATAAATAGTAAGAATATTGACAATTTGAAAAACTTCAATATTCTTCGATTCATGTATGATTATTACTAACGGGAGAAGCTCATGCTGATGCTACGCACACGCGGACGCAACTATGAAAGCTGTTTTTGATTATTTACATTAACTAAACATGGAGTATACATCAAATATTAAAACAATTTGATCGTACTTTATAACTAGACTTCTAAGTCAATGCGTGTTTCAAGTTTCGTTCTTTTTTCATTAATTAATGGCAATTTTCAATTTTCTCGTCAATAAATCCATCATTTTTATGTTTAAAGCGAATTAAGTACAGAGCCTTAGTACATAAATTCTATCACTGTTCAGTCGGTGATATATGAAAATTAACTACAGTATATAGTGTGTTTGTATTACGAAAAAATTTTAAATTTCTTGCTGAGAATTTCCTCGTGATACATCGTTATACGACATAGCGAATATTTTATGTTACAGCTATTAAAGAAATTTCTGGCAACCTGTAAACCCATTTTATTCATGAATTCTATTTAGAAGTCTTCTTTCATTTACTGCCATTTATCACACTATGATTTTCATAGGAATTACACCATATATATGTAGAGATAAATGACAAGTGAATTGATATGTTTTCATTAGCATGGCCCAAACCCATACCTTTCTTTGCCAGTTTATTTGTTTTCTCGTTTCACTACGGTTACAATAAATTATATTCAACGCGCGAATTTGGTGTGAGAAAAATGTTTCGGTAATTGATATATATATGTTAAAGTAAGGACCAAATTGTCACGAAACGCAACATTTTTTTATTAACTTCTGTTTCCTGTGAAGCTGTTTACAATTATTATATTATAGTATGAAACGTGCGATGATTCTTAGCTTGGCCGCACCTTCTTTCCTTTATTATGATAGTCTTTCGGAAGCTTGCAATAGTTGTTCAGATGATCTAGAACTACTGCAGTGTGATCGAAAGTCGATATCTTATTGTATTATGATAAAAAATTACTTGATATTAATTGACTGCTTGTATTTACTTGGAATTTCCAGTTAGCTTCTTTAATCAGCTTTGACCAACTGTAAGTCATTTGTAACTAATCACCGTTCGCAGAGTCGATCAAACCAAACAAAACCATGTTATGATTAGGCAAATTATCAGAAATATTGGACGAGAGAGATGATAGTTATTCCGAATTAGCTACCTTAAATGTAGAAGAAAAAAAATAGGTACGTAAACGAAACACTGAGCTATATTCAATACTGTTCAAATTATACAAAGTAAACATGCAGACTAGACTGTGATGCACGAAAATTGAGTAACCTGAGAGCTTACAACGAAGGTAATATTTGCAACAGGTAATTATGATATAATTGTACAATGAGTATAGCCTTAATGGTAAAAATTAACGATAAATCAATAACTAGATATTAAAATCTCAATGGAAACTTAAATAATTAATCAACTGTTTATCAAATTTAACAGCGTTTGGCTCCTACAAGTTTGTATTTACAAATTCCAATGCCCAACCTGCATTTGAACGATCGAAAACTGTGGCATGCTACTTTTTTCATACGGACACTTCACGCATTTGATTTGGGTATGTAACAAAATATAAGTACAAGCAAGAAAGAGACGCAATCGTCAGAATTATGCAACAAAAGGATAAAATGTACTATGAAGACATTATCTACACGAGCTTCAATGGGTTTGATCATTTGTTTGTTTGTTTTGCTTTAGTTTCTTCAAAGGAGGTGAAAATTTTTTAAAATGGGTACATATTATATGTATGTATAGATTTAATATGTGTATAAAATCAACAGGCTTGAAATGCTATCAAGTGGAGTGTAAATGGTTATTAACGTTGCAACTTTTTTCATCAAGCTACTTCTAGTATGTCAAGGGATTTCAGTTGCCATTGATTGGATGATGCAGTAATAGGGGAACAAGTTGTCGAAAACAATTCGATCCCACAAGATTAAGTAAGTCGGCTACAACTGCAATTACTGCTGTCGCCTATTGAAGTAGTTTTACCATTAATTGAAGTGGCGTTTGTTTCGTAC
Source organism: Neodiprion virginianus (assembly GCF_021901495.1). Taxonomy (NCBI): domain Eukaryota; kingdom Metazoa; phylum Arthropoda; class Insecta; order Hymenoptera; family Diprionidae; genus Neodiprion; species Neodiprion virginianus. Next base: position 15,432,485 of record NC_060880.1, read on the forward strand.
CTCGGTAATTCCTTGCTCCGTGCTTGCTGAAATTTTTGAATAGTGGAAGAAAACATTTTTATAAAGTATTCACAATGAATGAATGTCAAAGTTCTACATGATTTGGAAATGAAAATCTTCTCGTTTCTTACTTCCATGAGCTCAGCAGCAATTTCCATGAAGAGTCTTTCCACGTTTTCAGCCTCTTTCGCAGATGTTTCCAAAAAGTACATGCTGTGTCTCTGCGCAAAGTCTTCTCCGACGTGCGTTGGTATTTCTCTGTCTTCACGATCAATTTTGTTACCTGACGAATTTGCCATGAAACATTTTTAATCAGAAATTGTCAAATGGAACCTCACTGAAAATTTTATGCTTATCAACAAACAATTATTTTGTTCTCACCAACTAGTATCCTCAGTACTTTGTTGCTGGCGTATTCTTCGATTTCTCGTAGCCAGTCGGGAAGACAATCGAAAGTTGGCTGACAAGAAATATCATAAACTAGAATTAAAGCGTGCGCTGATCTGTAGTAGCTTTGGGTGATCGATCGGAATCTTTCTTGTCCAGCCGTGTCCCAAATTTGTAGCTAAAAAAATGTAATAGCTTGTTAATCAAACGTTTCCTGGTTAATTCTATTACATTTAAGTAATAGTAAGGTTATAAGCGGTAAGAATATGCACAAGAATGAAAACAAGGAAGGTTATTACACATTTGTAACACTTTTGAAATTTCGTTGTTATCTATGTTAGATGATTGAGGATTTTTATGTACAATTTTGAGAGTTTAGCGAGCCTGGAAAGTTGTACATGATTGTAAAAATGCGTATACACATTCAGTTAGCAATATACATGTAAAACAACTTGTGATACCAACCTTAACTTTCTCGTTTTCTACCTCGACGGTTTTGATCATAAAATCAACCCCAATCGTTGCACCTTGACCAGGGGGAAAGAGCCCCTGATGAAAACAAAGAAAAAAAAATGAATAAGCACAAGATATAAAAGGGAAATTTTGGACAATACATGCGAACCAGCTTATTTGTTAAATGAAAATGATTACCTGAGTAAATCGTCTTACTAAGCATGTTTTTCCCACCCCCGCATTACCAACTAAAACAACTTTGAAGAGGAATTTGTAGTCTTCCATCGCATTTGCGGTTCCGCGGTGTCCCGATCCCGTGTAAAAAAGATATCCTGTTTGCAAGGGGTAATTGTTGAGAACATTTCCTCTACAGGGCGAAAATTGAAAATGATGATGCGATACACTTTTGTGTATCGGGAGACTCACCTTGACAGCAGCAGCACCAGTGATCTCGAAAAATAACGAAATTTACGATCACATCAATAATAATTGTACAGATTGCACGGTCCGTATAGGTTCATCGCGGGGCTGTTGAACTAAATTGCAAAGTGTCTTACACAAGTCAATGCTGTTTGATTTTGAATTGCGAAACGCTTTGCGCGATCACATTTCAATCAACAATAATATTCATTACCACTGCTGGAGATACACGATTACTACTGAAACACTGTACTATGACTGTCCTGTACGACTGTACGAGGTACTGTCAGATATTACGTTTTTCGATCTCAACTCGCGTAGACGATTGGAGCTATCCAAATTGTGAAATTAGGATTGGTTATTTCCGCTGGAAATTACGTAACGAATTGCGGAAGCCAAAAATTTCACGTAGAGTCGGCCATCTTTATCATCACCCTTAGCCAATGACGCAGGGCAAGTGCCTACACCAGCGCTGCGGTAGCGAAAATTGCAACCTAATTCACACCTGGAGTGTAAACGGGTTTTTGATTGGTCAGCGGGTGACGCGTAAGGAGGCTGACTGCAGTCTCGGCCAATCAGAAGTCTCCTTTTATTCGTGCATGATTAACGAACTATGCGGGGGTAGAGTAGCCATTTTACGTGAATACTTCATTCGTGCGAGGAGACTTGTTGTACGAGTGATCTGTTATAAATAAAATAAACGGTATTAGTAGTGCTTAGGATGTGTAACTGTGCCTAGAAATGTATCTATAAGGTAATTATAATCGCTTTTACATAGAAGTATCGTCCTCTAGACGTTTTTTCGATCTGATTTGTCGGTGATTGAACTTTCGATCAAATTAGAAAGTATGTTGTGCGTGTTATCTATCCCTGACTGTAGAACGGCGAACGGCGGTGTATGTTGAGAGAAAGACCAGCAGCGTGAGAACCATAAATCGGAGATATCTGTTAACCAATTCACCTACATCATAACTGTTACGTGCCTCGCCGAATTTTCAATTGCTTATTGTTTTCATACGCGTAATTTCAGAAACGTTTTACATCATTTTCAAGTTTCAAGAGTCGGAAAAATAATACCAATGAAAAATTTATCGGTCGATGAAAATACCGCAACGCCGCGCTGTTTCGTCACTAGCTAAACACAATACCGTTTTCTCAATAACACATACGCGTCAATCCCACGTATTATTTGCATGCAAAACATGTACCTTGCTATCAGAAAATTTTATTTACACAAGCTTGTCCTTTCTGCGTCTAACGCATACCTGTGTCGTTAATAATTCTTCTTCATGAGGCATCGTCATCGTTTGCGGGAAAAATTCTCCGTACCAACCGCAACTCTGCTCCCGTTTCAACGTAAATTTGTTAATCAATTCTCTTCTTTGTTACATTTTCTCGGTCATTAATGCTTTCTATTACTGGTAACTTATTCGAGCAAATTAAGCGCATATTTCGCTTTTGTGCAAAGTAAAACGCCAGTGGAAAAAAAATTAACGAAGTACCTTTTTTTGCAAAGACTGTAACTAAGATAAAAGTGATAATAATATCACTATCTTGTTTGTGAAACAGTGTGAAATGAACGTGTTACATCGGTAAGAACTGAAGACATCGAGTTGGTCGATTCCAGCATTTTTAAACTGTCTGAAGAGGTGGACAGAGGGATTGGTTTGCGATGTCGACTCCCAGGTCTCAGGTGATAGCCGACGAGTATATCTCGTCGCTATCCGACCTAACATTCAACAGTAAACCGTTGATCAACATGCTGACAATGCTGGCAGAAGATAACGTCGAACATGCACCAGCTATCGTCAAAGTCGTCGAGAACCACCTGCAAAAGGTTACTTATTATTGTAGTTAAAATGTCCAAAGCACAAAAAACTTGTCTCAAAGCTCAGGTCAAATTTTTTTTTTCAACTTTTTTTTTCATTCCCTAAGCTGAAACAAAATTTTTGTATTGATCAGAAATGTGTGTGCAGGCATTGAGGCATTTTTTTTTCTTATATTTAGATGGTATATGTGAGGATGAGGAACCTTGTACAGTCTTTGCCTTTTTTCTTTTGTTTGTTTGTATGATTTTTCCTCTTGGTTTTTTTTCTACTGATCTCTCCAAATAACTTGTATTTTATTTGTGATCGCAGAATGGTTTCCTCTTCAATCAATGTGATGCATTATCATTTCATTAAAGGAGTTTTATATCCCACTTGCCTCTTTGCCTCGTACAAACACCCTGTATAATTATGTGGCTGATTACTTACGTAATAATAAAAAAAAAATTAACTCAAACTAGTATACACTGTTTGGCGCATTTTTTGGCACTGCATGCTATACCAGCATACTGACAAATATTTCCATAGATAGAGCAACTCTTTTTTATCGGTAAAATGAAATTGAAAGGAACAGTAATTGGATGTGCATAGATTGTAATTGAGTCTAATTTACTTAATTCCTTGTTCCAAGTTATTGAATTTAATGGCACCAACTAAAACATACTTTAGATACCTATATGTTGTAATAGGGAAAAAAAACTATAGAATATACACGAAAGGTTGCTTGCTGCTAATGAGAAAATTTAATCATCAAAAGAATAGAAGTAATCACAATACTCCTTTTTTCATCCAGCGTAGATGAATTAGAAAGTGGCTTTTTATCGCAGGAAGTAGCATTGTAAGAGTGATATTATTGTACATTGCGATCATACCGCCATCCGATTGTTTCTTAGTTTAAAGGAACACTAAAATCTCACGATTTTGCTCAGAGTTAAGTACTTTTACGCACAGTCTTTCGATCTCTTTTCAAGGATAAGAATTTCATCTATTACGCATTAATTTTACCATTATTTTTTCTCTTCTAGTTCTGTCTGTAATAACTCATTATTATATTATCATCATATATAATGACATAAATAATGCTGCCAAGTGTGTAGAAATAATGTACAAATTTTTATTCCATTTATTACTGTGCATTCGTTTTCTTTCATTTTTGTACATATATATATTTTTTATCTTGCCACCCCCCCTTCCTAACCGACTTAAATTTACTTTTCAACGTACAACCGAATACATTTTATCCATACACAAACATACATATATATATATAAATATTTCGAAACACAAATATATCTCAAAGTATTGATCGATTATTTAAAAAAAAAAATTTCCCAAAGCTAGTAAAACGACCGTTCCTTTGTACAAACACTATATTCTGATATATGATAAAGAGCAAATAAATTTGTAACCATATTTACGATACGATTATTATTATTAGTATTATAATATTATTATTAATATCATGTGATGAAAAAGAAAAAGAAGATAAAGAAAAAAGAAAAGCAGAATAATAGCAACATTTTTCAAGTAGCAACAAAAAATTGTGTGGTTAATTTCTGGTGACCTTTGCTTGGAACTGTAACGATGCGTGTACATGCATTCGTTCGCTGGGGTAACAGATTTTTAAGTTTCTATTTTCTATATTTTGTGCGTTTGGTTTTTACTTGATTTTTTTTTTTTTTTTTTAAGTTTTACTTTATGCATTCTTCTTTTGATTTCATATGAAAAATCACTAGAGTATTATAAGAGTCTCCTTTTTCCCTCAACTTCTCAACATGTATCTTATAGAACTTGATCAATAAATTTCATATTATAGAAATGAGGACACACAGAAATACAACGAGTTGTAAGTCTACAACACAATAATTGTAGAGCTTCAAATAACACATTTGCAATATTTTATCAGAGTATGTATAAAAATCGATTGAATTTTTGTATGCAAGCTGCAGTATAATAAATGTATCCCATTCACTTTTTTTTTCTTTTTTTTTTTTCTTTCAAATGGACCTTAATATTTTTGTTAGAAGAAATAGCAATATTTAGGTTTAGCAAATGAAGAGAACAAGGACAGTGTATATTCTTACGCTACCATCTCCGAAACTCAATTTTTTCACTCATTTTGAGCACTGGGTTTTCTTTTTATTCGTTTTTTCCTCTAAAAATTTTACCCTAACGATGAACGTTTATAAATAATTTGTCAATTGGTCGTTCTGCATTCTAATATTCAATTTCAATTTGCTTCGTTCTCGAAAGTTATCTCTTTTTTCTCCCCCACTATCTTAAAATATATGTACTGTATTACTTCGATTGAATAAAATTGATGATGATGATTGAACGACACAATGCAATATTAAAAATGAAAAGTATAAAACAGAAAAAACACAAATACCACTGCTTACTCATTATTTTTATTTTCTTTGGCCCGGTCCTATTAACATTTCAACGAAGTGCACAAAACTACTAGTGATGTTATGCAAATACTTTATTTGACAACAGATGATCCAATATGTGCTATTTGATCAAATCTTATTTACCAACTAATGATGTTTTTACACTTATCTCTCGACCTTGAATATTATATAATTTAATTGATCGATTTCTTCAAACATGTATTAAAGGCAAGAGAAATGTTGCAAGATTTTTCCAATACATTTCAAAGATTTAGCTCTTTACTTATAGCAGTTTTCAAAAATCACTTACATCTTCAACATGATTCTCATCGGTTTCAATAGTCTACTCATCTACTTTCTTCATGAATCAAATTCTACAGACAGATTCTCTAAGTATTCATTTTACATGTAGTTTGACTGGATAACTGCTGCCTCGGCATGTTAAATTTATCTCCAAGGTATTGTTTTCTGGTTGCATAAGTTGTTATTAGCAACTAATTAATCCTAGGTATAGTATGCAGCAATTATTATAAGTTGACAGTAGTGGTTTGGGATGCGTACCAAAAGAAGATCCATTAAAGAAGGTCCATATGTTTGGTGGTCGGCTGGTGATGGCATGCGGTGGCCAAAATTTGAAACCGAGTGGATTGAGTACCGTACAAGTGGGATAGTCTGTTATTGTGTTTTACCAGGTCAGAAGCGACATCAAACTTCCCGTTCTATACCTCATCGATTCGATCGTCAAGAACGTTAACGGAGATTACACAAGCCTCTTCACCCAAAATATTGTCAACCTATTTTGTGGTGTTTTCGAGAAGGTAATTCATTTGTTAAATCGCTTCAAAAAATTACTAATCTAATTACACATTGTTAATTATCATTTAAATGTACACGGAAGAATTATTTCTTTCTAACAACTTTCAAGCTATTTACTTATCTCAACCAGACAATCAGACTGTTACAAACGAGCTGATAGCTCAACACATTAAATGCGTCGATACCTTACAAGAAAATGACTTTGTACTTGTATTATATTTCAATGTATGCTATTCAAAGAGACTCGAAATCAAGGAACAAATAACTGAATTTTTAACATGAAATGGATAAAGGAAACAATTTTTCCAAATTAGCCAATTCAAATTGAATTTCACAATTGCATCAAATTCATGTACGTATGTAATGTATCTGAATGTTGAGTAAAATACTGATGTGTAACATGTGTCTAGATTTGCAACAGTTTCATTTCACCAGAGACTTGTTCAACTTATTTTTACTGCATCCCTATTAGGTGGACGAAAGTACACGGGCTAGTATGTGGAAGCTACGACAGACTTGGAACGAGGTTTTCCCAGCGAAGAAGCTGTTCTCCCTGGACGTCCGAGTGCACAACATCGATCCAGCATGGCCTATAATCTCATCGTCTTCCCTTTCGTCCGTATCGTCAGGATCTATATACCTAAATCCCAGATTCCTGTCACTGGTAAGAAGATGGAATGTCTTGCCAGAAATAAGAACAAACATTTTCATGGTAAAATCAAACTCACTCGCTACTGACGTTTCTATTCTTCTATTTTACCAGCCTCAACCTCCGCCGGCAATCGAGCCTCCAGCCACGCCAGTCGAAGATAATGCTGGCGCTCCGATAACGATAGGCGAGGCAACAATGCGGGAACAATTATTGAAGAAGCAAAGGGAGCTCTTGGAATTGCAGAAGCAAAAACTTGAGCTGGAAGTACTGCAGGCTACGGTTAGCCTGGAACAGCAGCAGCGACAGCTCAACAGACAAGCTGAAAGTATTCGAAACGAAACGGTGAGTTTTCCTGCAACATATGCGCTCTCCATATTGTTTATCAATTTGACGCAACGGTGCTCATTGTTTTGTCGATTTCTTAGGCTGTGATAACAGTACCGCCTGCTACAGCAACAGATAACGCGATGCCTGGCGCATCTGCGCCACTGACTTTACCTGTTCAGACGACAAAACACGTGACTAAACAGGTAAATATTCAAAAGTTTGCACATATTGCTTTTATCTCTACTGTGTTAGTTAGGTACTTAATTTATTGTTGTGGATTTTTGGTACTTGATTAATTTATGTGATCATTAGACCAGAGGATTTCACTGATGAATGGTACCGATGATTAAAGTCTTTCTTTTCGTGTTGCATTTCAGTTTCCAGCAGCGGCTGCGTCTCTTTTGAAAAACTCTGGCTCTAACAACGGACCACGAATTGCGCCGGCGAGCAGCGTGGCCGTAGCATCGGCTAGGCTAGCTTCTAGAGATCCACGACTGAAGCCGTTGACGTCTCCCTACACTCCAGAATCAGTAGCGTCAAACATTGACCCGCGTCTACGATTAACGGCTGGCCAGAAGGATTCTCGTCTAGATAATCAATCGCTAGCACCACCACCACTACCACCTCCTCCAGCACATAACGTCACAAACACTGTACTTTCAGAGCAATTAAAACAGCAGATAACATCTAAACAGGCTGTGACTAGCACTATAAACAAGCCTCCGTCAAATGTTGCCAGTTCCAATACCTCGATGATAAATGCTAATAATAACAGTAGTGGTAATAATACGATCCTGAATAACAACAATAATAATAAAAATTTCAGTGGTAACGCAAACAAAGATGCTGTATCGCATCGAACAAATCAGAAAAAAGACCCCAGATCGTCGTCTAGTAATAGTAGTAGCAGCTCAAACAGCATAAATGGTAATTCCAAGGTCGTTCAAAATCAGTCCTTAGCAAATACCAGCAACATAAATAATAATAACAACACCAATAATGCCAGCAATGCATCGCCGACATCATCTGGAAGTAACAGAGGAAGTGGAGGTACCGATTCGAAATCAAAAGATAAAAACTCGAGTGGTGGACGTCAGTTAGCGTCTGCCTCGTCTTCAAGCGAAAAGACCTCCGCTTCCTCGAAGTCGTCGCATAGAAAGATAGGGAACAAATCGCGGTCAAAACAACCTCAGGGCTCGCCGAATAAGCTGCCTAAAGTTGAGAGGGAAAATAGTCCCGCTAGGTCTAAGTCGAACGAGAAAGACAGCGAGGATAGCTCGCTGTCAATCCGCACATCCCCTACCCAGTCCTCATCCCAAAATCCGAAGAGCAGAAAGAAGACTTCTTTGAAATCTAGGAAACGGAGTTCAAGTCCCTCTTATAGAATACCAAGACGTAACGATACAAAGTCTAGCTCCAACTTGAGTAGCTCGGGAGGTCTTACCGAGGAGGAACAGTCAGGTTCATTGATAGTGTCTCCTCCTCATCCGCCAACTTTCAAAGAAATCGGGCTTAATGCCAGACAGCGAAATTACGTCAGGCGAAACAGAGACGGCAGTTTGAGTCCGAAGATGGACGTTACATCTGCTACTCCGCTTCCCGTTCAGCCTTGCTTGGAGTCTGTTGTCAACCCCACAACCAAGGACGAGGATCTCAGAACAGCTCTACCGATTCCTACGCCTCCTGCCAGTGTTGGTGTTATCGAAAAGAGTGAGTTTATTATTCTACGACATCTTGCAACTTGTTATTTACTTGTGCTTGATACATTTTATACTCTGATTCTAAATAAGACATAGTTTTGTTTACGGCGAGTCAGGATTGGTGTAGGAACTATCTGTTTTTTCGTTCAGGGATATTTTAAATGATGCTAAATCGGTAGTTAGTTGATTTTCATTTTACCAGTCCTGATTTCACCTTCGAAAGTTACATGAAAACTGCTAGTGTAGAATTATTTAAAATCTGGTAGTTTACTTCTGCAAGACTATCTGTTGATATTCAAACAGTAAACAGATGTCAATCTACGTGAGATTACAAAATTCTGAAGACCAGCTTCAAATTCGATCAATGATTTATCTTACGCTATTTTCGTAACATTCATTTTCATTGCTTTCTGAGATAAAAATTCTGCTTTAAGTTCTGTACAATAAACAACTTGGCAATGTATTGAGAATTATTATTTTTAAAGCGGTCATGCTTAGTGTTGCATAAACAAATGTAGACCCATAGGCTTAAGATTGGGAGGGTCCCAAGGGCTAAATACCTGAAGGAGCTTGAAGGTAAGCTCCAGCCGTCATTATAAGTGATAAAAAAATAAACAAAATGTGGTATGTTACGCTTAGTTTTCAAAAGAATTGACACTATTAAATATAGTACAATACCCAATACACGCTCGTTGATTGCCAAACGCCTTAGCACCATACTCTCGTCGTTCGTTATTGGGTACTTTACTATTTAGCTGCATAGGATATCCCATAAAAGAAATTTTTACAGAAGAGGACTTGGATCTACGAGTATTGACTGTTGGCACCAACAAAAGACAAAGTTCCGAACACTTGGAATCTTCGACGCTGAAAAAGTCAAAAGCTGAGAAGTTCGACGCGTAAGTATACTTGCTTATTTTCACTGTTTCTTCTTCGATTCGATTTACTATCGATTTTATGCCGGTTTTGTAAGCAATGTAAGAAATTAAGGGAGTTTTTTGATCGACAGGTTGTTCGGAAATGAGGATGTCGATCTTCGCACACTGACTCACCCAAGTGCAGGACGTCCCCCTACACCTCCACCGCCAATAATATCTGGAGAGGATGGCAAAGACGGTTGGGCTAAGTTGAAAGCACCGACTCCCAAAGGACCCAGGGAGAAGACGAGCAGCCTGGACGAAAAGCGGGACAGAGACCGCGACAGAGACAGACTTGGAAGGCCGAGGCTGTACAGCAAGTTACCGGACGATCCCAAGGAGAGGCGCAGGACACTTTCTAGTGACGAGACTGACACGAGATCGTCAAGGCGAAACAGAGACCCAGAGAAGCCGGAGAGGTCCGATGATAGCAACATCGAAATAATCATGAAGCAAGCCGCCGAACAGCTGAACCAAGGATTAATAACGAAAATCCAGTACAACAACCTGATACAAGATATACTGCAGATGAGCGAAGATCAGAAACTTAGAGCGGCTCTTCGAAAGGAGAAAGAGGGCACTTCTATTGTCTGGGAAAAAGGAGGACTCGATATGGACAGGACACCGACGTTTAGTCCATCCAGCGACAATGAAGGCGGCAGGTCAAACAAAGACTCGCAAATGTCTCGTGGTCAGAACAGTAGCGCCAGATGGCAGGGACAGCAGGCCTGGCAATCTCCGAATTCTTGGGCCCACTCTGCGGTTCCATTTTCTGGGCCTCCAGGTCACTTCAACCCTGATTACAGGCCTATTGGTCCTTGGCAAGGCCCGAGACACTACGGACCGATCAGACCGGAGTTTAACCAGTTCCATGGTGGCTTCAATCAGAACATGGCTCCCAGCCAGCGCATGCTTCCAGGAATGATGGGACCGTTGGGCCCCAATGGTCCAATGATGCCAAACTTGATTCCCAATGGGCCGATCGGTCCGATGGGTATTCCGAGCTCGCAGCTGCCACCTGGAATACCAATCTCCAACATGAACGGGCCGAGCTCCATAATGATGAGCAACGGTGTGATGCCTCCTCCGAACATGCTTTCGAATCCCAATGCAGTCCCGGGGCCAAATGTCAGTCCCAACATGCCACCCAGGAGTTTGTCACCAGTCAGCACGAAGTACGACCCCAATGAAAATGACCCCGACTTTGGAGGTGTGCTGCTCAAGAATCAGGGACCTCACAGCAGAGAATTGCCACCTCCAGATCCCAAGATACTTGCTGAAGTAGCCAAGGATACCATGAAGTCGATAAAGATTGACGGAGTACCGAAAGAGATAAGGTACTATGGAGATACTGGCGTTGTATTCATGAACTGGGATGACCCTAGGGAGATTGGCTTCCAAGCTGGAGTTAGGAGAATTTTGATCGACGAAAAAGATACCGTTACTTGTGCTTTCAACGAAGGCTACAAAGAGTTCATATACGAAGGAGAAGTTCACAGGTAAAATGAGTGCTTGGATGCTTTGTTTTCAGTAGGAAAAATTGTAGTTAGAACCGGATTAAAATCATTTTAAAAAGACTGGATTTACATTTTTTTTTACGTGATTAATTTTTCTGTTGCAGAGTGAAATTAGGCGCTCCGACAAGGGAATTGTGGTTTGACGATTGTTGGTACGAGTGTTATTTTGGTGGACCACCTATCACCGTCTTTCTTAGCGGTAAGAAGGTCAGCGTCAAGCTGGAAGGACCTGTACCTCAGGTGAAAATTGGATACATTAAGAGGACAGATCTAGTTATTGCCAAAATCAATCTGATCATCAACGCCAGAAACATGGTGCCAGTGTTCTTGGACGCCAAGCCACAAATGTATGTTTCCTTCTTTATTTCTTCCACTTTCTTACTTCTATTTGTTGACAAACAAGACACTAACTATCCCCACTGAAATCGTTGCAGATTTGAAATCGAAGGAAAACCCAACACCCTTGAATTCATCGACTCTCTACAAACTGTTCTGCTCAATGGGCGACCATTCAAAGTTGAGTTTGGTGGACTTCCCAAACCTATTGTTATTAGGGACAAGAAACACTTCATTAGGTTCTCGGTTCTGCCAAAAGGCGTTCGAGCTGGATATGTCAGGTTATTTGGAATGCGAGGCGAGAGCCCCATCGAATCTCCACCAACGCCACCTATTTTGGACAATAAAGCGAACTTGGATTCCCTTCCGATGCATCAAACATATCCTTCGGTTGAACATGAGTCTGCTTCACAAGATAGATCAGACCATAATTCCACACCGAAGCCTGGTATTTAAAATTTGATCATTCATAACGAGCATTTTTGGTCAAGTTGTTAGTTAGGATATTGATGGGAGGAAACGTTTAGATATCCAAGTTAACAATCGCGTTTACTTTTCTTTCAGATTTGCAACTTGACATACTCTCCTCAGTATTACCCTCTGCAATGGCTCCATCTTCTGGTTTATCATACCAAGCAGAGCAGGCTGAAAATACATCGGCAGCCCCGCCACTTCCACCTACTCTCAACATGGACGAGTTGTTCCAAAGATTAGTGGCCACTGGTATAGTTCCGAATCTTCTCTCTGAGCAAAAAAAACCAGACGAAGAGGAGAAAAAGGAGCCTGAAATCATTCCTGTATCATTTGACAAACCAGAAACGCTCAAAGTGTAAGTATCTATAAAATTTCATTTGTTAATCATGTTTTAAATTCGATCCATCATTTTTGCAATCTTTGACTGTTGAAGCTATTTCTATTTATTGTTTCGCATAATCTCTTGTAGCAAGCAGCCGGCCATTGCTGCAGCGCTTTACAGTGGAATGCAGTGCAGCTCATGTGGGGCGCGGTTTGCTCCTGAACTGGCGACGAGGTATAGTCATCACTTGGACTGGCATTTCCGGCAAAATCGACGTGAAAGGGACTCCGCAAGAAAAGCGCATTCCCGACCATGGTATTATGACGTCAGTGACTGGATCCAGTATGAAGAAATTGAGGATTTGGAGGACCGAGGTTAGTGAGACGAAATATTTTGATACTTGCTTTCGCGGCTTGAATTGTTAATCTTCAATCACCTTTTGTTTCCGATAGCGCAAAGCTGGTTTGAGACTGAAAAACAAACTGCAGAAACCGAAGGCAGCACCACGGACGATGCGCCTCAGGAAACTGTCCAGCCAAGTGTGCCTACAGTCGGAAATGAGGATACACAGTGTCAGGTGTGCCATGATGCTTTCGAGCAATTTTATAACGAGGAAAAGGAGGAATGGCACTTGAGGCCAGCGATTAATTTCGAAGGGAAAAATTACCATCCGCTATGCCTTGAGGATCATAAGGTAACGCTCTGCGATTCAATTGCAATTGCTGTTCAGTGAAAAATATACAGTTATGTGTATCATCGCTTAAAGTATTCTCTGGTTATGATAATTTGGTGTAGAAGGAATTTTCGGAACGCCAAAAATAAAACCTGGAAAATGTTGCAAGATTGGGAGAATCGTTGAATTTTTTTTTATCATCTTTCTATTGTAGATGTTTAACAACTCAGTAGACTTTTTGTTTGTTAATTAAATATATATTTTCGTTTTTCATCTCGCAATATAGGAAAAGCATCTTGCGGTATGTGAATTCGAAAATGTTATTAAATAAGTCTTGTGATGATCTTTCTCGCTTAATCAAAGTTTTCTGTGATTATTATCATCATCAGTATTATCATTTTTACTTAATCACTGTCAATCTGTCAACTAAGTCATTCCGTTGCATTTTTTAGCGATCCTTAGAAGATTCCATCACTCCGATGGACGAATCAGTTACTGAACCTGAGGAAGAAAAGAAAGAAGAACCAGAGAACGCAGATACAGAGATGAAAGCAGAGGTTGAGGAATCTGCTGAGCAACCTGCTGCAGAAGCATCAAGCGAAAATCCTGAAATAGAGGAGAAAGAGGAGAAGGAGGAGAAGGAGGAGAAGGAGGAAAAGTTGAATGAGGAGAAACCTGCCCATGTCCCCGACGAAACGGGAAGTGAAAATGATAATCTGATGGTTAACAAAAATGAGGACAAAGAAGTTGAAGAACTCAGAGAGAAGGAAATACCCGACAAAATTGAATCGGCAGACTTTGCAGATGTTAAAATCAAAGAGGAACCCATTGACGAGGAAGAAATTATTGACGACGGAATGGAGGAGCAATTTATATTCACCAATGTCGAGGTGAAGACTGAACCTATTGATCCTGAGCCTGGTGAGTCCGCTTAAGTTTTTTCAACAATTGAATATGACCATCATTTTTATTCACATGCATGGGATTAATGAATGAGGTTTTACTTTTTTCTATCACCAGATGTGGAGGAGTCTGTGGTAAATGAGCCAGCACCGGTCGACACAACACATACAGCGGTGAAAAGTTCGATAGATGGTAATGTTGAGCTGGAATCAGCCCCAGCAGCTCTGCCAGCAGCCCCGTCGCGTATAAAAATAAACATAACAAAGCCGCTCACCGCCACAAAGGAAACAGACGAACTAAAAGACAAACCGAATAATCCCAAAACCCCAGACACAGTTGCACCTGAAATATTGAGGCCTGCGTCGATAAAGCCAAGTTTACAAGGTAAAAAATTATCTGTTCTACCCCCAGTAGAAAAGGGTCATGAATTGTCTGGTCTTTGTTCTATCATGTAAATAATAATGTAAATATAAGCAAGGATACGACTTAACATAATCCAATGCGTGTCAAGGATGATCTGTCCAAGCTTTGGTTTATGATACAAGAAATTCATAATAATACAACATTAAGTAGGGACATAATACAGGTTTAATCGACTTTTTGTACAACTTGTATGATGTGATCCAGAGATATATGCTTATTGATTCCCCCTCCCTTTTTTTTTTGTTTTTGTTTTCGCCCCCGTTTATCTCCATAATGTTTTCCTCCACAGACAGGTAAGTAAACCATGCGCTAATTGAAAAACTTCTGCCACAAACGGAACGTCGAGAAATGAACCTTGAATAAATTATCGACCACCGATATATTCTAATTTCTTACATGCTTGAATAATTGACATGTTTTTACTACATTGTCAAATTTAGAAGTAATTAATTTTCGTTTAATCGTTTTGACTTAATGGTTTGAAATTTATATGGTTGGTGTGGAAATTATTTTCGAAATTTTGAATATCGATCTTGGTTAATTTAAATGAACAAATGTTTCTCGTCTAGTTTCGCACGGTGCAAGACAAGCTGCAAGACTGTGAAAAATATTTAAAATATAAAAAGCAGTGTGTTACATAAAACATACGATATACATCACATAATTTATCTGATTTTTAAAAAACAGATAATCTCTAACGATCACTTCATACTAGTTAGATGTACTATGCTCCAAACAATTGTTTAGCGGAAAGAGTGCAAGCGTGTGGACTATTATTATTACTATTATAATAACAAGAGAAGTTTGTGATGTGTATATATTTATAAATGTATTACTATGTTAACGAGTTTAGGAGTAAGCTTAAGATGTATTTAGCATTCCTTGTAGTATGTCGTGTGCATTTGTTTTCCATGAAAAGTGGTCAACAGGTCATCGAATAGGCAAACAAGAAAAAAAAAAAAAAGAAGAACAAGAGGAAAACAACGATGAGCACAAAAACTTGAATACCATTTCCTATTGTTTGTACTTTGTTGTATAAAGACACACAAATTTTTTGAAAAAGGGTGGTCGAAAGGGACAAAGCAGAAAACAAATGGGCTGAAAACAATTTTGGGGGCTAGATTCTTAACCATTCAACATAATGGTTTTTTTTTTCCTCCCTTTACTTTCCTGTATACCCAATGAGGAAAAAATTATGAAAAATGTGAGTGACACATATATTATGTGGTGAAGAAAATATGAAACGAGTGTTGTTGTGAATCACAAATGTTTAAAACTGTACATAATGTGTGATATAATAATTATCTATTTTATTGTATATATAGGATATCATAATGCGATTCATAAATAAGAAACTTCTATCGAAGAGAAGAGAAAATCGTTATTTTGTTGTACAAAAAAGAAGAAAAGAAAAGAAAAAAACAGAAGAAACTACTTGTTGGTTATACGGGGTCTTGACTCTTTTTTTTCTCTTACACGTTATTCATCACCCTAATAAATATATATTCTACCCTTTGACGCTGCCCGAGGAAGCTCACTTACTTCGTTGGATCATGATTATTACCGAATGAATTATTTGAGCGAATAAAAAATGAATTATTGCAAAATTTGATAGTGTTTTGTTAAATTTCATCACGGTATTTAATCGAATAATAATAAAGTAAAGAAAATCCATCTATTGTAGAGTATTGATTTTAAACCCATTTCCCAATTTGCTGCAGTGTAAGTAATAATCACTGCAAACTTTGTGCAATGATTGAAAGAAGAGAAAGCATAGAATCTTTCCAACCATCTTTGGTCTTGATCTGATTAATACTAACTGCAGTGGTACGTTTGAATAAAAACAAGTAATCGTACTCAGTGTAGAGCACATCTTTATTCAAAATTTGCAGTTGTGAGGCCACCTAGGAAACGGAATAGTATCTTTGATGTTTGGTATGCCCATTATGGTCTGCAAATAACGTTCGAAACCCATTCCGAAACCACTGGAGGGTACATTTCCATATTTACGAAGTTCTAAGTACCAATCTAGGTTTGGGGTAAGCGAAGATAGCTTTGACTGTAACACGTCGTAGTTATCTTCGCGCATACTGCCTCCTATCAATTCCCCGACGATGGGTGCCAAAAGATCCATTGCCGCCGCCTTCGAAAGATCATTGAATAAAAGAAACAAAAGAACCAGATTTTTAAGATCTTTTTTTTTTCCCAAGTTGAAAACGGGCAATGTGAAAGCATAAATATAAGAAGGGGATAATTTCTCCTTACCTTTGTCGGGTCATGGGAAGCTTCTTTCATATAAAAAGGCTTGCTATCTTTTGGAAAGTCAACAATAAATATCGGTACTCCGCTGGTATGATGCATTAGAAATAGTTCGTGCTCTTTTGTAAGGCTCTCTCCATATTTAAGAGGCAAACTTAATCGATCTGTATTCTTCTCCAATATTTTTATAGCTTCATCGTAGCTGATTATATCAAAAGTCTTATGTAGCCAATCTGGCTCTGGTGCTCCATGAATACGAAGATCTGAAGCACCCTTATCGAAGACATAATTAGTCACGCTTTTCAACAATAATTCAGCCTCTTTAGCTAGCTCCTCAATATTTTTAGTAAAAGCTATCTCAGTCTCGATCATGTAAAACTCGGACAGGTGCAATCGAGACTTTGAATTCTCTGCTCTAAAAGTCGGACCAAAAGAGAAAACCTTGGACAATCCTCTGAAATTGTTTTTCAATTTTGTTTAACGATTTAAACAGCGGAATGTGACTAAGATAAACCTCAGACTGGGGTGATATTGTTTAAAAAAAAAAAAATAGGTAAACTGTATGCAGCAGCTATATTGAATCTTTGCCCATTCACCTTACTACGGATTCCAACTGTAGCTGACCAGAAACCGTGAGAAATACTTTAGTGTTGAAGTAAGCCTCTTCGTCTGATACACCTTCCTTTTTCATGGATTTCAAAAGCCCCTCATTTGCTGGTCTGACTGAAAACACTTCCCCTGCACCTTCGCAGTCATTGGAAGTTAAAACTGGTGTGTGGATTCCGACAAAGCCTTGACTTCTAAGGTGATCTCCTATAGCCGCAGTGGCCAAATCTCGTATTCTCAGCAGGCTCCCAAAGCTATTTGTTCTCGGTCTCATATGCAAATACTGCCTAATGTATTCTTGCGAATATTTTTTCCTAGGCACAAACGGATAACCATCTGAAACAACGCATTCCCCAACAACTGAAATGGTTTCCGCTCTTAGTTCTACTCTCCCATTCGGTCCCATTGCTATATCACCCTCTACTGAGATGCTGCTTCCATAGGTCAAGTTACTCGGCTTAACTGATTTCGGTATTACGACTTGCAAGTGCTCACTGCACGAGCCGTCTGAAACATCGATAAACACGTTCTCCTTCATGTTTCGCAGCGCTTTGACCCAGCCCTGAATGAAAAACCAAGTAAATGGCGCGATATTAGTAAGTCGATTGTTGTGGATGTCTTTTTTTTCGGCATTTAATAGACGGATGACGAGGCTCATTTGTCAAACGCACTCCCGTGTAAAGAATAATGAATACCACAGATTGTTCGAGATCGAGTATGCGGCAATGATTCGTCTGTTGAATCCGTTCGGATTACAAGCGTTGAAATTTAATTGCGAAAGATTGGCAGGTATAACTGCCATCATAATTTATCATGGTGAGAGAGAGAGAGAAAGCTAACGTCAGTGAAGGCCAACCTTAATTATTCTCCGTTTTCCTACTGCATCGGATACGTTTGTTTCGGATATCCTGGCACAGCTGTATACATTGCGTCTTACAGCGATACTATTCGCGAGAAACAAGCTCCGCGGTACTTCGAGTATCAATTTAACAAACGCCATTCTTCTGCTTTTTCTGTCAAGCAAAAAATTTCAACAGACAAACCAAACCATTCGCAGAGTACGACGACGTCTCCATTGGCACGACTACCCGTCTGCAAGTATATAGATACGCGCATTAAAATTATCGTATACGTAACTATAGTTTACAAAGTATAAAATAAATATATTCTGTGTATACATGAACATACGATGATCACCGAATATTTTATTTTTGTTAAATAATTTTTATACGCGATGGGATAAATACCTTTTACCCACTTCGACCGTGATCGCAATTATGCTATAATTTCGGTCTAGTTTACCTCCCCCAACATCCATATGCCGTTGACTGAAGAATATGGAGGTACTCATCCTTATGTCCCATAGTGTGTTGGCCATAGAGGTATAAGAATAGAGTACGGAAGGTGGAAGCTCTGTAAAGAGAGAAACCTCTCCGCCTTGTAGAAGGTCTTGTGCATACTAACTTCGATTACCAGGTAATCGATTGTATTTGACATTTGTAGGTGGCTTATACAAATCACATATCTCTTTTTGAACGACCTTTTCAACATTTACAACTCCACCCTTCGGAAACTTGACAATATAGTCAATTCTCACTTCTTGAAATTAAATAAATATGCAACCGTGCAATGTCTAACTATCCTTGTTTCAACTTTCTTTGATGCGGAGTTGTAGATTATAACTGTAAGTATCTTTTGTCAACGGTAGTACGTACAGCCGACTGGATAAAAATTTAAATCAGTTTTATCAGTTATTGAAAAGCAACCGTTGATTTTGCAACAATGTTATTTATGTAATTCTGAATATTTCAAAATTTGCCTTGTGAGAAAGAGATTTTTTTCCCACGTTTTCTAGCGCTTTGAAAAACTACGAATTGACAATAAATAATAATCAATATTTAGCATTTTAACAATCAAGGGCGTTGCCTATGCCTCAAAGAGCGCGCGCGAACAGAGACTCACGATCTTCCTTCTCATTTCCTCATTTTTGAAGATAATTAGGTTCTTAGGGGGTCATTTTGAAGATAAAGAATAGATCTGTGTCGCCTATTTTGCCGAATTTGCGATTTCGCTTTCAGATTTGCGAAAAACGTACTTGAAACTATGTTATCTTTGAAGTGAGACACAACGGACAGTGAATTTTTTTTCGAAATTCGGCGAAACAGGCGACACAGATCTATTCTTTATCTTCAATGGGAGCTTTCCAGCAAGGAGACACAGTATGACACTGTGTTACACGGTTGATCACTGTGCCTTGGTGCTTGTTGGAACGCTTTGAGGTTCTTAATTCAGTCACTAGAGTCCGCTCATGCATTATACGAAAAATCTAGGAACACTGAGCGCTCCAGGAAAAAAAAAACATTTGTGAAACGCGTGTAGATTATCATTGCATTTAATAAATAAATATAAACAATACCATGCGTTGAAAATAAAATCTCTAACTAAAAAACTGGCAGCAATGAATCCGACACAATGTCCAACCATGCTCCGCAACTGTGTCCGACTGTGTCGTTCTGCGTCGTTGTTGGAAAGCACCATGTTCGACACAGTGTCGCTCTGTGTCGCTCTGTGTCGTTGCTAGAAAGCTCCCAAAATGACTCCCTAAGAACCTAATTATCTTCAAAAATGAGGAAATGACAAGGAAAATCACGAAGCATAAAACAGCAAATTTTTCGCGCCCCCGACAACTCTCAATCCACGAACCACCCCTCAAATCTTCGAAGCCCAGAAGGCCGCGCATAAGAAACAGTAAATTCACGACCGACAGACGACAAAAAACTGTAATATAAATATACGTACATATGTACATAAATACAATAGCTTTGTATACCTATAGCTTACGTGTAATACTTCTGTGATTTATGTTTAGTTAGTTATATGTATTACTATGCCAAAAATTTGCTAGTCATATCGTTATAATTATATATCTGATTATTCATTCCAGGAATACTTTCTGCAGTCTGACCGAACTGCGTGTATAGGGTGATTCAGAAAAAAAAATGAATTTTTTTTTCCTTTCGAAACAGGTTCAAAAGTTTCATTCAGGTATACAAAGACACTAGTTAAAATTTAAGATTTTAATATTAATAATCAGGGGTGGCGCATAGCACTTTTCGATTTTCCATAAGAATAACATAGGATAAATGTTGTTTGCTTCTTCTAGTTTTTATAACTAGCTAACGAAGCGTCGTAAAAAAAATCTAAAGACGGGTTTTTGTAGGAAATTGAATGCTCTACAAAAAAGGAAGCGTACATTTTACTTTAAATAGATGATAACTAATAATTAATTTTGGCAACAATGACGTACTACTTTCCATAGTTTGCGCTTTCTATAGAATTTATTTAGCCATATAATGTATACAATGCTCGATGCCTTGTTATGATATCAATTTTCTCGATCAAGATTACTGTCATGTTTCACTTATACTGTTTCAATTTAATTTCTATGAGATCCTTTTCATACAGATTTCGTGATTATGTTTATTAAGTTTAAACGAGTTTGATTTCACTTTTATCATTTTATATTATTTTTTATCATTTTGTATTTGTTTGGTGCAAACCCGATCATGGTTGGGAGGTAGGGACGGGTTAGGTGGGTCTCTGTTTGATAGCAATCTGTACGTGGTGCGACCTAGGAGATTGATGATATTTTCGTTGTTATATCATGAATTTGCTAACAGCTATTCGTTGCAATTTTCAATTTGAAACGACCTGTGACGACGTCTGGCCGGTATTCATAAATAGTTACGTATTATTTTCGAAACTGTATTAGGAACAGCTCTCACCCGATCAAGCTATGCTTTGAGCTGACTCAAGACAGTCCTGCAAATCGAACCTGACTATGAATACCGGCTATTAGACTATTACCAATCACGTGATCGCATTGCGTAGAAATACGGACGCCGGTGAATATAATTTTCGTTGAAATACTGAGAATGTATATCTATATCAACATACGTAAGGGGGAATTCTACGTCACGTCAATTAAAAAATGACCTCGTATTTTTTCAATCTATTCATACTCTTTTTCACATGAAATAAAGGTAAAAAGAATCGATACGCATTTTGGTGTTCGTCCGAATTATGTTTGTTTTGGAAAGTTATAAGACAATCATTAAATTTTGATGCAAAAGGAGCGCGCATATATCCGGTTCTATTCAACGTGGAGACATCATTTACAGTGCATTCGGAAGGTGAACGAATAAGCTTTCATAAAAAAAATGTAATGTTGAACATTATTGAATATCCCAATTTTTACAAACAATTCAAATGTTTGACGATTTTTACCTCATTAATGAAAAGTTTTTGAATTATAAGAAAAATAGTTTCGGGTTCCTTATTAAATTCTGTATTACTAGTAAATTTTTCAAGTGGAATCTGAAAGGAGTCTATTTTTTTTCTATTATTCATCAGGTGCTGCGTCGTGCCGAGCGCGGCACACTGGGCTGTTTAAAAGTATTTGAAACCGAATGCCCGTGAGGGGTGGTGGAGGCTAGCCGCGTCACCCGCCCCACTCCAGCGACAGCTCGGATACTCCGTCTCACTTGTTTCTTTACTCTCTCTCTCTCTCTCTCTCGCCACGATTAACGCGGGAAGCGGAGTAGCCCGTGCTTTCTAGCTAAGCAACGCCCTTAAGAAGAAAAATATGGTTTGATAAGTACGTCAATATTATACAGAAGATAAAATACATTTTTTAGCTGCTTTTCGTCACATTTTTAAAAAGTCGTATTACTGAAAGACAATTTTAACAGTTTATCAAAATTTAAAATAAATGCAAAAGTCTTCTATTCTTCGTTCCAGTTAAATTGCAACGAACCTCGTGATAGATTCATTTTCATTATTCATGCTTATTGTATTTATTCCCAAGAACTTGCGTAATTTTTCTTAATTAAAACCCAATGACTGATTCCAAATTTTGGGAAAAATTTATAAAATAGGTTCATCCTTCTACATATCATCAACGTGCTTCTCGCAAAAAGAAAAGTGTTTCAGAATTTTTCGGATATTTTCAAAACTTGAGATATCGAATTTTTTCAACTCATAATTTTAAAAGTGCTCAACAAAGCAAACAAAAAGTCTGCATAAGCACTTTCTTGAAATGATTGGAACTAAAAATAAAATATTTCAACATTTTTTCAAAATATTTGCAGCTCAAAGTTGACTACGTAAAAAACTTTGAAAAAATAAATTGAGCGTCTTAGAAATTCTAATATCGCCTGTAAAAGATTTGATATATTCATGTAAATATAAACAATACACGAACATGTATTTGCTTGATATTTATTTTTCCGTTATGTAATTTCGGCGTATATATTTCTTGTACGGGATTTTCTCAACTTTTCAATTTCACGATGACGACTGTATGTTATCAACGTTTTGCACGTGATAGTTGTTTGTTTTCAAGAACTTCTCTTACGTGCGTTGTTAGTTGCTTGGTTGATAATACGTGAAACTACTATACCCCCAAACCCGGTCAAACTCAGCAAACTGTTACGAAAAATAACTCGTTATCAGTCTTTACATATCCTCAGTCAACGTTCCCTATGAAACATCTAAAAATGATCAATAAACATTAGTACATACATATAAATGAGAAGCAGCTTTTGGTTATATGCGCTAGAGCTAGATTAACGTCTGGGACTACTGCCTAACTACAATTGTTTCAATTTTCACGAATCAACGATCCACTATCAGATGTCGAAACTTCACTATCCAACACCACCAAACGATCAACAAACGATTGCCAGCATGGGTAATTGCATTTCAATGCAATTCACAGTTAACGAGGAGTTGTCGTAAGTTAGACGTTCTGGGATTGAACAAACTCCCGGAATTGGCGCCTAACTAGAGTCGTCTTATTTATTTTATTTTTTTTGACTGGCTTAGGGGAGGGCTATGTTTCTCAATTTTTTCAGGTAATTGGAGGACTATTGAATGTTGGAGAAACGCTAATAAACACCAACATACGACGAACAAACGATTCTGCACAAGCAAAATTCAAATAAATCCCAAAATACAACTGTGAGGGGTTAATGTCACTGAACTCCCTAGCCGGTGTTGTTCTAATAATAACAACGTAACTATTAACTATCAAGGCCGTGTTTGTAAATTGACTGACAGTACTGAAAATTCCCTAGGACAGAGTCGGAGCTATTCACGAACTTGGAAGCGCAAAAGAGATGAAAGATTGCTGACGGTACTGTCAGTTAATTTTCGAACACGGCCCAAACCTCGGGTACTCACTACAGAGAGAAACCTATCAAACACAAACGATCACAGATTACTTTTCGAGGTACTGGTCTAGACTATTTTGTATTACCAGGTTTTAGTGGGGGCGAAACTGGTCATCGGTACGACGACGTCGGCAATCTGAACGATTATAAAAACATTGAAGTTACTGACAAATGCGTAATTGGTTACGTGTTGTTGCACAACAATGATAGAATATTTGTTCATATAATTATACGAAGTCATAAAAAATATACTTGACACAGTTTAGACTTATTATTTACATAAAGTGGTTGAAACAACAGTCACTATGGGATGTTGCCCAAGCCTTTGCAAAGAAGACAATGGGCCGCAGGTATGTCAGATGTAAAGTACTTGGACTAATCCTTGTCTTTTATTTTGAGTTTATTTCTGCTCCTTTGCTCATCATTCTCACGTCTACTACTTTAGAATTGATACGTGAGTTTCAGTAAAGGCACTTATCAAACTAGTCTCAATCATCATCAATCGTAAAGGTACAAATTTTGTGTAGGCATTTCGTCGCCACGATTGTATTTTTATTTATATGCTGTATTTTTCCATTACCATAAACGACTTTGACAGCTCTGAAATGTTAATTTGATGCCACTTCTCGTTCGGCGAAAAAATAACTATTTAACATTCCATTTTTGCATATCTACAATGAGGCACATCATCTAGGAGATGAAAAATATAAAAATTATAGTGACAAGTAAAGCCACGGACACACGAACGATCTCCAAGTGCGATGTCATCATTATTATTAACTACAATATCTGGCGATTTTTCCATTATTTCTGCCCCCCTGTGGTATTTTTATTTACCTTATTTCGCGATAATCTACCCAGATAACTTTGATCTACTGATACTGCTGTAATAATTATCGTTTATTGAAACTCATTAATTGACTTGAAATGCTTTCACCAACATTTCTCTCACAACAGTAGATTAAGACTGAGTAGACTAATTACTTCTAAGGTCCTAACCTGTATCTTAATTTGACTGACTTGTATTTTCAGGGTGACGCAGCTAACGAGAGAACACGTTTGCTGGTAAATCCGGTCAGCAATACACCAAATATCCCAACAGCTCACAGGTGATTGATCAGACTTTAAAGCATGCGTAAAAAGTATTTGTGTTCCATTCTTTTTATTATAGTGACTGTCACTTATATAATATCAAATGCTTTTTTGCTTCTTATTTTATTATTTTCCAGTGACGATTATGTTAATCCATATGCGAACCCTGTCCCAAAGAAGACTGATGAACAAAGCGCACTGAACCGAATCTTGCAGGAAACTGCCGCGTAAGTATTTTTTATTTATTTTTTTTTTGAATTTGTATCATATTTATTTTGCTGTTTCCTAAACTTGAGCTATACCTTCTTAGTTCTCTGCATCGAATGCATGCTACTGCTGCACGTTGGCTTAGTACCAAGTTTATATTTAAATTGTCTCTCGGACAAGCTTACTATACCTTTGAGTAATGCTTTAGAATTTCACGATTTCTGTTTTTCTTTGTGCATTTCAAGTTCTGTTTTATACTAACATAGCATGGTAGCCTAGCTTCTACAGTTTGAGCCTCGGAATTGGCTTCTCCATCAACTTTTCAACTCGAGGTTTAATAATTTTCTAAATTATACCTATTTTGTAAATACTTTGCTGACCGTTAATTTAATTCTCTGTGACTTATTTGAAGCAGTAAAAATAACAAACAAATGTTATAAGAATCATTTGACAAAGTTACATTCAATAAAAAATTCGGCTCGATTTTGCCACCTCTAATTTTCATCTCCTTTATCAGCAATGTGATCGATGTCGGTGCTCTCGACTCGCACAATTTGGAACAGCACGAATACATGGATAGGTCAAAAGCATATGCGAAAAGAATAGAAGTTATCGGTGTTCAAATACCTGACCATCCGCCATGTCTATTAAAAGATATACCAGCACCCGAAAGAGTATTGGCTGGGGAAGGGCTGCCCCAGCAGGATCGAGAAATGGTAAATAATAACTTCCACTAATATGAAATAGAAATGATGAAGTAGTGAAATTTCTATGATTTCATTGCTTATCTAAATATTTTCACAGGTTACAGATATGATGAACAGTGCGGTAACCGCGTTGAGCGAGATACAGGTGGAACATAAAGAAGATTTAGTCGTACCCTTCCTGTCGTGACTGCATTTCAATCAGATGGAAGCTTGAGCCTAAAATTTTAATATGTCTAATGACATTTATAACAGCTGTAAGAAGAAAATCAAATTTTCTACTCGTTAATACATTTAATTCTTGTTACAGATCAAAGGTATAGATACTCTACTTGTTCGCCACAAAATCTTTATTGCAATTCAATTTTGACTTTTACACTTAGCAGCAATGGAAACATATATTAATTTAGGTCATGCTAATTCTATGCTTGTCAGAAACTCTCGATACTAGATATATCCCCCGATTTTTATTATTAACTGGTTCTAACTTTTTTTTTTCATTTTTTTTAGTGTATCACCGTTGCATCGCTAAATATTGTTTATCGTGTAATCACTCGCGAATCGATTCTATGAAAACCGTAGTTTTAAATGATTGTAAATAACGGTTTTCTCTCGTAACGTTTTAAAGTATTACTCGGACGTGTTAATAAACCAGCATTATGAAATTCTTTTGAACTATGTTTAAAAATCCCACTTTTTGTGGATGACAAGGTTGCATATTATGCTTATCATATTGTACAAATTGGCTGACGGGAACAGTGAGACGCTAGCGCAGGCTTGATTGGACAATGTATTTTGTTGAATGACAAATACAAAATGTTGAATACCCATGGCGTTAAAAAAAGGCTTTTCATGTGAATATGATGTAATAAAAAATTTGTTTCATTTGTAATACAAATGGTATCTTTGTTCATTAACAATAGTTTGAGGTTTTAGGGTAGAGTCAAACTACCTATAGATATAAAGAATTCGCTTGCAGTTGCGTTAACATAAATAAATAAATAAATAAATAAATATGAGAAGTTATCAGAAGAGGATAACAAGACGACTACTCACTAGGGTGGTTGAAAAAAATAAAATTTTATTCGCTTTTACCCCCTTCTAATATTGGTGTTT
This sequence comes from Neodiprion virginianus, assembly GCF_021901495.1. NCBI lineage: Eukaryota > Metazoa > Arthropoda > Insecta > Hymenoptera > Diprionidae > Neodiprion > Neodiprion virginianus. The sequence goes on from NC_060880.1 coordinate 15,459,238, forward strand.
CATAGAAAAAAAGATCTCGAAAGATTAGCTCTTGAGCTCAGTCTAACAGGTCACTACTGTAATTTTAATTTCCCTTTCATTCAACATGAGAAAATTTCACTTTTCGTTAAAAATTAAAATATTCGTAAACTATTCAATATTTTTGAAATCCATGCATAGATAGAATCTTGAAGGTGATTCTCTTTACGGTAAAAATTGGTAGTTTTCAGATGACTGTAATGTGAATTCTAATGATGATGACTATGATATGTTATAGCGGTTTGAAAAGCTCGTAAATCAGCTGCAACGATCTATACATGAATTTAAAAAATAACGAATAGTTTACGAGTATTATAACTTTTAACGAAGAGTGTAATTTTCCCATGTTAAGTGAATGGGAAATAAAAATTAATATAGCAACCTATTGAGATTTGACTTCGGTATCTCATCTTTTGGGAGGATTTTTTTATATCATAAACGAACATTTGAGCAGGTACGAGCGGGAAAAAATAACTTTCTTTTAACCACCCAACTACTGACATTCGATTTTTTGTCCAAACACGTTTACATATTACTATCATATATATACAACTAATCAGGAATATATATATACAATATTAGTAGCTGATTTATTTATCAATACCACTTATTTAAATTGAACAGCGAATAATTACTTGACATGGTATTAATATGTAATATAAGGGCAATCAATTTTTTTTTTTTTTTTTGAAATTTGCTACGTCGATGTACTCAATGAGACGTTTATCATACAATCTTGTGTGTAATTGACAATTGAATTAAGTATAGTTTAAAGCTAGTCTAAGTTGGTGACGAACTGTTATTCACTGCTTTAACAACTGACGCAACTGTTGTTACAACTTCGATAATTTGGCTGGCACTAGGAGTAGATCGTGGATTGTGGAAAAAATACATCTTGAAACCAGCAGCAAGTAAGAAATGCATTCCTAGGATTGTTATAGCATAAATAGCTTTGTGCTTACCTGAAAACGAACAAAATAAACTTTAAAATTCCACATCTATGATTGACTACAGCACAGAACAGTAATTCATTTCTCAAATATTGTTCTTAATGTAATCCGTAGCTTATCTTTTACCAGCTATAACTGGTGACAAAGAGCGCAACAACACTCCACCAGACATGAATGCAGCGATTGCGACAAGTGTCCATTGTAGCCAACCAATCTGTATAGTCCACAGAAAGGCGACGGGTATGTAAATGCTCAGGGAGTATCCATAGAGGCACAGGAGTTCCAGGATCCCAGGAGCAGTATTCGACTACAGCAAAGGAAAATGTTAGTTTTCAAGAAGTGAGTTGATGTCCATTTGTTTTGCGAATGATTTCACTTTTCTGAAATTCACCTCGATTAATTCGTTGTCATCTTCTCGCTTGCTGGTAGACCATTTCAGAGCGCCCCAAAGTGCAAGGGGTAACAGCCAGGCGTACATAAAAATGGCGGTAGCGGCATAAGAAACTATATGGAAATCGTACCGCCAGTGAAATCCCTGCGAATTTGCTGTCTGAAGGTAATTAGCCATATTCCCACTAATCGCTATGGCAAATATCAATGTGACACAGACCCAGAACGGGCCGTAAAGATCAGGCTTTGGCCGGATGTGGGATTCGAGATAATTCTCGCCCCCTCGCGGTATTATGGACCTGATTATCCTTTGCACAACGTCGTCAGTGTCGACATTGAAGAATTTCTGGTAGTATTCGATGCTCCAGAAATTGTGCTGCAGTTCTTCTGCGGAATTGAAAATTGTGTTTATTCTCTCGAGACAAGAAAAATTTTAAAGTAGGTTAACCTAGTTTTGCAGCAAAGAAAATAAAAAAAAAACTGTGAATACAGACGGTCATTTTTGTTCGGCATTCCTTGTAGGTCCTCGATCATTCCGATTCCCGTACTGTCATTCTGGATTCCGACGAAGCCCTGATTGTCGGGTGTATCAACATCCAGCTGAGCCTGTCCACCACCAGCGGAACGATTTATTGGTGAGTAATCTTGAAAAGATATAAATTGGGAATCCGACGATTTGTCGCCGTCCCCGTTCATCATCTTTGAATCGCTTACTGCACTTTCGTTCTACTTTCAAGTTCGATTTTGACAACCCGTACACGTTGCACCTTATTTTACTACTATTTCTCCAATCCCCGTGAACAAATCTCTGTTTACCTTAGAGCATATACTACTGGAGGTAGCCACCCGTGCCATCAGCCTCGCGAAAACTGCAGCCAAAGTGATAAGAGAGAGAAGATATACTCGTTACAGCCTGTCTCTCTCTCTCTGCATATGATTGGCTGAGAAGAAGCGTGTCGGCCAACCAGATGTAGGGCAAGAGAGACAGGTTGTAATGAGTATATCTACTCTCTCACTCCGCCACACTTTCTGTGCACGCGTGGTAGAATTCTCTTTGGCTACCACCAGTGTTATATGCTCCAAGATGTTTACTGACATGCCGAAAAATTGCCAAATATCGCCAACCACAGGTATTATTTTGAACAAGGTCTGAGGGTTCGGGGTTAAAGGTAATGCCCTATACTTACTGTCTTGCTTATGAGATTGCAGCATTGATCTACAGTGCTGAATGCGTCGGTAACGGTAGAAATTTCCTTCACCGTTTACTGTAAGTGCAACTCATAAGGTTAGATATCTTCAATAATTTTTAGTCAATGCTTGCTGCTAAGAATACTTTGCGAATGTTCCCACAGAGTGCAGCAATATATAGTATTTTCAAATTCTTTCCGCTATTTTTCGAATCAACCTGTATTGATTACCCTTACTCAACCACGCCAACAGTTTGTAGGTGGACGAAAATTTGAAATTATACATTCTTTCAAAAACATGGCGAAACAAAAAACAGCCCTAAACTCCGATCTGGTTAAACCAAAGTACTGGGTGACTGGTCTATTTTTTTTTTATAAACCATCAATTAATGGTCAAGCGTGACTGGTCTATGATGCAAAAAAAAATTTGGAACACTGATATCGTCGTTGCTCAGCCAACGATATAATACAACTGCTGCACATGACGTTGGCAAGGAGCTGAAATCCGTCAGTTCAACAAGTCAGAATGCTATGCGCGGTAACGCGGTTCTATCCATTGAAATATAGATCTATCGTGATTTCAATTCGACTGAATTGTCACAGAAAACGGGCGAAAATTAAATCCTTGATGTCGTAGTGCTATTGCCTGGATGATAAATTTTGCTGTGAAACTAATGAATAACAGGTTGACAACAGTAAAAAATGAACGTTCGAATCCCCCTAAATTTAAATGTTCCGAATCACCGCAAGATGGCAACCGTCAACACTTTCAAATCCCGTCTGCAGTCGGAAAAGCTGGATTTTTTGTTCGTATGCCGCGACCAAAAGAGAGGTACGGAATCTGTAAGTTTCCATGTATTCAGATCTGTTATTAATGTTCAACGTTTAATTAATGTACTCATTTACATTCCTGTCCGCTGCACTCATTATCAGCAATGACAATATGTTTCACGCTTCTTGTTTTCTTGACGTCGGATACATAAATAATTACAATGACATGAAATCTATCCCGAGTCACTTATAGTTTGTCTATTCGCTACGGATAAGTTTCTACATCGTTGCCACTGATTGATTTTTCATATCACTGGTTGTAAATCGAGTTACAAGCTTATTCCCCGTATAATTACACCGCTCCATCACATTAACTATTTTCTTCTGCTATACCTGTAATCTATGCAAATAAATTTTTGCGCCGTTATTAGTTTTTATCATCACCATCATTATTTAGTAATTATTTTTATCCACGCAGGCGCGATAGAAACGGTGACACAAATAGGCGCATGTATGCAACAAACGTTTGCATAACGAATAGATCGAGTCTCCCACATGTTACCACTGTGTTTACGGCACATTGTGTGTACACATTATACATAGATTCCTGTTCAATGTAAGCTATAATAATAATAAATATCATCAACATAGCCTGAAAACAAACGGCTATAATTGAAATACCCTATCATCAACATAGCCTGAAGACAAACGGCTATAATTGAAATACCCTTTTCCGTCAGCGTTCTTCGTCATGTAGACCACGTCTAATCAACGTTGTTGAAGGAATTTATAGGGCAAGTCTTTCAATGCATATTATACTCTTGGTATCGAAGCAATAATAAGTGTTGTATTCAAATTACTATTATAAAATCTTGTAATACATATAATTGCGCTAATCGTAATTCCTACATTTTTTTATATGTTGTCGTTTTTTTTCTTCCGTGGATCTTCTCATTCTACCGTATACAGAGATAATTGCGCCGCAACAAATGGCAATTTCCATTAAATTCCGTACAACGTGTTATATTGTAAATTGTTGCTTAACTCTGTGATAATTATTTGGCTACCTTCAACGATTCCGATACAGGGATATGGCGATCATCGAGTATATTATATACCTATTATATCATATATTTGTAATCGAAGGACGTTGAAAGTGAAACGCGCACGGGGATAAATGTTCCGAAATTTGTTTACCGGTCAATGTAATTCCCGATACATCAACCGAACGATTGTATATATTTAAGTACGAAATTCCTCTCCTTGTTAAAAATAACCGAAATTATAATGGTACAATACTTTGATTATACTTGAGTTTTAATTGTACTGTGTTATAAAACGGAATTACCCAAGGTTTTCTTCGTCATTCATGAAATTAAATTACCTTCTTAACGCATATGATAAACATTTTGGAAACGTTCTTTTCAACATAATATATTGATCGTCATACGTAATGGTCGAAGGCCGCGATCGAATTTAACGGCCTATTAATTTGGTACCAATTCATTTCCTAATTGAGTTTCGGCTCATAATATGATTATAATTGCTAACGATTAGTATCGATCGGAGTTTTATTCCCCGCAGATTTTACGTGAGTTGATGCATAATTGAAAACTTGTAGATTATAATAACAAGGTTAAATTGTAATAACAACAAGGACGACTCATGCGAGGATGCCTTTGTACGTCGAGCTTTCTACGCCAGCTCAGTAAACTGTTGACCATATTTTTTAATTTCACCAAGGGTTTTCCTAAGTTAGTATAACCCCTAAAAAACTTCCAAGTTTTTGTTCAAATTTTTTTAATCACTTGTCTTTTCCCTTTGATTCGGAGACCAAATATTTTTTTCTTGTTTCATAAAAATCAATTTATGTGTTTTTAAGATGAGTTTAAAAAATCGCAGGGAAGAGTGATTGAAAAAATTTGAAAATATCTTAGAATCCTTTTAGCGGTCGTACTAAAGTAGAAAAATCCTCGGTGAAATTAAAAAATTTCATGCTCAACCGTTTAACGAGTTGGCGTGGAAAGCCTCACGCACATTCACGCGTGATATAATAGAATTATAGTCGCAACGTTCAAATAATCCGGGGAAAAAAGACGGAATTTAAATATTTCCTTTGTACATTTTTAAATAACATGCATAGTAAAGAGGCGAAAACGCCTTTCACGTTTTGTGCAGGCTGTCTACGTGAGAATTTGGAATTCTTGATTCCGGACATGCATAAGAATAGTTGATTTGTTAACGATTTGTATAAAATTTCATTTTATTCCAAAGTGTGAGAATACATGTGTGCAATGTCGCAACCGGTTAATAAGAGTAGGAAAATTGTTGGAAATTGCATCTGATGAGAGAAAAATGAACAACTCAGATGACCGATTAAATGTTACAATCATTTTTTTAAGTTGTTTTGATACTATTCAAACGCGGCCGTCTGTTCCAGATTTTCATATAATTATAGTATAAAAGAGTAATCATCGTTATATTGTAAACAATTTTTATTTCACACTTGAATTTTAATAGATATAAAGTACCTGCCATAATCAGTTCCGGGATCTTGAATAAATATACACATTTTGACAACAATAACATTACAATGACAGCAGTAGGATGAGTCACTAAAGAGTGAAACAAAAATTCTACAAATAAATTATTCACTGTTATTGACATCATTATTATTCTAAAATTAATAGATCGCTTTTTGTTTGGAAATTTCTCAAGATCGTCTTACTACAAAGTGGAATCATGAATATTAAACCATCTTCGGTATAAGATTAAAAACATATTTTTTTACACTTTTTTCAACTTGATAATAATTTAATTAACACGACAGAAGTAAAAACTCAGAAATAATTACATCAACTCATTTGAAAAAAAATAAAGATAGTACATTCTTCGTATTTCATTAATATATTTCGGCAAGAGTGGGAAACGACAGTAATATTTTCCATACAATTAACGAATGTAAATTTTGACTTATACCGATCTTTATCATCTAGCGAAATGCGTCGCGTTTAAAATACAAACATTCATTATCACATGGTCGTTCCATTATACATCCTGTTAAAATTTGTTCTATGCTACCCTGTTTATCCTAGTCCAGCTGATAGCGTTATTTCGGTCATTTTAGAATGGAATGTAAAGGAAATCAAGTCACATCTCAAACCGACTATGAAGTATTCAACTGCTCAGTCATCTTCAATTAATCAACAGGCATGAGTGGATTTGATAATTAAATTTCGTGACATGAATACGCGTTGAATCACCTCATATTTAGAGAAACAGAGAATTTATGACAAATTAAGTCAACGAGAGACTTCTGCGTTAAACAGCGCAGAGGCAAGTTTATAATAGATCAAATAAACACCGCGTGTACTGAATAAAACATGACGATATGAATAATAATAATTGGACGCTAAACATACTGTCGTTCTTAGAGATGTGACTGGATGATTAACAGTAACAAATTTTTTAATCTTTTCTTTCGCTTAAGAAACAGTCAATTTTCTTCTCAATGTACAATATCCGATTATTCTTAAAACGACAAAATGCGCCGAGAGGAAAACAATATCTACCCAATATTTGCCATCTGTCATTGCTAACTCATTGAGTATGGTTTTGGGTACGCGATAATGACAATAAACTGCCTCTTCTGGACAGTTCAAATCTCCTCTGTTAAAACCGTAGACTGCCTGAACGAGTCCTTCAAGCGAGTAGCGAAGATAGCTCAAGTAGCTCAGGTAATAGAGGAAAGTTGGCATGTGATTGAACAATACAAAAAATCCAGCGAATGTCAGCATAACCGCGGTAGAAATGGCGCCTAGGAATGTACCGTTGATCGGGTTCACAGTTGTTCCCAAGACAAGACCGATGCTCTCCGCTGTCAGAGTGGTGAGTACAGCGATGGCGAGGAACATCAGAAATCTATTCCAGTCGAGCGGTTGACTACTGAGGAAGTAGGAAATGGAGCAGTAGACGATGGCAAAGAGAGTCTGGATGGGTAGATTGGCGACCAGAAATGCTGCGTAGTAGGTTTTGAGGTGATACCAGTTGTTGAACTGCTCCTTCTTGAGCACGGGGAGCTGAGACGGGAAGTGAAGAACTGCGGGCATCATGCTGGTGTAGCACAGGTAAACGGCAGATACGAGCAGGAACCCGACGTTGCTGATGGTTTTAGAGCCGTCGTCCCCGGCGTTGAGGTACAGCAGGCCGAGGAGCACGCCGACGCAAAAGTGGAGAATCAGCTTGAGGTGGGTGACAGTCCAGTCGCGGTACAGCTGGACCAAGTTGCGGTTCAGCAATGTCCAAAACCTGCTCAGCTCTGACGGAGGGTTGATCAGGACCTTAGCTTTTCCTTCCTCGCTGAGTCGCCTATCCATCTCTTGAAGGTTGATGTTCTTTATCACCGGTGGTGCCCTCCAGTTTTCCTCACAGGATGCGATGGCGAGCTGCTCGTTGAAGTTGCCATATTCCTTGTTGATCACCTCTATTATATAGTCAGCGGGATTGTGGTACTTGGGACAGTTCAGTCCCAAGTTGTTCAAGTATTTGACAGTGTTGTTGGCTGCACCCTGGTACACACAGTTACCCTCAGCGACAAGGTAAATGTGGTCGAACATTTCGTATATTGTCGCACTGGGCTGGTGGATGGTACACACTATCGTTCTTCCAGCCTTGGCGAGGGATTTCAGCGTTGAGACGACTTGGAGAGAGGATGAGGAGTCCAGACCAGTCGTTGGTTCGTCCAAAAACATGACAGGCGGGTTGTCCAGGAGCTCGAGAGCGATGCTTAGTCTCTTTTTTTGGCCCCCGCTCAGGCGGTTGCAACGAGTTTTCTTGGTTTTGGAGAGGTCCAGGGAGTCAAGAACGTCGTCTATCAGCATTTGTTTCGCCTTCTTGTTCAGAGATGCACCCAGCTTGAGGTCGGCAGCTATTTGCATCGCCTCGTTCACCGTAAACAATGGGAGAAGTTGATCGTCCTGTTGAATGTAGCACGATTCTTTCTTGTAAGCGTTCCATTCCTGCTTGCCGTTCGAGCCGATGTAGCTTATCCTGCCGGAGACATTTTTCTTTCTGAATCCAGTCAGGATATTTAACAACGTCGATTTACCTGCCCCGGACGGACCCATTATAGCCGTCAATTCCCCAGATTTAAACCGACCCGATAGTCCCTTGAGTATTTCCTTTTTCGGGGTGCAACATCCATGCTGAGCATAGAATGTCACGGAGTTAAATTCTATGTCTATCGACTGTGCCTTTGGTAGGGTTATCAGCACCGATCGTTGGTACATTTTATTACCAAACCAAGTACCGATCGTGTAGAGATAGAGTAAATGAACTAACGAATCTAGAACACTGAAAGTCAAAGTCGTTTGGAGACCTTTACTTGAGGCCGACCACTTGGGAACTTTGTATCACCTCACTTACTCGTGAGATACAGCCAAGTGATGTGAGTAACTGAGTTTCGTAGCGTCGGTGAATCGTTTACATGTTTCCTGTCAGGTTTTTCTCATTTTATTAGTTTATTTGCCAAGGAAACCGGATCTTTACTGAACTCAGAGAATACTCAAGAAATACCTTGACAATACCGGTTTATCCACACTTGTAAACTTCAAATTGCTCTTTCCTTTTTCTGTCGAAGGACTCTTAGTTTGGACATAGGTCTACTTCCCGCCGGAGTTGTTTTCAAACTGAGGAATCCTCTATTCACTCTGTCCGTAGACGCCGGATGGATGGATAGATTCAGTTGTCAACTCCCTACCACCTTTGTTCTAGCTGTAATACACACTATACAGATAAAGTGTGCCGAGTCTCCTTTCTCTGCCGCAAGTTTCGACGTGCATGTATGCATGTACCTGCAACCGCGGCTTCAAACTGTGTGCGTTAAACCATGCGTCTGCTATTGGTCAAATCGGTGTCGCGAACCCCACACAACGATAGACTTGCAACTCACACAACCGTAAACTCACGACTCACACAACCATAGACTTACAACTCGCACTTGAATATTGCGACAGGTTGACCCGACCGCTTCGACACGCAATTCGAAATTGCGAATTGCAATAATCGTTTGAAATATTTCCAGGCAGAGAAGACGCTCGTAAAACTGCATCGTTACGCTGATGAACACTGGACATGATTATGTTTTAGCACGTTTTTCATTTCATTATTTTCTTCTTTTTTGACAAACGTCGACATTATGTTGCGCATGTATTGTATTGGACGTAGCATCAAACTCACGGCTTGTTCGTGCTGTATTGCCGACAACGACCTACATACTCGGATTCATAGACATCACTCTTAAATTTTGTACGATAAGGGAAACATTCCCCAGCATATCGTCCACTACAATCTGGGTTAAGTTTGAGGTTATCTTGAACTGCTATCAGCAACTACACCGTGACTACATCCACTATGCATGCTGAGAGAGTCGGATGACCGATGACTGCACATACACGCATGCATAACGTACCGTATGTATGGACTTGGTACGATGGTATAACATTACACGTGTCACTGTGTCTACGTTTTTCTCGTTTTTGAAGGAAAAAACTATGTGGCTGAAGTTAGTAACGTTACCATATCGAAACGTTGGGACAAAAATTTCTATTTTGTACCTTTAGAATAACACAATAAGATAAATTGATAAAATCTGAGGTTGTTCATGCTATATTAACGGTTTCCTAAATTTCACATAATCCTTTAAAGTTGGAGAATAACGAGTATTTCTAAAGATACAGCATTACAATAATGTTACAAACTTCAGCCTGATAAAAGACTATCGTACAGATTGACCAGCAGTGGACCAGCAGCTTTCCGTCGTAGAAGATTTCAAACTTTGACTGCATTTAACACGTATGATATGCGGTATTCTAGTATGGAAACTACACGTGATGAATCGTCTATTATTCTTCAACGTTAGACACATACGACTGTCAGTTGTTCGGAACGATAATAATGATAATATGCGTTTGTGACATAAATTTAGTATACATTATGCAGGCGGTAGCATTAACGTGAAACGCGGACATTCAATTCGTATGTTATACCTATGTAAGTAAAGCAGTCGTTAGTTCCTGTCCTGCGTAATCGGTATTATACGGATATGCGTGGTTTTCTGTGATGGTCGAATTAGTGTCGGTATATGTTTTAGCACGGACTTAGTTTTCAGAATGAAAATTCGTCGCTGTGATCCGATCGGGTCAAATATTCATAGTTGAATTTGAATTCATTATTCTAAATTATGCAACTTGCGTGATTGTATTAAACCTGATTGACGTATTTAAGATACATACATTATACGTTGCGTGCCTTGTACATATTGGCAAAATCGTGCGAGAAATGTATAATTTATTCATTACATTATACGAAGTAATAATATATCTCGCGCGTTAACCGATGAACTGTATATAATAATAACTATACAGCACATATCAGATTTTTGTACAGTTAATTATGTCTGTAGCAGCAGCCGACGCGTGAGGTCAAATTTTTATTTCAAGTATGCGATACTTGGATTGCGAAAATTTTTACGCTTCATCTTGACAGAATAATTTATTCGCGATATTTTTATGTGTTCTTGTATGTTACACCATATACATTAGGATGTCCGTTATTTGGGTTCTACTGTAATTTTTTCGATCCCCCGCCTCCCCAAAAAAATATGTTCATATTATAGAAAAAAATCCCCTGTGAATATAAAAATTTTTAGAATAACATTAATACGCGCTGGAAGGCGATTGATATTTTAAATGTAAAGTACACTGAAATTTTCGTGTGCTTTAATTAATATTATTTTTTTTTTTTCATCAATGAAAATGGACTGAAGAAATCAATTTAATGCTTAAGAACAATGTTTATGCCTCCAACTAAACGTAGGAACAAAAAAACTTGAGTTGAACGCACGTATTCCGTAGATAACGACATTCAATTAAACCGTAAAAATGGTCTTGAGATTAAATGTATTATTGTTTTTGTTCTTATGTTAAGTTGGAAGTATAAACACTGTTTTCAAGATCAAATTTATTTTTTTCACTCGTTTGAATATATGAAAAATAAATAATTACTAATATACTTAAAATGTCAATATATCTTAAATTTTCAATTTTATTGCCCCCGGTACGTGTTAATATTATCCGAATAATTTTATACCAACAGGGGATATTTTTTTTTTTATAATATATTGTTGGGAGGGAATCGAAAAAGTTCCAAAGTCATCAAAATAACGGACGCACTAATATACGTAGACAGTTTCGAAAACTTGTATTCACCGTGATACGATGACACTAATATTAGACGTACACGACAAATCACAGAAATAAATGTAAATATTAATAATTCAACGTTACGGCCGAGTAAACGTAGACAAATTATATTCGAGAAAACTGTACATGTATATAGGTATATATATATATATATGTACATGCTGATTATTCCTTTGGGTCTAGTTTTTTCTCCTCACATCCACGAGAAGAATATGCACATAATGTAGTCAACTTTACCGTCGAAGAGAATTCCTTACTTGGAAACGTAATTATATTTTGTACAAAAGTGCTGGAGCTCACGATTCAAGAATATCAGACCAGACCAATAACGAACTCATGTGAATGTCATTAAAAATTCGGTGTCGCATCGTATGATCTTTTACCATACCGCTCAAGGCGTTATATGGTAATTTCTTCCCTGTCTTTGGGTTTTGAAGTAAAAATCGACCCGTAGTTTTCTTTCTCTACGAAATGCAAATTAAGTTTAATTAACATGTTATCATTTCCTGTGCTTTCACGTAATATACGGCACTGATTCGCTCGCCAAACTTACAAGATAATAATTTCCGTTTCGTTCGCCGAGACCTTGAACTGTATCATCAACTCCACGAGCAGTAAGGAGGACGGGGGATTATTCGAACTTGAATAAAATTATGTATACGTGCACTTGTGTGTTATCGTAACCAGATACTGAAAATAATATTTGCTTATCATGTGCGTGCACCGGATTTTGGGTATACATACCTATTACCGATTATAATCGAATAATTGTTTCTGGAAACAGCTGATGCGTCTTGAGGTAAATACCTTATAATTTGCAATGCGTACCGCAAATTTATGGTACAAAATAATATGTTACATGTGCATGCGGGCCAGTGGACAATATCCATGTATGTGTGCCGTACGACATACGTGACCTGCATGCACATCATCTGCAAAAATAGCTGGGTATATGATTCTTACGTAAGCAGCATCAGCTTTGCGGAATAGTAATTAGATATTGCTTTGGATGTTTTACTTGAAGAAAACCCTCTGGTCAATGAAGTATATTAGCACTCTTTTTTTATGTTGAGTCGGTGCGATTTTCGTCTGACGTAGTAGGTACAATAAAAAGCCGTATTCAAGAAATACCGGTTTTCGGTGGATCGTGAAACAGCTGGATTTCTCGCAGAAATCGAAACAACCACGACGAATTCACAGATATAACGAGATAATTCCGCACGAAGTTGTAGATAATTCGTTAATTTCTTGGTTATATTTCAGCCCTGGAAATCTGACTTTACCGCAGTGAGAGATATCACAATTATACTGCAACTTTAATTTTTCACAATATCTGGGGTCGATTACCGCAAGTGTAATTGTACCATTAGAATGTGCAGGCAGTGTTCGTTCTGTGATTAATCGGGTTATGTAAGAAACGTGATACTAAATAAATAATATTGTGAGAAAAATTACACCCTTGCATAACATTTATGACCTTGACGTGCGACACGCGTACGTGATATGTATACACGTATCATACGCTACTCATTCGTCATATCTACCCCACTTGAAGATATATTATTGCGCGGTGTTTTCTTTGTATTTTCTCTAGATTTTTTCTTTGCAATTCACTAATCATGCTCGGGGCTTCGAGCTCTTTCTATCTGCGAAATGATTTCTTACCGCATACAATCAAGAATATCATCCAGTTCAACTCTCTCACAATCGACGCCTTTGACATCGGCTACCTACCGCACCGGAACGTTACGTCAGTTGCTCCGTTGATCCGGCGAAATGTGTGTGAAACTAGGTACGTATCTTACCGACCGAAAAGATGCCTGTAGCATTGATTGGCCACTTCCGATGTATCTTGCGATACGATTGGCTCGCGACGAATGCTAGAATTATGGAAGGCAGCCAAGGCTAATGTCCGTTGGAGATTACCTTCTCTGTGGGTTGCCAGTTCGACATCGGACCACGGTCTTTCAGACAGGTCTGGGCACTCCGGCTGCAAAACCGTGCTTGTAAATGAAGCCGATGTTCTGAATTTTCGCCGCTAGCGCTAGTGAGGGAGAGGCCTACTTCGTACAGAGCTTAGTATGCATACACCGGCCTCGGAGATTGTAGCGCTCCGGTCTTTGATGCACAAATTGAGAAACACGGACTTCAAGACGGTCACACTGCGTTGTATAGGTAGGGGCTTGGAGTGCCCAGACCTGTCTATAAGACCGTGCATCGGACTTATCAGCTGTCGTGATTATAATCCTAGTTTTTTTTTTTCATAAGTCGTAAATAGCCGTAATTCAATTTCTTATCGTTAGAACGATACCCGAGTTAATAATTTGTCAAACGGACGATTGTAGTTGCTTTTAATCTATATTAAACACTTGTGTTGTGTACGTACGTACGTAAAATGCCACCACATCGACGTTACTGTGAGATAAAAAAATTGTTACCAGTTGAAAATAAAGAGCCGTCTGCAGTTGTGTTGTTGAAATTGTTAATCCTGCTGTTTGCGTGATTGTATAGGTAAGCACACAGGCTGACTTGAGACATTGCGTTGCATTGCTATGTGCAAAATCTATGCAAATCGATGACGAACGATCGTTGATTTAACGTACTCCTCTTACCAGACGTGCTTCCAGTTTGATTTCAAATTCACATCTTCCAACTGTCCCTACTCACGTCTCCATTTTCGACTTACATATTCTTCCGGTTTAATTACAACCATCACGTCTTGCTATTGAATAAATGAATGCTTTGCATCGGTTAATAGTAACGATAATCACTTTAACTAATAATTACGACGAGAATAACAATACATTGCGATACTATGACTGGGACACATCAATTTGACAGGTGTTCCGGTATTTAATTGTCAGATTTTCCATTATTTCGACACTGCAGCAACAGAATCCTAACGTATTTACAATACATTTACTCGCGTAGTTTTAAAATGCCTGGCAGAAGTTGTTGTGACACTTTTAAATCTTGTGTATAAACCGGCTAGTCAAGGCTCATTTTTGAAAAGACGAGACCAATTGTAAGCAAGGAATGATGTCTCATATCTGTGATGATCAAATCAACGATGATTACATCGGTGATGAATCTGAGAAAAACCTGTTAGTGGCTAATGACAGTTGCGCAAGATGCAGGAAGTTGTCAACGTCTAGCAGCATACTCAGTTACGAAAGCAAACTGCGAAATTGGACGGAGGATTTAATGGTCGGAGCCGATGCCGAAGAAATCAATGGCAATGCGGCTATTTCTAATATTATGTTTCCTCAGACGAGGTTGTCGCTCAATTCCTGCGATAATGCCGAAGCTCCTTCGCTTGTGAGTAAAAAACGAGCATTTCATTCCACTCGACTGCTTTGTATTTTCTAAAACTGAACGTCGTGAATTTTAGAAATTATACATCATTGCAACTTCATATCTTGTTACAGGATCGATACTCAAATATTCCGCTCCAAAACGGTCACGTTTACAACATTCAAGAGCATTGTCATACAAAAATCTCTCGACGGAAAGATTTTAGTCCGTGGCGTCAATTGGTCGCGGCTTCTTTAATGTGTCTCATATTCATGGCATGTATTACTTTGCACTTAGACTATTGCGTTGTGTCTTGGGATTTTTTAAAAAATTTTGAGTAACATGGTATTACAATGATAATTCTACTGTTTGCAGCTAGCGGAAATAATCGGAGGTCATTTGGCGGGGAGCATAGCCATCATGACTGATGCTGCACATTTGTTGTCAGATTTTGTAGGTTTTTTAGTGAGTTTATTTTCCATTTGGATTGGACAACGTGCGCCGACCAAAAGATTATCATTCGGATTCTACAGAGCCGGTAAGTCCGTCTCAGCCATGACTAGATTTAATATGAATGAACCGATTGACGTTTGTTTACTTCCAGAAATTTTGGGTGCCGTGCTCAGTGTCTTAATAATATGGATATTGACTGGAATATTCGTTTACATTTCTATACTACGCTTGGTAAACGGTGATTTCAATATTAAAGCGGACACAATGATGCTTGTAGCAGGGATTGGGATAATCATAAATATTATGTGAGCAGCTAAAAATTGATTTTTAAAACTCCGCTATCACGCAGTGTTCGAGTTGTTGATAAATCTATCCTCGTTGCGTTTTCAGAATGGGACTCACCCTGCACGGAATGTGTATTAAAGTTCCGCATAGTCATAGTCATGGCGGTTCACGATCTAGTCACTCGCATACTCACAAAGATGTTCCTGGTAATATAAACGTGCGAGCAGCTGTTATACACGTTATAGGCGACCTCATTCAAAGTATCGGAGTTTTCGTTACTGCCGTTATAATCAAACAATACGTAAGTTTTCAAACACGCATCACGTGGAACGATTAACAATCAATAAATCAATCGACTTCTTGTTAATCAATCACATGTCTTTTCACCATCCACAGCCAAGCGCGAAAATAGCTGATCCTATTTGTACATGCGTATTTGCATTGATTGTGCTATTTACTACTGTGCCTGTGTTGAGAGACAGTGTAAATGTCTTAATGGAAGGATTCCCTCATCATTTTGATTACACAGATGTGTTGAAAGCTTTATCCAGCATAGAAGGGGTGCAAAACGCTCATAATCTTCATATATGGTCGTTAACGATGGACAAATACGCGCTCGCCGTTCACCTAGCCATTAGTGAGTAAATCTAACTCTTTCTGATGAATTTCTTACTCCTCATCATCTTTACTTAAACTTGCTATAATTGATCACCCTTTTATTTTTAAATATAGGTAACAACGCGGACTCCGATATTGTTTTAAAAAACGCGCTGAAGTACATTAAGAGAGAATTAGACATTGATGCTGCCACCGTACAAGTAGAAAGATACCTTTTCCCCACCATGGAAAACTGTGTTCAATGCAGACCGCCAATAAACTGACAAATGGTTACACGTTTTTAGTGAAACATATGAAACACTCCATTTATACAGCTCGAAAAAATGTTCAGAACAAGGCCAAGTATCATGTCAAGGCTGATTAGGATTTTCGTAATGAAAACTAAACAAGAAAATAGACAAAACTCAACAGGGCGTCTTGTTGCCATTGTTGATGATAATCTTCGGGTAGGAAAATTTACTGTTCATTTTATATAGACCACTGATAGCTAAATAACAATCAAAACTGTGTCAAAACAGTGTCAGATATCCAAGTGTTGTACTGGTAAACATATGCACAAATGATCCGAACATACAAAATACGTTAGGTATTATGTGATAGGAAATTTCTGCTCAGATAATGTTGGATATATACAGACTGGATACAAAAAATTTCTATATTTCGTTTCAAACTATAGTACATTTACAATCGAGCCATGTGAATATGGATTACAGTATTAAACAATAGTATTAATTTATACTTGTAAGTATGGGTATACATACACGCTTTATTTAAGTTTACGGAAGTGGGTGGAAATTAGAAGGTAAAAGAAAACAGAAAGAAATAAAATATTTTCTTAGCCGTCTTCTATAGGTAATTCAGACTTGTTACTGTCAAGTTTGTCTTTTATCTTGTGGAATTTTTGTTTCTTTTCTTTTCTCGTCTGTTTTTCGAATTTTTTGAAAAAAACTTTGAAAAGTAAAAAGAGAAAAAAGCCAAAAATATACAATTTACTTTAGATAAGTGCTAATCGTTATTGAAATATGCGCACAAGACTTTAACGCACAGTTATTAATATATAGTTGTTAGATATTTCTATATCTCTTGTGAGAAAAATATTGTACAAAAGTATAAAAATATTAGTGATAAAAAAATTAATTCTAATTCTCGAGCAAGAATAATTACTTTTAATAAGCAGCGTTTTTTTCATCATTTGGATAAAATCTTTATCCTATAACTGCTGAACAGATATATTTAATAAAATTTCGGGAAACTATTTGTGCAGTTTGATACAAAAATACAATACTTGGAGTTTTTACTATTCACAAGCACTTGTAACATATCAGCAAATAATATCTTCATAACGACGGAGATAAAATAATCAGTGCAGATGTTATAAGTAATGTTACAAATGCGATCTGGAAGTGCCTTCTGTTTCTTGCAAAGTTTGAAAATGATTTCTTTCATCGACTGCTTAACCCTAGTTGGTCACACCTTAGTACAATCGAATAACGGTCACTTTGGGTGAAATTTACCCCAAGTGATTTTTTGCTTCTAAAATGAGTTCTAAAAAAACAATCTAGGTATTGTTTGAGGATCGCAAAAAAAGCTCTCTCATTTTCCTAATCAAAATTCATTGTTTAAATATTGTAGAACATCGGCAAAGTCAAAGAAAGTGCCAAAAATGTCGAAAAAAAGGCTCTTATTTCGCATGAGGAATGGCACCACGAGGCCCATTTCTACGACTCAGGGACTCTACGAGGAGTTGGAGAAATGTTAGGTGTGAAATTCACTCAAGAGTGACCAATTAGGGTTCAAAGGAGGCGGAGAAATATATATTTACATCTGTCCAGGCAGTTTTACTCAACGTTCAGTGCGAGTCATAAATGAAGCCGAAAAACAAAATAAGTAGTAGACAACTATATACATAGGAAAATTCAATTATGTCGTAGATACAACAGAAAAAAATATATCGTCCATAGTTTAGCTCATAAAATATTTAAGACAACAACATGTATTCAAAAAGTTAAATATCTTGGTAGATAGAATTTATATTTAGAAGGTTAGTGGCTATTGTGATGAGGAAAATAAGACACATCACAAATGTCCCGTATGAGAATTAATGTAACTACCTAGTTTGATATAAACATTCGATAAATGATGACACAGGTTTACCTGTGATAAATAGATAAAACTTTACTTTAAATAAAAACAGATACACAATAAATCGTCAATCATTTATGACTTAGCGTTACTTACAATTAGACTGTATTTCATGAACTTCGGCGTATATTTATTGGGTATTAGTAGAATATAAATCGAGCGAACCAATCGTAAGACGCACTTGTAAATCATATCAAATACTTGTAACTCTTTCATGCCCAATATACAGATATACATTGCGTTATAAAACTTTTATAATTATAGACACGTGCTCAGAAGTCCCACTGACAAGTCTCCAGATCTAAATCAACCAGCTGCTCCGTAGATAGAGCGACGAGATAATCACCTGCGGAAGAAAAAGTTCAATGTAAGAAATAGAGGAGTGTAATCACAGCAAAGTTTGGATGATCATTTGAATCTAACCTGCGGAGTGGGCGTGCTTTTCACTAATCGAAGTAACACAGCGAAGTATTTCGATCAACGATTCGTCGTTTCTGCGGCACTGCTTGAAAAATGGATGCACTGCAAGCTGACTCATCGTAGGACGATCTGACGGATTTCTCAATAGGCATAATTCGGTCAAAGCATGAAAAGGCTCCGAAAATTTTCTGCTAGACATATTGTGCAAACGCGTTCTAACAGATTCCAAACTACTGCTGCTCGCGTTTCCATCACCCACAATGTTGTCGCATACCAATTTTTTCTCACCTATATTGCAAAACGATGAAAAAATTCTGTGGTTACACAAGCTTGCAGCTGCACATAACAAATTATTTTACCATTCTCGTCATCCTCTGTATCCATTGTATTCGGGGGAATGGTCGAGCGGTCTAGTATGTGAGGAGCGCTTCCGCGCACTTTTTCCGTCAGCATTAGAGTGGCAGGAGTGTCGCAAAATGGCACAACACCATTGGCCAGTTCACATATCGTCATGCCCAAGCTATAAGTATCGGATTTCTCATTGTACCCATGGAGGTCCTGAAACAATGCAAAGAACACCAAAGTCAATATTGCGTTGAAGGCGGAAGCACCAATCCCCTGGAAGTGGAAAAAACTACAAACCTGTTGAAGCAGCTCGGGACTCAGCCACTTCAGATTGTTAGTGGTCGATTTTGGAAAGGAATGTATGGTCCTCTGCCATTTGCCATGCCTGACAATTTCGCAGGCGTATCGCATACCAGACAAGCAAGCCTGACCAGATGTCGAGATGAGAATGTGGCTGGCTTTGATTGCCCTGAAAGTAACAATACATAACTTAACTCATAACAAATGACAAGGTGACTAGTTTACCGACAGTTTCTCGTTAGTTCACCTATGGATGAACCCTCTTTTGTGAATATATTCCAGTCCGTGAAGAATGTCCCTCAGTATGTAAGCAATCGCGAGCTCTGGTAATCCTTCGTTGAAATATTCCTCGATCAGATCGTGGCAGGATCCGTAGCCCATTAGTGGCGATACGACGCAGATATTATGTCCTGAGACAAAGGTGGCTAAATAGGGGAGGATATTTGGATGCTGAAGCTGCCTGGTCATTATTATTTCCTGTTCCACGAGGTCATATTCCTCGTGACTGCGATTGTCCATGTTAAACTTTTTAATCACTACGTGTGTGTTCTTCGGCTTATAGCGCGCCAGGTGAACACTCCCTGCTCCATTGCAGCACATCCCCAGAACAGCGCTTCCCTCATAGTTATCAGAGTCAGAGTCGTGCATGTTGTGTGATGGAAATGTGACGATAGATGGAATTTCTCAAAATGTGAGTAACAGTTGCACTTTTTTTTCCACTCGAAATTATCATCAATTGACGGAGGTAACTAGCTCGTACATGTATAATAACCCTTCTCCTTTTGTCAAGTCTATCCAAAATAATGTCATTTAACCTCTCCTCTAGTCCATGTTTTTTCTTGTTCTCTCCTTCAAACTCTTCGTTGAATATATTCAGTTTCCGTTCAAAGGCGCAGACGGTGAGTTATTTCGAACGTCAATAGCTATGGCCTGGTCATTTCATCATAAATTGAACTTGTTGATCCAAAACACTGAATGTAACTTCTTTCATGTACTCTTGCATCAAATGTCAAGTGACATTTCGGGAACAGACGGCAGCGGTCAATTTGTCGCCGCCAGACATGAACTATCGATTTACACTTTAAAGATCCACCGCCCGGCGTGACGTCAGGTCCCTAGTTCGCTTCGGCGCGTAAGGATGGCGCTACGATCGTCGGGATGACGTCACGATTCCTAGTTCACGCAGACGCTCAGAGATTACACTGCAATCGCCAGCGCCGTAGTTGAACGATGCGAGGTGTTTCACAGTTGAAGCCGAAGCTATGGTCAACGAAGCTCTGTGGTGCAGCAAAAGTTAATAACTTTATATTAAATAGTCTGTTCGGGATAGAAAGAGGGATAGCCAAGGTACGTAAGTCTCTTTTCTGCGTGATAACAAGCTCCGTAAACAGTTCTAAGTACGAGTTTTAGACGGGATATTTTACGTAACGTCTTCCACGATACCTTGCTCCATTTTTCATTGACGGTTGGTGACGGTTACTCACCGTCTTTTTCGTGCGGCGACGAATTTCTTTTTTCTCGTTGTATCCCTGCTTTTCTCTCTGTGTAGGTGTTTGCGCGCGCGTGTGTGTGTGTGTGTGTGTGTGTGTGCATGCGTGCGTACGTGCGTGACTGTGTGTTTATTTTGTTTTTCTCTTGTGGCTTTTTTCCACTTTTACTCGGGGTTTGAGCTCGTTTTTAATACACCCGGTAATTAGCCCTTCGTTAAACTTGATCGTGAGGCTCGATTCGTCAATTCTTATATTCTCTATCGCTTATTCGCTCTCTCGCTCCTGTTCTATTCAAATACTTGACTAGATTGTCTTTTACCGACGTCACTTTAGCCGTAAATTCATACCTTATATGTACCTCGACGATATTATTATATTTCTCTCGCGTATCATCACCTCGCGTTCGCATGCATTCCTATTCACGTTTCGTTTACTCCTTTTGGCAGAATTCTCCTACCAGCATATTCACACATTCGGTCTATTATTGAGCTGGGTTACACCCGTTGTTTAAACTGTGAACTGTACGGCAAATTCGGCCTTAATTATTTAACGACCTAGGTTGTGAATTAGTCGTAATTAATTATGTTTCTGATCCTGATATCGATGCAGAGTTAAAATTTTCCTAAATAAAGCAAAAACATGATCAAATCTATAAAGTAATTAACTGGCCCATGGCTTCGGTACTTTATTAGTGAATCAATGGCAAATTTTGATTATTTTGTAATATTTTACAGGAGGATGATGCGTTGTTTCATTAAGAAACACGTGCAAAGATACACATGACCGTGACAGGATGAAGTAAACAACAACACGAAGTGAAGGGATGTTCGCACAGCTGTGATATTCTAATAATAGCGACAAAGAGGTAAATTTGAAATTTCTAAAAAAAAAAAAAGTGAAATCCATGGTGTGCGTCTAGTTGCGAGATGTGCGTGCTTACAAAGGATACTTGTTAACACGTTGGCGTGTATCTGATGACAATGTTGTAGTGCAAGTTAAAAAAATTGTGTAAACTGGTGAAAAAACAATCTTTGCAATAATGGCTGGCAATCCAAGAGACATGGATGCCTTCATGCCACTCCTGTCTACCACGGATATTAAAAAGAAGTTGAATGTCGGTAACTTGCTGATCACGTATCTCGGCGACGATGATAAAAGCATCGAGTGCCAGGACATTGGACTCTTCATAGACAATCTCGTGCCTTGGCTTCACAACGGAAATCCAAAGGTGAGTCAAATGTGTTGTCGACCAAAATAGGGGCGTGATTCTATTCGTTAGTACCTCAGCATATGCTTTTCATCCTTAATTTTTAATCCTCACTAATTTTTCCTCACCCGATATCGTACAAAGAATACAGTCTTCAATGATCCTTCAAGATAAATCATGACTGGTAAAATAAAGAAAAGTTTGCAGGCTGTGGATCAGGTAAAACTTTCATACCATGTATGTCAAAGTATCCGATGGCAACTTTGGTCAGTCCACTTTAAACTGGGTATTAAATGTAATCCGGGTTTTGGGTGACAGATTTTATCATCAAAATACTACAGAGTTTTTTCAATATTCTAATACTTAATCAGCAATTACCGATGAATTTTAAACACCAAAATTAGGGAATTAATTAGTTGAATAATAAAATCTGATCTAACAATTTACGCAGAATCAGTGAAGAAACATTTTCAAAGTAGAAGTTTGAATTGGAAAAAGAAGTAGCCCAGTCTGAGCCAAATTTATGAAAACAATGTTATTCGAACATCTTTTTAACACGATCCACTGGAAATTGTAGAAATAAACGTAGGCGAAAAATGATCGTGAACTGATAATCATTCCCATTTGTTTTAATATTGTTATCGTAGTCAAAATTAGACCTCAAGTTCGTGTGCAGTAACCGACGGTAACAAGGTGACAATTTATTAATAACAGCGGTCAATTCTATTGCCCATAAATTGTGCCATCATATCGCAAAGTATGTGTGCTGAGTACACGAAATTGAAAAATGAGTCCTAGCGCCTGTGACGTTTTATAACAATAAGAAGGCGGCGAGTTGTCCTTACTAAACGATGCTCGCAGTTGTGTCGGTGGATAAAAACCCACACACGCTTGGACACTGGCTGGTAGATGAAATTGAACAGGTTTTACATTATTCATGAATCATGATCTCCTATCTCTCACACATCTTGACACACATGCATTCACCTTACCCAACATGACTAGAGGTAGTAGTATTGTGTTGCCTTGCCACATGTACCATTCACTGCTATATTTAGCATTGATTTTTGTTATCTGTGTCACCTCTCGGATTCAGCATCTTCCTTCGTTATTTTTCACCACCACATCCTTTCCCCCTGCACATTTCGATTATTCCCAAACTTTCAATTTATTATTAGGGTCGGACAGCCGCGAGGGGAATTAAACACGAAATAAAAAATTCTCCAAAATTTATCATCAAAACATTTATGGGTATTCTTGTAAGAAGAAAGATACTAATTTGCCGCCTCTGTTTTATGCTTTTTCATTTAATTACATGTCATGTATTGCGGAGATCTTCCCACGTGGTTTGCCGATTTTTGCAAACCAAGTACAACGTCGAACTTCATCAAAGTATAGCCTATGGGCTTCTTTCCTACAATCTCGCCCACACGTCAAGTTCTAGCTGACCAAGATTGTACTCATTTATTTGATGCATTAAACGTTCCCCCACGCAGCATTGTGCTCCTGCTCAGATTTCGACTGGTCTTGTAATACTCAAGCTGACAATTGAGCGGTCTATGCCATTAAGCATAATTGTCTGCTATTGATCATCCCCATAAGTAGACTTATTACTTTTGAATTTCTTTCGTCTATCAAATTATCATCGATCTTGCCTTGTGAAATTTTGATATTATTAGATTTTGATTTGCAATTTAGATGTTGTTATAAATTATCTCTCATTCGGCAAGAATATTTACAAATTCATCCTTCTTTGGCATATTTTATAATCGTACTTACAAAATTCTCACAAGGTCGTCACATCTTTCACCAACTCAACTCCATGTGCTAGATGCAAACAATTACATCATCGGGGAGTGGCTCTTGTCGTTTTCCACATACATTTTTATTCTTCTTTTTTGCTCAAATATTTTTTAACGAACATATTCACGTGTTTGTCTTGTTTTTCTTCATTTTTTCCACAAACAGCTAGTAAACATGCTCGTTTCGCGAGAATTAATTAGATAAAGTAAAAGTAATTGTCTCTTAAAGCTGGGCAATTAAGGTTCCGTTCATTCTTTTTTTTTTTTGTTATATTTAAATGCTCACATGTGATTAAATTCATGCTTAGTAATTAGGTGTATAATCATTTTACTAACTGAATAATAATTCAAAATACGTTTATTTTACATTATTTTTCCAAGACGTTTTTTCATTCCCCCAGGTTTGTCAAAATGGTTTGGACGCTCTCACTTATCTTGCCGATCGTATGGGCCCGGATTTTAAGCCTTATATATCAACAATCATGCAGCCTACAATCGACAGATTGGGTAAGCGATAAAAAAAGAATTTAATCACTATGTTGATATACATCATTTTTCCTTTTTACTAGCGAGAAATTAAAAACAAGTGTTTACTAACTTCTGGTTGCAAGTGTATTTCTAAAACAAAAAACGTAAATATTTTGTAGTACGTTTGAGAATCTCAAATTTCCGTATTTCGATTTCCTTGTCGCACTCTGAATGTATCGATAATGAATGAATAGAATCTAATCTAATCAAAGCTAAATGGTTTAGAGGAAAACTCGCTATGGTTTCAGACGGTTAATGCAGAATCCGTATTTTGCTGAATCAATTTCCACGGCATGAAGTAGCTCAAATAAATAGACAAACAAAGTTCCGGTTGCATTTGGATATTAACGTTCAGACAAATTACATACATGAAAATTTTTCTGTTACTTTGCAGGAGACAGCAAAGACACAACGAGAGAAAAAGCATCGCTTCTTCTCCTCAAGCTCACAAATCGAGGCTGTTTAACGGCTCAACAACTTTTAGATAAACTCCATCCAACATTCACTCACAAAAATGCCAAATTGAGAGAAGAAGGTCTGGTTCTCCTGACAACGTTGTTAGACGAGTAAGAAGTTATTGTTTTCTAAAACGTACAAGAATCAGATTTAAAATAGCCGAAAGATTGAACCAGGTTATTCAAAGCCCTAATGTCCTGATAACGATCAGCGATGCTTCTGAGCTAATGATCACGGTTGTCAGTCGTTTGTGTAGATTAAGATAAAATGAATTATGGCTGGTTTAATGACCTTAGAGAAAAAAATACTTGCGCGTTGAATTTGTCAAGTATATAGGTAGGTTTTTATCTCTGCATAGTTATAATGGACCAGAAATTAACAACTATCTTCTTCTGATTCGTTTCAGATATGGCGCTGACGAAATGGCACTATCCGGAGTTATTTCAAACATAGTCAAACTTCTGTCCGATCCGACTGAAAAAGTTCGGGAAACTGCGCTCAACACTGTGGCACATGTTTACAGACACGTTGGCGAAAGATTGCGGCATGATCTACAAAAGAAGCACAACGTGCCACAGGCAAAGTATGTCAAATAACAAGAATGGAAAATGTAGCTGTAGTTTTAAGCTTTTATTACTCGTGTTGAATTAATATTGTTTTCTGCACGACAAATAAATGCTCGCATAGTTCTTAAAATCTTGATAACAGGTAAAGCTTTGGGCTGCGACAAAAAACTCGGAATCAAACGTATGTCTAGCATCTCTAGATATTTCATTATTTTTCTCTCTTCTGTTTTTCTTTGCCTTTAATTTTCTTTAATTCAAATGCAATGATTGTTCCGTATTTCAATATTAAATCTTTTTTCAACCAATCATGATCCTTTTATTGTTGTTTACAATTATTGTCACGAAAAAATTCACATTTTCCTTTTACCTATTTCAGGTGGCTGTTACTAATCGAGAAGTTTGATCAAATAAAAGCTGCAGGAGATTTATTACCATCAGCGATGTCGTCAAAGGGTGAGTACAGATTTAAACATCTTTTCTTCTCCTTGTACTCGCGAAATATACCTACATCCTACCACAGAGAGTTGATCCGATGTAATTGATCTGCCAAGCCCACCTTCCAAGTTACATAACCAAATCTCATATGTTCAGTGAACCGTCTTGTACGACGACAGCATAGATTTCTTGAATCATTCATGAAATCAATCTAGGGCCCCCACGGTATCGTCTTACTTTGTATTAACGCAGGAAAGGAATAATGATAATAACAATATTTGAAAAGTGATCAAATTTCAACAACAGATATTCTTTACTTGTTGAAAAAACTTGTTCGAAAAAATTTCGCCCGTGCGGTAATGATGGAAATCTGTTGAAATATTGATCAGGCGATTTTGAGTAGGAATTATTTTATACTTCAAATGGAATTAATACACGGCGGATTTTTTTTTACCTTTTGTAATTTATGTCGAGCCTCTTGTCCGTTCCACGTAGTTGACATTTTAATCAGTCGCTGTATAGGCTGCTTGTTATGTAGAACGTAATAGAGGCACATAAAAGTAGGAAAAGCCGATTTGTTGGTTGTACTTTGTTATTCAGGAGGATGCAGACACACCCGTACTGCAAATTTCGTTTCTCCTTAGCATGTTAAGTATCTGACGATAGCCAAGTTAAGAAACGTGACGTATCATTGAATGTGCCTTACATAATTACTGTTACAAAAGCCATTAAACAGTATTGAAAATTGAAAAAAAATTCATGCATACATATTGTGCTTAATCTGGTAACTTATTGATTAGACTAGTTCCGTCGTGACGTAATTATCCGAACTTTATAAAAATGAACAGTCCTCCAAGAAACTCAATTTAAGAATATATACCAAGGGTGAAACTCATAATTAATCAAATATATCTGTTCCATGATGTGAACCTAAAATTTCACAATACATGGAAGTCTGTGTGAAAATTTAACCACACTGAAGAATGTATCGCACTAATCTTGCAATTCTACATAATTATGCTAATCGGATCATTGAATGTCTCTCCGAAGGCAAGTTATTCATTTTTGCATATTTTGTATATGTATAATTACGAATTCTGTTACGTAACATTTGTAATTATCATTTTACGACTGCACATAAGTATATATAGGTGTCACGTATAGTCCTAAGAATGTTTGCGGAAATAATCAGCTTCACAAAAGAATGGGAAAATGGAAAAAGCATAGAATGAGAGAAACTCTGATACTTCTCACAAGCTTGCATTAAATAAAATAAATCGTTCAATTCTTTTTTAATAATTCTTAAATGATATTATTTTCTAAGATGCTAAGATTTGACACAAATCTTAATATTATGGTCTAAAAGCACATACTTATGCTCCCGAATCTACCCTTAATTGGAAATTATGTCATACAATTGGAATAACTTTATATTAAGGTGCGGCCATCTGGATTGACGAGATTTGATATCGAATAAAAATCCGTACATCCCATAGATGTAAAGATTTCTTTTCCCAAATATAAATGAATAAAATCATTCCTTTACTATTCTTCAAATGTTAGCGTGTAAAAGGTGGTAAGAAGATGAAAGGGAGGAAAAATCGATACTCTATTCGCTATTTTCCACGCAGGAATTGTGTGTATACATATGTATACATATATTTGTGTATATGGGCCACCATACGAATATTCGCTCTACCCTATCTAAATGTTTGCAACCACCCTACCCTCTAGAGATGTACATACGTGTACAAATACATATACTATGCACTTATGCATGCATCTACAACATACGCGTCATTATCTTCCCCCTTCGTGTGCAACGCAAGTCCTTCCCTATTCTCTCCTCCCCCTTTTCCTCTCACCGCCCTTTTACTTATATCCCCGTTCTAAAAGTACGGTGAATTACCACGCCTGGCGGGGGGGATTCCCCCCATATCGGACCACGGTGATACTTCTTCGTTAGTTATTCTATCCGCATCGGCAGCGTTGTGTCCCTGGCACATGGTTCACGCACGCCGATCGTGGTTCAACATCGCGCAGTTTGATCGCGGGATTCGGCCGGTCGAGTTTATGTTTCTTTTCTCGTGTAAATATTACGTATAATACATACTTCCGAATAATTTACTATTGTTTTTGTTTTCTTATATATTGGTGGGTTTTTTTTTTTTTTTTGATTTTTAGTGGGTGATTTATACTCATGAGCTTTTGTTTCTTTATCATTCATTGCACCGACGCTTGGTATATACGTATTGGTATATAATTTCTTCGTTTTTTTTTTTTTTTGTGAGTGCGTATGTGGTTGGGGGGAGGGAGATGTGTGGATGGGGATGAAACTTCTAGTTTTCGCATAATGAACACCGTTTTTCAGATTGTATACGCGTATTTTAGGGGATGCCCTGATCGATTTCAATGCAACGTCTATATCTTCAAATATATCAGTCCACGTATCGCAAAAGTGAATAATGCCTTAAAAGCGCGATTCTGTATGGCGTATGCAATTCTGAACAAAAACACTGCAATTAATTTTTATTTGACGCAGAAATAAATTGCATGTTTTCTACAAAATCGCAATATTTTGCTTTATTTTGATATGTACGCGAACGCCGAAATCGTCCAGAGCACCCCGCTTGATTTTCTCATTTTCAAAGCGATCGGTTCCATGGTAATATAATTGGGAAAATTTCATTTTCGGAAGAACGATCAGTCGAAATCACTGCATCGTCTCTGTGATCTTCATTCATCTGGATCAGTATTGTGTAATTTTTAAGTTATTACACGAATAATCTGCATCGTATGAATATGTTTTATTAAGGGAGCTTTCCAGTGTGACAGCCCAAAAAATCGCTGTTTTTCGCGATTTTTTTTTTTAAAGAAAAAATGATCTAATCGGTCTGGTTTTTTTTTTGTATATTAATTGGGTATTGAAGAATACTAAACAATTTTTTAAAGATCGATTTATTTATTAATTAATATCTATAAAAATGATGAAACAATTGTTACAGAAAATGCACTTGGATGTGGTGTCCACGTTGGGGGTCACAATTTTGATCTGAAACAAAAAACACAAAAAGATTATTGATCGGTATATAATTGGCTTTCGTGCTATGGAGGCTTTTTTCTTTTTTTTTCTTTTTGCAAAAATGGCGCCGGTTTGAACAAAAAGTATCGATTTTAGCATTTTTTTTGGCAGTTTTTTTTACAAAAAAATAGGAAGATGTCAAAAAAAAAAAAAAAGCTTCCATAGCACGATAAACAATGACGTTAAGAATATTGTGTAAAAAATTCAACTCGATAGCTTTAAAACTCTGCCCTCCAAGTTGGACACCGTTTTGAAAAATGCTGTTTCGAGAAAAACGCGTTCAAAGTTTCAAGTCAGGAAATTTTACATAAATCGTTTACTTACGGTCAATCAGCGATGCCAGGTCCGTACAATATCCCTTCTGCTTCTTCGAAAAGATCGTGCTCAATGGATTGTTCAGTCCGACGAGCTGTCCTCGCCTCTTTGCTGTCCAGGGACGCCTGGCGGTTTGCTTGGATGATGCGCGCATTCTTGTACTTAGCGGCGAAATCTGCGGCGCTCGGCCCTATCGTGCATCCCGTCGTCTCCAAAATTTTTAAAATTGGGTCGTAACCTTCATTGAAGGTGCACACAGCACACTGCGTAGCGATTTCTACTATCTGCTTGCCGCAGAATACGTGCTTTGGGGCTAGTTGCCACACACAGTGATTGATTGATTTTCAAGAATTTAGCACGCCATCCGCTTTTTTTTTGAAAATTGAGTGCGACAAAAAAATAAGTCGCGCGACTAATTTACGGCTAATTAACGGCAAATTATGCAATAGTCCGAATTCACATTTTCGACAATTGGCGAGCCAAGTTCATGTACGTGCAGGTAGGAACGAGACAATAGAAATAACAGTCGCACGGGCAGACGGCCGACGCGGCAGCTGTAGCGCTCCGTTGCCTTCTTCCAAAAAATGCTGTACAGTAACCGAAATAATCTGAATTTCGGCATGAAAATTTCAGGGAATATTCGGAAGAGTGTATACTATTCGATAAAGCAAAAAAAAAAAAATCGATTTTTTGAAAATTTCACACTGGAAAGCTCCCTTAATCAGCGATCGTCGTCGTGTCGCATGATTGAATTACGTTAGGTCGAAATTTTAAGGTTCAAACAGTACAGCGACTAATTATCCATTCATGTGTGTTATGATGCACGAATTACATATTGCGATAATTGTACCGTTCAGTGATGCTTTCATTGTGCAATTTCGAGTTCGCAAAACCGTCGCGATTCGATCTGTGAACTAAATAACGCGTGTGCGGTGTTTTTCTCGTCTTCTCCTTCTTCTTTTTATTCTACACCGCTTCGTACGGCGATCAACGAATACATTCTTGACCAGCGTGTTGTTTACATTGTATCCTTTTATTGTCATAATTCTATATCGACGCGTGTAAAAATAGAACGAAGATGTGCAAGAGTTTCTCTCAAAAATTAGTAATTTTTAACCGGCAGCTTTAATCAAATATCTTTCAAAGACTGTTAAATAATTTATCTTTTACCACATACCGAAAATACGGTTTAGTATCGGCTAGATTTGCATATCTTTAAAGAAGATGAGAGAACGATGAAAAAACAACAAACCAATGCTGGGCAGATACGTAATTCTACATAACAGTTTGGGTGTAAATGTACGTTTTTGTGATTTTTTTTCGCGTCAGCCTCTTTCGACTTCTGTGTTCAGCAAATTGTAAAATTCATCGCTTTCGACCGTGCAATTTCAACATTTCTAGTCACGTATTATCGGACTAAACAGGTTTATTAACCTCAGAATTTTATCGACATTGCGACGTACCGCATAATTGACGCGATGGTTCTCTCACGTAGTTAGGAAAAAAAACAAAAATTGTCATACGGGATTTTTCGACTATATTCTTGCTGTTCTCGGTATTCGTATTATACAAATTTTTTTTTTTTGTTGTTTTATTTTCATTATACCATGCGAAGCCCAACTCCCTGAGTATAATAACGGCATATCAAGCTTCTCTCACCACTACAAAACACCACGTTTAACCGTATATATTTATTTATTTATATGCGCTCAGTTCATTCGCATTTCTGTCAACCCATCTCAATTATTTCTCTTCAGCAAGCCAAGGAGTGGGTAAAAATAATCTACGGAGACAAAATATTCATCAAATTAACCGCGGATTGTCTCTTTTTCGATAATAAAACAGATGTGTGTGCCGGTTTCGCAATGTTTGATCAGCCAGCTAGCTTGTACGTACATACATCATACCTAGCGTGTATGTATTAATCATAAGAGACAAGCGATAGGTGCGGTACAATATAAACCCGTATAACATCGAGAGAAGAAATTTACCTGTCCTATATGTGAGGATGATGATGATCATGATGCGAGATGTGCTGCTGCGACGTCACGTACGCGTGAATTTAACCTCAGGAATGTTTCTCGTATTCAACAAGTATTATTATAATTATGCATAACAGAAAAAGTATAATAATATATATATATATATACTTGTAAGTATGTAGATTCAAACCGATGTTTTATTGTGCAATCTATAAAGAAAATATTTCTCTCTCGATGTGAAACGTCATCGTCGTCATCGTCTATTCGTAATTCGTATCTATGCAATCGAATAATTCATATTTACGTACACGAGATGCCTTTCTTTGTAACATCTGCTTATGATATACATCAGGTATTAATTGTCGATGATGCAGGTATACATATGTTTATGCTCATTTGCTAATTACGATCAAGTAGGGAGTATGTATAGCCCCCCCTCCGTCAATGTTTGAACGCAAAACGACGATGTTTTAGCAATCGACGTCCGCGTAATAAGTACCGACGATTTTCTCACTTATTCCTTCTTCTTTTTATTCTTATGAGAATACCGGATTGCGAGGATCGTGTTCACTGTAATTTTAATATTGCGTTTTTTCGTCTTTTCACCTCTCATTCTTTTTTGTTTTGTTTTGTTTTGTTTTGTTCTTCGCTTATTATTCCGAGTTATTCACGTGTGTAGAAACTCGCGTTTAGAAACTCTTCTTGCGTGGGTCACGAACAGGCTGTATATTCTAATTTTCTATTCTCTCATTATTTCTCTCTAGGTAATCATTATACAATTCCTCAAATTAACGGTTTCTTCTCGTTTTATTTTAATTCACCGTACCGTCGAGATAGAACAATTGAATACACGTGTATCGAATTTACACATGTACATATGTATGCACACGTATGAATGCATATCTATTTTTATATACAGGGTAGCGTTGAAGGGGGGATTTTTGTGTGAGCGCATGTTTTTATTTCATTTTCTAGAATTTTTTTCTAATAATCTCTTAAGAATTTTGGAATTTGGATTTTTAGGGGCGGTATATAGAATTTGAACTGATTCAAAAAATTTTTATTGCAAAATATTACGAAATGGTGACTGTAAGCATCAAAGCGTGCTGTTGTTTTTTTTTTGTGCTGTTGCCCGGATTTCTGAAGTTTCAGGTATCCTAGACAGAAAATTCAAAAATTGTCAAAATATATAAATATAGCTATGGTTTGCACTACAATCGTCTCATTTGGTTCCATTGAAATTACTTGAGTGAATAATGTAATGAAAAAAACGTGAAAAAATAATACTTCAATTTAACGTCATGTGAAATCGCAAATGTTTGCAAATATAGATATGATTATAGTTTGGACCATAGCCATACTCACATATTTTAATAATCTTTTTGAATCATCTGTTTAGGACAACTGGAATTTGAAATATTACATCAAATGGCAAAAAAAAAAAAAAAAATACTTTCCACTCTTACGCCTACAGCTATCATTTTGTAATAAGATTGCAATAAAGATGTTTTAGAAGATATTTCAAATTCTACATTATTGACCTCAAAAACCCAAATCCCAAAATGAGTCAGATTTTTAGAAAAATTGTTCGTTAAATAGGAATACCAAATTTTTGTTTTGTGAATTGCAAATTCTTGCACGCAGATTTTTTTTTTCTTACCTTATATGTATAACAACTTTTGAAAAAAAGTAAGATTGGAAAAAAAATGCATACCTAAAATTAATTCAACATTGCAGTGCAGACAATTGCGAAAGTTTTAATTGAATCTTGAATTGTTATTGTTAGATTCTAGCCTGGAATATTGAATACAATGTGGCATAGCTTTCACCGTATTTCACATGAAATATAACCAAACGTGGCTGCTAGACAATAAAATATTTAGTTCAATTACGAAACTTCATTTATTCGGTGTGCTGCTCTGTAGAACCGATGGTCTAATCGTATTTAGTTTTTGATTTTTAACAATGAAATTTTCTATTGTATTTTACAAAAATTAAAACTGTGTTAAAAATTGTAAACTTGAAATAAATTCAAATCTGATCCTTGGTCAGCGGTCAGTTCAAAGT
The DNA here is from genome assembly GCF_021901495.1 of Neodiprion virginianus. Classification (NCBI taxonomy): domain Eukaryota; kingdom Metazoa; phylum Arthropoda; class Insecta; order Hymenoptera; family Diprionidae; genus Neodiprion; species Neodiprion virginianus. Next base: position 15,492,602 of record NC_060880.1, read on the forward strand.
AAAAAAGCGTGTAAATAAATAAATAACAGTACCAAGATGATCGTCTCAAACGAGCACAGATGCTCGCGACGTGGATTAAAAAAATTTCCAAGCATGGATAAGGGGATATGGGATCCGAGTAGCGCTTGGATTCTTCAGTGGGACAACGTGGTGAAACATCCCGGCGCAAGAGCCAGAGGATGTCACTGTGACATCCATAAACCACCTTGGCTCCACCCTGACCTAGGTACTGGCTGTTGTTCAGGCAGAGAAGATTCCAATATATTTTTTCAAAGATTTATCAGAGAACAATGCTAAGCAGGAATAAAATGAGATTTAACGAATTCAAAATCAATCCACATTGTCCTCTTTACTTATTTTTCTTGTTTTATAAACGAATGGGAGAGTGAAACAGAATATATCACGTTTCTGTGATTCGTTGGTCCTTGTAGTTTTCCTTTTTTGCTTAGCAGCGGTATTTCTTCTATGTGATGAATCAATCGTTCGGATAATTACACACGATAGATGATGCTTTTAGGTATATAGACTTTTTTGCCACTGCGATCAATTCGTCATAGGCTCTAAATCTAGATTAAAGTCAATTGGCTGAAGGAAAATTTATTCGCTTTTGAAGTCTGACAGAGTGTCTCAACTTCATGGTTGCATCGTTTTTTAATATTTTTCACTTGGATTTGTTTCAGCAATGAAAGACGAAGATGAAACAGACCGAGCGGTAAGTGAAATCTCATTTCTTTTTTCAAACGATTGATTTATGAAATTGGTGCACATTTTTCCCCGTTATTCCATCAATAATTGCCAAATTTTTTTCCACTCAGATCAAATCCGCTCCTGTGAAAAGATCAACAAGCGCCGTGCAAAAGCGAGGACAGTTTGGACCCGCCAAATCCGTGCAATCAACTCCAGGTATTTTTTTATTCCATTGTCGATACTTGTTATTACGGCAAATAAAATTTGATCATATATTCATCAAGCAGTCACGAAAGTTGTTAGAGTTGTTTGCATTTGTATTCATTACGCATCGCTGTGAGCACGCTCTGCTATCGTATTTCTTACCTCGCATCATCGCTACTACATTGATTGCTATTAACTTAGTATCCACAAATATTCGTCGTTATCTAACTCAGAGAAACGATTCTGATCGATTTTTTTAATTCGTATCTCAGGTTTTTTACAACAATTTGTGGGTTTAATAGTATATTGTTTCTAGTTTTGGCATGGTTTATTTGAAGCATGCTTTATTGTCAATCATACGCTGACGTTGATTAACGGCTGAAGAAAATATTTAGAGAAATTGTACTGAGTGAAAAGTAGAATTTATTTTCTGCAAAGTAACTTTATTTCGCAATATATTATTGAATCTTGGTGAGCGGTCAATTATATGTATAACGTATTTTTTGTTAACGTTTCAGCCCGGATATGGGCCCTCCTCAGAACGATTAATTTACTTAACTGTCAAGGACAAAATACATTTTTTATAAGAAAAGTACAATCAGACATTAAATACTACAGATGTAATACTCTTAAGGCTATTGTATATTATAGGTTGGTGAGTACAAATTGATTAATTGTTAAAAAAGATAGGCCTAGAGAGTAATTTACCTTTTTATAGGAAGGGGATTAAGATACAAGTCGAATTCATAGAATACAATTTGTCGAGCCAAATTTCTTCGAGTAACAGTAGTCGTTGTCGGCTCCTCCGGTTGTTTAAAGTGTAGGAGTTACAAATTGGAGGTAATTAATTAAAAAAACTATGTATCATCACTGTCTATATGTCAATGTATTAAAAAAAGTTTTAAAGAAAGGTTTTTACAGCAGTTGAATTAGTTTACGCAATGTCCAAGAAAGTGGTATTGGGATCTTTATGACCCTGTTCTCCATGTCTAACAAAAATTTTGTTGAACCGATTGGGTCAACTGGTGAATAACGACTGATGGGAGAAACAAATATGACCCAGAGTGAAGGTGAACCAGATATAAACATATATAAGAAAAAAACAAAGAATTTATGTAAAAAAAACTGTGCTATGGGGACAATAATTTTATGTGTATAGTTAAGGTTAAACAATGTGTGATGTGTGGGCGGTGATTAGCGGTTTGTAAATATTGCTAAGGTGTTCAACATCTTGTCTGAGGTTAACGGAATTAGTGTGTCCTACAATATTGCACATTCCTAGTAATAACCTTTTATAATAATTAGGTTCTTCACAGAGGATGTTTGTATTGTCATAGCTAAAAGTGTGTTGTTTATTGGTCACATGTTTTGTTAGAGCAGTGTGACGTTCTTCATTCTCATGTACATTGCGTTGATGTTCTTTGATTCTGGTGTTTAGATGGCGGCCAGTTTGTCCGATATAAACTTGATTGCAACCATTGTAAGGTATTTTGTACACAAAATTGGATCGTTTGCCCATGGGGATCCTATCTTTTCCCGAATCAAAGACTATTTGTAAGTCTTTTGAATTTTTTCCCACAAACTTGACATTATGTTTAGTAAATAGACACCCCCCCCCACCTCCAGAGTCAAAGATAGCTTTACTTTAGTTGAAACAATAAAAAAATTGATTATTCCAGACAACTACATTTTAATATCGCTAGATGTAATATCTCTTTTCACCAATGTTCCGACAGACCTTGCTATGCACGTAGTAAATAACCGTTGGGCCTCTCTAGATAAAAAGATCCCAATTCCACTCAGTGAACTAGTTAAAGCCTTAAATATTTGTTTCGATTCGGCAATCTTTAAATTTAACAATGACACATATGCACAACAATTCGGGTTGCCCATGGGATCCCCTCTCTCTCCCATCCTATCAGATCTTGTGATGGAAGACCTAGAAAGGTCATGCATTAGCAATCTAGATTTTGATTTACCCTTCTACTTCCGATGTGTTGACGATATTCTAACTGCAGTCCCTAAAGAAAAAATAGATTACACACTGACTATTTTCAACCAATATCATCCACGACTACAATTCACCATTGAAATAGAAGATAATAACGCCATCAATTTCCTAGATTTATTGCTGATACACAACAACACTAAAATCAAAACAGATTGGTTACACAAAAAAACCTGGTCTCAAAGATATTTGAATTTTAATTCCCACCACCCGATGTCCTACAAGATAGGTACCATCTTTAATCTTGTTGACCGAGCCATCAAACTTTCAAGTACAGAATTCCATGAAAAAAATCTGTCACTCATATATAATATATTAAGATGGAATGATTATCCTTACGCCTATTACACAAACATATAAATAAGAGACGCTCCCATATCAACAACTTACTTGACAATAATATTGACTCTGCTCCCGCAGACGACAACAATAGACCAGCCACTACATTTATTCCCATCCCATATGTATCTGGTCTATTTGAGTCACTGAACCGTCTATTTACTAAACATAATGTCAAGTTTGTGGGAAAAAATTCAAAAGACTTACAAATAGTCTTTGATTCGGGAAAAGATAGGATCCCCATGGGTAAACGATTCAATGTTGTGTACAAAATACCTTACAATGATTGCAATCAAGTTTATATCGGACAAACTGGCCGCCATCTAAACACCAGAATCAAAGAACATCAACGCAATGTACATGAGAATGAAGAACGTCACACTGCTCTAACAAAACATGTGACCAATAAACAACATACTTTTAGCTATGACAATACAAACATCCTCTGTGAAGAACCTAATTATTATAAAAGGTTATTACTAGGAATGTGCAATATTGTAGGACACACTAATTCCGTTAACCTCAGACAAGATGTTGAACACCTTAGCAATATTTACAAACCGCTAATCTCCGCCCACACATCACACATTGTTTAACCTTAACTATACACATAAAATTATTGTCCCCATAGCACAGTTTTTTTTACATAAATTCTTTGTTTTTTTCTTATATATGTTTATATCTGGTTCACCTTCACTCTGGGTCATATTTGTTTCTCCCATCAGTCGTTATTCACCAGTTGACCCAATCGGTTCAACAAAATTTTTGTTAGACATGGAGAACAGGGTCATAAAGATCCCAATACCACTTTCTTGGACATTGCGTAAACTAATTCAACTGCTGTAAAAACCTTTCTTTAAAACTTTTTTTAATACATTGACATATAGACAGTGATGATACATAGTTTTTTTAATTAATTACCTCCAATTTGTAACTCCTACACTTTAAACAACCGGAGGAGCCGACAACGACTACTGTTACTCGAAGAACTTTGGCTCGACAAATTGTATTCTATGAATTCGACTTGTATCTTAATCCCCTTCCTATAAAAAGGTAAATTACTCTCTAGGCCTATCTTTTTTAACAATTAATCAATTTGTACTCACCAACCTATAATATACAATAGCCTTAAGAGTATTACATCTATAGTATTTAATGTCTGATTGTACTTTTCTTATAAAAAATGTATTTTGTCCTTGACAGTTAAATAAAATAATCGTTCTGAGGAGGGCCCATATCCGGGCCGAAACGTTAACAAAAAATACGTTATACATATAATTGACCGCTCACCAAGATTCAATAATATATTATCCACGAGGTCGAGAATTCTTACCCTTCATATTTATTTCGCAATTATCTGAGAGAAAATTATGTTCAACTTGAATTTTAGCGCTACATAGAGTAGTTTGATCTAATCTTAAGATTTGATAAAATTATTAGAAGTTGATCAGACTGATTCGTACATGTGATGAAGCAAAAACAAGTGCAATCTTACTGCTAATCGAAATTGAATAAAACTAAATAAAAAAGATAAAATTAATAGCGATTGATGCAAGCTTGCTAACTATTCCCCTGTATAACACAGCTCCGCCTGGTAGTACAACGTCTACGACGAAAAGGGCACCTCTAAAATACAGTTCATCCGCAAAATCAGCGGCAGGTACCTATTATTATTGCAAAATAAAAAAAACTTAGCAAAACATTTATATCCCTGTCATAAGTATTATTATTGTCATTGAATGTAGTATCGTTCATTATGGTGGCTCATAAACTGTAAAGGTAGTGCCGATTAGCGTTGAGGTTTTATTTTTGTTAACGTTATTGGATGTTGAGAACGAATTTGTAAATAGATACATACTGATTGATTATAATTAATTACGTCGTATTTATTAGAGTACAGAGATTATAAAAAGTATCCAGTTTCTCAACATAATATATCAAATTGTTCGTTTTATTTGACATGAGGAAATAGAAAACGCTGCTTTATATTTTTTTTATCTTAAAAAAAATAATTGCTGAATAAAGTTCTACTGTCAAATTGATTCAAGGAGTTTTTAAACGTTATAGCCACCATAATATAGTATCAACCGAACAAAATAGTTTCGTCCAGTTTGAAATTGTGTCAAGATCAAACATTTGTTTGTTAGTGGAAGTTGAACTACGTATTTTTAGTCTTTACTTTAGACTGTTAAAAATTTTAGCGGATTAAATTCTTGACCAGTCAATGAAAGGTCAAATTATTCTGTCGGTTGACAAAAAATCATTCAAATACCGACAAAGCCGAAAGCATCCGTCTACATCGTCATTCTACACGTCTTATTCACACATCTACATTTGTTTTTGGAACGATTCTCAAAAATCTTGGACCACAGTATTTTTATTTTTCTTTGAATTAAGAAGTATTTGCACATAATGCAAGCTTTGTCATATCAAATTTCATCACTTGTCACGCTTTGATGCTTTTTGTGTTTTTCTCCTCACCTTTCCATAAATTGCTGACACATCGACACGATCAATTATCATCAGGTCACGGAAAAAATTATGGTTAGGCACAATTTTGTACTTCGCTAAAACGGTTTCATAATTAGAAATGCAAAAATTTCTTCAGGCCAAGCTGGCGCTATCGACGAAGAATCTTTCCTCAACGCGTTTGAGGATGTACCGGCAGTGAAGTTATTCTCCGCAAAAGATTTGGAGGAACAAATGAAGAGCATTAAGGATGTAGTAGGTGACGATAAAAAAGATTGGAAGCAGAGAAACGAGAGCGTAAGTTTGGCGATCAAAAGAAAAATCGCATAAAAAACCGAAAAGACAAAGTCGACACAAAGTGCTGAACAGATCGTTTCATTTTCCAGATGAAGAAACTGCGTGGTATATTGATAGCCGGTGGGGCTAATTTCGACAATTTCACAGAGTGCCTGAAGAACGTCCAAAGATCGTTTGAAGCAGCATGCATGGATCTGAGATCGCAGGTTGTCAAGGAAGCGGCTATAACAGTTGCCTTCCTGAGCTATCAACTCAAAAATAAATTTGCCAGTTTTGGAGAATGTGTATTGCCAACGCTTATCAATCTCATACCCAACAGCGCCAAGGTAAGAGAGTCTCTTAGTGTGTGTACATACAGCTAATTGTTCAAGGTTATATTTTTACTCATTTGAAACCGTTTCCCTTTATGGCATTAGCGCAATGTCGCTCGTTAACAACACGCAGAGTCGCTCGACATGGAATCTAATTATCGGGTCATTATTTCCACTCTTTTATCCTGCAGAGCATCGTTTTTAACTACGTTTAATAGCCTTGAGTTCACATCTGCTGAATTTTCCCAACTTCTTCACTACTTTCATACGTAATGTGGTCATTTCAGGTCATGGCGACTTCCGGCGCTGTTGCTGTACGATTCATTTTGCAGCACACCCACAGTCCCAGATACATACCGATAATTACGGCCAGTATGAACAGCAAAAGCAAAGATATCAGAAGGGCGTCTTGCGAGTTTCTTCACCTGATACTTCAGTGCTGGGCTACGAATGTGCTTCAGAGACATGTAGCCGCTTTACAAGAAGCCGTTAAAAAAGGCATCGCTGATTCAGACGCCGATGCCAGAGCAGCGGCGAGAAAGTAAATTGCAAAAATTGATGTCTTGTATTTTTTTTTTTTTTTTTGTTATTCTCATGCCTGTGATGTTAATTTTTTTCTCCAACAGGTCTTACTGGGCATTCCAAGAACATTTTCCGGAACAGGCTGAGGTTTTGCTCAAGAGCTTGGATGCCAGTTATAAAAGATCGCTCATGTCTCTGAGTAACAGTGGCAGTATCAACAGTCTAGTTGGCAGATCTACCAGCATCAGTCCAAGGGTTCCTAGACCGACACTCAGCGCTGCAGGTAAAATGTAAAACTCTGTAGAAAGAATTGGATGTTAATAAAGAGACGTTTTCCTCTCCGGGCAAAAAAAAAAAAAACATTGTTGTAAAAAGAAAGAAAAAAAAGTCCTCAAATATTTGTGGGAGGTAAAATCGATGTAAAAATAATGATGAACACTTTTTTCTCGCCCATTCATTATTCTAAATATATAGCTGTGCGCACGACAATCACGGATCAGTGGGTTTTTCTAAACTAAAAGAATTACGGTTTTTTTCTTACATGCTGCTTTTGGACTTTTATTACCTTATATTGTAACATAAAGGTAGTACAGAAAACTTACACCATGGTCAGGCAGGATTGCATGGCCCTCTGAGAAGGACTCCGTCTTTGCCTAGATCGTATCGTCAGTCTGGAATTCCTATTCTACAAAGACCTACTGATAATCATTGTAATTAAATTGACAAAAAAACAATTTCACGCCTATAAATTATGTAACCTGCTAATTGACTTGTGTAGATCACTCTTTCCTTCCATTAATCTAACATTATTTTATCCCTCTTTATGTATTTACCTACTTTTTTTAGACGAAATTTACATTTTCGATCGCTTTTCTTTGATTTATAAGTAGTAGAAAATTTATCTGTATTATATTTTTATCCGTCAACGTACGTTGGTTTGTTACATCTTTAATTCTTATTTCGATTCATCGCGCAAGGTGAATAAGAGTCCTTAACAGTTTGAGAAGCTTGGAGGTAAAGAAATAATGTCAATGTTATCTGTACACCCGATAATTCCCAGTAAATTATTCGGCATGTTATATTCCGCTTTTGTCTCGATCCTGGTACCAAGAGTAAATCTAAAAACCTTGACACATCTCTTCTCTAGGCCGCATAACACCTGACGCCAGATCGACAAGTGCGATAGATCTACAAGCAGCTCAACGAGCCAAGGCGAGAATGGTTTACGCAAACATGTATCGTCATAAAGCAACGCTACGTAAGTGATTGTGGTAACAAATTTTTAGTTTTCCTTACTACTGACCTGTGTTTACGATTGTAAGTACGGCTGTGTATCTTAAGTCATTTCGTTTTCCTTAATAGTCTCCTTTTATTCCTACCCTCGCTTTTACTGTCTACGATTATATATTTTCCTACATTGTACATTTTCACAATTTCCGTATGCTCAATTGTGCAATTAACTTTATCTTATTTAATCTTCTTATACCGCTTTTATCCTCGTTTTCACTATTGATTTCTACGATTGTATGTTTTACTACGTCCTTATTTTCCTGAAACAATTGTGCATGTAACCTTATTCTGATGCCCAGATTCGAACTAAATAAAGATATATGTACATATATATTAACTATGTAAGCTGTACTTTTATCACATTTTTAATATCATGCTGCCGTTGTCGCTGCTCTGGATCCCAGATAATGATATTAGTAATCAGCGAGGAAAATCAGGTATAGATCCAGTTGTGGCCTTCACATTTTTTTCACCCCATCGTTCGATTCGAAAACAGTTTTCTTGTCCGTATCTGGCAATAAATGGTTATGGTTTCTTTTTTTCAATCCTGCTTAGCTCGACCAGCCAAATCTCCGGATCCGCAAAGTGCTGTCGCCAGTCCGGAAAGAATGGCGAGAACTAGAACAAGGGTTGCAGGAGTGTCGCAATCTCAACGTAAGCGAATTTCGATTAATTGTATTATGCCTAGCTGTATTTTTAATTGCTTTAAACCGTTTCCGTTTTTTCTCCAATTACAGCCAACAGCAGATCTGGCTCACCATCTTCGAGATTGAGCTACGCGACGTACAACAGGGAAGGGGGAGAATCTCTTATGGCAAGACCGAGAAGATTGTCCGGACAGGGAATAAGAAGTACCGGAAACAGCAGAGAACCGAGTCCACAGCGTTTTGGAATGGAAAGAAGTTTCGGAAGTAAATTACGGTGGGTAACATCTATCGTAAATTGGAGTAAAAAAGAAAAGGCATCAATGATCGATGAACAAAAGTTTTCAAAGAAATATTTCGTCTTGTCTGGATTTCAGAGATCGAAATCTTCACATGTCTCCCACCGACAGGCCTCCGACTAGGCCGGTTATGGCGCAAAAAATGCTCCAACAATCACGAGAAGCGGAATCAGCTCTTGCCGATGCTCTAACATTCGACAGTATTGATAGTTACACCAGAACTCCAAGAGGCAAAGGGGATCACAGCGACGACAGCGAAACCAACAGCATTTGCTCGGAGCGCAGCATGGACAGTTTTCGGCGGCCGAGCGAAGTGAGTAATTTAAACATCATAACATCAGTTTCTTTTTCTGAACTCTTGGATGCTAGAGCAAAATTAAAGGTTCAGACAATATTAACATAGATGTAAAGTTAGTGACTACTCGTTTGTACATCATATATACGCCATTGTCATTGTCATTAATAATAATAATAAACATGTGATTTTTATATTTCATGTCATCAGACGCCCTGATTCTCTCTGTCTTCTTTTGATTTCAATACTCGATTACTCGGTTTTTCTCTTCTCTTTTTTCAATTTTGTAATTACCTTCCCTTCGTCTATTAAGTCTGTCGTTACTTTCGTGAAGAACCTTTATGTATAGTTGAATGTTTCTTGTCAATCATCGTAGATGGGAGAAAAGAAAGAGTACAGAGATAATATAGGTAAAAATTATATTTTGAAGCTTGACGTGCATTAATAAATGTGGCTAATGCATGTTTGGTTTTTTTTTTTTGTTATTCTGTTGTGGCGTGTTTGTTTGGTTGGGACTAATGTGACGATGCGTTTGCTGTGACTTCGTTCGCTGTGACCTGTTCGCCCCTTCCATTCGTCCAATGCATTCGTTAGTCGTTTTCATGGAGCGGATCACAACAAAGATTGTATCGCGATTTGTGGGATCAATCTATCCCTAAGGTTTGTTGTCTGTTATTGGTTTGTTTATTTTTTGTGTCTTTTTCTTTCTTTTTTTGCTAAAGTTTATACTTTCCCCATTCTTCATCGATTGTCTGTGATACATTTGAAATTCAAAGTAAGGAGTATCTTTTGGAACTATTCAAAAATTACCTGTAGCGAGCACGTTATTTTTCCTCGACAAAGAGGAGATGGAAATTGAATAATCATCCAAACTATTCTTAACGTTGGAATCGTTCCTCTATTCACCTTACTCTATTTCAATTTTTTCTAGCTGTTCTGCTTACATTACCCTTTATTTCTCTGATCCACAACCGTTTTTCATACTGTTATCAATAAAAACAGATCACGATAATGAACAAAAAAATATTATTGAGACTAAGGCACAATGCAACACCTTGAAAGTATACCTGAAATTAAACGGTTACCAAAGTCTGATTTTTACCCACTTTTCTTTGCAGGATATTAAAGAAATCATTGAAAATTGTGGTCGCAAGCATTGGGGCGATCGTAAAGAAGGCCTGCTTGGTCTTCAGCATTTTTTAGCAAATGGAAATACGTTGACGGCGACGGAATTGCGAAAAATAACGGATATCTTTGCGAAAATGTTTATGGACTCCTATACTAAAGTGTTGAGTTTATTCCTGGATACGTTGAACGATCTGATCGAGAGTCACAGCGAAGATTTAGGCGATTGGTTATACGTGTTGTGCGCCCGGCTTTTGAATAAACTTGGAACGGATTTGCTTGGCTCGATACAAACTAAAATTCACAAAACCTTGGACGTTGTAAAGTAAGAAGCTTGTTTTGTGATAAAACGATTATGTTGATCGTAAAGTTTATTGATCATATTAATAGATTTAATTTTTTTTTCGCTTACAGAGAACAATTCCCAGGAGAACAACTCTTGCCTACAGTATTACGCTTCTTGACCGACCCTACGCAGACACCAAATTCTCGGGTCAAAGTAGCCACTCTCACTTTCATATCGCAGATCGCCGACACAGCCGTACCGTCGGCTTTGAATAGTTCCGCAGCCTCGGCTCTAGCGAGATTATTGGATTGGACAAACGACATGAAGAGTCAGGATGTCAGGAGGCACGCTCAAAACGCAGTTATAGCACTTTACAATTTGAATACACCTCAAGTGACAATGATACTCTCTGATTTACCAAAACCTTACCAAGTAAGTCGCGACGATCGTTCCGCTGTATTTAGTAACTGAACAAACGGGAGTCGCATTCGATTTCCAAGTCACGATCGCATTCGTGTTTCTTGAGTAATTATGACTGTATTTTAGGAAGCAGCATTGACCCTGGTCCAAAATCACCTCAGAAGATCATCCGGATCTAGTAATCCAGTTTCTCCCGGCACTCCGCCTTCAAGAATGCCTCATTCCCCAGCTCGAACAAGAGTTGAGACTGATATCGATATGGATGACGACCATTTAAACCCCGAAGAGGTTTACAAGTAAGTATCTCGTAGCATGATATGTTCAATAGAAATGGGAATGCACCTGTCTGATTTTTTCCCAACGAAATCTCAACAAATTTGTCGTCCGTTTCGCAGATCGTTGAGGCGGACAACGGCAGAAATTCAAAATTACGGTTTTGAGCGTCTTGAGAAAGCGACGACCAGCAAAGATAGTGGTATCAGTAACATGGCAGACGTGGAAGAGAAAATGGAAGGGCTGGCATTGTCGAATTCAGTGAGTAAAGCGAAATTCGAGTGGCATACAATGGAAATAATATCCGGAACTTACCACGGTTCGTCAATTAAAGGGATACACTTTTTTCAGGGACGCTCGTCGTCCGTTTCTTCTCCTACGCAGCGAGGCAGGCCCGTCACGAACGTGGCATTGAACGGCTCGAGTGATACAATCACCGGTGATGCAGTGCTGCCGCAGGAAAACAACGGATACAAGACACACGGTAATTTATTCGTCTTTATATTCTGAACTGCAAAATCTGCGACACCCTAGTGGAAATCTAAAACTTGGGGTTATTTACGGAACCAGAGAGCACAAAAACTTCATCTTCATCTTCCAGTGATTTATCTACGCGCACAAGTCTCTCAGCATGATTCAGCTCCTGAACTGATAGCATTTCTTAATCTTTCTCTGTGCTCTCACATTAAATTGGCTATAATTTGTATGCCTGTCTCTTATTGCAACGCTAGAACACCAAAAAAACACGGTGTCTTCACCAGATTCAACGAGCAGAGGGCCTGAAGTGTTGGACAACCTCATGAAGGTACTTCAGGAAAACGTTGGTCACGAAGCAGAGAAAATCGCATCTCTACAAGAGTTTCAGGCGTACGTTAGAGACGGTGATGTGCCATACCTAAAAGATAACTTCAGGTAAGTTTATTGTAGACTTTGAGCTACAAGGAAGCAAGCGATAGTGTTCGTAATTCCCGGTTGCTCTCGATTTCAGGAAACTATTGAGGTCACTGCTGGAAAATCTTGGCAGTCCCCATAAACAAGTACAAATAGAAGTACTTCAGGTTCTTACAGAGCTACTCAAGTGCCCTGAACTGACAGAGTCGTTTTCAAAATTCATCGAACTGATCGTTCTCAAGGTTTTGCAAGCTCACAAATTCGACGACCCCAATTCTGAAGCTTCCTCCGGCAGCAGTCGAGCCCTGGTAAAGCAATTAGAGGTATCTGTGTTGTTTGTTTGTTTGTTAATTCGTTTTTTCTAGAAGTAGTTGTTTGCATTTCATTTACACATTGCGCACAATATGTATTACCTTGTAAATTACTACAAGTGTGTTACGAATTAATCCGCATGTCGAATACGCAATTCGGGGGTTCGAACGAGTTATTAAAAATCAGTGTACTGTATTGGATGCTAAAAGAACGGCTGATTGCAGATGTGTAGTATGATTATCAAGTCGGATTTTTTCTTTGTAACTGTTAGAACCACTTTTGTCGGCTCTTCAAAATTCTCCTGCTAAGTATCAGATTTATATATATTCAATCTTTGTGTCAAATTTTGTAACTTGTAGCTTCTTAGTTTTGTGAAGTATCCGTTTGAAATTTTTGCCGCTTGGTGCGTTTTTCTTTCCATTGTATCTTTTTTTTTCCTTTTTTTCCCCATATAAAATGGTATGTTCTTTTTTAATCGCAGGTACTCAGAATTGCGGAGAAGTGCGCGGCGACAATTGTAACCGTACTGCCGCCGGATCAGATAATAAAACTGATTCAAATGATAATATCGACTGAACCGTATCCTAAGAATATGGCTGGCATTAAAATGCTTCACAAGATAGTCGAGCACTGGGGCGCAGACGCCATAATGCCTCATTTATCGAAAATCATGCCTGGCCTGATAAAGGTGAGTCGATCTCGATGTTTCAAGATGAATGCGTGATGTCTATCCAATATTCTTTGCGTAATTGATCGGTGTAATTTGGAAAAAAAATTTATCTTATATTGCAGGCTTACGACGACAGGGAAAGTACCGTGCGCAAAAGCGCGGTCTTTTGCATGGTCGCAATTCATGCCGCGGTAGGCGAAGAAGTCCTGATGCCTCATCTCGCCTCGCTATATGGAAGTAAATTGAAGCTGTTGAACATATACATACAACGCGCGCAACAGGCTAATAGTCAGCCGGCAAGCCCACGTAACAACAATAAAAATTAACCGATAATCAATCAAACAACTCTCAGAGTGGCAATACTCAAACGATTCGCTCGATTCGGCGCTAAACATGAGCAAATGTTGTTCGTCAATTATCTCAGTAAATCAAATCCCTGAATGGAACTTTCATGTTATGAAATTCTTATACAAGAAGAAACATCGTCGCTAGTGCGGTGAATCAAAAAAATAGGGATACCGGGAAAACGACCGATATCAAACTGTCGATACACAATTTTCGAGTGACTTATTTATAATTAAAAATAACATTTTCATAATTTTGAATTTACAGTATTGTATTTGTTACTTTTGTGGACTATTATTGTTATTATTATTATTATTACTGTCATAGCATATTCGTATCGTCAAAAGGTATTTCGTGATATTATATTCTACACATTGTCATCCGCATGAACAACGGGATTGAAATATGTTGGAGAACAACAAAAGGAAGGAAAGAACTAAGCGTATATATGCATATATGGAAAATGTAAACAAAGGGAAATTCGTGCCTACGATGATACGTATATTCATTCGATTCCGCGTGGTTAAAGTTTCTCTAAACTCACAACGTTTAAATTAAAATTCCTTTTTCTACCCCTTGTGTGTTTTAATATGAACATAAAATGCTGAACATTCGAAGAGGTCCTAGGGACTACTTATACGATACTCACATTTGTACTTCTCCTTATCGGAGGATTGCACGCAAATTTTTCTCTAAAGAACAAAAAAAAAAACTAAAACGGGAATTAGTTTTTTTTTCAGACAGACACTCGTAAAGGCACTCGTTATTTATACTTCGTACATAGTTGTGATTGGTTTCAATGGGGATACCTACAAGTATACGTAACACCTGTCAATGCATACCTGCTGGACCGATCCCCCCCCTGTCCGGAAATTGAAATAGGTTTTTTTTGTCGTCTAGCGTGACGTTGCATCATTGACTGTAATAATGCCATGATTTTGATTTATGAATATCTATTATTTTTCTTTCTTGTTGATTTTCAAATGTGTTGTCTTGTATTCCTGAAAGAATCCTCTGAGTTGATGATGAAGAAAATCATACTCCGTTGTGATCATATTTTACAAATTATGAACAGTTTATTTGTAAATAATTTAATTTGCTTTCATTTCTATTTTTATGTTGACGTAACGTTGTCAAATTACAGTTCATGGTTCAACATACCAGTTACTATTAGAAGTAGTTAGATTGTTTTTAGGCGGCTTGTGTGTGTGGGCATTATTTGATTGACATTGGAAAATTGATGCATAATAATAATAATTTTTTTATTTTCAACAATTTTTATTAATATTTATTTAAAATTGATGGAAACATAAAAGGGAAAAAAACTACAGCACTAAAACAAAAAATCATTTGGAGAAAGTACGTGCAATATGTTGATTTAAAAAAAGGAGGCACCATAAAGAATAGTTTTGGTAATCTCGATTAAGAAGACATAAACTAAAATGGAACAAAATCGAGGTAAACAATATCCAAACTGATTCTTATCAAACTGAGTTTTGTTACACGTGTATTGGGTTGTCTGTGTTTTGTAGTAATATTGGGCTTGGATAAGATTGCAAGATTGTGATTTTGGTGGAGAACATTATTTGACGTGACGCGAGTAGAAAGGAAAAAAATATGGATACTATCCGTCAAATGTGCTAGTCAGAGATTCTTAAGGGATGCATAAAATAATGCAAAAAACACTAAATATTAGAGGCGTATACATTGTATAGTCGGAAATACGTATGTAAACTTAGATAAGCGAGAGAGTGATAAAAAATGAAATTCGTTTTACGAAGATAGTAAGTAATTAATTAACAAATCAACGAGTTGCCAATATTGAAAAAAAAGAACGCAAAATCAAACATAAACGTAACATTATACACATGCTCTACACATACGTTTAATTATTTCCTGTGCCATTAACTACTTTGTTTTTCTGTACATTTTTTCCCCGTCTTTAGTATTGTGTAGCATCATTTTTCCATTTTTTTATTGTTATTACAATAGAACCTCGGTTATGCGAATTAATTGGAATCGAGTGTATTTCTGATAACCGAAAATCAATTTTTATTTTGAGGGATGATAATATATACAACACAAATTTAAATTGACTAACAGTCTATATTAAACATCTAAATACGTATTGAGCCTCTTTCAAACACCGAATGCTTATTCTATCACTTTGGTTTTATATAGTGGTCCATGATCAATTGACGAACAGCTGCTACACATTTTTTGGCAAGCAACAATGTATGTTTGGCACCAAGAATGTATTTTTTCAGCCAACGTTCGGATAATTGAGAGTTCGGATGAATGAAGTCATAGTTCGGATAATCGAGGTTTCACTGTAATTGATAGATAGCGGTATACCATGTAATTATATTAATAATAGTAGTAACAATGTAATGACATTCGTTTAATATACCTTATATGTAATCTAACTCAAAGTTTAAAACTTTTTAAAATCGGCCGCGAAGTGCCAAAGAAACAATATTGTGTAACACGAAAAGGGCGACACTTTTAAGTTTGGTGAAGAAAAAACGGTGACGGACAGAGAAACAATTGAAATAACTACTCCAAAGTGTTTGTGCGACATTAGATTGTAACGTTTAAGCAGTCATAATATTATTTAGAATTTACATAAGCCTTTGACGTAGTTAAGTTAAATCGATTGATGATCGATGTAAATACACAGTTACAAATTTGTAATTTATAAAACTTCCTTCACGTTCTGAGAGTTGTCGCAAAACTTGCCAAGACGACACGGCTGAACATAAATGCGACTTAACGTCTACGAAAGCTTTAGTGAAGGAGGGGATCAATAGTAAATGTAGTTCGAGATTCGTTTTTGTTCTTATTTCCTTTGGTTATTATCAGTAATGAAAGAAACAACATATTTCATAGATATTTTGAGTGTTACTAATTTCTTTGTACACGTTGCACGATGAAACCATAGTGAAAAATTTCCTCGATATTATATCTCATATCGGTATATTCGACTGAAATTATAAATTAGATTAGAAGTTTGAGAAGAAAAAAAAAAAATTATTTAATTTTTAATATTTTTCTTTCTTTTTCCTTTTGTATACATCTAACCTTAACAGTGGCATTTCCATGAAGTATTTCTTCATCTCATATTTATAATATAGAAATAGAGATATAACGACAAAGAAGAAGAAGAAGAAAAAGAAGAAGAACAAGACAAAGAAGACAAAGAAGAATCTATAATAATCATTTTCTATTTAAAAAAATATAACATTAATATAAATTTACCAGCGTACGTTAATAAAAATTTTAAAAAAAGTAAGTAAATAGAAAAGGCCGTTATTCCAAAGGGCATCTTTGCGCTGAGTCTCTTGCGTAGCACGCCATAAGTAGATTGAAAATATATAAAGAAATGAATAGATCAATCAAAACAGGTAATGTCATTGAAAGAAACAGGAAGTGGATTCTGTTGGGCTTGGAATGAAAAAATAATATCATGGCAACAATGTCTTGAATACACATCTCGATGTTTACCAATTGTGTATATCTGTATACCTATATATATGTATATTTATAATATATAAATATATACATATACACTGACCGTCTAATAGTAGTAAAAAGTAAATAAATGATTCGTAAGAAAATACTAATATAATAATTATTATTATTATTTATGACATTACAATGTTAATTAGCTAGTAACATAATTAATGTAAGGTTGTGTAAAAGGAGGAAGGAAGACTTGAAACTTTGAATGGGTGTAATGGCGAAAGCCTCGTTAAAACAATTTATGATTGAAAGCTTGTTTTGTTAAGTTTTTTGAGCACTATGATTATTATTGTAATTCATTATTATTAATAATACTACTTAAATTAAATGTAAGAAGTGAGAGAAATAAATACAAATACTACTTAAGGTTCGATAATATTGAAAGGAAGAGTACATTTTTAGATGATGGGACATTATATTCTTGCACAAGTATTGATTCTATTCGTTCAAACTTTGCATTTATCAAAATCGAGTGTCATTCATCACCGAGAGAACTTATTTTTATCGTTTTCTTCCTTTTTCATTGCTCATTGGATTTTCGTTTTCTTTTTTTCCTCCCTTCTAATTTATGTTCAATTAAAAAGAAATATTAACAACAATTATCAGTAGCGCGCAGTAATTAGTTGGTAAGATTGTATGATAAAGATGGTCGATAAAATTCTTTTATAAACTTGTCATAATCATTAAACTTATGGTACATACATACATCCATGCATACATACATGTATGCATGAATGCATACATAATACTTTTGCATATATCTTGACAATGCAAAAAAGAGCAAGCTCAGGTAAAACACTTTATCCGTAGAATTTATACAAATATACTTTTTACGCGGTCGAAGATTGCGTACACAAAGATGATATAAACATTACTGCAATTGTTATTCTCTCTATAAATTGCGATTCTTTACACCGTGTTTTTTGTTTTATGTTATGTATATGTGGTTGATTCTAGGGTGGTATGTTTCAAGTTTTAAGTAATAAGAGTATTTTGTATCATAGAAATGTAATTTGACCAAAATGAAAAATTTTTTTTCGTATATTTTTCTTTGCTCCAGCTATTCATTTTTTTTCACATCAAATAGAAAAGAACAAAATTCTTCATATTTCGTAACAAAGGAAGAAACACGCATTTTTCTTCGCATGACGATGACTATGGCTTACTATAATTTCTGTATATTCCACATGTGGTGCATATGAAAAATTTATATTTCTCATTATTCATAATGCAAATCGGAAAATCTGAACACTAGATTGTTTAATGTTGAATGCAATTTTTAGTACGTGTAGTTTCTTTTCATTTTTGCCTCTGACGTGCAGTATATACAAATTTGCAGTATGTACAAAATCTATATACAATTTACAGTATATACAATGTTGAATGCAATTTTTAGTACGTGTAGTTTCTTTTCATTTTTGCCTCTGACGTGCAGTATATACAATTTAAAGTCGACTCTAGACTTTTGTGCATCGTATTTTATTATTTCATCTACATATAAAAGTAATACTGAATAGAAAAAAACGTTAAAAAAAAATCACCTTTGGCTCAAGGAACAGCAATAGTGATGTCATAGCTTCAAATGTTTCAACTCTATTCATGAATGCTCAGCGACATTATTGAATATTTTGGTAAATATACCTTTGTATTATTGACAATTCTGTTCAAGGAAATCACGCGAATATTATGATTTCTCATTCCTTCTTCTAACTGAAAATTGCCAAAATTCATGAATAAGCCTGTGGCATTTTTTATTTCATTATTTACACTGAATCTTGACAAATTTGAACTTTTTTCTTATGTTATTTTTTTTTAAGCGCTGCAGTACAATAATTTAACGTGAGAAACGAATTTTTTTTTAATCATGATTTCTCACAATGCTATAACATATTTTTTACATACTTGATGTAATGTGCAAACCGTTAGTCCGATGTTAATCTCAATGTTGCTGAGTTATTTATAGTAGGTAAAGGTATGCAATGAAATTTGACAAAAACAATCCACAGAAACGTAATAATAAATAAGTTAGTCTAAAAATTATACACAGAATGTATTAGCACAATAAACACTACGTAATGATCCTCCGTAAACGAGGCGACATTATCCACACATATATACATACATATACATATACAGCAAAATTATCATCGCAATGCATAATAGTTTGTAATTCATGACAGGACTTTTTCACGCTAATAATTTGAAAAAATATGTCATTATAATATTACTATATATTATTATATTGTATTTGCCGACTTGAGATAATAATTTATACCATTACAATTTAACATTAGGTAAGTATGTAATTTTTATTTCCGAGAATATAATTTCAAAATCATACTAAATATATGTATCTAAGTATTTAATGTTGTACTAAAAAAAAAGGATAGGGTGAAAAAGTAATTTTTCTTATTCTTTTTTTTTTTGTTTATTTGTACTTTAAATATGATAGTAATATATTTAATTTTAACTTTTTAGTGGGAGGTTTTGTGATGATACTAAATATCATATATATATATACATAGTTACAATTCGTTATACATGATAGATTAATTTATGGCTGCATTAATTTTTTTTCGTCATATTATTGCCTAGTGAAAAATTATTATTAGATGCTGAGTGGCATTAAGCAGCAATTTCACTCGCAATATCATTTATATTGAAAACAAATGCTGAACTGTTTGTTTCTTCGGTACTTGTTTTTTAAATGATATACGAATTTCTCTAATTTTACAATAAGTACTTGCGCAATAAGCCAACTGATTTTTTTTTCCACGGAACGATTTACACGAATTCAATGAAACCGTTACAGGAAAGAATATCTTACATCGAATTTCAAACTCTAACAACTAGAAAGAAATAATTACAAAAAATTGAATTGAATCATTTGTTTGCATCTTTCTTTTTTTTCACTCGGAATATTCCCATACCTATAGCTGCCGTGTTAAATCTTGATGCCAGAGCATCTGACTAAATTGATGTATAACGTAGAGCTAAAAATTGTCAGTCTACTATTAGAGGCGAAGTTTATTTAGTGCCGTTATCATATGGACGCAATAGTGGAAAGAAAAAAATTAATCGCAACGTTGAATTTTTGCACGATTGAAAAATTTGAAGATTATGTGTTTATTCAGTGGAAAAGTTCAAACTTTGTAATTTTTAATATTCAAAGGCTTGCTCGAACGTAGGAAGACTTCTGCAACGTATGTTCGTGTGTTCTAAAATACCTGACACAGTGTTATTTTATTGAATTGTTTTATCGTTCAATTTCGTTTACATCGCAAGATGTAGATTTATGCGTTCGATAATCATTTGCTCAGTTTCATTCTTCTTTGCTTTTATTTTCACAATTTAATAACTATTCTAACAACTGCCGTGTTTAGTTCTATTTCTTCTGGGACTCACTCATTTTTGGGTACGTAGCTTGTAATAATTACTGGAACTGTGTACGTGCATAATTCATTTCATAGGTTTTTTTGATATTTGGTGCACGTGCCCTTGTATTTACGTTGTCTTGTAATGCATAAAGAAGTGCAACGAACATAATAATAATTCTTAAATAAATATTAAATAATTTTTAAGTGTATTCATACCTACATACGTCATTATTTTATTTTATTTTTTTTCAATATATTAATTATTTCCTAATTTTACAATCTCGACTAATAATTAACTGTGATTTATCTGTTATACTTGGATATTTTATACATTTGTGGCATATACCTCTAAATACGGAGGAATGCATAATTTGATCACCTAGCATTGACTATAATTATTATATTGCTTTTTATTAACGATGTATACTATCTATAAATATACCATAAATTAAACGTCAAAAGACAACCGATACAAATTATTACTTATTATTTTTACCTATTAATTTCTTCTGTTTTTTTTCTCGTCTAATTAATTAGTCTAGTAATAGACATAAGTTACCAGAAATTTTGTGAGGTTTCCAACACATTTTTAATTCATTGTGTTCAAGCAGTTCACAATCATGTGATGGTAAAATATGCCATTTTTTCTGCTACTTTTCAATAATGCAGCAACGTCGCCTGAACATGTCAAGTGTAAAATATTATCTTTCAACGAGTCCCGTCGACATTTGGGTGATTTTTCACTGATATGGCATAAATATATCATTGTTTAAAAAATTATCAATTTCGTTTGTAAAGAATTCAATTTTTAGCTACATCTTTGTATACAATTGGTTAGATAACCATCAATGATTTAAGTAATTTACAAATGGAATTCAACTCTGTAAAGAAAAGTGACCAGCACTGAAACGTTTTATGACGCATCACTGCAGTGTTGAAAAAATAAGATTACGAAATAATTCCATTGAAATAAATTATTATGCACACTATAATAGTAGTAATAATAATAATAAGTTAACAAGGTACGATAGTAGAGGACAAATTAAAGTAATGGAATTTTACGAGAAGCTTAAATGAGACCCCAAATTGCAATCTATTTGTTCGTCTGGTCAATAAATTATCGTTATTAAAAATTAATTTCTTTAATCATGTCGCAATTCGTTGGTCGCAGCGATTTCACGTAATGAGAATTATTGCTGCTCCTGGAGCTGCTGGAGCAACGGACAAACTTCTACCAACGGAGTGCCAAGGATCTCTTGGCAAACTACGTTCATATCTTGTTCCATCATGAGCGAAGATATCTGATCTTCGGTCAGCATTTCAACACTAAATAACGTAAAACAACGAAGACATTACATTTTAGAAATTTCATACCGTGCTCATTTATATTCTAGATGAACAAACCTGGCCAGACTTTCACTGTCGGACGTCTCCTCCTCAGGGTTAAGGTAACTCATACTTTTCTCAAGCGGACTTGGCACCTTCTTTCCCTTAGCCTCGGCCTTTTCAGCCTTGTCTGCCTTTTCCTTGTCCTTTTCAGTCGCCTTGGGTTCACTCGATCGTCGTTCAGTTAGGCTGGATATGTTGAGCATCATCATTCCTTGATTCAGCAATTCTTTGACACGCTCGCCCGTCCCACCACTCCACAAGATGTCCAAAGACTGTCGACGGCTTGAACTAGCTGTAAATATACAAAGGAAAAGGAGCACTGATTCTGTAGGTATTGTAAGTAGTATTATTTATAAATAGTAATGTAAGTATTGCTGTGATTGAAACATGATCGATCAATTAATTCAAAGTGGATTTTACATGAAATTCTGGATTTTCAGCGAATTATTACTCACTAGAACTACTGCAGCTCGCGTCTCCGGCGGCCGAACTCCTGGAAATCCAGTTTGCCAAACTCGAGTCAAGTTTGGCTCGACTTTTCATTGATGGGCTCCTCGTAACCTCCGATTTCTTATCATCGTTGATCGTGACGTCGTGGACTCTGGATATGGCAGGTAAAGATTGTTGTGTAACTAGTTTCTTGCGAATCTGTTCCTCTTTAACCGGCTGAATTACACTGTCCGGGATCGTCGAGTTTACAGCCTCAGGGCTAAAGTCAGTTGGCAGCGGTTTGTAGGGTATGGGGTCGTCCTCGTCCGAGTAAGTTTCATTGTTGTAGCAATTTTCTTCAGGTGAATTGTTCAGGCTAATTTCCGTCCACTCATCACCGTTTTGTAAAACCCCGTTCACCTTCTTTTTCTTCTCCGAATCCTGGGGCGATATTATTTTTAGCTTTTTTTCTCTTCCCGAACTCGACGATAGGTCCGATAGCTGCGGCGTTGACGTGCTCGACTTGCTCGGCATTGCGTTGATATGTTTCACGTCCATTGCCGCAATACTTCGAGGCCTGTCTCGTTTTATGTATTTCCTAGGCTCCGTTGACGACAGGTTCAAATTACTTAAGCCTAAGTATTCTGAATTGGGGTCGTTATCAGGCTGTTAAAAAACCAAATCCATTAATTTTTCTCTTCCACTCTCGAGCGATACTTGCGCCCACTGATACTCACCCTCGTCGGCAGCAGGCAGGGAGGATGTGGTCCCATTCTTTCCGGCAATCTCAAATACTCATCGCTTGTGTAATCCGTGCTATCTGGTGATCCGGTTTTGCTCGAGTCTGTTGGTGTAGCAGTATTCGTTTGGTTCGAGGAATAATGCGATGAGTCTCCGGTTCTATTTCCAAGATAATCGGACCCGTCGTATTTCCGTGTCTGCAATTAGTGGACGAAGAAAATTCAATTCAATTGTTTAAATCATAACCATTGCCAGACATACCCTGTGAATTTCATCGCTAATTCGCTCCAAATTCCGCAATGCTTCGGCGTATGTCATTTTGGCATCAGCTACCGATCTCTCCAGAACTCCGACCCGCAATTTTTGTTCGTCCAGCATTTGGTTGAAGTGAGCCTTCATTTCGTAGTACGGCCTGCACAGATTATTATTCAACGATTATTTCGTTTGGTTTCTAGTCGGTCCATATTTTTTTCCATCATATTTCTCAGTACGATTTTAATTCATGGGCATATATTAAATGAGAATGTACTAATTGCTACAACAAAGCCCTCGCTTCTTCAGTAAGTTTTAAAAGTAAGCTCAAGATTTTAGTTCGGGTTTCTGGTAGCATGGACGGGAACGTTTGATACATGTTCATTTCAACTAATAGCATATGAAATAATATATTTATTGTACAAGCCAGGGGCGAGCAAGTAAACAAGTAAGTGAGAGAAAGAAAGAAATAAAAGGATTTTTTAATAATATGCGAATGAAAATTTTTGTATCTAGCAAAATAAATCTTAGGTTCTCTCTTTTTTTTTGTTAAAATCTTATATGGAGAAAAAAAATAGAATTAACTCTATCCTACTTACAACATGAGCAAGTTGTGCCTGTAGGCGATACTGTTTATCAGAAGTAAGCTGCGGCGTGCACCCATACTGCCAACATTAACATAATCAGTAAATACTCTAGTTCTACTAAAAAAAATGTAGAAAAAATTATAATTAGGGTTGACAGAAAGTATCAATGAAAAAAAACATTACATTCACATATTTAAAGGTATAAAGAAAACATTCTACCACCATGTGTAATTAGTTTTGTGTAAGTACGTCATGTCTGCGAGGAGAAACAGAAAAATTACTTTTTTCGCATTCAAACAGGCAATGATTTGATATTCATCTGTAACTAAAAATTGTACTAATTATTAATTGGGTATGTTTGAAGAACGATAACTAACCGAGAGTATTTTCTGTATCCCAAAGAATTGCAAGATTAAAAAAAAAATATGAAAATAAAAAGTTGCAATATTTAAACAAAGTTCGTTGTAAATAAGCATGCATGGAAAAAGTACATCATAATGGATTCGAAATAAGGGTGGATTAAAAATTTACCAATTACGTTTGTAAAGATTGTGAATTAATCTTGAAAATAGGAGAGACAAATCTTTTTTTTTGTAATAATTCGAAGACAAAGCATACATTATCAAACTTTGATCTATAATAATCAGTCTCACTATACGAACCCAATACTTCGAGCAAGTCAATGTAAAAAAACACTTGTATGGTGTGACAATATAACATATAATTCATGCGACGTCAAACTACCAACCATATGTAAAAAATGTTGAAAAATTTGTATTTTATATTACAAGCAATCCTCTTGACGGTATTAAATGTTGAAAATACTGCCAAAAGGGATCATCTTATACCTCGACTTGGCTATGGCACGTTTTAATTCCCTCTGAAGCCTCTGAACATTGTGCTCTGCTCTGTGATACGCAGCTGTTGTTTGCCTGTGCTCAACCTCTGACAATGCTCTTTCGTGTTCCGATTCGTTCACTCTGGAAGTTGCGTGGTTCAGCATTTCCTACGTTGGAAATAAAAAAGTTGCTTAAAATATTCATAAGGATTAAAAAGAGGCGATAAAAATAGCCTTACCTGCCAAGCGTGATCAAAGCATCTGCCTTCTGTTCTCAGCCCTTCTTCAGCAAGGTAGACCATTTCTTTGGCGGCGGCGTGCTGACTGTTGGCTCTTTCGAACCTGATCGCTGCCTTTTGCGTCTCCTGCAGAGCCTGAGGATGGAAAAAGAATGAAGGATGGTGTAAAACAGCGTACGATTCAAAGTGGTAAGTGGAAATAAATGTTTCGTACCTCTTTTGCCTTGAATCTTGAATCATAATAGGGTCGCGACTTTTCAATACAAGCGCCGAGCTTTTTAGCAAGTGCGTCAATCTTCACTGTAGATTCGCACAGTAACTGCCTAAAAGTTGCTCTCGCTTCCTGGCGAGGCATGAAAAAAATGTATAAAAGTGATATATACCTCTCTATATGTATGAATTCTAATAAATTGAATATAATGATTGAAATGATTTTTGGGAAGTCTATTTTTTCAAAGATGAAACAGCCAGAAGATTTTCTTTTTCTGCCAGATATAGTAATATTTTATATCAAGAGGATTCAATTACGTTTTGAAAATAGCCATCAATCAGGAGAGTTTTGAAAATAACGACCGCAACTATATCAGCATTGAAGAATAAGTGATTGTCGTTGCAAGCGCAACAATGATAAAACATGTAGTGCGTGATGCGCAGACGTTTAATGTAAAACGTCTCCTGGTCTATTTCTATCTCGAATACAACGACAGTGATTGAGTCACACACCCCCATTATCCATTTGTCTGTGGCTCATGATCAGAGTTAATTGGCTCAATGAAATCTAGTCGCAAGCAGTTCCCAACCTATGTTATGTGTCCCCTGCTACTATTATGTGTATCAATATCATTCTACACATTAGGTTCTCTATCTACCTCTTAATTCTTTCATGCATCAATTCTCAGGTATGTTCAAGCACGGCTGAATTGTACAAAATATGATGGTAAAATAAAAACGAATGAAAGCCAGCGAAATTTGCTCATTTTATGTTTTCTCCTTCAGACGGGCGAAGAAACAGTTTGTCACCGTCTTACTCACGTCTAAGTCGACTTCCAGTTTGTTTATATCATCTGTGGCGGTATTGAGACGCTCCAATTCGATCTGAAACAAGAATAAAAAAATATTGCCACTTCAGGATCTGTTAGGATGTACTTAAAGCAGGGTAAATTGTGCCTTGCCAATTCTTCCGCTTTGAAACGTTCTCCCGGCAGAATCGTACCAATTTGCTCGACCATTAATTATCTTGTTTAAACTCGTGACCTTGCTTGTCGGTTTTCTATCCATCGTTACTTTCACGGATTAGCTCATAATTTTAAATAGAATACCACTTCTTCGCAACTGTGCTGTAATGCTTTGAAATTGTTGGAAATGATCAGAAAAAAAAAATCATAATTACATATTATCCCGTCGCACAATACCGAGACTTCGCTCGTAGCATTGGACAAAAAATCATCGCCGAATTGGCGGTGATAAGGAATTAACGAGGCAAGCTACGGTGTTTGATGAAAACGCGATACTCGAAGCAAATGTCAATACCGCAAAGTGAAGCAGGGCGAAAATAGGGAGGTTCTGCATTACCTGAACTCTGGGATCCACCGCATCGTCGATTCGGTCAGAATCATTATCTCGATCCTTCTGCTCCCGTTCGCTCATTATTACTTACAATATACTATTGTTATAATTAAATAAAGCCTTTTTTCACTATTTTATTTACAAAATTTACATGTCACCCTCTGCATCGTCTGCTACATCAACGGCAGCCATATTGAATCTCGAGGCTCAGGGAACAGACAAAACAATATGACAGATCGTTCTCGTAAACGTCAAATTTTCAGTCAAAATTCAACGGTCCTCCCCCATCGTTCCGTTCAAAGTAGCCATTTTTTCGTAAATACGATTGAACAAGCTGCTACGAGAAAATTGAACGCTTCTTCCTATTTCCGACGCATTTGCTTCACTGTTGCGGCTGATTGCCGACACCCCTCTTCCTCTCATATCTCCGCCTTCTTGACCGGCTGGAATTACCCCGTTCTCGTGTCGGATAATTTGTAATAGGAGTAGAGTTTTTTGCAGTTTTGAAATATTCAATAAAGTCGAGAAGCTACTCAATAAATTCTTCAGTCAATGGCAATAATAACAAGCATATTTCTTGTTGAGTGAATCCGTTTGTTGTGCGTTCCGTCGAAAATTCCCCAACGTCTTAGTTACCGACGTTTCGTGATTCGCGAATTAGGCACCAGATGGCGCATACTCGACAGCGACTTGTTTCGTCGACGTACGTTTGTTCGACGTTCGACGGTTTGTCAGTATTTATTCCGCACTCGAGCAGGACGCGTGTGTGCCGTGACGTGAGAGTGAATTGCCCCCATCATAGCAAAGCTGAAAAGCCGAAAGGTCAGAGCGTTTCGCGTTTCACACATAGCCCGCAGAACGGTCAGATTGTCATTCCTTGTTCCACGAGCGTTATTCCTTTTTTTTTTTACGGCAACGTAGAAACAGAGCCAGAACCTTTTCTCACATCGTCGGTAAGTTTTTTTTTTTTTTTTGTATATACTATTTACAGAATATACATATTTTATGTGGGTATAGATATGGATAAACTGATTTCGATAGAAGAGAATCCACCTTCACGAACAGCGTTTAAACAACTGTTGTTTCGTCGTTATTGTAATGGTTTTCGAAAGAACAAGCGTTGCGTTTCTCCTTTCCTCTGTACACTGCACCTATGCATAGATATATCACAATATAGATTTGTAAAATATCTACGCCTGTTTACGACGATGAGCGTTAAAAACGAAATAATATAACGAAAAGTAAATGAAATGAAAGAATGATATCGCGACCGTAACGGAATACTGGCCATTCGGAATAGGTATAACTTATACCTATAGATATACAGGTATGTATATAGAAGCCGCGTACGCAGCGGTTAGTTTTTAGTTTCCGTCAACTTTCTATTCTCTCCACTGTTGTATTTTCTATCGTATTATTTATTTTCTCACGCTGCACCCATTTCTCTCCTCGCCTTCGTCGTTTCATCGCTCAGCGGTGATTTTCTAACTTATACGACGGCGATTTCGCCCTTTTACACCACCAATGTGTCTCCCTTATTTTTATCATTCTTATTTTGTTCCATTCACGCCCAACATCATATCACCGATTCCTCGCGAACAGTTTTGTGAATTTTAACGGTCATCGAACAGGTCGCGCGTTGCATGTGCGTATCTATCTGTCCTCGGATATTACCAAGGTACTCTATAGAGTCACACCACCACCGGTAAACATAAACACCGAACGGTAAACGCCGATTTTAATGTATCCTTCGCTAGCAAAAAGAGGGGAGAAGAGGAAACGCGTGTTTTCGGCTCGTGAGTTAGAAATATCTCCTGCAATTCGAGATGTGTGCTAGGACGTGGGACATTTCGGAACGGTTGTTCTGAAAACGATATCGTTTGTTCGATTCTGAAAAACATTGATCTCATTCTACTTCTTATTTTCTTGAGAAAATGTGCGTAAGAAGGTCGAAGTCCGAAACAAGCCAACGTTACCAGCTTAAAAAATCTCCACAATCTCGACACTGATACCGATGAAGCAATTTGATATGTATCCTATTATTCCGCGCGTTACATTTCGCGCGCAAAAAGCCCAACTCATTTCGGAATTACATCCTTTATTTGACAACTATAGAGGGCAGAGTTAATCCTCCATATTGCCAACGTATACAAAGGCCGTCGTTGTGCCAGCAAAACGGAGAAGATAAAATAGAAGAGAGGAGAGACGTCGTGTTTGGCCTCTCATTAAATCGTTTAGCACTCTACTAACCGTGCCTTAATTCTTCGATCTGCTTATTCTCGGTTAATTTACTTGACTCGCACGCGGTTTAATGATATTTCGTCGCTACAGAGAGAACAACTAAATAAAAATAAAACACAAAACGCGCGTCAAACATTTCTTACATTTATAATAAATACATACCTGAAACATACGCACATGTATACTTTAACTTCAGTAACTCGGTTGGAATTTCAATGATTTTCTCTTTGAAAACATGCTGCACTGTGTTACACTTCCCTCCCCTCCGCCCCCCTTCCTTCCATCCTCCCACATTTGTCACGTACATTAGAGAACAATCACATACGCTTTTCATAACAAGTATGTATACACGTATATGCATGGGTATGATATTTACCGCGTGCTCGTTATATCGCACACATCTATGTCACGCGCGCTTTTCTGCCATGGACGTACGATGTTCGTATTTCACGTTGGAGCATCGTGAATTGCATGTTGTGTGTGATAGTTATTGTAAATACAATTCATATATACGATACCTCTCTCTCTCTCTCTCGCTCGCTCTTTTTTGTTTTGTATCACTTACGTGCCGATCGAAAGTTTCGCGTTCTTACGTTCTCTTTTTGTTAGACGATTAATTTTTTGTTCCGGTTTCGTTTTTCCTCACTTCCCCTTCTTTTCTCGCATACCTATAATTCGATTTAATTCCGTATATACGCACGGATGTCGATATTATTTTTCAATTGCCGTTTTTTTTTTTTTTTTTTTTTTTTTTTTGTTTGCAAAATAATTGGAATGCAGTTTCGATTTCCGGATAATCGTTGAATCGCTCTCTCATTGCAGAGTATAATGTACATATATGTATACATGAGTAAATAATTATACATCATATAAAGCCGCCGCTTGTTGTGTAATCGTATAATGTATAGAGCGGTTAATTCTATAATAGGTATACCTAATCGTATGAAAATGAAGGGATCGAATACGATACGTGTGTTTGTAATTTGTCCAATATTATTTCTCACTAGCTGTAAAATGATGCATAATTACAAAAAACAAAAAATAACAAAGTACAATACTCACAGATGTGCAGCTGTAAATAATATACTCTTACGAAAACATCGATAAAATCACATCATCTGTATATAATAATATATATTTTACTATACGCAGTATAAATTTTATTTATCACAGTTAAATACATACATATTAATACATAGTATATGTATACCTACGCATCATTGGGTTCCAATCGTGCTGACGCACACCGCGTATAACGTAAAAAATGACGAATAAACGACGACGACGCCCCGTGATATTATTTACGTCATATGCGTATGTATTTATGTGTAAACACACATGATATTTATATGTATGTGGTGGAGCAGCAGCAGCAGCAGCAATAGCAGGGCGTGAAAGTTGATATTGCTGTTGGAAAACTATAGAGACACCCACTTTTAGATTATGAAAAATAATAAAGGAATGAAAGAAAGATACGAATGTATAGATATGTATTGTATACGTATATTATACGATTCGAGACTGTTATTCCTGCAATTTAATATTCTTCAATCTCTCGTGAATCACGGTGAAGGTATAAACACCGAACTTGCTAATTCGACTCGAGTTCAATGTAGCGAAATTAATACATAACAAGCGCCCGCATGCCTACATGTTTGGTATAATAATATATGTACCTAGTTCATGAGTGCTTTTTTCTTTTTGCTGCTCTGTTAAATCGATTCGTCGCTGTTCGTTATCACCATCGTATTTTCTCAATTTCGAATACCTCCTCCATCTCTCTTTCTCTCTCTTTTATACCTTCCTTATTCTTTTCGCAATATATGTATTTTGCTCGAATAAATGCGCATAGCAAGTTTAACGGAGCGATGAATCAGCAGGTGTTGATTTTCTACACCTGTATGCTGGTGGATGTGTAATACGCTATAGCATACAGATAGATCTGTATAATTTACTCCTCTAAAAGTACGGCTGCAATCGATTGATTCTCTCTCGTTCTCTATTCTTGCGTTTTTATAATCCGATCAGGTCTGTCATTTTCGTTCATAATATTATACACAAAATTTACCCACTGGATACCTCTACATCATTTATATTATGTTATCATCTATTATGTGCCCATCGATTAACCCACCACCTCTGCAGCATACGACGAACATTTATCTAACACACGAACAACTGCGGCTGTATTGCGTAATTTCTGTGTGTTGTCAATTGAAACGGGTGTGTTTTTGTGTGCGAGTTAGCAAATACGCTGCTCACACGCACATGCATACATACATATGCATATATACACACCATATAATTGTTTGCGCACAATGCAAAATTGTCGACGTCCTTTGTGCTCGAAGATTTCGTAAGCGATGCACGCAAAACGCGACGTATCTTTCACATTATACCTGCTCTACACGATATACAGAAATGAAAACGTGAGAAAGGAGAGTTTTACTTGTGGCGTATTTTTGATCTACGTATAGTATGTAATATCGTGTTGAATTTCTTGTGCAGGAAACAACACGGAATTCAGACGGTGAAAAAAATGACGCGAATACAGAGGTTTTCGAAATTCAGATTCATATGCGTAATTTGTTCTTTTAAACCTAAAATGCACATTATACGGGAACGCACGCAGTTTCCTCTACATTATGTAGCCGCCGCACCTCCAACTTACTGACAATGTGACAATGATGCTCGGAGTGTATGGTACACTTCGGGACGATGAATCTGAGACGGATCATTTTTTACACTAGACAGTTATGTTGGCAACACAGAGAAACCTACAGCGCCACAGTCGGCCGAGCGCGAAACAAACTCAATCTTAACATAACACAACCCATGACCGTCGAATCTAACCTTAGAATATCGCGGGTATAATGACTTGTTGGATTGACATATTCTAAGGCTAGATTCGACGGTCATGGGTTATGTTGTGTTTATTGAGATTGAGTTTGTTTCGCGCTCGGCCCATTGTGGCGCTTTAGGTTTCGCTGTGTTGCCAACATAACTGTCTAGTGTAAAAAATTAGCGTCTCAGATTCATTGTCCCCATGTGTACTTATAGGTGTAAAGGCGACCACCATGTCCGTCTTGGCCTTTGCGCGAGCACCTGCTTCTGCTCTCCGAGGGCATTACACGGCCTCGATTTTAATATTGAGCTGTATTTTAATTTTCGATCGTTTTTCTCGTTTTTAATGTAATTTTTCATCAGTATAATGGCTTACTGCAGGTCGCTGCGTGATTGTATTGACGCGATCTTTGCAATTGGAATAAATAACGGAAGAGAATCGAAGCTAGTTTTACATATTGTGCAAAAGTTCTCTTCGTACTCTCGCATAGTCATCAATTAATGTACCACAATATTACAATAATATATATGGGCTTTTTTACGCCAGTTTTTTAAACGGCTGATCATGACGTTTTTAATTTCATTGAGGATTTTTCCTACGTTAGTATGACCTCCCCAAAAAGCGTTAGGAAAAAAATTTTCACATTGTCAAACGAATTTTTAAACCAATCTCAAAGATACCTAATCGATTTGTATGAGACAAGAAAATAACATTCCGTTTTTTTTTTTTAAGTAAAACATTTTCACGCCAGATTCAGAGTGGAAGGACTGTTATGCCTATTTTTTTTTTGGAATAATTTCTTCTGTTTTTCTATCGTTTAAAAATGGCAATCGGCATTTGGACTTAATAAAAAAAGAACCTGTAATCGTATCTTTTAGGACTACGGAACCAATTTAAAAAAATCAGTAATAAAATCGGAGATGCGGTTTGTAGAATATAGGTTTGAACACGTGTGAAAATAGAGAAAAACCTCCTTCCACTCTTAGTCTCACGTAAAAATGTTTTGTTTGGAAGTCTGAATGTTTTTCTTTTTTCTCGTTTCATAAAAATCGATTTGGGTGATTTCGAAACGAGCTTAAAATTTCTTAGGGTAAAGAGGAGTGATTGATAAAATTCAAATTTATTTGCAAAATTTTTCCTGGGGTCGTACGAACATAGGAATAATCCCGGATATTAAAAAATGTCATGGTCAACCGTTTACGATGTGACGTGGAGAGCCCCTTATGCAACTAAATTGTGCATACATTCATACATACATACAGCTGCACTTAGTGACGGGTACGAAGTTTGTATAGCTGCATGAATAAATTTATATAAATGTATATGTGATATGTGTGTGTGCGCGTGTGTGTATAAATACATTCTGACCTACCCGGTTTTAGGAATGATTCAGAACTTGGAATGCAATTTTATGTACTTGTATATGAGGTATTCCACACCATTTCACCTAATCGATGAAGGTCACCAACACCGATCTTGGTGTCAATTTTTTTCTCAATTAATCTATCAAAAAAAAAAGAACACGTGTTCGGCCGTTTTTCGATTAGGCTACCTGTGTCGATTTTATGAATTTTCCGATTTTTCAACTTTTCGAAACATTCTTTTTTCAACTGGCTCTATCTTCAAGAGCTTTCATTCTTTTCAAAAAATGATACAAGTATAAAATGTGTCAATAAGTCCGAGCTTTCTGAAAAAAATTTTTGAAAATTTTTCCAACCACACAATTCTAAATTTTTTTGAATTTCGACACCTTCGATTTTCCTGAAACTTTTTACCTGCACTCGACCAGTTACAATCAAGTTTTCCTCCAAAGGAAATTATGGAGTTCCGATTCGTTCGGGAGTTATACCATCATAAGTGCCGAAAAATTGCAAATATTTTACGGAAATCAATCTTAACTTCGATCAGACAAGTTTTCATGTTATAAAAATACATGTTTGCTGAAAAAAAAACTTTTCGCAATATCCCAAACAATATAAATAAAAACGAGATCACAATTTTTCTTTTCTATGCCAAATATATTTTCAGGTAGAAAATTTCTAAATATAAATACAAAATTGTAGAATTGTGTGGTTGGAAAAATTTTCAAAAATTTTCTTCAGAAAGCTCGGACTTATTGACACATTTTATACCTGTATCATTTTTTGAAAAGAATGAAAGCTCTTGAAGATAGAGCCAGTTGAAAAAAGTCTGTTTCGAAAAAGTTGAAAAATCGGAAAATTCATAAAATCGACACAGGTAGCCTAATCGAAAAACGGCCGAACATGTGTTCTTTTTTTTCGATAGACCAATTGAGAAAAAAAATGGCACCAAGATCGGCGTCGGTGACCTTCACCGATTAGGTGAAATCGTGTGGAATACCTCATATGTATATACCTCTATGTACCTATATAGATGAGGTCCTGAACCGGTTTTTTTCACTGTGCTTCTGCAGCAAGGAACTTACCTTATACGATGCGCGAGCGCGCGCGCGCGTGTGTGTGTGCGTGTGTGTGTGTGTATGTATTGGCAGAACAGTAAGAAAAAAATCACTATACCACATGAATATCGGTATAACCAGTCGCGGAAATCGTCGCTGAGCTTAAGTATTCAGGCGAATACTTTGTTAAATTGCTAAGTACGGCATTTTTCAATAGAAACAATTAAAAAAAATGCGCATCGGACTACTCGTTTTCACGCCCTGAAAATCACGAACAACCATTCCGAACCGAAAAAATGTCTGCGTTTTTCGGTCTTTGATAAGCTCCCAGACTACCCGCTCTTATTTCTTTCGGATAAGATGGCGGATTGTCATTTATCAATTTTCATTAGAATCGGTGTTTTTTTCATGCCCTGGAATCTGAGATAAAAAATTGCAACTCATATTTTGATCTTTCTCTTACGTACGATGCTTGTGATATTCCCGTCAAACCAAATACATATTCGTAATTTCTTTCAATTTTTCCTCGTGTTTCGGAAATCTATTTTAAGAATAACTAGCATAGGTAAAATTTTTTTCGCATCCTATTTTTTGGGAAAAAAATTTGTCAAGATTCTTGTAAGACATTTTTTAAGTTTTTGCGATACATGTTCTTCCAGGTTTATAAATTATGGAAATTTACATTGCATCGTCACTCACAAAAATCTGAAATTTATACGTGACAGATTACCTCGATGTATGTAATCTCAAACATTCCAACAATTCGGCCTGACTCATAGACTTATACTGGTTATTATTCGTGGTTATTGATTATTACCAATATTTAATAACGACGAATGATGAAAAGACCAGTTGAGCCAAACTGGCAAGGTATTTGAGGTTAGACACATCACGATCATCTGCTTAGAGCATGTACAGTAATGCTCTAAGATCATCTGTCATATAATTTCAAATTTTTGAGGGTTGGCCACCCTGAGAAATGTAATCGTATTAGTGGATAATGCATGCCAGGTAGTGACGATGTAATGCAAATTTCAATACCTTTTAAACCTGGAAGAATGTGTGTGTGTGGCAAAAATTTTAATGATGTCTTTAAAAAATCGTTACAATTTTGTTTCCCCGAGACACGGTATCCGAAAAAAATTCAACTTACGACACTTTTAAAAATTTCTGTACGGAACTTCCGAAATTGTATTGGAAGTTTTATTCGGATACGGAACAGTGAACTCACCAGAAATTCACTTATAAATCTTATAAATTTTAGTAAACTCAAAAATTTTTATCTCAAATTTAAGGCAAAGACATAGTAATTTACATCGCTATACACCGAATATGTCAATTTACAAGCAGTTTTTGTAAATTGACAAACCTTTTGTACAATAAATGTGGTGTAGTAAATTGACGATCATTTATTGAAGACTTGGTTTGACGGGAATGACTCAAACATCGCTAGAGAGCGGACGAAATATGGGTTTTAATTTTTCTCTCAGATTGCGGATCATGAAAAAATAAAAATGATCTTACACATTTTTCGTATCGATGCTAGGAATTCTATCAAAAAAATCGACGAGACAACCCGACGTCTTACTCAATAGAAATCAGAACGGGTTATGTGGAACCTATCAAAGACCGATACACATATTACCAAAAACATTTTTTCGGTTTTGCGATGGTTGTGTGTGGTTTTTAAGGCCTGAAAACTGGTTGGCTGACGCATTCGCATTTAGTTAGATTGAAAAATACCGAACTTATTGTTAGGCAATTATACCGGGCGGCTCTGCATTAACCCTCGTCACTGAAATGAATCGACTTTCACGTACAAATTTAAAGTCAGCGTGCTAGAATCAGGGTTGGTTGTGCAAGTAAAATGAAGAGTGATTGGAAAAACTATTGTGTATTGTTTTACTTTTTTTGCTTGAAGAATTTCTCCCACATCCTTCATCGTTTTTTTTTTCTTGCGAAAACTAAAATTGGAGTCTATTTCTGAATCGTTAGATTTTGTCTCAGAATTTTCCATAGGCGTAAGTGACTAGAGTTAAGTTGGAAACAGAACAATGACTACCTAGCATAAAAGTTAATTTGAGAAATTTATCGATAGGGCTTCCTTACATTTTTTTGTAACAAGTTTCTATTTCATTTTCCGTCCACACTATTTTTTTTTTCTCTTCAATCCCATGTGTTAAATCAAGCAACGACAAGATGTATCAAAATTGCGTAACGGTATAATATATAGGAAAGAGGTAAACTGCCGTATCGTTCACTCGATTTTTTTTGTCTTGTCGTTTTGTGTGTGTTGATTTTTTATTCCCAATATTGATATTCACTCTACTGTGGTTTAGAGATTTTGGACGGGCTCAATTCAGGTTCGAATTTTAAGCACGCGAGGTATAAAGTTGCAGAATTTTCAACACTTCGTATCACGATTGTAGGATTTGATCGTCTTTAAAATATTTTTATTGAATTTGCACGAAACATTGATGTTCGAAATTTATTCCTCGTTTTCGTTTTCCGAATCACTTGATCGAGTCGTTGTACGTAGAAATTGAATAATAAAATTCGCCTGCATGCGGAACGAAGGAATCGAAATTTCACTCGACATGTCGATTCGCATGGAAT
Source organism: Neodiprion virginianus (assembly GCF_021901495.1). Classification (NCBI taxonomy): domain Eukaryota; kingdom Metazoa; phylum Arthropoda; class Insecta; order Hymenoptera; family Diprionidae; genus Neodiprion; species Neodiprion virginianus. Next base: position 15,529,350 of record NC_060880.1, read on the forward strand.
AATTGAACCATACTCGTTAATAGTCCAACGAATAAGTTAACTCTCAATCTCATCAGGCCGAAGTTTGTAACGCTTATTTTAATGACGCATCTTTAGAAAGAGACGATATTTTGCGACTTTAGAGGATTACCTGAAATTTAGGAACCCATTAACGAAGCATGAACAAACTAACACTGTCGATTCAACATATCGCGAGTTATTCTACGTTACTAACTTCAGCTACGTTAAATCTCGTGTAAATACTTGTGCAGATCAGATCTATAATTGTAATAAAATGGCACGGCACCCGTACTTCATTATCATCTTCATCATCATGACCATGGGCATATTTCTCCACCTTGCGGTTTCGGAAGGTATCCGACGTGATAAGCAGGATAAGAACGAGGATAAGGAAGGTGATATCGCCTCGGTATATGACTGATTGTGAAGGGACGAGCAGACAGGCCGTCGCTTCGGCGAACGGTGAACAAGCCAGGCAACCCAACACAGCCGGTGGCTGGCACTGCCATCCACGACTCTCTCTCCTCTCTCTCCTCTCTCGGCTTCGTTCGTACGGGTGTGCAAGTGTGCGCCGTGCCTTGCCGGTGTACCGTTTACCGCGAGGAAAAAAGAGAAAGAAAGAACGAGAGAGAGAGAGAGAGAGAGAGAGAGAAGGACAAGGAGAAGGAGAGACCTGCACGCGTGTGCACGCTTTGCCGATCTCACGGACGCGTCGAACGAACCCGGAGCCACGAGACTCTTGGATCAATTCGACGACTTGTTCTCTCGCGGATATATTACTCCCGATGCGACGGTAGAAATTCTGGATGATCGAATTCAGAGAAAACATTGCGTCATATGTGGCTCGTTGGTAGCCTAGGGAAGGTTGAAGCTTTTGCTGGGTGGTGGAATTTTTTAATCGTTGAAACAAACTTGATTTCGTCAGAACTCTGAAGAGTACGAAAATTGGAACGGACGGAACTCCGAATGGTCAAAATTTCTAGTAGACGCTAGACGGTACTTCGAATATTTACTTTACTCTTGGCGTGCGAGTGATTTCGTGACTTTTTTTTTTTTTTAGGTGATTTGACTTATGATTTGTCCGATTTCAGTTGATTTTCTATGCGATTTCACATGACTTCGTGTGGGATTTCTGCTGATTTCCAATGCCTTCGTATGATTTTAGATAATTTTCAGTGATGTTAAAGTGATTTATCTGTACGATTTTTCATTCCGCTTTCAACTGATTTCAACCCAGGGTGTACAGCTGATTTCCAGGAGTGAATAGCCACTTTGTTAAAACTCCAAACGATCAAAGCCTCGAGTAGTCGGAACTCCAAATAATCAAGATCCCGAATCGTCAGAACTTCAAATATTCAAAACTTCGAATGGTAATAAATCCAAAAGTTCAAAACTTTCACGCAGCTAGAACCCCAAACGATAAAAGTGCAAGCCTATTTCGAAAACGGTTGAATAACCAAATGGTCTAAACTCCCGAATGATTCTGAACTGCTGATCGACGGTATCTCACGATAGTATAAATCGTAGCTTAATAGTATTGGCACATAATTTTTTTTGTAACAACTATTATTAAAACTGTATTTTTGGAGTTTTGACCGCACGCACACTGGTCCGTTCGACAGATATTTTGAGTTCCGAGTAAGTATTGAGTCCGGCGAAACTTCGTTCATTGTCAGACATCAGTTGCAGACGATTCGTAGAACTGTAGATTGAATGATTGGATGAATGGTTCGTTTCATTACTTTCGGTGGCTGATTTTTATTTCTTTTTCACCGGGGATGGTGTGATAAGAAAGCCTAAACGGCGTTGCAAAAGATGGTGACGTTTATGCTCGGCGTGAAAAAAAATTGCTAAGTAATAATAATAATAATAATTAACAACAACAATAAATTAAGAACTACCGCAGCATTTCCGCTACTACACTCATCGTCTCCTTTTCAATCTCCCTTTTTTTTTTTTTATACCGCATTGATTGACCACCTTACTTGAAATCGAATAACACGTAGGTAGTAACTTTGTTTTAACGTTACGAAACTAATCGTAAACTATTGTTGTGTGCTGTATTATACATATCGTCATTATTATTATTGTTGTTGTTGTTGTTGTTATTATAATTACAATTACAATTATTATTTTTGTGTTTAACATCAATTATTATTACTGTTTTTATCATTATGTATTATTTTCTTCGTTTTCATTCCTCTTTTTTTCGTCCCCTCATTTTCGTCCTCGGACAACCGTCAACAGCTCTCTATAACTAATAAATATCGCTTTGAGCAGCAGAGGGATTATACTCGTGTGTACATTGCTTACGCACCTCCCCTCCGACTTCTCCTCTTCCTCTTTTTGTTCTTTGAATAGGAGTATGAATAAGATATTTACATGTACGTCTGATCTATCTAATCTGTCACTTCTCGGCCAAACTATAGTTATTCATGTATATGTATACCAATGTGTAGTCCAGCTATGTGAAACTGAAACTGGAACTCGACTTGTTCGAATATCAATTTTCAAAATTTCCATCTATTCTAAATCGTTTGTAGTTGTTTGTATTAAAGACATTTTCGTTTGTTGTAATCCGGGAAAAAAGTTACCGCAATTTTTCAATTTTCGAAAAATCTCTCTCTCTCTCTTTCTCTCTTTCTCATCGTCTTCTGCAGGTATTATCTAAAGATTCAATAACATGTTACACTCGAAGCTTTAACTTTCCTTTATTTAATTAGTGTCGATATTGATTATACATCTCGGTCACTGGTGATTTGCTAATTGCGATTTGATTATTATCCCTAATTCAACAACGGACAAATTAGAACGCGCATAGAGAAACACTTACGTTCTTTATACTCTTTCTTATAATCTATGGTTCAACGGCCAAGTGTTTGTATGCTCTAAATGCAAAAAAGTCAGATTTCGAGGGTGCGCAATTCGACGCAATTGCACGGTATGATGATGTGAATTTTTTCTCAGACAGTAGCACTAAAGATCACTAAAACCTCGCAGTTACAGATTTCTTCGAACATTATTACTTTTATAGGAAAATGTATGCTGAGAACGTGTACGAAACACGTTTATTTTAAACGTTGAAATCCACAACTGTCGTTGGCATGGGATAGAGTTGAGATAGAAGTCGGAAAAAATTAGGTAATTTGTTTTTAATTATTTGAAATTGATTTGGGGAGTATGCTTGGAAAAATTCGACAACATCTTGAATATGGGACACTCTAATGTAGATGGATCAATTAATTTCTAATACGCACCATCATCGAATGAGAGATAAATTCCCGATGTTAAACAAAACTACGCAAAGCCCGTATATGAGGGATTCTCCGTCAACTCGGCCACTTTTTTTTCGACCATCTCAGATCTGCCCCATAATCGGTTATATCAAAGTACTACTAAAAGGTACTCTATGTGAATTTTTTCAGATTTTTTAATTCATTATTTGAGAAATTGCAGTTTTCTTTTCAAATGAATATATCTCGGAAACTTGAAGTGACTGAAAAATAATGACTCTACATAAAAGTTGTAGTTTTTTGTTAGCTTTCGAGAGGAATTTTTGAAAAAATTTTTACGTTCCGGTAACGCTAATTTTTTACCAAAAAAGGATGAAATTATTTTTTTTATTCAAAAAGGACCCTTTTTTTTGCTGAAAAAATTACAGAGTCTTCAAATATGTGTGACAATATCGCCAAAAAATCGCCAGAGTGGCACGGATCGAGGTTCTAGGGTAAAAAAAAAATGAAGCTACACAAATCAATTTTTTTTATACCGGAACCTCGACCGAATTTGTGTGGCTTCATTTTTTTTTATCCTAGAACCTCGATCCGTGCCACTCTGGCGATTTTTTGGCGATATTGTCACACATATTTGAAGACTCTGTAATTTTTTCAGCAAAAAAAAGGGTCCTTTTTGAATAAAAAAAATAATTTCATCCTTTTTTGGTAAAAAATTAGCGTTACCGGAACGTAAAAATTTTTTCAAAAATTCCTCTCGAAAGCTAACAAAAAACTACAACTTTTATGTAGAGTCATTATTTTTCAGTCACTTCAAGTTTCCGAGATATATTCATTTGACAAGAAAACGGCAATTTCTCAAATAATGAATTAAAAAATCTGAAAAAATTCACATAGAGTACCTTTTAGTAGTACTTTGATATAACCAATTATGGGGCAGATCTGAGATGGTCGAAAAAAAAGTGGCCGAGTTGACGGCGAATCCCTCATATATACGTGATTCAGAGGATGATTAATTGTGTATCTAATAACAGCTATATAAGTTTTGACAAGTGAACTCTGTTCACACTTTTACCCGTTTCGCGTTATCATCTCATTTCGTTATTAAACACACAGACGCTTCCTCGAGTTGTTTTCACTTCTAATCTTATAACCTACGCGCGTACGTACATAAGTGAGATCATGCACCGTTAGTGCTGTTTCTGGATTAGTTGCATGTAAAACACGGAAATTTTCCAACTTCTGTTATATTACCAGTGAGTGCAGAATCACTATTGTCATTATCATTATCATTTATAACTTGTTTATTTTTTCTCTTTCTTGAAATTTTCATTTTCATTCAATTTTTATAACTATTACCGCCTGCAGTAAAGATATAGCAATGCGATTGATTATTATACGTGATGATGAAAATTGTAATTGGCATGCGTATGCACACTAGATGTGTATGCATTGATTTATGTTTCATTTACGAGCCGTTTCCGATCCACGACTTGAATCGCGGCAGCTGAATAATTCTTGGACGATCAAATCGGGGACAAAGGAAAGCATTGGGCTAACAAAATATATTCTCCGATTTCAGAAACAGTTTCAAATTTTTACCGCGCTTGTATAGTTTTATGTATTCCGTGAACTCGTTACCTTTATTTGCATTTGGGGCATTCCATGATGTCAAAATTATAAAGCCAATCTGAGATATCGACGTAGAATCTTGATCGTGATGTCATGGAACCCCCCATATATTATACAAGTTCGCGAGTTTGTGTGTTGGCGTGTTTACCATGGTGGATCCAATACGGTGGATGAAAATTTCAAATTCGATCGAATACGGTCTAGAAACTTGATGCAGAGGTTTTACTGAATATTCAAAATCTGATTTCAGATTCGTAATCAGCGACCCCAAAAACTTGTAATTTATATAAAACGTGTATATATGCAGACGGGTAACTTTCTCGGAAATTACACTGAGAGAAAAATTTGCGCATATAGTTAAAAATCTGTATAGTTAAAATATTACAGTCGGAAAGATAATTTTTATAGTAGAATTCACTTAAATTATCGTTTGGCGCACTATAAACACAATATCAATTTTACCATACACTTATAGTTGATGCGAGGACGTCAAAGGTACTATAATAATACTACAATTAACTATATTTTTGTTTCTAATGTTCACCATACACAGATGTTCATCAGGATTATATTAGTATAGTGCGGTGAGCTCTGTTCTGTAGTCTTCGATAGTACAGAGTATGGTTCAATTAACTAATTTATAATCAACTATTTACGGATAAGTATTTAGACCACCCGAGATGATTCCTGCAACTTTTGTCAGAGTTGGATGCACCTTACATAGTTTGACTCGACTTAAATATGGTTAACGCCAATACAGTAATTATTCAGACAAGATCATACGAACATAGTTTCAACAACTAAACATACAGTGTTGAAAATATTTGAAAATCTACGCCACATTTACAACACAAAAGTGTAGTTGAATTACAAATTTCGTGTTATAAAGTGAATTAATAAGCAGTCTCAATAAATGTGCATTATAATTTTGTCATTTTGCTTAACTTAGTTGGAAATACGCAAAAGGGTATTTTGAATTTACTTCATTGTGCAGTAAATGTATTAGGTATATTTGGAAATTTCATTTACGGTACTTGGAATTTACTAAAAAATCTGCCGAATTCACTTGATAAATGGAATAATCTTGTTGATCAGTTTTCAGTGACTGTAATCGATCCGAAATGCGTTTTCAACGGTTGTAGTTACTGATAAGTTGTCAAAATGGTGTCTGCGCTCACGAAAAATCATTGAGATGAGTTATCTACGAGTTCCTCATCTATTTTTTTTCATTCCAGTTTTACTATACATTTACGATGAACCTACTCAACTCGTATAGTATAAGCTAACAAATTGAAATCTAAAATTTCCAAATTATAAATCGAGTAACGATAAGCTGATCACGTTTACCGCACTAATGTTTGAATGTGGTCAGGGTCTTTATTATTGTACCGTTAACCATAAAACTTTTGTCAGATGTAACCATAAATTCATAGTTCGGAACAACATAATGCAATAAGTTCTATTAACTATAAATTCGTATTGTCTCCCGAGCACACTATTTTTTATGGTAAAGACAACCATAATTTTCTCTGAGTGTAATTAGTCCTTCAATTTTGACGATTTTTTTTCATTCAATTCGTTTCTAACAATAATAATTTACATTATATTGCAATAATTACTCTTGAATATTGAAAATCCGTTAGTATACCATCGGAAATAGCAACAAACCGTGAAGAAATATGTTTAAAAGTTTTCTAAATATACAAAAAACGAATGTAAAATAGGTGATGAGAATACTTACCACTATGACTCAAAGGGTTAAATCCCGGTGTTTTTATATTGTATATTTGATTTATTTCTTGTGTAATTTATTTGTCAATCCGCGTTTGTTAATTCGCTTTTAATTATTGTACGCACGTACATCCTACGTTTTACACGATTCAACTGTGACTACAAATATACATATACACATAACTCTGCGGGATATCTTCCGTTAATTGAATATAATCGTTGAGCATTCCGTGGCAACTAGACCGACGTTTAACCTCGACGGTGATCACCGTCTTCGATTTAAACAATTCCTGAGGTTTTTTTTATATTACAATACATCATTGACCCATTCGCCTATAAAACGTTATAACAAAGTTATTTTTATATTCCGCACTTGAATCATCATTTGATCATGCATACCTATATTTTTAATTTTTTTATTTCAAATCACGATAACTCGCTTCTGGTCAACAATTATTATTGTCATATTAACGTATAACATTGATGTGCAAAAAAAAGCTTAGCTCCCAAACGACGGCGATTTTGTCATTTTGCGTCGGATGTAAAAAAAAGGTTTTCTTTTTTAGCCAAAGATGATTCACAAAAGGTTGCAAATTTTATCAAAACGTCGTTATCGAGAAAAAATTCATTCTCGTGCGTTTCTCGTTGAGAACGAGGACTTGCCGTTTCTAAAAAATTGACTCCGTCTGATTTATAACAAAAAAGAAAAATAAAATAAAAAAATACACCTCTTGCCCCATTACAAATTTTTCTCCAAATGCACAGTTTTCGAGTTATGAAGGATAAAATCTAAAATACTTACGCCTAAACGGCAGGTGAAAAAAATAAAAATACAAATTACAAATGTATATTTGGTGCAGTAGAAATAGGAAAAAAATCGGTGAACATTTCGGCGAGATTCTGGGTCAGTCATTGTTCACGTTAGTTTGTGACTATCCCATGTATACAACTAAAAACAAATGTTCATATCGTTGCGGATACAATATTATGACCGGTACTACAATAAAAATTTAAGTCTCAACGCAATGTTTAATTCACTTTAATGTTCATAACGTATCATGATATAATCTGAATGCAGCGCGCATATCTTACGACATCGTTTTACGAAGCAACACGTTAGGTATGTGCGCATCTATAATGAATAAAATGTAATTATAGATTGCATATGCACACACACACACATATATATACACCCACAATCTGTATAATCGAAATCCAATGCTATACTACTATAATGCTATAATGCTATATGCGCAGCATTTTAATTTTTACTATTTCTCTTCTACGCGTCTACACATTACATACATACATCAAAATATGCCATATAGTTACGTGTCTACGTTTTCACACGCGCGCAACTAGCTTTAATATCGCATTTTTACGATGTCTGCAAAAAAGGAGGGGAAAAAATGGAACTGAAGAAAGAGGAAGAAATTTTGCGCCCAGTATGATGCGGTTTTTTTTTTTACTATTACTATTATTCGAAAACCGTTGCAGGACGTTGTTGTGGTCGCGTACCTATCATTATTATTATTATTGCAATAATTAGACATGGACATGCCTGTATAATATGTATGTCTTCATTATATGTATACACTTTCTCCGCTTCCGCCGGTTTCAAGATTGTTCAATTAATCTCTCTACCCCTCTCTCATTTTCTCTACACATTTGACCCTCCATCGTTTTACTCCATATAATGACGATAATATATCTGTATGATAAACCCCCCCCCCCCCCCCCACAGCATCGACTTTTCCTAATCATTCATCATTCATGCTTTATTAAGTTGTTTTTCTCTCTCTATCTCTCTCTCTCTCCGATTCCTTGTCCTCTTCTTTCAACTATCTTCTTTGCAAAGTATTTTGCTCTTTGGTTAATTGATCGCTGCAATTACCTAGATATAAGCTGACGTTTCTTTGTCTCGTTTTCAACGATCTTCTAGCTTCTCTTCTCGACGCTTATTATTTGCAAGCGATTGCATATATTTATACGGACCGAATCGCATATCCAGAGGGGAACAACGACTCGGTCGTTGTTGTATTAGCATGTAGCAAACGCGTGTGGTGCTCTGATATTTGTTCGGTTGATATATTGGGTGTGTATATTATTGTGTATGTATGTAAATAGGGATGAACTTTCATTGATTGAACATGTCTCTTCGTTGTACACAGCTCGGTTGTGTTGTTGTTGTTGCTGTTATTATAGGAACAAATTTTTTGAACCAGAGAGACTCCATTCTGTTCGTATATCAAAACAATCCGTAATCCCAACTGATCTCTGTCGTACAACACGGAATTACTTACATATATATTTCGGATGTATACGTGAAATTGGCGGTTCAAAAATTTTTTTTTTCTGAACTATTGTCAATTAAATAGAATCGAATTCGATTGAATAATATTTTTGTTTTCGAGCTTTGTATTCTAATTGCCTGCAGATTTATGTACTTCGTCGTTAATTTCACGAAAGATTCTCTCTGGAGATTCCACGTTATGCCTGTAATCTATCTCTTGAACTCTTGAATTTGTATACGTAGTTCATAATAAATTTTCTTTTACACGGAAGAAAGGTGAGGGGAAGGAGAAACAAATTATTGCAGATTTACTTGGAAATATACCGATTGCGTCTCACGCTGTGCTCGTTAATAATTAATTAATCGGTTATATTCACTACCACACGTTGTATGCTTTGTTTTTTCTTTTCTCTTCTTTTTTACTTGCGGCACTGTGCTTGCTTATTTTTATCCTGTAACTATAAGGTTGGTTAGCCGACGTCGATCCGCGATTTTTATGCGCGAAAATCATGCACACAAACGTTGCCTTGAAAGTTATGCAATGTTTAAAGGTTGTGCTGGTGCTAATATATTATATATCACTAGGCATACATACAGTTTATATTATTCAAGTGGTACGTTGCACATAAGTATGATTGTCAAATTTTATACCGAGATTTATATGACAAAACATTTCTCTCGGTCTTTTTTCGATCATTCTCAATGGCAGTTCAATATTACAGTTTTTGATTTCTTATTTCCACCATCATCGTCGAATCAAGATTGCGCAAAAAAATTTTTTTTTTCATTTATTTATGTATCAAGTTTTTCCTTTCCTTGCCGTATTCTAAATTCTTGTATTCCCTTTCTTATTCTTTCTCATTATTCGTTTGATTCGCTCACATTTTATTTGGTATACAATATGGATAATTTGGTAATTTAATTGGCAATATCCCAAATGAAATTGGAAAACACGTTCGAGAGATTGAGTTTCTAGCTTTACTTCATCGTAATGTTTCATTTCTTCTCTTGACAATATTATGAGAAATCATGTCGGGTTATCAATAACTGGAAAATTAGAGAGACGGAGAGAGAGACCAGTGTCAAAGTCCATTGGTTGTGTGAGTTTTGTTTACCTTCGTTAAACGCCAAGCGATAAATTCATGCTTCTTTAATTGCTTTGGAGATTAAAACAACATGTTACATATTTGAGGAAATTTGCATCATGACGATATTCTTATTTATACATAAATGCGATACAAACAAAATTACTTCTAGTTTTGTTTGTCAGTAGCAACTAAAAAAGAAAAAGAAATAAAACGAAAATGAACGTACAAAGAAGATCAGACGAGAAATAAGGAAAAAAATTAACGACTTTAAGTTGTCTGGAATTCCCCGAATCATTTTGAAGGAAATAACGTTCTTATAATATTTACAAGCATCGATATACTAGTTTACTATACCATACTTCAGATGTACCCTATTTCCTTAGTGATAAAAATCAAAGACATTGATAATGGTCGTTTGCTTGATATAATATTTGGCTACTCACTTGCAAGCGAAGGGGAAAAAATAAAAGAGAGAAATAATGTTCAAATAGAAAACACTATCCCTCACTGGCTGATAATTTGATGATATAATATTACAGCTCTGTATATTTAACGTTACGTGTACCGTGTTTCCTGTCTCTCTCTCTCTCTCTCTCTCTTTTTCTACTCTTGAACAGAAAAAAGCACTTTTTCTACGCCAAACCTTGTTTTCGTAATTGTAAATGTGAAACTGAAAGATACACGCGAAGTCAAATCGATTATTGTTTACAATGATGCTTACCTAGCTATGAGCGAGCTTGAATTGTAATAGATCAGTCATTTACTGCACGATGATGACGATGATGAAACATGAAAGGATTTGGCCTTCGTGGCCAAGGCTGACTGGCGTTGCTGCTCTCGGGCATTGAACACAATCAGTTAGTCAGTCAGTCGTTCAGTTGTTCAGTTGTGTGTTTACCTCATGTACCTGGCTTAAGACTTGTATTGTTAGCCAGCTAGCTGGTTTGGTGATCAAGTACGTCGATATCATTTCATCTGAAGACTATAAAAGGTTGACTGAGCTATTTTTCATTCCCTTTTCTTTCCAGACTGAAAATCTCCCCGTTCTTTATGTACTCTCAAGTATAATTTTGTCCTCCTTTGTGTTACAGACTTGTGTTTCTTCAACTGCTGGCAAATAAATACACGACAATTCATCTCGTCGAGGATTAACATTGTCCATATAACATGAGGAATTCCACTTTATTGAAATGGGCACAGAATTCTACCAACAACAAAAATCAACCTGGCAAAAATGGTGGTAAGATATTTCAATATCAAACTTTTTGCCGTCTCTTTGAAGCTTTGGAAGTAAATAAATTTGCATAATTTGTCATCTTTTCACTGACAGTTTTTTTTTTTTTTTTTTATTTTCAGCCGCTTCACCCAGAAATTGGATACATTCGCCGGACGCTCTTCAAAAGGGTCACATCGCTTACTTAGTTAAGGTATCGTTATCATTAACCATTATAGAGAAAAAAAAATAGGAAAACAATTGTAAAGCTTACATTTGGAGCTTTGGGTTGATTTTTAGATTGGATGAATATATACATGTAATTTGCATATAGTATGATTAACGGAATAATCCAGAGTTGACAGAAAGGTCAACTTGGTGTGTGGCTGTGTTTTCTTTTCTTATTCTTTTCCCCGCACCGTCGTATTGTGAGAAACGTGTTTGGTGTGGAGACAAGAATGCAAATTAATTGTGAAAAATTCATTCCCCACTCGGTGCGTCATTCGGCTATTTGTTTAAAGTCAGAATTAATTAAATTTTTATGGTATAGAAAAGAAAGAAAAAACAACAGCTGATGTTAAAAATGTCATGTGGCTCTTGAACTACGACAAATCTGTTTAGTCTGGAATGTAAATATTTCTATGACCATAATGAACCTGTTTCTTGTCCTTTTTTCTTTTTCATTGATCGCTTTTTTTTCCCAGCTTCACTCGACATGTCGCTGGCACGGTCAAGGACTTTATAGGAATTTATGAACACTTGTGCCACAAGCCAATTTATTTTTACACACCTTACAAGTTTCTTGTAATTATCATTTCTTAATCTTTTCTAAATCTCATTTTTGTATCTAATCTTGAATGGTTGCGCAATGCTTGGAAGATCGGATGTTAAAACCTCTGGTTTCTCAGGCTGCCAGAGATCGGTCTGCAATAACAAGACACCGGGAATGTTAGAGTTGAACGAACTTTGTAATACTGCAACACCGAATGTTTTCGGAAATGAAAGTATACCGCGTATGCAAATCGTTACGCAACGGGCCAAATCTGTTCAGCCACTTGTGCCAAACTTTTACTGTTACCGTTATTACCAAAACTATACACATTCTATATTATACATATAGCCGGTGATATACAGAGTTTGTTACTTTCTAATTTCACAATCGCAATATTCATTGATGCTCATTGCCAGCTTCCTTATTGCTCTGCAATTTCAATTCTTGTGTAAATAGTAATATCGCTTTTCTTCTTTTTGTTTTTTTCGTTTTATTTACTAGATATCGAACAGTGGCGATGTTTAGATAGTTTGCTTATCGTGGTATAATACGGGTAGTTCAAAAGTGTAAACAATGCTCAAGTAATTTTGTCATGTGGCTTTTTAGTATCTTGGGAGTACAGAAGTCGATCAACCCAAAGGTATCGACGTGGTTAAGGAGGCTACCTGCAAGCTAAAATTTAATCAGCAGTTGAGGAAAAGCGAGGGTACCAAAACGCCAAAAGTGGAACTAACCATCAGCATAGATGGCGTCGCTATTCAAGAGCCCAAGACCAAGACGACGCCAAAGGTATTCAAATGAAATACAGATATTAAATGATAATTGCTTCTTTTTTCATTTGTTGACTCGATTTGGCGAAGAGTGCCTATGTGTAATTTGATCTCAATTGTTGGAATATTTACAGCGTATCATGCATCAGTACCCGCTTCATCGGATTTCGTATTGTGCCGACGATAAGGGGGAGAAGAAATTTTTCAGCTTTATCGCTAAAGAGGAAGACGCGGAGAGACATACGTGTTTCGTTTTTGTAAGCGACAAATTGTCGGAGGAAATAACGCTGACGATCGGACAAGCCTTCGATCTAGCTTATAGGAGATTTTTGGAAACTTCAGATAAGGATTTGGGCAGCCAGAGACGCAGCATGGTACTGCAGCACAAAATCAAACGCTTAGAACACGAAAACAACATCTACAGGCAACGGTTGCAAGATATCGCTTCGATCAAGGGAACGGTAATAGAATTGCGAAATTATTGCGAGTTCGAGAGACTCGATTTTTCCAACTGCTCGACGATTCGTAATAAAAATTAAATGCTAAATCGACTTTCAGGCCGATGTGACTTCTTATCTCTCCCAGCATAATTTACCCGACATTTTACACGTTCCGGGTGTACCGATGACTCCTGAAAGTTCCTCGTCGTCGATTGACGAGACTACCAAACCTAGGATGAATGGTAGCTTGAGCAAATCTTCTCTGAGCACAACTAACAGTGACAGTAATGGAAATACTTCTAACGGTATACAACAGCCACCACCAGTGCCACCAAGAAGTTTCGAAAAAAGTTTCGATGACGATTTCATGGGGTAAGTTCACCAGGATTGGTGTCGAATTGGTCAATGTTCTCGATTCCTGGTATCGATAATCAGTGTTGCTTCTTTTGCCATTTTTCTCCCAACACTTTCACTGGCAAATAAGAAAAACACACTTCAAATTTTTTCAATACATCTTTCAACACGACAGTGAATTTTTCAGCAGCGAACCCCCAGTACCGACGGTCGGTACTAAGCTGGAAGGTCTACTGATGGACGAGTTCGAGGAAGATTTTAATCCAAGAGCTCACGAGGGATTGACAAATGGGTCAGCTTTCAATCATCAGTCGAACAATAACCCGACTTTGAACGGACAGGTCTCTTCGTCGCAGCAAATTTTCTTCCCTCAGGCTAACGGAGGTGCGAGTTCCCCGCCGTTGCGTAAGTTTGATTTAGCTAGTTGCTCTCTCGACTTTGATTGCCAAGCTTTTATCAGTGGTGATGTTTCAATGGAAATTTTACATTCTATTCACAGTGGCTCCGCCACCAAAGGCTAAAGATTCTCGAAGGCAGAACGGCATCAAAGAAGATCTTTTCGGCAGCGTTCCGTTCAATCCAGCTCCACCCAGCGGTGCAAAAACTGACATAAATGATCCGTTTGAAATGGGAGAGTTTGGGGCAACGACTGCAGCGTTAAATCCGAGTCAGCAGGAATTGGAGAATGCGATCGGACTTTTAGACAAAAGGCTTCTAGAAATGAAAGTAAGAACAATAGCTGACTGAATATCATCGATGTATATACTTTGTTTATTTACTTTTTTCTCTCTTTTTATATCCCTTGTTATAATCTCAGACTTGTGAAAGTTTAGAATTATATTTCTAGCGAGACTTGATTTTAGTATCGGTTACATGTCTTCAATTCTTTTTCAGGATGGATTTAGCAGAGGTCTTTCAATCGGAACTGATGACTTTTCACTGGAGAGTCTAGATCCGTTACGAAATTAAGATTAACGACCGTCACTAGTGTGTAAAGAAAAAAAGTTGAAGAAGGAAATATTGAACTCGTAACAATGATCACAAGGATTTCTTCAGAAAAGGAAAAAGTAATAGTAATAAGCATAACTAACGTTTTAAAGCAATTCATTTGTGAGATTTTTTTTGAGCTGGAAGGACTAAGGATTAAAAAAAAAATAATGATAATAATAAAAAACACCACGAACAAAAACGTATGAAACCAAAATTAGTCAATTATACATATATTTATGGTGATATTTGATATTTATGTAACGATAATATAATACACAACATTATTTTTTTTATGATGTTCTCATGTTTATAATTCCTTTTTCTCGTATATTCTTGTCAATATTTTGTTTTAATTGTTTTTTTTTCTTCACAACATATCACCTGCAATTTTAGAATCTCGAATGGAACAGCATGAACGAGTCTTGGTTTACTATTGCCCCCGAAATAAAGACAATCGAAATAATGTGCCTTTCACGTTTTATGTAACGAGCTCCTAATATTAATAGTACGGATAATAATGTTAATAACTGTATCTGTAAAAAGAATAATAGATACCTTACAGCGGTTGTAAAACAAGGGAATGAAGAATCTGTAAAGACTAAACAATATAGCTGTTTGTGAATTAAGAGCAATATTGAACTGTCCAATTAGATCTTTTTCTAGCGCGATTGAACTTGTTGAATTTGTAAATCCCGGTAATTCGCTGACAAAAAACACAAAAAATTAGAAGGAGGACGAGAGAAAGGAAAACTGATAATAATTTGTAGGGTCTCTATACCGTTGTAAATAATCATCAAATGCTTGGTAATGATTGTATAATAAATAATTGATCGATAATCCTGGACTAGTGATCCAATTGTATTGAAACTAGTAAAGTTGATAATATATTTACCGAATTGTTAGCGAAAAAAATTAAATGTAACGTATGCGAAGAAAGTGGGCGCAAAACGGTGGTTGAAAAAAAAAAGCAAAGAATAAAACGAAACACCTAAAATGACTGCTTGATTAAATATCATACTTTAGCTGTTGCAATCAACGAAGTGAAAAACAGCAATATCATAGTCCCGCTACTTTCTAGCTCCTATATAAATAATTTACGAAGTTTTACAAACTTTTATGAACACATATATTTTCACTATCTTTAGGTTATTAAATATTGTTATTTTATAGAGCCTGTATACATAAACACATAACAATATTATTATACTTGAAAAAAATATTGATATACATAATATACTATACATATATTATTGTTACGCGTGTATGAGTTATTATTAAATATTTGTTATTATATATACACGCACGCTCGCGACACACAAATTTTTGCTAAGATGCGGAAAAATAATATTAGTTGAACTGTATATATATATATATTATATTAATCAATACGATATTGTTGTTCTATTATTTAAGTATCTCATTCCGAATATAATACATAATTATTACAAACCTTTTCTCTGACTATTACTCGTCCACAACATGTATTTTCTTGTTTTGCTATAGAGTGAATACACAAATTGCCCAGTTAAGTTTAACAATCTTTTTAGCAATGTGGGGATTTAATTGCGCATGCCGATCATAAAAAGGCCTCTCCGCGCGAAATTCAGTGAAACTATTGTCCACAAGCAGAAAGCGTGACGAAAAAAAGGTGTCAAATAGAAAAAATAAAAAATACCGTTAACTAAACCTGTCAAAAGTCGTCATTTTTTGCTACTATCATTTTTAAATTGGATTATTACTTAACTAATAACTAATAAAATTTGCATCTTTCTGTAAACTCAATGTTTTTAAAAACTCAACTCTCTAATTCTACTTCAATAACTGGTAAAATAATTTTAAATTGTTACAGTAAGTTCAGAATACATACTTGTGTGTAGAAAAGAAGTTCTCTTAAACTTGACGTTCCTCCCATATTTTTTTCCACCAAAGTTTCCGAAACCCGGTTATCGTTACCCCGCCATTTGTTATTAAATATAAGTCCACAAATGCAAATTTTATGTGTTTTATCGACTATGGAGGTGTCAAGTATGTATTCTGAACATACTGTAAAAATTTAAAATCATTTCACCAGTTATTGAACTAGAATTAGCAAGTTTGGTTATAAAAAACATTGAATTTGCAGGGCACGATGAGAAATGCAAATTTGATTAATTATTACTTGAGTAATAATCCGATTTAAAAATTATCGCATTAAAAAATGTCGACCTTTGATAGATTTAGATAATGGTATTTTTTTTTTTTTTTTGATGACACCTTTTTTCATCCCGCTTTCTGCCTGTGGACAATACTTTTAATGATTGGCGTGCTCAACTGTTCATCGTCATGACATCTAAAAGCACTTTGTTTTTTTTTTTTTTTTATCGAAATTTTCCATACTTTTCCCAAATCATTTACCTAAAAAGTCTCTAAATCAGCAACAATTTCGGTTCATCGTCACTCAAAATTATCCGTTTAAAATAATGCCGCTACTAAGGCGTTTGAACACGTTTTCGGTCATACTAATTACCTTGTTAATTTCTTTAAATGTTTGTAAATCCTCGCTAATTATCGGCTGTGATCCTGAGTTGTCAATTTCAACCACTGCCGATCAATCTTACGAAGAGTATCAAAAAGAATTTGCGGATGAAATTGACGATGTAAATGACTACATGCAAATAGTGGCAGATCAGCTAACTAAAGATGTAAACGTTATTTATTACTATGTACTTAGTTTTTGACACATGAAATTTGCACACTCATTTTTACCATCATTTATTCAACTTTTACCTTTATTCTTCTTATCACTTATTGCAGGGTATAGTTGTCGTTCGAGCTGTAAGGACCACAATTAATGTTCCGGAAACTGCCGATGATTTGTTAACACGGGATAACTTAGATCAAGGAGCAAGTGACTGCGTATTTGACCAGACAAAATTCAAAAACGTAAGATTTTCAATACATTAATTGTCCATTTTTCTTAAGAGTTATTTGCGGATTTTGATATTTATCTCCATGAGTATTTTTTTTTTCATTCCATATTTTACTCAGGGTACTGAGTATGCTGATGTCGAATTTGAAACAGATCCAACGATGAGTGGACTAACGCCCTCTGGTTTTGCAGAAGAAAAATCTCCCTGGAAAACTGAAAATTTGCCACAAAACGATCCAAATGAAGAAGTTACTCTCTAATCATCCAAGTGATTCCGTTTTTTTTATTATTTATTAAATTTTCTCTTTTCAACTAATATACATGTTTGCGTCGATTACAGTAACACGACATCGCACCGTGTATCTTCTCTATCGATTAATAACAGTTTTCAGTAGTAATAATATGCAATAATAACGGTAATAATAGATTTATAACCGGGAAAATAAAAGATGCTCTTTCAACCTCAAGATTAATTAGAAGTAAAAATTCACGATACGTGACGAAGTATTATTTTTGTTTCATCATACAAAGCTTTTCGTTTTTACTTTTAAATCTATTTTATTTAAAACGGTTTTTCCTGACTACAAATCAATCGATTACAGCAATCAGCGAAGCTCACAATTTGAGCCCGTATGATACATTGTTTCTTTTGCTTTTTTTTTTAGTCGGGCGATGACAATGGAACGTTGAATGATTCCCTGCTGGGCGTTTTATTAAAGTTTAAAGGTTCAACTTTTAACTATTGGTTTATGGTTTATGATTTGGCGAGTGTTTCTGCCTTTGCTACAACCTCTTCAATTGGTCCAACCATATAGAAGGCAACCTCTGGGAGGTGGTCGTAATCTCCGGCCAAAATCTTCTGGAAACCTTTGATCGTCTCGGCCAAAGGTACGAGCTTTCCAGCGTGTCCAGTGAACACTTCGGCGACCTTTGAGGGATAAAAAATTAAAAATTAAAATATACAAGCGTTATGATGAATTGCGTTACGCGAATAGTATTTAAAAGCACGTATAACGTTACACGGTTTTGTAAAACCTCACCTGGAAGGGCTGAGAGAGGAATCTCTGAATTTTACGGGCCCTCGCGACAGTGAGTTTGTCCTCTTCCGACAACTCGTCCATACCCAAAATTGCAATAATATCCTGAAGGGACTTATAGTCCTGGAGGATCTTCTGTACGTTACGAGCGATGTTGTAGTGCTCGCTTCCAATGATGTTGGGGTCCATAATACGGGAAGTGGAGTCGAGGGGATCGACGGCGGGATAGATACCTATATTTGGCAGGATATTTGATTAAAGGAATCGCAACATTAGCGCAAATTCATAATTTGAAACTCCATCGGAGGAAAAAAAAATTTAAAAAACATGGTTACCCAGCTCGGCAATGGCACGGGAAAGCACAGTGGTGGCGTCCAAGTGAGCGAAGGTCGTCGCTGGGGCGGGATCGGTCAAATCGTCAGCTGGCACGTAAATGGCCTGGACAGAAGTGATGGATCCCTTCTTGGTGGTGGTGATACGCTCCTGCATAGTACCCATGTCTGTTGCCAATGTTGGCTGGTAACCTACGGCTGATGGAATTCGACCAAGAAGAGCGGACACCTGGAAGATGAGAGAAAAATTTGATGAAATTTGTTTGGCCATTGACAAGATTTCATTCTCAATCTTTGTTCTTTTTTCTTGTTACCTCAGAACCGGCCTGGGTGAACCTGAAAATGTTGTCAATGAAGAGAAGCACATCCTGACCTTCCTGGTCACGGAAATATTCGGCAACAGTTAAACCGGTGAGGGCGACTCGGGCACGAGCGCCGGGGGGCTCATTCATTTGTCCGTATACTAGCGCTACTTTGGAGGTTTTGTCCTTGAGGGAGATTACACCGGACTCAATCATCTCGTGGTAAAGATCGTTACCCTCTCGGGTACGCTCGCCGACACCAGCAAACACGGAGTAACCACCATGGGCCTTGGCGACATTGTTGATGAGCTCCATGATCAGTACAGTCTTGCCTACTCCGGCACCTCCGAAGAGACCTGAAATATTCATGAATGAAGAATCTGCGCTTGCAAACTCGCTCGAAAGATCTGACGTTCTGATTTCGGACTATTCGAATTGGTGGTTAAATTACCAATTTTTCCTCCCTTGGCGTATGGGGCCAGAAGATCGACGACCTTGATACCGGTGACAAGAATTTCTTGCTCTACGGACATTTCTACGAACTCCGGAGCTTCAGCGTGAATTGCTGCTCTCAGCTCAGTCGGAATCGGACCACGCTCGTCGATCGGCTCACCGATTACGTTGATAATACGTCCCAGGGTTTCCGCACCTACTGGAATACGAATTGGGTACCCAGAGTCCTGGACTGCCTGTCCACGGACAAGTCCTTCGGTACCTGTGTTAAAAAAAAATGACCCAATTGCTTTAGAAATTTTGCTTATGGGCAGATTTTACTATTTTGGAAGTCATTTTTGCACAGCCTGTTACAATTGAAGGTGTTTTTAATAAGACTTATTTACCATCCATGGCGATTGTGCGAACGGTATTCTCTCCCAAGTGCTGGGCAACCTCAAGGACTAGCCTGGGGGAGCGATTTTGTACTTCGAGAGCATTGAGGATTGGCGGCAGGTTGTCCTCAAACTGTACGTCAACAACGGCACCAATAATGGCAACAACCTTGCCGGTTGAGCCGGTGGCTGCCTTGGGGGATGCCGCAGCTTTTGCATATTGCCGGTCTGCAAAAATGGCATGAAAAAATGACCTGAATTTCAAGAAAACAAACGTGTTTTATATGAATTAACCGAAATCCTAGCATTATGTGATAGGTAAACGAACTGATGCCAGATTATGACATAAGTAGATATGTACGTGTAGGTCTAAGATACATTGATTGATATGACTAGGCGTAGAGAAAATATTTGACTGACCGTGACCCCAAATTTTTGTGGTCTTGATTCGATATTTTGTTTTATTTAATTCTAAATATACTCGCTTCGCACTTTGTGTATGTATTAAGAAGAAAAATCCAAGTAGTTGAAGCATTTAATTATTACATAATAGATTAAAAGAATATAGGAAATAAATGGGAGAAAATTTGCGCTAAATGAAACAGGAGAAGTTTGTCAATGTCGACGGAAATTTACGCGAAGTTTATAAAATCCAAGACTTCGGTCGGTATGAATTCTGGTACTTTGTAACAATTGAGTTTTTGGTACCGTAAATGTGAATTCTGCGGAATCCTCCGCCGCCTTGCGAATCGGCTCCCAGTTCAACATGGCGTCGCAATATATACAAATTGAAATTTAAATGGCAGAAGGAATTCGGTTCACGGTTTATTTAATCGTTTCAGGGGGAGTACATTCTTGATCGTAATAATTTTCAGTAAGCCCACGTAATGAAAAGTTTATACGACTTCGGTGTGACCTCAATGGCTGCCGTCTTAGTTCGGCCCAGTGAAGCAGCCAGCCAGTCGAGCCGAGCGACAGACAGAATTGGTATTATATAATCGATATTTGAATATCTTGGCAAAGATTTATAGAGCGATTGTTATTGATTAGGGCGAGACGATTGGACGGGGAAAGACAGCGGAAGGTTGTACGAAACAGTTGAGACAATATCAGCTGGTCTTGTGATTCGAAAAGTATTTAAAAACCGACCCAATCCGTCGACTTGCAGGGGTAAAGTCAGAGAGACCGAAGTGGCGGGACTGCTACAAGCGTTAGGGTTTTTTGTCAGGGTTTTATTACTACTTGATTGAAACTTACTGTTTATTGAAACCGCCCCAGCGACTTTAGCAGCTTCGTTTTGCAGAAGGGCGGGTTTTACAGCCCTCAGAGCCCCGGAGGCTGCCTTCGATACGGCACTCAACATCATGGCCGGTCAAGTGAGAAGGGAATACGACCGGAATGGGTTGTTTCCGTGTTCCGCAGTACCGTCGTCTATATCCAATTCTATGCGCAGATCCTAATTTATTTTTGTGCGCATACTGTTACGTCCGTCACTCCACTACGCTTGCGCGTTTCGATTTTCTAACCTTTTTTTTCCCCGTTTATCAGCTACGCGTATAGATCGCTCGCACCGTCGATGATCTTGAACCGTTTTGGCGCCCTCGCAAAGATTACCGGTATAACTAGTGGATGCGAAGTTTTGAACCAGAGACTCTGTTTGAACAGTCACCTACCGTGACCGTCGGTATTCAACTTGTAATCAAACATCTGTGAAACTACACAGTCTGTGGAGGTTTAAGATGTCACTTGTTTTTCATTTGAAATAGAGCGACCTTCGGAATCAAGATTTATGATTTTAACGCTAATTCTTGTCATATACGTTTGAGTTCGTATCGCAATAATGAGAACATTGTGCTAGTTATTAAAATCGCACAATGTATAAGTGGATTCGTTTACATTTCTAAAAACGTATCCGGTTGCAACTGACAGTTGCTGCTTTCACAATGTACAGTTTACATATAGCGAGTGGTGTTAAGGAAGATTGTAGAAAATTGATAAACCAATTTGAAGAATGCGATACCGTGAGATTTCAAGACTTTAGCACTGTTTGGCAATCCATGAAATTCTCTGCGATATTCACGTGAGTTTATTCCGGTAGTATTTTCTTACTCTTTTATTCAGAACTATTATCACCGTTCAGTCATCTCCAAACTGACTCACTGCCGTACTTTCAGGGGTCGTCAATCTTATGCGGAGATGCTAGAGTTCTGTGAAGAGGTCCTGCAGATCGCTAAAGTCTTCATGTTGCCACCATATCGATTCAAGACTCAAATCGGTGGGTTGTATCTACTCTACGGATTGTACTACAAGCTACCTTGCAGGAAAATCAAAATAAGAGTGACTCTGTCAGAGTGGAAGGAAATCCTCGAGCTTCACAACAACATAAGAGAAGGCAATCACACCGACGCCAATTATATATTGTCCAAAATGATTTACAACGACGTATTTTATCACTGCGCATTTCACCGCGAGGTGCGAGTAATATTCCAAACCTAAATAATCTCCTAGACACGCTTATCATTTTTTTCATTGCTATGATTTACTTTCCTTTTTTTGTCCACAGTACGGCTTAGAGAAGTTTCTTCGTGTCAAAGAAGTGCAGACTAATAATCAGTACTCACTTTTACCGACGCTCAGGGACATGGCAGAACCTGATCAGATATTGTCCAAGATAGAGACTTTTAGCAAAATTTATCACCAGGCCAAATCTGAGATTTCTAAAGGTAGCGAGCCCACAAGAGCCTTGAACATGTACGACGCCAAAACTGCTGAGAAGTTAATTAAGAAAATTAAAGATGTAGAATATACTAGGCAACACCCCATCAGTGACACGATTGATGAGGAAAAGATGGTCTGCAGCAGGAAGTCGCTGAAAAATACATTGGAGAAAGGATCTCAGGTGTAAGTGTATCATAATCTATATTTAGCATTTTTTTAAAATAACTTCACTACCAGTTGCTAGTAATTGTTCATTTCTGTTTTGTTAAAATCACATTTTAACTATGCTTATCATCAATAATCTGTCACTGCCTGCTGATTTTTTTTTTTTCTAGAAGGTACTGTTAGTCAGATTGGATTCTCCCACTTGTTTGATCTGTGTTCAGTAAAATAGAATGCCAGTCTGCTTTTCTTTTTGTCATAAACTGGGTAAGATATTTGCCAATGTTATATTGTAGGAAAAGTTTCCCAGACAAATCTCGAGCGAAAATTGGACATGGGTTTGACACTGATTCATCAGATGAGGAAGAGTTAGAAATTAATCGACTGGATAATTACAATCCTAATTTACCAGAGAGATTTGAAGAATCTTCGGATTCTGAATAAATAAAATTTGTCCTGCAAATACCTCAGCTGTTGAAGTAGCCCGACATTTTATAATTAAAGTCAGTATCTAACATTACATACCAACAATTTTGATGCGTTTAATTTTATATATTTTTATTAAAAAGTGCACATCGGTGTAGAGAATATCATTTATGTAAATATGAATCGTGCATTAAACAAGCGGCTCCTTGAAAGAATAAGCCTTAAAATTGTAATGTTCTTGAAATGGAAGAGAAAAAACCAGATTATCTGCATGTACGCACGGATAATAAGGGGATATCAATTAAATTACTAAACTTATTATTCTGAAAAGAATTCAATTAAATTACTAACTTTTAAAAAATCGCTGCTAAGACTCGTTTCATCTTCTTCGTTCATAAACTTCTTCTAGGTGTTCATCATTGCTTTAATTATATTTCAAGCGTGATCTTCTTTTTGCCGATCGTGTTAACTTTAATACTTGACGTATCGTAACAATTCCCCAGCCGAAATTTCGCGGCACAATGAATACAATGTTTAATGCAAATGCTGAGCTCCCTCTTCCTCACGAAACAAACCATGTAGAAAAATATCTTACCAATAGAAAGTAATCTCGAAATAAATTTCTAATCGCCTGAGCAGCATGCAACCAAATTTATGACAATTAGTTTAGTAAACTTTTAATTGATTGTTGTCGTCGAAGCCGGCGCTGTGCCCAGCGTTTCGGACTATAAAACTTGTTCCATCGTAATGCATGCGTCTTTCTCCCCTGCGGACGAATAGGTGCGAAGTTTGTCCCAAAGAGGCTGTGCAGTGTAAAAAGGGAGTTGTAAGAGACGCCGTGCCGTTGCTTGGTGACGTACGGAGTTGATACTTGTTGCTATTTCTTGCAATTCTGCAGACAAAAAAGAACAAGTGTGTTCATAATTTATAATAATTGATTCATTTAACTTGACTCCGACCCAGACATTATGAAAGGTTAATTTATTATTGATGAGCTTGTACCTGACGAGTCCGTCGGGAGTTTGAGAAACTCTGACATTGTTTATTATCCAATTTTCAACTCCTTCGTCGGTTAGCCAGTACTGAGCGGCGCTAAGGGCGGTTGTAGCTTCCTGAACGCAGGCTGGGCCGTGTCGAGATTCTGAGTAAAAGACGCTCAGAGAAAAGTCCTGTGAGCATCGATAATAATGATAGTTATATTTGAACAAAGACTTGGGCATAGGAAAATTAGGAATTCCCCTACCTGACTCATGTCGGAAAATGTGTCGGTAGTTGTTCTCGTTCCAGCAGTATCAACCAGGTAAAACAAAGCGCATTGTTCTGAGGTGAAGCTGACGCCCTTGTACCACATTTTGGCATATCTAGTGTAAAAATTGTGCACGCGCGATTTCACAACTGGCTTTAATCTATAGTGTATTAAACTAACTTGTTGTTTCCATGGGTGTCGTGAGCCAGAATCTCAACCCGTGATCCATACTGATAAATCCTTCCGTTGGGGTGAAGAAGTGCTGCCGCGGCACCGGATCCGCTCAGTGATAGAACAATATTATTCTAAGTAGAAAGGACAGAGGATTTAAGGAATGACGAATTGGTCTAGGAGGAAGGAAAGCATAATCCGAACAAATTAGACTTGGTTTCACCATTCGAAATTGCCTGGTAATGTTTTGTCTTCATTTTCAATTGCGATACCTGCCTTGAAATTAATCACTCTAACTGCCCTGTCAATCGTCATGTCGACTCTGATCCTGTTGTGAAGTCTCAACGAAATTATTCCATGAGGTGTTGCAATAGCTCCACCGGCTCCGGTGTCTGTCTCATGCTCTCGCCAATTTTCAGTGTAGACGCAGGCTTCCTCTGTCGCGTAATAAGGCGTTGCTATTGGCTTTGGATTCCTCGGC
Source organism: Neodiprion virginianus (assembly GCF_021901495.1). Lineage (NCBI taxonomy): Eukaryota > Metazoa > Arthropoda > Insecta > Hymenoptera > Diprionidae > Neodiprion > Neodiprion virginianus. The sequence goes on from NC_060880.1 coordinate 15,554,476, forward strand.
TGACGCCAAATAGCTGCTGACGACGAAAACGTCCCGCTTCCAGTCACGCCTCCCCATTGATCCGACGGTGGTGTTTCAAAGTATTTTGAAAACTCGGTGTACCTCTGAATATCGGTCAGTCAAGGGGTAATTCTTTTTGGCATAAATTACCACCGTACAGTAACAATAAGCAAAACTTGATAGTAGAACTTAAGATTGGATTTGACATCACAAGCAGCAAGATCGAGGCTAATATCAACCTTTGATCCTCATTAACCGCGTTTATCTAAGTTTTAGTTAGTCCCATGATTTTTAAACATGGCATAAAGCAGTGATACCAAATGATCAAAGAATTATAAAGCTGTAATATCACGTACTTGGCATAGACTTTGATACGAAGCGTTATTGCTTGCGGTAATTTATTCAAAAAGCTCGGTTTTATCGACAGATATTCAAAGCTTTTCCATCAGAAAATTTAGTCGGATATCACCTGAAAGTTAGACTCGTCAGTTTGGGCGTGATAGCTGTGAGCCGTGTAAAGCGACCTCGGTCTCATCGGAGGATTCGTGGTTCCTTGGTGAGACTGCAGCTGCAGGGGTGCGGAACTCGGTGCCGTTGTCGAAACCGGCACATTTTGGATTCCCTCTTTTTGAATTTCCTTGCGAAAATCCACCATCGCGTTCGCCATTACCGACTATCGTTTCATGCAAATTATTCAAGATCCGGCTTATTGAATATTACGCAATAAATGATACTGATTATGGTGCGAATGATGTTGATATCAAAGGATACAATTATCCAATAATTATACAATATCGCATTTCGTGAGGACGAGATTACATCTTGTTTTTTTATTAACGATAATAATAATAAACGATGCTAACACACATACCTTCGAGCCGTCGGCCGTTTTTTGTGGCTTCAATTTCTTACGACGTGATTTTCGGGATTTTACGGTCGATCTTTGACTTTTGTCGATCAGGCGATCCACGTTTGCAAAACGATATGGCGATTCTGGTTCAATTTTTCTTGATACTTATAAACAGTTTCGGTAATAGCGTGAGCTTCTTTGATCATAGGCACTTACCTCTTTTTTCGAATAAATTATTTAATTGTACAATTTAACGTATGATATAATATTATAGACACATTTTCATAACGATCAAGATGTGCCCATTGCTGTATTGTCGTGATATTTTGCAACGTAATTGAGATCAGTTATTTATTGTCGTTAGTAACGTAGAGGTAGAAAAAAAGAGATCACCGCCCGAACACGCGTATCTACGTACTTATTGCGTAGACAAGTACAGGAATCGCGCTTGAAAATTGGCAAAAAGACAGCAAAAGAAACGAGGAAAAATGCATAATTAATCAAACATTGCAAATCACCTTGGAAACGACTGTGGATCTCAGACCATTGTTCTTACTTCCATTTTCTTTTTTTCTTACCACTTTCTCAGCAAACAAAAAAAAAAAAAAGAACGAATTTTTTATAGTCATAGTGTTACATAAGCCGTGTCAAGGTTTTTTCCCCCCAAGTTTTTTTTTTTCTAAATTTAGATTTATTTTTCTTTTTTAAACTTCATGAAAATACAGATTGTATTTTAATTTTAAAGCGGAAAATCAAAAACACCCAACGCGAGAATGCCAAGTTTCATGCTTGTATAAATGGCCTACTGAATCCATCAATATCTCCTTATAGTTACATATTCACCATCAGTATTACAAGAAAGAACGTCTAATCATTATGGCGAATGTGAATTACAAACAGCGATTGGATAAAAAATTCTAGAACGACCTACCGATGAAAGGTTGCGAACGCGAGCAGAAAGAATCATGGAAAATCAAAAATAGTCTAGGAAAGAAGTAAAAAATACGGCCTTGAAAAATCACACTTCTTTCTTCTTGCTCCAGCACGTGAAATATTCAAGGACGCAGAGATATTGCGTAATTGCGACTCGAGCCGCACTGTAGCGATCTCCTAATCGTCCATCTGTTGTACATATGTATACATACGTATTTTATTTTTTTATTACAATTATCGCAAACTAATAATATCTCGCAACTTATGGCAGTTTACTAGACTGTTAATAACTCTACATGTATCACATGGTTGGTGGTAATTTATCCGCCCTTTGATGGAAGTTTATAAGGGGGGGATTTGCAGGAGGGGGAAAATCGCGAGTTACAGTTTACCGCTTGTCTCTATCGGTTTGCGGATCCAGTTGCTCAGCGGCATGCTTGAGCCACGGCGGCGGCTTAATTTATCATGAAAACGAGACTCGAATATAATCATTTTTAACAATCGGTATCATATGTACATACATTTTCCACCCGTTTCTCAAACTCGTCACTAATCGTTTTATACATTGAGATAAAATATAAATAAATTAAAAAAAAAAAAAACTACATAGTAAACGTACCAAATAACATTATTAATTGAAATAATTTAACGGGGAAACAGAATAATCCTAAAAAGAAACGCAACAAAAAAAAAATGGCAAATTGTTACAGCTTCAGGACGAGACCCCTCCCGATTATTTTAGCACTGGTTTTCGTTACCTTAGCGATCGGTAAGTAGACGTGGTATACAAAATTACACTTACATTGAATACATGCCCAGATTAAACACCGTTCACCGTTAATTACAATCGAAAATTATTCAACTTTTTATTTAATTATTGTCATATGTTACGACGATTTTAAAATCAACTGCAAACGTCCAATAATTATTATACTTTATACTTCATAAGTACTGCTAAATACAAACCGCATTATGATATATCGTTATTATTATTTCGACTGAAATCTCCCGAGTCATGGTCGCGATAACGATAACAATAATGCATAATTATAATTAAATGACGATATCGATTACGAACGTTAACACTAATCTAATTCCAATTATATTACAGTGTTGTAATAATTATATTCCCTGTAAATTATTCTTCTACTTTTATTGAAATAATATTCATCAATAATTTTTGACTATTGAAAAAAAATTTGTCGCCCTTTCAGCCGGTCAATCTAGCGATTCATCTTTGCGGCGAACCCGAAATAGCGAGGAAGATATCGATAACGATGGAGGCAGAAGTGAGACTCTTCGCCTGGCCACTGTCGTGAGTTGTGCGGATATACGTATATATTAAGTTTATTACTCTTGTGAGCTCGATATAGCAAGTATATTAGGGTGGTCGTTAATAAAAATGTTTATGCTCCAACTTGAAAAATTTTAAGTCAACTTTGAGAAAAAGGATTATCAAAGTTTCAATGCTCTGTCTCACTATTCAGGGGTGCCAGCAGATTTAAAAACAACATTTTTTTTTTTCATTTTCATTATTTTTAGTTTTTCCTTGTAAAATAAATTTTTTTTTTCAGACCTTGATCTTTATGAATTTTATAATGGTTAAAAAAAAATCAAACGGTAAATAAATAAATCTGGGATTAACAATACTTTTTACTCGAACATTTAAAATATTCTATGATTAAGTAATCAACATGGCGTCCAAAAAAAACATAGCCTAGAAATGAGTCTGTAAAAAATTTTAAGGAAGCCTGGAATCAAAAAGGTGTACTTTATTCGATTGATTTTTTTCCACAGACGTGCCTGTGCAATCAATGGGACGCAGTATTAGTAATAGTAATAATTATTAACTATATTTACTTCGTCCCATTGACTAACTATCGAAAAATCCTTTAATTAATGTACGTACTAATGTAAGAGAGCTTCTAAAACTAAAAAAATCAATTGAAAAACGTACACCGTCTGTGCATACATGATTTATTTATTTTTACTATTTTGATTTGGTAATTGTTTATTCCAGGCTTCCTTAAAAATTTTTATAGACTCATTTCTAGGCTACGTTTTTTTGAACGCCATGCTGATTATTCCATCATAAAAAAATGCAAATGTTTGAGTAAAAAATATTTTTAATCCGAGATATATTTGACTACAGTTTGATCTTATCGCATGGTTAAAAATTCAGAAAGGTCAAGGTTTGAAAAAAAAAATTGAATTTTATTTTATACGGAAAATATAAAAAATTTTCAAGGTCAACTTAAGATTTTCCACGTCGGAACATGAACAATTTTTTTTTAATGGTCAATCTAAAGTATATATATCTACAGTCAACATAGATTAACCATTTTTTCGTTTCACCCGGTCATTTTCATTCATAATTTTTTCACACAATCGATATATTTGCTGTATATGCAGAGTTTTCAATGCACTTGTATTTACGTGTTCGAATACCTTTCTTTCGCAACCGCGCGGTTTTTTTTAAATTTAATTACTACTCTTAACGCTGGCCGATGTCTACTACATCAAATAAAAATAGTCCCCTTGAAACCCGTGAGCTCATCCTCTCGCTGTATTAATAGTGGTAATAAAATTGAAAATACTGTGATAATAACAATGATGATAGCGAATGTCACACGGAAAACATTCGAATTCGAATCCAATGCAAATCGTAGTTTTTTGCTATCAAACCGATTTTGTACTGCTTCTACAGCTTGTTGTGTCATTAAATTTTTTTTCTCTGATTACATATTTGCAATGTCAAGACAAACTAGTTTATATAAGGGCAGATCCATTAATTCTCGACGAAAGTGCGCGCACTAGGGTCGGCGATTTTGATGCTGATTTTTTCCTCAAAAGTACACCTGAAAAGGAGACGATACCGAAAATTTGAGTCCGATACGTGTAAATCCGGCCGCTGGAGAATTTTTTGAATTTTTAAAACAGTCGATTTTTCACTAATTTTCAAATATTTGTATCTCAGCTTCTATATAACTTAAAGACTCCTGCCCAGCGGCATTCTTCTCAGTAAGACTTTTACTTTTATGAAAACAATAGATATTAGGTCTAAACTTATATCGGGCTTAGCTAATAGCTTCCAACTAAACAACTGTTTTGGTTAAATTTTACCTATTTATAAAACACTATTATATGTACCGTATTTGAAGTTGAGAGTCGACCAGCAGCTAATATCTTTTTTCTAGGTATATTTTAATGGAATCTACCCAGCTTTGGCTTAATTGCTCCGATTTTGTAAAGTTATAGCTATTTAAAACCAATCAAATTTCAAAAAATCGCTGTAAATAAATAGCTAGAACTTTTTTTTCCGAACTTCGATTTGTTTCAAACTTTCAGGAAATTTGCTTTATTCTGTCCCCAAGAAGCCCTGAAAATTTGAACTAGGGAATCGAGCTTGTATTTGAGATATAAATTTTTTAATATTGTCAAAATTGCAATGAACCTGATAAGGAATTCCTTAATAGTCACCACTTTAGCATATAAAATAATGATTATTGAATTAAATAGAAATAATTTCAGGGTTTTTTAAATTAAGTAACAGAATAGTCCGGGCGCGACCTTCAATACAAATTCAAACAATCTAAGAACGATTGTAGTGTTTTTGAGCGGGAAATATCTACTGTAAACGCTATCTGAATAAGTACTAACAGCAGCTACATCTCTATACAAAACATATTAATATCTTACTTGTCAACATGTAAATAATTCGATAGACATGTAAGAAATTATCAGCAAAAATTGTTTTCAACAACGCAATTTTGACAATATTAAAAAATTTATACCTCAAATACAAGCTCGATTCCCTAGTTCAAATTTTAAGGGCTTCTTGAGGACAGGATAAAGCAAATTTCCTGAAAGTTTGAAACAAATCGAAGTTCGGAGAAAAAAGTTCTGGCATTTATTTACAGCGATTTTTTAAAATTTGATTGGTTTTAAATAGCTATAACTTTACGAAATCGGAGCAATTAAGCAAAAGCTGGGTAGATTCCATTAAAATATACCTAGAAAAAAGATATTAGCTGCTGGTCGACTCTCAACTTCAAATACGGTACATATAATAGTGTTTTATAAATAGGTAAAATTTAACCAAAACAGTTGTTTACTTGGAAGCTATTGGCTAAGCCCGATATAAGTTTAGACCTAATATCTATTGTTTTCATAAAAGTAAAAGTCTTACTGAGAAGAATGCCGCTGGGCAGGAGTCTTTAAGTTATATAGAAGCTGAGATACAAATATTTGAAAATTAGTGAAAAATCGACTTTTTTAATAATTCAAAAAATTCTCCACCGGCCGGATTTACACGTATCGGACTCAAATTTTCGGTATCGTCTCCTTTTCAGGTGTACTTTCGAGGAAAAAATCAGCATCAAAATCGCCGACCCTAGTGCGCGCACTTTCGTCGAGAATTAATGGATCTGCCCATAAGTATACTGGCATAAATTTTATATACTAGTACTATATAAAGTTTTGAATAGTTCTGATTATAATTCTCACAATAATTTACTATCACAGCCAACTTCAGAGAGATGAAGAAAAGAAGAGTAACAAGTAAAAACACAGAAAATCGAGATAAAAGACGAAGATAAATCTGAAGGACAATGACAGATATAATTTCATGGTTTCGTTTCCATTTTAGTAGCATCGCATTTAGAATCATGTTCATATATCTCAATTATATGTGTATATCTGTAACGATAATAATTGGGCTTACCTTCATTATTTATTACATGTTACAATGGTTTCAGTATGGTGGTACACCAGCGCAATATGAAATTGACGCTTAGAGATATATCTATTTGAACATTAATTATACTTTTGACAATTAACACGAATTCAGGAATTGAATGAAGTAATTTTTCACAGTATACTATAAATTATTCAAGCACTATTTAATTCTGAGTGTGGAATTGTATCTAATGACTTCGTTTCATGCAGGTCTTTCGACATGCTGAGCGTACACCTGCAGACACTTACCCAAATGATCCTCACATAAATGATGCGTTAGCACCTTACGGTTGGGGACAATTGACGAATGTGAGTACATATTCTATTCAGTTATCATTATTTGAATTGTGAATGTGTTATTTCGTTCGACAAAAGCAACAGTTGTGCAGAATTGAGGTCAAGTTTGTTTATTGTGTAAGAATTTGATATCTTTCGATTACCTGCTGTATAAACTGGAATTATGTAAAGACAGGTCATCATCATGAACTCATTTACAATTACTTTTTTTTTTCCAAGTTCTGATCTAACGACACTGTGATTTATGTTCATAAATCCATTATAAGCCATGTTTCATTCCCTGGACGATACAAATACAGAAAAACAAAAAAAAACTGTTTCATTTCAATTTATTCAGTGCTATTTATTTATTATTAATAATCATAATTTGTCTATCGCCCGCTTTCTCATTTATCTATCTCTCATTCGATTTGTAATGTGTAATACACATTTCCTCATTAATGCTAATTGCGATATTAATTGCAGCCGGGAAAGCTGCAAGCTTATAACGAGGGGTTGTGGCTTCGCAAAAGATATCATAAATTCCTTGGCGGCATATTTAGCCCTGATTTATTCCATCTCCAAACAACTGCTGTTGACCGCGCCAAAATGTCTGGTCTACTGACAGCCGCCGGCTTGTGGAAACCTGAAGGACCTCAAATATGGAAATCAAATCTCTTATGGCAACCTGTCCCTCTTCATTATCAGCCGCTAGACGAAGATACGGTGAAAAATGTTTTACTGCCAATAAATAAATTATCATAAATATAGTTTACAATTATTTTATATTTGTTCTGTTGATTTTTCGTCCATTTAGTTTCTTCTTTTAGGTTTCATTTCTCATAAACTTTTCGTTACTTTTCCAGCTTCTGTTAGTTAGAACTAGCTGTCCTGCATATTATCACGAACTGGAGACTGTGAAAAATGCCACTGAATTCCAAACTGTACTTAATGCCAACAAAGATCTGTTCGAACAGCTGACCAACTTGACAGGCTTGACGATAGCCAATCCTGACGATGTTATGTCCCTTTATGGCACCTTGAGAGCAGAGGTTTCTATTATTTTATCAACTATTTTTGGTTATTTTCATTGCTTCTGATATTCCACTTATCATTCAATTAATTGCATTATGAGAATAACGATGAATATCGCAAAAGCATACTCTTTGGCAATAACGCAACTTTCTGACATTTTTTAACATCCATATATTCTTGCACACAAATTGGATCGAAAAAAAACCAGTAAGCAATTTGCATTGTGTATAATTTTGCTGCGCAAGCATTGATGCTGCTGGTTATCAGCCTCTCGCCTTGAGACGCCAAATCTCAACAAATGAAAGAATGAAGCAGTAGCAACAGTCATAAGAGCGGTGCAATATCATCCTTTACATCCATCGCCCATCATATTGTAAGTAGTTTTTCTGTTGAACTGAAGAGAGTGATAGAAGAAAGATAGGGTTGGATACGCAAGACTGGGTCGAATGATTTTATCATATGAATCATTGAATAGCAAAAACGCATTCTGAATCATCATGTGGTGTCATTCAATCCTTAATTTCTCATGCCACTAACACGATTATGGCATCATATTTGATCCATCAACGAATGTAAATTGAATTGAAATCTGGATATCAATAACTTCCTTCTTACTGTTTTCAGGCAGATCTTGGTTTAGAACTACCTGAATGGACAAAAGAGTACTTCCCAGATCGTCTCATTCCATTAACACTGTACAGCTACCTGCCACTGGTTCAAAATGATTTGCTGCGCAGATTAAAGGGTGGCCCTTTCGTTAAGAAGATAGTAAATGATATGAAATCAAAAGTGAACGGCACCGAAAAGCGAAAGTTTTTCATGTACACCGGACATGATAGTACCATTACAAATTTGTTGGGCACCTTGAAAGTCTGGGAGCCACAGATGCCGGAGTACAGTATAATGACGTTGATTGAACTACACCAGGATCAAGGAGAGTGGAACGTTCAGGTATGTTGTATTTTTCGTTTTATTTTCAATTGATAGAGTGAAAAACAACAAATTCAGAATACCATGTCGTCAGAGATACGAAATTTTACTCAATCTGGACAGATTTTTCTAAGGAACACCACACGACAAATGCCGTATCCACTTGCGATTCCCGGATGCACGACCGCATGTCCATTAGATCAATTCGTTCAATTGTTGACGCCTGTTATGCCGATTGATTGGGATGTTGAGTGCCGATTCGATGACCCAGACTACGTTGCACCTACTCCTCTCCCACCATAAAAAAAAAATAGCTCGATGGAAGCTGCACAATTCCACATTGGACACAATGTTGTAACCTTGTGTTTGCTTTCAAATTCGATATGTGGGTCAATGGGAAGAATAGTTAGACGTCAAGTGATCGAGTACAGTACAATCACATGCTCTTGCTTCTGTACGTACATAGAGATTGGAGGTCGAATCTATACAAGACAAAATATGATTTCTTTTTCTGTGATGTTTACAGATCTGTCATCATTTGTATGATGAAAGAATTACGTAGAACGTTCGAATTTTTTCATGAAGCATTTGATGAATTTTATAGATTACAACTTAATTAACTTCAAGTAAGAAGAATAGCGGTTCCAGGGACGAGAAAAATGATCATGTAATCTATTGTTGATTCTGACTATTGATACTCAATGCATTTATTTCGCTCCCATATGAGTTTGTTTTTGTCAATTTAATTTTGCTTCTTACTTTCGTGTATTACATCATTTGAATTTGAGAAATGCGGAATAGTAATAAAACGATCACAATTATTATAATGAAGATATGTTTTTTTGAAGTGGCTACTTGTACACATTTATTATCGTATAACTCAAGAATACCTTATGATTTGTGGCAATCGTTAATACACAGCGTATAAATGCTGCATTCCAGGTGACAAAATTCAAAAAGAATAAGGCGCATTCGTAAAAAAGTGATGATATGCTATATTCATCGATAATGAGCAAAATCGTTTTCTCTCAAAATATAAACGGGGCATCACAGACGCTAATTGACGCAAGTATATTGTAAAATCATTATAAATTTAATGTAAGAATTGAATATGGTCGAGCTCAAAGTTTGTTAGTTCAAAGAGTTTTCATCTCAGAATTGCGGTGCAGAAGCGGTTCCTGACTAATTGGACCTCAAGAAACTAAGTAAAGCTATTGAAAACATCGTCAGACCAACAGCTGAGAAATTACGAAGGAAAATGTTCGTTTTTCAGCTGCAACTTCTGATCCGCTGTTTGCAGCAACTTTAGACTACGTGGAATCATTTCATCTCGCAAAACTAGCTTGATGTAACGTCTGAATGAATTATATTCAGCGTTTTTCGCAGTAGGTCAAAAATGGCCTAAAGAATGACAATTACCTTTCTTTTTTTTCAAGCCTAAAAGTTTGAAGGAAATGCAAAGAAATTTTTTATTTTTTTGGTTTCAACTCTTGGTCTCTTAGTCATCAAAGTGCTGAAATATTTGGTTTTACAGTAAAAATATAACAACTGGTTATTTTCTAAAAGTAAAGAAAATTTATGAGAAAAATACACAAGTAAGGAATCAAATTTTAGGAGATAAAAACTCTAAGCTATGCACAACATAGTATAATAACATTTCATTACTCATCACCACGAATCGCTCTGTATTTTGCTAGCTCATTAGGAAAAACACAAGTCAACTCGAGCAGCATGTTGGCCTTGAATTTTCTGTACGCATCAATCTTTCCCTTAACCTGTTCATTTTTTGTAAGCGCCTTCTCGATGCAGTCTTTGGTGTAGAGTTGTGGGTTTCGTCCCTGATCTATGTAACTATCGAATAAGAAACAAATGTTTGTAAATGAGTATTTAGAATACATACAATTTTTAACGAATTCTGTCATAAAGTCTCCCTCATAAATTTGAATTCCCTTAGCTCTTGGATTGGTACTTACTCAAAGACTTCCAGCGGAACGTGAACATCTTGGACCTGCGATTTCAACTTGTCCACTTCTTGAAGTCCATTCACAAGACCTTGTCTGCAACAGAATGGAACCAGGAGATTGTTAGTTGTATACAAAATGCCGACAACATGGTTAAGAACTTCGCAAAGAAAATATTCGTCATTGCTCGAAATAGTTTAGAAAATTATTAGCTTTGAATAGACGACAAATTCAACAGTGGATAAGTTCGAACTCAGACAGTTGAGAGAGACAAACAAGTGTCTTTAGAAATTGAGAGTTGTCAAATACTTGTCGACGACATTCGGTACGTTATCGTAAGTCGGCCCCGTTTAGGGCGTTTGAACAGAATACGGAAAGCAACATTTTATACTCACATCTTTTGATTGAGCACGTTTTGCCCTTGAGGTTGGAAATCGCTCACTATTATACGAATCTGGCGCACATTTTCGATAAAAAGTTCGAGCTGGGTTTCCAAGTTTTCCAACGGCGACGCCATTTTGCTAGTCTATTCGTAGCGTCGTCTGCTAGTCTGCCGATCATAGACTGAACATTAGGTTGGAGCGCGTGTCCCCTGAACCTCGATTCCGCCGTTTTTCATACTATCCTTGTTTTACACCCGCAGTTGATACTGCTATCTCTTTCTAGCGATCTCGGGGTGGGGATATGCAGGATGGCACAACCTGCAACTACCCCTCACTTGCTCTTCTCCTTCACTCTAGCGCTTGGTTCTCATAAATAGCCTATCGGGTCCCTCGTATTTGTGATAGGTACGCGAAAATTCAGTGCTCGTAAAATCAGTCACCTTAACTCAATTTTGGTGTTCTGTCTCATTAACATCCATCACACAGCTGTCTTTGTGTGAATATTTTTAGAGAGAAAATACAAAAGCGTTCACATGTCCCGCTTGCCCATGGTCGAAGGATTACCTATAACATCCACCCATAGACTTATAGGTATATAAAATAGATTGAGCCCGCCGGGCATTTCCTTTGCTCCCTGAATGTCTATCGTTGTGGTGCTGTCTCTTTTTCTCTTATGAGGTTTTCCGCCTTGCTCCTTTCTTAATACCGCCCATCGTGCGGGAACCAATCGCTAGAGGGGAAGAAAAAAGCAGGTGAAGGGCAGTTGCAGGCTGTGCCATCCTACATATCCCTACCCCGAGACCGCTAGACAGAGATAGCAGTATCAACTACGGGTGTAAGACAAGGATAGCACCAAAAATGGCGGAATCGAGGTTCAGGGTACACTTGCTCCGACCCACCTCCGACCTAATGCTCAGTCTATGTTATATAGTCTATGCAGCGACCATGTGTTTATCGGGTTTGTCATGGGTTTGTCGGAGCTTGATGCAGCGTCTTAACGGTCTCGACAAACTGTTGAGCGAGGGTGGCGCTGCGGGTGGTTTGACCAATAACTAGACTTGGCATAGGTAGGGACGCCTGCGCTGCCTTGCATTGCTGTCTGTACGTACGTGACGCCAGTGACGCCGTGTCCTGTTGAGTGAGCCGCGCTGGGCCAGTAGTGCCTGTGTATGCTGTCGCGATTCAGTTCGGTATAATTGGTAAATAAACATCGAAAATGTCCACAGCACCGCACAGTAAGAAGCGGGTCTGCTACTACTACGACAGTGAGTATTTCAGTACTTCTTTTAGTTTGATCAAGGCGACGCGATCACCGTTTCGTCAGAGAATCCGTGTTGTCAAACTGTTCTTTGGAGTCCCCGCTTTAATGTACCCAAGATCCTCGCAGCATTTCGCTATTCTGTATTTGATTGTGCTAACCGAGTCTCGGATCGCGACGATATTCAGCTATTTCGGTGAATCTTCACTCCCCGAAGCATCGGGGTGCATCAATACCAGTTTAACGGTACTTTGAGGCTAGAGATACGGTTTTTCGAATGTTAACGCGAGAAACCCACTGGCCGCACGCCGTTGACCGTAGTTTATGCAGGAAGTCAGATATCGGCCATTCCTACGGTTCAACGGTACTAGTATTCGCGGGTCTCTCGGCTGCTTCATCCCCTTTTATCAGAGTCGTTCTGTGTATCAACTGAAAACTATTTCTTTGAAGTCTTAATACTCAAGCCTATTTGCTAGCGATATTTTTACCCATTTTTAAATCATTGATGCATTTATTTTTTCCCCCCATCCCAAATAGGTGATATTGGAAACTATTACTATGGCCAAGGACATCCCATGAAACCGCATCGCATAAGGATGACCCATAATTTGTTACTTAATTATGGACTGTACAGAAAGATGGAAATTTATGTAAGATATTTTTTTAAGATTCTTTCACTTTTATCCAAACTTCAACTACCACGAACAATTGTCTTTATCCTTTAATTCTTTGTTTTCATATACTCTATGCTCAGCGACCACACAAAGCTACCGCCGATGAAATGACCAAGTTTCACAGCGACGAGTATATCAGGTTCCTCAGATCAATCAGGCCCGACAATATGTCTGAATACAACAAACAAATGCAACGCTGTAAGGACGCTTGATATATTCAACTGAATCATTGCATTTTAGAAATATTTATTTTGCATTTAAAGAAAACTAACCTGTTCATTATCTCCAATCTGCAGTATTAATGAGTTGAAACTTTTACCTGAAAGAAGTGCTAATTAAAATTATTTAAGCAACATAAAATAGTATTTCATATTTTTAATTTCTCATTGTAATAATGCTTCGGTTTGCTTTCATCATGTCATTTTATCCCAAATATTGACCCAAATGGATTTAATATAGTTTATGTATAGATGATGTTCATTGAAAATTGTAGCTTTTATATTTCACCGTTTAGGACCATTGATAGCTTATGCAAAATCTTTTTCTGATTGCGGGTCTTAACATTCAATTATATTCTAATTTTCATTTTAGCCAAGCATAAAATGAAAGGAAAATATAATTTGAAGGGATGAAAAACAAAAGTAGTAATGTCTAATTATTTAGATTATGTAAATTCTTCAATTCTTTTATTCTCAGAACAAATATTATTTTAATGGTCGTCTGTTTGTTGATCAATATTTCCTTATCTTTAGAACTGTAAGGTGACTATAATCTGAATTTCTTCTTATCCAGTCAATGTAGGTGAAGATTGTCCGGTGTTTGATGGCTTGTACGAGTTTTGCCAGCTATCAGCAGGAGGCTCAGTAGCGGCTGCAGTCAAGTTGAACAAACAGGCATCAGAAATTTGCATAAATTGGGGAGGCGGGCTGCATCATGCCAAGAAAAGCGAGGCCTCTGGGTTTTGCTATGTCAACGACATAGTCCTCGGTATTTTAGAATTGCTCAAGTATCATCAGAGAGTATTATATATTGACATAGACGTTCACCACGGCGACGGCGTTGAAGAAGCCTTTTACACAACTGATAGGGTAATGACAGTATCGTTTCACAAATATGGAGAATATTTCCCTGGGACTGGTGACCTTCGAGATATTGGTGCCGGAAAGGTAATTAGATATTTTGATCGTTTAAAATTTACAGGCTGAATTCCTGATCTCCAAAAATAAATTGAACGGAAATTTTTCACCCATAAATGACCTTTTTTTTTTACTCCTAGGGTAAGTACTACGCAGTCAATATTCCTCTGAGGGATGGAATGGACGATGAAAGTTACGAATCGATATTTGTACCAATAATATCGAAAGTTATGGAGACGTTTCAACCGTCTGCAGTTGTTCTGCAATGTGGTGCTGATTCGTTAACAGGTAATTGAAATGTTTGTAGTTTGGTAAATCTGGTCAAGAAACAACGCTATCTTACTCAATATTTAATGTCACAACAATTCGATTTCAGGTGACAGACTTGGCTGCTTCAATCTAACGGTCCGAGGACATGGCAAATGCGTCGAGTTTGTTAAAAAGTACAATTTACCGTTCCTCATGGTAGGTGGCGGTGGGTACACCATCCGTAACGTTTCTAGGTGTTGGACATATGAAACATCAGTAGCTTTGGGATCAGAAATAGCCAATGAACTGCCCTACAATGATTACTTTGAATATTTCGGTCCCGACTTCAAACTGCACATAAGTCCCTCTAATATGGCGAACCAGAATACACCTGAATATCTGGAGAAAATCAAGTAATTAAAATTATTTTATCATCGTTTAACTGCTACAATTGCTTGTCGAAGTCAGACGCTCAATACTCACAAACTAATTTTTATCACAGAACGAGATTATTCGAAAATTTGCGGATGCTACCTCACGCACCAGGGGTTCAAGTTCAGGCCATTCCTGAAGACGGCGCCATTGTCGAGGACTCTGAAGCCGACGAGAAAGTAAACCCAGACGAAAGACTGCCGCAGAGAGATTTAGACAAACGAATACAGCACGAAAATGAGTATAGCGATAGCGAAGACGAGGGAGATGGTGGGAGAAGGGATAACAGATCATTCAAGGTAAAAATTGACTTAGATGTACCAAAATAGAATCATTTATTTTGTGGGAAATGGGTGAATCCATACCACGTCATCAGAGTGTTTAATGA
Source organism: Neodiprion virginianus (assembly GCF_021901495.1). Taxonomy (NCBI): domain Eukaryota; kingdom Metazoa; phylum Arthropoda; class Insecta; order Hymenoptera; family Diprionidae; genus Neodiprion; species Neodiprion virginianus. The sequence goes on from NC_060880.1 coordinate 15,569,718, forward strand.
ATTCAACCAATTTTACTTCAGGGCTCCAGAAAAAGGCCGCGACTCGAGAAAGGGCAAGAAAGCGGTGATTCAGATTTGAAAAAAGAAGATGATATCAAATCAGAGATAAAAGGTAAGCAGCTGCTGTTACGTTGCGAAGATTTATATATTTTATGGTTAATTTTACTGCCTGCACGTGAACTCTGCATCGTAGAGCTGATCATTTCTTATTCAATGTCTTCCAGAGAACGAGAAAGATGACAAAGCCAACGTAACGAGCGAAGAGGTAAAGAAAGACGGAAGTGTGAATCCCTGATAAGAAAATCCACTCGGTTAAGTGAACGATTGAATATCTATCCAATTCAAGTCTCGATAGGTTAGGAATCACAATTGAAAAGAGGAAAAGAAGAAGTACAGAAGCAAGCAAAAAGAAATGTGAATCTAAAACTGAAGGACTGCGAGATAAAATGTGAGACGTAACATGACAACGTAACATTTTATTTCGTGTTTTTTTTTTCTCTTTCACATAAAAAGTGTACAGATTATTTAACAACAGTGTTTGCACGTAATTTTAATAATGATATTACTGCCATTTATGGTAAACGCATTCAAGCTCTGTATGTCTGAATGTATACCACCACGTAATATTGTGTTTTAAAGTCGGACGCTACAAGGTCGATTAAATGGAACGATAAAAAAAAATTAATTATGTCCTGAACAAGTCAAGACCATTTATAGATTTAGATACACATATTTGTAACAGTCTGTCCATACGTCAGCTTCTTAAATATGCAAAAAATTAATTACGAAAAAATACATATTCGAGTCTTTGAAATTTCTCCATTATAAGCTGTGATAGATTGCAGCAGTGCTGACCTTGATCGTACGTATCACTGGCTTAAAAAGAGAAAAAATAGTAACAACATTTGAATAAACGTTATTTTGTAGGTACACATTTAATATAATGGAAAATATCGTTCCCGTGTCACTTCGTATAAAGCAGGATAAGTTCAGCAAAAAAAAAAAAAAAAACCGACTACTAAAAAATTTGTGAAGAAGATTCGGGCTAATTTCATGTCACCTTCGGTTTTTGGTGTAATGAAATTTGACGAATTTATCATACCTGTTAGGATATACGATTATCAATTACTGTCGATTTGGTTATGATACTAGCATTTCTATAAACAGTAGTTGGTTGAGACACAACAGAATTTCTTGTGCGATCACTTATCAAGAAATGAAATATCAAATCTGAATAAATTTAAATGAAACTGATTTCTCTGGAATTGAATTTACTGGAAAATCATGCTGATCGGAAAAATTAAATTACACTCATGACGTTTTGTTTCTCGTCAACTTGAGAAATGTACCAAAAGTCTAGGGACGTTGATAAATCTACTAAAATTTCTGCACGGTTTTCACGAATTGGTTTCGACTTTTTATAGTTTTTCAGTCGTTTTACTGCTTAAAAATTGGGTGATGATAATTATTTGAATTGATGTATCAAATTTCCATTTGTAAACTAGTTTTCTGTATGATTGGATTTTGTCGTTTGTCTTCATACTGATTAAAATCATTTGTGAATGAGCCATCTCATTACTTGGCTAAAGCGCGCAATCAATAGTGAATAATACTATAAATAACGATACAAGAATTTCTTCCTCTCACTGTACATAGTATATTAGATCAACCTGATATGAAGAAGAAAAATATTTTACGCAATAAAGTTTCTCCTATGCGTAAAGGTATATTACTTTTCTGGAACTGAAAGAAGAGAAATGAAGAAAGGATGATAATTTTGTTTTATTCAATTAAAAAATATGAATATGTAGATGACGATAATGTGCTTAGGCGATCTCTGCTTGCAAGTAAATTAAATGTTTTCCTAGACTAATTCAATTACGATTATAGACAGCACTACGATGATCGCAATCTCGTTATTCTTGCAATTGTAATTATTACCGTGCGTAAGTAGAAACTCAAAGTCTCGACTGAAACAAGGAATATGGAATTATCGTGTGTAAAAAGAAGAAAGAGATTCTAGTATCATTTTCTTGTACTATGCACCTTACAGGCTACCAATATATTATTCGTAAAAATCAGTGAAGGAATCGTTTTTATTTCTCACAGGAAATTTGCTGTTTATAACTTACAGCTGATTGAAATTGGCCAATTTGCTAGGATCCGATAGCTCCAAACAGAGTTGGCCATTACTTATGCGCCCGGCAGCCGTCCTGAATCATCAGATGCTAGATTGGTCAGTTTTAACTAGTTGAAATTCGCAAACAACAAACATCCTATCAAGATTTTTATGAAGACCTCATTGGTAGCCTACAAGGCGATAGTTCTGGGCAACCCTGTATATTTCATATTGTCAAGCTGCTACTATCCTAGTTTTGAGAAGATTTTTAGCGAGTGCTTGGTATAGGTAACCAAATTCACCAACGTATACGAAACAGCAATGTAAGTCGCGTAAAATATTTTTTGGTACGTTTTGGTGCACTTTGGTACCATACACCAGCTGCGAGCAAAAATCGCCCTCAAAGAGACCGAATAGATATTTTGACGATTTGGGTATCGCCCTTTGACCTCTTGAGAATAAAATACAATTACTACCTTAATGTGAAAAAAAAAAATGAATTGATGTAATATGAAAAAAAATTTCTCGGATACGAATGACTATGTTTATTTGTATTCAAGTGTAAACAACATACAAAAATGTTTTTGAATATTTATAATAAAAAACTTCAGAAAATCGATTTTTTTTTTAAATTCAACCCATAGTCTTTGACTTAGCACTTGGACATAACTGAGATGACCAGTAGGGATGAACTCCGTTTGGACACCAGCCGCTTGGATACCAGCATTATTGGACACAAGATTTATTGGACTTAACCCCGATTGGCTCATGATTGAGAGCCAAATCAACTTACCCCTCGCCATACTTATCCGACATGCTAGGTACACAACGGTAAACGAAGTTGTAAAAATATTGTAGATTTACAGCCGCTGTAAACTGCTGTCAGAGTGCATCGTAAGCCGGATAGTGAAAATAAACGACATTCACGAGGACTGTTTGGTTTGCTAGTATCTACCGAATAACAGAATTATAATTTGTGGCTATTTAAAACTTTTTTCCAATTAAAATATACATGCTACCCACCCCGTTTTTCTTGGCTTCGAAATATTTGAAATAGTACGATGTGATGGGTTTAATCCAAGCTGTTCCCGAAACCCGTAAATAGTTCCAGTTTAAAAAATTAGGTAAAACGCGGTCGAAGTTTACCAGAAAGTCATAAACCAGTGTCTTATTTTGATAAAGAGCTGATAGCAACGTCAAAAGAAGTTTGTTAGTAGGTTGAGAAACGATGCAGACTTTGTAATCACTCCTAATTGAATATAAAAGTTTTGTACTTACGCATAAATCCACAAACACCTAGAAGCAAAGGCAAATCTTGAACCCGACCATTGCAAATTGAATTGTTCGTTATGGTAGGCCAAAAACGGGATTTTATAATCCGGGCGCAGGCGTAAAATCCCGTTTTCGGCCTACCATAACGAACAATTTAATTTGCACGGGATTTTATACGTGCACCCGGATTATAAAATCCCGTTTCACTTTACACCCATGACATGAAAATAGCTATTGGGGCTTGGGTGGAATTATCGAGTATATATTTATCAGTATTTACCTGGGGGACACAGCTGCCGTTATTCAGGCCCTATTGGTTACCTGTTTTGAAATTTATCATACGGTATGAGAAAAGTATGCTTTCTGAATTCGATGAATTAAGCACAAAATGTGGGAATATTGTGTGATATTCTCTGTAAAGGGTTACATCCGCACATACATCGCGTTTCCAATCATATTTTGGGTGGTGTTGTACTTTTCTCTCTGCTTCCTCACGTATCAGGGTAACGAGAATCGCTTCGTAGTTATAATTATATCTATAATAATTAAGCTGGCACTTTACTCTTTTCTGTATCATTGCCACGGTAATATTAGGAAAAATGCATATTCGTGCTTTAGAGTGTCAGTTTATTCAAAAAGGGTAACACTCCAAAAATAGAACACAACCAAATATTGTTTGACTGTTATTATTATTGTTTAAGTGGACGTTTCCGTTTAAAAACTTCAAGAATTCGATTTTATTAGCATTTTCTTATAGTTTGGGGTCCTCAGAATGGGTCTCATGTTAATTTGAAATTCGTGGAACTCCCATAATTACAGAGGCTTAAAGGTTGCGTTGGGGCACGCAGGTAGTCATCCCCTGTGCGTACTTACCGACTTGAATATGCGGTTTTAATTTTCCAGGAGACAAACTAGATTATCTACATTAATCGGCCATGATATAAAAATATAATAATTATCCATGTTGAAATGGGATTCTATTCGACACGCGCTCGATGTATTCCATAACATTAGTATTCATAATTATCCCAACGACTTTTCATTTGCTCTATCGAACTTGAATTTTCGTAGGCATAAAATCAGAACGCTGTTTTAGCTAGTCGCAAGTGAAGTATCTACGTTGGGTAGAGAAGCAGAATTGTTTTTCGAAAAGTGTTTGTATGGAAAAAAATTCAGAGTAACTATAATACATCACGGATGCGCTGATTTTGATCGAGATGTAATGGATGCTCCGTATAAGAAGCTGTATGATGATATATCATACATGCATCATCATATCATCATACATCACACATCATACGTCATACATCGTCCATCATACATGTAGTCCAGGAGAATAAAATTAAGTTCTATTCTGGAATAACGTAGGTTAGCCGATTTTTTTGAAGGTTAATTAGAGATGGACGAACATATTTTCACCTATGCCCCAAAAAGTTAGGTCCGGGTTTGTCCGTTACCATTGTTTAAACTTGTGAGGCCCCACATTTTGTTAAATAACGTCTTTATTATGGGTCATACACGAAAACTGTTGAAACAAAAGTTGTCCGTCTCATCATTCTCGATAAAACAAGCTATCGTGAGATCAATTTCCTCTATTTGTTTAGTTGCAAAATGCAAAATGCGGTGGAAAAAAAAAATTTACATTTCTTGTTATAAAGTGATGAATAAACAACGTGTGAATTTGAAACTAATGGTACAGGTAATATGAAGTGTCTTCAAAATTATAATGCAAGGCTTTTTTGGCTGTGTTATAGTTGAGCGACAATCCGCGACAAGCCAAAATCAGTATATCGTCTGCCCTTTCTTATGTGATTGGCCACGGGTTGCCGAAAAATCATGGAGTCAGTTCGTTACTAGTATTTTCCATAAATGACAAGAAAAAATTTTTTATACTTGAAAATCTCAATTTTTGGGCGACTTGAAATTTTTTGCTTTCAAACAAATAGAGATATCTTCGAGAATATTCATATTGTTGCAAATATTATGATGTATTGTACTTGCCCTACATTTTACGAGTAATTTAAAAAAAAAAAACATGAATATCTTGATTAGAACCGGAGATAACGGTGTTTAAGTGTTATTTTGTTTATTGTTGTTGTAATTAATATTGGAGGGGAAAAAAAATATCAGCTATCTCTCAACACCCCAAGGCAACACCGTGATTTTTTTCAGATCTTTAGGTGCGTTGTTCTAGTAAAAAAAAATTGCTCAACGTTCGTCGAGCGGCGTTAGTCGGAGTAATCAAGCCGGGCAGCGTAGTGGAGGGCTCGAGGCTTCGCGCGCCCGGCTGTTCTCACCGCTTAATTAATTATCAACTCAATAACTCCGTTAATAATATCGTACATTTTTTTTTAAGCTATGCTATTTTTCTCAACAATTCGAATCTGTAATTAGATTTTTAATATTTATAATATTTTTTTTTCTTTTGGATTTTAGTCATATTCTTAGGAAATATTGCTATAAATACCTTTAAATATACATATAATATCTGTGAATTTTGAGATAAAATGAAATTAAAAAAAACATTACGGTGTTGTGAGTATGTATACATACATATATACATATATAATGGAAGAACGAGAGAGATTTCAAGCTTTATAACGGGTTAATATAACATAATAATGTAATAAATAATTTTATCATATAAAATAATATGTATACACAATTTCGAGCGAAAAAAAATATGTATGGATAATTATAGTCACATGTTCACCATTATTTTATGTATAGTAACATTGAATATAATCGACGCTTGAATCAGTTTCATTTTTCCTACCATTACCCTGCGTATTTTTAATTTTTTTCCTTCATTTTGGACGAGTCTAGTGTATAGAAATATATATATACATGTGAGGAAAATACATATTTCAAAGCAAAAACCCGTTATAACACTTGGAATCTCTCTCTCGCTCTTCCATTATATATGCATACATATAGATTTAGGTATTTTTGGTGAAATTTGGCATGAGAAAAATTCAGGCATCTGTCATAAAAACGGTCTTTACATTCAGGTCTTGCAAGCAACTGAAATTTGAGTGGTGGGGGTAGCCGCGTTATGGGCTTTTTCATCATAAGACGAGCGCAAGCGTAGCCGCCATGTTGAAATAGCGGTCATTCAAAAGATTCGTACTGTTCTGATCAACAATGGCTGGGAAAGGAATATCATATCCACAAACAAATAAATTATTGGAAGAAACCATCGATGGTGCTTCACTTATTTATGACTCGGTTGAAGCTCATAATTGTGAACAATTGAGAAGGTGGCTAAAATGTCATGGACGTCCGCAAAAAGGAAAAAAAAGTGAGCTGATTGAGAGGTTAGGCATCAATATTTTTTTACTATGTGAAAACTTATAAAAAAAATTATTGTTTACATTTTTATTCTAATTAATAATGTCAATTAATTTGTTGTACTTGAAAAAACATTGTAGTTAACATGAGTATTACTCATGGAAATAATTTATAAAATAAGTCATTAATATTTTGCGGCTATACATGGCATAATTAATAAGCCAAATGTAAATGTTATACTGAATTGAATATTTTTAGTAGTCTTTATTATAAATAATATCTTTAATACGAGATAATACATGAAAGATTTATTAAATTTTTTATTAAGATTAATACATTTTTATTATTTTATATTATTCATACTCTACCTGTGCAGCTGCTAAAATATTATCTTTTTTTGTATGATCAGATCCATTTGCTTCTTCCATGTCAACTCTTTTATATTTTTCAAATAAGCTGGTTCTTTCTTTGATCACCTATAAACAGGTTTGAGGTAATAACTCCGAAAACTATATTTGTGTATAAATTATTGTATACCTTACCTTATTGATTGATTCATCAATATTTTTAAATTCTTGACAGCTTAAGGGATCAGGATTTTGTTCGGTTGGACCACTTTCTCCAAGAAAATGTAGTGAGCAAATATAAGTAGAGTCTTCAGGGGTAACCGTGCGCAGTGGGTAAGTGTGCGCACCCTGTTTATCTACGAAGGGCAGAAGGGAAAGTCGTGATATGCGTAGGAAACTGAAACGTACGGTAACAAAGATTTAATTCATGTTTAGTATGAGTAAAGTTATATGAGTATCTATCAAAAATCTCGGTCTGGGGCAAGTGTGCGCGGGTAAGTGCGCGCGTTCGCACACTTAGATACCCCCGTTGTTTTATGTGAGAAAGCAATGAAGTTGTTGTAAAAAAAATTGACTAATGATGTTTTTTTTTATTTCAGTTTTTGATCACAATGCCGCGTGGCATGAACAATGTACCTTTTATGAAGGAGGTAGTTTTGAATGTGATCGCTGCCACAAATAATCCTCCTAAAATTGTCAACTAATTCTAAAGTTTCTTTTAAATTTCTAAAATTGCTCCAAGTTCATTCTTAGGCATCTGATTTTATGTGATTTTATTGTAATAAGTCGATCTCGCATTATTTATTTATCTAGTCTTCAAAATAATTTGTTATTAAGAAGTCTATAACTATTCAAGAACTTGAATTTTTTTCATTAACCATTTTTTCTTTCCAATTGTCAAATTTTTATGTGTTATTACTTAATTTAATTATTAGTTCAATAAATGCTTTATCATATGCATGGGTTCTTTTGTCCTTATTTCTTTTTGTTCAATTTTTACACGAACCTAAATCCTTAAGTGCGCACACTTGACCCGAACGACTCTATCCTTGGTAACATCATCAATAGATCTAAAACCACGGTCACTTCTGCCGCATTTTTTCACCCATAATTCACATTTTGCACATGAATTTATATGTAATTTGCTTGAGGATTTGATTATCTTTTAACGATATTCCAGACAAGGCTTTGGAAAATTGATAAAATAATATGTATTGCCTTTAAATGATTTGTACCGTGTATCACTTTTATACATATAGTTGATATTACGTTGAAAAATAATGGTTATCCCTCCAAGCTTATAGATGAAATTAAAAGAGAAAGAGTCCACCGTATGTACAATATAATTAATTGGAATATTGATAAGGACTATGAAAAAATTGATGGTTCTAATCCATGTTGGAAAGTTGTCACCTAAATTTAAAAAAGAGAAGAAGTATGTAATAAAAAACAATAAAACAAATAACGGATGTCTTACATTATATTTAAATAATCTATTAAATTTTTGTCACGAACTTTTTATTAAATGTTCTATTAAATTTATTTCTTTATTTTGTAAATATTAAAAAACCAATAATAAATATTCAAAATTGATAATTTAATAATATTTAGTATTAATTATACTAAATAATGATATTTTAATTTATATCAATAAATAATATATACGGATAACTAACCGCAATTATATTGGAGCACTTGAAAAAGTATTTTAGCACAATTTTTTCACTAATATTCACAAATAGTAAATAATATTAATCCAAATGTCAATTTAAATCACTACTGAATATATTTTATTGCCACATATATAATTCGCACTTGTATGAAAATAAAACACGTGTTGTGACTGTAAAAACTAAAACCATGTGGATAAATATTTACCTTTTTTTCGAGACTTAATGAATTCGGTTGAGTGGGCAACTTCATCCTGTTAATTTTGTGTTACAGTGATGCGCGCGCTTCTTGAAATTTCACTCTCATCAGTTTTTCATAACGCGCCTAAAGAAGTATAACTTCAAAGCTGATGGGAGGGTAAAATAATTTTTGGCTGCTGAATAAAAGTGAAATCAGCATTCAATTTCACAACAACGAATCAGTGATGAACTTTTCCAGTGTTGAAAAGCAGTGGTCAGTCGACAAATGTTCAACCATTATTCAATTTCGCAATTATATCCCGATTCATGTTCGATTACTGGGATTAGCTGCAAATAGTAATCGTAAGAAATCTTTGGTGTAATTCTGATCCGCTGTTGGCAGTGAGTTTAGACTGCTCGCAATCGACGCCTTTCGCAAAATTACGTGAATATAGCGCCTGGATATATTTATTTCGTCATTTTTCATGTCATCACGAAAAATGGACTTGAAAAATACAAAGGGATTGACCTTCCTTTTCTTCGAGTCAAATAGTTTATAATTTCACATTTGAGATTGAAAATTTCTAAAGTCGAAGGTCCTCCCGAAGGACGAGAATCGCTTGGCCGCAAACATAAAAGTCACAATAATTTGGATGTTCCGGATGTTAAAATGTCATTTGCTGATAAAAAAAACCCTATCAGGGTGCAAGTTTTCTTTAGTGGCACTTGACTTTCGTCAATACTGGTGTCATATTTGTCGATTAGATTGATACTAGGATTACTCACAACCGGCAATGCAACGTTCGAATGATTCCAATAATATTATTATCACGAGAAACTTGGTTCATTCGTGTTTTAGTTTTTGTTTGGAGAAATGAAAATAGATCCTCGACCGTTGACGTGGAATCCGCGAATTATTCATAGATGGCTATAGCGAGGAAGCGGGATGATGATAATAATTGATTGCTCAGTAAAGATCGTAAAGATTCTTTATTTGAGAAAGATACACAGGTGATGCGATGTGTACAATGAGAGAAAAGAACGATGACTGACAACTTACCGGCGAGAATACACATAGATGATACACAGATATGATTTCGCAACAGTAGAGAATAGGAAATGGATGCAGATTTGTTTTGAGTCGCGACACGGACAAGCGGCTAGATTTGAAGTAGAGACGTGAACATTGCACCCGAGTGTGAGTTCATATTTGATGATGATTTGAAATACTTTTGATTCAACTTATGCATCGCTACTTCACCGAAACAATTTTATATCCGCCTTTCAAAACAACACCATCCGTTTCCGTCATTCAACGATTCTCTAGTGAATTTGAACATTCGTTCTCAATATATAGTTACCAATAGTCAAGTTCGGTATGGGGTTATTTTGTAGGGCTACAATAATTACTCTTATACCATAAGACAATTTTACAACAGGCAATGTATTGTATTCATCCAATTGAGGTATACTAATCAACAAAGTCGCTAAAAACTTTCCGTCGATCGTCAACGCCGATATTCTTATCTCGTCAAATCTTGATTAGAATAAATACATGTCAAATGCGGTGTGTAAATATTATATTTTCCAGAATTTTTCAGCAATGAGTAAATCTTCATACATCACTCTGTGTATCCGTCATCTTTGAAATATTTACAAAACATTTTCAAATGTACAACATACATTACATGTAATGAAGTATAATTTTTCTAAGATAAATAATCCAAAAATTACACAACTATGTTCCTTACAATATTCATAGGTACTGTCCTCTCACTACATTCGTCGTTTTAATTGGTTGTCAAACAAATCGGTCCAGTACCGCTAATCCAGGGACAAAACTGACTCGATGGACAATCTGTTCGCAGCACTGGTTTTAAATTTCGGACATCCCTGATAGCTCACCGGATTTCTAAATATCCTCTGTGTTTCGGAAAAAAATATCGGTGACACGTTGACGATTGGTCGCTTCGTTCGGTCTGGCAGAATGAGATAGAATCGAAGTAAAAGGATTTTCAATACAGTCATTCGGATGAGTCAGTACATTTATTCATCATGTATCATTGAAGACATAAAGAAGGAAATTTTTTTTTCGAAATACAAGATCATTAACGTTCACTCACCTTTGTGAGGGTCCTCTGATTTTCGATCTGGACTACAATTTCCCTTCTCGTGAATCATCTGTCGAAGGAAACCCGAGAACGTTAACCAACATAATTTTAATAAGTGATCGATACTCATCAGTAATCCCATTGAATATCATGAAATATTTGAAATTAATTCGTAGTATTACAGCAAAGTATAAATTTTGGAAAAGAAACTTGAGTTTTATACTCCTTAGCCATGGTTTATATGTTATTGATCTCATAAGGAAAAATGAATCACATTAACGACATTCGAATACCAAAAAATATGCGTGTGAATCATGATTATTGAGAGTGATTGAAAAGAAACCCAGAGAATTTACTCGGTTGAACAACGGAATGAAGAATAACCGATCGCATTAATTTGAATTGGGATGTTATAGCATGTGTTATTGTATATAATATCGTAAGATTGTGAACGATTGCAATTAGTAGCAAACAGTTTTTAGTTCTACGTAAATAACCCTGCATATTGAACAGGCCAGTTTATTGTAAAAAAAAATATATACATTTTGGAATAAACAGTCGATTTTAGTGGTAGAAATTAATTTCTTTGTTTCTTTGCGTCTTCCTTCTTTGATATTGATATTACAAATTTCGTCCGTGAAAATTAACATGCCATAAAATACCATTTGCTTCAGTATTTATTCCTGAATTGTTATTCTTACATTAAATATATGCGAATTAATAACAACACCAGATTTCAGAACAAGGCACATGAAGACTAGACGTATACATGATAATACGTGTACACGCACAAACAACAGCGATTCGGATAAAGCAATGAATCTATTACATGTTTAGAGTTGCAAGACTCATCGCTTTTACTTTGTACACACAAGCATTATTGATTTACATGGTTATTAATTGTTAAATCATAAGTTATAAGCTAAACCACGATAAATAATTCCTATTATAGGCATTACCCGATGTGTGCGAAATAGCTTTATAACATGCTCGAAAATATTTTTGCATCGTGTATATACCGTAATAGTTTCATAGGTATATAGGTATGTACGTAATTCCCTAAATTACATATTATCAAACGTACAATAAAAATAATAATAACAATAATGATAATAGTAATAATGTTAAGTAGGTAATCCAAAATGATAATAAATCATATTTACTTGAGCTGTGATGTGACTTAAAGCAATTGCACCCCGTAGCTAGAATTGATAAGGCGTTTTTGGTGCTTCTGAATTTGAAATAGGGTCTAACGGTATCACATTTTCTTCAATTTTCATCCTCGACCAACGACTGATCTGAAAAATTGCCGTTGCCAGCCTCGGTTGAGTTTTCATTACAAAATCTCATTGCCCCGCACGAAATGGAAATATTTATTTACTCCCCCCTCCCGTTATACACTCTAACCTTGAATATAAAAAATTCCATCATTTCGATGATTTTGTATGTGGTGTTTTTTTTTTTTTCCTCTATTTGTCAAACGCACTTACTACCGAAAGGAATCAATTTCTGCTAAACATTTGTACGGTGCATTTCTGTAGAATACATCACATTGGATAATTCAGAAAACAAATAAAAAAAATACTTCTACCCATGTTTTTGTCTTCATCGCTAAAAAAAAATAAAAAATAAAAAATAAAGCATAAGTTAAAACTAACTTATGAATATGAAGGCTGATCTAAATACACAATATGCTAATTTTATTGTTATTTCACATATTTTGTTATCAACCCTTCAAGCAGGTTAATCTGGATCTAACGGTTTAGCGTGTAAAGCATTTGATATTTTGAACAAGTGCGAGACAAGTGTTAAATAAAAGAAAATTGGGAAATAGAAAATCACTTCCACGATGCAACTGTTCAATAAACCAGCTCAAAAATCTGTGTGATAATCAAATTAAAAAGAACAAAATTTACTTGTCGATGGTGAAGAGAAAATAAAAAAATAAAAACTTTAATTACACTGTAAATTGAAGCTAACAGGTCTTCGTTGTACATGAATATTTTTGTTGTTGTTATTCGCCCGAATTTGGTTGTTGATAGAATCGAATGGCCGGTTTTTCGCCGAGACGTACTTGGTCTGAATTTCATTGATACCAGTGACGGAAAAATTCGTCTCCAGCATCTTCATTTCCGGATATAATACATCATTAGTTTCGAAACGCTGGTCAGTTTCAGCGCCGGCAGTAATAAAACTCTCCCCATTATCTGCTGCACGATCGTAAAATGATTTTCTAACCGATGACGAGTTTCTTACCGGTGCTGGTCGCACTAGAATATCATCATCTGGAACGCTGTTTCTGCTTCTATCGGTACTGTTGCTGGCGGTGCTGCTGATCTCTTCGTTGTCTTCCTCTTCTTGTTCCTCTTCGCATTCTTCGAGTTCCGGTTCCTCCCTGAGATCTTCCATCGACTGATTGTAAAGAAAAGAAAAATACATCAAGAATTCTTCAATGAAAACTCCAATATTTCTTCATTATTATGCAACCTCGGGATAAATGAGTTTACATACGTATAATGTGTAATCAACAATCGTCAGAAGCGCAGATTTTTTTTATTATACTCATAAACTCTTAATTATCTCTGGGGTCTCATAATAATTACCCATATAAAATTATGAGTTATCTTGTGTTTTGCAACGGGCACGCGGCGATAGGATAGTTGTTGCAAGTTCCGAAAATTATTATATTTATCTCCTTCGTTTCTTTTCTTTCCCTTCGAGTTTTAAAAAGTGTGATGCTTTCTTCATTCCAAATCTAATTTTCATACTTCATATTCGTGCATTATAATAATTCAATAAATATTACATTCTTGCAGAGCATGCACATTAATTTTTGTTGCTTGGCTTAGCTCCAATTCTTTTGCTAAAACTCTAAGAATGAAACATATATAAAACATTATACACAATGTACAAGAAAATTTCTCGATCTTTATGCTTGCATGAATTTTTTTCAACTTCTTAAAGTAACAAGCTGGCTAATAACTAAAGAAAATAAAATCCAAATGATATCAAACGGTGGTCTCATTAATTTTGCAACCGTGAGAAATTGTAACTGTTCTCATTTGTATGTGTATATATATATTTATATGATTCACTCGACAACAATTCTTGATGGTTTTCAACATGTAGCAATTTAAGTACTTGAGAATGACAATAATAATCATAATACAATAATAGCTATAATACAGTAATAATAATAATAAACTGGGAAATCTCAACGTGCATACATACATTGACATACAAGCAAATACGCGAAAGCCTTGCAAGCGATAATAATATAATTTGTAATCATAAAAAATTAGTGTTTACGAATGGATTTGGTTTCGGAGATTTAAAGACCAGGGCGGTATTTACCCCGAGCAGTTCTTTCTTTTCGTGTTCCTCATCTGCTGAAAAAAAAAAAAATTAAGAGAATAACAAATGTTTATTTATCAAGAAGAGGAAAAAGAGAACGAGTACGCAATATAATCACCTTTGAAATGCGTTTTCTTGTCGTGCAACAAGTCGATTTTCGTATCGACATTTGGTATGGTTTTATAATCCTTTGTTGCCAATGGCTTGGCGTGATGTGTACCGTTCAATTTTTTCTCATCCTCCGTTTCGACGGTCTTAAAACCGACGGTTTTTACGGCTGTCGAGGTGGGAGGGACGGCCGGAACATCATAGGAATCGCCTTGCCACCTTGATTGCGAATTAGTTGCAATATCCTCGGCGTCTCTGGCCCTGTTCTGTCTGTCTTTATGGGCACTTCTACAAACCCCATAAATACAGCCCATCACCGCAGCAGCGAGGATAATGCACAGCGCAATAAAGACGTAAGTCCCTGCGCCCTGTTCCTTCTTCGTTTCGTCGGAGCGCTGGGATTTGTAAACAACGCGATCCGGAGGTTCCTCGACCCAAGCCTTATCTCGACCCTTAACACCATGAATTTACAAGTTTTTCACTAATTTTTTTCATTTTTTATTTTAGATTACGTCAAATAAAATTTTACCGTGTCTTTTACCAACAACTCGCAGCCCATTTTCACTATAATTGTGAGCTACGAGCAGACTGCGTTAATAGTACATTATGTATCAAGGGAATAATTTACTTTTAATCGTGGGTTACATGTAGGACTTTATTCCCGCCTCAACTCTGGTAATATTATTGACTTAATAGTGTTTTCCTTTCATGTGCAAGTCTGATCTATCAGTCCGAAAACTATTCATTTTATTATTGCTTGTTATATTATTTATTATTTATTATATTATTATTGAGAGTTTATAAAAATGCAGAGAGATGTAGTTCAAAATGAAAAAGAAGACGGAAAACACGAAGAACTGAAAATTACTCTGTGAGAAATATAATCGTTTTGGTCCCGATTTTCAGGTAAAAAATGTGAACATTATTTGACTCGAGAGTAAAAGTATTTTTCAACACCAATTGAAATGAATTTTATTGGAATAAATCGTTTTTCAGTGTCTTGAAAAATTTTAAGTATACACATACACACCGTTCAGACGTGATGTATCGTTAAAATTTTCAAATTTTGACACCTGCACTTTCGGTTACAAAATGATAAAAACATCTAGACTTGAGAGAAACAAAATTGTTACAATTTTCCCAGAGTTTTGGACTAATCAAATTGCTGTACGTTTTGGTTGACGAATTTGTCTAGAATTTAAAAACGCGAAACATCAAAAAAACTTGGTTGATAATTCATATGATTGAGTCTGCGATACAAAACTTTTGGAAACTCAAGACATCTTACAATTCGCACACTTTATCAGAGCAGTCATTTCAGTTGCAAATCAACTAATGACTTGATTCATTTAATCGACATGATTCAACTTGACCGATATCTGTGACTTCTGAATTCCGATTTTTTTCAAGCCTGTAATATTCCAGTAGATTTTGCTCGTGATAGAATGTGCAATTTAAGGAAATCAAGGTATTCTAGGACAATGCCCAGGCCATTATAAATTCGTAAATAAGTAATGTGTAGAATTACCACGCTATCGTTCCTTGGGGGTTCGAGACCTCTGGGTTGTACGTGAAAAGCGGCGCACTGAGCGCTTCGAACACCAGCTGGCATTGTGGCCCTGACAGTATCGCTACCAGTTTTGGTGAACAGCATGTATTCCTCGAGTGGTTTCATAACAGCGCCACCATTTATCGACACAACGACATCTGTAAAATAACATACAATATTGATATACACCGTAAGAAAAATCTGTCATTGATTTGCTATAGATCACAAATACTGATTCTTATAGTAGTGGCACATTTTGGTCAATTTCAACACCACGGATTTTTTTTCAGTGTGCACTGAGTTAGATATTTGTAAGGAAGTTTAAACTCTTCGCTTGGTCAACGGGGCTTTGAACGTACTGCTAAGACAACCGGTGTATCCCTTGTAAGCGGTGAATCTGGGA
Organism: Neodiprion virginianus; assembly: GCF_021901495.1. Classification (NCBI taxonomy): domain Eukaryota; kingdom Metazoa; phylum Arthropoda; class Insecta; order Hymenoptera; family Diprionidae; genus Neodiprion; species Neodiprion virginianus. The sequence continues at coordinate 15,586,122 of NC_060880.1, forward strand.
TCTGTGGTGTTCAAACCGCCCAATTGTATTTCATTCGCTCCTCCAGGATTATCCAGATTTGACTCATTGTCCGCGGCGAAACTCAAAACTGGATTTGACAACGGAATCGCCTCCCTGTCGATCTATTGAGGAATATTCACATAAAAAAGACAAGGATAACATCAGTTATTTGCAGGATCTTATTTCTTCAACATTCCAATTCAAAGGGAGTGGAAATCGAAATAAGACATTTATCAACGAACCAGCAGCGTTGTCGTGTTATTATTTCTCTCGTAGTAAACACTGTGCCTTGCGCCATTCAAAAAGTTTCTGTCGTTGATGCGAACAGCGTAGGCAGAGCCTTCTCTGTCCTCTTCGAATATCAGATGACCCTCGGATGTTAAAGCAACGAGTAAATAGTAGCTTCTTCTAAACAGAGATTAAGGAAATTCAAATTTTAATAACGAAACGAGGAACCTCTGAATTACAGACTGATCACTTACTTGTTTTCAGTCTGCAGAAGCAACAGTGCCATAGTTCTTTGCCTCAAATCATTGCTGGAGAACGCCAATTGTATTTTTACCTGATTCACTTCGCCATCCAGATCAAACTCCCTCTGAACAACGCTTTCACCACTGAATTCGGCACCCTTTTCTGGAAAAAAAATAAAAATTTCGTGACCAAAGAAGCGAAGTAAAAGCAACAGCAGTTTCAACTCAAACAATCACTGGTTACTCACCTTCGGCACAATTCTCCCCAAAATACGAGGTGTGCTCACAATTACAAGACGACTCCTGTCTCCTGAAATCCTCCGTGCATATACCGAGATTCTTGCAGGGTGCAGCGTCGCATTTCATGTGACAATTCGCTATTAAGCCTTTGCTACCTTCTTGGTAAGCCTCGCTCGCCAATTGAGGCAAGGGGACCAAATACTCGCCGATCCTCAGACCCCGGAGACAGCCAACATATCCCTGGATCGCCTCACCTTTTTTACCAACTCTGAGTAAGTTGTCAGGATCAAAACCGCCGAGGTTCACCTGACCGAATAACGATAATTTTTAGTATCCTTAAGGTTGCCGAAAGCGGAAAACGATTCCACAGCGTCACTTTGTGGTTTAAAATCACCTGAAAATAGCTGGTCGGTGGAGCCGGCGGTCTTTGGGGCGCGAGAACCTCTTTCTCAGGATTTATCCAAGGCTTGTTAGAGTACGAGTTCAGTAAAATTGGAACCGCGTCGAGAGTGACGTTGGCTTCATTAACATGAACAGTCGTGTTCTTTTCGGTTCTGATAATGGCTATTTGCACCGAATCGCCGGTACTAGCACCTAAAAAACAAATCAGCACTAGCACTAAACTTCTGGAAAATTATAAGCGATTGAAACTCCCAGATACTGTCATCCTCACCTGGATAATCGACGGTAACGTTTCTTATTTCATTACCAGAATTGAAAAGGTATACGATACTGGTCCCGTTCGAAATGTAAAGGTGCAAGAAATTGTTCAAATGATCATTCGCGTACAGAATTAAAGAATTCGCATCGTACGTCCTAATGTTGATCAATATATTTTCCAGAAACATTCCCTTTAGCAGAAGTTTCTCCTCGTCATCTTCGTTACTGATATAATTTTTCTTCACCAAAGCCTCCGGTGACGTGAACGTCAGTGCAGCGTTATTTATATCTGTAACAAAACGATTACACATACAGAGATGAATTTTTCAAAGTTCTTCTGTCACTTTATTTCCAACCAAACTTACTCGTTTCGCAATAGGTTCCCAGGTGTGCCCATTTGTTTTTGCAAACGCATTCAAAGTTGCTCCAAAGTTCAACGCATCTGGCACCATTTTGACATTTGTTCGGTTGACAGGAAGGCTTGCAATCCTTAATTATTTCGGAAAGATGAACGGACATGTAGCTGTGTATGTCTAAAATTTCACCATTTACAACCAAACCTCGAAAGCATCCGATAAGCCCCTGTCGTACGGAAGAGGTTTTGAGGTGTTCTCTGAAAATAGGAGTAAAGTCATATTTTACAATGTTTTCCGCATTCAAATTTCGGTAATTCCTTTCCATACAAAAATCACATACGCGGTCGCACCACCGATAAACATGGACCCTTCAAAAGGTCCAAACTCCTCCTCGGACAGTAAATCGACCATTTCAGAATCGGTGTTGATCATAAACCTGACATGATAGTCGTTATAATCAATCCAAATCTTTTGCCATTCTCCATTGTTGAGTTTTCTCCGGCTTTTAACCTCGATTTCACGGCACTGTCCAGTATTCAATGTGAAATTGAATGTCAATAGATAGTCCGATGTCAAAGCGACCATGAACGACGGATAGTTGCTCCTTATCGGTGGCTGATAGAGCAAGATTGCCTTTTCGCCCGTCGTTCGAAAACTGAAGGCTATGTCACCTTTCCGCCAACCTGGTACTTCGATGTAAGACTGTGACGTTGTGAAGGTAACGACATACTTCTGTGTGTCTATAAGATTTCAATTTCACATTACCGTTGTGCATCGTAAGTCAGACTGTAATAAAATCCGATCCACTCACTTGTTTCGACGCACTCCAAAGGTCCCAGAGTAATTCTACCCCGAGCATCAACGTCCAAGTCACTTTGCTGGAGAAACACCAATTCTGTAATTCCCAACGATTCAGGAGTCTCGTAGTAACCTTCATCGGAAAGCCATTTACCGGCAGAAACGTCACAATTGCAACTGAGTTTGGGATTAACACATGTTCTGTTCACTGTTGAAATGTGAGAAAAAAAGTTAACAACAAAAAACAACGTACTGTTACCCGTATTAATCAACAATGCATTCAAACTTACTTCCGCAAGGACAAGAGCCGCGACTAACATTGCCAATGTAGTCGACAGTGACGCCTTTGGACCCCCGAAACCAAGTAGCACTGTGCAGTTCAACGGGCGCCTTGTAACAATCGTATTTGAGATATTGACTGCAGTACAACGAGTGAGATATCAACTCCTGTAGCATTTCGGCTGTGAATTCCCGGTACTTAATGCTGTACGAGAAGTCTTCCTTTTGGTCAATAGACCTGACGTCCACTTGAGAGGGAAGATTATGCTCGACGATGGTCTTCGTCGAGTCTTCGATGGACTGAAATTCGCACTTCACAAGCGCCGGGGGAAATCGACCGTTTCCGTCGATGTCGATTCGGTACACATCGTCCTTGGTGTATCCCAGAAGGGCTAATTCCTCGCAAGTTTTTCGATACTCGGCTGAAAGGATATGATAGTAAGACGAATAACAATGCGGGAGTTCACAGGACGACGTTAAGTCTGATTTGACTCGTAGTCGACGTTTCCATTTCATTACCAAAATGGCAGTTTGTCCCCCTGTAACCGGTCTCTTTGCAGTCGCAAGTGATTCTGTCCACTTCTACGGAACATTTGCCACCGTGTTCGCACCTGTTCGGCCTCTTGCATGGATCTACGAACTGACAATTGTCCAACGCAACCTCACCAACGACTCTCTCAGTGTTGACAACGTGCCTTGGTTCTATCCGATGATCGTTCACTCTGATTTCCCTCATGCAACCGACCAATCCTGTGGTGATAAAAATATTAGATAAACGGATAGAGGCTTTGAAAAAAATATTCTGACCGAGATATACGCACCCATGTTAGTTTTACCACTGCCGATAATAACCCTGTCACCAAGTTCAAATGCCATGGCAAAAAGTTTGCTCTTTTTGTTTCTGTAATCAACTTGTAAACTCAATTCTCCTTTGGTGTAATTCAGTTCAACGGCATGCCAAGATGTATTATGAGGTGGAAAATGTACCGAAGTTATGTGGGTGACATTATTTTTCACGTCTGGAACGAGCTCAAAACGAATTTCATCGTTCACCAAACGAACCTACGAATCACAGTTACATGATTGTAAAAGGAAAAAATGTCGCAATTTTACATACGGGTTAAAAATTACGCATCAGATAATTTACCTCCCAGTAGCCAATTCCGTCGATATTCTTGGTATCACTAGACGCCAGGACGGCCAGAGGCTTCGAGCTTTTGAAATCGAAATTCAACTTCAAGGAGTTAGACTGAGTATTCGGCCACCAAATGTGACTTCCAGCGAAAGGATACGTTATCGGTATCACCTCGACGTCAGCCTCATAATACTCGGGTTCCAATATCCCGATGTAATGGACCATCGGATTCGACCGTTTCAGTTCGTATATGATGGACTTGTCGTTGAAGAAAACGTACTTGAACGAGCCTGCGAAAGAGTCAGCGATAAATCGTCGATTAACCCAATGAGAATAGAAATTAAAGATACAGTTTCACCGTTAAGTACCTGCAAAGTTATTGTGAGAAACGAGTCCCTTTTTTTTGTGGAGCTCAGGTCCGCCTCCGATGTAAATTTCGGGATCAATGATCATGTTGTAATTCTCTCCGGGCACTTCAAGCACCTTCGACTCGTCGTTAAGACTTACAAATACCAAAGGTCCGTTGTGGTATATGGTCAAATTGTTCCAGTGGTTCGACGTCACGTCGTCGCCCATCACTGTTTGTATCTTTGAATCGTGGCCGAAATCCAGCTCGATGTTGACTGATCGGTTCTTTATCGATGCCGCGACGTAATGAGCGGTTCCCTCAATCTCTCCGGACGCGTAAAACAACGCCGAGTCGTCCCATCTGGTCTGTACACCAAGGATGAGAAACAAGAAATTAATTGGTGAATTAGCCGTTCATCGTCTATTTCTAACGATGCACTTAACATACCTTGAACGCGAGACTAATCCTATTCACGGAGGAATGCACCCGATCCTTCCAATCATATACTCGAAAAGAAACGAAGGACGAGCCTCTCAGTGTGAGAATAGTCGCAGCTAGAAAAAAAATGAGATACTTTTGAGTGTTATAGCAGCCGTAAAACAAAACTAACGCATCTACGTCAATTCGCTGAATCGCTTACTGTAAACGTCGCATCTTTCCCCTTCGTATTTCGTCCCGAAACAGTCGCAAGTCAAGCTGTTATAGTGATTTACACACTGACTACCAACGAAGCAGAGATTCTCCCGTGTTCTGCACCTGGATTTTTGAAACGTCGATTAACTCGCGAATTAGCCGATCAACTTACATTATACGTAATCAGCGTATTTCACTCGTCTTACTTGTCCACACAACCCTCCTTGACGTTCTCATGTTTTGTGGCGATCAGAGGTCTTATGGGCAGCAAATCGCTCGCCGATTTGCCGGAACTCAATACCATGTCTCTGATGCACCCAACGAACGATTCAATTATATATTTCACACCGTGAAGCTTTTCCTCCGAGCTCAAACCTGCAATGAAACAAACACTTAACCACCAATTCGAAAATTCTCACCTACACTGATAAGAACCGACCAATAATAAGTACCTCCAATCAGTACGACGGAAGCCAACTCTTCGGAGACTCCGTAATTGACTTCGGCTTCGAGGACCTCGAGGTTCGTTTCCTCTTGCGTCTCATCGACTCTGGCGATGAGTTTAGCCCCGTGAACATCGATCCTTACTAAAACACTGTGCCACTCGTCTCTGTTGAGACCTTCGCCAACGGTAAGGCTGGTCGATTTCTTTCCAAACACATGGACCACCTTGAGCTGGCCCTTTTCAACAATCACGTACAACGCGTAAGGATCCAGACTATCCGGCCGATCCTTGACACTGTGATAGACTAGTAGGCCGTGGGGTAATTTCGTTCGAAATTTGAACGATATCTCACGACACAGCCTGCAGAAACGATCAGATTATTTTTAAGAAAACTCTCAATCCCCAAACGAGTAACGAGATTTTGAACTAACTGCAGGCCGACTGACCTTAGCTGAAAAGTTTTGATACCGCTTCCATCGATCTGAATGAAGGTGTTGTTCTGGGCGAACATGAACGTCTTCTCGTGACCAGATTCCATGAAGGTAAGTTCCTGTGGCGATAAGAAATCGATTCGTCAGATACAGTGATCAAAGTGTCGCACATTAAATTCGGACGTACCTTTCCTCTCTTGTGCTTCGGAACAGGTGGCTTCGTGGGTTTCGGCGGTGAGAAAGTTGGCGGTGGGATTTTCTTGGTAGTCGGCGACGGCGCGGCGGTGGTCGAAGTGCTGGTGGTGATGAAGATGCTGCCCTTGGTGACCATGTAGGGTGGCAGAGTGTCTGTAACAGGATACAAAAGTCCTTTACAACTGAACTCTAGTCCTCGCGTGTCGGAAACCGAAACCTAAATCACTCACGATCCGGACCACCGACGCAGTAGTGAAGACATTCGATTTCCGAGTCGAATCTGTTCTCGTTGCCGAGACAACCGCCGTACACGAAGGTCCTGCACTTCCCCCTGGCCTTGTTGAAGGTCCATTTGTGAATGTAGTACTTGCAGGGCCCGGGCTCCGTGCCGACGAGACAGCGGTCTGGGAGTGTCCGCTTTGGGATCGCAGTTGTGGCCTCGCTCACCTCGATCATTTCGGACTCCGCAGGGTCAGGCACGCTTCCGGAAGCGGGCAACGAAGGGTCGAGGACTAGGAGGACCCCCAGGACGCCCAGGAGCCTCAATATGGGCGACAACATCGTGATTCATCCGTTGAATTTCGGGTGAATCGACTGATTGACGCGTGCTGAAAACAGCGGAGAATAAGAACGATTCGAAGGATATGCTTCAACTGCAGTGCCGCAATGATCAGGGACAACGGGGACTGGTTTCAACAAAGGATTTTCACCGTACGTCGGCCGCACGCGCAGCGGGAAGTCGTAAATTGTAAGATATTACGGAAACTATTAATAATTCATCGGCGGTAGCCACCAGCTGCTCCCTAGGAATATAAGGTACACAAAGATTTTTATCTTCCTTCGGTACGGGGTGTCTGATCCTTTCTTTCAACCTTTCGTGGCGGCTTGGATACACCTCTATCTATTTGTATTCTTCAGGACGGAGGGACACTTGCGCACGTGCGGTGTTTCCGGTACGTTACATCTACATCAAAATATATATACCCGGCTATAAGTGTTTCCACAAAACTCTGAATAACTCGTGGCGTATGCGCTTGAAAGTTTGAGACTTCGTTCTGGTCGTTCAACAGTTATATTCACATCCTAGAAGCATCGAGATATACAACGTGGAATAATTGAAATTGTAGAATAAGAAAAGAATAACAGTCATAATAATAATTCTTTAACTGTCAATTTGAACGACGATTTTCTCAAACTACCTACAGTGGAAACAAGAGAAGAGGGTACTTAGACCTTGGCTAGCATGGTATATAACATCATCGTCATTGACATGACTAATTCAGCTTCCTGAGGCAATTGCAGCGCGGAGTTTGAGACACCGGCCGGCGCACTGTTCTTTAGACGGTTCTGCGTAAGATTCAACCCTTACCAACGAGTCCTCAAGACTTCTTTGCAGAAAATTACTTGCGCATCAGTGACTGAATATCGATTTGCTATCCTAAAGCGATGATCGGTTAAAAATCTGCACAAAAAATTGGAGGGAAAAAAAAGAACACAACGACGATTCATAGAATCAAATCCGTCCGGACAATCATTACAGATGTTTTATTTTTCGTTTTCTTAAAACTGGAATATAACACGATGAGGTTGCACTTGGCGTTTAAGGCGTCAATTGATGCCCACTTATACGAGACGCTTCTCATCCGCGGAAGTGCCAACGAATATATAGTATATAAACCCGTTTAATTCGTATAGCTGGAGACGTTCCTCTTTCTCAGCTTCCATACTCTTCGTATATTATTATATTATTCAATATACATGCATATTTCTCAGTTTCCGGATGACGAGTCAGTTAAACGATTTCCTCAATGATGAGTGTGATCTGGTGACATCATGTACCGGGCAAAATGATAACTCGGTGCATCGTCTTCTCGGAGGAAGAAATTGGCCATATTACCAGACCTTGATTCGGTTCTCGAAGAATTCATTGAAGTCAATTCTTAGCGTGATTATAAAACCGCCGTGCAAAGGGGATTCCCTGCACTGTTTCATTTGCTGCGATTCACCCGTAAAATTGCACAATTATCTGACAAATTTCGTGACACCCATGTAGAAAAAATCCTCGAACGCATATTTTGCCATCTATTCGCAATATGCTACAATAATGCAACGCAGAGCCATAAATCTAGTTTGAATATACTTTCGCGTCTCTTCGCTAATCAAGATTTCTATTATACCTATCACTGTCCAACCACGCGACGGTGTCAAGGCACGGTTGATGTTACATATAGCGCGTTGAAGTGACCTAGAGTTAAAGTAGTAGCTGTCACAAACACACCTGCAACAGTGTCATATGTGCAAAAGGGGTTTTCACCAGAGGTCATTGTACAAAAACGATGAACAAATAGTAACGAGAAATTGAAAATCCTCATCAGAAGCCAATTATACGTGAACGTGGACGTTAAGCTTGAATCCTGGAAGCCTTCTCGCGGTACTGCATGAAAGATACTGAAAAGTTTGCAGGGAAAAACCACCCGGAGAACAAATCTCGGTATAAGAGAGCTTTAGCGCCGTGTACCCAGCAGATCGGATCGCGCCGATGCAGAAGTAGGATGTGACGTCAGCGCGCGCTTAGACGTCGAAAAGGGGGGAATAGGAGACAATCAATTGTCTTCACTGACGCTCCTGCCGGCGGCTCTGCACACATTTGCAGACCCGTGGATCACGAGCACGAATTCATTCGTACGTACGGAGCTGCACACACGAGAAGACCAACTCGTCACTACTCGCCGGTTGTTGCCGTTGCCATTGTCGTCTGCAGGTCGCATTGGCCGCTGTCAATGCTGCTTGATTCTTTCGAGCCGCTGATCTCGCCACTGGTAACAAACTCGCAGCAGTGTAACCGAACAACGTGCTGATCAGCGCTGCATCATCATACAGTAAAACGCACCTACTCACATGATCGCAGGCAGTAGTTCGTGACCAACGAGCGTTGATCACGACGAGCTGACTCTCGCAGCATCCACATCGCTCACTCTCACTCGCTCTTTCTCTCATTCCCATATCTGAGTCCCTGTTCATAGTTTATTGACATTTATTGTAATCGTTGTATTTTTTACCAGACGGTTAATTCGTTCTAATGTAATTTTTCCGCTGCATTCCAATTACTCTATATACCTACACACTGTACGCGAGGTCCTAGAACTTTTCTTTCCCCTTTCTCTCACTGCCCGCAAGACCGAGTATTCGATTCGATTTCACCCCCCGCCCGTTAGCGATATGCTTCTCTCCTTTTTCGCGTCCCGTTGGCTTAGATTTGATTTCGACCGTCGTTATAGATACAGGTGTCACCTCCATTCTCACGTTCGCGCGTTATTGTATCTACTATGCGGTCGCTAAACCGATTAGATGACCTCCGATTCTTAAAATACTGGCCCAACTACATAAGTAGAATGAGGTAAACCTGTAATACGTGGCTTTTAGTGGTACGGAAAAAGTCGATATATCGAACAGGTAATTTACTACGTATGGTGTGAAACCTGCAGCTAGACGATTTATGCTTATTATACATTTGTGTTATTCGATGTGTACCTTTATAGGTGTAAATTATAACACAGATTAAATCTTATCGCATTTATACCATTCTATATCCGTTATTTTATCTTCAATTTTTTTTTGCATATTCTTGCTTTCTAAGCACGTTTTTTTCTTTTTTTTTTCTTTTAGTAGTTTTACATTGAGCGTGAGAAGCTGATGAATTGAGAAAAATCCAAACAAAACGATCTGAACCCGCGAAATAAGTTGTAGTATAGTTTTCGGTTTCATCAGGTCAACTGATCTGCGTTCGAAAAACTACAAATATTATGACAACGGTTCCCAGTGGCTTACTATTTTTTGAAATTGAAACTGAAACAAGCTTCCTTTATATGGAAATTTCATGCGTATATGATCAATGTTTGTTTCTCTTCTCACTTGCATCGTAAGTCATTGGCGCATAAAATTTGCTAAGAAAGGAAACTTCGTCCAGTTTTGATTCCAAAAAAAAAAATAGTGAGCCACTGAGTACCCATTAATGAACATTACTTTACATGATACACATTACAAAAAAATTAAAAACAATCGAAAACCGGCATAAATTTAATCAAAATTAATTTTCATTCACACGTAGCATGATGTTAAAAATATCGACCTAGCTTAAAGTGACAAGAATGAAAAAGAGAATCGCTGCAACTAGCCAGTTAGCTTATACGCTGCACCTCAACAATTAGAATCGTTTAGCGATCGTGACCGTGAATGACAAACATTGCTAACAGTACCTGAACAATTACGTGATGCAGGTAGCCTGAATTCACACCATACTACGATATAAAATGATGGTGCAATACTTACAATAGTCTACTCCTAGACCCGGCATCAGATTACACTGGTTTAATCGCGCGGTCAGATTGCGTTTTTACCGCTACAGTTTCAGGTGTCGCAAAATTAAAACGCGTTGTCTGTTGTTTATGTAATTTCTTGATATTTTATCTCGAAGATTAATACCAACGAAAAAAAAAAAGATTGACCTGAGACGGCAGGTGTGAGGTGGATAAAATATTGCGAGCACCGAGATGTAAAAAACGAAAATGAAGATGAATTAGTTATTAAAAAAAAAATCCAAAAAATGTTAAACCGAGTAGAATATTCATTTAAACCCATATAGACGAGGATATTTTCTCGTCGCGCTTAGACTGCACGAGGTTGGCCCGGTTATTCTCCGAGGCGCCGCAGCATGCTGCATGCACGCCCACGACCGACAGACTGACCATCACTCCTGCTCATCTCCGTAGTTCAAATCTATTCCTTGTTGCCTCCTGGTCAAGTTCCCCGCCGCCCCCGCCCAACTAACGCGCAACCTCGAATCCATCAACTCGAGCGCGGTTTTGTTCGAACCTCGATTCTAGCACCAATATTAAACCCAGCACCAACAGTGATCCACTCACCCGCCCACCCATCCATCCATTCATCCAGCCATCCATCCAACCATCGAATCAATCAGCTCCCCTGAACATGACCGTCGCATGCAGAGTAGATACAAAAAAAAAAGACGTATTCATATTACACCACGTTACAAGTTATCCGCGTACAGAAACTTGTTCACCGACACCTTTCACATTATATTTGTAATCAGATCATAGATTTTATTGCATTGAAAGATTTATTCGGCAAAGAGAGAATGAGGGAGAAATAAAATTATACGTTATGAGAAATTGTCACTAGCACAACGCTGGATTCGAAAAAATTGCTTGCCATCGGTTTACAAAAATTTTTATTTCGATTTTTAAGAAAACAAAAATCATTTTCCGCGTGCAACGATTTGGTTTCACAAGCGTGCGTCGAGCTTTTATAATCTGCATTGCCAGAAACAGTAATCAATGGTTTGTTAAACCGCGGGCACTCGAGCTAAGAATGAGAAACCGATTGATATAATAAGCATACGCATAATGATCCAGCGACATCGGCAATTACAGAAACTTGAAATTTGTCACTTGACATAAGTGCATTAAGCAGGTAAAGTTCAGTATAACAGCAAGTAAGGATTTCCACTGCAGCCGATGCTTAGATTTGTAAAATAAATTTTGATTGGGTATCAAATTACGTATAGTTCGAGAAATTTCTTATCGTATGAGACGGATGGATCGATGAATTACACTCTGCAGTGAATAGAAACGACGAACTATTGCGGGCCTCGATACGAGGGACTGTTAATCAGTTTGAACTCATTAGGAATGTTAAGACTAGCTAATTACCATCAATTAACATCACTTGTTAGAAAAACTCTTCTCGTGCAGGCGTAAGATAGTTAGAAGATTTTATAATCGTTGCTAAAATGTTTGCCCCATATATAATACGATTGCCTGCTTGGTAAACGACATAGCTACCAAAAATATTGTGAAAATAGTGTAACGAAACGAAATTAGCCAAGTTTTGATGCACGAATTAGTTTCACACTTAACTAACGTAGCTGTACGTTCAGGCAATTTGATACTACGAAAATTTCTTCCTTAGAAATAATTAGTAATAAAGGAGCAAGGATAACATCAATCAGTAATATTTCAAACAAAAATTGATAAGAATGCAGTACTATTCTTATTACAAGCTTGCATTCCAAATGCACATGCACGCATTGTAATTAGATTTACAGAAGTTATACAGATATATTACGAAGAGAGTTATTATATAAAACTCGTACAGTGTCAAATAAATGATAAAATTCGCAGATAGTCACATTAACAGTACAGGCACATCGTTACTATGACCATGATGATAATTAAGACTTTAATTAAAGGTAGATAACAAGTTAAGGGAAATGTTCGGTGCACTTTGTAGCTATGGAAAATATCGATCCTAGAAAGATGTGGATTATTTTTTTGTTAGGTTTTATCTGTGATCGCGAAGGACCCTCTATGGCAGCCAAAAAGTAAGACCAAACCTATGACTGTCTCACAACACTATCGCGTAAATGAAGGTACCAGTGTCAGTATCGGTATTTATTAATGTCCATGACAATACTGGACAACTTTGAATTATCTGTCTCAAACAAGTTAAACAAATTACGAAAACAAAAATCTCGAAGTAGAGAAAGCCAAAAATACTACTTTAGAAAATAAAATACAATGAAGAAACTTTAAACTAATCAAAAACAAACCAACAGAATTTAAAGTAAGAGAAACAGAGAAGCAATAAACACAAGTACAGCGATGCAAAATAAGAAGTACAGGGAAGCAAAGGAAAGCAAAGTAAAAATATGGACACGTAAGCCAGGTTACCTAAAATGAAACTAAAAATGAAATAAAATAAAAATCAAAGAAAAATAACTACACAACTGAAAATTCAAATCAAAGTCATAAATAATGAGGAAACAATGAAAAGGAAAAGCAAGGTTAGACTGTACCCCGTCACGTATGCTCAGCGGCTAACAGGTGATTAAAAAGACCATGTTTGCAGCCCTCCAAAGAACAAAAGGTATCATCAGAACCATGCGTAATTTTTAGATAGTAAATTTTCGTTTGTGTAAAAAAAAATCTAGAGCTCTGGAAAACAATCACCGGCCACAGCGTTTCGATGTTTCGTTGAAAAACTTGATGTTTGACGGTAAAAAAATCTTGTTTGTGATCACACCGAGTTGTGTTTCTTTTTCCATATACAATTTCGCGTGAAAAAAGTTCCCCACAGTTGAAAAAATAAAACGAAATTTTCTGCAGATTGTGACAAAGAGCGTAGGACTTATGATGGTAATCTTACGGTTATCAACAGCAGAGAAATTACGAATGAAATCTTGCGTTTTTCGGCTGCTGATCCTTTGATTACAGCATATTCGAACTGCCCGCAATCGATTTGAATACAATCTGATATAATATAATACAATGTGATATAATATAATATATAATGAAAGAGGGAGAGAGAGACAGTGAGAAGGGAAGAGAAAATCTTCATAAAAAATCCAACGAGGTTAGCCTTCCTTTTTTGCCATTTTCAGAGTTTTCAATGTCGTCAATATCTTCAAAATAATGGATACTAGGTTGAAGTGAATGGACTCCAACGAAATCCATTTCGTTGGTTCTCGAATTCCTTTCCCTCCGTCTATATATAGGTACTGGTACTTTTAAAATGTACCTAGGTACAGATACAAGGTACTTGCTGAGAAAAGTACCTAGGTACAGGTGTAATATACTGGGAAATGTACATACCTAGGTACAAAAAAAGTACTTGTATAAATTTTCCTTTCCAATAATTTTCAGAGATTGCGTGTTTTATACAGATGTACTGCTCTATTTTGAAACGAGATCCAAGGTACTAAAAAGGTCAAGGCACTAGAAATTTTAAAATAAGTGACGCCATAATGCATCAACTTTTGTTACAATTCGTATAAGTTATGAAATGAAGAATTACAGTATTTAAGGTGCTTAAGGTGCGATCCCTTAACACCAGGAAAAAATTTGGCAATTGTATTTTATAGAGGTGTATTCATACAAAAGATGCTATACACAATTCGCAATCTGAAATGCAAACTTAAAAGAAATTGACGCTAACTCACAAGGTTCGTTTCGCCAACTCTTGTTACCTCCTAATATGGCACCTCCTTCGAGATATTCTAACTGACTTTTCAAACTCGCAAAATAATCAAGAAGCATGCGATTAAGACAATTAAGACTTCAGCAAAAAACAGTGCTTTACACGGTGAAAACAGAGTTCAGAAACTGTAGAAGTAGCACATTGGCGTCATTAGGACGTGTAAGACTACCTAAATATTTCCAGGCTGCTCTAATTTTGATAACTCGTTTTTTCTTCGGCCTGCACGTCTGTGTCATTCACTGATTAGTTTGATGCGAATTACGTGACAAAGTGTAAAGAACACGAACAACACTTATCGAATTACGAGACAAATCCTGAACACAATCAACACAATGAATTTTCGACTTCCGACGCGCCAAATCTTAGCAGGTCAAAAAAGCTGGGTGAGATGAACAGTCTGATGTTGGCTGAATTGCCGCGCCCGCGGTGTTGGCGTAGATTCGAATACTGCAACGAAAAGCATACAAATTTCTCAATCATTTACGAGCTACTAACGAGTTTATACAGTGTTAAATATGCAAAAAAATTAATTGAAAATCAGGAAGGGACCTCTTTTTATCAGAATATCGACATAGGATTCAAATAATCAATGTTTAACGCCTTATACTCCCTTCACTGTCTCCTGTGCCTACGGCACAGCAGTGCCATCTTATTTCAGGCAGCTATTTGTTTACATGGAGTTCGTGCTCCTTGTGTAGCTCCGTGACACGCGGATTGTGCGAGGTTAACCTCAATTTCTTTTAACTTCGAAAACAACCACGTGGGCCGATTGATTAGTGTTTGGTTATTTATTAGTAAATGAAACACGTTCGATATTTTCGATCAATGGTATGCAATAGATGCAGAATATAGTAAGTATCAGTTAATAGAATATCACAATTACGTGTGACATGGTCGCGGCGAACGATGATAGAAAACAGATTTCGAAGAAGATCAAAAAGAAAAATTGTGCATCTGAATGCTCAGAAATGAAAACAGATACAGGAATGTACGACGAACAAAATGTGAGCCCCTCAAAAGTAAACGGTGTCGTTAAAAAGATTAAAAAAGCGAACAAACGTAAGGCCGACACAATCGACGATGCAAAAGATCCCAGTATTGGTTTGCTTAAGGAGACTGAGCAAACCGAACAATCAACTTTTGATACAGGTTCCAAAAAACTCAGACTCGAAAATGAGAGTGGCAAAGGTATTCCGAAAAAAATGTTGTTTTCTTTAATAAGAACAAAACAGTGAGGCGAGAAATAAAGTATAAATTATTTAGCAGAAATTACTTTAATTTGAGCTTCCATGTTTTTAGACAACGACGAGACTGATGAGAATGAAACAGGCACAACGCCAAATATCACAGATAAAGAAGCGAGTCAGATAACCGGAAAGTCGTTGAGAGCAGGTTTCAACTCTGCAGATAGTATTATTGTGCTTAGAAAGTTTGTGACAATTTGCAATGATAAGAAGAAGCACGATTTATCAGTGCAGTATTTGAACGCAGGAGGAAGTCCATTAGAAATTCTGAAACTCTTGGATACCATGGATAAAAAATCCTCAAGCAATACGACAACTGTTTTCTCAGCGATGGAAATAGTCGTGATGAAGTAAGAAGCCAATTCGGAAGATTCAATCGCTTTGCATATCTTCACAAATATAAAACTAAATTATCAATCCCTGTTTCAGGATCTTGGAAAAATATCCCCAGTATCATTCAAGTGCCACAGAAGCCTGCAGGCATTTGCTAAATTCCCACCTTTCCTCTATACATTCAATGCTTTCCAGTCAGAGTAATGCCAAACAGCGGAGAGTCGTTTTGCGACTTTTAACCGCAGTCGTGTCCCTGGGCGGTAGCCTACCTCGAGAATTGCTAGGACACCTTTCTTTGCACACCCAAGTACTGGACACACTTTCGAGCCACACCCAGCCTTCAGATCCACAGTGTGTTCGAACCAGCTTCGTTCATTTCATCCTGTCGTTTCTGGTAGAAGGAAACTTGTCTGTGGTCAGGGCGCTGCTCGAAAAGCGTGGAGTTTTATCCAGCATTTTCCCAGGACTGATATACGATAGTCACCAATTGGTCAACCTCGTTCTGACTACAATCAAGTCTTACGTTCTTGAGAATCCAGGAATCAGCAAAACCATAAAACTCCACACTTTCTCCACTCCAGTTGTCCAGAATCTAGTCTCCCTCTATAATTGGAAAGGGCCGACAAACTGGCCAGGGAAGAATAGGAAAAAAAATGTGGAAGAATCTTCAGGTCACACAAATCTTGAGGAAAAAAAAGTGTGCCTAACAATTCTATAATATAAAACTAAACATAGATGAAACACATTCATAGTTCTTCACACTACCCACAGGTGGTCGTCGAGGTGGTTCATGAATTTTTATCAACGCTACTTACGTCCAACAAATTTGGTATAATATTTCACGATCGTTCACTGGGCACATCTGGTCAAAAAAATAATCAGCTGGCAAACACTATACTTCAGAGCTTAGATCGGCCGTGGGAGCACGAAAAGCCTGCAGACTTAGTTGTGAGAATTTTAGTCGCATGCCCTGATCTGATCAGATCTCAGCTTGTGTACACCGAATCTTATTTGGCGCCAGTGGCATCAAAAAACTGGGTTCTACTCATGGAATTTGTGCAGAAGGTAAACAAGGTTTAGATATCCAATCCTCTTTCTTGTATTGTAAATTCGAACAGTTTTATCATTTCGACTCATCATGTTTCATTTCAGGTTATCGGCTCGCTGGATCCCAAATTGTGCTTAAAACCATGTTTGTCAGAACTAACTATTTCGCAGTTATTTTCTGCACTGACAACTCTCACAGCACCTTTGATTATACTGAAAAATGCTATTGCCCCATCCATTGATCATGACAATGCTTTGATACGACAAACTTCTATAGTCCTGCTCTCCGTCATGCTGGGGCAGTTGAACAATTTCATGAATACCATAAGAAATGACAGCATTTATCGCTCTGATGCAGAAAAGATACAGCATTTAGTTACTGACTACATGTTGAAGGTGATAATACTTTATCTAACTATTTTGAAGTCCCTGAAAATATCGTGTGTTCGCCGAATCATTACCAATTGATTTTCAGAACATTCCTAGTCTTGATTCGATCCTAACTGCTTGGAACAAGGCACTGTTGCTGGACAAAGAACACGAAGAAGATTCCGAGGCAGTGGTAACAGTTTCCCAATCGCCTTGTAAAAACAGTCTTGAAGCAATTTTAAACCTACTTTTAATGTACAGAGATGTTTGCCCCCAGTTGTTAGAAACTAGCTCCATTTCAAATTCAACCATAGACTCGACTAAGCTTCTAACAGGATTAAACACGTTGGAAAATGTAGATGAAGAAGAATTAGGCAACATGAAAGTAAAAGCATTACAATTTTTGTTGGCACTAGATTCTTCTGCATTTGCCCCAGAGAAGGTAGCGTTTTATACTTATCCTCCTATCTGTATTACATACTCGAAAGTTCAAATCCCTCTTTCAAATCTTGATGCAAATTTCTCCAGGAGTTATTCGGCCAAGCAGTTCCATTTTTGATTTCGCTTCTTGACGATGATCAAAAATCAAAGGATGTTATTTCTCACACAAGAACAGCAATGAGGATGCTTTTGGATACTTGCGGGGTGTTCGAAGACTGCGGTTATCAAGCGGATATATGGATAAACAGCTCATTGGGGTTGAAAAGTGCGGAAGAAAGATCGGAAATTGCTGTTTGGCTTGTTGAAGTCATACGGAAAACAACGAAAAATGCAAATAAATATATCGAGTGGATTACCAAGGCCGAAGAGGTAGTCGGCGAACAACTCTATAGCAGTACAACAATCGAAGATATATTTGCAGGTAATAACGCGATTGCAAAACCGTCCCTGTTGTACATAATAAGTTGAAATTTTACGTTTTTGCAGATCTGTCGGAACGCGACATAGAAATCGACAGAAACAAAACCGCAAGGCTACTGCCTTCGGTATCTATAAGCCCGCTACTTCCGGCCGCATTCGAAAGTGTAATAAATGATGGACGAAATCTTTTACTGCAGTATTTATCCCGAGTTACGATACACACATTGCATTGCCAAGTTACTCCAAATACGCTGATACATTTGGCACAAGACGTCCAAGAATTAGCTTCACTGTCTTACCTTTCTAGCTGGATACCAAACAGTGAACATGCTTACGTAAAAAAGCCGTTCAGTTCGAAAAGTTTAATTACCAAAATTAGCAAAGCACTGATAACAGACAGTAAAATTGAAGTGAATAAAATATTTCACGGTAGCCGGAAAGTCGTTTTCAAAGTTGTAGATGAAGAATTCAGTCTTGAACATTCAATGAGTCACGAAGAACTTCTTGCTTTGTTCAGGTTAACTGTATTCTATTTTACACGATTAATACAGGAGGAAAAATTCACAGACGAATTGATTCATAACGTTAAAGTTCTTTTGATTTCTTTGCTACATATTGCTATGGACATTGAAAATACTACAGAGGGTTCCGATAATCTGTCCGAAGAATGTTGTAAATGGATATTCACCCATCCAATTATCCTGCAGTTTTTTTCACCTTTATACAAACGAAAGAATCTCGTTGGAAAGTATATTACAGAAATGACTGTGCAGGTTTCTTTGGCTGTGATTGATTTGTTTGGTGAGCTGAAAATCTCCGATATGATCGTCCCCTTCAAAGAAAAATTTATGACAAAGCTACTATCTGCGGCAAAGAAATGCCGGAGTGATGAACGTGTCAAAGATTCCTCAAGCGTGATACAACTAGTCGAAATACTACAACTGAACATTAATTATATTGTAGAAATTTTAGAAGTCTTGATCGAATTAGAGGTAGACAAACTTCTTTCAACGGATAAAAATCATCTATCAATGTGGGGCTTGTTAATCCCGAAATTACTAACAATTACGGCAACGAAAAGAAACATTGATAGCAACACACAATCTGTCAGCCTGGAAAAATCAATGATAGAAAAGATTTGCCAACGTACGATTCAGTTAAGCCTGTGCAAGATCAAAGATTTGGACTTATGGATCGATAGTCTTCTATCTCATTTGGAAAGGTTTCCGCACAATATTGCTGTGATTGATAAAAGTTGGTTGAATTTCTAACTCATATTACCATCACATAGATTCACTTCAACACATAATTAAATTGATTAAAACTGTTGCTTGATAAAATTTCAGACTTCTTCCTGTCCCTGGTCAAGGATAAAATGAGCTCTTCCGCAATAAAACTTGCGTCTTTTCTTATAAACAGGAATACAAAATTCATTCCTGTTTATGTGAAGTACGCTTTACACAATGAAAACGTATTGAAAGCAAGAGAAGCTATTTTTCCGATTCTATCTAGCATACAGGATCACGAAACACAGCCGCAATTCTTCCTGAAATTACGAGACTTGTATAAAAATGAAATTTTCAGTTGGTTTTCTGATCCCAACACCATAGATACGTGCATTAAAAAAAATATAACAGCTGCCGTTCGACTGATTGATACTACTATTGGTAAGTAATGAAAAGAAAAATTATAAGTAACAAAACAGTTACACCATTAATAAATTCGAGAATAATATTTTACAGATTCAAAAACGTGTGACGATACTTGCGAAATGATTCTGTCAAATGGCGACAAATTGTTGGGGGTCGATACAAGTTACATCCAGTTACTAAAAATCATTTTCACAAAGGCTGTAAGCGTTGAGCATGCCGAAAATAATCGTTTGGTCGATTTTGTTCAAATATTGATTCACATAATGGTATCATCATTGAAAAAAGAGAGTAAAAACACACAGAAGCACAACAGCTTGTGTCAGATTTTACTGGACATTTTGAATTTGGTTCGAAACAAAGAAAACAATTCGCGTTTTCACGAGATAAGAAAGAATCACTCCTGGCCACAGTTTACGAGATTTTCCTTAAAGCTTGGACTGAAGTCATCCAAGGAGAGTGACGCACAAGTTCGGCTACTCAAAACTTTTGTCAGACTATGTGATGTTGTATACGAGGATAACTGCGATGACGAATACATTAAAACCTTGTTCGAAATGACGACCTCCCATTCAGAGTTTATCAACGTCATGCTTGGTCACTCACCTACTAAAAGTAAGCCGCGTTATCCAAGAAAATATGCAACAATAGATGAAAATTATACTGATCAATGATATTCGTTTCAGGGCATTTGATCGAGCTGCTTCTTACCTTGGTTCGTAAAAATAACTCCTTGATGACATCGACACACGTACCGCTTTACCTAGGCGCATATAACGCAACGTTGAGCGAAACTGACCAAATGATATTACAGGTAAGAAATGGGTAGTCAAACAAGAAAGTGAATCTTTCTTCCCGACTTTAAATGCTCCGGGATAATCCTCAGTAATTCTTTACATTCAGCTACTGCAGTACTACGAAAGTCATGATGTCAAACTAACGGACTATCGCCCTTACCTTTGGGGTAGCGCTGCTGCTTCACATTACAGCGTTAAAACTGGAGTGGACACTGCATTGTGGAGACAGCCATCAACTTCCCAAGTATTAGATTTATTCTTACCAGAAATCGTTAATAACACGGTGAAAAATTACCCAGTCAACAGAAAGCTACAGATGGTAAATCTTTTTGTAACTGACATGCTAATTTACACTGACTTAATGTAATTAACACTGTTTTTTTATCTTTGCCAATTTCAGAGCTCTGAATTACATGCTTCACAGTCAATTTATGATCCAGCGTTTTACTTGCCACTGCTCTGTTACTTATTATCAGACAACAGCGTGGTTGCTTGTCATAAAATCACTCAGAGTGGCGCATTGGCTCTGTCCTTATCAGCCTGTGGAAGTACGGATGGTCAGACACGTTTAGCAGCTTTTACTGTTATATCCAGATTCTACTACCACTTAGAAGCTACAAAGTAAGTTTTAATACAATTAGGCAATTCTGATTGCTTTCAGGGTGGTGGTAAGTTTTGAGTATTCCACCAAATTTCCTAAATTTAACTAATCATTTCCCCCTTTTTTATTCCACAGTTCGAAGGAAAAATTATTGTGGATGCATTTCATTGACATTTTTCGAAAAGGTATATCTTCTGCAGAGCCAGAGCTCAAAAATGTTCAAATTTCTTGTTTGGTAACAACATTTATGGCCAGAACTTCGCTTGTCGCTACTCAACCTTTGAACCCTTTGTATTCGTCATTGCAAAAGTTCCTCGTGGCAAAACCTTCCTTGGATTTGGCAACTATACCGGAATTTTTGCAACTCTTTCACAGTTCTGAGATCGACCACAAATTGCATAGATTCTGGATTTTAGAAGTAGTTCGCGACGGACTGAAAACTGCTATTGATGGAGACCTGGCATTCAGATGCGTTTTGTTTAAAATGCTCCTCGATTTCTATAACTGTGCATTGGCTGACCGTCAAACACAAGTAAATATTGAATTATTCGCAATTTCATTGGGCTCGGAACCGAAACGAGTTGACTTCATTGTTTTCTTTGTATTTGCAGAATCTTATTCTACAAGTAATCAACTCTGCAGTCAAAATTCCAAACACAGCAGTGCTGCTTGTTACCGGTTATGGGTTGCTACCCTGGCTTCATGAGATAATTTATTCATCAGATGTAAATGATACAGAATTTGTGACAATTTTCACAGAAGTGACACTCAATCTTTACGATTCGTTGGTAAAGTCCAACGAGAAAAATGAAGACGTATATTTCATGTTCTTGCAAACAATGATGAATTTCAAGAAAATTTTGTCTAGAAGTACGGACATTGAATCGTATAAAAATTATGTTAGTACTATGGAAAAAATTGTTTCTTTTAAGCCAAATGATTTTTGCAAAATTTTGTCGTTCAAATTCATGACAGCCTTGGTGGAGCTTTCGAAAACAATCTTAGGCGAGATAAAGGAATGTCAAGATATATTACAACATGGTTCAAAGTTTGCTAACAAAACTTTAAGCTTATACTGCCCAGATAGCTACTCTACTTCTGACAGTAATGTTATTACTCTTGCGAAAACCAGTCTCATAAAATTACTTTTCACGTGGTATTCCGTTAAAGAAATTTAACTAGTACCTAAAAACAATTCGCATCGCAAAGTGTTCGACGACAATTTTGTAAATATTATTTTTTTTTTTCTTTGTAAAAATACAATGTACATATATATCAGTTTCCTATACGACTGCTAAACATTTATTTATCATATTCACATATTCCTCCAGTTCCGTTGCAATTCTAACTTTTAAAAAAAATCTCTTTATATGTCAATTCAATTAAATAATCATCTGCAGGAGAAAATCGTTACGTATAGCTATTTTCATTGGAGTGGAACTTTTTCTCCATTGCATTTTAAAAGTTAAAAATCTGACTATAGCCAATCAATCATGCTCAAGTATCAACCGTGGTTCGTCTCAACCACAGAACTGCAGAAGTATTTTAAAGTGCTATTTGGAATTTTCCATCAACTTTCAACGTTCCACGTAAATTATTAACTAGCAAGTGAGCAGATACGGTTCAATAATATTGTCCATTTCTATCAACGTTGGTGTTTTTCTTACTCCTTATCCTCTGCACAACTTTTCTAGCAATCTAAACTATTAAACGAAATCCAATTCGCATTTCGTGTAGTGTCGGCTGCTCGCCCTTCGTCTGTCCAACTGGCGTTCTATCAATTTTTTGATTTCACTGATTATGAATACACTCGAGGTGAGTGTCACTAGGAATAATATATCTGAAAGCAATTAGATAATAAGGTGATGAAGAACTGAACATAGCAATGTCATTTCGGAATACAGCTAACAGTATTCAAATTCAGATTATTCGATTTAAAGTAGCTGGAGTTACCTTTGAACGTTAGCGCTTCTGTCTGAAAGACTTGCTGCAGGGGGGGAAAATAGATGACCAACATCTGACCAACAACAGATAGTGACACAGCCAGAAGAAACATTCTGTTGCTAAATAAGCCAATGGTGAATATCGACTTTGTCTATAAGAAATAAATTATACGGTTTTTGGTGCACTAATAAATTCTGCTCAATGAGTTCTACACTAGTGTAACATTTGCCATTATATGTATATAAATATTGAAGATTAAAAATAGGTATCAGTTTCACCTGTGATCGGCAACTCAGCGCATTGAACATATCGAAAAAAACAAAGCAGGTAAAAGTCATCGTCGTATCTCTGGCGGTTATACCTCCAGACACCATCTGCATGATAGAGAAATACAGACATATTTAGCGCGCAACTGCAAGGTGCAGAGATGACTAGCACATTTTTGTATCAGAGCACTTTTCCAGAAAATACTCACCTCACGGTTGTAAACCCATAAAGTTCCCAGAATGATAATTACAGCTGAAAGTAGGACGTTTACAATTAGGCTCCGATTGATCATCGGTTCCTTTGTGTTCCGAGGTTTTTGTTTAAGCACATCCTTGTCGACTGGTTCAACTCCAAGACTATAAACATTTACAGAACGCATGTGACAATCACTGAGAATGCACTGTTCAAATAAACTTCGTCTGAATTCGATAATTTCATATACCTTTGAGCCGGCGGACCGTCCATAATAATATTGATCCACAAAATCTGCATGGCGTTCAGGGGGTTTGGAATTCCCATCAGCGTTGCCAAGGCGATCAATGACAGTGCTGCGATACTTGTACTCAACTGAAATCTTACGAAGTTACGAATATTGTAAAAGATTCCTTTCCCCTCCTCTATCGCCGCTCTGTAGACCAGAAAATGTAAAATAAACGAAAGAGAGAAATGGCTGAAGAACAAACTGAAGCTGAACATTTCGATAAGACTCACATAATCGCATGAAAATCATCGTCGACTAAAATCATATCTGAAGCTTCTTTACAGACGTCGGTACCATTCTTCCCCATTGCGATACCAATGTCCGCCTTTTTCAATGCTACTCCGTCATTCACTCCATCTCCGGTCATCCCAACGATATTTCCGTTCCTCTGTAATGCTTTTACTATGCACAATTTGTGTTTCGGCGTAACACGATAGAACACGCTCACGTTGTTTATCATTTGTTCCAGCTGATGCTCTCCGATACTGTCTATCTCGTCCCCGGACATGAGCTGCATGTGGATTGTGTCTAAACCGATCATGTCGGCTAAGGGAAGATGGAAACAGGCCGGGATTTTAATCTCTCTGAAATCTGTCGGCATTCTAGACTATTCCTAAAAGACTTACCAATAGCCGAAGCAGTCTCCTTCGCATCGCCCGTTACCATCTTGACATTGACGCCGCTGTTCAACAGCATAGTTATAGATTCTCTGACTTGGGACCTTGGTGGGTCGCAAATCCCCACAAGCCCAACATAGACGAGATCCTGCAATGAACTGCCTCGAGCCAAGCCCATCACTGAAAAGATGAAGTTTTGAAATAAGTTTTCAAATGAACTTTGCCAGATTCTCCAAAGATTGTGTTCGTGTGACGAAAGTGGCAAACCTCGTAAGCCTTTCCTTCCAATGTCGTAAGCCTCGGTTAAAATTTCCTGCTCCTTCTTCTGATTCAGAGAATATAGCTGACCATTTGCCGAATACTTTGTACATTGTGGCAGAATTCTTTCTATCGCGCCCTTGACGAAGAATATTTCTTCTTTGTTCTGTGATACGGAAGGTTTAGAAATACGGAATGTAAGTAACTGTGCCAACTTGTCTGGTTTGTTGGATCAATTTTGTAATCTTGTTTCATACTCACAGCACTGTACTTCGTGGCACATCTCACTGCCATCATTTTCTGCTCAGAAGAGAATGGATACTCCTGGAGTCTGAGATACTTATCGACCACGCCGTACATTTTATTTTTCATCGCGACAGCCATCAAGGCACCTTCCGTTGGCTGACCAAGAAGGACATCATTCTGAATGATCGCATTATTACAGACACATCCAACCTAATATAAAGAATGCAAAGAACCATATTACTTGCAGACAATTTGCTGAGAAATGTTCACACCTTCTCATAAAGTACTAGTATTATTCCGTTATTGCTGAACTGTTACCTCAAGCATGGTGTAAATAGAAGTACGAGCAAGTTCGACGTTGTCACACTTTTGTACATTTATTTCTCCTTGATCATTGTAGCCTGTCCCACTGACATTGGCTGTGTATCCTTCCGAAGTCAACAAAGTCGTCACAGTCATTTCGTTCTTTGTTATTGTGCCAGTTTTATCGGAGCATATTACATTGACGCAGCCTGAAATTAGGGTGACGTTAGAGAAACTATTAAAATCGAGGGATAAAATTTAGTTGAAAAACACTTGGTGTCAAGTACCGAGTGTCTCGACGGTAGGAAGTTTCTTGACGATTACTTTCCGCTTTGCCATTCTCATTACACCCAGCGCCAGTGTCACTGTTACGACAATGGGAAGGCCCTCGGGTATTGCTGCGACAGCCAAACTAACGCTAATTGTGAACATCTCAAGCAGCGGTTTTCCCTGGATCCAGCCGATCAGCATTATTATACCGATGATGCAAAACGAG
Source organism: Neodiprion virginianus (assembly GCF_021901495.1). Lineage (NCBI taxonomy): Eukaryota > Metazoa > Arthropoda > Insecta > Hymenoptera > Diprionidae > Neodiprion > Neodiprion virginianus. Next base: position 15,611,681 of record NC_060880.1, read on the forward strand.
TAAAATGACAGTTGAGTGCCGAGGATGTCCATGCTTCGCTGCAGAGGCGTTTTTGGAGCCTCCTCAGCTTGCATCATCGCAAATACCTCGCCAAACTCGCTTTTCTCGCCGGTATTGACAACGATTCCCTGGAAAAATGGGGTGTACAGGTAAAAAACTGCCAAGTCTGTTTAAGAATTTGAAAAGTCTCAAATATGTGTGATATTTTTCTTGCAAGATTATCTTCATACCTTGCCATTGCCGCAACGCACCAGCGTTCCCATGAATGCAATGTTTTTCTTGACACTGTGTCCATTTGTTTTTAACAAAGGTGCAATGTTCTTTTGAGCAGGTTCAGTTTCGCCTGTAAAACTACTTTCGTCTATCGCCAAATCAATCGCTTCAAATATCCTAATGTCTGCTGGCACTCTGTCGCCGATATTTAAATGCACTATATCACCGGGCACTAAGTTTCTGGCAAGAAAAGTTTCCAGATGTCCTTCACGCAAGCTAAAAGCATTAAACAGTGGCTGTTAGACAGACTGTATAAAACGCTATTCAAGTTAGGATGTAAATTTTAAAGATGTGTTAAGTATTGATTGCGTGGCATTGCACATGCATTAGAGCAAAAGAAACAAACGATTTGTTACAAATTAATACTTACCAATGGCACGTGGGTGGCACTAATTTATTTAATTCTTCTAGTGACTTTTCAGATCTATATTCCTGAACAAATGCTACTGTCACTACTATGACAATGGCCTGTAAACAAAGAGGACATATTAGATATACATATGTAGAATTGTTGTCCAAAGAATGCTGATGAGTTCAGTTTGCAATAATTACAGGAATTAATGCAGAATTGAGTATACTTACCACTGTAATACTGATAGCATCATCAAACTGTTTCATACAAACACTGACAAAGGCAGATCCTAGTAATAGGAGGATCAACGGGTTTTTAAACTGAAATAAAAAATTTCACCAAGATATTATTTTCACACTATTAATGTTTTGACAATTTCTATTTATCATTATAACTGTGAAAAAAAACTCAACAGAATTTAAAAATATCCAGAGAGCGTTCTTATTTGTTATTCATTTGGTGTTGACCTCAAAAAAAAAATCCTACTGCAACTAGCTTGGAATTTCGGCTCTCAGGCAAGGCTACTATTTGGAACACAGTATCTACAAAACTAACATCGTTCAAAAGGTTTTGCTTCTTTTAACTCCTGACCTGCTCAATGTACTTTTTCCAAGTAGGTTCTTCTTCGCGTACGATCAATTCGTTGTATCCTGTAAGCTGCATGCGCAGTTCTGCCTCTCGCCACCACAATCCGCTCCGCGTATCGACTCGCAACCTTGCTGCAACTTCCTCCGCACCTAAGCTGGCCGCTTCGGCTGTTGAGAGCCACATGTCCGTGTCCAGGTCTTCGATCTAAATAACAATAATAATGCGCGATGTGTTGGGTGGTTGAACTTGTGACTAAACGGATGAAATCTGCACTCGATGAAAAAAGAAGGAATAAATATTATTACAATGTGTCTTGGCATCTTGACCATCTCAACCCGACGTTTGCTCATTATTTTTACAAGCTGTTGCAATAGTGAGACTCAACAACCTTTGCAGCGTGCTAACAAATTTTGTGGCGATCTAAACAATTTCACACTGTTCATGATCAAGTGTGTAAATAAAAGATTCAACGTCATAGTGGGTAAGCCTGTCCTGGCAGTTGTGTATTGATTAACCTTTGAACTATTTGTGATTAAAGATAATTCAAGAAATTACTTTGACACACGTACCATCGTTGACAGACAACTTGTCCGGCTACAGATGTTAATACTTGATACAACAATAACTTGACTTGTTACACGTTTTGGCATGCATGAATTTTGCGCAAAGTCAAATTCATGATCGACTATGGCTCAATTGGACAATAAGGTGCTAGACAGATTGGATAATCTTATTTGATAAGGTGTGTATGCTTTGATAAGATTCTTCAATATATTACTAAAAATCATAAGAACAAAAAGAACACAAAGATCAATTAAGAGTCGTGCGAGATCGATGAATGATTGCAGATTAGAATTACCCGTCACTTGTTCGAGCGTATCTAGCAAAACGTGATGTGATTGCACGTTTCTCTTCGTATTGATGTCTTGTTCTTTTTTCTTTTGCATTGTTCAATAAGCAACACCGAAATTAAATCTGTGATTTCGTATCTCGCTGATGAAGTTTCAAAATTTTGCTCCTACCTGATAGATAATGATAGAAAGAACACTAATGGAAACAAAGCAACAAAAAAAAATCAGACAATGCTTCTTATACGGATTATAAGATTTTACCGACTGTATTACCTTGTTCGTCATGATAATTCTCCAGTACTTGAATGAAATGAGTATTCGCGGTAAGTAGCATTACAATACGTTCACCAATGCTAAAGTGATAATCTAGTGTTGGCAGTTAATTTGGAAGCAACTGTTTTGTGACGTTTTAGCCAACAAACTTTCCTCTACTATCCTCTCTCAAACAGCGAGGGGCATCGTTGAGCAGCGATGTCGGTAGAAAATCCGCCTTCATAAAGCTCTAAAATACCTTATCCACATACGTATGTTCCATATGTACACACAATATGTGTAAAAATAAGTAAAAAAAAGACCATCAAGAAACCGAAGACTGTGTTCAATGCCCAGTAAGTAACTGTAAGTTGCCAAGCAGGATTCAGGCGGCGGATTCACGTGTGTACATACATAGGTGTGCAAGCACGCAAAAAAGAGACTAAAAATTAACAGGGTAACAGATGTGCATGGGTATGGGTGTCGAAAAATAAAAAATACGAATAAGCCCCTGACGTGTCTCGTACCACGTGGCGTTACGATGAGGTCACGCAACAATTATCACGATCGATAGTGTTTGTTTCGTGAAAACGGTAGGTAGGTGATCTTCGCGTTCGATTGGGTTTACTTAACGAGGCGCGCCTGAAAAACAACATTGGTAGACATGTTGAAATTTTCGTCGATATTAAACTACTGCACACTCAAGACTACTGCCCCCAATGCCGAGTCCACATTATTCTCCTCACAATTATTTACCGAATGCATAATATCCTCCGATAAGGGATCTTATCGGTAACCTTCGGTCACGTTATCACTTTCCTCGCACATGACGTTCACGCACCTCGCGTGCGTCTCCGCGCTGTCAAATTTGACTTGGAGGACTGATCCTACAATCCGAGCTCACGGTGTCAAATCAGTGAAGTTGACGAACAGGATAATGACGGGGGGGGAATTATCGCAGGTAACTAACGGGCGATTTTAATCGAGTCTTCTATTTCCTAAATTAGCGCTATCTCGTAGCGATGTAAATCCAACTGTGCTCGATGCAAGCGTGCATCGGCACCCGGCTACGGCTATCAGCATGTTCCGTAGCCACGGGGCGGGGCAACAAAATGTGTTGCGAAATATTCATACCACTGGATTTAGTTACTAAGCGAATCGCTTCGAGCGCCACTAAGCGACTATGCAGCGCAATCTGTACGCTAATAAAAGTCGTTGTTACCGGCGCGAAATACAAATTTTTTCAAAGTACCAATCATGTTTATATTATTGTAACACAAATGTAACACATAAAAGACTTATGAATAATTCTTGGTAAGATCGTAGAATTTTTAAATCATTTTGCGATATTTTTCCTCCACCCTTTTCACTTTTCAAAATAAATTTGCTATGATTGGTACAAGACCTTCAAAAAATTGTATTGTTCTACATACGTGTGTACGTGGATAAATTCTCACTTTTCTTACCAATTATTTCAGTTATCAGTATTTTATCGTACATTTATTTACTCATTTTTTCTCAATAGCATATTATATACCCGTGGAATCTCACAATTATTAGATTATTCGTTGATGATAAACTTGACACATTTCATAAACGATACTGAAGCGAGGCGTGCATACATGAATGAAAGAATGCAGAATTAATGAAAGCGTATTGTCGAAGGAAGGCAAACAAGTCGTGTGAGTCTACAAGAGTAAAATAAAAACTTTGAAATGTATCGTTTCGAGGAAACAACTCTGAATAACTATATTAGTCAAGATGTATTGATTAATCGACTATTTTGTATTTTTTGAAAACGGTGCACATGAAACCAAAATTTCGTAAATTTTAGTATGTAGTTTTAAAAGTAGAAAAGTACTTTGACAATTTATAATTTTATTCAAAACATTTTTTCAATTTCAGGTGAAATTATTTATTTGCCTTTCACTTATTATATGAAATGGGTACTTAGTAAGTAAGACAATGATAGTAATTGATACTTTAATCACATATATTGATGTTGTGTTGCATCGTTCGTGGGAGTAAAAAACAAAAACCGATTGTGAGGAAAAATAATCGAGTCAGTCGAGTAATCGAGTTTGAAAAATAATCAATTATACTCGATTAATTGCGAAAAAATAATCGATTTAATCGAAAATCGATTATTTTTAGTAATTCTTAGCGTGGAATGCCCCACTTTTACCCATATTACTGTACCTATTTTTTTCTAGTTCCTCTTTCCGCATCATCTTATTAGTAAATATATCAGTTGATAGCTAAGGAAATTTACAAATTGTAACAAATATATAAAGATATTATATATTACATATATACGTCATATAATATGTATATAAGATGCATCATAATTTATACATTATTAAATTATGAATTTGGTAACAAGTAAATAAGTAAATATACATGATTGGAGTCAATTTTTTCATTTTTCTAATGGAAATCTTTTAATTCGTTTAAATTTTTTAAATTCATCCCAATTGTCTGTCTCTACGAGTCCGTATAGCGCATTTTTCTTTTCACGTGGTTTGTACATACGATTTAGAAATGTTTGCATAAATAATTGGCACCAACGTATCAGAAATTATTCTGTCAACAAAATTATTTAATGTACTATTTAGCCGTTCGCAAACCAGTTGCCACTCCATTGACACAGTTATTTCAAGAACACATACAACACAATTCGAGACATAGTTAATACCTTGATCCACGTGTGTGCACACATGGGTACATATGTATGCCCGGATGTACTTTGTTTTCGCAATATTTTAATTTTTCTGGAGTTTACACTGTATGTACAGAAATAGTATGCATGTGACAAATTTGAGCTGATGATAAAAATATGACTCGACACAAAAGAGAAAAATTAAAAAAATTAACGACAATGAAGAATTCAATTTCTTTATATTAATCTGTCTGTACACAAGTCTGTGCTCCATTCATATTACTTTATATCCCCATAAAAACCTATTTTTATCCTTTGTGCCCTTTATTTATTAATTAAATGATTTATTTATTTGTTAGTTGATTTACGTGTATTTTGTTTTTTTATTTTTTAATCCTCTCAATAACGAAAACCTTTTACTTAAACAGAACGCAAATCCCCTAACAATTATCACACGATTCATACATATACACTTTTTTGTTTTTATTCTTACAAACAAGACGTGCTAAGATTTAGTAACATTGACGCCAAGAGCCTTCGTCAGTTACATTCGGTAAATCGAATTAGTCAAGTTTTACACATGGTGGCCACAAAATCTGTTTAGAAATACTCTCGAGCATACATCCCCCTGTAAATCCAAGGATGCACAAAAGACGTGATTCAACATAATTGAAGTATAATGCATCAGATATATACAAGTGTTTCTATATTGTACGCATGTAAACCTGATTCAATAAACCAAAAGATAAGATAAATTTTCTCTTGGCGAAAAATCAAGTTTTTATTTTACCAAACCTGATAAACAGTATATTTTTGTAAATTCCCACAATCGAATTACGTGTGCAGTTACGAAAACAGTTTCATGTACCAAACAAAAACCGAATATCTTCTCTAACATTTCCGGAATTTCTAGGTTTCGTCAACTCGTGGCCACCATCCAATTAACAATACCGCAAAGCACAAACTTTTTGCATGCGCGCGATTAACACGCTTAAGCGTAAGACTTTTTGAGATGCGAATTTATTAATGTAAACAGTTTCAACGATTTAGAAGAATTATTCTACAAGTTGATGAAAATTTGTCGGTTTCAAAGTTTGATATAACTAGGTAGGATACACTCACTTGATACCACTGTAAAATGCTTTACATAGGTACATTACCAATCAATCGACTAATGCTAAACTTGGGTCAGTCACGTTTCTGTTCTTCTACTTCGTTCGCATAACAAGTATTACACATAAACGTTGATCACATAATATAAATTGCATTGTAAGAACTGTGTCACAGTTTTATTTTCGATGTTTAACATCTCACTAGATTGTTCGTCAAGCGAATCGTAAATTGAACGTTAAAAAGAAAAAACGAAATTGAGAGACTAGATCAGACGAGGGCGTAATATCGCAAAAGTGAAATGCAATTTTCAAGATCCACGCAATCCACTTCATTGACTAGAAATGCGTGTTAAATATACATTATCCATTAGGTTCCTTGGAATGTGTCACTTTAAAATGAGCCAGCATTCAAGATCTTTGAAATCCTTTTCACCATAAAAATAGAAACATTAAATACGATGAGTGTTTAGCAAATTTTGAAGATGTTTTAAGTTAACCTAAACTTAATTTATCATTTTCTATTTTCCACAACGCAGATGTCAATTACAGAAACATTTAATTCTTAATACCTTAAGTAGAATATGCACATAAAACACGGGGAAAAATCACACAAATAACATTAATGAAAAAGTCGGAAATTAGAATTAGGACATCGTTAGCAATCCATGTCAAGGAGTATTTCTTTTTCAAAAGATATTAGGTAATTTGACTCTCCTTTCACCCTATAACAGCGCATTGCATACATGTTTAAAAACTTGTTTTTTCCCCATTTTTATGAACTAGTTATGTCACCAATAAGATATACAAAACACCACAAAGTCAAGCTATATCAATATCCCCTTATCTGTACTGATACCTCAGTTTTGATTCCGGGAAATTCGCAACTTTACATACCAAGTATTTATCTGTTATCACGATAAAGGTTATTCTTATAATTTTTGAGCCCTGAAATAGAAATCACTTGAAGAGAATAAAACAAAAATCTAAACTAGGAATTTTCGTACTACGTCCTCATTTGAACCAGCGTCTCAATTTATAGTTGATAATATGTCTATATATATTAGTTACTTAAATACTAATAACTACAATCATTCGTCACTGTAACGACTGTATATTCAGAGTAAATGGCATGACATACTTTTCGTCGTTTAAGTACAGTTTCTTCTTTTCTTTTCAATGCTTTTTTTCTTCTTCATTCATTAGTAATATCAATATTTCTCAGATATATATGTATATTCGTTGTCATCACTCAAAACTTGTATGATTATTATATACACACACACTTAGCAGGTTACTACTGCAAAACAAAAAAAATTTTTTTTTTTAAATCACATCCCTTTGCATTGATTTTGTGGCCCACCTAAAGTAAATTAAAGTAAAGTAAAGTAAAGTAAAGTCAAGTCAAGATCTACACCTCCAAAGATTAGTAAGTTCAAAAATCTTGGAAACTTTAAGTTACCAAGAAGAATGAAAGACTATAATAGTTTTTTCTTTTTAATTCACCTGCATGAATTGCAACGTTCGACGGGCAAATTCAAAAATCGCTTTGGGTTGAGAACATTTTTAGTTTACAAATTCAGGCTGGCGTGTCTTCTGGTACACCTTCTTCCTGTTCAAGACGTGACGAACCGCACACGCGACACTTGCAACACACTATACAAGGTGCGGCCAACAACAGCAACGGCGATGCTACGAGTAACAGAAGACCAAATCCTGCAAATATTCCAATCACTTGAGTCCGATGCCAAATAACAGAGGCCCGTGAATGACCAAGTTTATTTTTACACGGCCCTTTGTCGTAATGGCGCAAAAGGAAGTCGTCCTGCAACATGAATGCAAAATATATTTTATCGGAGCATCGTATATTATTAATTTGTTTTATTTATATTATACGGCATTTCCCACACTTACAAAAAAAAAGAAGAAAGAATTAGAAAATAATTGAAATATTTCATTTAGAATAATATAAAACCGATGATACAGTATAAACGATTTCTCGTTCTGGTTTCATTTTCGTGTCTAACAAGACATATTATTTTTTCATCCCTAGGTAATCCAATTTGAAATATTGCGGTTGTCAGCAGCGCAGCTGAATTGTAAGCCTGTGCTTGAGAAGCCTTATTTATTTGGGATTTAAAATATAGTCTCGAACGCGAAGTATGACCTAGTCCTAACGAGGACCTAATCCATGACGAGTTTTGCGCTTCGCAAAATGACAGATAAACAAGTCTAGCATGTGTCATTTTATCATAATTATATGTCAACCTGCTTCAAAGGATGAGAAAATATATACTCACATCCAACGAGGCTAAGCAGTACCAACAGAATACGTGCTTGCATCGTTTACACATCATCTGGGCACATCCCTCGTCTTTTTCGATAGGTACGGAACACATTGGGCAGCATTTTATATGCTCGTTGTCTATCGGTATTCCAGGCGGCACCTCGGGACAAGGCCCATTGTGCCATGGCTCACGACAGAGCGAACAAAAGTCGGTCGAACAGCTGGGACAGTGAACAGGACCCAGTAGAACTGCACCGCCATCTTCGTTACCAATAGAACACACCGTTTCGCACCCTGGACTCGGACACCAGGCTCGCCCCTTGTCCACGGAAACATCTGCAAGATTTATAGTGCGAGTTAGTATCAAGTTTGACGAAAGACAGCAAGCAGATTTAAAATTTTTTTTGTTGTACTATATTTTTACCCCTATTAAGTCGAAACCTATGATGCTTTTCCAACAGCTCGGGCGTTACTAGATCTTTGATCTCCAGCAGCGAGAGAATTCCTCCACGTTCGCATTGTGCGTCTGGACAACTTATCTCGTAGGCACCTTCGTTGATCTCAAATTCGGTATATGACTGCATGCACTGTAGGTGGAAAAAAGAAAATCGTTATTTATTTCAGGAAACTTATTCTATGTGGTTTATGAACATTCTAAAATTATTTCAATCCGAGAGTTTCCTCTATTAAATTTTGTATCTATTTAGGTATTTCACAATGCCAAGAGAATCGTTCTGGAAAGAGGATAATTAATTTGCAGTGAATCAAAATTCCCTGAATAGACTAGTTGGTTCATTTTTTTTAACACATCCTCAGAACTGGCTCTTACCACTTGTAAAAAATGATAATTATGAAACCAGTCATATTAAGACCAGTCTTGTGAAGTACCTCAATACAAGTACTTTTTTTGTATTCAAATACATTTTTCAGTAGCTATACCTGTACCTATACATTTTAGGATTAACTGTACCTATTTATAGGTACAACCTAAGGTACTCTATTTACGTAAAAATGTCGCAAGAGCATGCATTCAGTGTCGGAGGGCAGATATTAATTGTACTGTAAAATAAATTATCTGTGAGATTTTTAAATGTTTACTTTTCTCTAATATAATCAATTTAATAACTAATATTTCGTATAAGTCATACAAGTCTAGTACCGTATAAGTGTAAACTGCCAGAAAGAACACCTCAGTTTTTTCGGTAAAATATGCTTTGTAGAATGCAGAATTTACTCAAAAAACGAGGGAGACTACATTTGTAGTAAAAAATACAGTTGATATGGGTATTTTTTTTACCAGAAAATTTCATGTGTCCCTGTTTTCCTGCAGTTTTGAGTAAAATCTGCTCTTTTATCCTATCCGTGCACTCAATGTAAATAAAGTACCTAATTATCTATATACAAATCACAGGCATTTCCCGCCATACCTAGTAGAGTATATCCCTAGAAGTCTACAGGAGACTTGTGCGGGCAAGGGAAGGGATGGATTAGTGACCATCATTATGCGCCATATATATATATATAGGTACATTTCTTAAATAGTACCTGCGCCTGTACCTAGGTACTAGTTTTGAAGTACCTTTTACAACACTGATTGAGAGAGATTAAGGTTCAATTTTTCAATTAAAATACATCAGCAGAACAAAATTACATTAGAACCCCTATTTAGGTAAGTAATGTGTTATTGACTTCAACTTTGATCATGAGTAATCAAGAAAGGTATAAAAAAAAATAGAAGAAAAGGAAACACGTTCGATTCCTTCAACAAAAATAGGTTTGTAATTACCATAATGAATTAATTCATGGAATCGAATTTATGAATTGATTTACAATATTAAGAAAACTGCTTCTTATTTGTAAGCTTGAATAAATTTCACATGAATCTTTCTACTTCAAGGCATTATCATATTAGATTGAAAAAAAAAATCTGCAAAAACATTCCCTGATTTACTTTACATTGTATATTCTTAAGCAACATTATTGCGAAGGGAATGTTCAAAACTTCGTTTAAATATGAAAACCAGTCCGAATTTGCAAAAATTAAATGCAAAACTGAAAAAGTTGTACTAACGGTCACCAAACCAGCTAGTGCAAGAGTTATTGTTACTGATACAGCATATAAATTGCATATTGTTTGTTAATTAGCTCAAGACCTGAGTAAGCAGAGCTATTCCTTCAGAATTTCATAAAGATTGATAGAAAAATGATAAAAAAAAATTAGTAGATCAAAAGCAAACTCACATCTTTGCAGTACGCACAGCCACAGCTTTCGATCCTAGTCGTATCTGTTGTCGGAACATCGGCGAGACATAGCTTGCAACGGAGTTTTCCAGCGGCGATAGACTGCGATGAAGCAGGAACGAAGTTGCCAGCGGCGAGGCTATACCGTGAACTCGAAGCAAGGGAAAGCAGGCTAGAGCATCGTGAGCAAACTCTGCTGCGGTTTACAGGGCGGCCTTCAAGGGCGAGGGTGCTGAGACCTACGGTAGTTTCGCACTTACGTAAAACTCCGGGGCCGAGATTTACCCAGCTACCTTTGGCCTCAAGGCTTGCACAGCTTTCAGGTCTGAGTAGAGGTGTGTTTGCGCCGCCAGGAAGAAGCGGCTTTTCGACAGGAGTCAGACTCAGGGAACTCGACTCTTTGCCAAGGAGGGCGAGCCTGATACCAGAGAACTTATCGGACTTGTCAACCTTCTTTTGATCGGGTACATTTTTCAGCGGGGTTATCGACGTCACGGAACTTGTCGCTGCTCCCATCTCTATCTGAGGAGCTCGTCGTACGACGAGTGATCTAAGACTAGGCATTTCAATTTCTACAAGGCTTTCACCCTCGGCGAAGCCGGTAGTCTGTCGTTTTTTGATTCCATAAGCCACAATTCAGAATTCCTGGCTCTTTATTTGTCAAGGTTAAATGAAAAAGCTCCCGTTTCTTTTCAAGTCGACAATTCTTGGGTTCGTGGAAGACGACACGTCAACTTTCAGGTGGCAAATATTAGACCTTAAAGCGTACTCACATCTCGTCTGTTTATCTTAAATCAACACACTCGGGTACAAATTTCTTGGAAGTATTTTTTTCTTGCTAGATTCAGGTGGTTTTGTCCTTCTCTTTGGTTATTTGTACAGCCTGCTACCGAAGTAAATAAGTGTATCTTGATTTTTCTTCAGCAGGAATAGTTATTTTTTCCAAACGGTGATCGGCAGTGATGGTTCAGATAAACAAGACTGTGTTGGCTATTGTCACCATTCTACGTATCTTCGACAATAATAACAAAGCGATCATCCTTCAAATGAGTGATGGAAAAATATTAACGGTCGTTTAGGGTTTTACGATATACGGAATGACGAAAGAAAAGTGGTTTGATAAAATCAAGAAGTAAAAGAGAATTGAAATAATATTCTCCAACTACGACTCTGATTGAATAGAGAAAAATAAATATATTCCAAATAAGTCAACTGTCTTATTTTTCCTTTACGCACCTTCTCGCCGAAAATACGCACGTAGAAAATGGATCGGTTTATGTATCATTTAACTCCTCGACGGAACGATCGTGGCGACAACATATGCGCTTGGAATTTCGATCGCCATTATTGGCAAAATATGCACGACGATCCATAAAAAGCAGCTAGTCGATCATAACAAGGCGGACGACGCTGTTTGTCGAGCACGGTCCTGACGCTTTTTCCTGGTTCGGTTTTAACCAGGTAGCAGCAGCAGCAGCAGCATCGCCGCCGTTCGGAGGCAGAGCAATTCGTTTCGATAAACACGAGTCAAATGTAGACCAATGCAGACCAGAACTTTCACTGTTCAGAAAAACAAACCTTCGACGAACGACGCTGGCAGTTTGGAGGTCTAATTACACTTCGAGACTTGATTAACCGATTATGCGGGATTGGGTTTTTGGGCCTTTGGCTAAATCACGCCCGCAGCCAACCAAAATACGCCTTATCGCGACACTCACACACTTCCGTTTCACTGCGATTCATCACACACCCCGCAACGCACGCATGCACACAAATTTGCCTCGGATTCAACGGCGGACTTTCCCTCCCCGCGTCTGACGGAATCGTTACTTTACTTCCAGCTCAGATTCAGTAGCTCCTCAGGGTTGTTTGTTTTGACGTAACTTGTGCTTCTCTTCTAGGAACGCAACCTCGCCCGATGATCTATTCATGCAAAAGTATCTACGCTGCGGCCGTAATCTACGCGTAGTGCTGCCTCTGCTACGCGCTGATTAAAATCGCGGATGAATAATAAATCTTCTCACTTTTCCAACCTATGAACTTGAACCGGTATAGACGAACGGTCGAGTTTCGAAGTCTACGGTCGCTTATATCTCTCTCCTTTCTTGTTTATTTCGCGCCACCCGTCTTCTCCGCGACTCAAGATCGGCGCTGGTGTCGATTTCGAGATAGAACCATGTGACCACCCACGTGGTCCTAGGGAATTTTCGACTCCTATCTGTCAACTGGAATATTGCACAACGCTGTACACTTTCAATCGCACCTGTTGGCCCTGTTTTCGCGATTCGCTTTAATGCCCGATTGTCTCAGGCAAGTCAAAAGGTCGCGGCAGTCTTCCGACAAAATAATTATCGCTATCAGCGCGTTCAAAACTTGCTATTCGGTCGAGCTCTTCCCCGTTTCAGAAGACTCCATTCTCTCCGAAGTTTTTGTTCAATGTCACAGTGACAGTCCCTAGGAGGTCTTCTTCCCACGGGTTAATTGCCTTATTTATTAAATTCACAGACGAGGACGAGTCGCTTGCTTATTTTTAGATTCAACCATGGTTAGCTCTTATCTAGTGATTCAGACGTTATCTAGCCTCGCTATCGGATCGAATATCATAACTTGAGATCCCGTATCTACTGATAAGTTTCCTCGCAAGCTGGTTGACAAAAAAAAAAAAAACCGACGAATTAGAAAGGTGAGGAATGATTTTTTCACATACTTATAACTAATTAATCCTTCGTCCGGTCCAACAAACATAGCTGACTCACAGGAATTTTTTTCCTTGTCTCCTAAACAAATGAACAGAGATCTATGTATCCGAATTGATGATCCAAGTAATATGTATGTACAATATACTTTCTTATTTTTCAGGTACAGTACCCAGAAGTATAATTACCCAGTCGACGTCATGCTGGATATAAGAAGTCATAAACTTTTGCAAAGAGAAATATTCATTGTGCAACTATGAGTTGCATTTTGGAACAAATGTTTGAGAAGCTAACATTGAGAAGATTACAGGAACAACTTTTGAAAATTGTAGGTTTACAAAAAAAATCCACCTTTTAATCACACATATTTTTTTTATACATGAATTTGATCACACACAATTTATCCATCTCACTTTCGGGTATTCCAGATTCGTTTACATCATTTTTTATAATAATTTTTTTTACTACCACACTCGCAGAGAATTGCAAGTGTACCAAGATATTTATTTTTCATCTTTGTTACAGCCTTGATAATCGCTGATAAATAGAAAACAGGAAATACGCATTAATGGACAATACGAAATGCCCACGAAATTATTTTCCTCACTTAAAATCAGGGATTAAGACTGATTCAACGGAAGAGAGATATGCTGAGAAGCAAAAGCAGCATACCCCTCCACGTGGAAAGAAATGTCAAGGCGACATTGTATACATACAGAATCCACTGTTCCAAAACTTCTTTAACAACGGTTTAACAGAGTTCAAAGACACTACTGGCAGCTGTGAATATTATTCAAGAAATCTTACCACGAATTCGAATCACGAGGGTAATTATCGCCACAAGTTATACTCTCAGGGTTGTAACTTCCAAAAATTTCAACATCGCGAATGTAACGGTGCGCAAATAAATGTAACCCATAAAACTCGCAAAAGTAGAACAAAAGCAAGGGCTAAAACGAGAAGAGATATGTTGATTAATGAAAGCTCGGACGACGATTACTGCTGTGTGAATTCTTTGTTTGACTTGCAATTAGCAGGCAACAGAAATTCTTTAAACATGAATGACGCGTACAACAGGAGAAGTCGTTCGGCTAGAACAGAAAGATACCTTCGCCGGTTGTCCAAGGATGAAAATTATTATGACAATGAATTTTGCACTGCAAAGATTAGCTCCCCTAAAAGATTTCAAGATGGTAAATCGGCCTCGAGAAAATGGGAAAGTCAAGTTCCTGCCCCTTCAAATAATCTTGACGAATGCAACCCTAACTTGTTTTATTTCAACCACAATGACACAGTATTAAATAATCCTATTTATAATTCATCCCGAGCAGATTCTCCAATTCTTTACCGTAGGCCGAGATCGCAGACTGGTCGAAAAGAGTTTACTGAAAATCAAGCTCACGGCGGGGATTTTAACTACAGCAGAACGCGTTGTTCCGATCCTGGCACCGACGCTTTTCTCGCTTACAAGAATAATAAATTGCCGCGCCCGCCTGACTACCTCCAATATGTTGAGCCAAAAATATTCAATCATGAGCAGTCAACTCAGATTATGCAACTAAATAAACCAGCAGCTACTCACCGGGTTAAACGTTCCAATTCGTTTCAAAGTGAACCTTTAAAAGAGTACGAAGTGAGGAACCATATTTGGCTAACAATGGGTAGAAAACCAAAAGCTGAAGCTGGTAAATTGGGCACTAGCATTTCAAGTACTGAAGAAAAGTGGATCGATTCAGTCTTACCACCAGTATCGTCAAAGCCTGTTCCTACATCAAGACAAGCTGGATTAGATTTCCAGAGCAGAATAATGTCGCTGCCAAAAGAAACGAGCAAACTTACAGCGAGCAATACCAAAATACCACAAATGGCAGATTTGTCAGAGATGTACAATTCCAGTTCCACCAATCTGTTGTCGGACACTGATAAAGATAAACAGATTGCTAAAAAACGAAGTTCGAAAGATTTCAGCAAGGAATTATCGGAACTGGAAAAAATGTACGACAGTCTCCGTCTCAGTGACGATAATTTGCTGGATAGAGCCGAAGAGCGTTGCATCGAAGAGTTCAGCCAAAAGGGACAATCTCAATCCTCAGCTACTGAGCATGCCAAGTATCTCTCGAGCAGTTCGTCATCCGAGTCTCTAAACTTGGAGGATGGTACAGCGGGAGAAAAGTATTCCCAGCAGTCCAGTGAGCCGCACGTTGTTAACGACGATATGGCATACAGAAAGATGCAATCCAAAAGAATGCCGGCACTGTCAGAAACCCAGAATTCTCTGTCGCAGATAAGCTATCTGCTTGCATCATCGGCGCTGATCCTTGACAAGACCGATTATCCAGATGATACGATTAAATTGACCAAAGAGGAACCAAATATAACAAAAGATGATATGGTTTATCGAAATTTACATTACGCAAACAATGTCCTCAGGGTTGTCGAGCCTCAGCCGCCGTTTGGAATACCTCTGAGGCCAGCAACCCCGTCCACCAATAGCAACTACTTGTGCTCCTCGCCTGTGGTTGTAAAAAGTCCTCCGTTGAAGTACGTGCCTCAAAGCGAACCAAATCTAATAACGGATGACCTGGCGTTCAGGAATCTTAGGAAAGATGCTCCAAAGGCAGCTACACCGCAACCTGAGGAAGACAGTAAAAACGAAATGAATGTTTTCCTGTTCAACACAGATATGGATAAAACGTCTAAGGACGATCAGTTCTTTAGAAAGAAAAAGAAAGCTGTAAGATCTTTGTCAGCCAATTTATATGGTCTGATAAAAGAAGTAAATAATTTAGATTTGAACGTTATGTAATCGAATACATAATCATTATAAATATAATCCATCAAATATAGAATATTAGCAGCTGCTTTTAGCGTGCGTTACTAATTATACAGTTGGAATATGTAAATTTCGATTTTTCAATTACATGACATAAATGAATCGAAGTAGCTGTAATCGGACTATATTTTTGCCAAAGAAATATTTCATGCGGAGAATAAAGAATGTTTGATAAAATTCATCGACTTATTTAACAAATTGAATAGAAGAATAAAATTCGCTCAAGTTTTAAAGAGGTAGGGTGAATAGGCATTAGTAGCAGAGTTATTGCTTTCAAGTAAATAAATTGTTGCGTTGTGCTTAGCTTTTATTAGGGTGCCAAAAAACGACGTTTTGGGTGATCAGTGCCTTGTAGTATTTTTGTTGCATGTATAAAAGTGATTACAAATCTTGAATGGTTATTTATGAAACTTGAAGTTCTTAAAAAAAATTATTTTATATACATACACATACTGTTTATATAAATACATAATATATTGTTAACTATATTTTCTAACTGTATCTAAGCGATGATTGATAAGAATAAAATAAAAGAATAAATAAAAAAAAATCTGAATATGGCATGTTACATTAACTTGTTACTTTTCCTTCACTTATATTTTCAATGCGCATGTTCTTGCAAAATAATAACAACACCACATTAGAATAACTTCATTTCTGATGTGCAGCATTTATTTTTAAACTGTGAATTGGTGCATTGTCGTAAGTTGAAGTATGCGACATCTTTTTTCGACCCAAAAACTTGAATACCTGTACTCTTGGTTTTTCAAAATTAACAATCATTGGGTTTTAGATTTACCAATAAGAAGAAAAAAATATTTATTCAACACTCACAATGAAAAGGACCCAAAGCAAACGGTCAGGTTCAGGATTGCCGAGAGGCGTAAGCTTGAAAAAACCGTTTGGCTTCTGCTGTGACGTCAAAAATCAAGACTTGGACACGCGGTACGACAGGAGACAGCCGCCGTTCAAGACATCAATGGAAAAGATATTTTTAAATGGCGGAGGACCGGACTTGAAACTGCGAATTCAGGATATTGGCAAACCTCCTTATCCTATTCACAGAGAGAGTCGAAGAACATTGATTGGGGCCCCGATGGGTGAGTGTAACAGATGTCGAGGCCCACTGAAATGGTACCTCGAGGATGAAATATCCCTTGCACGCGACTTGCTGGCTCACGACAGGAAAACTAAGTACAATGCAGACGCTGACAAGCAGGTTAATATCGCTTTGAAAAAAGGTAAGTTTTTGATGCACTTGTTATAAAGCTGGGCACTATTTAAGGAGGTGCCCTAGTCGATTTCGACATTGACGTATATAACTCCAAATACCTAAGTCCATGTATCTCAGAAGCAAAAAAGGGTTTAACAGCTCCATACTATACACGATTCTAAACAAAACCACTCCAACACATTTTTATTTGATGTGGAAATAAAAAAATGGCACTGATTCTATGAAACTGCAATAATAATTTTGTAGAATTCATGCCATTTCTTTAGTTTGGAATGAAATGAAACTGTGTTGGGAGTGTTTTTGTTCAGAGTTTGTGCTTATGAGTAACGCGAACTTAGATACTTGCAAATATATACGTTGAAGTCAAAATCGACCAGGGCACCCTAATAAACAGCGTATTTTTCCTTCCAGTGAGAAGAAAAAAGGAACTCATGAAAAAACAGAGGCAATAGAAGGTGAACTAGGATGGAGTATGTGACGTGATAGGAGGTACTTGACATTATTCTGTAATTCTCACAATTCTTCACAATCTTGAATGATCTAACATCGGATTCATTTTTTCAGTGATCCGGAATTAAGGTAATTTATACATATGTTTTTACTTTTCTTACTAATAAACAACGAAATCGACAAGCAATTAAATTTTTCAAACCTTCTTTTACGCCTTAGTAATTTATTTTCTCGATGTACAATTACCACAGAAAACAAACTGGAAACAAAAAAATATATATCTATAGCATGTGATCACAAATTTTTTTCCACAACATATCCTGCGTTGTCTGTTGATATAATATAATATGATACAGTCAAGCATTCGCTGCTTTGAGAAAGTGTTCTTGGGTACAATAAAAAGATAATAGCATTGTTAAGTGTAAATATTTTTCAACAAGGAAGCGTCGATGCAATTGAGAGAAAAATACAAAATTAAAGAATGAAGAAAAAGAACAATAATACAAAAAGTACCAAATGAACAACAGAAAAGAATAACGCATGTCTTTCAAGAAAACAATTAGATACTGCGGAATTAACTGCGCAATGGCAAACAACTGTATTGCCATAATTGGTCATCACTACACAGAGGAACTTTTAATATATCACATTAGCATATCATTATACAACGACAGAATTCAGCGGTTTCTTTGCACAAGTTCATTGTGTCAATACTGCTGCTGCAGCTTCTGAATGAGTATGTAAATATACCACAGCAGTCACAGAAAAGTCAAAAGATATGAATTTATAATATGTGTCTATATATATTTGTATGTATATTGTGCGGAGCCACAAATTTCACCGTCAATGCGATTCTATACTACATTAATTCTGAACATTTGTTTTTCCTCTTTATATCATTATATACATTCACAAGATATTGAGCCAGCATTCTATAAATCAAAGGTATACTTGAACGTCAGCAGAATGTATTTTTGTCGTCTTTAATGGAATATTGTGAAAAAAATTTCCAGTTTAAAAGAAATTCAAATTTTATTAACAACGTTTTTTCTCTCAAGTTTGTGCAAAGCAAATTCTAAAAAACTATACGGTGCAAAAAAACAATTTTTTTTGGCACAATTTATCCTACGTAATTTACCACCCAACATTTTGAAATTTCGGTAAGGCACAAAGTATTTAAATTTAACAAAAATTGTTTTAAAGAGATAAAGAAGAAATACGAAGTTTTAATCCAACTGTTAAAAGTTAGAGTATGCTACGATTGGCTTAATTACACCTGACTGAGGGCCAATTGCAACACTACATATTCTTAAAATATTAAAGATAACACATAATTCTAACAATTGCGTACATATAAAAAGAATTATCGCTTGAATCAAATATTATATTACTAGAAAACAACTTTGAATACTTGTAAGCTAAAAAGTAATAATTATAACTGAAATAAGTCTGTTGTATTAATACACATATCTTAATAAAGAGGGTGAACACTTAAAAAAGAAACATATTTTCAAAGCGTATGTATGCACCTCTAAAATTTTTGCCAAATTTTTTTTTTTTTACTTTCTCAAATTCTTTTTACATAAAACGATCACTCGAAAATAAAATTTTCTTCGATAATGTAGTTTTTTTTCCAACTCTTCTATCAAGATCATTCTTTTATATACATTTTTTATATGTTGATGTATATAAAATTTATAAAAACAAACGATACTAATGTGTATTTTGATAAGAAAAAATCACGACGAAAATCTTACTTCCGAAATAAAAACGAACATAATGTAATTACATCAATAATTCTTCATCCCGTTTGGTTAACAGTATTATTTTTATTGTTATATTATTTTTATTCAACGTGAAATTAAAGAACAAGAAATTATTGGATCAGCAACAAGAAATCTTTGGCATCTGTTGCATAGGGTGTCTTTAGCACGGCTTACTACAGTATTATTCTTGCTTAAAATATTAATCGTCAGTTATCCTTATGTTAATTAATAGAACAGAAATTTATAGTAAGTATCGTTGCTAATAGCTGTGCATTGAACTCAATCGTGCAATGTCTTAACAATATGCAGACCTTTCCTTTCATTAATATAATATTATTATTCGTTATTTTCATACAAGTTCGTTCCGTCTGTAACTGGGAAGTATGATATAAGCTATAATCTGTACTTAGGAATGTTGTTCTCCACTTCGACAGTAAGTATTTCATCTTGTTCATCGAAATCCGACAAGTTTTCTTGCAAATTCACAGCACCAGCCAGCAACTTCTCAGAGTGAGGAGTTTTCGGAGTTACTGGTCGATTTTGTTCGATACTCGGAGATTCCCCTCTAGATATACTTCCGGGTACAATTTTGTTCTCTAACTGAGTTTTCCCGAGTGTAACCGGAGCAGTTTCTTCTTTCGCTTCAACTTTCGTCACACCCGAAACAGCATCTACTATTTCCTGATGTAAAGAATCTGACGATTCGGCTCTGCTCAGGTCATTTCCTTTGTTGATACTACCGGGAACAATTTTGTCATCTGAACAACTCGATCGACGTCGGCTGAGCATGCTCACAGGAATATCGTCCTCCATTGATCCCCTTGATACACTCCCAGGAACAATTTTGTCAATCTTTGGCGTTTTCTTCGGTGTAACAACCTCGCCATCCCTTGAGACGTCGTAGGTTGGTTGTGAATGTTCCTCTGTCTTGGCAGAAACTGGTTCAGCTTTGGTTACCCTTTCAGGTACACTTTCATCACCTGATACCTCGACGGCAGCATAATTCGATTCTTCTTTCACCTTACTATATTCTACAGTGCCATTGATCGCTGCCTCTTCAATTACTTTGATTTCCGTTGTGGTTACCTCAGAACTACTTTCCACAATGCTACTTCGTAAAACAGGTGCTTCGGGATGATCTACTTCTAGATTAGCCGAGCTTTTTATAACGTTGATAACATCTTCTGTTTCGGCATTTGCCTCGGGTTCTTCTAAATTGGGTTCAAGTTTAGGTACCAGTAACTCGGGATTACCTTTCGACTCATGTTCAGGCAGTTCTGTTTTTTCTTCTGTAGCCAAAGCCGTTAAGGTTTCGGTTGATTTTTCTTCTTCCTCCACTATTTCGCTCTTACCAGTAACGGTGCTTGTATCGGTAATTTGTTTAATCTTTAAGGCATCTAACCTATCTATCGGAGTAGGTGCTGGGGCTTTAGGGATATCGAAAAT
Organism: Neodiprion virginianus; assembly: GCF_021901495.1. Lineage (NCBI taxonomy): Eukaryota > Metazoa > Arthropoda > Insecta > Hymenoptera > Diprionidae > Neodiprion > Neodiprion virginianus. The sequence continues at coordinate 15,632,718 of NC_060880.1, forward strand.
ATAAACAGAAGGTTGCTGAGCTTTGCAAACATCGGCTTGATTATTTTTTGCTTCTGACGCAACGGGTTTATCAGTCTGAGGCTGTTCAATCTCGGTGAGATTTTTTGAGCCATTAATCGGAGTATCCTTAGCTTCGTTACTGTCGGAAATAACAGCAGTTTCTAATTTATCAGTCTGAATTATGTCATCTTGGCAGGTATCACCATTAATCTGAACTTCATCAGCCTCTATTTTATAACTAATATTTTCCTCCTTGATCACTTCATTTCCATTTTCTAGAGTTTCGATAATTTCTACCTCATCCTCTTCTTTTTCACTGATGTGGATCACTTTTACAGTTTCAGAATCGGTAATCACAGTTTCGATAATCTCTAAATTGCTTTGATCTTTTTCACTGGTCTGGATCATGTTCGCAGTTTCAGAATCAGAAATTACAGTTTCGATAATCTGTATCTCGTCTTGATCGTGTTCACTGGTTTTGTCTATCTTTGCCTCTTCAGAGTGAGTAATCTCAGTTCTGATAATCTCTACCTCATTTTCATCTTTTTCTATGGTCTCGATTACCTTAGCAGTTTCAATAATCTGTATCTCGTCTTGATCGTGTTTGCTGTTTTTGTCTATCTTTGCCTCTTCAGAGTGAGTAATCTCAGTTCTGATAATCTCTACCTCACTTTCATCTTTTTCTATGGTTTCGATTACCTTAGCAGTTTCAGAATCAGAAATCGCCTTGTTTTCACTGCTAACTTTTTTGGTACACAACGGCTTCAGGATATCTGCAACATCATTGCCTTCCAATTGCAGGGATATCAGCGTCGGATCGTTATTATCAAGCAGCTCAAACTGGAACATCGTGACACCGTCCGCCACTAATTCATTGAACTTTTCGCAAGCCTCTTCAGACCAGCTCTCAACGTCACTTGGTAATGCAAGAGTGCATCTGGTGGCCAGGCTCGGGATATTGGCAACATCTTCTGGCAGTATCCTCAATTCGGTTGTCAGGGCAGAATTGCCGTAATCAAAGTACAGCACAGTGGTGCCGACTCCTTCACTGTGAGATAATATTTTCGACCTGTACCATTCGCCATCGTCTGGGAATTTGGCAGCGCAAATGGTTCCTTTGTCAAAAGTATTCAGAGGCAATAAGCTCTGCGCATCGAGTAGATGACTAGCCATAATCTCCAGTTCGGTGATACTGCTTTCAGCCTGAGTCCAAAACTCTGACGGCGAATTAACGTGGCTGACGACTACGTTCGGTGAATTTTCCTCACCCAACGGCGGAAGTCGTTCGTCTATCACAGGCAGGACTTCACAGTATTGAATCAACTGATCGGCCACATTTGTGCCATCTAAAGTCAGGTTTACCACCGAAGTTTCGCCCTCTTCTATCACGTCGAGTAAAAATATTGTCGCTCCATCAGCAGCGAGGTCAACAAATTTGTTGCTGGCATTGACTGACCACTCCTTGACTCCCAATGGCAACTTCAAGCAGCATTTTCTAGACAATGGTGGAACAGCTGCCAGGTCTTCGGGGATTGTTCTAATTTCCGTCGACACAGCTGAGTTTCCATAATCGATGTAAAGTACCTGAGTACCGGCCGGACCGTACGAGTTGACGCGAGCTCTGTACCACAATTCGTCGTCAGGAAATTTGGCAACGCATAAACTTCCCTCAACGATGTCTTTGAGTTTTGGAAACATTTCAGCAACGATAAACCTGTCAGTCATTGTCTCAAGATCCGACACTGACTTCTCTTCCTGGACCCAAAATTCGCTTGGCGAATTTACATGGCTTACAAACGCGGATCTCGGGTCGAGTTCCAAGTCAATAATCTCGTCGATAAGATCCTCAGCATTGTGAACCATGATTGCGTGGCCTTCGTTCACCAAGGCGTCACCAACGCTCTTGTCATCAACAAACAATTCTACTCGCCTCGGCACACTGTCTGCAATGATCAACGCTGTGATAGGAGAATCCGTGGACGTGGCCATAGTTTCGAACATTTCGCAACTCGCTGTGCTCCAGTCTTCGGAGCCAGTTGGAATCAGGTCAAGCCTCGACTTGAGACCATACTTTTTAATGCTCTTCAAGTTCTGTGGCAGCTCTTTAATGTTGCTTGAATTGCTATCCACAACATCAGTGTTTCCATAGTCTATAAATCTTACCGTTGTTATGTCTTCATCTGCATCCAACACTTCCGCTCTGTACCACATACTGTCGACGGAGTAGAGAGCCGCACACAAAGTACCCTCTTCGGGTATGCCAGTGACAGGTGCAAAATTTGGCGCCGCGAGCTGTAAATTCGCCTGCATCACGTTTATCGCTTCAATTTCCTCGTTTCTTTGGAGCCAAAATTGTGCTGGTGAATCCGAGTGTGACAAAAAGACTTTATACTTGTTGCCAACGATCATTTCCGGTATCTCTTGTTGCTCGGGTTCGGTTTTCTTAAATTCCACGACTATTCCTTGTTCAGACAGAATTTGGCTCATCTTCTTGTCATTCTCGGTGAGTTCGACGATCCATTTTTTTCCCATGTTGTAAAAATTCGCCGTGAACTCCTTATCGTCCAAATGTTGATGAAGCAGCGTTTTTTGCTCTTCTTCACTTCCTTTTAGATTCACAATCAGAGATACTTTAATGGCCATTTGATGTGGCACATAAAATTGTGGCTCAAGGTTTCTTATACCACTGCATGGGACTTCTTCGCAATTTCCGTAGTCGATAAATCTAACGACAACGTTGGTGTCTTTTACACTTTCTACCATCGCTCTGTACCAGTTCTTATCCTCAGATTTGGCTGCGCACAATTTCCCAACTTCAGGAACGAGTTGCGTACCAGAGGCTGAGTAATATTCGTACAACGAGCTCAACACCTCGGCAATTTTGTCCAAATCGGTCGACCTCTGCAGCCATATACTTTCGGCGTTGTCGATGTGCGTTACCCACACTTTCTGTGTTGATGCGAAAACTGCTAATGGACATATAGGGCCAATGCTGTCGTCTGTGTCTGTCTCGAGTATCTTGATCTTTTGGCCTAATAAGTCGTACAACTGCACTGCGAATCTACAGGAACAAAGAGTTAAATTCGGTTATAAGATTGAAAGGAGAAATTCTAACAGAGAAAGTACCTACATATTATTAGCAAATGTATACTCTTTTACAATCTCTTTACCTTTGGTTATTTACGCTGTTTATGCAAACGATCAATTCTTTTCCTTCAATAGACTTTTTCAGCTTTTCATCAATCTGTGGTGTAGGAGTCACGTTAAGATAGCACTCCGCCAGATGGCCAGCATTTGTAGAACTCTGTAATTTATGAGTTAGCTATTAATATCAATCTGAAATTTACATCTACTGCGTTACACTATTTTTCATTTTAAACTCTTTTGACTTCCTCTAATATTCAATACAGTATCACATACCATGAGGTTGTCTACTGCTTGTTGCGACTCAATCAATGGCGGGAGTTGAATGTAAAACTTTGCAGCTCCTTGAATGTTGCAAACCTTCGTTCGAATCGTTTGTCCACTCCACAGTGCCGGATCTTCTTTTTCTACACCAGGAATAGGTTTGCACTGTTCAGCCAATGTAACTGCAAATAAGTTCATTTTCAGCAGGTTAAAGTATTACAACACTTTTTTTTCAAAGATTGTATTGTAATTGTAATTGTAAATTAACGACTACCTAAGCAGCCTGGTTTGAATGAATGGTTGGATGTCCACCAGCTTATTATTGGGGGTCTGCCCCATTTACATTGAATAAATAAATAAATAAATACGATTGAAAGGTAAGTGTGTCTCTCACCATTATTGATGGCTGATTTTTCAGTGACATGGTTGGAATTGATAGCAAGACCTATGGTGATCATCGATTCGGCAATGTCCTTTCCCCTGTTATTCAGGGATATCAAGTATTTGCCATCCTTGGTTCCATGGAATGTACACTTGAATTTATCTGCGTCGAAATATTTGTCGATTTCGTGCTTGTTTGCCTTAGACCAGTCGATTCCAGTTGCCGGTAGGATATTGCTAAGTGTGCACTGCATAGCTTGCTTGGGAAGTTTGGCGAACCTCTGTTCTACCGGATATATTTTGCATGGATCAACCATTGCACAATTTCCAAAATCAATGTATTGCACTATGTGACCACGCAGTTTGTTCAGTTCTTTTATCTCTGCTCGGTACAGAGCTCCGTCATCAGAGAAGAATGCTATCACCGGTGCCCCGACCTGTAAAAGATTCAAAACAATTTTTTTTCTATCGCTGACAAATGCTCAAACAAAACTCAATCATTATGAGTATCAAAAAAACAAAGAAAAACAGTAGCACCTGCAGGGTACTCTTGATGGGCTGTTGATCGACATAAGCATCCTGTATCTCGTTCATCATGTTCCTAAACTCCGACTGCTTGCTAAGAATCTGACAGTAAAAATTGTTCGGATTAACGAACCAAGTGACAACAACATCGACTTGATACCCTGAAGCGAAGGATTCATCGTTCCATTTTTGACCTGCTGGAATGTATTGCGGCGTAACACGAGCTGGCTTTCTTCTGTCGTTTCGAGTAATGTTCCTAGCGTCTTTTTTGGCCTGCTGCAAGTCTAGATTACCACAGAATTGTTGGTTCACGTATTTCGGTTCTAAGCCATTGTCTCCGGTGTATTTGAGCAGTACTTCGTAAACTTCGTTAGACTGCAAAATAAACTCGGCTTCCAACGGAATTCCTTCCGTAGATTGAGCAAAGGTGTCAATTTCTTCGTCTGACCACGTTGTTTTCGTTGCACCGAACAACTTGCAGTGTACCGCCTGTGCGGATAATTTTGCAAGATCTGGTTGAATCTCCTTGATTTTGTCATTTACAACTGTCTCTGTGTTGCCATAATCTATGAAATGGACGCTAGCACTGTCTGCTTTGTTTGTCTGAACAACAGCTCGGTACCATTTAGAATCGCTAGAATATTGAGCCACGCAACATAGTCCTTTCTGTAAATCCGAACGCCTGACAATTTTCCCACCATCATCGTACGTTTGGGCTATTTTCTCCATAACTGTATCAAGTTCCACATTGTCGGGACACAACTGGACGTAAAAATCCGTTGGACTGTTCGTGTAGATTATTTCCACATCTTTTGCAGCACCTACAGTTATATTTGGGGGTGGGATTTTGAGCTTCTGCCCTCTGGGCGTATCTTTGACAGGTGAAGTTGGAGACATGGAATTCCAGGAGCTTGATTTATTAGCCTGCAGAGAAATTAACAGTTGATTATTTGTGTAGGAATAATACCACATTCTTAAAATGTCAAAGGAAAAATCTAACTGTATCGTAGTATTAAAATCTACAGTATAAAAGTATATTTTCAAAATAAGGTTGAAGTTAGTAACGTGAACATCATTTTCATTCATTATGTTATACGAATTACTATCCCAAAAATTTTCTTAGCACCATGGTTTCTCCGCCCGGTAAAAGATAGTGCGACGGCTCATGCGCAGTTATTTTTTTAAAAATGAAGTTGGCGCAACCGCCAACCTTAATTTAAAATTTTAGCGGCACGTGTTAATATTATCTGAAAATTTTCATATTTGACGGGAATTTTTTTTTCTGTTATATAAACTTATTAAATCGTAAAAATTCCAAAATAACAGACACCCCAGTGCTTATTTAAAAAAAACGTTGTTAGATTACAACTTTAAAATTTTCAAAAAATCTGTAAACCTAAAAATAAAGCAAAACTATGTGCTCAAATTTTGGAAGCTGAACTGTAACATTTCAGAGTTGTTCTAAAATTGCAAAACAGTTATCTTATTTCCCACCGTTTTGTGCGTCAATGTTACCAACTTGGACCTCATTTTTCTACACAAATTTGAGATCAATTAGTTAATAAATTTTATTTTTACCTTAGGATTCTTCCAAGACGAGTTGGACGAATTTCTATCCCTTGATCTAAATCCGGTACTCTGATTGCCTGTGGAAAAATTGGTGAAATAACAAATCATTTTTTTTTTACTTTACGAACCCATAATATTTCAGAAGATCAATTTTACTTACTTTTAGTACTACTTCTATCACTGTCGCCATCGCTCCATTTTCCACTTGTCGGTTTCCTCTCTCCACCTCTGCGCGACCCTCTGTCTCCCCTTCCTTTAATTCCTCTGGACCCTTTGCTGCCGCGCCGGCTGCTGCCCCTCGACGAAGTGTCAGAATCTCTATCGCTGAAACTATCATCTTTGCCAAGATTTTTTTCAAACCTATTGTCATCCCTTGGATTCCCATCTCTTGAGCCAAATCTACCTCCCCTGCCTCTTCGTGACCCACTGTCGTCGTTTCTATCGAACCTGTTTCCACCACCGGGTTCATTTCTGTTGAAATGGTTATTTCGCGTTTCGCTTTGGTGCAATCGTTCTTCTCCATTATGTCGATTGCTGTCTCTCTGCCTTTGCTCATTCTCGACATCTTTTACAATTTTATTCAGTGGTCGTTCGTAATGATTGTTTTGGTCAAATTGTGGCTTTCTCGATTTACTGCCCCATTCGCTGCTTCTCGTCTCTTGGCCACATGTGTTCGATTTACCACTTTTGCCCCATTTGCCGTTTCGATCGTCACTGTGAACACATAGCAATTATAGTTATAGAAAGTCTACAGTCTTAAAAAATCTTTACCCAAATTTACGCAATTGCAAATATATTCAATGCATTTTAAAAGTTACCTTTGATAGTTAGATTCCAGATTTGGCGACAAGTTTATGACCTGCTCATTAGCTGTGTGCGCATTATTTGGCGAACTTATTGGTCTTCTGGGTTGGCTTGAAACTTTTATTTGAGAAGCGATGCTGGCCATTGGAGCAACAGTACAATCGTACAAGTCTACAAGAGTACCATTAGGAAGTACGTCGATTACTTCCATTGCGAGTTTCTTTTCCAGAACAATTAACTCGAACTGATCAGCAAGTTCCTGATTGAAGGGTGTTGACTGAAAACCATTCAGTACACAGCTGATGGCCTGTGCTCTCAAGTTAACAACCAGATCATCGTGTATTCTTCGTAACGTGGACACAGCTACTGTCTCTTGATTTCCATAATCAACGTAAAGCACGGTCGCTTGCTCTCCATTGATATTTAAAATCTGTGCCCTATACCTGTAACAAGCAACAAACAAGATTTGCGTTTACTCACAAGGGATTAAATTCCATTGATAATCAAGCGCGAAATCGGCATTTAATGAGCACAAACCATTGTTTATCTTCGACGTAAGAAGCACAACATGGTCTTCCAACTTGCAGAGTTTTTTCGTCAAGCGGCGGAGCTTTCGAGGCATATTCAGCCAAACACGCCATGACGGAAGTGAGGGACTTGATGCCGCTGTCAAGTTGCACGAAGAACTTTGTGTATGATTCGACGAAAGAGACATGAATCATGTCCTTGAATCCCTGCTTAAGCATAGGAGCTTCTTGATAAAAAACAGGAGCAGAGCTAGGAAAAGTTTTCTTCAAAACATCTCTGATATTAACACCGCCATCGTACAAATCTCCATACTGTATTAGCGGGGGTCCTTCTGGCGGCCGAACATGAAGCACCAGCGGTCTTCCAGTGACAATTTTCTTGAAGTAATCCTTGACTTCATCGGTAATGTTTAGCTCCTTAAGACCGCTCAAGGTGAATCTGATGGAGAGGACCTTGGGCTGTATGAATTGAGGTGGCAGTTGGAAAATGTCCGAATAAGATAAAACTTCTGTGTGTCCAAAGTCGACATAGAAAAGCTTGCACTTCTGTTCCATAACTGACATTACCACCGCCCTGCAGAGAACTCCCTCCAGCGAATAACGACCCAGACAAACCGATCCGGGCAATGGCGGTTCTTGCAGAGGTGCAGTAGGATGGTTGTTCACATCTGCCATCAGCTGTGTGAGGATTTGTGCTGTACTCTTTACCTGAACTGAGAATTTCATTGGTCCATCCTCAACAAACGACACGTAAACGTCGTGCATGGAACCTACATCCAGAACTCGGGACTTGAAGACTAGGGCCTCAGGGGTAGGGGCAGGGGCAGGGGCAGGGGCAGGGGCAGAGGCAGGCGGAGGCGCAGTCACGGGTGGTATTCGGTGTTGCGGGCTTCTCCAATCCTCCTGAACAGGAGGATTTGACCTGGGTGACGATTCTGTGTACATGTTGTGCTGCGGCCTAGGCGAGTAATTATGGCCCAAAGGGGGTGCCACGGACTCTCTGGGCATCTGAGGGACGCGTGGTTGCGTTGCTCGCTGATGTGCTGCGAACATGTCCTGAAGCGTTACGGAAACAGCTAATTCTTTGCTCACCAACAGCGCGCCGAAGTCCTCGTTATTGTAGAAAAGCTTGAGCAGTCTGCGGGACCCAATAACTGAGTGCAGGATTCCCTTAAGGTCGGCGTAGCGGAGAGTCTGCTTTATTGACTCTATTGTACCGCTCTCCCAGGTTCCATTGATTGGAAGAATGTGAGCCAACACAAAGTCCAGGGCCAGCGGAGGCAGCGCATGCAGAGACACAGCGCTCGGTATGTTATCGAGCAGTCTTATAGCTGTAGGCGGCAGGACCTCATAGTTTCCATAGTCCATGAAATGGACTAGGACATTGCCGTTGGGCTGCACGTTGCATATTTTTGCTCGGTAATAGCCTTCGTTCTGGAACCTAGCACAGCATATCATGTTAGGCGTCAGCGGGTAGCCGGGATTCGGAAGCGCTAGGCCTTGGGCGAATTTCTCGCTCAGTGGAAGAATCATTCGCTCAACGCACGTGGCCGAGTTTCGGTCGATCTGACCCCATATTTTAAGCAGCGGTCCGTCGGTCTCAACGTGCGTTACGAACAGCCCTAGTTCAGAATTCTGCGCCATTGCTGTCATGTTTGCTCGCTCGAGTTGCGACCGCTGGCCGACGCTCGATTTTCTCAAACACAACACTCGCGTTGAATTTCGTGTTGTTTTGTTTCCTTGTCAAGCACTTTTTTTTCTTTCTTGTTTTTATGGTATGATTTTTTTCTCCTAAAATTATGCACCCGATTCCGATTCGTTCTATCGCTATCTGTAGTTTTTCTATCAGACCCTCAACACGAGGCCTCATTTACATCGTGGATACAGAGATTCAAATTTTTCTTTCTAATTCAGGGCGAATTGTCTCCTCGTAACGGCGTACGTGTATGAATGAATCCTCTTACGTGTGCGGCACTTATCACAAAGAAATTCGTACACAGACACAGGTATTACCGAGCTGTTAGATCTTGGCATATTGCAAAAAACGGTTTTTCACCAGCGGAATGGGGCTATGCGCCACTTGGGGAGGTGGAAAGAGGCAACAACTCGACCAACTCGACCAATAGCAGCGAATGGCTGTGCATCAAATATATTCGAATGTGATTGTCCGCACACGTATCCTTTGCGCACCACCACCACCGAATAAAGAGTCCATAAACCTCGGAGAATACCTTCACGTCGGTTGATGGACGCTTGGATTGTTTTTCCTACACTTTTTTCTCACTAGACCACATATCTAGGCATAATGCTAACGGGATTCGATACACAACTAAATCTTCACATCTCCAAGCGACAAAAACGATAATTCACGCTTGTCTTAACCATGATTGATGCGTTCAATATAGATTGGAACACTGATATAACTCACAGTATCAATTTTTAAATCATGGACACAGTCGGGTTCCCGAACACATCCCGGGTACGTTTATCGCTGTGTTATTAGGAACACTACATTGGAAACAGTTCATGCAATTATGACAGAGGGCAGTGGAGTCGCGACACTGCAGCAGACGTTGGCGATTTCGGAGTACCTTTTTTACTCTCTTTCCACCCCAGGGAGGTGAGTGTCGTATCGTACTGGGAGCGCTTACTCTGTAATTTGTTAACAAGGTGTTGTTAAAGGGATAAAATTTTGTGTTATAGAGGCAATATCATAGTTCCCGAAGACAAGATGTGGTCCTCGATGATGGAAACCGTCAAAAAGAATCCTTTCGGCTCTCCTTTCATCACAGCTGACTGCCAGGCTCAGCGCGAGGACGGCCAAGCCCTTGTCAAAGGCCGATACATCGCCGCCGCCAACACGGCAGAAGGCGGTGAGTTGTATTAAAATAGATAGATAACATGTTTCCACAGCGTTATGCTCCTCTGAGATTTCATCGTTTATCGCACGCTTCTGTCAAGAAATTCACCCGGTGGTTCCCGTCGTTTGATTGCCGCATTGGTGGCTGCAGTCACATCGATTGAGCGGTTCTTTCGTCGGTCAAAAAACTCAGAATTCATGTTGGAATAGTTTTTCTGTGATATATTTTCTCGAAAAGTTTTCTTCTCTTTACTCGAGTCAAGTTTCATTTTACAACTGTCCTCCTTCACGACCCTGACGCGTGCCTACCGAGGACAAACGATTGCATAATGGCGACCATTTTGTTGCGAGAATCTTTCAGAGCCAGGGCCTTGGATAGGCATAAAAATACACTTGTCTTTTTTTAATTTCATTTAGAATAGACCTGAATTTAAGGATCTATATTTAAATTGGCACACAATCGATTGTTTGTCAATAGGACGATCCTTGAACTCGTTCTAGATTTAAATTTTCATTGAACCATATACGTTACGTGCGTACCGATTGGCTAATTCGATCATTCTTTTTACGGGCATTTTACCCGACATATATTCAATCAGCGTACTGGGCGATTAAAATCACGTGAATAGTAACTTTTGCATAATCAATCGACTGATTCTGTTGTGTGGATTTTTTTAACGAATTATTTCCGCATTACTTTCGGTTATTTCCGCAAAATAAAAAATGAAGCACATCCAATTGTCTGACCTGTATATTATGCTAGCTTTACATATATTTTTCTAATCTGCAGTGAGATTTGTTAGATGTAATTCCGACCGTAAGTGATTAGCCCAAGGATTTGTGAAACAGATAAATTACAGTAACTGATTTACTTCTGGCTAAATCTGCTTCATGTAATTACTTATCAAATTAATTTTCTTTCCTTCAGACATCATTGTTTTTTGAATACCAACATCCAAGATAAAAAAATATGATAAAAGTTGAGGAATCGTTTCATCTTATCCTTAATCCATAATTCAATTTATCCAAGTACATCCCTTAGGGACAACAATCCACTGTTTTGCTTATGCAAATTTCATTGCCTGAATAATTTTTGCTACATTTTATCAATTATAATATTTTTTCTCTATATATTATGTAATACATTGGTATTCAAATTAATGGAGTGTGAGCCGAATGCATCAATTCATGATAATTAAAACACAATTTGTTTTGGTTAGGAATCAGAAATGCACTTCAGGAAAATTTTTTTTCACAAAAATTATACCTTGCAACTGTTACAGACAGCTGCGAATTCGGCTCCAACAAATACTTCATGCTATGCGGGCTTGGAGGCATCTTGTCCTGTGGTCTCACCCATACTATGGTTACCCCCCTTGATCTGGTCAAGTGCCGTATTCAAGTAGACCCTGCAAAATACAAGTCCGTCTTCAACGGATTCAAGGTAATGAAACAATTTCACAAAACTTTGTTACTTGTGGATTTTTTGTAAATATTTATGCAAAAAATGTGAAATGTAAACTACGTATCAATTTATAATGTTTGACAGGTTACTGTCAAAGAGGGTGGTGTCAGAGCCTTGGGAACAGGATGGGCTCCAACTTTCTTTGGATATTCCATGCAAGGAATGTTCAAGTTCGGTCTCTACGAAGTCTTCAAAGTTTACTATTCGCAACTAATTGGGGATGAACTTTCCTATGAATACAGAACAACACTATACCTCGTTTCATCTGCATCTGCAGAATTCTTCGCTGACATCGCTCTGGCTCCCATGGAAGCTGCCAAGGTTATCCTCAACGATATATTTATTTCCTACCTCCTCTCAAATCCTGTGACACATAAAATTTTGTTCGGATAACATAACCAAGATTGGAATGTTTGCAATCTATCCCCAGATTTTCTCTCCCCCTCCTCAGGAATCCTGATCTTTTCCTAGCAAGTGAGTCCGACTCTGCCAGCATTTTCCCACAATTCAATAAATACTATTGTTCTAATGACATTATGTCCGTTCCACATATTTAGGTCAGGATTCAAACGATGCCTGGTTACGCAAAAACCCTGCGTGAAGCGCTGCCCAAGATGCACGCTGACGAAGGTCTCGGAGGTTTCTACAAGGGTTTGGTGCCACTTTGGCTCCGCCAGATCCCCTACACCATGATGAAGTTTGCCTGTTTCGAACGTACCGTCGAATTATTGTACAAGCATGTCGTGCCCAAGCCGCGTGCTGACTGCACCAAGGGCGAACAGCTCGTTGTAACCTTCGCTGCTGGTTATATTGCTGGTGTGTTCTGCGCCGTTGTTTCTCACCCCGCTGACTCGGTGCGTAATTTTTAATAAATTCGGTTATGCTTGACGCGATTTTCAGTCAGAATTGTTGGCATTCAAATCCCTGACAATTGTTTCGATAGGTTGTGTCCAAGTTGAACCAAGAGAAGGGAGCCACAGCCGGTGACGTTGTGAGGAAACTTGGTTTTGCTGGATTATGGAAGGGACTGGCACCCAGAATTGTCATGATCGGTACTTTGACGGCTGCCCAATGGTTTATCTATGATGCGGTCAAGGTATGGCTGCGCATGCCACGTCCACCACCACCAGAGATGCCAGAGTCGCTAAAGAAGAAGTATGGCATCGCTTAAGTGTCGATCGAACAAAGTAAGACAAAGAAGAAGAAAAAAGAATAAGTGAAAAATAAGTAATTAACTATGCCTAGAAGATGAAGCTAGACCAATTCAATTCAATTATTATAACCAGTCACGGTTTGATACTGTTATTGTGTCTGGTGAATTTTATCAATACTCTCATACCACGTCTCATTACTGTTAACGTGTTTCCATCAATCACTGTATTCGTGGATCTTTCAGTAAAATACCAAATACCGCAATAAAGAAACCAGAACGATACAGGCTACCCATTGATTGTACTGTTCAGTATTTGTAGCCATGAAAGTAGTGAAATTACATGACTAATAACTGTGTAAATTATTATAACGACGCGATAACGAACCAAGTTGTCATGCAATCATTGCTGCTTTGTAAATAGGGTGATCGCTAGAAAATAAATTACTAGGTTCATCGTATAAACATATTTTAATCTTTCATTCCACTTCCTTACGAATATACCCATATAATAATTCGCTCCAGCGCATAACGCATCATAAACACTTAGCTAATCTAATTACAATTATTCACGTCTAAGAATCAAGTCATAATCCTGTTACACTGTTACAGTCGTGTTTCTTCCACCAGCTCCTCTTATACACACATTATTAAATTAACCGGCTCAGCGCGAAATGTTAACTGATTATGAAAGCTCACGTATCACTTATCAGTAGACCTTAACTAAAGACTCTTGAGACGAGTTAGAATACATTGTTATCTCAATGCTTATCAATAGGAGCTCCCTTAATTTTATACTGTCGGAAATTTGTACAGAAATTCATGTATAGTTGAGTTTGACAGTGTAAGTCTCTATTGAAATATTCGAATCAAAACTCCGTGTCTCCTTTAACTGTTTGGCGTCAAGGAATGTAATTGAGTTCACTTCACTATTAAATGTCATAATTTCGTGGAACAGATTCAACAGTAACATAGAAATGATAATTTTGTACATGAATTCTTTTATGAGCACCACGGACTTAACGAGGAACAATTACATTATCGGCATAACTTTACATCGATTGTATATTTTAAGTAACTGCAGTAATCACATTTCAACTCGTTAAACAATTGATAAATATCTACGCTTCTTTGCTGCATCTCAGTATCATTAATTGCAGCGCAAAATAACTAAGTACTTGTGCTCATTGAATAGTAAGCGCGTTTTAAAAATTTTCTAAAATAGGTATCATTCACCAAGTAACAATCAAGTATAGATAGTTGAATACGAATCAAGTATTTTACTAATATTGTTGGCTGATCTACCATACAAAAATATATTTACATCACGACATATTATCGTATGAATGGTGGAACATCTAGCTAAAATGAATTACAAAATGACGTATAAAAATATACACATGCAGGTATATACGCTCGATTATAAAAATATAATCTTAACGAATATAAAAAACCTAATAACAATGATTCGAATAGGGCGACATCTGAGTTAGTTACAACAAGTTGATGATTTTTCGTGGAGCATCAATCTATCAGTGTACTCGTCTTTCGACAAAATACTCATCTCGTTTGTAAATAGCGTGCGAATTTATGTAACGTAACACTGCGCTAACAAGAAATATTGCTATGTAGTATACTAGAAAGAAAAATTCCAATTTTGATGAAGGTTGTATGAGAACTCTTGAAATGTACGAGACGTTTTTTGATCTTTCTTTAATTTCTAATTAAAACAGAAAATGTTCGAAACTTTTGCACACGTTCATGGCAAAAGAGATAATTTTTTGAATAGCAATGTCGCATTTTTCTGTCATTTGAACAATTCGTGCTGGATGAAAGTAACAGCGTCGTGCACACCGACAAAAATTCTAAAACTTGGCTCCTTGTTCTGAAATTGATCACATTTTACTATCTGTTCAAAAACGGGACCCGAGCAGCCCGCCAAATATACTGGAACCTCTATTTTCTCAAACTCTGTAGTGAGAAATCTGAGTGTATTTATACCACTGGGATCGATATAGCTCATAGCGCTTAAATCTAATATAATACACCTGAGAGCTTCTTTATCCTCGCTACCGAGGGGATCGGGATACAATCCTTTTTTAGTGAGTTTTCTTCTCTCTTCCACCACTTCACGTGGTACGACACCTACTAGTTTGAATAATTCCGACTTCAAATGCCCAGAATTGGCAAAATTCAAGCCACCACAGTAGTGGAAAATTTTTATTCCACAGAGCTCCGTCGTCTATAATTGAAAATTGAACATGAAGTAAAATGAGTCGTGGGTGTCTTATTGTTACCAAATTTTTGTCAGCTCGACTTACGCCTTTGAATCGTTTCAAGTCCAAGTACAAATCTGTGTTTGGAATGTGACCCAAGAGACATGTGTACGGCCTGATGGATTGCACGAATATGCTTGTCAATGAAACAAGCAGCCCGACAACTAAACCAATGTCAATATTTACAAGGACAACCACGAGAAAAGTGACAATCCAAACAGCAGCATCCAGTTTACTTAATTTCCAAAATTTCTTCAATTCACATGCTTGTAAAAGCATTCCCTTAAGTGCTACCTGAAAGTTAAACACATTCCGTAAGATTTAGTGCAATATTCTTAATGCTTATCTTTCACAATCTCTCAAGAGGTACTTACAACAATAATCGACGCGAGAACGCATCTTGGTAAAGGTTCAAAAAAAGGTCCTATCCAGAGAAGAATCGTCAATAATATTCCACATGACACAATACTGGCGAGTTGGCTTTTTCCACCAGTTGTCTGCTGTATCAATGATCGACTGAGAGAGGCAGTGACTGGCATGCAGGAAAAAAAAGACCCAACGATATTACTGCTCCCCTGTAACGTAATGTGCCGCGTGATATTGAATTTTAATCGCTGTACGTTAATTAAAAAATATCGAATGGATGCTGAATCATGCGCGAATCAAATTTCAATTATATTGCGCAAATTAAAAGTTTCACCATCGCTAAGAGCTCTTGATTGGAATCCACTTCGTAGTTTAACTTCTGTGCAAATATCAATGCCATCGACATCGTTATAGTATACGAGACCATGGTTATCGCAACACTCTCAAATGCTATTGCAGGTAGTAAAGAAAAACTGGGAGGCTTCGGTATCGGCAGTCTGTAAAATGATGCAATTATTTTCGCGTTATTTACACGCGTTTGCTAGAAATTATTCATCAAATTAGTTGAACTTGATTTTTATACAAACCCTGTGGGAATATCACCGACAGTTCGAATGTTGTAGACCTCTGGTAGATTGCCGTAATTAGATATTAAAGTGCCGGTAACAACAGCCACTAATTCAATCGGTATCGGTATGCTACATTTTTTTGCGATGTATGGCTGTAAGTCATCAAATTTTATACGTTATATGAACATTTCATCATCCAAAAGGCACAGCGCAATAGACGAAATGTAATTAAGCTCAGACTTGTACCCACCTTGATTATTTCATTGTTAAAAACCATGATTATTATCGCAACTGTAGAGATTATAGCAGCAGCTATATTCACATTTGGTAGTTCGTTGAAAATATCTATGCAAGACTGAAATTTTTTTTTTTAATCCAGATTATAGGGCAAAAATAAGAGGAAAGAAAGCAAAGACAAAACAAATCTATACTTAATTCATTAATACTTACAAATATTAATTTGAACATTGACTTTTGCTTGGGCAGCTGTAAGCCGAGGAGATCTTTTATTTGAGATATAAGTACCCAGACAGCAGCACCAGTAGTGAAACCATTCACCAGAGTCTCACTGAGTAAGGTGCTGATTATGCCTAGCCTGAATAAGTACATTCCCAACTGAAAACCCGCGAATACATTGGATTTAAATTGCAACGTACAATTCAAGTCTTGTATTTAATGTATTTTAAAGAATGGCTCACCTGAAGTATTCCCACCATAAAGGTGACGGTTGTAGCCACCTCGATAGGAGTGTAAGTAGCCACTGGTACATCCGGTGATAATGTTGGGTCTGTCACATTTGACTGAGCCAACACATCTGGAAATGTGGCATGAGTGGTAACCGCCTTCCCCGTCATTAGGCAAACAACAGCGAATGTACCTGTTTTTCGGAGAGTGACTTGATCAAAGGAGGATCTCAATGGTAGCATTGGTAAAGTTTCAATTGATGCATTCCCATTTTACTGCAGTAAAAAAAGTCTGTTCGCAGACGGAAAATTTCGAGAAGAAGAGTGAGAAAGAAATGGACTTGGCGTTAATGATTCGAGATATCGCGGTAATTGTGCTAATGTCATGTTTACCCATTGAAACGTGCTTCGAAGTTCCTAAGAAAAAGTATACTAATACTGGGAAGAAAGCCATGTATATGCCTACGACCGGTGGTACGTTTCCAAGTAGAGCGTAGGCCATTCCCTGGGGTATGTGCATGATGGCGACGGTCAGACCAGAGATCAGATCGGAGCAGATGTCTTTTTTCCACTCATAACTTCTGAGCCAATTCAACGCCGGTATTGTCGAAGTAGTGCATGACCCACAGCTTTTTGATTTCAGAGACTTTTTAGTGTTTCTCACAACTGTATTGAAAAAATCGACAATGCAGTGACCACTTCATCAAAATTCCTTTCACCAGCAATAATTGCTTTTAGTAATAATAACAGCTGACTGATGAGTTGCCACTTTTAAGTTTTTTTTTTTACTCAATTATGCAACAAATTGCTTTTCCAAATTGGGCTACCAGCGTCCAAATACTCACACGAATGCTTCGGCTTCTCGTAGTGGTAAGCTTTGTTCAAAGCATCTTGTTCATAGAGCGGTCTTTCGACTTGCAAGTGCCTCAGCACTTCGTCTTCCTTATCCATACTTCCTGTTGAGTTTGCAAAAGTCAAACATTTAATTTATGGAAAAAATTGAGGGGGCTGAAGAAATCTTTGAAAAAGTAATATCTAGCTTTTGAAATTCTGACCTAAGTACTCCGCCTGTGGTTATTCGAAAACTAAATTTCTTTGTAATAAGCTGTATTGAGATTACAATCAAACCAATTGATAGATAAGTAATAATCTAATGAGAAAGCAGCTACACGTTCATGGGTAGAGTATTTGGTTGCTTATCTCTTCCATTCCGCCGCCTTAGTAATATGTCGATCATTAAGATTTGCTTAAAGAAAGTTACATAACTTGTGTCCACAAAAGATTGAGACTACGTATACGTAATATTGTTGTTCTTTAAATAACATTGATGCGGATTAGGTGAATTTGAATCGAGGGCTTTTATTATTCTCCACGCTTTCTATTCTCAACTAAGACACAAGGTTGTTACATTTTACAGTAAACAGTGAGGGTATAATCAGACTGGCTAATGCTAGCCGGATTAATGACTCAAAATAAATATAATCTAGTTCTATAAAACTATTTGCATTGATGCTAGAAGAGGGAGAAAAATAAAATATAAAGGATGTTTTCACCAATTCTTTTTATTTTTATTTCCCAATTTTTAGATTCCAAATTTTGCGTTTCGTGACTTCTCCAAATTCAGCCGACGGACAAGCGTCAATGGAAAAATATTCCGCGTTGCAATTTTTACGTTCATTTAACGTTTCTCGGTTGAAGAATTCAAAGAGGGGAAATTCCTGACGATTACACATAACCTTGTAGCGTACGTGAGACAGAAGTGAGACGGAACTATAATAATACACGTGAACTTGGTTTTGAGTTGTGAGAGAGAAATTCAAACTGACAAACAGAGCTATGCAGCAAACAGAATCTATTCACCTATACTTATATTCGTAATTGTGGTTTATTTAACACCGCGAGTAACGCGGATCATATACCGTCAATTTGCCAGTGAACTTACAGATTCTGTAATACTGAAGTGCTGAAAAAAACGTGTTCGACACGTAAATTTCAACCTTGTAATTTATTTTTATCCACCTCTCCGATAGTTCAGGTGTTTTACAATTACTTTCTTCAGTTCTTTGTAAGCACATTAGATTCATCTATCATTGGCTACATTGTGAACTGAATCTCGTGTTCTAGAAAACAAATTATTACAGAAATCAATTGACGCATTAATTAGGCACGCGTCATTCAGCGTACAAATAATAACATCCAAGTGCGGTGAACCGACGACAATGTAGCATAGAATTTATTTTACCAGGTCTCCTTTGTCGTGTCGCATTTTACGTCTCTTATGTACAACATAACAATGTACAAGAATGTAGGAATAAAGAATAAAATTCAACCAATTATGTGATCCACTCATCGTAACGTGAATCGTGATGTTCAAAAGTGAAGTACACATCTAGCTATTTTCCTTCGGCAGATCGTATATTTGTGTATTTACCGTGTTTTGAGGTTTCACTTCATTTGTCGCCTATATTCATTACGCATCATCGCTGATCTCAGTGCACATCACCAGTTACAAAATCGAAAACGAATTATCATATTAATCAGTTGTTCGAACCCTCAATACAAGTCGAATCAAAGATTGTAAATCAAGTTTGTTTGTAGCAAAGTCAATATATTTTCTTATGATACTCGTAGCTTCTTGTCAATCTCAATTTAGTTGAAACTTGAATGGCACATATAAGTCGCCTTTGTTAGCCGCACGAGCTGTATTAGCGACTTGAAAGCAAGTTTCGCAATACCAATTTTATAGATATATCCATACTACCTACGCACATCATAAGGATAAGCTGTATTGCCGAAAAATCACTTTTGTACACCGTTCTAAGTTCAGGCATGAATAGCTCAGAAATTTGTATACGAAATAAGGAAATTGAAGAAATTAAAATAGGATTGTCACGCGGTATCGTGTGATACTTGCGAGGGCATCATATAAGTTCTTACAAAGTTCGCGTACTGCAATCATGCGGTATAAACGTTAACGGTCGATCAGCTAAATAAGTATTAATTTATATATGCGATTACTGTATTAATGGAAATGAGTTTTAGAGAGAGAATTATTTTACGCACAATGCAGGAAATTATAGTATGGTTAATTTACGGCTAAAAATTCTTAAGCGTATTAAATAAATACTTACAACGCTTATGTAATAATGAAACGTACGATTATAGTAAATCGTAACAATAATAATTGTTATTACCTTCTGCTCTGTAACTTTTGATATACCAAATATAGGTATAGTATATACGTATATTCAACTGGATGCAACCATGTCCTTTGCAGTTTTTTTGTATGTCAGCGTATTATACGTATTGTTTTCTTCTGCACTTAGACAAATGTTATAATGATAATTATGTACAATTTCTCAATACTACCGTGCGTGGTAATAATAATTATCGACTCAAATTATAATACTGAACGTTACAATCCGATCTTACTACCGGGAATTGATCTGCAATTATTGTCACCGCAGCGATGTATTACAAAATGACCAAAGCCGCTGCTGCTGATATCTCATTACCACGACCACAGGCACAGTGACTACTGAAGTCTGCATCGTCTAGCTGCCGATTTTATTTACAAAGACCCCACACGCACACAAGCACGTTGACTGAAGGCTGACGTATAGGCTCATATGAGTGCTGTGTCGATATCACACGTCGTTGACCATTCGCTACTCAATTATACAACTACAACTACTGCCGCAGCTCCTAGGCTCGTTTAAACTGCCGAAAATTATTAGCGTCGTTCTTCCTAATTGCAGCGATTCTTTCAATTTCTTTTTATACATGATTATTTATTAATGCCTGTAACACAGCACAATTTTGAGTAGACATTGCCGATGCCAAGCATTAATCGAACCGTGCGTACATTAAAGTATACTTTGTAATGCCTGGCGACACAGATATATAACGCGGAAACGGCGTGCAAACAAAACATTCAAACCATTGCATATCTACTAAATCTTATCAGTGGTTATTCCTACAAATTACTTATACCTCAAAATTAGTTATATGCTTGTACTACTTATTTCTTGCAGATCTGACGAGTAGATTATACAAGTTGTGTTTGGCTTAATTAATCTTGAATGTATGGTAACACTTCAAGTTTTGAATCACATACGCCGAATAATCGATCACATTGTCACTGCTTCATTTTTTAGGCTTTAGCTTTTGTTTTCATCGTAACTCCTCGGTACACATATTTCGCCCAGATCGTACGATAATTCTCGCAGAGCTAATGCCATCAACGCAGTGAGCCCCATTGCAGGCAGCCCAAGGTACCGGAGCGTGTGCCAAGTTGCCTTAGTTTAGGCTCTAGGTTTTCATTCCTTGCCCCTATCCGTCGTTATCACATGTACGCGATTCGTTCGTCACGGGACTAAAGCCACTTCAAAGTGCGTAAGTTGTCTGTGGAATGGGTCGTAATCAGCTGACGGCAAAAATCAGGCACGAACGGCCTGATCGAGCGAGTGGACAGATACGGACCGCATTATTCCTATCTTAACAACAGATTACATTACGAACGAGAAGTTTTTCAAAATTCTTTTTGAAATTTTGTATCGTACTAATGTGTCATTAATCGATACGTACTTGCCAAAATGCATCACAGGATTTCGAGAGATTATATAATAATTAATCAATCTTGAACGACCGGAGAGCCAGGATGATAGGATAGCGCGATATTTTCATGTATAAGGAACTATCCGCCACGTCCAAGTACCGTATATTATTAATATTTTATTTAACTCATTCCCATTACTAGAAGCCAAATTTTATATTTTTCGCACCTAACCTCAAAGCTTTCAAGGTAATTTTATGTGTCAGTTTTACATAAACGTTAGCATTCCACTTATCTGGAAAGACGAGACATGGGTATGAATACTATTTTTAAGTCTGACATTGTCCTTCTTGTTTCACGCTACAGGTATTCGTCAAAATATAGTCATGTCGAATGATAAAAACACCCCAGCAGCCAAGCCCGGAGATGGTTTAAGATCATTGCGGAGTACCATGCTATTCAGAGCCATAAACTATGAACTTTATGTAAAACCGGTGAGTTTACTTATAGTAACGTATTATTTATCACAAAGATATACCCTAATTTATTTTCAATGACAGAGAAAGGGCTTTAGTTAAAAGTTGACTCTCACCATACATTTTTGCTGGCTTTAGTATTCACTCCGTGCACTCAAATCTTCAGCTACTGTTTAAAACGATATACTTTACAATATATGTTTAATGCCTTCAATAACTTCTGCAGTGCTGATTTACGGATTTATCTAAATGTAAAATGTAAAATTTTACTTCCTTGTTAAAAGGAAGAGCACCGAAATACTTGTCATGTATTATGCTAAGCACTTGGCTGAACTAAATGCCACTTGCACTGTTCGGATGATTTACGCCTGTTTGCTAAAGTCAATATATACTCCCCGATAACCTTATTGATAAAAGCAGGATTATCCAATCTATGATGATGTGTTTTTCCCATTTACCCACAACTGATGAAAACCATAGTAAAAGTATCGCACAAAATTGTGTTTCAAATGTATATCTTCTGTCATACTTTATTCGAATAACTATTCAAGTATGAAATATTATCTTGAAATTTCAGAACGCTGTGATCATGGCACTGGGTGTTCTGGCCATGACTGGATGTGCTGGGTATATTCTTTACATGCGCAGCAAATACGAGGGAATGGGCTATTACTCGGCAATTGAACCAGACGGCAAAGAAACGTTTAAGAAAAGAAAATCAAAATGGGACGATTGAATACTTAGTAATTTTTTTTCGATTTTCTCTGTAGGTTCTTGCAGACGCTTCTAACTGTAATGTTTACTATATTTCAAGGAACTAGATATCGATTTGAAGTTATTTATTTTCGGGCTTAGTTTATAAATATATATGTAATATATAGACTTTATTTATTCTATGTAGATATATTTATGTTATTAGCCGCATCTAATTCATGATCTGTAATTGTTATCTACAGTCTACAGTTCGTTGTCGAACAGAATAATACATTATTTTCAAATAACGTTTGTAAAGCATTTTAATCACTTTTTTCTGTTCTTTGTATCACCTGATAGTAAGATTGCGAGAAAATATTAATTACGAAATTGTGAGGTATAATAATTAAATGCAACAATTAAATATAGACACAATTTTTGGTTGGTGTTTTAAATCTATGGAGCTATCTTCTTGTTTCTCTTTTATCCAGGTAAAAATGCGACAGAGGTAGAAAATACATATTTTACCTAAATCTATGTCTAATAGTTGTCCTTAAAAATTTTCCTTCAACACGAAGTGAGGCTGGGTTTTGCACTATTCAAATATGTTACCAGATATGAATGAAATTTTTCGTCAAACATACCCTTCAGATAATTATCTTTATAGTAAGAGTAGAAAAATTCATACCAAATTCGTTGCAAACTAATTCTGAACACCTCGATGGTTTGTACTAAATTGTGGATGATGAGTTTTATCAAGTGAAAAATCTTACCGATCTTAGAGTTGCATATTTTGAGTTCTTTTTTCTCCCCTTTCCATGCGTATGTAATAAATGAGTTCAAGAGTACTTTACATCTGTATCCCTGTTGCGTCTATCAATTAGATATTTTAATTTGCAATGTCAAACGTTTTGAAATTTCTCCATATAATCTTTGAGCGTGTAGGTAAGTGAAGGAGTAAATGTTTTCAATGATCAATATCTGGTTTCTTACGCCGTAGGGAATCGTAGCACAGTATCGTGTATAGCCTTTGCTACATAATCCAGGTTATTCTCGTTAAGTCCGCACATGTTAATCCGTCCGCTGCGCAACAAGTAAATATGATAGTGGTCCATAATGTGCTCAACTTGCCGTTCTGGAAAATATATTTATTCGCTTCAAGAAATTGAAATTCATTTCTCGTCTTATGTTTTGACTTTGAATTGAATAATACTTGCCATTCAATCCAGTGTACGAAAACATTCCAATCTGCTTTATGATGTGTTCCCAAGTTCCGGGGGTTCCCAATCTCTGCAATCTCTCGTATAGCCCTGTTCGCATGTCCTTTATTCTTCCTGACATCAAGCGAATGTGGGCTTTCCTATTTATTCGAGTAGATAATTATTAATAAATAAAGACGTTGAAGTAAAATACCTTGCATGAGGTATGCAAAACCCCACAAAATTATACTGCAAATTTTCTTGTAGACCACCAAAGTTATTACCATTGCTCGAAGAGGTCTGGGTCATTGAGCACAGTCCCAACGACACGTGCACCATGGTTTGGCGGGTTGCTGTACATTCCTCGGACGATAAGAGTCAGCTGAGACTTTACCTCAACGACTTCTTTCATGCTTGACATGACAACAACCAAGTTTCCAACTCTCTCATTGTAAAGGCCAAAGTTTTTAGCGAAACTCTGCGTGCATATAAGCTCCATACCTCGGTCGACAAAGATTTTTACAGCAGCCGCGTCACGCTCCAAATCACCACTGGCAAAGCCCTGAAATGACAAAACTCTGATGACGTAAAGTATGCAGGTCAAACGTAACCTAAATGAGCGATAGCAATACCTGATATGCACAGTCAAAAACTGGGAACAGTTTTCTCTCCTCAACGACGTCGGCAATGCGCCGCCATTCGCCCGGAGTTGGGTCACAACCAGTCGGGTTGTGAGCACAGGCGTGTAAAATGACGACAGCATTTTCCGGAGCATCTTTCAAGTCAGTGAGCAGACCCTCGATGTCTACACCTCGTGTTACCGGATCCCAGTAGCGATATTCGCGTATGTTCTTGAAGCCGCCATTGGAAAATACCAATTTGTGGTTTTCTGTGATTTTGAATAATGAAATTGATTTAATTTATTTATTTGATTACAGTTGCCATTCATGGTTTTCTGTGATCTTGAATAATGAAATTGATTCATTTTTTGGTTGAAATAGCGTTTTTTTTGTCACCCCAAGTTGGCTTGCTGCAGTAAAATGTGTCCAAATGGAGAATTCGGGAAAGGAATTCAGCTGCTAAGCGCAAGGCCCCTGTTCCAGAAAGCGTTTGGACTCCGAAAGCACGGCCTTCCAGAAAAGGTGCAGAATCTGGCCCCAGAAGAATTCTAGTCGCAGCCTGGCTAAATGAATCCAATCCCAACACAGGCAAATACTCGTGGTTCTGGGTCTCATCGGTAGCCAACTTGCTCTCAACTTGACGAACAACCGGCAGTACCCAAGGCTTACCTTCGTTGGTACGATATGCTAAGATGGAAAAAAAAGAACGATCACAGAATTTTATTTTGTACATAAAAAAGAAGAAATTCTACTTCTTATTAGTATTCTGTTTGACAGGTGTAAAAACAGTTACGAGATGATTCTAAAAATAGGAAAGTTATTCTTACATCAGACCAGATTTTTTTAACGCCAGAAGCACAGTTCATGTTTTCCTGAGATTGCATCAATGTTTTCGTATCAGGGAATGAAATTTCTCAATTGCTATTACATTAAGCGGATAAACAGATTTTTTTTTTTATTAATTTTGTTCCGATGAAGCAACAGGGGCGAGCATTGATGTTATGGAGTCGAGGTTTTTCATCTCATCTAATTTCTAACTGGTCATGCAGCCACAGGCTACGCATTGTATAAGAACATCAAGTGATACAGATAAATCCAAGACTATATTTCTTCACGGCAGTTATGTAATGCCGTTTATGAACTTCAAAGTCTTATCTATAATAAGACTGTATCTAATCATTGAAAGAATATTGATATTATAGCGGTTAGATTAATCTGAACAAAAATCGCAAATGTTAATGGTGTAATCCATCTCTATGAAAAAGGAAGCATTCATGATGTTGAAGAACATTTGCGAAATTTTTCATTTCGAGAAAGACTTGAATTTTTTTTGAGCAGTTGCTGATCGGTCGAATAGCCTACCTAACACAGAGATTAATGTTTATTGCGTAGCAAGGACAATGTGTGTGCAGCTGGGCGAATTACATAATGTGACGTATATTTGTATTAGCAAAGGTCAGTCAAGGGTAAACATGTATTATCTATAACATACGAGTTTGCGTAGGTGAATTCTGAGCGATTGATTCAATTAAATGACAAGTGACAATCGTTCAATTGTGATTTTTAATCGATTAATAAATGTTTTTGAATTTGAATTTGAGTGTGAAAAATTCAACTTGATATTGAGAAATGAATCGATGTGGTGGAGATTGAAGATCACATCTATAGCCTGGTTTGCTTCAAATTTGATTAAACTCTGGATTAGACATACCGCCAACAGTCAAATTCACTTTGGGTTCATGCGGGTCGTTCTGAAAGGCCTTCGAAAGGGCAAAGACTTCGATAGGAGGTCCTAGTTTTACGTCGGCAAATCTGCTTGGCATTTTATTAGCTGTGTTTGATCTGAAATAAGAAGATCAATATTGATGCTTGCGTCGATATTACTGATACCACAATCGCGGATTTTATCCTTGTATGAAATAATTTTTCTTATAAATTGTTTAATTTCGATAACTTACTGGCCGATGGTTGGACGGAAAACGCGGACAATCGAATGACGTTAATTCTCGCGCAGAACGAGAACCCTGAACGGCGGTGTTATACTCGACAAAGTGACACCAGTCCCTGAAATCAGGAAATACGTAATACTTTGGAGATAATCGCAACTCTAGATACCGCACGGTCATACAATCGTATTTTTACGTAATCTGGAACTCCCTTCTTCCACCGTCACGAAGCGCGTGGTTCCGGTTTTCAAGGTATTCCCTTCTCTTTTTTTAATGTCAATCTTCTTAATAGCAATTCTAATCATCCGACAATATTTACTGTACCGTTATCATCACGCTCACTCATTAATTGTCAGACTTCCGTCAACATTCATTAAAAATCTTAAATTTGGATCATTATTATTTTCCGTGCTCGAATTTGAGAAAAAAAATATGCTAATCTCTAGAAAAACTACGTAGTTTTTCAATATGATTTAAGTTGGCACACGTCAGTTGTTTTATCGCAATGTTTTCTTATGATAGTGATCAGGTCAAAATGCGTACATTACACAGGCATGACATGAGTCACGTGATATGGAGTTTTCAAACAGCGCGGGAACGAATACATCAATCGCGTTTTTATACTTTAACTCAACTGTTCTGATATTTGGCGGCAATCAATCGATGCGTGATTCTCTTCATTCGTGGCCAACGTATAATTCTGCCTATGCACAAGTGCATACGTTGTTGTATGCATCATATCGTAATAGTAATGAAGCCAGTTGAATAATCTTGGCGGAATTCACGTCGTCATATATCTTGAAGGAATTGTACAAGAATTCAGACACGAGAATGCAATACCGATTGAAAGAACTGATTTTGATTTTCATCAACGACCCTATCAATCTTCATTCTGAGTTCTAACACATTTAATAATCATTCGAAGAATTAATCATGCCGTGTATTGTCAGTAGAGTCGGTAGCCATAGAGTAAAGAGACACGAAGAATGTGAGCCGCGTGTCCCCTGTCAGCCAATCGGTGCTCGCGGCATTTGTCGACCGGGGAAAAGCATAAATGATTCCTGAGTAGGTGTGTAGGTATGTCGGTTCAGTAATTCGTTCGTAGCCCGTTTTCATAAGAAATATCGGCCCGAATAAATGCTGTAGATTTACTTTACTAATAAAATCGTATGACATGTCTAAACGGCTGAAATTGAGTAAACATTTATTTATAACTACTGGAATATAGGATTGATAATTTCTCAGTTTCTTCCGATTATATTTGACAGCCAGAGGTGGGGGTGTTTGACGCCATATTGGCAACTTGTGACTTTTGAGAGACAGACAGCAGAGTATAATAAAAAAATAACCAAACTTTAACCAGCGTACGTCGAAAAATAATGCCTTGGAGTGTTTTTGATTGATTTCATCACCTACCGCCGATCGACCACCGGTATTATCACGGTAATAAACCGTCCCCACGACTTCGCGAGTCTGACTAAAAATGGTGAGTCTCCGTTAATACAACACGGCAGTTTCCTTGTTGTTGGTTAACGATTACTTTATTCATTCACTCGATGCATTCGCTGATTAGGTCAAGTATTACCGACAACTTTTACTTCATACTTTTCATTTGATTCTTTTCAACTGTTCAGAGTTTCTTTGGGTTCGGGCAATCTGCCGAGATTGAAATCATTCTAGATGGTTACGACACTAGAAAAACAGCAGACATCAAATCTGAAGATGGAAAAAAAGAACGTCACCTTCTCTATTATGATGGTGAAACAGTGTCTGGAAAGGTAATGAACCGATTCGATTACTCTTCAACAGTTTCTATACCAAATCTCGAGAAATAAAATCTCCAGTGCCATTGTATTAGGTTCTCTATAATATCGACGGTTAAGTCGACTTGCACCTATCATTAGGCAGATAAGCTCAATTAAAAATGATTAGGTATCAAGTATTATGCATATAAACAGTTATCAATATTTGACATTATACATTTTTACATTTATTCATTTGAATATGTATGTGTATTTTCGTTCCAGATAAATGTGAGCCTTAGGAAAGCTGGGAAGCTTGAACACCAGGGTGTAAAGGTTGAGTTCATTGGACAAATTGAGTTGTATTATGATAGGGGTAATCATCACGAATTTACGAGCCTTGTTAAAGAGCTGGCCAGAGCAGGGGAGCTTACGCACAACACCGTTTATTCATTTGAATTTGCCAATGTTGAAAAGCCATTCGAAAGTTATACTGGATCCAATGTCAGACTAAGATATTTTCTCAGAGTAACGATTGTTCGGAGGTTAAGTGACATTGTTAAAGAATCTGAACTTGTTGTACACACCCTTAGCTCTTATCCTGACATGAATAATCCGATAAAAATGGAAGTTGGAATTGAAGATTGCTTACACATCG
The DNA here is from genome assembly GCF_021901495.1 of Neodiprion virginianus. Taxonomy (NCBI): domain Eukaryota; kingdom Metazoa; phylum Arthropoda; class Insecta; order Hymenoptera; family Diprionidae; genus Neodiprion; species Neodiprion virginianus. Next base: position 15,661,190 of record NC_060880.1, read on the forward strand.
AATTTGAATATAACAAAAGCAAGTGAGTACTGGACCGATGTTACTTTTTATATTACTTTTTGGATTTGTCAAACCTAATTCACTCTTGTTCATTTGCAACATACCTGTTGTCTTATTACACACTAGCGTTTATTTATTTTACAGGTACCATCTGAAAGATGTGATAGTTGGAAAAATATATTTCTTGCTAGTCAGAATAAAGATCAAACACATGGAGATAGCAATTATAAAAAGAGAAATCACTGGCTCTGGTAACTATAACGTTGAGAGTTACACTTTTATTGTAGACTTTTCATCATTGAGTTTCAAATCATTCGCTTTTCATACATCAGGCAGTTTAGTCATTCTTTATCAGCATAGTTAGATACGCCCACCACGGCAAGCCGACAGTGTCTTCTACACAAATGTTTATCACTATAAATATCCTCTGAATTTAAATTCGATCACAAACCACAAAATATGCACAAATTTCTCTTTTGCAACGCTGTACAAGGAATAAGAAGTTAAATATTCTTCACTGTTTGAACAAAATTGCATGCATTACGTTTTCCTATCATTTGGCATGTTCATGTTGTTGTTTTCTCGCATGTTAAAATTGGAAGTAAAATTTTGTTTTCTTGATGTGGAAACGCTGGTTATTACATAAGACGCTTATGTTGTAACTAGAATATATATTCGCAGGGCCACATACATTCACTGAGAACGAAACAATAGCCAAGTACGAAATCATGGACGGTGCACCTGTAAGAGGGGAGTCTATACCCATTCGAGTATTTCTTGCTGGGTACGACCTCGCTCCAACGATGCGTGACATTAATAAAAAGTTCAGTGTCAAATATTACCTGAACCTGGTTTTAATGGACGAAGAAGATCGCCGATACTTCAAGCAGCAGGTTGAATGCCAAAATATAATTCCGTTTCAAAATAATCACCACTAGTACATAGTGATGTAATTCTTCAGTGATTATTTCAAGTACCGAGTATTTTTGGAAAATGATGATTCTCAATACAGGATAGATGATGATATTTCCTTGAAAAATATGTTTCGATAATTGTTTCAGGAAATAACGTTATGGCGGAAAGGTGAGAAAAGCCGTAAATCGCAATCTGCCTCACCGCACATGCCCTCGCATCTGGTTTCTGCGGAAACAGGCTTTCCGCAGGGCGTTGCTCCGAATGGACCTCCTTCCGGTGGGTCCGGGCCAGAAGCTGCAAACAGTATTAGTGGTACAGAAGAGATCCAAGCTCCAATCGAAGGAATGACACGGGAGGAGGGTGATGGAGAAGGAGAAAAAGAAACAAGCCCGGAAAACAATTGAATATTTTCTTCCAGTCGTTGAGGCATAGAAAAATTCTGTTGATAATTAAGAATTAATCGGCGGGGCTGAAAGCGAAAGAAGTTCAATGAGAGGAAGAAAGTCAGAGAAGAGGTGGCAGAGGAAGAGAGAGAGAGGTAGATAGAAAGAGAAATAGAAATAGACAGAGATATTCAAGATTACTAGAGAGAGAAAGTTGTTTCAACGAATCGTTAAAACGGCAAAGCCATTGGGTTGTTAATATTTGGTAATAAAAAAAAAAAAGAAAATTTAATGATTCAGCTAACGAAATAATCTTGCCCTCCGGTAATTTTGCACCTGAACCGATTGTTTCATACCTACAACCATATTGCCATCAGTAGTATACTTATCCGCAAGCCGCGTACAGTCAGCGGCACAAGTAGTGGAACACCTTTCCAGAAGAACTACTACGACTGGTCGTTCGAATATATCATTTTATAACGTTATATTATATTGCCGAAAACAAAATAACAAAAAATGCTGACCCAACAATCAAGTTAACCGCATAATATTACTTATAATATGAGAGTCTCAAAACTTTTATCTTAGTTCTCTGTGTCTTCAAATTTCTCGTTTTTCATATTTCTTGTTGATTTATTGTTGACCAAAAAGAAAAAGAAAAAAAATAATATGCGAAGAAAACAAGGAAATTAATTAATTAATTACGAACCATTATTATTCTAATTGTCAAATATTGTATATATATATAATTATATAATATGCAACCAGTTGTATATTTTACTGTCATGAAAATAATTATATTATAATGAGGATACATCGGTTTCGTTATAAATGAAGTTACCCTTATATTTTAATTTTTTTATCAAATTCCAAAACTTGGTGTGTAAATACCTTATTATATCTTTTGTTACTGCAGAAATTTCGTTGTCTGTGCGTGTATACTTTTTCTCGAGATTTTTTTATATATCTGCCAATTACTATCTTACCGACGGACGTGGTCTTGAAGCTGAGCTTCGTGGCCTATCAAAACGCGACATGCGATGTCTCCAGTAACCTAAAAATTTGACAGTTGGATGTTGAAAAAAAGGGTTGAAATAATTATTTAAAATAATACAGCAGATATTGAAAAATGTCCGCTTATTTTTTTTACACTCTGTTTTACTTTTTAATGTCAGGATGCATTGTTTATCCACCGACGGAATTCGTCTCTGCTGGATTAACGATAAGAAATATATTTGCCAATTGGCTAGGTAGCGAAAACGAATTTTTCATACAGTACCACATAAGGAGAAGCGTCATAACCTTATTCGTCCACTGTATGCTGCCGTTCGGTACGTTGCACTGAACTTCTCACACCAAAATATAGATGTGATAAACAAAAAAGAGAAAGTTGACAACACAAAACCACACTACATTCAATGCTAGCCCAATTTTTGAACCATAATTTTTATTTTCTTCCATTTTTGCCAAGTTGTTTAAATTTTTTAACTACATTTTTACTTCAACCCATTACTTATCAACAGAAAGAACAGCCGTTTTGAAAATTTGGCATTTTTATTTCACAGGGTACGTTCTTGGACTGGCTGTATTTGGTCACATAGACCTGGTGCAAGTTTTGATTGGAAATGTGAACTTATTTTGGTTCATGATAACCACAAGTGCTATGCTCGTTCCACTTTATGTATTGTTCTTAATTGTATCTTGGGCCCTGCTAGGAAGTAATTGGTCTACTCATCCGATAGCGAAGGCCCTCTCAGTTTATTCTAACGATAGTAATACGTGGACAGCAGTAGCGTCAAATATAAACATAGAATATAGAAGGTGAGAGATATGCAGCTACATTATTCGATACCAATTATTTGCCCTCAAACTTGGCACTGACTCAACTTTTTACAGGATAGATAAAATAGTAATAGACACAAACAGTGTTACTCAGGTCGTTGTCACGGACAACTGGATAATCAAAGTTACTCCATATAAACTGGATGTTGCCCATCAGAGTGACACTGCTTTGGTGTTAAATCGGAGCGACACGCATGTTATGTCACACACGTCTCGGGGAGAAGTTCAGTACGTTAACATCGAGGTGAAGTATAATATTAATCTAAGTCCAGGTTGGTCTCACGGCGACCTTTAAGGCATGAATAACATATATATAATACTTCATTCCTAAACAGGTGAAGCCCACCCGACCGCGATCTCGTTCATTCAACATCAGGCTAAATGCCCTGGACTTTAAAGACTTGCAGGACAAGGTCGCTAGACCGATCGTCGTGTTGCAAAATGTTACGTTCCATAGAACTCTGCTGGATAGGTTCATAGACACGTTCAAAGAACAGGTCGCGCAGAATCCTCATTACGAGACTGCGCAGGTATATGGTACCATTATACTTTGATGAATCATTGAAGAAGTTCCTCAACAACATGAATGTACAATGATATTTGAGTTAGCCAAGACCCAAATTATAATCTCAATGATGTATTGACACGTGTTTAAATCATATGTGCAGATTGCTCATTCAATTTTTTCTATAGGAGTTAGAACAATGCATTGGCTGTATGCAGGTGACATCAAATGTAAAGTTGAATAAGCTGTGTGGTGACGTTACGGAAGAACGAGGCCCCGATGCCTGTGTTACATGTTTTTGTCGACCTATGTGGTGCATAGACTGTATGGCAAAATGGTAGGTTTCACATAGTCGTTTGCATTTAACCAGTGGAATGATTGAGAGCCGGATTAAAAATGAGCAAAATTTGATATTTTTTTACCACATTCTCAGGTTTGCCTCAAGACAGGATGAGAACTCACCCGAGACTTGGTTGTCTTCAAAATGCACATGCCCAGTTTGTAGAGCGAGGTTCTGTCTCCTGGATGTATGTTTGATACTCGTTTCAAGTAATTGATTTTCATCACATTTTTACATGTAATAAATAGCTAATTGTTGATTCAAAGTTTATTATACATACCACATGATTTGTAAGGTTTTCATTTACTAAAGATGAGAAGATACTCTTTCCAAGTGTTCATAGTAATCACGACGATGTCATAGATGACATATATTTTTTAAACGAAGAATCTAAGTACCTGTATAAATTATTCAAATACCGTGAATAGATGAACCCTGATCGTATTTTCAAATTTAGAATCTTGAAATAACCAAGTCTTTTCCAATTTTTCCTATTTTATATGCTTATATCGAATAGCTCTCACTGCACAGTCAAACTGTAATGTATACAATCTGAATTACAATAAGGAATAGTGAATATTAGAGATGCGTCATGTTTTTATAGCTCAGCAAATCAACGGCCCAACATTTTTTTTTTTAAACTGCACTTAAACGTTGAATACCCCATTCAGAATTCTCAAACAACAAGTTTATCACTTTTATATACTCAGGAATTTCACAAATATTTTTAACGGGCGTTTTGTCAAGCTTAAAATACCGTATGATACAATGTAAGATTAAGATCTATACGTACATGTACGATATGCATATATGTAAAAATATAATTATTAATAAATACATAATATTTGATAATAGTTTGTTGCAATTCTTTTGGGGTAATATCCGTACAATAGTTGATAGCCTATTGAAATTCAATAAATTTAATGCTGTAATACCTACGTCTTATCGTTATTGTTTATACTTCTTTCTTTGGCCGATTTCTTGCGGTCTATTTCCGAGTCCAGTTTATTTGCTACGTTAACTTCTGGTTGTTCCTGGGATGGAGAACTGAAGGTGTCATTTTTTATTTCAACCCTGTTTTTATTCTTCTGTCTAAATCTCCCAGAGTTTGATACTGATAATCGACGATTGCCGCTGTGCTCATCAATCTGAGCTGTTATCTCTACTTGATTCTTGTTACCAAACAAATCGGTCAAAAACTTTTTGGCTGACATTTTGTTCTTTGTTTCTTTTTTTTGCGGGATCAATCAACTCTGCCGTCAATATCTGTGGTACAAAAAAATGAATAATTTAAATTGTACTTTTGCTAGCCAGTTTATTTCTTACATTCAGATCACACAATATTCATTTAAACAAACAATTGCTTTTGAAGAGCAGCTCTATTATTTTTCGAAATTATCCTTCTTGCTTCCGTTGCACAGTAATGTTGAAATTCTCCTTATCTAATCTAATCTAATCTTCTGATAGCGTACATTGGCATATAAAATATATACATTATGTAAAGTTGAGCCAATTGCACTCAAATCAGAATACATAAATTTCTGTTGGGAAATTAAATCATTAATCAAGTTGCAATAACTTACCTGGAGTTTATTTTATCACTGAGAGGCTATTTTCCCTTTGCTAATTTTCCAATATTTGGTACTGATGAAACAATAGCTAATCCCATTCGCTTTTTCAAACAGAAATCAGTGACTGCGTTACTTGATAGCCTTGGAAGAGTTGAAATTTCTTATTGCATGAATAGCTCAACAGGAATTACCAAATTTTTCAATTATTTACGCACCGATTTATTTATTGCTGCAATAGGTGTTTAATCTTGATTCATTTGAATCCATCGAGTAACGTCAAACCGATGTACTTTTATCGCATGCACAAATATAGATAATTTTTCTTTCCAGTGCCTTTTCTTCTTCTGATATGTTCTCATGTCGCTTAGAATGAAATTAACATATTCCCATACTCAGAGATTCGATTACTAAAACAAGAACAATATTACTGTGCTCCATTCTAGAGCGTGTTGTTTTATTGGACCGAGACGAGCTTCGAAACAGTAGTCACAATTCAATCGGTTATATGATACTGCCGATCTAAGAGCTATTAACAAAAATTGTGTCAATAATCAGCATCTTATCAATCCCGTTGAATTGATTATTTCAATGATAAAGTATTAATATGAGATATCACTTCAGTGAGGTATTGAAAATAACACCGTACCCCATATTGAAGATGAAAATTGTTAAATAACATCACACCAACGATTATCAATAATATTATTTATTCTCAATTTTGACAATTCATAAATAATAATCAGAAAATAACTATTTCGATTTCCATTTTGTCCTTCTCTCTTTCTTTGTTGTGTTAAAAATCTCATCCGTACCTAAGTTAGGATGTTCAACAAATAATCTTGGCTACACATATAATCGATGAATTAGCGATTGTAAGAATTTGTTCGATCGATCCAATCAGTATTGATTGTGACGTTCCAGCCCGCAATACAGACGAAAATAAAATTGGACGTTTAAGAATACGTGTGTCGATAAAAATGAAACACGAATTGTTGTATGATTCGTAAGGCTCGACATCAGAAGTACTGACAAAGTACCGAATGCTTGCCGAATAACCCAGTGACACAGCATCACCTAGAAATCTCCTCTTCAAATGACCATAAGTCGCGGGGCTATATTCATAGCCATTAATTCCTGGAATAGTAGTTTTGCTGCATAGGGCAGTCGGATTTGTGAAATTTGAGTCTTGTTCTTGCACCCTTTGCACTCGAACGTGTTGTTCCTAAGATTCGCAATGGCGATTAGGCCGCAGATATTACAGATATGAATTCTGTACGGGTCCGACACTTCGAAGAGACGCTCTCGAAGGAATTGCGCCGCTCCGTGAGATATTTGACAGTCACGTTCCATCTCCCCGAATCGTAGTCCACCATCCCTGTAGGCGTAAATAGTGAATACAATCGTAGATAATTGAGGAATGAATACCTTTGAAGTTCCGAGGCATTTGCTCAGTTAAAAACCTACCTCGCCCTACCCTCCATAGGCTGTCTGACCAAAATTTGTACGGGCCCTCTGGCTCTGCTGTGAATCTTATCGTCCACCATATGCTTCAAACGCTGATAATAAGTCGGACCAAGGAAGACTTGGGCATTTATTTTACGACCCGTGTGTCCGTTGTACATAACTTCATTACCTCTGAGCTGATATCCGTATTCTTGAAGAAGCGTGGAGATTTTTTGTACGTTCACGGCATCGTTGAAGGGCGTTGCATCGCCGATCTCACCTGCAGAAATTAATTGTTTCAATCTGTTGGAACATGGATACGCGATAAATAAACTATCGATAATTTAATTCCTTTACCTTTATTTGCAGATACTTTTCCCTGGATGCACTCGATCAAGTGACCGATTGTCATACGCGACGGAATGGCGTGAGGATTAATGATGATGTCTGGTGTTAACCCCTCGCACGAAAACGGCATGTCCTCCTGCCTGTACTGAATACCACAAGTACCTTTCTGCCCATGACGAGAAGCGAATTTGTCACCGATCTGTGGGATCCGGACGCTGCGCACTCGAATTTTACAGAACTTGTAGCCCTCGCTGTTCAACGTCAGCATGACTTGATCAACAATTCCAGTTTCACTGTTTCGCAAAAAGGTTGACGCGTCTCTTTTCGTAAATCGTTTTGTCGTACTGTCGAGCTGTGATTAAATAATCAAGCAATGAAACAAAGTCAATTCCGGACGGTTGTATCTGACCTTAATAAGGAATTCGCATACAAACCTCGTCGTCTGTTTCGGGGAGTGTAATAGTCTTGCCAATGACGACGTCGTCGCCAGACACTCGAATTCCCGGCGCGATAATACCATCGTCGTCCAATTTGTCGTAAATCGCGTTTCTCATTCCTTGACACGTTTGTCTTGTCGGTTTCTCAAACTGTTCTTCTTGGTCCCCGATTCTCTTGGACTCGGAGTCTTTGTAAGAACGATAGAAAACGGACCTGAAGAATCCTCTTTCCACCGCGCTGGCGTTCAGGATAACACTATCCTCCTGATTATATCCCGTGTAGCAGAGAATAGCTACAATACTGTTTATCCCAGCAGGTAGTTCTCTGAACCGTAAATATTCCATCGATCTTGTTGTTACCAAAGGTTTGTGGGGATAGTATAAAACGTGCGCCAAGGTATCCATTCGGACGTGGAAATTCGTAATATAAACACCCATTGCTTGTTTACCCATAGCGCTCTGAAAAACGGAACAGGACATGAAAAAAATTAGTCAGTATTTGCCGAGACAGCAGAAAACTAAAATTTGTCAAAATGATGTTTTATGACTTATTTTTTGATAACTAAAAGACGTGAGTCATTTTTTTGACAAAACAATACCTTACGGACACATAGATATCACTTCTGAGTCGAAAAATTGGTCATAAGACATCTTAGAATCGTTTTTTGGATGATTTTCAGTTTTGCGCCGGCACTCACTTGATAGGTGTTCCTGGGACTCTGATTGTGATCGGGGAATGGAATGATGGAAGCGCACACCCCGAGAATCATAGCAGGGTGAATTTCACAGTGGGTGTAAGTTGTGCAGTACGCGTACTCCTTCTCTTGTCGGAGATCCTCTGGCGATATTGCGATCATCACGGTCTCCTCTTCTAGCGTATCGATGTACTCAACAACTCCGCTAGCGACCAACACCTGCCACCTACAATGAAGGTGATCACATCGTTGTAATATGAAACGAAAGAGGATGAGAAGTTTCTTCTTGAGAAAAAAAAGACTCACCCGTAGTTGGTATATTCTCTTTCCTTGAGCATGTCAATGTGGCGTTTTTTGAGCAGTAACGTTTGGTTCTCGACGATTAAAAGCGGCCTGCAAATTCGCCCAGCATCTGTGTAAATCCTAATCTCTCGGTCCCTGATGTCTCTGATCATAGATACTTCAGAGACGATAATGTCCATCTGTCTTCTGAGTTTTCTCAACGTGGCCATGAGCTGTTCTGGATCTCTGTGTATTCCAACCCAGCAACCATTGACGAAAATTTTTGTCGCATCAGCAATCGCACTGGGAGCAATTTCCTCAAGATTTTCCATTGACCATTCTTCTAAGAATTCGAGAATCGGCGATGGCTGTGATCCAACGCTGATGTACGCCATCAGAGCCAGATTCTTGACCAAACCTACAGCTGCACCTTCCGGTGTCTCAGCAGGGCACAACATTCCCCATAAAGTATTGTGCAGCTGACGTGGTTTAGCCAGTTTCCCATCTCTGCCAATGGGCGAATTCACTCTCCTCAAATGGGACAAAGTTGAGGCAAAAGTAAGCCTGTTCAACACCTGGGAAACACCGGCTCTTGCTTGGTGAGCCTTTTTCTGATCTCCCCAGTTTCCCGTCGCCAGCGAGTATCTCAAACCATCTGTAATTATCTTAGTCTTGATGGCCAGCTCCAGGTTAAAGTCTTTTCCTCTATCAATAAACTTTTGGGCGTACATTCTCACCTCCTTCATGAGATTCTTGAACAACCCTCTAAACAAAAACGCTAACAGCGGTCCAGCTAGATCCAGTCTTTTGTTTCCGTAGTGATCTCGATCGTCGAGTTCCCTTCTGCCCAACGAGGCTGAGAGCAGCCTGTGTACCATGTATCCCAAGAAATAGGCTTTCTTTGTTTCACAGAAATCACTTATGCCCACGTGGGGCAGCATTTCTTTTTGCAATATCTCCCTTGCGTACTTTATACGCTTCTCCTTTGTCACTCCAGGTCTCGCACCCCTTGTACCAATGAAATTCAGAGCCACGTTCTGTTCTTGTATAACGAACGCTTCATCCAGCGACGGTTTCACCATCTCCATCATTTCTGGATCGTCAAAGTCATATATAATGTGCTCGAGGATGTCACGGTCCGCCACAAACCCCAAAGCTCTGAACACAATCATTATTGGTATTTCTTGTTTTATGTACGGAAGTATAGCTATTATTCTCTGTCCAATAGCCGATTTTTTAATACTCTGTAAAAGATGTCACATGGTTGTTGACACAAGCCGTCCTTACTTCAACGAATGTACTGTGTCATAATAAAAAATAATAAAGAACTCACTGCGCCACTTTTTGCCATCATGTTTACCCACAGAGTTGACGTCGGCCGAGAGCTGTGCTCCAGACAGGATCGAATCTCTGCTTTGTAGGCATACTTTCCATCCTTCATACTAAATACATACACAGTATTTGTGGCCATTTTTTCTTGCGCAATGAGGACCTAAGATCACAGTTCGTTATTGTTTAATCTTCAGGGTCTTGATAGTGATCAACAGTTAGAGAATGAGGAGAATATGTCAGACGCACCTTCTCAGAACCATTTATGATAAAATAACCGCCAGGATCTAAAGGGCATTCGTTTAATTCAGTTAAATCACGATCTGTCAGACCAGAAAGCAGACAGTAAGTCGATCTCAACATGATAGGAATCTTTCCAATGAAAGTCTTCTGATGTTGCGTTTCTAAAATTAAATCAAATTTTTGCTATAGATCATCATTTTGAAGTCACACATAGGTTGGTACATACAATAAATAGGTTGGTCGTAGCTGAGCCTTACCTATTGGGTCCTCTCCATCTTTGACAACAGTTTTGGTAATATCGACGTAAAGGGGTGCAGAATAGGTGAGATTTCTTAGTCTAGCTTCATTGGGCATCATGGGTGACGGGGCTCCATCTTTTTCCCAATGTGTCGGTTTGGAGAGATAGATTTGTTCAAATTTGAGCAGGTGTCTAACAGGATTCTCGATTTCTCCAGATGTGTGCTGAGCCTCAGCCTGCAGGTCGATCTGAGGTGAATCCTCAACTATTCTTTGTACAGACATTTGTATAAACTCGTCAAAACTGTCCAGCTGCTGACGCACCAGTCCCTTTTCGTCAAAGTATGTGTTTATCACTATCCAGCAGGCCTCTTGCCACAGTTCTGTTGAGATTTCCTCCACGTCTTCGTCGTCGTACTGATCTAAAGTGATATTAAAATTTATTAGACTATTGGCACGTCTTGAAGATCGAAGAGTTTCGACAGTAGCAAAATAAATAATACTATATGAATAAGAGAAGCAGTTTTGACGTTATTGGGAAAATTCCTAATTGGAGTAAGACTGTGTAAGAGATGGTTTAGTTAGAGTCGAAAATTACTCAAAGAATACAGCAGACTCTAGAAATAATGAGCAAATAAATATAACAATTTTAAGGTTATGTTCTACAGTCGTATTTCATTCTCTCCCATTATTTTTCTCATGTCTTCTTAAATGATAGTAGTGATAATTCGGTGTTACAAATTCACAATCCGCCTAGAAATAAATCACTCACCATCTTCCACTGCGTACATCTTCTAAGTCTGGTGATTATACACTAAATTGACAACAAATACTCCGTACGCCGCAGGTTAATCGAAATTAACACATTACTTTGTAGTTAACACGACACGGCGAGGCATTCAATTAATCCACCAGCCGCCAAACTGCGCCAAGTGCCGCCAACGCATATTAAAAGATGGCGCCATCTAGGAGGGAAAATTGCAATTATTACACGGTATAAAAAACTGTCATCATTCAACGTGTCTTCGGTCTCTTCGGTGCATACGAAACACCAGTGCCATCTTATTTCAGGTAGATATTTGCGTTGACTGGTTTGCATGGAGTTCGTGCACCTTGTATAGTCTTCGGTGGTACCAACAATCTCGTGTACAAAATTGAAATTCGACTGCTACCGTGTTGCTAAGTAAATTTGTTACAAATAAGAGAGGAAATGGCGTTGAGTCCGCAAACTAAACAGAAAATATCCATTGTCATCGAAGTGACGAAGGTTGTTTTTCATTGGGGATTTATTCCGGGAGTCCTCTTTTTAGGTTAGTATTCTCGTCGAATGGTTTTCAATTTGCTTTTGTGCTGCTAGATACACACACAGTGAAGGAAAGAGAAATTTTTTGACCAACGTAATCGCTACAATTGAAGTTTTCAATTAAATTATTTCTCCAGGGTTTAAGAAAGGCGCAGATCCTGGAATGCCGCCTCTCTCGGTAATGAAGTAAGTTTCTCTCAAAGAACGTACAAATTGAAATTTGAATTATAAGTAGCATATTCCATTAATAATCCTTGCGTCATTTTTTCAGCCTACTCTGGCAGTAGCACCATTAATTCTCAGCTTTACTGAATCATCTGCAAAAATTACTGATGACTATCAATCCACATGTATCACATTGTACCTAAAATGTTAACACAGAAACCAATACAATAGACTGTAAATTCCAATAGAAATAAATGTTTAGTTAACATTCTTTGCAACATTAAATGATACATCGTTAAATAGACCTGCGGAAAAAGTGTTTAAATAGGTTCCACAAATAAACTTACCATGTGCCTCAACGCGGAGAATTCAGCATTCATGCATGCGTGTAATGTCTGGTTATTAGGCACCATTAATTATATACACATACATTTTCAGAAAAAAAGCCACTTAGTTAAATCCGATCATGGAAATCAAAAACAAAGAACACGTTTTTGCGGTTAATTACGGAATTCATTTAATAATACATAATGATAATATTAATTACACAATAAAATGTATATTTTTTCATCGGAAGTGTTATTCATAAATATGTGTAATCAGGTGATCTTTGAATACTGGATCACCATCGTAACATTATCGTTTATTTTAGACAATCGAAAGAGATTCCACCCTTGTTTGTTTCATTCATTCGATTCGATGCCAGTCCTCAAGAAAATTCAGTTTAATTGATTTTGCAAGATCCCTCAAAGTTCAACGTTCCTTGGATTACTCGTGTATCTAATATTTGACACGTTACAACAGAAAATCATTTTAACAATTGAGAAAATGAATGATTGCATTTTACGTTAACTGTAAAAAAATACTAATTTTAACAAAAGACAGAAGCTGTGTAAAGACCAACCTTTACTTCACATTTCGCGTCACCTCTGAATATGGTGGAGGAGGCTCTGTGTATATTCTATCTTCATTAACCACCTCGAAAGCAGGCTATAACATACAAAAGCCTTTAGTATAATTTCTGTAATTCAAGTTTACTTGCAAACTGAATATAATAATAACCTGTTACGTAATTTCATTTCTAGAAGAAAAAAATAAGTGAATTAGTAAAAAAGGTGCTTACCAAGTTGCTTGTAGACTCGGCATCCTTTGCAAAACACCCATCAATACCTACAAGCTGGAATACAGGATGTCTGACACGGCATAAATATCGGCACATGAACAGCATACTGCAGCATATTAACAGCAGAGCCAAGGCAGCGCAGACTAAAATTCTAATTGATAGTGTTAAAAAAAAAATGGGCATACAAATTGAGAAAGTTTCAGTTAGACAAGAGAATAGATTTAGAATTTACTCACGTTAAATTGAGGACCACATCATTATTAGTACAGCACATATTGTCTCCGCAGCAGTACTCCCAGGATTGACACGTATTCCATTCACAGTAGTTCGCAGATGTCTGAAGATGAAAATCAACAATGACAATAAAATTATCCACAGTTTGTGTTAGGTAGGCTGAAAAATTGTAATTATAGAATGAGAGAATAAGTAATGCACTACATAGACTTAAATTAACCTCAAAATTATTGTTGACAATATAAATACAAACTGTAGTCTGTTTTTTACTATAAAACGCTATGTCGGTCGTGAATTAATATTTACCAATTTTATCGACGAAACGAATAGTGTTACGAGAACAATACGTGCGTTTGACAAGAACTCCATTTTCGGTTGTCTGTTTTGCTACTGTCTAACCAGATATTATACTCCGCCTCACACGTCGAAAGAAGAAATAACAATGAAACCCAGAAAAAAAACTTTAAGACCAATTACGTGCTGCAATAAGATAGTGAAAAGTCTAGACAGCCAGGAAAACTAATACAAGGAATCTACAAAGATGACGATATCAAATGTAAACAGGGATGAGATTGTTGCAACTACGACGACGCGTGTGATCGAATCAGAATTGATTAATAAATTATGACAGTTTTCCACAACTCTAGACGCGAGATCACCCACAAGCGAGCTTGTGCAACATCGACGAGCTCACAGGTGGTTGTCAGTTTGACGTGGCTCGACCTATGTATGTACATGCATACATGCGTATATAAGTACATACATATGTACATAATACATATGCCAGCCACCAGCGCGCGATTAAAGCGATTCTTTATTTTTCTTCACACTGCGATCAAGCTTACACTGTGGATCAAGTCCACTGTGTTTTCTCAGGTATTGCAATGACGGTAGGGGGGGTTCGCTTAAGGGGATGCCCCTACATATTTCACAAGCGAAAAAGGGCTAACAGCCCCATTCTATACCCAATTCTGAACAAAAACACTCCAACGCATTTTTATTTGAGGCAGAAATGAATGCATGAAGTAGCATGAATTCACCTAAATTATTATCGAGATTTCGTAGAATCCGTGCCATTTCTTTATTTCTGCATTAAAAGAAAATATACTTGAGTGTGTCCGTTCTGAATTGTCTAATAGAAGAACACCGTTATGCCGTTTCGCGTGAGATACGTGGAGATGGAGACTATACAAGGAGCACAAACGTTATGTATACACATCAGAGATGAAGAAGGAGATCTCCAACGCTCGGTTTTTCGTGATACCAGCTAAGTTGGAGCGTCGACGTGACACCTAGGCGGCCACGCACCGAAGGTGGCCCATTTCCGACCTGACACCAGGCGGCCATGCACCGAAGGTGGCCCACAATCGTGTATATATAGATACACTCGGTTGCTCGAGCAAGTGGTTGCCAATCGCATCCTTGTCCTCGCTCGCACAGATGTTTCCAGGAATGCAAGAATTGGGATTTTTTTTGTTTCAGTTATGAAAGGCAGCGAATAAAAGTATCTCCAGATTTGATAAATCTTGGATTCAATTAGCGGACGCTGAACCAAATTAATTAACTATTCCCAGTCCTAATGCTTTTTTTTTCTAATATATATTATTTTTTTATTGACATGAAAATATGTGACGCCTGGTGTTCTCGAATATTTGTACACGTAGTCTATGGAAAAATATACGAAGCCAGCTCGATAACATTTATGCAAAATGTGCAATGGGCAAGTGGTTGGGGGAAATTTTTTTTTCTCGAACTGAATCTTCCAGAGAAGCATCAGCGAATTCCAAGTAAGCTCCATAAACATACCGAGCAAACGCGCGCTCACGGACGTAGCTGTGGTGTGGCTGAGTGGATACCACATGAGGATGAATTTTTAATCACAGGTTTTTGCGCGAAGTTTTCCTGTATTTAAGTTAATTACTGCTGCCTTTGCTATAATACTGCATTCAAGTCTTGAACAAAACACTAAAAAATAAGTTAACCACTTAATGTAAAACAAAATGTTAGACTGAGCTTAAAATTTAAGCCGGAGTTACATAAACCAAGATAATTACAAGTGCAACATTGTAAATATTGTACATTTATTGTTCATCTAAATAAATATGGTTTCCTCCTCAAAAAAAAAAAAAACATGAGGATGGAGTGATGCGGGACACGGGTTCGATCGCAGTTCACTCTTTTTATTTATTTATTTTTTTTAATTCAATCCCGGCTTTTGTTTTTGTATTTTCGGAGAGAAAAAACAAATGAAAGAAAGAAAATTTCGAGAGCCGGTCGATTTTTTCCTTCTTTCCTTTTGCTTTTTTTTTACTGAACCCACCCCTTTTGTAGTGGGGGTAACCCAGAAGAGAACAAATAATTAAAAATTAAAAAACAATAAAATTCCGAGAGTGAATCGATCTGTTTCCCGTTTTGGCGCCTCTTTTTTAATAAGGAAAAGTTTTGACAGTAATGAAAAATGGAGATTACTAAAAACAAATGTATTGTTTTTTAATAACACCGGCCCAATTAAATTTAATAAACCAGCTCAAAAATCCAGCGAGCTTTCAGCTCCATTTTGTCATATTAATTTAAGATCTTACACTAAGTAACTCCGTTTTTGTGACTTGAAATATTGAACTTATAAAATAAATCCAAGTTAATCAAAGTATCCAAATATGTTAGAATCAGTTATTCCGTTAAATCCTCTTACCAATCTACGCTGCAAGTCATCATATCCAGAGCATTCTCAAGAGGTAAGCCAATTAATTAAATCTTTTATCCAGTAATTACTCCTTCCTCGGTTCGTTCGATTAGAGCGACAGAATGCCCGTTGTCCGGTGTATTTCAATACTTTATCGGTAATTGGTGACCCAAACAACTGATGTGAGTCTAGCTGTAGCTGTGTGAACGATTCCAGTGTCTAGCATCTGGAAATTTCCACCAGGTACCGTTTCGACGTCACACGGCAGTAAAAATTTCCTACGAATCACAATGCAAGGTCATCGATTAGTCGATCTTAGGCATTCTTGCAGCCCTTGCAGCCAATGACACTTCGGTCTTAAAGGAACACTAGTGACCCGGGTGGTGACAAAAAATAAACCTAATGTGTATAATTACTGTGACAAGTTTTATCAATTTGAGTTTGTGCTCCTTGTATGTTTCGTGCAACTATACCTGCCGAAAATGTTTTCCGCTGTTGCAGCGTCAAGCTGCTTGCTGCGGCGGCGTTTTGCTGCCCATGAAAACCTAGCCTTACGTGATAATGGCAGCTTTTCTTTTACTTCAATTTTTTACACAACTCGACACCAAGTGATTTTATTGGTCGCATGTAACAGAATAAGCCAATGCAATCACTTATGGTCGTGTTGTGTCCGAAAATTGACGTAAAAGCAACGTACGACTTGCAATCTCTCCCGTAGACTACATCCGCCTGATGGCTGGCAACCGTAAACTTATAGACATAGTATACGCGGTCTGTGTTCAGATCTGAAGCCGTAATTAGTAAGAGAGAACACAGCACGACCGTATCACTCTGTTGCGCGTTCGAAAGAGTAGGGCTGCAGCCGCGAGGGAAAGAAATAACGCATACTGGGAAATATAATTGTATAAGTCCATGTGCTTCCCCCGGCAAGTCTCCGAATAAAGTGAGAGGTCAGACTCCAACTGTTGCTCTCTGTTTCTAATTACGGCTTCAGCTCGGTGCACAGACCGGGCAGTATATTTCTACACAGTCCATGTCTCTCTTCGTCACTGAGCCTCGATATAATGAGAACGATCGACATGAGCGTTTTAGCTTTACTAGCGGCCAGAAAAAAGGAGATCCTATTCTCACAATATCCACCAGGGTAGCGCTAGTGACGTTAATGTCAGGTTCATGGCTCTAGTTTGTTAATGTTTGCTCCTCCAATCTCCCCGGCATTCCCGTACTTTCCGCTTCTTAAATTTAAAAAACCTGACATTAGCAACTTTCGCGGCTCTAGTGTAGAAAGATCTTACTACAAATTTTCGGCAGTTTCTTGTACATACATTACTATCGTTCTCCTTGGATCTAGACTCCGTGCTATTTCTGTTCCGTAGGGGCGGCCATTTTGAAATTTAACAGAAAGCGTGACGTAGCGGCCTCCTGCTCCTTCTCGTTCTCTCTCTTGATTCGAGCCCCAGGCGCAATCTCGAGATTTGAAAATCAATAAATGGGGTACATTGTTGTGGGCACATGATGCGAGCTAAGGGGAGATGGGAGTCATGTCAAAACACAGCGTAAAATACAATATATCGTTTTTAAATTGATAAATCTAATATATTATAGGGGCGCGGTTATAAATGGTTTGAATTATAAATATGTGGCTCAGCAGTCGAAGAAAGCTAGCAATATTAGCTGCGATATCAGAGTTCTTCATCCACGTAAGACGAGACTACCAAAAATTTTTCATGGCCTTTGTTTCCTGGCACATATTTAATGATCGCATGGTATAATTACATGCACGAACAAATAAAAATAAATAGAAAACAAACAAAACGACTACCACTCTTTCTCTCCCTTTTTTAGGCAGAAGCAAAATACTGTGCCTTTGAAATACATGGCGAGCCAAAATACTATGTGTGAGTTCAGCCGCCTCAAATTTTTTAAATTGGCTTTCGTTTACTCTTGTTACTACTCAAAGGGATACCATGAATAACTATTTTTCTATAAATTTATAGGAAACATTAACTTTGATGAACAATAACGGCGATCTAAAATTATTTCTTATTCCAGATGTCCCAGAACTGAATACTGCTGCAATTTTGGATGCTGTGTATCCCCAGGTTTCCAAATCTATCATCTTTGGTATTATTGGTGGGTCTCTTTTCCTCATTTAAATTAATCTGTCCCGTTATCTTACCATTATCCGATTGAAGCTAAGAAACTAATGTCACTTGGTTTTCTGGCCAGGCTTTTGGTCATAATTATGTTTTTGGTATGCTCTGGAGGTGGATGGTGGTACCGCTACTGGTTGCAAGGTAGATATAGACCATCGACGTCAACGCTTCCACTGAGAACACCAAGTTCAAGGACTCACAACACACCTAGGGGACCCACATGCCGTGCGCAGCAGGCCAGAGTAACTTACAATCCGGCTCGCAATACCGTCCTATTACACCGTATGTGGAAAGGTGAACTACATATTGAAGAAGCTTTGATTTTGCTGTAAATCATCTATTTCAAATCCTGCTAAGGACACAATAAGAATACACGACCAAAGTATCTTGCTTTTTATCTTGCAACCACAAGCAAGTAGCTGTGCTATGTGGAAAACCAAAATTAACTTGCTTTTAATTGCTAGTTTAATTGAAAAAACACAATTTGTTTTTCGAACAGGTCCCCAAAGAAGTGCAACACCTCCAGCTTACAATGGCGCAGCAGCGAGCTCGGCTCAGTTTCAAAATACGAACGTTGTCTTGAACGAGAACAACTGCCCGTACTACGAACTGTATGGCCCTCCACCTAGCTATGAGACAGTGATTGCTCAAACCCGAGGTAAAATAACAAGCCCCACTTCGGCAACGGAGAATCCGAGACCAAACGTGCAAAGCTCTAACATGCAAAACCAGAATGCAGTGCATTGTTTTTCACATAATTATAGCAGCTTGCCTACAAGAGCGCATCTTGATAACAACGTTGTTGAGCGACGCAATAGTTGTGGCTCGAATCTAGAAGAGGGGGATAATGACGTAGAGAGTTTTAGCTACAAGAACTTTGTACAGAAATATGATGCCCAGCAGTCGCTAAGGCGAGGAGGTACAAATTTGCCCTCTGAAAGCTATTCGAATCAGGAAAGTACGACCTGCGGAACCAGGTTGCAAAATATTTCCAATAAAATACTGCCCGTCTATGTAGCGGAAAGCATGCAACAATTGCATGACGGGAAAGTTAAATCTAGTCAGAATAATTGCGTCGCGAACAGTTCCTCGCAAAATAATTATTCCGAAGCAGGCGCGAGCGGTCAGTTTACACAAGTTACTGCAATTAGTCAGGGAATTAGAAATATACGCTCAATTCAAGACTCTGGAGCGGTCGATGAAATAGACATTCCAAAATTGAACAGACTGGCAGCGGAAGTAAACGACACTGAAACGTCCAGCGATGAAAATCGCATGAGACTCGAATCGCAGGTTTCTAGAATCCCTGAAATGCTTATGTACTCGAAGATCGACTCCTCGGGGGAAAAGTGTCATCGAGGTCAAAGCGGTTCCTTGAATCGTAGGTCTGGAGGTTCTTCCCAGTGGGGAGAAACAAGCGAAACTTACAACAATATGTACACGCACAGAATAACTAACCTCGAGGATCATAAACGAACAGAAGGATTGAGTTACATGAAAATTGATATTGACCACGTGAAATCATCAACTAGTTCAAAGAGGAACAAATTTTTCTCCGACTGTGAAGAATGTGAGGCACAAAATGGCGAGAGTACTTCTCATCTAAATCCATCCAACAATGTGATATTACCTTCTCCTAATTCTAATATTCAAATTAATTCTTCGCCTCCAATAAATGTTATCGAAAATTATCAACACTACCCTCCAACGTCGTTGTCGCCACCTGCACAAAGGTCAAACACGAGCACAAATTTTGAAAGTGAAAACAAATTAGGCAGATCAAAGTCGCTCGACTAAGCGTTATATATATATATAATAATAATAATTCATCATTTCATTATTTTTCATTATTTTTATCAAGGATATTAAAACGCAATAATACCAGATATTTTTTATCACCTTCAACTATCGTATTTAATTGTATACATTTTGCTTTCATCGTTACACTGATTTCTATATGCATATAAGTGTTGCGCCAAATAAACTGAAAACATGCGAGGTTTTCGGAGTAAAGAAAATAATAAAACAAAATAAAATATAATAAGGTGGATAAAATAGAATTACTATAATTATACTGAGCTTGGAGACTTTATCGGAGACCCTGTCTCCCCATCCATCGATATGATCTTAAAGATTTGCTGTTTTTTTGAAAATAAAACAAAGCCGCGTTCGAATTTTAAAGATAATAATTAGTCATCGCAGATAGTTGCAATAATAGAAATTTTTTTTTCAGATGATTTTTTTTTAATTCGTCACGTTTTATTGATAGGATTTAATTCAATAGTAACTGTCTATTACGTATTTTATTTATACAAATAAAATGCCGAATAAAAAAAATAACAAACACGAAAAGAATAAATGAGATTGATACCGATCAGCAAATTTCGAGCCAAGAGAAGTAAATGAAGTATTTTTCATATGAGTATGAAATAACACTGGTCCAAGAACGAATAATAGTAATAATGTGCCAATAGAATCGAAAATTGTTAAAAATAATTGACGGACGACATTGTTCAAAAAGAAAATTATAGAAATGAAAGAAAATTTTCTCCTTACTGAACCAATACGAAGAAAGTTATTAATCGGTGAGAGTAATAATAATATACATATATACTACATATGCAACTATTTTTTGTATCAAATTCTTAATTAATATTGTGAAAGACTCTTGAATATATATATATAGACTAAAAACCAAAAGCGTTATATGTAAAATATAATTATTATATTTAAATTATCACAATTATTATGAAATTCAATATGTACATGCGCATATTAATTGAAATATGCTTTGTCTAACAACTAATTTATACATGTATATGATTAAATACGTCCTTTTTATGTATAATGTGCAATGATTCTGTAACAGAGAGAATTAAAATACCACTGTATAATATTGTACCTAATGTAAAGAAAACAGAACAAAATGGAAAAAAAAACAAAACCGTTCTAATGCAATAAAAACTCGAAATATTTATTCACAACTCAACAATCGGTTCAATGTCAACGTTTAATCAAGTTCCCAGCTAATAATAGTGAATGAAATTGATACAATTTTACTTTCTCTGCATTTTATGAAATTCTTTTATTAACTTTCTAAAATAACACATCAATAGAAGATTAGATTGCTCAATTACTGTCTTGAAAGAAAAAAAAAAGTCTCTTAGCTAAAGCATAATCTGTGAAAGACATCCTTGAACTGTATTTCTTTTGGACTAACGATGTAGCAGAATTCTGCAGGCAAAGAAGCGAAACAAAATGATACAGAAAGAAAACTGGATCATCGAGTAGAACGAGAAATTTCATGACAATTCAACTTGGTATTTTTTTGTCTTTCCTTCTTTTGTTTATTAATATGATAAAAAAAATTCCCCCCTTAATTACGATCATACATGTATGTATACATGCGTAAAAAAGGGAGTGTACATTATTTCCAGTTTTTCAGACTATGTAGGCTACATTGGATGTTGGAGCAGCACCAGTAGCAGCTTACTTGGTACTTGATTAGAAGTTTCAGTGATTACTATTTTTTTTAAATTGTTTTTATAATACAAGAAATTTCAATATTATTAGCAAATGAGAAATAAATAAATAAATAAATAAATAAGTGAACGATCAAACAACAGTGGTGACATTGTTCAAAGGTAGTGTAAGTTTAATTTCTCCTTGTTGGATGATAGAGGAAGATGGCTGCACAGCTAGAGTGTGAAGCTAAGGCCGAAGTGAAAATCAATATCGGCATTAGTAGAGGGGGAAACATCCCTTTGAATACTGTCAAAGCAAACCTGTTAGATGCAGTCAATTTTATCCGAGATTTGAAAGCAAAATGCCTTAGTTCTAAACAAAACAAAAAAGCTATGCAAAGTTCCTTAGTACCTAAAAATCGAGTAAGAATATAGTTAAATATTAATTTACATGCTTGTAGCGTATGTTTATATATGACATATATATATACATATTATATGCATATATGTGGTGCTGCGATATTGATAACATAATATAGATTTTTCTTGGGAAAACTACAACATGTCAGTAAAGGTGAGTAAAAATTCACGCAACAGGAAAAAAAAAACTCAGCCGTGAACAGTGTTAAATAACAGCGTAATGTAAATACAGTATCTACAATTTTGTGAACGATTTCAAATTGGGAATGTGGACAAGATACTTTATTTCTCTCTCTCTCTCTCTCTCTCTCTCTCTCTTTCATTTTTATTGACATCCACTCAACAATAGTTACATACTAACGGTTTATTTGTCGAATAATATGTAACGATTTTCGCAGTGACATAACATTACGAAAAAGGAAAGTAAATCACGTTTGGTTTTTCAATAAGAGAGGAATCAACATTTCCTCTGTTGTTTACACGTACTTTGAATTACACATTGAACAATGAATACGTAATGCCAAGTGTATTATTCAAGTGGTACGTTATTTATTGTTGGAATCTTGATGAAGAGTAGTTGACGTTCAATTTGATGGAAAAAAAAAAAAATCAAAATATAGCACAAGTGTGCGAGTAAGATCTGTTGTTTTTTAACGAAATTTTTTACCTTTGCCAAGTCTTTGAGAGTATAAATGTTTGAAATACATGTATAGAAGAATGATAATAATGGCAATTATACGAACAACATTATTCCGTAGATGAATGTACTGTAATTACCACATATGTGTTAAATTGGTAAACGGTTTTGGGATAGAGAAAAGAATTTTTTGAAACAACATATTATTTCGATTGTATGAATTTATGCAATACAGACACAGAACACGACGTGTTATTTGGTCTCAGAGACTGAAAGTGCCACAAGAGCTAAGTGCTTGCATCCTGTCACCAGATACAAACTAGACCTATTGTTTTCTTCACGTGTAGTCAGTCAGCTAGTCAGTTGGTACAATTTAAAGTCCTGGTATTCAAATGAAGCAGTGGTAAAGCGAAATCAAATTCTTTTGGCATACTTAGATAGCATAATATCGGGTAAGAATTTTCGAGGGCTGGTCAACGTCAAAACTGGCTATTTTTAACTGTGTATAAAAATAGAATCTACAATTGCAGCTTCTAAAGGCCAGCCACATCATACATACTATCAGTTTTCATTTGAACAGTTATAGAAATAGTAAAAAATAATACCTTTACGTTAATCGTTATACATATTCGCACAGACAATAGTTTTGTAAGGAATTTCTTATGGGTATCTTTTGTACGTGGTATCATTTCTGATGCTTGAATAATAAGTTTGATTGATTTTTAGAGTTTTGTAATCGACGATATAAACAGATGTAAAGATTGTTGACTTTAGTATAAATTTTGATAAAAAGTGAGTCGATCAAAAAGTGTGAAATATTATTTAACAGCAGTTTCACCATTTGTTTAGAAGAATCGAAATTCCAACATATATGACGCGTTGTGGCATAATCTGTGTTTTGCGATCTTAATATTATTATTACGAAACATCTGATAGTAATGTTTATTATTCCGTTGGCCATTAATTTTACCCATGACGTGTTTAGATGACCTTACCCTACTGTGTACATCACAGTAGCCTTCCCTATATCTTTCTTATCTTTCTCTGCTCAGATAGCAAATTCAGAAAGGGTCTGGGTATATAATCGCGTTCATAATTTTAACGGCCTATGATTTTATATCTATATACATATACATATATATTTATGTATAATATATTTTCTGGATTAATCATGAATTTCGTGAAGCAGATACCGTGTCTCCGATGAATCGCGAGTTACCAACACCTATCTGCAGATTATTGTTACATACATATGAGTTTTACAAGCAACACTTGAGACGTGTCTGACTCGCTCAGAAAGAACAGAGCACAGCATTCAGTGTGCATTCAGCACTTGAACTGGAATGATAAAGTGTGTTACCTTTAGAGCGATAGAGATTGGCTTTGTTTACAGTAAAAAGTGATAGAGACAAGGAATAAAAATAAATAAATTACAGTGTACTGAAATCATCGGTAACTAGAAACTGGTGTAGATTTGAAACGAGAATTATAAACACATGTTAGAGTGAATATTTGATATTAAATCTCTATTCGATTCCCAAAAGAAAAAGAGATGCAATGCGGGGTACTTTTTTTTTCTTCCGTTTTTTCATTCTGGTTTTTTTCAATTTCATCAATAAATAGATGACGTTGAATTTGAGTGAAATTGTTTATCGATTTCTAGATTATTGTTCGATGTTTTATCAAACGCTTAAACAGTGGATTGTTATTGTTTCGTGTAGGACAAAAACTATTCACATGGGTATTTATTGCAGAATTTCATTTTTGAACGCCTAACTGTATCACCGGTCATTTATTTTTTAGATGACTAGATATAAGCAAGCTGAATTTGAAGATGAAGACAGCAGTAGTATCGGTTCCGTCGCTCTCAACAGCGAAGGTATCAGCACGTCGGCTACCCACATAAGATATCATACAGTAAGTTGGAAAGAAAAGAACTGATTAAACGTCTCGAGAAAATGATTGAGATCCTACATTAATCAAATCTTTCACCTTTACTATAAACTTGTAGTCATTCAAATAATGAAACTGTACCACTGTTACACAGTCAGGTGTTATACAGGGCACAACGCTATGGAGGGCTCGCAGTACGATGGAGAAATGCCTTGTTATTACATGCGCAGCTTTGTTGTTCACGGTAATAGTAATGTCAATTGTAATAAGCAGTAAAAGCGGCTGGGATAACGCCCAGATTTTGCACGTCACATCGCACAGCGACGGTAAGTAACTTTGAAACCTATAGAGAAACGATTGTAACAAAGAATTAAGCCGACGCTGTACTTACGTTGTAATATTTTACAGACGGTTCGCATTGCCTGACCGAGCACTGTGTAGTCGTGGCTTCGTCGATAATAAACAGCATGGACAAGGCGGTAAATCCGTGCGATGATTTTTACGAATACGCGTGCGGAGGTTGGATAAAACAGAATCCAATTCCAAACGGCAAGGGTACATGGGGTACGTTCGACAAATTAGAACAGAAGAATCAGCTGGTGGTGAAGAATGTTCTAGGTAACTGAGTCACATGGTTAAAAATTTGTCTACTCATTTGCTGCCGAAAGTATTGTCTTCTTCTTTTCCTACATCGAGCAGAAAAACCGTTGTCAGCGATCAAGTCCAAGGCTGAGATAAAGGCTAAGCTATACTATATGTCCTGCATGGACACTAACGAGACCATCGAGGCTTTGGGCGCCAAACCCATGCTCACTTTGCTCGAAGCTATCGGCGGGTGGAGCATATCTGGAAAGTTTAACGTATCCACTTGGTCGCTTCAAAACAGTATGCACATACTTCAGAACAAGTATAATATGGGCGGATTATTTTCGTGGTCGGTAAATGAGGACGACAAAAACAGTAGTAGACACATAATACAGGTGAGGCACAATTTTGAACATCGATGAATACAAGTGGTTGTGTTTGTGAAGTCTCACCATTGTTCTTCATCGTTTTCCCCCAGATCGATCAGGGAGGACTGACTCTACCAACGACGGACAATTACCTGAACAAAACAGAGAATGCCAAGGTGCTGGCTGAGTATTTGGAGTACATGACCAAGGTGATGATTCGTTTGTTTGTCCTAGAAATAAAGCGAGGAGATCGATTCTTTTGCGGAAACAAGATTTTGAACTTGTTTTTATTTTTTCAAGATCGGAATGTTGCTTGGTGGGGAAGAAAATTCGACCAGGAAACAGATGCAGGATATAATTGATTTTGAAACAAAATTGGCAGAGATCACAATACCTCAAGCAGAGAGACGAGACGAGGAAAAATTGTATAATTTAATGCCGTTGAGCGAATTGCAACATCAGGCTCCATTTGTAAGTGGCGAATCCTTAATAAGAAATATTTGAGAAATCGCATAACTCAGGCAAGTATAGAAATAATATCGATATGCTTTCGATAGGATCGACTTTTGTTAGTACGCTAATGACTGCGAAATATTATTACAATTCTCAATATTATCCAGTATCATGTTCCAAACATTACATCTCGCTTTACTCATCACGCTTTAGATGCAGTGGGTGGAGTATTTCAACTATGCCATGCGACTAGTTAGCAAGAAGCTGAACAACAAAGTAATGATAGTAAATTTTGCCCCGGAGTATTTTACCAATTTGACCAAAATCATCGACGGGTACAACAAGAATGAGGAGGGAAAAGTGTAAGTATACTCGAGACCCGAAGTTTCTATCGAACGACTAGAGAATCTGAAAAACTGAGTCTTTGTACCTTTATACAGAAAAAAAAATGAGTACTTGATTTTTTTCTACAGCATATTGAATAATTACTTGATTTGGCAAACTGTACGATCATTAACAGCGTACTTGTCAAAGCCATTCCGAGACGCTTATAAGGGATTAAAAAAAGCCCTGATTGGATCCGAAGGAGGAGACGAACCATGGCGCTATTGTGTCAGCGACACTAATAATGTAATGGGTTTTGCCATTGGAGCAATGTTCGTTCGCGAGGTATTTCACGGACAGAGTAAGCTTAGAGTAAGTAGTTTCAACAAATGAAAATGTTCTTTAATTTTGCGAGGGATTCTGAAGGTAAACAACTTTTTTAAACATAGGCTGAGGGAATGATAGATGAGATTCGTCGCGCTTTTACGGAGAACTTGAAGAACCACGAGTGGATGGACGCGGAGACTAGAAAATCTGCAGAAGAAAAAGCAAACGCAATTACAGACATGATTGGATTTCCCGACTTCATTTTGAACCCTAATGAATTGGACGATCGATACAAAGACTTGTCAATAAAAGTCAACGAGTACTTTACCAACAATATCAGGGTTAATCAGTACAACTTGAAGAGGAATTTGGAGAAACTAGATCAACCTGTGAACAAGACCAGCTGGATCATGACGCCGCCGACCGTCAATGCATACTACACTCCAACTAAAAATCAAATCGTATTTCCAGCCGGGATTCTGCAGAGTCCTTTCTACGATATTAAAAATCCGAAGAGTCTAAACTTTGGGGGAATCGGTGTTGTCATGGGACATGAACTTACGCACGCGTTTGACGATCAAGGTAAGAAGCTATTGAGAAAATTTTATAGAGAATATTCTGGATATCCGCGACACGTCACAAATCGAGAAACCGAGATAATCAATAGTTTTGTATCATTTTTTTAGGAAGAGAATACGACTTGCACGGTAACCTTCACAAATGGTGGAACAACGCAACTATCGAAAGATTTAAAAACAGAACAGAATGCCTTGTCGACCAGTACAATAAATTCGAAATAAAAGGAAGACACATTGACGGGAGGCAAACGCTTGGTAATTCCATGTAAAAATTATACCTCTTCTGTCGAGTCGCTCGGTAGTGAAATTCTTGCAAGATTATAAATCTTTGATCTCTGTTCAGGCGAGAACATAGCGGATAATGGCGGTTTGACTGCAGCGTACCATGCTTATCTAAAAACTCCAAAAGACTACAAGGATCACTTGCCTTTACCAGGCCTTAATCTGACTCATCGGCAATTATTTTTTGTCAGTTTTGCTCAGGTTCGTGTGAAATCAGTTTGAATATTCCTGTGAAACAACTTATAAAAATCTACGATACTAACTTTTTTGTGTGATACATGTGCAAGTAAATCGTACATTTTTGCAATACTTAAAAATACCCGCCAGAAAGATGCGGGCATGGATTTCACTCTTAAAAAGACTAATATTTTTCAAATACCTGAAATTATGTTACATCGTGTCTTCTAGTCCTTGCTTCCCGTTAATCCTGAACCACTTTGGGCAGGTTTGGTGTTCGGCGGTAACATCCGAGGCTGTAGGTCTCCAGATAGAGAAGGACTCACACTGCACATCGAAGTACAGGGTCGTTGGACCTTTGTCAAACTCGCCAGAGTTTGCGAAGGAGTTCAATTGTCCTAAAGGTTCAAAAATGAATCCCATTGATAAATGCGAGATATGGTAAAGAGAAGAAAATTGGACATAAAGTACAGCAGTCAAGTTACAGTCTAACGCAGGTAACGAAGTCACAGGTTCGTTATAAAGAGTTGACCGATTGTTTCCTAATCTTATTCGTACGGAAGCTACTTGAGAGTTTTCGATATGGTAAAGAGAAAAACCGCGACGATAAACACAGGTAACATTGCGATTGTTGTATGAATATTGCTTATTCCAATGGTCCATTAACAGCATAACTTCTTTGAATCATTTTATATGCTGACAATGAGGTATAAATTCACCTAATTTGTCGATGTGTTGTTGCTAGTTGGAATCATGTCAAATATTGGGGAAGCGGGGGACATGCATTTTATGTATTTACGATGTCCACGTTGACCAAGCAGCCTATATGAGTTTTAATGTCTCGTTACTTTTAACTATAAACACAACAACTAATCGTTCATTTTTTATTGTTATCTGTTAAATTCAAGTAACAGACGATTGTATGTTGACCTAAAAGTAAAATGGAAAAGTGAGAAGAGATAACCAAAGCGCTTTTTGTTAAAATACATGATCAAATTACGAATAATTATACCTCCATATTAGATAATATTTAATTTAATATAAGAAAAGAACAAAATGAGTCAAGTGACAAAGAGAAGAAAATAAAAACATCTTTCAATAGCTGTTAGAGAGTATGCTTTAATTTTCAGCTTTAGCAGGCACGCTAGAGCTGCAGAAATATATGTACATTACATGAGTAGATAGCCGAGATTTTTGTAAAATTGAAGAGAAAAAAAAGAAAACCAAAATCGAATCAAACATACCAAAGATTAATGAGAAGTTTTTGTTTGTTTTCCTTTGTTGTTTTAACGGTATTAGATTATTATTAAGTGACGTCCATATCTATAATATATTACTCGGTGATGCTGATCAAGAGTGAATATATGATTGAAAATAATAAAATAAAAGTGACGAAAAGAATTCAAAAAAATTTTCGCTTTTTTGTATGATAAATAAATCAGGCAGTTTTAATAGTTATAAACACACAAGTATAAGAAGCTGTGAAAAGTCTTGAGAAATTATTTTGGGAAAAGGTGTTTTACCTGTAATTCATATTTCGAGATAACATGTGCCGAAAGAAATGATAAGATATGAAAGAGTCACAAGAGTATTTTTCCTTCTTCGCTAGTTCACTCAGGAATTTAATTTCTGAGGTAAAGACATTGTGCCATACAGCAAAGTTTTGACAAAACTAGAATTTAAATTATTATGAGGTACGAAAATTTGTAAAGTTATATATATATAATCAGATCGAAACATTGTATAACTTGTAGCATGACATTGAAAGGAATTCTTCTATCTTTGTTTGACTTGACATTCTTAAATCTAGGACAAGGTTAAGATGTAACAGAGAACAGGCATTTTTAAAATTCTGCATCATACATCTTACTTGATCATTTGAGAAGAATTAATACTTTTGTATAACGTTAGCTGAGAATGTATAACTAATTTGAACAGTCGCGAGGGGGAAAGAAGGTAACGATATAAACGTTGAGTTTACGAGTCTTATCCACAAGCTGATATACATATATGCATACCTAAATATACACATATAAAATATGGTAAAAGAAACGTTTCTTGAATAAACTAGCAAGCATTGTACCTAGTACCCATGAATATCGAAGAAATCGAATATTTCCAAACCAGGTGGAATTACCTATATATATATATATACGGGTATATGTATATATATATACGTATATATTTACCCGTTGATAACATGTCTTATGATGAAAACATATCGGTGAAATTTCATTTAAAAAAACTTAGCTAACTGACCGTAAATCCCACATTTATGTATAAATATAAGTTATATTTGGACTCCTCGACTTTTCTTTATTGCTTCTCGGCAGCTAACTCCAATTAAACTATGTGTATTAATTTTGTGCAAACTTGAGTTTGGGCATTCGTGGTTTACTTAATGCTTAATTCGCAATTACTGTTTAGTTTGTGACGATCATTGCAGTTAACCATGTATTTCGACCGAAGTATTTATATCCTTGTTACATATACCATACGCACATCGCTGTTATTCAGAACTATCATATTCACGTAACACATACGTTTGGAAAATAATTATCGATTTGGAGACCAAACATCGCCTCAAAATAGTATATCAAACAAAAGAACAAAACCAGGCGCAGTGAAAAAAGAGAAAAAAATACCAATATGTATGTGTGGTTTTAAAATCTGATACAATTTATACATCATTATTATTGTTGTATGTACTTATTGTATTTTAAATTGCAAGAAAAAAAATATATATTTACTTACGTTTAATGCAATCATAATTCAAGGGACAAAAAGGATAATGAAAAACAACTTTTGAAGTCGTGTATAATTACACGGCACAACATGCGTGCATTCGTGAAATATCAGTGGCCTGACATGAAAGGAAATAATCTACTGGCAAATAAAATTTACTATCCGACCGTGTATTAGATATTTGGTTATAGTAATCAAAGTCAAATAATAAACTTGAGATTCGGTTTTATCGTCTCCGAAACCTCAGATTCAATTGATTCAAATCTAGAAAATTGATTGTGAAGCTTTGATGTGGTGCTAGTCGATTTAATGTGACAATTCAAGATCGGAAAAATAATAATGCGAAACAAATTATTACACACATGCGTACATACATGTATAAATAATTACCCGTATTATTTACACTCAAAAAAATTTAGTCAGTTACATCAAATGCTTCTGCGGCAATCTTAACCAATAACGCAAACAATTTCCCAACCTGCCAACATGTTAACAACTTTTCGCGTCTTTTGATAATTGAAACATCATCGTGGACATCATGGACTCGTGGAGTAGGGGATGGAAACTGTGTAATGAAAGTTGATCATCAGTAAAAGATAGCACTGTCGGCAATGAGGAATTTTGTAGCTTATAACTCCATCCATTTTCGAAATACGCTCCTTGGCCAAGTTGCTGGATTTCGGCACATGTGATCTTTTACATATTTTGTGGTTCTATGTACGATACTTGTTCTCATTCTAGGTTATGTTACATTAGGTTAGGGTTACTGAGATTATTCAACGGTGTATTCGCTGTTCCGTCGATCCCGTTGCAATGATTAATTTTGTACGATCGTTGATCACAAGGCAACTTATAATTTCGTCAAAATGTAGTAAGAGGTATGCTGGACACAGTAAATGGGCGAATATAAAGCATGACAAAGCTATCATCGATGCAAAGCGTGCTTTAAACTTCAACAAGTTACGTCGACTGATGTGCGTTGCCATAGCAGGTAACAAATTGGAACTCCCAAGTTATTTACAGCTAGAATTCAGAATGATCATTGTTCATGTCTTGTTCGCCCCAAAAATTTTACCTAATCAACAACGATTCACAAGTGTTTGACTTTTACAGAAGCTAACAATAATGCTGATCCATTCACAAACTATAAACTAGCACAAATTATAGAAAGAGCTAAAAAGGCTGCAATGCCTGCAGCTACTATAAACAACGTGCTAAAGACGGCTTCAACGTCTAAAACACCAACAATATCTGGACGGGTCGATCTTCGTGGGCCATCAGGAGCTGTAATTCTAGCTGAATACGCATGCGACAATGTTGTACAATTTAAAATGAGCATAAATACATTGTTAAGGAAGTTTGGGTAACGTCAAAGCATCTAATCGCAGTTGAATTTGGAATTAATCTTATGTTTTGAAGAAACCGAATATGAAGTTAACCCTCAAGAATCAATGCACGTTCTATTTACAACATTATAGCTGGTCGACAACTGATCCAGGTGTTGTGCATATGTTTGATCACAAGGGAGTAATAACGACTGAAATTCAAGGGGATTTGGGATTGGCGACAGATCACGCAATTCAGGCAGATGCCGAGGATGTAGAAGAGTTCGAACACAACGATATTAAAGAATACAAGGTGAGCGATTGATGGGAATGATAGAAAACTACTGAGGCTTGGATGATGTTCTATTCAGATTTTGAATCCTTTAGTTTTTCTGTGAACCCAACTCTCTGTTCAATGTGAAACAACGACTGTTGGATATGAATTACAAAGTGAAATCTGCAGAGGCGCTATATATTCCACGAACACTAGTCAACTTGAGCGACAGTGAATTATCAATAGCCATTACACTGTACGATAAACTTGAAGCTAATGAAGACATAGTTAGATTACATGATAACATAGCATAATAAATTGTTATTTGTTATTTTAGAACAATATCTTATACTGTATAACTGTTTCCTTGTTGCAATTTTCATACTTGTATATTTAATCTCGTTCATAATTTCAATCACCTATGAGGAGTTAATTACATTTCTATTAATGAATAGGTACTTTATTGTATTTTAATTTTAAATTAAAATAAAATTGTTTTTAGATTTATAAATTATTAGAAATAAACTTGTGCTGGCGATATATATACAGGTTTAAATTGATTGTGAAAATGGCAATGATGAATAGTTTAAAAGTCCAAAAACAAAGATATAAATATTGGTAATAATAAATTACCCCCCTCCCAAAACTCAATAATTCACGGTATTAAATTAATCAACATTTTTGTTGTACGCATCGCTTTATATCCTGAAAGTCAGCGCCGTAACCCGTCATTTCATTGATATTTGACCCTGAGAATAACAAAGTTGGCGCCTTGGCAAAGAGTGATTTGAATATTTTTCTTGACTTGCTACCTTTCTTGTCCCACAAAGCCGGTGGTGTTGACTTAACAGAAATGTCTCTATTTTGCACAAAGTTTTCCGCATCCTCTGTAGTACTTGACTTGTCCGTTTTACACCTCTTTGATGATTTGATAAAGTACCCACCGTCGCTACTTTTTCTCTTCGTTGCACCGTTGCTGTTGATGATATCTGCTTGATCGTTTGCATTGAGCATTACAGTCGTACCATTTTGTTCCTCTTTGGTATTTAGTTTTACCTTCCTTTTATTCTTTTTTTTCACTTCGGTAATGTCAATTGTTTTTATCTGAAAATCAAAGTTTTCTTGTTCTCCATTGTCGCTTTCAATATTTTTGCTCATCTCCTTTTTATGTCTTCTTTTCTTCTTCCTTCTTGACATTTCTGTGAGAACTGTAATCTCCACTTCCTCTTTTTCCCCCTTCTGTTTCTTTTTATCGTGCTTACTTTTAGCTCGAGACTCTTCTGGAAGAACGAGGTCTTCATCTGCGTTAATTGTCATGCTTTCAGCACATTGTTTTTCTTTATCCTTTTTTTTTATTTCTGGAGTGTCCTCGCTTAGCTCTGACTTGGTCTCAGCATTAGAAATCCGTTTCGACTTTTTACTTTTTCTAGGAATACCTTCATCGAGCAAGACAGCTTCACCCATTTCAGATTCATCTAGTTGACCACCACCTTCGTCGGCAGCTTCTTCAATTGTTTCTAAATTCGATGTCCTGCAATTCTTCTTCCGTTTTGACTTCTTGGTTTTTCTTTCATTCGTTTTGTTGTCGTTCACTTCTTCGCTGAACACTTCAACGTCCAAAGCTTCGTTTACAAAACCTGCCAACGTGTTATTGGGAACAGATTCACTTACCGCAGAAGATTGCTTTACCCTCTTTTTCAGCTTATTATTGTCAACTTCAAATTTGTCCAACTTTCCTTTGCCCTTTCGCTTCTTTTTACAGATATCTGTATTGTACTCAACTTTGTCATTGAAAGTTACACGCTTTTTTCTGCTATTTTCGTCCGACAGGTCCAGCGCATCATTATCCAGCCCAAGTTTCACATGTGTGATCTCAAATTCTGCCCCATTACTTTGGTTCGATGCAAGATCAGTTAGATCCAATGCAGGGTTGACAAAACCATCATTAGAACAGTTGATTGTGCTCTTTTCAACTTTACCTTTGCTTTTTTTTTGGAGGTCCAAGCACGGATTATCGTAAGCAAAGTCGATGTTCTTCTTCTTTGTGTTGTTTGAGGACCCAGAATAGCCCAAATCAAGTCCTTTGTTGGTGAATGCAAATCCAGAAACAGCAGTATCATTTTCTTTAACAGAACTATATCCAAGTCCCATTTTCGTTTCACATTCATCACTGTCAAATCCATCTGTGTCTCCACGAGCGCTTGAATTTATTCCTTTCTTCATAAAATTAGGTAACTTATTTTTAAAATACTCGTCTATATTGCCACCTTTTATAGTAAGAACACCACCCCTGTTATCTTTGGCTCCTGCGACCTCTTCTGTCATGTCTTCTTCCACTTCCTCAGGTTTCGAAGTCTCCGTTGCATCTTTAAGATCCTTTTTACCAAATATATTAGCCAGATCCTTAGAACTGTACTTCTTGACGTCTTTACCGCGGGTGAACTTGTGGTAGCTGAAAAATAGGGAATAATTTACAGCGAGTATCAAAATTTCATGGTTTTGTGTAAAATAAATATGAGAGCAACTAAATAATAAACTCTTACTGCACGCGAGCTTTGCTTTGCTTGGATTTTAACTCCAAAGACTCGTCGCCTTCAGCATTTATTTTTGTACTAATTGAATTCTGCTCCTGTAGTTGGGCTAGGAAATTATTGAAGTCTGCTTGATGCTGGGTCCACTGATCTCCAGAGTCTTTGAAGCCGATACCTTGATTCAAAGAATGTTACAGTCAATTGCTCGCTTTAATTAAATGCAGACTATTCTCACTTTTATAAAAGTGAGTCACCGACTCACCTGACTGATCGTTCTTGTAGCAGACTTTAACGTGCTCCGTCATTCCCTGCTCATTAGCTCCTAGACCCTTGCCACTTGACCAGCCCATTTTCTCCAACATTTTTTGCCCAAATTTTGTTGAGTCTGGTTTTGTGTTGATATGTAGAATGGACAGAAAGGAAATGGATTAAAAGACTTGAAAAGCAGAACCAAATTGGAATTTATTTTGTAAGGCGTTACATTTTTACAGAAACTTGTATGTATTCGCAACAAAAAAAGCAAAAGAATATTGGTGATTAGTGATACCAAAATGAATGCAACAACCTGTAGCTGTTGGGAGGTCTAGTTATGCTTGAGTTGGAAAATTACGTTGATCGCAAGCAACAAGATTCAGATAACCAGAAAAATTTATAGGATTTAGCAATAAAACGCAATGATAAAGGTTTTCGTTTCATGCGAGTGTGCAAAACATGGTTCATGATTACCGTCACTCCACTGTTTGCCTCGTGGATTCAGTGTCCATTTTTGTTTACGACGTGGCTCTGCTAGCATTGCCATTTTTGATCACACAATTGAATAGGCTAGGCGGTCAAATTTCACTTTCACGGACTCAAATTCCCATTAAAATTTAGAAGCTGGTCAATTTTTCCTGTGAAACGCAGGGAGCCGAACCGAGTCGATTCCACGCCATGCCGCCGTTCCTGTGGAATTCATTCGAGATTATGTTCTGTGGTGGTGTCGCGACCATCGCGCTGCCATTTCGAAGCGGGAAATCGAAATCCGGATGCTACTTTAAAAGGTGTAAAAGACGATACTTCTCGTTTGAGGTAGCTGAAAAGATAGAATATAATCCAATTTATGCGTCTAACTGGTGTTTATTAATAATAATATTGTTGAAACTACAGTCAGATGTTATTACACGATAGTTTCTTTTAGATCGAACTTTTAGATAGAAGTGAGAAGTCAAGAATAGCTATTTTGCCTTGGAACAAGAGATGTTCATTTTTGATGAATATTACTATCTATAATAGTCTCGTGTGTGTCGATTGTTCCAGATAACTAAAGCTTTTTCATTTTAATTGTTATACACACAAGTGTGTCTAATGTGTGTGTTTAAATTTATGCATAATTTCTTTGTATTTATATACGCATGATACGGATACAATTTTTCTGCTCTATATACACGTCTATTGTTAAGATTCACTTATTCCTATTCAATTATAGAGCTTTCAGATTAACATTTTTCATCTTATTGATATTTAATGTAATGTATCCGTAAAATGACACACTTCATGCATGTCTCACGCTCTCGCATATGTATACATACAAACATATATATATGCATATATACATGCATATGTATTGTATAGTATAATTGTGACATAATAATTTGCTATCTAATTCGATTAAGTAATTATGTATTTATTATTTATATCGTTATACGAAAAACAGTATGATTCTTCTTTTTTCTTAGATGCTGATAGAAATCTTAGAAAGTTATATTTACCTATATTTACACCTATGAATGTGGCTTGAAATTTTTTTTCGGATCACTAAAGGAAGATTTTTTACTTTTCTCAACGCACCATCGTGACAATTTTAATTCATTTTTGGAATGATTTTTCCTTCTATTCAAGATGTTACAATTATCTGCAAATCATACTTGTTTTTCTGTGTCATATATTAACACAGTTATAATATATCCATTGCATTGCATAATATGGTTTCTCAGACTAATCATAAGCTATAATCATATTCATTTTGTTACCTTTCTGAATATACTATTCTATGAATATTTAATATTATTTACAGATTGTTACTTGCAACATTGTTTTTAAATACATTTTTTTCCACTATTTTTTCATGTCATAAATATGTATATTTATAACATATTCTGTGTCACAAGTATGGCAATATTGCAGGTTTGTTTCTTTTGCCATCTTTAAAGGATCTGTGTTCAGTGGTATTCGAATATAATTCGATTTTGAAATATATTCTCGTCATTTCTGTGTGCAGTCACAGGCATACGTCCAACGTATCACATTTATTTAGTTGGATACATAAATTTTCAAAGTAGTCGTAAGCACGTGCTATTTGCAAATGCGTGTTTCGATTTTTTTTTTTCTTATTCCAATTTCTCTTAAAATTTTTATTTCTGACCCTGTAGAATAACAATTAAAACACTAGTGACTTTTTTCCTTCGATGATAATTTCATACATTTCTTCACTATTTGAATTCTCTTGTCGGTTTTTATTTAATCGATACTATTTTCTATGCTTTTTTTTGTACACCATTTTTTGTTCTATACTTTTTTTTAATTTTTTTTTTTTATTCTGTATACTTCTTCATCATCGCTTTGTTTTCACTTATTATGAAACAATGAAAAAATTTCTCAGTTCTCCGTTTCTTTAATGCTCTAAAAATTTGTACTCAAAATTGTTTTTTTTTTTTTTGTGTACCTGTCGTTTCATGTGGTCATCACATAACAATGATGATGATGATGATGATAATAATAATAATAATAATAATAATAATACCAATAATAACTTCATCGATATCACTTTATGAATTATAAAAATAGAAATGTATCTTAATTTGTTACATATTCCTTTTTTCCTAATTTCTTCAATTTTCATTTTTTTATTTCGCCTGCGCCAAAGGCTTAAGAAATTGAGAAAAGCTTTTTTAGTATCATATATTGAATTTTCATACCACATCGTTTTAAGCATATTTAATTGAAGACATAAATTTCAATATACGTATGAATGTATGCATTTGTGACATAATAATAACTAACAATCAGGGCGCTTATCATACAAAAAGGAAAATAGTAAAGATATAATAAGTATTCATAGACATTGTTTCATCATAACTCCTTTAAATGACGGTCATTAATAACATAATAGCTCTAAAATTTTTTGATATTACAAAATATCAAATATAATAAATTTACCAAGTTTTCGCGTAGCAATAAACACTTGATAAGTTTGTCAATAAAATGTGAGCCCAGTACTACGCATATCGAACGATGAAGATTGCAGTAATTATACACGATCTTAACTATACATTTTTTTTTCTTCATTCTTTTTCTTTTTCATAGAAAAACCTACATCTTATGATTTACTTATACAATTAGAGGCTCTATGTTTCTAATGAACGTTATAATACGTTTAAAAAAGAATGCTATCGCATACTGTATGACACAAATAAACATCGGAGATTTGCCTATGTTAATAATTTGCTTTGAAATGAAAGCGAACATAATAAAAAATTTTCCACACCATTACAAGTGTGTAATGAAATTTTCAATGACATACGAATATGAAATGGCTCAGATAAGTCAGGTGCCGATTAGATATCATTACTTTTCAACCGGATAGCAAATAAGAATAATGGCTATCCAATGAATCGTAAAGGACAAATGTATTGAAGTTTTTCTTTCCTTTTTTTTTGATTCGGTTCCTGTTTATTAATGACGACGCGTGCCTGTGTTTTAACAAAATAAGAATTCATCACTATTAGGAAAAGGTGAAGAAAAGAAAACTGATTTACAATTTCAAAATAGAGGAGTAGTAACAAGAATTTATGTTAAAACTAAATGCAATGTATTTTTTACGAATAAACATTTTAATGTTTGTTCTCTTGTCTTAAGGAATAAAAAAAAATTTGTATAATCCTGCTTATAGATCACAAAGTTCACGCGTCATGTACTTGTATGCACACATATAGATTTGTATATACATTTGACAAGATGTCTAGCAGTTTAGTGATACAACGGTTCCTGAGAATTCCAGGTTTAACCCTTTTCTACTTGAAGAGTTAAAGTGAATTGTAGATCGTTGACGAATAAACATATAAAAAATGGCTGCTGTGTTCTACATCGTGATTGCTTTGAACGAACGTGAATAATTTCATGAGATGAAACAAAAAATTTTTTGAATTCTAGAAATCGCACAACAATTGTCTAAAATTTTCAGAGAATTCAAATTCCCTGTCTCCAGAAAATATCTCCGAACTCTAGACTCCCTGATATGAATTTTTCAATAATTCTTACGTGACTAAAGAGTAATAAAACAGACGAAAAATGTCAAAGGTTTATCAACCATTATTATACTTGTACGTAGTTTTGAAGTTTCATGCAATGATTGTAGCTGAATGCATGCGTTAGTGTGTGCATAACGAAAATGTCTGGGCATTTTGTAATACTTAGCCCATAGCATGTATACATGTACTTTGTGTGATTTTAACATTACAGTATACACTAGTGTATCAACAGTGGCTATAAATTTTCAGGTAAACGGCGAATGTTACTGGGTATTGCGGTTTACTTTCACGATTTTATCAATTGAATTAGAACGTCGTAGAAAAATTTTCACAAGAATTTTATGGAAAAGACGCCTTTGTACGTTCCCTGCACAGCAGAGAGCTTATTTATTTATTTATATATATTTGTTTTCTCAAGATAAACACAACCGTTTCGTAATAGAGATCTTTCTTCATCCTTCTGATCCGTTTAAAAAAAAAAAATAGTAACTGAACTATCTTATATCATCAGGACTCAATGTATACATATATCCCACAAATATCTTTGTTGCGTTTCAAATTCAATTAGGTGTTTATTGCATACAATAAGCAATTCTTAAGGATATAAAATTATCTCTGACGATAAACAATTAGTAAATTCTCTTACATTTTCTATCCGCAAATAAAAAAAAAATTCGTATCTTAATACGTATGAAAGATAATAATCTATTGATGATATTACATCAATGTATGAGATATGCATTCTATGTATAAATTTTGTACATAAAAAAACTCTGTATATCGTTAATGAAAATATAAGTGTTTCAATGCATTGTGGTGAAGACTTACAAGCTCTCTCAGAGCCTAAAAAAACATCAAAACGACTTGACTTAAGTGTACAGAGAATGTTTCTCGTTTTAGGCTATATTCACAGTGCGAGCATTTCTTCAACAGATCAACAATCGTAATTTTTGCCAGACGATGAACGATAAAAGCACCTGTGAATACGGCCAACGAAACTCTCTAAAAAAAAAAAAAAACAACATAATGTATACATTACATAGCCTGAGGATAATAAAAAATGTATTTATTTACTTTTCTCAACAACCGAAATTCTCATCATCACACAAAACGAGTTAATCGGGTGGCAAGAAACTGAAGAGTCTGAACTGATCCCTGATATGCGGCCTAACATCACCTCCCTGCAATTGACAAAGTGAAAATTGTTTTATACAAAGAAGATCGATTGTTCATGCATTTATGCCATAAAAAAAGAGCCAAAACGTGATAAATAAAT
This sequence comes from Neodiprion virginianus, assembly GCF_021901495.1. Classification (NCBI taxonomy): domain Eukaryota; kingdom Metazoa; phylum Arthropoda; class Insecta; order Hymenoptera; family Diprionidae; genus Neodiprion; species Neodiprion virginianus. The sequence continues at coordinate 15,701,369 of NC_060880.1, forward strand.
ATAACGTCGACTTACCAAATTCACTAAATTTTCTAAAAATGGTAATAACTTCATCAACTCGCTGTCAGAGCGATCGGCGAACCAGCTTTCTATTGGAATACCATTCTCTAGCTGTAAATAATCAGGTCAAAGTTATTACGACTTTGTTACAACGTTATTCCACGGAAACTCTGTAACAGCAGCGATAAATGTTTCACCAACCTGATAGCCGAAGGCCTGCGGACTGTTGTCGATGATAACTGTCTTTGAGAGATCTCTGCCCAGAATGGAGAGATCCTTGATGTAGTTTCCATTAACACATACGCAATGTTCTCTGAAGAGACGATATTTAATCAATCTTCTCGTCGGGTCTAAAAGATTCATCAATTTATTCGCGTAGACCCGTTTGCTCGCGGTGAAAAGTATCACTTCGTACAGCGAAGACACGTGCTCGAGAAATTCTCTGAAAAACGGTCTTGTTCTGACAAAAACCGTGTAAGTTATTTCTTGGAATACAACTGGAAAACGGAAAGCTGCATCGGTCAATTCCTGAAGACTGCAGTGAACGAGCGTCTCATCCTGTGAGATAGAAAGGCATTTATTAGTTAAGCAACAGGATCGGAATAAGCAGCAACGAATCTTTCCTCGCAACGAGACTCACCAAATCAAGAACTAGACTAAACTCCGGACTGCTTCTGGTCTTCAAGGGCAGCGCTGGACATCTGGCCCTCATCGCTGGTGTCAAAGGTGGCAAATGTTTGATGAACAAGTAGGGATCGAAGGGTTCCCAGTCCTCTTGCACCTGGGTGACCATATTTTCAACCCCGCAGCTTTCAACGATTTCTTCATTTCCAACGTCCATGTATTTCACATCTTGATAACCTCTGTTGACGTCCTCAGAATCGTATTTGGTGTTCAGTTCGTCATTAGCGTCTGACGAGCGGTTTGAATTCCGTGAATACACGTCAGCCAAATTAGTGTATTTTGATGTGGGGAAATCTTGGGCGCTTTCGTACTTTGAGGAGTCGCTGCCAGAGTTTGAAAACTGGTATTTACATTCCTCGTTGCAGTTCTCGTTGCCGTCGACATAGGTGTACTTCATTGTCGGAAAGTGTCTCTCCGCCTGGTAAGAGATTCTGCTGCCGTATATCGGCGTCGAATGAATTATGTTGTTGTAGTAATCGATGGATGACTCGCTGCTAGGACATATCTCCGGGTAACCACAGTGCAACGTTAATATATCTGGAATAAAAGATGACAACAGATGACGGGAGAAGCTTGAGTTTTGAAGTTGTCAAATATCAGGAAGAGTTTCAACGATCCAACAGTTATAGAATGTAAACACTGACCATGAGCTCTGTTGCTCTCCTCGCTCAATAAGCAGGACAAATCAGGATGCGGTGTTTCGGTCGGCGGCGGCATCAGTTCGGCAAGAGCGACTACACTTGGTGTAGAAGGTTTACCCTCCTGAGGCGGTGTTGGCGGACAAATTGGAACTTCCCCGTTGAAAGTTGGCGTTGAATAGACCGTGGACGATATGAGGTTCCAATTTTCTTTCGACTCTTCAGATACTTTGGACACCGTCGCGCTCTTCGGTGGCTATAGGATAAATTTTTATTCACACAGTAAAGATCAACTCAAGTATTGAGTAGAGTTGAATAACGGAATCGTTTGAGGGGGTGAAACTCGGGAATTTATAACTAAAAGACCAATTATTCAATTTGATTGGGAGTTGTTTTAATCTAAAGTATGCAGGAGGAGCTTCGGGGACATATTTTTAATACTGAAATCAATCAATGAGATGCACTGATATTGACGCTAATATCAACCAATTAGCTCGATGACATGTTTTGTGGTTCCCACAATATCTTGAAAATGGATGAAACGATTTACTTCAAATTTGGAGACAGCGTTCTGGAATAGTTTATCCTTTTTGCAACGATATTACTACTTTTTCAAATATCATATTTCTTTGTAAATGAAATGAACGATTTGATTAAATTGTGGCTAAACAATTGAGTTCCATCTTCAAATGGTTACCATTTTGCAAGAAGAGAAAAAAAAAATAGACCCAGAATTTTAAATTATGGCAAAGAGGATAAACTATCCAAGAAAACTATCATGAAATTTGAAGTAAATCAGTTGGATCGATTTCAAGATATTCACGAGCACTAGAAATCATTTCACAAAGCGAATAAGTGATTGGCGAGATTAAGATTTAAAAAATTGAACCATTTTTTTAAGCAACTTAAATCATACTCACAATTATCGAATCCTTTGGGGGTACGCGATGTAAAGGTGTTGAAGTGCCCATTGCCCGCTTTATACACTTGCGCCTTCGTGGTCCTCTCTCTCGCCTGATCGGAGGTGATTTAGCAAAGTGTAAAACGTTCTCTCTGCAGGCCTGGATAAATTAGAAGGAAAGTAAATTAGGAATTGAACAAAGTCTGTTAATTTGTGAAATACCCCATGGAGAATAAAGTAATTCCCCACCTCCTTTAAAAGATTTGGCGATCTTCGTCTCCATCTGGTCAATCTACCGCATCTGCTCGATGTGTTTACACGCTGATTACTGTTTGTTATTGCTGGAATCTTTCTCACCGCTCCTGACTGAACTCTACTGCCTGTTACTTTTGAACTCGTTGCTCCAGCCGCCCCCAACCTACCTCTAAGCCTTCGACCAACGTGTTCACTTCGGAGCCACATCCTTGTCCACTTTTCAAACTTTCTAAAAGCAAAAGTGTTCCCAAATATAGCTTCCAAACTTGTTGGTGATCAAGAAATGACGAAAACTGTCGCATAAGTAAAGGGACTCACATCATGAAAAGTATTTTTTCAATAAATTTTCCCATTCTGCCAAAGAAATCCATCAATAAATAAATTCAGTTTCTTTTATAAAGACTATGAATAATTGAATTCTGCAGTGAATTTCATTGTGTCTCATATACAGATATAAATCGATATGAATATACGTTTTGAATTACTATTATATATATATACGTGTATTTTAATAGATGTTTAAATTTTTTTTTTCACAAACACAAATCATGACCAAATTTCAGCATCTGTCCAATGAAAATTTGTTTACAGAAGCGAATTGACAGTGAAGCACTGTCATCTGTTCGCATGATATTCAAATCAACGATTTATCGATAAGAATGAAATGGCAAGACTGCTGCCTCAACTGATATAAATTAAAAACGAAGGAAAGGAGTATAATAAACGACAATTGTAAAGATATGGAACATCGAATATTCATGAACACTTCATTGGATATCATGTTGGAAATATAGGGTACAAGGTTGTTTGCAGTGGACACAACCTTGAATAAAGTTGGCAATGTTAATGTTAAAGTATTGTAACAATGAACCAAAAAATCATCGTATGGCAATTTTAGAACGACTCTGAAGATTCAGAGTTTTCAAAAAATGCATGTATGTTTATCGATCACGGTTTACTAAATTTCAGGATTATCTTAGAGTTGAGACATATCAATTTTTCCTGAAAATGGTACATCGTTATATCAACATTGCAATCTTTGACCTTGTTTTAATGTCAGATCACAAAAGATGGGAAGCAGGGAATTAGGAAAAAGCAATGGAGGGAGGGTAGGTCGCTCATTACTGACACTATTTCCCCTTAGCAACAGCCACCCTCAGACCCCAAAAGCCGACAACTCCTACCCCCACCACTCACCCACGCTCTCGAGATATTGATTGCTCTCAACATTGTTGGTGGTCCCTGCTTTTCCCCCATTTAACTCTGTGCCATTCGTCACTTGATAGACAGAAGAGATGAACAGATAGATTCCGCATGTATTACGAGATTAGAATTAGCAATGTTGAGATGACGCGACACAGAAACAAAAAAATCATTGTTTCTTATTTTAAAATGCCTTCAAGGAGTTGAATTCCCAAAATGTAATGTAAATACATCTTTTACTTTATTATAGTTTAAGGCCATTTAATCAAATCTAAAGTTACATCAGCGTTATAGACTTCAACTATTCAATATGCTATTTGTAAGGTGCTTTGAATCGAAGAAGTATTTTGTTAATTCATGATGGTGTCTGTTGAAAAAATTAATTAGGTTATTCAAAGACATGGCCTGTAAATAAGCGTGTTTTGATGACTTAAGATTAGGATTTTTTTTTTGGAAATTTACATCCCCGCATTCATTGGGAATTTTGCTAGCTGTTGGAAGGTCAAAACATGGCAGTTTGGGAAGGATCCGGTCTGGTAATCAGTGGATACTTTACTGGTCGAGAACGGAAATGACAAGGCTAATAAATGTGCTTGGTTCGACCTAATAGCATCATGTGACAAACGTCGTTAATACAGAAATTACGCATGAATTACATTTGAATTACACTCAGAGCTACGATGATCTTTTTCAATATTATATTGGACTAAAATTCAGTACACGTCTCTTGTATTTTACTTTCTGTAGCAAAAATTCACACATCTATTGTTTGGATGACAATGAATTTTGTAATTACGTGTCCAGTCATTACATGCTCAAGACTCAAGAGTGAAAAAGAAGAAAAGAGCGACAAGATATGAATAATCAGTTGATGACATAATAAGGTAGAAGTAAAAGTGTGAATAGTTTATGGAATGCTTGAAAATGTTATTCTTCAAATCCAAAGACATGAGAATAACTTTTGTTTATAAGATAGGTACAATGTTTATAACATGAAACAAATTGTTTTATAAACGTTTGTGAACTCTTTTCAACGGCATATGTAAAAATTTTTGGGTTTGTCAAAATAAAATTGGTTTTCATTATTTTTTTTTATTTATCAAAATACATGTTTAAAGATACGATGAATTGCAGTTTGGAAAACTCCAGGATTTAGCGCCAAATTAATTGACGTTTTCAGAGTACGAAGATCTATTTATAGACACCTGCGCTTCTGGCATGTGTGCCTAGAAGTGTAGAAGAGTCAGGAAAAAGCGTTGAGGCTGCTGGTTCAGCGCGGTTTGCTTGCTGGGTATACGGTATAAAATAATTGCGTGTAAAAATAACGCGCGTTGGATTATTTGAAGCATGGAAAATTTCGAAGAACCGGTACGAACTGAGGGACAATTAACGTGTACGACACCGAACAAAAAGAGCGGCAAGTTGCGTAGGGAAAGTTCGTTGTGTCGATGAATGAAGTATAATTTAGATGTTTATTCGTATTTTTCGAACGCGCATTGAACGTATCAACTATTGCATTAAACGCGATGCTGAAATATCGATTAAACCGCGTTTGCAATGCGGAAAATTTGAGAATTGGGGAATTGGGCAAAAGTCGACATTGCCGTTGCGGTTACTTGATGATTTTTACGGGGTATAATATTGGCGGCGAATCGAATGTCCCGATAATTCGATTACAGCGGCGTGCGGCTGCCTCCGCAGAGCTTGGAGTGAAACGACGGATATTTTCGGCAATGATATTGGCCGAATAACGAGTCTGGCGTAAGCAAACCTCATTTCCGATCGAGGGTTTGAATATCGCGTTCCGCAGCTCGTTCCGAAAATCGTTTTCGTCGGTGTAGAAAGGAGTTTGGAACGTGTATACGAGGCGTGTTTGTGCCTAGGCAGCTACTATGCGTTCATTCCACTAGCCGCGAGAGAATCAAATTGTTGTATGAAAAAAAAACAACATAAAAACGTTCATAAATAAACAATAACAGCGGGACGCTGGGTGCTTACCATATTCCGGAAATCATCGACACTATTGTCACTTCTGACAAACCCGCTATTTCACCAAATTTCAAGAGTATTTATTCAAACCGATTCTAGCGTTCACTTTTCATTCCTCAAATACTAAAAACAAACATGGCGACGGCGTCACTTGAAAATACTACGAGGTAGCGCCGCGATGTTTTCGACAAATATATTCACCCCGACTTCGCTTTAGTCAATAAAATTGTATATTTCATTTTAATTGTTGTAAATTCACTTCTATATCTTGAGCGCAAAACCTTGCTGCATTTGTTGCCTTATTTATAAGCAGGCCTAGCCGACTTCAGTCACACTTCCGCCCGCAACGGCGCTACCTCGTGTCACAACACTGAGATTCGGATTTCGTCATCCATAAATTGCCTATCCCTTATTCGAACCGAATGAATCGCCTTACGTTATGTAACACCAAACATTTACTGCAAAGCGCGGTGAAATAATTTATCGTTATAATTGTAGCACCGAAGTTATTGAATAATTTCTATTTTACAGTATGTAAACTGTTTTAATTTTCTTTCATTTGGTTGATCTTTCATCTTTTTATACAACATTCCTACTCAATGTCAGAAACACTCGTTAAATTGTCGGCTCAAATGCGAAATTAAATGAAATTTTAGTTGATCGTTATCCTTAATTTATTATCGTTATAGACTATGTAATGCTATTTATTCGCAATTTTCCACTGATAATGCTAATGAAGAATCGAATTTCACAAGTATATGCCTGGATATTTAGTTTCCGCTGATTCTAGGTAGAAATAAAGTTTGCTAGTTACATAAGTATAACGCGTATACATATGTATTTACGGTGGAGCAGTTCTGATATAAAAATATATATATATAATATATATTTATCTCCTGTCCGTTTTTCCGACTCCTCGTTTCCCAGCGAACAAATGTTTCGGCATCTTTGTCCCGATGAATCGATCGGCTTCTCCTTTCAATCCCTTTTTGCCCACTTTCTTTGCCACTGCTTTGTGTGCTATGTTTTTTAACTTCATCTTCATCTGTGATAGAGAAACATAGAGTGTGTAATTAAACTACAGAAAAAAAAAGCTGAACTTAAAAAATGAAACTTCAGCACTTACAACATTATCCTTAATTCCCATATCATTACGAGCTGGTCTAGAACTGCTACGCGCTCTAGACTGGGACTCGGATTGAAGTCGCATCCTTTTAGTGGCAGGCTGCGATTGCGATCTAGATCTCTTTCTGGTCCTGGTGAAGTTCGCCTGTCGAATATAATGGAGAATGATTGAAGAACGATAAAATGGTCATTGCATTTTTACCTAAAACACTTCTTTCTTATATTTCATATTCATACGCCTGTTGGAGGAATATGCCAACTTACATTTTCTGTGCCCTCCATATCAACACCCAAGTCTTCCATTTGATCACGGAGCTTGGTGACGGAACGATCTCGCACTTTTGAGCCAGCTGTGCGAGGCATAACAGGCTTAGTAGAGGCCTTTGCGATTCGTGCTTCGTCTTTCATGATGGCTTTGCGGTCCCGAATTTGTTTTGCCAAGTCGCGAATCTCTCGCATAGTTTCACTCAATTCCGGAATCTTAGCATCGTAAATGCCTGCTTCCTCCCGCAGGTTTTCTTCTTGCTCCAGAGCGTTCAATTTCTGTGCATAACAAAATAGGGATAACAATAATGGGAATATGATTTACAGCATTATTTTTCGCTTCCTAAAATCGATTCAATCGACGGTTACCTCGAAAATGTCGGGGTCTATGTAGTCCGCTACGTTGTGGCCTTCCCAGAACTCCGGAATAATGTCGTACTTTTGGTCCCCTTCAATGTCGTAATTTTTCTTCAAGTCCAATACGTAATCGTCGCCCATTTCCTCCTCGATCTCACGCTCCAGTTTCCTCTTTCTTTCGGTCTTTGCAGCTGCCAATTCTTTCTTTTTGAGAATATTTTCCGGAATGCAGGGTGGCCTCGCTTTTTGGTCTCTGGCAGTTGGCTGAGCTACATGTAATCGATTCAGGACAGATTCCATCTGTTGAATAAATATAATGAGCAAAATTCGCGAGAAATTCTGTTTCATGGTTATTGTTCCACAACTTTACCTTCTTCGTTCTCATTTTGAGCTCGACTCTGTGAGCCAACAGCCGATCGCAGGCTTGAGTCTTGACTTCCATGACCCCGTAGTCAGTAATTGTGCTCATTTCAATTACCGGAAGGTCAGGATCGTCCTCGAAAGGCTTTAGAGTTTCACGTTTGTCTTCCGGCAGCTCCTCCAGTCGAAGAACGTCAACTTTATTCAGAACGATCATCAGTGGCTTGTTTGTGAACAAAGGTTTGATGGACTCGAAAAGCTTTACCTGCATAGGTAATTAAGTTTTAATCACAAATGCACATAAAGTCAGTCGGTGATATTTTCTTTTGAATAAATTACCTGTTCCTCTAACGAATGGCCGCACTGCTCAGATATATCAACAAAATACAAAACTGCAGCACGTAAATGTGCAAGCGCTGTGACAGCCTGCATTTCTATAACATTTCTCTCCTCTAATGGGTGATCTAAAATTCCGGGTGTGTCTACGACTTGCCAGCGCAAATACTTATAATCTGTGTGTCCAACGTACAGTGATTTTGTCGTAAACGCGTAAGGCTGCACCTCGACGTCCGCTCGAGTGATCTGTTTATAAAATCAGTCAATGTCTCAAAAGCTTTTGCTTAAAAATTAGCGATAATTAGACACATTTGCTAACCAGATAACGAGGTAATTCACCTTGTTTATGAAGCTACTTTTGCCAACATTGGGAAAACCGCAAATGATGATCGTGCGAGTATACGGATCAATGCTCGGCAATCGAGCTAAGTGCTGCCGAACCTGTTCTAGGTAAGTTAAATTTGCAGCCTGTCTTTTCATTATGGTAGCCATCCGACCCAGCGCAGCTTTCTTCAGTTGTTTACAACGATACAGGGAGTCTCCATACTTTAGAAGACGCACATAGTCTTTTGCAACGCTAAAAAAATTAGACGTATTAAATTTCAACACAGACAAGTTCTTCACTTTCGCGAGCTTGAAACGAGCAAATGTGGAAAAAGCATTAATTCGAATTATGAAAAAGAAGCATAATTACTTGTCGATCAAGTGGCGAGCAGTGTTAATCTGTCCCAGAGCCAGTTTGTAATGATCTTTGTCATACAAAACGTTCATGAGATCGGCATAGAAGGGATGAACATCGTCGAGTTTTGGAAACTCTTGGATAATTTGGCTCATGCGATCGTGGAAATTTTGCTGGGTGAATTTCACCTTGCGAGTATAAAATGCACGGATTCTTGATATTTTGTAGTTTTTGTGTATGACGGTTGGTGTTTTGCGCTGAGTCTTGGACAAGATGATATCGATGAAGTCCTGTAAAACATCAGACAAGATGACATTATTAATCCTCGAAAAAATAACGGTGTGGACATATCGATAACCTAAAAATATTGGTAACTTCAATTTTCAAGACTTCTGAATCAGTGAGTCGACGAGTCGGATTACAGAAGTGCGGATCATTATTTGGGATTTATTGTGCAGTGTCAGAGCGTGAATGAAATTAGTACTTCTGGCTTGACATCAGGATTGAACGTGTCTTTTTGACTAGGTTAAGATTCGACGCTCAATCGAGGATTTGCTTACCTTGGCTGTCGGGACAACGGCAATCTTTTTGAAATTATACAGAGCCATTTTTGCAGATAATTTGTCACTTGGGTGACAACAAATATATGAAGAATATTGCTAATGTTACTGGGATTCCATCACGCAGATCACGCACGTGCTGCACGACGTTCCCGAAAAGAAAGATGGTGTCGCGCCCTCCGTGAGATAATAAATCAACTAAGTTACCAGCACAGTGTAACATCCGACCGGAACGTCCGTATGTTTTATCGACTATTATTACTGCATGTTACTTTTATCAACTAACCAAACTCGAACTACGAGAATCTTGTAACCATAAGGAATCAAAACAACTGTCTAACTATTTGGATTATCCCTAGATGGAAATAACTATGACATTCACTAACCAAAGCTTAAAAACCATGTTACGAGATCTTCGCACTACAAAGAGCTATAATATTATTATACGTTATTACATATCACTATCATATTAACACCATAATTAACTAACACGATTATATCCAATTATTATATAGCACTCGACAATGCCATTTGTGCATTCGGAGCTGAGAGCTATACTGTAAGCGACTTACACTATAACATATAACCTGGAGTACAGAAGATTGTAAAACCATAGATAAATGTATAACCAATATAATGTAAAGATAGCACTGTTGGAATAATCCATAAAACCAGAGACTTCAAAACCGTGAATACTAATTATCCAGCAGATCCAGCATGAACTATACCTTCCTCCGTAACGCCGTATTGTAGGCAACACGCGCAACGTTTTGAAGGCAATGCAGATCTCCAATGTAGAGCCATACAGAGCTTCATCTAGAGAACCCATTAGGAAACTTACCGACGAAACGATTGAAGGTAAATCAACTCGCAATAAACTCAAAGATGCATACGTGGCAACGCCCAATGACAGGCAACCAACAAACATAAGAAAAACGTTCTAGAAGCTTCCAAGCCGATTTATATCAATATAAGAATTAATAATTACAGAAGAGAATTATACACGAAAGCACACATGTAAACCTGCTCTAAAACTATGGATTATCAAATTGTTAAATACCCTAAATTTGTTAAGATAATTATAACACAAACACCTAAGAATATTCGCAGCAGCGCGATTCTAATAATGTGAAGCAAACAGCAACCATGTCTCATAAACAATCGCTATTGTACTCCAGGTGAATATCGACAGTAATCAATTAAAATACATATGTAATTTTATATAGATACACGCTATAAAACTAACAAACGACGAGTAACCAATATGACATATAGACTTTGTAACGAACAGGATAGTAAGAATATTAGGAAGTAAACAGGAACTAGAATTAAGCGCATCGTGAGCCCGAAAATGCACACGGCACAAACATAAAACATGAGTCACCACTAGCGCATCCGCACTGCGATTACCATATTAGGAAATAGCTGCCGAAAGCACGAGACGGCGGGAAGAAGCACAGTAGCCGAGGGGCCAAGGGGGGCTTGCGCCCCAACAACAAAGTCCACGCAGAATGGAAAATTACAGAACAACGACCCCGCACCTGCACCACCGCACCAGTGCAGCGTTATACCATATGTCAAAACTTGCAATATAGTAATAGCTAATGAACTAAGATCACAGGCGTGCATGCGGCGAAGATGTCGTGTCCTGATTAGAATTCCTAGAAAAAGAGGGAGGTGCGCAAAAGGTGACAAAATCTAAAGGAGGGGATCGTTCTGCGCAACGATCGATCCCTATAAAAACGGCGACCGATCATCCGATCGTCCACTTGGTTTCTACGACCAGATTCGTCATATTGTTCCGGTACAGTCTCGCGGTAAAATCCTTTTGCCTTTTGCATTTCAACTTTTCATACAACGTTACTCTGCCCAAAAGTCCAGCGAGCTTTCAGCTCCATTTTGTCATATTAATTTAAGATCTTACACTAAGTAACTCCGTTTTTGTGACTTGAAATATTGAACTTATAAAATAAATCCAAGTTAATCAAAGTATCCGAATATATTAGAATCAGTTATTCCGTTAAATCCTCTCACCAATCTACGCTGCAAGTCATCATATCCATAGTATTCTCAAGAGGTAAGCCAATTAATTAAATCTTTTATCCAGTAATTACTCCTTCCTCGGTTCGTTCGGTTAGAGCGACAGAATGCCCGTTGTCCGGTGTATTTCAATACTTTATCGGTAATTGGTGACCCAAACTACTGATGTGAGTCTAACTGTAGCTGTGTGAATGATTCCGGTGTCTAATATCTGGAAATTTCCACCAAGTACCGCTCTGACATGACATATAAAATTTTTTTGATTTTCCCCGTGAAATATATAATTGCGTTGTATATACTTCGTCATAGGTTTCATCGCTGTTCTTGATTTTTATGGCTCTGCCTTCGTATAAGACGTCGTATCGGTCTAGTTGACAGGAATCCTTTGGCAAGGTTTCCCAAAACGTGTTTCCTCCTTCATTGTCTACGCAATGCAACGCAATTACCGTTGCTGAAGTCACACGTTGTTCCAGATCGAAATATGATTTTATTTGAATTTAGGTTTATTTTTGCAGTATATTCGGCTAGACTGATCTTTACGTATCCTTGGACTATTACGTCGCTCCATGTTCCGTATTCGTCGGAGTATTGTATGCCTTCGCAAGTCCCGTCAAAATTCGTTGCTCCGCCAAGTGATATGGTTTTTGTCGTTATTCCATTTGGTTTTAATAAGGATATAATGCTATTAACTCCGAATCTCCACGATTTATACAGGTGCATTTGTATGCATTCTTCTTTTGATACAAAGTGTATATATTCGAGTTGTCCGTTGCTAGTTGCCGAAATATGCGAATGCATTCCGCAGTGAAAAATCGATCGATGTATCTCTACCTTGCATTGCGTGATTCGTGCCTCTGAGTAGTCGGTGAGTTCTAGGAGCTGCATTTCGATGGTGCTAGTTACAGGTTGTAGTTTCGGCAGGTCGCATGTTCCTACTTCAAGGAGAGATACCGTGGTCAAGTTCATCATTTTCGATCCGCAGTCGTAGGCGATTAGGGCCATAGTCATCCAGATCAGTTGGGGCAGGATTGCTAGCCGGAGATCCATCTCGATCCTCTGTGGTCGTAAAAGAAAATCGACTGTAATTAATGAACATTCTGGTGTTCGAAAGAATTGTCTTTTGCTCTGGTGAAGATGTGTGGTTGTGGAGGAGGTTAGGACATTTTGATGATGTTATATTTCGTCAGTGTTTTGTGCGATGGGTGGTTCTTATTTTAGGCTTCGTCTTCCTTAATATTGCAATTAATTCTCTTGATTGCTTCGACTACTTGTTCCAAGACGTCTAGCCCTATCCTTGCGGTGAGCGCTCGATCTAGTTTCGCCGGGTCTTTAGCCACAGGTGATTTTAAAGCGGTGTCTGGGTTGGGTTTTCATCGGCTACAAGGCACCGGTCCACAGAATTTTGTTTTCAGCCAATACATCATGGCTGCGGTATTTTGGTATGAGCAGTTGAAGTCCGGGTTCAATTTTGAATGTTCGTCGCACAGGGTTCCGTAGTTTTTTATGTCCGATATACCTGGGCATCCGTAATCTTCTAGGTTGATTACCGTGTTAAAATGTTCGCGCAGTATGGTTTGCTTCTCCTTGCCTTTAACGTATACAGTTTCCTCAGCGTCCAGTGAGTTTATTAATTCCTCCAATTGAGCGCGGGTGTTTGATCCGGCTACCCAGGAAAGGCCGTGGAGACACTCTTTCAGCCAGTGATTAGTCCTTTGAATTTTCGCGGGTAAGTTAGTCCCATTTGTCTTTGTGATGAGGATAAGGTGGTGTATTGCGGTTCCGCAGCACCTTCTCACGGTGATTTCTTTAATGACGAACGTGTTATTTTTCCCTCTAAGTCCTTGCATGTCGATAACGTACATCTTTAGCCCTGTAATGTTACAACGTATAGGCGTCAGTATTATCAATTCGGTAAAGTTATGAGTTCAACAAATTCTTTTCATGGTGCAAATGAATTCATTATGTCTGGGCTATCGAGTGGGCATAATTATATGGGGTTTGCAAGTCTGATTATCGGTTTAGGTATTTGGTTTGTTAGAGGACTGGTGACGCGTATTTATTATTTTTTTTTTATTGTTTGCATGTCCCTTGGGTTTAGACGGGGTGTTGGTTTTATTCTGGATCGTTGCAAACTTTTTCGATCGTGTTAACGATGTGTCCCAGTAAATTCAGGGCTATTTTCTTATATGACTCGGGCACCCTTCGTTTCGGTGTCTCCCGTCGTCGTTGACAGCTTGGCATTGCTATTTATGGGAGCCGATTAGGTTCGTTTGTCCATTTGTCGCAGTTTACTGGCTCGCGGAAGGATTGTTTCACCCAGTGAAGTAATGCTATGACGTTGCTTAAAATCCATAAAAGAATGTTGTATGCAGGGTACTCCGCTTTCTTTAATCGCCGCTAAGGGCGGGCAACCGTGGTCGTCCAGGTTTACTATGTCGTTGAAGTATGGTCTTAAGGTTCCGACCTTATCTGAGCCCTTTAAGTAGATTCTTGTGTTCTTGTACATTGCCTCTAATGCCTTAGTTACGTCACTGGCAACGGCGGTGCCATCGTGCCAATCGAGCCCGTGGTGGTGATCTGTTAATTGATGGTTGAGCGTTTGGATTTCTGGCGGAAGAGTGGATTTTTCTGTTTCCATACGGACTATCGAATAGTGTATTGGTCCTTCGCAGCAACTCATCACTGCGATTTCCTTTATCATGAAGACATGATTTTCCCCGTGAAATCCTTGAAGGTCTACGATGTACATTTTGGAGCTGCAATCACCATAGTTTTGCATCAGTTCGGTTGTCGTTTATTTCGCATTGTGGTAGTTCCCTTGCACACAGGTTAAAGCGTTGTTCTCGTATGGCATCATTTCTTTTAAGGGATCTGTTTGGTGTACTTTCTCGTCGTACATTAGCTGTCACTCCCGCATAGGGGTTGGGTGTTTCTTTATTCCTATCTTATCGTTAGAGGTATGCTATATATATATATCCGGTGTACTTAACTAAATGTATCTATGCGCGGCATGATTAGTTATGATGATGGAATTAGTTGATAATGTACCCGATAGTGGCTCTCGTCATGGTTTTAGTTTATTAGTTCATCGTTATCGTTGTTAGGAATTTCGATTGCCAGATTGTCGATCATAAAGTGTTGCTTGACCTTGTAATTTTGATCATCAAAAAATATTGAAAATATTTCGCCATCTACGTCTTTGATTATTATTATGCTATTCGGATAATTCCCGTAATCGAGAATATTGACGGTGGTGTATATATCGCTAACGATGTAGTCGGTATATACGCTATAATTATAGATTCTTGGTGGCAGATCGTCGTGCCATAACAACTGACGGGTCACGCTCTTTACCCAATCTGGCATGACTCTATTGCATATTACAACAATAATGTTACCAGCTCGCTTTATTTCTAAAGTTCGCATATTTGGCTGAAATCTATCGGTGAATATTATGACCAAATTTTCCTGGTTTGTCAACAGATTCATCTGTAAAATTGAAATGTTGATGTAGTAGTTGAAATCGTAATGTTGATGAGGATTATTAATTGCGAGCGGTTGGCTTTTAGCGGGAATTGTGTGGTTGGGTATGTTTTATTGGAGTAGGGGAAGCGTGAGTTTTTAAATTTTTGGAGTTTACTCCTTAAGAAACGATTTGAGTTATAAGGCCCGGTACGGAAATTTTGTGTGGGGTAAAATCAAGTGTAACATTCGGAAGCTTGAGGCGTTAAGTAGAAAGAGACAAACATATATATCTGTAGGATTGAACGTGCAAAAGAATGAGATGGAATACATTACTCCTCTTTGTGCGGTGCTTCGTAGTCTCACTGTATAGTTCACTACCTCTGGTCTGAGAGTTGAATGTGTGCGGATATTTGTACGAGTGTGTTGTGTGCCTGCGTATTACGAAGTTTTGCCGCAACTTGTACGCTGCTGCCGAGTACAGGGTATCCATGCTGTGTAATAAATATAAGCAAGTTTGCGGCGTAAGAGTGTTGCGGGCTGTCGAGAAAATGTACTTGCCTCGAGTCGCTACCGCGACTCTCGATACATATAGTAGCATTCATTGTATAGACACACGTATGCAGGCAGCAACCTAACCATTAACTTTCAATGTTTTGATTTTTAAATTTTCTCGTACTTCTATGCATTGATACGTGTATTTTATGTACTATTAAACAAATCATCAAGTGATTAAAGTTGAAATAATCCGAATAAAATTACAGATATATGTTTGTTTCTCTTATCGTTTTGGAAAGTGCGCTGATTTACCCTTTTTTCAGTTATATATATATATCATAATTATTGTTCGTAAGGAGTAGGTAAACGCCAGTCGTGCGTCGGAGCTGACATACACACACACCTTTCTTCTTATGGATTGGTGGGTAGCGATATTGTTTCGTATTTATTGGCTGTTCGTCGGTTGTAGTTATTTGATGTTTAATTACCTCAGTGCATTCTAAATTATCGCCTGGTAGGTGAAATATATCTGCATTTGCTCGGATTAAGTTATAGACATTCTCTTTTTCCTCAGTATTTAAGTGTTCTAATCTCAATAAGGATTCCAAAAGCTCGACCCTGGCTTTGACTAGGTCGTCGTGGGAATTTTGAACCATAAATAATCCTTTTATTTTTGCGATGTTTATTTCATTAGGTTGATTCGTGTTTTGCGTAGAGATATTCCGTGTAATTGCGCACGTTATTTTCCTTTTATACTCGTCTTCGGCTGTTTTCGTATAGGGTTTAGATTTGCGGATTCGCGTAGACTTTATTTCTTGTCTTCTCTTATATTTATTTGTCGCTTGGATTTTATCGCATTGATTTATTTCCTCTTTAAATACTGGGATATGTTTATTTATTACAGCCCTTTTTGCGTTATCAGTAATATACGGTTCCATTGATTTGATTTCGTTTAATTCACTCGTTGTGGGTTTACTGGGTTTAGTTTCATTCTTCTCAGATCTATCTTCATGTTTCATGGGTTTATTGGATTCACTCAGGTTTACTATAGAATTATCATTTCTTATGGGTTCGTCGGAATATTCATTATTATTTTTCTCGGATTCGTCGGAATTATTTTTACACTTATTGTTCGTAGTTTTATTTTCATACTTCGCGGATTCATTGGATTCACTTGGTATTATCGTAGATTCGTCGTTATTTTTCATGGATTTATTTGAATATTTCGTAGATTTATTATCGTTTTTCACAGATTCATTGGATTCGCTTGGATTTGTTGCATATTCGTCATTATTTTTCATGGATTTATAGGAATATTTCGTAGATTTATTATCGTTTTTCACGGATTCATTGAATTCACTTGGATTTATCGCAGATTCGTCGTTATTTTTCATGGATTTATTGGAATGTTTCGTAGATTTATTATCGTTTTTCACAGATTCATTGGATTCGCTTGGATTTGTCGCGGATTCGTCATTATTTTTCATGGATTCATTGGAATATTTCGTAGATTTATTATCGTTTTTCACAGATTCATTATCGTATTTTATGCATTCGTCGGGATATATTTGATATTTTGTGGGTATATTCTTATAATTAACGGTTTCTTTTGCATTCTCGCTTTTGATTTTAAAATTTTGGGTATCTGATTCTAAAGAGTCCTCTGTTTCACTTATTTCCTCCAGGATTTGCGGTGGAATCCTCAGCCTTACTTCCGAGTCTGACGTATTAATTGCATATAGGTACGCTTTATTATCTCGATTTGCCACTAACGCGTTCCCTATGTAGACGTTGTCACCTGCGTCTATCAGAGGTAGGTACCCTTCGGTTAACTCAGTTTTTTCGAGATTGATACGGATGCCAAGCCGTGTCCTCGATGGAATTACGATAACATCTTCCGGATTTTTGACCTTTTCCTTTCCTTTAAGAGGTTCGGAAATTTCGGTCTTTAAATCGGATTTTGTATAACCGAGACACCCGTTACATTCTACATCTAGGAGCGGTAAAACCTCGGTGCCTAGTTCGGTCTCCGCGAGTTTGTCGCAGTTGCCAGTCTGCGCTCTATACGGAGTCGTTTTTTCCTGCTGGTTTAGGAATGGGATTTGTACGTTACCGAATTCTAATGTGCCTTTATCAAAATTTATCTGAGCTCGAGTTTCGTTGAAGAACTGGGATCCTATGATTCCGTTCTGTGGGATTGGTAAATTTTCCGGAACTATATGGAATTGAGCTTCGGTTCCTATTACGTTTATGGGAACTTCTCCCATAGTTTCTACGCACGCGGGGACTATTCCGCTAAGATTAAATTTCTTTTGTTCGTTTATTTCGATTTCTGACCTTACACAGTTATTTTTTATAATGTTCAGGTCGGAGCCTGTATCCAACATGAAAGTACTCGGATTTTGTAATTCGCTCGCTTCTAATTTGATCGTAGGGATTATACTCTCTGGTTTTACGATCGTGTTGATTGATTTGTTATCAGAATTTTGAGGCGGACCTATAATTATTTGTTCCATATCGCTTGTAGCCAACGTCACTAGTTTTTTATCGGTACGCCCTGTATAATAGACAAGGTGCGGTTGGGTGTTTTGAGAGCCTCCGAGGTCGCACCGTCGTTCGGCAAGCTCTCCCCGTTTCCCGTAAATGAGACTCGATTTTCTCGCGGTATTTGATTTAATCTACCATTTCGCTGTTTAGTTGGACATTCATTGATTAAGTGACCGTAGTTTCTACAATATCGACAGTATTCGCGTGGTTTTTCTGTCTGGTATTCGTCAGGTCGGTTCGAATTGTAGGGCTGATAATTTGTTTGCGGAGTATAACGCGTTTGTCTAATTATTTTATTATCGTCGTACTGATTTGGACGCTGATTTCCCTGTCTGAAATTTGATTGTGACCTCTGCGGGCTAGGGTCCCTTGAATAAGTTCTTCCACGGTACGAGTTATTGTTGGGATAAACGTTTCCGCGGTATTGATTGTTCCCTTCATAGCGATTTTCGCGATATTGATTATTTCTAGGATAACCTTGTTGATTAGGGGAGTTCGACCTTCGATTACTGTAATTGTCTTGGTTACTAAAATTCGGAGGTCCCTGTTGTCGATTGGGATGATTTTCTCTTGAATCGTAACCGGGTTGCGGTTGGTAATTTATTTGACGATTTTGATGTTTCGGAAATTGATTTCTCGAGTTAGTATTATTTTGCAGTTGGTAGGTGTTCGAGTTACGTCGAGGATCCGAATAAGCATCTCTTGAATTATAATTATCCCGATAGTCTGCTTGATTACCTTGGATAACATAAGTTTGATTCCGAGGTTTACGGTGATCGTAACAGCTTTTATCTGAATTATATTGGCAATCGTATTTATCGTGGTCGTTTGGTCCACATACAACGCAATTATATGATTGAAACATCGCGTAATTTATCGTAGCGTCTTGAATTGTGCTAGGTTGATCTCCTCGTCTAAGTTGGATTTTAATTTTCTCCTGTTTTTCTATTTTCATCGCCGCGTCTACCAGTTCTTTCAGAGTACCGGGGACTGTGGGGATTTTTCCGTCGATTTCGGGTCTTAATCCGCGCAGATTTTCGTTGGAGATTCGTGAATGTTCGGGAGTTAGACTTGAGTTTCCCGACGCGTTCGTCTCCTCTAAATTTTCTAATTGTCCTTCAAATAATTGGGTGCCCTGCGTACTAACTTGTGATCTGAGTCGTCGGTCTGAAGGCGGAGTATGTACTACGGCTGGGCGTTTTTTATCGATAGGAGGGTCTTCCTTTCCCATTTAATGTTGGGATTGCACAAGCGGATTTATTTGCTTATAACTGGGTTGGAACTGGGGATTAATTGTTCGGGATTCGTATAATAGCGACAATTTCGGGGACTGCTGAGACGGGAGAGAGACAGGACAGGTTTGATAGCGGGGAGCTTGAGAGTAATAAAAAAAAAATGTTTTTGACTCGTTTTTATGGATATGGATTACGAGTTGGGGTGCTGTGATGTTCTGAACAATTCTCCTTATTTTATGGGTTCCCCGATCAATAACCGATGCGTATGTGATGACTGAGTTTGAATTTTTGTTAATAAGGTTTATTTTAACTTTTAGATTCCGTGTCGGAGGAAAAGGAGGTAGAAATCGTTGGAAGTTTGAACGGGAGGTATTCAGAAATAATTTTTGCCTTTTTCCTAATCTTTGCGTCTTCTTCGCTAATCGTTCTGGGTCGCGTTGGGGGCTCGAACAGCTTATTTCTTTCTTCTATTCGTTCTTCTGTATCTCCCGTGTAATAGCAAATATCTTCAGAAATTCCGATGGTATGGTTAGAATTCTGCGGTTTATTGAGATAAGGCTCCTTTACAGAGTCCGGGATTTCGTGCGGATCGTTTAATATAATCGGCTGAGTATATTGTTCCCAAAGCTTCACTACGGTTTCGCGTTTTCCTCCGTTTGTTTCGTTCGATTTTGGGAGCATTCGTTATGAGAACAAATGGTATTCGTCAGGGGTTTCGATTAAAGGTTGGAATCTCGGTTCGACAGAGTATTTCGATAAAAACGAGGGATCGCAGTGATACAAGATCCCAGTAGGTGCGATACTGAAGAAATATTTGAATGGAAAATTTCCAGAGCGGATGGAAAAATTCTTGACTGACTCATTGATTTTTGGAATTTTGGCGAGCTAACGGGTATTAAAATTCAGGTTTGTTGAGTTATTTTATTGAATCGAGCGAGATTGGGATGATTTTCAGTTCGTGTCGGTAGCGCGCAAAAATTTCCGCCGTCCGTCGGTCGCTACTCGCGTCACAAAAGTTTTTTCGCGATTATAACGTTTGGTTTCGCGGCCGATGCACCAAAAAATTTTATATGTGACGTCGGAACGGTACCTGGTGGAAATTTCCAGATGTTAGACACCGGAATCATTCACACAGCTACAGTCAGACTCACATCAGTAGTTTGGGTCACCAATTACCGATAAAGTATTGAAATACACCGGACAACGGGCATTCTGTCGCTATAATCGAACGAACCGAGGAAGGAGTAATTATTGGATAAAAGATTTAATTGATTGGCTTACCTCTTGAGAATACTCTGGATATGATGACTTGCAGCGTAGATTGGTGAGAGCATTTAACGGAATAACTGATTCTAATATATTCGGATACTTTGATTAACTTGGATTTATTTTATAAGTTCAATATTTCAAGTCACAAAAACGGAGTTACTTAGTGTAAGATCTTAAATTAATATGACAAAATGGAGCTGAAAGCTCGCTGGACTTTTGGGCAGAGTAACGTTGTATGAAAAGTTTAAATGCAAAAGGCAAAAGGATTTTAGAATAGAATAGAATAGAATTGAACGAATTTTATTACACTAGGGTAGCGAACCCAACAGTATAAATTAATAGCCCAATAACAAGGAAATACAAAATTTTAAACTTAAAAAATAAACTTAAATCTAATGTACTTAAAAATTAACTTAAGTCTAATGTATAAGCGAGTAAGTTAAGTAAGTAAGTAAAAAAAAAATAAAACTGAGAAAGGAAATAAAAGAAAAGAACAGAAAAGAAATAGAAAAGAAAGCTAATGACCTTGAATGATATGCTCAAAAACCAGAGCCTTAAAGGTTGCGTCACGTATAGCGGGAGGGAGAGAATTCCAGAATCTAGTGGCCGAGACCAACGTAGATTTCTGGTATTTTTGGTATTTCTGGTATGCCGAAGTCCTGCATGACGGTACGGCGAGGTCGGAGGGGGGTGCTCGGGACGGGTGAGCCCGCGTGGATTCGACGGAGAGTAGTTTCAATTGGGCCGCGAAGCATGGAGGAACACCCAACTTCAGGGCGCGGAACACAAAAAGACCGAGGAAATAGTGCCGGCGTTGGGGACCTTAAGCCATTTAAGTTGCTCATAGTAGGGCGTAATATGTTCGCATTTGCGCACGTTAAAAACGAAGCGAACGCAGGCATTAAGAGTTCGTTGTAGGCGGATATCTTCAACAACCGTAATGTCCAACAGGAGGAGTGAGCAATAGTCAAATATTGGAAAAATCAGCGCCGATACGAGAAGCCGTCTTAGACTATAAGTGAGTGCCTGACCATTAGCCTTCAGTTGGTACAGCGTTTTATATACGCGGTTTAAAATGCTTGTGACTTGATCTCGCCAGTTAAGAGATGGCGTGATTGTAATGCCTAAGTTTTTAATGACGTCGACAAACGGGACGTGAAAACCCTGCACATTTATTTCTGGAAGCTGGGCTGGTCGCAGCGTGTTAATAATTCGAGCCGCACCTAAGAGCATCGCTTGCGTTTTGGCCGGATTCAAGCGCAAAAGGTTTTGATCTGCCTAGCCACAGATTCGAGCAATATACTCATTAATACGAGCGACGCATTCGTCAATTCGATCGGGAGAGCAATGAGCAAATATTTGCAGATCGTCTGCATATTTAACGATCGAGCAGTGCCTAACGACATTGTTGACATCGGTTGCATATAGGGAGAATAGCACAGTTTTACCGCGAGACTGTACCGGAACAAGATGACGAATCTGGTGGTAGAAATCAAGAGGACGATCGGATGATCGGTCGCCGTTTTTATAGGGGTCGGTCGTTGCGCAGAACGATCCCCTTCTTAAGATTTTGTCACCTTTTGCGCACCTCCCTCTTTTTCTAGGAAATCTAATTAGGGCACGACATCTTCGCCGCATGCACGCCTGTGATCTTAGTTCATTAGCTATTACTATATTGCAAGTTTTTACATATGGTATAACGCTGCACCGGTGCGGTGGTGTAGGTGCGGGGTCGTTGTTGTGTAATTTTCCATTCTGCGTGGGATTTGTTGTTGGGGCGCAAGCCCCCCTTGGCCCCTCGGCTACTGTGCTTCTGCCCGCCTTAATTGCGCTTAATTCTAGTTCCTGTTTACTTCCTAATATTCTTACTATCCTGTTCGTTACAAAGTCTATATGTCATATTGGTTACTCGTCGTTTGTTAGTTTTATAGCGTGTATCTATATAAAATTGCATATGTATTATAATTGATTACTGTCGTTATTCACCTGGAGTACAATAGCGATTGTTTATGAGACATAGTTGCTGTTTGCTTCACATTATTAGAATCGCGCTGCTGCGAATATTCTTAGGTGTTTGTGTTATAATTATCTTAACAAATTTAGGGTATTTAACAATTTGATAATCCATAGTTTTAGAGCAGGTTTACATGTGTGCTTTCGTATATAATTCTCTTCTGTAATTATTAATTCTTATATTGATATAAATCGGCTTGGAAGCTTCTAGAACGTTTTTCTTATGTTTGTTGGTTGCCTGTCATTGGGCGTTGCCACGTATGCATCTTTTAGTTTATTGCGAGTTGATTTACCTTCAATCGTTTCGTCGGTAAGTTTCCTAATGTGTTCTCTAGATGAAGCTCTGTATGGCTCCACATTGGAGATCTGCATTGCCTTCAAAACGTTGCGCGTGTTGCCTACAATACGGCGTTACGGAGGAAGGTATAGTTCATGCTGGATAATTAGTATTCACGGTTTTGAAGGTTTTGCAGTCTCTGGTTTTATGGATTATTGCAGCAGTGCTATCTTTACACTATATTGGTTATACATTTATCTATGGTTTTACAATCTTCTGTACTCCAGGTTATATGGTATAGCTCTCAGCTCCGAATGCACAAATGGCGTTGTCGAGTGCTATATAGTAATTGGATATAATCGTGTTAGTTAATTATAGTGTTAATATGATAGTGATATGTAATAACGTATAATAATATTATAGCTCTTTGTAGTGCGAAGATCTCGTAACATGGTTTTTAAGCTTTGGTTAGTGAATGTCATAGTTATTTCCATCTAGGGATATTCCAAATAGTTGGACAGTTGTTTTAATTCCTTATGGTTACAAGATTCTCGTACTTCGAGTTTGGTTAGTTGATAAAAGTAACATGCAGTAATAATAGTCGATAAAACATACGGACGTTCCGGTCGGATGTTACAATAGCAAGAAAACTAAAAAACAGATGAAAAACAACGAAACGAATCTCTCTAGAACAGCGGTCGTGTCTCTAATCCGCAGTGGAGAAACACGGAACTAATTTTGAGGAATTCAAACGAACGTCACCCACCACCCGGGAATTGCAACATACAAGTGAACCGCGTCATTTGACTGATAATGATAAGAATGCGTAAGAAGAAACGACGAGCGACGAATATCAGTGTGTGGCGGACATTTGGTCGAGTAACGTAAGTCATTGCGCTAAGAAAAAACAAATGTTCCGTAAAAATAGCTGTATCGTCACGCGCTTGAGATTTTTGTCAAGAAAATATCACAATGAGGCGTCGATTATTGGCAGCGAACAAGACACCAGTTCCCCGGTGTATCAGGTCAGTGATTGAACATCAGCGTTCCTTCGGTATCGTAAATTATATATGTTTACCCGGCATTATGCATAACGTGACTGTTATCTACCAAGCTTTCGCAACTCACCTCTGATTTGAATATCTTATTTGTACTGTTCGAATTTATGTCCAACGTTCTGAACTCTTCGTACAAGAGAGTTTTAATTTATTATTTAGTTAATATTATCAAAAACCGGTTGTCACTTTTTCAAACTTCATAAGGATTATCATTGACATATGTAACCGATTCTTAACAAATTGGATCTCAAATAATGAAATAAATCCTTGAATGTTGTCTACAACTAGGTGGCATTTAACGCCAATTTCGAAATTACAGGAAAACTACAGCCAGATGAAAATCCTTGTTGATCAGCTGCGGGCCACTGTAGAAAAAGTAGTTCAAGGCGGAGGCGAAAAGGCAAGATCCCGTCATGTTAAGCTTGGGAAATTGTTGCCGAGGGAAAGGATCGACACTCTCCTCGATAAGGATTCCGCATTTCTAGAACTATCCCAGCTGGCCGGTTATCAAATGTATGGAACAGACGAAGTCCCAGCGGGTGGACTTATCACAGGAATTGGAAAAATATCAGGGTAAACTCATACTTCTTTCTTAGCTTGCGTAAAACTGCTTCGAGATTGTCACAAGCTTTGCATTAATTAAAATTTTTCAATTTACAATACCATGAAATCTACTAGATTTAAATTTTTTGATTTTGTTACTCATAAGTCACACCTTTCCATCTTGGAGAATTCACACACCTGAATGAAAATAATTGAATATGTACAAAATTTGGAAAATTTTATTTTGGTCTTGTTGCAGACAAAACTGTGTTATAATAGCGAATGATGCGACGGTCAAGGGTGGTTCATACTATCCGATAACTGTGAAGAAGCATTTGCGTGCCCAGGAAATAGCACAAGACAACGAGTTGCCATGTATCTACTTGGTGGACAGTGGAGGGGCGAACTTGCCGCGTCAGGCGGAGGTATTTCCAGACAGGGATCACTTTGGTAGATTCTTTTACAACCAAGCTAACATGAGCGCTCGTGGTATAGCTCAAATCGCAGTTGTAATGGGAAGCTGCACTGCCGGCGGAGCCTACATCCCTGCCATGTCCGATGAGAATATAATCAGCAAAAATGGCACTATTTTCTTGGCAGGACCTCCACTCGTCAAAGCTTCAACTGGGGAAGACGTTACCGCAGAAAATCTGGGAGGAGCAGATCTGCACTGTCGGTATGATTGAGAAAGGTTTTGTAACATAGGTGTAATTCTTCTTGTAAAACATTGATGAAATCTACATCGAAATGAACGTGTCTTTGTATGATGGAAAAACTATTTGTTGCTTGTCATAGAATTAAATACCGTACTGCATGTTATTAATATAGCTTGACAATTGTTTTCAGAACTTCTGGGGTTACTGACCACTATGCAATTGACGATCCTCACGCTTTGTACTTGGCTCGACGCATGGTGAAGAATTTGAATCGTCAAAAATGTTCAACTATCCCGATTGAGAAGGATATTTCCGCACCTATTTACCCAGCTGAGGAAATCTATGGTATCGTTGGAGCTAATTTGAAGCGTCCTTACGACGTTAGGGAAGTTATAGCGCGGATAGTTGATGGCTCAGAGTTTGACGAATTTAAGGAACAGTATGGAGAAACTTTGGTCACCGGGTTTGCCAGACTGCATGGCTGCCCAATAGGAATTGTTGCTAACAATGGTATACTGTTCTCTGAAAGCGCACTTAAAGGTGCTCATTTTGTGCAGCTGTGCGCGCAGAGAAAGATACCCCTGATATTTCTCCAGAATATTACTGGTACGTGTTCAGAGTACCTATGTTTATTCAATTCTAATTCAAAAGGTTCACTTTTTTGCTTTTGTTATATCGCATTGCGCAGGTTTTATGGTCGGAAAAGACGCCGAATCCGGCGGCATAGCCAAAAACGGTGCGAAAATGGTAACTGCAGTGGCATGTGCTCAAGTTCCCAAGATCACCTTGATCATAGGAGGATCGTACGGTGCTGGAAATTACGGTAAGCTGTTCTTTTTCGTTTGTGGATAAATCTAAAACTAAAGAATCTGAAACTAAAAAGAAAACTGTAATTTTAGGTATGTGCGGTCGGGCTTTTTCTCCAAGGTTTATGTACTCCTGGCCTAATGCTAGGATATCTGTAATGGGCGGAGAACAGGCAGCTGGAGTTTTGGTTCAAATTACAAAAAATCAGCGAGCTCGAGAGGGAAAGCAAGTTAGTATATACTTCGGTTCGCAAGTTTGTTTTCAATTTTTCTTGGTCTTGGGTTTCTAAAGGACATCACATTTACATGGGCTTTTTTTCAGTGGACCCAAGAGGAGGAAGACAAGTTAAAGAATCCGATAATTGAACAGTTTGAGGCTGAAGGCAATCCCTACTATTCCAGTGCCAGGTTAATTTTCAATTAGTTTCACTAAGAATGAGACCAAAATTGTTCGAGCTTACTGAACTTTAGTCAATGTAATTAACTCCATGTTTATTTCTAATTAGACTCTGGGATGACGGAGTGATTGATCCAGTTGATACTCGCGCGGTACTGGCATTGAGTTTGGCAGCAGCATTAAATACGCCGATTTTAGACAGCACCTTCGGCGTTTTCCGAATGTAAATCGACGCGGAACGATGTACTTACTGTCAATTATTTTAATTGTAAAAAGTTTTTTTTATACGTTTATAACATGTATGGATCTATAGCCTTCGACAGGAATCATGTAACATAGACATATTTTTCCAAAGAATCGGCAGTTGGGGTAAGGAAATAAGAGATACGTATATTTACAAGAGTAAATGCTTGTATGTATGTATGAAAATAAAATAAAGAAATGGCATGAATTCTACGAATTTACTACAGTGAAACTTCATAATAGCGGACAACTTCGGGGCTGAAAATTTTGTCAGTTATTGAGGAGTATCTGTTATTCAGAACAACATCAACGTTTAAATTGTGTTACTGGAAATTTTTAGCCTGTCCGTTGTAAAGAGGAATTCATTATTGGGAGGTGTCCGTTAAGAGAAGTTTCACTATATTGCCATTTCGTAAAATCTATACCATTTCTTCATTCCTGCATCGAATGAAAACACACTTGAGTGCCTTTGTTTAAAGTTGCGTATACAATGGGGCTGTTAAGTCCTTTGTCGCTTTTGAGGTACATGGAATTTGATATTTAGAGATTTATACGTCAACTTCGAAATTGACAAAGGCCCCCCCTTAAACAGGGTATTTTGTGTGGGCATAACCTGCAACCTTTCTCCCCTGTTAAAAGAGGAGTTCCTTTTATTTCTTATCAATTTAAATTCTTTCAATCAAGGACCTAGACTATTCACACTGAGGTTGCAAGAACTACCGGCTCTCGCAAAACCACAGATGTAACACTATATATGATCTAGTATTTTTCATGTAATAATCATGTAATAAATTATTTGCTGAATTATTTCATAATTTTTTCAATAGGGTTGGTCACTGGGCAATCCTGAGCAAGGTACTTCCAGTTTGAACATCCGCTCAGTTTTGTTCAGTTCAATTAATATTCAGTGACTCATTTAAATATTGAACAAAAAACAATTATAAATTACATTTATTCATTATTTATAATACGTTTAAATTCATCTCAACATTAGTCAAACATGTGTATTTTATTTTTATGTCTTTCAAAAAGCAAGGGTAGGAAAAAACTATTCAATTATCTAAATTTTTAATATGCTTTTCCGCACTTTTCTGTTTGAAAAGTCTGACTGAAATTTTCCGCATTTCGAATAATTTTGTTGATAATACTTGAAATACCGATACGCGCGGCAGTCAATCAATTAGTAATTTCTATCGCGTCAAGATAGCGCTCGTGTAAAGTTTGAATCAATTTTTGGCGGGATAAGCTATTAATATGAGTTTAGCCGACAAACCATCAATATAATATAATTAATGAACTTCGTTTACAGTTCGTCTCTAGATACCTAATTGTAGTGCAGTTACAATTGCTTGAGAGTGAACCAATTTAAAAAAAAATAAATAAAATAGTAAAAAATTCTACATGAATTTATTGAAAATATTGAGCGTTATACATATCGGTTAGATATATGTAGAGTTTTTAATTATTTTCTTTAAAAAAATTAGTTCACTATCAAACAATTCTAACTGGACTACAATCATCTAAAGACGAACTACAAACGATTTCATTAATTATATTATATTATACTGATGGCTTGTCAGCTAAACTCATGCTAATAAATAAGCTACCCTTCCGGGAAAAACAATTGGTGAGCGATCGTTCCGCCATTTTGACGATTTGCAATGGTCGAATCCCAATCTTGTGCGGTACGGGAGTAATCGTGTGTTTGTGTGTGTTGTGAGTTTGTCGGTTCCAAATAGCGGAAAGTTAGCAGATCAGAAATGAAAGTGTATTTAATTACGCAGAGTAATTCTCATAACGTGATCGTTGAAACGTGCGAGTCGCCCAGCCTGTTGATTCGGTCTTCGCCAAGTGGGTTCACTTGTAACCAAAATTTAAGTTACAATCGGTCTCGAACGTTCTCTGAGTCCAGTTTTATCTGAAATATTTAGGTAGCATTTCCTGTAGCATCCGATCATGCAAGACCGTGTTCGGCAGCACTTTACGGCAGAATTGGGTACGACGCATGCTGCCGCAACGTGGGCAGAAATGCACGGGCTGGCTCCCAAATATACTTCGACTTCTGACAAACAGATGGCGATTCAAAGGTTCTTCCTTGTAACTTTCTCGTGAGTGCACAAGCTATAATGTGATTCGTATTATTGCGTACAGAGGGACTCTAATTAAAACTAGCATCTGATATCAGAATTTAGTGGTTTTCGCTACATCATTTTTCACTTCTTCACAAATAGTGGATTCCGTGGGACTTGAGTCTCGAGCTGGAGTGGCTCGTCAGGTATTTCTCGTTCGACCCTCTACTACTCGAAGATAATCGATTCTGCTCTCCTCTGGGTTCATTAATGTGTTTTTATTTTAAATTAATTAAGTTCCTATGACTGTGGAAATAGATAGATAGCGTAAATAGACATAATTAAGTCCGTGGACACAATAAGGTTGAATTTCAAAATGGCCGCCGGTAGAAACAGAAATAGAGGCATAGACTCGCAGAGATAGACTCCACGGTCTGTGCACCGAGCTGAAGCCGTAATTAGAAAGAGAGGGCAACAGCTGGAGTCGGATCTCTCACTCTAATCGGTGACTTGGCGGGGGAAACACGTAGACTATTATAAGTATACCTCCCCGCTTGCCTTATTGCTTTCCTCGCCTGGCGGCTGCTCCCCACTCTTTCAATCGTGCAACAGAAAGGTCCGGTTTCAGCTGTGCTCCCTCTTTCTAATTAAGGCTTCAGCTCGATTCACAGACCGCGCAGTCTGTTTCTGTAATATAAGTTCGTGTTCACTACGCATCGTTCACTTCGTCTACTACGTTAGTAATATTTTTACAAAGTTGATTACGCCTATAAACGAATAAGACGAGTTGGAATCGTTGAGCAGGTCATTTATAGAACTCTCGGTATATACGAATACATCTTACTGTTGATTTTTATTGAAGCAACTTGTTATTTTTTACATCTGATATGTAATAATTATATAGACGTATCACTAATCGATGATACGTACTAAATGATATTATTATTGTATATAGTACGTTGGTTAGCTCCGTGTTCATATAGTTTCACGGCGTAATATTATGTAGCTTCAACTCTTCGTCGTTCTACGACTAGCTGTTTGGCTATTCCTTCAAAATTCTCCGTTTGCAAAAGCCAGTTTTATCCCTTTTATAGTTTTTATTGTTATTATTATTAGTATTGTCATTTCAGACATGTCATTTCCCATATACCTAGCTATCTATAACTATACGAGTAGTTACATTACACAGTTTAATTTTCATTTTCATTATTATTCGATTCTAATTTTTTCTTATCATTACGTATATAATACCCTTAGGAAACAATCAATTGGCAGTTACATAACGGAGAAATTATATATATATATATTATATTGTCGTCGTTGTATTTCATACCACAACAATATATCGGATAATTATTTCTTTTTTTTTTTTTTATAAGAATAATAATTATTATTCTTACTTCTCCATGATCGCGCATTTCATAAGTCAATCATTTTGTTTTTTCAATTATTTATCTTTCTAAATTTGGGCATACCCTGTACAACAATAATTATCGAATAAATATTTTTTTTATTCGACATAATAAATATTCGGTATCGCGATTTGTATAAACTTATACAGGTATACACTCAAAACGATCGTTGTTAATATACCGCTATTTATTCGTTGCGCTTCGTTTCTGTATTGTGTTGTGTTACCTAGGTATTATTAATGCGCGTTTATTAACTTATACGCATACCGTCGTTTATACAATCAGAGACGACGGACTTTTACTATCCTGATATTTTAAAGAAATTACTTTCAATTACGTATTACAGTTTTTAAATTTAACACATCAATATTATCGATTCTTATTGGGAAAATAATGATAACAATGCACGATCCTACCTCGTTATTATCATTATTATTATTAATATTATTATTATTATCATCACTATCATTATTATTATTATTTCACTTTCTCTCTGGCCTATTGTTAGTAGCAGTTGTTTAGCTGCACGAGGATTTCATTAATGAGCTTTAATAGGTTCGGTATTGTAGGTATTCAATTGTTATTATTTATACGTATCGTTATTATGTAAAACGAAATTATTAATTAATTAAATATATATTTATATTGTATATAGGTATAATAATATATTAGTATCACATGAAATTGTCCCACGGTTGACGATGGAATATTTTTTTTCTATCTTTCGTTAACTACATATCGTTTAGCTTTCCTTTTTTCTCTACTACGCTATTAATTCCGAAATTTTAGAAACATCCGCTATTCGATTTTTGAAAACGTACCGTATGCGTAATATTGCTCAATGTAAAATAATAATAATCTCTCAATGTAAAAATCGATCTAGTCCAAGTGCATATGAATAAATGCATACCGATATGGAAGAAAAAAAAATTTGTCTTCAAAATTAATTTATCTTGCATCGAGAAAGCGTGGGACAAATCAAATTTTGATTCCAAGAAAGACTCGCGCGCGGTTTCATTCTTTCGTTTCCTTCGTAAAAAAATATAACGTTTAATAATAAAGAGTGTAAAAAAACGTCTGTACGCAGAGTATAAGATGGAAATAAAAAAATCGTAAAATATATAGGATGCATTAAATTGCAGTGCGCGCTGTAATGAAAAAAAAACGTTTCCATTACGCGTCGGTAATTGTTATTACTGTTATTATTATTATTGTTATTATTATTTGTACGCGCAGGAAATTTGCAATTAGTAGAACTTGATTAAAAAAAGATAAAAATATTAAATACCGTAAACAGATAAATTCTACGCGTACGGCGGGATATCGTTATGATTCGGGATTTTCTTTTTTACTTTTTCAATTAGAATGTTCAATTTGTTCCGTCGAATTTCCGCTTAAATTTTTTCTCCTTACGCTTCACGTGAAACATTTTATCGTTTCGGGGATCTTCTCCTTATATTTATCGTTTATGACAGCTACTCCCGCTAATTGATCAGATTAATGTATAGAATACGACGAGTAAAATACTAGCTAATTTCAAATATCCCGTCGCGGTAATTGAGAAAGCGGCGTTCACCGTCGCCACAGTCTCCATTTCCACAACCTTGTATTCATACTGTTCGCGAATCTCGTTTTTTGGATGTACAGCTGCAGCCGATTCCGCCGATCCGGGCCTTTCCGCTGTTTCTTCGGAGGCGGTAACGTTGTTACCTTTCAAAACAAACGCCAGCAATGCTGTAAGAGAAACAAAAATTACGGCACGATTAATAAGAAAACAATTTTTCAGCACGGTACGTGCGACCGTTTTTGTTTTATTCCCTTCGATTTCTCTTCAAATCTATTTCAAAGCAATATCGTATTTTATTTCTCATACGTTATACGAGGAATATCCATGGCTAAAATATACGTAAAAATATTCTTGTCTCGCGTTGATAAGATCATTAAAAAAAGGTCATGTAGTTCGGGATTATTAACGGTACTCGTAATATATATATATATATATATATTATATATATATGTGTATAAATGAATCAAGTTTTGGAACGATCGGTGTAATGAATTCTCGGCGGTGACTATAATTATAATAATGATAGACCGCATTACGATAGACATGATGTATATATGTCGATCTGTACCGTATACATGTGTATACCTATACGCCGTTCGAAATTTAGTACCTCATTAGTCATTATTACCGCTCAGCCGATATACTCACTATAACTTGTTTGGTGCTCTGACATTATACCCTCGGGGTGTTTTTTTTTTTTTTTTATTTATTTTTTGCGCGTCTTTGGGAGGTTCGTTTTATTACATTTGATGCCAGTTAGACAATCCGCGAAGAAAAAAACGAAGATCCACTGCCAAATAGATAGAATCTGGTAGTGTATAATATAATATACGTGTATATCAAGCATATGTGCTACGGATCTCAGAGGCAGATATACGTGATCGGTATCGTACAAGCGTATGCCTGATGTTATTAATATGTATTTATACCTACATGTTGTTGCTTCCTTTCATTATTTTTCTATGATTAGTTTTTCTTATTGCTTGTATCATTGTTCTTTACTTCGTCTTAATTGTACATTCATATACGGGACATTACAAAAGGAGAAAATCAGTCGAGTCTCAGTTTCACATTTTGGATTTCAAAATTGCGTTACGTATAAATATCGGTTTTTAATTTTTCAATATCATCTGGCAGATGAAGATGATAATAACTGGGCAAAATTTTAGGAATACATTTTTATACAACTTTTCAATTGCTTTCTCGAAAAGTTTTGAGTGTAATAGCGTATGAGATCAGAATTAATGTCGTTATTTTCAAACGAATATTATCGCATTTTTAAGCTAAATCTTGTAGAAACTCTCAATTTCAAATATTTCGATCGATATTTTGTAAAAAGGTCAAGCCCATTGGCACAAAAATTTCGCTCCGCAATAACTAACTGTTCGTAAAACTAAAAAAATATCTGAGACCTGACTGATTTTCTTTATTTCGAAATGTCCGATACACACATATTTAAAGTACGAGTCATTTCACCTGTATAAACGAGACGTACATATTATATTAGAATCTAAACTCATTGTTTTGTTATAACGCTACACGAACCGTTGATAAATTTTCACGTTCTTTTTACTATTAGTAAAATAATTGTGTTTTCTT
Organism: Neodiprion virginianus; assembly: GCF_021901495.1. Classification (NCBI taxonomy): domain Eukaryota; kingdom Metazoa; phylum Arthropoda; class Insecta; order Hymenoptera; family Diprionidae; genus Neodiprion; species Neodiprion virginianus. The sequence goes on from NC_060880.1 coordinate 15,734,411, forward strand.
TTTGTTTTGTTTTATTTTGAACAAAAAAGAAAAAAACTATTTCGCGACAAAATAATGAATAATATCGTACCTTTTTCAACCTCAGCGCCTTCTTCAAAATCGACTTTTATGAAGGTCGACATCGTCACCTCGAATAGATTATTCTTGTCACCGTTAGGAGGTGATACCGAGCGCCGTTTTCTACCATATCCGATCCGCCCGTTGCTGCATTCGATCTTCAACGATACAGGCACAATAAAAAGTCGATTAATGTTTGTCGAATGGATCACGATCCAGAATAATGTAAGTTTAGGTAGTGATTGTGTGCTTCGTCGACTTCAATTCATACCAATATGAGAGTTACTACTCACCCCCTCGCATTTGTCCACGCAAACGTTTACCGTCCCTCGAAATTGCACGTAGGTACTTTCCGGAAATTTGAAAGCCCGAAATTTCGCTGTCAAAAAGTCACCGTCGACCGTTTCAAAGTTATCGAACAGGTAAGGATCCACCGAACACCTGTGTTACAATCATGCGGATACACCAAAATTAGAAAAAAAATCGTTGTGTACGTATATCGTTACAAGCCATGCTCGGAGGATTTTAATTGTGATTTAGATTTGAGAATAGCAACGTTGACTCGCAGCTTTCGACTGTCTTTGAATGATTCGAGTTTGCAAAATGTAATCCAAAAGACTACGCAATTCTTAAAAACTCCCAGGGTAAGGTTAGAATTTTTGAAAATGCATCGATCAACGCTGTTCGCAAACTTGAGAATCATCGACATTCTCATTACCCGTTGAAGATGATGGTTTCCTCCTGAGTCCTCATGTCCGAGACTTGCATGTAAGTTGTCAGGATACCGTACGTCGGGGCAGAGATCGTATCCAGATAGATCTCCATCTGCAAGGGAGTTCCCGGACTCACGTGAAGTTCCCCGGTGACCAGATTGCCGCCCTGACGAACGCCGACGCTGAGAGTTGGCGTCGGTGCCTTTCCCAGGACGTCTTCGATCGTCCCGATGACCCTTGATAATGGACGAGGAAGAGAATAGAATGCAATTACAAAGATCGAGATAATCCTTGGGTTATTATTTATCTTCGCTTCGCCGGGCGGAGAAACTCACTCGGACTCTTCGAAATCGTCGGGTAAACTTCTTCGTTGTAAAATCGTTCGATTCGGCGCCAAGCTCGTCCCGGATGTCACTGATTTATGAGGCACTGTCACTTCGGTGATTCCACACTTGACGGTGAACGTGTGCTTACTGGAATCGGTCGGTTCCTCGACGATTATTCTGTGATAGTAGACCTTCTTCCCCTGCGATCAGAACAACAGAGATCTGAGTGATTTACCCGAAATCGTTGGTTCGCAGACTGTCGTCGAGGATGGTATCCTCGATCGTGTCTTCGACTCGTTGCAACAATTTTCGCTACATTACCGTCATTTTATTTAAAACCCGCGTCAGGCCGCAGCGCAACATCTCCTCGCGGACGAGTGATAGTTTGAAAGTGGCAACCCCCTCGCTCAACTTCGGCTTGCAAGCTTCATCTGCGATTGGACGTGAGAAAATAGTGTCAGTATAATCAGGATCAGAGACTTACGTCAGAGACTTACGATCAGAGACAGTTTTTTTACCTGGATAATTCTTCAGATTCTCGAGATAAATCGTCGCCTGTGGGCTGCTCCGCGTTACGTCGACCTCCATCCTATCCTTGAAGCATCGCACTTTGCTCTGTACTGTAAAAAGTCGAAGAAGAAGAGAAGATCTGAGAAACTGATCCACTGTGACGAGTATTCGGGGCGGTTAACTTTCCGGTCCGAACTCACGTCGTCAAAGTTTTACTATATGGTCATAATTTGTACGCTTGGGGTATCGGACCAAGGTCGTTCACCTTGACGACCGATCCACACCAAGATCGACGAATCGAAGAGAAAGATCCAACCCCAGAGTTCAAAAGTCACCCTGCGGCACAGTGGTTACGAGAAGAGGAGAAGGAAAAGGGGACTGCATATTTGCAGGAAATGGGCGAACCCGGCAATGAAAGTCTTACACGGATAGTGCGCAAAGTCCCCTGTACACATGTATACTCGTAGATTCATAGGTATATAATAAACGTAATGCACTTATGCAACACTGTGTGTCGGCGTTCAACTCGAGAGGAAGAAGAAGCCGCGGACTGCGCATCAGGATGATGTTAAGCTGCCGCAGCATTCCTTTATATGTACGTTACACATCCCATAACTCCTCGTGTCCGATGACTTATACATGCATATTTACGACTCGTCGGTTTACTCGGTTTATGTACATACATGCCTACCTGTGTACGTACAGATAGGCGCATGCAGGCGGGTTATAGGTGCACAATCTTTTCTCCTCCCATGCTCTTTCTACTTCTGATGAACCAACGCACTTCTGTTCAAATATAAGTACGAAAGACGTGAAATTGCTTTCTCAAACTTTTCGCAATCGCTGTAGCACAAGAGGTTGTTGTACCGAAAAGAAATACCGGAATTGGATGACTCGAATCCGGGGTTTTAGGCGTGGGCAGAAATGCGGATTCTGAGCTCGTGGCGATCATGCTTACATGTCCTTTTTCAGACTTAGGTCGGTTATTATTTGGAAAGTTCTACAAGCCATGGTCGCTCTAAGTATAACCCAAAGTATCGTCAATCGTTATCGTTTTTTCCTGCTTTTAAATCATGCTTCATACATCAAGGGTCTTCGGGTATATAATCCAAAAACCAACCTCACTGTTTTATTCCTCTTCTTATCGAGCTACATTTTTCCAACCGTTGTACGCTATTCACGGTTTACTAATCCACTTGACCAGCCAACCAAGAAGGCGAGTCTAGCGTCAGCTTCGGCCAGCAAAACCGTCTTTTGAAGTTTCCGTTGCTGTCGCGGTGAAAGTTGCTCCCTAACCACACGTTAACTTCACGTATGCCTCCTTCCCTCGCCAGTCTGTTACATAGATACCTGCACACTCTCTGAATTCACGCTGCCTAGTGTCACGTCCATAAACCCACGCGCACATTGTCGTTGTTGTACCCATATGCCCAAAGCCCCGCAGCTAAATCCAAATCGCGTGATTTCGAATCTGCCCACTCGACTGTCAGTGAAGCAGAGGGTCGTGTTATGACCATCGTATTCCTTATAGGTGTTTAGCAAAAGTGGCTTACAAATTTCATCAGTCACGAATAACGTGTCGCAAAGCTTGGGGTTTGCACAGTGTGGCTGCAGGGCGAACAGTGATCGATGATCCATTCTTGCCCCAAATTGTGTACGAAATAAAGGTGTAAAGAATAAATACGGTTCATGGTCCCGTTCCGTTTTTCTCATCATACAGGCAATCTTCTTCTTATTCTCCAATTTTATAACATCATTCGGGACGGATGATGCAGGTTATTGGTATTTAAAGTCTGCAGAGATCAACTCGTGCGGTCTATGCAGCAGGCAAACGCTTTTATGGTACCAGGTACTCCTTCTTCTCCTTCTTCTTCATCGAAGCGATTCTTTTTTTTTTTTCTTCTCCTCTCTTTTTGCCATTTACCGATGACCGTACCAACACACTATCCATGCTGCCCGCCGCACTGCTGTAAGTTATAACGCGTAAACTCCGCAACTCTCTTCTCGATGCACGCGGTTGATGCTGATGTGCTGATGCTCGAACCCGACTTCCGGGCCATTGATTATCCTTCGCCAACTGCAGAAACGAGATGCAGCCTCCGGCTGTTAAACCTGTGCTATACGTGCACGTACGTAAATATGTACATCTCTGCATCTACATAAATTGGTAACGAACCAGCTCGACACGATATACGGAATTTGGCAAACATCGAACGTACTCTTTGTCTTTTTCAATCAATGGAATTCCGTCTTCCGCATAGGTGATCGTTGTTTTTACTTATGGTACAAAAAGCTTCATAGCCGTGTAAAAGAACTTTTGACCATGCAAAACTGTACAACGATGCACATTGCGGTATGTGCGACGTGTATATAATGTACAGTATACATATTGTACGTGTAACATACATATGTGCACATAAGGATGTACGGAACGTTTAATCTTTGCTGGTGAAGAATACATTTTACGCAGGGTTAGTCTCGTTATCTGATTTCTGGATCCTTCGGCAACCAACCAACCAACCACTCTCCTCGTCTAGTTTATTACACCTGTTGCATGTATCCGTCTACGTTATCCACTACGTAGCGAGTATTTGAATTTCATTTACTTCTACTCATAATATTCTCTCATCCATTGCATGTACATACCTAAAACGCACGTGCTGTGGGGGGGATTGTGATTCTTCTCTTAAAATATCAAAATACCATGCAACTTGGAGTACATGTGTGCGTGTGTGTATATATATATATATACACACCTGTGTTTATGTACGGTAAAATACCCGCCGGACGTCGCCAAGTCCCACGTTCGACCGAAAGAGAAAAAAAAAAAAGAGAGAGAAGAATGAAAGAAAGAGAGAAAGAATGAGAAAAAAATGAACACCGAGTCTCCTGACATGGGCGTCGCGACGTACATAACTATAAAAGGTATATACATAACATATACGTAAGTATAATTATGTATGCATTACATACCTAGGCAGGAACGAAGATGTGTAATATATTATACCTATATGTACAGTATACAACACGAACCAACGGTTCTTTTACGAAACACGTACATACATGTACTTGTATATAGATATATTATATATATATATATAGACATATATATATATATACTTTCCACACATACATACGCATATACTATGTATACATTATACGCGGTCGTTGGGTTTTCCATGCGTGGCATGCGTGCGGTGTGGCCGTCGAACGAACCTTCGTTACGTTATATTATAATATTGTCCATCCATTTCGTTTCACAATCAGTACACTAAGCCATTGTACATTAGGGTGGTGAAGAAAAATGAACTGTTTGTTTGGTTTTTTCAAAGTCACTCGTTTCGTAGTTGTAGGAAGAGGAAATAAGGCCTGTTAGAATATGAGCTCTTTAATGTTCATATTTAGTGGTTCCTGAACGCAATCTTTCATTTTCCAATCAAAGAACACGCGAAAATGAGTTTAGTTGTTTCTGAATATTGTAGATCAGGAACGAGACAATTTATGTAAATAAATGTCCGCTACATATTTTTCTAGGGGATTCAATGATCTACAAAAAAGATGTTTTATAATTTTTTTATAACTCAAATCTTTCAAATGTTATTCAAGGTTAAAGATGAAATTATGTAAAAATTCGCTTTTTTCGAGATTAATACCGAAAATACTAAAATTAATACAAAATGTTGTGCGTTTTTTGTTTTTTATTTTATAAGGTATTTCAACCGCTATAAAATCATGTTATTCAATTAATTTTCAACCGAAGCAAATTTATTTTGTAATTATTACAAGTAATAATACGTTACATATGTTATTCCACTTTAAAAGCACCTTTTTTTCTTAGCAAAAAATAAATTCAGGACCACCCCAATCAACATACATACAACCGATCTATGCAATGCAACATATATATTAGCCCAGCATGGATAATAATTGTTATATCGAATCTGTTATAAAATATACTGTATACGAAATTTTACAAACAACCATCATTGTTACGACACATGATTTTTCGAGCTGTGCAAAAATACGTAGTAGCATAGCTGCGTATGTATATAATATACGCATGACGTGTGTGTGTGTGTGTTTTTTGTGTCTGCTCGCGAAGTGGTGAACGTTGCTGCATATATTTGCAGAGATTAACTGTTAAATAATGTATACCGTGATGTACTGAGGTATATACAGTATACTGTTGCCAATATATACATATATATATAATGATAATGATGATAAAATATAAATATATATATATACACGTGTAGTAGATGAAGAAGAAGACGAGGAGAAGCATAAAGATCAGTAACGGTACTTTTGGGGCTTATATAAATAATACCCATCCGTGGACACATATTATAATTTACATATAGGTATGTACGTATGTAGATAAACGTACATAGTTTTAACCTCTGATGTGACGCATCATTTGGGTAGATGGGTGTACGTATTACGTATGCAAGGTAATTGTCACGTACACGGAGTCTCTCTATTCGGACACACTTTGTTCCGCTCCCGCAGAGTTTTAGTATAAAAAAATGTGAAACTCTGCGATCAATTTATTGATTAATAATCTTCTTCATCGATCGTCGCGTTTGCTACGTTTAAAAGTATCGTAAAACCAGAGATCTGCCGAGTTGACGCTTCAGCAGTGTTTTACTTCAATTTCGAGATTCCCAATGCTTCTTATATCATCGTCCAATATTCGCAGCTACATGCATGCAGTTACGTGCACTGCTCAATTCAATTTCGCTCTGACTTTTCTCGTTCGCATTATTATTATTGTTATTGTTATCAAGCCCAGCTAGCCAGCCAGACAGACAGCCAGTGGTTATTATAATACCTGGAGCTATAATGGCGCCCCGTGATTTCCCTTTCACGTGTATATTACATATCCACCACACGTGTTATCTTCATCCTCCTCCTCCTCCTCATACTGCATATTATATACATTATACACGCATGTCGGTGTGGCTTTATCAGACATGTAGGTATTCGTCATACATGTATGATGCACAACGTGCGGTAATGTGCATAATGTAATGGGTCCGTCTAACAGAATTGCCTGGGATGGTCATCTAATCACAACTCGTATAATCGTTCTTCCTTCCGTTTCATGATGATCTTCCTGTACGTTATAAAAATACGTACCGGAACAATCTCTTGAAATTTGAAAATCAACCGCGCATGCGCAAGTTTTATCGGCTGTTCGCGCAGGCTTGCCATCCCGAGTTTCAGTTGCCAAATTGTTTCTGCCGGTGATGTAGTTGATACGAATTTTCGAGGTTAGAATATCAAATATTTGAGGTAGCGACTCGGACAGGTTTGGGAAGCATTTGTTATTGGGTCGGAAAGTTCATTCGTCAAAGGACGGTCGGAATTTAATGCTCATGCTCTTTGAAACTTCGAACGTACACATTTTGCGTAGGTTGGCCCGCCTGTGTCGCAGACAAGAATATCGCTGCGGGAAGATTTCGCCGACCAATGAGATTTTATTTGGCGCATGCGCATTTGATTTTTAAGTTTCAAGAGATCGTCCTGGTACGTTGGTTCAGCTATAATGTATTCCGTATGTCTTTTTACCGGCCAATTCTCAAAATTTCATCATAATCGTGGGATCTTCTGACGATAATTACGACGACGGTGATTGTAAGATCTCTTCATCTCGTTCGTTCTCGACCAAGTCGGTACTGCTGTCAACGGACAAGTTACAGCTGTATAAAGATTGAAATATTTTTTCGCTACTCTCTTTTAACCTCATCTACACGTTGTTAATTCAATTCTGGTACATCCTGGTCAAGAATTTTGGTCAAGTGTCAAGTCGTCCAATGTGCTGTCAGAAATGTACAGACGTATCATGTGAACGCCGATGATGGCTATTTTAAGAGATATTTCGCCGCCTATGGATTTCAAGGAAGAATCCTTGAACGGTTATACATATATGCGTCTATACGTGTGTTGAAACACCAGCAGATCAGGTTTTCTCCAGTACGAGTCATCGGCCAAAGTTGCGCGCAGCGCGAGGGGCTCGTATTTTTTCTCTTTTTTATTCCTTCGTCTTCGTCTTCTTCTTCTTCTTTTCTTCTTGTTTATCGATAAGCTAGAGTTTCTTCTTCTTCATCATCGTGAGGAGGCGCATCCTTGACACATTCGTAAAGTTGAAAATTGATCATTTACTAGGCGTGTAATGATTCGATACGTGAAATGAAGTGGGTATCGTATATTATAAGTCGTACGAAAGAAAGAAATTCATGCAGAGTGAAATGCATAAATGCTTTAATAATCATCCGGCTAACTTGTTTTCGGTCCGAAACAAAATGCGACTTCGATTCTATACGAATTATGTGACAATGGATCCCATTTTCTCACGTCAGCTGTATCGCCGGTCATAGTCACGTAAATCGTATAGAATTCAACTCGTATTTTGTTTCGGACCAAAAACAAGTTAGCCGGATGGTTAAGGTGTCTATTATTCGTGTATAGCGAATCCAAGAATGATTTGCATTTTCCCTACGTCACGTACAATATTCTTGTAAAATACAAGGTGTTTGCATAAAAAAAGCACATATAACAATAATGAAAAAAAAACCACCATTTTATTACAATGAACTGAACAATATTTCTTATAAGATTGACCAAACGATTTTTTCATGAAATGCATTCAACATTCCGTGATCATTCTCTTTTCGTCTATGAAACCTTTTCTTCTTCTTCCTTTCATTTCCTGTTTCCCTGTTTGTATTTATTCGCGAGTCTCACTCTAATACCCATTGAATGGAAGTAAGAAGTCACTTTTGCATAGGATCTTTAAAATTACGAGAATAGGATATCACCTTTCGAATTAAACGGTATTTTCACTCTAATGTAAACGAAACTACAGACGCGAGTTCAAGAAAAAACCTGACATGACTGAACTTTTTGAGCATATTACCCGGTTTCAGTGAGTGAAAATCTATAATAAACAGGATCAAAAAACCTGTACAGTTTTTTGGTTGCAGACCTGTGAAATTCTTCCTCTCTCTCTCTATGCATACATATATATTTCTTTTTCTTAGTCTCTACTCTATTTTTAGAAACATGATCATGACGATCAAGCTCATTATAAGCATAACGTATATGTATACATACGAATAAATGAACACACAAAATCGCATAAGCGAGAAAATACAGAATTTATTCTGCCGTTGCACATCGACCATACAATGTGTAACGTAATAAACGAAGAACGCGTCCTGTTATATAGACAGTTAATTAATTACGTATACAGGCCCGCGTTGCATGGAAGACTAATTATTTCTGTCACGGTAACAAGCCGCCTATAACCCAACCTGACCTGACCCAACCTAACCCAACCTGATGGCTAACCCTAAGCCAACGTAGAGTCGAGTGGATTAGGCGAGCATTGTTGTAAGACCACCATGCTTGAAGAGTGTTTGTTTTTTTTTTCATCATTTTTCTTATGTCATTTATTTTTAACCGTATCATTTTGTACGTTCAATTTTTTTTCCCCATTAGTTTTATACTGTTTCTTCTCACCCTGTTTCTCACGATATTGTCAGCTCAACGGCTTTGCATTGTTTTATTACATGCATGTAGCATTTTATGTACAATGCACGTATAATAATTATTATACACGTATGATGTATGGTATGTATGTAGATACATGCGTATCGGTTATTAAGTATAGTATATATATATACTGTGGTGTAAAGTTGAACTGGGACGAGGAAGTTGAAGAAGTTACTCGTGGAAAAAAAGGCCAAAGGAGCACGTGTGAATCTGATCGTGAATCTGTTTCTCAAGACCGCTACTGATGTCGTTTTTGTCGTTAATTTAGGCGCTAATTAACCTCACGTATATAACGACTCGCGGATGCGATTCGATGTATCGTTTTATAAATACATTAATAATAATTAATCAATTGGCGATAGTGTTTCGTTACTTTCCCATGATTAGCTGCACTATATAATGTATTCACATGCCTATACACACCTATACGGTATACCTATACACGTTATACGGTACGTAATTATAAGCAGATACTTTTTTTTTTGTCTATTTCCTTTTTACGTTCAACGATTTTTATTGGTATATAATAATGTATGCGATATATCTACAATACTTGTATAATTCCTCGTGATTGCGTCATGATTCGGCTCGAGTGTGTTCGAAAATTAAAATCATCGTAACAATAACAATGATAATAATGAAAATTGGAGAAACTAAAAATTCATAGACACATAGTAGGTAGTTTAAATTGACGAACGTGTAAAATAATGTAAAAAAATATAACATGTATGCATGTATACACGTATGTGTACCTATTGGAGACCGTGTGAAAATTATACGTCTCAACGAAAGTAATAATTGATAACAAAAAAATTTTTCAAAGAAATATGCCGAGAAGTATACATATGTAACATACGTAATATATTGCGCTTACCATTTCCAGAAGCAAAATTCACGATGACGCATATCCAAATGGCAACTCGATAATTTATATTTGCGTTCATGATTCACACCTTGTGTAAATATATATTTATTATAATTCAATGCACACTATTTCAAAGATATTATAATATTATTACACGCGGTACACGTATCAGAAGAACATGAACAACAGGGAAAAGAGAAAGCCGGATCTTTCGTAGTTATATATATATTTACATATATATTGACGCGTATAATAAACAATATATCAATATATAAAACAAATATTATTGACGTTTAATCCGCGCGGACGACGACTAGGTACGCGATTTAATTCACGACAGGTGAGACGAGATTTTGAACGTATGAAGAAAAAGGCATCGAAATAATTATTTATAGATATACAATTTAAATATTCACGGGCTTTGGTTGATTTATTCTTCAAATATTTTTACCGACAATCGTTTGACTTCATTTATTTTCAGTCAAATTATTGTATATTACATCGATATAAACAACGATATTCAAGGTTCCTCGTTATAGATATGATGTGTACATTATTGTCACGACATGTATTTATTACATACGTACGAAGTAATGTAATATTACACTCGATACGCGTTTTGTTTTGTTACTCCTGTTTTTTTTCCTTTACTTTTTTACCGTAGAAAAAAAAACTAAAAAAAAAAAAAAATAAACAACAATAAAAATAATACACAAAATACAATATTTATAAAATATCGATGTTGTATCCCGTGTCGTGCAGCGCGTGCGCGACAACCGCGGTTAGTAAGGAGAATACAACTGCGGTGGCAACGTCTGGCGGAATATGGTACCAAAGGAGGAGGAGGGAGCTTGAGGTTGAGTCGGGGAGGGGGAGGAGTGACAAGGACGAAAAAAAAAAACCCCACCTTTTTTTTACATCTTTCCTTCTATCTCCTTCTCTTCTCCCCACCAATCCAGAAGATTTCCTTAATCCCTTCCCTTTCATCTATTATACTCACACAACACGGATATAATACCTGTACAGGTATGTCCGTCTCTTCAGGTTTACGTTCCGCGTAGATCTATTCCCAAAAAAATTTCTTTTCACAGCACGGGCATTGAAAAGTCCACTTTTTGTGGCAGTTTTCGTTCCGTGAAGTTACGCTTTATACGGCAGCGAACAAAGTTGCGGAATAAAGTCTTTATTCCGCAGTTTTGACGCGCAGTTCTAAGTGCGCATCCCAAACTGTCGAATAAAGTAGCTTCGTCAAACAGATCGCGACATAACCTCACTCTTCGTTTTGCTTTTCAATGCCCATACCGTAAAAAATATTGTATGTGGCATGCCCGTAAACCGTTTTTTGGCTCGGATAATTTCAGTACTCGCTTCCGGCTCGCCTTCAGCTCGTCCTGAAATCTTTATCCTTGCCAAAAAAAACAGGCGGTTTACGGGCATGCGACATAAATAGCTATTCGTCACCCTGGTCGCTGTCGCCGTTTCAGTATTTGATGAAAAAAAAGAAAAAAAAAAATTTCTCTTCTCGATTTCTACAACCCAATCCTCGTGTTCTTTTCTTGTTTTATTTTATTTTTTTAATACTTTTATTTTCATACCTTTTTTTGCAAATCCCGCTGCAGTACTACTGCAGGATACAATGATACGTACCTACATGTTTTATTGTAAATAGGTACATGTGTGTATAGAATCATGTTTGTGTATTCATTTTTTTTTTGCATTCTATATTTATTATATATATATATGTATATATTTATTGTAGAACGCGTGGGCATAGATCTGTTGCGAAGCGATCGACTCGTGTGTCGTACATGTGTAACGTGTATGGGTATGCATTAGTACATTATATGCGACTCGCGTTTCGACGTAACGTAGGTAAGCATATATGTATACGTTTACACATATGCGCGTCGTCGTCGGACGTTTATGGGCCCTCGTCACGAGGGCCGAAGGAGAGAGGGGCGAAAGATCGAGAGAAGGAGAATGGGCCTTAAATGGCAGCCTACGTAGGAAGCTCTCTCTTATACATACTTACTTACGTACATGCATACGTGTCTATACTAGAATCAGACCAATGGCCGGGCTTGGGAACGCGCTCATTTCTCGATGTCGAATCTTGACCATTTTTATCATAATCATTATCGGTATGTACACTGGGAAAAATTTCATTTCTTGTAGCAACTGGAAAAATTCAGTAAAACAGGTATCGTTGAAAAAACTGAATATTGTTGGAATTACGAAAAACGAGGTACGCGTAACTATTTTGCGCTATTGTCGAACCTTTTTTGGTTATTGCAACGCAAAATCAGTTTCTGAGGTTTACTCTACTTTTTTAGTTAAATAAGGCTTTAACATCGATTTATTGTTGCACGAGCGTTAAATTTTCGCAACAGTTGCTAGAAAATATATTAACAGTGATCGTAATGAGAAAGAATAGTAACGGATACTAGACTTTCCGGTAACGGCTAGAAAACTAATTTTCATTTTGTACCTAGAACTATATTTTTCTATTTTGGTAAAAAATGAAAATAGTTAAGGACTGAGCGGTAACCGGAACTAAAAATTTCTCTCAGTGTACGATGTATTGTATATATGTATATTTTTTTTTTAAATACCTCTGAGCGAGTCTCAAAGTATTATTATGTATTTTTCTGATTTTCTAAAACAATAGCACATATATAGATACAGATTCGTATTTATTATACGGCTTAACGTAATTAATATCTTACATTATATTTTTGGGTGGTTTCATGTTAACCGTGACTTGCAGTCGCTGAACTTATTCGGTCCATTTGATAGTTTTTGATTTAATAAGAAATGTTTGTAATTTTTTTTATAATTATCATCGCAATTCATTTTCCTGTTATAAATTTTCAAAAAGTTAATTATTAGTCTTAGTAAGAAATCATAATACTCTGAATCAAAAAAATATATCGCGACACTAAAGAGTAGAATTATTTTTTTCGACTTGGTTTGCTGCGACAAGAATCGTTGGGAGAAAAAAATACACAACTTAAGCGTGATTATTTTTTTTCGGCTTTGGAATATGAAAGGTTATTTTTCGTCAAGTATGACTAATTCAATGTACAAAAATCGTATGGAAAGTAAATTTTATTTTACATTCCTTGTCTACTTGCATAAAACGTGTCGTTTTTTGGCTCACTATTTAAACAAGAAAATTTATAATATCGATAACGAAAATTCAAGTACAAGCAATCGGAGGTCTGGTTCCATTCGCGTCCGAGAAATTCCCGCGTTATTGTCAAAACTTGCGAAAAGTATTTCAATGAGATCGCAAAATCGTCGCGCTCGAGTAAAATTAATTTCTTCGCAACAGTCATTGAAAGAATTTCTTTAATTGAGTATTTGAATGAAATTTTTTTTTTTCCATTTTTAGGGGTGCATAATGCAGTGCAAGCGAAACTAGTCACGATGTATTTTTTGTTTTTCGTTAAAAATGATAATTTTTCATGTTATAGGTGATTGAATTTCACTGATTTTAATATATATAGACATATCTTAACATGGGTGACGTCACAATGTTATAGTTTTCAATCTGTTATATTAAAGGCAATTTTGATTCAATCGAAAAAGTAAAAAATACGTCCAAAATATTTTTTTCCAAATTACAAGAATATGAAATAAAAAAATTTCATTCAAATGCTCAATTGTCCATCTTTTCCATTACAAAGTCTTTCGTATCGCAAATGAATACACAGCACATCCATTACTCCTATGCATCAGAGACTTCTTTGTATTTCTTTCTATTCTTCCTTTATTTTTCCTCAGTCTCTCTGTATCATTATACAATATACACGTCAATGTACGATACGATTACTTGCATTACACGGTCTCTGCTGTTCTAGGTTACACCCTGATGTATGGTGTATACATGTACTCGTATGTATGCATCGTTCCCGATTACACATATGTTAGTTAGATCCCACGCGAGTAAATTGCACGAAGAATGTGTCGCGTTGCCTATGAGGATATTTTTCTTCTTCCTCTCTCGCTGTATTCACGACGTTGTTTTATGCACGGAGCACTGTTTACAGGTCTGTAACATGATTGTGCGTAAAGTTCGTTGTATATTAGTATAGACTCTCAACTTCCTTGAGAGAATTTTTCATCATTCATTATTTGCAGGACTGCAATTTCTTCTCCCGTATAAGGAGCCAATTATGACGAATTAATCATATGGATTCGTACTCGTATTAAGTGTAAAAATAAGTTTTACGTCAAACCGTGTGTAATAATCCTTTGATCCGTATACTCGCGCATGTATGCGAAGTGTAACATTCGTGTTCCACATGCTTGCAGGACGCAGCGTATCCGATATGACGTTTATACTCGTATTGCGTGTGTCTAGTTCTCACTATATTATTAGACTCGGTTATACTTATCATAGAAGAAGAAGAAGAAGAAGAAGAAGAAGAAGATGGACAGAAAGGTTTTACCGTATATAATTATAATATCATGCCTTCGGTATAAGTGCGTATTTAGGTACGCGAAAGGCGTGTATAAATGGTGTGTTATAAAGAATTATTAAAGTGGATTGGTGAAACGATCGCAAAAACAAGAAAAACCAAAAAAAAAAAGAAAAACTATCGTTAGGCGCAAGTTAGTCGATTCGTGTCCTGTCATGAAAAAATCCACTAGTTTCGATTTTTTCTTAACAAGGAAATATCAATTTAAAAATATCTACATATATAAATGTATTACGAAAAGATAATTATAATAAGAGAAATAATAAATATATAACATCGTCAGTCTGGCGTAACTATATATATGTGTACATGTACATGAATTTTTTCTCTCACTCTTTCTACTTCTAGACAAAATATTTATAAAAAATTTTCTCCGTATATAAACGAACAAATATCTTAACAACCATATATTATTATATGTATATTATATTACACGATATAGCGTATTAAAAATTATTTATAAAGTTTCTGTGCGCAGTGATGTTAAAAATTATTGTGCGGAATATGGGTGGGTGTCAAAACTTGGAAGGATCAATATTTGGAATGGCCGATGTATCGAAATTTCGAACATGCGAAAATGAAATAACGAAAGATTTCGGACAATTCATCTTTCATTATTTTATTTTCGCACGTTTGAAATTTCGATATAACGGCCATTCCAAATATTGATACTTCCAAGTATCGACCCCCACCAAAGAATATTCTTAACGAGTGAAGATATGAGCAGATAGGAAACTTTTATAAATAGCGTGAGTCGGTTTTATAATCTTCCGATTTCTCTTCTACTAAAGCTATATAATTACGTTGGTAATTGGGCACAAACGCGATTTCTGAATTTTGACATGTCGCGCAGATTTTCGTTACGGTAAACGTACGAAAACAATGCAGATTACCACAATCAAAAATCTTGGATAGAATAAGGAAAGTGCGGAACCGGCGCTTGTTACGAAGTCAGCGTTGGTTTTATCGAGAAATCGGCACTGGGATTTTCGAAAATGCTTCACGTTACCGATCGAGTCTCGGGCTAGAATGCACATCTCCAATTTCCTCGATGATGGATCCGGCAGATCTCGTATCGTCAACGATCTTTCTATGTACACAACGTCCCTTTCGAATATCGGCTTTATCGGTGCTGATTTGTCGATCGCATTCTCGTCCGTTCTTCCGGCCTCCCTTACCACGACGTAAAAATCCCCAATATCATCACGCGAGGAGACGAACCAAGTCACCTTCCACGAATTGTCCTCTTCGTTGCTGCGCAATTGGGACGAAGAAAAATTTTGGTCATAAGATGATCGTTCGTGTCTTTTGCATGTCATGTTTTTTTTTCTAATTTTTAATTTTTTTTTCTTATCGTCTTTCAATTACTCACTAATTCACGCTACGGTACTTGAGGTCCGGCGTTATTTCGAAATCCGGGTTGTCCTGCACTTCTCGTTCATCGCAAACCATCAGGTCCTCCGTCACCGCGACTACCGATTCATTCGCAAGGAAATAAGGGCTCGAACATTTTGGCTCCGTCCATGATTCCGGGATTTCCGTCAGCGTTGACAGCCATCGACGCAATGGTCTCACGTAACAGTCGCAGTGAAGCGGATTCCCTAGAAAGAATGGTTGATGATAAGTTTGACGAAAGGAGGTGAACAAGGAAACCTTAAAGGTGTCCCAAACAGCACAAGACTTGAAGTTGTCGAAAAGATGTCGAAAGAATGTCTTATGCGCCATTTTCTGACGCCTGTAAGGCCCCAAGGACACCTACTAGGCATTAAGATATGTTTTAGGCGTCGTAAAATGGCACATGAGACGTCCATTATACGTTTTTTTGACGACTTTAAGTTTTGTGCTGTGTGTGGTGTCAGTCCTGATCAGGAGTTTTGTTTGACGGAAAATTGTCTCTGTATAATGTAGGTATAGGTATTTCAAGAAACAACTATTTGAAAACCGTTGATTTTCACTCACCGCCGTAGCGTAGATCCGTGCCGTTTTTTATTATCTTCAACAGCTCGATGTTGAAGCTTCCAAATTCATTGTCCCGCAGATCTAGTACCCTCAAGTGTTCCATCGGTATTATTTTGTCCAGAGGAATGGACGTCAAGTGGTTATCGTTTAGGTATACTTCGCTTAAATTTGCCGGATCCTGGAACACGTTTGGCTCCGAGATGTCGCTCAAATCGTTATAGGATAGATCCAGATACTCGAGAGAGGTCAGGTTCCCGATTACGTCTGGAAAAACGGCGACAAAGGGAAAAAGGTGTTTAAGCAATTGTTGGAAAGAAAGAGGTAAGAAAAAAAAAGAAGCGCTTCGCCTGAAATGACAAAACCCAACCGAAATCTAATTATCTGTTCATCCTGATCTTCTCACATTTTCTGATCTCGTTGATGTTGTTGTGACTCAAATTCAGCCGCTTCACTTTCCTCGTGCCGACCGTCAGGTCGAAGGTTATAACCGGCATCGTGTTGTAGGACAGATCGATCTCTCTAAGTCTGTACGGAATCCAGGGATCGTTAGGGAACATTTTTCGCGTTATGAATGATATCCTGTTGTGGCTGAGGTTTATCCTCTCCAGCGATAGGCAGTCGTCGAGGAGGCCCTTTGTCTTGTTGTCCAATTTTTCAAGCCGGTTCTTCGACAGGTCCAAGCTACGCAGAGACACGAGTCCCTGAAACGCTCCGTTGGGTATGTGGCGTATCGCGTTGTCGGATAAATTCAACGTCAGCAGTTGCAGTAGACCTTCGAATGCTCGGATGCTCACGTTCGCTATTTTGTTGTTCGACAGGTTCAACTCAAACACTATAGGCAATCTACCGAACGCCGCTTTGTCCAACGAGGTCAAATGGTTCCCCTTAAAAAGCGAAAGTTCGATGAGTATTTGTTTCTCGTTTTTGTCCTAAAGTGCGTTTTTTTCCGTGTTTATCGGGTGTATAGTCCAGTCGAAAGAGATTGTCGAAGCATAAAAATTGAGAAACTGAGGCTTGGAACCAGTGACTGGTTTAGGTACCGATCAGTGATATTAAATAATAATCGACTGGGTATTGAAAGCACTAGAAGTCTTTTTTATTAGCAAAAGAAAAAAAAAACAAAAACATAATAGTATGCCCAGAAAGTCGTCGACACAGCTGATTTTAAACTCTCTTCTCGTGAAAGTTCGTTGTTTTTTTCTCCTTCTTTTTCTACGTTGACGCGACATTCTTCAGTCAAGGTTTTTTTGTTCCGACGTCATTTTTACTGGACCGTAGACCTGCCGAATAGTAAAATTTATATTTCCTTTGAAATACCTGCATGTAGAGATACTGCAAACTACTCAGACTACCCAGCGCGGCCTGCGGTGGTTTAGTGATGTTGTTTTCGACGAGGAACAAGGTTCGTAAGGTTAACAAAGTGTCGAAACTACCATGCTGCAGATTGTCGGCTAGCCGATTTCTTGACAGGTCCAAAGACAGAAGAGAATTCATTGACGGCCATACTTCGGTCGTTGGTATCTCTTCAAGTTCATTCTCCGAGAAGTCCAAGTGACCCAGTGATATCGGTAGCTGGAATATCTTTGTCAACGAGTTGTTCTTCACCGTTAGTGTCCTAAAATGGGATGTGAAAATGATCGACTCGTTTTCTTTTTACCGATCGCTATCCGATAGTGAAATATCTACCCACCTACAACTGGCCAGTTTGGCCAAACTGCCCCTCGAAATATCCTCAAGTTTGTTGTAGCTCAAGTCGAGATCGAGGAGAGTTGGAAGCGATCCGAAAGTCGAGGGTTTGATTTTCTGCAGTGAATTGTGGGACAGGTTTAGGTATCGGAGACTGAACAGTGTCTGGAATATTCCATTCTGTATCTCGGATATGTTGTTGTACGACAGGTCGATAGTGTGTAGCTCGTACAGCTTGGGAAATGTCTGTCTCGGCACCGAGTGCATGGAGTTGTGGGATACGTTGAGTATCTGAAGACCGCTCATGTTGTGCAGCGGAACCTGAACAATTATGGGAACAGTCAGCGTCCTGAAATCGATCCTAAAAATTCACCTGTACCTTTCCACGCTAACCTGATTCAACTCCGTGAACATGTTGTAACTCAGTTGCAACTCCAGAGCGTAAGTCGAGCTGTCGAACGCGTACTTCGATATGTTTTCCAGAAGGTTGTGGCTCAGGTCAAGCGTTATGTTTGCGCAGTTCACAAATGCCTCTGCTTCTATGCTCGATATTTGGTTGTGGGAGAGATTGACTCGCGCCAAGTAGAGGTCCTTGAACGATTGCTTTTCTATCAGTGTAACCTCGTTCTCCGATACGTCCAATACCTGCGACAACGATCATCGTCGTGAAGACTGACCCGGACTGACTTTTGACGTGTTCGGTTGAGGATTTTCAGACTTTACTGTCCAGGGGAGAAATTGGTCAAACCAAGAAATGATTGAACCACGGTTTGAAAAGTCGAACCCAGGGTCGAGGTTTGTTATTAAAGAATCTGTTTTCGTGTGCATATCGAGATGAGATATTTTCAATAGAATTGAACCGGTTTATCTCGAGTCTGATTACATCTAAGTCTGGAACTCTTTTCCCTGGAATTTGTACAGTCTGAAAAATGATCCCTATGGTTGAAATGAAAATGAAATGGTTCGCAATTACGATTTATCAATCACCTCGGCGTACTGGAGCTGATTGAACATCTGGAAGTCGATTTTCTTTATCGAATTTCGGGCCAAATCTATCGTGCCGATTCGAGTAACCGATCCAAAAGTTCCGCGACCCACATCGATGATGTTGTTATCGCTCAAGTAGAGCCGCCGCATGAATCTCAAGCCTCTGAACGTGTTCGCGTCCAATTTTTTTATCATGTTGTGACTGAGATTCACAACTTGGAGCAGCGAATTCCTTGAGAAAGTTGCTCTGGCAAAACGATGGAGAAAAAGTAAAAATATCAGATGTACGCTGTATTCTTAGTTAAAGGATTTGATGGCTTTATAACCAAGTATGGAGATCAAATATGGCGGATAAGAAATGCTTTTTCATTTAAGGGAACACAATTTGACCGGACAGAAATCATAGTAAGACCTGCAGGGTTATTCAGACTGTTGTTACAACATTTCTTTCGCCGTATTTGTGGTAAAGTGGACAAATTTTCATTATGAAGTGGTTTTTTCGAATGGCCTTACTTTTTGAGTTCCGGTATCGCGTTTCGGGACAGATTGCAGAAGTTCAGCTTCGTCAGATCGGCCAGATTTGACGGATCCAATTTTGAGATCAAGTTACCCGAAATGTCGAGCCAGTCAACCTCTCGCAACCCTCGAAATTGGTTGCGTTTCAGCTCTTTTATTCTGTTCCCGTGCAGATCGACGCTCTTCACCTTCCTCAGAGGAGCCAAAGCCTCGACGGGCAGAGAGGCAAGTGTACCTTTTCAGAATTACAGGAGTTCAAAGCTCATTGCAACGTCGACGTAGAGGAAAAATGTTGAGAAAAATTGTCAAATCGTTCTTACAAGGAAGGTATCTCAGGTCGATCTCTCTGATTTGATTTCTTTTGTAATATGTTATATTAGACTAAAAACTAAGCGACACGTATTTTTTTTATCTTCCATTTTAAACACTTTAACGGGGTGAAACTGCACTTTCAAAGTAAGGCATGTCAAAGGTCGATTTGGCAGTTTTTTTTTCTAATTGAGAAAATTACATTTTTCATTTCTGGTTACGAGAAAAATTTTTCAGTTGGATTGGTTAAAAAATATGTTCTTGTGGGTGAAACTGCCAAATCATCCGTTGACATGCCTTACTTTCGAGGGTGGTTTCACCCCCTTAAAGTGTTTAATGGTAGATAAATAAAAAAAAAAAAATACTTGTCGTTTAGTTTTTAGTCTACTATAACATATTAAAAAAGAAATCAAGTCGGAGACATCGACCTGGGATATTTTTCTTGATAGTCAATTTTGGATCGTTCAATTTGTCCCCCTCACGATATTGTATCATGGGAATCGAATTATTCTGAACGGTTTTTTCATTGTGAGATGATAATTGTAGACTGGTTTTCAGGGGGCGCTACTGTTTCAGAGTTGAAATATTGAATCGGCTTGAAGGTAGTCATTTCCGACTAACTGAACCCTCAGGGATTCTTACATGGGATTTAAAACATCGTACGATCAATTCCGCGGTAAAAATACATGGAAATTTCAGTGTTGCGCATTGATTACCGTTCGTGATGGAGATTTTTTCGATTCTACCGGCCGCCATGCTCCCGGCGAAGCTGTCCTTCGGTAGCTCGCTCATTTCGTGACCGTCGATGTTCAGTATCGTTAAATTGCCCAGAATCGAGAATGCCTCCTTTGGAAATTTCTGCAATCTCGTTCTCACCAAGTGCAATTCCTGCAGCGTTCTGTTCACCCCCAAAAAACTGTGCTCATCTATCAGTCTCAGCGGCGTGTCGACGTATCTCAAAATTCGCACCTTCAGCGGGTACAAAGCAGGGCCGTACATTCGACCTTGAAATTCAAAAGCAATCGTACAAATGTTAAAAAAATTCCCTCTTACGTAGATACATAGAATCGAACTCGCATTTTATTTCAAACCGCAAACAAGTTAGCCGGTAAGGAAAGGCATTAATGGACATTAATGTATATATTATTATTATTATTATTATTATTGTTATTATTATTATTTATGACCAATTTTTCCTTCATATGTAAACAGTGTACATAACAAGGACGTATAGGGGGCATTAAATACCAGTACATAGGTTGATCCTGATAAAATTAGATTATATGTAAGGTATTCCATGCCAACTGAGAGATCATTTTCCCTGACCCCCGCCAATTTGCTTCATTATTTTTTATATGATTCTACAACCTAAAAAAAGCTCCCACCATTTTTTTCAGATTTTTCGTCCCAACCAATCTTTTTTCAAAAATGTTACAAACCCGTTTATGGTCCTAAAAAAAACACCATTTTTTTTTTCTTGCAAAAATTCACATAATTTCTGGGTCCCAAAACCAACATTTTGAGCCATAGTTCAGAGTGGAGAATTGATTTTTTATATTTTTTAAATATTTTTTTAGAGGAATAATTTTTCTCGTTTTGTACGCATACAAAACGTTTGTTATGTTTGTAACATTTTTTAAAACAGAATGGCAGGGACTAAAAATCTGAAAAAAATGGTGAGTATTTTTTTTAGGTTTTAGAATCATATAAAAAATAATGAAGCAAATTGGCGGGGGTCAGGGAAAATGACCTCTCAGTTGGCATGTAATACCTCACGTGTGTATTAACATAATTAGATCAACAGTAAATTATACGCGCGTGAATTAATTTTTGTGTTATCATGCGCATAAATAAATATTGTGCGTACCGTGCGTACTTACCGATGTTGCATTTGTTCAGAACGAGTTCTTCGATCGGTAGATTTTCGTGGGACAAATTTATCAGCCCGAGACTCAGGCTGGCCAAGTTCGCGTTTTCGCATTTCGCGTAAATGCCATCGTCGCTACCTCGGACGCAGCTGCACGGCTGAAACAGAACCTGACGTTCCGGGCACCGAAAACGCGGACCGGGCGGTATGTAGACGCCGGAAATCCATTGCGACGTAGACAGGATCACAAAAATTACGTGAATAATTTTTCTGGCGCGCATTTCTGAAAATAGGGAAACGGTGGATGAATTATTGCAAGAAAAAAAAACGTTTTATATCTGTGAAACCATTTTTTTAAATCGGTTTCTTTTTTTTTCTCTGTAATTGTGCTCAGTGAAGAGAGAAAGTCATTTCAACCATCCGGAAATTGAGATTAGTTTTTGCTTCACCTCTCCCGACGTTTCGAGATGCAAAGAAGCATTTTCAAATTCCGATCAGAATTCTTTTGTCCATCGATAAGTTGAAAACGGATCTATCGATTTAGGTGAGATTTGGTAAGTATTAATCGGTTACATTCGACTTGGAACAGATCAGATTTTTACAAAAATCGACCTAGTCTGCATCTTTGAGTTTTTTCTTTTTGTCAAAATGAAAATCTCCTTCTCCGAAATTCTTTAAATATTTTCGATAATACGGTATTTGGACTAAGATTATGGACGATAATGATTCCAGAATTTTTATCTGATGATTATTTGATCGTCTATGTATTGCGTATGTCGCGGGTCAAGTCTAAAGTCATGTGGTAGGTTTACGTATATTAGGCAAGACGAGTAATGTTATAGATTGTTTCCATCATACGCTTCTTCAGGTTTTGCTCGCCCACACTGCGTGGGTAAAACGATGTCTCATCGCAGATCGTGTAGGTGTATAAAACGTTATGTATTTCACATTTTTCATATATAGAGAGGCAGGTATACACGACAGGTGAATAATCTGTGCAACAAGGAAAGTGTTAGAGGTCGTCGGTTGTCCGAAGTTCGTTGTGACTGAATTTCAACTCCTCCACTCACTCTGTTCACACTTATGAATTACTTCATACGTACATACGTTACATACGGTAATACACATTCTATATGTGCAGAAAACGCAGAAGATAAACGGTAATTAGAATATCACCAAAATGACACATTATGTTATATCATGTAATATACATATTATACGTATACATATATGGAAAATGATGTATGGATATTATACTATTTTTTTTTCAATATTCCCTCTGAAATACTTTCCGGGGGGTGAAAAAAGATGCCTTTTGAAAGCGTAACTCTTGATATTAATAAGTAGAGGTCGCTCATCGCGGATTTCTATATTCCATTTAAATAGCATATGAATTTTTTTTTTTGTTTCTTAGAATTTTGTACCTCACAAACCAATAAGCAAATCCAAATGACTCGTAAAAGATTTTATAGGAAATTTAACACTCTGCAAAAAGTGTCTCCTATCATTTTTTGATAAATTGACTCCTTCCAAAGTTGTTCAAGCTCAAAGTTCAATTTATAGTAAAGTCAACTATTTTTTTTTTCCATTTTATGGCAATTTTATTTTATTTTATTTTAAAACTTGTTACTAAGTATCATCAAATTTCTCTTAGAAATTCTATAGTTTGTGATTTTCTACGAGGAAGAAAGTCAGTTAACAATTTTTAATCTGTAAAGCACTACTTTCAATGATAATTAACCTCACTGAAATCAATTCTACTTTCAATGGTAAATCCCTTTTCAAACATTTTAGTTTAAAATTTTCCATTACATATCTTGTAAAAAAAATTTCAATCGGATTAAAATTGTTTCGTCAGTGTGAAAATTCTAATGAAAAACAAAAAAAAATAAAAATTTCCCATGCCATTTAAATGGAATACAGAAATCCGCGATGAACGATCTCTAAATATTAATATCAATAGCTCCGTTTTTGACAGACATCTTTTTTCACCTCCCCCCCGAAAGTATTTCAGAGGGGATATCGAAAAAAAAGAAATTGTCAATTTTTTTGATACAGTCTAATGGATATGGATCTATATGTACACAAATATAACGTTACACGAACGTTATGTTTGCAGCACGATATGTTTCGTGCCACGGATATTATTTAACCTAAATATAAACATATGATAACCCAACGGGAGTTATATATGAGTATCTAATATAATTATAAGTCAGATCAGATGATGAAAATCAATAATATATATATATATATATATATTTATGTGTAACGAAATCTCTGCTCTTCTACTTTTTTGCACCGCTAGGTTTTTTTTTCGTAGCGTATTTCTTCGAACCTTCGCACCTACGCTCCTACGTTCATAAGCTACGTATACCTATAGGTGTATTATAATTTCTCGAGACAGCTTCATCCACGTATTACATGTACAGGTATGTATTATTAGGTATGCAGACTCTGGTGCTGCACGCCAACGTGTCGATGGCCTAAAACTGCAATGCACGATACATGTAATAACGGTGGTCTGATTTTTTCATTTCCAGTTTACTGATTTTTATTTCTTCTTCTCGGGATCGAGCGCCAAAGGCAATCTCAATGTCGAATGTAAGATTAAAAAATGCTTACATACACGCTAGGGTGGCCTTTATTTGGGGGCAGGACAAATTTTCAATCGGACGCTCCCCAGATTTGTTCTAAATTGTTAAAAAAAATTCTGTCAAGTTTTAATCTTCTACGTGAACTGGAACACGTGCCTCTAAGCTCCGAAAGTTTTAGATTGTAACAAATAATTAGCACAGGTTCACTTGAATTTACATAATAATTACAGTGCGGGAATTTTCAAACTTGTGTTGTAATTAATTATCGGCATTGTTTAAATTGTTGCTGGGTAAAAGTAGATAACTGGATCACTGTGCCATTGCACCGTGTCACAATAACCCGGATGATGAGAAGAACGGTAAAATCTGAAGCGTGAGATTTCTTGCATTCTTCGAGGCATTTTCTATTTACAATGTATAACGTACTTGCCTTAGAATTTAAAAAAAATACTTCTCTATTCTTCCTCTCTACGCTATATGTATGATATAGATCTTTTACAATCGAAAGACGTTATACATGCAGCGTGTAAAGGCAAATATGTATATATGAGGTATTCCAGGCCAACTGAGAGGACATTTTCCCTGACGCCCACTAATTTGCTTCATTATTTTTTATACGATTCTACAACCTAAAAAAAAGCACTCACCATTTTTTTCAGATTTTTCCTTTCAACCATTCCTTTTTAAAAAATGTTACAAACTCTTTTATGGTCCTAAAAAAAACGCCATTTTTTATTTTTCGTACCAAAATTCACATAATTTCAGGGTCCAAAAACAAAAATTTTGAGCCATAGTTCAGAGTGGAGAATTGATGTTTTGTATTTTTTAAACATTTTTTTAGATGAATAATTTTTCTTATTTTGTACGTATACAAAACATATGTTATGTTTGTAACATTTTTTGAAAAAGAACGGTTGGGACGAAAAATCCGAAAAAAATGGTGAGTGCTTTTTTTAGGTTGTAGAATCATATAAAAAATAATGAAGCAAATTGGCGGGGGTCAGGGAAAATGTCCTCTCAGTTGGCATGGAATACCTCATATATGTATATATGACGCACGTATTCGTTTTTCTGCGACTCTGTACGGTCCAGAGACATTTCTTTAGAATTCCCTTCCGATGACTGGCTCGCTTAATGCAGCAGTCAGGCCGTCCTTCAAAGTTCCCAGATCAGGATTCAGGATTCAGGATTCAGTATTCGCGTCTTTATGATTCTTGAAAATTTTATTCCTCGTTTTCCTCGTATGATAATTGGTTATGATACGATTTATATTACATATACACGCGATATTCTTTCTTCTAAAATTTTAATTCTCATAAAATTTGTACCTATGCAACGATAACCGGAATGAACACATAATCAATTCCGCATGCATTGCGGTTTATATTGGGTTTCCTCTTCTAGAATCAAAAAATTAACGAACCTGATTAAACTTCGAACGTTAATTAACACACGAACGCTTTCATTTACGAATTTTATGCATCAGAATTTTTTTCCAGAGCGTTCAATTATCTCTACAAAAATATGTATTCTTCATTATTTTCGATACATTCGTCAAAAAAAAAAAAAAAAAATCTTTCCGCGTTATTTCCGTAAGATACTTCGATCGCAATGCGGACCATTTTACAGTTGATCTAGAGAGCTCAAATTTTCAGGGAATTTTCTTTCTATCAATTTGAAAGTGTTTTAGCCCCTCGGAGCGTAATAAAATTTAAAAACAGCCCTATTAAAGACCATCCTAATATTTGTATATTACATGCAATTTGTATGTATATATTTACAATATCCGGGGAGCGGTGTCGCCGCAAGGTGTTCAACTTTCGCCTCGACAACCGCAGGAGCGGAAAGAATAGTTACATTTACATGCAATCATATATACATATATATGTGTGCAATTATATACATATATATATATTAGGGTGATTCAGAAAAAAAATTTTTTTTTTTTTTTTTTTCCAAACAGGTTCAAAAGTTTCATTTAGGTATACAAAGACACCAGTTAAAATTTTAGATTTTAATATTAATATTTAGGGGTGCCTCATCGCACTTTTCGATTTTCCATAAGAATAACATAGGAAAAATGTTGTTTGCTTCTTATACTTTTTATAAGTAGCTAACGAAGCGTTGTAAAAAAAATCTAAAGACATATGTTTGTAGGAAATTGAATGTTCTACAAAAAAGGTCTCTTGTCAAAATTTCGTAAAACAAACTGTGTCAAAGTTACAGCCTGTCAAAAGTTGAGTTACTTATAATTTGACCTTTTTTGAATGTTATAGCGTAACTACCGGTCTTATAAAAAATTGTACATGAGTTTTTTTTGTAAAGCATACACTCGACTTTAAACAGATGATAAATGATAATTCATTTTTGCAACAATGAAAAAAAAACTATTTTTTACCATTAAAAAAAAAAAATAATAATAATAAAACGAGAAAAACAATTTCAGAGCAGATTTCTGCTAAAAATTTTTTTAAAGTGTACGATTTTTTCATTGTTGCAAAAATGAATTATCATTTATCATCTGTTTGAAGTCGAGTGTATGCTTTACAAAAAAAACTCATGTACAATTTTTTATAAGACCGGTAGTTACGCTATAACATTCAAAAAAGGTCAAATTATAAGTAACTCAACTTTTGACAGGCTGTAACTTTGACACAGTTTGTTTTACGAAATTTTGACAAGAGACCTTTTTTGTAGAACATTCAATTTCCTACAAACATATGTCTTTAGATTTTTTTTACAACGCTTCGTTAGCTACTTATAAAAAGTATAAGAAGCAAACAACATTTTTCCTATGTTATTCTTATGGAAAATCGAAAAGTGCGATGAGGCACCCCTAAATATTAATATTAAAATCTAAAATTTTAACTGGTGTCTTTGTATACCTAAATGAAACTTTTGAACCTGTTTGGAAAAAAAAAAAAAAATTTTTTTTTTTTCTGAATCACCCTAATATATATATGTGTGTGTGTGTGTGTCTGAATTATGTTGGAATTGATTTGTTCCCTGTTATTTAAGATGTGTATGACTACATGATGTATCATCACATACTCGTATATATGTATCGATCTATTACATACCATAATAAGGTATTTTAAAAGTGTCAACTTGACATAACGCTACTTTTTACAGTAAATAAAATCTGACCGTGAAGCATAATATACGGATATGTATGATAACGGTTCGTCGTTGAGGTTCGTTTTTTAAATTATTTTTGGTTCTCAAAGTATACAAGTGTCACACATATATAAATCTTCGCAAATCACCAACGTTCTTACACACGATATAAAAAAAAAAAAAGAAAAAAATGTATGTATATGATATAATCTGTCCGATTCGCGTGTATAAAAATTAATTGAATTATTTTTTTCTTTCTCTATAACTGTCCGCATAAAAAAAAAAAAAAAAAAAAAAAAAAACGAAAACTCGTCGATGTTTCTATTTTAATTAATGGTAAGGCGTTTATAGCCATCGGTACCCATCGGTTTATAGTATCGATCAATTAAGGGGGTATTCTAGTCTAGAAATTTGAAAAAATCGAATTTTTTTTTTTTTATATTTTCAAAGCTTAACCTTTCAAGAATGTGTCCTTAAAAGGACAAGTCAAAATTTCAATTATTTTCAGAGATATAGCTATTTTAGTGACACGTCTTCAATACTGGCTCGGCTGGAACGAATTTTACTCGAAACTTTAAACGCGTTTTTCTCAAAACTACATTTTTCAAAACGGTTGACATGATTTCTCAAGTTCTATTGAACCGATTTACTTGAAATTTGGTGAGAATCTTCTCAATACATGTCTCTATCGCACGAACTATTATTATAACGAAATAATAATTTTTACTATTTTTAAAAAATTCAGAAACGTCCAAAAAAGTCAAAAAAAACGTATTATTTTTTCGGACAGCCGTAATTTGGCAAAAAAAAATTTTTTTTCGACTTTTTTTTAGTTAGTACGATAGCTGCATTTATGTAGATTAATAATCTTTTTTTTTTTTTTTTTCTGATTTTGAAAATGCTTGCAATCGTGACAACATTGGCGCGCCATTTTTTTTGTACCCCCCACTTCAACAACTCATAGCACTTTCAATTTTGTATTTTTTGACTTGTTTTTTTTTTTTTGTAATCGTGAAATAATAATAAACGCCTGATAAAAAAATGGATGGTAAAAATATTTTTTGTTTTTTGTTTATAGCACTTCAAAAAACACCTCAAATTCATGCCTCTACACTAGAATACCCCCTTAAGATTGATACAGCATAAGGAAGAGTTTGTCTTGCCTGTTCAGGCATCGGAATCTCTGGAGACTTCGTCGCGATGTGCAGGTAATATTATTACAAGATGATTCATCGCGAAATTCCTAATTTCAAATTATCGGACATATTTTTTCAATTCTTGTTTTCCTTCTTGTTCAGTATCAGGTATGTGCCGAAATAAATATCACGCAAGTGTTTCAAATCATCTCATAATATTATACGTATAATTTATCGCGTCGTATTGTTTTACAAGTAGGGGCAATTTAATTAACCTTATCCTTGTAAGAATTTCAGTAATTTCTCTGATAATTGCGTGAGCTAAGGCAGGTTTCGCGTATAGCTAAACAAAATCGTTAAAAACACGTTTTACCTGTATACTAATCAATTCGTCGAATTCGACCGTATAATATTGAATATCCCAAGATTTCACGTGAGATTGTCTCTCATCCAATTAATGTATACGTATGTATAATAATAATTTCAATTAATTCTCGTGTGTTGTAAAATAAAAAAATAAAAATTTCCTGAGTCAACTTTCAAAAATATGTTACGATCAAATGAATTATCAAAATCTTTGAACATTACATGCTATCTATCGTTACGAAGAAGTAAATAACGACGATGATGATGATATTGAAATTCGAGGCGACAAATAACGTTACGCGTTACGATATAATGTAATGTATACATAATTCGAGATAAACAATTATATTTACCTGTGAAATTATTCTTCTTTTTACATTCAACATCCAATCTAAGGTGTACAATTTAAAAAACTCGACTACCGGGTCAAACCCGCTGCTGCAGCTGGTAGTAGTTTGTCTCTATTATCGCGCACATGTTTCGGCACCTGATATCGTCGCGCATGTCACGATTGTCCGTTATTTACCGAGGTGGTGCTGGACGGACACCAAGCCTGCCTACTTGACTTCTGAAATTTTCAAGTATAGAATCTAACGCAGCGAGACTCCGTGCGGTCCGGTGGGACCTCGAAAGACTGGCGTGAAAGTAAAGTTGTGCAGCGGTTAACCCGCGGCGAAATCGTTCGTTCCGTAGCGGAGAATGAACATTATAATGCTCTTCAAAGTCTAACTTTGATTGGACGGCCTGATGCCTGCGGTGCAGCAAGTGGGAATGAACGTAATTTTATTACGTTTACCTTGCAATTTCACGTTGTACCATTACGATCCTTTCGCTTTGCCTCTTTCCTTGCCTCAACTTTGCGCTTTAACGATGCAAGTCAGATTTCATGTCTTACCGACGGAGCGTGTTTCTTTTTCTATCTTACCCAATGCCGGTAAGACAGATCTTGATCCTAGTTAGCAGGAAAAGAAATCGTCTATTGGTTAAACGTACGTATTGGAATGCGACCGGTGCAGGAGATTCGTGGATAAGAATTGTGTAAAAAAATTCTTTAAGTAATATGTTTTTATTCTCATACCACGTATATGCTGTATATATAAATATGGTATGACGTTTCTTCTCGATCGATCGCGTACAATTGTTGTTTCTGTTTTCTATATTGTACATATTCATTATTAGTATTGAAATTTACAAATGACGAAGAAAATTTTTCTACATATTTTATAGCTGATATACGTTATATTTAATATATACTAATGATAATAGCGACGATGATGATGATGGTGATGATTATGATAGTAACAATAACAATAATACCAATAACAATAAAAGTCAATAATCAACGCGGATATATTTACAATTTGCGTTAGAAAAAACTCTTCACTTCGGTTACGTGGAATGTTAATGACTGTATCAGGATTATTTTCACGGCGCAAAATCAGTTACGTATAAATTGTTTATTCCTCTTGACATGATTATCGGTTGCTGATATTTCAGAGCCGGTCGGATTATTTCTTGCAATTATTCGCACCACAAATCCAGGATTTATTCTTCAGCACAGTTTTTTTATTTCCGAAAATTGATACTCCTCATCGTCATCATCATCATTATTGTATAATCGTATTAACAATTTTTCCTTCCTCTCTTATATATAAAGCTTCGTATACAGGGTGGCTTTCTTTAATCGCCCCAGGCGAATATCTCGAAAACTGGAAGAGATACAAGATAAAGTTTTATACAGAACCTGCGGGGTTTCGAGGGGGAAAGACAGTTGTTTGACTTGTGAATTGCCCCACTTTCGAGATTTTTTGAGTACATCGTAGTTTTAGTTAGGAAACTCATACTTAGATTATGACCAGTTGACAGCAGATTTGAAGCTAGATTCAAATACGTAAAACAAAAACATTTACTTTTTTGCCTTTTACAAAATTTTCAGAAATTGAAACACGCGGCCATTCAGTTGCTGAGACAAGGCATTAACTTTAAAGTTTCGTTATTTTTTTACGCTTAAGGGGCTTTGGGAGACGCTTGATCACATCAAAAACACTATTCGTAGTTTTTTTAAACCATGCATGGGGTTCGATGCTTCGTTTCGAGGAAAAGCGGTCGAGTAGTTAACTTTTTGAAAATTGAGGAAATTTGAAAAAATTATTTAAAAAATTTGACAATTTTACGTCCTCCAGACTCTAGATTCCTTTCCCACACTCTTACAGCTAACTTATACCCAGTATCGTCTTCTTATCATCACCTCACTCTCTCTCTCTCTCTACTCCTAAGCTGCAACTGGCCAGTCCCTTGCATCCTTCCTCCCATCTATTCACTCTCGAGTCATCTTTCATTCGGCCAACATCTAAATTCACCTCACTTCCCTTTTTCCTGCTCCACATCTTCTCACTGCACTCTCCATATCTTTTAATAATAGATCAATTATATACTCAAACATTCAACTCCTTAATGCAAGTTCCTCTCATTTTCTCCTATCCTTTCTATTTTTTCTTTTTATATTAAACTTTTTCTCATACTGCTAATAGTTTCCGTGATATTTGCCTGGGATAAGAAGCAAATCACCCTGTATATACACATATATATATATATTACATCGATATCGTGTTTTTTTTTTTTTTTTTTTACTCACGAATTATATCTAGCGGATACAGCTTATCTTATAATTATTGTTCCCTGACTTATAAACTAATATTACTTGCTTACTTACTTATTTCATTACTTATATTATCAGCTATTAATTACTGTATGCAGGGTACAGGCAATATTCGTATATTAGGGTTTATTATTACAATTCTTATCATTATTAACGATGTTGCATATCGGTAATCGCTATTTCATAAATATTATAAATTCTATACAATAACGATTACGTCGACAACTAGAATTCATTTGATCGTTCACTTGAAATAATATATATCATATTGTGTTTACCTGTGCCTACATACACACAATACGTATTTCATATTTGTGTACACGCGCACGTTATACACAAATAATTTTTGGCACAACCGTGTTTATGTTAGGATTTAAATATTCATCAGATGTATGTGCGACAGGTATTTACCGTTGAATGACATAAAAAAATCTCTGACGAGATAGTTTATCTTCTTCATGTTATTATATATCTTGATCATTCTATTATTTTGTGGGCTGTTATATATCTATCTTCAAAATCGGTTGTTTCTAGTCAAAAGAAATAAAACGACAATCAGAAACATGTAATGAATAAAACATACAGACCATAAGTGAATAGAAGTTGAACAATTTACAAAGAATTTAAAAAGAAAAAATGCATTTCAAAAAGCAAATTCTGGCTCTCTCAACGATTGTTTGTGTGCGTATTTTTTTCGTCACTTCAACTTTCTCACTCACCATATTCATGAAAAATTGTACATGCAAAGAAACGAACTTCAAAAGGCGGAGACGAACAAATTGATAAATAAATGATCATGATATATAAATAATTAGTGAACAGTGGTGCGATTTTATATTTTGTTATGGACTAGAAACAAGGGATTTAACGATTGTAGGCGATGTGAAAGAAAAAAAAAAAATGAAAGAAGCGAAAAAAGTAAAATAGAAAGCAAATCGACACTTATTTTATATACAGATTGTTAGATTACATTTTTATTTCAATTTCTTTACCTGTATTTGGCATTGATATACTGGTAATGGTTTTCCCGCACATATGTATAATAGGGGTTCATCGGTTTGTTTGATTTAAAATAAAAATACTCAATCATACAATTTCTCACACTTATACTACTACAGACATGCCTGCATAGCTGTATACAGTATACAAACTGGACAATTTTATGCCGGCACCATATACATGTATCAATCAATCTGTAAACCTAAATAAAGCTGTGTAAAGCTGCAGCATGATTTGAGCACCGATATTATAATTAACAACGAAAAACGACAATAACGATAACCATAGTGGTAATCATTTTTACAGTTCATGTATAATCATCATAATAGTCGTTCTCGTTGGTCTTACTAATTGTACCTGTGTACATCGCATTGTACATCAATCATTATTCTCTTAAAGTCCCAACAATTTTATATGCATTGTTGAATCGTATTAAATTATTGTGCGTCTATATAAATTGTAATCGCACCGCTTTTAAACGTGGGTTGATTTATATCGTAGGTATTACATATAGGACAGTATGCTATATCACAATTGCTTGGTTTTAAACTATATATAATATATATGCGTATAATATTAGGATCGTTAAACCTTGTATTCTTCATACCTTTTCGTGATGATTGTGCGGTGAACTTATTTCGCTGTCATCATCCTGCGTCACGG
Source organism: Neodiprion virginianus (assembly GCF_021901495.1). NCBI lineage: Eukaryota > Metazoa > Arthropoda > Insecta > Hymenoptera > Diprionidae > Neodiprion > Neodiprion virginianus. The sequence goes on from NC_060880.1 coordinate 15,767,784, forward strand.
AATTTGTTACCGAGTTTATTGTTATTTGGGTTCTTAAATCCGAGGACAATTCACCACCGCCTAAAGTTGAATCCGAGCCATGGATCCCCGTCTCCATACCGTGAACCGGCATTATACCCGAGTTCGCGTCCTCGATTGCTTTTCGTAGCTAAGCAAGAATAAACAACAATTTTTTAAGAATTAAGAAAGGTAGAGACGCATTTTCATTGTCAATGACTACGTCAGGTTGTCGTTAGTCTCACATACTATCACAAAATTATTATCCCTGTCGGTAATTTTGATCGATGTCGGTATTGCAGGAAAAAAATTGCAACCGCGAATTCTGATGAAGACATATCACGAAACTTACCTCTTTCAAAGCCACCACGCCGACCAGCCGCCCAATCGCCGTTACGTACGCATGGTTTACACCCACCATGCTGAACAGGCTGTGAACCTTGAGCAACGAGGTTCGCTCGACGAGTTGAAAAGGCGCGGGGTCAATGTGACACCGCGAGAAGTCGACCTCGAGCGCCATCTCGCTTTCTTCCCACTGTTTTTGGTCTTCCGCCGACATGTCGATCACCCTCTCGCGTGGCTAAAACATCATTGCCATCATCGTTACCATTGGCAAAAATTTTGTCGATTTGATAATGAATTTTACTAGACAAATTGGGTGCTTATTGAACATATGAGCTCATTTGATTAGCGTGAGCTCGTGCTATCTTTCCTCGTTTCGAAGATATCCATCGATTTGTTTCATAATACTGTATTTTACCTACCAGTTGAACTTTCTTCGATGTATTCGGACTCGGTGTTAACTGGGTATGCAGGTGGGAAGGCACGTTCAAGAGATCCGTGCTGTCTTGTCTGTTGGCGTTTACACTTCCTCCCGAGCCCATTTCTGGATCGGGGTCAACGTCTTGCAGGGTTGCTGATTTCCGGAAAATTGCCTCGAAGGCCAATCGGATTCTGAATAAAAAACAATATTTACAGCTCTGTATGTACAGTATAGCTTTGTACTTCTGATTTTACATTACAGTAACCCTCCATTCCTGTAACTCAATTTTTTTACACTGCATACTTATAGAAACTTTGTCTTTTACCTGCTTTCAGCTCCAGTTACCGTCGTGTATGGCGTTACTGCCGGACTTACTAAAGGGCTGAAACCCTTCAGAGTGAACGAGTGCGTCTTTTTAAGGATCGACTTCTTTGGCTGGGATCCGAATATCGGTGAGTGGAAGGCGTGCTGCATAGTGTTATGGATTAGAGAATAAGAGAAATTTGATTTTCTTGACAGTTTAGTATCTTTTAGGAAGTTACAGTAAGATCGGTATCGTTATGTAATAACAACTCAATATTGCTCCAATCACAGGATGATGTATAAAGTTCAAGACCGTGATCTTAATTGAAGAAGAATTGTTCTGCCGATGAATGCAGTAAACCACCGTAATAATCAAATTAAGAATCAACTCAAAGAATCGGTCGTCACCCTATTTGCCGTTCACTTAATACCGTTCAATTTTAATCGTGACTCTCACCGCGTCATTTCCAGTAGTTGTGAGATCGCTGGCGCTCTGGCGTTGAAGTTTGAGAATATCGGGGGCCGGAATGACTTCGAACCTGGATGGCCTCCGGGTTCTTTCCTGTTCTCTGAGCTGCCGTTCCATTTCCTCCCTCGCCCGTTCTTCCGCCTCCTTTTGCCACTTCTGAGCAACCTGAAGCCGCCGTTCTCGACCGATGTGCTTTTCTATCAGCTTGATCAGCTCCAACCGTTGGATGGAGCCCAAGAGTATCATCGAGCCCGGGTTATCCGCAAGTGGAAACCCCCGCAGCTTTCGATTCTCCTTCAGTATGTCCTTGAGCTTCTGATAGGTGATTCCGTGCCAGATATACTTCACGTCACGGACCATGAAGTCCTCGACGTAGACGTTGTACATTCCTGCGAAAATTGAGACACGAGTTTGGGAAAATGTCGCATTCCTCGTGCGAAATTTGATTTTATTCAATTCCCCTTAGCGATTCGTACCTGAACTTGATGGCAACAAGTCGGGTAGGTAGGGCAGCTTTTTTATCAGTATTATACTGTCGTATATGCTCGGCTGCAGAAGCGCCGCTATAGCGTTGCTTATTAGTACCGCAATCATTATTGGCACTATGTGCGTTATCTGACCGGTCATTTCGATCACTATTACGCTTACTGATATCGTGTGCGTTACCGCGCCGGAAAAGGCCGCTGCTCCGACGGTCGCGTAGCCTCCTATATAACAAAACAGATAATTGTAAATTGCCAGAATTAGAGGCTCTAGGTCGTGAAGAAACGAGCGAAGCAATAGAGAGAGAGAGACCGACTATCAGAGTGCAAATAACGGGTTGCAGTCAGCGTTATGAATCAACAAAGGTGGAGTCAAACAAACTTCATTGGCTCCATGCACAGCCATGAAAAGGTAATAAATACGTTTGCCTGACGCAAATGGTTTTCTTTATATGCAGTGCCGCGGTCATTCAACAAGGTTGAATTGACCAATTAAGTGATTCTTATATCACAATGTGTGGAAAAAAATTATTTGGTTACATAGTTACTGCTGGCTTGCGGGCCAACAATTTTGGAGTTTGATTACCGAGGGAAAGGGAAAAAGGCGATTCACTTACCAGGTGTAATTGCGCTATTAATACCACCGTATCTGACGCCGTTCGGGAACCAAAGAGCCATCCCTTCTCCTACGGCTCGGCCAAGCGCTGCTCCGATTTTGAAAACTGGTATGAATATACCCGAAGGAACTGGTACGGTTGAACTTATTATGGAGAATATGAACTGCAAGATGACATGATAAACAAATGTTGAAAATTTCAAATTTGTCATCGGAGGTTTGACCCGACCTATTTTTTATTTATCGGTATCATCTACTGGATTGAGAGTCTGTTATTGTCACTTTTAAATGTTTTTATGGTGTGCAAGACTCACGGTGAAGGCCACGTAGCTGAAGAGACCGACAAAGACGTCTGTGTACGCGGATGACCAGTGCTGAAGGACGTTCATTTCCAGAACTGTCAACTCCGGCTTCGACCACGTGAAGTTTACGAACAATCCGAGCACCTGTTCGTGGGTCGTTAAATCTCCCGCCATGAACTGACCCAGGCCCAACGGAAACGAAATCGTTGCTACCAAGAGGGTGACGATTCCGGGATACAAAAACCGGCTGAAAATCAAAGCATGCTAGAGTTTGAAGGAACGAAATAAAAGAGGACGAGGATGACGAAGACAAGTCTCTCACTTTTTCTGAAGGAACCTGTTCATGCTCTTGTTCTTCCTCATGAATATGACGTACTGCCTGTGAAGCCATACGTAAAAAGCGCCACCGAGACCGCTTCCCACACCGATAATGGCGAACACGAATAACTCCTGAGGATCGAAGGGGAATTCGGCGGTAAAATTTGTCGGAAACATGGCGGTGATGGTTTCTTCCTTGTTCAGCCAAACGGCGAGTAGTCTGAAGGTGGTCGCACCGCAAACGGCGGCGAAGAAACCTCGCCAGTAATTCCTCACGGCGAAGTAAACCGTCGTTACTTCTATGCTGAAGAGAACACCGCCTATGGGGGCGGCGAAACAGGCCGCGACACCGACGGCGCAAGCCGCCGCCAGCATCTCGCAATTTCGACTCTCGTTTTCGTAGATACCCTGAAAACTCGTGACCAGCTTTGACAGCAGCGTTGCCACTATGCTCGCTATGTGGACGAACGGACCTTCTTTGCCCAGCGGCAAACCCGAGCCCAGTGTCGCTGTCAGCCCGATCACCTTCGCCACCAGGGTTCGGAACGTCAGGTACTCCTTCAACGCCACTCCTCGCAGGATCGTTTTCATCTCCGGGATCCCTGATCCTATGCTCTGCGGGGCTACTATGTGCACGAAACCTGCGCTGAACAGGATCAGGCACACCGGAAGCGACACCCATGCTAGATACTGCAGCGCCGGCTGCGTCGTCAGGTCTTGGTACAGCCATATCCTCGCTGTAATTTCATTACTTTTTACAATGTCTTCGAAGAAGTGTCGAAACGAAGAGATTGAGGATCAGAGGGTCACGATTGGAGTCGGTAATTTTTAATTTCAGGTATTTCCGTTTCAACGATAATTCTAGTCTGACAAGTTGCTTATAACTGACAATGAAATTTTTTCCCCGCAAATCCGTTGCTTTTTTTTCGTTTCTTTATACTTTGTCAGATCTAATCTAACTTGAGGAACCTCAGTAGTGCACTTTTTCCTTTTCTTCAGGCATTGTTTCGACTGGACTGTACATCTGATGTACGTATTCTCAAGAGACGGAGCAAAAAGTGTCATAACTGAATGTTTCAATGACTGTATATAGAGAATATAAGTAGTAATTTACCATTGACCATAACTATAACCATGAGATTGACGTTGGTAACGTTAACGTAACGAAACGGTACAGAAAAATTCACCATTTTCCAACATGAGGATAACTTTGAAGGAATTGACTTTGCAAAATGTAGGTGTCTTCTCTGATAGGCATTGTTACATACGCGTTACGAACTTGGCTCTTATGCACAATCACTATACTTTGTACTTGGGGCATTCCACGCCAAGTCGGTAAACGCTTGATCATAACATTTTTTAATTTCACCAGGGATTTGTCCTACGTTAGTTGGACCTCCGAAAAGATTCCAAGATTTTTTTCATATTTTCTGAATCACACGTCTTTATTTCGTGATTGTTTAAATCCGTCTCAAAAACACCCAAATTTATTTTTCTGCAACAAGAACAAAAATATTTAAATGAATTATTTTCACGCAAGATTCAGGGTGGGACCTCGTTTTTTATATTTTCATACCTGCTCAAAAATCTATTATAATACATATCGCATCTCCGATTTGATTACTGACTTTTTTTTTATTGCTTCGCCGATTCTAAAATAAACTCACGCTTTGGTACAAAGTTTTTTCAGTAGATTCTTATCTAGTTTGAAGATAGAAACAATGATAAATAAAATAGAAAAAAATCGAGTCTCCACTGCGAATCTTGGGTAAATATATTTTATTCCGGAAACCAAATGTTTTTTTTTTTCTCGTTTCATAAATATCAATTTGGGCGTTTTCCAGATGGGATTGAAAAAATCAGAGCAAAGACGAGTGATTAATAGAATTTCAAATTATTATCGGAAGCTTATCAGGGGTCGTACTGACGTAGGAAAAATCCTTGGTGAAATTAAAAACTGTCATGGTGAACCGTTTACTCAGCTGGCGCGGAATGCCCCATATAAATGTGCATCACCCGTACCGTTGTTGCAAAGTGAAATGCCCTTGTCCATGGCATGGCTTAGAATGGCCATGATGACGCCGAGGAGAGCAAGGAAGACCCAATCCTCGCCTAAACGGGCCCCCGTGTGTTTCCATGTGAACGCAAGCACAGCTAATAGTTTTCTACATAGTGGTCCTCGCTTCTTTGACTTTCTCAGCTCGTGGGTACGGTCCTTGTCCAATTTCCGTCTGGCTCTGTCGTGCGATCGGAGTCTTCTTGCTTCTTCTTTCGCGTATTCACCCAGGTCCTTCGTGTAGCGTCCATACATCTGCGAATTGTTTTTTATTATATTAGAAAATATTTCACCATCAATTTTCATTTTGCATTCACATTATCATCACTATAATATCGGTTGTTTCTTTCGAAATTTTTTCATTTGACCAGCGAACTGCATGTTCTCTTTTTGTTAACTTGTTACGAGTCTCCGTTTGTACTAGGCATTCCATGCGATGGGTGCAGGATGATAGTCTTCTTGATGATAATGAAGATGATAATGATCATGATTTTTCTGTTTATAATATTTTTCTCCCTCGAGAATTATACATATAATACATGTATATATATATGGATACCTCATTAGGTAAATGTTGCGCAATTCACTTGGAGTTCGGTCAAAATTATATATTGTTACTTTATCGTCGCGATGAAAATCGGTATGCATACATACAGTAGTACAAGTTCCTATGTATCGACCTGTCAGAGACGTTTTTTTGCCTTCTTTCTCTTTTTTTGCGTTGCTGTGTTTCTTCTCTTGTGCAGATACGACTGACAATTAACGGTCTTAACGCGTTTCGTATGTGTATAGTATGTATACCTATACTCATTTGATAACGGATTTGTAATTCTCTTATTTATAGATATAAGTACGTAAATGAATAATAATGCATTGATGAATTTAAGTATGTAGATACAGTGTTATTGTTGTTTTAGTTTTTCCTTTCCTTTATCTCGAATCGGTCGTTAAAGATTAAGAAAAGAAAAAGGAAAAGAGGAGAAAAATCGTTTTCTCGATGTCGCAAATCGGAAATTTCTATATCTACACACATTTTTTAACCCTGCAGTTGTCCGAACGATTCGGCTGAAATTTCTCTCTTTTTTTGATAAACAAATGACGGTGAAAATATGCGCCAAATAACTCGCAACCCGTATTTCACGCATGCGCGTCAACGTCATCTAAATGCAGGCGTCGATTGCTGCCTGCAGCGGTTTTTTTCTTTCAAGATGAAGACTTTGTTTTCTTTCGCACCCGTTGTTTTGACGTCGTCTGGTTTATTTCTTACTCTCTTTGTTTTATTCCGACACGTGACGAATGACGAACCTATGTGTGTAACTGCATAATCGTACAACAGACAATGAGATTTACACGATTTCAAATATTGATAATAATACGCATGCGTGCAATAAACAGTTCCCAGCATATAAGTATGCTTATGAAAATTTACTGATTATTTATATCGTTACATTCAACTGCAAAGAAATAACCATAAGATTAATAATTGATGAGATGCGACGGGGTGAAAAAAAATTATCTTCAGTTTAAATACGTGATTTTGCGTGTAATGATGGAAAAGAGAGAGAAAGAGAGAGGGTGAGAACAAAAAAATTTTAAGTTTAGAATTACTAAACGTAATCAACAGTCACGATGTAAGAGATTTCTCCCTCTCTCTTCTTTGTTCCGATGAATTACATCATAAACTTACAACGTATTCATCGTTGCAGACGAAATATGCTCTGTTGTTAAGAACTGCAACTGCCGGCATCAACATTCAAATCGTTACAACGAGTAATTTTTGTTTCATAAAGTGCGTCGAGCAACAGCATCAGCATCAGCAGTACGTAAAACGGCATGGAAAAGGCTGTTTGTATTATTTAAAAAATGTTCCGAATTTCGTTTCGTCGTATTCCTTTTTTGTTTTTTCCTATTATTTTTTCTTCTCTTCAAATCAGGTGACGAACGAAGCGGATCGTTTGAACGATCGATGAACGTTGATCGACGATTTTTCTTCGAATAAGAACATCGTTTTTCCTTTCGTTTTCGTTGCTGCAGATATTTGTTCCGTCTCGTTTTTAGGCGAAGAGAGTTAAGTTACAACGCGGCCAAGACTTTTAGACGACTAATGCTTTAAATTTAGATGAGCACGGTTATAATATAGAGTCAGCCGATCACGCGCGATAATAGTGCGGTATTGTTGTATTATACATATGTATACATACATACATACATCTCAACGTATACCTACAAGTATTGTTGGCAACTGTGACAAAATTCTCTCTCATGCTCATTCGCGTTTTTCTTTGTTTAAACTTTTCTCTAATTATTTAATATTCGATTGTTTAAAAAGAAAAATTAAACGTGCAGATTATAGTTTTCTCTCGATTTTGTTATTACAATAATCACCATCACTATTGGTATTGTTATTATTCTTGTAATCGATACCGGTATCAGTGCTGATAACAATTATAAACCGATCGTTTCAACGCGTCGAGTAAGATTATACAAAATTAGGCGGAAAAAATGTTGAAAAAAAAATAAGTAACGGGCGACAATTTTTCATTCGTAAAATGAATCATTGTTTCGCGAAATGTGTATTGTAACAATAGTTTTAAGATTGTAGGAAAACATTTTATCGTACAATATAGCTAAACACGTGTATGCTACATTATATTATATTTACATGCATATACCTATGTGATCGAATCACGTCGAGGGCATTGACTGCATTTTCATATAACTATGTATGTTATGTACCTGAAACGCGTCATGCGTCTCGTGGATTATATACTATTATTATGTAATAGAAAACGCGCTTGCGCGTAATACGCATATATTAAACAAGTATATCGTCAACCAATAATCCGCATATCGATTTTTATGACATCTTTCGAAGAGTATACCGATCGATACTTTATTTTATCCTTATTCTCACTCTCGCGATTTTTCCATTTCGTTTCTACGAAATGTACAATATATTCGCGTTTCTTTTTTTTCTCAAACTCTATTTAGTGTTCGTTTAATTTAATACGTTCTATTTTATTCGATTACCGTTGTTATAATCATTATTGTGATACGGTTGGTCGTTTTTATTTTCTTGTATTACTCAATGCGCCACTGTTATTATTTTTATTGTTATTAATAATCGTACAAAGGCATTCCTCGTGACGTAACGTTGGTTAAATTCATACAACAGGGAATGAGAAACGATAATTTTTTACCAAAGTGCAGCATAACCCGGTTCGCGTATGCTTCCGGCACTGCACCAACTCCCGAACTAAAGATTTGCTTTTTGACTGACGTTTGATAGATAGATCATGCATATGGTTCTCCGTTTTACTCTGGTGTACATAGATATGTACGTATCGTGTACCATTTGCCACGCGTTTAATACCGACATCGAAAGTTTGGCAACGAACTGAGTTTTCTCGTCGGATCAGAGAGGCGAGGCGAGGTTGTGTTAAGTAGCGACTTGTAGTATTTCTCAAGGAGCACATCGTGCATACCGCATGAGGATAAATATAAACTCGATCAAACGTCGATCTATAAGCTTATAATTTCTCTAAGGTGAATTTGGATCGTATTTCATCATAGTTTTATAACACTGAGTAAGATGCACGAACATTGTACAACTTTTAGGCCGATTTATCATTTTATAACAGGAGAAACACGGGTCGATCAATTTTATCCACCGTTTTCGAATTCAAAACTTGTCGTCGATTCTTTGGCGTTTCCTCACCTTGAATCTTTTTTTTTCTTCTATTCTCTTAAAATATCAAATCCATTTTAAGGTGAATCCTCGAAAACTCGTAAAAAGGATCATATTTTTTGACATTTCCAATCCTGTAATAAACTAGGAGGCTAAAAAAAAAAAATCGTTTTTCATTCTTCTTTGTATTTGTACTTTTTGAGGGTAAAAACAGACCTTCCGGAGTATGTTCCGTCAAATGTTTAAAGTTCCGGAACGATAGTGGAATCATAATTGAATCGATGCAATAAATATTTCAAGGATCTCGAATTTTTTGAACATCCGTTTCGCACTATTTGTACTGAGTATTAATTATTATAATCCCACCCTAATAATTTCGATGTTATATATAATTAATACTATGCCGATGCCGTTTCATGTATAGCTTCTTTTTTTGTTTCATTTCTTGAGAATCTATCTTGAAATGAATTTCACATGATATTCGTGAAGATGCAGTCTTTTTTATCGAAAAATATATTCGACAAATATATTTCTACCACGACAACAGCAAGCGTTGGAAAATTCGAAGACAAAGTATGAATTCGTGAAAAGGTGATAAGATTGATCATAATAAAGAGACGACGATGACGATAATGATAATAAATCAACGAGTGCCTTCGGGCAACACGTGCTGTGATTTCTCGTACGTAGCGTATCGGACACGTACTTTTATTCACATTATAGAATACGCACGTTATTTCATTCGTCGAGGTTACAAAAAATAAAATGAAAAAGCCGAAGTTTCAGCACAGGTGCGATGAAGGAGTACATTTATTACCCACATGCCTATTCTAACTATTACGAAGAGCTATGGGAGGGGGGGAAAGAAAGAAAAAATATATATCAAGTATAACAACAAATCCGAAGATCAAGGTGAGCCGGATGTAACAGTTTTATAGGTAATTCATTGTACGGTTATACATATATATATATATATAATACTATACATATGTGCAAATGTTGTTGTATTACAAACGTTTCGTCCTTTCGTACGGTTCAAATGCGATTATAATTGCGAAATTGACAAAAAAAAAACAATTTAGCAGCAGACTTATATGCATGCATGTTTATATATATATATATGGGGTATTCCATGAGATCTTGATCAAGATTTTGCGTCGATGTCTCAGATTGGCTTTATAATTTCTGTATGATAGCACGTGACGATAGATACAATCGCAATTTTTTTCACAATTTTTCGACCCAGCGTATCTGAAGTATTATTTAAGAACTTGAAAAAAAAAAACTCACTTTCTCGATTCTAAGAAAATTCAGAGAAATCTTGTAAAGTATAACAAAAGTTTTTGACACCTATTAGAAGATGAAGATTTCATAAATTCAAAAGATTAATAAGAAAAATGAAAGACTCTTCTGAATTTTTCAGATCTTAGAAAGTAGGTTCTTTTTTTTTAAGTTTTTACATCATACTTTCTGAAAAAAATTGCGATTGCATTTTTCGTCATTTACTTTCATACCAATACTTGAAAAGCCAATCTGAGACATGGACGTAAAAATCTTGATCGAGATGTCATGGAATGCCTTATACATATGCATGTGAATATATACCTTGTACAGATTACAGTCTGTTTTCGATTTTATTCGAAATTAATAACGCGAAGTATATAATATAATAATATATGCGTGCATTCGAAATTGAACGTAATGTTTCAACGAATCTAAGAAAATCGAGAAAGAATAAAATTTCAAAAATCTCGTTCTCAGTTGATTCGATTTAAATTTATTTATTATCTTTTCTCGTCGATTTATACACTGCGGTGTGTAATTGAATATCAATCTAATGCTCTCGTATGTTATAAAATGAATCAGGTTGCTGCGTCAACCATCGTTATTATAAAAACAGTTCGGTTTCAGACTTTAAACTGTAAACACATATTTTTCCAAAAATTTAATTTTGCTACCTGATAATTCGCTTAACAAGCTCGCGAACTTAAGCTTTTCTCCTCTACAGAGCGTACGGAGCTTAAACTTGGACGGCAGCTTTTTTTCGTCATTTTGAACAATACTTCAGACTTGAATTTGAGAAAAAAAATGGTCGATTTTTTTCATACAGTCTAACGTATACATGTATAAAAAATGAAATCCGCTCTCAATTTTAATATTAACCCGTGTATATATAGCCCGAGGACTCATTAAAGGAGTTGAAATCGTTTTTTTAATTATTTTTTCCATCGATTTGCATGTAAACAATAAAATAACATTACGTAGCAGCTTAAACTAATCTAAAAGTAATTTTACCATATTCCGCAGATTTATCTGAATTTCTTAAGGTGATACATATATTAGAGCAATGTGAGGATAAAAAACTGAATTTTCGATATGTTATTAATCGCTAATAAATACATATAAAATAATCGTTTTTAATTCGATAAAATAAGAGATTATTTGATTTGAATTTAAGAAGCAGAAATAAGTTGTTTTTTGGAAAATTTTTAATGTGAAAAAAGATGAAACTTCAACAAAAATGAGCTGGAAATCAATGTAACATCTCCGAACATAATTATTGCCAATCTAGCGTTCTGGTATTTTGATCCGATTATTATTCGATTTTCTCGTATCGATTTCATGTAAAAAAAAGCAACGCTGTCGAAATACGAATAACGGCATTGATTTTCGCAAGAAAAACTATGCAAAAATTATTTTTTTCAAATTTTTTACCTCGATAATTACTCCTAATCGATTTTAACTCCTTTAAAGGGCCTTTCAGGCACGAGTTAATATTAAAATTAAGAGCGGATTTCACGTTTAAAAATCATTTTTTAGTATTTCGAGTCAATTTAAGGGGTCGGAGAAAAAATTTTTTTTTTTTACCAATATTAAGGGCCACTCTAATATGTATATATATTGTATACACGTTATATGTGAGGGATTCTCCGTCAACTTGGCCACTTTTTTTTCGACCATCTCAGATCTGCCCCATAATTGGTTATATCAAAGTACTACTAAAAGTTACTCTATGTGAATTTTTTCAGATTTTGTAATTCAGTATTTGAGAAATTGCCGTTGTAGTTTTTTGTTAGCTTTAGAGAGGAATTTTTGAAAAAATTTTTACGTTCCGGTAACGCTGATTTTTTACCAAAAAAGGACGAAATTATTTTTTTTATTCAAAAAGGACCCATTTTTTGCTGAAAAAATTACAGAGTCTTCCAATATGTGTGACAATATCGCCAAAAAATCGCCAGAGTGGCACGGATCGAGGTTCTAGGGTAAAAAAAATTAAGCCACACAAATTCGGTCGAGGTTCCGGTATAAAAAAATTAATTTGTGCGGCTTCATTTTTTTTACCCTGGAACCTCGATCCGTGCCACTCTGGCGATTTTTTGGCGATATTGTCACACATATTGGGAGACTCTGTAATTTTTTCAGCCAAAAAATGGGTCCTTTTTGAATAAAAAAAATAATTTCTTCCTTTTTTGGTAAAAAATCAGCGTTACCGGTACGTAAAAATTTTTTCAAAAATTCCTCCCGAAAGCTAAGAAAAAACTACAAATTTATGTAGAGTCATTTTTTTTCAGTTACTTCAAGTTTCCGAGATATATTCGTTTGAAAAAAAAACGGCAATTTCTCAAATAATGAATTAAAAAATCTGAAAAAATTCACATAGAGTACCTTTTAATAGTACTTTGATATAACCAATTATGGGGCAGATCTGAGATGGTCGAAAAAAAAGTGGCCGAGTTGACGGAGAATCCCTCATAAACAGATACGGTAGATAAAGGAAACGAAGAAGAACGTGATTTACAACGCTGCAAGCTGATTTGTGTACGCCGATCACGTCCTCGGCCTACCAAAACGGGTGTACGTTATATATGTTTGAATTGACGTAACTTTATGCGTACACAATACACATGTATATATAGCATTACCTACTACAGAATTTATACGATCACGGCCTGCGAATAAAATCAGCTGATCCGTTCATTTGGTAAGAATCGGTATACCGTGAATTAATTAAAAACTGTAGACAAATCGCGCTAGGAGAGAGAAACGTCGGAAAATCTAAGCGGATGTATATTTTTGGGTTCACTTGCTCTGCTAAAAGTTTTGTTCAGTTTTTTTCACAGCTTAATATAGATTGGCATTACAAGCCAAGTCAGTCAACGATTGACCGTGACATTTTTTTTATTTAATTAAAGATTTTTGCTGCGTTATTATGGCGTCTGAAAATCTTCTAAAAAAAGTTTCACATTTTTTCAATCACTCGTCTTTACCCTACGAATTTTCAAACCCATCTCGAGATACCTAAATTAGTTTTTATCGACCGAGAAAAAAAAATTTTTTTGCAAAAATGGTAAACGTATTTTAATACTGGAGAAACAATTTAAAAAATCAGTAATCAAATCGGAGATGCGGTAAGTATTATACCAGATTTGAAACAGGTATGAAAATAAAAAAAAAAAAGAAACGATCACAAAAAGTGACACGATGTCAATGTACGTTTAAAAATATTATGAAAACTCTCTTTTCGAAAAATAAGAATTGGTAAGAGAAAGGAATAAAACCGACAAGGAAATTATGTTGTTGTATTATTATAATTGAAAAACGTAAAACGAATGTGGATGAGAATTTAAACGATGAGAATTCGGGAACTCATATTTTCTACGTATACAACACGTTGAATTATATGTATAAATAATCTTTGTCTCGAAACGTTGTGCAATGGAAAAATTTGTGGTATTTCTATTCTTCGTTCTGACGTTCTATTTATTTCTTTCTTGCTTTTTTTTTCATCTACTTTTCAATATTGCATTGAAATTTCAATTTCCTCGTGCGCATAGTTGAGTCAACGATAATTCCGCATGCCTCTCCTGTATCGCGCCTGTGTATTTATGAACGAAATAAATGAAAGAAAGACAAAGTGAAGGAGAGAAAAAACGATACATGGCGTCAAAAATTCCTTAAGAATTTATGAGAACATTTTATTTTTTTTTCCCCCGGTTTAAGAAACTCATTAACTATTTCCTTGCTACACGAGATGAGTCATTTTCTTAAAATTGGCAAAACGGAAGCCGTTCAAATCTCATCGTCAACGAAGGTTAGAGAGAAAAGAAACAAAGAAAAAAAAAAAAAAAAAAAACAAGCGATCTTCAAAGTGTATAACACCGTTTGCGCAAAATCAAAGCTTAGCTTTCACGACTGAGTCCAACTGTACACACATTTGGAATAATGTAATATATATAAGTATAATGACTGGTATTAACCAAGCCGTTGATTTTTTGGCCCGAAGCCAGTCGCTGACGTTTTTGTGTGTGCGCGCGGTATATTACACATTGATTTTAAATATAGAATTTTCACAGACGTCTCGCAAAGTTTCGCCTTGTTGTTATAATATTATAATACGTATAATGCCCGATGCACGCTATACAAAATACTTGATTAATCCACACAGGTTGAATAATTTACTCGTTTTGTGAAACTTTATCGGTACATATATGTACGGTTTAAATTTCATTTAAGTTGAAAAATTTTGCAAGTTTAACCGACGCGTCTTATTAAGTAAGTTGCAAATTGACATTTTTCATAAATTTTGTCTATACGAGACAGTCTTAAATGGAGCACGATTGTGACATACTTATATTCATCCGAGCGATTTATTGAAACTTCAAAAATAGTAAACAGTGGAATCAAAATTTCAGACATCGATGCTTCGTTTCTAATCGTTTAAAAAAAATGTTCTAAATCGAGTTTTTTTTTTTTTTAATTCCGAATCATCTTCCTAATACATTCTTAGACTATATTTCGAAGACTTTCAAAGCGATTTAAAAGGAAACATCGATATCTAAACTTTTGTTTATAATTCCATTATTTTGCCATTTTTGCACGTACGAATATAATTATCCGACAAATAAAATAATAATAAGCATCAATTTTTCGCTATCAAATCTTCTCGAGTAACCTTACAAGGCTTTCTACGGTTTTCCCCTCGCTCTTTGTCTCTCTCTCACTTTCACTCTAATTGTTAGGAAAAAAATATGACTGTCCCAAGAAGCCGTGACGTCACTAAACTGCAACGACGTCACGCTCCGTTCACCGCATTGCACGAATTAACGTCACCGTTGAAAGGAGAATCGAGGCCGCGAAGCGATTCGACCTTACTTCATTTCACTTTTTACATTGTCTATTTTCTGTTTACCTATTAGAGTATTGCAGAAAAAAAATGATTTGCGATTTCTCAGTAGCACAGCCTAAGGAATTTGTTTGGATTAAAAGAAAGATTCTGGGAAAAATTGAGCGTTCTCAATTAAAAGTTCATATTAAATTACAACTATTTTACGAGATTGAATTAATAATGAAAAAGTTGTCAGACGTGCACTTCTCAAACATCGACTGGAGACCTAATATTATCTGCAAGTCTGGTTATTCTTAACGACTTAAATTGTTATTTTGATTCGTGTAAGCAATGAGAAAAAACTCTTTTTTCACTATTCTCCATAGTTTGAAAAAAAATTTTAAAAAAAGGAAAAAATCAATTGAGGACGATCTTCCATAAAACGTGAAACACAGTTGTCTGGCTGATCAGCCAGGTATTATAGATGAATAACATTCTCGTGACTTACGTTGTATGAATAATGAAAAAATTATCAACTTCGTGATCATGCCAATAAATCATTCATTCCAGAATATGCGGCTGTTACGACATTTATTAGGGATGATTATTTTTGTAAAACCAGGTCGCATACAAAGAAGTGGGGAGAAAAAATCGAAAAGTTTTTTTGTTTTTCATTTATTTCATGCTGCTTTAATCATATATCATACATCCTATTGCGTGCGATATTTACTTTTCAATTTGACGAGCATTTTTCGTTTTATTATTATAGGAAATAATTACAGATCAAGCACCTTTTTAATGAATAGGGTTTCGATTATTTAGGCATTATTACCGCGTACGTCATGCATAGAAAAATTGTAACAGACTTATAAAACAGTTGCAGTTATTGAATCAATGCTGTGCTTTGTAATTCTACTTCTAGTTTCATTGTTTCAGCTAAAGCCATTCCGCTATTATATTTGTATTATATTATATAGTTTCTTGATAGTTCTTATTATCTTACAAAAGTGTTAATGTAGTCGAAGGCGTCGAATTCCTGTTGCTCTTCTTCAGGATTCGGCGGAGGACATGGGTAGAAAGCCTGAGATGGCCTGCGGGTTCAATTTTAACCGTTACAAAATCTTACACACAAGATTACACATCAGGGAAATCAATACACGACGGTTAAATTTACAACTGAGATCGAAACGAAAAAACAAACAAATTGCTCGTTTAAGGTATAATAATAGTCTGTGAAAATGATTCCACTGATCGCTATAATTTTCACGTATACGGTACAAAGGATTCGGAATAAACTTACGATTGAGAAATATTTCATTCGTTGTAGTTACGAGAAAATTCTAATCAAATATGGGTATCGTTGTATAATATATAAGTATAACGGTTCAAATGCTGTTGGAATAAGAATAGAAAATATGGTAGAATATAGCCGTTCAGTGTGATCATCGATTTCCAGTCTGCTAAAACATTAAATTATTGTTCGTTTAATTGACTCCAATTTTTCCAGTCAAACGAATTTGATGAAAGTATTATATTTAATGAAAGTAGTGTAAACTGCATGATCGAAAAAGGAAGTTTCCTCGGTACAGCATCAAAGCTCATTCTCATTTTTCACCAAGAACTACAACGATATTCTTCGGTTACGGTAAAACCTGAAAATCGCTAATTTATAGCTTACGCGATTCCGATAGTTTCGTTTCACCTGTGAGGATGGTTCTTTCTATTTCCCTTGAGCTTAGCCATGAGCCTGGTGAACTCTTCCCACTCCTTGTCGACTTCCTCTTCGCTGCCCTCAGGCTGAGTCTGAAGAAGCTCGATGTTCCCGGTCTGATTCGCCATTTTGAACGCGTCTCGTCTCTTCCAGCTTCAACCACGGTCTCAAACCTCCCTTGACCACCAACTTTCGCAACTGTAGGTTACTATGAAAATACCCGAAACGTTCTTCGATGTCACCACCCGACGAGCGTCACCGTCACAGGTCATCCTCTCCTGGAAGATCGTTATCCTCCTTTTTCCCATCTCACGTAACTATTCCACTTTGCTTGGTCACCCACGGTTTATTCGTCGAATCGGTAGCTGATCGATCGTCGAGTTCATTATTACCGGCGTTCTTTTCCGCCTCGAAGTCGGCACTTCCCCATCTCTCTCTCTCTCTCACGTCGCAGTCACGGACTTACGGAATATGAAGAATCAGTGCCGAAAAGTACACACAAAAATCACCCTCGACTATCGACACATTTCACCTTTAAAATTATTCTCACGGTATGGGAGTGCGACTCGCCGATACACACCGCAAGCACTCACTCTCTGGCCAACGCGGCCTGGAAAGCTGATGCAGAAGCTTCAGAAGCTCGGCTCGACCAGCGGCAACTACTCGTCAGCCAATTTACAAATTAGCCACACCAGCCACTATCCGGCGATGTGTACACCGTGCATGTACACGTGTTTCAAACTCCGCACATGCTCCGTTCACACCGACACTAAAATAATGTCTGCAACTACTTCCATCCGCAGCTACTGATCAGCCGTTCTTCCTTTCTTTCCTCTCGTCCAGCCTGCACGTCGTTCGTTCGTTTCTAACTCTGGCCATTTTCAATTTCGCGGCTGTCGAACCGCCTCGCGCGATTCCTCGAATCACATCTTTATTACGTTTCGATGCTTTAATGTTATCAACAACAAGTTCCCAATCACAAGTTTCGATATGCCGTGTACTATCATCCGACTAATCGTTCTACAATTGAATCGACATTCTTTAGGTACAGTTCAAACTTGCGAGGTAACGTTGATCAATGCATTAACTTACCGGCTAACTTGTTCTCGGTGCGAAACAAAACGCGACTTCGATTCTATACGAATTACGCGACAATGACTCTCGATCTCTCACGTGATCGGCTGCGTCGCCGGTCATTGTCGCATAATTCTTATAGAATCGAAGTCGCGTTTTGTTTCGCATCGAGAACAAGTTAGACGGAAAGAAAATGAGGCATTAAACGTGTGACCGAACTTGAATGTGATCCACCTTTGAAATATGTCTCACGATCAGTTAGTAAATGTCTCGAAAACCTGAGACATATTTTCGAGGTTAGACATGGAACGCAAGGCAACCTTAAAACGTCTTTTTTACTACAAGTTCGGGATGTTTCTAGAAATTCGATATACGTGTAAAGATTCGTTTCGTTTATGCCTCACGCAGGTTTGTTGCTGCTCGACTCTTTGTGTCGTGACTTGATTCTTTTGACGTATGGTGCCCATGGTTAAACTCGGGTATAAGACGCTAGAAAGGAAAAGACGAAGTAGGGTAATTTATTAGCGTCGTCGGAATCGCGGCGCTGATCGGCTTGAGTACTTTTAACTCGGACTGTACCGACTCTGGCTGGTTGGCTGGCTGGTTTATAATGGACTATTTCCCCTAGCTTTGCTCGTAGGAAGTCACCTTCAAAGTCACGGATCCTGTAGTTGCAGCGATGAAAACCCGACCGCTTCGCGCTTTTGCTAATTCGTTAATCGGACCAGAGCCATTATGTATTATATTCCCTCCGTCATCTGGTTTCCATTTAAATAATTTTAATCCCGCGAGTTTAACGTAACAGCGCGAATTTTCGTCGTCGTTCTTACGAGCTGATTGTAATCAACGAAATGCACGAAAGCGTGAAAAGAATAAAAATTCAAGGGTGTTTTACGAACAGTCACTCTACAGTGAAATAAAACTACGGATTTTCACTGAAATACGCTCACACTGAGAGAAAGTTTTAGTTCCGGTTACAGCTCGGTCCTTTACTATTTTCATTTTTTACCAAAATAGAAAAATATAGTTCTAGGTACAAAATGAAAATTACTTTTCTAGCCGTTACCGGAAAGTCTAGTATCCGTTACTGTTCTTTCTCATTACGATCACCGTTACTATATTTTCTTGCAACTGTTGCGAAAATTTAATGCTTGTGCAGCAATAAATTGACGCTAAAGCGTATTTAATTAAAAAAAGTAGAGTAAACCGAACCAACTGATTTTCCGTTGCCATTACCAAAAAAGGATCGACGATACCTGTTTTACTGAATTTTTCTAGTTACTATAAAAAAGAAATCTGTGCCAAGTATTCACTTTCAGTAAATCATAGATGATTTTTTACTTGTGAATTTTTTATATCCAATTTATTGCCTGAACCCAAACTTTTATCGAGCTCTTCAATTGACCGAAAACACAAGTTATATTACGTCAAATCAATCCAAGTTGCACGTAATATTGTATTAATTTTTCGATTCAAAATGCATTCATGATATCAGGAATCATCAGACTAAAATCAGCAACTTTACGGTAATGATTTACATTCTGAAAGAATGGTTATTTCGTAATTTTCGGAACGTCTGAAATGCAGTAAATTTTTAATAATTTTTAATCCATATTTCGAAAACTTGGCTATTTCAAAGTTAATAAAATATTACAAAATAGTGATTTTTCCCCCGATATTTCGTTACGCCGACGTTACTAACATCAGCCTCATCAGAAATCAATGTCAAGTGATTCTTGTACATCAGTTTTAATTCTGTTCTGTAATATCAAGGCAATCGTTTCCCGATGAAATTTATCAGAATTTAATTAAGGGGCATTTTTTGTACACTTTCGTCCCTCCTCTGAATGGGTCCGTATCGATTTTGGCCCTAAAAAAACTTTTCGGGTTAAAAAACCTTTAAATTTTATAAATCTGCATACTGAAACTATTTGAGAATTTAAACTTTAAACTAATTTTCCGTCACTTTACATACTTCAAACTTGCGCGCGAGGGTTCTCCTACAGTTTCTGACCGATTAACCTGAAATTTTCACGCGGTATTTTTTTTCTAAGTATTCTTCACAAAATTTTCATAAGATTTTGCCCAAATTCTCATCTGGGAGTGAAATACCCTAAATTTTATGCTGTAAAACGGCTCATTTTATATACCGCGATTCTTAGAAATGATGTATTTTCTTTCGTAACGAAAATATCGAAAAAATTCTCTGACGATTTACGGGAATTTGGAAGTAGATTATGCCAGAAAAGTCCGCATGCTATGCTACAACTATTAAGAGTGAAACCTTGCGCGCAACGAATTTTCACCTTTTTACGTTCTATTAAAATTGCACTCGGTTCATTTAATTGAGGATCTAAAAGATATGAGAAATGAATACCTGAAACCACTAGATTCTTTAAAACTTTTCCCCTGCGAGAAAACAAATTAACTAAGATGTAATGTACCCTAGAATTTACTAAAATTCCTGTAAAAATGCCCTCTTCAGCAGTTGATTGCGTAAACATCTTTTATTCTTGACTTGTTCTTTTTTACACTTTCCGACTGGACTGTATAAATCTGATAGATCATTTAATCGTACCTCTTTCATCCAGTATTGAGACGCAGTGAGGGTTCCTCTTTTCTCCGGATTCCCGACAATGATGTATTCCTTTTTCCTTTTCGGTTTAAACATGTTTTTTTTTTTTTTATTTTATTCAAATTATTACTTAAACCTTGGCCTCCGCGTTTCTTCTAATTCTCGATACCAAAAACTCGGTATCAAAAATTCAACATCAACACACAAATTATTATTTATATTTTTGCAAGTTACACGCGCGCTTCTTCAATTTTATATTCCAACACGTTGAAAAATTATCTCCATATTCGAATAAAATCCCACCGAGTATTTCGATCACAAATGCATACTATATTATATTACATTATAATTATCGAAGTGTTTATTTTTTCTCTTTAGGTATAATAATAAAGAAGAAAAATTTTCCCTTAAAACCTCGTTTGCAATTTAGTATATTTCTTTTTATCCAACCGCAATAATTCGGCAAAGCGTGCAAATAACTTATTATACAACCGTGAATAGAAATGACTCGAAATGTGATAAAGAAGGAAACTGTAATATATATATATATATATATATATATATACACATATATATAGAGAGAGAGAGAGAGAGAGAGAGCTGCACGTTCTTATTAATTATGCCGTTTCCTAGACAAATTACTCTCAATATATACACCTGAAATGTGCATTATGCGAGCTGCAACAACAAATGTCAGTCTTGTCAACGTCTTGGGATTTACCCGCCCCTCCACCCGCGGATCCGAGGGTTTTACGCTTATCCTGCAGGATCTTGCAACACGCAACAAATTACACGCTCAACGCTCTTACGATTTTCCGTCATGAGCTACGACATGTGGAGCATATAACAGGTAGTGCGTATATCGTATGACATGCATTGACGTCGCAGGTGTTTCCAAACCGCGTATAAATATAACAACGATATGTAAGCTCATTCGGGGTTTTTCGACGAAACTTCGAATTTATGCAATGAGCCTGAACCTGCATTCGCGGTGAAATATTATTTCTCCGTCCCTCGTTTATCCTTCCTCATCTGTTCAATCAGCTTTTTAACATGTCATACATGTGTATTGTCTAGTTTGCGTTACGTTCTGTTCGAAAACGAAAGAAAAAAAAAAAAAAAAAACAACACACACAGACTGAACTTAAAAACGTAATAATAATTCAATTTTTAAACTTCTGTCGCACTAATAATGATCGACTCGTATACTAGGGGATTTGAATTTTTTTTTTTTTTATTTATACTCAATTATTTCACACGATATACTGATTTAATTACACATATATTATAAAATTTGCGAACTAACCAACCGCGCGAAAAATACTGAAGATTTTTAAAGAGCGCTCCTGGCATATAAGCGTGTAACAAAGTTTTTTCTTCAAATACGGTTATAAATAATCCTTCAAAATTATATTTACAAAAGTCAGCGTGATATTTGAATTTTATGATCGTTGTACGTATTTTATTCCTATAATTATACGACCTAATTAACAAACGGTTTAATATTTTACCGCCGGTTTGCTTTGACACAACCGCCGACGCCTATGTAAATTATTGCATTTGCACTACGTGATCAACTGATTAGAATCTGCAGGGTCGCTGAATTTTCAACGCGATTCGTTTAGGCTTCATGGAAGTCTCATGGATCATCGGTTAGACTATCCAAAAACGAATAGCAAGAATTTTTTCTTTTTCATACCGATGGTTCGTTTTATTCGAAAGCGTACAAAGGTGAAAAAAATGAATTTTTTCATCTTGAGTTTGTGTTTAAATGAATAAATCTAGATTCTATACAATGAATAATAACCAACGTCTTTATTTATTACTTATAAAGTTTGCTTTTGTCTTTTTCACTTTGACAAACAACACCGGTCGACACGAATTTTGAGTCTGGGTTCCGTACGTAAAATTTTAATTTCTTCCACGTAACTATTGAAAGAAAATATAGTTTCATTAGATAAAGTTTGCTTGATCGCAGAAGCCGGAAGGGTATTTTGGATTTTAAGAAAAATGACAACAAATTAATAAACAAAGAGTTTTCACAGTAATTGTTAGTTTTTAATAAGAGTAATTTAAATGCGAAACTGAAGTTCGTTCAGTCGTTATTTACAACAAATGTTTGAGTAAATATGTAATTTTCCTTAGAATCCGAAATATCGTTCTGGTTTCTACGAAAGCAAACTTTATGCAATAAAACTAGTTTTTCTTTTATTAGTTGCGTGGAAAGAAAAAATCGAAATTTCACATCTATAACCCAGAAAAAAAATTCGTGTTTACCGGTTATATCCTAAAAAATTGTTTAAAACAGTTACTTTTCTTTCATCGCTGATTATGATAAATGAAACGAATTATACACTATACAAACATTATATTGAACAGCAATAACGAATAAAAAGAATAAGACAACAAAGTTTCTTACAAAGTTTGTGCAATGTATGTATGCAAAATAAACGGTACATTACATTACGCACGCGCATGCGCATCGGTACACAATACATAAAATGCAGATGACAAACAGGAAACGCACAATAACTGAACGATCGCTGCAGTTCAGTGATAACAAACGGCTTGGCGAGCTCTCTTCGAAAATTCAATCAGCACGTAAGCAGGAACAGAGAATATTACACCGTACAAGCACGCAACGTAGAAGAAGAGACAGTGCGTGCGATAATGACGAGGTTGATGACGACGATGATGATGATGATGATGATGATGATGGTCGGTCGGCTCGAAGGGATGCAGATACGCAGGCCGATTCATGCGTGGGAATATATCGTTCTCCTCTTTTTCTACCCCTCCCTTTCCCTTTGGTCATTTTTTCATTGATGTATATAAATTGAACAATGAGCAACAAATAATCAACAAGATGCACGTGTATTATATTATATCTTATTACATATTATGCGTATAATGCGTGCAACGCATCGTCTGCACAGTCTTGATACAGATTGATGCACTCTTCTGATCCACGCTGCAGTTTATAGTTGCGTTAGGGGCCGTACTTAAATTACGTAACGGAATTTGAAGAACTTTTCAACCCCTACCCCCCCCTGTGTATCAGATCATAACAAAATGTCAACCCCCCCTCCCCCCGTCCCAAATTGTACGTAATTTTTCGGAATCAAATAACGAAATAGCATAAAATTTTATTAAAATCATTTGTATTTTTCATTATTCTTTTATTTTTTTCATTATTATAGCAGCGCGCTAGTTTCAAAATGTTAAAGGTTTGGCTATAACAGAATCTGGCGCGGGAATTCAGTTTGAATTTTTTTATTAATTATCAAAAAATTTTACATTCAATTCAAAAAATTACGTACAAGCATCAAAAGACCCCCTCCCCCGTATCGTAACAAAGTGTAACAATCGAGTCTGACCCCCCCCCTCCCTTACGTTTGTTACGTAATTTAAGTATGGCCCCTTACCCGTGCGTGAGGATAGAGAATTGTTTCGTTATACTTTTATTCCTCCTCTTATTTCTTTTCATTACACTTCCTACGATAATAAATACCGATTGGATTTTTTTTTTTTTTACTTCCATCGCGATGCTTACTTCCATTTGCGCACACTTTTAACCGTTCCTGTTTTTATTTCTCTTTTTCCTTTCCCTACTTACCATAGGATGAAAAAGGGTGAGTTGTTCGCTCGGTTGGTAAGGGTAGGAGTACTACCTTACCTTAACAAATGTACATTGTATACATGCATAGGTATACAATGTCTTTTTTGTTTTTTATACAATTATCATTAGACACCTTGTAACTTTTACCGATACACTTTGGGAGTCTTTCTTTTTCACAATGACTGATTCGAACGGTCGGTTTTCGTGCGAATTGCGTCATCTAAATAATATCAATACATACTTGCATGCGAACGAGAAGAGTCGAGATAAAGAAAAAAAAAATATTTTCAAACAAATTTCCATACCAAAATAACGAATCATACAAAGACAGATCTGCCTGAAAAATTTCTATTCATCGATACGAGACTTAACGTGTCAACAGCGATTTCAATCAAATCATTTATTTGCTGTCATAATTATTATTATTATTATTATTATTATTATTATTATTGTTGTTGTTGTTGTTGTTATTATTATTATTATTATCATACATGCTGTATCCTGTATATTTGTAATGTATATGAGATAGAATTAGTTCTTCCATCTTTCTAATTAGAATCTTCTTTGATTTTTATTTTTACTTTTTTATTCAAACGCCTTGTAGAATAGCACTAACAACATGAACGTTAGATAATTATCTAAGTTATATATAAGTATATACACAGCATGAATTGTATGTGTACGTAACCTGGATCCAGATGACCGCCATATCGTTATATTACAGTCATTGCATACCTATAATAATAAAATAAGGCGAGGCACACGATGATTGTTTGTAAATTTGTATTTGATCGTTGGAACCTTGAAGCTCTAATAAAATCGTCAAACATGAAGGTATAATACTTTGTGACGTCGCTATGCACGGTAAGATCAGTAAGCTTTAATCGTATTCCGCGTTTCATCATCGTTTAGTTTATTCCAAGAGTCCGCGTGCAGGGCGGTCAAAAGGTTTAAATCGAGAATTTGATAAACAACAGAGGCGACTATTCGTAAAACGCGACAAGTGTTACCTGAATAATCGCATTATTAATCTAATTTTGTAAAATGTATTAAATTTACAAATTATTCTTATACCTATCCTTCGCTTTTTTCTCTTGATATAGTTGAGAACCATTTCATTTAGCGTTAACTAAATATAACTATAATTGGTGCCGAAATTCATGTAATCACAAGCAATGCGAAGTTACGTTCGAAATAATAAGTTGTAAAGAAAAGCAAATGAAGCGAGAAAAAAAATAAATTTCCAATGTGCGCGCGAGAAATTTTCATATACATATATATTTTATACATATATATATTAGACTGCCTAGAAAAAAAACTTGTTTTTTGATCTCCAACTTCATGAAACCGTAGTTTATAACGTAATGTTCAACCTCGTGAAAGGAAATCGTCGTGCGTGTTTTTTAAGCGGTTGCCGCATTGAGTTTTTCTATTCGCGATTTGATCAACACGTAAGAAATCAAATTCTAACGATTAGAGGAGGATAATAATTTTTCTATAAAACGGACGGGACTCTGTATGGTAACCTTTGAGAACTTGCGTGGTTTTCTTCGAATCGACGCGTCGTAGAAAATTTTTAACCGCACGATCTTCGAGATATTCAAGATTGCGTAAATCGTGGTTTTTCAACTTTTCGAAAAATGGGAACCCAGATAAAACCGGCTTGGCCGCAGTAAAATGTTGAATAATATTTGTCAAATACATGAAATACGTTAAGTTTGTTCAATTCAATCGACCTCGATGTCCCTTTCTATCGAGAAAATAAAATTATCAAAAATTTTAACAGAAACTTTTACGCGAAGAAAAATATATTTTGTTTCGATAAATACTATCTTTGTAATGAAAATTTCCATGCGCGTCAGGAAATAATAATATTTTGATCCTTTAAAAGTTGTATTTATTCGTTGAAGACATTTTTTTTTTTTTTGTTCAAACATTTTCCATTCGAATTATCAAGACTCCGCGAAGGTCAGAATTGTATTTCTTACATGCTAATTAAATGGTGAATACAAAATCTCGATACAGCACCGCTTAAAAAAATCGCACGGCGATTTCCTTTCACAAGCTTCAATATTATGTTAAAAATTAAGATTTTGTGAAGTGGGAGATCGAAAACAAATTAAATTTTTTTTTAGGGAGTCTAATATGCGCGTTTGTGTGCAATACATAATATTTTCCTAGTTGTTTATAATTTCTCAGAATCACTAAATGACGAGGCTGAATTATCGTCGATTTCACTTTACAATTAATTTCCACGGCACTTATCCTGCAAGTGAATCTGCAGATTGATTAATTCCAGTCATTTTTATTTTCACTCGCGAACATTTTTACCACTTTTGAATAATAACAACAATGATAAAGATTTATCCATATTTGATACAAGAGACGGGAAAAAAATTCCATTTTTATCAATACTGCTTTTCACAACTCCTTTAATTCGTTGCGATAATAATTCGATCTCCTTCATATTCGCGGTATAAAAACGTGCGAAATTAACATTATACACTGATCGTCTGTTACATAATTATATTAAAATTCTACATATGCGGGACATAATGTATTATTCATATTGTTGTTACGTCTTACAAGATTTATTCATATCATTTATGCACACACACACACACGCACACATAAATATATAGTGCCACGCATCACGTGACAAGTGCAGTAAACACTGTTCTGGGTTATCGCGTTAACGACCCGAAGAAAAGAGATTGACACGAGGGATCGATTATACGTATGATACGCGCGGATCAAAGTCTCTGACGAAACATATTTTTGCGCGGGTTCACAGCCGCAAGTTATAAAACATTAACATATGTACGAATTATACTGCGATCTACTTGAATAATAATAAATGTAAAGGCAATAAAAATTCGCCAATTCCATTGTTACGTTATAATAATATTCACGTATTTCAAGAAAAAAGAAAAAAGCAAACATTTAATATCGCCTTCGGATGTATTTTAACTTTTGATATTGTACAATAATGTTATATATTATTTTAAACTTGGTCAAGTTTATTATGTATTACACGAACAGCGAACAGTTTCAAACCGTGAGATAATATTGCAGAAGCCCAATGTTTCTCGTTTGATGTTACAATTAGTATAATATATTTTATTATCGTAAGCCTGTGTACGTGCAGGGATGATGCATAAGTGCACGAGTCTGTGAAAATTTTTCAAACAAACAATAACAATTAGCTTCGCGTCGAGACATCTTCCACGCAGATTTCATTTATTTTACAGAGGTTTGTTTTCATTTCGTATTAAATTTGTGTTGACACAAAAAATTTTACCATCGTTTAAAAATGTTTTCGATGTACTTTAAATGGATTTAAGTAAAAAAAAAAAATCGGACAAGATTTGGAGGTCCCGCTTTCGAGTTTTCGTTTTTACCTTGGAATAGCACGTAAAAAAAAAAAAATGCTTCAATTTTGCATGAAAATATAGACGGAAACGAAAAATATGTAGGGACCTTTTTTCTACTAAATTTTGTTGTCTGTAAAAAAAGTCTCTTGATATTTTTCTTTTTCGTCTACATTTTCGCGCAGAATCGTCGATGAGTTAAGGTAAGCATTTTTTTTTTTCACGTGTTATTTCAATGTAAAAACGAAAAATTGAAAGTGGAACCTCTAAGTCTTATCCGATCGAGTTCAAATTCGCAGGGGATTTTTTTAAATCATAAACAACAGTTTTACGAGGAATCCGTACTGAATAAAAAAATATATATATATATATTTTTCGTTTTTTTCTCATTTTATTTCGCGTTGCGATATGCATGGGTAGTAATAACTCGCATACAATAGAAGAATTACGGATGATTATTCAACCGCCTTTGCCTCTTTCGCGCCTGCAAAGTGGTTATAATAATTGATATTCTCATGATTTGCTTGAGTGAATAATTGATACGCCTTTCAACGTATATTCATCGCTGCTGCCGTCTCGAAGACTCGAAGCAGCAGCATTGATGTATGCAAAAAGTATTGTAGATATTCGCAAATCTGCAGGCAAGTTCGATTTACTCAATCACCTTATCATTTCTTCGAGAGTGGTTCAGTATAAAAATGCAAAATTTGTACACGGAAGTTAAGCGTTTGCTTATAATTATTGTCCGTTCATTTTTCACCTTTATATTCTTCTGGTCCTTTGAATTTTTCGCTTTCTCGTTTTTCGTAGAAAAAATAGAGAAGGGGAAGTTATTATTAAGTTATTATCTTGAAAAAGAAAAGTTGATTCGTCGTCAGATCTCCACGTTCTAAGATCTAGAGAATCACTTTTGCTCATTTTCGGGTAGAGGTCTGTCTGATGTTTGTCTGTCGATCTGACGTTATCTCGAGAATAAATAAACGGATTAGAGTGATCTTGATCTCAATCAATAGGGTTTTGCTTGATTTATAACTGATTAGATTCTGGGTCTGATGGATCCAGCAATTTTTGAGATATTAGAACAAGTGCTTAGAAAAAAAAAACAAATAAAAATTTCAACATTTTCGAGACGAATTGATGATTTTGATCTTAATTGAAGCGACTTTTGTTCAGCTTAGATTGGGTCAAATTTCCGATTTTAATCATCTAGTGGTTTTCGAGTTATCGAAACTTCTGATGGCTCGCATAGATATAAGTAACATTTTTTGATTGCAAGTTCGAAACGTATCCGAACGGGTAGTTCTTCTTAGGTTAGGCTCATCAATGTTCGCCAAGTTGCCAAATTTTTATTGTTTTCAAAATAACAACTTTTATTTTTCAGAAAACATCGAAATTTTTATACACGTATTTACAAACCATTATATATTCATGCATCGATAAGACAATTTTTCAACAATTACAGTTATGACAGTAATTTCTCATTGTCATTTACCGTCTACTTAGACAATAACAGTTTTGTACGTGGTTAAAATTACAGTAGAATATAACCCATTTGAAAACTTAACAAAATCACATGATGACATGTGCATGTATGTATATATTTTTCTTTACGTGCATATTAGTACGTTATTATTTCTATGACAATTTATAAATTCCTTAGATAGTAGACGACGTGGAGCTGCACAAGCGTATATCGGTACAACAATATAATTAGGACATTTTTAGTCGTTAAAAAGCAATCAGCAATAACAAAGGTATAATAGGCAAACGGAACTATAATTAGGTAACAAAGCAATAATGTATTCTTTGTGTTACTCTCGTATAATATATTGTAATCGACATAATTATTTGCAAAGAGGAAGATTCGGTGTGCACATTTCCCGGCGATATTTTAACCTGAAAATTGACCAAATAAGAAAAAATAAAATGGATGAAAAAATTTCGATTATTGGTTTTTTTCTTTTTTTTTTTACAGTAAACCTTTTTTTTTAATTTGACATTGATGAAATTTTACGTGGCATCGTAATTGTTATTCGATATATTTAATCTCAATAATATACAGTAGATTCATATACAATAGATTCTGCAATCTGTAAAGCATATCACTGACATTTTTCTGTTCGAATTGTACGGACAAGTTTCAAGATGGCAGCCATTAGAAAGGGTTAGGGAAGTTAGGGAAGAAAAAGAAAGTAAATCGCCGAATGTCGTTTAAAAAAGCACTGATCTCTGTACTAACTGGATGGCTGACTCCTATGATTCCAGTACAGGGCAGCTTGTGTCGATCAGAAGCACCAAAAATCGACACTAGCGCTGCAATAGCCAAAGTTAAACTAACGGGTCACGTGGATGATAGCCTATCAGAAACCGATTTAGTCAAACGGTTCCGTCGCTTTAGCCAATGACATAGACAGTGAACCACTTGGTTCGTTAGTTCCATTGAGGCTATTGAAGCGCTGATGTCGATTTCGCCTGCTTCTTATCGACTCATTGTCAGGCCGAGGACGCTAGACAGCCATCCAGTCAGAATAGACATCGGTGAAAAAAAGTAAGAGAACAAAAGCGCGTAGTAACTGGATCAAAAATTAGAATGCAAGAGAAGAGTCGAAACTTAGTGATCGTTTCAAATTGTTTTTTCCACGAGTCTCATCGGTTGAACGCCCAATTTTTCGGCGAACAATTTTGAGGCCTTGATTTGATTATCGTGATAAGTAATTCCACCCTCGCGATCGACTTTCCGCATGTGTCCCCTCTCCGGATCACCTGGTATCAAAACGGGCATATCACCGGCGGTTGGAAGGCCCCTGAGCAGTCCGACCAAATCCGTAAGACGGTCCCTGGAGCCAGGGACAAAAGCGTCGGGATCGATGGCGACAAAGCAGTGTCCCAGATCGGCGACAACGTCGCCCGAACTCGAGTCCCATTTTCTTATATTGGGGCCGAATTTACTGCCGGTCAGTATGCCGCAGAGAACCTCGACCATCAGCGCCATCCCGTAGCCTTTGTAACCCGAGTTTCGTTCCTCGCCACCGAGCGGCATGAGGCAGGCGGTTCTGACGGCTTCGGCTGCGTCGACGGTCGGCTTTCCATCCGCACCTAGAGCCCAGCCTTCGGGAATCGGCTCCCCCTTGCGGGAGGCGAGCTCCATTTTACCGAGGGCAACACAAGTCGTCGCCATGTCCAAGACGAAGTCGTCGTTCGACGTTGAGCCCCGGGCCCCCAACGATATGGGATTCGTTCCCAGCGCCGCGGCCCGACTTCGCGTTGGTGCCATCAGCGGACTCGTGTTCGTGCACGAGAAGCCGAATAGGTTTTCCGACATCGCCATCAGCGAGTAGTAGCCCGCTATTCCGTAGTGGTTCGAACCTCGGCACGCCACCATTCCTATTCCGTACTCCTTCGCCTTCTTCATTGCCAACTCCATGCAGTACTTACCCGTGACTTGTCCAAAACCGTTCATTCCGTCCACCGTTGCTACTGCCTGAAGATTCACCGTAAAGAGGGTTAGCTGATTTGTTTTGATTAGTTGGGTTATTTTTAGATTCCGAGGGATTGGACCGTTGTTTGGCACCTTGGGGTTGTTCGTGATCTAAGGGTTTTTAATCGAGATTTTCGTTACTTGAAAGCTTCTACCTTTTAAACAATTTTTTACTGCCTCAAATTTAAAAGTTATTGTTGCGACCTTTTTTTGTCTTGTAGAAGACACTTAAGTGAATGCTAGTGAAAATTCTCGTAAGAATATTAAACTGCTTCGATGCATGACCCCAAGGTGCCAGCTAAAGGTTAACTTCTTGAAATTACTCGCATGCGTTTGAAGACGATAGAATTCGTTTGAAGACGGTTGAACTCACTTCAGGTCTACTGACATAATTTCAATTCTCTTCAAGTCACTAACATTATCTAAAGTTTTTAATACACGAAATCTTGACCCATAACCTAAGTCATTTGAACTCAACTGAACTGCTTCGAATCCACGAGCTCTTGAATTCAATGAAACTGGTATGGTTTCACGAAGTTCAAGTAATTTGAGGTCAACCGCAGTCATTGGAACTCGCAAAGCATTCAAACTCATCCAGTTCACGAAGCTTTGACTTCTCAAAGTCAATTGAATTGAATTCATCCAAGCCCAATGAAGTTTCGAAGTCAATTGTTCGGTTAATCCTCGCATGGCGAACCCCTCGGTACCCCAAATCACAAAAGAAACTCGGAAAAGGAAAATCGCAACACACCACGACGCCCATAGGGAATGGCGTAATGCAGACCGTGATTACACTCACCTTGAAGTCGGTTATTATTCGAGGTTTAGCCTTGGGATCGGTCAACTTTTTGACCACGTCCTGAACGTACATCTCCATGCGGTTCATGCCGTGGCTAAAGTGGCCCCTATAATCGGCCGTGAACAAATGTTCGCCTACGGTTACGGCGTCCTCTTTACTGGCGCCGACCTTCATCAGGGAATCGGCGATGTACCGAATGACCTCTTCCTTCGGCGCCACCATCGTCCTCGTTTTTTCGTCCTCCTTGAGCACCGACGACGTCGCTGATGACGAGTTTTCGCGGGTCGGCGAAGTCTGCGAAGCGACGGTCCGTCCCAAATTATCCATCACTTGGTCGATTCTCCTCGAAAGTTTGGAAAGCAGTGTTCTCCCAATTTTCATGACTCGGTATATCCGAGTTGTTTGTTCAGCAAACTTCACGCTTTGGACTGCCGGAACTTTCCTCGTCTGTACACAATCAACTTCTGTCTCTCTGCCTGTCGCACTATCTTATACACCCGTTGACGTATGATCGGAAAGAGAGAGAGAGAGAGAATGTTGATAATTTCAACAAGGTTAATCTGCTTATGTTAACTTGACCGTCTCTCTATCTCATTTCGGGCACGAAGATAACCGCTGACCAATCGAAGATTGTTCTTCAGCTACCGCCTACCGCTGGTAACCAGTGCTTTTTAAACACTTCCAACGGTTAAATCATCCCACCATAATACCTGTCTTCTTTTGCCATGTATCCGGTCATCACCCGGGTAAAATTTACTCGGTTATACGTTCGTTCGCGCTTGACCTTCTATTTCGTTACTCCAAACAATTAGTATAAACGAATGGTCGTTCGTTTTTTTAGATCGGGACTTTGGCTCTTCCTAGTTTTCCCATGTATCGGCGGTATTTGAAGCATTGAAGCATTACCATTCACGCGCGCTACTTCTCCCTCTCTCTATCTCATTATCTCTCTATATTTCGCTATCTTCCTCTTCCTACTCCGCGAGCAGTTGACTGATCATCTGATGTAATTCTTCCTCCTCCGGCGCTGGGACCGAGCTGCTCATTCAATCCAACGGCAACCGTCAAACACTGTCAAAGTATAATGCGAGAATGTAGATGGAGGAGGAGCAGTGTTTTAATGACGAAGTGTGGCGATAATATTGAAACGATGACCACGTTTGAAAAACAACACTGCTTACCGTGCATTTATTCAGACGTCTAGATTATTATGTTTGAAAAATTCGTAATGTCTACAGATCTTTGGCCAATAGATAATACAAGAAAACCTCGGTTATTTATATAATATAAGTGTACCGGTTATTGGCACGTTTAGAACCAATTATTGACCCTTTTATTTTCCAAAATTATAAACTGACGTCACAAATTGTGAATTTCTCGATGAGTAAAGCCAATTGCTACAGGATTAGACGCTACAAATTTATATTTTGGAAATTTTAGAACTAAGGATCAAACGGAAACAATCGAAAAAGATCAATAATTGGGACAGGGTCAATAACTGGTACACTTACGTTATACGTGTACAAGTGTGTCTTATCGTTAAGCTCGATAATATCGGACTGCAAAGTATGTGTACATAAACGACTACAGCTATAGAAACATTGATATAAATAAATACATGTACGTTTAATTCGTATTTGTAGAAAAATACTAAGAACTGCATGTAGTGTGCCGATCTAGTTTATCCACAAACGGTGAAAATGATTGAGACTTCAGGGAAACGTAATAAGAAAAAGAAAGAACAAAAAAAAATACCAAACGAATCACCCATATATAATGTTTTTTGAAAAAATTCTTTTCGTCAATTAATTCTATCGTATCGTTTGTCATTATACTGCAGTATTTCCTATCTCACCATAGGTGTGTAAAAATACAACGATAAAGTATGTGTACACTGTCGGCCAAAAGCTTGGGTACACCAGTCGAAATTTCTCACGGCACTAAAACGTAGACAGCGGACTCAGATATAAAGATAATCAAACGTTCCAAGCAGCGTTTCAAGGACGATAAATTTACATTCATTTTGCTTTTCAGAAAATTTCCTACAATTTTTTTTTGGTCCCGGTACATATTTTTGAACGTGACCGGTTTTTTGACTATTTTTAGCCGCCTGAAGTTAACCCCGCATCTTAGGGGAAAAATTTTCCTCGGTTTTTTCTGTATTCAGCTTAAAAAGAATATTGAAACCTACATGTTCGTTTCTTTAAACGTTTGGTACGATTTTTTTTCGCCCAAGTGTTGCATTTTTAGCTAAAAAAAACATGTTTTAGAAAAATTGCTGTATTTGAATAACCAGGGGATGCAAAAGTTGCATAAATTCACACTGGAGTAGCTTGAATTTTTTAAGAATTTAAAAAAGTAAAAAATGGCCTACACTTATGGATTTGGACTCTGGTGAGTGGAGTGGTTATTTTTTCAGTCGAAACTTGGAGAATCATCGTCAGTTGAGTTGTTGTGCCTATAAAACTATCAGATTTAAGACAAAATATTAAAAAGATGAAACTAAACTTTTGAAATTACTTTTTAACGTATAAAGAAACAGACGATCACGTCTTTCACTTCATCTATACGAGTTTTCCGTTATAAAACAAAATCGCATTTGCGCCGACCAGACCATATAATATCGATATATTCATTTTTTCGGGATAATTAGATATGGCACGACTTGATTAGGTAAAGTAATAATCATGCCTCGTTTTTCAATACGAAGTTCTTTATATTCAGTCAATTTTACACGTTGAAACTTTTCGGAGCAAGAAAAATTCAAAAAAAATTGTACCACGTTACTATTCGCACGTACCGATCGCACACAAGACTGTCGAAACGAAGTCAAAATACTTTGCGTGAAAATAAAAAAATGTCTACGTCTAGTTGTAAAGCTTCGCATTGAGTGTATGAAGGTAAACAATTGCTCTACACGAATCTGTCGATATTTTTTTTTTTTGTTTTGAATTTGTTTCGACAGTCTTGTGTGCGAACAGAACGTAGAAACATTTCTAACAACTGCGTGGTATAATTTTTTTTAAATTTTCATGCTCCAAAAAGTTTTAACGTGTAAAATTGTGTGAATATTCATATTGCCATATTTAGGTATCGCGAAAAATGAATATATCGATAAATATATTCTGGTCGGCGCAAATGGGATTTTATTTTACAACAAATAATTCGTATAGATGAGGTGAAAGAGATGATCGTCTGTTTTTTTCTTTGCTTCAAAAAGCAAGTTCAAAAACTTAGTTTTTTCTTTTTAATATTTTGTCTTAAATCTGATAGTTTTCGAGACACAACTCAACTGACGATGATTCTCCAAGTTTCGACTGAAAAAATTGTCCCTCAACTCATCAGAGTCCCAACTCAAAATTAGAGGAGATTTTTTTTTTTATATTCTGAAAAAATTCAAGCTACTCCAGTGTAAATTTATGTGTTAAATTACAACTATTTTTCTAAAACTGGTTTTTTTTAGCCAAAAATGCAATACCGGGGTGAAAAAAAATCGTACGAAACTTTCTAAAAGACGAAAATCTAGATTTTGATATTATTTTTAACCTCACAATAGAAAAAATCGAGGAGAAAGTTTTCCCCTAAGATGCGGGGTTGATTTCCAGTAGCTAAAAAATA
Source organism: Neodiprion virginianus (assembly GCF_021901495.1). Lineage (NCBI taxonomy): Eukaryota > Metazoa > Arthropoda > Insecta > Hymenoptera > Diprionidae > Neodiprion > Neodiprion virginianus. Next base: position 15,803,129 of record NC_060880.1, read on the forward strand.
GCCGCAAAACGATCACATTGTAATTTTCTAAAAAAAAAAACAAAATGAAGGTAAATTTGTCCTCTTTGAAACTCCGCTTGGAACGTTTAATTACCTTTATTTTTGACTCCGCTGTGTAACTTTTAACGCGGCAAGAAACTTTTATCCGGCAGTGTGTATCGTATTACGTACGTATAGTTATACTTACATATTACGTATACCATCTCACATGGGGTCGACGAGGAAATCTTCCGTATTTTTTTCTTGCGCTTCCCGTATTCCGACAGGATAAATCTGTATCTTTCTTTTCAATACCTTTCCAACCGTACACGCGAATAGTTGTCAACTTTTCTACTCTGTCGTGTGACTTCCATCCGCCTCGGTCCGCTACGCAGCAGGTTGTTACTTACTGATTGTAAAGCTACGCGGAGTTACGACGGTTGGCGCTGCCGCTCTCGTGGCAACGGTTCATCTTTATAAACGTTAAATACGCACACGTTCTACGTGCGTGTATCTACACGTGTCGACGTATCATCGTCCAATCTGCCCAATCACGCGTTTGACAACATACTTCTACACGTAGGTTGTAACGTATATGTAACGCGTATTACATACCTATGATAATATACGTTAATTACAACTATGAGAATTGTCATGTATAGACACAGGTTATACACGCACAGAGCAGCGTAATCGCTAAATATACCGGGACAATTTCTAGAAACTATACAGTCAATGCGCATGCGCGAGTTTTATCGGCTGCTCGGGCAGGCTTGCCTCTTCGAGTTTCACCTGTCAAACTCTGTTTCTGGCAATCCTTTAGTGCGTTGGTTGAATATTTTCCGATATCGACCACGGTATTGCTGAACGATACTATTCTTCTTAGACAATTCACGCTACGTAAAAATAAACAGCAACATAACCTCAATCAGCGGTTTTATGCGCGAGAGATTTACACCTCTTGAGTCTTGTCTCATTTTGTGTACGTTGGCCCCCTGCTCAGCAGACAAAAGACCGCCGCGGGGCGATTTGACCGACCAATGAGATTGAATTATTTGGCGCATGCGCATTGAATGGATAGTTTCTAGAGATTGTCCCGGTATACGTGGAATACTCGGACGACTCTGATGTATACGTGGGTTTGCATATACTTGTGGCTGTGTATTAGATTAGATTTTTTTGAAAGAGAGAAATAGGGATGTGATGAGGGTGGAGTAAAAAATTTTAGTACCGACGAAAGTAGGCGAAATATAAAAATCTCCCAGTATTTCATACGCGTATCATTTTATGTCATTTGTCGTAAAATTTATTCTTTTTAATCCTATTTTTCTTCTATCTTATAAATCGTTACATTCATATAAAATATTGTATACGTGTTTTAATATTGTTATTATTATCATGCGATCAATCGGTGACAATTAAGAGGTTGCACATCGTATTTTTCTAATTTCCACGAGATAAACATGGGAAAAATGGTTTTTGCACCTTCTGATTTTTATAACTAGCTAACGATGCGTCGTACAGAAATATTCGTAAATATATTTTTGTAGAGAACTGAACACGCTTCAAAAACGATCTCTTATTATTTTCTGATAAATTCGCTCGTTTAAAAGTTATTTAAGGATCTTAAGTACCATTTGAAAAAGTGGATTTATCTTAGAATGATAATTCACCTTTTTTGCAGAGCGTTCGATTCCTTAAAAAAAATTGTCTGTGAATTTTCTGTACGACGCATCGTTAGCTAGTTGTGAAAATCAGAAGGATCAAAAACCATTTTTCCCTTGTTATTCTTATGAGAATGAGAAAACTGCGATGCGCAACCTCTTAACTTTATTATTAAGAGCTCAAATTTTAACAGGCGTATTTTTATACTTAAACGCAAATTTTGTCCTCATTGGAAGATTTTTATTATGTTTTATTTTTTATACACCATAGTTATGTGCTCTAAGAACGACTGTGGCAGGATCCGATGCTTAACCTGAACTGAGAACTGTAACTCCGGTTGCTTGAATAAGGCGCATAGATCATTCTACAGAAGCTCACAGTATTTATGGTGTATGTGTTGTATATACAGATGAATATAAAAAATTCAAAGGTATTTTTATTGAATTTCGGTTTGTTTTTCTAGTACACTTTTCTTTATATCTTAATTTTCCATTACCTCTCATCTCCGTATTGTATGTATACACGTGATTAGGATTATGTATATTATATTTTTGATCTGTATAGCTTCGGGGTAGTCCATAACATTTCAACCTGGGTCTAACCCTTGACCTCTCGGATTAGGTTCGCGATTTTTTATATGATTGCTGCCACTTTCAAAGGCACTCAGTTTTGTTTTTTAGGTATTTAGGACTCGATATGCATTTTATACAATTTTATAACCATTTTATTAATCGACACAATTTAAAAATCTGACAAAGTTTTGAAAAATCGTGTCTCAGGTATTAAAATTTTTAAGCTTAGTGCCGGAGTGGGGTGTTTTTTCCTTCTCACAACAATGAAAATATTCAAGCTTTTTCCCGAAAATAAAACATTAAAAAAATTGGAAGCAGGAATCATTTTACTATGGATGGTTGCTGAAACATTTTCAAATGTCACGCCAGATTTTTGAAAATTTTTAATAATCTTTCCGAACCATTTTAGTATTTGAATTGTCTTTTGATTAGCAAAATAAAGAAAAAACATCTCTTGCGAAAAATCAGAACAAATTTTCAAAAATCCGATGTGACATGCGATAATTTTTCAACAACTATCCATAGTAAAATGACTCATGCTTTGAATTTTTCGAATGTTTTTATTTTTTCGGAGAAAGCTTGATAACAGTATAAAAACGATTTTTCAGAATTTTTTCAGACTTTTAAATCGTGTCCATCAATGAAACCGTTTCAAAAAATTGTATAAAATTCAAATCGAATCCAAAAAATCCAAAAAATAAAGCTGAGTGCCCTTCGAAGTGTGAACAATCATATAAAAAATCGCGGGCCCAACCCGAGAGGTCAGGGGTCAGACCCAGGTCGAAATTGTATGGACTGTCCCACGTATACAAATATACGTTTTTTTAAATATGCCTACCTTCATCTCGATGACTTTTTTTTATACCCACGAGGTAAATGTGCACACCTGTATAATATTATTATACGTATTGTAAAACGATGATATACATAGCATAATATACAATTACATCCATTCTTTCGTGTATATATGTATGTACGGTAATAAACAAGCGGCGATAGGCACACAGACAAACACGCAAGTTCGACGCGAAGGCTGTTTAAACGCTTTGGAATGAGTCCAATTATTATCTCGTCGCGAAAGTGGTGAAGTGGTGTAAGGCGTAAGCGTTACTGTGTGTGTGTGTGTGTGTGTATCTGTACAGAAGACTCGTTGGATGATTTATTCTCACTTCGTTCCCTTTTTCAAATTGTTCCCATTTTTTCCGTTATACTTATTAATCGCGTTACTATTTAATTATTCCTTTTCACGTTTTATTTTCTCCTTTTTTGCTAGTCTAATATTAATTTAAATTCCACCCTCTGTCTCACTCTTTATCTTATTCTTTCTCTTTCTCATACGTTGTAAGTGTAATACTTCAAAACGAAATCACCTGCAATTTGCGACACGATTAACGTAATATTTGGTTCACAACATGAGAAAAAAAAAAACGAAATAATAATAACGAAAATGAGACAGTCAAATATCACATGAGATAACCAGTGCATATCAATAATAAAGTATAATCTGAGTTAGATTAAAAAACATAATACACAATCAGGCGGCGAAATTGTAGAACATCGGTTTAGTATCGTTGCCGCGATACGATCAATGAGAAGGAGGTGAGAAAAAAAAAGAAAAAAAAAAAAAAGCCAACAGTAGAGGAAAAAAGATCGTCAGTTTCTTCGGTTTTTACTTGAAAATAAATAATTCAAGAGACGTCTCACGTATAAATGGCCGCGCGACTCGTCTCTTTTTTTTTCTCTCGTATATATTATTACACAAATTAGTTGAATTTCAGTGGCAATAGGTACATAAAAAAATTCATTGGTATTTGAATATATTAATAACGTTTTTTTTTTTTTTATCTCTGCTGCGCTGTATATCCAAACGAATCATCGTAAATTGATCAAAATATTTTATAACGAATCCCTGCAGTTTATTCCCACACGATGAACGCGTGTATTCCGCAATTCGTGCATCCTAATTATCGTACTCATTCGAAATGGCATTTATAGCTCATCAGGTATGTATCACATATGTAAGTGTATATATATATATATATATATATATATATATACATACGTATTGCGTCCCCGAGATGGTGATTCTTAACTATAAATATCTCTCTATACATAGGTAGGTATATATATACATATATATATATATATATATATATATATATATATATATACATATATAGGTATATATATATGTATACACATGAATATCTCAACGTCGTCGAATACGTTGACACTGATATTGTAATACGCATAGTACGTAAATGACATTACGCAACGTACAATATCAGCAGCTGCAATCTCATGCACATATGATATAGGTATACGTATATTCAGTGTATGCATTTATTATAGGTATGTCACCTGTACTTCTGCATGGATTTAGGAATTGACAAATTGTGCAGGGACAGAGAAATTAAACGGGTGAACAGGAGGTGCGGAGGTATAATTCGGTTCGAAACAAAACAGATGGTTTAAAGAAATGTGCACTCTCAGACTGCAGAACGTGGTTATGTATGTATATATATATATATGTATATTTTTTTTACTTCCAAAATTCATTTACGATATCGTTGAATATCAAAGGAATTCACGGCTACAATTTGTTAGTTGACAAATGAAAGGATTAATTCTTCACAAACTTGCGTGGAATATCGGTGAAGCGGTCATCTCCTTGATGCGAGGCCGCCCGTTGTCAGGCAACCAGATTCTCGGCCGGTAAGGTGGTGAAAATCGGGTTGCCTGACGTTAGGCGAAACCTTTCTTCTGCTTACCTCAGTCATAGGTTTGGATTTTGTCGGTTTTTCGTCGCTTTCGTCTCTAACGATACAGTAATTTAACAAAAAAAATGTAAAAGTAATCATATATGTATGTTTGTGCGTGTGTGTGAATGTGTAAAACTATAATAACCAGCGGCAGTGTTGCCAGATAAGATATAGTAAACGTCCGATTATTGCTGTGCAATGTATGTACATAATAATGCGTAATGTATAATATTCGACTTTGCGGTGACTTCTTAAATTCCTTCTCTTTTTCTCCGAGTAAAATTTTGATCAATCACTGTACACGATCAGAAATATACATGTATATTATATATATACATATGTACACATATGCATGTTTTATGTGATTGTAACATGTTTCATGCAGTATATAAAATTATAACAATCACGTACATCCGATTCGAATCGTAATTATACGTATAAAATAGAATTTTTATTTTCATATATTATTGTACCTGCAGTTTATTGGGATACAATTTACATTATACATGGTATATACCTATATATATATATATAATATATATATATACAATGTACATAATGTGGCATGTGATGTTTATAAATTATACATACATTATCTATAAACGTTTCACCGTGCTTTCCGCATAGTGATAGTCAGGTAGGCATACATACGCTAATCAATGATGCGGATTTGGATTATCTTAATACTTATAATACGTACGGTTTACTTACATAGTGTGACAAGGTGTGTATTATAAGATTATACACACTGCGCGAGACGAATTTATACATATACTCAGGACCATAAATTCATCATTAATATTACGAATGTCGGTACGTGAGATGAAGATTATTATACGTAAATATGTAAATACATACATACATACATACACATACATATACATACATACATATATTTATCATATACGTGCAAAAATTATTATTTCGTGCATCAAAACTGACGCTGATTTTGCAATCATGGAAAGAAAAAATGAGTAAGTAAAGATTTTGCAAGGCGACAAAAAGCTTTATATTTTACCGCGGTATAATCGACGCGTTACGAAGACTGATGAATTGAATGATAGAATTTTTTACATACCTAATACATAATACACCGTATCATCGTTCGGAATAATGATTTTTCGCGCAACTTGCAAAGCTTGTACGGCATAACGATGAGCAATTTATATTCGTACACCAATATATACATATACATATATACATGTATAGCGGGTGAAACGGAGGTGATGAATGCAATAATCTACTTTGATTTCTGCTGTAATTACTAATCATGTCGGACAACGCGCGTAGAGGTGAAACGATGGATCATGCGTAATGAAACGCGCATGCCTGCGTGCCGGGAATATTTTCTGCATAATTAGTTTATTCATTTTACAAAACTTGTAACGCTGGTCATCTTACTCATTATAATATTCCGCCATTATTAAGATTCTTCGTCGGCCGACTGTTAATGAATTATATTTTTTCCATCTCATTTATTTCATTCAGAATCTTTGCACATATACACAAACAATACTGTACATGTAACAATAAGTAATATTGAGTAACGATTTGTGAGTAATAATTTTTTTATTATTCTTCAAGAAACGTTTTTTCTCTATTCTTATAGACATGTATAGTGAAATAAAAAAAAAAAAAAAAATACAGAAATACAGATAAAGAAAATTCAGAGTCGTGCTGCGTAAAGTTCGCTGGTCAAATAGATTTGTTGTGAACATTTTTGCATCAATGCTGACGAATAATAATTTTTTCCTGCACGCATTTTCGAGGCAGGGATGGGTAAAAAATTTGCATTATTCATTACTTATTTTTTGGTTCTCGCTTTTGCTCGCTTGACAAAAATATTCATGCATGAACGGCAATTACAAAAATTGAAATATTAATTAATAATTACGTACCCCTGTATTGAATTTTATAATTTTTTTTTTTTTTTTTGTTTTTTATTACAACAATGCGTAACTTTACGGTTAACACAGGTTTTATTATTTACTCACCAAAGTGTTCTGGTATCCCAGCCCGTATTCCTCGTCCAATTCACGAAGTGCCGACGCCATGATTCTGACTTCTCACGATTTTTCAAACTCGATTATTGACGATTTGAATTTGTTTCCTTCTTCTTTTTTATTTAATTTTCACTCTATCGCATCGGAGATTTCTATTCACTACTACCTTCTTTCACTCGGATCATATATCTGTATGCGTATACACATATTGCTATCTTCGCAATGCAGCAAATAATCACGCATATGCAATTTATTCGTTACAATTATAGATTTATTCATTAGACAATCAGTATTCTCAACAATTTCACGCGTCACTGAACTTTAATAACGATGGTAATAATTTTTTTTTTCGAAACAGCAAAAAAAAAAAATGTATAATTATATTTCACACATGAACGAGATTTTGATACTTTTGTTTCACTTCGTGCTTTTATTGTTTGCTGTATTTAGCTTTAATAATCTGTACTTTAACACAGTTTATATAATATTTTTTGTACGATGATGGATTATATCTGCAGTGTACATACATATTACACAAAATTAACAATCTGTAATGCGGTCGTCCGGAAAATTGATTATTAGATGTAAACAATAACCTGACGATCAATGATCCAACATTTCGTCAACGTTAAGAATATTCTTGTTTTTTTATTTATTTATTTTTTTCAATTTCCGAATTTTTTAGTTTTTATTCCAATTTTTGGTTCAATTTAAAAAATTTTCTTCCGTACAAATATAAATATAAAACTAAAATGACGTTATATTATACATCAAGATATCAATATAATATACTTCACGCACTTTTCGTTTATACTTTGAAATTATATACGATAAGAGGAAGACTCTAACAGACAAAGTAAATACGTTAAGTCCAAGCAAATGAAAGTAAAAGAAATTTATTTTAACAAATCATTTACGCGCGTTTTATTTTTTTTTCCTTTCATTATAATCACTGTCACTGTTTATCTTTCTCCCTCTCTCGGTTACGTGTCTTGCATATCAACGTAATATCGCAAACCCGGTTAAGTAAAATTTGAAATAAATAAGATAAAAAAAAAAAAAAAATTCACACTCGCAAGAACTTTACCAATAACTTATTCGCGCCTAATTTTTTCTTTTTCGTATACATATAGTATCGTATGTATGCACATAGGTATATGAACGATGATGGGTCGCGTATTTTCGGTCCTGCGGCCGTCGTCGTCTGACCGGTTGGACGGTCGCGAGTCGACTGATAGTCAAACGTGTGAATGAACAGCTGAGATTTTGTTGAGTAGTTTCTCATGGAGTAGAAATATTAAGAAGCGAACTTTACGCGTATAACAAACACGTACACACAGGCGTACGAGCGCACGAACACATGTTATCATCGGTTACATGCAAGAGCTGCTGATGCGTGTGTGTTTTCCTTGTGCGTAGGTGTAATGTTATTGTATATCTGTATACGATTCGCCGATTCGAAAGGGGCGGGGGGGCGGGGGAGAGGAGGAGGCAGAGTCCCCGGTTCTCGGGTGTCTTCGTTTCTCTACGGAAAACCAACAAATTACGAAACCTGTGCGTATTTGTACGTGTGAACCTCCGTCCGTGTACCTTGTGTATGTACGTCATCTTTCGCGACGATCAGCCTCGCCTTACTGATAAACAATTTACAACTGCATGCAACTTACATTATACATGTGTTTGTACATATATAGTGATATATATATATATATATATATATATATATATATATATATATATATATATGTATATGGGTACGCGAATTTAAACCGGGCAACGCATAATACACTTTATGCATCCGTGTTACAGGTATACGATTACGATTTCCTATAACTTGCTTACGGTCCGCGAAAAGTATGCGAAACAAAAGTAACAAGGTAGAGGAATAAGAAGCAGGGGAGGAAAAAGGAAACCTGAACTGTTTACCGGTCGATCCTTGGGTGTATATATACCGGTAATGTACTAGATCTTCAATGTTTACGTACACCGTGTTCACCGCTGATCCTTCGAGGTGATACGTATAAAAATTTTCCTGCACAATTTATATGCATATGTACTTACAGCTGGTTACATGTGCGATGTGTTACGATTGAATCGCAACGTGTATGTATATATGTATGTAAATTTGAAAATAATCACACATCATTGCGTATGTTACACATTGTACAATGTTTCTTGAAAATGAAACAAGACCATTGTACATATGGGTTTGGGCATCGTTATGTATTTATGTACATGTATATAATGACAGGGATAATCGTCCGTCTAACGGTAAGTCAGCCTTGCCGAAGATAAGCGTGACAAGTACGCTGTTTTGTATGAGTTATAGGTATATATCGAAATCACTCGTGGATAATTTTCATTTTTATTTGTTAATAGATAAGTGTTATATTTAGTTATACAGTACTCGATTCCAAGGATCCTGTTATTGGGACATTGACCGTCGATTATTTCGAACAAGCGTAACGACTAATTCGAATCCCGTTTACCGTTCGATTGTTTGAAAACCGTGTCCCGCTTCGCGATTCGCTTGTGCCGCGTGATGTCACGCCGCCGCAATGCCTTTGACGGCTGACACTCGAAACGCTTCGGAACTCAAATACCTAAAAGCTCTAATTTATTGCTTCTAACAATTGTCTCGGCCCGGCCGGAGTACGAATTGCTTTTCACTTTGCGACGTGTATTTGAGGGAATAAAAATAACAAAAAACAATCGCTTTTAATCAGTGATTTTACTGCCTGGAACAAACATTAACAGCCAAAAGTCTGGCATGTAATTTTTTGACATTTTCTGCTCCGCGGTGACAATGACAAAGACGCAGAGACTGATAAAATTGCGATAAGGAAGCCTCTTGTAGTGAAACTCATTGTCAGTGGTATGCATGACGATAAAAATATAAATACATAAGAATTTATAACGCCTACTGTACAGAATTGATTAGCAATCACATGCTGCTTTTGATCCTATAATCGAATCTCTTAAGCAACGAGCATAACGTGTGGAATTTAACCTGCGTATTATATAACATAGTTGAAATACGTAAAACGAAAATCGATGGAATGAATAGACAAGATTGGAAAATTTAGGGACAGAAAAATATGGTCAAGTTTAACTATGTATCGCAATAGATGATTAAGCAAAGAAATGAATATATATGTGATTAGAGAAAAAGTACGCTAAAAACTGGTATGACTATACATTCTTATCTGTATGAATAATACATACATGTATGTACATAAAACTCTGTGAGAGTTTAACTTTTTATCTGATAAAACGTACAGTATAAATTAAAAGGGATAAGAGCGACGATTTTTTTTTGATTTCATATTTCCTATATTTTCCCTTCTGTACGTTTTCTCGTCGACGAAAAGTTTGAAAAAGAAATTATGGCAACCTGCCCGCGTTTTTTCATACGATTTAATTTATGATTACTGGTCCCATTATTTTGAGAGTATTCAACGGGAGGTGGCAAACTATCCTTTGAAAAACAAGGTAACAGTAATAAACAGTAGTAATAGATGAAATTGGGAAATGAAAAGAAGAAAAGGGACAGAAAGAAACCGACGCAAACTTAAAGAATACAAACGTTATATTTTATATGTCTATATATATATATATAAATGTGTGTGCGTGTTTATGTGTCCGTGTAGATGTATTAAAAGCTATACATTTATATATATTAAATAGATTTAATGGATATGCAGTGTATATATATGTATATAGGTATGTAAATTTTGCAATGAGACAGTGCGGTTTGTAAACAATTTGTAGCACGCAAAACTACACCACGTATTGTCTTTTGATCTCATGTGTGTAATACACGAAGAATTGTTTTTACTTTCATTCTGCGTCTCGCAAAGTTTACGTAATACTTTTACACCTTTACACGCACCTTTTATTTGTTATGTGAATGAAATTTTGTCGCGTGTTTCCTTTCATTTTCTAAATATTATAACATTATTAAACGAGAGAAAAAACAAACAAAAGAAAAACACGTACATTGACTGCTCTGGCTCGTGCTATAATTTTGTAATTCAATTTTCTGCTGTTATCAGTTAAAATACTAGCGGTTTGGTAATTTAAATTTATTTTCTTTATTTTCCTTGTAAATTGTAAATGTATGTAAGTAGTAAATGTTTTTCTTTTTATTCTTACAGTTAGTTATTATCAGTTACTTTTTCTATACGTGTATCATCCCAAACTCCAGGCCAATCCTTGCATTATATTATATTATAATAATTAACTAAATTTAACGTTTTCATGTATCGTAAATTGTTATACACATTTACCAACGCCTTCATCTTTGTCGTATTTCGTCTTTTTCTTCTCCTCACTCTTAAATCTCTTCTCTTTTAATTTCCTGATGGCTCTGCGTCACTGCTTGATGACGGAACCACTGAAGCTGATGAGAAGTACAGAAAAAAAACATCGATTAAATATATCAACAGTACTACCTGACATTTCGTAATTAACATTGATAGTAACATTGCGCATATTCTACAAGTTCACAAATGTATAGAAAAACATTGCGGAATATTCGTTACATTGAGTTGGCGTGACAAAGCGATTTCAGTATAGATTTCATTGAACGTTTTAATGGTTTTAATTTTCGCAACTAAAATTAAAATATCAAAAGTGCTTCTCACCGATGATGATGATCAGTATAAGGACGGCGATTATACCGATGATGATCATCATCTTCAAATTTTTCCACCAGTACTTTCTCTTCAGTTTACCGGCTTGTTGTTCGAACTGTGCGGCGCCCTGCTGAAGAGCGTCGGCCCTGTTGTCGAGTTCTGACAGTTTCTGATCGCGTTCGAGAACCTTTTCCACATTGACTTTCATTATCCCAACAACCTCGTCAACCTTTGCCTGCGTGTCCTGCATCTTCTTCGTGGTCGATGCCTGCTGCGGTGTTCTTGGACCGCCCAAGTCACCTTCGCCTGAATAACTACCACCTTCCATATTTCTGGATAAAAAAAAAAAAGAAAGAGAATGACACAGTCAATGAGAGAATAATACCGACAGACGATGATTGTTGTTTTTTACAAAACGTCAACGGATTTGTTATTGTAAGCCGCAGAATGTATGTCTGTATCAAGATTGTGCCAGTAAGAAGGTAAACTTATCAGAAGTCGCGAGATTTTCGTAAACACTGAAATTAAGAAGAAGAAATGATCGATTTCCTACTTCAAAGTTTTTTTTTCTCGACAGTAAAGAAAATTGCTGCGGCAACTACCGATTTATGCCGTTGCGTCGATTTTGCGAATCTTTCACGACTTCGATGACGTACGAACGATTGACGTGTCGTCCTTCCGATGTTTGGTTATAGAAGCGTCGATAAAAGGAGTGAAGAAGTATGGCTAGGTGATGTTTTTTTTTCTTATTTTTTTCTCAACACCGTTACGGTTTAAATCCTCGTTACTCTGTTTTCTTTTCAAAATAAAGTTGTCAGTTACTCACGTGCAGGGTTTTGTGTTGAAGGTTGATCGCGATGGCGAAAAATTGATCAAATCTGTCGTTCTCGCACGTGTGTTAATAATACTAATTGGCTATTTGACGCGGACAAAGAATCCGAAAATTAAACAACAAATGTATACTCAACGTGATAAGGGATCTAATTTTTTTCAAATTTTTTTTATATCTCTTTCATCGCTCAGACACTAATCACCTTTGGCAATGGACAACTTTTCCCAACCAACATTCAACAGATGAATAACATAGCGTACTGCACGTACACATATACACGCAGGGATAGATTTACCAGCCGAGCAACTCGCAGCGCTGCCACATTAAAACACTGTCTAAAGTTAACGGTGAAAATTTGAACTACGTCGACATGGCGACGCCCAAAAAACAACCGACCGTCTGGTGATGTAGATTTCGATGATGTCATCGTTTTATTAAAAGTGACAGGAACGGTTCATAAACTAAAAAACAAGCAAAGGACAGACAATATATTTTACTCTCAACACCAAAGTAACACGTGTTTCTTTTTTTTTGCAGAAAACAGCTACTGTCGCGTAAACAGTTTTATACATTAATTATATTGTCATTTCATTTCTTTCTTGCTCGTTCTAATTGCGGTACAAGGTCTCTTACGGATAAAAAATCCATTCGTTTCTGATACCTGGTTAATTTCTGTATACGGAATAATTGGGGGCTGTTTGTTATTTACCGATAGAACCAGTGATTAATCATTCAGTCTCAAAAGAAAAAACAAAACGATCACAACCTACTCAATGGACGATGAACTGCCATCACACTATAAATTATACAGCTGTTATAATTTTATTGAATATTCAACGCTAAGAGAAAATACGAGAAACTTTTGCCATTTCGTAGTAATTAATCAGCCTTGATAAGACTTTTCACTTTAATAAGTTTCAAAAATCCCACGTGACGATTTGCAACTTTCCACTTATTCGCTGCAAGTGACATCTTTCAGATATTTCATTCTGCCAAGACTTATCACGAGAATACTACGCGATCAACTGTCGGTAACACAAGAAATTCGACAATCATGCTCGGAAGGAAAGGTAGAATTTCAAATTCTACATGGATTCGAATGTTCAAATTTTGCGTGTGATCAATGAATGAACATGCCTTTGAAAAAATGTACACGAAAAAGCTATCGCGAATGAAAATTCATCTTTTTGACACGGTATTCTACAAATTTAACGTTATCAAATATCTTACCGGGTTTCGGTTTCATCCTGCAGGCAAAAATTCGCCTACTGTTAGGATTTCCCATCGCTCTGTAAGTTGGCGATAAAATGTCGTTCCTCGCGACGTTGCAGGCGATTTTCTAAAATGTGTATAAAAATTGAATTAACCGAACACCTTGCAAGATTTACGTATATACACAGTTAAGAACAAGCTCTACAGCGACACGGCCTGCGTAACTGAATAAAAATAATAATAATAATCCGGAAACCTTATATTCGCATAAAACAAGTACAAGCATGCATACCCGCAGCGATACGTCGTAGGCCACAACTCCCGACCACACTAGACACACGAATATCACGAGCAGAAGAATTTTACACTCGGAATAAAAAGAGAAAAAGAGAAAGAATATTTTTAAAAAAACTCCCCGTATATGTAGCTGCATTAACATGGGCGGTGCAAATTATTGACTGAAAACGTTGCGCAAGCGCTGCTCCGCGACGCGTTGAGTCGAACGTTGTCTCTTCGACTTTGCACAAAAGAATAAACCAGCGTTGTTGTGATTTTTTCGATCTCGCAATGTTTCCCGGTTAGACACAAGCTCCGTCGCTGAAAAGAATCGAAAAATTTCGATATTGATTATTGCCTCCGCATTCGCGCGCTGGTATTGATTTGAAAAAACAGTTATCTCGCGTCGCGCGTTCCGAACTCGTTTGAAATTCGAACGCGTTCCCAAATTCGATTCTCGATTACTCGCCGGCTCGTTTCGTAATTTCGATACACGTATCGCCGGGGGTTGCTCGACGAAGCTTCGGCCGTGCGTACTAGGGGCACGATTTTATTCAGGAAAATTTATCAATACCAGAGGGCTAGGGGAGCGGAGCGAGTTTGGTGGCGGCAGCAGCAGCAGCAGCAGCAGCAGTACCACCAGTAGCGGTGGCACCATCCTCAGTGTAACAAGCATCCTCCGCCTTTTCTCTCCCCCGAAGAGACTGTCTGTCCGTCCGTCCGTTCGCTCGGTTATAAACCTCAATAGAGAAAACCAAGTAAGAGGAGAGAAAAAAATCAATTTTTTCTCACGCGTAACACACCGCGGATTTCCGGCTAACTAGATATCATGTGAGTATATACATATAATACGCATTATCCTTGCATGTGTATGTACACTATTTTCAAAGTTACCCCAACCAATCGTTATACGTATTCACCACACAATTTTATCATCACACCTTCGTATACCTTTATTATTCATCATATGTATATACGTATCGCAATCGCCGTGCAAACCGGCCGATTTACTGCTACACCATGTATCGAATTCCGCGCATTTATTACTACATTCAAACACGCAGGAACACACGATCCATTGTATATTGAATTTTTGCCGAGATTCGCGTACAATTGCCGACTTTTTGTTTCCGTTCCGAATTTTTTACAATTATATACGTATATTCTGTAAATTGTCGATTGATATTTTTCACATTTTTCCGTCTCTCCCTCCCTCCCCCCCTCTCCCTCTCCCTCCCTTTCCCTCTCTCTTTCTCTCTCAATTATTGCTTTACATTTAAACGATATTTATTCTTTTTTTTTTTTGCATTCGCAGTATATAATTCGTTGATTTCGATCATACGGCGCAGACGCTAATTATATTATATTTTCATTTTTTATTGAGGTGCGGATTCGACATCGATAATTTTCAAAATTTCATGCATTATTAAAAAGTTCTTTTCGCTATTATCCACCACGCGCTGCTGCAAACGCGAGTTTAGGGCGTAATTTCTAACCGTCCTATTTCTCGAATCGATTTTGTCTTATATACTGTATACCTGCTCTCAATCGCCTTCCCTACCTGACATCTACTTCCACAAGCTTGCAACGCCACACCGCGCTGCTGCTGTACAAGCTTTACAAAGGAATATATTCTTCTTCGATCGGGACAGCGCGACCACGTTTCTCTCTGTGAATAACGTACCGCAATATTAATAAAACATATCATAAATGGGTTGAATACACAAACGATATTTTATATTTAAACTGGTTAATTTTTCGATCCTTGCATGGATTTCCGTTTCGTACCGGTATTTATTTTTAAGCCTCGTTTAAATTACGTCACATCATTTTCTCTTCTTATTCGAATCTGTTACGCTCTTTGTAGCGATTATATCAATAATAATAATATTTATATTAACAACATGTTCTTATATTCACAGTTTTCTATTATTTTACTTAATGTCAAATGCACAACTGTAATCGGTGTCCTTATTTTCGTCATACACTTTCTCTGCCTCTATCTATCCATGTCTCTCTCTCTTTCTCTCTCCCTCTCAAGCATGGATTGTAATAATCAAAGTTTCACAGATCATTGTATTTTGTACTTTAATATTTTATTGCTAATATTGCGGGATATGTGGTTGTACAATGCCAGTAACAAACGTTTTCATTTCTTTTTCTTTCTTCACAGAGTAAAGTAATATTTATGTATACCATATTTGAAAAAATTCAACAGTGAACACATTTTTCCTGTTTTTAATTTTACTTTTTATTCTCTTCAGAAATAATACAATTGATAGCGTTATATGGCTACTTTAATATACCTATATTATATAATAGTGTAATAATTTTAGTATTACACATACAAACTACACGTAGAATTGAAGTTACAAAGGCTGAAGACTATACTTTATAAGGTCAATTCCGTTATTATTACGCTTTCAACTACTTTTTGTTTCATTACTATCAGCGTCTTCCATATTTACAATTAATTCTCAATGTTATACATATAAACGCAGAGTAAACTACGTTTTCAGTTTCGTTTTGTTTCGTTCAGTTTCGTTCCTTGTCTTGCACCTATTTTATTCCGCTCCTCGTTCGTTCGTCGCCTCGGGGGTTAAAACGTAACGGTATGATCATCGAACGGGTACCGGGTGGCCTACGTGTGAACTTTGCCCTTTAAAACTAGCAAACCAGCAGCCAACGGCAGCAGAAGCAGTGAGCTTTTACCGGGAGTACAGCGAGGAGCTGCGACCCTGGCAATCCGATGTGTGGGTGTAGGGTCTGTAGAATGGATATGTATATAGGTATAAAAGTATATACATACATGTACAATACGTGTCACATGTGTATGACTATATAATACCTAGGTAGGTGTATCTGGACAAATGTTTATACATGCATATGGTATGTAAATAATGAAAGTTTCATTTTACTATTCATTATGTTATTATTGTTGTTATCCTTACTTAAGTTTAAAAAAAAAAAAAAAAAAAACTTGTATTACATTCTAAAATATACGTAAAAACAATATAACAGAAAGAAGAAATTTGTAGAAAATTACATTGCAGTTTAGAGGTCGTGCGCAATGGGAGAAATTACATCATGAATTTTTCATCCATATATCGAGATTTTTTTTTCGCGCGGCTACCACTCGGAGGAAAAAAATCGCGATACGTTATTCATACGATAGAACCAATTGATAATATGATAATATTTTTGATCTTGAAATTTTTCATTTTGATTTGACTGTTGCTTTGTTATTTTTTTTATTCGTCAAAAGATACCAAGAATAAAATGATTTTGAAGATACTTCCGATGGTTGTGCAATTTCAGTATCATTCAGAGATACTTACGATATTCCTGATGCTATGGATGTGTAGACATTAGACATAACACATGTCGTTCACTTGCAAGGTTTCCGCAAAAATATGGTTATATTAAGTCGGGTGGGGGTATCATATGCAGGATACTCGTATACACGTAGGATTAAAAATGAAAGATGCAGATCATCAATAATCGTCTAACTTTGTCTTGATCGCGATTAAAAACATAAGCACAGTAAACTGGAGAGCTGCAATTTCGATAATAATGAGTCCAAGATTGTATTTTCCTTCTTCTTCACTCTCTTCATTTCTCTCGTTTCCCCTTTCCTTTTCATTTTCTCCACCAAGAATTGATCCGTAATGTATCGCGTTCGAAGGGATATATGAGGCTTGACGGAATCGAGACTCTACCGCCATCATCTGCTACAATTCCATTCCGCAAATGTCAAAAAATAAGAATGAAATAAAACCGCATGTGTTCCGAGAAAAATTCAATTTGTTATATTTATTACAAAAATTGGTAACTATTTAGTGTAAAAATTATAATCATCAATATTACATTCTCAATTTATTATGCGGTACCAACATCCAACCATCGCGATAGTTATAGGAAAATATGACACCATCGGTGACTATAATGAAAAAGAATAATAAAACGTACTATATTTTCTGCATTTACAGATACAAAACTCATCTTCATTTCGTGACGAGTACTATATACTCATATTTTTTGTTTGTGATAAGAAATGAGAATATAGTTACAGACTTTTATAATAGTAACCAGAACTAGAAATTCCTAGCTGTGATTGCTGCCTGTTGAATGGGATCTCACCCTTTGTCAATTATCCTTATATACTTTGCAGTTTTAATAATTATAAAAATGCGTGACGATTAATTTCAGGGCAAGCGAAGGCGGTCTTGGGCCGGATGCGGCGGCGGGTGCCGGAGGCGATGGAATCGTCGGGGGCCCCAGAACTCCCCAACAAATTGCCTCGTCCAAGAGGCTGCAGCAGACGCAGGCACAGGTTGACGAGGTTGTCGATATAATGAAGACGAACGTCGAGAAGGTCTTGGAGCGTGATCAAAAATTATCGGAACTCGACGATCGGGCTGGTAACTATTGTTAAAATCAACTTGATACTCATTACATAGGTATATTGCGAAATTCTCTTCGAAAAATAGCATTCTTTGCTGTATGTATCAAAAAAGAAAAGGGAAAGGAATTCTAATGGTAGTCGGAATCGTTAATATTAATGGTTATTTGGTAGAATTATCGCATCATGGACAGTAATTAACGGTAGAGTAAATTTCGCCTGCATTCATGCAATTCATTGTCAAGGTAAATTTGATCAAAATCAGCCTGCATTTATGCAATTCATTGTCAGGGTAAATTTTATCAAAATCCGCCTGCATGTATGCAATTATTGTCAGGGTAAATTTCATCAAAATCCGCCTGCGTTTATGCAATTCATTGTCACGGTTAATTTTATCAAAATCCGCCTGCATTTATGCAATTCATTGTCAGGGTAAATTTTCGAAAAATCCGCCCGCATTTATGCAACTCAAGGTACATTCTACCAATTTTTGGTAAAACGTACTCTGATAATGAAGTGCATGAATACAGGTGAATTTTGGTAAGATTCACCTCGACTCCGAATTGTGTAAGTGCACGCGAATTTACTCACAAGTAGCGATCTTTCAGTATTGGTCAAACCTCTAATTCACAAAATCAATGCCACGTAAATTTGAGGTTGAGGCGTAATTAAGAAATTCAAATTTTTCTAAACTAATTTATGCGTATTTTTATTTGGTGATGTATTTTATTTCATAATGTTATTGAAAAACTGGAGAAGAATTTTCTATGAAGTTAAATATACTCTTATTTTTAAATTACTCGTGTTTCTTTTTTAGACGCTTTACAGCAAGGCGCATCACAGTTTGAACAACAGGCAGGAAAGTTGAAGAGGAAGTTCTGGCTACAAAATTTAAAGGTATATTAATATTCACGAACAGTATTTCTTGTGTATCCATAATGCATTCTTGGGGAGTTTTTAGTATCTATTACAAACCTAATGATCATAAATAATATATCGTGTAAGATCAAGAATCATCGAACGATTAGTTAAAATAATATGGTGATCTTATCACTGAAACTGCAGCAGATTGAATGAATGTATGTAATTAACGTTTCTTCTTTTCTCTATTTTACAGATGATGATTATAATCGGAGTCATTGGTCTCATCATACTTGCCATCATCGTTGGTAAGTGGATACAAAAAAAAAGCAAAACAATTATTTATTATTATTAACATACAACAATTTCAACAGTATATCACAAAACAGGTTGCATATCTTAAGCAATTAGATTGAAATATCATCGCGAAATACCGAATTACAATGTGTGTATGTAATGTTTTGGGGGGAAAACGAAAAAATAACAGCGACAACAATAACAACAAATTACGAATGTTATAATATAATTGTTGTTCATAATTAATACGTTTCGTATCGACTTATATATCACATGTATAAGTCGTTGCACAATATACATAAAGCATGTGTCGATTTCTATGCATATACATACGTTATGAACGAATCATCTATACGTAAATATGTCTCATAAATGTTGTCTTATGTCGCGATACAATTCATATATACACACATAGACTTGAAATTTTAAACACACACACATAGATTCCGATAAGGGCGCGTGAGTTCGATTATGAAGTACGATAATCGCATTCTACTGTATTTTTTTCTCCTGATCGTACAAATTTTTATTGATGCAACTATTTAGTAACAGTATTGTAAAAACGCAATTACAGTATAATAATGGACAGTAAAGTATTGAAAGTTTGAAAAAATTTATGATATTGTAATCCATCGAGCACAATTATAGTTACAATAATAATTACATCATCGAAACAGATAATTAAATAGTTTGAAATTTCACTAACAAGTGCATATTTCTGTGTTTTCCGTCTAGCGAACTTCATGTAGGCGGGCTGATTGACGGACGATAATGTGTGTGAGTGAGACTGCAGGTAGTTCTCGCGATCTTGTGTCTTGATGTAGGAATTTATATTTGATTGAAACGTACAAAAAGGAAGCAAGAAAAAATATATATATAAAAAAAATGAACAGTTAAAAACTGTTCAGTACAGTAAATTATACAGTGCTTCAGTTTTTTTTTTCCAACTTTTTTTCCTCAATCTTTTACTTCTGTTGTCATTCGATTATTAATTTGATTTAATTGCTATTTTTCTTATTTACTATGTAGGTGTGCATATATATCTACATATATACATAAGAATTATGTGTTCGTTGGAAAGCATTTTTCTGTATAGGATTGTTGACATTGATGGTGATCGTGTTATGTATAATCATTGTTCCTAATACCGCTACCATATACATATATATATATACATATGTATGTATATAATCGTGTATTAGTTTGATCTTCGTAATGTTTAGGGGTTGCGCTGATGCTGACTGTCGCTGTGTTTCACACCTGTGTATTAATTACTTTACGTACTACTCCAACTGCCACTACCATATTACTACTTCTTCTAGTATCACGTCTGTACTGATTTACTCATTCCCAAGCTTTACTCAACTTGTTTCACTTCTACTATCCTATACGTATTCACATTGATACATAAAAACAAGAACAAAATTATTGGATTTATAACAATTCATGAACAGACAGAATCATAACTTGCTCTCTTTGAACTCAATTGTTTACAATCAAAGAACGATTTCTTATTCCCACGTTCTGGTAACACAAGCATTTTGCTTTTTTTTTCCCATCGCCTACAACAATGACAAGCCGTATACGTATAAATACTCTGACTTGAATGGTATACGTAATAGGTATGTGTCTGTCTATAAGTGTCGTGTATTTGTGTATGCTGGACATAAGTATGTGATACCTTCTAATTTTTTCCGTGAACTTGGTCCCATGTGATGATAATACGCCTGGACCACGATCTTCAAACTTCTGAAATCACATAATACAATAACTCCGGAGTCTTGTTAAATTCTCCGATATCGTACGATAAGGCGATAGATCAGAAAAGAACGCCTGAAACGTATATTCGTTTTCTTTTTTGTCTGCAGCCCCGATTTTTCCCCCCTACGAGGAAGTATTTCAACAGTTTTTTTACAATAATACAGAACGGCTGGTGCTTTATTGTGTTTCCATGTATACCATATATTTACCACATATCTACACACGCAATGTAGACTCGCTGCTTAAATATCTGCCAGACGATACTTCGACGAGGCCCATTTGGATTGGCAATCCTGGGGGCGCTACCAGTGGCCCCAGGGTTGCCAATCCAAACGGGCCTAGGTCGAAGTGTCATCTGAAAAGAATTTCCGTAACGGGTGTACACCCAGTAATCTATCACAGGGAGTCGATTATGTAATTTCAATTTTTACATCTCCAACCATCTAAGCATTCTGATTGGTTTGCAAAGTTTAGTCAACCAATCGGAATGCTTGGATGGTGAGAAATGTGAAAAGTGAAATTACATAATCGAACCCCAGGTTCGCCACCGTAAGAATATTACACCTGTGACGTCTAATATTGTTACAAGTTTTAACAATTTTCTATAGTTATGTTATAACTTTGGAATAACTAATTAGCCGTACAATTGTTTCGTCTACAGTTTGCCAAATACACACACACTCACATAAACACAAATACACCGCATAGACAAGATACCTCTGCATGATCTTTCTCTACAACAGAAAAACAAACAAACAAAAAAACATACAAACACTTCCTCGAATACAATTACAATCATTCTTCAATATTCTCAATTTTTATTCAATCGAATTTTTCAAGCAAATTGTTACATAACCTGCTATTCATAATTTATTAGATATAAATCTTTTTACATCGTACTTTTTATACTATCTTATATAAACCAAATAATCTCAAGCTGGAATGATTTCTGCGCGTGCGCCTTTTGCATGGCTTGCTTAGTAACATTTACATAACATGGATTTTTCCGACTGGCGTAATTGTCCACTACCTTCATTCCGTTACTGTCATCATTATTTTTATTATACTAATGTAATTTGTTCTTTATATTTGCATTTCATTACTTTTTTTATTCTCTACTTTAAAGCAAACGGATATTGTTATGCTTATTGTCCATTCTTGAAAACTGCATGGCCTGATAATCGGAATATAGCTTTGATTATGTGCAATATCCTTTTTGAGGATTCTGAATTGTTCGAAAATGAGTATTAATATTTAAAAAGGTAGAAAATTTCTAATTTATGATGCAATTTTGTCAAGACTGTTAGATTAAAACAATCAACATTTTTCTGAGGGCGAACAATGTCAGTGCCATTTTCATTTATTTTATCGGTAGTGCAAATTCTATACAACTTCGTTTTACAATCTCTACAACTTTTTTCCTTCCAAACTGTATGATTCTGCAGAGACTATAATTGATTAAATAAAATATTTATACGCCGTCTTTGCGACAGTTTTCAATTTATCAGGATTAATTGTAACTTATATACAGTGATAATAATTTAACGATGTGAAAATCTTTGTATCATTCGTATATAATGTACCAAATTTATACAAACGAGGTTAATTTATAGCTAGTTAAAATTGATATTTGTTAAAGCATGGCAAATTATTTGCATGTTTAGAACACTAATAATTATACTATTGATTATAGTAACACGCACGAAATAGAATCTGATTGTGAGACTAAATATTGAATCTATGAAGAACTATAATCCAAAATACTTATAATCAATTGCCTAAGCTGCCATGATTAATATATGTTATATAAATTTGCATGCCTTGTTTTTGAGACAAACAAAGAACAGAGAAAAAAGAATGTACGTACGTAGATAATTTTAATATTCATTTGTTTTTTCTTTGTATTAAAAATTGTTCCATGTCTTTTGATAATGATTTATAAACGATTTGAAAAACAATTATTTTCAGCGAGCACCACGGGTGGAAGCGATTCACAAAAATAATTTTGATACGCCAAATACTGTTCAGGCGTCAACAGACATCGCTGGTCGCAATTGATATGATATAATTTAAGTCCAAACCAATTAAAGGAAAAAAAAAATTAAAAAACAAAAAAAAAAACAAACATGAACAAGAAGAAATTGATTTTATTCAGGTAAACCAAGGTATAATATATACATCATTAGCATACCATGTAATGGCTATACGTTCTTCGGTATTTGACACATTTCAACTAAATAAAGATTTTCTATAATAATTAAAAGTCAGGATTTTTATCGTAAATATATTATGCGATGGGTATATAATCGAGAAGAAGGTTTGAAAAATAGAGGGGAAAAAAATAAATATGAGAGGAAAAAGTTGTGCGAGCGTAGTTACCAATGTAGAGCTGAAAAAATCGTAATCGTATCCATGTATGTATTGAAAAATATTGGTAACAATTGGGATTAAGAAAAAACCGATGCAAAGAAATTAATATTGAATTAAAAACTGAAACGATGATGTCGATCTGATGTATTAATGATTATTCTTCTTCAAACTTCACTATACAATTTTTCTCTATGTTCTTCTGTTTTTTTTTTTTTGCTTGTTCTTTGGTAGCATCTAAAAATCGAGCTAAATAATGAACAAGCCAGTAAATTGTACACATACGAATAAAAAAATTGTACATGCATAGGAATTATATTGAGAAAGAAATGAAACAATAATGCGACGAATATTATATACCCTACATATATTATATATACATATACGAGTATAGTTATTACATGTAACGTTTACATCGGCGTGTGGTTCAGATAATATGACAGTAGCAGATTTTCAAAACGAAAACTATATATATATATATCTATATATATATAATGAAATCGTAGCTTATAGATAAAGAAAGAAAATACACTATTATATTATAGGTATATAGATTACTGCAATCCTTGTGTGATTATTTATTAACAAATTAGATAATTGTCATTGCGTATCGATCGATAACATAATGGTAATAGTAACGATCGTAACAATGTAATATGCATACCGGGCCATTACCTGATGCGCAACATAAGGATCCTTAATTATAGGCAATCCATGTTACACATACACTCTGAACAGAGCTGCGAGTTTCAATTGTTTGGATTGAAGCCGCTAGCGCGCAGCGACGTCGCGTCGCCCCGGCGAAACTCGGAACTGCTCCGAGTTCTTATCATGCGCATCCATATATTGTTCCGGTATATGCATGGTGGAAGGAATCAAGATGTTGTGCTCTACTCCCACGGTAATTAGTTCACGTGATACCTCCCCCCCACATGACGTCGCGAAAATTACAGTTAAATATAAACGACGTCATGTGGGGGCACTTTCTCAATGGCCGAAGCGACAGTGATACGCAAGAACACACCTTGTTTCCTTACACCATAGGTACATCGACGACAGGAGGATGTCACTGTTGAAGAGGATTCAATTTGTTTGAACGAATTTGTTGTATTTTTTTATATTTCATCGGTTAGCGTTGAAAGATCGACAATGTTTTTTTGAAAAGTTAATTCAATTCCGTTGTCTATCGAATTAAAATGTTCTAGAGATGGTAAAATATTCAGAATATATACTGGGACCAGGTCTGAATGAAATCCAAAAACAATCTCTAAATGCAATTCAAAAACTAGGAAAACTGGTCTTGCTTAGTTTTAATATTTATAATGCGTTGTATGATAGCACCAGTAGAATAAATTTCATTCTTTCGTTCTATATATATTTCATATATATCAACGAAAGAATGACTAATGGATTCAAAGTTACGATTATTTGAACAATCATATACACGTTTATAGTTGAAAAGATCCAGAATTTGGAAACAAAACGAAGAGAAATTAAGAAATAAACTTATGTAGTATAATCTCGACCCGATAAGAGTCGAGCTGTGTCGTACAATATGTTTATAATATATATATACATACATATACGTTTAATATATTATAAAATATATTATTATAATACGTTAGCAAACATAGGATTTGTTTTCCTTTTTCTGTTTTAGAGCGCATATTAAACCGTTGCCATGATTTGTACGTCTGCATGTGTGTCTAAAATCGGGATTCAGTTATAAAATTCGATATAATTGCAGTAAGGCATATATTATAAGCTGCAGTCGCTTTTCCATGAACATATGATAGCTATAAATAAAACGACTTGTGTGATATACATAATATTATACATGATGTAAAAGAAAGGAAGAAAAAAAAAAGGAAATTATCACGAGGTGTTAGTACATGTTTATTATAATTATTAATTATATCTGTAAACCGTTAGTTACATGTATACGGACTCACGTATATACCTGATTTATTATTAGTATATTATTATTCACATTACGGTGGTCGTTATTTAGCTTGTTTTCGAAATTACGTGTGAACAAGGCGGAAAAAGTTATAAAAAATTTTTTTTTTCAAACTATGTGCAGCCTGTCCCTATGTGCAACTGCCCTGTTGAGCCTGTCGGTCAAGTCAAAATATTGCTTTTAAGGCAGTGAATTTTTCAACGTAATTTAAATGAGAACTGCGGCTCACTGCATTCTTTTTTTTCCCATCTTAATAATGCTTGGAAAAATCTGCAATTTGGTATCCGTCTTTCCTATAGTCATAAGTGTTTGAAAAAAAAATTGGGCGATTTTCAGCGACAAAAGTTTCGAAATCCCAACACGTCAAGGTTGTGTTTCAAAGTCAAAAATCACAATTTAACGACATAAATGGGGTAATAATTAATTTATTACTCAATTTAATACTTAATTAATAAATAAACACGTGCCTCTAAGCTCCGAAAGTTTGAAATGTAAAATACATAGTTTTTATAACCAGTTATATTTTTTTATATGACTTTGACATGAATTAAGGACCGATTTGAAACTTGGCAGAGTTATTACTTGTACTGATAGGAACAAACCGTGAAAACTAAAAAAATTTATCATAATTTTATAATCTACTCATTTTTTTTTTATATAAGCTTAATATAGCATCACTTTTATTAGGCTTATATATAAGCGAAAAATAATGGCAAAATTTAAAAAATTTCAGGGTTCATTCCTATCATTATAAACAACAACTCTGCCAAGTTTCAAATTGGACCCTTAATTTATACCAAAATCATACAAAACGAAATAACTGGTTATAACAACTACATGTATTTTACATTTGGCATATGTTCCAGTTGACGTAGAGAATTAAAACTTTGCAGATTTTTTAATGATTTGGGGACGTCCCAATGAAAATTTTTCCGACCCCCTAAATAAGGACCACCCTAGTGTACACGCATGTTTATAGAACAAAAATAATAGTAATATCAATATGGCTGCTTTCAACATTTTACAGTATATATATATACGTGTATAAATCAAATATGAACTACAGTATAATAACGTATAATGACAACAGCTGGAACATTTGAGATACGTAGGTAATACATTAATGTATAAATTATACGTAACGATCGAACGTCAGAATCTTTTCAAACATTATTATTATACTGTACACAGCTCTATTGCAGTCTTCATAGAATATATTATTGCGAAGTAAGTTAATTGTATGCGAGTAATTATTATGTTGTAAAAACATTCATGCTATTGGATGATAGTCGAGACGCTACGTGCCGATGAAGAGGATCCAAAATTAACATACATGTACCTATAAGAAATATTGAGTAACGTATATAATTGAAAGGTAAGACAATCAATTATGAAGAAATAATTTTCTCCGCCTGTTGCATGAATCGCTTATATTATATAAAATTTATTGTACAAAAGCACGTATCAATTATTCATAATCTATACTATTACAAAACTCTTTTAATTCTATTTCGAACACTTTTTCCACACTAATTCGCACATACAAATTTAATAATTACGTGTCCGGTAATAAAGCTTTACAGGCAAAAAAAGTCGAATCGTTTTTGAGATTTTATGAAGAAAGTTTAGTACAATTCATTTGTCAGGTCTCTTTGAAACCTGTGTAATTCTATATTCATCATTACAACTAGCTTCGAAAATTGTGAAAATTATATCAGTAATCTATGCATTAGCTTAATTTTCAAATTCTTCTTCTAATCAAAAAACATGAATTCACAATTTCGTAAACTTATTTCCACCCCGAACAAAGTTTTTCTGGATTGAATAAAATCCTGGACCCAAATTAGAAAAGAATTCCTTGAATAGACCCAAATATGTAAAACTTGATGTAATATACAATTCTGAAATTTGTAATAATTTTTACTTTGTGTGATTATACACTGTTTGCGTAAACCGAAGTCGAATTATAATTTATTAGTTATTATAATTATTCAATAACATTTTAACAGACAAACAAATCACATTAGTAGCTCGTACTCATTACGGTCAATTAACAATAATAAAACATCGACTTCACTATAGACACACACAGGTACACAATATTCGTACACAAACAATTGCAACCGAGATCGAGTTGAAACCATCTTTTTATCGCAAAAATTTCATCGTACGCAATTCATAGACAAAAACACAATTAATCACTCCAATAATACACACTTTCAGTTTAATTACACTACATAATATGTGTATTTGGGTGTAATATTTTCGTTGTATTTCTTTTATCGTACCGTGGAAAAAAAATATCAACAATCCTTATGTGTGTATAAATAGGGGCTGTGTGTTAGAATTATTCCTACATGAGAATGATCGTACAATATACCGATACGATATACTATCTGTCTGTGAATATATAAGTGTATGACCGCGTGTGCTTATAATTGTCGATTATTTATACAATTATCGTCCGCTTTATTTTGGGTAAATTTTTTCTTCGATCCTTGTTACGATTATATTATTTTCTATTGATTTATTAAGTTATAATTTATTCATACTTTCAATGTCATTTAAATCGTTATACGAACCGAACTATAAATTGATTTGTCAGTGTGTGGTAATTATGTATATTATATTATATATATAATTGTTTACTTGTGACCCCAGATAATTATTGTATGTTTTACAAGACCACAATCACATATATTATTTAGCGTTTGCAATATTATTACTTTACATATACACATAATCCGAATTATTTTGTACATAATTTATGCAATATCCTGTGGCACATGGAATATTATCTATAGCCCCATACGATATATATTACAACAGTTTGATGAATTTCAATCTTTTTTCCACACTTGACGATCATGATTTCTAAAATCTTTAGACATTCCATAAAATCTCTCCGTTGCAATTTCTTTTTATCAATCATTGTCAGGCATTTAAAGAAAAAAATCACCAATCCCGTAATCATATCGTAACGCTGCTTCTAAATACTATTTTTTTACATTTCACCCAGCAGTATCTCAACAAAGATAGAAAGAGGGGGAAAAAAAAGGGAAAAATTTGTAAAAACGCAAACAAAGAATAAACAACGATTCACACGATTCGAAGAATTGATTGATAACGATCGTTTTTTCTTGGTGAAATTTTTCAGCAAAATTCATGCCGGACAGTGCGCCACCCGTTCAACAACAACCCTATCCTTACTTACCGCCGCAACAAGGAATTCCACCATCTGGTCCAGCGGGAGCTCCCGCACCTGGTGGACCTGCGGCAGCTCCTTCAGGACCTCAGACCGCAAATGCAGCGCTAGTCGGGACACTGAGCGGTGCTCACAATATCATGTAAGATTAAGTCGAACCGCGTACGCGTTGTATTTAACACGATATCTTATATTAAAACACGTCGCAATTATAATTACAACTCTGGGGATTCTTATACTTTGTTAGAAAATTGTTATGATTTTCATCGAATGAAGGGAATGAAAATTTGGCCCATTGATTTGATTTCGAGACAAAGTCATGTTCGTTGTATGCGTTATTCGCAAATCGCAAATTTTCTGTGGCCAGTTTGATCGGTGAGTGTATAATAAATATTAGAAGTGACTTACTATCTTATTGGAAGATTCATTCCTGACGTTTAAGTTTAACCAAAGTTTTTTATTTTACGCGATCGCTATTCTATGTTCGTATTATGAGTACGTAATTTTCCATCGTCTTCTCTATCGTTATTTTCTTCGATTTATCACTGATTTAATTCAATAAAGCAGAATAACTCACGCACGTGCATCCATTTAGATGCGATTGTAGAAATAATGATTATTGCCATTCTTTTACTAATATCGTTATCGATAATTGAGACATGTGAGAATGGATAAGGACGAAGGACTTTAATTTCCTTCGAAAATTGGCTTGAAACTAATTTTGAGATATACGCGAGACGTTGTTGAAAAACGCGGTATTACAAAATGTCAATAAAACAATATAATGAAATTAATTAGCAACACTGTATTACATGCATATTATATTATACATACATACATACATCTGTGTATACTGTCGCTGAATATAATCAGTAATCTTGTAAAGATTTAGTAATGAAGAATAATGAGAGGAAAATGGTTTGAAGTTGATTCATTATATATACGTCGTCGATATATGTTGATAGAAAAATATGATATTGTGAGTGACTATAGCTGTGGGGCATGGTATTAATTTTGAATATAATAACAATATATTTTAAAGTTTTCTTATTATTATTAATACTGTAGAATGTAAAGTTTTGATGGACAGCGACATATAATACTTATTATGTGCATATGTCATTGTAGTAAAGCCTGTAATTAATGATATTATATATAATAGTGTTATACGTATACATATTTCAGAGTGTTGTTCATTTTCTCAAGTTTTTGCATAATATTACACATTGATATAATATATACAAATCTAGTTTTCAATCATTTGAATACAATCAATTATTGTTCTAACTATGGCATTATCTTTATTATTATAAGATATTATGTAATCCAATTACCACTGAGCAGGCCTATATTATGTATTCGAACACCCAAATAATGCTTGAAAACACCCTAATACCACTATATAAATCATCACTACAAAGTATAGTAATAATAATTATACTTGAAAATACGAAAAATACGGTCGCGTATGTAATATGATATTAATTTGTTAAGAGAGAATATTATAGTAATATTCAAAACGTTGATTACATGGAATTACGCTGTAATTATACATACTTCTATGAAATTAGGGACTATAAATTATGCTATTTTAATGTTTTAATTAATTCTATGAAAACTTACGATTATAATTAATTAAAACGCTACGATCGTGTAACTCGATTCATTCTGATTATACAAATTGAAAAGAAATAATAATCATGAACTATTAAATTTTCAATTTAAAATTACAACGCTCTATACGGCTAATTGATTTTCGCTTTCATATTACCTTGCATATTTATATCTAGTAAGCGTTATATTGATAAATACAGTTAACCAATAGCTATGATTGTAAAAAAAAAAAAAAAACAAAGAAAAGGAAATGAATGTAACTTACTCAGACTAATGTTAAGTAACATGAAATGTATACTATACGCGCTAATAGAATTCCATTATATTGTAAATCAGACGTAAACAATAATAAAATTGTAAAAAGGAAATTATCGACCGATTGCAAGAGATTCAATTTTTCCTTTGTAAGATTTTTCAACTCTCATCCCCTTTCATAAATTAATGTGTGTTCACGATACTCGTATATTTCAATTTATTTTGTATTATTATTCCGGTTCATATTTTTATTTCTCAGTGTATCATATCAAGTAACTAAAATAAAATAATCATGCGGAATGACTCCATACGTTTATTATAAATACCGTTATCGGCGAGAGTAAGGTGAATGAAAAGGTATAAGTATATAGTAGAAAAAATACTTGAGAACCGAATAAATGTAAACACGACGCGTTACTTAACATCGCGTTCGGCTAGCCAGAAGAGTAAGCCCCTGATTCTGACTTATTTTGCAGTCGTGACAGTAACTATTCAGTAATTCAGTATTCCTATATGGCTTACAAATATCGTTATATCTCTAATTCTATTGATCTAGTTGACAGTTGTAACGAAATACGTGTAACCTAAACTCTGGCTAGACCTTGTAGCTATTCGCAGGTAGAAAAGAATCAAAATCGGTTCAGTAGTTCTCGAGTTATAAGCGATCGTACGAATAAAGAAGCAGAGAGACGTTGAGTTGTATATCCCGCGTCTTTTTGTGGATGCGCACCACACGGAATCTGATCAACTCCGAGGACTCCGAGTTTCGCCTGGGCGACACCAGCCGCGCGACACTGAACTATTATACAACTCGACGTCTCAAATGCGCACTGACTGCTGTGATAAGTCATGGTACGACAAAGGTACGAAAGCCTAACGGTCGCCACTAAGGTCATGTAGTACTCCTACATATTATTACAATATTCTACCCTTACCGACCGAACAAACTTAGCCTTTTTATTCCTGTATTAAATAAACAAACTAATGTAATGGGTTCAAATTTCGACAAGCACTGTCCCCTGCACGGGCTTTTTCGTAGCGAAATTCAACACAGTTACTTATGTCCCGAAAATCGTAAGAAAATATGCAGTTTTTTTACAGGTGTTACCGTTGACGGAGGCGACGCAGGATACGCCGCGCTTGAGGCTTTTCTTTGATTTCGGGTCTCTCTGTGCGTGGTTCAACTGGCCAAATTCTGCACTCGTGTTTCCTCTCTAGCTTCGCATAGTTTCGGCTGACGGTGGCGCCGCAGCTATTTACGGCCGCGTGCTTCTGTGGTGCTTCTTTCACTCTCCGTAGAGACGTAAACA
The DNA here is from genome assembly GCF_021901495.1 of Neodiprion virginianus. Taxonomy (NCBI): domain Eukaryota; kingdom Metazoa; phylum Arthropoda; class Insecta; order Hymenoptera; family Diprionidae; genus Neodiprion; species Neodiprion virginianus. The sequence goes on from NC_060880.1 coordinate 15,835,099, forward strand.
TGGCTCCGGTAAGTTTTTGATCCATTGCGAAATTACGTATTATGTATGATAAGTTGAGTGTTAATTAAAAATAAATATAAAATATAAGGGAGAGACACTGATGTTGATGTATCTTCATTTGTGGTGTAAAGAATCTCCGACGATTCCTGAAATAAAATCGGATCCTATCACGGAACTGATCCGGTGTCGATCCGTCATCACACGCATCTGGTCGCCTGCACCATGCTTTCAGTTTTCTTGTAGGATATTCTCGGGTTTTAACGGCACACCACTTCCCTCATTAATCTCAAGTAATCAAAAATTGTGTTTTACAGGTTGTACCGAAGAAGGCCCCAGGGCAAGCTGCGAAAAAGCAGAACCTGCGTGGCAAGGGCCAAAAGAAGAAGAAGGTGTCTCTAAAGTTTACAATCGACTGCACTCACCCTGTCGAAGACAACATCATGGATGTTGCCAACTTCGTAAGTTGTATTACTTTTACCCCTTGTGTACTGTTCACTTGTTTGATGCTCTGTGACTTACCTTAGTACTGCTCGATCCTAACCTCTGAAACCTCGGATCTTAACTCCTTCTCAAGCTATGAACAATAACTGTAACATTTGTTCCGTTATCTTTCTTGTATATACCCGTCAACGCAGTTGTATTGCTTTATGCCTGACCATAGAAACTGTAATTCATACACTTTTACTCAAGTTAGATTAGCCGCAACGACTGGAAGAAATCTGGGCATCGTGCAATTCAGTATACATTGCAAACACTGCGCTCTTGGTCACAGATGCTTCGAAATTTTACGTATGTAGTGTCTCGTGAGCAAACCTGGTATCATTATTTCTATAATTGCAGGAGAAGTATCTTCACGAGCGAATCAAGGTTAATGGCAAAACTGGAAACTTTGGAAACAATGTAAATTTGGAGCGCAACAAGATGAAACTCTCTGTTAACAGTGATGTTCCATTCTCCAAAAGGTGTGTTACCGCCATGTATTTCATGGTTTGAATGTGCCTCATCTATTGCTACAGAAAAGTGCATTTGCACAATAGATGTGGCACTTATGGCATATGAATAATTCTCCTCTATTTTATCGTTAGATACTACTACAAACGATTATTTACCGCTCCTTAGACTGAACTCAGTTCAGATACCGATATTTGCACTAATTTGGAAACGTTTTTTTTCAGGTACTTGAAATACTTGACTAAGAAGTACCTTAAGAAGAATAAATTGCGTGACTGGCTTCGTGTCGTCTCAAAAGACAAGGATACCTATGAACTGAGGTACTTCCAGATAAACAGCCAAGAAGATGACGACGAGGATGATGCCGAATAAACGAAATTGTTTACATCTATTTGCGCTTATTGACGGTCTTTACCAACATCTGTACATAAATATTGTTCAAATAATAAATGCCGTTAATATGCAAGTCGACCTATAGCTTGTTCTGATATCCAAGAGACTCGTCTATCCTCCAACTGAATATCTGACCCGTTACATTGGCTAGCCAGTGATACCGGTGTGTTGAATTGAAATTAGCGAAACGTGGCTAAAATCATTTTCCATATTCATCGAATCTAGTTAAGCAGCGAATGGCGTTTCTACGTCCGAGTACAGAACGAGAATGTTGCAACGTCATTCGTCATCGCGTAACGGCGCAGTAATACATCCTTCGTTCCTTCATAACCTGAACGCTTTATAAACAGAGACCCATAAAGAATAGTGAAATTTATTCTAAATATAGTTAATATTTCATTTTCACTAATGGTCTATTTACACTCACGTAAGATAAATAGGATTCTTATCGATTTCACGACTTGGGTGATAGAGGGGGAGGACTATTTTACGCCGCGCAGTAAAGTCGCAGTCCAGTCCGAGCGGCGTTCAGCGTTCAGTTGACGCACGGCAATTGTTGTGACAGTTAGTGGTCCAGTCGTAAAAGCAGTTTTAGTCGTCTCCATTCGAAATCTATCGGGAAAAGTATTTTTGTTTGTATCAATAAAATTGAAAAATGAAGTTTCAATACAAGGAGGAGCATCCATTCGAGAAAAGGAAGGCGGAGGGCGAGAAAATCAGGCGAAAATATCCTGACCGTGTTCCCGTAAGTTTCATGAAAGTAAATTTCTGTCTCAAGTGAAGAACCTGGTATCTACCTACATTGAGTTTCAACGTGTCTATACGTTACTTTCAATATAGTCAGCTGCTAACCAAGGAAAGACATTTGTCACCGTTACGTAAAAAGAAGTTGCGAACCCAACTACGGCAACGTAACTTGCGGGCCATAATGACGCGGATTTATTTTCCAACGATCGCGTCTACTCCTCACACTGACTACCGTCTGCTGGTTATTATATCTATTCTTTGTTGGGACGTCGCGTTTTGCTTGCCATTTATGCAATCCGTCTGATGCCAGATACACACGATGTCCAAGGTCGATGCCTTGGGTATACATTCGCTGAGATGCTATTCTGCGTCGTATTTTTGGAACAGTTAGCATTTTTCAGCGTCATTTCTCTTTGTTTTTTCTTACTCTCTCTAGTCTCTTCTAGTTTTTGAACAATATCTTTCAACCACCGCCGAATTCTTTGTGTAATACCAACTTTTCATTCTGAATATCTACTATCGATTACAGTGTTGAAATTACGCGCAATGTTGTATGCGGCACAATGCCTGCAGATTTCAGTTTCGTCATTTTGTATTCATTGCCTCGCTTGCGACCTACGTAATTATTCCGATGCTTTTTTAGAGCAAAAAGAAAGTAGTAGAAAATGAAGAAAATTCGTGGAAAAGAGCGACAAAAATCAATTGCGTCATTTTCCAGAGCTCTGATAATATTGTTCCTCTTGCAGTTAACTAGAGAATATTATTCAATGCGTGGATAAACAATGCGATTTTTAACCACAATATTAATTCGTATGATCTCTGATAAGATAAAACGGGGCTTAGTACGAACATAACAACTGTGTATATTAAACTAGTTTCCTAATGGTGCAACTTAACATTCTAATATCCTGCTAGTAGTGCTTTCACGGAATATGTATAATTACGTTAGGTTTATGGAACCGTGCAATTTAGTGTATTTGCAGGCTGGTATAATAGTGTAATCCTTTGTGCCAAAAATCACTAACCGTGTGCAAATATGTCACATTTACCAGCTTGGATTTACTTTTTTCTACATTTATTTTTGTCTAAGTTTCCTGTATACATACCAAATATACTATTGCGCAAGCTTCGAACCCCGATGAATGTTTAAAACAACAAGCTGGTCATGCACTATTCACGTTAATTTTGTCTTGAAGTTATCTGCAATTGAACTATTCTTTCTGCCTATTACTTATTTATTCTTTGCGAGATTTTTCCTGACAAAGAGAGCCGTGAATGTTTTTTGTTGTTTTTGAACGAAATCGTAGATCAGACATTACTGTACAGCTCTACGCGAATGCTAATTTTCTATACAGACATCTTCTGTTCGTTGGAACTAGGTTATCGTTGAGAAAGCTCCCAAGGCGAGAATCGGTGACCTTGATAAAAAGAAGTACCTTGTACCTTCCGACTTGACAGTCGGACAGTTTTACTTCCTGATTCGCAAGCGTATTCACCTGCGTCCCGAGGATGCCCTCTTCTTCTTTGTCAACAACGTCATTCCACCTACCAGTGCAACAATGGGGGCTCTCTACCAGGTAAATTGGCCGGCAAAACTCTAGATTTCAACTTTCAAATAAAGGCCTAAATTTTTAATATAATATATATGAATAAAATTTTTTATTCAAACTTGCACTGTTATGCAATTTACTTACCATGTTGAGATGCATATATTATACTACATCGTACCATTTAAATTTTTAGGAGCACCATGAAGAGGATTTCTTTCTCTACATAGCGTACAGCGATGAGAATGTCTATGGAAATTAGAGGGAATTAATAGTAAACCCACCTACTGCTACAAGTTTATGGATGCAATTTGATTTAAATTAAACAATTGAAACTTAACATCTTTGACATAGTCTACATTTGTAGAGGCTTTAAAGAGGAGGTTTAGAAAAAAAGAAACCATATGCAATGGAAAAAAAAAAATTAGCAAAAAGTATGATGATGAGAATCCTATTGTATTTCTGTATCAACTGATTAAAAGTGACCAGAGAATCTAAATACTTTGTAATTGATTTGTGTCAATTTTATTATATTTTAGTAATTTTTTCTGTCTTTAATTTTCATTTCGTACAATTTTTTTGTCACTTGTGTATGAAGTGATGTTAACCGTTAGCTGGGACACCAGGATACGAGATGACCCCACCCAATTTAGTTCCGATTTTAGCCTTGGCATCTTCTACTCTTAGTTTGAGGCAAAAGTGCATCATGACTTTTACTAAACCATATCGTTTCAATTTTCAAAATAAACACCTTTTTATCAGCAACGACTATCAAACGATTTATTTACTTGAAACGGTATACCTTAAGTGTATTGGGTAAAACTTTAAAATTTTTTTGGAATTACACATTTTTTTCTCAAAATGACCCGGACTATCGTTTGAAAGATAGATTGAAAACTCTCTGGTCATTTCTGCTAATTAAAATAACCAGTTGTTTACTCATGATATGCATTGTAGTGGTTGGGGTCTTTAACGCCCCCAGTGTGCTAACTGTGTTATTCTGGTAATGTGTGCCAGCTATGGATTGAAAATCATCGAAACGAAGTTATGCAAATTTTTGTTCAAATAGTAAATAGTTGAAGCTCCTGAATGAATTGAAAATCTGGAAAATAACGTACAGCCAAATTAAGTACTGATGAAATGCAACTAATGTCTTCAAATTGTACCATCAAATTATCATTTAAAATATCGGTGTTTAGCACAAAGATTATTTTTATTGTTATATCACATAATGATCATTGTTGGACGAGATAGAAAAAAAAATTACGATTCAACCTTTATGTGATACAATTATTTTATTTGTAGGCTTGGACTATCGTGTATAGTTTAACTTACCTTAAGTGATATTTAAGTAATTAAAGAAAAATAAATAACAAAAATGAAGAAAAGTTAAGTTTAAATGTAAAAGAGAAGAGAAAATTTTTTGTAAGGGCTGGTCGTGGGCCAATAAAAAAAATATGTAAAACTGCACAAGCCTCTTGTCGTTGCTTCCCCATTCGATGATCGACGCCTTTGATCTGGGGAAAAAAATTGAACCACAGAGTCTATTTTATCATGGACGGGTTCTCATGGACTCTAGGATGAAAAGTTATTCATATATTTTACTTGGTTGTCATTAGATTTTTATTGACCCAAAATGTTAACAGTGACTACAAACGATATATAGACGGATTGCGAGTAGCTTTAATTAATTCTTAAAGAGATCTGAGGTTCTTAATCAATTTAAGTATTACAATACACTATTAGACACATTATCATTATACGAAGTAGTACATTATCCCCGTCTATTTATTTATTATTACAAATTACATACTACAAGAAGTACATGATCAGAATATGTTTGTTTTTTCACTGCCTGTAACGTACAAATGAATAATAGAAAAGAAGGGATTAATTACAGTATAATTAGATCATCATTTTCCGTCAGTTGATTCAGATATGAATGTAAGTTATTCACGTTAATCATTTTTATTTTGTTTTTTGAAATTATTCGTTACTAAAATACAAAATCTTCCTGTATATACAGATATAGTCTTTTACAGTCTTACATGCATATACCATAGACACTATATCACACACATACGTGTGCTATAATAAATTTTATCGACAAATATTCGACATTATATAACTGGTATTTGGTATAAGACATTCGAATCGATTATATTGAAATAGTGACAAACAATCTGAGGTGCTTTCATCAAATATATGTGCAACAGTCTAACGTTGCATTCGATTCATATAAAAAATTGGTCGCAGCATGTTTTATATGTTCAAATATGTATTTTTATTTTTAAATTCCTCATGCAAAATCAGCATTGTTGGGTACCGGCTGTGACATATCTTCGTACTCCTGCCTTCCAAAACCTAATGAAACAAAAATCAAATGCATACCAATTAATTGTCGATTGATAATTGGTACTCGGTGGAAATTTTCTAGGTATTTGTATACATACAGTAAATTTCTCTGTATAAATCCTTAAGCTGTAATAGAAACGACAGGAGTGGGCCGCTTACCCATGGCTGGATTACTTGCAAACATAGTTGAGAGAGTGCCTCCTCTGGCTTGACCAATCTGAAGTAGGGAATAGCTAGACAGGACTCGTATAATCAAATTGATGATCATCATGGCTGCACAAAATTTGACCCATGCACCTATAAGGTGTTGCGATCATATTGAAACATCTTCTGCTCGGGCAGGGTTTATAGGGGAAATTACTTTTTTTTTTACATCATTACTCTGCACGAATTAGTTTGTTAGTATCGAGCTTAATATTCATTTAGATCTTTTTGTTTCTGTTCTTTTCAATATTTTCGGCAACTTACTAGAGTCGGGGAAGTGCATCGAGAGAGTAATTATGTCGAAGAATATCGACAATACATTAATGAACAGTGCCTGGAACAAAAAGTCATTTCAGAAGTGTCTTTACATTAGTTTCTGACAGTATGAAATACTATTCATTTATGAGATACAATGTTTCTCAGACATATATTTTAAGATGACTGTATTGGAATTTTTCAATTTCTTTATCGCACACAGAGATTCATACTTACAAACTGTATAGGTTCGTCTGACTCTAAATTATGTATTGCCCACAGAAGGCAGATGAAGAATAGTAGATTGTAAAACATCATCGATACAGGGAACAGATATCCTTGCAGTCCCCTACACAATTGATTAATTATATAAACTGAATTTTACATTTAACTTGTCTAAGAAATAGTTTCAAGCCAGGAAGTCCTCCAAAACATTAGGTGAATTCTTTAGTGAGCAATTTCTCAGCTCACATGAATTTGGATGGGTATTTTTTCATCGGTATTTTTCATGAAGCCACATAACGAAACTAAGATATGAACAGGAAGGTGACAAGCTAAAATAAGACATTGTTTTTTTTTTATATCCCCTTACCATGTAACGAAGAATAAATGCACAGCAAAGATGACCTGAAAGTACAAATGTAATACGGATAAATTGGCAACACATACATAAAATGACGACGATGTGAAACAACTGCGTATTTCGTTTTACTATTTCTCAACAATCGTACAGTAACAGGTACAATTATTACAAAGAACGAGTGATGTTTTTAATATTAGGACCAGGTATAATATTTACCTTGAGAGGATAATGCGTTATGCTGGATATGTTAGGCATCTTGTATGATCTCTAATAAAACTGTGGTGATAATTACGCCCCTATTCAATGGGCGGCGACTTAGTATCGGACCGAATGACAATGAGGAAACATAAACAAAAATGAAACGTCAAAACGTATTCTGCGACTTCTGCGAGGCTAGCGAATTTCGTCAGTGGCGTTAGCTATGTAATAATACAGACTGTCGACCGCTTTAAATCAGATTGTGACGGATTGTGGAACTCCTCACGGCGTTGGTACAAACAACTTCCGTGATTACCGACTGACATTAACAATTTGTAAATATTCAAGTCGATAACTCATAGATAAAAGATCAGCCTCGTGATAACAATAACTTGTTTATTTCCACTAGCTGTACACGTGAATAGATCGAGTTTGGTGATGATTAGAACACGTCGGAGAAATTGGGATATTTTCGGTTCGTTAAAGTGATCGAACAGTCGGAACGAGTGCTGTCGGGTCCCTTAACGTGCGGCACGGGAGGATCTAAAGGAAGCGGCATTCCATAAATATGATTTTCGATTATCCTTTCCCCGAGGGCGCTGATCGTCGCACCGTAAATCGAATCGCCGGTTCTGTTAAAAGATTAGAAATTGTTATTGCAATTGTATAATTGTGTATCATTATCAATATCAAGATCCACTTATTACTTTGAGGTAATTATTTCCATTCACCTGACTCCGAGTATCTGCCGCTCTTCTTCTTTCGGCTCCAAATTGTCTTTCGGCTTTTCTTTTTTGGTTAGTCTTGAAAGTAAGTTTGGACCCGCAAATTCACAGGGGTTTCTGTAAGATATTTTGTGAATCGTTTCTGGTATCACCCAACCTTCTGGCAAGGCAACGCGGGGTCTGTCACCCCCGGTACGTTTAGCAGTCAATGATAAGTAGTTGTCTGAAAAATTATGATATGGAAAGGTAGGTGGGGATTATCCGTCATGAGCGAAGAGAGCTGTGTGAAAATATGATATCCACGAACATCTTTTACCTAAATCTCTTGAGTAGTCTACTTGGTATACGGATTTTAAAAGTATTTTAGCCCGCTGCTCGATCAAATTCTCGTTCGGAGTTTGTTCCGGTAATACTTTTCTTAACATCGGATGCATGCGTTTCACCTATAAAGTGTTCAAATGATATGAGTAAAATTGCCGTATGGGAGACGCGCAAGCCATTTGTAACCGCTAGTAGCTGATAATTTAGACCCGCCATCGATATATCAATGATTTACGTGCAGGCTTGACAGACTGAGTAAGTGTGTGTAATGCGGGGTCGAAATGTGGTTGCGATGATTTTACGTGTGCGTAGTAAACGCACTCTGACTTATCAATAGCTTACTCTGTCCAAATTTGCTTTGACATCTTCTGATCGCTCAGGGGATTCTAGATTGGCATTTTTCCTCGCGGTATAAAGATGTTCCTTGAAGGGGCCATTTAGCGGGTTCAGGGGATAAGGGTACTCAGGTGGTTGCAGACGCGGTGGAGGTCGCCTTCCTCTCTTCGGGTGGTAGTCTTTTTTGTACACGGTAACAAAGTCGCGATTCTCCTCGTCTGCCTCCAAAATCATCGTGACATAGGTTGAACTCCAAATTTACCCTGATAATTCTTCCATGGAATTAGCGATAGTTATGTGAGGAAAAAGTATTGATTGACATTTGATAATATGAAGGAAATTAGCGAATGGGTCAAAAAATATGTGAAGTCGCTGTTGGTTTCACAAAATATTTAAAATCCACTGAACTCGCGATACCGCGCAATCCATGAACGCCACCCGTGAATACTGGGTGGTCCAATCGCAAGCCCTTTGCGGATTGAACCGCCAAGAGTAACCCGCGATGCAGCTATACGCCAAAATCCAAAAGCAATATCGCACGTGATACTTGGACTGCGATTTATTGTTTGAACCGGTGTTGTTTCGATTTGGAACACTTCCGGAATCCATTTTCGTGGGAGATAACCAAAATTCGTGAAAAAATTGATTTAGGTTACTGTTGGCGACGCATACTAATACGTAGATAGAAAACAACAGCTGTAACTAGTGCTTTATGACCTATAATTACGTACCTAATCGGCCATTGCCACAGACCATTATTGCCTCATATGATTATTAAGTTAGAGTCCAATGTTTAACGCTATCACAACCTGAGAACGTGTGAAAAATCAAGAAGTGTACTCAATAACACTACAATTTGGACGAGCATTACTTGAAACCATATGTAATAACAGAGAGGTATGGTAAGGCGAGGGGGTGAACGACCGCTATAGATCAGCTAGAGATTAGTAAAGGGACAGAATGTATTATAATACTACGATGTGTGTGTGAATGAATCCAAGTACGCTAATCTCACGCACACTACGGCGAGTGGTCAACAAGACAGTACAGTCCAAAGTTCTCAAAATTCCCGCGAGAGCGAGCGAGATGAAAATTTGACGAAGAATTCAAAACCAGATCAGTATTAGTCGGAACTCGGAAGAGAAAACACGTGAGTTTTGTTGGCAATAGCTCGTTATGTGTGCGAAAGTGATTCAGTGAACTGTGTGAACGTGGGACTATCAACTCGATGCATCGAGGCTCCTAACGATCCATTTTATTATTAAATGACGTTGGATCGTATTTCTAATGTACTTGTGATCGAGTAATTAGATGCGAGAGTGAAACTGGGTAGAGCCGATTGAGGATTCTTGCGCTGGCCTTCCCGGGGCCTCATGATTGAGTTTTGTACCCAGGGTGGTTGACGCGTTGGGAAACCAACGTGGTTACTACACCCGCAGATCTAGAATACATGAAAATAAATAACAAATGACACAAAATTGGTGTAGCCGCGTGGGCTGTCCTTGCCGGGGTAGCTAAGCTAAACTACCCCGGGATCATCGAAATCAAGTTTCTTCTTTGTAATTCGAATTGGTGTTCATTTCTTATTCGTATTCCTTGCATTCATTCCATCCTTTTACCTTATTTTTTTCTTCACTAGGGGCTTCGCCCCTGCGCGCTTCGCGCGCCTCACTATTTCCTTACGCATTGTCTAGTAGACAGGCGAATTCCTTCATGTTGATTTAATGACAGGTCCTACACTTGCTGTCCACTTCAATTCCTTCTGTGCTTACTTTTCTTTTTTTCATCAATCTAAGCTTCCATTCGTTGGTTGAAAATTGGTGTTCCTTCTCTATTGATATCTATCTATCTCCTTGACTTGCTGAATTATTTTTGCTACCGCTCTGCCCGTTATTCTCCAAAATCACCTTCTTTACATTATTTTTTTCTCTGTATTTATGTTGCTGTTCACTCCGTAAAACACCTCTTTCTCTTGTGGTCAACATCAATCATGGTCGTCCTCTTGCCTGGTTATAGGAATATTTGTTTATTATTATTCTCTGGCTTATTTGGTTCTTCGCACTTAAAATTTTATTTTCCTTTTTCCTTTGTGATACTTCCGACCATCCACCATCTTCATCGCCTTGTCTGCTGGTTGAAACTCCTCCTTTCTGTTCGTTGGTTGAAAAGCCAGTATGATATTTTTTGTTCGCTTCCCTATATTTTCGCTGCTGTTCCCGTCGTTTAATTTTTCGCTCTTCTATGTCCATCACATTGGTTGGTCGTCCTCTCGATTTATTTTCCGAATCAATCATCGCAATCGATTCTTCTAATTCTTCGACACCCTTCGTTGAATTATTTTTACTGCCGCTCTGCCGGTTATTCTCCAAAATCACCTTGTTTATATTATTTTTTTCTCTATATTTGCGTTGATGTTCATTCCGCAAAACACCTCTTTCTCTTGTGGTCAACATCGATCCTGGTCGTCCTCTTTCCTGGTTATACGAATATTTGATGGATATTATTCTATGGCTTATTTGGTTCTTCGCACTTACAATTTTATTTTCCTCTTTCTTTTGTGATACTTCCGACCATCCACCATCTTCATCGCCTTGTCTGCTGCTTGAAACTCCTCCTTTTTCCATTGTCATCGTAAATCCTGGCTGTCCTTTTGACTGTTTGGTGATATATTTAGATTTACTATTATTTGATTGTTACTTTTCATACTTATTACTCACTATCTGAATTTTATTTTGGTTCTGCAAGACATCAAAGTGTCCACTGTCTCCGTCGCCGGTGAAGAGTAGCGAGAATTGTGTTTCATTTTGTGATCCGATTCGGTGTGGATGAATTTGTTCTTCGCGATACACGATTAAACATATCTTATAAATATCCGCAGCTGCATATATTGCATTTTTATTCATATGTGATTTGTAATAACCAGGTGACCTAATCACAGCACCGTTTGACTCATTACCTGTAATAAAACCTGCAAATGTAGACCAATTATCCACTATATTTGAAACGATACTCAGTCTCACCTCTGCGTGTCGATCTTGAGTGCCGTATACACAATACGCCAACGCGCGTAAAAGACAATTCCTGTCGGGAATCATCTTGATAATTTTCGTTTGCATGTTCATTTTTTGCGCGTCAGAAACAGATACCTATAAAGATATTTGTCAAAGACTGTCATAAACAGCCGATGACAGCTGTCAAAGGGTTTGCTAGATGCTTTTTGTTTTGTTTTCTGGATCTCACCCCACCGCCAACTTCATGCGTATACTATTGTTATTATAATCTTTTTTTACTATTGTTATTATAATCTTTTTTTACTATTGTTATTATAATCTTTTTCTACGTTCATTTGTTTGAAACTTTTTTATTAGATAGAGAGATTTGTGGAGCTAAAAATTTTTCGTCTCAGATTCTATTTGTATGGTCCTTTCCTGACTAATTGGACCCCCAGGAACTCAGAAAACGCAGCGAAAAGAGCGTGTCATCAACAGCAGCGATATGACGAAGGAAATCTTTTGTTTTTCAGCTGTAACTTTTGATCCGTTGTTTGCAGCCTATTCGAACTGCACTCATTCGATTTCGCTCGAAAAATCACGTCGAAATAGTGTATTACAAAATTCATCGCAGGATTTTTGAAATTCCGGAACGCTGTTTCAGCTAGCCGTAAGTGAAGTATCTACGTTAAGTAGAGAAGCTGAATTGTTTTTCGAAAAGTGTTCGTATGAAAAAAAATTCAGAGTAACTGTAACATAGGATCTCAACACGGTCTTCTAACATAGGATACAAGAATGGCGGAATATTATTTTCCGGCTGCACATGTGCACATTATTATTATTAGCAGTTCTACCACTCTAAAATATTCACTTCTAGTAGAATTTTGTTTTCGTAACTTGTCGCGCCCTACTCCTGCAGCCTGCCAAAATTGCTTAGAGTGGGGGTAAAGAGTGAGCTCCCCCTGGTGTCTACTACGTGGTCAAGTGCAACAACCTTGTAAAACCAACTAGTGACCGATTTATTTTTTGGAATATCAACGCAGCTACTGAAACGAGAAGATAAATGCCATTTATCTGGAGTATAAACTTTCCGATTGAAGTCAAAGATCTTTATTCCTACCTCTGACGGGTATGCGCGTTGAAGTAGTTTATACGAAATAACATACGAAACAATTTGTCTAGGAGTATTTATAGCTGCAATGTGGCAAAAGTTGATTACACTCTACTCTAGTACAGAGAGAAACCTACCCGAGCACCTGTAGGTTGGTGTGCTTGTTGAAGTGTTCGAAAAAACATCTGCGTTCATTGTGGCCAGCCCTTGAGGTCACTCTGTTCTACTTTATGAGCACACCGTGGAACACTCTGGAAGGAAGAAGACGCTCGGCAGTGAGTGATAAAATGGCCGCACGTCTGCAGTGAGGTTCGATCGCCAGAGTTTACTTTTTTTCATACATCACCGAATTTGAACTACTTTCATTCGAAACATGTCTTTTCCTGGTTCTATCGCGTTCGATGAGTACGGAAGACCCTTCATTATCTTGCGTGATCAAGACAAGCAGAGTCGCTTGACCGGCAATGATGCGATTAAGGTGAGGCATGCACATGTTTTATAATTTCCATTGATTACATTTTCTGTTATAAGTTCCTGATCACACTGATTATAACTATTCCATTTATTAATTCAGATAAATTGCATTATTTCGTGCACAATAATTTACTTAATTTCACCAAAGTGCTGATCGCGTGGTGGCTTTGCAATTTTGTTCGCGTCACGTGTTCGTAAACCGGTAGAGCCTCGCGCATTCGTGATATTTTATTTTACTTCGAACTTTGGGATTATGTTGTTCATTTAACACCCTCATGTGAGCTGCAAACCGTCAATTTCACAGCGATTATGAATTTATCGCTAAATATGATTGGCATTTTAACAATGAATCCAATCACAGCTTCTGTCTTATAACCATATAAGGAATTTCTATGCCTGTTCCCCCCTCATTCGTTCAGTCGACTATAGACATTGCTGCATAATACGTACGTCGGTATTACAGTTGCATCTTATGCTTACTTTTTATTTCCTGTCAGAATTCAATTATAGACAACCCTTTTCACATTTTTGCAACTTCAGTAAGTACCTTACTGGAAAAAAACTTTCTTGTCATCTCCATGGGTGAAGTAACGGTAATGCTTGAAAATACTTTCTTTTTACCACGTCCGACTTGAGATTCAACTCAAAGGACAGCGGAAGAGCCAGTCCATCTGTATATTTTGACTTTGTTTTTCTTGAAACATGTTACTTGAATCCAAATTTTATCTTTCAGTTACGCACCTTGAGACACAGGAAAATTTTTATTTGAAATTTGCCTGTGATTTTTAATAAAGTGTGCAAGATAAAATAAAATATGAGAAACTGAACCATTGAGTGATTCGATTAATGGACCACGCTTACTGATGTGTTTCTTACAAGCTAGTTGACTTACAATCTGTATTAATATTCTAACAGATTCACATGATTTAAAAATTGTGTTATTGTACTTCATCACAATGCATTATTATTGGTAGTATTTTTTCGATGACTATGTATTCATTGTATGTTTTGTAACTCATTGTTACTCAAGCATAACAGATAGAACAAGGTTGTGAAAATTTCAAAAGTTTTAGATGCGAACACAAGTAATATTGTTTTACATAACAGTTTAAACATCATTGAAGAAATGTTTTCTGCCATCTTAAAACATTTTTTGAGTGGTTGGTAGTAAACTTGATTAATTATATTAAATGAGAGAAAGATGGGAAATAGTATTTTCGCAGTATTCGTTAAACTACTGCGGTCTGAGCTTGTAAGATTAATGCAACATTTATGCATTTCCAGGAATCAATGTTATATTGCGATTTTAAGATTGTCCGGAGTTCAATAGATCATAGTAAATTCTACTAAAGTAAGACATATATCGGTATTCTTGGAATTCTACATTTGTAAATTCCACCTAAAATTTCAAAACAGTGATTTCTGTTTCAATATTTTATTGTGTTGATATCATAAACCCGAAGTGCTGTAAAAACTTTCATTCTACAATAAAATCTTGTTGCAAACCGTGAATAGTTAAGTTAATAATAAGTTATAAGAGAACCTGTAATACATTTTTGAGGGTGAAAACTTGATACAATTCTACAGAAGATTTGTAATCTAACATAAGTACAGGGATCAAGCTTATACATTGGTATATTTACATTGGAGTTGTAGTTTAAAATTAAATGTACGTTGCTAGTACTTGTGTGTAATTATGCAGTTGACTGATTCTCATGATATATCAAAATAACTGAATTTCGTTCTCTCTTCTCTAGTCGCATATCTTGGCAGCTCGGAGTATTGCCAATACTTTGAAAACATCTTTGGGTCCCAAAGGTTTGGACAAGATGTTAGTTAGTTCCGATGGTGATGTAACAGTAACCAATGATGGAGCTACGATCTTGAAAAACATGGACGTAGATCATGAAATCGCCAAGTTGATGGTGCAGCTTTCTCAATCGCAGGATGATGAGATAGGCGATGGCACAACTGGTGTTGTTGGTAAGAACATCAAATCTACATTTAAATCATAAAACATTAAAAATGACATATAGGATGCAAAAGTGAGGAATAATAAGAAAAAAAAAATTGGTATGATGATATTAGTTGAAAATTACAAACAAAAGGAATACAAGGCAATTTCAGTAACAATGAATTGGAATCAAGGATTGTAAATTAACAAAGTATATACGAGTAAATGGTTGAATAGCGGGTGAATTTCAAACATCTATTCTTCAATTCGATTGGGTTTGTTTTATTCAAAAGTATATTGATCGAGTTTCTTTTATACATATTATGTTTGCTTTGAATCAAATTATTGTCAGAAAAAAATATGTAATCAAACGTCAAACTACATACCGTGGAATAAAACAAACTCCAACAGAATTCAGTAATTTTTTATCAAGATCCGATGCAAATTTCTATAATTCACCCACTTCTCTAGCTGTTAGGTATGAATATATACGCATCTAAAGAACTTTCTACACTGCGATGAAGCATGTTGAGACGTGTGAATCTCGATTGTCTCGAGAAACTCATATGTAAACAATACAAAAACCATGCAACATTAAGTTTCATCGATCTGAGACTCTGAACCATTGGGCAGCTGTTCTTAATTGGCAGCACGCACTGATATGTGTCTCACATCTGTATTCATGCCATTATGTAAATTTGTCTGTTTTGGGCAATTTAACTAAAGCAAACTCGCTATTTTCAAATTTTGGAATAATTTGAGCATTTCAATTTTCACAATATGATGCGTGAGTACATATATACTTTATTATTGTGCTTTACTGAATTTAAAACGATTCCCAAGTCACAAAGACGATTTTTCTTACAAATACAATGTCACAAACTTCAGCTTCACTGTATCGTAATATTGTCGCAAATTTTGTCACTTCTCTTACCTCAGTATTGGCTGGCGCGCTAATGGAACAAGCTGAACAGCTCTTAGACAAAGGAATTCACCCAATCCGAATAGCTGATGGTTTCGAGCTTGCAGCCCAATGTGCGAACAAACATTTAGACACTATTGCGGAGGCTTTCCCAGTCAACCTCAAAGACTTGGAACCTCTAATCAAGACTGCCATGACTACTCTTGGATCCAAAATGTGAGTGCAAGTTGAGATAATATTGCGTCAACTTGTCAATATTACATGTCAAATTCTTCCAAACATCCAGTGTTGTATTTCGTTAATTTTTTATTCATTATTATTACAGCATCAACAAGTGTCACCGACAAATGGCGGAGATTGCTGTGAATGCAGTGATGGCTGTCGCTGATTTGGAGACACGAGACGTCAATTTTGAATTAATCAAACTAGAGGGTAAAGTTGGAGGACGCCTTGAAGACACAATGTTAGTTCGTGGCGTTGTTGTAGACAAAGACTTCAGTCATCCTCAAATGCCTAAGGTAATTACTATCACCTTTTATTGATCGATTTTTTTGTCGTTTTTTTCTTTTTCTTCCCCATTCAAGATCCTACGAGTAATCGCATTTACAGAGTTCGTGATTATGAAATTCATATGTTAATTTAAGGAACAAGTTACACTAATTCTAATCATTCGAAATTGACTTACAAAAGCGTCTGCTTTTGCATCGTAAAAATTTCACCTTCTAAACTTTTGCACTATTAGTTTGAATTGTTGTATTGATATATCTGCAAGGAGAATTTCAGCAGTTTCTTCAATGCACTGCCTGACCAGACACCTTGCCATATTATCAGCATGTTTGATTCTCGTGTATTTGAGTAATTGAAAAACTCAAATGCTGTATCGATTTTGCAATAAGCATTTTAAAAATACAGTTTATACAGTTAAAATTTCAATTGAGATCAACATCCTATGTGATGTTATTGAACAATCTGGTTGCAGAATAGTGTAAATTTTTATTAAAATCGTTAGAAACGGTGAGTATAACACTGTTTCCACACTCGATGTGTTACAGAGGTTGGAGAATGTGAAATTGGCAATTCTCACTTGTCCATTTGAGCCGCCAAAACCGAAAACTAAACATAAGCTTGACGTGACTTCTGTAGAGGACTACAGAGCATTACGAGAATATGAACGTGAAAAATTCACTCAAATGGTATCTCAAGTCAAACAAGCCGGGGCAACGCTCGCTATTTGCCAGTGGGGATTTGACGATGAAGCCAATCACCTTCTCCTCCAGGAACACCTGCCCGCTGTTCGGTGGGTCGGTGGTCCCGAAATCGAGGTGCTTATAAGTTTATTTTATTCTGCGGCATCTAGAAATTCGATAAAAGTGTCGGTGAAATTTATTCAATTTTGAAGTATTGAATCTACTCGGTCAATTTAATCCAAAAAGTGTGACATACGTATCGTTAATTTATTCACATGAATTTTTTCACAAAGGTAAGTGAAGACTGTCATGCATCATCCATCATGTTACCAAAATTCGAAATTCTGAGCATTCGGTACCATTTATAAACAACCCAATGATGTGAAAGCGCAATAGAAGGGGGTAGCATTGCGAAACCAAGCGTCTGGTTCTCTTAATTATGAGTCCTCTAATTCATTCGAAAATGTATATACTTAATTTTTCGAACCTATTGTGGGCTTCTTTATTTGAGCACAAAGTCGACTTGGGACGTATCTGTTGCAGTGGCCCTAATGATCAATGATTATGAGAGCTGAGGGTTTTTTCACTTTCTTCATTAATTAACTGTAATCATAGATGATTAATGTTATTTTTGGATATGAAGGTCACAACTCAAAACACTTTTTATCGTGTTAACGTTTCGGCCCTGGTGGGGGCCCTCCTCAAAACAATTTTATTTAAATATCTCGTATGAGATGACACTTCCAATTACATAAATGCGTGTTGGTAATTGATGAATAAATAGAACAAAAAAAAAAACAATAAAGACAAAAACCGAAACACACTGCGTTCGCAACACGTAACTCCCACGAATTCATATTGATTGTTGGTTTGTTAAAATGAAATAAAACACACAGCCGTTAAGATTGAGTCAGAGCACATAAGCACCAGTGGAACATCTAGTGTGTAGTGAATCGTAATCATAGATATTGTCAAAAAAGAAAGAATTTTTATAATGCTGATTATTCAATCCTCAGTTGATTGCCATCGCTACCGGCGGTCGTATCGTTCCTCGATTCGAAGAATTGACTCCTGATAAATTGGGATACGCGGGTGTGGTCAGAGAGTTGACTTTTGGAACCACAAAGGACCGCATGCTCGTCATTGAGGAATGCAAAAACTCACGAGCAGTAACCATTTTCATTCGTGGAGGCAATAAAATGGTAAGTATGCATTTTTTTTTTCACATTACGATCAGACGCCTAATTTATAAAAATAGTCTTGTTAAAAAATATGGCAAGGAGAATTTCAGCGATGTCATTCAATGCGTCTAACTGGCCAGACACCTTGCAAAAAAAAATAGCACAGTTTGCATATAAGCATTTGATTGATGATAAAAAAAAATTCATTGCATATCGAATTGTGTTATAAAATTTTCTTTATAAAATATTGATTAAGTTTAGTTGCAGCATTCATTCTAGCCCGAAAGAAATCGTCGACGCTTAATATAGTTTTTGATCATTGTCCCTTTCATTAAAGCACACTGTACTCCGTAAGCACATTTATTACTGTCAACAGATTATTGAGGAAGCGAAACGTTCAATCCACGATGCACTTTGTGCTGTGCGCAATCTCGTAACGGATGGAAGAATAGTTTATGGAGGTGGAGCAGCCGAAGTTTCCTGTGCATTGGCATGCGCCGCTCATGCCGACAAGATCAGCACCCTTGAGCAGTATGCATTCCGTGCATTTGCTGATGCGCTCGAGGCCATCCCCATGGCATTGGCAGAAAACGCAGGACTTTCTCCTGTCGATGCTCTTGCTGAAGCCAAGGCGCGCCAGTTGAGCGAATCAAACTCTAGTCTTGGAATCGATTGCATGAACGTTGGCACAACCGGTAGGTGTATTTTGTTGAAAATGTACCTTCTGTGTTTGCTTGGTCGCTTTTTTTTTCTATGTAAACAAATCCGTTTTTAACAAACTGAAATCTTTAAAATTAAAGTTCTTTTTTTTATTTTTCAGACATGAAAGTCCAAAACGTCATCGAATCTTTGAAGAGTAAGCAGCAGCAAATCTTACTTGCCACGCAATTAGTGAAGATGATATTGAAGATCGATGATATCAGATCTCCCAGTGACAACGGTATGGGAGTTTAAATCTGCCGAACATTCACAATAAAGATTGTTCAAATTTTCACGACACGTTAACGAGACTGAATTATTGTATTATTAATACGCTTCATTTGAATTGTTTCTGATAGTTATTAAACATCACCCAGACCGCTTACTACGCTCTGATTAAACAATTAATTGACTTCATGCTGAAATTAATTTATAATAAAATAAAGCTATAATTGACATAAAAAAAAAAACAGAACCTACGTAATTAATCTCATCATTCGGATTGTTATTCATCCCAGGCAGTGTTCCGACGATAAAACTTATCCCGCGGTGGTGGTTACATTTTATTATATGTACATAGTACCTATAGTGATTAGGTAAGGATTTCACAAGGATACAATCTGGTTATTCGGCTCAGACTCCCGCACAATTTAGTCACAATAAAAATAGATTCCGCAAACTGAAAACTCTGATAAATATTTAGAGTTGCAAAGTATTATCAAAAACCGAATGTGGTCTGAACTGAATATACAACTTGTACTCGTGCGTTTGATATAGAAGACACGTTGCACACAAACACATTTTGTATTCGATTAGGTATGTCGTAATTTTTCTTATAGTACGTATGTAACATGCATAATGACTCGTTTCAACATTTTTTAAGTATCTACGAGTAACGGTTATCTTACGTTTGAAATTTGGCATGAGATACGCAACTATTCAAGCCAAATGATGATATCGAGACACGGAAAAGAACGCAGTATTGTAATTTTTTAATTTCATATTGTTCATAATTATTACTAAACTCAAATTTTGGCATTGATGTAATAATGACAAGATGTCAACAGACTCTAGAAACCGGTAATAGTCTGACAACCGATAGAAAAATGTCTGGAACTCCAAGTTATTATCCTTAACTTCGCGTGCCTTCATTTGTAATTACAATACGTGTGTAATGTTACTTTTTTATGAATAAATCGAAAATCAGATACTGCGATTTCAGTTAATATCCGGAAACATCGTTCACTTCGCGCATCACAAATAAAATTTTTATCATTTTTTATTACCCATGGTAAATTCTAGCTAAATAAATTAATATCTGACGAATATTTTATCCGATCATTGCTAATACTCGTACGTTTATATCTATCAATTGTAATTATCTATTCGGTCAGATTGATTGAGATATCCCGATGTTACTCGGGGGCATTACATATCTATTTGTACTTGCAAACGTCCAACGATAAGAGTACGATTCGTTTCAGACAAACGTAGCGTCAACTTATTATATAAATCGATCGATCATTCAATTAGTTCTTAATCATAATAAGCTATAACTCAACTTAAGCTTTGGCAACATTTTCAACGTAAAAGTAAATCTTGACATTCCTAGGTATTTCTATCGATAAACTTGAACAAACTGTAGCGCTACGAAATAAGCTATTGAATTTCCCCACAGGATTTGAATTTCACGCAACGTTTCTACTACTGGGGAAAAATAAACTACAATTAAGGAAAATTGTATTTGTAAAAACTATTAAATTTCGTCAACTTCTTACGGATAAATTTAAGCGTATTAATAGTGTGAGGTCGATCTTAAATTGTAATCTGAAAGGAAGGAAACTAAGATGCTTATTTTCTTTCTGTTTTCTCAATACGTTTGAATTTTGATTATCTTTTTTTTTCTTTTTTTGGGAAAGAATAAAATACGATGCGTTCGTCCCAAATATTTCGAGATCAATTTCGTAACGCATATTTTATACCGCATGATGGTTTTGGCTCGGTTTGCGCACGGTTTATACGAAATAGTTAGTGTATTCATGGGGCATGACTCCTCTCCTCGGGTAAAAGGTGTGAGTGGTCGAATAGTTTAAGAGGTTGGTAATGTTGCTCATGTAGATGTCCGCGAAACGAAAGAGACGCCTAGAAAAGTAGGTCGGATTATGGTACGTCCTAAAGACTGAACCAAACTGTTGGTTGAATACGCGTTTGATATCGTTGCGTAGATTATCCCTTTCTCGCATCCAATCGTTCAACTGAACCTTCGCTTCCTTGCCCTCGTAATCCTGGTGATCCTCGATCAACGCCGTCAGCATTTGCAGCCAATTCGCGTTTTTCTTAAACTCTGGATCGTTGAGATTGTCGATTTCGTGCTGAAATTGAATTTATATTTAAGTCCCTCTGAAAGAAATAGAAAGAACTGGAATCTCGATTCACCTTACATTTTAAGAAGATTCGTTTTCAAAAATTTGTTCATAATTCCAGTATTTTCTATTCTTACATGATCTCAGAAATTTTCGTATCTGATGAATACAATAAATTGATCGATATTCGATGTACGACTGTCTCGTAATGAAATTGATACACAGTACTGATTTCCGCCAACCAACCATCTTAACATTATCGGCTTTGATCATTTATGTGAACTTTTTCAGATGCAAAAAGCTATGGTTTTCTCAACATAACTTGAATAATTTATTTTAAGAAATGGTTGAAAGTAAAAGTTTGGCATGGTCTATTTTTGATTATATATTATAGAGTCTTGGTGATCGGTCAATTAAGAAAACGTATTTTTAGTTAACGTTTCGACCCGGATATGGGCCCTCCTCAGAACAATTTATTTTTTTAAAAACTGTCAAAAATAACAAAAAGAATTTTATAATATAAATAATGGTACTAGAAGTAATCAGACATAAATATTGTAGATGTAATACTCTTAGAGCTATTAAATATTGTTGATAGTAAGAACCTTATGATTAATTGAGATAAGGATGTTTTTTAGTGTTATTTACCTTTTGAATGTGGACTAAGATGTAGTCGAATTCACAATTACAATTGGTGGAAACAGTGTTCTTTTGAGTGACGGTAGACTATGTCAATCTTCAAGTTATTTTATATGTGGGAGTTAAAAGTTGGTAGTCATTAATTAAAAAGATTAAAGAACTATGTTTCTTCACAGTCAGTATGTCATTGTGTTAAAAGGTTGTTGAAGAAGGTAGTTTTAGCAATGAAATTAATTCACAGGTGTCAATGAAGTGGAGGTAGGCTCTTTATAATTAAGTTCTACATGTCTAACGAAATATTGTTGGTTGAACCAATTGAGTCAACAGGTGAATAACGACTGATGGGAGAAAACAACGTAATCCAGAGTGAAGGTGAACCTATTATAAACAATTATACAGAAAAACAATAAATATTTTGTAAGAAAAGTTATGTAGAAAGGACTGTAAATGGGGACAAAATAATTTTTTGTATGTAGTTAAGGTTAAACAATATTTGTTGTGTGGGCGGAGATTAGAGGTTTGTAAATATTGCTTAAATGTTCAACATCTTGTCTAAGATTAACAGAATTGGTATGACCTACAATGTTGCACATTTCTAATAACAGTCTTCTATAATAATTGTGTTCTTCGCAAAGGATGTTTGTGTTGTCGTAATTAAAAGTGTGTTGTTTATCAATACCATGTTTCGTTAGAGCTGTATGCCGTTCTTCAATCTCATGTATGTTGCGTTGGTGTTCCCTAATTCTAGTGTTGAGATGTCGACCCGTTTGACCTATGTAGACTTGATTGCAGTCATTGCATGGAATTTTATACACGACATTAGATCGTTTGCCTATGGGGATCTTGTCTTTGCCTGTATCAAAAACTAGTCGTAGATCTTTTGAATTTTTTCCAACAAACTTTACATTATATTTGGCGAATAAACGATTAAGTGACTCAAAAAGGCCGGCTACGTATGGAATGGGGATATATGTAGTAGCAGGTCTATTGCTATCTTCAGCGGGAGCCGAGTCAATATTATGGTCAAGTATGTTGTTGATGTAGGTACGTCTCTTATTAATTTGTTGTTGTAATAGGCCATGAGGGTAATCATTCCATCTTAATACGTTGTATATAAGCGCCAGGTTTTTTTCTTGGAACTCTGTACTTGCTAATTTGATAGCTCTGTCAACAAGATTAAAGATGGTGCCTATTTTGAAGGACAAAGGATGGTGAGAGTTAAAATTCAGGTATCTTTGTGACCATGTTTTTTTGTGAAACCAATCTGTCTTGATATAATTATTGTCGTGTATCAACAATACGTCTAAGAAACTGATGGCATTATTTTCTTCTGTTTCGATAGTGAATTGTAATCTAGGATGGTACCCGTTAAAAATATTAAGAGTGTGATGTATTTTTTCATTTGGAACGGCAGTAAGAATATCATCCACGTATCGAAAGTAGAACGGTAAATTAAAACCTAGATCGTTAATGCAAGAAGTTTCCAGGTCTTCCATGACGAGGTCTGACAGGATTGGGGAAAGAGGAGATCCCATAGGCAAACCAAATTGTTGTGCATAAGTATCGTTATTAAATTTAAAAATTGCGGAGTCAAAACATATTTTTAAGGCTTTTTCAAGTTCACTAAGGGGAATTGGGATCTTGTTTTCCAAAGAAGCCCAACGGTTGTTTATTGCACGCAATGCGAGATCTGTAGGAACGTTGGTAAACAATGAAATTACATCTAAAGATATTAACGTGTAATTGTCCGGGATAATCAATGTTTTAATTTTATCAACTAATAAAAAGCTATCCTTAACTCTCGAGATGGGAGGTGAGATATTGGTGGTGAGCCATGAATTGATAGTTTTGGCTAAGGTATAGGTCGGGCTATTAACAAATGAGACTATTATTCTTAAAGGGACATCCTCTTTGTGAATTTTTGGAAGCCCATATGCGCGTGGAGGGACACTATTGTACGTGGAAATGTTTCCATGTAGATTTTTGGTTATAAGTTTAGAGGTAAACCAATTAAAAGTGAGCTTATTCACCCTAGTTTGTAGGGAGTTACACAAATCATATCTGGTAATTCTATAAGTACTGGTGTCAGAAAGCTGCTGTCTCATTTTTTTATTATACGTGTCTCTATACATAGCAACCGACGTATTACCTTTGTCAGCTTTTAAAATCATGATTTCGGGGTTATTTTTTTTAAAATTCATGGTCTCACGGATTTTTTGATCAGTGACATAATTATTGATGTTGTTTTTGGGGTATTTTGGGAAAACAAGTACACGGTTGGTGAAATCGGATCTAACTTGGTTTCTTGATTCATTTGGAAAACTCGTAATTTTTTCTTTCAAAATTGGAAATGAGGTTGAAGACAGGAAGATCACGTTTGTTATATGTTCGACCGAATTTGTGACCTAGTTGTACTATTTCGGTAACATTTTCTGGAATAGGAGTATCAGTTAGATTTATTAACCAGTTATTTTTTCCAAGTGAATGCGAGTTTTTATGTTTGTTCAAAGACTTTTTTGAGCCAGTAAGTTAGTGAATTTGATGATATTCCTGTTCTTTATAGCCATAAATTTATTGTTAAGCATCCGATGTTGGGATTCAAAAAATTTGTTTCCCAAAGTACTCCCAAGTTTAAGGTTAATTTGTTCAGCGAGGTTAATCATTGTCTTTTCCGAGTTGATGATATGTATGTGAACATCATTGATTTCTAACTTCAAAAGCGATATTTGGAACTCAGTTGTGAGTTGTTTAGCTTTAGTTATTGATTTTGACAGATTAAAATTAATACTTTCAAAGGTAGTCTTAGAGAAATTTAGGTGTTTAGGCATTATTCCTTCTTTCTTACAACGTAGGAGGAAGATCCTGTGCTTCTTCATCCTTGTCATTTTCTCGGCTGTCCTAATCCAACGCCGTAAGTATCCAGCTGTAGGTTTCCCGTGTGTAAGCTCGATGTTATGAATAAAGCCCATAGTTCTCAGAAGTAATCCAATTTTTCCTCAGGTTATACCTTGAATAGTAATGAATATTTTCAGTACAAGAACACATCAAAAATATTGTGTAAGCATTACTATAATTAATTCATTAAATAATAGTGTGATAAATTTCATGAGCGCATTTATAATTACTGAATTTGTGCTTGACGAAAAGTGGATTGAAATAATTTATTGTAAACAAGAGGTGTTCGAAAACTTTGAGATGAAATGAATCCGATCTGAATGACCCTTTACTGACTAATTGGTCCCCCAGGATCTCAGAAAACGCAGCGAAAACAGCGTGGCATCAACAGGAGAGGAATTACGGAGGAAAAAGCGCCCGCTGAAAAATGTCGAAATCACAGGATTTTTTTTTTTGGCTGTAACTTTTGATGCGTTGATCGCAGCGTATTGGGACTGCGCCCAATCGATTTCCTTGGCAAAATTACGTCGGAATAGTGCGTGAACAATTTATTCCAGCACTTTTCAAAATCTCGAAAATCTTGGCCGAAAATACAAAGGGGTTAGCCTTGCTGTTTTTTTGAGCGAAAAATTTTTGCTCTCAGATTCGATTTGTATGACCCTTTTCTGATCAATCGGATCCCCAGGAACTCGGAAAACGCAGCGAAAAGAGCGTGGGATCAACAGGAAAGAAGTTACGAAGGAAAAAGCACCTGCTGAAAAATGTCGAAATCACAGGTTTTCGTTTTTTGGCTGTAACTGTAGATGCGTCGATCGCAGCGTATTGGGACTGCGCCCAATCGATTTCTCTGGCAAGATTACGTCGGAATAGTGCATGAAAGAATTTATTACAGCACTTTTCAAATATTAATCCTCACGTAATATTTTTGATGTGTTCTGATACTGAAAATATTTATTGCTATTCCAGGTACAACCCGAGGTGGTTATCGGTGGTTGTTCGAGGTGGTTGGAGATTGTTGGAGGTGGTCGGAGGTGGACGAGGAGGAGGACGAACTGAACTGAGTCTCAAATCCCTGTTGACATAAAAGCAGCTATTCGATAGAAATTGTAGTTTATAGTTTACACAGCCCATTGCATGATATTTCATTATAAATTCATATGTTTCAATGTATTTAGGAATAATTTATCAAATATACAGAGGTCATGTGCAAATAATAAATGAATTGATTCGACCGCAGTTTGATGTATTCATTAGAGCTTTAACAATAAATTTAAGCTTTGTTACTTCTTTCATTTTATTATGGATAATCAAAAACATTTCCGACTAATCGTGCTGTGGAAGCATGGGGATTAAACCAAATGTAGCAAAAGATTAGAAACAGTGTATGTAGAGTACGGGTATTTTTCTAATAATGCAAATAGAATAGAATACCACGCCTTGCGAATTAGCTTTCCAGTCAGAGATGAATGATGAATTTTAAGGACTGCATTATCGTTGTTGAATACTCTATGCCTCATGGGAAAAGAAGATCTATAACGACAAACTTGATGCACCGGATCATCGTCGACTTTAACTTTTGAAATGTCCTACCATTTTTGAACGCCTCCTACCTCCCCCTGCCACCTCCGACCATCAATGGCCACTTTCGAGCACCCCCTATCACCTTCTGCCAGCGCCGACCACCTCCTACCATTTCCGAACACCTCCAACCATCCTATTTACCTATATTACCAGATTAGCTATGATATGAAAAGAGAAGAATTATTCATTTCGAAATGGGATTCTATTCGACGCGCGCTCGACGTATTCCATGACATTAGTATTCATAATTAGTCCAACAACTTTTCATTTGCTCTCTCGATCTTGAATTTTCATAGGCATAGAATCGAAACGTTGTTTTAGCTGGTCGCAAGTGAAGTATCTGCGTTAGGTGGAGGAGCAGAATTGTTTTTCGAAAAGTATTCGGATGGAAAAAAATTCAGAGCAACTGTAATACATCACGGATGCGGTAATTTTGAACGAGATGAAACGGATGCTTCGTATATGAGACAGTATTTAACGCTGCGTAGTGATTCAAAGACCTAGAAAGGTGATAGGGAGAGAAAGAACGACGCTTCTTAACATTTCGAGTGTATTTTAACACACATTTGAAAGATACGAGCGAAATTTTTCATCATCCAACTGTCGCAGAACAGCAGCGTTATTAGAATATATCTTCAGTCAACGGCTGACCATCGAAGGGCCTGACCGCTTGAGTCTGGAATCGGCAGGAGAGATAAAGTGCGTATTTCTTGTATGAAATGTGAAAACTAAAATCATTATACATCATATCATATCATCACACATCATACATCATACATCATACATCATATCATATCATCACACATCATACATCATACATCATACATCATACATCATACATCATCATACCTAGTATTACAGTTCAAAACCAAAGTTTGAATTTTCGGATGTTCGGAAAGTGACGTCACCAATCTAAAATCGGCTAGCCGAGTTCCTCAGTCCGGTAACAACCGCGCAGTAGAGCGGACGGATGAGAGTCGCGCTCCGCAAATTTCGATTACGGGTTCTCAACCTCCCGGATCCCGCGCTTCGGGTCCGCTACGTATTTCGAATACCGGGTTCTCAACCTCCCGGATCTCGCGCTTCGGGTCCGCTACGCGGTGAAACTCGACTTCCAGGATAAGCGCTCCGTGGTTCCTGATTCATGTTTACAATAAATTATTTCAATTCGTTTTTCGCGCAACCCCAAATTCGGTAGCTGTCAGTCCGCTGATAAAATTTCTCGACTTCCAGGATAAGCGCTCCGTGGTTCCTGATTCATGTTTACAATAAATTATTTCAATTCGTTTTTCGCGCAACCCCAAATTCGGTAGCTGTCAGTCCGCTAATAAAATTTCTCGACTTCCAGCATAAGCGCTCCGTGGTTCCTGGTTCATGTTTACAACAAATTATTTCAATTCGTTTTTCGCGCAACCCCAAATTCGGTAGCTGTCAGTCCGCTAATAAAATTTCTCGACTTCCAGCATAAGCGCTCCGTGGTTCCTCGTTCATGTTTACAAAAAATTATTTCAATTCGTTTTTCGCGCAACCCCAAATTCGGTAGCTGTCAGTCCGCTAATAAAATTTCTCGACTTCCAGGATAAGCGCTCCGTGGTTCCTCGTTCATGTTTACAAAAAATTATTTCAATTCGTTTTTCGCGCAACCCCAAATTCGGTAGCTGTCAGTCCGCTAATAAAATTTCTCGACTTCCAGGATAAGCGCTCCGTGGTTCCTGGTTCATGTTTACAACAAATTATTTCAATTCGTTTTTCGCGCAACCCCAAATTCGGTAGCTGTCAGTCCGCTAATAAAATTTCTCGACTTCCAGGATAAGCGCTCCGTGGTTCCTCGTTCATGTTGACAATAAATTATTTCAATTCGTTTTTCGCGCAACCCCAAATTCGGTAGCTGTCAGTCCGCTAATAAAATTTCTCGACTTCCAGGATAAGCGCTCCGTGGTTCCTGGTTCATGTTTACAATAAATTATTTCAATTCGTTTTTCGCGCAACCCCAAATTCGGTAGCTGTCAGTCCGCTAATAAAATTTCTCGACTTCCAGGATAAGCGCTCCGTGGTTCCTCGTTCATGTTTACAATAAATTATTTCAATTCGTTTTTCGCGCAACCCCAAATTCGGTAGCTGTCAGTCCGCTAATAAAATTTCTCGACTTCCAGGATAAGCGCTCCGTGGTTCCTGGTTCATGTTTACAACAAATTATTTCAATTCGTTTTTCGCGCAACCCCAAATTCGGTAGCTGTCAGTCCGCTAATAAAATTTCTCGACTTCCAGGATAAGCGCTCCGTGGTTCCTCGTTCATGTTTACAATAAATTATTTCAATTCGTTTTTCGCGCAACCCCAAATTCGGTAGCTGTCAGTCCGCTAATAAAATTTCTCGACTTCCAGGATAAGCGCTCCATGGTTCCTCGTTCATGTTTACAATAAATTATTTAAATTCGTTTTTCGCGCAACCCCAAATTCGGTAGCTGTCAGTCCGCTAATAAAATTTCTCGACTTCCAGGATAAGCGCTCCGTGGTTCCTGGTTCATGTTTACAACAAATTATTTCAATTCGTTTTTCGCGCAACCCCAAATTCGGTAGCTGTCAGTCCGCTAATAAAATTTCTCGACTTCCAGGATAAGCGCTCCGTGGTTCCTCGTTCATGTTTACAATGAATTATTTCAATTCGTTTTTCGCGCAACCCCAAATTCGGTAGCTGTCAGTCCGCTAATAAAATTTCTCGACTTCCAGGATAAGCGCTCCGTGGTTCCTCGTTCATGTTTACAATGAATTATTTCAATTCGTTTTTCGCGCAACCCCAAATTCGGTAGCTGTCAGTCCGCTAATAAAATTTCTCGACTTCCAGGATAAGCGCTCCGTGGTTCCTCGTTCATGTTTACAATAAATTATTTCAATTCGTTTTTCGCGCAACCCCAAATTCGGTAGCTGTCAGTCCGCTAATAAAATTTCTCGACTTCCAGGATAAGCGCTCCGTGGTTCCTGGTTCATGTTTACAACAAATTATTTCAATTCGTTTTTCGCGCAACCCCAAATTCGGTAGCTGTCAGTCCGCTAATAAAATTTCTCGACTTCCAGGATAAGCGCTCCGTGGTTCCTGGTTCATGTTTACAATAAATTATTTCAATTCGTTTTTCGCGCAAGCACAAATTCAGTAGCTATGAATAAGCTTATACAATTTATTATATTATTAATTAATTAATTAATCAATTACTCAATTATATTAATCCTTACACAATATTTTCGATGTGTTCTTATACTGAAAATATTTATCACTATTCAAGGTATAACCTGAGGTGGTTGAAGGTGGTCGGATGTGGACGAGGAGGAGGACGAGGAGGACGAGGATTTGTGCTGGGTGAGTAAAACACTTTTATAATATTTGATGGCAATTGTAATTATATTTCATCTGAAATATTACAAACTTGTCACGTTTACAATAAATTATTTCAATTCATTTTTCGTGCAAGCACATATTCAGTAGCTATGAATAATCTTATACAATTTATTATATCATTAATCAATTAATTAATATTCTTATAATATTTGATGGCAATTGTAATTATGTTTCATCTGAAATATTACAAACTTGTCACGTTTACAATAAATTATTTCAATTCATTTTCGTGCAAGCACATATTCAGTAGCTATGAATAATCTTGTACAATTCATTATATTATTAATTAATTGATTAATTACATTAATCCTTACACAATATTTTTGATGTGTTCCTATACTAAAAATATTCATTACTATTCCAGGTATTACCCGAGGTGGTCGGAGGTGGACGAGGAGGAGGACGAGCTGGACGAGGAGGAGGACGAGGTGGACGAGGTGGACGAGGAGGAGGCGGGGTGGGTCATGGGAGAGGACCTCTCCTCTCCTCAGAGGAGGGGAGGGGGAGGGGCAGGGAAGGGGGAAGGGAAGGGAAGGGAAGGGAAGGGAAGGGAAGGGAAGGGAAGGGAAGGGAAAGGGCGGGGAGGGGAGGGCGGCGGGGCGGTGGCGGGAGGGAGGGAGGGAGGGAGGGCGGGCGCCAGAGGGGGGGGGGTGTACTGCTCTATTAACTCTAACAGGCTCGCATCGACATCCGTCCTCCACCTCTCCCTCCCTTCCTCCCGCCCCTCCCGCCCTCCCGCCCCCGCCCCGCCACCCTCCCCTCCCCATCCCTTCCCTTCCCTTCCCTTCCCTTCCCTTCCCTTCCCTTCCTGTCCCTGCCCTTCCCCTTCCCCCTTCCCCTTCCCCCTTCCCCCTTCCCTGCCCCGCCCCCTCCCCTCCTCTGCGGAGAGGAGAGGTCCTCTCCCACGACCCACCCCGCCTCCTCCTCGTCCACCTCGTCCACCTCGTCCACCTTCGACCACCTCGGGTAATACCTGGAATAGTAATGAATATTTTTAGTATAGGAACACATCAAAAATATTGTGTAAGGATTAATGTAAATAATCAATTGATTAATAATATAATGAATTGTACAAGATTATTCACAGCTACTGAATATGTGCTTGCACGAAAAATGAATTGAAATAATTTATTGTAAACGTGACAAGTTTGTAATATTTCAGATGAAATATAATTACAATTGCCATCAAATATTATAAGAATATTAATTAATTGATTAATAATATAATAAATTGTATAAGATTATTCATAGCTACTGGATATGTGCTTGCACGAAAAATGAATTGAAATAATTTATTGTAAACGTGACAAGTTTGTAATATTTCAGATGAAATATAATTACAATTGCCATCAAATATTATAAAAGTGTTTTACTCACCCAGCACAAATCCTCGTCCTCCTCGTCCTCCTCCTCGTCCACCTCCGACCACCTTCAACCACCTCAGGTTATACCTTGAATAGTGATAAATATTTTCAGTATAAGAACACATCGAAAATATTGTGTAAGGATTAATATAATTGAGTTATTGATTAATTAATTAATTAATAATATAATAAATTGTATAAGCTTATTCATAGCTACTGAATTTGTGCTTGCGCGAAAAACGAATTGAAATAATTTATTGTAAACATGAACGAGGAACCACGGAGCGCTTATCCTGGAAGTCGAGAAATTTTATCAGCGGACTGACAGCTACCAAATTTGGGGTTGCGCGAAAAACGAATTGAAATAATTTATTGTAAACATGAACGAGGAACCACGGAGCGCTTATCCTGGAAGTCGAGAAATTTTATCAGCGGACTGACAGCTACCGAATTTGGGGTTGCGCGAAAAACGAATTGAAATAATTTATTGTAAACATAAATGAGGAACCACCGAGCGCTTATCCTGGAAGTCGAGAAATTTTATTAGCGGACTGACAGCTACCGAATTTGGGGTTGCGCGAAAAACGAATTGAAATAATTTATTGTAAACATGAACGAGGAACCATGGAGCGCTTATCCTGGAAGTCGAGAAATTTTATTAGCGGACTGACAGCTACCGAATTTGGGGTTGCGCGAAAAACGAATTGAAATAATTTATTGTAAACATGAACGAGGAACCACGGAGCGCTTATCCTGGAAGTCGAGAAATTTTATCAGCGGACTGACAGCTACCAAATTTGGGGTTGCGCGAAAAACGAATTGAAATAATTTATTGTAAACATGAACGAGGAACCACGGAGCGCTTATCCTGGAAGTCGAGAAATTTTATCAGCGGACTGACAGCTACCGAATTTGGGGTTGCGCGAAAAACGAATTGAAATAATTTATTGTAAACATAAATGAGGAACCACCGAGCGCTTATCCTGGAAGTCGAGAAATTTTATTAGCGGACTGACAGCTACCGAATTTGGGGTTGCGCGAAAAACGAATTTAAATAATTTATTGTAAACATGAACGAGGAACCATGGAGCGCTTATCCTGGAAGTCGAGAAATTTTATTAGCGGACTGACAGCTACCGAATTTGGGGTTGCGCGAAAAACGAATTGAAATAATTTATTGTAAACATGAACGAGGAACCACGGAGCGCTTATCCTGGAAGTCGAGAAATTTTATTAGCGGACTGACAGCTACCGAATTTGGGGTTGCGCGAAAAACGAATTGAAATAATTTGTTGTAAACATGAACCAGGAACCACGGAGCGCTTATCCTGGAAGTCGAGAAATTTTATTAGCGGACTGACAGCTACCGAATTTGGGGTTGCGCGAAAAACGAATTGAAATAATTTATTGTAAACATGAACGAGGAACCACGGAGCGCTTATCCTGGAAGTCGAGAAATTTTATTAGCGGACTGACAGCTACCGAATTTGGGGTTGCGCGAAAAACGAATTGAAATAATTTATTGTAAACATGAACCAGGAACCACGGAGCGCTTATCCTGGAAGTCGAGAAATTTTATTAGCGGACTGACAGCTACCGAATTTGGGGTTGCGCGAAAAACGAATTGAAATAATTTATTGTCAACATGAACGAGGAACCACGGAGCGCTTATCCTGGAAGTCGAGAAATTTTATTAGCGGACTGACAGCTACCGAATTTGGGGTTGCGCGAAAAACGAATTGAAATAATTTGTTGTAAACATGAACCAGGAACCACGGAGCGCTTATCCTGGAAGTCGAGAAATTTTATTAGCGGACTGACAGCTACCGAATTTGGGGTTGCGCGAAAAACGAATTGAAATAATTTTTTGTAAACATGAACGAGGAACCACGGAGCGCTTATCCTGGAAGTCGAGAAATTTTATTAGCGGACTGACAGCTACCGAATTTGGGGTTGCGCGAAAAACGAATTTAAATAATTTATTGTAAACATGAACGAGGAACCATGGAGCGCTTATCCTGGAAGTCGAGAAATTTTATTAGCGGACTGACAGCTACCGAATTTGGGGTTGCGCGAAAAACGAATTTAAATAATTTATTGTAAACATGAACGAGGAACCATGGAGCGCTTATCCTGGAAGTCGAGAAATTTTATTAGCGGACTGACAGCTACCGAATTTGGGGTTGCGCGAAAAACGAATTGAAATAATTTATTGTAAACATGAACGAGGAACCACGGAGCGCTTATCCTGGAAGTCGAGAAATTTTATTAGCGGACTGACAGCTACCGAATTTGGGGTTGCGCGAAAAACGAATTGAAATAATTTGTTGTAAACATGAACCAGGAACCACGGAGCGCTTATCCTGGAAGTCGAGAAATTTTATTAGCGGACTGACAGCTACCGAATTTGGGGTTGCGCGAAAAACGAATTGAAATAATTTATTGTAAACATGAACGAGGAACCACGGAGCGCTTATCCTGGAAGTCGAGAAATTTTATTAGCGGACTGACAGCTACCGAATTTGGGGTTGCGCGAAAAACGAATTGAAATAATTTATTGTAAACATGAACCAGGAACCACGGAGCGCTTATCCTGGAAGTCGAGAAATTTTATTAGCGGACTGACAGCTACCGAATTTGGGGTTGCGCGAAAAACGAATTGAAATAATTTATTGTCAACATGAACGAGGAACCACGGAGCGCTTATCCTGGAAGTCGAGAAATTTTATTAGCGGACTGACAGCTACCGAATTTGGGGTTGCGCGAAAAACGAATTGAAATAATTTGTTGTAAACATGAACCAGGAACCACGGAGCGCTTATCCTGGAAGTCGAGAAATTTTATTAGCGGACTGACAGCTACCGAATTTGGGGTTGCGCGAAAAACGAATTGAAATAATTTTTTGTAAACATGAACGAGGAACCACGGAGCGCTTATCCTGGAAGTCGAGAAATTTTATTAGCGGACTGACAGCTACCGAATTTGGGGTTGCGCGAAAAACGAATTGAAATAATTTTTTGTAAACATGAACGAGGAACCACGGAGCGCTTATCCTGGAAGTCGAGAAATTTTATTAGCGGACTGACAGCTACCGAATTTGGGGTTGCGCGAAAAACGAATTGAAATAATTTATTGTAAACATGAACGAGGAACCACGGAGCGCTTATCCTGGAAGTCGAGACATTTTAGTAGCGGACTGACAGCTACCGAATTTGGGCTTGCGCGAAAAACGAATTGAAATAATTTTTTGTAAACATGAACGAGGAACCACGGAGCGCTTATCCTGGAAGTCGAGAAATTTTATTAGCGGACTGACAGCTACCGAATTTGGGGTTGCGCGAAAAACGAATTGAAATAATTTATTGTAAACATGAACGAGGAACCACGGAGCGCTTATCCTGGAAGTCGAGACATTTTAGTAGCGGACTGACAGCTACCGAATTTGGGCTTGCGCGAAAAACGAATTGAAATAATTTATTGTAAACATAAATGAGGAACCACGGAGCGCTTATCCTGGAAGTCGAGAAATTTTATTAGCGGACTGACAGCTACCGAATTTGGGGTTGCGCGAAAAACGAATTGAAATAATTTATTGTAAACATGAACGAGGAACCATGGAGCGCTTATCCTGGAAGTCGAGAAATTTTATTAGCGGACTGACAGCTACCGAATTTGGGGTTGCGCGAAAAACGAATTGAAATAATTTATTGTAAACATGAACGAGGAACCATGGAGCGCTTATCCTGGAAGTCGAGAAATTTTATTAGCGGACTGACAGCTACCGAATTTGGGGTTGCGCGAAAAACGAATTGAAATAATTTATTGTAAACATGAACGAGGAACCACGGAGCGCTTATCCTGGAAGTCGAGAAATTTTATTAGCGGACTGACAGCTACCGAATTTGGGGTTGCGCGAAAAACGAATTGAAATAATTTGTTGTAAACATGAACCAGGAACCACGGAGCGCTTATCCTGGAAGTCGAGAAATTTTATTAGCGGACTGACAGCTACCGAATTTGGGGTTGCGCGAAAAACGAATTGAAATAATTTATTGTAAACATGAACCAGGAACCACGGAGCGCTTATCCTGGAAGTCGAGTTTCACCGCGTAGCGGACCCGAAGCGCGAGATCCGGGAGGTTGAGAACCCGGTATTCGAAATACGTAGCGGACCCGAAGCGCGGGATCCGGGAGGTTGAGAACCCGTAATCGAAATTTGCGGAGCGCGACTCTCATCCGTCCGCTCTACTGCGCGGTTGTTACCGGACTGAGGAACTCGGCTAGCCGATTTTAGATTCGTGACGTCACTTTCCGAACATCCGAAAATTCAAACTTTGGTTTCGAACTGTAATACTAGGTATGATGATGTATGATGTATGATGTATGATGTGTGATGCATGATGTATGATGTATGATGTATGATGTACGATGTATGATGTATGATGTATGTTGTATAATGATTTTAGTTTTCACATTTCATACAAGAAATACACACTTCATCTCTCCTGCCGATTCCAGACTCAAGCGGCAAGGCCCTTCGATGGTCAGCCGTTGACTGTAGATATATTCTTCAGTGAACGGCTCGGCTGATAAAGCTGCCGTTCTGCGACAGTTGGATGATGAAAAATTTCGCTCCCATCTTTCAAATGTGTGTTTAAATACACTCGAAATGTTAAGAAGCGTCGTTCTTTCTCTCCCTATCACCTTTCTAGGTCTTTAAATCACTACGCAGCGTTAATTACTGTCTCATATACGAAGCATCCGTTTCATCTCGTTCAAAATTACCGCATCCGTAATCTATTACAGTTACTCTGAATTTTTTTCCATCCGAATACTTTTCGAAAAACAATTCTGCTCCTCTACCGAAAGTAGGTACTTCACTTGCGACTAGCTAAAACAGCGTTTCGATTCTATGCCTACGAAAATTCAAGATCGAGTGGGCAAATGAAAAATTGTTCGAATAATTATGAATATCAATGTTATGGAATACATCGAGCGCGTGTCGAACGGAATCTCATTTCGAAATGAATAATTCTTCTATTTCTATATGATAGACGTATTATTGTAGATGATCCAGTTTGTCTTTTGGAAAATTTATAGTATGCATCACGTATTAATCGTAAATGGATCATATATATTAATATCGTACATGGACCGCATTTACATATATACTTTCTGGCCTCTGCATCATTATTACATCTGATCTCTTAATATTTATGATCTATGTATACATTCTTCTCTCGGGTGCCTATGCTTTAATTAAATCACTGGTTTGCTACGAATTTTGGAAGAAATTTATTCCCATTATTAATTTCTTGTATCGCCGACAAGTCGGTAAGTACACACAGGCTAACAAAAGTACTGGCTTGGGGTTACCATTGCGAAGCTGTGTTACTCGGAAGGTGAATCATGTCGAAATCGGTATCTCTCTGATGTTCTGCAATAAGTTCTCAACTCTTCTAAGATTTTCCAAGCATCTGAGGGGGCTTAAGCACACGAAGATTTTCGGTTGTCACACCAAAGCCATTAGAGCAACTGTCTTTATATTCTTCAGTCAACGCTCGACTTTGGGGACAAGCGATCCGTGGTTCCTGCGCTCTTGGTCCGCTACCTGGTAAAATTCGACTTCGAAAGAGGTAGAGAAGAAGGACGAGGTGGACTAGGAGGAAGGTAGTCGGAGGTGGTATGAGGTGGTAGCGGGTGGTAGGAGGTGGTCGGAGGTGGTAGGAGATGATCGGAGGTAGTTGGGGGTGGTTGGCGATGGTCGTTGAAGGCGGTTGGCGGTGGACGCGGTTACGCGTCTTCTCACGGGGATAATCGAGCCGATCGACATTTCTAGTCGACATTTCTTACTCACTTTGTACCGACTCAATCTGAAAATTTCATACCGACACTACTTTGGCTGCTGCGAATGTCGATGCGAGCTCATTAGGTAGAGTCGATAGAGTAGAACCCTCCTACGCTTCCAGGCCCACCTGGGCCCACTTGCCTGCCGAAAACTGGTCACTTAAATTTACCCAGGGGTATCGGTCTTTACGTTCTGCAGTCAACGTCGCGATCGAAGTGCCTAATCGCAAGCAACCAAAGTAGCGTCAATTCAAAGCGCCTAATTACAGTCAACCGGCTCATACACAGTCTAATCGATCGAATAAGGTCAACCCATAGTGCGTTACATAGTGTAAGAAATTAGGTATGCTCGATAAAGGACAAATTTTCGTGAAAGTTTGCGCAGTCTACCAGTTGACGTCACGGCAAGTCGTAGTGAGCCTACAGTGCAGACGCAAACGCGTACAAAACACAACATAACCTCAACTACAAGGTTAATAAATGCATAAACAAATGTGGTGGGTTAAATCTCGCATTGACTCGCATCATTTCACAAATTCAATCAAATTCATTAAGTTTATTTGTTTGGTTAAGGGGTGTAAGAATCGCAGTGGGACCTGCAAAGGTAAAAGTATTCGCATTTCTAATATGCGAGAACTGAAGAATTCAGTCAACGTTTCGTGTGTAACATGCTAATGTACTACGGAAATTTTTCAACAATTTTGAATTGACCGCTTATTGTGACGTCAACTGGCGAAACTTTCCAATTGGTTGGTCCAAAAAGCTACGCTGCAGCACATCCAACTCCTTGCATTATGAGTCAAACCAAGTAAATTCTTTGGAGCGCCTGATCACGGACGTAATTTCGATTGTTTTCTTTACAAATATATAGATTTTTCCGAGGGAAATCGACTGTGCATAGTCTGAAGTTACTACGATTTTAAAATTTTTCAATAAAAAAAAACACTATACCAATGTATGCAAAGAATATATCATAGAGAATGTACTCTACAGTTTTCGTGGTCAACTGCTGCCAAGTTATCGCCGAAAATTGAAAGAATCTTTGTATTGAACAATTGGCTTATTCAATTGTTCACCAGTGCAGTGTTTTTAATTCCTAAGGTTCTAATTAGTGGTGTAGTCTTCTACGGCATGACTTTGGATAAAACAATTTGAAAAAAATTGGATAGTCATCTGAAAACTCTCAACATTTCGAAAGTTGCTTAGACCCGTTCGTACGTAATAACATACAAATCGCTCGTTGCTTTTTTTGTACAACTCTAGCAATTGAAACGACCAATGGTAAATTAGATCGAATTTAGTTATATTTTGAATGAAAATGATTATTTAAAAAATCAAATATAACCGCTACGCAGTATTCGTTCAGTAATTAATTATTAATCCTACAGTATTATACAATATCCCCCAATATCATCGCATCACCGCACAACGTTCTTGTAACACTGGAGTTCGTAATTGCATGCATTTTTTGTCTCCGTCATTGGCGGCACCTGGGATTTGCCGGATATTGTTTCTGTAGTCGTCTGACGACGCTCTGATATATCCTCGAATTCCTCCTCTCGTAGGGACGCCTCCAGGCTTCTCTGCGGTTGTCGATACTCGTCGGGCGACGCTTGACTCCTGGTGCATGAACGAGAAAGGCACCATCGAGAACGACGAGGCGGTAACTCAAAAGACACATCTCCAGCATCTGTTAATGAAGCGAAAGAGACAGATGTATTATTGCAACGGTTCGACACCGAAATTAATTTTCGATTTAATTCACCTGCGCCATTTTGTCCTGCCTGCCCTCCCACGACATATCCTCGGTATAAAGCGGGTCTTCGCGTGTACCGATGTACACTGGCTCCCACCTGTGATGCGGAAACTCCCTTCTGGTTACGACGGAGGGTCTAACCCTGCCAGGATCGGGCCTTAGCATCCACCTCGTCAGGCCCGGAAATTTCTGGCAATGAGCGCAGACGAATCTGTGAAAATACCCAGCGACGCCGGCTCTGGCTGCCATGAGTAGTTCGTGCTTGGTGTTGGGTGGTTTCTCGTTGGCCTCGACCTCGAACGCGGGAACGACGAACACAACGCCGACCCTGGGGGGCCGTCCGCGGACCATTTCGACGAACCCTGAGGCGAGATTCTCGCTGGGAAGCAGCTCAATGTCGGAGACCAGGACCCTGGGGGTCCGAGCGTTGCTCCTGGCGACGTTCCGGGCGACGTTCACGGGGTACATCATGTTCCTGGACTTTCGCTCGGTCTCGGATTCCCGTAGCTGGATGTCCGAGGCTGCGCAGTCGCCCAGCGCCTGGCTCCTGGGCCTCAGAGCCGGCGGCCTTCCTGCGGGAAATATCAACTGCACCGCCACCCTCGCCATCCCCGGCTCGCAGCCGCAGGCCCTCTCCAGCAAGGCGACGGCCAGCCCGGCGTCTAGGCCAGGGGCGAAAACGGCCAGACTGATGGGGCCCTCCCACCGCCTTGCGAGCTCCACCACGGCGTAGACCTGCTCAGCGGTAGCGTGGGTGCAGAGGGTGACCGGGGGCGCCTCGGCGCCGGCGTAGCCCCCCAGGACTCCCGACAGGACCCGGTAAGGCCCCTTCTCCCCTGCCTCCGGGGACCAGGCGACATCGGCCGAGGTGTAGGACAGCGAACGCGGGAGGCCGTGGGTCCATTCGCAGAAGGTCAGGTTTCGCGGCCTCCTACCGGCCATGTAAACACCCGCCGCATAGACCAGACCAAACTCCTGTATCTGTTCGGTTATTGCGACCGGCTGTTTAGCCCGGGCCGTTTTTTCTGACCAAACGAGAACCGAGCTTCCGCGGGAGGCTAAAAGGTGGGCGAATATCACAGCAGCGACGAGACCGGCAACGAAAACCGCGATCCGACGCCCTCGACGCAAACCCGAGACCATGAGGGTCCCCGTAAAAGGGCAGGGCCTTACTGAAAGCCAGGAACAATTCGCACGCCTGGTCCTATTGGGCAGGTCGCAAAGATTACAAAACTCGAACACAGCACTGGGCCGTTAACGCACCCCCGAACTCCGCCCTACGCCTGGCAACTTCACCCTGGCAAAAGACGATCGATGCGAGACGGCCAGGGCCGTATCACGGTTCACTTCATGATTTTTTTACTTTTTTCCCCTTCTTTTCACCATCAGGGATGAATCGGCTCATGTTTATTCCCGGACTACCCATATCGTGGGGAAGGTTAAAGGGATTCTTGACCTTGACAGAAGAATGTCGCAGGTTTTTTTTTTGCCTCTAGGTGCATACTGAACTGTAAAGAGGGCAAAAGATTGCAAAATATAAAGCTTAATTAACACATTGCACAAGATAAGGGATGTTGGGGTTAAAATATAAAGTCTGTTCTTCTCTCCCTTTCCTGGACAGTTTTTCTCCCGGTCAATTTTCGTTTAAAAATTCATAGCTATAATTGTAACGATGACCGACCAAGTCAAACAGCCACAACTGACTTCTCCAATTACTCAACGTACATGACTGTATACGGTTATATTGAGACATGCAACCTCGTAGCATCAATATATTATAGAAATAAATTGCGTCCCCGATCGAAATGACGTTATATAGGCATACTAGATATATCTATACCTACATGTATAACCCACATCATATCCTGGCAGCTGCAAA
Source organism: Neodiprion virginianus (assembly GCF_021901495.1). Lineage (NCBI taxonomy): Eukaryota > Metazoa > Arthropoda > Insecta > Hymenoptera > Diprionidae > Neodiprion > Neodiprion virginianus. Next base: position 15,875,948 of record NC_060880.1, read on the forward strand.
CGTGGTGACTGAAAAGTGGCTGCAAAAACAGTAACTCTTTTCCTTCCTCTCTGCGCTCTTTCTACATACATTATGTATCTATAGTATTACCACCGGTAAGTATATGATATTCTTACTTCATCACTTTGCGGTTAATTTTTTTTCTGTATATAGTTAACAATTCGCGTTGTCCAACACTGCGATTGATATGAGAAGAAAAAAATTGTCTACTTGTTCCTGATAACGTCACACACATGTATACTTTTTTTATGTACCGATCACCGAACTTCCATATCAGAGAAAAAAGTGAAAGGAATTATCTGAGCAAGAGGATACCTCAGTTTTTACCGTCTGTATGACGGGGTGGCTGGCCGGCGCCTCGTCAAGTCTTCATTGATTGCATCCTGCAGCTAATTTTAGCGCAACCCGAGAGGGGATCAGGAGAGGGTTGTTTGGGGGCAGAAAGAGAGTGAGGAACTGCAGTCCTTTGTAGCGAGTTCATACCCGGCGGAATAATTCATAATCGCGAAGTGCCGCAGGATGATCAGAGGCATATTTATTACACCATGCAGTCATCGTGGATCGGTCTCACGATTATTATACATCCGATCACCAGTGTAGCTGTTTATTTCATTACAATTAAGTCGAGGTAATTATTCAAGTAATTTATGAAAATTCGGAGTTTTACAATTGTGAATTAGGGTGAAACTGTGTAATCATCGAGAACAAGCGGCTTTAGGCTGACCATGAGCCAGCCCTCGAACTTCACGTTCTCACACTGCAGGTTTCATGTTCCAAAAGAAAAAAATTAATGATAGTATCCAATTAGAATTCCTAACTACAAGTTCAGATTTGTGATTATCGATTTAAAAGCCCTCGGGTACCACATTACACGAAAATATGACCATTTTTTAAATTCTTAACCACTATAATGAGTCCACCATTACAAATTTTGTAAGTTTGACCTTGGATTGGTTATCGGTGAGCCAAAAAACCTCCGCCTACTGATTTCGACCGAAATCCAAATATATTCATATTTTTACCAACCATATTGGATTTGCCATTTTGGATTTCGCAAATCTGTCCTTTGATTCGTGATCAGCCACCTAGCAAGCCTTCGAGTACCAATTTTCATAAACATCCAAATGTTCTTAGTTTTTTTAATCAGCATATCGAATAAGCCAAATTTAAATTTTGCTAATCTGACTTTAAATTCGCGATTAGCGGCCCAAAAAACCTTGCGGTACCAATTTTCATTGAAATCCATTAATTTATTCTCATGATGTCATCATTTTTATTTCATTCTTAGAATTTAGCTATTTAAATAATTCGAAAAGTTCTGAACCGATCAAAGCCAAAATCCAATCAGTTCTAAGTTTGAAAAAATCGCGTCGATTCAGACCAAAATCGTTGAAATTCGGTAATCGTTCTCGAGATATGGTCGGACAAAAACATTGATCACATACATAAAACCCAATTTTTCATTTTCGGGGTGATCATAATATTTGAAGTAGAAATTGAAAAAACTACAGTCACCGGTTAGTCAAGATGTTATAATAAATGCGGAGAAATATGTTCAGGTATACCAAGGAGTATGTACAGAGTTTGAAAAATAATATTTTGAATCAGAGGTTTATCGTTGTGGGTTATCAATTATCGCAGCGTTACATAAAAATAAGTCAAGAAAACGCAGTTAGGTAATAAATATACAGTGCAACCGCAAGTCCAAACCGCATTAAGCAACCGCTGACCTGGCTTGTAAATATCCATTCAGTGACGTCATAAGCACTTACAGCGCTTCTGGACGTTCAACGTTGAACTAAGGCCGCTGATTTCATTGGCCAGTTCCGTTAAATCCGGCCAATGAAATCACTTACAAATCGAGACAGATTTCTTGTGGATCATGAACGGGCTGCTCTCATCTGAAATTTTTTTTTGTCGAATCGTGTCTTATTTACGGACAGACAACTGATAGAATAGGTTTTTCCGAATTACGTGTGTGCTTTTATACGTCTGTATCTCCCTGACGGAAATGAAAGAATTTCTGAAATCGTACAAGCCCAATTGCCAATTGGCCATGTTTGATTTGATTTTATTTATTTCATAATTATTATTAATAAATATTATCAGCGATCTACATTACCAATGACTGAGATACAGAGGTACACTTTTATTCAAGTTACGATTAAAAAAATGTTCTAGTCAGATTCGTGCCCTGTTCTCGCACGATTCGACAAGGAAATTTCCCCGCTTTTGACGTCACGAAATAAATGTATATATATTTTAGTATATAGTACTTTTTGTGAGTTCAGTATTGAATTAATTAGAAAAAAAAAGTTTACAGTCCTAGGTTAACAGAATTAAAGTAATTTCACATAAAAAATAATATAAATATGGCATATGATATTTTTTTGTAGTTTTATTGGAAAATATTTGAAATTTTTGATTAGTGTTATTTTCGATCGCTGATATCTTTCAAACGGTTGATCTGAGGAACTTTGATCTTCAGACGTTTTTTGTAGAGCGTGAAATTTCCTACAAGTTTCTTTTTTTCAGATTGTTGTTACGATGAACCGTTCCAAAGTAATAAAAATTCAAAAATGAAAAAAAAAAAAAATTCCCGTGTTATTTAAATGGAAAATAAAGAAATGCATAGAGGCACACCTTACTATTGATATTAAGAGCTCATATTGGCGCCAAAATTTTTGTTTTTAGGTATACTATCAATTTTTGGACACCATAAGAAAAAAAAAATCCGTCTTTTTTTGACACACCCTAATATATATATATATACACGACACGCCGGGTCATAGCGGGGCCTTTAGTAACGATATAAGCATGGACCGATTTCCGCAATAACGAACTTCGGACATTGTGGGTTATCAATTATCGCGGCTTCATAAAAAGATAAATTAAAAAAGCGTAGTTACGCAAAAATTATACAGTAAAATCCGAAGTTCAAGCCGCATTGAGGGGGGGATTTCCTTTTTTTTCACTAAATTTATCACGTATTTCTACTTTTCTGGTGAAGAAACTATACAACGGATCAATGCGAAATTTGGCACGTGGATTTATTTATCTCTTATACAGCTCTACGAAATAAATCCTTTTTTTTCGTGCTCTGATTTTTTCTGTGAATTCTGGTGTTTGAGAATGTAAAACTTACCAATATAATTATGATTATAGTAGATTGGCTCTGGTTTTTATGTTATTGTAGTATTGTATTCGAGATGACTCAATGTTTATAGGCGAATTTCTCTTGAACGGTTAAACTTAGGAAAATTCTATACCCGTAGTTTTTTATAGAGCGTCAAATTTCTTATAAGAATCTGTTAATACAGATAGTTTATTAGATGTACGTTTAGATGATTTATACGCCAGACGTTTATGAGAAAAAAGAATTCACAAATTTTCCTAAATTTTTTTACCTGTTATTTAAATGGAAAATGGAAAAAAATCAATATTAAGAGCTCGTATTTGGCTGAGATATTCTATTTAAGATGCTCTACCGAAATTTTGATGCGTATTTGAGAGAAATTTTTTAATTTTTTTTCGGAACACCTCAATACCCCCCCCCCTTTCGAAGAAACTTGTCGTGCCCTCTTTTTCATGGCGGAAACAACAAAGTATTATATTTCTTATATTTTTTATACTTGTGTCCGAATAAAGTAAGCATAACTAAAATTATTGATAGTATTTTTTTTATAAACTTTAGATATTAAAAAAAAGAAATCGAATTTTTCACCTAAACATTGCTTTTTTGAGTCATATATGAAAATATCGATAAAATAAATAACTAGAGCCAATTTCGAAAAACTACGCTTACTCCTAAGGTCGTTGACATCGAATCTTTCTAAGACGACTCAAATATCAAGAGCAACAAAACCAGTGTTGACCAGTATTGTCGATTCACGAAAAAAATTAAAAATCATTTCCTCCTGAATGAATAGCTACAAGTGTTTAAAGTAAAATGTTCTCGGCATTTTTGTTGCAGGATTAATGGAAATACTCAAATCATGCACAGCATCAACTGGGGATCTTCGCGCGTCGAGGGGTTGGGAGAAAAAGATTTTTAATTTTTTTGTGCATAGATAAGAGATAAGTAAAGCCACATGCTGAATTTCGCATTGATCCGGCGTATAGTTTCTTCACCAGATAATTGGAAAAAGCTATAGGTTTATCGACAAAAAGGAAATCCCCCCTCAAGTGACGATATAAGCGTCGATCGATTTCCGCAATAACCAGCTTCGAACGCAACACACGCCTATCGTAATTAACGCCTCTACACGAATAACCGACCAAATCTATTTCTGTACATCTCATCCTTACGGACGGACGGTTGAGTCTTGTGTATTCATTTTTTATGTACATCATGCATATATATTTATGTTTAGACACGAGTTCGAGGTCAGCGAGTCGTAAAGAATTTTCTACGAACTATAGCCTACGGTAGAAACTTATTTCTGTACATATATCTGCGTTTAAAGACACACGGTATATACTTATATGGGGCAGGAACTTTTCTCGAGACTCTACCTGAGTCTCTGCTGATTTTTCATACACTTATAAACAAAATATTCGGAACATATGCCAGCGTATTTTCGCTCAGTGGCACACGCAAAATAAAAAAAAATAACGTGCGAGCTGCGTCTCTTATAATAGATATTTGTGTATAGACCTGAAAAAATTACTGCACGTATACCTTTGTATAAGCAGTGTATGTATATTTATCTTATTTAACCGCCACGTGTGAACGAGTCGAGTTCGCGAATCGAGTTGGATTATCGCAGATTTGAAACCTTATGCGGTACATACATAGGTAAATACATATGTGTGTATATATAGGTATGTAAATACACGTTACACGTAACTTGGCATACGAAAATCGCGTATTAAGAGGCTTACACGGGGAATATCAGACCATCGCATCACAGATTCTGCTGAAACTTCCGCGGGGGTATTTCTTTGGCCCAAAATATGAAACTTTCGATGTGTTCTATCCATTGGGCCTTTCTTTACTCGATTTAAAGTTCATTACGCTTTCAAACATTTGCAATTTATACTTGACAAGGGCTCTGAAACAATAATGTTTTCTTTTACACTTAAATCTATGAAAATTAATACTTCATTCAATAAGGCATTTCACTAATTTACATGCTAATATGATCAATTTCAACCGAAATGGATGAAACTATCTATCAGCGACTCTATATTTCAGGGCAAAAAAACACCCCTGAAAGTTTCAGCAGGATCCGCGATCCGGAGGTCTGAGACTCTCGTTGTTTGCGCGAACAACTTTTACGAACAGTTATTATACGTGAGACAGTAAACATCTAAGCTGTCGTGAATGACTTTCGGCGACAGCATTCTCGTGTATTCTCTTTTTTATTTTTATTCATTCTGTGATACTAAAAACGAGCCTATCACAATTTCAATTTTATAACACAATTCTCCAGATTAGTATAAAATTATTCCAGAATGTTAAAAGTACGACATCGTTTATGCCTTGTTTAAAACCTTTTTAACTGTACTACCTTTTTTCAGCCCAGCACAAATTGGTATGATAAACTGCTGTATTATATGTATATTCGTGTGAATGCCGTGTGTGCGTGAAACTGTCGGTGCTAATTTGACAAAAAAAAAAAATAAACCCGGCCCTCAATTAAAATCATTTTTCAAGTCATTGACGCGTACCTAATTATCCACGTGTTCGTAAAAGCGATTCGTTATTACGTAAATAATATATATACGAGGAATTCTACGTTAAACCAACGGGTCATCGATCTGACACCCTGGGATTCTGATGTCCAATGAATTCTTTCGTTTATTTCGGTAAAAAATCGTATCTCCAATTTTTCGATACTTTTCCGCCAGTTTGTAAAATAGTGCCGACCCGAAATATGCTTGAGATGAAGGTGTAAAATCAGGGACGCGAAGAGACATCTTTTCGCCATAATTCGAAAATGGTATTGAAATGCTGAATATTTTTTTATTTTTTTATTTATGAGTTATTGTTTGCCATGAACAAATAATTCTTGTAATCAAAAGTAAAATAAAAAGGAGCTCTGTTCTGGTAAAATTCGGTTTTCTTTTCTTTTTTTTTTCAAGAGTAAAACAAAGGAAGTAATGTTTAATTCGAAAAAACTGATTTTTGTGTGTGTGTGTGTGTCGAAGGGGTGGGTCAGGTTATATGTATATGGTAGGGTTCTTGGATTTTTGACACGGTGGTGGCGGCGGAAGCCAGAAGATATCGTCGTGATATACACAGATATTATTTAGCACATAGGGCAAAAGAGGGAAGAAAGGATGCGGTGAAGAAATGAGGGTAGGCGGTAAAGAGCTAGATGTTTGTAGGTATGACGGTATATTAGACTGTATGAAAAAAACGGATTATTTTTTTCAACATTCAAGGCAAAAATATTGTGTCAAATTACGAAAAAAAGATGCTGTCGAAGTTTCAGCTCTTAATATTCATATTTAGAGATGCTTCATCGCGATTTTCTATTTCACGTTTAAATAACATGGGAAACATTTGTTTTAAGCTTTCGAATTTTAGAATTTGTCAACGCATTACCGTACTGATTAGATTTTCATTGACCTTTGACCTTAAATAACTTTCGAAAGAGTAGATTTATCATAAAATGATAAGAAACCTTTTTTGTAGCGCGTTCATACATTCTGGTCTTATCAGTACGCTAATGCGTTGACCAGTTATAAAATTCCAAATATTAAAAGACAAAATTTTCCCACATCATTTAAATGGGAAGTAAAAAATCGCGACGAGGCACCTCTAAATATTAATATTAAGGGCTGAAAATACGACAACATCTTTTTTTCGTCATTTGGAACAATATTTTCGACTTGAATTTTGAAAAAAAATAGTCGATCTTTTTCATACAGTCTAGAATATATATAAGTATTTAGCATATATATATATATATATATATATACACACACACACGTTTAGTTTACATGCAGACTCTTTTATCGCAGACTAACACGTACATACAGGTATGCTTGTAATGACATTACATAAATTACGTAATATATAACTATACATATACACCGACAGTTTCTCTGCGATAAAAGTCTATATATAAAATAAACGTGAAAGAGAGGGGGGAGAAAGAGGTGAGAAAAATGTAAAAAGGAGAATCGTCAATATGGTCAAGTGTAATGTGATCTAGATATAGGTATATATATAATGTACACATACATACAGTATGTGTCTGGCGTAATTACATATGACAGGGAGAATGGATATACCTCCTGTAGGTTAGACACACCAACCTGGGCAACAAGTCTGCGAGGTCGCATGATGCGATACTTGCACGCAATATACACAAATCTAATTTTTGATTACCAAAGTGGCGAAGCGCCGGTGAATACATTATACGCGTATATACTTTACATATACATGCATACCTATATATACGTATGTATATAAATATCACGGGGTATACTCTTGATACATTATATACTTGTCTCAAACATGGATCAATTTTCCATTTACGATGTGAATTGCATCGTGGCAAAAGGATAATTGGCGTATTATGGCCTGGACTCGTTATCTGTTCGACCTTTGTACATTTAGCTTGGGCAATTCGCGTCTTAGTTTGGTATATTCAGTTTAAAATTGGCGGCAAGCTGTTTTTGAAACATGAGATAAAACAATCGATAAAAATAAATTAACAAATGATTAAAACAATTGAGAACAATAGTAATTTTCTAAATGGGTAAATATTTGAATAAGATCACAGTTAAGTCGCGTATATCGTTAGTGAATTCATTGCAACGGGCAAGTTTCAAACGCTAGCGAACCAAAACCAATATGGCCGCCGCTGACGCGTACGCTTGAAGTTTGATTTCATCTCTACGATTATTTGCATGATTCAAAAATCGTCGAGCTTCATTTCACGCCAAACACGTAAATGGCAAGAATAGTTTAGTAATGACAGTCACCAGCGATCGAGTCTTAAAAAGGTAGAATTTATCATGCAAAAAATTCACCCGTGTATTTGCGTACTTCAAGTCTCAATTTTCTTAAAATATCTATATTCAACGGTATTAACGGACGGTATACCTGCACACACTCGCTTCGCCACATTATAACATTAAAATCTTATTATAAGTCAGTTTAGTTTAGTAATAACAATAACTAACCAGACACACGCATAGGTTTACACACAATGTGGGTGGCCTGCTGCAGAATATCAGCTGTGTAAACAACAAGTCGCGCATACAGTGTTGATACACATATATATCAGAAAAATTCCCGAAAATGTATATATATATATATGTAATTTTTAGATATATATTTTAAGCTTATTAACATTATATATATATATATATAATGTTTAGATTTTAAGTCCGATTTTCGTGACGCAGGCTTGATAAGAAAACGGTCTCAGGTGAAAAGTCCGTTCCCGCATTTAGTAAAAATTTCAATACACCACAGTATAACACTGCAGCAGAATCCTAGTATGAATTTTTCGAATAACGAACTAACCGACGTATAAATTTTACCATTCGTACCGAAACGTTGAATAATAATTGAAAAAGTACTTCATACAACACTTATGCATACAATATTGTATTACACCCGTAAAGAGAGAAAATTTGAAGTCGTAATTCAAAGGGGGCAAATGAACGGAACGACCTTTCATACTACGATACCAACGAATTGTACAATCTGACAAAATTCTACAGGTAGATTGACCCAGACAGGGGTGGGGGACCCGGGCTGATCGTTAAGCGGCGAACACGACGGCATGGAGGTGCCAAGGTTCCCCCGACCAGCACCGAATCTCGCAAGTAAAGTGACCGAGGAGCTCGACGTGACATCGGTGCTAGCGGCAGTGTCTCCCGAGACTCCGGCGTCGCGACGCCGACATGCAATCGTCCGCGGAGGAGTGCGTCTCCCACGTGGTGGTGCAGGTGAAGTTGCAGGTGGAGAAGCAGCGGAACGCAGAGGCGGCGGAAAACGCGGAGGCGCTTACTTCCGGGGATCTAGGTGTTTCGTCAAAAATCTGGTCCATCCGCGCGACAAACGCTCGTCACGTTTCCCATCCAGGCAACGGGTCACAGAATTTCGCCTAAAGATGACGGAGCGTTGCGATGAAAATCACGACTCCGACGACGACGTCGTTTGTGCCGTCGGTATGCCTTGTAAAATATACTTGACATGTTATTCTGTACATCTGTATATTGTACGACGTTGCGCTGAACGGTATTAACACGCATTATTATTATTATACGTCTACGTAATATCTGCAGGCTAGAAAATCCGTTAAGCAAACACTGTGGTGTACATACTATACTACACTGTATAATAACACACACGCGTGAACATTCCATTATTAAAAAAAACTATTATTCGGCACGTGCATCAAACACAGTTCTAAAAAAATAAAAAAAAAAAATAAAAAAAAATAAAAACAAACAGTGCGATTCACCTCAGGTGAGAATTGTTAACGTTTTTACCCGTGAATTATAATAATATAGCAAACAGCTCCGATTCAAAAAGTTGCGTACATACCAATGTATATGTATGTACGTCTATATGAAACAAGGAAAAAGTAATAATAATAACAACAACAACAACAACAACAACAACAACAACACAGACGATAAAAACATTGATTTTATCGATTCCAATGCGCATATTACATGTATGTACGTTATACATGGAACGTGTGCCTAAGAAAGAGATCATAAACGATGGATCGCGAAATGTGAACTGTACGCAAGCGAGCTTTCATAATACACCCTGTCGTACTGCTGCATAAACATAACGTACATCCTCCGATGAATTATCGAGAAATTCAATGTTCGCATACATAGTTCAATTCTAGATTCTCATACATATATCCATGTAAGTATAACCAATCGATTTCGGTACATATTATAGGCACGCGCTGTGTTATCAACGTGTCACGCAAAAATATATGATCGCGTGCAAGGGTCGCATTTTATACGTCATTTATACTTATACAGTACACACATATACTCGTGTAACGTACATACACAAGTTATTGGACATGGATGAGTACAAAAATGACCTTTGCCCCGAATTAGATCGCAGACACCGACATCGGTCAAATATTATCCTACAATGTATATACCGGACAATTATAACTTATCCATCCGTGAGCCTACCGTCTATATATAGTTATATGCTTATGTATAGTATAATATCAGTGTATTTTCTTTTATTTCTTTCGTTATAAAGTTCTGCGCGCATGGTTTCAATAATTATAATAATTGTTGCCAAAATTTTTTCGCGGTTTCGCTAAATAAACTGATTAATTAATAATAGTAATAATAATATTCGCTGTGATTGCTGTCCGATTAACATCGATGTGATATTATTGGGTGAAGGTCGGGGCTTGTTGTGGGTGACCTCCGCGGTTACACGTCTGACGCACGTGGTCCTGTCTGTGCAGTTTTTAAGAAAATTTATACGTATATCAATGTTGTAAGCATATGCGTGTATCCGGTTTTACAGTTTCCGGAGTTACGTTCGTTCCGGTGAAATTTAATAACACCTACGATGTATTTACATACACAAAAGCTACGTGCATATACGCATACTATAATATGCAAGTACAATTACTTGGCAGTTATATTATTACATGCTTGTCGACAAGGCTTTTTTCTCCAACGCCGTTTTCATTAACATTATCAATTCCCGTATTGTATGTATTATTAGCGGTGTAGCGTTACATGAAAGCGGTGTAATTATTGCGAATAAAGGAGACGTATTTAGGATATATTATACCTATGCATACACACACACACACACACACACACACACACACACACACACACACACACACACACACACACATATGTATATAGATTCATATATAATTCGCATACTATAAACGTCGAGACAAAGAGAACAACACCGCGATATTATATACATAATGCGTGTGTGTGTGAAAAATTTTCAATCGTCCCACATCCTGTATTTTATCATACATCCGCATGGCTTCTTGCGGGTGATACAAATACAAATAATATCCATTAGTGCAGATAGTTTTCCGATTTGATCGAACGTATGTATAATAATAAAGATCGACACCCTCAAATAAATTACATCCGGTGTCTCGCTGTGCGATGATAACGAATTCCGCTGCAAGTCAATTTATCTACCTACCACTGTTGCGAAAACTCCTTGTATTAATTAAGAACGAAAGCTCTGCTCCCGGCGTGGCATTAACTGGCCTGAAAATCAATAACGATATTAATGTATCATCGCAGAAATTCTCCCACTGACGTACGATACGTACGTGCACATGTGTATACGTACAATATTTGCGTGGATAATGCGTTATAAGCGTATAGGTATAATATAGAGACACGATTGTCGGCGCGGCGCTTTTGAACGCTGTACAGTTATTAAACATACATACTTACAATGCGTATATAGACGTTATATACCGGGAATAACGTTAAAATAGACTACCGAGGCTCGTGCGAATTGCGATGATTCCGAATGAATCACTATTAAAGAAGTTCAGGTTGCGTGTGAATGTTTTCCCGGAATCAATTCCGATCACTCGCTTCACGGTTCCCGCGAGTTTCCGGAAGTTTTTCACGTTCCCGGTGAAACGTACAGTAAAAATGTTAATCCGCGAAAAGTGAGTAAGAATCATACTCTGTATAACGTTTCTAGTGTGCAGGAGGCGCGTTTTCGACTCATTTTTTTATAAGAACTGGGAATAGACTCTGACTTCTTATACGTGTAGTAGCGCGTATTAGCTGCGGATGCTGCGGACTTCATAGAGAGCGATCGACTCGAATTTTCTCGCAGTAGCGACAACCGTCTCGATTCGCGCCTTCTCCTAACGTCAGACACGTTATACGGAGCATAAGAGCCTGTAGCCAGCCACCGGTGTAATTGCGTCCATTACTGTGTTACGGTATAAGCGATACTCAGCGGTGGCATTGTACCCTGGCACAAACGCGCACAGACTCGGTGTACTTTTACACTGGTATAATTTAACGTGTAATCGTGTGAGGTAGGAGAACGTCTGCGTGTGTGCCGCGTATTTATTATTTCCGTCAATTGTAGGTAAAAGAAGAGAACGGTTAGTTGTTTTCGTTCGGATCATCCAGTTTAAATGTGTGTATCTAATGCTCTGTTTCCTGCACTTAAACGCGCGGCGTTTTGCCGTAAGACTTTTAGAGAATTCTAAATTTCTGTACACCGCGATAATTTATACACCTGATGATTTTAACACCGGCGTAATCATGATACGATTTATTCTGTTCAAGGCCCACACCGACCTCCAATGGGTGTAAGTAATTCACCGAAGATAGATCGCAGCGTGCAGAACGGCGATGCGGAAGCCCGTCATCAAGAGCATCAGGAATTGCCACTAGCTGCGTTCAGATCGACGGGGGTTCAAACATGCCCGACAATTCCGTACCGCCTGCGGATGTTTCCTTCCCTTCAAGACCCGCCTGTACTCGTACGGGATTCGTCCGAGAATCCAAAAAAATCATCGAAAATATGCAAGCATTTGAGACTTCTCGGGCGGCTGACCCTCTGCCAATTCGGTAAGAAACAAGATCCGCTTATCGAGTCATATCGCGTTTGTTAAGTCACACAAACGAGAGAAACAAGAATACGATAGCTATTGCGGAATTTATACAGTACAAATTTTTTAAACAACTATACACAGACCGTTAGTATTTGGAGTTGATTGATTATGCTTGGATAATTTATTCAAATGAAATCGATTTGTATATTCTTATTTTTTTTTTTTCATTGGCAACAGCTGTATCTCGACAGTTGATAATCCTTGAACTTATCTCACGCAATTTATCTATATTACATACCCGTATATAAACGAACTATAAAAACTTTTATATAGATTCCCTAATCATGGAAAAATGTTCGAGAAGTTTATAACTCGACTGTACTGACCCTGTTTGATATCAATTTCGATATATGCCATCCAGTAATAACGAAACTGAATTGGGAAAATGGGATTTAGAATAATCTATAATACAGTACCGTTTCAATTCCAATGTGGCAAAGATTTGAACCAGTTTATATTCTTTGAAGTTGCAAATGTTTGACTTTATCCAATTCAAATTGATATGGATAGAAATCGTCGTGTGTTAGATTCCGGGTCACACAATGTATAATTTAAACGATTAACGACTATTCATTGGAGCAATAACTGTTTCAAAGCAACGTCGTACGCGAATTCGTAATTCCGGCAAATTAAAATTCAACGATACAGCGTTCCCAATCGGTTTCAATTTACTAAAAGATATCTAACGACTTCAAAATCAATCTACACATATATCGCGTTACATTAACATATTTGAGAACGCCAAAATTCTGTGCAAAAAAAGTGAAAATAAATTAAAAATGGTCGAATAGTCGAATAGTAGCAAAAAAAGGAAATAGGGTCATTACCATATTTACTTTTCAACCCGGAAACAACATTCGGCGCTTGCCTATATAATAACGAACGTGAACTCGTCTTTCAGGTTTAGCATGGCTTTTGAGCCTTTGGGCGATCGCAGGAGCGGCCGCATTTTACAGCACCGAGGGTCCTCGTGAACGGGAACAAGTTGCTGACTTGGCGACAAAGCAAAGGGACCTGGCGATCAGTTTAGCCACCGAACTGCGTCAAGTTAAAGCCGAGGAACCGATTTGGGTTAACACCATTCAACGCTACTTTCTCAAACACGAGAACCTTATCCTGGCCGCCGTGAACTCCGGATACGGGGAAAGCGGCGGCGGTGGCGGCCAGGTCTGGACGTTTCCCGGGTGTTTCCTCTTCGCCGTTTCCCTGCTGACCACCTTGGGTGAGTTTCGTTATTTTCCGAGTTTCCCTTTCTGCCGTTTCCACCGAGCGATAAGTCTCGATTTGACAGAGGGAACTGCAATCACCGCGCAACGATGCGATTAGGTGTTGGACTTTTTTTAAAGGAAATAACAATCGATATAACATATTTTACAATTAATTTATAATAATTAAACAAGTCTACAACGTCGATTAGTTACTGGAAGAAATTTAATGATTTCAACATTCGTTTCACTATAAAACAAGGGAAGTCCTGAAATTCTATATTATATGTGTCATGCATTACACGATGAGTCGAATCGAGATTTTAATTAGTTCGGAGGTGGTTATTTCGGGTATATATACAAGGCGTTACGTGTAACATATCACAACGTTGAACCGTTGTATATTATAGAAGACCTTAGCGTGCCAACTAACGAACCGCTGCACCTTGATTCTTTCGATCTCGCAATCAGTCAGTGTATTATAAATAGAAACGGGAAATTTCGAGGACTCACCTCGCGTGCTTTAAGCTCGAGGAGGGAGGGATGCGAAACCTTATTGTCACAGTGACTAACCGCAGGGAGCTTCGTGGAATTTGAAAGTGAGCGTAATAATTCCGCCCGGAAATCCGGCGATGCGAGCAATTTTTTTTTCATCTTATTCTAAGCATGAATTGAGAGTGATTCGAAGGGTTCGAAGCAACAGCGAATACATTCACCTTCGTTAACGTGTTAATTATTTCCATCGAATTTTCGCAGGATTCGGCGCTCCGGTACCCCGAACAACGCCAGGACGAACAGTCGCGGTTTTATTCGCGGCGATTGGAATCCCGGCCCATTTTCTGCTCATTCTTAACACGGGGATTTTCCTAGCCGTACGTCTGCAGAGTTTCGCGGTGCGGCGAAAAGAACAGGGAGGAAATAGCGAAGACAAAGAGGCCGTCGTTCATTTGGAATACACAACTATTCCTCGTTGGGTGAAGATCGTTCCGTTCGCTTGCATAGGTGAATATAATGATGGTGCTTGAAAGACGCGAATGGTCAATCATTGTTCAGCTTAAAAATTATCAAATAATAAAACACTCTCTTCCAGGCGGATACTATCTAATCGGCATATTGTGCTTCGGTGTTGGAAGGCTGCGACCGATGGCGGCGAGCTTGTTATTTCCCTTGGATTTTACCGCCGCTGGTGGCTTGGCAACCACTTCCGGTCCGGTCAGAATCGCTTATGCAATTTACCTCGAGGGTGCGGTTACAATTGCAGCTGTGGCTGTGGCCATACTCCAAGTATCGGCTACTCAGAGCCTTACAAATATCGGCTTGAAATACGGCCTCCTCACAAACACGTAGCAAATACACAATTTTACGGTGTGCCTAATTTTCGATCAACTTTACTTCACGCTACTAATTGTAAGCGTATATGCATATTTCCTCAGCAGCAGCAGCAGGAGTCCTAATTAACTATAAGAAAAAGAATAGAAAATAATGAGAAGGTATTTACCTATTCCAAAACTAACGAATCTATAAAAAGTTGATCGCGTTTAGTCTGAGTTTTGTTGCGAAACCTGCAGATCACGTATTTATACTCCGATTCCAAGATAAAGTTTATTATTTTATAAATTCGGATTAGGGAAAGAGAAAGAGAGGGGGAATAGGGATGATGATGAGAATTCTGAGAAAGAAATGTACATGGATTCTTAAACTCCCGGTTCAACTACACTTCTGGAAATTACAAGGTTTCTCGGCACAACTCGGCGGCGCATAGATTTATAAATAAAGGGTGTATGAGAATAAAGAACGAATGAATAGATGAATGAAAGAATTCACGTTACCTATATTATATACATACGTGCATGTGCGGATGTAGTATATAAGCGGTAGACATATATATATATAATTTTTTTTCTCTATAAGTGTGTACAAGCGAGAAGATCCAGCCAAAAGTTGATCATTCCCTTTGATTAAGAGAGTTTGAAAACTATCTGTAGAAATTTACTTCGTCCAAAAGTTACCGAAGTTCAACAATTTACTATTATAATATCGTATTAAATAAATGATGCATATCAGTTAAATTGATTTAGCGCGAGTTAGAGTTATTATAATAATATGCATAACTGTGCAATACTGATGATAACTGATAATGCTAATGAAGAAAGAAACAGAACAGAAACAAGAAGCCAATCCTCGGAAGAAATATTTCTATTTCATGTCGCAAGGACTTTTTTGTTATTTGTTTTCTTTTTAAGTTTCATTACCGCACATAAATTTTTCTACGCCATATAACATGTGTATGGTAGGTCGACCTAGATGTATAATAGATTAGTCGATGTTGTATCAATGATCGCTACTCCTCTCTTCCCCACACAAGTGTGATACATAGATATTTTATATTATAACATAATAAACTTACCTGAGTGCTTTTTATATAACTATTATTAAATATAATTGATATGCATACGTACGTGTATATTTCCGTACATATATTCTACCGTGAATGTTGATAGTATGCGAAACAGATGATAAAAAAACATAGAGAAAAAGAAATACCTATTGTACAATTATTATACGTTAATTACGTACTTTACATGCAAGAAATGAATAATAAAATTATTTATCACCGTTGACTGGCTGTTGTTTTTCATTTATTTATTTCTTCTCGTCGCGTACAGTAATGTTTGTTAAAGGCTTGGGAATCCAGCTAACTTGTTTTCGGTATGAAACAAAATGAGAACTCAATTCTATACGAATTATGTAACAGTGACTCCCAATCTCTCACATCGGCTGCATTGCCAGCCTTTGTCACATAATTCGTACAGAATCGAGCTCATACTTTGTTTCAGGTCGAAAGCAAGTTAGCTGCAAGTTCATGGTATTAATGAACATTACTGTACCTCTAAATTGAAAATGTTGGGAAGGGTACAAAAATTAACTCAACCCAATATAAACAATTCGCAATTTGTGAGGTAACTTCATGAATTTATTATGTATCATTACCATTCGACTAGCGATGGATACGTCAATAAACTACCGTTATTTCGTTTCTTTTATTCTTTTCAATTACTATACAATACGGTTTTTCTTTACACCGCAGTTATGAGATACTTCGAATTATTAATTGTTTCTTCGACAAGAATAAGCTGTATGATTAATTTAAAGATCTCGAGAATTCATTAATTATTTTTCCCTGTTATGCGCGTTTGTCTGTGCATACGTGATCTATTACATGTTGATATACACGTGTGTAAAATTCAAAGCATTCGTAAACCGGAAGAATGCGTAGTATGATAAAAGGCAATGTTTTCAAATACCATTATTTCAAACTAATTGTGAGGGAAAAAAAATATTATAACAACGAAACTGTAATCAAGCAATTGTGGTTGACAAAAGTTCCTTTTTTTTGTCTTTGCCACTATTGTCACTGTGATTCGGTTGTTTGATCGTCATGCTTTCAACACCAACGATAAATAAATCTTCTCAAAATATTTCCCAGTTACAGAAGAAGAAGAAGCGATATCGTTATCAGAATATATACAAAGAAATGTAACAAATTTATTTTCTAACAACTACATTACCAGAACTTCAGAGAGAATACAATCCGCGGTGTTGTTTCTTTTCTTCTGTTTTCTTTTCTCTCTAGTTCTGCTTTTTCTAACAAACATTTTACGTTAGCTCACGGCAGTTTATGTCTTCTCGCTTGCACGTCGCTGTTGCAGTCCTCCTTGTCTTTGTCATTTGGAACGTTGTCCTCCTCGTATTTGGAATTAGTTTTGGTTTCTGCCTCTTCTGTTCGACTCGACCCCGTAACTTGAGGCTTATCTCCAGGTCCATCCGCTGCAGATGAAACTATTTTATCGTTGACCGGTCGATCACCTAATGCCATGCGGATGCTCTCCATTAAATCTAGGGGACCGGTGGTGCACTGCTTCGAACCTTCAACAATAATTGGTCATTTAATTTTAGAAATGAAACCGCAAAAGAGTTCGAAACCGTTCGTTTCTCGGTGATAAGAATAACCGGAAAGAAAAAGTATTCCACTTTACTTACCTATGCCTATGATCTTTAACCGAATATAGCCTTCTTAATTTTGCCAAGAATCCCGTCACTTTCTTGATTTTGATACTGTTCTTTCGCTTGAGTTTTCGCCTCGGAACCTGCCATGCTCTCGCGCGAATTTCCTAAAAGAATATCAAGCGTACTTTATACCTTTGAGGATTATCATTTTTTTTCTTCTATAATTTTACCGATTGATCCAAAAAAAAATTTTTTTTTCATAACACAATCGATAAAGTACCAAAACAAGATACGATGCTGTTATAGTTAATATTTTGGTACAGCTTAATTAATTATGAATTATATTTTTGTTTTTTTATTAACTCCTTTTTATCAAGCACATGGTGTGTATATAAGAAAATATCAATGCAACATTTTAACTTAGTAAACCAAAACCAATGAAATGATCAAGCGACGATTTTAACGACTATTTATTTTTTATTTTTCTTCTCTTTTCAATGCAGACAGGTACACGAGGAAAAACTCAAGCGAAACTTAATTACAGTGTATAGTCCAATAAAACATATATATTTATATACGGCAACTACAATCACATTGACAAATAGTAATGAGACATTGAGATTGCGTTCTGGTAGTCTGAATTTGCTTTGTCATTGTGAATCTCCGTATACATTACACAATCTCAATCCAATGTCTGTTCAAGCTCGAGAATCATTTCACCGAATTCTATAGAGGAAGCCAATTTTTGATCGTTAAGAAATTCAAGACTTGTTACAACACAATCATTCCAAGCATTGTAATTTTTTTCGATGGCCTCAAGTTAGACGCCAGATCAGTCTTGATATATTCCGTCTTTTTGGGAACTAATCGATATATAATCATGCATTATGGTTTGGAAAACAAACATTGTAGTCAGTTCGTAAAATCATGAGCCGGATTAGGTACTGTCTTGTTTTTTCTTACCATCCTTTTTGAACGTGATTCCGTGTATGGTACCAGGTGTACCAGCTTCCAACTCTGCGTAAGCCTGAAGCAGCGCCTTTTGTTTCTGATTCAGATTCGACGGAACGGATATTTTTATTTCAATATAGTGATCGCCGTATCCCATACTGTTAACTTTCTTTAAACCTTTCCCGTTTAGGCGTATTTTTGTGTGCGAAGAAGTACCGGGGCGTATTTGTATCGTCTGATCCTCATATACACCTTCAACTCTTATTGTACCACCAAGAACTGCCTGAGCCAATGATATTTCGGCACTTGTATGGACGTCTGGACCCTCGCGACGGAAATACTTTGACTTCTCAACCCGGAATGTTATAAAGACTTCTTTGTTGCCCACCGCCATTCTCACTGTTTGACCATCTTCAACGCCAGCTGGAACGGGGACTGTCACTTTTTTACGTTGCACCTGAAAAAGTTTCATCAGCGAGGAATGTCAGCATCATTCTCTATTCTCATTGTTCAAAGTTGCAGAGAAAAATTGAACGTACCGTTTGACCTTTCCCTTCGCATTCACCGCACGGATACTTGATATACATTCTGGATCCCTGGCAGAAGCGACAAGTCGATCTCATCACGAATGGACCAGTACTTATTGTCTCCATACCAGTTCCGTTGCAGTGTTGACAGCGTACCGCCTTTGTACCTAGCTCGCAACGACTTCCGGAACATTTAGGACATGTGTCCACAACGTTTATGTTTACATCTTTGTTAACACCACGAGCGGCTTGGGAAAATGTCAAGTTCATGATGACCTAGGAAACGTATAAGCAAAGCATAGGTATAAGTTTTGTCAGTTGAATATTGAAAGGTTACACATGAGGAACGTGAGTAGAGTGAATACTGTAGAATGCAAATTAAATTACTTCATTTGCAAAAAAAAATACCAATTTGTAACAAGTGATTTTCTACCTCTTGCGATGCTCCAAAGCCGAAGTTACTCTCAGCAAAGTCCTCATACTCGGTGAATCCTCCGGTCTGAAACCCAGCCTCGCCAAATATTTTTCTGAATAATTCTTCGGGATTGACGGTCGATCTGAATTGCCAATTTTGGCCAAAGTCCTGAGCTCCTTGGCGCTGTCCACCACCACCCATGCCCATCTGTTCGGAAGTGGCACCCCAGGTATCGAACTCCTTTCTTTTACCCTCATCACTGAGCACTTCATAGGCTTCGGATACCTCCTGAAATTTTTTTCCAGCATTGGGATCCCCCTTGTTTGTATCGGGATGATACTTTTTGGCAAGCTCATAGTACGCCTTTTTGATATCCTTCTGAGAGGCGTTTTTCGGCACGCCTAGTATCTCGTAGTAATTACGCCTGGCCAAAAGTTTGTATGTGGTGTGAAAACCGCGGCGCGGAAGCGGCGCCGATTTTGCTTGTATATCTGCAAAAGGAACGTTTGATTAAAAATGAGATAGTCACAAGTGCTGGAAATTATTTAAGGTTATGAACGACGGTCGTCTAAAAGAGGGTGAAACAGGTCGTGAGATCGGCAGACGAAGGTGAAACCCTTTCGCTCGGTTAAACAACTTTGCGGCAAGCAGTCAGGCGAATTTAGAACGAGACGATGTCGCGAACATGAAGAGGGCATGATGTAATCTAGAAATGTCTACGGTATGCGGTGCGTTACGTTTTTCGTATTTCCGATGACTCCACAACTCGACACCAAGCGCCGAGCCCGAGAAAAGACGCCGACAGGTGTTGCATTGTTGTAAGGTGACCGATGCTAGATTATTCAACTTATTACAACCGATTAAAGAGATACTTTTTGGCCGAAGAATTACCGCAAGACCTTTAGTCGTGGCCATCTTTGATATGAAGGGACATGCGGGCGACTGTCACGTGACCACTGAAATACAAGAATACTACCCTTGGACCGATCGAATGTTCCACAAATTCTTCATTCAACGTCTACAAATTGCAATACCCGATAGCCGTGATATTTCTTCTCCCATTTAGGCGGAATTTATTGTGTATTCACTGTTATTACGTACTTTTGCACCAAAGACACGTGTTTTTGGCTGATTAAAATCAATAAAGTTGGCGATCTTTAGACTGATTTTCGTCGAACTATATATCGATATCTCGATCTCTCGCAATCGGATGTAATAATTCAGCCAACTTCGGGTCACACACAATTGTGTCGCTTCTATTTCCTTTGAGGTTATTCCCATACATAGGACATTAATTTCTTCAATTCTAGTTGGCATAGTAAAGGGCCTCCTTAACCATGGCGTGAGTATATTTTATGTCGTTGTCATAAAATCGCATGACTCTTATTGCTAAATTTCGTTTGATTCGACTTTGACAATTCTAATAATTGACAAAGCTGGTCACACGCGCTGACAAACATCTGTTTCAGGAAATGAAATGACAGATCATAATGAAAGATTGAATTGAATGTAATTTGAAATTACGAATGATTTCAGATCAAAAGTAACGTTCAAGATTACTCTCACGTCTGATCCCAAGCTACCTTTCAAAGTGTGAGTATAAAATGTAATTTGTAAACAAAGGAGAGACTGGAGAATTATATCTATATTCATTACAGACACCCTATTCAGACTGTTAATTTTGAGAAAAAAAATCTGTTTTTATTTCGTTTTGTTGAACAGATGATGCGGAGGCATTTACTCTCCAAAGAGCGACGGAATTTGGCCTATGAATACAGAAATAAAGTTTTTCCTACTAACGATGAGCTGCCAAAATAACGTGTCAGAGACTCAGTTTATACAGATATTGAAAGCGATCGATAGGTACTTGACCATAATAGAAAGCCGGAGTCTTGCGGCGCAGGCTAATATCGAAAGCGTGTCACAAATATTTAGCTATGCACTGTTCGTAGAGGCCACGATAGTCGAAGCAGAGAAAGAAAACAAGCTAGACATATTTGAGAACCATTTGAGGGACTGGTGGAAGAGCGAAAATCGCAATTACTTTTACCCGTGTTCAATTCTAAAAAAAGCCTGCGACAAACTCCTTGAAGTTTACATGAAAAGCACTGTTGTTTCAACGGCTGTAGTCGATCAGTTGATAAATCTGTACATACAGTCATGCGGAAAGCCCAGACTCGCTCAATTTATTGAACAATTATTAATCCAGTCAGTTTCCAACAATGCTGTGATAGATTTGTTACAGGAATTGGGTATAGATATTTCGAATTTCGACGATGACGCTATGATTCAATCGTGGGAGGATGTAACAGGTCAGGGTAAACAGACAGAGGTCTCAGAATGCGTCGAGAGAATGTTGAAAGATGGTTTCATGCCTAAGCTCGTTAGGATTTTTTTGGAACTAACTGAGACAAACAGTGTCAAAAAGATACTCAGGAATTGTTTTGTGTCGAAATTAAACGCGTACGATGTAGAATTCACTCTGAGTTTTTTAGATCTCGAAGAGGAACTATTTTACAAAATCCTCATCGAAGACTTGGGTTTTCGAACCAGCTTCGTAGATGCTATATTTTATTTTGGTAGAAATATGACGCACGATGGCGAATCTTGGGTGTCTAAAAATCTGTTTAAACACAACGACCTTGTGAGTTTTATGAAAATTTTTCTAAGTGGTCCTTCTACAATTCGTCGATACGTCAATAAGACGCTAAACTTTGCTAAAAATGATCCAATGCCCAACGTTTGGCAGAATATACAACCATGACGATTGATCGACCTTACAACAGTAAACTAGGTATCAGCTGGTTGAATACTGTATAGTTATATTACGTGTAAAATGCTGTGTGTTTAACATGTGTACAAATCATTTTTTCAAAGATACTATTAAACTTTTTTTACGTAATACCTTAACTTTCGAACATTCATTTCTTATCTCTTGACAATCATTCCTAATTGCATTAAATCATGTTGCGAGATAAACCCAAATTATTTAAAGCGCACCTTTGATTAACTGTAGAGAAAAACAAAAAATTCCTTGCTTTTTTACAGACTCAGCGTTCCAGACAACACACCGTTTACCGCAGTACTTAAATTTGCTGCTGAAGAATTCAAGGTAGCGCCAGCTACGTCAGCAATCATCACTGACGACGGTGTAGGAATCAATCCGCAACAGACAGCGGGTAAAACTTAGTTCTAAAAAATTTTTTACACTTTTTTTTTCACTCACACGCGTAGTGATGATTAATGATTTTTTTAGGCAATGTCTTTTTGAAACACGGCTCCGAACTGAGGCTCATACCACGAGACAGAGTGGGCAACCAGTGCAGTTGATTCCGATAATCTACACATTTTTCCGTTTTCTTTTTCTTTCTTTTTGAATTTTTAAAGAAAGAAAAAACTAAATGATAATATATTACTGATTTGTAAATATTGAAAGTTGAAATTGATTTTCAATAAAAATGATAATAACAATATCAATGCTTTCCTACATACTGCATTATTGATTTTTTTTATTCAATTTTATTACCCCACACTCTTTGCATCCAGATAGGTATGTAGATACAATATAGCAGGAGACGAAAATACCTTGCGGGGGAAAAAGGATGTTGACTTACTTGACAAGGTGAAATAAACTCTCATGATTGCACATTTCAAAATTTCACCCTGAGACGCTCACTGGAAATGGCAACAAATCGATGGATTGAAGGGATCCTCGAACATGGGTGCTACTTTGTAACGTGGGACCTGAAGGCATTCGGTAGAAATGTTTTATAGATGAAATACATTTAAAGATACAAGGTCGATACAAAGGTACATCACTACACGACAAATTACAGTATACACGACGGATGCCATTCGCAGCACAGAATACCAAAGGAAAGTTTTAGTACAAAGTATCATTCGTTCCTTTTTTCTAACAGCAAATTTAGAAATAATGATATTCATTTTTTTATAGTGTTACATCAATAAAATTTGAAATTCTGTGTTGGGAATAACACTGCATTGCTGTATCTCATTGGAAATTTAATCGCTTGGATCTAAATTGTTCATAAATAGTAATGAAAGCAACGGAAAAGAAGAAAAAGAAAGTGAATTAATGAATGAATGAATGAATCACAGTAAAATAATGATTATAGAAATAGGCTAACGTGATAGAAAAATAATATTAAAATATCTTAATATCATTCCTGTCACAACCAATCTAAATTTGTTATATATTTTGATGCTATTGCAATTAAATAAAGTTTAGCTAATAATATGGACGCAAGGGGTGCAGAAATCGAAAAGGATTTACACTTTGTACGACTCGTAAGCGGGGAACATCCGACACAAATAAGCAGTTAATGCCAAAACAATTTCATTATTAATAATCATCTGCATCCCCAGCAATTTCTGCTCGTCTCTAAATGTATAATAACTTTACATAATTTGGGCTAATAATTTCATGTTGATTTTCACCTTTTTACAATTTAACGAGCTAGTTTTTCTTCTTTATGGTTTTTTTTTTTTTTGGTTTTTTTTTTTTTTTTTTGTAAACACATTTTCTCTTAAGAACGAAATGTATGCAACTGAATGCGAATCTCAATATAAAGCTGTTTGTAAATATGTATAATAATATCATCGATTGGAATGGCTTTTAAAAGTTGAGCTGATTTTTCTTTCGTTTGTTAAATTTTCAATGGTGTTTTAACTTTTTCTCTCTTACAAAGTTAAATGACGTTTTTTTGGCACCTTTGTTGGTCTTTCAAATATTTGATGTTACATATGTATATACTATGTGCCCGTTGGCGGCGTGTTATCATCAGTAAATCGCATATGAAATGATTATTTAATAATGATTTTTCATCATTCTTCAGTCGTAAACTTAAGTGCATTTATCACTCGCGTAAGTACAGCAAGAAAAAAAATGGACAATGAATTTTTAGATGTGCAGAAAAGTTTGATTACATAATAATTTTCATTTGTGACTTACTGTTAATCATCAAGATCTACCACAGGGAGGGACATAGCACCGTGTATAATAAATTATTACATACTGTTCACAGTATATGTATATATATACGTGCCTGCATATATTGTATATATATATATACACTACATAATTATAAAACGTATTACGTTGCAGATACGGTTTTTTTTTTTTTGCTAATCATAAATACATTGGCAGATGCCGAAAAACTGTAAGTTTTTTTTTCCCATCGCTTTGCATAACGTGAAAAACGTATGAAAAATGAATTCACATTAATCACATATGTATCAAATGCACAAAAGTATAAAATGGAAATTCTTATCGTGTTTATTATGTATCATGTATTTATGTGTGTATGTATGTATGTATGTATGTATATACGTATGTATGTATGTATGTATTGTGTATCATTACCTAGGCTACTTTAAGTTTTAAGTTTCAAAGCCTTGAGGAGGCTTATATGTATTTATTTATTTTGTGTAGTTATTTTTTAACCATTAGTTTAATTATTATTAATCGAGTCTTATTACGTACCCAGAATATACCGTATGAAATGCTGTATTAGGTATACTTATATGTATTTAGTATAATACTTGGTGCATAATATACGTATTTTTTTGGTTTTTTATTTTCTTGTTTTTTGCTTTCAGTTATTTTTATGTATGCTATATAAAAACTCATTACACGCGAACTCCGTGCTATTCGTTGAATTTTTTTCATAACCGTCGACCGTCTGCCATGTGTATAACATCGAATGTCACGTATAATTACATTTTATCTTTATTCTCAACTTGATTGTTTCAATTCATTCCATTGTTAATGGCAGCCGATGTTAATTTATCATTGTGAAATTTAAATCGGCTTCATTCAAGACCTTTATCTAGGATAATAAACTAATGATCTGTCATGGAATGTGTAATTTCAGGCAACTCTGAGAAGGAAAAGTAGAAAAAAAAAATTCGAGCGATTGATAATTGAAGACAAATAAGGGAGAAAAAAAAGAATAACGATATTAATTAGTAGATGTAAAATTTAGTATAAAAAATTCGTTCTCCCATTGAAATACTTTGGCTCGCAATCCGCAGTCTGGCATTAACAGTTTGTCTTTAAATTATCATTTTCAACAGAAAATTTCAAGTAACGTTGAAGAAAACTGTTAATGTTTTTTTTTTTTTTATGTTTTCGACGTTTTTTCTACTTCTTTTAATATAGCATAGTATTGGTCAGTTTCTGCAATCGGTGAGCAATATTAATCTTAAAGCTAGATGCGTTATATTTTCTTTGTTTGTTTTTTTTTCACCTTCATATTCAGACCTTGAATGAAATTCATATTTCATTCCGAAACCTTTGAACCGTATGTTACTACTTATGTCCACTGAATTCTCTTATGGTATATATATTTAGCATAGCCTTCGATAATCCTAAACTAGTTATTCAATTTTAGTTATGTATAATTATACTAATAATACAATACTAGCGACAAAAAAAGAAAATTCAAGTAAAATTAGAACTAAAACCACCCCGGACTAGAGCTACAATCACGCATCTTCAAATGCTGAGTGAAAAAAGAACATAATTACTGCCATGTTGTTAATTGTCATGTGTATAGTATAATGCCATAAACTTAGTCATTTGTCAAAGAATTTACAATTATAATTCGCTAATACCTTGGACATTTGCAAGTATCGATTACACACCGTTCAATGTACAAAGCAAAAAAGAGTAAAGAAAGAAAACTAAAGTTTTCAAGCAAAAATGAAAATATAAAAACAACACCGGACTTTAAATTTGGAATTGGATACTTATAGCACCTTTCTCTTCCTTCATATCTTTCGTATTTTTATTCTTGCTTTTTCAAATTTTTTTCTATTCGTTAATTGCAAATCATAGAATACATATTTCTAACGATACGACAATGTAGTAACTGATATGAATATCTCTAAGAATTATTTCTTCCAACAGTACATCAATACTGTGTCAGTAAGTATTTAATATAAATTGATGTCCAAGGAAAATGATTGATTGGCACAAAAAAAAAGAAAGAAAAAAATACTGGTTTGATCAGAGTCACGAGTGACGCGGATAAGAAAATATTAAGTATGAAATGAAAAACATTTACGTATATTAGATATACACAGGGTGGGGCATTTAAAGTGACCAGGGTGATTTTTTCGAAAACGAAACAAAATCTCAAAAAACGTTTCAGACGAGAGCTGTAGGGTTTTGACGGGGACGGAACATAGCGTGCTCGAATTTTTATTAAGTGGATGCGTAATGGAGGTACAAAGGTCAGCTTTGGTTTTTAAAATGAGATGGTGTATTTTTTATTTTGAAAATGAAAAGAGTATTCTATTTGGAATATAAACGTATAAGTACACCAGTTTCCTAAAATTGACACTCAATAGGATATTTCACAAACAAGAAAAAGATATAACGACGAACAACATCGAGGAATAACATTCGTTTACAACTTTGTGTTTTGACTGGTAACTTTTGATTCGATATCAACTTTTTACTTTACGCGGGAAAAACAATGGCTCTAAGATTTGTGTGATGTAAACAACTTTTTCAGGCATTAGATGCTTCATGCTACCTTTGAAAATCGAATCAAGAGTTATCGGTCAAAACACAAAGTTGTAGTCAAATGTTATTCAATGATCGTTATTGAGAGTATTCACATCACGTCGTAGAAATTTCCTCAGTAGTAACATTCAGAACTCCTATTATCGTGATTATTATTTTTGAAAAATGGATCGGTATACGGTTGCCGAGAAGATTGACATGATTTACATTTATGACGAAACGCATAAAAACGCTAGTGCAGCTTGTAATTTATACGGAGAAAGATACCCCGAAAGACGTCAACCATCCCGCAGAACTTTAAATCGAGTCATACGGTTGTTTTCAGAAACCGGAAGTGTCGCAACGAAAAAAAGGAATCGAAGTGTATAGAAGTTAATGGCCATCATTTCAAACATTTGCTTTGATAAAATTGTAATTTTATTGCGCGTAAAGTGGAGAACGGACATCTATCTTTTTCTTATTTTTGAAATATCCTATTGAGTGTCAATTTTAGGAAACTGGTGTACTTATACTTTTATACTCGAAATTGAATACTCTGTTCATTTTAAAAATAAAAAATACACCATCCCTTTTAAAAAACCAAAGCTGACCTTCATATCTCCTTGGCGCATCCGCTTAATAAAAATTCGAACGAGCTGTGTTCCGTCCCCTTCCAAACCCTACAGCTCTCGTTTGAATCTTTTTTTGAGATTTTGCTTCGTTTGTGAGAAAGTCGCCCTGCTCACTTTAAATGCCCCACCCTGTACACATATATATATATATATATATATATATCGAATCCATATAAATCACCGTTAGAAGTTGGGAAATATATGTCATTTATGGCTCGGGAGTATCTAGCGAGAACAAAAGCTGTTAGGGAATTTAAATTTTTTAATCTAGAACATGCATACGCGACATAATTTCCACACATTCATCGGCGTTGTCGATTTGATTATTAACATGTATGTATGTATGTATTATTATAATTGCTGCGTGAATCAGCTACACCAATTGTGCGAATCTTGATGAAACATCAGTTCAATTATTATTATTGTTGATGTTATTTTTTTTCCCTCTACTGCGACATTACTTTATGAGTGCGTTTTTTATCCCTTACATTCCTCTTACTCTTATTTTAAGTTACCTACCACTTTGTCTCGAGCGTGTCACATTCACTCGTCCTGAAAAATAAAAGCACACGACAAATGTATCGGCTTGTAAGGTACTTACACAACAAATGTGTAGCTTAATAAATATGTACGCTTGTGAATCAACAATGAAAAAGAAAGGAGAGAGACTTCACAAATTGATATTTAGACAAGCTCATGTACAAAAAGAGGAAAGAAAAATAGATGACACTCCAACGCTTCAGGTAATCAAACAATTCAATTCATCCAATGAAACTACGCAATTATACATTAAATGAAGAAACAACAGTGCACAGCATAGCAAATAAAACTATGAATCAGTTTACATCCAGTTAGGAATAGATCATAGGTAAGAACAAAAATAATATAAAAATTCTATGTCAAGTGATAAAAATGATGACAACTATATTGCCAATAATGTTGATAATTTTAAATAAAGGCTTTTATAAAAAAGAACCTACCCATTCGCGTTCGTCGACTCCTTCCATGTGATCTTGCTCCAAAGAACGGTGTACAATATCTCCCATAACGTTGCTCACTGACTTTTGAATCTACCATAACACATTTCACACGCAATGCTAATGAAATACAACCGCCTTTTTTTAATTTTAACACATATTTCATCGGAATTTAAATTCAAGAAAAATTGCTAAGCGATGAAGATACGTTAAGAATGTGTGCAATTGTAAAGTTCTATAGTTTTTTCAAATTTTTTTTCTATCACTAGGTCAGATAACGATATGTGATATACTTCCCTCACTGATATATTTATACTCAGATATTTTACAGAGAAAAAATTCTGCTTCACGCAAGATTTGTAAAAGTGAATTTGTACTACACGTGATTAATGGCTAGAAAAGAAAACTGAGAAAAAAAAGAGAGAGGGAGAAAGTGAGAAGGCTATCCTTGAATTAACTGGGATACACACAAAATATAAATCAGTACAGCGAACAAGATTTTGAACAAAATTAATCAGTTAAACTACAACGAAATTCTCCCAACAACTGATAACATGCGTAATTTGATCAACTATACATATAATAAATCTGATACATACCTCTTCCTGTTTTGCCTTTGTCTGACCAGCCAGATCTGGATTCCATCCCAGTCTGTTGAACGGTTGCGTCGCTCCGACAAATGGTGTTGTAGAGGCTGTTGACTGCTTCGCAGATACCGGAGCAGTGACAACGCCTTGTCCCTGACTTTCGGTCACTATTTTGTGGTAAAGCATGTGAGAAAAGAAGAGTCCGAGTAAATAGCAGTGATCGTCTTACATGGTGTAGAAGCAGGGCCTTGTTCCTAGAATAATTTCAATTGAACAACGCTACTCACAGCTGTCCATTCCTGGCGGTTTCAGACTGATTCTGGGCGCTTGTTTGTTCGCTTTGCCGAACCATTCAGCTGCACTGACTGTCGGACTCCACGTGACTCTTGTAGGAGGAAATAAGTCGTCTTGGAACAACTCGCTCTGTACATGGTGCAAAGATGTTAAGGCAATCGTAAAGACAGTGTGTCTGATGGTACTTTTCGTTAGAGTAAGAACACGGGTGTACCGGATTTTACCTTTATACGAGGCACAGTGAAACTAAGAGGCTCTATTGTATTGTTGGTTAGTCTAAGAGCAGCTGCAAACTCGACTATCGTCACATCGCATCGATTTTTAGGCAGGAACGACAATCCTTGATGTAAACTTGCGCAACGATGGTGACTCAGTGGGCAACAGTAAGGAGCTTCTTCCGTTACCTCGAAAGCGTATATCGTTGAATCGCCCTGAAGAATGATGAAATGAATTCACACAGTTTCGTCGCCTGCTAAACCCTAGTGTCATGATAATCAACAAGAATATACACGTTCTACTCACTCGACCAGTTAAAAACAGAGTAGAACTGTCCTCGTCGTAATACGGCATCAATATGGCGGGTGATACATCGAGACCGACTGTATTCAGCGGTGAATTTAGATTGTCCGCCTTAAAGACGATTATCTGTCTTTCAGAGACCCTGGAAAATAATCATTGTAACGTAGTAAAAATAAGAACTGGAACAAAAGATATTTGAAAAATATACACTGTCTAAAATAATTCAGTTGCCTAAAAAATTTCAGTGTTAATCTATAGATAGCAAGAAAATTTGTTGCAACAACTGAAATTTTGCAAGTTTAACGAATGGGTTTGCTACATTGGGAAGTCCGCTGGGCTGTGGGTGCAAAGTTTTTGCTACCGAAGTAAAAATTCTTGTTTCACCAGCTCAAATTCTCTATCACTAAATTTTGCAGGTCTAATAAATAATTTTTTTCCGTGTAGCAGAGTTGCTGCAACTGTCGATACGATGTACAAGTTCACCTACTTGTCAAAGCCCATGACTACCAGAAATCTTCCGTCCAGGGCCCATACGACTCTAGCGCCTCTTGTTCCGACCGGTCCTTTGCCTTCTCTGATCGGAGTATCTCCATCCCTCGGTTTATAAACACGCAGTTTACCGTCTTTGCAGGCACTGGCTAAATACTGTCCGCACGGCGACCAAGCCAGGCTGAATATTTGGTCCGTGTGACCGGTCAGAGTTATTTTGGCAACTGCAGATTCGCCAGACTGAAGGGGAGTCAGGTCCCAAATTTTCACAGTCATATCGTACGAGGCTGACGCGAGAACATTCGAAGCCAGAGGGTGAAACTTGATCAAGTAGATTTTGTCCGCGTGAGCTTCGATCGTTGAGCGCGGCTCGTTCGTTGGCTCTTCAAGCCCGGTCGGAGGAATCTCCCACAACCTTATCATTCCGTCATCACATGCTGGACAAATTTCGATACAGGAAGTTATTGTTAGTTGACTAAATAAATCTGAGAACCAGTAGTTGTCGAAAACGTAAGCATATCTCACCGACGGCAAGTTGTTGATTGTTGAAAGGATCCCATTGAAAGTCCATTACTGTTGCGCCGTGAACAAGTGCTGGCATTACTCCATCTGCCAATCGACCTGTTTTCTTGAGTTCCAGAACTGCTATTTTGCCACCCGGTCCACTCAACGGAACAGCAACTCGGTCAGGATTAGCTAGACATTAAAGATAACAAACGTCACGAGAACATTCCCTGGCAGTTCATTCTAAACAATGCAGGTGGATTTAATTTACCATGAAAGCCGTCGCATTCTCCAGATATTTGTCGACTGATGTTTCTTATGTTCTCGATGTGAGTCGATTTGTGACCAGGGGTTCCTTTCAGATGCCTGAATTTTGATACTCGACCTGAAAGGTAAAAAATATTTTACTTGCTTTCGATAATCCAATTCTAACATAGTTTTCGACACAAAATATAAACTCACCGAAGACAGTGGAAGTTCGTTTGGGTGTTGGTGTCGTTACGGGCTCAGGTTTCTCGAGCCGAGGATCCATGCTCTGCTGTCTCAACACCGGGATGATCTTTTTGACTTCGTCTTCTTTGATCACGTCGCTCTTAGCCTTAAAAGAATCCCGCCTTCTTAGAGGGGTCGGAGAGCCCATAGCCTTTTCGGCCAAGTTACCGTCGGTAACAGAAACTGAACGACTTTCGTATAGCCTCCGTCTTTCTGCGATGGAATTTCTGTTGACGTTACCACGCTCAAAGTTGCCCGACTCTTCGTTCTCCGGTGACTCGTCCTTAACTTTGGTTTCAAATAATTTACGCCTCTCTGCTGTACTCGGAGTTTTTGGTTTGTAACCAGAGTCGCTGGAATTGGCATCTTCTTCCATTGAACTGCTGTCGCTTTTACCATTTTCCGACTCTTTCACCTGCTCAGTTTCAGACGTCGGAGATTTGTCAGCTTCGGTATTGCTGTCCGCTGAACAACTGGTATCAGTTGGATGACCGTTGCTCTCAGTGTTTGGGGCCACCGGAACAGAGAAGACTTTGTCAAAGGAGAACTCTTGGCTTCCGGATTTCGCTTGGAATGGTTTTGGCCCAAGGCGTGGCTGTGATAAAAAAGAAGTGTGTTGATTTTATCCAATGTCAAATCAACGGTGAATATCGATATAATGAAATAAATGATACCGACAAGAAGATATAAAAAAAAAAATGTATAAAAGCATTGAAGGGTATAAACAATGATATGGAAGGTGGATGGGTGGAAGGATTGAAAACAATAAACATAACTCACACGCACATAGTAACAAACACACACTTTTTTTATAAACTATATATAATATGCTAACACTATACGTATTGCTGTGACGCCGTTATCAGAGAATAAAAAAAGAGGACAAGAAAATACAATAATTTCATTGGCGATGCATAGAAATGGGAAAAAAAAGCGACTTTTTGGTGATGATTTTCACATACCAAGGCGTAAAAGCAATTATGATTATCATAACGGTTCTATTTCTTTATCGAATAAACACACCTATTTGAGTGGGTTAAAAATAATAGATTCTCAACCTTTGAATGTTTTCCTAGATACAATTTGCAATACAAAGGATCGAACCACTTTTCGGAAACAATCATTCGGCTAAATCTGACCTTATATCCTCCAACAGCATTAGGATTTACTGGCGTAACTACGCATCCAGGATTTGGCGTTGTCCGAGGCCTAGCGACCGGCTTTGGATCTTCCTCGGAAATACTGTTAGCTCTTGATGCTCTAGGCAGTGGTTTTGGGGGTATAGTTTGGCTGCCGTTTTGTATCTTTGACTCTTCATCCTCGATTTCGCTCTGTATTATCTCTTCGCACTGTCTTATATCGAGATCAATTTTTTTGTCATTTTCTTGCACGACGGACTGTAATTTGGAGTAGCCCTTTGGCGCTGTGATGGTAATAGTCTTGCTGGACTTTGGCTGTTCTACTTGTATTTCTTGATGATTTTCTTTCAGCGTTGTTAAGTTTCCTTTGTGTACCTAAAGGTACGGCAAGTTCCATAATGAAATATCTTGCCTCAGAATACAAATTTTGCAGTCTATCCTAATCTATGAGCAACAACTTGTGCACTTCAAACTACAAATATTCTACTATGTTATTGTTCTCATATTTTAACAGCCGAAAACCACAGAGAAACCAAAATCTTAGACAGCGATGATAAATCAAGCGACATTGGTAACTAACCAATTAATTAATTATGGTGTAAAATTTATAGTATGTACATTAGAATATTACATGACTATCTACTATGCTACTGGAGTCTTATTGCACATTTGCAT
The DNA here is from genome assembly GCF_021901495.1 of Neodiprion virginianus. Classification (NCBI taxonomy): domain Eukaryota; kingdom Metazoa; phylum Arthropoda; class Insecta; order Hymenoptera; family Diprionidae; genus Neodiprion; species Neodiprion virginianus. The sequence continues at coordinate 15,909,483 of NC_060880.1, forward strand.
GAATTAAGCAAGATGATCGTTATTACTGCATGAAATTCACTCTCTCGTTAGAAAAAAAAAAAGAAAAAATTAGGATCTAACAAATACACAAGTACACGAATATTTCAAAAATTTTCATTTTTACTTACGCAAAACAACACGGATCTACAGACATCAACAGTCAGTTACGACAGATGCATTGCAAAACAGGGATAGATGACGGCTAAATACATAAATTACAAATAAATATAAAGATTCGGCAATCTGAAAAAACGTTAAAGAAACACATGTGTATGTATGCATATAATGTATGATATATATATGTATGTATACAAAAATAGTGAAAAAAAGATAAAAAATACATACATATATATTAGAGTGTTTCAAAAAAACCGATTATTTTTTTTTTTTTTGAAGAACATTGAAAAATCTTCCGAGTGTCCCTCAAAAATGACCTCGGTAAAATATGAGCTCTTAATATTGATATTTAGAGGTGGCGATTCTCAATTTTCTATTTCCCATTTAAATAACATGGGAAAAAATTTTTCCAAAATTTCAAATCTTATTGCTCGAAAACGAATCAGTGTGAAGATATAAACAAAACATATTCTTGTAGGAAATTTTACGCTCTACAAAAAAGATCTGAATAAAGATTTGCGTAAGATACGTCGTTTCGGAGTTATCAGGCCTCAAACATCGAACCGTTTCAAATAATGATGTTATTAATTTATAAATGCTACAAAACTGACTCATATCACTTAAATACACAATATTATTGATTTTAAAATTAAAACTATAGACTTCCAATGAAATTTTAATTAATAAATTTCATTAATCAACGATATGAGTCAGTTTTGTAGCATTTATAAATTAAGAACATCATTATTTCAAACAGTTCGATGTTTGAGGCCTGATAACTCCGAAACGACTTACCTTACGCAAATCTTTATTCAGATCTTTTTTGTAGAGCGTAAAATTTCCTACAAGAACATGTTTTGTTTATATCTTCACACTGATTCGTTTTCGAGCAATAAGATTTGAAATTTTGGAAAAATTTTTCCCATGTTATTTAAATGGGAAATAGAAAATTGAGAATCGCCACCTCTAAATGTCAATATTAAGAGCTCATATTTTACCGAGGTCATTTTTGAGGGACACTCGAAGGATTTTTCAATGTTCCTCGAAAAAAAAAAATAGTCGGTTTTTTTGAAACACTCTAATATATATACATATATATTACAGGCAAAATAAATTATAACTCAACTACAAAGAAATCAATATAAAATAAAATAAACAACAAGTATTTTCATTCTCATCGATTCTCACAAATTAAAGATTCTGGGGCCATGTAATGTACCAATTTTGGCTATTATCAACTACTTGACTATTTTTTACTCGATTCACTTGATAATTGTCCACATGCCATAGCCGCAGATCTATTTCACGAGAAAGCCATTCACACAACGACATTACCTAAGAGTATTTAAATTTCTAATGCAATCACGCACAAAGGTACAATGAACAATATACAGAGTGGGATAGGTAAGGGTGAATAGAATCAAGTGTGTGTGATCTATTGGTGGACAAATTGTCATGATGTCATCTAACGACTGATTACTACTATTCTAGAGTTATATACAATTTTTTGGATCAGGAATCATTTTGGATTAAAAGAATGCAATTTTGTGCCTAAGATAATAATAATAATAATAATAATAATAATGATGATGCTGCAAAAATAAAGTTGACGATGCCGAAGAAATATACAGATAAATGGAGGGGAAATAAATTAAGTAATATATACAATGTACGCAACATAATTAGTGAACGAATGAAACTCTGCGCGGCAGATTAAAAATGTGCGTAATTTATACAGATCCAAATGTTGTTTTAATTGCAACTTGCGTATCGCGAAGGTTTTCTCGGAAATTGAGGTCTACTTTATAACGTACCGTTACAGGATCCTCGCCCTTTTCCCTTTTCGAAGGATCAAGCGATATTTTTGGCACTGGGGCATCGTGACCTTTGATCCAAGCTGCCGCTGTATTCTGTGCGACACAACCGGCTGTATCGGGATATATATCGGCATGAAAATCTCTGTAAGTCTGAAAGAATCGAATTGGTATCAATCATGGAAAATTGCACATGATTTGTCATCCGTTTTTGTTTTCTAAGCAAGACCGTGATTTAGAAAGTAGCTCCAACGAATAATTTGATACATACTTTTCTTGGCACTTGATACATTATCGGAATAACCATGTTAGATGTCAGCTGCAAGAGTCTGTTAACTTCAGCCTGCATTACGTTTAGAGCTCTTTTTGGCACAAGACAACCACCCTTTGTCTGTTCTCCGCTGTGTCTGATACCCTCGACTAAATGTGGCTCCCTTTCCGTTACCTCCATGTACAAAATTGTTGTGTCACCTTTCCCAGCTAGGAAAAGCATGTTCGTGTCAGGGTCGAACAGGGGCATGAGTATTCTGTAATTAGCAAAAGGTTGATAACTTTCCGAATTAACACGCCGACATAAAAAAGTCGAATGTAATATGGTTCCTTAATTTTCGATCTGTTAAAAGCGAACGACTTACTTGATAAGTTAAAAACTTGTGTAAGTCTGTGACTGAATTACGTCAACGAGCTTATTATAATAATTAAAACTGTGATTACAGTGAAATAAGAATGCTCACCCTGTGCTGCAGTCGAGTTCCAGTGTTTTAACTGGTTCGCTCAAGTTCCTCAGGTCTCTGATGTAAACTTGGCGCAGTCTGGCAGAATCAAACCCTGTGGTCAATATTCTGTCCTTGTCACCCAGCCACACAATTCTTGAGTCTTTAATGCTCTGATGACTAGGGGATGTATTGACGATACATCTAGATGATCGAGGATCGATGATTCTGACCTGTTTGTCTTTGCAGGACGTTGCCAACAGCGTGCCATCCTGCTTCCAGCTAAGGGACTGAATCACTTCTGCATGTTCGTTGTTGGCTACAGAACAGAATGGGTTTTATTTTACGAAGAATGAAGAAAAAAAACCTGTCGTATTATTGAAGCTTAGAAAAATAATTGAGAGTAACGATGACTTACAAAATAATTCCTGCTGAGAGATAACATCCCAAAGTGAAAGGTTCGTGTAGGAAACTGTGGTGAGAAGATGCTCGGCGGTCGGGTGCCACCGCACAGCCTCGACTCTTCTCTGCCTATGTGAGAATGTGCATTCAGGATTGCACAGGGATTCTTCAAGCCCGGCTTCGGGAATGTGCCACAGCTTCACCTGCAACATGTTGAAAACAATGAGAAATGGTTCATTGCTTTTGATGTTAGGATCCACTCAAGGACTCATCTGATGTAAAAGATTCCGAAAAACAGAAGAGCAGATTTTTCTAATTGAAATCTTTTGGGTTTCACATCTCTTAAACGAATAACATTTGGCGTACAAGACAATCCTGTGATCCGGTCGCCAGCAGCCCGTCATGAAAGGGTGAGAAGTCCATGTCTGTGACAGTGTCAGTGTGTGCGTGGAGCAGAGGCATGGTTTTACTCTTTCTTCCACAGTCGTCGAGTGGAAGAACAGCGAGACTAGATCCTGAAACGTTTATTTCTCATGTAAAATTTCGACATTTGTGATCATTTGTCATTTTTATTTTACAGTATGGAGCATAGACATTTTGGAGAATGTCAATTCAATAGAGATAGAAGTATCCTGTGCTGATATCATGTGCCTCATACGTAATACTTGATATACATATAAACGAGAAGACGTAATACCGGAAACAAAAGATATAGTTATCAGTGGTAGACAATGGAGCATGGATATATCTACATGCATCGAATATGATGTATTAGAAGAGAGAATCTGAACGAAGCCTTACCATTATGGTCGACGTTGAATGCCATAAAAGCTGCGGATGCGGCGATATTGTTTCCATAGGTCTGATAAGATCCGACGGAAATATCTCTGATGCAGGCCTCAGGCTTCGGCACAACCGGCGCAGCATTTTTGTACTTTGAAGCTTTAAATCGCCAAGCCATGTTTTTTCAACCGCTGCTTACGCTACTCTGTTCTCCCCTAATGATTGTTCACTTAACTCATGTAATCTGAAAAAAGAGTAATAAAAATTCCATGAGTATTTTCTACTTCGCTGTAATATTTCTCTCTCATTTCGTGTCACCTGTTAAGGCGAAATTTTGAAATAGATGTTACGAGATAATGTAAAAATAGCCGTTACCTCAATTGGTAAATTACCAATGATGATTGGCTAAATCTGATTCAGTGCACTTATTCTTGCATTCATGATTCAGTTCCAACCCTGATAAATGATTAGCAGTGATATAAACTACAGGGACGATACAGAGGAATATAATTTATTGCTTCTGACAAGAATGAAGATGTGTAATAATAAGTAAATAAATACATAAATAAATTTCGTTCTACAAGGGTTGTAGAAAATTTATGTAGAATTTTGTTCGATCTGTTTTCATGAATTTCCGACGTTTTCGCAGCAGGGTGAAAATCAGGACGAACGTGAATTTTGAGTTGAAGTTCGTTTTTGTTTCTCTTTTACGGTAAGTTCATAAATCAAAGTTTTGTGACAAATAACTGTTCGAAAACGATAATCAATTGACAGGATACCAAAGATAGAGAGGGTGAGAGAGAGAGAAGACGATACAGAAAAAAATTATATAAAAAAAATACGAACAACGAAAGACTGGAAAGTTTGCATGTGTGCGCTTATGCAAATTAAGTAAGGCCTGTATGACTAATTTTGGGGGTGAGATACACCCCACCCTTAAAACCGAGCTATAGCGGAGAAGCAGCGATACGCGGTATGCAGTCGGATAGATAAATATACGCGGTGTCGAATGATTCCTTTTGTGTGATTCGAGGCGAGGTAATGATCGGATACATACAATTTTAGGGCCTCGTAAGATCGTTTGATACTGACAAAAGATGAACGTCCGTCTTTCTTGATCGCGAGATGTGGAACCGCACCGTGTCCTTTATTCCTCGATAATATTTGTAGTAAAAACACGTATAAACACCTAGCAGTTAACAGCGTCTAGTCGTTGACAGCCGGAAACGAGAAACCTCCCCTTTTCGACTGCTAGCTTCGTCTTCCTCGCACTCGTTTCAGCCTCGAATTTGGAATACCCGGCTCTGTCCTTTTCTCGCAAGTTATTCACCCGCCCCACCCTTGCTGCTGGCAGCCTAATCCTACCACAGCGCCTCTCACGGGAATCCCAAAATTGTCAAGGAGGCTCAGCCGGTAAGACGTGAAGGCTGCTCAGATCATTGTTGGTGATTGTTGGAGATTTGAAAAACGAGCGGGAACATTCGAATATACGTTTATTCAAGTTCGCTCACGAATTAGTACAGGTAGATAAAAAGTGGAGGTGAAAAGAATCGCGTAAATTTAAACTATGTATACATCAAAAAAATATCTTCATTCCTTTAAGAGAACCAACTGCAGTAGGGGCATCACCTTCAAGGAAGACAGATCGGCCAGAACTGCCTGAAATTTTTTTACTCAACATTGTTATTTATTATCCCGTTGTATATTCAAAGTCTTCAAGTACCCAGTAAACTGATCAATACCTCAATATTATGAAGCGTGTTGACTTGCATTAAATTTTCTTTCCTGAAACTCAATATGGTAACGGCAAGCAGAGCTACAATCTCCAAAGAATCGTACCCCAGGATCAAGTCCCACAAGTAGAGAAGTTGCTCGGGCGGTAAATGTCCGCTGAATCCTCTCATTAACCATTTGAAGACTACTTTGATTCTGGCAAGGAAAAAATCGTACTTGCAATTGTAATTCAGAATGTTGCAAAATTTTTTAACATCGACTCACGGCTGTATGTGAATGTTCCTAAAATGTGCCCACAATTGTGGCTCGTGGCACTGAAGCAACCTTTCAAAAAGTAGACAGAGTGCCACTATTCCCTGTTCGTGACTGGAAACAGTGTGCAGTCTAAACCAGTAGCGGAGATAAAATGCTCTGAAGGTGTAATACATTGTGCATGGATTATCATACAGGTAGCAGAAAGGGGTCGCTAAAAATATGAAATTCATTTTCTTTTTACATTGTCATGAACAGCGGATCAAGTAAACTATTCGACGAATCTTACCATACATTGTAAACCCGTGAAAGGGTATAACTCCGCTGGGAGGAAATACTAGAGTATTTTCAAGAGTCGCTGGTTTTCCCTGGAGGACCGCATGTATCACTTGGCCACCAGCACTTCGGTCTGTTGTAACCGGCGCTAGGACTTCGGAGTCCCTCGAAAAGCACAGCATTGTCTTGTACAGAACATCTTCGAAGACAAAATATTGGTCGTCGTTGCTCGCCGTTAATTGAACATCCTACAAATATAAAGAGAATTCAAGGGATGAAAAGACGAAATCTAGAGGTAAGAATACGATACATAAAGTTTGTTCACAGTTTATTAACCTTAATTATCAATTTATCAACCATTATGTCGTACTGCAATACCAACGACTTGAGTTCCTCATAGTACTCCTCGTCCTATGCGAAAAAACACATCAATTACTTTTTCAATCGAATGGTTTTTTACTCTTTTTCGTTTTGTACTCTACATTATCTTTGACTATGGAGCCAAGCACGAGAGACCACAGCTTTCCACGAATAGCTCGTGGTGCTCCTCGTTTAAGAAATTCCTGAGCAATCGGAGCGTGATTAGATGCAAGAACTCTTTCGCCTAGTGCCGTTCTTTCAGCTTCTAGATTAAGATAGTTTCCCATAGCCGTCATATGTGGGTTAACTCCGAGCAGCGGAACACCGTGCGACAGCTCAGGATACATGGCTCTCTGGCAAAATAATGAAAAATAAATAAAGGAAATAGATTGGATTAAATGAACGAATGAGAATAATTGAACTTGCTGATTGTTTTTGATGATGATTATCATCCAGAAAATTGTTCTCTTGGTAAATACTAACCAACTGAGACAGAGTTTTAACGCGAATCTGTATATGACTGAATTCCCAGTTAGGTTCCCCTCTGAAGTTGCATGCCGCGTAACGTTTATTGAAGAATCATAATTATTTTACTTTTTCATATTCGTTTGTAAGAGCTATTTAACTAGCTTCATCGATTGCTCAAGATACTCACGGCTGTTTTTTAAACGATGGATCACGAACCATAAACAGAACTTCCAGGAAATCTTTCGGTGCATACAGTGGCCTGTACTGTGATAAATCTATAAGGAAAAAAGGAAATACCTAGCAAGTAGTTTTTCACGAAAATGATAAGTGAACAATCAAAATTGGGACAAAAGTCTCGCTTACCGATATCGTAGGTGCTCAATTCATCCCATTTCTCAGCCAACTCGTCTTTGTCCATATTGAATCTGATTCGAGCGAGAGGAACATTTAATTCATTGCACATAGAGTTTAAAGATTTTTGAATTCTACGCTCCCACTGTATTTGTGCTCTCTTCAGATAGCTGAGATCCGCTTCCAGCATTGGCATAAGGGGCTCTGGCTCTCGTTGCAGAGGGCCCTGATTATGTGCAATAAGAATATCAGTGAAATAATTTTACCGAAACTAAGGTCAGAGCTTACTTGTGTTCTTGCCCAGTGAAATACTGTATTTCGAAGTTCTGTTTCCAGTCCATTGCTCTTCAAAGCATCCACGAGCGTGTTCTTAAAGTCCTCCTTTCGCACCGCTCTGGAGGCAACGAGTCTCTGTAAAAAAACAATTGTTGTGATGAAATAAATTTATGAGGATTTAACTGAGGCAATAGCTCCTCTCAAAAAAACCAATCGGCAAATACAATCCCTCTATCAAGGCACAAGGCGACGTACCTGAATTTCATTATATAAATTTTTGTAGTTTGTCATGCTCTGTATATCGTCAGTCAATTTGTTCGCAGTTTTCTGAAGTTCAATTTCTTTTGTACTCTCCATATTTGTTTTTTTTGCAATACAATGAATATACGCGTCAATTTACCGACGTAATCGTCGTGCAATAGTGAAGTGAGGTTGAAGTGCACCGTCAAAACCGGCGCCATTTGTAAACAAATTTTTCCCGCCTGATTCTGATTCGCGTATGGTACCATATACAATGTATATGTATACACGTGAAAGCACGTATTCGCATACGTATGCTACAATTCCGAATGCATGCATGTGTATGAATACTCATTCTTCCCGCAAATTTCCCGTATAACATACGTTACTGACTGCAACGCTGACTGTATGCTAATTAGATTTTGGCAGAGAATTGTTGATAAGATGTGTCACCAATCGCGAGATATCGGTGCGACTGATGAAATCCGATAAAGCTGCAGCTAATTGAAATCATTGCGTGATTGTACGATCGAATATTCGCTCACATCTATGCATAGGTCAGGTACAGGTATACTCGTCAAAATAATATTGAAACTGAATTGTGTTGATGCACCTTCCACGATGCACCCATACGTACGTGACGTGCAACGAAGGAAAAACAAACAAAATATACGTTCGCGTCGGATGAATGAAGTACATGGTTAAAAAAGCTAATGAAAAGGCCGTGGCTTGTCAGTCAGATAAACTAGGAGACCCGTTCGATTTTTGTATTCATACGCGCAAAATATCTAAAAAACGTCGTTGCAAGTCGCCAATCCCGAAATTGAGGCAGGCAGAGAAACCTGGCAGCGGCGCAAGGCCAGCCAACCAGCACAAAAATGGTGGCGCCGTACATAGAATTTTGAACAGCATAATGCTACATTTTCGTTGAAATATCGTTATTATTTCACCGGAAATATTATGGATCTAAAATATTCGATATCAACCGCGATGCAGGCGATAGTAAACAAATCCAAGGGTTAGTATTAAACGTTCTCAAAAGGAAAACTATATCCTTCGGAACCACTCGTCAAGCTAAACTAACCTTAATTCCAGTGACACTTAAGGGAGAACATCAGCTCGTAGTTCCCGATCTTTCGGAATTGTCCGAAGAAGAGGCGCATTTTTACAATCTAATGTTCGGCGATGGTGAGAACACGAACACACTAAATGTTGCTACTCAACCGCCTCAGGCTCTCGACATTAGAAAAGCATCGCGACACAGCCCTCGGAATCCTTCACTTTTTCAAATTTCCGAATCCTTCGCTCTTCCAGCTTTAAAGAACTTGACAACGGTCGCAAAGAATCAATGCACGGATATTGTCTAACTCATTATAAAGTATCAGAAATATTATCTCAACCGCCATTCCAGCGAGACTAATTTCCTTTCAGATGTTGCCGCTGTGCGTCATCGAAAGATTCACTGTACAGCGTGCGACATTCACATTGGATCCGCACCAGCAAGTGCTTGTAACATGTACGCACATCCCGTGCTTCGTACTCTGCTGTGCGCCGCCTGCCGCGAGTTTTACGGAGATGGAAACTTTGAACAAGGTAAAACACTTCTGTTGCTAGTTAGACCCAATATTTTCAATGCAATATCGAGTCATTCCTCACTCACTCAGATCTCTCAAGTAATAAAGGAATCATGGTTATTCTCAAGCAGCTAATTGTTTTGACAGTTATTCATTGTTTCGTATACCTTTTTCAGGTGAAGATGCAACGGATATGTTCTGTCGATGGTGTGCCAATGGTGGCAATCTGTACTGCTGCTCGTACTGCAGCAATACAATCTGCAATAAGTGTATCAAGCGAAATTTTGATCCACTAATGCGAATCAAGATAGAGGGGGAAGAAAAGTGGAAATGCTTTGTTTGCGACCCGACGGATGTTTACACCCTGAGGGCTATATGCTGGGCTTTATTGCAGCACATTCAAACCGTAACGAGGTAATACTTGCTTGAATTTTAGCTTTGCATATTATTCAGCAAAAGTAAAGGTCCGACGAATATTTATTTTAATTGTCATCATTGGTTTCAGAATACTGCGAAACGACAAAGTAATGAGCACGGAGGAATTGACGGAGAAGATGTTGTTAGATGAAGCAAAATGTTGCATGCGCAAGCGCAAAGCAAAACGTCGCAGAAGGACAAGCGATTTGGAAGAAGATGACGAAACGTTCTATCCCGAACTGGAGGAAATGTCGTTGTCACTCAGACGTAGAATGCACAGAAAATCGCCTCGCTTTTCATCGATTACAAACGGTGAGCAAGTCAGGCCGACGATCAATACTCGAATTCCGGCAAAGAATCCAAACGAAACAGTTGACTTTGATGATGATGACGTACCGCTACCCATGATACCCTGTGTTCAATCTATGGTTGAAGGCGACAGCAGCAGTGAAACCCTCATTGATACTTTGACTCCGGATCCCACTATACCAGAGCTACCATCGAGAGGCCGCTGCCCGCCACCGCCGCTCCAAATCAATCCTATACCGACGGCCAATTTGCTCAAACCAACGCTACCCCCACTTTCACCCATAAGAAATAGCTACATCAATCGCAAACGTCCGAGAACCTTACACCCAATTTTACCTATACCTAATACCAGAATTAAAATGCTCATGGTTGAGAACTCGAGCAAACCTTGCCCGCCTGCAAGTGTGCATACCATTGAATACAGCTCGCTGCCGCTCAGAGCTCCAGCTATTCAGCCACAAGTTCCTATGGTGACAATACCGACGACGTCGAAGAATTATCCACTGTCAACGGCACGTATTTTAGGAAAAAAACCACAGTCAGTCTCGCCTGGAATTTCGAATAATGAGGACGACATGGACGACAAAGCTGAAACGGTTATTGAAATCGACAGTGATTCGGAAGACTCTACAATCGGGCAAGCCAACGGTAACATTGTGACAAGACAAAATCGTGAATTTCTCAAAGACAAGCTTATTCAGAAAATTAACAACAAAGTTGAAGCAGAGATGGATCTTCGTACCGAAGAAGTGAAAGTTCTATTTAAAATGATTGGTTGGGAATTGACGAAGATACCGTTGTCAGGTTTAGCGGAACCTAATAAGCTAAGAGCTATGCGTACGAAAACGAGACGATTTCATCACGCGATTGCCAAAGCAATTGATGTGCTATCCAACATAAATGATCAGGTCATAACCAAGTATGATAATTGGAGAAAAACAATGCTCGAGCAATCTAGACAGACCAGAAGCTGCGACAACGTTGTTAAGGGAAAAAGAGATGAACCAGAAAAGGATTTCACAATACCACTGGATATGATCTGTACAAATTCGGAATCAGAATTGGACGACATCGATGAATACGAGTCAGACGATATGCGTATACCAGAGAAAATAAAGTGTATTAAATCATTCCGAGAAAGAGACACAGTTGACGTGGCAATTGGTGATCCGGTCAAAAAGGCAGACAAATCTGTTCAAGTGTATGACATCGTTGAAAGAGATTATGAAAAATGCATAGGACATTCTGTGCTTACCAAAGTCGAGTATGATCCGGTGGATCGATCTGAAATGTTAAAGCCAGTTATTGTACCCGCCGAGTACGACGGTAAATTTGAGGAACAATTTATATTCTATTTGCAGCATAGGGAAGATAACGAGATTTCAACGGAAGATGAGAAAGGTTTGCCGGACCCGAATGAAACGCCATTAAAAGATTTAATAGAAGCCAATTCACCGTTCGTTCTAGAAATGCTAGAGAGCATAGATTCTCCATTGCAAAATGGCGTGAATAACGGCGAAAGCAAAACCGGTACCTCTGAGACGAGTGATGAATCCGGGAAAGAAAACAAAGAACAGGGCAAGTCAACTCACTTGATCAAAGAACTCGCAAAGCTTGTTACAGAATTGTCCGAGGACTTAAAAACTAGTAGAAATAATGATACTTTAGCCAAGAAACATTCAGAGCATGGTAAAAAAGACAGGCGAAAACAGAATTTTGATCAGGTCGCAAATGAGGAAGAAATAGATATCGCTGTACAGGCTCTAATAGAAGAAGACGAACGAAGTAGGAGTAGCAGTAAAGATGACGAGGTTGTTTCACGCCATGTAACACAACTTAAAACATCGACTATTGTTGCCAGTGAAGACGAGTGTACCATCATTGACTAGGAATTTTTTGATTTCTCAATCATCGTCACAGATTAACGCAGAGGGCCGGGGCGTTTTTCAGCTATCATATTGCCTCAAATTGACGTAAATTATTTATTTTTATCTGGAAATGTTTCAATGATTTTTCCCGTTCGTTTTAAAAGTGAAAGTGACATTTTTCCAGGTTGATTCGATTTCGTGTGGATGGTTGTAAAACTCAATTTAAATAATTCAAGATCAAATTTAGTGGTTTATATCGCCTTATATTTGCACCATAAAGTATGTTTACGCTGGTATGGCACAAATACGTAAATACCACGCGACTTATTATTACATTTTCCAAATACTTTGCATTTCAGCTTCCTCATTGGGACTTGTATAGATAAAGCTGGCAAACGCTGCCACTGTTTCTCATTTGCTTCATCTCCGATTTATATCAGTAATAATTGGTTATAATCAATGGTTTACTGTGAGAATATTTTGCAGGTAATTTATCATTCCACTTATCTTTGTCAATTTTACCGGCAGCTAAAAATTTATATATCCAAATACAAAAACGATGCTTTTTAGATTCCGATATTTTCACGATAAAACCTATTTTTCTGTCTGCCTTAATCTGTGATTCAAAACGATAAATAAAATTCTTTCGTGGAAATTCATTCATGGAAATTCATTCGTCAACTGTCTGACAACACCCAGTTTTACAATCACAGCTGGGTCTATGTTAAGTACATATACCTATGTATATATTATACACACACATTTTGCCATCGTAACTCAACAATTGATTGAAATTGTTACATTGTCATTTTTTCGTTCTATTGAATATTAAGTAAGTTTATAAACAGTTGGTGTTAGCCGAATTTAACAAGAATAAAAACCTCTTTTCTAAAGCTTGAAGATTTTTCTTTACTGATTCTGTTTTATTCTACCAATATACTAGTGTGATCTGTGATGTGACGCACTGAATGTTTGTTGAAAAATGAAAAATGATACTTTCATCATTCACTCTTATTTCATGTGTATAAAACAACTAATGTAGTCGTGAAATGGAGAAATAATATTGATGCCTGTTCAATAACGAATGACATCGTTAATTACTTAGTGTTTCATGTATTGCTAAGAAATTAGATTTTTTGAAATCATTCTGCCACATGCGTTAGTCAATTTCCTGTTTCAACATTTTAATCAGTTCTTGTTCTTTTTTTTTTTTTTTTTCACTGATCTGTGAATAGAGCATCCGATCTAAAAGCACCGGCATGTTGTGAAAGCTGTTTCTTAGAAAACGATTAGTTTAATAGAATTTTATTGTAAATAAGTAACATCTGCACATGCTTTATACTAGCAGTTTTTAATTTCCAAAATAATCAAATTATATGAAGATGAATAAGGTAAAAATGAAAAAAAATCTACTGTTAATTGTAATTATTATTGTATCCAGCGATGTTAATAAATAATGAACTAGAAAAGAAAACAAATTACACGAATTGATAATAATGATAAAAATTTCAATTTCAATTGACGAAAAAACTGTTATTTAAATAATCTATTTTGTATTTGGTTGCTTTATAACATGGTAGTCAATAACTTTAATAGTCAGTTGTTACAAAAAATATTTTCAGGGTAAAAAAAAATTAACATCGACTACAATACTCGTACATTAAATCTGTTAGCTGTACAAGCGCGTTCCCCGTCTTCGGATAATTACGAATATAATAAATGCACTGCAGTTGCTATAGACATCTACAAATACACGGCCCACGAGCCAAAACAAACTTCGAATACAGATGATGAGAGAAATTAATGACATTGTAGTCAGGCGGCTAGGTGGTCTAGTGGAGTAAGTCTCTAGTAAAGCATCTCTAGACACCAGGTTCAATTCCTGGCTCCTTCGTTAATTTTTCAAGTCACCTAAAATTTTCGAAGTTGCATTCTCTATAGACAGTTTGCAATCTATCTTAAATGCTTTGCAACTAAATTATTCGGAAATAATTTGTGACAACACTTGGTATGGTTTTTCGTTTACACAAATGTGTGAGTGAAAATTGTGATATTCTAAATAAAAAACTTAATAATAGGATCAGATTTCGTCCCATGAAAGTGAAAAACAATAAGCAAGGGTATTATTCATTTTTCACAGAATATCATCGTAGCACAAGAGAAAATTTTCTCCTCTGAATCAGGCACTAGTTATATATATTATCAAGTAATATGCATAACTAACACCATATAGACTAAATATATCATATTAATAATGTGCCATTAAGCATTATTTACTGCTCAGTCAATTCTGTCCTAATTTCAACTGAGATATCACACAGAAACGAATCTTAACCGTAAGTTGTATATAATCGTTGCAATGAGAAAAGATCATCTCTGTTCGCAATTCTTTTCATAAATATTATCATTATTATTATTATGATTATTAGTATTATTATTATTATTTATATAACAAAAAATATTTGTTTACAAAAAAGAAATTTCTCCATTCTTGTTGGAAATGAAGAACTTTCAAACTTGGAACTTTTTTCACAGTATAAAAAAAAAGAATTCTCAATCGTTATCTAATCAATGAAGATGCGTGTAATTGGTTATTCATTCGTACGTATAAATTGCACAATAAAGCTGATGCAGTCACAGAAAGAGCACACCTACTATATTTTGAAACGAATGCTTAGCAAGGAGAACGATTTTTCTCCATAAAAGTGAAGCAAATTACTCTTCTTTGACTCTCAAGTTATCATATACGTATAATACTGAATACTACACGAATGTATGAAATATCCTTTTACCAGCCGTTATACTGGTAACTGTTTTAAAGAAATGGATGGGTAATATAGAAACAATTGATATGTAGTCGTGGATATGTGCAAAAGCTACATTATAAGTAAGCACCGTGATTAACGAGTTAAAAAAAAAATAAAGATAATATAATAATCCTCTTCCTAGTACCGAAACTGTCCTTTCCTGCCTCTGCCATTGTGATATACTCGCAAGGGTGTATAATTGCCGTTTCCGTTCATCGCTGAAATTGTAAATAGCATAATCAGTCAGTCTCATCAGAAATATCGAAGATCCTAACTAGGGTACACACCTTCCATTATAGTCGGTGGCTGACGAGGTCCCTGAGTGCTTTGCGCGTGGCATTTCGGCCTTATCAATGCGTGATACCAGATAAAGTATTTCAAGGCAATTATTGCAGCTGCAACTGCCATGCACTTGTAGACGAATCGAAGCGAGTCAACGTTCCTTTGGCCGACGTCGACGTACGCGCTTATAACTGCCCCGATGCATCGACCTGTAATTCGGTCAAAAATAAAATATTCCCCAATTGATAAGAGTAAGTTTCCCTGGTGTGCAAACTCACCTATGCAAAAATGAGCAATCACCGGCAAAGCTTGAGCCGTGACGGTTAGATGACGAGGCACCAAGTGTCTGAGATAAAGAATCGCTGTCACCCACATTATTCCAAGTGTGAACAGCTCCAACACCTCGGAGGCAAGGGACCACCATGGATCTCCAGACACTAGACTCAATCCGGTGAATCTGCCGGTGAATAATGTGAATGATAATTTCTTTCTGAATCTTGTTTATTTCTATGTATTCTGATTTCTTGTTCGGGTCTGTACCTGACGATGTAAATAGTAAACGCTGTAATCAAGAGATTGCTGTGTCCACAGTAATCAACGAGGTGTTCAGATTTCCAGAGGAAAATCACTGCTGGCAAAGCGCCGATGGTCAGGCAAACGCCGATCAATACTACGTCAGCATTCAGTTGTTCGAGGTGCCTGTAGATATGAGAACAATCGTTAGTGGCAGAGCATTGCTCATTGTTCAATCTCCAATTACCAGGGTAGGTAGGTATCCATGGCGCTCCAGAATATCCCCATTATCACCAGAACGAACAGCAAGGCTGCGGTTTCGCCGCCGTATCTCTTGATGGCGCTCATCGGCAGGGCAAGCATTCCGCTCCTGGTGTGCCACCACCATTCCGGAGGACTGAGAGGCATGCCGTTAGCAAAAACAGCAATTAGAGCTGATATTACCATCAGTGCCGCAAATATGTCGATAGGTATTGAAAAGGAAGGTTGAGTGCCTTCGACCAGATTCGTCAAATAGCCTGTCAATGGGCCAAATATGGCAAAGCCGAGGGATCCGAAGGCCAGTTGTCGGCCGACGTCACCACGGCCACAGGACGTCTCGCGAGTCGCAATGACCACAGCTGCGTCCAGAAGTGCTACCGTAGTAGTTGGAAACACGTCGGCGATGGATCGCACTACCAGATAACTCCAAAACGTGTGATCTGGGTCGCCAATTATCTGCTGACATTTCACCTGGGCCAAAACACTGTCTGCGAACAACAAAGAAAGTGTCACAGAGTGATGTTCCCATTCTTGGCAGACGTCGGACGATTTCTCAGAATAAAAGAAATCCGAACACAGCAACACCGTCGTCTGAAATAATGATTTGATGCAGGGGTATAGTCTGTTTACCTGACATTTTGTACGGCTCGTAAAGATCACAGTCTATGCTGCAGCTCTTGTTAAATTTTAACATCTTCGTTCTCAGCACCGTGGGTATCCTGCAAGAGAATTGATCGCTCATAGGATAGGCGCATCGCTCGGATATCTCATCGGGATTTCTGGCCTGCTGAAGAGTCGCGTATATATTAATACTGCCCGAGGAGGTTGTGTACACGTGGCAAACGTCAACTCCATCCTCCTTTACGCAGAGGTGCGGTGGCTCAATCGTTTCCCTCTTATAGATAGATTGCTGGGGTAATTAAAGATTCGATAAGAAATAATATCGTTATACGCTAACTCAATGCAAAGCTTGAAAACATACATATGCCACAAACTGAGAATGTAGATTTTCATCAAATATTAAAGAATATCGCCAACAAACAAATGGAGAAAGAAAAACCTACTAACCCGATGGTCTTTTTCATTCTCTTCGATGGGAATGACAGTCAGGTCGCCACTGCTCTCGCTTTCGTCGACGTAATCCGTGGTGAAGGGCTTCAAAGTGGTGACGTCGTTTTGAACGAGGGGCTCGGGATTGATCAGTTTGCACTGGTAGTCGCAGTTGGTGAGTCGAATGGGTCCAGGTTTTATTTCGGGCCATTCGTAGCAGGTTGCCGGGAGCTTGCATCTGTCCTTGAATACAATGGCCCCAGATTCGTCGCAGGAAAATTTCACCTGGGGATTTCTCTCCTGGGGTATCGTCAGCCTCTCGACTCTGGGTATCGCCATTAGTGCAGCGTAAAATATAGCACCGAGTATGCAAGTCACTGCTATCATTACTCGAAGGTATTTTCCTGTCGATGCTCTGCTGTTGGACCCCTGTCGACCAGCCAACTTGTCTGCCAATGGACCAGCCACCAATGGGCCTATCATCGCCACTATCGGCGAGACAATTGACACTATTTTAGCCTCTTCGTAGGTCAGGCCTGTGGCAAGCATGTGAAGTGGTAGAAAAGGGAAGAGACAGCCCATACCTGAGGAGTAAGAAATCATTCGTTTTCATAGTTTGTCATAATTGGTCAATCACTTGACATTCGAATATATTGAAAATGATAACAATAATTGCATTTAAATTATTATCAATCCATTGAACTATTGAGTAGATTTTCAGTCAATATACATGAATACAACTCAGACAAAACAAAGCTAGAATACTTTCAAATTCCAGTTACCTCTAACAATATTTTATTACAGTCTCTTTCAATTCGGTTTTCATCAGTATTCAACAAACACATGGACTGGTTAACAATTTGTACTTCGGGAAACGAGGTATCGAAATGCATGTTTTCTTTTAAGTAAATAATTTGTATTATGTAAAACAAACATATTGATTTTGTTTAATTTTCATATTTTCATTATTATTGATATAATGGTTGCGAACGCTTCATCTATTTCTTTTAGTAAGCATTCGTTATATTGTTGTATGGACATCGCCCGCTGGTAAATAAGTAAATAAATGAATAAATAAATAGAGTTAAAGAAAGAAACAAAAAATGTATATTCAAATTTAGGAGATAAATGAACATTAACGCTAGACTCAAATTTATTTTTGTTATTATTAGTACATGACAGATAGTAAAATAGGATAAGGAAAACATAAAAGGGGCTCAGGCACGGACAAGCGTCTGAACATTTTTTGCAAGTCAGTTCTGTCTAGGCCTATGTACTATAATTAAAAAAAAAAAAATCAATTTGAATTTGAATTTGAATAAATAACTAATAATTACCTCCGAAGAAGCAGAACATGAGGCATTTTAGTGACAATAAATTAACGTTGACCAACTCCTTTCGTGTAATATTTTTTCCTTCCATGGTGGTAATATTTTCTCTTCTTGCGATGAAGTTATTTTTTTTCGTTATTTATACTTCACCAATATCCTGATTTTTTTTCGCAGTTGCACTTTAAAAGTGCTAATCAAGATGAATGAAAGAGCTGGTGATCAAATCGTATATTTGCATTGATGTACTCTGAAGTAGTCGATGAGCACTTTTTCTTTCCATTCTGTTTATCTCCTGGCATGCAGGAACTGCATCGTGTCTATGATAATAGGACGATCCATAACTATGATCCAAGTTGAGCCACTTTCCTGTAAAAAAAAAACAGAAATGTTTAATATAAAATGAAATTATACACTTATGTACGATATAATGTATATTAAGTAATACTTCAGGTATGTACATATATACAATACGTTGAGTTAAGCATGCTTTAGGTGTAATTGAAAAATCTACGACATCCGTAATTACATAGCTCTGGGTATGTAATGGTATAGGTATTACAAGATTCGAGAGCGACAAGTATCATTGCGTATTACACGTATAAAAATAGCTACATCTTTCGAGTGTCATTGTTAAATAGCGAGCAAAAATAAAAGTATATTCTTCTTCCCGAGTAGTTTATGAAATCGAGGACACGCGGAACTGTGCTCGTGTTTTACTGTAAGATAGCCGCAACTCGTTCGTAGCACAACACCTATTGGATAAATACATGCATGTAACACATTCTATAACGGGTCTGCAGAGTGACGGAGTGTTTACATTAGAATACTCTCAACCTTTCCTGAAATGCAGCGTCAAGCGAGCGATTACAGTGCCTAATTTTTAAAGTTCATTATTCTTTTAAATGACGGGCTTCTAATACACCGATAAAAAAAATATTTATCCGTTGTAATCGCTACAGCTATACCTATAATACAAGTGTGAAAGGCATCGCACGCGTTTAATGTAAGATGAAATATCCTGCACATTTGCTCGCAAAGTCAACGATTCGGTTAAAACGTAATCAGACCATACATAGCGTTATTAATAATTGAGCGGTTACAATTGTTGTGAGAGATAGATTCGAATCGAGAGTCCCGCCACGCTGCCCGGCGTTTGATCGGCGCGGCGGGAGAAAAGACTGGTTTAAAATTGTGACATGACGTCATCGGCCAGCTTGATCTGTACAACGTTTCACGAGACCTTTGTGAGATGAGCGGTAAAATTATTTCGCTATATCACGATATGTTATATTTGTTGAAATAACAACGAAACTTGATGAATAGTTGATTCCTTGCATAAAATTATTACATAATTGTGCCAATGTGACGCATGCCTGTGTCTGAAATTTAACGTCTTTTGAGCATGATGTCACGTGACCAATTTAAGAGTATTTTACACGGGGATTGGGATCACATTTTTTTTTTTTAAACTACAATTTCGAATGGATCTGGAATTGTTTTGTAAAACTATCGTGCTATCGTCATAAAGTCCGCTCTGGTCAACTACGGCTGAACAAATATCGTACAGATTTTTCATTTACTTATTTCGGTGCGAGACGGGCTTTGAGGTTATATCTTGTGAATTGTTCAATTGTCAGTTGATATACCTATGATAACTAATATTCTGACATCAGAAAACTGTTTCTAGAAACAGTAATCGTGTCACGAAATAGCTTCCCTTCACTATCGCTATTAGCTGGAAATAATTAGTCGCGGTTTTTATCTCGCTGCATGCTTTTCTTATCCCGTATAATTTCGTTTCTGTTTCTTTTCTTTCTTATGCTTTCTTTTCACGTACTAGGAAGTATAATCAACGAGTCTGCAGGTCGTTTATATCGTTATACCTATATGTGTACCTCTTGACTTTTTCAGTTTTCATTTTCTATTCCTTATAAACGAGCGATTTTCAAAAAATAACGCCCATAATCTACGCCTGAACAGATCGTTTCACCGCAAACTGTGACAAATCCGCATAATATCATCGGCAGAACCGGCCAACCTTGGTTCAAATGCCTCCAGCCCATAGCGAACAGTCCCACTTATCTATCTATACGTGTAGGCATCACGCATGCATACATGAAAGGGTGATTTCTGACTTCGTTTCTTTTTCTCGCGAATTACGTCACCGTTCAGACACAGGTCAAGTATACGTATACGGTATGTGTATGTAACATATACCTATAATATACGTAAGTATGTATAATGCGAGTTGTAATTACGTCACCACACGATCTGATAAAGCCAGAGTCCCAAAAATCGCGAGATCGCCCGCATTTCTACATAATGTACAAAATATACATAATAGATATCATATACAGATATACATGGTATGTATTATACGGTATATAACGATAAATCGACGAATTTTGGATAGTTGTGTATTATACGAACAGCGTATGTCTAAAAATAGACAGTTGCTCAATGCATATTAACACGCATCGCTCGAAACCACGACTCGGACGTATTACGGTGTACAGGTAAAATTCCGCTCGTAAATGACAAAAAACGAAGAAACGGCAAAAAAAAGAAACCTTTAAATAAAATCCAACCGGTTTTTACTTTCCTCGGCGATGCGTGCATACATATTATTAAAATAATTTATGCTGCAGATATATTTATCATTGTTAGTTATAACTTAGTACTATCACGCGCTATTATTACTGTTATTGTAAAATACGGGTATGCACAGAGAGACGGTTTCGTAGATCACACACACGCGCGTGCAAATTACCGCAATGGTATAATTATTATATTAAGAGCGAGAAACCTGCAAAGCGAAGAAGAAGCGGCGAGGACGATCCCATATAACAATTAATATGTATAGCGAGTATAATCGCACGCGCACTTTAATTCCGAGCTAAAATTACTGTACATAATATGAAGAGTTGCGTTCCATATAACTATAACAAACAACAGAGCCGAGCCCGCGTGTGGTAGAAAAATTAGGTCAATTAATAACACGCGCATGGATTATACATTACACATGGGTATAATACATCTAATAACAAAGGACCCCTCAGAATCCTTGTGGAAATTGGCTCACGGTAGAGTTAGCTGGATTTTCAGTACGTTATAGAACATGTCCGCCCGATCAAAATTTCTCATGGGGGCAAGTCCCAAAAATCAGTCGTTTCCGAGATATAGACCTCGGAAGATGCAGGGGGGGGTTATGAATTTTTTTTTATAAATATGAAGTGCGCGACCCTTACGAATTACAAGGCTTCAAGGGGGACTTGAAATAAACTATATCACTCAAAAATTGCACAACCGATTCGCAGAGGCTCCGCATACGCGTGAAAAACGGGACAAGTCGATTATTGCAAAAGCCGGAAGATCTCGTTTTTCAAGCGAAATCTGACGCTTTTTCACCTTCTTCCAGTAAAGCAGCGACTTCATGGATGGAATCGATCATAGTTTCCTGCCTGTCTTTGAGAATCAACAGTGCACTTTTTTGAGTGATTTGTTTGATCTCAAGTTCCCTCGAAGCTTTATAATTATTGAAAATCACGAAATCCATAGATAGAAATATATGTTATATGTTTTGTGTACTTTTATTGGAAAATATTCAAAATTTTTGATTAGTGGTATTTTTGATCGCTGATGTCTTTGAAACGGTTGATCTGAGGAACTTTGATCTTCAGACGTTTTTTGTAGAGCGTGAAATTTTCTACAAATGTCTGTTTTCAGATTGTTGTTACGATGAACCGTTCCAAAGTAATAAAAATTCAAAAATGAAAAAAAAAATTTCCCGTGTTATTTAAATGGAAAATAAAGAAATGGATAGAGGCAAACCTTACTATTGATATTAAGAGCTCATATTGGCGCCAAATTTTTTGTTTTTAGGTATACTATGAATTTTTGGTCACCATAAGAAAAAAAAAATCCGTCTTTTTTTGAAACACCCTAATATATATATGTATGTCTACAATTTTCATAAGGATTTTGCGGGGTCCTTAAGTTACAGATTAATTATTATACACTGAACAGCTCCGTAAGTGTGATTAGCACGAGTTCTATTTGTAGTATATATTCAATGCTTGTTCGAATTCACGTTAAAACGACAAAAATAATAATAACAATAATGAAAGTACATAATTTCACACATAATGTGCAGTTCTTACACTACTCATAGCTGATTAATCCGTCTACAATTAATCCATTCATTCGCACGCTACGAAGTTATTTCAGCGGCTTCTCAATTACCGGTATTACGTAAGAGACGGTAAAAGGTCGTCACTTTTTATTTTTTCACCACAGGATTTGCCAATTTATTTTGCAGAATTTGAACTAATGCCTGTGACCAACAAACGGCAGGCATATAATATTGTCAAGACTGATAACAACTTGTACTCCAAGCGGAAATTCACCCGCATACAATAGCTCCGAGGATACAAGGGGTATAATTTAATCTTGTTACTTTCGGCGGAAGTCGCCTCTAGTGATCTCGTTCAGAGATACTTGATTCTTGTTTCTTTCTCTTTCATTGCCGTCAGACTGTCACAATTGTTACTGATTGAATATTCTACTTGCTTTACAAACTGAAAACACCCCTGACGATTGAACAAAACCGAGAGCAAAGAGAGAAAAAAAAAATGTAGAAGAGTCCAAACGAAGAATTGTAAAAATTCTGACCACTCGATATTATTTCCGTATTATATACTTTATACAAGACTACGTATTGTCACGCTTATAATTCTACTTCGTTCGTAAGTTTTCAAATTCTTACACACACGTTATAAATGTTCGCATATTTCAAAATACGATATTGGGCAACTCTTCAACTTTCCAATCCTTTTACAGGCACAACATTTCAACCTGTGTCAAACTCTGGACATTCAGAATTGCGATAATTTACAAACACCCTGCATGGCTACAACATGCAGGTCTGTTGTGCCGTGAGCTTTTTTTACCCATTCCGGAAGCCACGGTTCGGATACGCGAGCACCTGCAGGTCAGCCAGGCATAACGTCGGTGGCTACAATCTTCCCGCAGGCTTATCGGGATCTCGGTGTAATCATAGGTATACCATACATATACACGTAAATCTACACGCACACATCTGTAACTTGTACTCTACTTTTTTCGTTCCTGCTACATTATTATATTATAGGCAGTATTCTCCTATACTTTTATACTTCTATTTCATCTCACAAAGTTGAGTTCACCTTCACCTGAACAATTTATGTATTGTACAGCTAGGGTACGTATTTACGACGTATACGTGAGTGTACAACGTACAAAAAGCATCGCAAGAGAGTTCCTTCGTCTCTGATAACCGGTTGCCTGATCCACTCGAACCGTGCAACGCGACTCGTCTTATACCAAAACGTAAATCGTAATTCCTATACAACCCGACGCTTATACACACTCCACATGCATATATCCATGTATGTATGCACACACATACCTACGACTGTACAACGGAACTCTGTCGCTGCTGCTGGATGTTTAAGACTCGTGTATACCCGAAGAGAAATACTTGCAGATCTGAGGTAAACAACATATGATGCGTTTCTAAAAAGAAAATTTTTCCCGTCTGCAGGTATAGTTAATGTCACGATCCAGTGTGGATAAGATAAAACAAAAAAAATCAACCACGAAAGTTTATGTTATATTTAATAATAATAATAATATGTGCTCCAAACAGTCGATTGAAAAGAGAAAAGGAATAGAGAAAAACGAAATTTTGAGATCCGCACGAGCGTGTAAAACACCTGGAAAGTTGTATATAATGTACCATATAAGACCGATCGATACAGCTAATCCCGAACCTCTAATAGGCGCTGTATATACTCGTATCACCTTATACCTGTGTCGACTTTCGTTACCTTACCCTATTTAACAGGTACGTACGTGCGCACACACATGTACATGTGCATAGCGCAGTAAATAAGCCCACCTGAGAAATAGAAATAGAAAGAAAGACTTCTACTGCACTCTGACCGCAATGTTAAATGCATATCATGCGGGTAACGCGCTTCTTTTGGCCGTGAAACGTGTCCGTATATCGTATAAGGTGCGATTTTGTACGATCGAGTAGGCAGCTGGTGTTATACAGTATGTACAAGTCTTCGTCTTCGTTGCGGTCGTTGTTTCCTGACGAGAAATTAATATTATACCTATAGGTGAGATGTCTTATGGGAACGGAAGAGGCTACCACGTGTTGAGCGTACCTCATGATATACGTATCCTGTAGACACGTAATAATAATATACCATTCCAAATAAACGAGGGCCGAAAATACTCTTCCGTCAAACTATATTGTTAGTTACATATTCGTTACACCGTTTCGTCAGATGCGTAAAACTGTCTAAAGTATTGTATTGTTAAGTATAGTCTTGTTTCTACTACTATTGCCAACTTCCTGCTGTAACTCTACTCTTACTACCTTGTATTGCAAACATAATTGTGATTTATAAAGAATAAAGTATTGTACTCGTATGTATACCTATGAAGATAGAGAGTACAAAGTGGAAGGCAGAACCGCGCCGATTCTGATCCGAGCCGTTTTGGGAACTAAAATGTATTGCTGTGACATCTGGTGGCAAAATAATGCGTTACTCTGAGTAGGCCGTATTTAGTTTCAAAAAATCTCTTTCATGGGATTTTTTGCGGTATATCGATTCCTTGCGTATTAACTAAAGCTTCGCAGCTTGCACCGAGTTTTCTGTGCTTCCATATTCGCGTAATTGATTTAAAACACTGTCCTGATAGCCCAGTTCTTGCCGCCATATTGCTTAGCCACGCCCCCATTTTCGTTCCTATTTGTAATTGTTTGAATTCTAGAATCGCTGCATGCGCGCCGTTTCCTTGACCTGGCTTAATATTCTCGAGCCTGCAGAGCGTGTTGTTTTGTACGAATTGTCGAAATCGGCTCGGTTAGATTTTCTTTTAACTAAATGTAATGTAATATCGCCATTTGAACGCAATATTCAAGTCTGCTATGTTACAATTCCCAGTGCAGAGTCGTAAGCTACACAAGTTGAACTTGTATTTTTTTTGTATTGGGATTTTATGATCCCAAGAGGCGCAATTTGGTACTAACATTATAACTTTCTGAAATTATGCTAATTTATAATAATGTTCTTATATATTAACGATCGATCGAAAATTCCTCCAGCAAGTCAGTCCTTACCGACCGAGTAAAATGTCACATCTTTTGACTATTGCCAAAGCCTATGCATCACTGATGAGAAAACACCGCAATCCGCGTAATTTTATATGCAATGCGGAATACAAATATCAGAAAAAAAGATTTTGGTTTACGGAAGAATAATGTCAAGGAATGTATTCTTATCATTGAATTACGACTTATCGCAATAACACATTTCCAGAAGTTATTTTTTCATGAAACCAAAAAGTGTTGGAATATTATAGCTTTGTTCCATATTGTATGTAGCATCGCGCTGACTGCGTTATTTTTGTATCAGTGCTGCGCAGACTTTGATGAGACTATGCAACACTAAATAAATCACCAATATCTCGAATAGTTATTCGTATTAGGTAAGTATACTTAGTAAACAAAAGAAAACAAATTTATATTTAGGTATCACGTCTCAAAACCACGTTCTTATATACAGATCTGGAGACTCATTTTCTCGGCAACCACAAGTTATCACATTTTCACGAAAAAATGAAATTGATACTGAATGCTTATCATAAACTAGGATGCAATGTATCGTGGAAAATCCATTTTCAACTCTCTCGTTAGAGTTTCTTTCCGGAAAACATGTGTTTGGTAAGCGATGAACATGGAGAACGCTTTCATGAGGAAATAGCAGAGTTTGAGAAGCGTTATCAAGGTAGATGGGAACCAGCCATGCTTGCAGACTACTGTTGGTGTCTCCAGAGAGATACCGTGATAATTGACTAGAAGAGAAAAGTCATTCGTTCAAAATAATGCAACTTTTTAAATGAAAAATAAATTTTTGTGTCGCTTATTGATGTAATTTAAAAAAAAAAAATCAATAAATGCTTTTCACTTTGAAACCTGACGCGATTTGATAATTTTATTCATAAAGCTCAATTGACTTTAAGGCAAGGAATTGTAATTACATACTGTAAACCCAGTGAGAAAAAAGTACTTAGTTTGTTGCATAGTGTAATACTGAAAATATGGCAACAATCTACTTAGTCGGTAAAGACTAAATGCCGCATGGTCTTAATTCTTAATTGTTCACTCTATTATTATGTATAAAAAATGGATAAATGTAAGAAAAAGTGGACCGAAAAAGTTCTGACAGTGCACAAAGAAGAGGGACAAAAATGCATTCCTGTACATCAATTTAATGTAAATTTCTGTAGAACATTATAAATTCGACGCGGTGCTGCAGCCAGAAAGGCACGTCTATATCAGCTATTAATGTCGATGACTGAATAGTGTATAGTTAATAAATACGGGAGAATAACTACATCACGATTTCGACAACGACGCTTCAGACTCGAAGTGACGTAATTCGCACTGCATGCATCCACACGTGAGTACGAATATAATAACTATACCTATACCAATTCAGGTAGACAATCACTCTTCGATAATATACAACAGTATGAACAATCTTTGCGGGGTTTTTGACCGTTTACTTAGTTCTCGGATTTTTCCACTCGCTAATAAAATGAGAAAAAAATGGGCAAAATAAAAAAAAACCCTAAAGTGGAACAAAAGTCAGCGTACTATAGGTATTCGAGATCGTCTCGGAGCTACGGAACCGTTCAAGCAAGGAGAAAGGATTGGCTTAACCGAATAGCGGGCGATGATCAGACCTTGCAGTTGTTTTAATCCGCATCGCGCTCTGCATTAGTGCATTCACAGCCACTGCGTGATATTATAACATACAATGAAGGCTTCAATTCTTTCCTCGCTAATTCATGGGCTACGTATAGAGAGGCGTGCATATACGTGCGTGCATGCAGGCAAGTGTCGCCGAGTTAACGACTCGAAAATTACACTCAACGTCACGTATGCGTAATAATGTGTACCTATAGCCTCGCGCACGCTCTTGCCGGACTATACATACATATATGTATATATAGTCGGCTGTTTAAAAGTATATTCTATGATGTACATAAGTTATAATAAAAGTTAGCCTTATGAATAGCACTGTGTTTAAAATGTAGGCTAAATGGTCGTTCTATGATGACAGTATACAACTTCATTAATAAATAATTATCCCTGCTGAAAGTACTTGTAATTAGACGGATTCCAAGTCGTGTGGATCGCATCTAGCATATCAATGAAATGTGGTAATGAATTAATGCAATGAAATTACCTGCGTTCAATACATGACGTATATTTCGCGTGCACGAATGATAATAATCGTATTGTGCGTATAAAAATTATGTTGATTTACTCACCGGCTTACAATCAATGTTCAGCAAAGATTGTTCAGCGCTGTACTGTGAATACTCGATTGTATCGTCGTAAAATCGGGACGATCGCAGTTTTGAGGCCAGATCTCTCCAGGTGTAAATACAATTAGCACCACGTGCAGCCGACTAATCGAACAAGAAAAAGAAAGAAAGAAACAGCACGTTTGTGTACACTTATAATCCTCAGAGTCGATAGTTCTTTGCGTTGTAAATTTCTTCACATAATCACGACACAACACTGTTTTTGTCAAATAAATCCTTTTCCTTCACTTGTACTATACCAACACATATCCAACAAAATTTACGAATCAGCGATCACTACTGGGCGACCCGCATGTGCACAATGCTTTTGCAATCCTTTGCCGATCACAGAGCGCGAACTTCTCGCGATGACGTTCGGCGCTTGACTGAACTCCAGCAATTCGGCGATGCTCATTTGTTGAAATTCCTACTCGCCTGGCGGCAGCTTTCATTCGTCACGTTACTGCGACACCGGTTGCGTCTTATCCGGCGCTAATAAATTGCGTTGGCTGAGGATATCTTCAGTCAACGTAACGGCTGCGCCGCTATTTTATCCCGGGCTTGTTTAAAAGTTACAATCCAGAAATAGATCGAACAAATTGTTTCGTTTGAATCGATGACATGAGTTTGCTCCAACGAAATATATTAAATTAAGTAAGATTCTGTTGGTCGATAAGAAAAAAATAAAAATACAAAACCGAGGAAACACTTTTATTTTAATTTGGATTTAAGTTTTCGTTCATGATTGTCAAACTACACGTGGCATTTAGACCTCCAAGGTATATTGTATGTTGTACATCAGTGACGATTTCTTCGCGGCCTTTACATTCTGTGACTTGGATATAATCATAAGACGTAACATTTATATGCATGTGTATTCTGTTGTTTCAAATGTCATGACATTTATTGTGTGTACCCGGAATATATATCTAATATTAAATAAACCTTTGTTGTGTAAAAAAACTTACTGCATGTACCTATAATGTGTAAGACTCAATTCCTCCATGCTACCATTAATTTCATACTCTTCATAATCTTTACCCTGTTGCGTGCTCTACGATCCAATATGGTGTTCTGAAAAAATTCCACAATCAGGTGCATTAAAGTAAGGAAAAGCAAAGTGTAATAAATAAGTGTAATAGATGAAACCATTGTCATCATTATATCACAATTTCATACAAACATTTCATACACCGAATCCAACATAGTGAAAGATTATACACATATAATTTTGCATTGCTACTATTATAATACCCCAAAATTGCGTTTCCCGGTGATTCTTATCTTTGATGACGGTTTTATTTTTCTCCATTTCTTATTCAATTCTACAGCAATCTCAACACTGTCTCCTGAAAACCATACATGGACATGTATTTATATATTAATTATTATCTATGCCGCCAGCATAATATAACATGCATTTTGATAAATCATTCAATATTTACACCTCATGCAATATATCTTTATACGTAGTTGGCTCAAATCTAGCAAATTCTAACAACGCATTTACCATTCGCAGTCACTGGGTAAATTTTGTTGGATAATGTAAACGGCTGCTCAACATGATTGAATATCTTGAAATCGACCGCGGTTGAATTCAGTGGTGTCCCATTGGCCAGAGAATTTTCCAGTTCGTCTAGCAAAACAACCCATCTAGGTTTATAGTAATCAGCAACAACTCCTGACCACTGTTTGTTTGCGTAATCTCGAATTTCGCCTCTCGGACCCCAGAGAGTGATCTGATTTCTAGCATTGAACTCGTACAGTTTTTTCTCCTTTTCATCAGTTGCTAAAGACTTTGCATCCTGAAGCCATGTACCCAACAAGAAGTCCTTATTCGATGCCAATATTCTTTCCAGATCGTCAAAAAGTTCAGTGAATAACTTCGCGTTTTTCCTGTGAAGTTAAGACACAAAATTATGCCAATTATGGCTACGATTGTGTAAAATCTGTATTTTACAGTCTTCCAACATGTATTTACCGCAACTGAGAGATATTCTTGTGATTCACAGCAGTTTTTATGTTCAGGTACAATGTGTTCGCGGTGAGTTGCAGTGCCTGCCTAGTTATATCGACTACGTCGTGTTGATAGAAAGTATTATTTCTCCGACCGTGTCTAGCTTTCACTATGTCATCCCATGCAGATAACATTATTTCAGTATCGTACCATGTCTGCAGTGAGAAAAAAGTTTGAATCAAGTAAATCAACCGAATTTCTTCACGGTTTGCAAAACCTTATTCTTATAGCCGCACCAGCAAGCCGGCTCTTCTACCAACCCAAGGGTTAATTTTAAGACTTGGACGTCTCGTGATCGTGTATTTCCCACGGATTCTTTCCAGACCAGTAAAACTGTAGACTGATAGCCTTAATTTCTGCCATGCCTGCACCGCATATTCGTTCCAAGCACCGTACCTTCTGGCAGCGTACCTCTCAAACCTGAAGGTGAGAAAATAGTGTCATAATATTGCAGTCGATTGATTTTCAAAACTTACTTACCAAGCATCAAGATCAGCAGGGTTGCGAAGATAAGCCATTTCGTTCATTAAATCGTACACGACATAGTTTTGGTTAATGCCTTCCGGTGCCAGTCCTGTTCCGATCATCGTACTGTTCTTCATATTTCTGCCTTCGAATACTCGCTATGATGATAAAGTAGTTAAGAAAATCCGTAAAATGCACACAAGATATAAAAATAAATTCACTTGCCTTATTAATTATCTCAGCGGATCCAAAAAGCCCAAGAGTTCCACCAAAATTGTGAAGCATACACCAAATGAACGGTTGCCCGTAATATGAACTCAGTCTTTCGTACTGCGGAAATTGTTCCGACTGAAGATCCAGCACTATCAACTTTCCCTGAGAAAGTTATCAAACAATATTACGTAGCATTTCACGCGTGATTGAACTATTTCAGCAATATTTACACAACTAGCAGATAAGCTAAAATTGAAATTGTTCATAAAATTTATAATGTGGGGAATGCATGAATTACTAAGATTTATAAAAAGTAGTTATTTACGAGCCACAATTTTTTCAAAATGAAAATCGACAGAAAAACGATATTCTGACAAGCTGTTTGCTCTTTCAGTAGTAGAAGACAAAGCCTGCGACAAATAATGAAATATTTATACACTTACTATAGGAACAGCCGTTAAGAAAGCTTCTACTCTTGCATTTGTCCAAAAAGATAATTCGTGCAAGAACAACCAACCTTGTAAGATCCTTAAAAAAAAATTCAACAATTTGTAAATGAGGAATTGAACGACTTATATAAAATAATGAAAACCTGCAATTAGATATTCGAAATGGAGTGTAACAAACCATATGCCTTCCGGATCGACGTCAGTAATGGCTGAGTAAATTGAGCGACTGATTCCACTCAGAAAATCAAGATCACTTTGTGGCGGCTCGTTCTCGTTGAAGGTATCGCAGTTATAGACGTGATCCGTACCGAATTCTTGAATGTACTGTAAATATTAAATTTTCTCTACATCACTAAATTTGGGATAGTTATTTCTTGAGTAGTTCTGCTCGCTATTTGCTAATTACCTCAGATAAGAACATCGTTCCGACCGTTTTGAACAGTGGATCAGTTGGCAGTAGTAAAAACGGACTGAAAATGTACACATTAAATTGATCCCACTTTTTGATACGTGAAATACTCGAAGATTTTTAACACAATTAGTAAACATTTAATTCTCTCTCACCAACAGTATTTCTCGCTGAATCTATTCCATGGCTCAAACTTGGTCAAATTTGCAGTAGGAAAGAGTGTGCTAAATGCTCTCGGCACTTGTCCTGAGAAGGCGGGTAATACGGGAATGATTCCAAGTTCTCTCATTCTGTTTAAAATCTTGTGCTGAAGCTTGACTGTATGGTTGTGCCACGCAGAAGTCAGTGGTCCACCCCAGCCACGTATGTTTCCCATTCTGGCCCTGAAATCATAGCGACGACGGTTTATCAAGGCTGTGATTAGTACTGTTGGAAGAATCTTGCAATTTGATCTCATTACCAGGGGAGAAACGCCGGTCCCCCAAAATGTTCGTCGATATCATGTCTCGTCAGGTTCAACTTAGTGTAAACTCGTTCCCAGATCGCTTCTTGAGCGTGAAAAGCGAGTGCCAGGTTTATCCCATTCAACGCCATCCAGTCGATGTGTTTCTCCCATTTGGGCCAATCCCACCATGCGGTGCTATAGCCGGCTGTACATACGTTTTGGTAGTAGCGGAACCTGGAAAGCGTATGATGGAAATAAACTCTAATTCGTGCTGATGCTCCGTTGAACTTTTGCACACTGCCTATGTTTACCGATCGTTGGAAGTAATTTTGATGTCTACGTCGGGAAGATGGTTTGGCAACTCGATGTGGGATTCTTCCCACGCAATGTGAGCATCACAAAAATTCTTTACATAGTAGTGGAAACCCCAAACCGCAGCGACTCCAGATGTTCCAATAATCATGATTTGACCCAGCGTACTCTTGAATACCTGTTATAATCATGTTTAATGTGCATTATTGCGCTGCATTTTCATTTATATCGGGATGAGAGTAAAATAATGTTTGAAACCAAATTATATCTACATGAAAAGTGTCTTTTCCGACAGGTCCAATACTGGAATCGACAGAAACTGGGAATAATTTGTACGAGTCTCCTAATAGTCTCCGCAATACTTCCCTCGCCGCTTCAGCCTGTACATCTGGCTGTGCGCGGGGTTTAAGGTGACCCAAAGTGTGCTGGAATGCTGTTTCAGAAATCATTAGCTCAAACACATATTTTTACAACGCAAGCTAAATTCCAAGGCTGTACAAGCCTACAGCAAGCGGTCCTTGACTTTGCTGAACCGTCATCAATTTTTAAGAGCAAAATTACCAAAGAAATTAATTTTTTACCAATGAAATCGTACCGTCATGTTTTATCCTTTCGTAACTGTGAACGGCGGTCACATTGTTTGATAAATAATATAAACAGGCCAGCCATATTATCCACATGTTGGAGTGGCAAAATCACTCTCGTTACTGTAGAGGAAAGTTTTTATCTCTCGTCCGGTTCATCATTGTGAGACTCCCCACTCTCTTGACTCTGATACGTTGCACTTGATTGTCACTTATGTGCTGACCCTTGCCTCAATTATCTACTGCCAGATTAAGTTACCACGGTAAATAATATGGGTGAAGTTTATGAATAGAAATAATCGTATGTATATTATATACTCTTATCTCACTTATAAGTCTACAGCTATTGACTTGCCTTTATTTGTGTTGTAACATATTATTCTCTTTTCTTAATGCTTAAGTTAAATATAAATAGTTTCATTTTGGTCCTAAGAATGTTTATATTTCTATTACCAATAATTTATAACATCGCAGGTCAGGCTCATGAGTCGAGAGTCTAGTGAACCATTGTACTGTTGGAACTGCTGACGCAGTATTGTAACTCGTGAAAATAAGTTAAAATAAGGTACAATATTTATAACAAATAATATCAAAATTTACGACAGTCCATTGTTGCCGAAATTATGATTATTCATTATAGCTTCTTGATCAAGAAAGCGTTGCGATTCATATCCTTGATCCTCAGATCTAACAGATCTATTCGTTTTCACATATTTCTCAGATGAAGGTTGATTGATGTAAACATCGTCTCCAACTTGAACGTTCCCAGTTTGGTAAATACCGCAGTAAATCCCCATCGTCGGTGCTTTGCCTTCCACCTGAACCCTTTGCGGATTTCTTTGGCCTCTGAAACTGCGATAATTAACACGTTGAGTATGTGCTTTAAATCTCAACGCTGATTTCAAGTATCGTGGAATGATATTCTAAATATAATTCACCTCGAGTATGGCTTGACATTTCTTATCACAACACCCTCCCCGATTTTAATCCAGTCCCAGTTGTCCTCCGCGAAAGGTTCGGGTCCTGCTATAACGATGTTTGGTCTAAACTGTAAAGCGAGACCTGGACGGTCCATCTTTTGGTTAAGCTCGTGGACCGAGGATTCGGACATCACCATGTAGCTGCCCAAGTCTGATGAAAGGCCCTAAACAGAAAAGATCAAGTATTATTTCGAATATGTATTTACAAAAAGAGTGCAATGCTATGTCAAACACAATTAAAACCTTGAAAGCATCCAATGCTACTATGAAAAATAAAATTACGAAATGGCTGCAAACTCGCATACCATTGCAATTTCACCGTCTTTAGTAACATAGTGTATGATTCTGTCACTATCTTCTCTCAGCTGCTATATCTGCGAGAATCTTTTTTTTTTTTGTTACTTAATTCTTAAGTGAAAGTCTTAAGTTTATTTTTTACTTTGTATATTTTGTAAGCAATACTTCATAACTTTTGTATATATTTCTTATACTCTTTCTATACCATTTCTCTCATTGCCATCCAGGCACAGATACTGTATATATCTCTGTGGGATGCATAAATTCGATGTATATTTTGGTTAATAAATATCAAATATCAAATATTTATGCAAAATTTTCTGGCAATCTTACAGTGCTTGTGTTCTTCAAAGTGGCGTAAACGTCGTCGAAATTTTCCCATGGCTCCTGTTCTGCACTGTCGATATTCCTTCTTCCGGTAGCACAGCCTAATCGAAGACCGTTATTGGTCCCAGTTAAAAACCTGTTGCAACAATACTGACTTCATATTTCTTAGTTCGGAGAAAATTGTTTTTTCTAAATAAAACGTACTTAGATATCCATTTAGCTACTTCGGAACCGCAGTCAAGGCACTCGAGGGTTCCGCCCCACCACAACAAGCAAGGAGCTGGAGTCGAGACGCTTTTGACAGTGCTTTCTGGGACCTTGAACGTCACGGAAGGCATCCCAACTGCCTCTAGTTTTACATTGTCTGTGTCTACAGCACTTAGGGTCACTAAGATCAATGTGGGATAATTTCTGCTTGTTCTGAACTCGCCAGTTTCTTCATTATAGACGAGGAACATTCTGGAAAAAAGTTTGAGTGAAAGCAGAAAACAAGATCAGGATTGTCGATTCGTCGAATTAAAAAATGAAACTCGACTTTCTAGGTGATCTGTAAGCATATACCTGTCTCTCAGCGAGAAATATCTGTTATCGATGTTCACACTGATACCATAATCAGTGAAAACGGATTCTTTTAAGTATTTTCCACGACCCGACTTCAATGGATAAATAAACAGTTCGTTCACGTGTCCTATTTTTCTCCATTCTTTGGGTAATATCTGTTGCAGCGTATCGTTTTTGATGGTCTTTGCCGGTACACTTTCCACTCGATCATCGCTTGTGGTTTCAATCGGTTCGCAAATCAGTTCTCCATTAACAGAACTCTTCACCTCTGGTTTAGTTTGTTTAGTTTTTCGCCGCTTTACCCAATATACGATTGCCAAAACTGCCGTTGCCCCGCACACTATTACAATGGACGTTTTACCCAGTTGGATATTCATTTTTTGTACACTGCGTGTTAGTTGGCTTTCAAAAATTCTATCCTCAGTATCAAATTGCGTATCTGTCACTTTTGATCTGTTCATCCGCCGTTTTAAGAGAGAAACATTACATCATGCAGATATCAGTTATACGCACTCTAAAGAGTAAACATGCACGTTACTTAGAGCGCTACTCGCACAGTTTACATAAGCAAAGACATAACATATTCAATTCAGTTCAATCACCGATCACCGATCACTCATCAATTAACTCTAATATATCCAACAACCATTTAGACCGAATGTATCGTGCACAGTTATCAGGATTTACGTATTAACCCGAGTAATTAGCAGAGATTGCATTTATGAATCTTTAAATGTGAGTCTTTATTTCCAGCAGCAGAAGTGTAGGTGTGATATATATTTTCTTATCTGCCGCTCTGCAGAGCAGATAACAACTGATGTTAACATCACCTGCAGCTACCAGAGACACTGATTTGACACAAGTAACAAGGAGCCCACAACGACCACGAGGAAACAATGGACGTTACGTCGAAAGATAATTATGATAATTTAATGAGATAGTAATATATCAGTGACGTAACTATTACAAGGTACATACGCAGGAACAACATTCTATCTTAGACTCGAGCTTATCGAATGTACAAATAGTATCTTTTTTTTTCTTAATATATAATGTATATGTTCTATGTCTGTGATAAAGATTATACCGTAAGCTGCATCTAGCAGTTTATGCAATTTTTGCGTGACATGTAGATAATAATTTTATAAATGACGTACAAAAACACCATACAGTCGGTGTTGATTATCCGATATAAACCTTATCTCCCAGTTTAATCTGGCCTGGCTTACGAATTCCTGCATAGACACCCATTGCCGGTGCGTTGCCCTCAAGTTCACGTTTCCTTTCCTCCCTTATCAGCCTGTACCTGCATCAAAACGTCATTGTTATCGGTATTGGGCTTAGAATATTCTTCTAAAGGCTATACATACTCCTGTAATTTTTTCAAAACTCTACGCTCAGGCACTGGTACTGCAGTTTTGGGATCAAAGTTGATCAGTGTGCATCTGCAATTTAATAAATTGTCTTGTTTATTGAAATTTTCACTGATTTAAAATTACTACAACAATTTTCCTTGATCATTTACCTCGTACACGGTTTCACATTCCTGAATATTGCATCTTTGCCGATCTTGATCCAGTCCCAGTCATCTTCAACATACGCTTCGGGCCCCTCGACAACTATATTGGGTCGAAAATTGAGTGGTGATACATCTGCAGGCAATCTTTTGTTCAAGTCTTCCAACGAGGCCTGATTGAATATCAAGTAGCTACATATGTCTGAAAAAATTCCCTACAAAAAAGCCAAATTTGTTTGATTTTAAGTGCGGATAATACTATGTTTCTTCAATTGCTTGTCAACAATCGATTACCAAATCTTCGTTTTGCATCTTCTTGTAAACTTTTGCCAACGATTTCATAGGCTCTGAATTTATGCTACGTTTCGAACGCACTCCCAGACCCAGTCTAAGGGTGAAATCTCCTTCGGCGCAGTACTGCGATATCCATTTTGCAGCTTCATCCCCGCAGTCGACGCACTGCTGACGTTCGCCTTGGTGGAGAGTGCACGCAACCAGTTGTGGATTTTCGATTAGAGTTTTTGTTATTAACGGACTCATATTTGGTGCCTCAAGCTTAATTTCTTTCTCGTTTACAGTAGTAACAGTGATCAGAAGCAGCCTTGGATAATTCTTGGCGTTGCGTTGTTCCTTATTGTCTCCTCTGTATACCAGAAGACCCCTTGAAACAAAAAAAAAATTAATATAGAATTAGCAAAGTTTTTGCACGTAGACACGCATGGATTAGTCGAGTTTATAGCCGATTACCTGTCCTTGAGGGAGAATTTATTTTCTTCATGATAAATCAGGCCAGTTTCTGTGCACTCGGCTTCTTCGACCTCCATAGCTCGCCCAGATTTTAACGGATAAATCCAGAGATCACCAACCGTTCCAACTTCCATCCATTTATCAGGTATTCTATTCTTTCGTTTCGCATATCTAAAAGTTTTATCATCATTTCAATTCATCCACATACACATCGAACTGTTTAGATTGAAATAGTTTGTTTTCTTTCTCGGTGCGAATGAATTATTTGTGAACTCACTGGTACCATGTCGTTGCTGCGATTAAAGCAGCTGTGGCACCCGCACCCAGGACCACTATAGTTTCTTTAGAAACTCCAGTCATTGCATAAACAATTGAAAAATCTCCAGGTTTATTATTCAACTACGAACTCCAGACACTTCAAAACTTGACAGAGTGAAGAGTTGGATGTTTTGGTCACACAAACTTACCACATTCTCTTCAGAATGTTGAGTTTTGATTACTTGCCAGCAGGGAGCTCAGCTAGATGTAAGTGTATAAATATGAGCGTAATGGTGACCTGAGATAGGAATATCTTACATGGTATTAATGTGTGCGTGCATATTTTCGGACCACAGAACCGAACGTATTCAATTGGACAAGAGCAACTGATTTAACTCAACAATGGGTGCAAGGCGTAAAATTATTTTTTATAAAAACAGCAAATGAGATTTCGATGCAAAAATTACACGTATTTCATTTTACCCCTCATGTAAATAATTGTAAAGATTGTTTTATAAAAATTTCACTGAGGTGATACAGTAATACAGAAATATTCCATTAAGGGTAATCTTAAATTACGATTTAACCCGCCATAGATCCGTTTTATTGGGGTTTCCGGCCAGCACGAGCATCTTCCGGAGGTAAGTTTTTTAGTAAGGGCAGCAGGCCACCGATCGACGGTATATAGAGTTCCGGACGCAGGTGTTCCTCTTTCAACACTTCTTCCAAGCTGGTCACACCAGAGCTGACAAAAAGTTTTTTGAAACCACATAACTTGGCAAATCCCATGTCCTGTTGAATTCTGTAATGAAAGGGAGCAACAATAAAATGATTGCTTACTTATAAATGTTGAGCTACTTTCTTCTTTTCTCTGTTTCCCTTACGTGTCGCCAACGAATATGCAGCGTTCGGGGTCAGCAATCGAACAATTCTTGTAAACGTACTGCTTCAGTAGTTTACTGGGTTTCCCGGTCAACGTGGGCTCTCTTCCGCTGAACTCTGAGACTATGTCCGTGAAGACTTTTGTACCTATACGATAATCGATCCAGAATTGCTTTTGAATTTTGTCTCCTGCATCGATCAAGCGAATCGACGACTAATAAGTTTTCTTACCGAGCAATGGGTGCTCAGCTCCTACAGCAACTTTGTTGTCCAGTGCCGCAGCAATGTAGAGGCAGTCGTCTCGTCGCAGCGATACTATCGACCTCATAATTTTCATCCAGCTGTAGTTGGGCTCGAAGTCATGAATGATAGCTTTAATCGACGGAACATCTTGTAGAGCTTTTACTACTTCTGCCAAATCCTCCTTGACAGAGTCAGGCTGCAATTCGAAGCATTTATGCAATGAAAAACTGATCAGTGAGAATAAGAAAGTGTATTCTAAAGGTTTTTCGAACGAATTTGTATCGACTTACCTCTGGTGGTGCAACCTTTATTCCATTTTCCCTCAAGACATTTTTGAATGGATCAGTGCCGACAACGTATGCTTCTCCTTTGAAATCAATAGATTTCAAGTACCAGACAACAACGAGTGAGGGAATGATTATTTGTTCCTGAAAGCGAAACGTAGAGTTAGAAAGAAAATTACTACCTAACAATAGCGCAAATACCTTTCTTGCTGGAAATCCCTGCGTGTGCAGCTTCTTCAAAAAGTCTTTCATGGACAAAGTGCTGTTGTTCGATACGAAGTAAACATTTTTTCCCTTGTCTTGCAGTTCCTTCAGGGTGGCTAACGCACCTGGAATAGGAGTGTGACAATTCCACAAGACACCTGCAAATATGAATGATAAAAATTTTTTGCTGCATTGATAATTGCTAAATAATGAGAGTAACAAGCTGTAAAATCACCATCGCAGTCTGATAAAATTGTGTCGAAGGAATCAAGGAAGTTGTACAGTTCCTGCGTGCTAAATTGTCGTAGGTCCTGCGGTTTCTTTGCGCTCCTGAAAACATTAATCGTGTTTAATTAGACAAAGTGAACACTGAACGTAAGTTTATTAAGACTTTTTCAATTGTTGATGAAAGTATGACAACAATCCGAGTAATCTATTTTTATTACCCACTGTTTTGGAGGGAGAGATCGGCCAAGTCTGACATGGTGTATAAGTGGAGAGTAGATTGCTTCAACTGATCTGAGACCTGACGTGCCCCAGAGTTATATAGCGGAGTGCAGGGTCACGGTGGTGGGACCAGCTTTTCCATAAAGGTGTGCTGTGACTAAACGCCTTTTTTTCTTATCTAGACTTGTTCATGGATCATCAGTGCCTGTAATAAATACATCAGAATTTTCGAGGGAGTGAAACGATTGAAATAGCACTGCTCACCTAAAATATTTGTCTAAAAGTTTTATGTATTAGCATTTTCTTCTGGCGCAGAGCTATCAATTGTTAGATTTATCACGTTAAATAGTGACGACGATTAGTCGATGAGCGTGGTCAAAGGCACAAACAGTTTTAATCGCGATTTTTATTACAACTATCCAGAAAGCTTGGACATCGGGTGATTTTAAATCCAGACATTACTTGTGGGCAAAGAAAATCAGGACGTAGATCTTCTCTAATCTCTTACATCAATTGTCGTATTGAGACTTGCTTACATGTACCTGCCTACCAACAATCACTGCTCCGCAAAAGAATAATTTACCAAGTATTCATTCTATAATATTTCCGACGTTTACGTATATTTTTCGAGTCATTAGAAGTCGGTGGACTGAGCATACCGAATACCTAAGATCAGAGGAAGCTATTTCAACGAAACGATGAAAATGATGCAAGCATTTTTTTATCTCGACTACGGGAGAGCTATCAAGTCGTAAAAGATTTGAATGTGCTCGTTTGCTGTATCTCCGGTTGTATAACAGTATTAAATATAAAAAAATTTGAATCAAAACTTGTCTACCACGTTTTCAGCTTTTGAAAGCATGTGTGATTCTCTTTCATATATGTGTCAAATCCAGGCAAATACGCCGATGCTACCAAACTTATCTATCTTTATTATTTACTATACTTATGGAGCGATGTTTAAAACTTTTACTGTATACACTGTCTATAAAGTCTGATAAGACATTAAAGGACAATATAGAATAGAAATCAGAAATGCGATAAAGTATGTTAGTTGTGTCTTTTTATCTTACCTTTTTTATTCTAATTTCATTCGTAACCTAATAATAACTTATCATTGATACTTTCACTAGCTCGTACGTGTATCATTTTGTAGATAAATATTAACAACGGTTTTTTCTCTCTTAAGAATTGATTCGTCACCTGTAGAAGTTCAGTAGAATAAAAAACAAACCAAAAATTGTCTCTAAGCAATTTCAAACTGAAACTGCTACAGAATAGTAGCAGGTGGATATTTTGTGGATGATCTGCTTGGATGATATGTGGATTTATCGGTATGTATATATAGCATAGAATCACCGCTGACACCTTTGGGTTAATAGAATTTCAATTTATTAAGTCCCCTAGCCATCAATGTCTTGATTCTCATTTACAAAGTTATCATCATATAATAATTATAATATATTAATTAATAATATTATATCATATAATCATCGTCATTATATCATAATCATCATTATGATCATCATTGTCGTCATCATATCATCCCATAATATCCCAAGTATTTATCGTAGTAATAATGACAAATTAATGATATATATATATATATATGTCGGATTTTTTTGTTGTTTTTCTTTTCAAAAATTCTTCTTCATTCGTTTATTTTAAATTAAATATCTAATGCATTTGTATCGTTCCTGACTAGAAATCAATATATACTTATACAATTATCTCCGATTAATTGTAA
This sequence comes from Neodiprion virginianus, assembly GCF_021901495.1. Lineage (NCBI taxonomy): Eukaryota > Metazoa > Arthropoda > Insecta > Hymenoptera > Diprionidae > Neodiprion > Neodiprion virginianus. The sequence continues at coordinate 15,950,497 of NC_060880.1, forward strand.
ATAAATAATGTATAATGCATATACGTAAAACAGTTGGACATGTCGTGAATGCGTTTTATAATTAATAAAGAAGAGAAGAACAAAATTTTAAATGGAAATAATGATAATTAAAACTTGGAAAATACTGCGCCTGTACGATTTTCCTGTTATTCCATTTTGTTTTCTTTCAATCCTCTTTACTTGTTTTCAAATTCCATCCGATATTAATCTATAACTGTTAGCTCCGTCAGTGACAGAGATGTGTTTCCATATTATCATAAATATAATTTTATCGTAGCGATGTATACATTCTGTACAATACAAGTATGTAAAATTGATAACGGTACAAAATTGAACTGACAAAAGGCTCTTCTCCTGACATGGCCAAATTCAAATTGGAGTTATTGCAAAGTGATGGGAAACTTGCTTATATGGTAGCAGAAAATCACGTTACAATAACAACGAACCACAATTCTTCTTTCAATCCTAGTTTCAATTTTCATTGTCTTATTATTGTCACGCCGCTAAAACCGTTAAACACAATCGACTCTCCAGATTGAAGCAAGAAAATGTAGATGTCGCAATGTTTCTCATACTAACTTAGTTTTGAATCTGGAGAAAAAAAAAAGTTAATGTAAAAAATTGCGTTGACTCGAATTTTGACTGTATGAAACTGACTTGTTTCTCTTCTCCCAGATACAACAGAGAACATAGATTATACATCATCACAATGATATTCTATTACCAAGGCTTGAACAACAAAACGGCATTGTGTCAAAATGTAAATATATTTATGTATGGATATGGGCAAGATATTAGCATCAGCGAGGAACGGCCTGCATTCATTCGTCCCACATTCACTTGGTAATGTAATAACATCCTAAAGTCACACTGACAAAGAAGTGGGAACATAAGGTAAAGAATTATAATAAGTACAGTAGGATATGTGTGTGTGTGTGTGTGTGTGTGTGTGTGCGCGTGTGTATTGTATATTGTATATATATAGCATAATGCAATTTTTTATCTAACTTTGCAAGATGAAAAAAAGTACAACCGTTATAAAAAGAAGGAAAATAATTGAAACGTAATGTAAAAGTTGATCAAGGAAATGTTACAACTTGCAAACAGCTCTCAAGGAACCACGGTCCACGAATTAACATATAGTATTCTTTCACTTATATTCGTAATTCGACCATTATATATGTATACATATGTATATGCCATATTTACTCAATGGGTACGTGTTTATTGTTCAACAATTGAATAATGTTTATAACTGGCTATTATTATTTCTTCGAACGTTACTTTTGAATTGATTCAGATTTTTATTTTCCTGTTCTGTATAGATTAGGGCGATTTCCTGGGTAAATATCTTTGATACTTTTTTTTTTTTTACATTAGTTACATAAAATTCACCGATATTCCTAAATATATCAACAGATCAATAAAAGCACATAAAACTGTTCACTTCGTATTATTAACTACAAGAATTTATTTTTTCAACTTTTCTTGCCGAGCATGTTTGTAATTAAATAACTGGATTAATTCTTGTTAAATGTAATTGGTGCAATGATAAGAAGTTGATAATTTGTTTTGAATACGAAAGATGTGATTGATAATAGGGTTTACACGATTTCCAATGAAAGTGGCAGAAAAGTAATGGAGAAATATCAGAATTTACTGTTGTGCCAAGTTTTTTTTTTTTTGTTTTTTCTCTCTTGTTTTCACATATAATGTACTCAATCAAATTATATTTATACCCACTAAATTTCAATTACACGTTTTTTTTACAATTTCAAAAATCTTTACGCTAGATATAAATAAAGCTTATCCTTGCAACATTATCTGAATCAATCATAATGTACTATTTAGTATATCGACAATACATTTACCATGTAATTTATGTATTTATATAATATATAAATATATATAATGTATATATATATATATATATATATAGTTTTACTTTACCCATTTTTTTTCGGTAACACAGCGTTCTTTCGCTTCTCTCTCTCTCTCTTTTTTTTACTTTCAAACAAGCTTAAACTGTGATTACGTGTGCCCGAAAAACAAAGCATCTATAGTAGTAGATAGAACATTATTAGAGAGTTATGCAACATGAGTTATTAGTTATTACATATTTTCTTCGACAGTCATATTGGACATGAAACGCATCGTCTCGGCTGTGTATTTTTTTTTCTGAGCAGCTGATCTGTACATCAATGTATTACTGAATTGTTAAAACAACCTTAGATCATGACGGGAGATTTTAAATGACTGTATGTCGTGAGACCTGCGTTTCTCATCCTCACGATATATGCGTATAGTAATAGATGCGGATTAGTTGTTTAGTTATCACTATTATATAACTGTTATTATTATTATTAGCGTTTACTATTCATTATTCATTTATGTATTTATTTGTTTGTTTATTCAATTATCCATTTATTTATTTGTTTATTTCTCATATTTACGGTAGGAAGGCATGGTTATTTTAAACGCTATAGTAGCAGTATAGGTACATTTAAAACATTTTTAGTTTCTCAACAATTATAGGTACTGTACTTATTTATCGGTGATTCGCGACCGTGGCCCTGCCCTCTGTTACCCATGTTTATTCCAACCAGGCAACATTTCCATACGTGTTTTATACACACATAAATATATATATATATATATATATATATATATATATATATATATATACACATACATATCTATATATATACATATATAGACAATATCGTTACTCAATGATTCTTTGTGCCAAGTATATTATCATTTTTCCTATTATTATTATTATTATTATTATTATTGTTGTTGTTGTTGTTGTTGTTGTTGTTATTAATATTTCGATATTTCATTATATTTATTATTATTATTACTATTATTATTATTATTATTATTACTACTACTACTACTACTACTATTACTACTACTACTACTACTACTACTACTACTACTACTACTACTACTACGATTTTTTTTTTTTTTTGGTGTGTTTTTTTTCATGTTTTTTTCCTTCCATTTCATATAATATTTTATTATCTATTTTTTTTTCTCTCCTTTATATTATATCAATTACTCTGCATAATATAGATCATCGAATTACGTTTCTTTCCTCAAAAATTGGAAGAAAAAAGAAATGCAATGATTTGCATTATCGAAATTTTCAACACTTTGTCTGATAATACAGCAAACTTTCGACGATGCAAGTCTCTTGCTTGTCTTTTTTTTTATCGCCTATCTTGAGACGCATTGATAACTAGCGATTCATTTTTTGCATTTTTTTTTCTTCGTTTAAATTAGTATTATTGTTATTATTATTATTACGCTTATGATATTGATAGTATAATAATATGTATAGTAGCAATATATTATTATTCGTTATTATTTCTATGATGTATAATAATTGTTTTGTTCCTAACCCTTCTTTCAATGGTTTCAACAGTGTATGCAGAGTGTTGGATGAAAGTAATTATGTAGTAAAAAGATACCCTTCGAGATTCTAATATAACGATACAACACTGTTGTCAAATGCATAATTGGATCACTAGTAATTCAAATATTGAAAGAGAAACGAAAAAAATTCGGTATTATTCTGAGTAAACATATTTACCAGCTATCGCTAATTTGGGATAAAATTATAGTTTTGAACCGAGACAATTAGAGAAGAATGTCACATAGTTTTTTACATTTCTCTTATACCTGGGAATAGTTGTCATCGTGACACGATATCTTTCATACTACAAAATCTTTAATCACGTTTTTTTTTTCTTCAATCAGTTGAAATTTGGGTCCTTTTTGTTCTCGTTCATCTTGTCATTTGGTACACAGTTATAATCTCACCATCTCTTCAATTCTGCATCAGCGGGATCAAGTTCAATTTCTACTAAATTATTATTATTACTATAATTATTAGTTAATTCATAATCATCACTATTATTTGTTTTATTAATTCTTTAATTTTATGTTATAATAAGTATAATCGTTATTATGTGTTTATATATAATCACTATATATATATATATATATATATATGTATATATAAATATATACTCATATGTACATACGAGTATATATTTATGTATGTGTATATATAACTATATACATATAGCATCAGCAGCTTAGCACACACTCAACACTCATTCGAGTTATTTAGGGTATAAGCGCTCTGCTTTTTTCTTTCTTCATTTCCTTTCTTTCTATTTTTTTGGTTTTGTTTTAATAATTTTCTTTTTTACGAGCTACGCTTGCCAAGCGGCTCGTGAGGAACTACATTTTTCGCATATACACAATACGTATATTTATAGTATATCAATGCAGGAAATAACGGATAAAGTGACGGATTCGTTGGGCTAATTTTGTAGGTTGAAATAAAGCTTGTTTTATTATGTACTTATGGAAAAAAAAATGTACCCAATCAAAAAGAACGAAGTCGCTTTTGAAACCTGTCGAATTTTGTTGCTGATATTACATTGCGTTTGACTGATACTTGTATTACATATTTCTTAGCCGGTAGAAAAGCATCACGTTATTTGTTAAATCCTATAACAACTTCGTGTCATTATTGTATTATAATCATTATTTTACTTATTGTTTATTTAATCATTTAATATGTATTTCTCAATAACCTATTATACTTTGTTCTATATATAATCATTTTCAATATAATTCCGGTATTCTTGTGAGTTTATTTTATTTCTTTTATGTACTTCTGTCCAAGACATATCATCATCCCATTCAAAGTGATTTATCTATTTATTATTCAATTGATTTATAGTACATGTTTCATATTTTTCTTTTAAAATAACAGTTTCAAAATAATATTGTCCTAGAAATTTAAATCATCGAATTGATTTAAATCAATCGTTAAGCCATTGCCGCAGAATTATGCACGCATATATATATATATACGAAAGAGATTTGGTTGCCTATCTGTCGTGCATTTTTTTTTACCTCTGAAACCGGCCTTTAGATCTAAGTACCAAGTTGTAATCCAAACAGAATTAATTTATTTGTCGCTTGAATTGTTACCCGTATCGTTCGCCGCCACCCAGATTCTAATTTATTTGGTTCGTTATCGTTAAGTAAACATTTGCATTTTTAACGGTGATAAGAGATCTCTACAGTGAAAAACTTTTATTCCATTTATTCTCTCGACGATTTTGTGTCCCGGTTTCTCCCATTTCTTTCGATACTAGTTGTTGAGCTGCTCCTGGAAAAGCAATAACAGCTTCAATTTCGTCAAATTTTATACATTCAACGGCACAATTTTGTCTCCGTTTGTTACGTTTTCCTAATTTAAGGGAAAGCGAAAGAAAATGATGCGATATTTTCATCGTAAGAACATACAAAATGAACGGGACAAGGACAAAAAAAAAAAAATAAAATAAAACGAGAAACGAAAAACAAAAAGAGAGAAAAAATTCTAAATAAATGTTAACAATTATTTATAAAATATAAGCAATTATTACGATAAATTATTGCACATTGAAAAAATGATTAAACCTGGTGAAATTCTCTGTTGCGCTATAACGATGCAGATAAGCCATTAGCCCGGAGATTTCTTTTACTTTGATTAACTTTATTATGATTTTATGTTCATTTTACTTTTCATTTAAATTACCTAGGTATATTTACTTGTATACATATAACGCCTAATTAGTAAAGGAGGAATGTACTTGGTGGTTGCGTAGTTGAGCAAGGATAAGAATTGAGCAAGCTTAACGTATTTATTTGTAATTTACAAAGCTCGTTTATAATACTAATAATTATTACTTCCCAATTGGCTGTTACCTGTTATAATTACAACAGTGATTTGAAAATATTGTTTACTTAAAATTTTCATCCAAAACCTGTGCCTATTTGTTGTGTTTCATTTGTCAGTTATGTTTTATTCCCGATTCGAACAACGAGGAATGAATGGCAATAGATACCGAAAGGATGTTGTGGCAAGCTTGATTATACGCCCAACAATAAACTCAATTTCTCCAGTTATTACTACCTAACTGTGTCAGTAATACATTAATTGTTATTCAATATTATATAACATTTATATTTTAAGCTATAACGCTGAAGTTAAAATTTTATCTTCCTTTCGTCAGGTATGTGAAGAAAATATATACTTATAAAAAAATGTACAAGCGGAGGATACATTTTTTCACATTTATACGTGTACAGGTATATAACGCTTTCGATTTACTCAATTCTTAAATCCGCTCAACAATCACGCGCACTCACGCGCCACGTACACACAGACGCACAGGACACGCAGAGCGTAATGCAGTAGCGCATATATATATGTATGTATAGTGGCTAGAGATTTGAGTAGGAGAGATTTCATTTAATTTGATTTAATTGCTAGAGAGGCCTGCGACGTATTCAATTTTATTTATCTTTAGTACGATACGCATAGACGACACATTTGTACCGCGTATATTAATACCGACGTTCAGAACCTCCCAGCCGTGGAATGCTGCCTGACGATAATTAAGCTTATAGAGGTTCAAGTCGCTCCGCCTCTCTTGGCTGTCGACCTCCGACGCATCGTTGACTTTGGGGATGAGTAAGCCGTTGCAGGCACTGAGAAGCTCTGTACCAAATGCTTGACAGTGCTCTGCCGACCTTTGTTCTTACGATTATTATTGTTGCTGTTGTTGTTGTTGTGGTTATTATTGTTATTATTATTGTTATTGTTGTTATTGTTGTTATTGTTGTTGTTGTTGTTATTATTATTATTATTATTATTATTATACGCACTACTAACACCGCCACTATTACCCCGATAATCAACGGACTTTTTACCATCGATTTCACTACTTTTTGTAATAAGCAAAGAGTCCTGAGCTCTGGCAGATGGTGATAATAAATTTTTGCCACCCCCCAGATGGACCGCTGGTAGCGCTGCTTCCGATGTACCAAACGACGCAGTCCTCGACACGCCCAGTATGCTAGAGCTGCGAAACTCTCCCGCCCGCTGGCCGATATCATCACCAGCACAGTGGTAATCGTAGCTGCAGCATAACTGCCCATCCTGCGAAAGTAAATATTCCAGTTTAATCATTGCCGGTAATACCTCTGCGTTTACTTCGTCATCAATTGCTCGTACGGAAAACCTTGTCTTCGTTGTGATTTTCTGATTCAAGTCGCCAAGAATCTTTATCATAATCAAGCGACACAAAGGCACAAAAGTTATGAATGTACATCATATTTAAGTTGCTCAATTTACGCCACAAGAACAGTTGAAATTTAACCGACTTTGCTTTTATTAAACATGGTTAAAATTTTCAACATTTCTTAAGATGTGAAGCATCGTTTGTTTCTTTCACCAGAACGTTTATTCTTTTCTCTTCTTTCTCCTTAACAACACGAAGACAAAACTTTCCGCTGTCTAAAAAATCTCACTTGACGAAGCATATAGTAAATAATTCATTGTTTCGTTTGTAGAGTTCATTCGATCACAGTTAGTAATTATATAAATATCTAACGAGACTGTAATTTTATTTGCAATACATTAATGTCTCACATATAAGTGAAAACCTTGCTCTTCTGTGAAATCAGTATTTTAGAATAGATGGTATGATAAGCTTGTGGTTTTTCTCACGATTTGATTTGTCGTCGAATAGATCATAGTTTTAGTTAAAAATTAGGAAGGCAAACACATTACCTCTCAGCAGAGTCGTTCTTCATTCAGATACATATGCTCCGAACTAACACGGGGGACGGAGGAGTGGTTTGTAAATTACTAGTACATATAGGTACCATAATTAAGATCCACACACATTCATATAAAAATCATGCGGATATACGAAACAAAACAATGAATTATCATGATATGTCTTCAGTCTATAGGTAGGTTCTACTACGCTAGCTACGCTATAGCGACTTTGATGGGATCTTTCTGTTGATATATTCATTTTTAGTCACTTTTAATTCGTAATTGATCCAATGATTTATTCGTGTATTTTTTCAACACTTCGCTTTGAATTTTGAAATAAATAAAATGAGCGGTAACACAAGGAAATTGTTGTTCATTATTTTCGGTTATTAAGCAAACATAAAGCTAGTTTTTCAGATATATGTATTACAGAATGCAATCCCAGATCAGCCGCTATAGTTTCAATGATAAGGAGTAAAAAGTTCCTAGTGCTTCTATATATGCATAGATTTCATATGCAAAGAATATCAGAAATGGTGCAAAATAGGCTGAGATATCCCAAAAAGAGAAACGAAAAATTCAAGTAACCGTGTCAAGATGCTGTAAATGTGAAGATGTGTTTATCGTCAAAAATTTTGTTGGTTCTTTTGTATTAATTTTTTTTCTTTTCTTTTCTTTTTATCAACTCGAAGGTATATAATTCGTAAGGGCATATATAAAATAGAAAGAGCATGCGTCGTGATCGTGCACAGTGACCGCGCATGTAAAGAGCACTTGATTCGATAATCGTGTATCAGAGAATCGTGAACAGATTTAAATATAAGTGGTATGAAAAGTGATGCACATATATTTGATGAATTACTTTTGCAGTGAATATATGTGACCTGTATTTTTTCACGGTAAATAAATAAAATCTCATTGTACCATAATATTTGTATAATCGAAGTATAAAATGAGTTGAAATAATGTGAAATTTATTTTTTAATACACCAAATTTTACACCAACAATCCGCAGCGCAAGCTGTGCAAAAAATTTCTTCAACTTCCAAATTATGGATGAAAATACAAGCCACGTGCTAAATTTTTCTCTTTAATTTAAATATAACTGAGCAAAACTGAGAGAAAACGAAAGAAGAAAAAACAAAAAATATTGAGATATAAAGAAATTGTTTGAATAATGACGAATGCAACGTGAATGAAATTTTTTTTTTCCAATAATGAAAATGATCATAAGAGAGTTGTGATAATAAGAGAAAGATTAGTAAATAAGTAGTTAAGAGTAGTAAGATTAAAAGGTAGGTAAGGTGAGGTAGAGTGACGTGATTACCGATGCACACAACACGCGCTATTGCTCACCAATTGGGCGCAGTACGGCACCTGCAAGGATACCCAGTGTTAGGCTGTTAGTCTCAAGCTAGGCATGTTAGCATGTTAGGTATTGATGTCGCTATAATTTCTTTCATTTTTCTTTCATTTCCACTTTCATTTCATTACTTTGCTCTTGGTCCTTTCTATTTGGTATTTATTCTGCATTTTCACCAGCCATCATTCTATTGCGCCCGAACAAATAGACAATGCTTATTAATGATTTAATCCTTCGATAGACGTATACATCCATGGATAAAAATGTTACACGTATAATATTTTATTCGTCGCAGCCATCTACTGTTTTTTTCCGCTGATTGGTGAATGCATTAAATCGTGCAAGTTGTATGATCCTAACTGTATTACAAATCTTTTACTCGTTTCAAACAACAATGCCCATAGATTTGTTTCACGAAAATATCTCACAGCGAGACACAATGACAGATTATCCAATTGGTTTTTACTTCAGCAAATAAATATTATACATGCTGTTTTCTCACCAGGATTTGAAATCTTCAATACAGAGCTCTTATCGATTCGCGAATATGAACGTGAATGCATGATCTATAAAAGACAGGATCCTAATACAGTTGTTAATTTTGTTTATTCTGCTAATTTCTCTGAAAAATATCTCATTTGATTTCTTTGAAGTTCATATGCATTCATTACGTATACATAGTAATGATTAGTAGTGGATCAATATTGTGATAGGCGCATTAGAATGGTGAAATATTTTAGTAAGTGATAGAGTTCAAAGTATGTATTATGTACGAATGATCCATGCAGGGCCGACCCGAAGCAAATATATAGTCACAGTGTGACATTGTCGTAAAAGCTTCAAAAATAAGCAATAGCTAGCAATAAATATACTTTTTCCATAAATTCGCAGGCAGCGTTTATTTGCGTCACTATAATTTAGCTAAAACCGATTCGTACGTATAAGTATACCCACATGATCTCAAAGTTTTATATAGGTTGGGAGAAATTAGGTAAACAATATTTAGAACTTTGTTATTTTATGCTCAAAATCTATGCCAAAAAAGCTACGAGGTAATTCGAGAAATTGATTAAAAACGGCGAGAATAACATATTCAGCAAGAGGTTGATATTCATATTTTATGTTTCTTTTTTTCAAGTGGAATATAATTGAGTTAATTCATCAACAGAATTGTTTGTTGATGTCGCTATATAAACACTGCCAGTTGCGCGGGCAACATAAAAAATCAGGCTAGCTTAGGGACGCCCCTGTATGGTAGCTAATTAATAAGTCAACGCTAATATGCTAACACAATATTATATTCATCTAATAACAAATGTAAAATCTAGCGGTAGCAATCTTGCACACACCGATTATGCAACATAAAATGAAAGAAATGAAATCATGTATACATGTATAATAATAATATAAAATAACAATAACGATAGTATTAATAATTCAATAAAAAATGTATAAGACGTATATGTATATGTATATATTAGATAATAATGATAATAACAATAACAATAGTAATAATATGCATCCCACTAAGCAAAAGGCAATATGCTTTTTTCTTTTCTTTTTTTTTCCCCATAGGTTATTTGCATTTTCTTTTTTCGTTATATATTTACTAACCTTGCATATGCTTATAATATTGCTAAGTCTTTGATAAATGGGGTTGTACTCCGTACATTCATAAAAGATTTATAATATAATATTTATAGTGACAAATTATGTTCGGCTTTTCTATCTACACATATAGGTATATGTATCATAGATTATGTATCTAGTATGGAAAATTATATGCATGTTGTATGTATATGTATGTATATTATATGCATGTGTGTGTATGTGTACGACAAATTATAATATTGTTGGAATTACAAAAATAAAGCAAAAGTAATGAAAGACTGTACGGATTTGCCGCATATTCTCTCCCTATGTTTTTCGGTTATTGTTAACAAGAGCGTTTAAAATTGAGGAAAAAAAAAACCGTTAAAATTGAAACGTCACCAGGATAATGTATACCTATAGTGTATAAAATGAATATAAATAAATGTGTATGGGAAATTACTAGCAGAACTCATTGTATATGAGTTTTAAAAGAACCTCTGTTGCCTAGACACATATGTGTACATTGTATAATGTACCTATATAAAGTATGTATGATGTATATCCGAAAATACTAACAGGTGATGTGTAGAAAATTGGAGTTATATATATTGGAAGGGTCTATACAATGTATATAAAAATTTCGGGATTCGCAAGTTAAACACGTTTCCTTACCTTGCACTCGCACGTTGTGCATTTGTCGTGCGGATCTTGCCACGAGCTGCTACTCTCGTGCATTATACCCGCGTAACTGCACGGCTGAGGATGACTAGATATAAGGGAAGTTCCATTGTTGGATAATTCTCTGGCGCAAGGGTCATCCTCGCATCTAGGACAACAGTCGCCGTCCTCGGTAACAGGATTGGAACATGTCACAGGCGGACATTCCATTTCCCAGCAGTCTATTTCTCCATTCTGTAGAAAATAAATTTTACCACATCGTCCATGTAAAGTTAACGACATGTGTTAACGATCGGATGTTTTCGTACTTCTCAAGTCAGGTTGACCAGAATTTCATACACAATTCGTCAAGAAAGTACACATGAGATGATTGATGAAAAGGTCAGTGAATTTTAAGAATTTATATTACAACAATCAATTCTTAAATTTGATTAGGGTTTGCTTTTTTCAAAAGTATGTGGATTGAATTTCGTCAACATGTTTTTCAAAATTGGGATGAATTAATAGCAAGCATTGTTTTTGATAATAACGCCAATATGTTTCGCGGTGACCAAAATATCTTAAAAACGACTGAAACGGTGTACTTGAAATTTTGAGATATTATCTATGGATAGTTTTACAAAATGGCGTCCATTTGAAGTTGAAATTAAATTTTTCGTTGAAAGTTAACTTTTCAGAAATTTAATAAACAACACAAATATGATAGGTAATTAAGAAACAAGTATGATCATTGCAAAGGGGATCAGCTATTCAAATTTTATGTAAATCGGTTAAGCCATTTTTGAGATATCATAGATTTTGTAGAAGATATCGCTGAGCGAAACGATTTATATCATAGTTAATAACGACGCTTTTAATTTATTTAATGTGATAAAAAAAATATGAAAATGAAGTTCGATCTGTACAATTTATTAAGAAAATAAACTACAAATAAATGAAATAATTGACTGTTGAGATATAACTAGTTCCCAGAAATTCACCCTTATTTTCAGCCATCTCGTTAACAATGACAAAGAGAAAATATATCTTACCAAACACTCGCAAGTTTGACACTGATATATCCACCTTTCTCCGCTCCTAAATATAAGATGATATAGATCCTGATGTCTGCATGATGCCAAAGGATCGCACTGCGGGCAGCACTTGTCTCTCTGGCTCGCAGTAATGCTGCAGTTACAAGTGGGGTCTCTACAGGTGACAACGCCATTAAGGCAGGTGCATCGTCTGCAGGGATAACCAGCAGGGACGACCGTTTCCCCGTTCTCAACTTCCTTCTCCTCAAACATGCAGCCTATTTAAGAAACAAAAACAAACCATAAAAATGGTATTTTTCTTGGTACTTTTAATCAATTTACAAATCAATTGAATTTTTGGAAATATTGTCAAGAATGATCAAAATCTTTTGTCGTTTATGCACTTTTTTTTTTTCATGGAATTGTCTCTCTACTTAGAGCGAAAATTGTTTCCTGCTACATCATTTCATACGTTTCACAGTCATTTGCATGAAACTTTTTCGGGGTGCTTCAAAAATATCGAATTATCAATTTTTTTTTTGGTTGGATAAATTCATGCTCGTCATTCAACTGTAAAATCCTCTAAATTTCAGATCTCATCATCAAAACGTTTCAAAGATCATGGCAAAAGTTTTTTTTTGATAAGATAGACAGACAGACGTGTCTTAAAAAAATTGGTTTCTGGATACTGGTGGTCCAAAAACATGAGAATTCATATTGAAAATAAGAGAAAGTAATCTTCAATTGACACCAATACTTTTTATATAAGTGACAAGAATGAAAAAAAAAAAAGAACCACAGCACGTCGATAGTAAACCGTTGCAACGAAAACTTTTCCATACCTATCCGTCTTCAACACACTCAGTTTAACTTACTCAGTTTACAATCTGGCCCGCGTTCCGGGGGACAGGCACACATGTAACCACCGATGGTGTTGACGCACTGAGAGCTAGGATGACAGGTGTGTTTTAGGCCATTGGTCTGATCGTTGCACTCATCGATATCCTGGCACTGAGTGCCCTGTGTGGTGTCGTGGAAGGCGCTGTGATAGCCGGGCTTGCATCGGCAATAGTACCACCCCTGCATGTTGTAGCAGGTCGAAGAATGATGACATCTGTGAAGATCGCTGGCGCACTCGTCGAGGTCAAGTTCGCAACTCGAGCCGACGTAGCCTCGCCTGCAGGAGCATTTTCCAGGTGCAACGCACTCTCCGCCATTCTGACAAGGTCGCTCGCAAACGGCTGTGGATTAGACACAAATGAGTATCAATGAGAATGAGAGCTTTTAAAGACAGTGTATCGCGCTTCCGCTGTAGATTTACAGTTACTCAGAGATTTCTTTGCCTCTTCGTGTGTCTATTACTCACGTGTACACGAATTTCCGTCTCCTTTATATCCGTCCCGACACACGCAGTGATAACTACCCACTGTGTTTATGCACATCGCGTTCTCGTGGCATTTGTGATTACCCGTCGAGCATTCATCGAGTTCGGCGCAATTGTACTTATCTACTCTACGATATCCTTGCAAGCATTCGCAAATGTATGACCCGTTGGTGTTGACGCATTTGGTATTGGCGTTGCAGTGATGACCGTTGAAGCCTCCTTGGTGTTTGCACTCGTCGACGTCTAGAAACGAATACAACTTATCTTTAGTAATATTGCTAAACTAGTTTCGCACAGATTCATTTACATATTTCCATTATTGTCTTGTGAGAATATTTCGTTAAATATGATCTGGACAGTGTTGCATATTATTTAGATAATTCTACCTAAGACAAGAATCTTGGATAATTTCAACTTTTATCTTTTATCCTTTGAAGATTCCCTGAATTAGCATAAGCGACACCATTCAGAAGAAAAACACCCTGGTTTTATATTGCCTAAGTAAATAATTCAACAGAAACGTCACTTTAAAATTAGTCTGCTTCGCAGTTGGCAATACTGAAAAAAGAATTGTTCGAGTCGATCGAATATTTTTTGAACTTTGCACAGAAATGATTGTTCAATTAATGATTCTCTTTGTCCTGCGTGTGTTAAAGTTTCTCGTTTTCTTCGTTATATTTGCGATTATCTAGATGAAAATCATTATAATTTCTCATCTTTTGTAAAGATAATTGGATGAGAAAGATCATATCCGCATGAATTTGTATAAATGAATAACCTTATCTCCGTCTATAAGATACCGATACTTATTAACTTGTATAACACTGGATCTGGTATTAGTAAAACAAGAAGAAGAACAAGAACATGAAGAAGGATAAGGAAAAAAACATATTTTGTTAGATACCGTGACAATTACGTCCGTCTCCTTGATAACCAGCGTTACATTGACAGGCGTACGTTGTCTGAAGATTCAAGCAAGACGCGTTGACGTGACAATTAGGATTTTCAGCGCAGTAATCCACCCCTGTGTTAGTCGATTAGAAAAGCATTGTTAACATTAAGAACATGTGATATTAGTCGCCTCATGACAACACACAAAAATCATACGCATTAGTAAGCGAGTTTGTTAGGATAAAAATTCCATGTTAAAAACAAACAAATTATTGATGAAAATGACGAAATAACAAAGACTCACTTACCTGGGCAAAACTTGCAGCATTCGTCCGCGACGCTGATTTGTTCGCTAGGCCGACACGGCAAATGTGGACAGACTTTTTCCGGTGGTGTTGACTCACAGGTGAGAACACCGTCGTTACATACGCAGAGTGAACACGGTTTGGGTGCAAATCTATCACCGTGATCGTAAAAAACCCCGTGCTGGTAGCATTGCTCTGCGGAGAAAGGAAAATGATGATATCCGTCCGTCGATTATTTGCTTGTAAAAATTACGTGGCGTCGCGCAATCTACGATGATTTCGAAATACTTTCATAGTGCTTGAAACTCTTGGGTAATCGGTTACTTACTGCGACATGCCGGACAGCATTCACCTTCCGGTATGTAGGGGCTTTTGCATGTGACAGGCGGACACCATTCTGGTTCGCATTCGATCTTTCCGTGAGTGCAGGAACACTTTAGACAACCTTTCTTCCAGTTAAGCCCGTCCTCGTGAAGAGTTCCGTTTGCTCTGCAAGATTTTTGGCACTCGCACTCCTCCACTTTGCTTATCCTACCTTCGGCCGCTGTTAACTGAAAACAGTACGAGATGTCAATCGCTTCTTTGGAAATATTTAGATTTCCTTAGATTATGTATACATATTTATTTATTTATTATTTACGAGAGGATTTTACATAGAAAAAGATAGAATAAAATGTACATATAATGAATTGAGTGGCAAAGTGGTGTAGTGTAATTTACAAAAGAAGTAACTGTTCATACCCAAATAAAGCTCTAGATAAGTTTTTTTATAGTATAAAAACTAGTGTTGTAAGGATCAAACCAATTTTCGTTCCCGTTACATAATAACAACAGACGGTCAATTATAGATTAAAGGTTTGATACGGTCGATCATTTTAAACTTATTGAAAAGCTTGAACTGCTCAACATAAGGGGTCTACCACTGAAACTAATTATAAGTTATCTGGAAAACCGAAAGCAATAAGTTCAATTTAACGAAGACGATTTATCTTGACCTTGGAGATTTGTTGATTAAAGTTATTCTTGGATATGAAGGTCACAACTCAAAACACTTTTTATCGTGTTAACGTTTCGGCCCTGGTGGGGGCCCTCCTCAGAACAATTTTATTTAAATATCTGTCACGAACAAAAATAAAATAAAATAATGTACAAATAGGTTTTGACAAAATAAGACATATTGGTGTAAATAATATGCAAAGGTGTTGAAGCAAGTATAAAAGAGGAATTACCTCATATGAGATGACACTTCCAATTACATAAATGCGTGTTGGTAATTGATGAATAAATAGAACAAAAAGGCAATAAAGACAAAAACCGAAACGTAACTCCCACGAATTCATAATTATTGTTGGTTTGTTAAAATGAAATAAAATACACAGCCGTTATGGTAGAGTCAGAGCACATAAGCACAAGTGGAACGTCTAGTGTGTAGTGGGAGGAGGTCGATCTCGATAGTTATCAGAGCAACGCAGAGTCAACGGGTTAAACGGAAAACAAAATTTTTTTGTTAAGGAGGTAAAATCGAGAGCAAGCTCAGTCGGTAATGGACAATTACAATGGTCGTATCATAGAGGTGTAAATATTACTTAGATGTTCTATGTCTTGTTTACGGTTGACAGAATTAGGATGTGCTACGATATTGCACATTTCTAACAGTAGCCTATTGTAATACAAAGGTTCAACGTCAATAATGCTAGCTTGAGAATAATTAAAAGAGTGGTCGAAATCGATGGCATGTCTCGTCAATGCAGTATAATTATCCTCGTGTTCATGGATATTGCGTTTATGTTCGGTTATCCTGGTGTGTAGTTGTCTACTAGTTTGGCCTATGTAAGCCATGTTGCAATGATTGCAAGGTATTTTGTAAACTACACCCGAGCGATTACCCAGGGGTAAGGGGTCTTTACCTGAATCAAACATCGAGGATATATCATGTGCACATTTGCCCAAAAATTGAATTTTGTACTTGGAGAATGTTCTGTTGAGTGACTCAAACAACCAATATTTGTTGTCGCTGGAGAATGACATCTTAATTGAATTACCGGTTGAAGTGTCAAAAAAATTCTTCGACACACAATACTTGAAATTAGAACCGGCCTTCAACGCTTACAAGACGGCTAACATCAACAAGTTAGCTAATCTGATCAATAACAAAAAACGACTTTATTATTATCTGACTCTACCATAACGGCTGTGTATTTTATTTCATTTTAACAAACCAACAATAATTATGAATTCGTGGGAGTTACGTTTCGGTTTTTGTCTTTATTGCCTTTTTGTTCTATTTATTCATCAATTACCAACACGCATTTATGTAATTGGAAGTGTCATCTCATATGAGGTAATTCCTCTTTTATACTTGCTTCAACACCTTTGCATATTATTTACACCAATATGTCTTATTTTGTCAAAACCTATTTGTACATTATTTTATTTTATTTTTGTTCGTGACAGATATTTAAATAAAATTGTTCTGAGGAGGGCCCCCACCAGGGCCGAAACGTTAACACGATAAAAAGTGTTTTGAGTTGTGACCTTCATATCCAAGAATAACTTTAATCAGTTCAATTTAATGTTGTGAACAGTAATTTCTTGAACGTCCAAACAGGTGTACCTCAAGTGCTCAGATATTATGTGGTTGACAGTAGAGCCGAAGATCAAATGGAAGTTAACTAACATAAAAACTGGCTTGATCACAATAGACTATCCTTAAACGTGAGCAAGACAGTTTTTGTTACTTTTGTCTGTCACAAAGATATACCTGTCGATTTTGAGTTTGAAATTTATGGTAGTAAAATACAGCGGCGCTCTTCTATTAAATATTTAGATGTTTACATCAACTGCCATAAGAGATGGGATGTAAAAATTATAAAGAAAGTAAACCACATTCAACCTTCTATATGTATCATCTGGAATCGGCAAATTACTATCACCAAACAACTTACAAATGATACCGTATGGAATATGCTATGGTGTTGCCACTTATGGAACATTAGCTTGGGGATCAGCCAATGAAATAATAATCAGCCTAATCGAGAGTGTTCATAATCTTAATATATATAAATCTCGTGTCACGATGTTTGTCCTCAATGGACTCCTAAACCACTTAACCGATTATAATAAAATACGCACACCATGTGCAGTTCGATCCAACTTGAGAGATAGGATAGTTTAAATCTCAAATTATAGTCGCAATTATAATATATTGCTAATTATTTGTCTGTTATTATTTGACAGTCACAATTATCTGTTAACTCCGAATGATTCTAACAGATGTCGATACCTTTCGACTGGGTTGAGTAAGTAATCAATAGATGGCGCTGCTATGGTAAATCTACGAACGTGTCATATAAGCTACATTTTAACAGCATAACTAGCAACCCATCCCGGCTTCGCACGGGCATATAATAATATAATAAAAGAAAATACACAATGTTTACAGTGAGTTTCTAGAAAAATAACATTTATATTATTACTTAATATTATTATATGCCCGTGCGAAGCCGGGATGGGCTGCTAGTAGAGTTATAAAGTTGTTAAATGGGTTACGGGAAAGGAAGAAACCTTCGGAGCTTTACGAACTATACATTCTTGAAGCTATTTCGCATCATTACCAAAATCTTAGTCAAGAATACCGAGACAACACTGCAATTACTAGGAATAAAATTCTTAAATTACCCAAAGTAGAAAAAGAAATGGGAAGGACAAGTCACGGTATATTCCGATGCTGATCTTTAATAATTTCGATAATTTCATGAAAAATGTAAAAGGTAGGAGCTGTAGAAAAATTATTAAGAGTTATTTAGGGAATACTGACGTGCAATAACGAAACCAGTTAAAGTTTTACTAAATAACGCCCGTTGTAAATTTTTATTCCATCCTGTTGTATTTTTAGGATTAAGTTTTGCATTAAGTTGAGTTATTTTTTAATTTTAGTGGCCAGTCCGCGTTCAGATGCATTTTCATCCCTATCGAACACAGCACCTTGTATTGTATTGCTACGGTGTAACCTGGTTAAAATATTTATACTCTTCTGTACTTGACATGAATAAGTCGGATTTTCGTTCCCGCAATACATCTCATTAACTAAAAATATTCGGAAAAAGTATTTGTTTAGGAGGACATTCCACTTTGTTCAATCTGAAAAGTATTTGTTTGAATCAACAAAAAAAAAACTGTTTTTTTTCGCATTTTGCAAAATCAAACGAGACTTTGTTTACTTTGAAGACATTTTTGCTTGAAATTGAACAAAACCTTTTGAAAAAAAATTATTTTTGCTGTAATAAATTGCTTTTTTCTCCGGGTGTGTGTGCTAATTGTATTCAAGGATTTGCTTGCTGTCGCTTTACCTTCTGCGTCAGTTCGTTTAGGTTCTGCATAAGTTGTTCGACCGTGTTTTGGAGCATGGAAAATTGGCCACAGGTCGGACAGGAAGAGTCAAGCTGCGGACACTGTGACAGGTACCCGTGGGGACCTGGTATAAGCTTGACGTCTTGTAAAGCACCCTGTCGACAGATAATTTACAAAGATTCTGTGATCAGTTGTGAGTTAAATTTTTCCTTTATGAAATGAGAATGTAAAAATAAATAAAAAAGAAGAATAAAAGTAAACGAGTCTCAGAATTAAAATTGTACAGCTTATATAACAGAGAGGAAGAACAAATTTCAAATTATATTTTTCTGTACGTTGGAGGACAAATTTTGTAAACATCTTCGTTTTTTTTTTTTTTTTTAGAAAATATTTTTCCGGTTGAAAAATGGGCAACAAATCTATGTGAAAGAGGAATACAGAGAAACCGTTTCAAAGACATTTTTTTACACCGACTGAGCAGATCATGCACGGCTTTTCCTCTGATACGATTTTGAATAATCCGGATTGCAAGAGGATTTACGGACTCTTCTCCAAGGATTTTATTTCTGCTTCGGCAGCTCCTGCATTCAATCTCGCGGCATCAGAAAGATGAAGCAGCTGTTTTATTCCCAGGAAAAGTTTTTAAGCCGGCATGATCTGCAGAAGCAAATGGAATCGAGAAATAAAAAAATTAAATGAGAAAACCTCGAATTCTTGCGATCCGCGTGGGAAAATATACAGCTGAGCAGTCTGGAAAAATTTCAATGTTTATAATAAGATATCATGAGAGAAATACTGTGCATAAATTACAAGAATATAGAAGAAGCATTAAACAACAAATGCAATAAATTGAAATCGAATTTCTGTAGAGAAGATTTACATCCGAGGTCGGGATGTGATTAATTCTTCCGATAAATTCTTCCGCCATTCGTCGTAATTTCATTACTCAAACTCCACAGATGGGAGAAAATTGAGTTACTTGGTGTAAACTGCTGCTGCTGCTGCTGCTACTTTTGCTGCACCCTAAACGTTTATTAGATCATCGTAAAATACAGGCCTTGAATTGAATGCGTTAACAAAAGGTGTAAATAAGATTAAAGGACACTGGATAACTTATAGCTCTGCGTAAATATACGTAAGCCGAATTACACGGAAACAGGAAAGTAATTAACTTCGAAACCACAAAACGTTGCAGCACGTGATTATCAAGGTTTTTTTCCTTATTTTTAGTCTTTACGTGAATCGGAATAAAAAACAATAACGCCCAAGAGTAAAATTCGCATGAAAAGTGCTCCATTTGTTGCCTAATACTTACTCCGCGATACTAAGAAAGGAATGGTAACAACAAAACCCCGCATAGAGATTAATCGATCTTCAAAAACGAATAAGAACCTTCTACAGGGTGATTTGGCAAAATTTTCTGCAACCCGCCACCCCCAGTGCCGCCGTATTCAGGTTAACCCTCCCTCCCCCGTTGGCTAATGTTTTATTCAATGCCTTTGTTCGATACGGCCATTGCATGGAGATAAAAAACACGGAATAAAAAATCTCTCCCTCATCTACGCCGTTGGTGCAGCAGCAGCAACAGACGCGATGCACCCTAAATCGCGTACTCATTACGCGAGATTAGGGGAGCAGAGCTTATAGAAAGTGATTTTCGATTTATTTTCCATATCGGCTGGCGCAGCCCTGGTTAAAATTCCATCAGAAACCAATAGAATATGTAACTGAAATGTATAAGAACTTGACGGGATTCTGTCAGCTTTATCCGCACAAGTGATCCAACATTGAATTTCTGTCTGCATCTATCAGTTTCATGTACGCATGACTATGAATTTCAGACGGTATTTATTGGACTTCTAACTGCTTGACGGCGTCTATCCGCAATTTCATATACAAATTCTATCGGCCTCTATCCTCATTCGCTCTTTACAACAAGCCATCCGCTTCTGTTGGCAATTACAGACAGCCCGTCTGTCCGAATGTGTACGCAGCGCTGAGCAGCGTGCGAATTCATCTGGATCTATCCGCAATCGCGTATACAAATTCTATCGGCTTCTATCCGCATTCGCTACCGACAACGAATAACCCTCTTCTGTCCGCAATCGCGTATACAAATTCTATCGGCCTCTATCTGCATCCGATAGATAGCCTGTCTGTCCGGTTTTCATGTATTATCGACACGATGCGTTTTTAATTGCAGCATTTCAATTTCGTAATTTTCACTCTAAAATATAATACCGGTAAACGGGGAATTTGAGTCTGGGTTTTACATGTCGGATTTCGGTTTCTTTCACCCAACTATAGTCAAGGAAAAATAGTTTTGTTAGCCAAAGTTTTCTTCTGTAGAAACCAGAACGATATTTCAGAATTTAAGAAAAATTACTTTTCTTGATAACTTCAGTTTCGCATTCCGGTCACTTGTATAAAAAAATACTGACGGGATGAAAACTTTGATTTTCAACCAAAAAAGTAATTCAGGGTTGATTTGTCATTCCAAAGGTACTGCTATTTTCTCAATACGTACGTGATCATGGGCAACACCAGGGTAGATACATTGATAGAAATAGACGGAATGAAATAGTTCATCAGCAGCGCATAGATGCGGACAGAATGCATCTGTGGACCGTATTTAAACCAGTGCTGATAGAGGTACATTAGAAACCGATAGAATCCATCTGCGCGTTATTCCAGGTGGACAACGTCTGCGTATAGAAAACCGGTAGATGCGGATAAAAATTCTGTCCATTTAATAGCAAAATGCGTATAGAATCGGACACGAGTGGATAGGAATTCTGTCTGCTGTTGCACATAGATGCGTATAAGAACGGGCATATCCAACTGCTTCTGTCTGAAATTACCGTGACAAAAACACACTCGATTCAGACAGGATTCGTCTTCTGTCTGTTTCTGATGGAATTTTAACCAGGGAGGCTATCCCGCATTATATTTTATACATACAAACGAGTCATTTTCACCGCGATTTGCACAAAGCTTCAATCCAGTCATTTCATTTCTCTGGGTTTAGTATTCCGCATTTTCACTGGTATTTGAAAATACCACTTTTCACATCCCATATGTTAGATTAACACAGAATAAGGCGGATGTATCTACAATGTGAATTAGTGCAGGTAATCCAAACACAGGAATAGAATATTCTGGCGTTATTGTCGCGTGAAACAAACATTTTTTTGTTTCTGGAGATATTTATGTTAGGTATATTTTTTTTCCTGTAACCGAAAAACATAACAGTTCTGCATAAAAAATAATAGAGCGAGTTTTGTAGCTGTGAGCAGAAAATCAAATGTGCTGATATTCGTTTTTGATTATACGAGCGATAATAATTAACTTTGAAGCAAAAATAAATTGATATTGATAAATAATAAGACATTAAATTTAATTGAAAAAATGCGTGATAAATTAAAAAAACTGATTAAATGTAGCAGTAATAACCAAAAACATAGTTATATAATTTGTCGATATTGTGTTGTAGTAACTTGTACTTGTACAAATAAATTTCATACACCATGAGTTTTCCTAAGTGCGAAACTATCCGTGCGCCTGATTTAAGCAACCGGAGTTACAGCTCATGTTCAACCTGAGGATCGTGTCCCGCTACGGCCATCCCTAACGTCAAAGATTATATTTCAAATTTTGGTAACTTTGACAGCTAATATTTGACGTTTGGGTGGCCATGGTGGGTTATGGTGCTCAACCTGAACATGATTTGTAAACCGGAAGTAAGAGAGACGGCGACGAAACTCAAGCCTGCCTGCCAGTAAAAATAAGTGGGCCCGTTTTTGGCGCAGAGTTAGCAGTACCGATTTTCTCCACTCGCCGCGCTCGTGTTCTTCAGTCGTTCGAAACGTGTAAGCCAGGCAGCTATCAACACCTGGTCAACACTCAATAAGCATAATATTTGGACGATCAAAGAACACGGACGCAGTAGGTGGCAGATATCGGTACTACTAACTCGACGCAAAATCTGGCCCAACTTTGTTTTCCGGAGTTTTGTCTCATTCTGTCTTACTTCCTGGCTGTAACCCCGACTGCGTGGAGACTAGAGTAAAGGAGTGGACACAGCGTGCTTCAGAAATTTATACGAAATCCCGGCCTAACACAACGGCGCTGCGATCAAAAAGATCGTAGTCATGTATATAATATATATATTAGGGTGGGTCAAAAAAATCAAGTATTTTTTTTTTTGGATTCGACACACGAAAACTAGTTCCTAGCTACCTCTAGAAAGTACTTACCAAATCTAAGCTCTTAATATTAACGGGAAGATTATGCTCATCATAGTTTTCCATTTTCAATTTAGTCTTATATAAAAATGGCCATATCTTATCACCAATAGATTGTTAAATTAGTTGCATCATCAATATTTATAGGAAATTGAACGCTCTACAAAAATGGTCTCTTATACTTTTTTCATTAATCTAACCATTTAAAAGATATTCAAGGTGAAAGGTTGAAGTATTTTAAGGAAAATAACTTTTTGTTTTGAATTTTGTAACTTACTAAAAAATAATTATTGTCAAATGAGTTTCAGATATTTTCATAGGAAATTGAACGCTCTACAAAAAAGGTTTCTTGTGGTTAATCGATTACTGTAACCATTTAGAAGATATTCGCAGTAGAATCCCAATGCCAGAGAATTGAATAGTCTACGGCAGATTTGCATTTTTACAGTAATGGTATATTTGAAGATATGATGAATAAGAATTCTCGACCTCGTATGTAATATATTATATTATTGGTGATCGGTCAATTAAGAAAACGTAATTTTAGTTAACGTTTCGACCCGGATATGGGCCCTCCTCAGAACGATTTATTTAAAAACTGTCAAAAAAACAAACAAAAGGAAAATAGGACTTAAAAAAATTAACAATGGTACTAATAGTAATCGGACATAAATATTGCAGATGTAACATTCTCAGAGACAATAAACATTGTTGATAATAAGAACCTTATGAATAATTATGATAAGGATGTTTTTTGATGTTATTTACCTTTTGAGTTAAGTAGGTGTAATAAGATGTAGTCGATTTCACAATAACAATTGGCGGAAACAGTGTTCTTTTTAGTGACGGTAGACAATGTCACTCTTCCAGTTGTTTTTTTGTAGGAGTTAAAGGTTGGTAGTCATTTATTTAAAAGATTAAAGAACTATGTTTTTTCACAGTCAATATGTCATAGTGTTAAAAGGTTATTGAAAAAAGTCAATTAGCAATGAAATTAATTCACAAGTGTCAATTAGGTGGAGGTAAGCTCTTTATAATTAAATCCTACATGTCTAACGAAATATTGTTGGTTGAACCAATTGGGTCAACAGGTGAATAACGACTGATGGGGGAAAACACAATAATCCAGAGTGAAGGTGAACATATTATAAACATTATACAGAAAAAACAATAAATATTAGGTACGAAAGGTTATGTAGAATGAACTGTAAATGGGACCTAAATAATAATTTTTTTTATAAAGAAATAAAAAAAAAATTAGTTAAGGTTAAACAATATTTGTTGTGTGGGCAGAGATTAGAGGTTTGTAAATATTGCAATAACTGTAAATGGGACCTAAATAATAATTTTTTTTATAAAGAAATAAAAAAAAAATTAGTTAAGGTTAAACAATATTTGTTGTGTGGGCAGAGATTAGAGGTTTGTAAATATTGCAATAACTGTAAATGGGACCTAAATAATAATTTTTTTTATAAAGAAATAAAAAAAAAATTAGTTAAGGTTAAACAATATTTGTTGTGTGGGCAGAGATTAGAGGTTTGTAAATATTGCAATAACTGTAAATGGGACCTAAATAATAATTTTTTTTATAAAGAAATAAAAAAAAAATTAGTTAAGGTTAAACAATATTTGTTGTGTGGGCAGAGATTAGAGGTTTGTAAATATTGCAATAACTGTAAATGGGACCTAAATAATAATTTTTTTTATAAAGAAATAAAAAAAAAATTAGTTAAGGTTAAACAATATTTGTTGTGTGGGCAGAGATTAGAGGTTTGTAAATATTGCAATAACTGTAAATGGGACCTAAATAATAATTTTTTTTATAAAGAAATAAAAAAAAAATTAGTTAAGGTTAAACAATATTTGTTGTGTGGGCAGAGATTAGAGGTTTGTAAATATTGCAATATTTACAAACCTCTAATCTCTGCCCACACAACAAATATTGTTTAACCTTAACTAATTTTTTTTTTATTTCTTTATAAAAAAAATTATTATTTAGGTCCCATTTACAGTTCATTCTACATAACCTTTCGTACCTAATATTTATTGTTTTTTCTGTATAATGTTTATAATATGTTCACCTTCACTCTGGATTATTGTGTTTTCCCCCATCAGTCGTTATTCACCTGTTGACCCAATTGGTTCAACCAACAATATTTCGTTAGACATGTAGGATTTAATTATAAAGAGCTTACCTCCACCTAATTGACACTTGTGAATTAATTTCATTGCTAATTGACTTTTTTCAATAACCTTTTAACACTATGACATATTGACTGTGAAAAAACATAGTTCTTTAATCTTTTAAATAAATGACTACCAACCTTTAACTCCTACAAAAAAACAACTGGAAGAGTGACATTGTCTACCGTCACTAAAAAGAACACTGTTTCCGCCAATTGTTATTGTGAAATCGACTACATCTTATTACACCTACTTAACTCAAAAGGTAAATAACATCAAAAAACATCCTTATCATAATTATTCATAAGGTTCTTATTATCAACAATGTTTATTGTCTCTGAGAATGTTACATCTGCAATATTTATGTCCGATTACTATTAGTACCATTGTTAATTTTTTTAAGTCCTATTTTCCTTTTGTTTGTTTTTTTGACAGTTTTTAAATAAATCGTTCTGAGGAGGGCCCATATCCGGGTCGAAACGTTAACTAAAATTACGTTTTCTTAATTGACCGATCACCAATAATATAATATATTACATACGAGGTCGAGAATTCTTATTCATCATATCTTCAAATATACCATTACTGTAAAAATGCAAATCTGCCGTAGACTATTCAATTCTCTGGCATTGGGATTCTACTGCGAATATCTTCTAAATGGTTACAGTAATCGATTAACCACAAGAAACCTTTTTTGTAGAGCGTTCAATTTCCTATGAAAATATCTGAAACTCATTTGACAATAATTATTTTTTAGTAAGTTACAAAATTCAAAACAAAAAGTTATTTTCCTTAAAATACTTCAACCTTTCACCTTGAATATCTTTTAAATGGTTAGATTAATGAAAAAAGTATAAGAGACCATTTTTGTAGAGCGTTCAATTTCCTATAAATATTGATGATGCAACTAATTTAACAATCTATTGGTGATAAGATATGGCCATTTTTATATAAGACTAAATTGAAAATGGAAAACTATGATGAGCATAATCTTCCCGTTAATATTAAGAGCTTAGATTTGGTAAGTACTTTCTAGAGGTAGCTAGGAACTAGTTTTCGTGTGTCGAATCCAAAAAAAAAAATACTTGATTTTTTTGACCCACCCTAATATATATATATTTAGATCAGAACACTGTTACTAATTATTTCCTAACCTCAATGTGGCAAAATTCGTGCAGTGTTTATGTTGACATGTGTAAAACTTTTTGTTATTAATGTGCAGTGTTAATTAATTTATTATGTTTATTAAAATGGGTGTATCAAATTTCGTTGAATAAAAATAAGCTGAAACATTAGTGAATGAAATTACTTTGCTCAGAGAAGAAAACGTCGAATCGTACGATGAAAACTTGAATTGTTTATAGAGATTGTGACACAAATCACAGCTGTTCTTACACGAAAAGCACGGCACAAAATACTTTACACAAGCACTGATAAAACAAAAATAATCTCCTTAACCTCCAATATACTATCATTTAGGTGCGTCACTTTTCATTCTACTGCGCAAGCGCGGATCGGTCAGTAATTTTATTACTATATTTACGATCTTTTCGACCCATGCGATGCTAGTGGCAGAGCGGAGAACTAATTGAAGGATGGGTTTTTGAGGACGCCGTTACTACTTATTCTCCTATGCTGTGTCCACTACTTTACTCTAGTCTCCATGCCCGGCTGCTTGAATCAGGAGCATGGATTGTTCAGCGTTTAGAACAACCCAAGGTATAGTGTAATAAAAAAAAAAAAATCAAACCTTCATAATTTTAACGATACACCCATATTTACCATAGAATTTTCTAGTGACTACATCAAATGAAATTTTCTGTTATCGTCAGCGTGCGTAATCGATACATGTAATAGCTAATATTGTAAGTGATATTTTCCTCGCATATTCATCGACATCTTGTTCGTCTTGGTCTTTCCTCTATTTCTCTAATTACCTTGAACAAGAAATGTTTGGCGCTTCGTTGCCCGACCCAGAGCTGAAGCTGAGGTATCGTGAAGTTAGTATCCGGAGGTCCGGGTCGCAGCAAACGCCTGTAGAGCGGATGACAATCGACCAAAAGCTCAACCTGGGATCCGCTTATGCTGAGGGCGACCCGATGCCAGGCGCCGTCGGCTAATCGGAATGGAAACGCCTCGACATGAACGGCTCCGTCCCTCCTGGAAAGATAGTGGAGCCGAAGTTCGTCCTTCCGACCGCTGCTTTGCAGCTCCAGATACCTAATATCACGATTCGAAAAGGAAAAGAGAATATTTTATTAAGCGTCAACCATATCAGTTTCTTTTTTTAATACTTGGAGTATTTAGTTTGAAACATAAAAAAAAAAAAAATGGTTCCTTTGGTAAAAGTATTTTGCGTGATGTATAACATCCGACAATTTCAGGTTCACATTATCGAGGAAAACGTTACTTTGCTACGATATTCGTCAGGTGAACTCAAACTTATAGGCGCAAAATCAAAATGGCGGTTGTAAAGCCACGCACTTGAAATTTTATTTCAACTCTAAACTGATTTTCAGAGCTTTTTGGATATCAAATGTTATTTTGCACCAAACAACGTGACAGCAAGGACTGCTGGAGTACAATTTCACCTTCAACGAAATTCTAATAACTGTGAATTCAGCCCGCGATAATCACTTGTACTACGTGTGTACTTATATGACAAAAAAATAAGTAGGTATGATTACATCTTAACTTGTCGTTGATGATTTTCGTATTTAAGAGAGAGGTAGAGAAAAAAGCAATTTTGTGAGATTATTTTCTTCGAATCCAATGATTTTCTTCCAATTCCTTGTATACACGATCGTATTATGTATAATATGAGGTGTGTGTAATTCGTTTTTGTTTGTTTCTATATTGTTTTGTTTTAATTAGTACGAACCTGTTGTTCCCGTGTGAAAAGGCGATTATTGTACCGGAATTGGCCTCTTCCTGGCGAAGAGCTGCAGCTACCGTGAACTCCGGAACCTGCCGAAGAACCGCCGCAGCTCTTTGAAATCCCGCTTCGCTAACTCGAAGCTCTCTGTCGTCGCCTGAAATCGTAAAAAAAAACAACTACATTAGAATGCAATAAAATAGATATCTATGCTAATTACACAGTAATAATAATAATAATTTTAAAAAAAGAACACACTATAAAGACAGCGATAAAACAGGGAGAATACAATTAAAAATATCTATATACATATGTATAAAAATTCTTTTCGTTATATGCGCCTGATATGCATTTTGGGCAATATAAATACGTATATAACTATTATACGTGTTTCTGTCCCTATTCACCATCAGCTCGTCACCCATAATATATATATATATATGCAATAAAAGTATGCAAGAGGCATGTGCAATGCCGATAAGAGAATATTATTGAAGATAATTGGAAATTTTTCGAGAGATAGGATTACGAATATAGAAGGATATGTTACCGATGTAGTATTATACCTCTAAAGCTCTATGAAGCCTCACGAATTTTCCCACAGTATTATACATATATGTATGTATTAGGGTGGTTTTTATTTGGGGGTCGGAGAAATTTTCATTGGGACACCCCCCAGATCTGTTCCAAATCATTAAAAAAAATCTGTGTAAAGATTCAATCCTCTACATCAACTGGAACAGGTTTGAAAGTTTTAAATTCAAAGTACATGTAGTTTTTATAAGCAGTTATTTCGTTTTGTATGACTTTGGTATAAATTAAGAGACCGATGTGTAACTTGACAAAGTTGTTGCTTATAATCATAGAAAAAAAAGGTGGAAATTTCAAAATTTTATTATCATTTTATAATATACTTCTTTTTATATACATATAAGCTTAATAGCATCACTTTTATTAGGCTAATATGTAAGGGAACAATAATTATAAAATTTTTAGGATTTTTTCCCATCATTATAAGCAACAACTCTGCCGAGTTTCAAATCGGTCTCAATGAAAATTTTTCCTACCCCCAAATAAGAACCACCTTAGTGTATATATTATGTAATATATATGCCATATAAATATTAAAAATTCTCTTCTCATCTCGCATTTTTATTAAACCCTCCTTTTTTACCCCTCTTAGAATACCGTGCTGCGTAATAAAGAAAAATAAATCTCGCTCGATTTGATATTCCTTATCTTTCTTGTACCCCGGTGTGTTGCGTTTTCTCTTTTCTCCATGGTATATACGTAGTAGATCTATTCAACGAACGGAACTTATATCCATATGACATTATTCGGTTATCCCTTAAAGGAGATTTAATCTCTATCTATCGTCTGTATGAGGTATAACGGTATAGATTCTAGAATACAAACGTTCAGGTTTATCGATCCTAATCTCGACCTTATACATAGATATATGACACATGTATGTAAATATAGAAAATCTGAAAAGCTGTACACTGTATATTTGTATCCTTTCATCGTGTGGTTTTTCCTTCCCTCTTATATGATTAAACTATGTGCGGTACGAATTATTCAAACTGAGATAGAAAAATTACAAGTCCGAGAGAGTCTTTCTTATAGTAAGACTTGTATAAGAAAAATAAACTGAAATGTAG
Organism: Neodiprion virginianus; assembly: GCF_021901495.1. NCBI lineage: Eukaryota > Metazoa > Arthropoda > Insecta > Hymenoptera > Diprionidae > Neodiprion > Neodiprion virginianus. The sequence continues at coordinate 15,980,677 of NC_060880.1, forward strand.
AAACAGGCAAATATTTGCACACGCAACGTGCGGATGGAAAAGATAAATACTAACGCTAGGCAATATCCAGATTCTAGATCATTCGCACGATCGAAGCTGCAATATCACTTATAAAGGTATACTGTACATATACAGTATTTCCACAGCTGCATCGAAAACAGCACGTGTTATTCGCCCCTTGCGCACCGAGTACAAATACTGGATTGCAGGCACAGACAGTATAAACAGAGAACATAGAGACTGCGAGGGTGTTAGTCGAATAATAGAAACAGGGCGAGAAGGACGATGGAAGAAGTAACAGAAATAAGAGGACAAACGAGAAACAGGCGAAAACAAGGATATTAAAAGTCAGGGAGATGGGGGAAATAATTGTCACATAACACGTATGACACTTTTGGGCACGTCAAAGAGGAAGAATAATGAGGTATAATGACGTGCGATGTGCATGCATATGGATATTATGTAAAATGTACATGCATGTATGCAGGGTGGATCCGCGACCCCCTGAAAGAAGAGTAGTAGGAGGTGGAGGTGGAGGTGGAACGACGTGTTAAACCAACAATGACATAGATAATGATCCCGAGGGAGCTGGTTAGCGAGGTTCGCCGCCCAATGGCTATGGTCCATTTCCGGGGTCGGCCTGCCTGCTGCAGGTATGCGTAATGCCGTTCACCCTGGATGACAAATCCGCCCTCCAGTTCGGAGAGGCATGGTGTCTAATAAGAAGACGGTCTCTGCACGCAATTTGATTTAGTGACCAGGGGGTGCAAAGCTGGCGGCGATTTGACCAACCGGATATAAGAGATGAGAGAGGGTCGCATTGTAGCGTTTCTCGTGAAATGAGAAAATAGAGAAACTCGCCTCGCACGACCGGCAGCTGCTTTTTTCTAACGAACGTTCGAAATTTTGTCAATACATGATCGTTTATTCATGTTGCAGACGGCAGCAATACTTGGATAAATAAACTATACCGTCTACATTAGAGGAACAAATTATGTTGCTGTACAAACGGATTTTATGTGGTCTTTTTATAAAATTATGCTATTCCTTTTTTTTTTTTTGAACAGCTGCAATGTTCTTCTTAGTTCAAAAATAAGTTGGGAGAAATGAGATGATGGATATACGAAAAGAAAAAAAAAAGGATCGAACGAGTTTTTATTAGCAAATATTTTCTCCGATAAATTAACTCATGTTTATTATACGTGTTATGTGCACAATATGATGTGGAATTGTATATAATGTAGTTTTACGATGTTGATAACGAGAAGACGCGACGGTGAAATTGTGACAACGCCCAATTTAATGTATTGTATATACGTAGGCCAAACATAAACGACAAAGTCATTAGTAAGAATATTCTTCAAATCGCTGAAATATTTTTTTTTCTTTTTTTTCTTGGCCAATTTACTTTAATTTTTTTGCTAAACCTCCTTTTAATTTTTGCATTATCACACAACCTGTGCTTCATATCAATTCCTTTTACCGTTTCAATTACTTTTCTTACAACATACGAGATAAGTTGTTCAAACGCAATGAGAAAGTGAAAATACGATTGATACAACATAATTGATGTAATGTAGAAAAGCGATGTCATGAAGTTATATTATACATGCAGGCTCTCCGATAATAATAGTTGAATATGAAGAATAAGCGAGTGATCAATATTTTTATGAGAAAACTCTAGAGAATGTTACGTATTCGAAAATGAGATGTGAAAAATGACTAGAGAATTTTTTTCCAATCTCATAGGACTACAAGAGTTAAGATGCGAGCGAGATAAATTAACCTTAGTCGGTCACACCTCGATAAAATTGCACAACGATCACACTGGGTGACATTCACCGCAAAAATGATTGTTTGCTTCAAAAATGAGTTGTTAATTTTTTTAAAATATCTATATATTGTTTAAGGATCGCAGAAAAAGCTCTCTCGGTATTCCTAACCAAAATTGATTGTTTAAATATAGTAAAACATCGGCAAAGTTATTGAAAATACCAAAAATTCGAATAGGGAATGTTTATAAAATGTTTGAGGTGAAATTCACGCAGAGTGATCGATTAGGGTTGAAGAAACAGGTGAATCCTTGGCAGAGTTTCTCAAAGAAAGATATTAAGTTAAGGCCCTAAGTTAAGGCGATACCTACTATATCTATAAAACGTAAATTAGATTATTTCGTCGGTATCAATATACTATAAAAATTTAATCTGATCAAGTCATCGTTACTATCGTCAATATAGATAATTAACGAAAGAGCCGTTGATCCGAACGAACATTCAATTTCCAACTTGAGTATCAACCCGTAGTCTCAGTGTGACGTTTCGGCGTCGATTGTCTGACCATAACGAGGCGGAACTACTGGCAAATTATATGGCTGATAGTTGTGTTGCTCGTTTCCAGGCGCAACACAACTGAACCGTGTAGTTTTGTTGCCGGCATACAGGCGCAGCAGAATTAGACCGTGATAATCATATTGCTCGTTTGCAGGCGCAGTAAAAATCCGAAAATCACCCAACGATAAGAGTTTGACTATATCTACGTGTACACTTACATTATTGTACGGTAATGTTCATTAATGCTACAAACTTCCGGTCAGCTTGTTTTCCTCCCAAAACAAAATGCGAGTTCAATTCTATACGAATTATCTGACAATGACTGGCTAATCAGCTGATGTGATAGATTCAGAGTCATTGTCACGTGATTCGTATAAAATCGATGTCGCATTTTGTTTCGGACAGAAAACAAGTTAGCCGGAAGGTTAAGGCATTGATGAATGTACGCCTGTCATTACTCGAATAATTATAATACACCATGATTTAGAACGTGATCTAGATTTGAAGAAGACAAACATATACGTAATAGCGTATGTGTTATATTGTTGAAAAGCTTAATCTCGATTCCGCAATAATTCACTCCAATAATATTTATATTATAACAGTCGAAACTGGACACGGGGGATGTATTTTTTATGATTTCACTAAGAAGACAGGCACAAAACGATTAAATAAAAATATTCTGTATATTTCAATAAGAGAAGCAAAGTAAAAGCGACTTTATATACGTATAATACACATATTTACGTAATCGTATATAATCTTGATGAAAGTAAAAAAATAGGAGGAAAAGGAGGAGGGCGGGAGGGAGGAAGGGAGGTAACGAGGCCGTTGACCTTCACCGTTCATCCCGCAGCCCCTGCCGCCGGCCACACGGCAAATATAATATCACGTGTCTCACGAAACACGTTACCTATTTATCTATTATTACCAACCAGCCAACCATTACGCGCACAATATACATGATATATAATACATAGACGTATACTTGTACACACGTTATACATTGGGGAATTTTTGCGTTTTATCTTCATTTCTTTTTATTATTCGCATTCCCGGAATTTGGGACTATTTGGTCATACCCCGAAAGGGGAGAATAAATGGAGAAAAAGAAAAAATTACCCACACATCGCGTGCATTGCAAAAGGTGTAGTATACAATGTATAGAAGTATAAGTTATTGGCAACCATGCAAAATACACTTATGTATATAACAGTTTCTTTGGTATATAATATACAAGCAGGCAACAAGGGGGGAAGAAAAAACGAATAGGGAATAGTAAATGAAAAATATTTAAACTAAAATCAGCTCAAACCACACGTGTAATTAAGAATACCATACAAGATAAAGTAACGTCGAAACAAAAAAAAAAAAAAAAGCTTAAAAAATTGTCACACCGGAGCTAATCTATACTTAATTGTTATTATCCAACTGAGATATAAAACAAAAATGAAACAGAACCCGCGTACTGCCAACATCAGATAACTCATTCTCAGATTGTTCTGAAAAAACTGTTGTTAGTCTAGCGTTGTTTCTGGAAACTTTCGAGCCGGTGATTGGATTTATCGAAATCTTATACTATATGACCGATAAAATACGGTTTGATCGTCACTCACCTTGCAGATAGTAGGCGGGTTTGATGGTGACCAATCCCTGAGTGCGACTGACGCCTTGTCGCGTTGTGTTGTGAAGTTGCAATATAGTCAGTAGATCTATGCTGCCTGCACCTACACCTGCACCGGCGTTAATTGCGGATCCAGGAACGTTGGCCGCTGCACCTCTGTTAGATAATCCAGATCTCGTTGACGAACCAAGACCAAGACCGGAAGGAGAAGATGACGATGACGATGACGATGACGATGAAGAAGAATAAGAAGAAGAAGATGAAGAAGAAGAAGAAGAAGAAGAAGAAGAAGAAGTAACACTCGCCTCGCTCGACGACGAACCGGAAACTGTCGAACAGAGAAGGAATTAACAAATCAGGTCTCACGAATCCATTATAAAAAGCAAATAAAAAATTTACAACCATACACAAATTTGTTTGTGGAGGAGGTACGAACAGGTACGAAAAGTTGCACCCGAGGTGTAATTTAGCAATTTACTTCATTCTGGGATATGTCGTAGTAAATCAAAAAACATCAGATACGTACTTTTTTCACGTGCCAATTCGCCCTTTAAAAGGGTAAAAACCAACTCCAAATTTGAAAAAAATAAACCATGCAAGTCCTGAAGGTAAAAATAACAGAATAACGTCCAATTGATTCTAATAGAAAATTTTAAGTGCTATAGATCAATCGTAAAAAAATTACTTTCAGGGGGTAATCTACTGGGGAAGTTTTTACACTTTAAGCGGCCGAATCGGTGTACAAAAAAAAAAAATATACGTTTTGAATTTATTCTGATGTACTACACCATATCATAGTATAAATAAAACCGGTGAGGGGCATCTCGGTTACTTAACTTACGAGTGACTCGTAACGGCATAAACACATCATATACATTATATGTACAGTTTTTCATATTATATACGTATAAAAAGAGTAGTTTTTAATTGATGCTGCACTCTGCGATTCGATGCAGTGACGTATTTTATACTCTGCTTATAGTCAGTTGAAATTACACTCAATCTCTCTTACATAGATGTGTGGTTCATTTTATGAAGCTGCAGAGTTGGCAGCGGCTGCAGTCGTGGTAATGTTTGCCGAATTTTCGGAGCTCAGGATTGTTACACAATGAGCTGGCTAGACGCGTGGACTCTACTGTGTAACCATAGAGACTAAAACCACCTCAAATTAGCCTCTGACGCAACGACTCGACTACCCCTAAAATAATGACCGACTCTCATCCTGTCGACTCGAGTCCTTGCCACTTAATGTTTAATTTATGCAAGGCGCAAATGTAGACTTGTGCATATAGAGACGAAAAACCATCAGTCAAGAGAATCGAAGAAGAATAAACCAAAGATCGGTATCATCATCTACACAGTCTAGTAAAAAGAATGTCCGGTGGAAGAGTAAGGAAATAAATTAAATCAGCACAGGTTGTGTGTTGTAAACCGATGATATGTTTCAAACTATATTCATGTCATCAGAGAATTCATGCTTACAGACAAATATTTAACGAATATGATGAGCCGTGTTTGTACTCATTGAAATTGTACAAACAATACAGATTTGACGTTAAGAAAAGTTACTTGGTACTGTAACTCGTCTGATATCATTTTATCAACAACTAAATTAATTCGATCGCTAAATTCACGCTTTACGTTTTTTTTTTCATACCACGGAGAGATGTTTTTTTTTTTATGAACTCAGCAGAGCTCGATTTAGTTTATACCCGTACTATCTCTAAAAGTTGCTGTTTCCCAACTCTTCTCATTTTATGGCACCTCATTTTTCAGTGCACATTTACCTATCTGTACACTCCATTTGCAAACTACGTTTGATGACAATCGCTCAGACATCACTTGAATTCGTTTGAAATCACTTAAAAATCTCTTAGAATCAACCAGAAACCGCTTGAAACCCATTTAAAACAGTTTCAAAGTCGTTCAAATTAGTCTGAATCCGTTTTTAAGAATTTTGAAGCCGTTTTAAATCACCTCAAAATCGTATGATACTCATTGAAATCAGTTTCAAATAGATTGAAACCACCTTTAGAAGCAATAATTATCATTTTCAAACTATACGTTATCACTTGAAACGTCTCAGAAATCGTTTCGAAATTAGTTGAAATTGGCTTCAAACAGGATGAAACAGCATTCGAAACAATTTATAATAATTTTGAAAGCATTCGAAGTTACTTGTAACGATTCAGAGATCATTAGTTTTTTAAACCACTTGAAACCGTTTAAAACTCGTTCGAATTAGTTTGAATCCGTTTGTAAGAACTTTAAACCATTTTAAATCACCTCAAATTCGTATGAAACTACTTGAACTTGAAATTAGTTTGAAATAGGCTAAAACCACCTTTGAAATCATTAGTAATGATTTTCAAACCGTTCGTTATCACTTGAAGCGTCTCAGAAATCATTTCGAAACTAGTTAAAATCAGTTTCAAACAGAATAAAATAGCATTTGTAAACGTTTGTAATGATTTTAAAATCATTCGAAATAACTTGAAACACCTTAAAAATCATTTAAAACTGATCGAAGTCAGTTTGAAACAGGTTCAAATCATTTTAAAACCGTTCCATACCGTTTGCGACTTCTTGATCTGTGAGTGCAAATAGCATCACGGTAGGTACGTACACCATAACGTATACAAGAGAGGGTAAGCATAATGGCGTAAAGTGAACAGGTGTAATCGGTGAGCCGAAGGTGAGAGCCAATTCTGCCAACTACAGCGTATCTCTATACGCGTAAGTCGGTGAATTGGCCTCCCTCGTTCTATATATAGGGCGTCGTCGGTCGGACAGGGCCAGCCAGACGACGTCGGCTAGGTGGCAGACAGCCGGGCGTCGCGACGCCGACTATCGAACCGGGGAGCTAGCCAGCTAGTGTCATAGCACGACGAGTATCGGGGTCCCTCTTCCAGAGTCTGGTTAGACTCGCGGTTAATCGGGATTCTCTTAGCCTTCCTGCCTCTTCAGCAAACTCTTACGATACATCCGATAGGCCCGGAGTTTCGCCACGTTTACGGGTCTGGTGTTTTTTTTTTTTTTTTTTTTTTGACGTGATAACGTCACGTCTTATAAATTTTTTTGTTAAACATTTGGGGTGGCTGGTTGGCCAAAAACAACGACATTTCTCATTAATTCTCATACAAGATATAGTCGTAGATCGGGTATTTATCAAATCATTATATTCGTGGTCGCGAAGAGCTCTTGAAAAAAACTAAAAATAAAATGCACTAGAAGTATACACATTTAGATGTGTATTAAGAGTGTTTCAAAGAAACCGACTATTTTTTTTTTTTTTTTTTCGAAGAACATTGAAAAATCTTCCGAGTGTCCCTCAAAAATGACCTCGGTAAAATATGAGCTCTTAGTATTGATATTTAGAGGTGGCGATTCTCAATTTTCTATTTCCCATTTAAATAAAATGGGAAAAAAATTTTTAAAAAATTTAGAATCTTATTGCTCGAGAACGAATCAGTGTGAAGATATAAACAAAACATGTTCTTGCAGGAAATTTTACGCTCTACAAAAAAGATCTGAATAAAGATTTGCGTAAGGTAAGTCGTTTCGGAGTTATCAGGCCTCAAACATCGAACCGTTTGAAATAATGATGTTCTTAATTTGTAAATGCTACAAAACTGACTCATATCGTTGATTAATGAAATTTATTAATCAACATTTCACTGGAAGTCTATAGTTTTAATTTTAAAATCAATAATATTGTGTATTCAAGTGATATGAGTCAGTTTTGTAGCATTTATAAATTAATAACATCATTATTTCAAACGGTTCGATGTTTGAGGCCTGATAACTCCGAAACGATTTACCTTACGCAAATCTTTATTCAGATCTTTTTTGTAGAGCGTAAAATTTACTACAAGAGTATGTTTTGTTTATATCTTCACACTGATTCGTTTTCGAGCAATAAAATTCTAAATTTTTAATAAAATTTTTCCCATGTTATTTAAATGGGAAATAGAAAATTGAGAATCGCCACCTCTAAATATCAATATTAAGAGCTCATATTTTACCGAGGTCATTTTTGAGGGACACTCGAAGGATTTTTCAATGTTCTTCGAAAAAAAAATAGTCGGTTTTTTTGAAACACTCTAATGTGTATACAAAATTGAAATTGGATATCGATGCTTCGCTACAAGTCACTTTAAAGTTGATAAAAATCTATAGGTAGGATTCGTTCGATTTCACCGTACGATTAGTCGCAAGTTGTGCGAAAGATTGTTTTCTACAAATTTACAGAATCGGTGCTATGTTGTAAAATTAAGTTTCGTAAGGTGGCAAAATGATAAGAAAAATTAAGCATTTCAGTGAATTTATGGAAAATAATGTTTGAAATAAAATTTAAAACTATCGTAGGGTGAAATCAAACGAATCGTCTAGTAGATTTTAACAATTTTTAAATAATTTGAATCGGCGTTTATCGAAATTTTAAATTTTCGTCCCAGTTTAATTTCGACCAGATCCTTACAGCTTACGAACATATAATAATTTGTTAAATAATTGATGCACGACTATCTCGTAATAAAATCAATAAAAAGTGTACAGATGATTTACCGTTTCGGAAAAATTAATGATGAATCCATGCGTGTAATCATCATACGCAGTATATACCTATGGAACGAATAGATAGAAGAAATTTGGTACGGCGACGTCGCGTAATAAAGTTTATAGCCTTCCCCTTCCTCATTCTCTCCTTGCAGACCGTCCGAATAAAACTTTTATTACGTAACCCACAATGATCAATATGTAAAAACATGCGGCATGCGAGTCGGACGAATCGCAGCCCCAGAACTCAATGTTAGTTGTTCTCTTGGCTTATAGACATAGAAGCTGTAGCTGTATTTAAGCTGTTTATAATTATAGTATTTGGTTATCAACTATTAGATTTAAAGAGCTCCTTTCACTTTGTGACAGTATCGCCTCGTTTTTGCATAGTTTTTTGCCTTATGTAAACACGACACGTGGTACTTGACTGATTGAAAAATCACAGTGATTCAACCTGTAATACAAAAATTTATACGAAAATTGGAAGACGGAAAAAAGTTTGCGAAAAATTGGGCTATAAGCGTTGTAAACAACCACGATAATATCGCATGGAATAAAAAAGCGGAAAACATGTTTTATAAAAGGCGATCGTCAAGTCGCGTGCCATGCGATGTGAAAATAATTCAGCAGCTTTGACGAGTTGATTACCTTCCGATCGATCACTCTCGTATAAAATTAAAAAACATACTATTATCTCGGTTTGTCAAACTTTCGGGGTAGCCGAATGAACAAAATTTTCACAATTAACGAACACACGAATACCGAAATGAAATTCTTTGGAATGTCGGGAAATTGAGTAAAAAATGTTGCCAACTTTAGCGGAACGAAATTTGTTAACCAGGGATGAGACGAATATGAATTGCAGGATGAAATAGTTCACGTCGAAAACACCTCGCAGAGATAACAATAAAAACGAAAACAAAACAAATACTCACTGATATCAAGGGGAGAGTTTCTTCCTAATCGGTATAAAAAGCCGGAAGGCAGTTCTTTATCATCGAGTTCGTAGTCGTATTCGACCCTTGACAGGCCCTTTTTTATGGGGTATCTTTCGAGGAGCGCCGGCATTATAACGGCGGCAACGTCCTCGGTCAGAAAACTAAACGCAATTGCAGTGATAAAAATTACTTGCACCCTCATCACCCGGTAAAAACCACTTTAATAACGTGTTATATATGTATAGGTGCAGAAAAATGATTGGTTAATTCTTTGTAAACAAATACGATCGTCGAGTAACGCGTAATTAATATTTATGACACATTCAGAAGGGCGAGAGCATGATATTGCATATGATATGCAGCGGAAGAGCTCTTCACTGTCACATTCCTGCGAACTGACTGACGACGCCGATGAAACGTGATTCGGAAATTTTTCTGCACACTGACAATGAGTTGAAGGTTCGAAAGTTGATTTTTTTTTTTTCTCCATGTTCTCTTACGTTCCACTTCATTCATTCTTTACTTTTATTTCTTTTTCTTTTTATATGTACATATTTTTTTTTTTTCTTCTTCTTCTTTCCTACGCACTATTGCATCGTAAACGAAAAATCCGATCTTATCGTTAGTCCAGCGTTATGACATCTGCCTTTTTAAGTATATACGTGTATACATATTATATATGTATTATACATGATATGACATTGAAGGTAAGCAAACTCTCACCCACGCGCCACACATTATTGTTAAAATATATTATTACACTGCAGATTTCCTATTTATTCTTATTTTTCTGTTTCATATTCGTTTCTCCTTCTTTATCCTTTCGTTATACGCAATTTTCATTTCTCTCTATCGCCACCTCTGCGCGCAACGTTTCCACATAATCAATTATGCATTGTCATTGAAATAACGTTTCATATTGTACATATAAATATATATGTATTTGACACTCGATAGCCGTGAGAAGAATAGTTTCCGTTTACTGAACCTCGGTCGGTTTGTTCGCCTTTCTTATCCAGGCTGTCAGGTGGGGAGAAGAAAACTAAAAAAAAAAAAAAAGAAAAAAAAAAAAATTATAAACCACGTGCAGCAGCATTTACGCAATTTTTAGCGTACGTTCGCGGATTATTTTTTTTCTTTAATTCTTTTCAAAATACGTATAATATTCATATTATATAGAGTGCTGATTACTGTGCAATTATTTATCGCTTCACGCAATGCTCGTATTATATGTATGTATATAATATGTTATATATTCCCAAGGTATAATTACAGTTACAATTTGAACTCACGACGAACTGCATTTGACACGGGTCGTTGACTTTTTTTAATACAGGATTTCTTCTTCTTCTCGCTTTGTTTGTAATCATAACACTTGAGAATGATTCAAGAGAGAAAATTGATGATTACGTACCTACTGGGTAAGCTGATTACTTACTTTCTTACGCATACGTATGTATGTACAATTTGTATGAATTTAAAAATCTGTTCTTACACTCTATACTATTTATATACACAGATGCGTGTATACATATACCATTGTTTCTTATTTACGTGTGTGTGCAATGTGCATAATACAATCGTTGACATTTCGTGATGTGCCACGTTATATAACAGTAAGGTTATTTGCGCAAATGACCAAGATAATCTACTGTCTATCTGTGACATTTTGCGAAAGTCATACGACAACAAAAAGAATCTTAAAGACTGTTTCATTTTGTAATACCGATCGACATATCGAACGAAGTAGTAAAATTTCACGCCATTTCTTTATAAAAACAATTGAAAATCCATCTTCAGATATCACGATATACGCTAATACACTTGTGCTCAAGTATAAGTGTGAATTTCTGTACGATTTGTTTGTTTGTTTTTTTTTCTTTTTTATCAGTGAGAGGGTCGCGACTTGAAACATACCAACACAGAAATACGCATTGACGTCGGAGTGTGGACGTCGAAATAAATAACATTTTTCACGGGGAGTGTTAATATTTTGAGCAAATATTGATAGAAGGCCGACTAACAACGGCATATAACTTATACACACAAATGTATGTGATACGTATGATGTATATTATATGTGTATAGAAGAAGAGGAGAAGGAGACGAGATATTTTATTTTCTTTTCTTTGTTTTTTGGTATTTTTTGCGGTTTTTTGTTCTTTTCTTTTTCACATCTTCGGTTTAGATTAGATTGTATTTCGTGGTTGCCGAAGCCGAAAAGTTTTATTATCATTATTATACGACATCGGATTTCACCGAACACCGTCTAAATTTCATCTCGATCCACTCCGAAAAGTAGAGAAAAATATGAACGAAAATAAGGAACATTACCAAAGTTTTGCCAAATTCTGAGCTACATATGTAGAATAACGATTCACGCTTCTTGATTTTTCTCCGTCTCTTCTCTTTTCTTCTGTTCTCTTCTCATTGATCGTCGCGTATATTGTTAAACGATGACGTTTGTTTGGCATAGAAAAAATAACACGCGATCTAAACTTTGAGTGCTAATTATTGTTACAAAAAAAAAAGTAAATAAATAAATGTACAACGCGGGGATTTGGACCAATCGAATCTCAAAATTTCTCTATAATATTGCAAATAATAAGCAACCATATGTCAGTCAAGCTCTTGGTCAAGGTTGTAGTTTCTAATCACAAGATGATTTCTCTCCCTCTCTCCATCTCTCTCAGGATGCGAAGCAAAGTTTTATCGCGCTGAGCCAACATTGTTCATTCGAGAAATGAAGAGAAGCAAAGAAGTAAAGAAGGAAATAAGGAAAGATTGTAGAGATTTGAGTCTTATGTTCCGCTGTATATAGATGCGGCTGAAGGAAGTTATACATGCAGGGTGTTTATAATAGGAGAGCGTTTTTACAGTTTATTTGACATCGATAAACTACCCGGCCGCTGAACATTATCTTATGTACAGAAAGGAAGAGAAGAGAAAAGAAAAAACGGCTGAGCTACAAACGCACATACACGCAACGAACGCGATGAAAAGGAAAAAGAAAGATGATGTGCAGCTTCGGCTCAGACTGCAGGTTGTTTTACCTTTCAAAAGCCTCGTCTCAGAAGAGAAATCCCGAAATCTACACCCATAATGAACTGACAATGAACGACCAAACCTTGATTCGGATAGATCAGTTTCTCTCTCACTTTCCCCTCTCCATTTTTGTTTTTCGGATTACTCCAAATGGTATCTACTGCTGAAGAATATACGAAACAATGCAAGCAATAAAACGAACGGCAAAAAACAGAGATGTTTTTTTTTTTCAGTATACAAGCATAACGAGCCTAAGTATACGCGACTGAAATCTGCAGGAAATTCCGATTGTATAGTTGTTGATAGAAATGATTGTATGATAAATGGATAAAAGAAGATGAAAAATATGAAGAAGAAGAAGAAGAAGAAAAACATCTTCGAGAACATGAAATTGCTACAGACGCAGATATTTATCCAAATTATGCCAATCTTCTTGGACGCGACGACGGGAGCCGAAGAACGATGAAAGGTTAAGTATTTTGACCTCAAAATCAGGGTCGAACCGCGTATCATCAACCCCGGCATCAGCATCAGCGGGGCGCGTTATTATAAATATTGTACTCAAGGACACATTTAAACGTTTCTGCAGGCAATCAAACAAGGCATATCGTACAGAAATCGTAGAGTTGTTACGTACGTGCATATGTGTACAAGAACAACAACAACAACAGTAATAATAACAACGATGATGACGATGATGACGATGATGACGATGATAGCGAGAAATGAATAAGTAAATGAATCACCCGATTACGTTGCGTATGTATAGACGAATGGCGTATATTACGTAAACTGATACTTCGGTATAAACATTTGTTATTTCTTTTGAGACGCAGAGTGCATCAGGGGCACTCAGGGGGTGGTAAAGAAGAAGAAGATCACGATCGTTGAAGAGTGTCAAAAAATCGCGTCGCTTAATTCATATTGCAACAGGATGGATGAACGAATAGAAGGAAATTATTTGAAATATTTAATCCTGCGTTATCCGGAAGAGGGAGATCGAAGAACAATAAATGTAAGATTTTAATTTTATTGATAGTCTGTAATATTTTGTTAAAATCAGCATATGATACGTAAACGAAGACGAGTAAAAATGCAGCCTGACGATTTTCAACTGTTTAAAAGGTTCGATGCCAGAGTAGCCTAACCCACATTGTCGATAATGCTCACTTCGGCTATCCTAACTCGTTTAAGATAAGCCTTATGTACGATGTGGGTTAGGCTACTCTGGCATTGAACCCTTCACATAAGGGTGCAGCAGATTGAAAAATGAGAAACGGAAGATGAAGAAGATGAAGAAGGAGCGGAAGAAATAGGAGGAATTCAACGGTGCGTCGGGACAGAAGACACGCACATACACATGCAAGCGCACAGAGTCCAATAGAGCGAATTGAAATTTGGCAAGATTGTCGACGCGTGTTTCTTCCAACGAGACGTGCAGGGCAATTCAGCAGCGTCGTCGTTGCCGATTGCATCATCAAGGGTGCCATTATTCCACGTATAACTTGATATTCTTTACCGTCCCAAGCTGATATAATACACGTACAAACACACGAGCACATACACATACACATACAAATGCAACCACCGTGCACGCGTGATATTACCTTCTTTTCTCTACACTCGGCATCGCGCACACACACACACACACACACACACACAAATATGGTATACACGCATAGGTATACGAACTCTTATCGCGGATAAGCCGGAGAGGAGGAGAGAAGAAGTAGAGAGAAGAGAAACTCTCGGCGCGGATATAAGAAGGAAGAGAGAAGAGAGAAGAGGAGGGAAGGGAAAGGAGGGAAAGGGAAAATACGACCACCGTCTCACGGTTCCACCCTTCTCTGAGCCTCCGCCACTTCCTCTATATATATATATATATATATATATATACATACATATGTATACTTTTATCCATATACTACAGGGGATGTCGGCGCCGTCTTTGGGCAACAACGACTACAAGGCGCCGAGACGCCGCAGCATCCATCCAGGGAATGATAATGGTACAGGCTCTGTATAAACCGGTGCCGTTTTATTGTCTCAAAACTATACATGGGTACGTCAAAACGTACGGGAATAATAATTCGAATTTTTTTTTTATTCATTTTGTTTTTTTTTGTTTTTTTTTTTTTTTTTGTTTTTTGTTTTTACAGAGAGATCTGACTTTTGCACGAATTGTATGCTTTCCTGGCAGGAAAAAAAAAACATCGCAAATTGAACAGACTATTTAATGTCGATAGCAGGCTTCGACTCGCGAAAATTTTGTGAAAAATTGTCCCTGTAGTCTTTAAAATAGCAAAGTTAAGTGAACGAGTTCCAGAGGGAGTCAAAATTTAACGAAACTTTTCCGTTCGATTTCATACAGAAGCCTTGTACTCAGAAATTTCAAATTGAAAAAATAGATGCAGATAAATCCGATCGCATAATTTGTATAAAAAAAAAAAAAAAAACAATGTTCGTTATGAGAATATAAGAAAAAAAGGGGCCATCCTCTTGAAATCGTGAAGTTTGAGCTTCAAATAAAAAAATTATACCGCAATTAGTAATGATCACGTTTTTTGTATCTTTTTTCTTAATGTATCGTTAAAAGCAACAATTTTCAAAAAAAAAAAACAAAAAACACCTCATTTGGTCAATTTTTCAAGATGTCGTCAACTTTCGTAGAAAAATACAAAAATTCATACCTCAAGAACAAATGGATGAAAATAATAAAAATAAAAAAAAAAAAACGAGTAAACTTCTCTGTTTAGAAAATTTTGATGGAATCAAAAATTAGAAACTATGTGAAACCATTTAGTGGAAATGTGGGAGAAAGATAACAAAAACAAGTCACCTAATTGCTGGTCGATACCCTTGAAAGCATGGATAGTGTCGTATCCAAAACCTTAAACTTTTCTTAACGTTTATGAAACTGACATAACCAAATGAGTACAATTACAAAAAAGTATAGTAATTTGGTGCTCTTGCGTTGCTGAAAAGTAACGCTATCGCCAATTTTATTGCTGCTTAATTATTTTGAAAATGGTTTTCATGCCGACTTGCTACTCGAGCTAGCTAAATCACCATTTTCGAAAAAAATATGTACAGCACTAAAATCGGCGACAGGACAACTAATGGTCAACAAAAGAGCACCATATTGCTGTAGTTTTCTTGTGGTTTTTGCACATTTGGTTTGTGTCAGCTGAATGGACGTAAAGAAATATTAGATTTTAGAGGCACCACTATCAAAGTAGTGTCGAAAGTATCGACAAGCAATGAAGTCAAAACGGGGCGAGTTTGGAAACACTCGGTCCAGTTGGAAATAGAATATGACGAAAATGAGGGTGCGCTAGAGTTTTCGATTAATTTCCAAGCTCGAATCAATGTCCGTGGAAAAACGGTGAACCGGACCCCCGAAACACAAACAAGAAACACAGGACACTTCGTCAAAAGGTTATAACTCTTCTGTCACCGACGTATAACAGCCTGGAACTGGGGGAAAGGGTGGAACATCCCGAGGCTTGGTATGTACGAAATACCGCCAACCTCATCGACCATCCATAACTGGCTGCCAGAGGCAGGTGATTGCTTGGTATCGTGTTGCACATTGTACCCAGCACAGCATGATGGCCATGTGGTTGTTACGGGTTGTTGGAGACAGGCGATGATCGCGCGCGGTACGTTTAACGTATGGGTTTATGCACATGACGCACGCTTTGGGTTAAAAGGCCCAACAACGTCTTGTCAGAGGCAAACTCCGACCCCTGTGCATTCGCCGGTCCAGTCTCTGGTATAAATGGTACACGAACGGTTCACGAACCGCGTTATTATACATAGATACGTCATGTACTCGGTTCTTTATCGTGTACGTTGTATACTTTGGGTGTACAAGTTTTGTGCCATAAACCGTAACCGGAAAAGTTTGATGGTAGTGTAGTAATAAGAACTGGTAGAAATAAAATGAGCAAAAGAAGAAGAAGAAATATACGGTAGAGATTCATCTTTAAAACTAAAACTATAAACTTGTAACGCTACAGTACTGATGACGATTCTAACCGTTTATAATGCTACGTACACAACAAAGTATTGCACTCCAACCATTGTGGTTGAATGGTGGTTGAAACCAAGGAGGATAGGATTGGATGAAACTTAGTGAGTCACTGTATCGAAATTGGGGGAAACCATTCCTTACAATGTTCTACGGTGAATCAGACATTCGTTTCCGACTGTGGATTACAAGATATAAACTATACGGGGATGAAAATAAATTGGTGTGATATTGAATCTCTGGACCTAATGCTTCTCCTCTTCTTACTTCTTGTTTCATATTGCACCCTATGGTCAACTCTCTGGGGGGTTGCTAATTGCGCAGGAACTTTGTACCGAGATTCCATTAGACAGAGGGAGAGTAATAATAATATCCCCCAAGGAATATGCTCCTCAACTCCACAGGCATGAGGACTCCTGGGGTGCGATCATGAATCCTCCTCTCCATCATTACCCGAGAAATTGTGAAAATAAACTACTTTCGCACAAATGTTTTCTTTCAATCTCATACAAATATAGGAATATTATACTGTACAATTTTCTTACATTTGCGAGCTATATACATACCGATTACACAAACCATATTATCTGTCAGACCCTACGGTGTCCTGTAGGTATCTAAAGCATATATTGGACGACCATTAAGCCGCGTAATTTCGAGCTGGTTGGGGGAAAATGCGAGGAGCTTCAGCCATGACTCTCGTTCTCGCATTACATAACTTATTGTTACGGCTCTCTTGGTACGTATCTATGTATCTATGTACATACATATGCACACCCATGTACGTAGGCATTTGTAATACCGAAAGTGCCAAAGGCTGCTACTCCCGTTGCTGTTCTGTTCCCGTTTCCCGCGACGAGTTGAGCCAACAAAAGTACCACCACCCTTACTTTCCCTTCCTTTTTACATCCCCATTCCATTCCATTCCATCCCTTCCCACTCTCTTCTCTTATCTTCTCTGATCCGCAGGCAGAAAACCAAGGAATATATACTTTGATTGTGAAGGATTAATTTCAACAGAGGGAATAAGAAAAATTAGAGAAAAAAAAAAGAACCACAAAATACGAATCAGTAAACACAATTTTTCTACATCAGCTGCTTTTTCTGTTGTTCTGTAATTACTTCATACCACTGAATTTTCTCATCTTGTTTATAATTTCTTATTTACTTTCCATTTATTCTGAACGTTGTAGGTAACAGGTTGTAAAATAATTCGCATTATAGATATGCAAATATACGTCTATAATCGAATATAGAGCATAAGAACTCTCTATCGAAAGTTTTCTAATATACAGTATAATAATACTCAATGTTCAAGAAAAAGAAACACGTGAGTTGACCAGGAAAGAAATGATACAATTACAATACTATTCAAAGATTGCGATCATACCACGCGATCGGCGTTGTTATACATACCCATAAAATCATAAAGTGTGACTAACTAAACTCTAAGCAATAACAAAAATCTCTAGTAATCAGTAAATAACTCAGGCCATTTCTTTGTACACAAGTATTATCCACATATATGTATATTATATAAAAAAAAATATTATGCCACACATAATCGTGTCATTAGACTGCTCAGATTTTAATCCCTCCCATTTTTTTCTCTCCCTCTTTTTTCCTAAAGTTTCTACAGTTTATGTAAATGTTTAATACCGCGTCGTTACATCATAGAGTGCACTGTTATTATAACACCGATAGCTGATTGATTTGAAAACGCAATCGGCACCGACAATGAGAGACGAGGACAGCGGGGAAGGGGGGGGGGGGGGGGGGAGGGCGAAGTATTGTAGAAAGAGAGAGGTGGTCATAATTCGTAATCGGGACACAGTAGCCCGGTTGTAATAGTTATAATTATTATTGCCCGACGCTTGACGTTCCGCAAGAGCAGTTATAATGCCGAGGAGAGTTTCACGTGGATAAAACTTTTTATCGACTAGGTACTGCTACTGTACTGCTGCTGGGCTATTGCACTCGGCGACTTACGAAGCTGACCGGTATGACGTTATATTCGCACTCTCAATTATTTACCCGATATATCCAATTCCACCTCCTTCTATCCCGAAATACGTACCGTAACGTAACAATTGGACAGGTTGCTCAACCCCGGTTGTTTTCCGCAGGACCCCCAGACACGCACCTATATAAACTACGCTCCTATCCGACATGATCGTCACAATTCATTAAGTCGCTACACAGCAGTATCATACGTTTAATCGACAGTGATAATTCGGTGATATTGTAGAACCCGAGAACATGACGTCCAAGGTAAAGATACTTGTTGGCTTCTGATACCGTCTGTTTTTTAATCAAATGATTTGCAACAGTTTTTCTCGCCCTTGAAATACTTGAAGCTGAAGCTATAAGCCAGAGTTAGAAGCAAAACGTGTTGAGCTTTTTGGAACTAGAAAAATCCTGTTTAATTATATCCTCATAATTCTATAAAAGTGCACAACATTTTATTTTTGAACTTCACTAACTTATTCGAACGTTAGAACGATTGGCTGCTAATTCTGGTTATTGGCTTCAGCCTCGGTTGAAAGACACATTCTCGCGTCATTTCCATGAACGCTTGATCAAATTTTACCGCTGACTCGTAAGGTTAAATGGTAGGCAGATAGCGTTGAAACAAAGGTTTGAGAAGTGTCGCTGAAGCTGATCCACTTATAAATCTATAATTGAAAGAGTCTTACAATTAGTGATCCGGGTAGAGATATTAAAGCACTACGAGGCTGAAGTTAGTAACGACAACGTACTCAAACGTCGAGGTAAAAAATCATTTTTGTGCAATTTCCGAATGGCTTTCGGGGTGTTGACTCTTCGAAATATATGAGTATGTTTTGTTTATCATAGTCTACTAAATTTCGGTCAATCCTAAATGTGCGAAGTAACGATTTTTCCTAAAGCTGCGCGGTTACTCTAACGTTACTAACTTCATCCTCACAAGGCACTGAACTTGAATTCCGAACACTTCGCAACATTAAAGACATCGGAGAAATCAGATTACTCTACAATTTCTACACTATAAAAAATCCATAGTCCTTGTTCGTTTCCGACGAACAACAGCTTACTCCAAACGTGAATGAATTGTACCGAATCATTACAAGTGTCGTCATTCTAACTTGGCAGACCTTCGTTCTATAACGTTATTGTTTCATCGCACTGTTTTGGCCTGATTCTAACAAGTCCCATAAGCCCCCGATCACGAAACTCTCGACCTTAAAATAACGAGCTCCAGTTTCGACTTGAGAAAAAAATGGTTAAATCAACATCGAAACACTTCCAAGTCATCGGTTTATGCAATATCCATTAACGCGCGATAACTTGACACGTATTTTCCTATCCTTTCATTCGCAGATGATCCTTATTGCGGCTGTGGCGATAATAGGAACGCTTATGGCGGTGGATGACGCATCGTGTCACAAGGCGCATTCGCACCAGCATTTCCACGGTCCCGTGGTAGGACCGCACCATGAAGTATCATGGAAGGGAAAGCACGGTCACCATCACGTCGACTACGTCGCCCACCCGAAATATGATTTCGGATACGGAGTCGAGGACCACCACACGAAGGATTTCCACAGCCAAAAGGAGCACCGAGACGGAAAGAACGTCGCTGGTGAATATTCCCTCCACGAGCCGGGCGGCAACGTGAGAACGGTAAAATATCACGCCGACAAGAGTGGATTCCACGCTGTGGTCCACAACAGTAATGGAAACGATCACTCCGGTGGTGGACACGGTCACCATCACCACTAAGAATTCCAAACTAAAAGAAAATCAAGACGGCGATGAGCCGAATCGCATCGTCGTCAATTAATTCACGCTGTCCAATGATCGTACGATAATTATTGCGATGTAAATATACCCGCGTTGTTGATTGTTTTTGCTCTTTTACTCTGTATATAAATCGTTGTTATTGTACAATTGTACCATCGAGATCAGTAGACGACTGATCAATAAATTGTTACCGTTTTTTCTTCTCTGAGATGAACGAATTATTATTTTTTTTTTAATCCCCTCCCCCCACAAAGTTTCCATTACTATTTACACATGTGGATATAATTTGTGGCGTTTCTCTTTTCACTCCGAAGTGAGTTGTTAATAGTGTTAATGATTAATAAAATTAGTTTCGGAGATGTATAAGGTTGGCTGGTTGTGTGTGTCAGGCACAGCTAGTGCACACTCGAATCGAGAAGAAACCGGAAGTTGAGCGTTCAGCGTTGAACACACCCTTTCTTCGTGGGCAGGGAACACCCCCGTTCAATACTTTCTTATACCTATAACGAATGTCTAGTATAGAATATCGTTCTTTCGTTCGTTGCGTAAATGGGGAAATACCGTCTCTCTTCTTATATTTCGACGAATCTCCTTTTCTGCGTTGCAAAAATTGTATACAAAAGTATACACGCAGTTAGTACCTGTGTACAGAGAAAGGGAGACAAAGATAGAAAGAGACAACGAAGGTGAACATTTCCTTGAATTACGGATAAATGCCACCTATAACTACCCAGCCCGCCACTTCGGCGAAAAAAAAATATCGATACATGGAAAATTACGAGCAATTTATGAGCACTCGTAATAATCAAATCCCGATTTTCGAGCTCAACCGGTCGAGTAGAAATCAGCAATTTTGAGTGTGGGGTTCAGTTACGTAAGTAGTCAGCCCCCGCTGCTTATAAAAATATGATGATAAGAAATTGAAAATACCAGAATTATGAGCTATCGATGATCTTTTGGAATAATAAAATTCCGAATTTTGAGCTGAAACACCTGGGTAAGGTAAGACAGTAAAGGAACGGGAGAAATTTTTTTTTGTAAAATTACAAAATCATTAACTATTTATGAGCTTTTTGGATATACTTGTTTCGAATTGATACCCACAACCCCCAACGACTCACCCTTTAAAAAGCCGTTTCTGTTAGGAGAGAACTAGTATTAGAATCAACATATTTAAGAAGGCTTTGACTGGACATCGTGGTTCTGACTTTTTATTTGCATCCACCCCTCGAAACCCGTTTCCGCGAAAAGAGAACTGGACTTTAAATCGACGTATTAGCAAAATCTTTGATGGTAAAATATTCTGTAAATTCCAAGCAGCCTTGATTTCTGAACTGCAACCACGGATAAAAATAGAATTCCGAAATACTTGCTCATATCGTAAGTGAATTTGCTTCGCAATTCGTCGAACTCAAAAATTTATGCTTTTCAGATATTTTGCAATTCGCAAGGTTCCAAGATTGGATATTACTGAATTTTTTCAATAATAGTTTCATTGAGTTATGTACAGTTGACCTTCCGTCATCATCCATTAATCTCAATGGTAGTATTTTTAAATCATCTTATGACGTGATCGGAATTTTTCATCGATAGAACGTTAAAATTCATGTTGAAGTTCAAATTCATCCGTTTGTCAATCCGAATGTAGTTACTGTTGATCCCAAGTGTGTGACACGCAATCACATCGTGAAAATGTATTTCATCCATTTTGTGATAAGGAAACTATACCGCGTTTCACATGCATGAATTCAGCTGATTTTCAAGGAGATTCTCTATTCCGTATATATTTTCAGCATAAATAAGCCATCATAGCCGACATTTTTATACCGATACAGGCAATTGTGATCAAAAAGCTCATTTTCGTTTTTCAGAGCAATTTCATTCTTTCATAGTTACTAGAAAACCAAAACAATACGGTTCTCTTCACAATATCGTACGTGGGACAGTCCGTGCCAGATCGCCGAGTTTAGTAATTCACCATTCATAATTCAATTGAAACTTTTTCAGGTGGTTGTAGTACCTTCAAAGCACTGAATTCTCAAAACTAGCATCTTTCATACCAATTTGAACCACTCGTACCCTTGAGAATTTGATTTTCGTATAAATCGACGCCTGTTGGTGTAAAAAGTTTAAACACGTGACTGTGAAAAGACAGAGACACAGAGAAAGTTAGAAAAATCGTTTTGAAAGCGAGCGATTGTCCCAAATTGATGACAGGTAGTATTAGATTGAAATCAAATAGTGTTAGATTGATACAAAAAATATTCTATAGAAGTATACAGAGCATTTTTTTTTTTTTTTTTTTTTTTTACACTGTACATGCACACGTTTGATATACATAAAATTTATGTATTTCTACTCCAGAATTAAGTGAATTACTAACGAGGATATAGTTTTTTTTTTATACGTACTAGCTTTTTTCACCACCACCATATAATTCGGTAATTTGGAATGACGAAAGGGTGCAACAAAACTTTGTAACATCATTTACATACATTTCTTAATATTCTTCTGATGACAGAGCCAAATTCTTTTGATATTTATTTAATTCCGCAGTGGAAATACGTGCGTTGTATCTGGAAAGCGTGCAAGACGGCGTTGTGGCCGGCAATGTCAATTTTCTTGCAAATTTTCAACTCTTACGGCTTTGCTCACTTTCCGCGATTCCCAGGATCACACTTTTGCTGTGTTTTACGTTTGAGGACTATGTTTTTCCCGATTTTCTAATTTTTCTAACGGAACAAGTTTCGGTAGTTCTGACCCTAGGTAACCCTAGGTAACGGGGGGAGGGGGTGAAAAAACACCCCACGCGAAGTTAAGTTTCCCGCCGCAAGACAACAACTTGCGTTTTCGACTCGAGAAACTCACAAATTCAATTTCATTAGCCCAGAGTAAAAAAAGTTTTTTGTCCCACGTGATTCTTTATTAAAAAAACGAACAAAATGAAACCCTGCAGGACCATGAACGATGCGATGTACCCGAGAGATGGAATTTACAAGATTGGAGCTTTTTTTCATCCCCCCTTACTGAAATAGATGAAAAAAAAAAAAAAAAAACAATAACGTTATCGTTTTAGGGCTAAGAACGGTCCGTGAAGTTTTCAGGTTTGAAACGTTATAAACTTTAACTTCGGTGACCAACTGCGAAAAAACATATTTTCAACTTGTCGGTGGCAAGAGCTGACGTCGCAATTTTCGCTCGATTATAAGCCATTGATTATTATTGAACGCAGAAAACCGTAATTATTCAAAAATGCCTTATTAAATACTTTCTATGGTTGTGTAGATTGTCAGCCTTAATTTATGGTCTGATTTACCCAAAATATGGTGGTTTTTACCATTTAAATAGTCGCAATGACGTTTTGGATGCTTTATTTTCGACTTAAATGAAGGTCAAGGGCAATTTTTTGAATTGTTTAATTCTGTGCGTATTTAATGCATGTAATGAAAACATGATGTCTTGTCAGCTCATAATTCAGCGTATATTGTACTGTCAGAAATTTTTCAAACATGTTGGTTTTAAGACTAGATCTCCCACATCGGAAACGGGTTCTTCAAGGTTGGGTCGTTGGGGGTTGTAGGTATCAATTTGAAATAAGTATGTCCAAAAATCTCATAAACAGCTCGCAATTTTCCAAGTATCGATGTTGTTTCCCCAAAATGGAAGGGTTAGGTGCATGCAGGTAAAAATGCCGTTCCTTCTGCTCTTCGACAACAACATTAATAAGAATTGTCCAAACAGCAGCAACAATCACGAGATGATTATGATGATGATGACGATGATTCTCGGTAATTTTCCCAATTTGTGGAAAGAAAGTCTTCACTTCTCTCGCTCTCTATCTCTTTATTTCTTGTATAATTTCATTATTCCTCTTCATTCATTACCTTAATACACCGATGCTTACAGCAAAATCGACGACGATTATATTGTTATATTATTAATAATCATCCTCGCGATATCTGTCTGAATTATGTGAAACTCATCAACGCCGATCGTAAAGTATAGGCAAGCTGCGAGTCTAATACAACCAAACAACCGAACTTTGAGTTTCGAATTACGAGAGAAGAGGTAGGCAGGTACTTGGGTGGTTATCGACACTTTGTGCTAGCCAGCGACTAACGATCAGTGGCACGTGCCGTACGCTCCGAAATTCCCGACTAGCTAGCTTGCACCTCGAACAGCCTGAATATTTAAAGATCTATCGGGCGTACAGTCAAGTCGAAAACAATATCCAGACGAGAGAATAATAATGGAATAAATAACAAGCAAGTGCTATCGAGGTTGATCGAGTTGAGTTTGGTGGAAGAAAAAATATTATTCGGAACAGCAAAACAAGAAATCAACAGATTTTCACGCTGCAAATAACGGATAAAGCGCTCTGAATTTATCAGGGACTTTTCATCATATAATTCTATTCTTCCTTCCTTGGCTGTGAAAAAAACTTTACCGTACATCTAATTTCAATAAATCATATCCATGGTTTCGTTTGAATTGATTAATTGACATGGTCAACAGCTTTTTTTCGTGCCAAGAGAGATGGATAGTTGTTGGATAGAACTGATCAGAACTTAATTCACTCGATAAATCTACCCCGCTGTTAATCAGTTTTTTCGTCGTGCCAGACTTTCGAACGGACTGTACACCTGATAAAACTTTAACAAATCTTGTTAAGGAACTTTCAGGCCAAGGGTCCACCTTCCTTTATTCCCCCCGGTAATTGATGTGCGAACGGCGAAAGAGGATCGTTAATATTCAATCAATGATCGGTGGAGCAATCTCAGACTCGAGTAGCAGAGTGGCCATCAGGGTAAATGTGATACTGGAAATGGTTCAACTGTTATCTCAGATATTTTGAGTCATTACCGGCAGCAGTCGCTGAAATATTTTAATCAGAGAGTTCCGGGCGCGGATCGAAGGAACTAGCGCTGTGCGATTAATCGATTAATTGTTTTTCCCATCAATTAACCGACGGTTTTGATTCATATACCGATTGACCTGCAGAATAATTGTGAGGCAGCTTCGATTGATCGATTAATCGAAAAAACGAGTAACCAAAAAAGTCGATTAATCGAAGCTGCCGATTAATCGATTAACCCCACAGCGCTAGAAGGAACTCTGAGCGCATTGACGCTGCGTCAAGTTGTTGGCTGACCCTACACGGACCGATATCACTGCGCACTGAGATTGTACGCGATGCTGCTACTACTTATTTCCAGCTGCTGCGGTGCAGATTTTTGTATCAAATCCTGAATCGCGATCAAGGACGAAACATCAACCATAAAGTGACTTTCACAAGGTAAAGAAAGAAGAAGAAAAAACTGGAGCTTGGTTAGCCGAGCCAGTTTAACGGATGAACGACGTTTAAAAGAACATTTCACGACGCGAAGCAATCGAAGTGAGTGAAGTAAGTAACGAAACCGTTTGAATGCCTCAGAACCCTAGAGAACGTATGGTAATCGCTTGGTCTGTCATCTTCTTAACCGCCTTGCAACGAGACTGGCAATCGTACTTTTTCCTATTAGTGTAATCATCACAAAATTACCGGGGACGGGGTTGTTTTTCAACGTCTGTCTGTCATTCGTTCCATAATTCATACAAGTTTATTTCTGCTTGCCGACAGATAATACACATGTACGACTAAAACGATGGTTAAGGTTAAAGACATCGATACATTTATCCGCCTAACGTAAGTAACGTCCAAGAAGTTTGTCCAGCCAAGTATATAGACGAGCAATCAATACTTTTCACTGATGGAATTGATCAATACTCTAGCATAGTTTCAGCGTTACACGTGCCTGTCCTTAAAGCAATTAGGACAGCAATAGCGCGGATGAGGTTGAATTATTTCTTTCCACTTTAGCCGTTTCGATTTTCGTTACCGCAAAGTTCGTCATTTCGCGGTAGCTTCTTATCCAATTATTATCCTCCCGAATAGATAGGCTTTTTTCTTCCGCGGTGCATCGATATCTCATTCCGTGAATTTCTCAAGGCACACACGTACGCAGTCCACCGTGAAGGTGCGACAGACGAAACACATTCGTGCCGTACAGGAATGTGAAAATCTTTCTGTAGGCCGTGACAGAGAAGTGGGGGCCGCCATATTGTCTGGCCACCCCGCATTGCGCCAGTGAACTCGGAGAACCACGAACCAACCCCGGCCCCAAGCCCCCCACAACCACAACCACCATCCATCCCCCCCTTCGACCCTCGAGGAGTTTATATATTACCAGCTAACTACCATCCATCCCTGCATGCATTGAGTTTCACTTACTGAATCTACACCATCTCATGCACAGGAATCGTCTTTGATGGAAAATCCGTGCAATCTGCATCGTGTATTTCAATATCGGTACTGGGACCACCGTCCGTAAGTGTCGCAACTTGCGATACAAACGTCTACCATGTATTCCCTCTACGGTGCTGCTTTAATCCTCCTCAATTCTTCCCCAGTACAATGTATGGCTTAACCGTCGATACTGCAACAGATGTGTGAATCGTGGAAAATCGTTCAAACGAAAGACTTTGGGTGTACAGCCAATATTTGTTCATATTGTATGATCACAAACCGTTAGAAAGCCATTTACAAAAGTGAATCGATGCGCGGGATTTGAAGACCAGAGAGTTCTTATCTCTTTCTCTCTCTCTCATTTTCTCTCTTTTTAAACCGATCCATTAATCAGCGTCATCATCCAAGGCTCGCGAAATTGAGAAGGAGGGAGTCAGAACTTCCGAGTGTAGCCGCTGCTGGCTGCTGGTTGAAGAGTAAACAAGTGTGTAGAAACTACACAATAGATCCTCTTATATATAATTGTTCAAACCCTTCGTTTTGCCGGCAGTCGACTGACTGGTTGTGCATTTAGCTGCCGCATCCTGGCTTTTGTGTTTCGCACATAATATATACCCACACAGCTGCAGCGTGGCACGATCATTCAAACTACGATCCACTGACGATGAGAGGAAAATATGTGTACGGTGAATGCATGCAGGTTGCGAGAGGTCTTTGGAACCTCGATAATAATAGCTACTCTTACTGTTCAAAATACAGTAGTCAAGTGTTGAGCACTTCTGTATGCTCTCGGTGTGATTTTTGATAACTTATATTAACCTCGAGTCAAGGTTAAAAACAATTTTTCGTCATGTGTTTGAATTTTCTTCAGTGTATAAACTTCTCCGCATCCTTTTGCTTCACTTTTACGATATTGAAGTAATACATAGTTTCCTTCACACAACACTTTGCTCCGTAGCAGAGTTTGCCGCTGAATTTCAGATGATTCTAAAATCTCGAAACTAGTATTTTCCTAAAAACTTCGTCGTCGCATTGGCGTTAGAAATTCCGACCTCATACTTGATTTACCAGATTGTTAGGAATGTTCCTCTCGACTCAGCAGCCGCAAGCAGGCCTTCAAGTCTGGTGGTAACATAATTGGGAAATGGCTGCAGCACGCTTATGCCATGATCCATCCGCATCACGCAGACAGTCGGCTTGCCCAGTCAGTTGTTGTTGAGGGTCTTCACCTCTCTTGGTTCGTTCGTCTATCTTTTCTTCTTTCTTCTTTTCTTTTCTGTTCTGTATCTGGTTCCAACCTGCTTAGACAGTCCGCAACTTCCCTCTTCATGTACCATCTTCTTCTGTCCATTCCGAACAACGTACGCTTCCTTTCACTAATTGATGCTCGTACCGTAAATTCTCCTTCTCTATTCTCTTTTCCTTATTCTTCCATATTTCTCGTGGCGAAGTAGGAGTAGGAGGAGGAGGAGGAGGTGGAGGAGGAGGAGGAGGCTGATGTGGAAGAGAAGGGGCGAGCGAGCCCGACCCCAGCACATCGTCCATTCCATTCTACCGGGAGCAAATTGATTTTCTTGGCTTAAAGAGGAGGGTTCGGTTTCCCCGGTTGGAGAACAGACATTCAACCCCGCCACGCGAGTCGCTCTCCAGCAACGTCCCCGCGGCAAGTAAGACCCGGGGGCGTCGAATAACGGCGTTGAAGACGAGTCGGTAACCTTTAATAAAGCCTCCAGCTTGAGCAGCCAACATCAGCCAAGAATCTTTGAGATTAAAGCCTGTCTTTCCTCTTTAGCCTCCTACTCCTCCTTCACCTTCTCCGCCTTCTCCAATTCGCCAGCACCATTTCCTCCACGGCTTTGGATTAAAAGACAAGATCTGTTAGCGGAGGCGAATAAATCCGTGAATATTGAGAGAGAAAAATTTCTCATCTCTCTGCAGAATCAATTATAATACACCTATACTGTTCCAATTTTCAATCTTAAACTAAATCAAGCTTCCGAGAAATCTACCGGGCGCGTTTTTTAAAATCTGTGCGGATAGAAACAGAAAACGACAGAAAGAGGATCAAAGAGAAAAATGTATGAATGTGCGTGTATAAATCCGCGCACCGCAACACTCCATACCTAGTTCCTACATCATCCATCAAGCGAGGTTTTGGTTTACTTTTAGCTATACATGCATACATACATATGCGGATGATAGCATACGTATACAGAAGTAGAGAGAAAACACCTCCGGAATTAACTCTCGCAGTTTTACGATCCATCCATAAACCAACGTTCTTGTTTCGTGTTTATTACACGTCACCCTCCCCCTTCTCTTCCGCCACCTCTTTTACTTACACATGCACACAACAGTTCTTCGACTCTTAACTCATTTAAACAACTTCTCTGCTGTAATGATTCCGAAGAAAACTCGGCACCGGGCTAACCCTCGTCTATAATTAGAAAAAAAATACCGCGTGCCGAAAAGGATGGGGAAAGAGAAAGAAAGACAAAAAAACAACACAGAATTAAACAGCCAACTTATAATTTATCGCCGTGACTACCGTTTTCTTTCATAATCACCATGCGTATACTTGCATAATAATATCTAAACACGCCTAATATACAATATCATGACGAGTGTATACCTTGCCGTATATCGTGATCTACAACGGCCATAAAATTATAGTAGACAAATTCTAAATTCATCATAGTTGCAGGAAGGCAAACGATGACTGGACAGGTACAATTTATACAAGGACTACCGAACCCGACGAGGTTCGTGAGATATAACGATCACTGAAACACTGAGAGAAGAAAACTCGAGACTGTTTAGCAAGTTAATTAGATCGATTTGATTTATGACTCGTCCTAATTTTCACTCCTTTTACCAATTACCGTGTAAACTGTAACTATTCAACTTGTACATTTGATCTCCACCCACAACTGTTGTCTTTATACACCGTTATGTATGACTATATAGAACGAAATTTAGTCAGTTGTTGCTATAGGTGGCCAAGCAAATACACTATAACGTTATACCATACCGTACCGCAACACCGTGACGCAGGTGCTGGATGTGAAATACATACGTGGAGTAAACGTAGGCATGTAAAATTGAAAATGAGTGCAGCATTGCGCACGTCCTTTC
Organism: Neodiprion virginianus; assembly: GCF_021901495.1. Taxonomy (NCBI): domain Eukaryota; kingdom Metazoa; phylum Arthropoda; class Insecta; order Hymenoptera; family Diprionidae; genus Neodiprion; species Neodiprion virginianus. The sequence continues at coordinate 16,010,408 of NC_060880.1, forward strand.
ACCTGCGCAACCCCTGCTGGCGCTCACCGGTGTTCCCATTCCCCCTCTTGTTTTTAACCCATGGTTCCAACCTCTCAGCATTTACACTCACAATCAGTACCGAAACCCTTCGCACATAAATTTAAATCAAACGGATCGTTTCTCTCCTCATCTTTCGACAATGCAAGTGTTATCATTTTCGATCTATCCTCAATGAGGTTGTAATAACAGTTCAAGTTCATCGTGTACATAGAACATAGATACTGGGTATTATTGTAAGATCCATCATGCACAGGAGATAACGAGCTTATAATTTTAATCATTTGCTGAATTAGAATTTTTGTATTTAACATACGTATCAAAGGATGCAGACAGACGTTGGAGACGTTAATCTAATTCGATTTGTACCTTGAAAGATGACTTAGAAAATGCCCACGCGACAAACCGGCGTCAAGTCTACCCCGTAACCCATGAAGCGCGAAAACCGAAGGAGGAAAATAAACGTGCAGCCGTGCAGGAGGGTTTTCAGCAGGCACTCATTCCAACCGCGCTGTCACTCTCTCGTTATAATACCGCGCCACTGTAACCGAACGATGCAGGCACGCGTCCGTTGCTTACAGTGCAGCACGAGTTGCGTGCAGCGCGTGTAAAAGCACTTGAGCTTGCGAAGAGTCTCCTCTTACTCTTAGGACGTACAATATAAAGAAAGGAAGGCAGGAACCTGCAGCTAAAAAGGTCTTCTAACCAACCCCCGGGTCTTGTTTTTTCCACTTCGACGACCCCCGCCAACGACGGACGAACGAACATCGGCGTCATGTGGCAACTGGACGAGGAACGCGTGTCTACCTGCCGGCTGCCTTATACGTGAACTCATAATACGGAATGCAGGCGATTATGCTATATTCTTGGTTACGATGCGCACGACTTTATAAATTTTGATCTATGGAGTGTATAGAGGAGGGGGAGTATCTTAGGGTTATAAAAAGTTAGCTGATTTTGGGTGCAAATAAAAGTGGCCACGCTGTTAAGCGTAAAGTTTCCCACCTGCAGTTGGTTCAAGACACGGTCTGACATACTTGAGATACAATAAATGTAACTGTGTAACTAACTTGAACATTCAATTTTGTATCAATCGGCGCCACGTCGGTTATTCTGTGTACCCTTATTTGTCTACAGAATTTGCCGTCCTTCAGTTTAAACTACACTACCTCGACGATGTTTCATCTTTTTGTCAACAATGCCTGCAGGCAAGTGCCATTAGGCGTTTAATTCTACTTTGGGAATACGTTTCGTAAGTTTTCAATATCGATCTTGTCGACGATTCGAGAAGAATTCTTTCGTGTAATCGAACATGAGTATGGTTGTACGTAAGATTGCAGGGAAAACGGTACCTGCAAAAGGTATTAGAAATATCTATAATTTCGCTAAAACATAAGTCGTTCAATTTATTACATATCTTATATACGAAAGGATATTGAATTCGTTACAACAGCGGTATAGCATGGAGTGCGATAAAGTGTGACGCCTGTATGTATAGAAAAGTGTGGTAAAGCACAATTTGGTGAAATTCCAGGTCGCAGCCTAGTTGGCAGTGTAACAACGACGCGAGTGCAGCCCGAAAATGGCGAAGGGAAGGGTGAAAAAATAAGAAGAGAACTAACGATAGCCGAGGCAGTAGTGCGGCCAAAAATTCGAGGAGATGGAGTACCAGAGAATATATGATCGAAGAGTTGAAACAGAGGGAAAATAAAAAAAATCTCTCTGCACCATGAAAACGAGGGTAATGAAACTTGAGGTTATAACTATATTAACCCTTTGAGCCACAGTGGTGAGTATTGTTAGAAAATATTTCTTTGCGGTTTTTTTGCTATTTCCGATTGTACATTAATAGGTTTTCAATACTCGAGAGTAATTGTTGCGATACGATGTAAACTATTAGTGTTAGAAACAAATTGGTTTAAAAAAATCGTGAAAATTTAAGGAATAATTCATTTCCGAGAAAATTACTCCTCTACACTTATACATGTTTTACATAAATCATAAGCTTCTGGGGTCGCTCGTTACAAATCCGAAGTCGGACTTAAAAAATTGAAAATGGCGGGTCTAATATAACGGATTAAAATTTCAAATTCGATTAAATCCGGATACAAAACTCGCTCTGAGGGTTTTTGGGGCCGCTGATTTCGAATCTGTAATCAGATTTCGGAAATTCGGTTGGCGAATCCATTCAGTAACCCCGAAAACCCCTGCATAGAGTTTTTTGACCGGATTCGACCATATTTGAAATTTTCGTCCACCGTATTGGATACACCATCTTGAATTTTTTAAATCTGATTTCAGATTCGTAATCTGCGACTCCAAATTATCTTGTTATATAATAACGTGCGCCTCAAAGGTTTAAGGGGATTTGGAAATCTCACCCAAACAACAGGAATATATTTGAATTTTCAGGATTCGTTTAATTAGTATTGACAAATGATGTCTTTGAATTTTAAGTTTTTCGATCGTTTCGTTTTTGAAAAATTTTTTAGTCAAAGTCGGGTCTTACGTACAGGCTTTTATAAGAATCACGAACAGAAGTGTGGTAAATGCGGTGAAAAAGGTAAAGTGACAGTAAGAGATTGAAAAAAAAAAAAAAAAACAGTTCGAGTATCGTAGAATGAAGCATTCTGAATAAATACGTGAAAACGAACGAACATTTGACCATCTAATTTACGATACACACCTCATAATCTAAAAAAAAACTCGGCAACCGTTTTAGGTTAGGTTTAGGTTAGGTTGCGCGGTCGTTTCAACTCAGCGCATGTCATTTCTACTGCGCACGCGCCGTGAGACACGTGATCAAGCATGTAGCAAGGGTGGCAACTCTAGAAGCTACACACACTATCGCCAAGTTTTCATTGAAATTTCCATGAGCATTAAAATGAGATATTCTCGGTCGGTTATCGTCAAATCTATTTGTATCGATATGTAATTGGAAAATATCAATATACGAAACGTTGGAAAAGAGTAACGTGAACATTTACGCACTGGTACTTGTCACGAAACTTCGTCCAAAGAAGTTGGTACTGGTTAGGCTCTTACGTGTACAAGCATACGCTCCTAAGCCTCTCTATTACAACATGCAGAGTAGATGGTAACGAATTCTGATTGCGTCGTCGTGCTTAATCCTTATGCAAAATCGTCATCAGAGAAAGAGGAAGAGAAAAGGAAGCAGAATATATTTCAGGTGAAAAAAAAAAATAAAAAAAAAAAACCAGAAACAATAAGTAAAGACAGAAAATTATAAAAAGTAAAAGAGAAAAACGGCTGATTAAGGGATGGGACAATTTGGAGCGCTACGACCCAGTTAAACCCTTAACATCTCGTACCTACAAACTGCACTGCAGCACGTATCCCGAGGCTCTCGTCGTTTCCATGCAGACCTCTGATTTTCACATTCCAGAAAGTGTACATACGTACGTATGCCTAGGTACCTATGTACAAATCGTTGATTGTAATTGGAGCTTTGCGATAATTAAACAGAAGATTGAATCGAGCGAAAAAATGAGAGAAAAAACACGTTCTTGGTCACGAGGTTCATCTTAATTTCAGTTTTTAGATTCAGTCTCACGTTTTTTGTTTTTCTCTTGGCTTCACCTGCACATCGCCACCGTATATTTAACTGTTAGACTTGTTCTCTGGTACCGTTTTTATTTTATTTTCTTCTCTCTCTTTAATCTGTGCAGAGCAGAACAATTTCTCTCCGATTATATTAGACCTCTTTTATATGAGCATCTGGAAAGGAGGGGGGAGGCAGTTCTGCTTGAGCCGACTATCGATCAGCATTCGTCGTTTATCCGGGAACGAACGAACCGTCGAATCAACCAACCAGGCAACCAGTCATAGGATACAGGATAGGAATAATAAAAAGGTCGAATCGCGTATTTGGGTCAATTTGATTGTAGTTTGATATCGATTGCACCCCCTCAAACTGTGCAGCGCACACCTCACCGCGATTATAGAGACATGTTCAATTGCTTGGTACATCATCATTGTCTATCATCACATACCTATATTTACCTGTATCACGAATATTAAAAAGGCTTTACAATTAATCCGATTCAGAATCTGCCAAACTGCGAAAAGAAAAAATCATTCTCAGGGTTGCATGTAAAGATAGTTTGAACTTTCTACAAATATGTATGTTTCACCGTCACAAGTAAAATTCGACCCTATTCTTTTCGACGAGAAAAAAGACCACATTTCTACAAATACTTGTATTATTCCAGTTTAAAAAGTATTTGTAATAGTGTTTCAACTTCTGTATATGTATTGCTGAAAAAAAATATTTAAATATTAACCTTTAAAGTGAAACACGGTGTCTTTCGTGCTCGCGTGATTTATTTGTTATGTGTATATTTTGTAAACAAGCATGCACGCGACTTTCTCGTTTCTACTAAAAAAAAAAAACCCTAGGGACTATTGTATCTTCAACTAGAAGCCTTAAGGAACTTGCATGAATTTTTTCAAAATTTTTGTAGCTCATTAAATGGGCAAAATAAATGCCAGTTGCGAAAGACCCCATGTTTCACTTTACTTATAGTGAAAACCATTTTTAACTTTAAAGGTTATGACGTACTAGCTGAAGAATAAGAACGGAATGAGATTAGAGTAAAATAAAAAAAAGGGAGAGTATACCGAACTAGTGAAAACTGGCCAATTGAAATGTGGGGTATGAAACTGACCACGTGCCGGTTCGTCCAAGGAGAAAGAGAGAGAGAGAGAGAGAGAGAGAGAAAGAAGATTGTATTCATATATGACGGTGCGGTACGACAGGCAGAAATACAATATCATCAAATTAGCCGTGTAACGAGAATGCGCGTAACCTAATAGCGTCCAATTATACGCGGGGTGTTTTTTGCCCCTCATCGCCGTTATCCTTTTCCTTGTGTGTGTGTGTGCGTTTTTTTTCCATTTTTTTTTATTTCGTTTTTAGTGGTGGTTCCGATCCCCGTCGACTGCAGGGGTAAGCGATCGGTATGCAAGCTTGAAGAGAGAAAGAGAACCATTTACGGTTCGTTGGAAGTGTGTGTGTGTGTATAAAGTGTATTTTGTAAGCTATGTGTGTGTATATATGACATATAAGTGCTATTGCTGCTGCTACACGATGAGAGGCGGTGAACTTTAAACGCCCGGCACCACCGATGAAAGTTAATGACACCGTGAACGAGAATTAGAAGCGGCCTTCATCGATGATATAAATGACAACGACGAAAGCCATAAGAAGAAGAAGAAGAAGAAGAAGAAGAAGGAGGATGGAAAAAGAGGGTGGGGGGGGGACTACGAGGAGTAATTTAAACCTACCCCGCACCTTTAACCTTGCACTTCCGGTCTATATGGGCGTGTTTCACCGATACCTATTCTTTTTTTTTTTTTTTCTTTTCTTCTTATTCCTCTTCTTTTATAATAGGTCGCATGGCTGTTACAACGTGAACGACGTATACACCTATATATTTTTTCGACTTCACTGAGCCCCGTCTAATTAGAACGGTCGGATAATTGTACTGATCAATTGATCAGCCGACTAACCAGGGGTGAAACGATCCTTCCTCGCCCGTCATTAATATATTATTGTACTGTATATTGTGTAGAAACCCATGTATAAATGTTTGATCGCGTTAAACCTCTACGGGATTTTGTTATTTCCATCGTTAATGTGATTATTATTATTATTATTATTACTATCATTGTATATTTTATAAGGAATATTTATAGGAATGCGATTGCGTAAAAATTGAAAAAGAAAAAAATAAAAAAAATCATTCAATTACGAGTAAAATTATACAACCGGAATTGCGTAATTGAAAATCATTTATACTGGAGTTATGTATTTGTGTATTATTAGAGTTATTTTTTAAACTTTTTAAAATTATTAGAAGTACTCGAATACGTCGCAGAAAATGAAGAAATTTTTGCTTAAAAACGTTTCCTTTTTTCACCACCCTTTCCAATGTACATACATAGAAATGCAGGAATTGCTTTACTTTTTTCTTCAAAGAAACTCCGTCTGTTGTAAAAAAAAACTGCATGCCAACTATTATTCTGATTATTGTTTCCACCATTTTTTTTTTTTTTTTTTGTACGATGATAGGAGATTATATCGGACTACGTTGTAAGAAAAAAAAATCACACTTCAAGTAAAACAAGTACTGTTTTATATTATGAAGCGAAAGAATGAAAATAAAAAACAAGTATAATACCGCAAGTAAAATCGAATCTATGTAACGGACATATCGCGATGTCATGAATAGAAATTAGCGCAAAGCAGTAAATGTCTATGTGATCTACTATCCAAGTACCAATGCTGTGCAACAACAGCAGCAGTCGCGGTGAAAAACACGAGTCTTTGTGATTAAGAACGATGTTTAAACGAAATGGGAATCAGAAGAAGAAAACAGTAGAAAAGAAAAAATTCGCATATAATTCTGCCAAAGGAAGATGGTAAAAAAGAAAAAACCGTGCGAGTTGTGTGCCAAAGAAATATCTCAAGGATCGTAAAATTCTTGAATTTCAAACTCTCTTATATTTATGTATACATATATATGTATGGCTAGGTATTGTTGTGTTTATTCAGTCTTTAAAACAAATTTACCTGGAAGAAATATTTACGCAATAATAATAATAGTGATAGTTATAATAATAATATGCACGCCAATCGTCGAGACAATGTTATATATATATATGTATTTAGTATATATATACTAAAATGAATTTCACACTATATATTATATAGCGGTAGACGCGTTCGCGACGGAAAAATTATTCATACCGCGATTTGCAATTTATTTTTTGTTCGATTATTTTTTTTTTTTTTCCGAATGTTTTTCTCCTGTTTAAAACATACCGTTATAATAAACTAGAACAGTTTATCACGCATGGTGGGTATATATAAATCTGCAGATATAACACGCGAAGCTGTGCGATGCTGCAGTATCAGAATCAGAAGTCTGCAAAAGTCGGGATATAGTATATAATATATAGTACAAGTGTAAGCGACAATGTCTGCACATCCGACGAGACTCGAGGAAAATGAAATATTCTGGCAATGGTCCAACCATCGGTCGTCAAATATCGCCGAGATGTAGTTATATAGTTAGATTATATACATATACCTACATATAATGTAAAGGTGGATGGTTGACGTTGAAGACCTATAGGTTATGATTATATAGGTTAAAAAAATATAGGTAGGTACGTACATGCATCCATTATACACAAAACATAGGTACATACGGTGTATGATACCATCCCATACCTCATACGTGAAAATTTGGAAACAACGATTCAAATTTCAGACCGAAAGGCTATTATTTATAGTTTTTTTTTTCTTTATTACGTATATTCTCGTCGTGGTATTGCAGATTATCATTATTATTATTATTATTATCGTGATTAATCCGATTAGCCAAAAAACTGCAAAAAAAAACCATGCCGAAAAGATGCGAATATTACAGGATTGCACAAAAAAAAAAAAAAACTGTCGGAACACAAACACGATATTTAAGAGTTTATGACAGTTTCACCAAAGCTTACGATAATTAGGTTTAATCTGGCTACGAAAGATAGGTGAGAAAAAAAAATAACGTTCCTATGATACGAAAAAAGACACGGGTCTGCGAAAAAAATAATTTTTTTTTTTTTGGTACAAGCGATGATTTTGGTTAATAATATATTTTCGAGTGTGCTGAATTCAAAAATGACTTCCATTTCCTTCCATCACGTACAGTATTCTTGCAAAATACAAGGTGTATACATAAAAAAAAAAAAGGATAAGTATAACGAAAAAACTATCATTTGATTACAGTGAAATGATCAACATTTTTTTTTAAATTAACCAAACAATTTGTTTATGCAATTTATTTAAGATTCCGCGTTCGATCTCTCCGCCTATAAAATCTTTTCCTTTTCTCTTTGATACATCTCCGGAGACGTTTCCGCTTTACAATTTCTGTTTTCCTGTTTGTATTTATTTTTGAGTCTCACTCCAACACACTTTAAATAGAAGTAAGAAATCACTTTTGCATAGGATTTTTAGAAACACGAGAATCGGATACCAGATTTCGAATTTAACGATAGTTTCACTCCAAATGAAACTATAAAAACGAGTTCAAGAAAAAACCTGACGTGATGGAACTTTTTGTGTATTTTTCCTGGTTTCAGCGAATGAAAATCTGAAAATATAAGAAATAGTATAAAAAAACCTGTGCAGTTTTTTTTTTTTTTTTTTTGTTGCAGATGTGTGAATTATAAAACACCGAATTTTAACTCTCAGGGTGGTCAAAAATTTTTGGGAACGACATTCCGTGGCCCTTGCAAGATTTTTCAAGACCTAAAATCTAGTTTCTAGTAATTTACTAAAATCTAAATCGTTTAGCTTATAAACTCTATATTCGGTTACAATTTAATTTGAAGTAATGAAAAATATGTCTTACAAAAAAGTCAGTTTAAGCCGATTTGTTTTCTCCACGAAAAAAACTTGACTTGTCACCTGAAAAATTCATTTCTATTTCCCATTATAGAAAACTAATGTTTTCAGTTTTTTCCATGGCCAAATTAAAAATCCCCTGGCAAGCCCAGGTTTTCCATGAACCGTTTTAAATACCCTGACATTTTCAGGCTTTTCAGGCATTCCAGGTGTTTGGGCCACCCTTCAGACTCTTGTATAACACCTGACTAAATTAACTAGACATTACGTAGTGATGAATCATCACTACGAATCATGTAAATTATTATACAAATATTCTACACAATTATGGGTTTTTCTTTTTTTTCAACCGCTTTTCACCGGCACAAAAAAATCCTGTCACACACGATTAGGTGCATTGGGATGAAATGTATTTTATAACGTACGAAATAATCTAGTTTTTTCATTAGAATCGGACAAACTGCGTACGGTATGTGAATTTTTTACTGAGAAAAAAAGAAACAAAATTAATAATTCGCATCACAACGGACTTTAGAACCAAACTCGACACGATTAATCACAGCCAATCAGTTATACTTACATACTTTAGAAACGTTATCGGAGTCCGCCATGATAAATAATCCTCTGATGCGAAAAATTTTGTGAAAAAAGAAGTTTGTCCGTGTTACGTGCAGTGAAAAATATATAAAGCATGGTTATAAAACAACAATATAATATAAGTCTAGGTGTAATATTTATTTGCACGATACCAACGTGAAGCAGAAGACCGATCTGAAGTGGCGCAAAATTTTACGACCGTCAAACTCGCTCGTTAAATATTAACAATCGTTTTCTCGCAGTCGCAAGCTAAGGTATTGTATTATTATATACGTATGCTATAAAATAATATGAAAATACAAGAACCTGATCCTGCATACGGCATTCGGGACAACAATAACAAGAATAATAACTATAATATACGAATACGGAGGACGTTTTGACGCGTATAGAAAGGAGGCAGTAACGACGGCATGTTTTTACTGCAACAAAAAATCTGCTGCATTGAATGAAGAAAAGTTGTAGTATACCCGTAACAATAAGCCAAGATTTGGTGTAACGTAAGGAGAAAAAGGAGAAAAGGAAAACTAAAATGAAAATAAGCATAACCTCGTGAATGAAACGTCGTTGCGTCGTCGATGTATTACCAGGTGATAAAACAAAATGATTTACGGAGAATGAATAAAGTAAATAATAGAAAATATAAATTAAGAATACACGCAGTGATTTCTCGCTGCGAAGCTGCTTTTTTTTCATACGTAATTTATATTTTTTTCAAATAATACGAATAAAAATTCTGCAATATCACGAGGAACTCGTAAGAAAAAAGAGGCTGAATAAAAAATTCATTGAATCATCGTCATCGCGGTTATGTCAAGTATGTATATAACTGAATATATACATGCATATGTACTTATTTTCTGCACATGTTCTATTTTTTTCAACACCTTCATTCGTCGCTCCGGTCGTTACACATATGTATACATATATATATATACACGAATGTATATACATATGTATATATTATATGTAAGTGTGCATGTGTACGTCTGCCAGTCTGGCTACAAACTAGAGGCTATAAATCTGCTGCTGGTGCTTCTGTTTCTGTTTGTGTATAATTGCCACTTAAGAGCCTGCAATAGCTGTATGTACTTATAACACACGACGACGCCGCGTATGCGTTTCTAAATTTAAATCTCGTGCCAAACTTGAGCAATTGCTGGCACCGCGTGATATGATGAGAAAATTTTCTTCGTGGGAAGAATTTTTTTTTTTTTTTTTCTCACCACCTCCGTTTCTTCGTAATAAATCATATTTTGTGTGCGGAAATTTTTACGCACCAAATAAGATTTTCAACTAATTCTACATGCACGGGTTTGCTGAATTCTTTCTTTCCGGAAGACTGCACGAATTTGCTAATGCGGACGAAGAAAAAAGGTACGTAAGAGAGAAGGAGAAGATGAGAAATTTTTCTTTTCGTTTTTTTTTTTTTTTTCATTTAATAAAACGGTAAAATTAATTTGCAAGCACAAAGAGGGAAAGATAGAGGTAACTGCAGAGCGATTGAAAGACGAATGACCGGAAAATGCAGCCCAGCGACGTTTCGTGATATTCTTAGCATTTCTCATCGGCCAAGAGATTCATCCGCACGGATGAAAGATCATAATAATATCTTCTCACATCATCGTTATTAATAATAGTTCAATTTTCAATAAAAATTGTTATTATTGTTATCATTATACATACGGTAATTGATTAATCGCTATAAATACAACGAAGACAATCAAATATATCCATTTATGCATGTAACATGAGTGAATTCTTTACTAAACAGCACTTACTTAAAATCACAGACGCGCAGCAATTATTTGACGTGCTACCGGAGTTATATTATTATTAATATCACTATCGTGATAGACCGATAAAAAAAACAAATTATAGAAAAATAAAGACCACAGCGGTAAGAAGAAAAATGAGCAAAATAATGAGGATAAAAATGAGAATGAACAGAGGGATCGATTGGTTCCGTTGAGGCTTCAGCTGTGATGGGATGGATGGTTAGGATACTATATACACAATGTGTACAGTTTTAGCATAATAACCTGCACCGCGACCGGCGGCTCAGCTCGGTAAGTATTGGGTTTCGGTAATTCGTCGACGTATACTCTCTGCAACATGTTAGTCGATCGCTTTCCCAGTCCCCCATCCTCCTTTTTCATTTCCAACAACCTTACATACTTTACTATTCGATGAGGCTGGTGATAGTACGAAAAAGTCTGAGTAGTTGAAAAAATTTAAATAGTGGAAATAGCGGGAGAAAAGTGGGAATAGAGGTCGTAGTGGAAATATTCTGAACAGTTGGATAAGTAAAAAAAAGTGGGAATGGTGATGGAAGTGCAAATAGTCTGAATAGCGGGAATAGTGAAAATAGTCGAAATAGTGGTCGCAGTGGGAGTGGTGTTAATGGAAATAGTCTACATAGTGGGAATAATGGTCATAGTGGAAATAGTCTGAATAGTGGGAATAGTGGTGATGGTGGAAATAGTGAAAATAGTCGAAACAGTGATCGCAGTGGGAGTGGTGATAGTGCAAATAGTCTGAATTGACAGAATGATGATGATAGTGTAAATAGTGGTCATAGTGGAAATAGTCCGAATAGTGGGAATAGTGGTGATGGTGGAAATAGTGAAAATAGTCGAAACAGTGATCGCAGTGGGAGTGGTGATAGTGCAAATAGTCTGAATAGTCGGAATGATGATGATAGTGTAAATAGTGGTGATAGTGGAAATAGTCCGAATAGTGGGAATAGTGGTGATGGTGGAAATAGTGAAAATAGTCGAAACAATGATCGCAGTGGGAGTGGTGATAGTGCAAATAGTCTAAATAGTCGGAATAATGATGACAGTGTAAATAGTGGTCATAGTGGAAATATTCCGAATAGTGGGAATAGTGGTGATGGTGGAAATAGTGAAAATAGTCGAAACAGTGGTCGCAGTGGGAGTGGTGATAGTGCAAATAGTCTGAATAGTCGGAATGATGATGATAGTGCAAATAGTGGTCATAGTGGAAATAGTCCGAATAGTGGGAATAGTGGTGATAGTGGAAATAGTCTCCGAACTGGGAATGTTGGGGGTAATAAAAATACTGGCAATAGTGGGAATAACGGGAATAGTAATAATAGTGAATATAGTGGCGATAGTAAGAATACTGCCAACAACACGGTGGCCATTGTAAGAATAGTTGAAAAAATTCCCTCACTTTTCCCTCACTATTCGAGATGAAATTATAATATTCCCCTGACTAACTGAAACATTCAAACTGATAGCGTAAATTCGAGATAACTAATGAATAAAACTCCGAATCGATCAGCATTCAAACACACGATTACGATCAATTCAATGCGGTAAATGAGCCGAGAACGTAGAAGAAAATTGTTGTTGAATTAATAAAAATATGCTTTTCCATTGGAAGACGCTTGCTTCGGTCTTTCTCATTCCATTGGCTTTTCCTTGACTTCCCTGGTCATTTTTCAAATTCCCTGATTTTCCCCTGACCATTAGTCACTGTGTTAAATAGCTGTAATACCGGTGATATTTCATTGAAAATTATCTCAACTGTTCCGAATATTTTACGAGCAAATACCCTCTTGTACTCGCAGCATGTTATAAAGCATACAACTTTGTACTCCCTCTTCATTTAATGTGCACCTGATTCATACGTATGCAAGCGAAGCTGTATAATTTTATATATTAGGTGGAGGGTCATTGTAGTTATAATCAGCTGTTACGCAATTAGGTATATGTATACACAGGTATACCTTGTTACATTGTGAGTTTTTCATATAGTCGCGAACGAAAAACGGAATCATAATGTCGTACCAATAAATGTCAAACAGTCTCAACACGTTATTTTTTCTACGATGGAAAATTTTCTCGTTTATCTTGTTGCACTATCAAAAGTCAGTTACAGTTCTGTTCCGTTGCTTTCGAATCTTGCGTCACCGATTTTTCTCAGAATCTAAGTAGCTCTAATTTGGAAGAAACCTCATCGATCGAGATATTCGGGAGTCGAAAAAATTAATGAATCACTATAAGGACAAGCTGCATGATACCTGAAAATGTCAGAGTTAAAATATTCATGAGGATGAAGTTAGTAACGTTACTATAACGATGCATGTTTAGGAAAAATCGATACATCCAACATTTCGGAATCTCTAAAATTTAGTAAACAATGACAAATAAAACGTGTACACTTATTTTAAAAAGATGACTTCTTTAAAGTCATTCCAAAATTGCAAAATAATGATATTTTCCCTGAAGTTTCGTTATTACTACAACGTTACCAGCTTCACTCTCATATATATTCTCAGCCCGAAATCGTTTATAAATGAAGCAAAAACTTATAAAAGAAGTGCGACAATTCGAAACGTGTCTATAATATAAAAACGTGAATCATGTCGTAATTAGTCACTCCGTAATCAGGAACAGGAATCAAAGCAGTAATGGAAAAATAACGATTCTCGTGATATCAGTAAGCGTGCAGAATGCGAGTGGACGATGAACAGAAGAAAACGACAGTCATCGTAGCGAAACGACAGACTTTTGTAGCTGTTATATATATATATAATATATATATATATAGTGGCGAAATGATGATACAGAGAGACGACGAGAGCCAAGTGGATAGAGATAAATGGCTAAAAGACCAAAGCCGCCTTTTCCTAGCTGTCGCCCATCACTTAGCCGTCCCTCGACCGTGAGCCGAGACTCGCGATGCTGATGCTGGACCACAGCGAAGAGCAGCTACAGCAACGTTGGTACGAAGAGTGCCGGACGCGAAACAGAAATACTCGACGACTACACGCTGCTCTTGCGGCCTATTTCGGTGTCTCGCCTCTTTATCTTCCTCCTCCTCTTCTCTAATCCCCCTCTGCCTCTATATTCCGCCAATCTCATTATTCTTATTCTTTTGTCGAGACCCCTTTTTTCGAGCGAGGGTAAAAATATAGAATGATCAAAAAATCGAAGGACTGTAATGTCGAATTTTTAAAATAGAGAAAAATCAATTTTTGAAAAAAAACTTATAAACGTCGAAAGTCGATGTACGGTGAAGCGAAAGATTAGACGGTCAGAACGTAGAATGCGAAACTGTAGAATCGTCAGAATTTCTCCCGATAATACAGAATCGCGTACGGATTCTCGATTTTGCTTAACCCTGTTTTGACCTTTCTATATTTGATCATTCTGTACTTCGACTTTGTATATTAAAAATTTTTTGCACTCAAAATTTCCACATCCTTAAATTCTACGAACAAGATTTCCGCGTCTATGAGAATTCGATATTCTGGTCCTTTTAAAAATTGACAATTCTAGATTTTTACCCTTACCCCCTTTTTCCTCCTCACTCTCTCCCTTTCTCTCTCTCTCTCTCTTTCGCTCTCTTCGTTACAGGGTATAGCAAAATTTCAAGAAACACCAGAAGAAAGGACGAACAAATAAATTGTGCACATCGAACCTAATACCAGCATGACGAATTAATTCGCAAAAGAGTTGGCTACAAATTTCTCTACACGTAAATTTTATTATTATACCTTTAGATTATATATATATATATATATATAATAACCTTAAAAAGGTTATTTCCGAATTTCTATGCTCCCAACGGGCTAAGCACTTCCATATCGATCAAAAAAAATCACAAAAAATTGGCAGCCCTCAATTGCTATCCTAAAGTTTGTCCCACGGCGGCCAAAGTTTTTACATTTAAATAACATGTAAGTTATTCGTCTTCATGTTCATTTATATGTTACTCGGCTGCACCTTATGTTATCGCTTCGTAGTTAGGCTGGATTTGTCCGCTGGACACTTTTAAAGAGCATATATTTATGTGCAAATCCAGCCTAATTAAGAAGCGATCTAAAAGTTCTAAAAGCAGGGAAAACGTGGCTGAGTTATATAAAAACTCTATGCGACAAGTGTGAAGTTAACATATAATAATTAAGAAAAAAAATTAAATTCTATGTTAGAACATTAAGAGAACTACACAAATTTAGTTCGATTTTTTTTATTATAATTATATAGTATAAAAATTACGGTGAGAAAAAACTCGAAAATGGAATAATTTTTTTAAAATTCTTTTTCCATCACCCTGCAAGTTTTGAAATACAGCGTTTAAAGATCTGAAAAAATTCTATCAAAATTGTCCATAATTATTTTTGCCGAGAATTTAACCGTTTATTACTCAAAAATAGCAAAAAATAATTTCTTTCAATACTTATCCCGGAGAAACGGTTCAAGAATGGTCAAGATACGATAGCATAAGATGCAGCCGAGTAACATATAAATGAACATGAAGACGAAAAACTTGCATGTTATTTAAATGTAAAAACTTTAGCCGCCGTGGGACAAACTTTAGTATCTGCAATTGAGGGCTATCAATTTTTTGTGATTATTTTTTTTTTCACGCTATAGAAGTGTTCAGGCCGTTGGCAGCATAAAAATTCGAAAATAACCTTTTTAAGGACTACCCTAATATATATGTATATATCTCGCGCCATAATAATTATTATGTATACAATAATATAATACTGCGAGTAAATACCACTACTGAAGTTTTTATGATTTCGAAATATTGCTATTGCAGAAGGAAAGATCTATACAGACTGTTATTTCAAAAACAGAACGCGTTAATTTTGAGTTTATAAATTGACGAATTATTGCAGTGGGTCTTAATTTCTGGAGCGGGAGAGAAAAGAAAAAAAAAAAAAAAAAACGAGGTGCGGAGAACGCAGAGGCGTCGAGAGGCGTCTTCTCCGAGGCACGTGGTGCACGAGACTGCACGATCGAAAGACACGCGACAAGAAGACGACACACGGAATAGTCGTCAACGATGAGCTGCATGGAAGTGTCGTTTAAAGAAGTAGAGAGAGAGAGAGAGCGAGAGAGAGAGAGAGAGAGAGGCGTAACCGGGACGCGACTCGACGCGTCTCGTTGGCGACGATTATACATGTATATATATATATATGCGTGTGTGTGTGTGTGTGTGTGTGTATTTACACGCATACACACACATTATAAAGCAGAGACGTTGTTATTTTCGTTAGAAAATAACTATAAAAATAGAACAGCGCCGATGCGTCTGCCGAAGGACGGATTAAGGTGAAAATCACTTTAAATTAGGCGGGCGGGAAAGAGAGGAAGAGGGAAAGGGAAATGAGGGAAATAAGAGAGAGAGAGAGAGAGAGAGACAGAGAGAGAGAGAAAGAAAATGTAGCGCTTTCAAGTTACCAACCCGTAGCTCGTTTCCCTGTAACAATGTTAATCGACGCAGCGTGATCGTCGAGTCGTAGATTTCGCAAATATCTATTCTATCACATTTTATGAAACGAGAGGAGACGAGAAGGAGTAAAAACATAAATTCAGTGTCAAAATATCCCGAGCAAACGTTATCGATACCGCGACGTGTGGAGAAGAAAAGAAATCGTTTGTTTCCGAGAGATGAAAAATTGTAACATTGTTTCGATCGCAGGTATACGTTACGTTAAAAAAAAAAAATTCCATTTACAGGTAAAGACATTTTCGCATACGGAGAATAATTTGTATTATAGGTTACACCGATCGCAACTCGAATTTCATTTCGTTTCCAATAATTATAATTATACGTTTAATGCAATGCTATTGAATCGTTGTATTCAAACGATACCCATAACTATGTATAAGTTATTACGTATCTGTAAAAAGCCTGCAGCTGAACTTTCATTCACGTTAAACCGACGCGAATGGAACACACACACGCACAGGTACATGGACTAGTGTACACACGTATAACTATGCAACAATACACCACGCCCACAATGTAACAATACAGTGGAAGTATGTATATACATATACTTTCATATATTTCTTGTTGATATCGAGGTCCGTTAAGACGAATATTGCGGTAGTAAGAAATGAGTTTTATGGCTAGAAATCCGTAAAACCTTATCCCGTAATTCTAATCTGACGTTGGATAGTCGCGCCTGCGTGTGTGAGTATGTGTGTATTCACATTCTACGTGGATAGATACCTGCGTAAATACATATACATAACGTTATGTATTATGCACATACCGCAATCCGGTACGATATCCTAGACTATCGAGATTAACGCTCTCGTAAAAAACCAGGTATATTTATACGTATGTATAGATGTAGTAAATACATCTACACATCGATAATACGAGTGAGGGTTAAATTGAAATCTCGTGATTCCGTGTTTTCGATCAGCGCGATTGCGTGATATCTAAGCCACGTGCGCGTGCGAAAAACTAATTGTGCATAGAAATAATGTCGCATGCATAGAAATACTCTCACTGACTTTTGTTATGCGATATAATGTATAAATCGGTGTGCGTATAAATATTAAAAGAAGAATCAGCAGATTGACAAAACGATCGACGATCAATCAGCACCTCGGATAATTATTACAATCAGCGATAACTAATCCACCTTGGCAACAGCTACTAATAAATTCAATCACTCAGTCATTCAGTCAGTCAGTCAATCAGTCAGTCATCCACATATGTCCGCCGTAACAGCGTTTGAGAGTTGTGTGGAAGCGTATAATAATGAGAGACATCGGATGATTTTTTAAAAGAACAGATAGGGAGGCGGAGGGAGGGAATGAATAATGAAATAGATGAGAAATATATATAAAAAAAAAAAATATAAAAAAAAAAAAAAAAAAACAAGCATTGTAAACTCCTCACGCCACTTAATTGTTATACGCCGGTATGACAACTAATGTGAGAGACTTTGTAAATCGTATAAAATAAAATACGTGTGTGTACAATAACAACACTGTAAGCGATCGAAGAAAAATTTGATCACAATAAGCAGAAATCCTCTTGTAAATTTTCAGCCAAGTATTAATGAATAGAAATAACGATCGTTGAAATATTGTGATACGTGTGTATTACAACGACGACAAACGTAGGTGTAAAATGTCTCCGCTGAGATGATATACAAGCGAATGACGTAATCCAATAACTTATATTGAAACGACGATAGTGTCAGGCGATTAGCATTATAACGGTTTATGATCGTATTTAATTATACACACATCACCTGATCATCCTCATCGTCCTCATTTGTGTGCGTACTTGGACACACGTTGTACATGCATATACATGACATACGTACAGAACCACGTGCCTGTGCAAAAGTTCCGAACGTAATTCATAATTTGAACGATAATTCATGATATAACTCTGTACCGATATAGGTATATGCGACAAAAGTTTTCCAATATAATACAGAATTTTTTCAGGAAACGATAAGCACAACATCTTACCATAATTTGGGAGACGAAAAGAGAAGCTAACGCCAATTTTGCGAGACCGGTACAGACACGAGGAGCGATGGAAGAAGGGCCGTCGTTCGGCCTTCGGGGGTTCGTCGAGTCCCGTTGTCGGTCGTGGTGGTGGGAGTTCGAGGGTGATTGGGGCCGATCGATGAACCCCCGACCTCCCTCCACCCCCAACCACCGCCTTTTCCTCTTTTCCTCTTTCCCTGCGGGGCCTCGCCAGGGGCAAACCAGACCTACTTATATGCCGGTACTAGGTCTGGTAGGATACGGAGAATGTGCAGGACGAACGAGTAGACTGGAGGGATGTGAGGAGCACGACGAACACCATTATCTAAAAACGTGCATCCCGTGAACAAAATCCGCAGCGCAAACGGTTCTAAACTTCCAAGCCATGAGCTCTGCTCAAGATTCAATTTCATCGGGCGAAGCATTCGTTTTAAACGTCTCGTTTGGCGAACAGGTAAACCGTGACTGACTTCACGACGAAACATCGAACGACCGCTTTCCAAACGAAGAAACAACCTGATGCAGTGTAGGTTACCTTACTTGCGGTATCTGCAGTGATCGTGCACCGATAGCTTTTGCTTCTAAGGTTCCCATGCAGCGAAATATAGTTGTCTCTGCATCAGATCTGACCCTTTGAATCCGTTTACTAGTATAAACGGTACGTAGGTAGAGTATCAGGATGGCAACAGACCGGGAAAACCGAAAAAAGTCACGGAATGACGATGGAACATGGGGAAAAACTTACTTTTTTTTTATAAATCGTTTTCAGACTTCAGCTATGCTTCGTTAATTCAGTTAAGCTAACTTTCTGAAATAGCATTGTTCAATTTCTAACTATTTTTGTGAAACGAAGCAATACTACGTGTTTTTTAGATCTAAATTTAGACATTCCATGTGCGTAACTTCTGAAGCTTTAGGTCATAAAAGCAGCCCAACGTTAAGTTTCGTAGGAAGAAGTCAGGCAGTTCTGGATTCTTTTATAGGAAAAGTTAGGGAAAAGTCAGAGAATATTATTTGAGCAAAATTGTCGCCACCTCGAGTGTACTTGTCCAATACGCGTTAATCAAAAAGTCAACGCCCTCGGGCTGACCGGACACTGCAAGGCACAAGGCATGATGCATGGAAGAGAGATAGAGAGAGAAATATAGTGAGCTGTGTACGAGTTATAAACCACCCGTCACACCTCCAGCAACGAGGGCTAAAGTCTCCTACCGCACCACTTCTATATCCTCGATTACTGCGCACCTTTGCAAGACCACCAACGATCATCACGGGCGACAGCAGCTGCACACACGGCGTTTGCGCGGTGTGTCGAATTGCATTGTACCTACTGTGTAATAATACGTACGCAAGGTCGCCGATGCATCGAGCCAGAGTGATAGAAGGTGGTCGTCTTACACGGTGGAGCTATGGTGGGTAGAGGCAAGGAGAAGCATCTCACATGGGCTTCCAACTGAAAAAGTTTCCATCAAAAAGCGACGGATAGTCGTTGAGCAAGTCACCAGAATGGAGCTAATAAGCAATCAGGGTTAAATCTGAACTTGGCGGTTGTAACGGACGAAGTATGCGAAACTTTTGCTTAACAGCAATGCCATCTTAATTGTTCTCTGTTTCATGGACACTTTTGTACACGCGGAGATAGTCCTCGTTGCAAACCAAGCGTCGCGTCAGCAACGTGGTGTCGGTCTACCACCACCGCGAACAAAGTTCACCCTCGGTAAGCAAGCGACAAGAGTCTGCTCCCCCGCTTGCATAATGCAGCCCGGGCTAGTCGGTCGCCTCCTTCTACCTCCAACCTCCTACCTTCTACCTCCTCATCCACCCTCTTCCCCAATACTTTGCGCCCATTAGCTTCATACCGTAACGTTGTTGTCGTCGTACAGTCTGCAGGTATAATAGCACAGACACACGCAAACACGCGCACACGATGTACCTGATGCTTGTGTATGCGACTTTATTGCATACTGAACATGGCTGGTCTGTGTTTGTGTAACGTGATGCAAGGGTGCAGGCTGTATCTATTTTACACGGTCATCGGGGCGGTAACCGTACACATAATATCGCGCTGAATGCTTTTTTCGCCCTCTCTCCCTCCCTCCATCTCGCTCTCTCTCTCCCTTTCTCTCTTTCTCTGCAGTATGCAGCCTGCAGGGGACATTAGACAGCATCTTCTTCTCATGCCGCACATGTGTTACGTCATTTACAGGTACTGTACCGTTCCGTTCTTTCTCTTTCGTCTTAATTTAATTCTTATATCTTGTAATAATGACAATCCGACGATACTGCGGATTTGGGCTATACGTATATACGTATATTAGGCCTGTCCTTAAGAAGAGTTGATGTCGAATTTCGATGTTCGCATCCCTCAAATTTGCTCGAAATAATGTTACATTTTTTTTCTCTCCATATTTACCCACCCCTAGAAAGCCTTACTTTTTCTCATAAAAAAGCATTGATTTTTCGAGGTTTTTGTTCAAAAGTGCGTAACAGGTACAAAGAAAATGGTTCGAATTTTTCTAAAAGAGCAAATCGAAGATCAATTTGTCTCCTTTAAAATGTCACTTGGCAAATTTGGCTATCTCTATTTTTGACTCCGCCATCCAACCTTTGGTGCGGCAAGGAATTTCGACTGCTAAATCCAAGCTTTTGAGCTGTCAAGGAACTTAATGGGATTGCTCTTAAAGAAAAAGGAAATTCTTCGCTGAAAATAATAAATAAAAATTCAAAAATTTCAATCGCCTCATCTTCGTCTTACAAGAGGTTTGCATTATTAAGCTTCGTTGAGATTGCCCAAAAGTTTAGCTTCACATGTCAAAATGTCTTGCGAAATTTTATTTAAAATTATTTCGAACTAATTTGAGGGGTTCGACCGTCGAAGTTCGATTTCACTCTTCTTAAGGATACGTCTGATATAGCAAAGTCGATTTTACGACGGAGGTTGTATAACTTACAAGTTATTTATCACGCTGCATACTGATCATGTTAAACGGAAGAAGCATTTGTATGAGATATTGCAGGCTAAGTTTGTCTGCATGTGAACGATTCGACTACGAAATTTGTTGACAGCGTGAAATAATTACATGTCACAGTAAGAAAATACTGAAGGTATTGGTTAGGTTTCTTATACAGGTATGCGTGTGACACTAAATCGATACAGTTCGGTTCGATATCGAGAACAGTTTATGCTACATCATAGGAATATATAATGGATTATTATATTGACAATGAGAACACGTACGTTCCGGCAAGGGAAATATATCGTCAAATATATTATAATCGCCTATTATATAATATATAATTATTATAAACTAAGTACGCATATTTTAATAATTGGGGTAAACGGAAATCGGATCTCGAAAGCGATTGTATAATTATATATAGAGCGGGGGAAATTCAATGAAGAAGAAAAAGAAATACGTGTTGCGTCATTAATGAAATTGGTATTATCAAAGGGTAATTGAAAAAAAGAAAAGAAAATTAACGGAAGAAGCGATGTAATAATATCGCTGATCGTGCCTCGTGTCATTCGTGAGGCAGGTCACATATCGGAAACCCGTCCCTCGTTAATTGTCGCTTTCAATTAGGCAGGTATCTGCCTACATAACATTATACGTACATACAGTTCTACACGTATTACATCTTCGTCTCGCGATATATATATAGTTATACAGATTTCGTATTACTTGTAGAAAAAGAGAATATCCGGTAAATTGAATAACGCGCCACATACCTATGTAAGAGTTGGTTAAAGAAAAAAAGATAATAAATGAACATTCATCCTCATTCATTGGTTCCATCATTCATGCAGCTTCGGGTTTAGAATTCAGTTTTTGGAAAGGTGTGAAGGTGATCTATGTACGATGTACGGTCTGCGCGATATAGCCTTGAACTTCTTGAAGATCAGTGTGTAGTTGAGAATTATTTGAAAGGGTTGATGGTTATCCGCTGTCACCGACTCGTAAACGCGTGTATGGGTAAATGACAAAGTGTGAAAAGGTTGCGGCGACGGCTACGTTGATGCCTCTTAAACGATGCAGATAGGAAAACGAGTGGAATGAAGCGTCGATCGGCCGCGAGCACATGGCAAGAGCCGTGAGCCGGCAACGACGGCGGCATCAGCATAGCAGAAGAGAAGAGTGAGCGAGAGAGATAAAGATGGAAAAGGAGGAGAGAGGGGGAGAGAGAGAGAGAGTGAGAGAGAGAGAGAGAAGAGGTGGCATAGTCACTGCCCGTGACACCAGCTGTCAGGCTGATGCCTCTGCCACCTTAAATATAGATTGCTGTACTCTTAACCAACCATCCAACCATCTACCCATCCATTCGTGAGTAATTCACAAATCATCCACCTTTTGGGCATATTTATATCCATGCATTTATTTCAGCAAGCTTAAGACAAAGAGGAACAAGTTTGGAAGTAGGTAAAAATTGATGCAGTATTATTGAGTAGTCAAGTCACCAGTCAAGGCCTTCACCGTATTACCAGACACAAACCGTATTGTACATTTTCGGAAAACTGCGGTCATACACGACAACGGAGACCAGAAGATCTCAAACCAGTTTCCTGACTGACGTCGCTATAAAATTTTTCAAATAATTGTAACAGTGAAAGAGAAAGTTAACGTTTGATCTCTTGTCGTCATCACCATCGTAATCGTGATATCAGCAATCCTGCACATATACGGATACGTGGCGAAGGGAAAGAAGAGAAGAAGGAAAAAAGTGGCACAATCAAAGTAGAGAATACCAGACCACACAACCCTCTATAATGACAAACACCACAGAGGGATATAAATCAAACAACAAACAAAAGATAAAGACGAATGAAGGAAATGGAAAAAAATGTATACCGTGCGTAGTCCGTGTACGTGACAGTTGGCAAAGATTGGAACCTTGCCCAAATTTCATATAAACGCATCACTGCTGTGCAAGTTTTCTTTCAAATGTTTCTACATAGCGGTACCATCGCCAAAATCCTGAAATTTCGGCAGGCTAGCTCCGTAGAAAAAAGGGGGTGAAATGGGGAAGGGGGGAGAGGGGAGGAGAAAGGGGATCAGAAAGCACGGGGAGAAAAATGGGAGGAGGGTAGCAGCAGCGTGGGAATTGAACAAGGTGTTTTACCGTGTACAGCACACACGCATAGATACGCGGTGCTGTAAGGTTATGGTGTATAATGCTCGTGGAGAGAGGAGAGAGGAGAGAGTGCCGGTGCGTGGAGGGCGCGTGTGTTGCGCTTGGTACGAAATAACATCGTGATGGAACACCGGCACCGCACCGCATTGTGATGATGTGCCGCAGGGGTGAGTGAGTATAACGCCATGAGCGCACATGCCGTCCCTGGTCCGAAGCCCCGAAAAACCCCCGTACGAGTAATTCTTACCCACAGCGTCGTACCCCTGACACCGTGTCTACACGGCGAAGCGAAGCACGTCGCAGGCCAATATCTTACGGTCTAGGTAAGCACGTTTGTTACTCCTGTGTGGCGCACAGCACTGGTCTTACGGGTAAGAAAGAGAGCAAGGTTAGAATTACAACGGGAAACAAGAAGAAGAAGAAAAAGAAGAAGGAGAAGAAAGTGGAATGATCACAAAAACCAAACATCTACTATACCGTCTCTACTGGCCGGATGGGGCACAGGACTAACGTGTCCATACGACAACGACGTTGTTGGGTCGATTTGAATTGCATAATTCAATAGTCTAGCCTTTATAGTTTCTAGCGGTAAGTAACAAGATGAGAGGTTTGATTTCAGGTACAAATTCTTTGAACAACCGTTCACCATCTTCACCTTTACTTTATCTTTTACATGAAACGTTTTTCTTTTCTTTTCAGACCTTGGTGTAAGAGGACTATCGATAGTTCCAGTAGAAAACCACACGACGATGAGTATATTCCGTGGTTATTTCTCACCAGCATTTGGCGGTTTCGATATTAATTTTTCAACGTTTGGGAAGAAATGATGACGTTCAATTATATGACCAGTTCGTTGTTATTACGAGTATCTGGTGCAATAGGAGAACCAGGAAACTAATAGGAGGGATTGATCGACTTCAAGAAGAAGACCAACCTGAAAGCACACGCTATAAAGGTTGCAGAAAATATCAAGCATACAAGAAAAGTGTACCTATAAGTCATAAGTCAGGTATGTTTTCCACGGTTCGAGTAGAAACGCCATATCATTGATTCGTCGCGGATTTCGAAATCGGACACCATAGGGCGTAATGCACCACAAAATCTGCAGCTCGAAGGTCGCAAGATGAGTTTTAAAATCGGTACTATTCCCCTGTTCAAATATGTATACAGTACCTAAAGAAACAAGTCTACACATTGTGATACGTGTACTTTGTGGTAGCATTAGAAGGTTAACAACGTATTGGATTAATTAAAGAATCAGATCATCCGCATCGTTCGAATACCAGTTATGCTTCGTACTCTCACTGCGCGATCGGTACCCGGAAGATCATACAGAGTACATAAGTAGAAAGACAAAAGTGTGGTTAATTCGATCATAAATAAACCAGGATAACGATCCTGGCATAAAAGAACCTGCATATTCCATAGACGCACGTAGACGACGAGAGGAGAAAATAAAGACTAGGGTATGACTGAAAATCCTACCTGAATGTGTAACGAGTGCCAAGGAAAGAGCGACGACAGCGACGACGATAAAGGCTTTGTCGACCTTAGTGTAAGACAGTCGACGATGACTAGAGTCTCTTCTTCTCCGCCAACTGTTTTGGCCACGTCCGGTGAACCGCAGTGATGCAGATGAGTGGGGAGGGGTGCTCCTCGGGGATGACGACGACGCCGTGTCCTCGGCAGGGCGTTGCGGGGACTGCAATCGCGGAGGATCGCGTTCTTCGAGGAGGAGGAAGCGGGTACGGGCCCGGTCATGGGGCCCGTTCATGGCCTGGGTATCGGCCAGCGTGGGCTGCTCCTCAGGTCAGCGTCTCCTCAGATCAACAGGACCTATTCCCTCGACTGTTCCTGCCTGCAGCTGCTGGACCGACGGCGACCACCGCGGCAGCATCACACTGGAATAGTCTTATATTATCTTCCTTCCTTCCTCCTTTCCTTCTTCCTGCCTATCCTTCCACTTCCTCTTTTCCTCCGAAGCTTCTCTCTTCGATGTTCCGGGTTATTGCAGGTTCGGGGGATGAAGATGGAGAATTGACTATTCCACCAAGTCGGTTGTGTTATTCCAGTATTTAGCAACGTCGTTCACTCATCTTTTTCTATTCTTCTCGATATTACTGATATTACTGTTATTGTATCTTCTTACTCCTCTACGCGGACAAGCTTTCCTCTTATCAGGAAATTTTGATATCCCGTTTCGCGGGAGTGTACGAAGATTAGTTCTTTTCTTCTTCACCGTTTTTGCACACCTTTTTTCGTTTTCGATTACTACGCACAACACTTTAGCCTCGGATCTCTCCTCTCTGTCTATCTCTCTCGGATTATATACCACGGGGGGGAAAGAAGAGACTCTGGTACTTTTTGGTGATCACACTGTTGAATAACCTTGATTGAAACACCACAGCGTCCAATGGTCTATTATAAACGTTCTATATACTCGTCTGTGTGTGTTGAGGAGAGGAGAAACTGACACAATTTATTTTTATACTTTTATACACACCACCTGCACAGTTCCCGAATCACGCTATTCGTATATTGTATAAACACGTACACACGTACGTACAATGTATATACGTAATACACGCATGTAAATTTTGGCAGTAAAGCTATTGCATCTTGATTCGATCGTACGCATATGGGTTTACAATATCCCTCACCTGCAACAGTCACTGCACTTTAGTGTACGAATGTAGAATGATTTACACCGTCGATGTGGTAAATTTTTACGCGCGTACTTTGATATATTTTATGTATATGTAACGTTTATCGTTTATAGCATGGATCGTCAAATTTACTTGTACCGAAGACTGACATTATTTACTTTATACACTTTCGTGTCGGTATCGATTTTTCCTCTTTTTCTTCTTTTTCACATCGACGACGATTAGCACCGTCTAATCGTATTAAAAATTTATAATATTCATCTATAGAATTGTTTCAGTGTTAATCCTGATCTCCCCAACTCTCGTTCCCACATCTGTTTGCTCATATTACGGTATTTTTATTATTATACATTATAATAACACACCGGCGTCTCATGAATGAGAAATAATTTCTGTAGAACGAATTAATGAACTATGAATAACAATGTTGAAAAAGAAAAAAGAAAAAAATACAAAAAACACGCACACACACGCACGATACCCGAAAATCTGCACCTAAAATTACATTTCTCGCTTCTTCTCTTTTCTACCTCTCTCTCTCTCCCTCTCTCTCACTCTGGCTCTTGCTCTCTATCTCTCTGTCTCTCTTTCTCTCTCTGTTTTTCTTTATCGAATACTAGATTTTTATCACTTGCAAGCATTACTCTCTTTATTTTTTTAATTTATATGCCCTTATTTCGTGCTTCTTCTTTTCCCTCTTCAGTTCGGAAGACGACACACCGCGTATATAATATACAGAATAATGCGTTACTCACTAATATTATGCAATACAAAAATTAGACATCAACAAACGATCAGAAGTCCGTTAATGGACTTTTTGAGAGAAAAGTCAAAAGAAAGACGAGAAGCTAATTTCCACCCCACCCCCTCCCACCCCCAACCCCCGCAACCCCTTCTTAAATTTTCGCGTTCATCGATGTATTGTAATTTTTTTCAAATCTTTTGCCCTTTAAGTTTCATGACGTCGATTATCGTACCGAATGGATTCCATATTAATGCCCGGATTTATCAAACAATTTTCAGTCTCTCTCTTTCTCTTCTTCTCTTTTCCTCTTCAAATCACTGAGAAGAAGAAAAAAAAAAACAAGAAGAGAAAGAAAAAGAAACAAATGCACTTATTCTGCACGCACTCTGTTTTTTCTCCCGTCTTTTTCAAATTCACTGCGTTTCATCACGATTGTTAATATTATTTTTATTGCTATTATACCGTATTGTTCCTCCTAGCGTGTGGATGATTGATGTTACGAGGGGGGAAAAACGAGATTTTTCAAACACGAGTACTTATTGCAAGATAACAAGATGCAGAAAAAGAGAGGAAGAGAGAGAGAGAGAGAGAGAGAGAGAACGAGATTTCGGAGAAATTTGAACATAAAATACGCGAATCAAGTAAAAGAAAACTAAT
Organism: Neodiprion virginianus; assembly: GCF_021901495.1. Taxonomy (NCBI): domain Eukaryota; kingdom Metazoa; phylum Arthropoda; class Insecta; order Hymenoptera; family Diprionidae; genus Neodiprion; species Neodiprion virginianus. The sequence goes on from NC_060880.1 coordinate 16,037,939, forward strand.
CGATGAAGCACACACGATATGCAGTGTGTAATCTCTGCAGACGAGGAAACGACGGCAAGCAATATAAATTATTGTGATGATTATTATGACAATTTTATTATTACAACGTTACACACGCAGGATATAATTAAATGTCTCAAGTTCATGTAAACCTAAACACACATCGTTTCGTTAAATATTTCACGAATTCACGATTTATGATTTATTATATGTATAATGATAATAATAATATTATTAATAATCATAATAACATTTAAAATACGATGAACAAATGAATTAATTAAGCGATCGATTCGATTCAAATCATTCAAATATATTTGTAATGAAAAATTGATTATACTTTCTTCAAATATATATATGTATTAATACGATAATATAGTAATGATAATAACATGAATAAACAATAACGATATTCAACCGCGTTTAGTTTATACCTTTTTTTTTTTCGTTTTTATCCAATTCTCTTCTTTTTCATTCGACGTGTATATATATTTGTATAATAACAGCGATTGTTAATATTATTATTGGTTTATTTTACTCGTTTTTTTTTTTTTTAGCTTTTTTTCTTCATCAACTATACGTGTGTCAATATCGATATCCGTTCTTGTATCGTTATAACAATTGTTATCGTTGTTGTTTAAAAAAAAAAAGGCGTTGTAACTTATATGTCGTTTATTTCGTTCAGTTTTACAAGCAAATTATTATTCAAGCGAATAACGATGGTTAATATATTTAGTTTTTTTTTTTTGTTTGTATCATCAAATTTATTAATCGCTGTATTCGTCGTTGCTTACTGCACGCAATAAACCGACGTTACGTATATTTTTAAGGGATGAATCGAGATCTACCGCCCCCGTGTGGCAATGTCATCGTACGAAACAATAATCGACATCCATATTTAAACGAAAGTATAATTAACGATGGTATAGAAATTTAGCAAAAGGATTGTCTCGTTTGTCGAGGGGATGAGGGGTGGGCGGGGGTCGGGGGTCGGAGGTTGGGGTGGTCGTCGGTGGTGGTGGTGGTGGTGGTGGTGGTGGTGATGAAACGTTCCTGAACAATACGCAGATGTATATTCGATATCAGTGATATTCAATGTTAATTAATACCCGGCGACGGAACGGCAGCAGCGGCTGCGTTAGCGGCTGCGGCGGCTGCGACGACGGCGACGGCGACGGCGACGGCGACGACGACGACGACGACGAACGAGCAGCCCGTAACTTGCATGGGCTGTTTGTTAGGGAGCTCATCGGAGACTGGCTCTCCTCGCAACTCCGAACCGAGGTTCTGCTGCTGCTGCTGCTAGCGGCCAGGTTCGCCGGAACGGCGGCCGGCCAAACTCGTCGTCGTCGTCGTCGACGTCGTGCCTGCGTGAGTGCGTGCGGCGTGCGTGCGTGCGGGCGTGCGTGCGTGCGTGCGGTCGCTTTTACGTAAATCGTCGCGTGTGCGCATTCGCTTCGACTGTGTCTGTGCGCGTGTGAAACACCACGCCTCCCCGTTTGCCTGTGTTTCTTCGTAGGTCGGGGAGGGGGAAAGGACGGGATGGGGGGGGGGAGGTGTGTGTGATACGCGCGCAGCCACCGCCGCGCCGACGTCGACGTCGACGGCCTACGACGGCTATAGGACTGTATGACTACGACTGCGACTGCGACTGCGACTGCGACTACGACTACGACTACGACTGCGACTACGACTATCAGCCGACGGAGTACGACCAAGGCGACGACTCAAAGGCCCGCGCGAGGAGCAGCAATCGATGTGAAACGTCGTCTCGCGGAAGACTACCCGCTCTCAATTTCGCTCCATCTACCTATCTATGATCTTTCTATATGTATATCTGTCTATCTATCTGTCTATCTATATGTCTATCTATCTGTCTATCTATCGATCTATTTATCGACCCATCTATCTTTTCCATGTATCTCTCTCTTTATCTATCTATATGTTCGTCCATCCGTCCGTCCGTCCGTTCTTCCGTCTATCTATTTATCTATCTATCTATCTATCTATCTATCTATCTATCTATCTATCTATCTATCTATCTATCTATCCGTCTCACTCTCTGCACTGTACTACATGGCACTATTATACTCAAATTATTGTGTATCCTTTAAATAATTGTACATAATAATTAAAGGTGTATTCCAGTCTAGAGGCCTAAGTTACGGGCGTTTTTTTAGACTTGATAAAAACAGAAACGTATATATTTCTACCATTCCATTTTCCTACTGTATTTTTATTGTTCTTTAAACCACTTGCAACAAAAATTATGGCCATGAACAACAGCGTTGCGGCGATTGACACGATTCCGATGCTCCCATTCATCTCAAACAAAAATGAAACCAATTTTCTTGATCGATAATAATTTTATTACGGCAGGTACTAAAGAGAAGAAAAAATTTGAAAGATGACAACTGTCTGAACGAAAAGATAATTTTTCAACCTACTTTTTCACGATTAAAAAAAAATGGTGGTAATAATAATTTCGCAATATTCGTATTAAGAGCGATAGAGAGGTATATACCTACTGAAGGTCCATACCAAATTTGAAATCAATCGGTTGAATAGAACTCGAGATTTTATGTCAACCAGGTTGAAAAGTGTAATTCGGAGATAAGCACGTTTGAAATTTTGACGTTGGCTTCCGTATCAGATGGCTTCTGCCGCATTCGCAGCTTCCTCGTAAGCTGATCTTTATAGCTTTGAATTCAGCTCATGACTGAAGTGCTCGTAACTTTCTCAATTTTCAGAAATTTGACATCGGCTGTGGGCCAAAATATACTTAAAAGTTTAATTTTTCCAAATTTCTAGATAAAAATCCCCCTTAATACCGAGTTTTTCGATTCCGAAGTAATCAAAATGCATCTTAATTGCACCAAAATTATTATGGGAGATATGTCGATGCCTGAACATTAAAAAAAAAATGTTAAATACAAATGAGTAAGCAGTATGATTAATTGGTTAAAAAATGAATAATAAATTACCGTTTTGCCTGCCCATTTTAATTTTGGTTGGAATATTTACGGTTTTGACTACAGAATTTATGTAATTTTTTTGACGAATCATAAAAGTGTTGCAACATTGTCAAAATATCATCATTTAAGGCACTCTGGGACCGCCAAGGAGGGTTGGAAAAACCGTTTTAAAAAATTGCAATGCTTTTCGAGTTGGAACAACAATATAAAAAATCGTCGACCAAATCCAAAAGGGTGAAGCTCAGACCGTAAAAGTTGAATCGGAATGTAATGCCCCATATATACCTAATAATATTTCGCTAAGACTGTTATAAATGTTTCAAAAGATGTATGTATAGAAAGCTTCAAGTTTCAAAATCAGAAAACTTTTACAGATGTTCGACATGATTATTCTGACTTCCGCATGATTGTTTCCAATTACATGAAACAAAAACCCCTTACTATCTACCACATTTTTCCCATATTTTTTTTTACTTCCACCTACGGTTTAAACCTACGGGACAAAGTAATCTACTTGATGTGGTTTGAACGGGGAAAACTTGGAATTCCGAGAGCGATCTTTTAGCAGCGTAAAGCTATATGCGATATTAATTAACCGCAAAGATTCTTTTATATATATATATATATATACGTATGTATCATGAACAAAATTTAATAATAGCACTGATTATAACAGGTGGCGTGATTAAACAGCAAAAGTAACACAATTTTTCCGATTTGTGGTTAATTATACTTCATAAAATATTATAAATTTTCGTTTTATGGGTGAACGAACAACTTTAATAAAATAAAATATGAAATTAAGAAAAAGGGAACCCTATAAGAATGGAAGAAATAGAAAGTTTGAACTTGGGAAAAATAGAGATAAGTTAAAAAAAAGCTTCCTTATTAATACCATATAACAGTATGATGTTTATGAAAAACAAAAAGAACTTCTGACGATGAGAAATCGACACGAAAATAGATACAGAGGAAGAGAAGATATAATAAGTGCAGATATAACTCTCGGTGAAAGATCAAATAATTCTACATGCTATATACTTATAATTATATACATGTGACCATCGGAATTTGTACTTTGCGCAGCAGCTAAGTGCGGTGCAAAGATGAAATGGAATGACACGAATCCTTGATTCGAACGACAAAATGTTATCGTCTACACACGCTCACCTTTCTCTCTCTCTCCATCTCTCTTCGGCATTTCGTGCGTTATTGCTTGCAGGTGGTGATGCTTAGTCCCCAATGTATCCATGCTTGTAGAGTCAGCATAATTTAATTTATTAACGTACAACTTTATCTTATTTTTATTTATCTTTAATTATCTTTGTTTCTACTTTCCTCGAGAGTAAGCGCGTCTTGTGCGCTCTCTCGTAAAACATTTTATATATGTGAAACCTTATTTTCCTTCTTATTCTTTAATACTTATATTTACTGTTTTATTGTTTACTTTTAATTTTAAGCTTCCACGATCGCTTGTAACCTTTTACAAAATTTTTCTGTATCGATTTTTCCACGGTGTTCTTAGGGGACCTCAGTCCCAGAGCACGTAATAAACAGCTCTCTCTCTCTCTCTCTCTCTCATATGTTTGTAATTCGCTACCTTTTGTTAATAATACTTGCTCACCTATTTACTCATGTTTGATTTTACTTTAATTTTATTTTCTTTTTTCACATCATGTCAGTTGTTTTCTGCGATGCTTATTACGATATGTTATCATATGTGTCCATGAATTTGTTAGAAAATAATTTTATATTTTGTATTTATGCCTGGGGTCCTCAGGGAGTCCAACTCCAGGATCGAATAAATGTACTTTCATTCTCTCTCTCTTTCTCTCCCTCCCACACTCGCTCTCCGTTATAATAAACTGTAACGTATGACTGTAAGATAAACTACATTATGTAATATATATACACACATATCTGCAATAACATATATGAAAAAATAAACGTATCACGATACATTTCAGACTATGAAATGAATTTGTCAACGTTTCTCGTATTATGCGAACTTAAAGAACAATCAAATAAACAGTTTTAATTACAACTTGTTGGAGTGAAAATTCCAAAGAAAAGAAAAAAAAAAGAATTCACGAGATTAACGGTATGTATGTCAGCCAATTTGTTCCATTCTCTTTTCCTTCTCTGTTCTATGTCATGCGTAATAATTCTGCGAGGTGGAAGGTGGAAGAAGAGAGAGAGAAAAAGAAAGAGAAGGAATCTAACGACGCGTTTCCAAGGTGGGGTTGGACGTTTTCGTCTCTGCACCTGGGTTTTGGTCGCGCGTCGATCGCCTCGTGTGGGCACCAGGTGGTTTTCAACGTACAGAAATAATGCACCATGTATATAAATACGTAACTTTCTGCCTGTATGACATACCCTTTACACATGTCAAAGCCAAGTCGAGGAATCATGTTTCCCTTTTCTTAAAGAAAGAACGTGGAAAAAAATGAAGAGAAAATAGCACCCCTAAATTTCCACATCGCTTACAATTATTACATCGAACTCTATATGCTCAAATATCATTGTTATTGTACCCCGCGACCAAATATCTCAGCTATGTAATCCTTGAACTGTATACACGAAACAGGGAGAAACTATTTCAATAATAATCATGATAGCGGCCGCGGAATTATTTAATGATTAGGCAGGCGAGAATGTTGAGACAATTAATTACAGAAGATTAATTCGTTAAGCGAGATTGGATTCCTCTCCACCTATTGTTTTATACTATACGTACATACTTGGCTTCAGCCCTTTATCCCCTTCTCAAATCTTCCATTGTCCGGACGTGTAATATTACATTAAAACAGCGTCTTATGTCGAATTCCTTTTGAATTCCACCCCAAACAACACCGCCAAGTTTATAGATACGTAACATACGTAAGTATATACGGGGTATTTCATGTCAATTCGACCAATAATTTTCCCTGACTATTTTTTATTTGCTTCAGAATTTTTTTACACGATTCTTCGGTCTCGAAAGAGCAATCCTGAATTTATTCACATTTTTTCCTACAACCCTAAATTTTTTATGATTATTCAAACCTATCCAAGAATTGGCATTTCTTTAAACTCCGAAAAATGTATCAAAATTTTTATTTTTTATTTCGATAATTCTGATGTCGTCCCGTGATGGGGCGATTTTTTTAGCACTTTAAACATCTCGAACAAACCAAACACCATGTTTCAATGTTCCGAAAAATTCTCAAAACAGTGCGTCAAAAGATTCATAATTGAACGCAGAATTTTTGGTAATTTTTTAAGAATTTTTGGAACGTCGAAACATGGTGTTTTGTTCGTACGATATGCTTAGTGTTAAAAAAACCGGAAAAAATCAGAATGATCGTAATGAAAAATAAAATTATTGACAATTTTTGAGATTTGTAAAGAATACCAATTTTCAGACAGGTTTGCACAATCGTACAAAATTAACAGTTGTATAAAGAAGACTGAAAAAATTCAGGAGTGCTTTTTTGAGATCGGAGAAACGTAGAAGAAAATCTGGGTGATGAGGGATAATCATTGGTCGAGTTGACGTAGAATGCCCCAAATTTTACACTTTACGCACGATCTACTTATCGGGGAAATTTCTTTTCAAAATTTTTTTCTTACACAAATTGTCACGACGGCGAAAAAATAATCTATAACATATTATTTACAGGCTTAATAAATATTGTACATGTATACAGGGCTTCATTATCGCATCGCGACACGGCACGCGCAATGTTACAGAATTAGCGGTAGGTAGGTAAAAAGGCAAGAATTTCTTCCTGCGAGCAGTACGTGCAGCAGTATAAACGACAACTGCGAAGGCAAAGGAGTAGAGGAGAAGAGAAATATTATAATTTACGAGGGCTGTCGTTCTTCGTCTCGGGGCGGATAAGAATTTAAACGGCTACGATAAAGAAAAAAAAAAAAGAAAAAAAGAACGAAAGGAAGTAGGTATAATATTTCTTTCCGCGTTGAATTTTTCCTCGAAATGTGTATTGTAGTACATTATATTATATTATAATATATTACATAGTCGAGATTAAAACGTAATATCAATATAATTATAGAATATGTGTGAGAAATAAAAGAGGCGGGTGTGTGTGTGTGTGTGTGTGTGTACGTATAATAGAATGAATGTAAAAAGATATTGGTTTTAAAAACGAATGTGTACAATAAAATGAAATGCGAATATCTTTCATTTAAATACACGACGATGCCCCCTTTATTACATGAATATTGTGTATAGGTAGGTATATGTACACCACGTATATCGAGGTATATCGACGATGATGCACAAAATAAGGAGAAAAGAAAAAGAATCATTGAAAGCATGTTTATTCGGGATATACATATGATAATAATAATAATACACACATTACGCATGCAGGCGTAATGATAAGAACACGAGCCGTGAGGTGATAAAAAACAGAAGGATACAAAAATAAAATAAGAGAAGAAAGAATTAGGTATTTACTTACCTTTTCTCTTCTATCGAATTTATATAAATCTTACAATGGAATTTGTATGCAGGGCAAGAGAAAAAAAAAAAAAAAAAAAGAAGAAGGGAAAAAACACTCGAAAATTTATACGATAAGAAACGAGAAAAGAACAAACAAACACAAAGCTGCCGGTAAAAAGATCAATTGCCATTGATCGTTACAGAGAAATTTTCATTCGCAAAACCGATATATATATATATAAGTATAAGGATGCTGAATAATGTAATAGGTATGATGGAAAAAGAAAAAATGGAAGAAGTGTTTCTTTTTTTCCTCTGTCTATGGAACCGATAATTTCTTTCGGCGATGTATTTTATATATAGACATATATTATACATGTATACCATACCGCGTTTCCAGCCTCTCACGCGTATAATAAAGAATTCAAAACATTTAGCGAGTGTTGCGTGTGTATGTGTGTATATATATATAAAACTATGTCTAGATATCACACACGGACGTCTGTCCGTCTGTCCGATGTCTGCTGCACGGCGATGGTGAGGAGTGAGTATTTTTAGCCATCGCAAAAGAAGAAAACGCGAACGAAACGCGAGGCACCCTTAATGCACCGTTAACACGAACGAAATCCCTTCTATACACTATCTTTCCTTCTCTAGCGCATAAGTATAGTTCGTATTAATATATATATATATAAACCTACACATCGCGTCATCGTTGTCAAAAGTTTTTTACCTTTCGCATCATGACGCATGATTTTTGTTACATGTTGTACCCATGTGTTGGGTGGAAAAAAAATTTCAACAACGGATAGGGGTAAGAATCGAAATTATTGTTGATTACGAAGAAAATAATACATCGATGTAGATTAGATACCAAAACTGAAAGGCATGGAGAATATATATAAGAATAATTTCAGACTATCTTGACTTTATTCGTAGTACAATAAATTCGCCGATCGTAGTACAATAAATCTAATGAATTCTCAACGTAGATGCAGAAACGCCAACGAAGAATCGAACATCGAGCGATCGACCAACAACAACGACAATAAGAAACGGAAGGGTCACGGGAAAAACGAACGAACGAATGGAAGAATCCTCCCTCGTCGCTTTAACAAAACGTTTACGATCCTATTCGCCGATTCACGGTAAACGTGAGATATGTGCATATAATGTATGTGCATGATCATGTGGCATGATGCGTCCGACGGCTAAACGGCGCCCCGTAAAACGAGATACCCGCATCGTTCGATCTCGAAAGAGCGTAAAAAGAGTGAAAAGGGGATGAGGAGAAGATCGTTCGTCTGCTAATTTACCTTGGGGAGTGGTCTGCTACTAGTACATAGTACAGGGAAATCACCTTGACTTAGAACCAAATGCACGTAAGGGTTCTTTCGCGATATTTATTATTAATATGTAGGGGGAAATATTTTTTCATCATTTTTTGGAGAGGGTCCCGCCGTGCGACGGAAATTTTTTTTATATTTTTTGTTCGGAATTATGGCAATATAATGATGAATTTGGCTATATCTATATCTAATTGAAGATACACACAAGAGTCGCGTTATGCGCTCGTCGCGAGGTAAAAAGCAAACCAATCCGTTGGGAATAATATTTTTTTAGCCGATTTTTTTTTTTTTTTTTTTGTCGCACAGACAATTAATTGTTGTACCTCTGTAACGGGTCATATTTCCATGACCCCGTTCAGTGACGCAAACATGTGTTTATTCATATATACATCCCTTCTTTTACTGCGTCGTCGATATAATGATAATTCAATTATGTACGCATTCGTTCGTTTCAAAGACTCTAAACTACGTCAACGAATGAAAAACACTCGGACAAGAGCTTTCTGTACGCTCTTTCCTGTTTTTCGCACAGGATTATAGACAAAACCGAGTTATGAAGCTCAAGCGGTAGAATAATAATAATAATAACAATGTATTATATCCATGGGAATGTTGGAAAAATATTATGTGAATAGCAAATGGAGTACAGAAATTCTTAAAACTAATTATAGTAATAAATTAAGCCAAATACCTGAAGAGTTAACGGGAGTTAATGTCTAATGGCTGCCAACCTATGAGAATCATTTTTAATCGAATTGGTATCATCATCATCATCATCGTCATTATTATCGTGTTGCAATATTACGATATATATGGTAAAGTTCCTCTGTAGAAAACTATATATATATATATATATATATACCTGTGTAAATTTTATATTGCCTCTTTCTGCACCCGGCTGCAAACCATTGTGAGGCTAATTGCTCTCGTCGCCGATGAAACCGTTGACGGGTGTAAATTCAGCGCTGATTCTACCGCGAGGTAAAGACACACACACACACAAACACAACTCTTTTCTGTTAGGACTTTGGTTCACAATCGTTACGCGTGTATTTGCCAAGTTGATCCGAACCGAACGATACTTTCCATGGAATGTGCAAAAGAGAACGAAGTGAAGTTCGCGCTTAAACACAGCTTGCAGCCGTTCGATTGTTTGCCGTGGTTCAGAGAACTCGGGCCATGGAATGTGTTGTAACGCGAGTAGAATACACGCATACAAATGGCCCGTTGGCACCTCTAATTGGAGGCAAACATCGTCTGCGAATGCTGCTGCTCCTGCTGCTGCTTCATCGGGAAAACAGATGCAGGGGGGATGATGGCCAAAAGCAAAGAAATACCGAATCGCGGGGGCCGAAACAAACTACGATCGTCGCTTTCACTCCTGTCGACGGTCGTTAACTGACTAAAGTGCCGCCCCCTCACCATCGGCCTCTTCTTATTACCTCGCTCAGTTTTATTTAACAAATGCGATTAATCGTCGATGTTTGTATACCTACCGTACGCCCGTTCAACTCACCAGCAAACTCGACGATTGGATTCAAAATTAATCATGGTGGTCGATGCACGCGTATATCATTACGCGATGCTCGACCGTCTTGAATGTCACCCCGCAGTCCGGAACGACGAAGAATTGCGCGGTCGGTAAAAGAATTCGACCAATTGCGATTTCTAGCCGCTAACCGTTGTTCAGCTCACGATTAAATTCGATGATCGGATTCATACTTAAACATGATGGTCAATGCACGTGTGTATTATTACGCGATGCTCGACCGTCTTGAATGTCGCCCCGCAATCCGGAAGGGCGAAGAATTGCGCGGTCGGTAAAGGAGTTCGAACAATTGCGATTTCTACCCGCGAACTGTTTGTATTTTCAAATTGCGAATCGTAGTTCGTACGATTCCTCACCAGATAACTGCCTGCATCTTTCATCTTTCGACGCTCGTTTGAATTTTACAGCAATTTGTCCAAGGCGTCGTGAATGTACACCAGTGTACATAAGAATACAGAGGAGGTGGAAAATTTTCTACTTCAGCCGTACGTTTGTTTTTTTTTAACTCTCCAGTTTCCAGGAAATCCCGATCAAGAAGAATTCTGTAAACGCGTACATACATTTATAGAATTGTGCGCGGCTCCTGAGATCGCTCTTAAATCTTATAAAAATTCGAACGATGTTGTCGGGAGATTCTATTTTCAAGTACGTAACAAAATTTGCATGTATACTGTATGGTATATACAATGTTCCGTGAATACGGGTATCGCGGGCCAACATTGAAGCCAGACTGACCCGTTGGCTGCGAAATAATTCACTCCGTTCCACATACATACAATATCTTATATACATATGTATACCTACAATATGTATTACGCGTATATACTGAATTGCCGGAGGGCTAACTTCATTTCGCTGTTCAGAGTCTAGGCATCCCAGGCCTATAGGTATACCTATGTATATGTATGTATAGTATACTCCAAGCTGTCTACGCGCATTATATCTTCGCCCTGAAGATTTGGCACGCACTTTATCTAACGGATCGTTGAACTTTTATGACGCAACATGCGGCACCAATACACAGGGCTTTTTCGTACAATATTACGCCCGCTCTCGTGGGAGTAAATCAATGTCTCAAGTTCTCCTAGAATTTCGGTATTACGCAACCTCCGTTTTCCTCACGTATGCAGACTGGAAAATGATGAGAAAATAATAATACATTGCACTCTCCAATAGACCCCCTCCCCCGCTTTCGTACACAGTTGCTGTCCCCGACTCCCTGGCCCTTTATCTTCGCAGCACAACTCTCGCAATACGGCCGCGCAGCAAATGCAATGGTTCTGCTATTTCTTTTATCACATAAACAAACTTAGTCCAATTTAAACACACAATCACTCGGCATTGCCATGTTGAATTTACTATTTTGAATTTCGACATTTCAAGTCCAGATTCGTAATCAGTGCCTAAAAAAACCACCTGTACAAAAATTTTATCGAGAACCGTGTGGTAGATTTACTGTACTCTTGAAAAGTGTTAAATGGGGAAACAACCCTCTGACGACACGGTTTAGAACAGCGATAAAAATCTGAAAAAATTATGGTTCTAAAATTGAATTATTTGGAGTTGATTTGGGGGTGAGATAGTCGAAATTCAAACTTAATATTTCTTATGACCACCCTCAAGTATGTAAATTTGTGTATCTAACATAGGTGCGTTATAGAAGAAGCGACCGAAGAAAACCGAGAAAACTAATTGATCACTCATTCTCCAATCGTGACTAATAAATTGAAATTAATTTCACGCACCCCAAGTGCAGACGCCCTGCATCTATGGGGCGAATAATAAATACGGCATATAATAATTCCCAATTCACATTCAGTCCGTTGTACATAGAAACGAGTGTACCTTAAGGTACTAAAGTAATTGGGTGGTTAACCGCACGCGACGCATTCGAATCCGTCAATCCCTCTGCTCGCTCTTTCGTTCATTGCCAAAGAAAGCAAATTGCCATCGTCCCGTCTGCGCGGGCTTCTGGGGGAATTATTTTGGCACCCCATTCGCCTCAAGGGTGGTCTACACGGCTATTATTTTCACCGACTTGACGCAGTTACGTCCGATACAGTAAAATACAGAAGCACACATGCACGATGGGCGCGGATCCGTTGGTCACCCGATAAATGACTCACTTTCCTCGAGGAGTATATCTACCTATGTACCTCCGCCCTTTGCCGTATCGCGTACGCCTATAATAAATACCGTCTGCAGTACATAACCCAGGCACATGCACGGCATTCATGAATTGCTTCATTCAGCCCCTACGCAGAAGAAGAGAAAAGGAAAGCGACGGGATAGAGAAGAAGGAAGAAACGGAGCTAGGATGGGGACATGGGGTGGAGGGAGCCTCAGAGGAGGTCGGTCACTGCGCTTACAACCATGAAAAATCAATGAGTCGTAGTATTTTCGCCTCTTAGTACGGCGCCTCGTGGTCTCAGCCATGCATCGCGTGCATAAAACCTCGAAATCGTACGCACACAAGATCAGGAGAAACATTTCTTTCGCTTCGCGTATGCGTGTGTGCGATTATTCGCGTTAAATAACACCCTACAAAGCTTCACGGCATAATGTATGACACACACGTGATATTACATGCACCGAAAGCGATTTTTAGTTCCGGTTATCGCTCCGTCCTTAACTATTTTCGTTTTTCACCACAATCGAAAAATATAGTTCTAGGTAGAAAATGAAAATTAGTTTTTTAGCTGTTACCAGAAAGTCTATAATAGGATCCGTTACTATTCTTTCTCATTACGATCACTGTTACTATATCTTCTTGTAACTGTCGGAAAAATTTAATGCTTATGCAACAATAAATTGACGTTAAAGACTTGTTTAACTAAAAAAGTAGAGTAAGCCTCAGAAACTGATTTTGCGTTGCAATTACCAAAAAAGGAACGACAATAGCGCAAAATGGTTACGCGTATCTCGTTTTTCGTAATTCCAACAATATTCAAACAGTTTCTTTTAACGATACCTGTTTTAATGAATTCTTCTAGTTAATATAACAGATGAAATTTTTCTCAGTGCGAGAATGAGTGTGGCAAAACAGTCACGCGTAAAATATGGGTGTACGTATGTATGTAGAGTGTTGCAGAAAAAAATATTTTGCGATTTTCCACCATGGCACCCCCTAAAACGTTTGCTTAGGTTAAAAGAAAGATTCTGTCAGAAGATGAGCGATCTACGTTATGTGGAATATCGCTCTCAGTTGATTTTACACAATTTTTTAAATTTATGAAGTATCGTGAATGAAATTTAATTTGTACTGCTTACGACAATCATAATATCAATTTGTGTTACAAAGCAGCTTGTAATATTAAGTCTCCAGTTGATGCTTCAGCAGTGTTTCTGACTATCTTTTCATTATTAATTCAATCTCATTAAATAGTTATAATTTAATATGAACTCTTCATTTAGGAGAATAAGATTCTCGGTTCGTATATTGTTGTGCTATGGATCGTAATCTTTGGGTTCAATATAAATCTTTGGGTTGAATATAAATCTTAGGAAAGAAATAATAATTTAAGCGTTATAACGTGTTTCATTATGAATTCAAAAAAATTTGAAAAAACGTGAAAAGTCATATAAGCACGATCTTTCACACAACGTAAAACGCTCATCTTTTGACACAATCTTTCTTTTAACCCAAACAAACTTAGAGGGTGCCATGGTGGAAAATGGTAAATTATTTTTCACTGAAACATCTTAATGTAACGTCCATACCTCCGAATTTCACGGTGCACGATACGATACGTCGCGCATTCATGACATCTGTGCGTCGCAAAGTATTAACATGTGTAATCGGAAAGGCACAGCAAAGAGAAAGATGGATGGAGAGGGAGACAGCCAGGGAAGTAAACTCGAGTTGGACAAAGACGCGTATGTTACGTGTGTAAAATACGTACATGTACACGTAGAGATGCATGCACGTATGTATGTGTGTGCCTGTCGTGAAGATCAATACTTACTAAACACTATTCAACGAATCCAAGTTTATGCCTAGATTACGCCTTCATGTAATTAGCCAATTTTTTGTCCACAAGTTGGGGTGTAATTGCAGTCGAAAACCGATAATAGTACATTATGCAACAAGGGAATAAAGTCGAAGATTATTCTCGCAGCTGGGTTTGCGAGGGCAGTAATCACCCGAGGAGATAATCGACTTTTGTTCCTGTGTTGCATATAAGACACCATTCCCGACTCAACTCTGGCCTGGTTATTGACTTGAAAGTCTTTTCCTTTTATGTGCAAGTGTGATCATTTTATTAGTTTGAAAACTAAAATATTGTTCAAAGTTTATGAGAATACAGCAAGAAATAGTTCAAAATTGAAATAAAGGAGAAAACCAGAAAAACTGAATAACTCATTAATGGGAGGAAAGTAGCACTTTTTTCCCGCAAACTTTTAACTTATGATGTAGCATTCTGTTCAAATTTTCATTTCTCTGTTTTCAGGAAATAAAGGAAGTTATTATAATCACCCCGAAAATGAAAAGTTGAGTTTTCACTAGATCTCGATGTTTCGGCTGAAGGCTGGAAATTGGGTAGTAAAGTTCTCTTTCTCTCTTCACCCTCGTTCACTGAATTGGAATTAAAAAAATAACTTTGAAGGCACTTTAACCGTTCGTCGCAAACCATATTCCGCACTTTTCATTCGATTTTTCCATTCATTCCTTGTTGGTGTGTTCAAAAGAAATCAGCATAGTCTGGATACCTATATGCGTAGAAAGAACATCAGTCTGTTTTATTCAATGAATCACCAACTGTACAAAATTGATTAATCATTGTTATTATTAATATTATTGTTTAATTTAAGGGGGAAAAAATATGTGTTCTTTCTTTTCTTATTAGATTTGTAAAATATTCCTTCCCAAACACCAAATTTTCGAGACCCAATTGATCACACTTGAATCGAAAAGAACATTTTATTTCTTACCGATTCGTTTCAACAGATTCAATCAGGGCGACATGTGTGTTCGTGTAATCAAAACAGATTCTCGTGCCATTTTCCATCAACGTAGGAAGAAAGTAATGACAATAATTGATCGACAAATATACTAACGCACACACCTAAATATGTCAGCTCTATTCGTTATTAGTTAAAATAATTATCCAACTATTACAAGTTATTCCCTATTATTGTTATTGTTGTACTTATACCTTTAAGTCTTCTCTTTCTTTTTATCCTTCCAATAACCAAATCCTGAAATCATTGTAATTTTACTAAAATATATATATATTTATATTATACAATTAATATATGTATATACCATGCCTGAGAGACACCGTACATAAGTTCTTGTCATCTAAGATTGACACTTTGTCGCA
Organism: Neodiprion virginianus; assembly: GCF_021901495.1. Lineage (NCBI taxonomy): Eukaryota > Metazoa > Arthropoda > Insecta > Hymenoptera > Diprionidae > Neodiprion > Neodiprion virginianus. The sequence continues at coordinate 16,053,586 of NC_060880.1, forward strand.
ATGATACACTCATGGCGTATTATAATCGAAATAAATTCGAACTTATTCAAAGAAATCAGCAACCTCTGCCAGTTCACGAACTCGGGCCTGTTCGTGTGCCCAACGGTCTTCCGCTAGTCGTTCACTGACAGCCCACTTATCATGATAAACTCTTTGACCGCAACCAGGACACTTTTTCCCTCCTGTAAAGAAACGCAGTGGTTGTGCCTTTTTTTTCAAAGTAAATATACCAGAGAGAATTACGAGAGTAAAACTTTGGAAATACCGTGAAATGGAGGAGTTTTCATATACGTTATGAGGCATTGCTGATGGAACAAGTGGCTGCAGTACAGCCTCTCGATGTGCAAATCTGCCGTCTCGTCGATTACCGCATCCTCCGGATTCTGAGGAAGACAAGCATCTCTGCAGAGCTGACAATGCTGGTTTGGAAGAGTCTTGGCAGATCTTAATAACAGATAAGTTACACTGCTTGTAAAAAAGCTGGTCACAACATTCGAGTTTGTGGAAACTACTGAGATATAATGATACTGAAATGCTCACTGCATTGCTCGATATACGGCTGGCTTTCTGGAGAGAGAGGCATAGCTTGGAGATGAAGCGCTGTCTCTTTTGCACCGGTGCAGTCTTTCACAAAGTTGATACACGGGAGATCAGTGCCTCTTTCGCACGTGTTTTCTTTCGGAAATCAGTGACATTACATTTTTACCTAAACTGTGTGACGCTCGCGCAGTAGCTAGTAGAAACAGACACCACTTCACCTCTGAGCAATCTCTCTCTCTGGAACCCTTACCACCGCAGTGAGCGTTCCATATTATTATATTTCAGTGGAGGAAACTAGATTAGAGAAAATATTTTACAAACATATACCCTGAGTCATCCATTTACCTTATGAGAAAAGATACAACTTTGCAGAGAGAGGGCGAAGGTTTGAACATCGGTTGATTAGGGAGCTTCTTTAACGGAGGTTCGACACATCTTCTGCCGAGTTCTCTGCCCTGCCCAACTAAATGACGGGTGAAAACAGGTGGGAAGTTAGTGTCGATCTCTTCCAAACTGAAATAACGAAACATCAAGAAGTGACGAGAAATAAGAAATACGGAAATTATTGTACAATATCCCAAGCTTACCTAACCGAAATTTCAGGATAAGTGTCAGGGACCAATATTTTTGTCTTAAAATAATAAAGTCCTTGATAAACCTTCAAGTTGATATAGGAACTTTTCTGTTTCAACTGCAGTTTGTCGCGTTCTCCAAGAAGCTTTTTCAATGCAGATATTTCGTCGTAACAACAGCAGAGTGAATTTTCATGGATAAAATTTCTGACAAACTTCAAAACAGGCAGGACCTAGTAAATCAGTTTGAATTTAGTAGGATTAGCTATAAACCTCTGCGAATGGTTATTATAAGATGAAAATGAATGCTCTTTTCAAATAAATAAAGAAGCAAATAAATCACCTGAGCTTTTCCCAAGATTTTTTTACACTCCTGTTCGCAGACATTGGTCAAGCCAGCCAGCAGATTTTCAGACAGAGTTTTACTCTTCAATTCAATCAGCAACGGAGTTTTGGGATAATCTTCCGGAAATTGAGCACATACAATGATTTTCTTAAATGACGTCTTTCTGCAAAATGTTTCGACAATCATGCAAAGGATGACAAAGCTGATTTGAAATAACCAGAGTCTTAGAGTTGAACGATTCTTACGTTATTTCGATCCGAACCATAGTTTGGAAGCAGGAAACGATTCGGCTACCTTCGACCACATTGTGACAAAGTTTGGAAACCTCTTGCAATTCATCTTCAATAAATCCCATGGAAGTCGTCTTAAGCGATAATCGAAGGCTGTAGATTCAGGACGGTCAGGACTTCGAGCGAAATGTGACTGAAGCCATTCAGAGCATCATTGGACCCCGTTAAGACTGGATGGGAGAAATAAAACAGAAAGGTCACGTTTTTATTCAACCGATAAGTGAAACGTTACGGCTGGCAAAGAGTTTTAAATACCGCGAGAATCGTTCGAGCTTACAGCAAAGCAACGTAAGCATAACCTCAAAAGGTGGCAGGAGTTTTGTTTACGTAACGATATAGGCTAGACGCAGAGACCGGTTTTCATGCTTACCGAAATCCTTGAAAGCTCACGAAGCGATTGTTTGACCTCGATAAAATGTGGAAAACCCGGCAGACGGCTCGAAATCGAATTTTATAATTCCACCCAAGGCCACGCGACCTTCGCCAGCAGTTCCCAATCCACTCTACATGCTACTCTGTGAACCCACTATTTACCAGAAGACGGCAAAACAGAAGTTGCAGCGATCTTCCGCGTGAGTCGTTGCAATGCTGGAAACACATAGCAGGACTTTCGTTCAAATTGTTTCGGGTAATTATAGAGCATAAAACTTTTTTAAAACAGGGTAAATTTATGGTAAAATGGTAAACAATTAATATACAATAGTTGTGGCTGTACCTTATGAGTAGGTTTTTTTTTCAAGCTATTCGCAAGCAAACTGTATGTAATTAATATACGTAAAGGCACAGAAATGTACAAACAGCCTCTCCTTCAGCTTCGAAGTGGTTGTGACTAAATTATTCGATACTTGACATCTAGACTAGGTCTTTCTGCAGATTAACGAGCTTCAAACTGTCTCGTATTATTATTATCATCGTTGTTATTCACACTTATCACTTAACTCAAGTTTTCATTCATCTCGAAAACCGTATTGACGGCTCGTAAGTTTCTAAAATATCGCCAGGCTCCTGATCACTCAACACTGAGTGAGAAAAAGATTTGGATAAAACCTCAAAGCCTCTATAGAATCGTCTCTACAGGCTTTTCCGTGTTTCTCTGCGGCGATCAGCCTCTCGCGTGCCAACAGAATTGATATTCCTGCAGACTGAGCGAGCTCTTCGACAGTTATCGATCCCTTCTCTTCCAGCTGAACAGAAAAATACTGTGAGTCTATGTGAACAAGCGATGCGTACCAAAAAAATCGTCCAAAAAAATGTCACGACGTACCAATGCTTCCACAGATTCAACAATGGCAGTCTCGTTATGAGATTCCAGCTGCAGGACCATTGCTCCGCTCTCAAAAGTTCTGAGGATAACTGGCAATCGAAGTGGAGCCAATTGTCTGCTTGCATTCAGCACATCCTCGGGAGATAAAAGTTCCAGACCTCTTGCTCTGTTGACTCTACAATAAACGTCTGTCAGTGCCATCATGCCACCAACTTCCTGGAAAAGAAAACGAATAAACTTAGAATGATCTCTGAAGTCAAGTTCAGTTCAGCCATTTTGAAACTCTGCAAACCTTCAATGGCTCCTCTAATATTTGTGACAACTCTCTAGCTAACTGTCTGAAATACTCGTTACTACTCTTGTACGCGTCTCTCGTGACAGGGTCATCTATGCCTAAGCTCATGAGGTACGACTTAAACCTGACCGTTTCATCCTCGGTTATGTCACCTTGTTTTTCCTGAAAAAGAGATTCGGTGTCAGTGAGAGTCCCCGCCGCAACAGAATGAGCGAGAGAGAGAGAGAAGAAAATTTCTACCAACCCGTATTTTATTGGATATGGTCTTTGAAATGGAGACCATGTCCTTGGCCATTCCCATGAGCTTTTGGAGGTCCTGAAAGGCCATAGTTATGCTTTCATCGGTAGCTTTCTGTCGCTCTTGAAGGCTTCGTTCTATTCCAACAATTCCAGTCCTTGTTTTGATCATTGGCAATTGTCGCGAACTGCTTGACTCGGCGCTCGAGGTAGGCGATTGGGGCATGGGAACCGAGGTAACAAGTTCCCAGGCCCGCTTTGTAACCGCATCAGCAATGTAGCTGATAAAATTGGGATCGACTCCTTCTTTGAAAGATAGCTTAACAAAATTGTTAACGCTGTAATTAACAGGACCGGGCATCTTGTCTGAAATATGATTGATTGCAGAGCAGTTTGACAAGCCTGTAATGCGGTGTATGTGAATATCTGAATTAATTACCAACAGCAGCTTCGGCCAGATGTAAAACAATTTTTTTACTACGACCAAACGAGAATGGACCAGGCGTTTCCTCCTCAAAGTATACAATATATCGCAGAGAGAGGGACAGGCACGTAAGGCCTCTCGGAATTTCGCCGGGCCGACCCCACAGGATTCTGTAATTTGTCAGGACCAGTTCACCACCCTCAAATGACGTCTGTCAAAAGATAAAATTCGCCAGGTTATGTTGTTTTTGCTTCGGAGAGTTCCGACTCGATTACCTTCGTGTCTCCGTCGTAGAGCTTCACAGCCTTTTCACGTTTAAGGAACGCCTCGTTGGCCTGAAGCCGTGCCTCAGCATATTCAAATCTGTTCATTGTTACTAAAAATCTTGCCCAGCCCGCGGTTGAGACATCGGTTTTATGTTTAGCTAGGTTAAGTTCGTTTCACACCAACCATCATCTGTTCAATTATTCCTCCGACAGTTAGCGCCACTGTCTATGATCTCGAATATCGAGCTTCGAGTATCGATATATTGACTCTGTTCAACAATCGAATACATTTTTGAAAGTGTGTATGTCTTACAGTGGCCTTGGCCTCTAGTACGATTTATTTTTATTTTTACGCAGTGTATATAGATATGTGGGTATGCACTACAAGTATAAAGCTGAGCAGTTGAGCAAAAAATCGGCTCATAGCTGTGTGCATATTTCCATAGGCCTAATCTAATACATACAACTAAGCGTGAAGTTAACTCTGTTCACATGAAGAATATTAATTACATATTTGTTTCACGTGGCATACGGCATTTATATTGCAGTATTGCACTGCAGCACGATTTATAGGTATATAGAGTTACTCGGTTACACACTGTTACACACAGTGAGAATGATAAAAAAATAAAAAAATACGAAGGTGAACTCAATTTGCACCAACTTCCGGGTACAGTCTGTTACCCAGCCCATCTTCAGAGATGTAATGATAATGATTATCTAACCTGATTGACCAGTGAGGCATAATTTTATTCAGAAATCGGCGTATATCGCGCGTATTTAATTTATGTATTCATTGCCGCGGAATTGTAATGTATGCGGGTATTTATATGTATTAAGAATTCTGGCAACGAAATAAAGGTAACGGTTGTCATCCCAGCGCGCTTCTCATTTTATTGTTAGGCGATGACGCACACCTGAATCGTAAAACTGTAGATTCGTTTCCTGGGTTCAGGAATACAGCCCGCTTAAACGTTGAGCCAGGTGGATATATTATCATAACTATATTTAGCATTTGAGACCGAAGCTACAACTAAGAATTATTATTACGTGAAAACGTACAGCCTAGATATGTCTGTATACGCCAGTTGTAAACTATTGTAATATCGAAATGATTATGTGACTGTGAATTAGAATCAATTCTCGTTACAATTTAACCTGACTAATTACGACTGATTATAACTATACCCACATGTCTTACAGATCTACACGGCAATTAAGAGGGAAGAAAAATCTTTTCCTCACGCGTCTGTATAATACTAACGACCTCGGCATGTTTGCGTCGACTGATCACTGCTTGCTGCTATTCGCAGAAAAAACAAACGACGATATAAGTGTGCTTTATTTGAAAAGAAAGTTTCAGGCGATAAAACAAATTAACTATACAACTTATTTAACGATCGTCGTTTCAACTGATAAATGATTCACCTTGCCTGATCAGTTTCATCATACGGAAGTAGCTTTCATACAAGAACTCGACAATTTAATCTTGTCGGCTACAGAGATCAGCCGATAAATCGGAAACAAGAACGTCATAGACTGCATAGGCCTCGTACGCACGCGGGTGAATCCGTGTCGTAATGGTTTCTCGTAATCGACACGAAAACAGTGAGAGGAGAAAAAAAATCACAGACCAATCTTACCGACCGAGCGACTCAGCGCGCTCGACTTTTGGCTCAACGCAGCGACCGCAGTCAGCTGTCAGCGGCCGTGGAGTGCGGTGTTTGTGAGTTGCGGGGCGCGAGAAAAAAAAGCACATGTGTATCGTGACATCGCTTGGCGTCCGTTTAGTGTGTGACAACGTAATTGAAGTAGATTTATTTGGTGCCGCAAACAATTCTACAAACATTTCCTCTCACCAATTCCGGCCTCGTAATACGTGCACATTGCACCGCGTGAATGCATGTCGGAATTCCCGCAACGCACAACCTCCTTCCCTTTCCGATTCTCCACCCCTCTGACGGACTGCATTGATTCTAGTTTAAATCGTTCGAGTGCAGTAATTGCATCGTTGTATAGCCGATTCTGTTGCCTTCTTGATTCAGGTAGGGTATAAATTATAAAACTGATCGGAATTCTTTTGTCCGTCAAACATCGTGTGTCGAGAAAACACACGTTCCTTTGTTCGTAATGCCACCAAAGGTTCGAAGAATAAAAGAAAATCGTGAAACGATAAAAGCCGCGAAATTGAAAACTTAAAGTACGTACTTATACCGATTGTCACGGGAAGAAACTTTTTCTATTTGTTCTGATACTTCACGGACTTTTTTTTACCGATAGGAATTATTGTAATTCAGAATAATGCTACGGCCACGATCCGACTTTCTATTTTTCATTTTTTCCTATTTCTATTTCTTTTTCAGGTATACACTGAGGCTCATTGTTATGCCAAGATATGACGAGATGACATTATTACCCGTGCTGATTATACTTGAGTTGTTTTTATTGTCCGTAGACGAGGAGCCAAAAATTATCATTATCACCGCTACCAGGCAGTGATAATAATTTTAGTGGTGTAGTGAAAAGAAAACTGTCGAAGTATGGTGTATGTTATACTTGAAAAAAAACCAGAGAATAATAAGACACGGTCTATTAAATTAACGAGGGACGTTATTTTGAAATCCTTAAACTAACAATACGCACAAGTAAAGAAGAATAAATTATTATGCAACAGGCCACACGATAAGTTGGCAGAGGAGTTATACGTACATACATATATCAGTTGGCCTTCAACTCGGTTTTTTGTTCTTCATCATCGTCGGTGTCGTCGTAAACGGAACGTTCAACTGCTGGATGAGTATAATGCATCAATCGATACATTTCCGTTAATGCTGATCGTTGAGCATTGTCGCTGTTGTCTGCATTTTACATCATCTTTGATCAACGATTTAATCATCTCTGCCAGCTACCACAGACATCAAAAGGATCGGAAAAATGACAAATTTAGTTGACGGCTAATTACAGCAGCGATCAGTTCCGCACGACGGTGTCTGAATAGCGCGTTGGGACACTTTGTCATTATCTTCTTCTCGTTCATTTTCCTTTCAATTTCAAACCGTCAAAAGTGCCAAGATGACTGTCACCTACACAGCGGAAGTTGCAACCTGTCGCGGATTTGGATGCTTCATCAAACTTTTGCTCAGGTAACTACTATTATCAAATATATTCTTTCCTTTTTGTTCTCTTAGATAGCGAAGCAAATGTGTTGCCTCTATATTTCAGATCGTTTGACTATCTCAGGGTAAAAAACGACTGATTCCATGCCTGCCACATCTTTCCTTCCTCCAGATATCGTACCCCTGCCCTTGAATTCTTTTAACCTTGATAAAAATATGCAGGTACCATTTTTTTTATCATTAATTAGCTAAGAATGTCACTTCTTATCATGCGACAAGGTTTTTTTTCCAATAGCTTTGCTGTGTTATGTATAGTTTCTGGCTTGTAATCTCGGTTTATGATGGAAGGCTGTTTATGGACATATATTATGATGAATTTTTTTTTTCCTTTACGATTTATAGGTATAATAGGCGTGTAGTTATAGCCACTTTTCTTGAAAATAATAAAAAACCGCTTTCCAAAGATATAAGTCACTTCTTACGTAATTTCTTATTTTGTTGTTTCAAACTGTTTGTTTGTTAGTTATTTTTATTTCTCTCAATATGTCATCATCGTGTTAGTCACACTTAATTCATATCGGAATTCAATCCATGTTCTTCGAAATTTTAATGTAGTCTAAGATAACAACTCGAGTGTAAAACTTGCGATACTGCATAGATCAATAAGATTGTATCACCAATTGTCTCAAGGGTGCAATATCACTTTAGCAATCGTTAAAAATTTATCTATATGTCGGTAAAATTGGCCTGTTTATACATGTATATTTTTTTCTTGCACAGAGATACGACAATAAAACAAAAACAAGAAATTATTACAATTAGAAAGAAAAAATTGTGTCTTTCGAATTTGAACACGCATTTGCCTGGTCAATCAGAATTCAGCCACTTCCTTAATCTTTCTAGAACTGTATTAAATTGAGCGGTGAAAAAAAATAAAAAATTTACAACAGAATTCGTTTCTGTATCTTTCTATTAAGATATCGGATTTTTTTCAGAATTTTCCTAAACCTATATCAGAAGTTATACACATGTCTGTTATAGCGGTAATATTTTTTAAGTTTACAACTCTGTATTAACAGATGCCGAGCTTATATATTTTCTTTTCCAGATAAAAAATTAAGTTCAAGTAGCATATAGAATTAGAAATGAGAACACAAATTACATGTCGCTGTTTTTGTCTGCTTAAGCTGCACTTTTTCAACTAGAAGACATAATTGAATGAAGGGATAGTCTTCCATATAATTTTTTTCAGATGGGTATCGAAATTGGTGACAAAATCCATCCCTAAAAAAAAAACTGATTAGCGAAACTTTTCTTATGAATTTTTCAAATGTATGTACACGGAAATGGAGAACCGTTCTAAATGAGTTAATTAATCGATTTCAATCTTCTCCACTGGTATGTTGGTAAAAAATTATGAATGTTCTTAGTGTTGAAGTCATATTGATTCAAGCTTGTGAGTCTCTTGATGAACTTATCTGATAATCTATGAATGGCATCTGTCTAAACACAACGTGCCTGATGGGTTAAGATAAGTGTGATCAAATAGGTCAGATTGTGAGAATAATCTAATACTCGAAACTCTCAATTGCAGCATGTAAAGGTTTTATCGATGGCAGATTGTAAATGAATGACTCGTGGCTGCGACTGATTGCGATCGGTCTGAATTTTTTGTCATCCATCTTTTAAGAATCACCCTATCTTGAGCTAGTCATTTCATGCCAGCACAGCTGTTTTTCACTATAAAAGGTGACTCCCAGAACTTTTCCTGATTGTGAGTCAGAATAACTGATCAATGATCAACTTGTAGGAACTTTGTCGTGCGATTTCTGTGAAGCGGCGTACTTATTTACAGAGTTAGTCATTAGACATTATTATTCAAAAAGTCTTTCACTATTATTCTCAGTGGTCCCACATTTTGACATATACATATGTACATACGTGATGCGATAATTTACTTGGTGCGATTACTTTAGTCGGCTTTTTTTCACTCTCTTTTGAACACGAACGTTTAACAAAGCTTACTAATTTCTCAACAGGGCATACATGATGTGACAAGGAAATGTGATACGTGTTCTGGCATTACCGATAAACCGATTTTATTAATACCGTAGTGTAATCATAATGATTTACGTTTTGGAATAATCGTTATTTCGTAATTTTAGAAACATCTGAAATGCAGTAAATTATAATGAGGCAAAAGAATTTTGTTGTTTCATTACACCGATATTATTAACTTCAGCCTCATATTTATTCGAAAGTAAATCACCGTTTACTTTGCACTTCGTATGGTTATCTGAACCACGTCAGTGTCCGATAATAACGGTATCATCATTTCCTCGCAATTACTTCAAAAGCGTTATCTGTTTTGTTTGAGTGAAAAACGGAAAAATGCAGCCGGTAGAGATTGTAACGCTTTACTCGAAAGTTAATTATTCAAATTGGAGTCATCACTCTAACGAAAGAATTTTCGTCAAATAATTCCACCAACATTTTTTTTTCCTCCTTTTTAATGAAAGAAATTTTACTCTACTTTCTCCTTTTCTTTTAGAATGTTTCACAAAAATGTTATATTCCTTTTTACTAGTGATGATAATGAATGATGTAATGACTATAAATAATACTTATTCATACGATACTACTATTTATGCCTGTAAAGTCAATTAATAACTGATACTGATTATTCGTGTATTTCAACTACCCGGGACAATCTTGGTCCGGTTCTGTCCCGCTTTACTAGTACATTTTTTTATCTTCCATATGACCGAAATGACCACATTACAATACCACTTTTCTTAATAGAGATTTTGAACCGAGATAAGTGACCCTTGGCGGCTGTTAGCGATGCAATATAAAAGCTGTTTCCTGTAATCTCGCTTGTGAGTCAACTGTCTAGCAAAAAATCCATGTAAAAAGATTGCCCAAAGCCGATAGGCAGTATTATAAAGAAGATTGTAAATGAGGTAATATGCTATCGAGTCCAAAGTTCAAAGGTCGCACAATTTGTTGTACACTTACTACGTAAATTTCAATACTCGCAATGTATTGGCAGAAAATAACAATTCATTATTTGGGAATGACTTGTTTTAAAAATAGACACATTCCAAGAAAAAATTTACAACACCATGAATTACGTGTCTAATTAGAACGTCCATTGTTTGCGATATCTTTTTATTGCCTGTAGTTGACATATAAATGTAATAAAAGAAAAGGAACGAGTAGTTTTTTTTTTTTTTTTACTTCTACCTCTATTGTCAAAAATAGAATCTTTTTGATAGCCTCGTTACCGTCGCTTTAATTTCCAACTTGTGGATTCTGTTTTATTACAGTCTCTACTCACATAACCGGATACACTCAGCGGGACTGATAAATAGCTTATCTCGATCAACTCATCATTGTCAAAGATAGGACTGTACGCATTGAGGCGTGTGCTAGACATCGTCACTGATTATTGCACAATCTAGTCCCGTTATTATACTTACCACTTAACGTTACAGAGGTTTGTTATTTTTTCGAATTAACACCTCTCCCAATAAAGACAGGAATACGGTGTGTGACGTCAAAATGTTGTTACTAATTTCTAATCCTTGTTATAAACACGTACATGAAACTTGTAAAAATCGTTATTTCGTTTTTCACATATTAGATGGCGAGCCAGCGTTTACAAATTGGTGTGGTTCGACTTAGCTGCTTTTTTAATACTGAACTATGCTATTACGGGCATACATCGTTTTCTCCTGGATGACGTGCAAAAAGGACACTTTAAGGCAGTTGTCGAGTATTGCAAGGCGTACAGCGACAAAATTCCACTGTCTTTCGTACTCGGTTTCTACGTCAGTATCGTCATGACCAGGTGGTGGAATCAGTACATGATTATTCCTTGGCCCGACTCTATTGCAGTTTTTGTTTCTGCAACTATTCACGGCCAAGATGAACGCGGAAGACTTATGCGGCGTACCATTGTGAGGTACGGTAATCAGGTAGACAATAATTAATTACCGAAACTAACAAGCGGGATAGTGAAGATGGTTTTTATACTGATTTTAAAGTATATTAAGTTTTCTGTTTCGGATGTACCAAAGTTATAGTCCAGTCAAAGAGCTGTCCAGACAGAAATATGAAGTAAAAACATTTGAAAATGCAACTGAAGTTAATCGACTTGAATTTTGTTGAAACAGTATTCCCTTGATGCAGATGAAATTAAAAAAGTATAAATTTTAACTGCAATTTAAAAAATACTGCATTTAACTGAATAGCATAATTATCGCATCATTTGACCGATTTCAATGAACTAGAGCTGATTTTGACCTTAAATGATTTCTCCAGAAACCAACAGTCATATTTTCTACTTCACTTATCAGTTCATCGATAAAACATGATCAGTGAAATAATTATAAGTGATGAATAGTAAACCAAAAGAAATCCTGAAACGTTATCGGATATCCGACTTTGTACATTATTAAAGAATTCATTTGCGAACAGAATGAGCCCTAGTTCATTAAAATCGGTGAAACGGTGCAATTTTTTCATCATAGAAACAATTCAATAATGTTAGCTCTTCAAAGTTATCAATAATTGTCCTATCGTCACTAAATTTTATGATTTTCTAATTTTTTCTGTACGAATGGAATATTGTTTGAACCAAATTCAGTTTGATTAACTTTAGGTGCACTTTTAAACCTATTTTACATGACAAGCCTGGCTGGACGGTTTTTGACTGAACTGTATGTTTGGTTATTTCTTGAACACGAGGTAATTTATTTATTGACATATTTATTTGCGGCTTACCCCTTTACTAATATCAAGAGAAAATAATACAACAATCACTCCCGATTACATTTCATATACTAATGTTGCTCTACTTTACTCTTTCTTTCAGATACGTCTGCGTTTGCTTGACTTTAGTGCTTACCAACATATCGCCTAGAGTTAAAAAGCGATTTCCAACATTGGAACACTTTGTTGACGCTGGTTTACTGCTCGAAAATGAATTGTCGATATTCCAAAGCCTTAACGCCAAGTTTCCAAAGCCTGGCAAACACTGGTTACCTATAGTATGGGCCTCAAGCATCGTTACTCGTGCTCGAAAAGAGGGCAGAGTGCGTGATGATTTTGCTGTGAAAACTTTGATCGACGAGTTAAACAAGTTTCGAGGAAACGCCGGAAGGCTCATACATTATGACATGATCAGTGTGCCTCTGGTCTACACTCAGGTCGTCACACTGGCAGTATACTCATACTTTTTGACCTGTATCATGGGAAGGCAATGGACAGGTGATTTGTCAGCGGAAGCAATCGACTTGTATTTTCCCTTCTTCACGACTCTTGAATTTCTATTCTACATGGGGTGGTTGAAAGTAGCCGAAACTTTGATAAATCCTTTTGGCGAGGACGACGACGACTTTGAAGTTAACTGGATAATAGACAGAAATTTACAGGTAATATTACCTGCTTTCATACATCGTTCATTTCACGTCATGCGAGTGAATAGTCAAATTTTTCATTTACATCGAATTACAGGTGAGCTATCTGATTGTCGATGAAATGCATCACGAACATCCGGAACTTATTCGCGATCAATATTGGGATGAAGTATTCCCAATGGAATTGCCCTACACAGCGGCTGCACAGCCTTTCCGAGAAGAACATCCCGAGTCTTCAACCGCTGGTATTCAACTCTCCGCTGCTCAGCAAGAATTGCAGCCATCATCGGTCAGGATTGAAGATCTGGCACCGGAGTACAATACCAAATTTCACAATGATCTAGCAGACGATGCTGCATCGGGTATACACTTTACTGCAGGTGGAAAAATGTCAAGGTAATTTTATGTCAGCTACTTAACGGAAGGCTTTTTTCATTATCATCAATTTGAACGAAATTTGTGAAATTAAGAAAACGATTCAGTTTCAAACAATCTGGAGTACAATATTAATGAAAAAAATTATTGCACAGTTTGAATTCAGATGTTTATCATTCAATAATCACTCATTGTTTGTCTCCTCTTTTTTTTATTTTGCACACTGCACTCACGCAGCCCAAACTGGCTGATGGATTATTTTTACAACGGATTGTAAGTTCTTTTCTTGCAAAAAAAAAACTTAATACACTGTAATTCGATGTTGTACTGTTCCGTTAGCTAACGCTTAATCATGTTTCATTCAATTATTACCTGCTCTTGATTTTCATCTTATACAATTTGTTTGAACAATATAACGCATGTGATTGGCAGTTCCCTAGGCTGTGTAACATTTTTTATACAATTATTGGCAACTTACATTCTGCGTTAAAAACATCAAGCGCATTTTCAAATTAATTTTCTACAGTCTGGACCGACTTGATGTCAATAGAAATATTCTACTTTTGTACTAGATTACTATTATTGTGCATCTGTGTATATGCGGTGTAAATTGATCAAAAATGATATAGCTGTGTATCATGTCTGAAGAAAAATTTATTCCATTTCTTTCCTTTCTTTATTTTCAATTACTTCACCTGCGCAGAAGTGGAAGCAGAGTCAGTACCAGAGAGCGCAGATTCAGCGGGGGATCAACACCTAGTAATATTGGCGGTTCGCTCACGAGAGTAAACAGCGTAACTAACGTTCTACGGAGGCTTTTCAGTAGGGAAGATAGACCCGACGGTAATAAAGTAAACGACGATACCAGGACGCCAGGAAAAATTCCAAATTCAAACTCAACAGCTTCTTTGCAGCAGTCTCGATTTGCCGGTATGAAACAATTTTTTATCCTACCAAAATGCTTGGAAATCCCAAATAAATTTCAACCAATAACTAACCGCTGACTGTTGCTTCTAGGTGGCGGATCGATGAGAATTGGAGTAATCGAGGAGGTTGATGAACAGATGACCATGACGTCGATGCGGCCGGAGACTAGGCCTCACGTTCAAAGCATTTTCCCACAGGGCGCACCACCTCCTTCTGCTCCTATGAACGTCCCGGGAACAGTTTCCCCAATGAATGGTCGAAATGGTGGCGAAATTCTATCAACGAGCGCGCCTGCTGCGGCGATCAGACTTCCCAGTGCGCCAAGGTATTGAGTTGAACTGATTCTCATGATCTAATATGACAAAGGGCAGTTCTGTTATTTTCCTTCCCTTCCATTTTCAGAACCCAACGCAGTACGCAATCGGCTCGATCAAGTGCTGCCTTCGAGTCTGCCCCAGGCTTTGAGATGGGACCTGTGATCGATATAGATAATATTAGCATGAGTAGTACAAGCACGATGAATTCGGATGACGAATTTTTAAAGCTTAAAACTGAAAGGGAGAAACAACGGCGGGAAAAGGCGGTTTTAAAGCTTGCACGAAGCATTAGCGCCCAGACGCAGATAAATCATGGTGGAAATCTTAATGCGAGCGATTCAGAGGCTCTTTTAACGGAGCTCACACAGTCCTCTCGTATTTCGATTAGGCCTAGGAACGATAATAACACCGATCACGTTTAGCGCACGAAATAACTTAGGTGAATTCTTTTCTCTTTCTTTCTCGTCGTCTATATTGTGTTACATTTCGTCGTATGCGCGTTAAACGATCTGCACTTCGAGTGGAATTCTCCCACTATAGATAGTTAACAGTGATGACACGAAATTCATGAGGTGGCTCGATTTTTGCAGAATAATGTTTTATCGTACAACACTGGTGCGTTTTTTAGTCTTTTTGTCACGTATATTATCGTCGTAAAGACACACTTGTCACTGCTCAATATTCGACACACGTATTACATTCCCGTAATACATAATGTTGTTACTATATGACGAAATCAGTATAAAAAGAATTGTTTTAAATATATATTCTAATCACATACAAACACACATGAGGTAAGCAATTCCATGCAAAGTCAAACTGTACTTAGATAATTTTTATAGTGAGTAATGTTTACTACTCAATTCACAACATGTTTTGTTGTTTTTTACTATTGTCTTATTTTTAATGCAACGAGACGCGATAATTTTATCGCACTTGTAAATATTAGTTGAAATTCAACAACTTTAGTATCTTGTATAACTATCTAGATGTAGTTATTTAGAATTTAGTAATTCAAGTTTGTATTTAAAAATCAACACAAGTTAGAGAAGCTTCAATGATCGATTAAACTAGTTAGGTTATTTTAATGATTTTGATTGATAACATTAGACGCTTAACTAAATCGAATAATACCTGGGTTGTGGTCGGCTAAGTTTATTATATTTTCTTTAATTTTAATATGCATATTATTTATATCCACGAGTAACGAGATATATTAAACGTCGTTGATGTATTATTTATTATTACTAATATTATTATTGTTATTGTGGTTATTTTTATAATTTTTAAAGAACAAACAAGTGGTCATAGGCTAAAGGTGCTTTATATTTTGTTTCGTTTGTTTCATATCGCATTTTGCGATAAATATTTATAAACACATGAAAAATTCGAAACGATATTGATCTTTTGATATGGTCGAAGTATTATCTTACACGTACCTACTAATGTGTTTTCGAATCATTCGCTGTTAGATACAATTGTCTGAAGATGATAACACTCTTATTAATAAACCACCAATCTTGTGTGGCGTAGTTTTTCGCATTATTATTGTTATGAGTGTTATTATTTTTTTCTTTTAATTTTTTGTGAAATGGCGAGAGATAAGACATCAAAGTTAATCATTCGGTAATCAACAATTGTAACCAAATCCTTGCATTCGGAATCCAATTTATGAAAGTTAATGAAAGTAAAATTTGCCTCCGCACTTTTTCATTGCACTGTACAAATATTTAGGAAGTCTAAAATACATACCATTGTAGCGAAATTACGAAAAAATAGGAACAACACTTTTACCTGCACGGTGCAATTTTACTAGCCACGTATTTAAGTACGAAATAAATTAATCGTTTTAACCTTATTATGTCACATATTGACATATTTTCGGGTGCCTTTACGCTGTGCCTATGTTTTAAGTACGGAAAGTTTTAGGCGACCCATTAGCTTGTTATTCACACTATGCTCAAATTCACGCAATGCTCAAATTTCAAAAACTTATACTTACGTATATCCCCACAATCGGAAAAGAATAGAAACGGATTGAGAATTTCAACACGATCTATTGCGATTTCTTTATCTAAACGGATGTTTCGTATTCTTCGAGAAGAATTAATTCGGATAGAAAGAATTGAATCGGATTGATAATTGTCATCCCTTATTCTAAATAAATAATTGAAACGAACAAGCTATTAGAGGTGGCATTGTCGCGAATATGACGGGATAGGAGAGAACAGATAAAATCGAATAGAAACGAATAAACATATTCAAACGAACAGTGGCTCATTGGAATAACTCATGCTTAATTCGGAAACTTGAAGAAATGGGATTCATAATTCTGCTAATCGTTCCGTTTCTA
The DNA here is from genome assembly GCF_021901495.1 of Neodiprion virginianus. Classification (NCBI taxonomy): domain Eukaryota; kingdom Metazoa; phylum Arthropoda; class Insecta; order Hymenoptera; family Diprionidae; genus Neodiprion; species Neodiprion virginianus. The sequence continues at coordinate 16,070,331 of NC_060880.1, forward strand.
TTCTTTTCCGATTGTTGGGATTCACGAACGAGTACTGAAATCTGCTAACATTCCGACAATAATATGTTCTCTCCACATTTAAATAACGAAACCGCAAATTGCTCTTTGTAATATATTTATATTACGTATATTCAATACCCTTTGCTACGATATTGTACTCAAGTAATTATGTATAACATAGATAATCTAATTAAGGTTTGGAAAGTTGAGGGAAAAAGTGTGTACATTACACCAGTCACTGATTAGTATGCAATTAGTTATACGTATTTTGTTTGTTTTACCATTCTATAAAATGTGTATCGTTCGATTGCAACGATGCGTTAAATACAGAATAATGCGGCTAGCTTAAGCTACATATAATAGGAAACAAGTACTGAACGAATATAAACTCTTTTCTATTGGTTTTTCTGTACATAAAAAATTGTCATTTAATATAGGCTCGCAGTCTCGATATGATTCAAATTTATCTTGTACGTCAATATTTTTAATTAGTAATTCTCGTTTGCCATCCAAAGATTCCAAGGGATGATTACCTGGTGCTTGACTTGTGCATTGGGTTACGCATCAATTATCATTGTTTACCAGTATTACTGTTTTACAACAAATAACCTATGTCAAATCGCTTCTGCGTGTATAATAAGCAATAAGGATTTCTTCAAGGTTTAAAAGACGATCAAAAATTTCTTGTAAGTTTTCAGAAGTTGAGGTATATTACAAGGAAACAAAAATCTTCAAAGAACGTGTTTTATTGATAATACAGACAGATGGAAAGAATGAAAGATAATAATAAAATGTGTAGTTATTGAATGGATAACAACTTTGATAACGATATAAAAAATAAGTAATTTCTCGAAGTGAATGAAAAATAAATTTAGCGTAACGGAAAAGTAAATTTGAAGTGATTTTCCCTAATTTATCAATCTAATTTTGATAATTCAACAAACCTATCATTGTTGCAGTAATCTTTGTACGTGTGTTCGAACTTTAGTTTTAAATCTGTATATTTTTTGGTGAAGAATTCAATGTATTCCGGATGCGTAGGATCGACTTCCATGAACAGCAAACCTCTGGGAATCAATGCTTTTGACGCATATCTCAGGACTGCTTTTATCAAGCTTAAACCATCCTTGCCTCCATCTAAAGCCCTGAGATCTTCATATCTAATGAAAATAAATTAAAAACAGAAAGATCATTTATAATAGGACATCACTTCAATTTCTATTCACCGACGAGTTAAATCACGTTAAAGATCACAGTGGATTTTTTACATTTTTATTTCCGGTGCTAATTCCATTAATTTTTCAGTCGGTATGTATGGCGGATTGCTGATAATTATATCGAACTGTTGCTGGTCAAAATCAACACCCGGATGAGAGTCATTTAGTGATTTTATTGTACCATTCTCCCTAAGAGCCGCGTTTACGATTCTCAACTTGTCCTGTAGTCCTAAAATCTCTGCATTTTGCCTGGTCAATTCGCAAGCGTATAAACTTTTGTCTACAGATGTGCACTGAATCTGAAAATGAATTAAAAGGCAAGTTGGTAAATTTGACATGGAGATAATCAATTGATGACCGTTATAAATCCAACAACAGGGCTACAAATAGAAAACTTTGCAACAGATGAAAAGGGTAACTTTTTCAGTTCAGAAAGTGTTTATAATAAACCAGACATTAAATAAATGAAAAATAAAGTTTTTAAAGCTGTCAAAATTGCAAGGAATGCGGAAAAAGGAATCAAGAAGTGAAACTTTATTGCCTGTGACGTTGCTATCTGGTTGCTCGAGTGAACCAAAGCTAAAGAGATAGCTCCAGAGCCACAGCCGATATCCAGCACTATGTAATGACTATTCTTAGCTTCCGCCATTCTCCTGAGTGCAATGTCAACCAGAATTTCGGTTTCTGGTCGTGGTATGAAGACGGGAGGGACCAGTTTCAGCGTAATATCTCTGAAATCCCATTCGCCGATGATGTACTGCACAGGCATTCTGAAAAATTTTGTGGACTGCTGAAAAATATGCGACATAGAATAAAGTTGAAGATGAAATACTGCATCAACGAGAACTGCGCACCTTGACATTCTGCACTGACAGAGAGATTGAAGCTTGGTTATTTGATCTAAGGATAGCCGCTGCTCCGGCGCATCAGCCAAGTCCATGGTCTGAATCACGGTGTTGGAACTGTAACGCTGGATGTCAGATTCTTTCTTAGAATACAAGAGATACACCCCCCGCCCTTATACACTATGAATAAATCTGGGATTATAAATTTTAAAAGCGTTTTTTCTCCCATTTTACTTTGATGTTATTTGTAATCCTAGTTCGCAATTACAGACTGATTGATCACAGATTCTCAGGTTTGCTGATGGATTGCTCCTATGTGTAAATATTCCCCTTAACGGACGCGAAAAAATTTAATGAGCATCATTTTCTATGAGTCTCAGACATACCTTTTTTGAGCCGAGTACGTGAGTGAGAATATGTTCGATTGATTCAACAGGTTCTGAAATACCCTCATTTTCAAACCGGTTACTCCAATATTTGACTATTTCACAAATCGTATCAGGCTCACCCTCGTTGATCCTTGTGCTAAAATATTTTAGCCCATTAGCCAACTCTTCTCTCCCTATCCTTACGGTACAAGTTTTGCAACCCGATAATATCGACCCCCTACAAACTCGCAACATTTTTAATGCCATCATTGTTTTAATGATGCAAATTTTAACAATCCTCTTTTCTCCACTTCGGTTTATATCGCATACGGGCGCATGAATATAATTCAACTTAGTCGTCGCCAGATGACGCTATTTGCATATTTACATTACGCCTACAAAACTTTACAAAAATTTCTTATGTGATATCCGCGTTGCGGAGAAGCCGGCGTGTTGAAAAAAAATCAATAATACAGAATCGGGTTGCAGGTAACGAGGCGCATAGCCACTGAGAGGGGATCATTTTTTTTCGAAGCTGTGGCTTTGATACATTTGAGTTTCAATTGTCGGATACGAACTAGCCCAACGAACTTACTTAATTGTAAATCAATTATTTCTGATCTACAGTATCAATGACTTTTGAGTTATCGCTTTTATGGAAGAACGATTATAATGTATTCTGTGTTCGACAAGTTTGGGCTCCGGACTTTTATGAAACTCGCAAGATCTGGTGGTATAAACGGGTAGACAATAATCTGGGTGGATGAATTATCAACCCAACATGAATTAGCTTTAATTATTATACTACGAATTAAAAATGTACAGATTTAAGGCTGATTACGAGCATATTATATAGAGGGATAATATTAGCTGCGAAATTTTTGCATCATATCAACATATTCTACATTGAGTTATTTGCGTTTATTAATGATAAATTTATCATTCTTGTTACCATTTTTATCATTGCGGGAATATTTATGAAAGGAAAGAGTGACATTGATAGTAGCGGTGTCGACACTGATATATCTCGTAATTATTTATCGTGGAGCGTGTGTGCAAAAAACTGTGAACTTATACGAAAGCGAAGTCGATGACAGAGTTCGATAATTCTCTCCTCTGAGGTTCTTTGCTCATAAAGGGAGCCAACCATAGCTCCTCGGAGCTCACGTGTCAGTCGCCGAGTGACCGTCAACAAAACGAGATCATTTTCTTTCTCTACATATTGAGACATAAAAGTAAATTCGTTTTATCAAATTTATCGTCTGCAACGCATAGATTTAATTTCGTTATACACGTGAATTGAGTAAAACGTACCATCTAATTTCTATTCACTCGTTTATTTTGTTCTCTTTGTGTATAATCATAGTTTACCAATAACAAAATTTCAAGGAAGTTGACTTTCAATTACTTCTCACATTACACTCATTCGTATTTGAATTATTCATTTTATCGTAGGCGATTATTTTTATTCCCTTTTGAATTTTATTAATCAATTATACGAAATTCAACACACATTATCTGTTTTCTCTTGCGTTAGGCCTTGGTGAATATACAGAACGCCGAAAGAGATTTGTCTGAGCGATGGCGTGCCCCATGAGAAACGGAGGAGGGTTAGTAGAATTAAAAGTGTATACTCGAAATAATACTTAGAGATCATACTACGTGACACAAAGAAAGAATATTTTTTAACATAACTTTTAACAATGAACCAGACAAAAGAAGATTTACACTTCATTAAATAAATCATCTCAATTACTCAACGGCACTGAAAATCACAGAGACGTTTCAGCAACGAAACATATTCGCAACTTTCGTACCGCTGCGAGATAACACAAACAAAAACAAGTATGATACTAACTAATTTTTTTTCCTCGTGACTTCTTCATAGGTCAAGTCCGATAAACTGATAGCTTATTCGAGTCAGTGACAGTGGAATAATAAATTTTTAATCAAAGACTATTTTCGTCTTTGGCCTGTCGCAATGAAAATTCAAAATTTCGTTACTATTTCGTCAGATTATCATTTAACGGGTCATCAGGTCGTATGGTTCTGTGTTACACATCATTAGACTGATGACGATTTAGACTTAAGCTATAATTCGCGAGAACCTTGCGCAATACGAACTACGTATAATATTTACCAATCTGTTCAGCGAGGACACAAGTCAGGATGGTGATCAATTGACCGAGGGTCCGGGTATGCTTTACGGCGAATACCTTCGTCTGGATAAAATACTGTCGGCTCAAAGGATGCTGAGCTCGCAATGTGGCGAGGAAGGCGTACACGACGAGCATCTATTCATCGTAACCCACCAAGGTCAGCGATTTAATGTGATGTTTTACGCGACGATAGTTGTTTTGCATAATAGTGCTCTTCGAGAGATGCACAAGTTTGCTCTCACCCTTTAAGATAATCCGATTACGTTAATAAGTACAGCAATGAATAGTATGACAATTACTGTTACAGCATACGAGCTATGGTTCAAGCAAATCATCTTCGAACTTGACTCTGTCCGCGCCTTGTTCAACACTGAGGTGAAAACTGGCGGACGCGAATTTTTAAACATTTCCATAGTATCCTATTTCTTATATTTATTTTTCTATAAGCAGTTCGTCAATTTCAGGGTCTTGACGAATCGAGAACGCTCGAAATATTGAAGAGGTTGAACCGAATCGTCCTTATACTGAAAGTAAGTCTACAACTTTACAATTAAAATATAATCCGTATAATTGAACTTGCTTGTGTGCTTGTTGATGGTGCGAAACGGAACGATATGTGTATGAAAATATGTAGTTAGATAAAACCCTGGCCACAATTAAGAAACCCATATGTCCAGATTGAGAAACGCTTTTTAATATTGCCACTCTGGAGAAAAAATTTTTTCTAATAGTAGTCATCAAAAAGCAGGGAGGGGGGACCACTTGGTAAAAATTTATATTTTCAAGTAAATGAAATCAGCGAGTATGCAAATAGAAAAGAAAATATTTCACAACATGACTGTAACAAAAGAGGAAAAACAAGCAGAGGTAAATAAGGAAACAGCTTTACACGTACAATTTTGTGCTCTGGCTAGCTGAAAGTTAATTGGCTTTTCTTTGCCGTTAGGATCCAGCATAAGCGACTGGGCATGATTGTTTTAGGCAAATCACACGAATATCAAAGCAAAAGAAAGTTCGCAAAAGCTGTTGAAATGTCATAATAATAAGTGAAATAGGATTTTTTTTGCTGCTGTATTTTCCACCGATATTTCAGCCGAACTCGTAACACTCTAAGATGATAAACTAGACATTGCGTACATCAGTTGGAACTCGAAATGTGCGAAGACTGGTATACGTACGGAATGCGGAAATAGAAAAAGATAAAAGGAACGAAATCCCCTGGTGACAATGACAGTGGTATTAGCCTGGGGGGTAAACGACCTGTTCCGTGTTCACGGCTGGGTGTAATCCAATTATGAATATACACACGTGCGAGTGTAACTATGATCAAGGAAGTATTACATTTCGGGCTACATTTAGGATTTCGAGTATATATAGGACGTAGGATCAGTTTTACCTGGCGCGTGTAGCGAAGGTATCTGGGTCAAGCTCGCGATTTTTTGCATCATGATATATTGTGCGCATATGCGACGTTACTATTATTTCACGGAGGCGACCTCGTAACGCGTTGCCGATATCGTTTACCGCCTCGTGGATTAAATATTTGTTAAATAACTTCTTAGATATGATTCTCTCTCTCTTTCTATGAGTGAATATTGTGCCACATCGATATGTGTACTTGAACGCGATGAACTGTTGCAGAATTTTACACGATATACACACATACTGCATAGCCTTGTATTTGTATGGGTAATACGCACAAATTCACAATAACAATATATTGAGTAAGTTAGGCCCACGAGAATTTCGCATAATGTATAATCGTCAGGCCAGCCTCAACTGCCTTCGAGGTCTTACAACAATCTCCGTTCGATTCCGTGAAACATATAACACATATGTATATAGTTAGATGCGTATTTTATGTTATCTTGCACCTGCAATATCATGCATATATTATATCCTGCAGAGTAATGCACACGTAACCGGGTTGATATTATTTCTTTTCCTTTTCCTCTCCTTCTCTGCGGCCTGTTTTCTTCGGATCGAAAATCTCTTACCGTCGTCACGGCCAGTGTCGAGTTCCCACTCGTCGTCTCGACTTACAGACCTCAAGCCTATCCTTGCGTGTATATTATACATTCATCCCATTTGTCCAACCTGCCCGCGACTACAAACTCACGGTTTTCTCACACCCTAGCCTATTCAAACTGGTACGATTACATTATTGTTTTTAGTGAGAAGTCACACCTAGGTTTGCGTTTACGTTCACAGAAATGCCTCAAAGACATCCTACGAATTTATATTGGCGCCAGACCCTGCAGAGACCATTAATCTCATTTTAAAACCCGCTTTCAGGAAAACCCGTAAGGGTTTCCCCACTCATTTCATTAGCTTCGCTTTGCAAACAGCCCAAATTCTCCGATCTGAGACATCTCCTTACCCAAGTTAATTGTGTGCCAAGGTACACGATACAGGTGACGTGCGTAAGCCTGTCGTGAATGAGCTCCGTGATACAAGAGGGTCTCCGCTTACCGTGAGAAGCCAAAGAAATCCTCTTGCACTCTAGTAAGGACTGACAGCGAGCGTTGGGTTCTTCGGATCAATAGTCTCAATCTTCGTTAAACGAAAAAAATGAGAATAAATACAAATCGGGGCTTTCGATCGAGGCTGAAGTTAATGTATCCGGAGTTTTCTGTGAAACTCGCTCGTTCAACGCCGGCAAATAGGCAATTCGAACGCTCGGAATGTGACATAGAGTATCAGTTGCCTAATCTGCCGGCGTCGAGTGCGCGTGTTTTACTGAAAACTCCGAGTATATCAACCAAGAGGGATAACAGGAAATCGGAAAATTGGTTTCAGCTACTCGTGGACCAGGTGATGATCCTGGAGACGATGACACCACTTGACTTTATGGCTTTCCGCGACTACCTCTGTCCTGCATCCGGTTTCCAGTCGCTCCAGTTTCGCCTGCTCGAGAACAAGCTCGGCCTGCTTCAGGAGCACAGAGTAAAGTACAACCAGAGTTACACCAGGGTATTTGGCAGGGATCCCGAGGCTATGACAGCTCTTGGCCTCGCGGAGAACGAGCCGAGTCTGAGCTGCCTGGTCCAGCGATGGCTGGAGCGCACGCCTGGATTGGAACCCCACAATTTCGACTTCTGGGGAAAGTATACCAGAGCGGTTGAAGGGATGCTGACGGAGCAGGAGGCTTCGGCCAAGGTAAGAGGCTTGTCTTTTCGGTTCATTCACATCCTACGTTACGGAAAGTGACTTTGCGAAAGTGCATTTGACTTGCTACTAAGCATTAGAGTGTATCAAGAGTCAAAACCAATGTTTTCAGCATGGTACTGAGAATTTCAAATCATCTAATAAACTTTGCGAAGGAAGCGACCAGACTAACAGATAACGTAAACACAGCTTCTCTTACCTGCGATTAGGTGCAGTTGCATAAGGTGTGAAAGCAAATAGAAGATAATTAAAGGTAAAAGTTAAAAGGTGGGAAAAAAATAATCGAGGAACTGTACGATCCTGCGGTCAGTTAACGGGCTTCGCTGGCATCAGATATACACCCACTCACCGACTCTCGACTACATAACGTAACATAAGTTTGCGACGTCGGTTTCTGCGGTCAACCGCACCTGTCGCCGTAATAATAATTAAATCGAAGGGACAAGAGAAGCGAATATTGTTATGAAGAGAGCTCTGTTTGCTAGGCACGGAGAGTCGTTTCAAATAAATCGGTTTCCATTGTACGTCTGTTACATAATTCGAAGATCCGAGTTTAATTATATCGTGCGGTGAATAATAGTACACGATTTTGTAGTTAACGTTTTTGAATGATCACATTTTGAATCGAATTATTATACGAAGGCGGAGAAGAGCGAGCAGGTGAGAAACCATCGGCTCTCCGACATCTCTTCGCGGAGGGCGGTCTTCGAGACGATATTCAACGAGGCTCTTCACGACGCTCTTGTGTCAAGAGGAGAGCGGAGATTTACTCACGCGGCTCTCCAAGGCGCCGTTATGATAACGCTGTACAGAGACGAGCCTCGGTTTAGTCAGCCTCACCAGATCCTCACGCTACTCATGGACATCGATTCCTTGATCACGAAATGGCGATGTAAACAATTGAGAAATTGATTATTTTTTGCATTTATTGATATTCCACTTTGCTAAAATATCTCACAAGCAAGTTCTTTTACCCAGATAATCACGTCATCATGGTCCAGAGGATGATTGGCTCCCAACAGCTCGGCACCGGTGGTTCTTCCGGTTATCAGTACCTGCGGTCCACACTGAGGTAAAATATGCTGTTCGTTTTTTCCCGCGGTTACTGAAAAGATATGAGAAAAACTTCCATTTAAATTCCAGCGATCGTTACAAGGTGTTTTTGGACCTTTTCAATCTGTCAACGTTTTTGATTCCGCGAAATCTCATCCCGCCGTTGAGCAGGGACATGAAGGCGAAGCTCTCGGGCGCGTGGGGATGTTGGGGAGCCGATGATGATCAAAACAATCTAGAAAGCTCCGCCGAAGCTTCTATGTAGACTATAATTCACGCATCTACGTGATATGTGATTTGCTTCAAGTCTGCACCGGAAAGGGGGATAAATGAAGAGTCAAATTTTATTTTCATGAGTTGTAGTAAAGTTAATATAATAATTATAATTTAACGCGTTTACTTATAATTGTGTCACAAGATTGTACCGCTCCGTTTCCTTATCACAAATACCTAAATCAAGTAAATTGAGCTGTCAGAGGAAACATTTTGACTTACGCGGTCATATTTAATGGCTAAACGATAATATTGTGTAAATAGTTTCGTATATTGCTTTATTTATCATTCACCTGATTTGTTAAAGAGATCAAATTTTTATTCAAACACATTCATCAGTATGGAATCACAGGGTTTACATTTTTAATGGTATTTTTGTACTCTAGTAGATTACGTGTCTAGTTGTAGATTTGAGCAGGAATAATAAGAATGATGGTAATGTTCTCACTTGATAGTCTTCATTTTTTAATTTACACGATGGAAATTAAAGTTATTTTCAGATTATAAGTCCATAGCCATCCGGCATTTGAATACTCTTTGTACAACTATAAGTGATATGTTTGATTTCGAATGTATAATCGACAAGTTAATTAATTTTAATAGGTATATAATTTCCTAGCAGCAGTGGTACGCTAATACTGTCGTACGTATACGAACGTACTTATATTAAGAGTCCTGTGTTACTTGTTGAAGTTATTGATTATTGCGAATATTATACACATGTAACCATATTTATAAAATTAAAAAAGGATAAAAATATAACGTGTATACCGTCTATGTGCTTATATTGCATATTAAAATGTTATTCGCGAAAACTGCACATAGGAATGTGTGAAGTTTTTTCCCCACTTCTCACAAAAAATTTTAAACAAACGAATGTAACACTTGCAGCCACAACGTGTTTCATGAAACAGTATGTTGCATAAACACATACGTAGTATAAATATTAAAAGGAAGGGTAACACAACTTTTCCCATCTACGCGACGTCCAACGACGACACTTGGTTGGCAATACCTGCGAAAAGAATTCAACATTGTAATAAAACCGTGGCCGATAGTTGAAAAAAAAAGAAAATAATAGGAAAAAAAATAATTCCTCACCGCAGAGATTACCGTAAGCTGCAAGGTACAGGTAACCATTATCGCCGAAATTCTCACCCCAAGAATTTCTGACAATATAAAAAGGCACGGAGGCGCTCAAATCGTAGCCCACGATCTCAACCGCGTGATTTAGACTTTTGAATCCGCCGTCACAGTGGAATTGAATTATACCTCCCAGGTAATTTTGCCACGATAAAGCATTCACTGCTGCAGCGACTGGACCATGACTGACAAGGGTTGCCATCAGCGATTCTTCGGCGTCTACGAAACTGGCGGTAAAAGAAAAAGCCGTAGTTCCAGAATTCCGAGCAATTAAAACATCTAAGTGATGTTTTTTAGAGTTTCGAGTGAGTAATCGGGTTGCATGCAATTCAGGAGTATACGTACTTGTCGCATGTGAAATCTATAATCTGCACGCCAAATGTGCCCGCGGATGACAAATCTTCCCTGAATAAAGAGATTAATAATGAGATTACAGAGAGGGATCATTTATTTCAATTAATACATCGCCATGGTCATTTTATACTTTTTCAATTGGCAGCTGCCCGTTCTCCACGTCATCGGGTACGCGGTTTCCGCCTTGATTTTAACCCGCGTTACCGTCAACCACATCAACAGACTGCAAATATCACCGCCGTTACAACCGAAGTTACTGTTTCCAGCGCAATCAATCATCTGATAATAAAAACCACGCATCAACGTAATCAGTTTCTCGTGTACATTGTGTTGCTATATTTCAGTCCAACTTGTTGCATTTTTTACCTCTTGAACACTAAGCGTGTGCAACGTGCCATTATTAATCGCAAACATCGTTTCGGCGACTTCGACAGTGCTGAATGCCCAGCAAGCACCGCAGTTCATTTGGTTTCGAACTGGAGTTACGAATCCCGTTTCTCTCCAGTCGAATTTTACCGGTAACCCGGTAGTAGATCTCCGCAATCTGTTCTTCTCACTGCTGTCGGCTCGACCATCTTTAGTATCATCCCGATTGTGACGGTGCGAGTGATGATGCGAGTGATGGAGATGCCGCATTCCACGCGAGGACAAATCAGGGCGTAAATAAGAGCTCGCAAACTCGTCCTCAGACAAGTCGGAAAATTCTGTAACCCCGTATCTCGCACTTTCTTTCGATGTTCGCTTGGCGTTCATCTCCTCGATATGTCGAAGGGATCTCTAATTTTATTCAAACAGAACAATTGCAATTGCTAATGTAACAATGTCCGTTAATTATAATTTTTCGTGATATCATTCAGACTATGACGCATAGAAGCCTCAGCCTTGTGACCGTAGCAGCATAAATACGATGCGTACGAACTTTATCGCAAAGGTTATACGTTATATATAAATATTTGTGAACAAAAATGTCAAGTACCGATAATGTCACTAACTTAGATAAAGCGGCCGTGGAAAGCCCCACAAATCTGTATGCATGTGTTACAGCGTGTGTGATAATTGGCTTCAGAATATGGCGCGAAATCTAACAAGGCGCTGATTTGAATCAAATCAATCCGGAGGTAATCGGATTGTAGACAGTTAACGCCACCTACCTGAAACTTGCGAAACCTTTCCTCGTACTCTGCAGGTGATCGTGTATAAGATTTCTTAAATTTTTCAACATAAGTCTTGAACAATTTTAGGTCGCTTTCGGTGTTGTCGGGCTCGATCTTGATCGGTATTGCCAAGAAGCACAGGCTCACTACCGCGATTGTGGTTATCACCGTTTTCCACTCCATGACAATTGGCAGGACAAATTTTACATAACAAATTTACACAGCCGTAGTATATCAACAAAGTACACTACCCTGATTCTAACCTATATGAACAATTCAGAGTATACGTGCAAGCGGCAATTAAATATACCTCGCGAGAATATGTATTTTTATCTAATTACTGAGGTGCCTCCTGTTTATAATGACTATTCTTTTACTGAATTAATCCCCACCGCAACTGTGGCCTGACCTAGCTTCTCTGTTATTCTTATGCGGAATGCCTTATCGTTGCGCTACAACGATGCACACGCACCCCGCACACTCGGCATACATTGTATGATTTGTAAACGCATAGGTATGTAGTCACATACGAAGCTTTCACAGCTCATCCATTTTAGTCCCTTCGCTCCTGCTGACTGACAAAAGTGCAATTACACGTGCAAATCCGTCCGACTGTCGTCAGGCGTAGAAATGAATTTACGCCTGATAGTGGCAATCGTGTACGCAAAATGATCAGAAAAACAACTGTATGATTGATTGAGAATATTTTTTAACCAAACTTGTACGTCAATAGCTTGAATAATTTGTATTATCTTTACATGTTTATGATTTTTCTACTGCCACGAATCATCTCATCACATTTCAGTGTTGAACAGGTTAAAAAAAGACGCTGATTTGAATGCGAGTTATGCGGTCGAGTCCCATTTCCGTTTCCAGTCGGAAGACCCTTCAGTTTTCCGTCTCCTTTCTTGTAACAGCGCTGATTATGGCAGCCCGTTCGATTTCGAAGAAGAGGAAGGTTAGTTAGTTTTAACAGCTTTTACCGCGTTTATCAAACAAATATCGCAATCACGGTAAAACGCAAACATTTCCTCACGATATTTTCCTGCTAAACCTGTGAATCGCCAAAGTTTGAATATCGGATCGCTCGGATACTTTCAGCTGTCGCTTGTTCCTCCCCAAAGCGGTTATCCCGCTCCTGTCACTTGTGCATCAAAAGTAACAAAACAGTTGTGATGCATTTCTGTGACACTCATTCTTTTGACAACGGCGAATCGCACTCCGATTTTTACTGGTTAATTATTCCATAGCCACGCAGATTTTTGTAGGTTAGGTTAAGGTTAGGTTTGAACCGTAAACACAGCCTGGCCCTTCAAAATACCCCAGTTGTCGATTTTTCGATTCGTTATTTCCACATGAAAATGAGGTGAATTCTTCTCTGCCTTATGTTCAGAACTAATTTTATTTCATTGCAGTTTGTTGGAGACGGAGTCTTCAAAGCTGAGCTCAACGAGTTTCTGACTCGTGAACTTGCAGAGGATGGTTACTCGGGTGTTGAAGTGCGTGTCACCCCAACGCGCACTGAAATCATCATCATGGCTACACGTACCCAGAATGTCCTAGGAGAGAAAGGACGCCGGATAAGAGAGCTAACTTCGGTAGTTCAGAAGAGGTTCAATTTCAAGGAACACAGCGTGGAACTATACGCTGAGAAGGTAGCAACTCGTGGTCTTTGCGCCATTGCCCAGGCCGAATCTCTACGTTACAAACTTATCGGAGGACTGGCTGTCAGACGGTAAAGATTTTAAATAATATTACTCCTAGTATTTATACATAGTGTATTGGAGATTCAATACTTACAAGTATTTATTTTTCAATAAAGTGCGTGTTACGGAGTACTTCGTTTCATCATGGAGTCTGGTGCTAAAGGATGTGAAGTTGTCGTGAGCGGAAAACTTCGTGGACAGCGTGCAAAGTCCATGAAATTCGTCGACGGACTTATGATCCACTCCGGAGAGCCAACAAATGACTACGTTGACACAGCAACCCGACACGTACTCCTCAGACAAGGTAAACGTGCAATTTTGCCATTCTTGTTTGAGGAATTTCAGAAGTAATAGTTTACAATAATGACGTGATTATCGAATGTTTTAAAATATTATATTTGACTACTTTTCTGCGTATGAACATAATGCGTGATAATTGTAATTGTTATTATGTTACAGGTGTTTTGGGAATTAAAGTGAAAATTATGCTTCCTTGGGACCCCAATGGTAAGACTGGACCCAAGAAACCTCTGCCGGACAACGTGTCAGTCGTAGAGCCAAAGGAAGAAACTCTTCCCACTTATCCATCCTCCGATGTTAAGGTGGCCAAACCGGATGCTCCTCCTGTTGCACCGATTCCTGTATAATTCCGCAGATCTTAAAATTAAAACTTTTTGAAAGATCAATTGCTCTCACAGTTAATCGCAATTATCCTTCCCCGAAAATATCTTTGCTAACTGTAAAAGTGGACTGGAGAGTGAACGACGCATAAATTATTACTCTTGAATTTTATCAACTGGTAGAAAAAGGTGTAAACTATCAGAATGGGTAGGAGAATTTTTATTTCCGAATATTTTTTTTACTGCATCTTTTCTTGGATACATTGTTGCGCATTGTGTTTAATTCGAATTTTCGATTTTCGCCATCTTGACTCATCACCACAAGATTTTCCATGAACTTCTAGATTTGCATTTCTCAATTCCGCACAATTCATTGAATGTCATCTTCGATGGGAAACCCATTATTTCCCTATCTTCTTGGATTCGGAACGTGAACGTCGATTCGTGCGTTCCTATGAAGTACCTAGACATAATTAATAACATTGATTAGTTCTGTGGTCAGTAAAAAATAATAGAAACTTACCTCGCTTTTGAACAAATTATTTGATCTATAATAGCAACACCCCCATCTTTATACAACTTTTTAACACTATCTGATGGTGTGTATCTTGTTACTGCATACATGTTGAGCAGTGATTTAAGCTCATTGTATTCTAGAGAAAGAAAAACAACGTTTAACGTATGATATTCTCACAAATGGTTGAAGCGATTTTGAGATATTCGTACCGTTATTCTCTGCATCTGTTGCTATAAAAATCGACTGCAAATTTAGTTCTTCCATTTTTATACTCAACTGAGATGCCGCATTCTTTATTGTCGGTACAGAACCTGCGCGACCTATTAAAAAATCGCGTCTTCTAAAGTGTACACATAGATATGGTCCTCCGAGCGCGTTTCTTTTGCTCTATGAAAAATAAAAAATACATTGTTTTGATCACTTTACAGTGTTTCCAGGCAAAAGAAATGAAACTGAATCATTGGAATATCTGTTTCTGAATCTATTACTTTCTCCTTGGTCCAGTCCATAGGTAGTTCTGTCTTGTCCCTAGAGTCATTTGACTTTAAATATTTCTGCCTGAAATCATTAGCGATCTCATAGAGAGCAGAGTTATATCTCATGCTGCGTCTTGCTGCCCAGTATTCTTTTGTACCGTAAGAATCATGAAGGGGTATCTCCATGTGATCGAACATCACAGAGCTGGAATATGACTCAATTAACTTGTTATTTCCTTTCATTTTCTCAGGTTTTCGTCAAAATTTCTACCTGTAAATATCAGGATAGAGATTCTCCTCAAGTCCAGACATAGTGCCATGATAGACTAGGCACTTCACTTCGTTAGCAGTGACATTCGAGTAGCCCCAAAACTTTGCACCGTAGTTGCCAGAACTAGAGGCTTGGTACTTTCTCAACGCATCAGGGGTACAGTTGACGAGCTGATTTTTATCGTCAAAGTTACCAGTCTCAAACATTTTTTCATCATTTTGTAAAATGTAGACACGATCTATCGCCAAGGTCTTGCTGTTTTGCGAGTATTCTGGAAAGAAAAGAGTGTGTTAACTGTTCTTTGTTTTACCAATTTTAGCTTGCCAAGTACAAATACCTTTGATAAATTCGTGCATCTCTATCACTGGTACATATTTCTTCAAACTCTCCAAGTCGAAGAATGTACTCCATGGTATCTGCTTCTGGGGACCAATGTCCGTGCTTCTCCAATGGTACAAATTTCCTGCATAATTGTTGTTACGGAATGTTAAAAGTCTCTTTACTTTGGGGTAGATTCATGCAGTAGATTCTTTCGTGATAGAAATATGAGCGGTTACCCCATGGTGGCAGGACAAGGTGCCACTGGTAGCGCTTTTTACTTTTCTCTGACAAGTTTCTAACAAAGATTGACGTTCTGAGGTAGACGTCTCGCCTGAGGTTGAATCCTTCAGGGGGATTCACATCGTACAATATATATCTGAAAAAAGTCGTTCGTTTTGTTGAGTAAGTGCGACGTTCAGTCAGTCCCAATGAAACATTAAGGCTTCCATGCATTAAAATCGGAAAAGCTAGGTTAGGTTGAACCTCTTGCTAGTGAATTCGGTGTGCCAAAAGCAATTTTTATCATCTAAAGCATATCCATTTTTCTTTCCACAATATTCTGGCGCCTGAGCAACGTTCTTGTAAGTCAAGTCTGCTGAAATTAACAGAAAAAAATACAACAAGATATCCGAGGCTATCATTGTAAATTCTGAAACAATAAGGGAAAAGTATTTAGAGCAAGGTCTTACATACAGGCATGGAGACTAGAGTACAGGAGTCCGATCTCTAAGGCGGAGAGGCAGAAAAGGCGTCCGCGAAACTCTGAGATTTAATAGTGCACGGTTTTATCACCAGCGTCGCTCCGGACATTCTGATCCTATAAATATGGTAATACAGTGATATAGTGAACAAAATTATAATAATTATAATAAACATAAATATGTACGGCATCATGGAGCTATTATATCTAATATACATATAGTTGTCGGTCCAGAGTGACCGCAGCGCCGCTAACGAAACCCTTATTTCTCATGATTTCGCGAACACATCTTCAATGCAGGGATTGGAGTTCTGTACTCTAGCTCCGTGCATGCAGTTCTGGGAACTGTGGTGGTGGAGGTATGTTCTCCTATTGAAGCACCGGGCGTTTCAGCTAGTGACCACGAGTGTCTCTGCGATAGTGAGATTTATAGCGATATAGCGATCAGTGGTTTTCCACTGGTTGCACTGAGTGTAAACTGAGAGCGCACTAGCGGTAGATTCGTATTTCCAGCGTGTTCCACTCGCAGCTCGGGTGCGTGAATTTAGCATTGAGTGCGTAAAATATTGCCCTGAAATTGGGAGTCAGTGTCAAAGCAGTGCAATTATGGCTGCCGATCGTGAAAGAGTCTAAGTAGATGCTGTGACAGCAACTCTTTTATTAGATCTAATTTCATCTTCGTCTAGCAGTGATGATGATTTGCTGGAGCTGAAAGATAGAAGAGAGATTCCCAACATTTTAAATTTCATAAGAGTATGCCACAGCATATCCGATATCGAAGTATGGATACATATTTTTTCAGCTTTTGGAGGTTAACTGCTAGGTATATTTCAGGAGATTGGGACAACTTGACTTATTAATTTTTATCTTTTCAGAGGAATTGTCAATTTTTTTGCCCTTGTATTCTCGTCCCTAACATTTGTGACATTTATTTACAAACGAAAAATTACCGTTGCGTTTGTTCAATTGGCTTCTTTATCACTTGCTTGAAAAAACTGGCCGTCGCGCAGTCGGTCAAGTAACGTCACATTATTTGTGATTTAGGAGAAATTATGATCTAGTCTGCCTTTATCTGCCTTTATACGTTTCACGGCGTGTTCCGCTCAGAAGATTTGCCCCGATGCCGGGCGACACATACACGGAACGCGTGCCCTCTGTTCGAGCCAGTGCGCACTCAGTGCAACCAGTGGAAAACGCTATCAGGCTGTGACAGAGTTATGGAAACAGATTGTTGAGCGTGGTTTTCAAATCTGTTTCCGTCTCTCTTATACAGCTTGAAACCCTCAATAGCAGCGACACTCGTGGTCACCAGGCGAAGCGGCCGGTACTTCAATAAGACACCCCCGCCGTTGAAGTTTTGAGCGAGTTTCCAGACCTGTATGTGAGACCATGATCTGAATAAGAGCGTGATAAAGAGCGATCGCCCGCGACGACCGCGGTTGTTGCGAGCGTTAATTGAAGAGTGGAACGTACCCCGTGTGTCATGCATATGTCCACGCGGAAGGTGCGCACCTTGTGCACGTGCGTCGAGTCGTTCGAATTTTATTGGCCGACAGTCACGTTTCAGTCTACGATTCGCTACAACGGGTGCTTTCCATTTATATGACTTTTGTATCGTCTCGTGTTAACTCGAGTCCAGTCGTGTGGACTCTCAAAAACGAATGAATGAAACATCACACATTTGCGCGAGAGCTGATTGCACTAAAGAATTGCTGATTTTTACAGATAAATATACAGATAGTTTGTTTTATTCATAAAGTAATTAGTTATCTGTTAACGCTTATTTTCATTTTTGGTAGATGCAGTTTGATTAAATGCAGTTTAAAGTTTGGTGAATGTGTGTTTATCGCGTGTATCAAGCGTCTTTGAAAGTCGTGTCTATTCAAGCGTCTTTGTTGGGTATTTGTGACGTGTTGGTTCCCGCGAACTTTTCCTTGTGTGGACTGGTGTGCTGTATGTGCGATGTTCAACTCTCATAAACTCACCATTCTAGTAGTCTTCCCGAGTCGATTCTCATAAATTATCTACGATATCCATGGTAGAAAAATAAAGATGAAAGGTTGTACGACCTTTCGGAAGCTTCAAAAACGTTCTTCTGCTTCCAACAATCCATTTATTTTATCCGAGACAGGATTCTGATCTATCTAAGTATTTCTACAGATTCTACTTGTTGAAATTGCAAGGAACTTGTTGGAAATTTATATAATTGCTTAATCGTTGAATAGTTATTGGAATGACATGAGGTTCCCGTGGTGGGTTGATTGACCGTTTTGTAGAAATATTCACAGGTCCCTTGGATTCCAAGCTGTACGCTTCCTGCGGGGATCGCTATCCAACAACGCCTGTACTGGTCTCTGGAATTGGTGGCGAGGCAACCAACTTACGCGTAAACGTTTATTTATTGATGCATAATTTTTTTCGCGTTTCACGAATATATCGTAGGGACGACCTTTTGGACACACTATTTTATTCATAATTAGATCCCAAGTAACAATAATGTGATAATCAGCCGTTGAAAATTATTCCCACTGAAGTAGTAATATTTTTCAATGCAACCGATTTGTGATATGCGTTACTGACGAATCTCTTCCTTTCTATGGCGAGTAATGAATCAACACGTATAATATGACGAAACATTTCTTTGGTGATACCTAATTGGGTCTCAAATCAGTTAATAATATTATAAGATGCAAGTTATCGTATTAGTTGCCTTTCTTTTTATTTATGTAAATACAATGATTTATTGCAATACGTATTCAACAGTAGATTCGGTTAAGTAATCTGGAAAATCAAGCGGGTATAGAAATTGTTCGTAAGAATTTTAAACAATTTCCGACAAAATAGATTCAAAAGCGAAGATGGGAGTGAATTTCTTACTGTATTCCATCATGTTGGGTCTTTTAGACGGATCACCCGTATGACAATCGTACATAATTTCTCAACATCGTTCTTTTTGTCACTTTTAGTAGCCGGTTTCGAATGAGCTTCGCGTTTTTTGCTCTTTATCAGTTGTCACGGGAGACGTGCTCATTTGTTACGCAAATATCGTGGTTTATTGTAACAACTTGATCCGAGCACCGTGTTGATTGCGGGTGACCATGATTCGACTCAAACGGTAGTTGATAATTGTTTTATCAATGTCCGTGCGCGACGCGTGTCAGCCACGGCGCTGAATGACTTGTGCTCAGAACCTTGCAGTATCAAGTTTACGCACAAAACGCGCGGTTAAATTTGAATTTACGAATTCTTGTAATACAAAAAATTCAAGAAAGAAATAGTGGGAATGCTGTGCCGGATAGGCAATTGAAATAGAACTAATTTCTCCGAAAAGTCGAGCTGTCCAATGAGTAAAGATTGGAAATTTCGAATTTTACAATTCAACGACTTTACTGTGTCGACTGCGCAAGGTCAAGAGAGGGAGAAAGATGTTGGAATTGCCAAATTCTGAATTTCCAAAGGCATGCGCATCTTACGCATTTCAATTAAAAAG